>NW_028321884.1:0-2796666 GCF_036245765.1 Copidosoma floridanum | reverse complement strand
AAATGCAAATCTCCGCTCGTAAAAGTCGGGAGGAACAACGACGAAAAATCTCCCAACGGCAATGTATACATAGATCCGCGACTCAAGTTGGAGGAAAAAAAAAAAAAGCAACAACGACCCATCCCGTGTGTGCGCGTATATCGGTATACTTATAATGGGATGGAGGGGGCTTGCACTAAGAGAACGGCAGCGCGGAAATAACGTTGATTTAAGACGCGAGAACGGTGAGATATGTAACGGCGTTTTCTAACGCGCGCCGCCTGCTGCACGCACGCCCCGGCTAATCGCCTTTTGCATAAAGCATATATATATATACGTGTGTGTTGTACCGCGCCTCTCTCCGGCATTCCTTTATCCGCTATATATACACATGTGCCAATGACACCTGGAGGCGATCGCGAGTGTCCAGCGAACACGTTTGTGTATTACGGCACATTAGACGAGGTGACTGGCAAACAGGTATTTCGGATCTATCGGATCATCGATCTTGGATTATTGTTTATTTGCCTTGTTCCATACACCGGCACGAGTACTGCGATCAACTTGACTATACAGTAACGAGATCGTCATCGGGTGGTGTGTTCTTTTCTCATCCTTTTTCATGCGCAAGTAACTGGTGATAAACGTAATCTACCGGATTCCGGACGCTAATTTGGATACACATCGGATCGATCTCACGGGTCTTATTAAATTACACGTACGAGCCGATCGTTCGGTCGATTTATTGTATCGGCTGCAATAAGAGTTTATCCCGCACGCGAGTATAGGTATCAGAAAGGGGGGAGAAATCGCATAACCAAAGCTCTGTATAAAACTTATCAGCACCTCCCTGGTACTTGTTATCGTTTCCTTGTTTTTCTCGCTGCAGAGAGGAAGAGAAAAAAACTAAGTTACTTGCTTCCATCATCGGCACTTTCATCGCTGGATAGATAAACACGGAATGGTTGCTGGAAAGAGGCGACGATCGGTAAGAGAGCCTTTGATCCGAGCTCCCTAAAGTCGACTCGCTGTGTGTTATACCTATACGTGTACGAGCGTTCTCGCGATAGGTTAGACGAAAGAGAGTGTCTGTGGATTCGATACAAACGAGATTTGTAAGGAATTTACTTATGTGTACGAAATAGGTAGGGGGTTTGCGGGAAGGTAAAAATTAAGCCTCCCACGCCCTGCAATTTTCCATTTCGTAGCAGTTGCGTATTGCATCCACCATCTCGGTTTTGTTCCCTCTATGATTTTTTTTTTTCTTTTCGTTTATCGTGCTTTCAAAGCGTGAAAAGCATGAGGCGATTCAAAAAAGATATTTGCTAAACAAGTTGCGTAACCGTACACAGTTTTTGCAACATTTGAGGAAATATGTAACGAAATGCACCATTTGGAAAACTCTTTTTGATGTATTGTTTAAATTAGCGTACAGGTATATATATATATATATCTCGCTATTCCCTTAAACTGTTGCTGGAGCCATACTACAAATAAAATACCTTGCGTTATTTGATTTTGCGCTTCTAGGTGCGATGATATTCTTTTTCCATATTTTTCACGAACAATACATTACGTTATTCTGTATTGCGGAAGCCCTGCGCAACGAGAACGAAAGAAACCACTGTCACCGTCCCTCATTTCGGCTGTGGTGTGCGCTTCTTCGAAGGAATTTTAGAAAAAAAGGCCCGTTCTCTTGTGTTACCCGCGGTTTCTCCCCTCACCGTTGGACGTGTGCTATCTCGTTTGAGGTTCGCGGTGAAAATGGCATTTTTATTGTGTCGTTGCGGCAACGCTTGCATTGACGATCGCGGGCTACCTCTCGCGAGAATCCCCGCATCTTCCCATCGTTTGTTTCGAATTTCCAAACAAGCGTACTCGCGCGTCTGTGTGCACTTTCATCGAATTATCTTATTATATATATGTATATATTGTAACGGCAAAAGGTGATTTGAAAAATCTCACGCGCAATACGCCATTCGAACAGCCAGCTAATATAATTTCAAAACGACAACGCGTTTCGCAACTGCGTATAATTTAATTAAAATCCGCCGTTTCGATAATAACCCGTTACGATGAAGCCCGTCCCAACACGTTCGATAATCACACGCAAAGAGACGTCGTATGCACCAACTGCAATAGTGCTTGGCAAAACCACTCGCGTGGCGACGATCCAACGGAAAAAGACTCGCAGCATCTGCCGGGAAATCACCGGTTGCAAAATCCACCGAGCGATGACGGAACTCGCTCGGAAAAGTCCTCAATGGTGCTCGCGTATTATATATACTATAGAAAGTCATCGGCACCTCTCGGTCTGCCCTGTATACTGGTGTCCTCGTGCGGTGTATATACACAGCGTCGATTCATATACGCACACACTGAATAATTCACGAGGCACGGCCGAGACGACGATCCGTGCCCTCTCGGCTAATCTTGGCTTATGGCTCATCATTAAGTTCGGCTCGCCCCCGGCAGAGGCATGAATAATGCACGCTTTGCTCTGCTTTTTTTACCCTCCTCTTCCTCTCGGGCTATACTCATTATACTCAGACCGCCGTCCTTCTTCTTCTTCCAAGGCTCTGCTCCGAGGGGTTTGTTTTGCTCGGGAGTTATCCTTCGGTTCAAAGTTTATTCTGCTTCACCGATACGTGTTGGACAAGGTACACACATACGCATACGCCTGGCACATCGAGCTATTGTACAATCCTTGTTTTGTCAGTCCTGTAATGGACGTTGTATACGCGGGAGAGAGAGAGAGAGAGACGTGGTTGTGATGTGTTGTGCACATCCCACGGGTCTTGTCTTTCACCTGGTCGGTCATGGAAATGTAATGACACGGGCATTTTCGAGACAACGGAGTTGTCGTGTGGGTGTGATGTACACCGCCAAGAGAGTAAGTATACATTATATTTCTGTATGGTGATATATAGCAAACAACAAATCCTCGAACAAGCGCCTGTCAATCGCGTACAGGCGTCATCGAGAGAAAAAGTACCCGTTTAAATATATCTCGCGTGTGTACGGGTATATACAGGTGTTAATTAAACAGTGTACGTACCCTGTGCGGATAGGCCAAGTGCCACGTCACGTTGAAACTGCTTCCAGATAGCAACGAGGTCTTGATGTCACCTGAAACGAAACGAGAAAAAAATACATATATATTATCGAGCTATAAGATATTTCATATGTTTTTTAGAACGAGGTGTTGGTATAGCGACAATAAAAGACAGATGAATAATTAATAAAGATGTAACGGATCGATAAGCCATTGAAAAAAAAAAATAATAAACGTATGATTGGCCGATCCGGAATTTATTCGTTCCCAAGTCGTTTTTTTTTCAAAGCCGGTCGTCGGATCAATTTAAATAGCGGCACACGGCATCCCAAGCTCTTTACTCGCTTCGGCGGGAGATCTCGAGCCCGCGATCGGAGCCCATCGAGCCACCCAAGAGAGAGAAAAATAAGAGATGGACGGGCAGATCTTCTCGGAGCAACGGTCAGCGACACATTTTTCCAGAGTCGCTCTCATCGGAGAAATCCTATTCCCGAGCACACACACGAGTGGTGCCGGTTTCACCGCGAGCCGATTTCCCGTTTCGCGCGCGAGTGCATCAAGGCCGTCCTCGTCCCGTGACCTTCGCTCGGAGAGAGTGTACACCACACACGCCATATATACCTAATCTCGAGGAAAATCCGAGCAGGCATTAGTTAAAAAAGTTACTACGGTCGGTGAATCGTATGTATACCGTGTGTCACTTTTTTGTCGAGGGGATGGGAAAGGCTCGCGTGTAGTTACAGCCTGGCGCTTTTTTTCCTGAGTTTATCGCGACGCCGATGCTAAGTTTATACGGGATCAAGCTACGGGGTAAACACGGGCAAAAGTAGCACGTGACGCGAGCGGAGAGGATGGCTTATTGCGCGGATATGTAGATGGAAAATAGTAATAGAGCGACCGAGTGACTTTGCTGTTTTTGAGTCTAAACTTTATAATGAAATATGATTATAGTTCTTTTTTAAGTGGCAGATCTTTGTCGCTTGAAAAAATCAGTTACATCCTGTTTGTCGTGACTAAGAGCGTATTATTTTCAATTTTATCCGATAAATAAAGATGTTCGAGAAAAATTAATAAAAAAGGTTTCGGGGACGAGGCAGCGCTGCACGTACGCGTAGGTAGTTAGATTCCTCATCGAGTGCATAATTGGCGTCTTGATGGCGTCTAATTTCAGCACAATTAGCTCCGCACAATGCCTCGATGGAAGGAGAAAAAAAAAAAAAAGAAAAAAAGTTTGTCGCTGTAATTAGTCACCGGCTTTCTTATCCATGAAAATCGGCTCGATTCGTGCCAAGGCGATCCGATTCATGCGATCTCATTCGAAGATCCTCGCTGTGCTTACCACGACTGCTTGTGTCTGAAAAAGGATTTTTCCTTTTCGCAATCCGTTGGAACACTTGTTCGAACAATTGGAAGGTCAAAAAATCCCGTATGGGCCCTTCCGGCCATGGTTGTCGCAACTGTACTCGCTACAGGCGCACAAAAGATGAGACGAGAAGTTTAACATTATCATCGTTGGATCGGAGCTTGTACGTAGGTATTTCCCAATCAGAAACCACGTAATTTCTATTTAGAAAAATATAATAGCCCACGCAACACTTGCACGGAGTGTAAATTATATTTTCAATCTAATCGCCGATCTTTACCGATGTACCCACATACACGACGAATTCTCGTTCCCAAGGATATACGAAGGTGCCTATTTCCACGCTTTTTATTTAAATTCGCGTCCACGTCATCGATCGAAGTGGAAAATAAGCAGCAGAAGAAAAAACGTTCCACCAAACCGTTGACTTTTCCGCAAAACTGGTTAATGTAAGTACTGCACGTATACCTCTAGGAGGAGAATCTTCGCAGGAGGGTAAGAGAAAACAGCGCAAAACGCCGCGATGGTGGGTGTATACGTATCGCGGCCGGTCATTTCTCGGCTGGCTGCGGGCGACGTGACGCCCACGCGCGCATATCTCATTATACGGTGCGTGCGCGCGCGAGCCAAGGGCCCTTGTGGCGGTGAGGAGGCTTGGATCTCTTTGCGGAATATTTTTGCACGGCTCCCCCGGCATGTGGCAACTCTTTTCCTCCGCTTACCTCGATTTTTCCTCCCTATCCACTTTACACGCGCGTGCACATAGGCGCGTTTTTCCGCGATAAATTTGTTAGATTATTGTTAGCTCGCGCTTCGAGAAAAGGACGCGCGCCGACGGCCGGGAATGTTATTGTGCTCGTGTGTGATAAACCGGACTCGGAGAGGGAGCGCAACGCGCGGCTTATCCTCGAGACATACATTCATACGTTGGACCTACGAAAATAATTTATCAAACGGAAAGCCGGCTTATTGGGCTTATTTATTATGATTCGATACAACTGTATTGTTCGAGCTATTTGGATAAGATTGGGAAACACTTAGACCCTCGGGTGCATTTATCTCTAAAGTAATTACACCACACCAAAGGATCATTTTTCTTCTCGGGGTTAACAAATAGGTACTTAACAACGCAAACTTGTACTTTAAAGTTAAATTATTACTGTACGCGTACGCGTACGAAATCACACGTTTACCGAGCAATATATCTTTCCTCCCGGCAAATATAAAACGACAACCTCGAGCACACGCTAGCTCACTCGCCACGGCAGTCCATGCACATCGGTATGAACGAAAAAAAAGAGCTGTGCATTTACTCGTAGGGTATGCGTGCAAATATAAATTTGCAGCTCTCCTCGCGAGGTAGAAATGAAAAAAAAAAAAAAAAAAAGTAGCTACCACGGCAAACACTGGCCGCCTGCGACTTCTTCCTGAGGTATAGCGTACATACGAGAAAACGTATAAAAAGCAGGCGAGCTCGCGTAACGCAATCGCGGAAGTTTGCCCGGCAGGATAGGATGTGTATAAGTACAGGTACCCACACGTCCGCCGGCGTTCCGTTCGGCGCCTCCTTTCCACTTTCTGCGCCTCGCGTCTCGAGATCCCACCGATAGTCCCGTCATCCACGCGAACGCACGTCGAGAGGATTTTTGACCTATACGCCGTTGTATCTCCTCATATTGTACGTGTATACATTCATCCTCGACTGCACTCGCGTATATATATATATATGCATCGGAGATGCACCCACACGCCCACGTTTCATTCAACCTCCATAACCAGACGCGTAACGATGACGAGACTCGTATGGGTGAGCGAAAAAAACGCGGCCGAGAGTGAAGTTGTTTTTTTCTTTCTCTTCTTCAACGGTTGCGCGCGAGAAAGTTGTTACCCCGGGCGATTTTTCTTTCCCGATAATTTCGCCCGCTCGCGGCTGCTCTCTTTTCTCTCTCGGCCAGTGCAGTATATTATACTTGTACGCGCTCGTTTTCCCAGGCGGGTGGTCACTCTATACCGGGAGCGTGTAACCCAGAGAGCCCACGTAATGCGAAAGTTTTCACTCGGCTCTAATGATAAACGTAACTTAATAACTATTGTAGCAGAGCGTGACGATCATATATAGTACCATGTGCGATCCTCTTGTATCCTTCGATTGCGTGCGTACGTATATGTGGTTTACGTAAACTGCGTCATCTGTCAATCATTGTATCGCCATACCGATTTTATCATCTCCCACATTTTTTTTTCCCCCAGTTTAAAAAGTTAGTACCGTTCGACTCGCGGACTCATCTGCATAAAAATACTCAGTCGTGTCCCAAAAGTCCATTAACCGTAGCAACAATCCAGGAGAGACAGAGTCGGCGTCGCATACCGATCAATTACTCTCGCGCCGCGTGGTTTCGCGCGTTGGCTTGCGTAACGCGAAAAATCTAATTTGCACACAAGGAGTCGAGCTCTGCCTCCCCTGCTTTTTACTCTCCCCCCATTATACTTTGTTATTACGGTCATACATAGGCGCGCGCGCTAATAGCCGCGACAGCTCATTAGCGCACGCTCTTCTCTTTTGTGCTTAAGTGCGCGCTCTCGTCGCACACGCGCCTATACTTACTGCAGCTATGTGCACCAAGACGACCTTTGCGTTATCCGCTATCGCGTGCAACTCACGTTACAACGGAGCAAGTATCATAACAAAAGCTCAAGTTTACTTTTGTTTTTCGAAAATTCCAAACGAAATTGATTGCCGCTCGCAATAAATTTTCCCAAGTGCAGGTATAATTTCATCGAGACGCGGAAACGAGGGTGAGTTTTACTAGAGTTGCCGATCGATACGGGATACGCGTGTCCGATTACTAAATAATTCATTTCGAGGGAGCGTGTTGCCATCAATTTTCAAAAGTATATGGTATACACCGGCTAATGTTGGGCCGACGCGTCGATCAATCATCCGTAAAACTGTCCATTAAAGGTGTACGAGGAGGATTATTGATTTTACGAGCGTCAAGGTGAATAACAGGAAATTACCGGGTGCGATTTCAACGACTCCGCACAAATGTAGCGAAAATCGTGGTGAACGGCGAGGAAACGATTTTTCCGATCCCCAGCATATACATATATTCACTCCGAAGCGATTTTGCGCGAAATTATAATATGATCGACGGAACTTCCGAGCCAAGCCACGATGTATAATGACCCATTAACGCGAACAATGAAAATTTCGGCATTGTTTTACATGTCTATGCATGGATAATAACGGAGGCACAATCCTCTCGGATGATTAAACGCGTAAATTGGAAAGTAAGTGTATATGTACGGGGGGATGAGAGCAAAAAGCGCCCTCCCTCGCCCACGAGAGACAGCGTATATACTTTGGCCCAATGTCAATCCGGACGATTAGTCGGGCCTGGGGTGATTGGAAAAACGTACGCATCCCATGTGTTCGCAAATTTATCGATATGATCGAACTCCCGCGCGCGTCAGTTGTTCCCTGCACCCGGACAAGTTGATGGATTATTCAACGACGGACGTGGGCTTTAATTATTCGTTTTTCATTACGTGTGGGGCTGTGTATAAGCTCACAGAGCTCTGGGTGCACGTGATGGGAGACAGCTCGCGGAGCACGTGTCAATTAACGACGCGAGTCCTCTGGTGACGCTCCGCTCGTTTTTATCGTTAATTTTTTTTTTTTTTTTTTTTTTCTTTTTTCTTTTTCTTTTAACTGAAAAACCAACGACGGGATTATTTATGTTTGCCATTGGTAAGAGACTGATTAAAGCAGACGTGCCGCGAGTCTATGGTATTACACGCTTCGAAAAATATATATCATACATTCGTAAAAGGGACCCATTGGAGATAGTCGCGCGGGTTTTACGTAACATTCGATGTATCGTATGCACGAAAAATCCATAAACGTAACGTATACAGACGAGGATCTCCGTGATGGGGCGATGCACGTGGAAAAATGTTTGAAACGAGAATATCAATAAGGTCTGATGAGGCGAGCCGGTGCAGGGAACACAATATAATAGCCGGCATGATAATATCCACCTGCAGCAGAGAAAGAAGCAACCATGTAACGTGTAGGACGATCGTGCCGATCCTCGACCGCGACTCGGGAGCGTTAATTGCCGGGAGAATGTTCACATTATGTATCTATGTATATTATATATATATACACATGACACGGGTTAAAAAGCTGTATTGGCTCGTTGTGTGCAGCGATGGTGTCTCTCGGGCCTGCAGAGAGCGCAGGGTAAGGGGGGGGGGGGGGGGGAAAGACGGCGGAGTTCTTTCTCTCGAAAAGTTTTCTCGCGGTGAAAGTCTCCGCGGCTGGCTGGTATGTGCGGGACACCCCGGCAAGCCGGTCCATACTTATTGGTTATACCGCTGCACAAGCTATATATATTTATATGTATATAGGTATTGTATGTATATGTATACGTGATGTGAGTTGTGGCCTTTTTTTTCTCTCTCCCTCTCGTATATATACTCGGCGTGTACAAGTATACCGATTATGCGTTAATCGAAAGTAGGAAATACGCAGGTTCGTGGGTATATTACAGGTGCTGTAGCGTGCACGTAGGCTTTTCTTTTTTTTTCCAAGCTATTCGAGCGCGACGTTTTTAAGGAAGTGTTTTGGAAAATCTCATCTTTTGTTCATGTGGGATAATTTAATGGCGGGATCTTACGATGAAAACATCTGACTTTTTAAAAAGGGGCCATTTACAATTTTTTTTTATTAAAACACCCCTCTCTCTCTCTGTCTCTTTCAAAAATGGTCTTATATAGCATATGATTGAATTGAATTTTATACGTCCCTGTGTAATATGTGCCTTTGAAGTTACTCGACATCCGAAGTACAATAGTAGCAGTCACGTTGAAAAATTGGTAAAAAATAAATAAAATACCGTCTTAGGTAGAAACACAAACATTTATAATCTTTTTTACTGTACTTGATGAGAAAACTTTCTAGCCACTGTATACAGTAATATGCTGTTGTGCAAAGTGTTTCGACTATTATCTCACAAAAGGATTGCAGAGCCCCCTGCAACGAAGAGCATCACGTAAATCTGCGTATGGCGGCAACTATACAAAATAATTTTTTTTCATACTTCAGTGATTCAGAAGCACTTTTACCCTTTTTCTCTTCCCACGTCAAACTCGGAATAACACGTATCCTCGTTATGCTTTACATTATACAACTTGGTATAAGTGTAGTTGAAAAAAAAAAAAATAATAATAATAAAATAAAAAGAAAAAAAAATATTCCGCGCCAACCCGAAAAACACATTCCTCCGCAACGAGCCTCTTGGCGGATTATGCAATGGCTAGCGAGAGAAAAATCGTAATTTAAAATTGACTCGGACAAATGAGTTTCCAAGTAATTTTATAACGACCGCAAGCGGAGTACGATCGACTTGGCCGCTGCTTACGTAAAAATTCGGGAAGGGGGACGATCCACTATGGGTTTTTCGACAAATTCGCGTTGGCAGCGACGGCAATGGGAGACAGGAAATGGGCGCTCGTGAAATTTTTTCTACATACACTTCAAAACACAAAATTATCCACGTTACTGCGCGCTTGGTATCGTGCATGGATGATGGAGAAACCTCACGTGGGTACAGGAAGAATGAAAAAAGGCACCAAAAACCATCGACCAAAACACGTAAAATGATCGAGAGAGAGAGAGAGAGAGGTAACGGTAAACGCAAAGTAGCCACACAAATATCGGACACGGATGTTGTTAAAGACCAATATAATATGTGAAAACTGATACGAGGAAACGAGAAAACTACCAAGGCAGACTATACGTATATCGATGGTAAGAGTTATAGAAGACATTCAAAGCACTGCATAGTAAATTCTACGCATGTAAACAAAAAAATCGATAAAAATTAAGAATACAAAAAACAGCTCGATGTTCTAAGATGGATGATGAGTCAGATTTATTTTTCCCCAACTTTATATGACAAGAAGAAATACGAATATCTTGCTTCGTACCATTTCTCTTCTTACTGTGGATTTCCCGGGTAAACTCAAAGCACAGCGACAACGGAACTCCATGTACAGTATCTCACACTCCATAGGCCATTTGGTATACGTGATTATTCCCAACGATACATAATCGCGTCTCCTCTCGCTGCATATATCAACTCACGCACACTCGTCACACCAAAGTCTCTCACACGCATTCATTTGTGGCAACTTTCTCTCAATTGCGGCTCACGTTAGATCCCTTACATTATGTACACGCGCTATAACAGCCAGAATATACATATGGTACTTGCGTTTACGCATATTACGTGTATACGTTACATCCAGCTTATCTATCGAGAAAAGTTAAGTTGAACCGTTGGAAGTTGTACAAGGAGTGTCAAAATTATGATACAAGTCACTTTGCGCTCCAACGAGCCAAGCGGAGTGAAATGTTTTCGCTCGGAAGTTTTGCGCCGCGCGGTATACGTGTCTTCCCGAGTACGAGTACGCGCGGCTCGTGTTTAAAAAAAAAAAACACGCCGTAAGACTAAACTCCTGTCGCGCGGCCAAGTTTTTCAAACAAGAGGATATACTGTTCCTGCGGGGAAGCCATTGTCCGCGCGAGCGGAAATTGAAACCACTTTCCGGTGCCGAGACAACGACGAGGGTTGAATGTTGAAAAAAAAAAAAAGAGAAAAGAATAGCCAGCTTCTAGTGGAGTCTGCTCGAGAGAGATGAATCATATTATACCTTCGCGTTGTATTTTATTCCCTTCCACGTCACGGAGACGAAGCCGTGAAAATCATATACGCGTCTAATGGTGAAAATAAAGTTATCCGCTCGAGCAAACAGGGAATTACGCTAACAACTTTCACATCGTAGCATACAGTCCCAAACACCGCACATTTTTTTTCTCTCCCTCGCGCGCCATTTCGATTTTGCGCGTATTACGTAAAACTTACGTCCCATATACTGGCGAGAAAAGAAAAAAAAATATATATATATGCCGTGCGCACAAGCGCAATAATTGCACGTACAATCTTCATCTGCGCTCATATACGTGTCGTATGAGTACGCGCAAAAAGTGTGTGGAAGGTGAATCTTGTGCCGACCGGAGGAAAGGGAAAAAAAAAGAACTCGAGTTTCGCGCTCCCCTCGATCGTGCCGGATAGATAAGCTCGCGGAGCGCATCATCATCTCTGTCATAACTAACTTGGCCGACGTACAGTGCAGTTTTTTTTTTTCTTCTTCTTTGCCAACTATATTATAATGTTGTATCCTCGGTAACGCGATTACGCCGGTAGCGATGACGGTGCGTTGCAGTTTGATAATATTTCGAAGCGCGCGATGTATATATACGAGGTCGCGGCTAATAACACGACGATCGAAGAGAAATAAATATTTGATCTGCCGAAGGAGAAAGATATAATCCAGTCTTAGCGACCTCCTTGGAAAAACTCGCCGGGTGAGTCGTGCGGAGGTAAAAAACGAGGGCCGATTGACCGTATTTTTTTTTTTTTTTTTTTTTTTGCTCCGCGCGCGATATCTAGGATGCGCTAATGCGAGACCGCGCGCGTGCGACCTTCGGAAGGAGATTTTTTTTTCCTCTCCTTCTTCCTCGCATCCGTTTGCGCCCAATCGCGCTGTGCCGTTATTACTAACGATTGCGAGGAATTCACGCGCGCAAATTATACATGTACAGTTTTGAAATTGGTAAATAAACAGCTGTGGTCTTAATAGCTATACGGTGTGATTGCAGTACAAGAATATATTATATAGCGTATGGGTGTACGAACCTCTGGGCATGCCGCAGGGCCCGGGTGTCCTGGCGTTGTCCAGGAAATCGAGGTCGTACTGGCGCGCCTTGGGGAAGGTCAGCGCCACGTGTCCGAAGACATCCCTCGCCAGGAGCAGCAGCACCACCAGACTCAAGCTTCTCGAGTGCATCGTTGGTCCTTTGCTGAGCCCCTACGCGCCGGCCGGCCTTCTCCTCGCCAATGGTCCTCGGTCAGCTTGCCTCATGGGGCACAAAATATCGGACGGCTCTACGGCTGCTGGTGGCTGTTGGACTTTCGCCACTCCGATCTGCGACAAACATTAAGTACTCCGTTATACCGTTGTTTTACAGCTTTTCAAACGCGAGGTGTTTCAATACGCGTCTAATTGTTTTCGGACTTTACTGGTATTGCCGACTCCTCATTGTGACGCAACTGAGCGTTTGAATATATAGCTCGAGCTGCGCTACAATTACAACGGTCATAATATTTACGTTTCCTACTGTTGCGCGGACGATTCCGGGGCTATACGGTTGACGAGGTGATTGGAAAGAACATTTTTTTTTTTTTTTTTTTTTTTTTTTTGCGCTCTTTTTCAAACCAGTGTTGAGCAACGGATCTTGCAACAACTAAGGCCTAATTGGTTAATTTATTTCTCATAATTTAAAGATTATTCCGAACTCGGTTGCTTCGCGAGTATACGAGAGTTCTTGGCGTTTCTAAACCTTACGTTTTATCTTTTTTTTTTTTTTTTATTTCAAACCATTTACCTAGTACATGTCCATATGTAATAAAAGCTAATTGATCTTTCAGCTGGGTGGGAAATAAATCTTTTGAAAAAAAATCAGCTTAATTTGGACCGAAGCCTTGATCACTCGAGGCCTACTGCAACTAGGCGTATCTTCCCAAAGATAAGTGCCGGGACTTGCACGCACCTCCAAGGACGAGCGGAGAGGAAGATACGTGTAATGAAACAGGAAGCAGCACTGGTGTGTAGCGGTACAGCGAATCCCCCCCCCCACTCGAGAGGGAGAACAACCTGCGTCTCGTCGCCGATGCTCGCGAGAATAATCTTTCTTTTTTTTTTTTTTTTTCCTTCTCCTCGGCGCTTTCTTTTTCGCGACGGACCGCAAAGAGTGGCCGGCTCATTATAAACACTCGCACGCCGAGAGAGCTGTTTTACAGTTTTGAAACTCGCGTCTCGCGCGCCGCCACTTGGCTTCGATAAGGATTTACATTTCGTTTTTTTTTTCTTTTCTACCTCTCCCCTCTACTCGCGTCTCTGGCTCATTAAGCGTGTAGTATGAAATTTTGCGCAACGGTACACTCGAAGGGACACGCGTGTGCGATTTTTTCGAGCGCGAATCAATAAACAAATTAACGAGACTCGAGTGGCGCGTCGTACTTCGTGGTGGTTTTTTTTTTTTTTTTTTTTTCTTCCGCGCATTTTTTCGTCGATCGAGAGGAATAAACAGCCATACGGGAAGTAAGTACTATACGCGACTTATAATGTAGAAAGCCGATGGAGTTTGGCGTGGCTTACATATAATATGTACCTGCAATTTTCAACACTACGTAATATACACTCGGCGTTTCGCAACGTATTTTTGAATTCCCGCGGCCGCTGAATCTGCATATTTTACGTAAGGTGTATTATATACTCCCGATTTTAAAACAAAGCTACACAAACAAATGAAGCACGTTGAGCTTTTGCGTAACGCGCGCGCGTCCTGCATCGAATGACGAACCAAAGTCGAGTTGAAACTTTTTTTTTTTTTTTTCAGCTCTCATAATACACCTGTAGGTGCTTGAAACGAAATCTCCAAAGACATCGGAATGCGGGAGCCAACGTCCTATCGGTTTCTCGATCCCGAAACACAAGGAGGCATCCAGTAGAAGTGACAGCCACGAGGAGGTCCTCGCAAGCTCAAGGTAAGTATTATACTTATTCACCTTTTGTGACGCGTGGTTCGACGCAACAAACACGCGCGAGCACCGATCCAGCGAGTATTACCTATACATAAGAAAGGCTGCCGCGAGGCAATGCCAAAAGGAATGCGCGCCGGTCGCGTATGTGGAAGGAGATATTGTATATACCCGCGCGAGTATAATAGGCAATAGAGAAAAGAAGGAGGGAAACACTTTCCTGTGCAGTATCGGTATACAGGTTTATTTATACCGGTACGTGGTCCACGATAATACTTGTGAGCCAGAGGTGAGCCGTAGGGAGATATCTATACCCGTACTGCAGGCTCGGCCGCAGATGCCAAGGATGCCAAAGAGCCCAAGGCCGCAAATTCCTATTGGACGTATGTATACATATATATCGTATGTACAGGTATAGGTGTGCGTGCGCGCGTATACGTGTATATAATTTTGTTTTCTCTCTCTCTCTCTCTCGACTATCCTCGAGGAGGGAAGCGCCAAGAGTCATGCACCCACGGGTCTCCTCTCGAACTCGCGCTCTTCTCGCAGTACGTAGATATACATATCTATTTGCGACGCTTATATATATATATATATACCGATCGGAGGAATCGGAGACTGCACGTATAGCCTGTGGTTTTGCGAATCGGCTTTCCAACTCGATAATGGATGAGGTCGTGGGGGGGGGGGGAAATCAGTTCACGGACGGACATCTGTAATCTGCCGATCTTTTATTCATGGCCCTCTCTGCAGGCAGGCGTACGTATTGATTGGAAATCAAAGCTTCGAGTTGAATTTGCGCAACGTGTAAGCGATGACCAAAAGAATCGGGGGACAATAATTAACGCCGCGTCGGTGACATTCTTCATCGTTGGCACTTGCGAAACTTTCGAAGCGTTAAAAGGTATGTATATAAATATGTACGCGCTAAATCGGCTAAGAAGTACTATAGTTGTGTATTTTAATACCTGCGAGTATCGATTTCTCACTCGCGGATAGGGAAAAAGCCAAGGAAGCGTTTCCTTGGTAAAATTCGCGTGCGTGTCTTCATCCACGTGGGAAAAAACGCGAAAACCTTCTCACCTGAGACGTTCAATTAACGCGCGTTGCTACGTTTATCGTGTAGGTATATATACCGGAGCAGAGGAGCCGCGTACGAGTCTCATTATTAGCGTTTTCTAGCGCTTCGGGATGGCTGATGCTTTATTATCATAGGAATCGCGGGGCGTGTGTTGCGCAACGACACGTACAGGTACATCCTTTCATCGAGAGAGGGGCTAAGAAGAGCCGTGGGCTCATCTCCATACGGTACTTATACATACGTACAGGTACATTTATTAGACGTTCTCTTTCTCCGCGCGACTCCCACCCCAACCGCGTCAGATAAAACTTTACGAACAACCATACCTCTACCGACGATCGGTTGGCACTCGCATCCACGGCAATAAATAACACCCGCGACTTTGGCACTTTTATCATAAAAATCCTTTTCCCCCTCCCCCAATGAGTATACTACTTACGAGTGCTCGGATGCACACGCGGAAGAACCGTACAGCTATATATGCACACGAGTTTCAATGATACTACATGTGGTACATGTACGTTATACACGCGCGTTATAAAACCGAGAGCGAAAGCGAAAACTGCACGAGGGGCGCACCGCGCGCTCTCGATACTCGCACATAACATGTATGTGTAAACGAGAGGATGGTTATATTTACCTTTGCTCGGTTAAACACTTGGTGTTGGTATACGAAATGAGAGGAGGAGGCAGAGCAGCGAGTGATCCCGGCTGCAGCAGTGGTATACCTGGTTGGTTCACCAACGGGGCGTCATTTGAAGCAATGAAACAGAATTAACCGCACCAACAAACCAAATCACTGATCGATTGTATATAACGTTGTAATTGTTGATTTTTTTGTTTTTTTTTTTTGCAATACCCGGGCTCGCAAAGTTCAAGGGGCAGCCATTTTGGTAGCAGCTGGTGCGCGTGAAATATTCCGCGAGCGCGGGACCCTCTAATGGTCTAGTATATCATGTACGAACGACACTGACACATGCACTGTTCCCTTCGAGACGTGGGTATATACGTACATGTATATGAATACACGTAAGCTGGTATACCGATCGTTTATGTAGGGTACACTGTGCGAAAATGATGTGTGTGGCCGAGGGAGATCGGCAAAGGGAAATCGTGCGCTGGACGTGAGCGCGAAACGAAGATCGGCCGAGGACTGAGCCGCCACGGAAACACGGGCGAATGTCTTGGAACGGGCTCCTTCTCTCCTCCTGACTTGCCTCGCGATCGGCCGCGCTCGCGGGCTCTCGGGCCTCCTCGGCAGTCAACAACGTCGAGCACCTTTACCTCCGCGCCTCGACGAAAACGAGCCCCCTCCTCCTCCTCTACACCGATGATGGGAAGGCTGACGCTGTTGTATCTGCTCTCGTTGCCCGTACATCTTTCGCGGATTCTTCCGCGTGGCAGGAGCGGAGGAGGATGACTGGACCGACAGGTTGTGCTCGTTTCTTTTTTCGGCCCAAACTCATCTTTGCCTCCTCCTCCTCCTCCTGAGGAAGAAATTCGGAGCGCGAGAGCAGAGCACAACATTCCCCCCCTCTCTCCTCCGATGATGAGCATTGCACTTTGGCGTCCGCGGGTGACTCGGCGGTTTGTCCCTCGTCCTTCCCGGGCGACGATCGTTCCGCTGGTGCGTGGAAATTGATGGGTTTGGATTTTTTCGCTCCGATCCACCACGTGCAATCTGGGCTTGATCAAATACCTTAATGGGTGGGGGGGGGGGGGAGAAAAAAAAGAGGGCAACGATGACGTCGACGACCGAGTTTGAGTCGTGAGGAAGCTGGGCTAGTCTTATTGATTCCGAGCGACCTTCCATTTTTTTTTTTTACTTTAGGTGGTAAAATCGAAGGAAAGTCTCGAAACTCCGAGCGTCCAGCGTCCCCTTGATTAACGACACGTAAAATTCTACTGAAAAGCCAAGGCTACTTTTTATCATTGACTCGTATATTTTCCACACCAATCTCGGACTCCTGGCTATGAGCAGAGATAATCGGTAAGATAAATTTTAATGAAAAGAAAAATAAAAACACTAGTAGTTCCTTCGCCTACGGGCAATGAGACGAATCGGTGCACGCCACACGAGTACAATAATCCAATATCGGTATTTCGCAGTTTAGCAGAGTGAAGTGACCTATACAGTCACGGGTATACACATCGGTACAACAGTTGAGGGTATTATGGCTCCGCTCCGAATCTCTGCACGAAAGACAGATAGCGATCTCTGTATCACACCACCGAGAGCAGCCACACGAGAAGGATCCACTGCGGAATACAACACTCACGTATATACACATGGTCGTGCACGTATACATATGGCACAAGATCGGTAACGAGGTAAGTATCGGTACGTGCGGATCGGACCGGCTATTCGCTCCACTTGCGACTCTCGAATTTCTAACGGAGGGGGGGAAAAAAAAAAACAGTAGCTCCGTGGACATTGATACTTGCACCCATATTAGTATACAAACAGTAAAAAGGCCCGTGAAGTTGATGGCCATGCCCATGTGTATATGTAAAGGGTTGTGAAAGGAGCGCGGGGCATTTTGAATGGGACGCCGATCGATCGCGTGCACCAGCGTATACTTATACCGATATTATACATACACCCGCAGGTTACAGTAGTATGCTCACGTAGACTTGGCGTGCAGGATATAAATGTATATAGGCGCGTGTGTATACAATATGTACATATTAAATATGTTGCACGCGAGCGCAACCTATTATACCCGTAAGGGGGATACGTCGGTGGGCGACGGGGCACACAAGAGAGGAAATAAACGATGGATAAATAATAAGGTATGCTCGGCACGATGCCTCGGAGACTTTGATGCCAGCGCAGGACTCTCTTTCTAACGTCATTTCCAGCAGCGTATTATGGTTAACCACTCGCATCTCAATTACCCGAATACTTGATGAACTTTGGGCGCGGATGTAAGCTGCACGTATATGCGGAGAGGCGCGCCAACTCGCGATCGCGGATCGGGAGGAGAGAGATGAGGTTCGCTCTGCTCTTGTTTCGCTCGGCGAGAAAGGGGGATCAATGTCGTTCTGCGGCCGAATTCTGATCGTCGCGGAAAAAGAGAAAGGAAAGAAGAAGAAGAAAATGGAAGAAGGTGCAGAAGACCCACCGGTGCACGCAGGACGACGTATATGTTTGCAAGTGTGCAGGTGATATGGGCAGCGCACGTACACGTATGTATACAAACACCAATATGATGTATACCGTTGCGCAACGAGGATGTTCGTGTACGATATGTGTAAGTAATGGCACCACATATATATATGTGCTCTGCACCTGCGGTAGGTAGGTTGGCGGATAGTGCGTACGAAGAACCTGTATTCGGTGGAGGCCCGCAGGTGAAATGACTTTCTTCTCTCCCTATCTTCGGGAGAGTGCATGATCGAGAGCGAAACGGACGCGATTCCACGAGTGACTATATGTATATATATGATAACTGCTGCGCGAGAGAAAACTATACTTGAAGAAGAATCTTTAATCGCGATTATTTGTGTCTGATGTACATGTGTACAAGGTAACGAGTGTCGCAGTGTTTTTATAATATATACCCTCCTTTGTGTTCAATCGTGTCATTGTCTATACACATTGATACCCATAGGTGACTTTTTTTTATCGCCGATTCGCGACTCTGTGTACCACCGTTTTTGCTGAAACTGCGCCTCGCGATCGACGACGATACCCATCGATGCATTTTTCATTTTATTTATTTTTTTTTTTTTTTTCGCTACCTACGGCTCTTCTCAATCAGCTCGGAGCCGAGTGATTTTTAATTGGCCGCGCGCTCCTCCGTAGGTTTCAACATTGTAGGTGCGCTCATGAAAGGCTCGTACAGAGTTACCGATCGACGCTGTTTTGCCAATATTACAGAACTCGATTTTATACGTACGGGCATAATCGGCAAAGTCCTCGCACACGTGACGAGGATCATCTTTCGCACCTGGCCTCCCCTACAATTACCCGAAATTAGCTGTACCGCACTCATGTAGGTACGTATATATATATATACGTGCAAGAGTCGCTCTTTTTGATGGCAAGATTGGCCGAGTGTGTTGCATATCGCAATAGCGTATACGAGCGGAAAAAGGAGACGGCAGTACAGCGCGGAGCAAAATATCGTGCGACCCAGAAACGTGGAAACCCAAATTATGGAAGTGTCGGCTCTTTGCAGACAAATGTAGCGAGAGAGAGAGAGAGAGAGAGAGTAAAAAAAGGGAGGAGAATGGGGATATACGTATAATATTACATTATCGGGAGTCATGTGGGCCGGTGCATGCGATTACCCATATTATATACGTATACACGCGGTCTATCGCCCCGTGCTCTCCTCGGCTCTGATAAATCGCTCGTTTTAATTCGGATCGGCTTGCAAAACTACGATTATTTATTGCGAGCGTGACAAAGTTTTTACCCCGGTGAATAAATAACGAATGCGTGTGGACGTACACGTACGATAAGAACCACACCGTCGAGATACCGGTATAATGTTTTGCGCCTCCATAGCTGGAAAATGTACATGATACATTTTGTAATTTGAATAATTGGAATTTCACGAAAACTTGTGTAATTACGTGCCTATACATGTACGTGTCCGAGTATGTATAATGTTAAGAAAGTAAAAAGGAGGAAGGAAGGAAGGAAGGCTTGTGCAATCGATCCTTTTTTTTCTTCAACCTTTACATAAATATGACCATAACGCGCGCTCACTCGTATATGTTATATGTTTTCTCTTTTCACGGCCTAACTCGCAGTATCCCGATGTACGAGTTTTGATCGCGCGAGAGATCTCTTATTCTTTTCTTTTTCTTTTTTTTTTTTTTTTTTTCGTACGTAAAACGTAACTTTCAATGATGACTCTGCAGGTGAATTAACGAACGAATAAATGAAGAAGAAAAAAAAAAACTCCCTGTACATAGCTATACTGGCGAGTTAATAATTACGTTTCGAGCCGAGCACGTGCACGAATGTACACGCAGAAGAAAAAAAAGCTGGTGATACGTATATAGTAAAGCAAGTGTTTGAAATCCATGACGATCGTCGACACGACACCCGAGTCGGGACGTATAGGAAAAAACGAGCAAAAGGGTATTACATTAAATCAAGTCATTACAGAATAGGCGAGGGGGGGGAAAAAAATGTTGCGAGGGCCCAAGGTGTGCGAGACAGAGGCAGGGATGAGATGTATCGTGGGGGTATGCATCGGCGCAGAAAAGAGAGACGTGTGGGTATAATCTGCAGGTTGGCCGGTGATGCTCATCTCGCGAGCACGAGGGAGACGAGAAAAAGATCGATGGACGAGAAGGAGGCCGGTGCAGGGTATGTACACACGCGAAGGAGGATGAGGCGCATTCCTGACGGTGCTGCAGCCTCCCGGAGAAAGCCTCGCGCGCGTGTATTTGTATATCCTTAATCAACTCTTCTCAGATGATGTGTACTCTTTTTCCCCCAATATTATCCCTCTCTGCTTTTCTCCGTGAATCCATATATACATAGTTTACGCCGATGTGCACACAATAGAACGTAACGAGTGCAAAGAGGATTTCTTTATTTCCCCCTCTATACTTGTAGCGCATCCAAGTGTCGTTTCGCGTTTTTCTAAAGTCGGCTCCCTATGGACACGGCGGAGCTTCATAAAAACTTCACCTTCGTTACCGATTTTATTCTGGATCAAGCCACGTTAAATTCCAAATAGAAACACTATACTGCCAAAAGCCACGTACACAGACATCATCGTCTCCTGTGGAGGTTTTTTTTTTTTTTTCGTTGAAATCGCAGGATTTTTGGCTCTCGATCGCGGGGATGACGTACATAGGATTACAAAGAGCGCGCCAAGAGAGCCGATATAAATCGGCGAGAGATCGGCATGCAGCGAGCAGCCAAGTGAATTCTCGCTCCCCGGCGCGCCAAGTTTGCCTGTACGTTATAGGTATATACATGAATGTATGCGCTGCAGCCTCGAGAGATTTATATATAAGAGCGCGATGGAATAGGTATATTCTGCATGGCGTTGAAGTCATTAGAGGACTCCCTTTCCCTTCACCACCTCTTTTATATATGTATATGTGTGTGATACGCGTGCTCTGGAAAGAAAAGGAAGGAATTCGGGCAGTCTCCCTCCCTCTAGCCAACTTTTATCGCGGCATGACTGAGAATTTGTTGCTTTTTTTTGCGGTACGACGTGTTAGAAAACCGGTATGTGTATTGCCGATTTTCACCAGATTCTCGATGTATATATATGGGCAAAGGGACTACTGAATCACGAAAAATTGAGATGTTTGGGTAATTATAATGTAGATGAAATTGGAGAGATTAGGCTTACGTCACTCGTGTCAGGGAGACCACCTGCGTTCTCGCTCTATATACCTATACGTAATGAGCGGTGCGTGTTTAGTCCAGGGACGCGTAAAAGTCGCTCCACTCTTTTTTTTTTTTTTTTTTTTTTTTTTTCTCATCGGTTTAATGACTCCGCTGTCCCGTATATAAAATGCGCTCGATACATGCATACATCCCCGAGTAAAAATTAGGCTCGCGGCTGCACTCGTGACTCATACAGCTGTATCACACAGGCACGGGCGTGTGTGGTTTGCGCGATCAATCACGCGGGAATTGAATTCGAAGGATATTACGGGCGATCGAAAATATATACACATATGTGTGGGCATAAATATTTATAATTTTCTCGGGCCAAAACGTCACGTTCGATTAAAATTGCACTCATAACTCGGGATAGAAAACGCATTTTATGCACACGCGTGTGGCAACAACAAACGCGATTAAAGCAGACACGGCCTTTTACGTATACATTGAAATTGTAAGAGTAGAGCGTATAATATTTTCAAAACGATCGAGATCATAATATATATTCTTACCTATAACCTTTGGGGTATATACATGATCGTTTTATATCTCGGGAGTTACTGAATCATGTAAAGCACCCACTCGTTCCGAAACTCTTCACCACCGGTCGTATAAAAAATGCAACTTTTTTTTTTTTTTTTTTTCGCAAACCCACTCACAGTGCAAAGAAACAAATAAAAGAAAGGGCCCTCAAGAGCGCAACAACGGCATACCCGTGCAGGTACCTATCCATGTATCCCCGATGTGGAGCACGGGTCGTATTTTTTTTGTACTCCCCGCAGGATTTTTCCGGCCATTCCCATGCAAGCGCCCCCCTAAAATTCTCACGGTCTCGCGTGAAAGGCTCGCGGGAGAGCCGCGGCGAGCTTTCAGAGAGCCATTAGCACACCCGAGGAGCGCGTTCGATTTATCATTTCATGTTTGGAGCCCGAAACGAAATTCTCGTGCTTCCTTCCTTCCTTCCTACGCCGAATATATGTATATTGCAAACCAAACGAGGAGAGCTTAGGTATGTACTTGCCATCGATCGTCGCGAAGGAGTGTCGACAAACAAGTGGCACAGAGTATAGGTTGACTCTCCGGGTGCGCTGAGTAGGCGCATAGTTGCAATTCGCGCGCCAAAGAGGAGTAGGCATCGCAGGGTTTGCGCAATTGGCCTCGTTTGCCGCGCCAAAGGAGCTGAGATGTTGTGTGCGCACCGCACAACGGCACCCACTTGCACACAGGTGTATACATATATTTATATACACCGACCGGCGACTCGAATGAAGCTGTCTAGGTCTGGATGGGAGAGGCGTACAGCTGCGACGTGCGTGTATCACATATACACCCATGATGGATATTGCAGTTTCGTCAGTCTTACAAAGTGAGACTACTGCGAGCGAGCCCATATGTATATATATAAGGCATGTACTTGGTAGAGAGTGCCGCACTTGTGTAAGGATTTTCGCCTTTTGTTTCCTCTGCGAGTAGACTCTGTAGACACATCAAGTGGAGTATAGGTACATACAGACGATGCCACATTAAATTCACTCCACATCGCATCAAAGCAGGTATACACCTATCTATATATATACATATGTGTAATTATGCACACGAGAGAAGGTGCGAAGCTAAAGAGTTGTTCTACTATCTTGGCTAATTTCGCGTGTTTCTCGGTTTCTGTATATGTATATACCCGCAGTGTATAACGTGCACCATACGTGTGTGTTCATTGGTCTCTTTTTTTTTTTTTTTTCTTTTCTTTTACACAGGCGCAATCCGTGGCCGTGTCGACATTCCATAGGCCTCGCTTCGGTATGTGGTCTGGTTTTTCGATGTATCTCTCGCGTCCCGCTCTCACGTGCGGGCTTACGCAATTCCGTATATATATATAATACCTGTATGTTATACCCACCTCGATACACGTACACGTTGAAAAAGCAGAGTCGTTGATTGTACCGGGGGTGTGCGTTTGCGCTAAGCTGCCCGTTTAACAGAACTGTATGTAATGTGCGTGATGCATTGCAATATTATATCCCTATACGCGCCTGTTTCCGCGTTTCGTCGAGCCGACGAGTGAATATGACGTGCAATTACGTACAGAGTTGCCCACTCATTAACTCCGTGTTTTAACCTTGTCTATTAGGTTCCTTTTTTTTCCTCTACGTCCAGGATAATGGCACGCGGACTGTTGCTGACGGTTGCCGCGAGTTCATTTCCCTATGCCGATCTTTACCGATCACACCCGACACGCCCTTGCAATTTCATGACTCGCATGGGCCTTGATTGTTTTTTCTCATTTTTATCGACCCGCACGTACCCACTCGAGGAATTGTGAAATTTTATGGACGGCACTTTTGTTTATTTCCCGGAGGAAAAAAAAAAAAAATTTATGTGCAGAGGCACAAAGAGACCCGAAGACTATTTTAATGAAAAATCCGTTTGACCATTGCGCTCAAGGCTCGCGTTTTCGAAACTTCACGCGCAAGACACGGAAGAGGGACAATTATGCTTTGGCTCGATTTAAACGGGAGAAAGTACAACCGTTAAATCGTTATACCCAGCGAGAGTGCGGCTATGCAAATGAACTATATACACACTCGCGCTGTCCGGTGCGATCGTATCCTCGGCTGTACACGGCGTGCAAAACTTTTCGGCAAATAACATCAACGGCTATACTCTTGTTGACGCGCAGGAAAAGCGTGGACTCTAAAAGTCCTTTCCACCGGCTGCAAGGACGTTTCCGGCGCGTGCGTACGCTGTTGAGAAAAATAATCGAAAAACGAGGAAAAACTTGGAGCCGCGAGGGAGAAAGTACGAGGAGGCACCCGCGAATGAAAGAAACGGCTCTTTCTCATTCTTTCCAACGGCATGGGAGCGCGCACTTTTTTTTTACGACTAGGAAATACTTGTACTCTTTGGGTCTGCCTTTTCCCCGCGTTTCAATACACATCTCGACCTCTTCGTGCGAAAACGATACACTTTCTCGGTACAAAAGCAAGCGCCAAGGACAATTGGTTGCACACTCGGCTGTGACGGATCGTCCGCGATTCGGAGCCAACGACAGCCGAGTGACACACAACGTCAAGTGAAAACTAGTTCAGCTGCTTGCGTGTGTCATATCCCTAATTAAACGGGTAGGTATTCATCGGAGAGGTGGAAGAAAGTATGGACGTGCAAGAAAAAAGAGCGAAAACGTGAGAAAAGCCACTCGCGCAAGGGAAATTGGAAAAAAACGTACCGAACCGTATCAACGACAATGGTTGCATCCGTATATATATATGTCGTTGTGTCGCACACGTCTCGTCAAATAGTACTTACGCGGACTAAAAGGGGGAAAAAAAGAAGCGGTAGCAATCGAAATTGATGGCACATTGTGCACAGCCGCGAACCGCAATCCGACCGCGAAAATCTCTTTGCCGCTGGTAACGAGTTGCGGTTGGTATATGCAACGTATACATATCAATAATACACCTTCAACTCAGATCATTGATTCGTTGGAAGACGCCGTAACTGTCGTTGGTTACACTTACATATAGATTGTACGACGAGAGAAAGTGAGAATCAGCACGACGTACAGCAAATGGCACAGCATGGAAAAACCACCTGTACCCCTATTAGGGCCCTCGTCTGTTTCCCTCTCGCTCTGGCTGTACATCTATACCTTACACAGCAAAATACTCGATCGCTATTTCCGCTATTTGGTTCTAAAGCATTTGTGGAAGTGTAATGGTTGCTGCACGACAACCGTCTCGCAGAAAAGTGGCTCTTCGGAGGCTGGTCGGAAAAAGGGAAAACGGAAGCTGTATTTGCTCCAAGCGATCTCCGGCTCCATCCATGGGTCCACCTGTTTTGCTAGCTCATTTTTTTTTCTCTTTTTTAATACGCAAGTAGCGGACTTGGCTTTTTTTCGGATAATCTAAAAAAAGTTTATTTTACAATAAAGTTACCTATACTTGATTCAACAAGATTATTCGCATATGTGGGCAAGTTGTAAGAGCCAAGGTCTTCTCCTGGCTGTAAGTCAAGTACAGGTGTGTGTGCTCTCGTGGAGGCGAAAAAAGGAGCCAAGGTATGCCACGACGATGGGCGGAGAGAAAAAAAAAAAAAAAAAGAGAAAAACAATTTCATGCAGGTATAGTGCGGCGATAGAGAAGCGGAATACAAATCGTGACTCCCCCGCGTCGTCGGCCCCAATGCGAATGCCTAATGGCGAATTGCTGTTATCGTCGACTTACCGGCTTTGTTTGGTGGAAGGAAAAAAAAACAAAAAAAAACAAAGCTCACTTCGTGCATTTATTTGCGACATGAGAATAGCAAATAGCAAAGTTCGAGGACCCCAGAAAATGCCTTTGTCTCTGATGCTTGGGATAGGAATGCATGTAAACTGCGTTCGTTTTTGGATTTCATTTATTTTCGTAGTCTTCCACACTGCTTGTACAAAAAATGTTTATAAATTACAATATTTTGTAAACTTATGCATTAAAAATAAAGCGCCTTAAGTAATCGTGAAAATTATATTTTCAACAGATTTTTATTTATCGACTGACTAACCGACCTATGATAATCGCTGACTTCGCTTATCACCTCTTACCGATCGTTGGAAACTGTTTTTAAATACCGACTGTAGAGGAAATGTTTTACCATCTGCAGATTGGTTTGTAGATACCGACCTCGATAATTCGTATACAAGCAATAAAAGTCACGTTACGGCGTTATAACTCTATTAATTTCTATTAAATGCAACTATTGTACGTAGAGTACTAAAATGTTTCTTAAGTACACGATTTTTTGCATTATCTTTATGTAGAATGTTATTTCCCGTTTATTCATTGAATTTCTGCTTTTTTTAGTTTGCTCAACAACCAAATAGAGGGCACGTTTTTAATAATTATGGAAAAAATGTATCCAATACGTGAAATGATACAGAAATTCGATAAACTGATCTTGTAGAAAACCATTTTCTAACTAGGCTGATTGATCTCTAGTTGGACAAATTTATATATTAATCTTAGGTACAAACTTAAATATTCTGAGACCATCACAATATTCCTTACTACTACGCTAAACTATTACAATAAATAAGAATGACTTGAGTAAAAACACAATTTGCTCACATGTTCTAATCTTTGTGCTTGTGAGTTACCAATGCGTCGTCGCGCTCATCTTGAAGCTGATCCTTATCACCCCGGCCCCACAACTCGTGGCTGCCATCTCCAGTGCGCTGAACGCGCTTCTTCACCATGTCCCTCGACACTGTCTTGAGATCGTAGGCCCAGCCTATTTTGGCGAAAAAATCAATAAACATCGTCGTGAAGTTGTACCAGTAATCTCCGAGTTCAGCTGTCTTGTAGTCCCAGGGGAAGGTGTGATGATAATTATGCCAGCCCTCCCCTAAAGCTAAGAGGGCCACGCTCAGATTTTGCGCTGGATTCATGAACCTGGAACGAGACGATGCCAAAAGGATTTTTCTTTGAAATCGATTATAATTTTCAACTTGTACCTGTCGTACGGCTTGTTTCCAAAGAGATGAGCCACAGAGTTGACCAGCCAGGTAATATTCAGCGTAAACGCATAACGGAGCAGAGTCGGGATGTACAAAGCGTTTACAAATGTTTCGTTCCAAAAGTATATTGGTATAACGGTGGGCAATACGAAGCAGAAAATCGGCATCAATATCAAGTAGTACCTAACAGAAGACGAATTTACGTTTAAAAAGTTTTAAAAAAATCTGGTTGACCATAAATCAGGGAAAAACGCACTTCTTCTGGAAGACGAGGATCGGGTCGCTGTACAGATCGCTGAGATCGATGCCCTTTCCCTTTTCCTTGACAGCAGGATGTTTGCGACAGAGTAGCCAGCCGATGTGGCAGAAGAAGAAGCCCCTCTTTGCGTTGTGTGGGTCAGCGTCGGTCTCGCTAATAAAGAAATTTAAAAATAACTAATTGAAATGTACATTTTTTGTGCCTGCTTGCACAATATTAAAAATCAGGTCACCTACCTATACTTGTGATGTAATCGATGATCCCTCGCCCAATCGATAGCCGCATCCTTGAATCATTTTCAAAATAAAGTAATTGTTGATGGAGACGATCAAGATTCATTTACACTTACCTGAAAGGCTATGGTGTTAAAAAACACGAGGATCAAACGGAGTGGCCACTTGGCCTTGTAGGAACGGTGAGACCACAGCCTGTGCGCACCCGCCGTGATTCCCAGGGCACTTATTTCATACAGAAATATCGCTGTAACGAGCATAAAATGCATTAGGCTGCTTAACTTTTGTGAAAAGTGAAAAAATTAAGTTAGGTAAATGCTTACCGAACAATGTTGTCCAGATTTTAGCAGAGGTGAAGATCAACCACACTCCATAGAGGGCCCCAATATGCAAAGAGGCAAAGAGAATGATATTCCTCCAGACCAGTTGGCGTTTGTACTTGTACTCCGTTTGAGCTGATGATGCGGCTGGAACGATCGTTTCAGTTTTATCATTTTGGGCTTCTTCTTCAGCAAGGCTGTCGTTTTCGAAGAGTACACCGGTTGGCGACGATGACGTGACATTAGGTGCCATTTTTACAATCCTATCCCTGGATAAGTTGTTGGACACAAAAAATTACTTTTAAGATGTTATTAAATATTTAACGGCGATTTGTTATTCATAGACGTATGCATATTGTTTAAAATTCAAACTCGCTTTTTGATTACTCATTACAAAAAGCTTACGTGCCTAATGGAACGGGTACCCGCAAAGTTGTTTTTCTCAGCGAAAAAAATTACTCAAATAATCATTAAATTAATATGCTAACGAAAATTCTACGATGTATTCCTGCACGTACCTACACATGAGTCTGTAACTATAAGCATTTATTTTTACTGTACGCACGAGTGACCTTGAAGGACGCGATCGGTGTACGCGTGAGTCAATGAACTAGAGGATATCATAATATACTTATACAATAATTAATGTGAACAATGAACCTATTCTAGACATCACAAAAATAAGGTGATTTTGTTCGGTAACCAATAATGAATCAAATGCAAACTTTCCACGTCCTCACCTGTATCCTGTATGTAACATTGTCAACGTTAAGTATGCCCGTTATGCACGTGTGAGCGCGCAATCTTTCACACGCGCACCGTTAGATCTTTCGTGTGATGGTATGTTATACGCGAAACGCCGGTTGTCACTTAATGACAACGTTTATATTAAATGTATAAATGGCGAGGTGGAGAATAGTATGCTGATCCATTTCCCGTGACCACAAGAGTAAACAACGAAAAAAAAGGCAGAAAAATCCAAATGAAGCCACGTCATGGTGAAAAGGAGCCACCAGTGCTGTGTAAGTACTTATTTTAAAAATGTAAGACCTTGGCAAAACGACACCGGCTACAGCAAAACCGTAAAGGCGATGCTCGTCTTTCGATTGAAATCACACGATTAACTCTTCTTTCAACGGTAGGTATCCATTTATATTTCACACGAAGGGGCACCACGTCAGAACTTGGCTCAACCGCTCAGGTTACACTGCTCGGTTACACGCTTACCTGCAGCTTAATTGTTGATTCGAAGGAAATAATATACCTATATCGTTGCAATGGATTTAATCACGTATAATTATTACAACGCGTGAGTCATTTATTAGCTGTCACTGTATCATACCCATACTATATTGAACACTGAACTCATTACACTCACGTTTATCCGGTTCACTTTATATAGACTACTCGTCTGCTAGAGAAAACGCGCACGTGTGGAAATTCGTGTACGTCTATTATATATATATACGCTGCACGTCCTTATGTATCTTATACTTCGTACTGCACTCAAAGGAAGATGAGAAATAATGAATTCCCTTCTGTTTAATACATTTTTCTCTGAACATACTTACTTAACGTTATGCACTAATTGTCCCGGGTTGTTCTCTGGCTAAACTAGCACTAAGCGCACCGCAGCGCTGGACGCAGATTGCAAAACAAAAGATTTTTTGGAGTGAGTCAGCTGTGGCCTTCGGCGCCACCACCAGCGCGTTTTTCGTGTGTATACGTGTGAGTTTACATGGTGTCAGTGTCAGATTTTCTTTCGAAGACGTTGTATGAAAACACGCCCTGATTTGAAAAGTTATGAGCTGACCTCCCCTTTTTGTTTTGTTATACCTATAGGTATAACCCAGCAGTGGACATTATACTGCTGTTAACTTTGACTTTGGAAAGTAAACATTGTGACTGATTTACTTTTCATTTAAATCGCACTGGACACCTTCTCAAATTGGAGGCTCTATTCTGGTAAGATATATGTTTGAGAATTACATCTCGGCTTCTGCAGGTACTGCAGTTTTTTGCTGTATTAAATAGTATTGTTTTGGTGATAGAGACGGAAAAAATATTTGTTAAGATGTTTATACCCTATAAAGCCAATAGCTACTTGAACGCTGCTATTCAGCAATAAATGTTTTTTTTTATTACAAGTTATCTGTGATCTCATTGGTTCAATTGGTTGCCAATGCTCATAACTTGTAATTGCTTCGTAATTGAAGTCATTTTGTTGTAAAAAAAAAAAAAGAATTTGTAAACACCTATATATTTATTTATCAGAAAGATCCACCTCTCTATACTTATTTGGCGTGCACATAATGGGGAGCGAAAACCCTCCAGCAGGCATGTGAGAAAAATGCGCCAAAATTTTTTCAAGTTTTTAAAAGAAGAAAATTGGTCGCTTGGAAGTTAATGAATAATTATGTATGAAACAATGGTTTTCATAAAGATTCTTTACGTAAATTTACAAATTGTGATTGTCTGGATGTTGATATTATTTGTATGAATAATTGTCATTTGCGCAAATGATGACACATTCCAAAGCTTAGAACTATTTCAACGGTAAAATTGATTAGTATGCATAAGACGACTCTTTTGGGAACAAAGTTGTTGACTTAAAAACATGACTTTTTTTTTTTCAACACGCGCGCGGTGTCACCACTGCTGTTTTGGCGCAGATAAAAACAATGGTAAATGCAGTATTAAACTGCCAAATACATATTCTGGAATGATGCTTTCGCAATATTTGAGGTGGCGCTTTTAATCAGTGAATACGAGATTTTTTCCTCGTGATTCACGTGGTCATTACTAGCATTTTTTATTCCAAAATTTACAATGTTTGCTCCGGTTTGCTCGATATAAATTTTTAGTACACGCTCTCGGGCTTTGTGATCGATAGATACGTTAACGTTTCAAACATTACCTGGAAGAGAAAAATTGATAAGTAATTTACTGCTGGATTTCTGAAAACATTTGACAATTTTTTTTTATTGTTAAAAATAGTTTGTTCTGTCATCTTTTTTGAAATTTCTCTCCAGACAAAACATTACAACTAGTATAAAGAATTGTTTTTATTTTATTACATTACGTTGATATTTCAAAACGTCGGGCGGAATACAAAATTTCACACAATCGAAAATACGTGCAATCACGTTTATGATGATAAATAAATTCACCAGAACGAAGTGTTTTCTCAAAATATGTAGTTAAAAAATTGATAAATGAGAGAGCCTCAACAGTATGCTACCGGTACACTTTCAGGAGTAGAGCGGGTCTTTGAGTTTCAGGGGCTAGTTTGAGAGACGTGAGATAAACCAAAAGAGGGTATCAAGGCATGCCAAAAATAAAACACAAAGGAATCGATACATATATATATATATATTTTTTTGAAATAAATTCCATTGGCATCCCTCTAGCTATTAATCACGTTACGATATTACAAAAATATACGGAGCACTGTCATATAATATATATTAGATTTTTTTAATTTTTGCAGTCGTTACTCCCGTAAACAACAAATTGCCCTGACAAATTTTACGACTGGCAAGTGCGGTGACTGCACATTTGTGGACAGATATACATGAATGTATGGAAAAGGATAGAGAGAGAGTAGTCGCAATTTCCATACAATTTCGTCAATCGCAGCGCCACAGGCATCTGCTTTACATCCAAATTCAGCTCGTTCGCGTCTGCGAGGGAAACGACAGCACAGACGATGAAAGTAGGTACGGCTTTTCGTTGACTTTTAAATTGATCTTGTCAATGGCACGTGCGGTTTATGTGCCACACGAAAATGTAGCGAAACCTTCGAAAAACATACCGGCCAAACGAGCAGTAGTTACCACGAGACCAGTCGGCCCAGTTTACGCGAAATTAATTAACGATACGTGGCTACATATGTGCCGCCACGCGCGGCCGAGCGCACCCGACAGTCAAATTGACCGGCCGGGCCGTTCTCTCGGAAAATTAAATATACTCCCTCTCTCTCTCTCCCGCGTATCACCTCGGTGATCACCACCCGCTCGCGCGGTATCAATTTTCAATCGTCCCTCTTGACATTTGCCGCGCGCCCGTAACCAACGAGTCAATGGACGCGCCAGCAATTTTCCCGGATTTTTCTTTATTCCTTCCTCGACTCTCGGGATGACGGCTGCAGCGGTTCAATCACGAGAGCTTCCTTCCCCCCCAGCACCAACCGTCTGCGCAATCATCAGAAAGAAGCTCCCGGCTGCGAGCAATCGGTCTCTCTATACGTACAAACCTTATACCCATGTATATATACATAATAAGGAAAAGCGCGTACAGAGACGCTCAATGAGAGCGGTGGTATACGCGTATATATATATATAAATAATATGTATATATGCTCGAGAGAGGGAGAGAGTAATCAAATGAAAACCACCAAGTATCATCCGGCGGCAGTGGCTAAAGCGATTGCGTAATAATGTCGCGTTTCATCATCGGGATGAGTAAATTAATTGCTTCCTTCTTGAGACGTTTCGCTTGATCGTCTCGATTTGTCTCGTCCTCCTTTCATTGCGCTTTTATGTAACCTTTTTCCTCTTTTATTTCGTCGATCGCGACGTTAAATTGCACCTGTAAAGCGAAAATGTGTAAAAAAGAAATGCCCCGTAAAAATTGGGGAAAATAATAAAAATAAGAATACTCGAATGTGGATTTTTTTTTTCCCCCTCGCTTGATGGTTGGGTTTGTGAAACGTGGCTAGCAAGGCCAAAGAGGGAAATAAACGAATGAAAGGTAAAGGGACCCGCTGCAGTGGGTTTTGATGCCTCGCGGATCAAAGCGTTCCGTATTACCGTGTATTACTTTCATCCAGCCGTATGCGTCGGTTGTATAATGTGATACAAATGTATAATATATATGTATACCTTTGCGCGAATTTTTTATGCAATATCCACGTACGCGCCCCTTTTGGCTTTGCCCGTCGTGTAGGTACATTATTATTATTTTTGTTTTTGATTCGCCCTGACGGTTGGGGATTGCTTTTTTAAATTGTGACGTTTGTGAGTGGTACATACACGCGTTTAAATGTGTGTACGCACGAGCACCGGAGGATTTTTTAAATGCACGACTCTGATTCGGGAGTCTCTTGCGCAAACGAATCCGAAAAGCATCTGTTAATTTTTAAGCAAAGAGATACACATTTTGATGAAAAAAAAAGCTGCCATATATCGGTTTATTTTCCAAATGCCAGAGGATCGCATGGTTTTTCTAAATAAAACTACTTAACGGGGAAACTCCGGGTTTTTTCGGAGTACCTATACTCGGATTATTTTGTTTTTCATTCGTGCCCATCAACGAAAGCAGCTTAAATGTGCCGTTCGTACGTAGGTAAACGATGTAACTTGTACACATTTGCAGCGAAGCAAAAACGCGCTCTCCTATGTAGGTGTGTAATTTTCAATTTCACACGAGCAAACGGGGAGAGGCGACGAGCAAAAAAAAAAAAGGAAAAATCTATCTTCACCATATACGGTGAAAAAAAAAAAAAAAAAAATTAATTTCTCTTCAAGCGCGTAATGTATGCGAAACAGCTCATTAATGCAGCGACGTGCCCGACGGCGCGTAGGCGTTTCTCGGGGCCTGGTTAACGCAGCGAACAACAGCGACGACGCGCCCTTGTTGTGGAACATGTAAAGGACCGAGCGAGGGATTCACGGGTGATTGCTCGCGGCGTCGCGCCGTCGTCGTCGACAGTCAACCAAGAAGGAAAAAAAAAAAAAAAAAAAAAAAAGAAAAGGGAGAGAGGAACAAGAAGGGTATATACAGTCTGAAGAAACACGCTTTTTGGCGTATCTTCCTTTTTTTTTTTTTTTCATCCGTAGGCAGCTGTACATACACGCGTAACGCAAGCGAACGACTGATCCGAACCGAAAGCTCGAAATGACAAGCTCCTTTGGGGGGAGAGTCGACGACGATGAATCCGGCAGATCGATCGGTACGAACAGAGCTGTGTATATAAGGTGGGGGGGGGGGAATAGCAAGGCAAAATATAGACGGCGCGACGATAATTACAGTGGAAGCCCCGTTGCTGGCGTTGTTGTTGGAACGGAAGATGAAAGCTCGTCGTCCCGACGCCAAGATTTCCCATGGCCTCTCCGGCCTTATCTGTTGTGCAGGAGAGAGGCGTCGAAATCATCGCGATGGGTCCTCATTTACGGCGGAAAGAAAGACTCTCGCGCGAGGAAAAAAAAAAGGGGTGGGGGAGTCGGACACGTGCGTGCGAGAACACCGAACAATGCGAAAAAAAAAGCTCGGTGCTGATAACGACGCGCACAGGGAGGCAATAATCTTGGACGGGCGGGTGAAAGGAAAAAAAAGCCTCGTAATTAGCGGCTGAATGCAGCACTTTTCTCATAGCGTCTCTTGGGGCGCGTACTGATGAGAAAAGGCGCCGGATTTTGCGGTGACTAATTGTTCCTCCATCTCGTTTGCGTCCGTCACTGTGTTGTAAGACAGAGCCATTGGAATAAAATCAATCGTGAAAGAACGAGACAGGGGGGGGGGGGACTTCCCGCCGGAGACGGAGGAAATTTGTTTGCGCGCCGGTGGATGATTTGTCGCTCGTGTCCAAAAGATGCGAGGGATCGAGGGCTATCGCCGAATCGAAGGGCTCGCCCCTAGAAAAGGTCTCCCGATAAGACGAGAGGGAGCTGGGCGCCACGGAGTATTGACTTTTCTCCAATTTGGGTTTTGTCCCGACACCACTGCTGGAATTCTCCCTCCGATCGAGCTGTATATGGTCGCTTTTTCCGGACTCCAACAATAAATGTGTCCATATGTCAATGGCGATGACTCTGTCTGGGGAAATTTTTGTTATTATTATTATCATTATTATTATTATTATTTTTTTTTTTTTGCGATAAGTACACATATTTTTGGTTATTTGAAATGACGTTTCAGAGAGAAAAACCTTGTTTAAAAGTAATACCTTGAATAGAACTAATGGAGCAGTATAGTACGCGTTTTCAACGACCGTTACACTATACGCTCGCAAATGCGTACCCGAATCGCCGTGCAATTACCGCGTATTCAATTAGAAAATCGACGGGAAATTAATTTTCACCGCGCGGCTATGCCCCGAAATAGAGACGTGTTGGCTCTTGATATTTGAACAGAACCGGGGGAAGGGGAGGGAGAAAATTTCCGAGATGGGGCTGAGCTATAAAATTCGAGAGATGTCCCTGATAAGGGGCCATTGCCGGGGCTACGGTTTACACAGCAACGGGCAAACGAGCGCGCAAGCCCTGCAGTGCAAGCGGCACATCCTCGTGTATATATATTATACACGTGTAGCCGCTATTTGCACGTTTGACGTTTCATTGACTCCGTGGGTATACAGGCTTCGCGTAATTGGAGCTAATGTATTTAACGACACGGATGGTTATGTAAGTATATAATGTACACGTTTGAGCTAAACGCCCTTTGGTACCGCGAGAGTATATTACGCTGAGCTACGTGTATACACTTAGATTTTTTCCATCGCAATCTCCGCGTTCGATCTACATATATACACACCCGACGCTTGTCAGGTATCACTGTTTCGGGCTGCCTCTTGTTCCATAGGCGTGATACATGCTTCAAAAAACGCTTTTCATGCTTTTTTTTTTTTTTTAAATGGATTGCACTTACCTTGCTAGACACAAAAAAGCTTTGAACCCTCGAGCTTAAGGCTTATAGGAAATTTTTATCAAGCGATCGCGCTAGTGCCGATCCATCGACAACAACAAATCATCTCGCAGAACCAACGTGCCGTATTTTGATGCCGGGTATCGAATAACAGGCCCGTTTTGAAGCCCCTTCCAATAAACTCGGTAAATTTCCGTAGCATTTACCGAAAATCACGCGTACGGGTACGAATTTGAAACACATCACGATCAGCTCGCGCACGCGATGTAAAGTGTACCCATGATCCACCCAACGAACATCATACACGGTATACGCGATGCGTAGATTTAAATCCCCTCCTCCTCCTCCTTCCAAAAGAGAACAACGTGAGCAGAGATGAGGACTTTGACGCGAGCAATTGCACTCGTCTACTCTCTCGGGAAAAGGGCGGCGATCAATCTTCGGTTTGTCCGGCGCTTAATGCGAGCCCGAGAATTCCTTTCGTGCCCCGTAAATAGCTGCTGGGCCGGTCACGAGAACTTGGACCGCAACAATACGTCTTGCTCCACCCCCCCCCCCATCCCTGAAAACTCCCAGCCCGAGTCACGCACCGAAACAGAAATAAATTATCTCTTGATTATTATGTACGCGGCATCCCCTTTTTCCCCACCGTGTTATAGGAGGGGGAGGGGGGGATCTCCGAGAAAGCTCCTCGTGGTGTACCTTTTTTATATCATCCTCTCCCCTTCGAATACCTAATTCTATTTCCACGCAGGCGTCCGGAGATGGTGTCGCCGATGCGCCAAGCGCAGACGCGATCACCGGCGCTGATAACCCGAGACGTGGCTCCTAAAACACTTCCCCCCACCCTGAATCTTTCGAGGCGTCGTTGAGGGTCGTCTAGGACAAAGAAACTCGTGGTGCAGGAAGGGAAAAAGATGACCGTAAAGTTAAATAGCTCATATGGAAGACCCCGCGTGGCTCCCAGGCATCGGCCGAGTGTTTTCGTGAAAAGTCATCAACCCGTGGGAGGTAATTGCCGAGCGAAGGAAAAAAAAAAAAAAAAAAAAAAGAAGCGATCTGGAGAGAGGAGCGTTTGCCTCGAGCAAATAAAAGAGCCGTGCCTTGGAGCTTGAGCTTACAGTTAGCGCTTCCGTTTTCTTTTTCCTTTAGAGGCAGTTAAACGCGTCTGTAGGATTATTTTGGTCCAGGTAAATATGACGGTGCAACAGCCACCTCGCTCTATACTTGTGTACGACTGCTGTTCAAGTTCGGCCTGTACGTGTGTGTGTGACAAACTCGGTCGTAATTAAATGAACGCGAAAATGTTGAAGAGCCACTCGAGAGGATAAACTGATGAAGCGCACAAGAGACTCGAGAGTCGTCGGAGTGGGATGCACCGATGAGTGAAAAAGAAAAAAGAGAGAGAGACGGGGACTTCACAGCAAAGGGGGCGGAAAAATTCGATCGAACCGGTCGCGAATCTGCTGGTAATCGCGTTGCTACACTGCAGCGCAGGAAATGACAATTTTTTTCCCTCCCCCCCCGGTACTCGCCACTCGTCAACTCGCTTCAAATTACGAGCTGTTTTTTCACAGCTGCATGTGCCCTACATACATATGCCATACTATTACACTGTGTCCGACTCGCATAATACGACGGCGCAGTGGATCCTGCTATGGTTGCAGCGAGGTTGTTGCTTTTGTTGCTTTTAATCGAGGAGCACGTGCGCGGGTGTCCATTGTGAGAGGTACCTAACTCGGAGCCGCGGCTGTCGACCGACCAAATGAACAATGTGTCATATCCCTCCTGCGCGTGTGTATATGTACACGGGCTTTGCCTCTCGGGCGTGCGTGGCTGCACATGCGACTGCTCGATAACGATTTCCTCCACTGTCTGTGGATATTGTGTCTCTTGATTCATTTTTTGCCAATCAAACTCGGCTGAAAATTCACGCGCTGCCCGTGTTTTCCATTGTACACCTAGTTATGTACTTTGCGCTAAATAACTCGTGTTTCGTTGCCATACACGCGGTATGGATGTATATTCTGCGTGTCTTCCTATACGTGGAGGCGTAAAATATATCTTTATAATAAATGTTACGGTGCTGTACTGCGAGAGAGAAGGATTTTTTTGGGTCATTGGCTCGTGATTGATCATGAATAGTAACAGGACAAAAGGGATCGGATTATACTCGAGAATGTCATTGGGCAACCCCATTTTTTGCAATTGAATCGTATTAGATTGAATCTCATGCAAGTGCCGTCTTCACGCCACTACTATTCTGTTTCCTAAGAGATATGCGTTAGGACGACCATGACAATACAAAATTTCAATAACCCTATTCTCTCTTTGTTACTTCGGTCCTTATACGAAAATAGGCAAACTTATAGTACGTGTATACACCCTTTTTAAAAGAATAGAGACAGAGAGTCGTAAAATAGTCATCGGAAGGGCAGATTGGTAAAAGTGTCTCGTTGGTATAATATTATGTAGGTAAGTTTATGTATAATGTCTGCTAGTACCGATACGTACACACACACACACAGATAAAGCCTTATCACGCGGTCGGTTTGAGCGCGCTATCGGGGGAGTTGCCTTGTCCTCCCATTATCCCGCGATTGAAGCATCGCGACACGCTTCTATATAGTGTGCGTTTGTACATGTATGGATCAGGCAGTGGAGCAAGTACAGGACAACGCGACAGCGGTCCTTTCGTGTTTACTCCGATTGTAAATACGCGTTCACGCGTATATTCCAACGCGGGGGTAGAGTAAAAGAGGGGTGCACTTGCGTGCATGTGTGTATATATCCTAAATACGTGTCAGCCCATCGGATGTACTGTATACAGCACCTCCAAGCGTATCGTACCTATATACAAGGTATATATACCCATGTACAGTGTACACCACACACGTATATACATACCTGTATAGTAGTGGTAAAGAGTAGAGAGCGAGAAGCGAGCATCATCAGCAGCAGAGAGAAAGTTAGCGTGTGGGAACATACCTATACACGCGTACAACAGGGGTGGATTTATGCAGGAGGTGGATGCGTCCATCACCATGGTGACCGAATATATAGTAGGTACAGAATGCTCGATCGGCTCCCACCCTCTTGGCTTCTCTACATTCCACATACGTGTGCTTGATACCTCCCTCTTCTTTTTCGTCCATCTCCACCACACCTTGCACAGCTGTCAGCTTTACACGCTGGACTTTTTTTTTTTTTTTTTTTTTTCCTTCTCCTCCTTCTCTCCTACGGAATATTTTAGAGAGAGAGAGAGAGGAGAGCTCCGAATCAAGACATGGCCCCAGCTTTTCTTTCTCATCTGGATTTCCCCCCAAAGCTTCGGTTCAATTGTCTTGTGTAATTAAACGATAATTTATCGAGGAGGAGAAAAAAAAAAAAAAAAAAAAGTAGGGCGAAGGAAAAAAAGCCCAGAGAGAGAAATGGCCGTAAAGTACCATTAGACAGAGAAAGGGAGAGTGGGAGAGAATCGAGCCCCCCTCCCCATATTTAAAGCATCAAGGCGCCAACTGGTCTGACTCGGCCAGAAACCGTACCACGGCTCTCGCGAGTTATAAATGCCCCACTAGCGCGCTTGTAGAGCACACTCAATTTTAGTTCCCGCGAGCGGGCGTCGCCGGGAGAATTATTAGCTGTAATAAGGGATGGCGCCAGAGTCCCCCCCCCCCCGACACTGTCGCCGTTCCAGCGTACATCAACCGCGAAAATCACATATACCATGGGCGTTTACGTGTATAGGAGAGGGCGCGACAAAGACGTTAATAACCGGCAAAGTTCATCGTTGTGTGGCACATGTAACTAGGTACTGCTGCATTGCGCGCGAGAATCTGGCCAACTCGTGACGCGCCGATCGGGAAAAATGGACCGGGAGGAGGAAAACAGATCGCGCTAACCGCACCGACCTCCTCTCCGTCATGCACAACGTGTACGCAGCAAGCGCTCGAGTGGCCTTTTGACTTTGTTTTTCACTCGAGTGGAAGCTAAACGCCGAGATGGGCGCGACGTGCCTACTCGAGGGCTATATGCACGACAGAGGAAGCCCAAGTGTGAAGGGGGCGGGGTGTGAAGAATTTTGTTTGGGGAGTTTTAACCTCGGTTTTAACCAAGTAAATATTGCAAATTGTTTGTACAAGACGTGGTGCGTGGAATGAAAAAAAAAAAAAATGAAAAATGAAGTGTACACCATCTCGAGAGCGATGCACGACGTTCAATTACCGATTTGGGTCGGGGGGAAGACCTATATATATTATACATTGGTAATGGTTATTTGAGGGCGTGCACGGAGAGTGAGCAGGCATCGATTTAATTCGAAAACGATACTTTCCTAATTCAACCTTTCAATTTAATCCGGCTTAACTGTAACTTCAAAACGGTCCCCCGCGCATCGGATAATCGAACTCCGATACGGACAAGACTCGCTTGGTTTTTTTTTTTCTTCCTTCCTTTCTTTCCTCCCAGCGGACCCTCTTTTTTTTTTATCTACTGATTTTCCCGCTACGAGCGTAAAATATCCGAGCAGCAGGCATTGTGATTTGCTCAAGCCCCCTCGTACGAAAGGTACTTCGTCAACAGAACAAAAAAGCTCGAACTCGAGATGATTTTCGTAGAGCTTCGTTAAGAGATTTACAACCCAGCGTGCTTTTTTACCATCCAAAAGCGACTGTGAAATGAAACGCAAAGCCGATCTCTCGAGTTTTCACGGGGTGTGAAAATATTTTTGGTACAGCTTCCATGATGTGCAGTATTATTATGAAAAAACAAGAGACACGTGCAGCCCATCTCAGGTTTTCCCGCGCATCAAAGGCGCAACGGCGATAAATCACTCAACGGGTGTACAACCACGAAGCACTTGTGTACAAAATATGTATATATATTCTCTCGAGCCTTTTATCGCCACCCGAAAATCCTCGCGCGCGAAAGACGTAAAGATACACACCCGGAGCATTAAAAAGTTTGTATATACAGTGCTCGTGTACGCTGTGCAGGTGCTTGTATACTCCAAGGGGGGGAAAGCTGTAAAATAGGCTCGACTGCGCTTCGGGATCGCGAATAAACGGAAGAGGACCAAGTTGCGCGCGGGGCAGTAAAATTTTCGAGAACAGACGAATTTACTCCTCGCTCTCTTCCGTGGCTCGGGTATGTGGGTTGCTGCGTCGCCGATCGTAAATTCGTTCGACCCAAAGGGAAGTAGTGCATTGTGTATATAAAGGGCAGATGGAGGCCCGAGACGGTGGCGCCCGACCGTTCACGAGGACACCAGGTGTCGATGAAAAAGGGACGCGTGGGGGACTCGAAGAGCGTAAAATCGGGTTTCGAGTGCACCATGAATGATTTTTTTTTTTTTTTTTTTATTTGTTTGGAGATTCGGGGTGTCGAGCTTTCTCGTGTGTGGTGTAAATATCGCGCATTTGTCCCTTGTTTCTCCTTCTGCGCGGAAACGCGAGCCGGTCTTTACTTGTGTTTTAATGGTAATTGGGGTAATTAGGTACATATTATAGTCTCGTGCGCGCGCTCGCGTATAATAATATATATGTGCCCACGCCACGGGGATTCGGCTTTAATAACTTTGTCGAGTTAATTAATGCGCGTGTACGTATTATAAACCCCCTCTCGACGAATGTATGATAATTGTGGCGTCACGAGTACAATGGCACCCCCCCCCCCCCCGCTTCGGAAGAATAACCCGCGTCACTTGTCGCGCGGCTTCTTCTTCTTTTTTTCCCACCCCCTCCCCCCGCACCGCCCTCGTTCTTGCCGTGTCTAAAAAGTAATCGCAGCGGCTACAATGATAATGCTCCCCTGCTCTACATTCGGGATCCGTTGTTGTTTACATCCAAAATTAATTAGAGCTCGCGCTGCTGTGCAATTGCGGCGCTCCGAATTTGCACTTGGAAACTGGTGTGTGTGTGTGTGTGTCTCTAGTATACTCTTGTAATTTAAATGAGTAAAAGTATCCAGCTAATTGTGTCGGTGGGTGTGATTTTTGCCTCGAGGGAGGATATTAAGTTGTTACGTTGATTATTTATACATTGATTTACACGTTTGGTGACTCACTGTGACGTTACTTTTACTTTTTCTGTTTCAGCACATGTTTATACATTAACTTTGAATTTGTAGCTTTTTACGTTCATATTTGTTAGAGTTACGAGGAAAGGATTATTTTATTTTGAGGGTGATTTTTTTTAAATGCTAACGTTGTGTTCCACAAAGTCAGGGAAATTCAAGCAGAGCTTTCCTTTTGATATTTTATTCTCAAGCTCATCACGGTACTCTGATATTATTACTATTGCTTTTATACACGATGCAAGACGCACTTTTAACACGATAAATGCAAAGCTCTGTTTGCACGTAATATTTGTTTTTTATCACGAGAATAGCAAAACAATGGGGATGAATATAAAAATGAATGAGTAACAAGGCAAAAGCACTTATCTCTTGAGATTAAATTTTTGTTCTTGTTTTGAAGAATCTTTGCTAGCGAAAGTCATTTGACAACTATTTACATGTTTTTATTGAAATTAAACGTTACATAAATTTTTAATTCGTTGAAAAAAAGTTTATTATAAAATAGCTTCCATAAATTTTGTCAACATGTAACGTACAGAAGTTCATAATTATTGTAAAAGGCTTGTATTTACTCGTTCATGAATTCGTTGAATTTAACGACCAATTGTTGTGCACATTCTCGAATCGTTAGTTGAAACTGCATATACAGCTCACAGAATGTAAATTCATGAGTCCTATTTGTTTATACATCTGTCTTCGTGTGCCACACTTTAACCCAATTTTGGTTAAAAGTTTGAAGTGGGTATATATATATATATATATATATACAAATGAAGTTTGCATTGCAAAACATTGTATACTTTTGCGGCTACCCCATGTTATACATTCATACTCGTGTCTTTACGTGGAAAAACCTCTCCCTATTGTAAAAAAAAGTCCTCGAAAACTGCCCGACGAGCAAATAAGTCGTCCAATTGAAAAGTGATTCCCGCAAAAAAAAAAAAAAAAAAAAAAAACAGCAATAGCCCTCCTGGAATTCTTTCAAGCAGAGTTACAAGAGAGAGAGAGAGAGAGAGAGAGAGGTGCGGAAACAAGGGTAGTATAGGGCTCGAACCGCAGCATCAGCAGCCACCCGCTGGCAAACAAAATTATTCCACGTACATATTATTTCTTTCCCTCGTTGTGGTCGACAAAGAAAAGCACGCCACAAGTATATATATATATATATATATATTTTTTTTTTATATATTAGATTGCTCTACGTCCAGCTTCTTTAATAAGGGCACTACTATGGGCACTTTGCACTTGGGAAAGGGACAAGGAAAGGGATGGGAGGCCACCCATTACTGGGAGGGGGGTAGGGGAAAATTAGGCAATTTTTGCTGCGAGAAGTAGCCTAAAACCTTCTTCGAGGAGTATTGCGGGGTGAAAAAGCACACATGTGAAAATACACAGAGGTACTTGCCCGAAAGAGTCGCACTGGCCGGAAATCGAACCACGGTCTCCCGCGTGCCAATCCACGACCTATGAGTTACCGCGCGCTCAAAAAATTTATATATATATATATTTCGTCGTGAGACGGTCGGCGGGGGGGGGGCGAACAAGTAAGATATTCTCCAGAAAGTATATACGTGTGTTATATATATATATATATATATATATATATATATATATATATATATATATATATATATATATATATATATATATATACAGCGCGAGCAACAGAACGAAGGGGTGCGAAGACTGCGAAGTTGTGGGCTACACACACACACTTGCTCTCTCTCTCTCTCTCTCTACATGTGTATATTATCTGGAGTTTCTGGTAACCATCGCTGCTGGCGCTACTGCTGCTCTCCAGAGAGAGGACGTAGAGCGCGCGCGCACACCGGAGCACATATCCCATCGATGGTGGCTTGGTGGCACTCTGTCTCTGTACCACCAGCAGGGGTCCGAAGACGAGGAAGCGGAGAGAGAGAGAGAGAGAAGAGCTCGGCAAGCGTGCTCGTCGGCTCGGCCGCTCAGTGTGCAGCGAAAGCCGAGCTCGGGCGCATTGCTCTCGGCCTTACATATATATACCCCCTCCTCTCGTTGGTTGTATTTTTCACTGCAGCCGTTCGCTGCTCGTTGTTAACGTGAAAAATTTAGACACTCTTATAGATCCCGTCGCGTACGCGTGTGCTTTGTTTACACTGTTTATCTTTTTCTTCCCCCAAAGAAGCTTCAAGATCGCGCTCGCATCGCCCCGTATACGTGGTGAAATTGTGTGGATCCGCTGCAGTACGTACCCCCTAAGTTTACCGATGAAGGGGGGTGTGGAATTGGGCGATCAGAGGGGGGGTTGGCTCTTGCTGTGCTCATCATCTCGTCTCTCTGCCACGATTGTTTACAGACACTCGCATATACTTAGTCGTTTCCATTTACATTTTTACTCTGTGGGCATGTACACGTGCACGAGCTCCAACTGTACAACTACCCGCTCAATGGTTATTTTATAATACATGGCTCTTATAGACGAAGACATTGAAAGTATAAGGTGAGCGTTGCAACGTGCAGGAGGATGGTCCGGCTTTCCGTAAAAGAGGGCTGCCGGCGACGAGGACGGAAGCTGGAGAGTCCGTGCAAATATTTGCCCCTCCGGGGGCTAACGTGAAAGCTCGTTGCGCGCTATCTCTGTACTCCCGTCCGCGTCCCACCGACAGGAGGAGGCTGCTTTTGGCTCCTCTTTCTCCTCGCCGCGGTCCTGATGGTGATCCGCGCTGAAACGAGTTATTGCCGCTGCATCAACGATACAATCGGTCGGGTGTCATTACCCTCTTCTCGCTCGGCTTTGGCTCTCTGTGCTCCTGTTTGCCACCCGCACTGTGTACACCGCGTTTATACTCATCTCCCGATCTCGTTCGCGGCGCTCAAAGAGAGGGGGAGACAGGGGCTCGCTGTGGACGAGGAGATGGGTCTTGTCGCTGTTTGTGCAGCCGATCTTAATGGATAGTGCCGTCGGCTCGTGATCACGTGCAGTCGCTGTTTGCCAAAGACTCTTTCTTTTTTTTTTTTTTTTTTTTTTTTTTTTTGATAAAAAGATTTTTCGGTAATTTTTATTTCCCCCGTCCCTGTAAAATTAACGAGAGCGTGCGTGGGTGTAGTAAATTACAACCGCCATAGCGAGTGTTTTTTTTTTTTTTTTACCCGATAATTAATTATCTCGCTGTCACTTCAGAGTCCACGTGTCCGCGTTGAAATTAAATACATATTACAAGCGAAGCTCTAAATCAACGTCATACGGTCCGATTCGTGGCCCGCACGTATAACTGTACATATTCGTGCAGCATTAGCTGCAGTTAACTTTGATATTTCCCTTCCCCGATCCGCGAGATTTTCGTTTGCTGGTACACGCGTAAAATTGCCCCCTTTTGCGCCAGTCGTGCGCGTGTAACGCGTTTTTTTTTTTTCTCCGTCCATCAGCCGTGTCAACCGCATCCCTCCCTCTGCACGATAAATTTTAATTTTGAATTTTCTCCCTTGCCCGTGCGTTTCTCTCGTTTATTCCTCTCTCGCCCCGTACAGTCGTGTAAAAGTAACGAGGGAATGATTACCAACGAATGTTACGCATCAAGAGAACCCACGTGGTGGTACAGAAAGTTTGACGAGCGTCATCATCATCATCATCCCATCTATGCGTGTATATATACATACGATAGCCGGACAAATTACACGAGTGAGATGTATGAATAACGAACGGCGCGTGTGTGTACTTGTATCCCACGCGGTGCACTTTCGCGTAGTATGGAGCCATCAATTTGCAAGTGCAGCGCGAGGTCGAGAGAAGGCAGATCAATTTAAAAGCGCCGGGTTTCCGCTCGAGACTCGCGTATGATTTATTTCTCTTCTAAAATTCAAGCGCTGTATACAGAGTTGTGTACCCACTGTTGCTGATGTCGCTGTTACCGCATTGCTTTGATTTGCCCGGCTCTTGTTGCATTGCAGGTGGGACGCGAATTGCAGAGCTTTTTTTTTTTTTTTTTTTTCAGTGCACGCTCCGGTTCTCCCGAACAATCGCTCCACCGCAGCCGCGCACACGCGCGTCCGATCGTTTGATTTAATGAAATATGCGCGGATCTCATCCATTATACGACTACCGGCGTTGTCGACCAAGGTTTTTGTTTGTCGTTGTTTTTTTTCCTCTCCCCAACCCCCCTCTTCGGAATTGACGTTTTGACGGTCGGGACAGGTGCGTTTGCCATTTAAATCAACAGGAATAACATCCCACGCCCTCTCCCTCCAGATGTATGTTGTACCTCTGTATAATGTGTACTTCCGCTGCTGTATATACCCATATCCCTATACTCTCTTTGTCCGTACTTTGTGTGCCGAATCGAGCGCGAAATTCGACGTTTAACGTTAATAATTGGCCCTACGCTGGTAGTATATTATGTTATTTTAGTCGGAACAACGTAACGCGTTGGATGGTACGGGTATATAATATATATATACGAGTGCCCGCCGTTAGTTTTGTAGCTATATTATTGTGTAGTCACCACGAGAGTGGCCATGTTGTTTTTGATTAAGTATACTGGACGACGATGTTTCCTCAACACGGCTCGTCTCGCCAATAATGTTTTGTTTGTTACGCTTGAATGTTGTTGTTTGTTTTTTTTTCTTGGAAATTTTAGAAAGAAAATTTGGCTGTGCATAATTTGGCAAAATAAATCCCGAGGTACGAATTACCTACCTCAACTTTAACCAAGCAAACGAGAATCCTTGAATCACCGGGGGGGCGTATATGTACGTACATTTAAATGAAGCTCGTGCACTTGAATCAGCCGAAGCCAAAGTTTTAATTATTCTTTCCCTGGAGGGTATACGGTCGAAGATCACTGCCGTGACTCTCTCTCTCTCTCTCTCTTTGTACCTTTTCCTTTTTCCAATCGACGGTGAGCACTCCTCGCCTATATATACACGGCCAAGACACCCATTCGCGATCAATTAGAGCCCGAACAAGTTTGAGCTTCCGCGTAAGTATATACACACCTGCACCCACACCCCCGTCCTCCTTCTTCTACTTGCACTTCTTGTTCTATGGGGGGAGGGGGGTGGTACAAGGGCACCCGATTCTCCCTGGGCTATCTTGCTTGTTTTACCACCGGAAATTATGGGAATCCAACACGACGACGACGCCGGAGATAAGAAAGTACGTACTCGGTGGTGTAGGTAAAGGCACCGACCGTCTTTCGTTGTTCCCCACCACTGGGGGGGGGGGCTGAAATGAAAAAGGGTAAAAGCTTACGTACGTACGTGACTCGGGAAAGTTGGAGAAACAAAAAAAAAAGGGAAAAAACTTCTTGACTGCTTAGCTATACACGGAAGATCGAGGCGCTGAGGGCCAGTAGTGAAAAAAAAAAAAAAAAAAAAAAAAGATTGGCGGTATCTCGAGGTCAATTATTTCGTAACGAGGGTGGGGGGGAAGCGGCCCGATAACACGAGGGGCCAGGGGAGGTTTTTATCAGCGTCGCAAGTTTAATAGCTCGATGACGTGCGCCTTCGACGTCCGATTCTCACTTTCCCGTCTCCTACACGTATCTCTCTCTCTGCGAATTTCATCCCCTTCCCAACCCCCTCGTTCTTGTTCGGTCGGAGTTGCGTCTGAGAGACTTTTGGAGGGGCCGCCGGGAACTTTTCGATCAAAACATGTACCCCGTGGAATTTGATGTGAAGAGAGATAGGGCGCGATCGGCTCCTCTCTCGTTATATTGTCGCTTGTGCCGTAAACGAAGGGAAAAAAAGGGAGATAGCAGCGCGCGCCCGAATAAATGCACGAAGCAAACTGCGTATGTGGCGTACCTATACATTTGTAGGAATATTGTCGGGGGACGGAGAAAAAGAGATGCAGCAAGAGCTCCCTCCGATCGCGCGGGAGGGGCCTTTTTAAAGGGACGCACGTGTATGTATACAATATATACTTATTGCCCATACAGAGAGAGAGAGAGAGAGAGAGCCACGACAGCGTGATTTCCCGGCGGAGGTCGGGTGAGGAGCGCGAAACTGGCGCAGGAGTGTACGTTTGTGTGACCGATGCAATAAGCAGGTACGAGAGCGGGGCTCTGGTGGTGTTCCTCCTTCAACGAGAACCGAAAGGGAGGCGAGGGGGATGATCGGGGTGAAAAGTGCGGGCTTGCCCGGGACGATGACTACCGACGACGGATGACAGGTGATAAGGAAGGAAGAAGAGGAACAAGCACAGCAGCGAGAGAGGCTCGACGTCCCCAGAGGGTCAGAGACAGAGAGGGGCCTCGAGGCTCCGGGTGATGCGCCGCTATGGGCCTCTGCTCCCTCTTGGCGCACCGAGGCGCACTGCTCCTGCTGCTACTCATGCTGCTCGGGACATCTGGAGCCACGCGTAAGTCGACACAATCATACTTTATATTTATATACATATACCCACATATTATATACTCTGTCCGTTATGGTGCGTATACGCCCATACTATATACTCTGCTCTTTTGTGCCCCGCCGCCCCTCGATCCTTCACTTGGCCGTCCCCAATTTTTTTTTCTCTCTCCTCATCTCTAGCGGTCGCTGGACCTCTGTGTGGAGTACGTATATATATATATATATAGGTATATCGATGCCCCTCGACCTTCCCCCTGACGGGTGTACCACTATACTATGATGTGTCCCGCTCCCCTTTTTTTTTAGTCGTCGCGTTTGTGTACGTGAGCTGAAAAAGCCCACTGTTATTGTTATAGGTATACCTACCGCTGTGCGCACGATCCACAATGAAGGGCCGCGTTTAACGCTCGATACCCCGTGTTTCCAAATATTTTGCCTCCGCGTCGCCGATGCGGGGCCTTTACGACTCGCTGCATCCTCTCCTCTCCTCTCTTATGTCCTACGGTATTTCGCCCTATTTACGAATCTTCGCTCGCGGCGTTTTCTTTGCTCTCGTGTTGTATATACAGGCCATCTTTTTTTTTTTTTTTTTCTTTTCCTCTCGAGTATGCGGTTTTTCGTGTCACGTGCCTATACGCGTGTGTTTACACGCTGTAGAAGGTCTCGAGCAGCCAACTTTTCCGCGCAACATAGTTTCCAACAGCTCAACTCTACGGGAATTATGACTATGTGTTTTTTTTTTCCCCTCCTGCCTTACACAAATACCACGGAATCTCTTCTGTGCCGATTCAATAATTTAGCGTATATGTGTGTATACGCACGTATATATGCGTTGTACGGAAATTCATGTGATTCCGTTATTTGTGTGGACGATAATTTTCGCTTCTTTGCCAAGGATAAACACACACGAGCTCGGTATGGAGGGAAAACAAGTCGTTATACCAGTTTGGACGTGGCCGATACTTTACGTCAGCCCTTGCGCCTATCTTTTTTTTTTCCCCGCTCCAGCGTCCATCAAAAAAAAAAAAAAAATGGGACGGTTCTCCCACGCGCAAGACGAGTGGGTACTTTTTTTTTTTTTTTTTTCACCGCATATACACCATCTTCGTAGAGTCATCCCTCGGCTTTTTCTCTTTGTCGAATTATAAAAGTCAAAGAAGATGAGCTCGATGGCTGGGCAAACATGCGCACAAGAGAAAAGCCCATTAAAAGGTTTAGAGGCAATCCCAGCCGCGGCCAAATTGACCGAGCCACTTCATTCATGAATTCATGCAATCGACAAATGGATGCGCCCGCCGCGCGTATACATACCTACACTACGGGGATTCCGTAAATATTTGACCTACACAAGTTTGCTAAGCAGAGGCGTGGGGGGTGAGGTAAAGTTCGTTTTCACGAAAAATATATATATATATATATATGCTTCCGTATGTATATAAATATATGGGTACTCGTACACGCACAAAAGCTTCGAGTGGCGTTGATGGGATATACACATTGTGAGCGATGCTGAGCTTTTCTTATACGCGCGCGTGTATTAATATAAATATACGTATACCTAATGGCTAAGGCTCGAGTTGTGAAAATATTACACGTATAAACATAAATATGCGCGCACTCGACAAAAGTGCTCTCAAGGGGTTGTTATTGCGACACTAGGGCTTTTCGACTCGGAATAATATCGCCGGTGATGCTTAAAAATTCTCATCCTCGAAAACGTTTTCCTCGAGGGTGTTGATACTGCTTTTGAATAATATTTTCCCGGGAATTGATTCAAGTAGCTCTCTCTCTCTCTCTCTCTTGTGTACACTTGCATTGGGGAGCTCGTTGAAACAAACACCTAGTTGGACGTTGTTTGATTTATTGACACGCGAAGGGTGTATAATCAATCAATTGAGCGCCGATCGGTGATAAATTTACCGATGGCCAACAACAAAGTGTGGCGCGAAAAGTAGGCCACGGCTTCAACATCATTTATAATTAAGCGCTGCGGTAATTGAACAAAGCCGTCGTGGTTTATACCGTGTAAATTGGAATGATTTTTTGCAATTAACGCGCGTGCGGACGCACACGGCGAAAAATGAATCGAAAACAAAAGCTCCGTATACCTACAGAACGCGGCGTATGTATTGTAAGCTCGAAAAAACGAGGGGTAAGAAAATTCCTGGAGCTTCGCAGTTGTGCTACTTTGATACAAAGGCAAGTGCCATCACTGGGCTACATCCGAGTCACAAAGATGAGGGAAAAAAAAGAAAAATCTCGGCTTCTTTTTTTTTTTTTTTTTAAATAAAAACAAAACAAAAATTTCACCTCCTCTTGGCTCAGGAAATTCGAGGTCGCCCCCCGTTCTCCCACCTTTGTCCGTGCGCTTTATGCCATATAGTGCTGCGCACACATAATATATAGTTGCAATAGACGCTTGGCCTCGTTTCGTCCTCATTGCCGGAGCCGCTAGACAACGAGCTGTAATTGTCATTTAATCAACGCCCGTGACGATTTATCACACCGCACTTGACGCCGCTGCTCCATCATCATCCCCTCGAGCGCTCGAGAGCTGTCACAAGTAATTTTGTTCAATTTAAATTTAACTCGCTTGCAGTTTCCGGGAAAACATTTCTCGTTTCATCGAAAACAAAAAAAAAAAAAAAAAAAAAACACGATCAACGTCACCCCGAAAATGTACACACATGGTGACAACAACACGTTGTTTCTCAGACAGAATCCCACCTTGGTTTATCTCCTGCCTCCGAACACATTATTCATTTTTCATACACAGGCCGAGCATCGCATCGACATATCGGTACTACCGTTGAGAAAGAAAAACCCGCGACGGATAAGACACGCGCGTGCATCGGACAACAGTCTCCCTCGAAAAGGCTGATGACTTTTTTTTCTCGTGTATACGGCACAGTGTCTTGTCTGCTCGAAGCGGAGCTGAAACAGGACAGGCGCATCATCGCGTGCCACCTAAAATATATATATATATATATATCCATACAAATGTGTGTGCGTTTCTCACAGTGTCTTATTTCAGTGTATATATATACCTACCAGGGCGCTCCTCTCCGCCACTAGTTTTATGTCCCCCTGACAACTCTTGGCCGTCATCGCCATACCGTTGGATGCTGCAGCGCGAACGAGTCTCCTACAAATTTATGTGTCTGTCTCGTTGCAGCTGCAGCGGCGGGCCCGACGTTGATGGAAAGCTCCTCGCGCGCTATCAACGCCGTTATTTAGTGCGCGCACCTACGGCGCGAAAACGGAGCGCCTATATACAGTATACACCCAAGGCGCTCTAATAAAAGTTTCCAGGGAACAACCCCGTCCTACCCCCCCCCCAGCCGTCCGCGACACTCGTCGTCTCCGTCCTCCTTTTCTTCTCCGCTCGCCCGTATACCTCGAGTGTATATACCTACTTTTCTTCTTTTTCCTCGGGGCCCCCCTGCCAGTGTTTACCTCCTCGCTTTTGTCTCCCTCTCTCTCTCTCTCTCTCTCCTGTATACCTGTCTCGATACTCTTGTCCCCTTTGTTTCTCTCCCCTCAGCCACGGGTCCCTCTTTTATCCCCGCAATCTCCTTTGAGTATAGACCCATCCCCTCCCTCTCGTGTACGGACTGTGTCTTTTTACCATCGCAGCGTCTCCTTCTCTTTTTTTTTTTTTTTTTTCTTCGTCTTCCCTCCTCTACTAGTCCTCATCACCGGTCGTGTATAAAATTATCGCGCGACCGCCGACCGCGAGCTTTCAGGAAACGGCACCCACGCCGAGTGAGCTTTTTCGTGTGGGTGCATGTGTGTAGGCTATGTAGCCTTGAGACCCTCTTTTTTGAACGAAGAGAGCCCTGCATGCGCCGCCAATGTTGGGAGAAAAAAAGTTTCTCCGCGCGCCAGAGTCGAGGGTCCCAAGTTCCTCTTTTTCTCTCTTGTTTTCGGCAAATCTGCTCGAGTACCATCAAAGTACACGAAAGTACAAGTGTACAGCCCACTTTGACAACGACAGCCTTTACTCTTTTTCCTTTTTTTTTTTTTTTTTTTTTTATTTCTAGGCCAAGAGTTAACATTAATTGAATCTCTCTCTGGCCCGTACATTGTATACCTACCTACTATGTATATTATATACTTGTGATGGGCCCTTCAAGTCCACCTATACTTTTTAATGTTTCCCACGATATACCTATACGCGCCTCTTACGTCAGCTTCTGGCAGCGTGTGGGCATTAAAATACGCGTAATATGTACGTAGAAAGCGCGCCGTGCGCTGCAGCCAGAAAGCTAAGAGAGACCGGCATCACGCGGTATGCTTTATCAAGCGGCTCGATCAACATTTATCGTCCGAGATATAGTGGCCTCTCGCGATAGCCACACTCGTATGTAGAGTCAAAACAAACAAGGAGTCGTAAAATGCCTTCATGAGCGCTTGCATATTGTATGCACTATGTGTGCAGGGAGGGAGGGAGAGAGAAAAGTGGCCAAAGGGGTTGGGAAGAAAACAAAAAAACAAAAAAAAAAAACAGAGTGCTCTCTCTCTCTGCTGTTGCCGGTAGTGCACCGCTGCAGCAGTGCCGGGGTGTATATATATAGGCTTTGCGGTACTCGAAAGCCGGGGACCATACCCACGCCGAAGAGCTCTGGAGATGAGGCTTTTTCGAGGACTGCATGAAGAAGTTTCGCGCGCTGTATACACATACACGCTGCAGGCTGGCTGCCTTACGTACACGTATATGTGCACAAGCAATTTAAACTCGCCATCCTAGCTAAGGGCTGTGCTGTATGTAGGCTCTCTCTCCCCCCCCCCCACCCCTCTCTTTGGTCTTTCTTCTCGTTCTAATTTTTTTCTTTTTTTTTTCTTTTTTTTTTTTTTTCGTACACAAACGCGTGCCCTCGAAAGTATCCGTTTCGAGTTTCGAAAGTGGGGCGGGACAGGGGCCTTGCATCATTTAAATTCCATTTATGACGCGCCGCCTATACGTTATACTTACCTACGGATCTCGGTTGCATTGTACTACGAGACACATATGCTGCTTATAATATGTTGGTGTATAATATATACGGGGCACGGGTATACATATAAATATATTATGCTGTTAGGTATGGGGTACAATGGCCCTGCAGAGGTCTAGGACTATCAAATACTCCTCTCTCGCGCACACAATGCGTCCTTAAGCTGCTGCTGTTGCTGCTACACACTGAGGCTCGCATTTACTTACCTACGCTGTTATTATATATATTATATACATATATATATATATATATATATATATATATATATATATATATATATATATATATATATATATATATATATGCACACACGTTGCGATGGTTGATAGCACTGCTGTACCTTTATATATACATGTGTATAGTTTATGGGAATGCGTGTGGAGCTACTTATTTGGATGCTTTGTCACGTCGTGTGGTTATTTTTCACGCATATAATAGCGACAGTTTAAGTCTTTTTGTGGATTGGTGGGTACCTTAGTATATTTTTTTTTTTTTTACTTTTCATTGTTAGTTAATATCCAGTTAGCTTAGAAATATGGGATTATGCAAACATACGTGTGAGCTTTTAATGGGTATTTACATGGATTTTTAGTTTTGATGGAATTGGCTTTCTTAGGATTTATCGAATCACATAAATATAAGAGTTAGGGGTACGGTATATTATGTCGTTACTATCGATATCCCTCAATGGAAATCAAGGGAAAGAGAGACAGTTTGTTTCACTGTATAGTAAAATTGAAATTGTTCCAGACGTACAATCTTTTATTACATTAAAAGCTCGTGATTCCAAGTTAAAGTCATTTTCAGGGTAATGATATACTGTTTTCACGACTTGGTAGGTACAGTAATCCGGAATATTTTGCAAAGCCGATGCAATGAAACCGAATGCAAACGTTAACTCGAGAGCTTACAAAATTTCATGTAGTACCTGCATGTGGACACTAAAATATCAAGAAATTCCAGCTTACGTATATAAAGTTGAACGTGCTATCGTTCCTCGGTCTTTACTTTGGACCAAAGTCAAAACGCATAACAATGCAGCACGGAGTGTAATTCCAGCAGAGGTTCTTTTCTTTTTTTTTGTTCCCCAAAACCACCGCCCGGCCTTTCGGTTTCCTGTGTTTACGAAACTTCTTTTTTTTGCACGAAATACCCAAATCACATACTCGCGGGCTAAGAAAATGAAAAATTTGAAAAACTGCCAATGCAGCCGCCACGTTAACGAGCACATGCTGGAGCAAAACGAGAATCCTCGTGTATTATTTACTGCGCGATTCTCATGCAAATTACTGAAAGAAACCCGTCGTAAAAGTAATTCGCTTCACGGCAAAGCCAACATTAATATTTCTGACTCTGATGAGCTTGCGGGCACACAATGAATTAATCTCCGATGCAAAATATCGAATATTACTTTCATTGATGTATCGTATATCAACACAATAAGCATCGATTACGATTAACATGTGCGGATATCATTAAAAATTGCTGGTCTGAGCAATCAGTGCATGTACCTTAATAAATTATTTGTACTGAAGGATAGTTTCAATTGCTTTAAAGTATACTTGAAAATCAAAACATCTTTATACTACACGAAATATTATAAACATTTAAATAATTACTGTAATTTCGTATCTTTGAAAAAAAGTTGACCAGACGCAATGTGGCATCAAGCCTGATAATCGCGATTTAATAGACGATTGTCGGGCGACCACTTGGTTTGAATCTCTTTTTCCGCCGTTCGCCCTCTCGAGCGTAAACCCACTGTCGTTTGTCCACACTTTGCTTGGGGGGAAAAAAAAAAATCGAGAAAAAGTCATTAATACAAAGTAGCCCCCTGATTAGCCCAAGGAAGGGAGCTATCTCGATCGAGACCGAGGGGGGAAGGGGAGAAAAGTTCTGGGCTACCGAGAAGTTTGTACCCACACACGGAGACTCGCACGATACAATGAAAACGAGGCATATATACACAAGTACAGGCAAACTCGTTTCCCCATTGTTTACCGCAAATGTCCGTTTCCACCCCCTATACGTTACTCGTTCACGTACTTATACACACACTTGCCCGCAGGGTAAAATAAATTGGTTCGGTTCGTTCTTCTCCCTTTTTTATTTATCCCCCCCCCCTCCCTCTCAACCCATTGTCTCCCTCTCGTTCAACGCGAAAAAGCTTGTGCTTTTCATTTTAATTCGATGTCCCCGCTTGCCTCTTATTTTTGCCCCTCCCGCTCGTCTCGAACTCCCTCTTGCCGCCTCGTCTGTTCCGCTCGCTGCGCTTCTTGCACCGCACACCAGTTAGCACAGCAGTGGCCCGCCCGCGCTTTCGACCGAGAACATATTTATACAAGAGAGAGAGAGAGAGAGACAAAAGTGGCAAGTAAGTAAGTTCAAACTGTTTGTCAAACCCAAGTCGTCTCTTGTTTTCTTCGCGTCGGGCGGGCCACTATGCACAAATTGGCCATCCGCGAGAAGTCGATCCAGAAACATTGGCGTGTCTCGTTATCATATGTACCGTCTCGACCAGACTCTCGCTCCCATCCGAGGGGTCTATTTTTAAAGGCCACGCATGTCCCGCCGATTTTTTTCTCCCTCCCAGCTCGCACTTCTGTCCCTCCGGTGCATTAAACGCGTGTTCTGCCCGGCGAAAACGCCCCTCCGCGCACACTTTTTTTTTTTCCTCACATTCCTCTCTCTCTCTGTCTCTGGTTCTGTCTCGCGCACAACACTATATATACGCGCTCTCCGAAATTTCAACACGCGTTTTTTTTGTTTTTGTTTTCGAGCTCGGCACCCCCGCTCTTTATTTGCTCGGCTTGTTTCAAAAATAACGCGCGCGTCGGTCACACCCCCCCCCTTCCCCGGTTGTTTTATGGACGGACTTTGATATTGTTTTGCGTGTATTAATACACGAGCGGGTGAGACAATTGGTGTGCGAAAAACCCGAGCTTTTTTTTCTTTTTCATCCCCGCACCTTATCGTCATCGGACCCGTGAAATTGAGAGATCGTCCGCGCCGTGGTGTGCGCAGGAAACCTCTCCCAATGGAGCATGAACGAATAGATCATATCGGAGGCGTGCTGTCGGAGGAGGAGGGCGGGGGTCGTTAATTCTCGACCATGCGTGTACCCGTACGCAAAAAAAGGGGGGAGGGGTAAAAAAGGCAAAAAAAGAGCAGGAAGGGAGAGAGAGAGCGGGGAGAAGTGTGCATGTACGTATACGTAGAGTGGCGTAGCGAAGATTTATATATTTTCGAGGTCGCGGGCGCAGCACAGCTTTACGACTCGGCAGATGAGCGAAATGGCTTTCCGCTCCTCCTCCCGCGATTCTCCCGCATCGGGGTATAATATCTGTATGTGGCAGCGATTCCCCGCGGGAGATTTGCTCTCCCGCGGCCGATCCTCGCGTATGTGTATTGTGTACTCGTAGGTATGTAGGCTCGGCGACCTCCTCCCTCACCCCTGCACATGTACGTTATCGAAAGGTGAAACCTGAAACCTAAAGGGAAGAAAAAAAAAAAAAAAAGAATTTGTCGCTTTCGATGATTCTGGCGTCTGTTTCTTCCTAGAAGACGATTATTCACGCTCTTTGTGGTTCATTCCTTGGGGATTCGGGTTCTTCCTCCATCTGGATGGATGATAAATTACAAATTACAAATTACGTTGGAGTTTCGCCTTTTTTTCGTGTCCACCGATACAACTGTTTGGGAAAATTGTTCGTATTGACTTGCATAAGAAATTTACTTGTACCTATATATATATATTTTGTATAACTATTATTCTATTATAGTAATCTTATTGAACTAATTTCTCAATTCAATTTTGTTGCATCTCCAAAATATACAATTCATTTCTTATATTTTTTATATTAATTGTATATGCGAGTATTTATTTATAATGCGATTATGTTTTTAACTATCCTTATTGTACTTACTCTTATACTTACTCGTAAGCGACATTTTGTTTGTTAATCTCTTCTTTTTATTTTTTGTCTATGATAAATATATTTACTGTATTATTCTCTGAGGGCCAGACATGGTTTCAACCACAAGGCCTTAATAAAATTAGAATACAATACAATATTATAAAATTGTGCGGCTATTTAACGCTTTTGCGAAACACAGTGGGTACAGCGTTTCAATTAAATCCCGTCGGTTGTGCGTTCGGTATTGAATTTTATTAATACGAAATACTGATCGGTGGCAGGAGAAAGGGGTTGCGCTTTATCATTCAAAGTGAATTATAATAATACCCTCGCGCTAATTCAATTTAAATGAAGAGTCGGTTTAATTAGCTCAAAACGATAATTCGAGCGAAAATGTTCCACTTGTCGATTCCGTCGAGCAGGTAATATTACCTGTACTGCCTTTTAACAATAAACTTATTTAATTAACAATAAAATTCATCTCAATTATGTCTACGCGGTGTATCGACGGCGTTGAATTGCATTCGAATATGGAGGAGTTGTGGTGTCTCTTTCCTGCTTCCATGGGTGATCGGATACACCTTACCAGCAAAACACGGCCACTTGTTTCATTACAGTGAAATCTATGATTTTAACATTGCCCAATAGAATGGATCGCATTTCAACACACGTGGAGTTAAATTTCCCGAAACGATAAAAATTACGTTTTCCGTATCACGTATACCTGCAGGTATAAATCCTGTAAATCCACACTTGCCCCCACCCGTGTAGGTACAGCTACAAAAGCTGAACGCACGATAATCGCTCGATAATTCCATCATCGTGCAAGTTGAGCTTAAAAATTACGCAAAGTCTCCCTAAAACTCCCTAAACTCCGGACAGAGACATTCAGCTTCGTAAGCTAAATCCTTTGACATCCAGGGAGACTCGAGCGAGTATTTAGTATGTATAATCAACCCGTCCGAGGTTGTACCTGCATGTATAACGAACAGGTACAGCCAGAGAGGAAGAACAACGAGCGCACGTACAAGAGGTGACTTATCGTCGCGCAGAGAGTAAGCATGGCAAAGAGCGAATAAGCCCGGGTATTAGGGCATACAAGTTTCAAGTTTCATTTGCAAGTTTATTAATGCACGAGCATTCTGATCGCAGCTGGCAGCCGCTCTGTTGCACCATATGTACCTGTGCACACGTAAAGTCGATGTCGCAAGTTTCGAGGGCCAGGGAAGTTGTTGTTATCTGCGCTCCCACGCCAAACAAATGTAACGACCAAGTTGAAGCACGAAATTGTTGGCGTATGGGTTAGTGTGGCATCTCTCCCTCGCGTTGAATGGCGTATCCGTTCGACTGGCTCGTTTGTTTGAATTTCGCTAATTGCTGTCTCGCTTTTGTCAACGATTTCGTCGGTCTACCTACGAATATATATATATGCCTATACGCGCATATTGGCTGTTTGCGAGTCGCGGCGGCTCGGGATTTATTTGACGGTACTTGGAAAAAGAAAGTGTGCTTTGTACGATGAGGCGAGTTGCCGGTTTTAAGCGTCAAATTCGCAATAAAGATTTCTCTCTTGCGTCTCTCGGTCGATGAAGCTCCTCCAGATGAGCTTTTCTCGGAAGGAGATCACCGCGATCCGTGGATATAGAGGCACAAAAAGCCCCCGGCTCGCGTAGGTACACAGCTGTGTCCGGCAATGACGACTTTGGCCGTCCGAAAATCGCGTTTACGCTCGATCGGACTCGTACAATCGATATGACCGCTCGACGAAATTTCGCATCACTGCACTTCCCCACCCCTTTTGCGCTATAAAACCGTTGTCACATTGATGCTGCAGCGTACGTGTATCCGATGATGGCTTTTACGTGATTTTTCTCTCTCTCTCTCTATGTCCATAGTTGTTTCAGAGCTGCCTGTCGTTGATAAAGGATGTCGCTTTTGGAGTTTATTGAAAACAAAAGCAACAAAAAAAAAGATAAAAAGAAAAAAGTGATAATGTACGGCGTTAACAGATGTTACGGAGGTAAAATCGATTCTCGGTGTGTGTGTGTGTTGTGCGTGTGTATAGGTATTGTAGAGTGCGAAACGGAATCGATGCTGACGACGGCAGTGTATATAATGATAGTAAGAGCGACTCGCTCTGAAATTAATCATTTGGAGTGTGCCTACTCTTTTTTACACGTTTTTCATGAAACAACTGCTTGCGATGTGTCGCAATGAAAATGTGACTTTAATATGAAAACGAATTAATTATCGATTTGTGCACCCACTATGAGGCAGTATAGTCGTGATTAGAATCAAACGGCACAAGGTTGCAGAGCTCGGGGTTTATTAATAAACGTATCGAATTGGTCGAAGGCTCGATAACTCGGTACGAGGTATGCGCGTGAAAAGCAATTCAGCGGCACGGAATGAAAATTAACGTGACGTTTAACGCGGAGCCTTTGACACCCGAGCCATTTGTCTATCCGATCGTAAATTTGATTACCAAGTGATGCATCCCTCCGCGACCCCTTCCCCGTTTGCTTTTAAAAGGCTAAGGGGCACGGAGGCAGGAAATTACCGATCACGACCTTTTTTTTTTTTTTTTTTTTACTTCTCGTTGTTTGCTACCAGTGACATTTTTACCAAAATCAAACTTCAGTTATCTCATTGGGGCTGATTGATGATTTTCTCATATAATGCTTCAAGGGCGAGTTTTTTTCCAGGACTTTGTCAAAAAAAGGGACGAAAAAACAGAAAAAAATTACAAGCCAAAGGACGAAACGAGCTCGAGATAAAGACGTATGGAGGCTCGGAAAAAATTGGGGGTGTGTACAGCACGTGGAGGGCCGATAAGGGTAAACGAGGGGAGGGTGCGGGGTAAAATGAAAAGGGGACGCCCACCAGGGGAGGGGGGGAAGAGACGCGATAGGCATTTGGGGGTATTTATCCTGATTGTAATTGCAGCCTGGCCCTCCTCCGTTGAGCCTCGGCTGCTATTACCTGCACAGTCGCGTCGCCCTTCTTTGACGATGAGCGTGAGCTTTCTCTCTCTCTCTCTTTTTCCCACTGGCTACGAGGTGATGTCAAAAGAAAGGAGGATGAAAAAACGAGAGAGGCGATATTGCTGCGGTATAGGATCCTCGAGGGGAGCGACGAGACACCGATGCAAGACCGAATTGCTCCCTGTGTATAATCAGAGGCCTATAGCTTTTTGCTCCACGAAACGAGTGATCAAAAGTTTTACAGACGTGCCCTTTTTTGCACATTCATTTTATTTTCAAGCTGCTGTCGACACGTAGTCACGTACATTTCGGCAAAAATGTACAATCTAATTAACGTTAGTGCCCGAGCGAGAGTATAGTGCCTAGGGACGAAATTGCGCGCTCCGCGAAATATAGGAAATTACAATTTGAAATTAAAATGCAAACTTTCTTCGAAAGGCCCTTTTGATATTACAATAATTGTCCGTGCAACGCTACACGGTGTGTTATACACAATTCCGGTTACGGAGTGACCTAATCGAGTTACCCGTGGACAAAAGCAACGGAGCAGTGAAATATCTTAGCTGCGTTGTAAAAACTCCCGCGAGCAGCGAAACGCGATTAGTATCTGTACGTTAAACAAAACCGTATGGAGTAAGAAAGAGCCGAGCAGCGGTCGGAGGAAATAATGGCAACGTCATTAACTGGAAGCCGGGCTCTATGGAAATCGGCCGCGTACCGATTTGTCGCGCGACAAATTGCTCCTCGGGTTTTCCCGCAGCCCCTCCTCAATGCGGTTGCACGTGTGGGTGCGGATTTACATCCCAGACGCGTCTATTGATCTCCCCCTTCCTCTTTTTCGCTCTCCTGTCTCGTATCTTTGGGAAATGCGATTTCGACCCATTGAAAATGAGCCTCGAGGAAAGACGCGCTTTTCTCGGGCTCTCGAAGCGCGATTGAAAAGCTCCTCCTTATCTGATTTCACCCCCCCCCCGTGCCAGCTAAACCCCATGTAGGTATATACGGGCAAAAGTTTAGCCGCGGCGATTTGTACACATTTTATTCTTTCCTTGGTATCGAGTTTCGAGGGGCAAATTGCGACGACTAATGAGAGAAGAAATACTCGTTCGAGGACCCAAGAACGACACTTTAATTCGTTTATTCGCCCAGGTGCCGAGGCTCCCCCCACCCACCCACCCACCGTCTCTTGGCCGCCGTCTCGTTTTCCATAGTACGGCGGCGCCGGACTTTGCTAATACCTTTCCGATGCCAAAGTTTCAAATTTCCAACAGCGGGGACTTCCAGAAGTTTCCGAGGCCACCCCCCCCCCCTGTAAGTTCATTGCTCGCGGGAAACTCCCCCGACGCCGACGACGACAAAGACGCTACCGTGCGCGCGCTTGTACGTGATGCACGCGGCGTTAACTTTGGGCGCGCCTTTTCCATATCAAATAATCGAGGAATACCCGGGCACCTACCGGGCCCGCAAAAATTGAATACCCATTCAATCGCTCGGAAGCACACGGGAACTCGCATCCTCAACCATCTCTCTCTCTTTTTTTTTCTCTCGAAAGAGCATGGGGCTGATGGTAAGAAGTGCGGCAAGAAAATCCCTCGGTGTATACGTACGAGAGAGAGAGGGGCCACGGCGCACCGCAATTACGGACAAGCTTCCTTCCTTCCTATATATATGTATGGCGCAGCGCCGGGACGTAAGAAGGTATGGGGTTGGGCGATAGGGCGCCAGCCGAAAAACCTGTAACGGATGTCGACCGGCTCACCCTCATCCCTTATCTTCTTCTTATCTCTATCACCCCGGGAGAGGAAGGGGGGGGAGATAAGGCGTGTGCTGGGCGTCCTGTGTGTGTATATGTATATATATGCCGGCCATTTTCTCGTTGACGCAGCACCCCCAGCACTGGTATCTCTCCCCCGGCCTAGGCGCTCGGGTGTACTCGATCTCTTCCTTTCCCGAAGAGAAATCTTTTCGCCGCGAACGTGTATATATATATACATCTCGGCGAGCAAATGATACGGCCTCTTTGGGCCCTCCCCTTTGCTGCTGCAACTACGGGAAAGAATTAAACCCCAGGGACCGGCAGGGGGAGGGGCTCTATCTCTCTTTCTTGCGACGTTTGGGAAATTTTTGGGAGTTACCTGTATACGTATATATGTGTACGTATGCGCATTTGGAATGAAGTATCGCCGTCTCGGATATTGCTTCGCGTAGCCGAGGATTCTCAGCTATCGTAAATTGAAACATTGTATGGAGGGTTTGGTAGTTTTTTTTTCTTTTTTTTTCGTTTTCGTTCGAATAAATAATCGTGTATGTGGTTTTTGGGGCTCGATTGCTTCGTGATATATCCCTATATTTTTGGGAGAATCATCTGTAAATCTTCTATTAATGGAATTAAAAATCTTTTTTACATAACTTTGGGGAGTCCCGACGTGTGCGTACGCTAATTTAGTTTCCGAACCAACTCAAATATGATTTCCATCCGATTGGACCAACGTTTAGAGGATGACTTTGTTTTCACGTGAATGAATCGTGCGAGAAAATAACGAAAACTTTGAGTTATTTGGCTGTCAGTAGCTTCGCGCGAGCGTGTTTCAGAAAAAAGTTTCACCCCTTTACAGAGAAAGTCAAATAAACGATCGTTACAAAAGAAATAATGAGGATTTTTCTCATGCGACGACTGCATTAAAGCGTGGTACTTTTGATAAATTGAGCCACTTTATAGGTATATAAATTATACAGCATTGAATGTTATTTAGAGAAAAAATAAATTATAAAAATAAAATTGATTCACCCATTGCATCGAGCACAGATTGTATGTGGTGTACGTACAAACATCGATTTCTGTCCAATGAAAACAGAGCGAGCATCGACAAATCGACACGGGGTGTGCGCAGCTCGCATGAAAACCCATTTCGTTGAGCCATCGGTTAAACAGCTCAGCAGTATAGCAGCCAACTCGGCAATTCCGTACAACCGGTATACGCGGCCCGTTCAATTGAATTGCGTATGCGCGCCAACATGCATCACTTTGCGAAATAGCAGTCGAAGCTTGCGGAGGAAGGGCTGTGTACGAGGAAGAAAGGAACAAAAAAAAGGGGGAGGGGGTCGAAAAAAGTCTCCCACGGCCTACATTCATCATCGGGGCGGCTTTTACATCCGTCCATTTCACCCGCGAAAATCTCGACTCGCGAAACGTAATTGCGCCGCTTTTCCGCCGGAATTCGAGAGCTTTTCAATTTTCTTGCCAGAGCTTGCATCCCTCCCGTCCGACCGGGAGAAAGTCCACACCCAACTCTATATATACACAGCAAAAACCAGCTCTCCTTTTTTTTTTCGTACAGCAGGATAATTTCCGGCCCCTCCGGATTGGGGTCAAGTGGCTGATGCACAACCATCCCCCTCGTCCACCAATGGGATTTTTGTTTAGAAAAATCAAAAGCACTGTCCACCTCCGTTTATCGATAACTCTGTTTTTTTCTTGTACTCGTCCAAACGCTCGAGTGCCTTTTACTCTCGATCGACGGGTAGAAGAGCCGGGGCGCGTTTGTTTGGAAAGTTGTAGACCAGGGGAAAAGTCGTCCCCCGGGAGCCGAACGGAGCGCCGACTTGATAAATCCATTAATCATCGACGCCGCGGCTGTTTACTCTTTCTCGCGCAGCGGCGTCCCTCGTCTCACATGCAGGTGTATACATATATATTTGTCCGATCAATTACCGGCCGATTCGTTTCTCAGTTTCGTTAACTCCTCCTTATATATTTTTCCGATGGGCTATATATATGATGTATGGGATGTATCTGTATGTACGATTTCGCTTGTACGGCAATTTTTCGACGTCAAAAGTCCGCTGATCGATTTACGAGTCTCCGAGAAAATATACCGAGCATCACCCCTTGCTCTGTCTCGTTTTATTTATTTTTTTTTTTTTTTTGCCTGTCGCTCGTTCGTTTTAACGGGGCTGTATAAGGAATACACCGCGACGAGAAAATATCACACGTTTATCATTCACGTACGAGTTTCGCTCATTAACGTTTTTTTGCGGCACGGGATCCATCATCGGTACTAATATCTGCAGGTAATTAAATTAAACGAGACGAAGCGTCGGGAAACTTTGAGCCAAACTTGTAGGTATGTATATATATATATATATACGCTCCTCCTTGCAAAGTCCGAGACTGTTTTTTTTTTTTTTTTTTTTGCATACAATCGTATACGTACGGCGCGCTATTTTCTTCTCTCCTTCCTCTCGCTCCGAGCCGGGGGGACTTTGTGTACGCCTATACATCACAACGCCGGGCCGGTCTCCGTGGCCCACAAAGCAAAGTTGGAAGCTCCTCGGCCGTTTCTTCTCTTTCGCAAAAAGAAAAATGAAAGCCGTTTGCTTGCTTGGCGCGGGGCTGGAAAAAAAAAAAAAAAAAAAAAAAAAAAACAGTCGGGAAAAGCCCGAGAGCCAGTTTCTGACGGCGTCCCTTTGCGTTTTCTTACGACGATAGCCACGTATATATGCACGAGCGGGACGGGGTCGGTAAGTTTGTTTGTTTGCCCGAGGATAAAACTCGAGTCTCGGTCAATATGTTACCGGAGAATACCTGGCGGTTACACACATATATATATATACATCGTACAAGGAAGCTTTGTGTTCCACACGTTTATACATTGCACGAAGAAGAAAAACACCATTGCGAGTAATAAGAAGGAAAGGATCGAGCCAGAAGTTCGGAGTACAGAGACGATTATCGGTCCGCTGCACCGTCACCTTGGCTCTATTGTGTATATATGTATACGACTCGATCCAAGTCCCCATTGTCCCGAGCGATGACCCCTTTGGTGTGGGGATGCAAAGTCTCGCGGCTGTCAATCCCCCCCCATTCGTGGGAGCTAAGTAGAACGGATCCCCGGCCGCTTTCCTCCGAAAGAACGAACGCGCACAGGCTTATGAAAAAAAAAAAAATTTTTTTTTAAGGAGCCTCCACCTACGCTGGCAAACGCGAGAGCAGGTACGTTGGTGTGTACGCACGCGTGGACGTGTACAATGGCTTATTTCACGCCCCGGAGCAGGAGTGGGCCATAATCGTTTCGCCGGGCGATTTCGTATACATTCCAGCTCGTCGGCGCTGAATATTTTACGGGAAAATAAGCGAAACGTCCTCCTTATCGTCCCCTAGCGTGTGGCGTGGGTACGAAAATCTATAACTGAGCTCCTTCAAAATTGCCGTATTTGTATATATATTATCGTTTGCTTCGTGTGTGCTGTGGTGAGTGCAGTACGAGCTGGTGTACATATTTTTTTGGAAAAATCTTCCATCCGTGTATATAATCCGAAGGTTACGTAGTCGTCCTTGAGGAATCCCCTTTTCTCGCCTCCTTTGCAACGCGTAATGTTTACACGTACACATGCACCCCAAAAAATGGGGAATGCCTCGTGCGCGCGGCTCGAATTTGCATGAACAAAACGCTCAATCTCTTTTATCGAGTCGCGCGGGTGGGCTGGTGGAAATTTCACAGATGCCTGGAGGAGGGAAGCTCCTTTTCTCCCGCGAAATTGCCACTGGGAGAGAATACCTATCGTATCCGAACCCCCTCCTCCCGGCGAGCGAGCACAGCCTTAAAAATACCAACGTTTCGTTCTCGCGCGCGAACCTCTCTCTCTCTCTTTGCGTTTTTCCTCTTTCGGTCCACTCGTCACCTCGCGCGCGTTGCATAAAAGCTCCCCCCCCCCTCCCCTCCCCTCCTCCGTTTCTTTTATCCCGCGCGCGAGGTGTACGAGTTCTCCGCTGGGCTTCAACCTTCAACCTCCCCTTCCCTGCCTATTCTTTTCGCTCTTCGTGTACATGTGCACACATAGAGCCGGAGAGGGTGCAGCGTCTCTTCCGTAGGTGCTGCTCTCTAAACGCCTCTCTGTATAATACTTTTTTTTTTCTTCCACATCCCACGCTCCATCATTTGTGTATTCACAGCAGCATTGCAATCAATTACGGCTCTTTCTGATGGTGACCGTAATTTTTGTTCATCGCGTTACATATTGTACATGGTTTGAAATCCTTTTTTGAAAATCGTCAAAAATGGACGTGCAGTTGTGCCGAAAGCGAGAAAGTCGAGAATACTAAAAATATGAAACTTGGCTCTCGGTTGTATATACATGTAGTCGAATTCGATGGAAATACATCGAGCACACCCCAATGCATATTCCAAGTGCACGATGAAATATACAAGCGCGCTTTTGCTGCGCGCTGGTGTATATTGTTTGTCGGAATTTTTGCTTTTCAATGCTCGAGGAGAGTCAACCGAATAAGCTCCAAGTTTGTTTTATCCACCCCCTACCTACGCTTTTCCCGTTCCATATAAAAAATGATGTTGGATGACGATATTTTTCGTATATATGGGTATATACAACGAATGGCCAGCCATATTCCTTTGCAATGAGCGTTTGTATCTCGGACAAGGGACAATCGTTTGTCGATTTGACGAGATAAACCGTCCCCCATCGCTCTCCCTCCCTCTTTTTTTTTGTCTCCTCCGCGCGAGCTTGTACAAATGCGTCTTCATTTTTACTGCAGCTCTCCCTAATAGTCGGTAGCCTCCCGCCGACTATACGCCGATACAAATAGCGGGACATATATCTCTCCCTTTTGCCGATTTCTCCCATTTTCACAAAGTACCTCTCACTCGGTGCAGCGAGCCGAGGCTCTCATGAGGCTAGGATGAATCGCTCCAACGCCCGTAAACACATTCGGTAGACAGAGATACATCCCCTTTTGTCTCCATCGGATCTTGCCGATCCCCCTCATTTTTTTTTTTTTTCTCTTTGACACTCAATAAGTGGGTGACCATCCCTCGCTTCCCCGAGCGCAGTTGCATCGATCCGCGAAGTACTCGTGAGCGTTTCCCGAGGCTCAACCACCCGGTCACGGGGAATTTGATTTGAAATTTAAAAGCAGCGCGTCGTTTTATGCAAAGTACCCTTCGGCCCATTTCATCCCATCCTCCTCCTGTATACGTACGTATAGCTCTTCCCTGTACCGAATAAGGACGAGCGGCGAATTCAATCCCTTCAACTACTCTAATATTGCAAATGCGTGCGGTGCGGAGTTTGCGAAAACTCGGGCTCTCCCTCTCGTTCTGCTCTGTATAGGCTTGCGTAAAAGGAGATATACATGTGTGTATATTTGGATGTATATATAGGCGAAGAGGAGCGGTCCGTGGGTACAGCGTAAATACACAATCTGCGCAAAAGTGTCGCGACAATGGGCTTCGCGCTCTTGGGGCGTGTAGTAATATAAACGCCGACGCCCCTTTGTCTGGTGTACTGCCTGGGAGTAATGGGAAATTTCCGGTATCGACGCGTAATGAGCTACGAAGCGATGAAACGCTACAGCTTTGTGAAATTAGAAAAAAAAAAATTATAAATAAAATGAAAACAGCTTGGAGAGAGCTCCGAAGGCGACGACAAATGGCCCTTTCTTTGACGCCCTTTGCTCGCGCTCTGGACACGTTTTCTGCACTTTCTTCTCTTCATCGATTTTTCCTTCTCCTCTCGGGCGCCCCTCTACGGGATTTCACAGATATTATATACAAGTGCAATCGGAAAATCGACGGCATTTTTCGAGTTTGTATATGTACCTATACACAACTCCCTTTCTCCCCTCTTCCCGTGTTGCAATGGACGGACATTTATTGCCGATGCAGGGAGGAAGGAGGGGCGTTGGGTCTAATTTTATGGTTTTGTTTCAACCCAATGGAGATTATAAAATACACGACCCTCCGAGAGGGTCTCCATGGAACAGGTATAATATAATACACGTGGCTGGCCCACCACCCGAGTGGATTTACTATTTCGCGTGAAAATTATGTCCACCATCAACAGATTTTTTCACACGGCTCCACCGCGCAATTACATACACCAGTCTTAAACAAATAGTTACGGACAATAAAAAAAAAGCCCCAGCATCTCGTTAAGGGGAAAAAAGAAAAACAGATGGTAAGGCCATCGATTAAAAATTTATCCAGATTTTGTACGGATGTATGCGTGTGTGTATGGATAGCAGGTCGCTTCCGGAAAACAAGCGAACACACACAGCGCCGTCTCTTTTTTTTTCTCCCTCTGTTTTCCTTTCTCCGCGTTCCATCGTTACACCCTTCGCACGTAGTGCACTGTACAACGCGGAGTCCTTGCTCTCGTTTTTCCCCCGTAAACACCTTTCGTTTTTTTGTTTTCCTGGCAATACTGCACGGCAATGGCCGAGCAACGGAGAGAGAAGAAAAAAAAAAAAAAAAAAAAGGGTGAGAAACGGGGCAAATCGAGTTTGACGAGAGAGCGCGCCTCAATTAACCGAGGTAGCAGCTGAATGCAGCGTTGTACACGTATACTACAAGCCAAGGGTGTGTATGTATAATAGAACGGCGGTATAGTACTCGGTGCCGCGTATAATAAAGAGAGGAAAGGGGCTCGTAAAACCGGAAGCTCCGGAATATCGAGCAATTACGTCAGCGACTTTTCCGCTGCAAGGAAGCACCACCGGGGCACGTATAACAGTCATATGCGTATTATATATATATGCGCGTATAGTGCCCGTCGCCGTAATCCGCTCGCAATTTTTTTTTCCCCCTCGCGCAGTCGGAGCCGATGACACATGTATATTCATACTTATTATATCAATTTTTTTTTTTTTTTTTATTTTCCTCCCAGTATCGGAAGCTTTCCTCTCGATGCGCATTGTAAAAAACCACCACCCAGAGGATACGAGCGACATTCATCCCCAAAATGACGAGCCCCGAGGCTAAAGCTAGTTATACCCATACGCATGTATATTCGTATAATATTGTACCACGCGGTGGTGGGAAAAACCGAGGAAAAGAGGAAATTTGCAAGAGGTATGTGCGTGTGCTTGGTAAAGGTGCGCCCCGTGGAATTATGATGTATAAGTTTGCAAAGTCTCGCGTATGGCTTTTTTTTTTTTTTTTTCTTTTTTCCCCACCCAGTCACCGATATTGACTCCGCAACGCGTATATGTGCCCTTCCGCCGTGTCGTCGCGTGGTTATCATAATTTTTCCTCCGCCCCCCTCTCCTGACTACGTCGCGAGACGGCGAAAATTTATGATCCGCGCGAGGTGAGATCGTATACATGTATACGTATCCGCGTACTTCTTGCAGTTCACAGTGAAAAATCGTAAAACGTCTCGATGCCTGTACACGAGTTTTTCGGCTGACGATACATTTCGGCTGATGTACATGTAAGGTAGTCAAGTCCACGGTGCCGTTCAACCCTCCCGCGATTATCCATCTTCGGTATACATAAGAGCAAAGACGCTGATTGTCGAGAGCCAAGACTGGGGGGGGGGGAGGGGGAACGAAGACTCGAGCGGCGGGAAAAAGCAATGGACAGAGATAAACGGATGAAGAGCAGGAGGAGGAGGAGAGAACAGAAGACGAGAGTTTGCATGATAATGGGACGGCAAAAGAGAGTTGTGTGGAAAGGGAGGCAGAGGTATAGGTGCCGAATCTAAATTCAAATGAGGAGAGGCATACACGGAGAGAGAGGCAATCTCGGCGGTGTTCCTCCTCCTCCCCCAGCATCATCTCTTGTGTGTATATTCTCCCTCGCAATGTACAAGGGGGAGGGAAGAGCACACGCAGCATACGCATTGCACGCATACATATATATAAATACATGTCTGTACAGCGATAGCAGTATGTCAATGTCAGCTGGTGCGCGCGCTCGTGTATTTGTGCTCTTCAGCTGTATATGTATATAGGCTCGCTGCACTCCGTACTGTACGTGTACACACCGAGCTCCTTGTATCTCCTCCTCCTTGGGCGGTCCTTGCGAGGAAATCTTGGAGCTGCACCATCGAGAGAGGAGCCGTTACTTAGGGATCGCGTCGCCGGCTTATTGCTACACGCGCGTGTGCTCGCCTCGGTCGTTTCCACCCCCACCCCACTCACCCCTGTACATAATTATCCCTCCACCCCCTAGGAATATTGATGGCGTGTTTCTGCGCGAATGCTGCCTGGGTGACTGTTCAACCTGAAATTCGCCGGAATCGTGAAAAATTGGGTGAAAAAGACTATTTTCGTACTATCGTTTCTGAATGAAATTAAAATTGGGAAAACAACCCGGTGTATAATTATACTTTTGGAAGTACGAGCTTAACATAATACATGCATGGGGATAATATCGAGCGAAAGCAGTAGATACCTGTAAAATATTTATAGTGGGACCTACTGCTGCGCGTGACGCTGAGGATCCATTAAACTGCCACCGCGTCGGCACTATAATATTCCCGGCATCGGATATTATTCATATATACGACTGCTTGTAACATGCACTCTCGAGAGAGAGCGTCAATTACACATTGTCAAGTGCAATGGCTCTGGGTTAATCTGTAGTGCACGGGAGAGAAGAAGTTGCGCATAAATCCCTTTGATCGTCGGAGTTGTCGATCAAACGTCACGGGTTTTGGTTTAACATACCTACGCGCGATGAGAGAACCGAGGGTTGTCTGAGATCTAAAGGTACACGCGTGTATTATCATATCAATCACCTGTATTAATAAATAAACTGCACCAAAATGTATTTCAACCAACTAAAATCGACAACTTTAAAACTTTCCTATTTGCGTTTCTCCTAAACCAAGACAAGAGTGAGTGGGATACTGAATACCGGATTTCTGCCTAGATTATAAACTACTAATTCTTATCTTTGAATGAAATTGTTTAATTAATTTTTCTCTTTTGTTCTTTCTTTTTAAACACTAATTGTTAACTCAAATGTATCCACATTTTTTATGTATTTACCTATTAAATTGCGTACTAACTTGTATTAACTAATTGTTTATATTTTAATACATACATTGTAATAATCCCTCGAAGCCATACGTGGTTGTACCCCCTGGCTGAAATAAAGACTTATACTATACTATACTATAGCTATGGTGCATTTTGTCGATGCTATGTGTATGAAACTCTTAGAGAGTCGTGAAGCAGAGAAACGCCGAGTGAAAAATCTCATTACGTTGATTGGCACTGCGATCGATATTGCATTCGCTATACACGTACACATGCACGGTTTAATTTTTCTCTTTTATTTTTGATCCAAAGCCCCTATATATATTCGCCAACACGTTGAATTACTGTCGATGGGTACACTTATATTATACCCTGTTTTTTAATAGAACTGAGTAGACAGTCGAGAGCTAAATATACAGTAAACACAGCTCTTTTCTCATCGCAAAAATACGTAAAAACTTTTCATCTTACACCTTAGGGATGGTGACCTACTTGTATGTATAGAGACAAGGCGCGAAGAGCGAATGAAACTAAGAGCATTGCCGGGCGTAAATTATTTTTCAACGTTGCAACCCAACCACCTCCAGAGCTCTAATTAAATTTCCATTATTGTATAAGCCCTTGGAGCTCTTCATCCTTGCAGAAAAATGATTACATTGTTTTTTTTTTTTTTGCTTTACAATACGTTTCCCTCTACCGCTATTTCCCTCAAAGCAATGCAGCTTATTCTCGTACTCGCGAAATGAAATAAAATATAAAAACTCCCAGTTTCGTGATAAACGTAATACACATCATACTACAAAGGAAATTCTCGCGTATTTTGCAATAACTCGTCGATTGGTATAGTGCATACGCTGCGGATTTGTTTTTTTTGTTTTTTGTTTTTTTCACTTCATTCCAGGCAATTTAAATATCGAAAAGCAGCATCTCCCGTTTCGGCTGCAGCGTATCACGTTCGGCTTTAAATTTAATCAGCGCCAAACGTGGATTATTACGAATCGCGTCGATTAATTTTTCGCCTCTCCAACTTCACAGAGAGAGAGAGAGAGCTGGATATACAGGTCACTGAAACTTCCGCCAGAGTGAATTTGTCATTGCCCCTGCGCTCGCCGATCTCCCCCCCCCCCCCGTGTGTACTTTTACACTTTGCCCGCGACGATTATGCAGATGTGGCTGCGCACGTGTGTGCACTATCGGGTGAAATGCACTTGCAAGTGTTGCGCTCCGAGATTCGGGGGGTTCCCCGGTTTATACAAAATGTGAAATGGTACATAGGCCCGCGGTACCGGCGTATTTTATTACGTGCTCCGAGGTTTGGCGATTCCTTGGCAAACGGCACGTACTTCCGTTTCAATCTTTGCTCTTTGTCAGCTGCTTATTTTTTTTTTACCTACTGTGACACTTTGCACAATGAGACGTCGAGTTTTGTGAATTATTATTATTATTATTATTTTTTTTTTTTTTCAGCGGCTTTTGCATATTTTTGATTGCAAATACTGCGAGGCTACGGGTATTATATACAGCGACGCGGGAAATTTATTTACGCCCGTCCCGCTCGCGGAACGAAAGTTAATTATTCCGAAAATGCGTGTATTTTATTCAAACGCGAATCCGAACGTATATATATTTCAGCCCCACCCCGCGGTAACATGATAAACAATTCGTGCATGCGCTGCGTGAGCGAAAAATTGTTCCCGTCTCATTTAATTTCAAATTTTCGCAATAGATATTACCGAGTTGTGAATGATGCGGCGCGGATTCATTCCGCAAGATAATACCATGCGATTCCGGAATTGTCGTGGAAAATATTGTTTCGCAACGCACATGCAACAATACCTTTTCAAAACCACCGAATTCACAGGCGAATCGTATAATCATCGGTATAAAAATGACACGTTTGCAATGCTGGACTGTATAATTATTGTAAATACTAATGAATATAGCGTAAAAAAAAAAAAAAAAAAAAAAAAAAAATACTCAAAAAGATATAGTTATAGGCCCCCTGAACAAATAATTTATTTTGAAAAAGATTGTATGTTTATAAACATCTTACGGACGGGTAAGATGGTAAGCCGCATTAAACGCAACTCGGCGCCCTCGAGTTCATTTATAATCGGATGAGTTAGTCGTTCATCATTCGTTAAAGCGGCTCTTGTCCCCTCCCTCTTTCATTCTCACGTGTGTATAATATATACCACCAAGATTATAGCTCACCCATACTTCGTCAATGGGAAGTATGAGTCGCGTGTACTTCGCACGTCCGTGAAATTAATTTGCCCAGCTCGTACGGATTGAATTTCGCTAGCCCCCCCCCCTGTCGCTGTCCTTTACCGCGCGGCCATCGGATCCCCTTGCCATAGGCCATCGATAAATGGATTTTGCATTGACCAGTTATCGGGCACTGTACTCCCGCGAGGCTCGAATATTTATCGATGATATGTAAAGCTGGTCGTTTGACGGGATTTCGCCACCAGCGGGAATGTATTATACACCCACGTCGAAACAGCTTCGCCTGATTACGCGTACCACCCGCGTCAATTTGCATTTTTGTTGCTCTCGGTGTAACTTTTTTCACACGCATATGCATTTATTTATACGCGAGATAGGATTTAAAATTTTTCTACCCACGCGTTCATCGCACATTGCGACAAGCACATCGCCCGAGCCTTCCAAGAACATGAAATTGAGTTTAGCGCGTGTTGTTATTAAAAACAAAAACAAAAAAAATATCACAAAATCGGCGTGGATGCTGATTCCGCGCGAATTACCAATGTAAATCAACTGCATTTCGTTTGATGGAAATTCACGGTTTAATTTCTTTTTGCATGCATTTTAAAACGAGCAAATCTCGACGGGGTTGAAAAAAAAAGCAAAACAACAAACAATGCCACCTCGTTAATTTGCAGATTCGAGTTTCTCTCTCGTTTTAATACCTTTTTGAAGGATTACCTTGTGGAAATGGTATTTTTTCAGTTACCATAAAACAAAATTGTTTTTCCCTCGCACAAGCAATTCACGTTTTCTGTCTCTGGGTTAAAAACAAATAGCGCTGAATTAAAAAAAAAAACCAAGAGAGATTCTATGGATACATTTTTATAAAAGCTTCAAGAGGGAGAACTTAATTTTGTGGCTATTCATATTTTCGAGACCAGAACCCATACTTATACCGTAAGACACTCTCTCTTTGGGGGAAAAAGTACCCCCCAATTTTTTTTTTTTTCTTTTTATCAACGGGGAAAAAGGAGGCCCCCCGATTTTCGTCGAGAATTTAGGTGCAGCCATAGGTATCCTCCTTTGAAAGTCACTCGGGGCACGTCAGGCACAGAATCAATAATGAGACCGAGCCAGCCAAGGATAGTTATAGGAAAAAAAGAAAGGGAGGAGTGGGAGCAAGCCGCACGAGGAGCCAAAGAGTGAAGATAGTGGAAAAAAGAAAGAAGGGGGTACGACGAGGAGTGAGTTTGATCTCGTCTTGGTTCGCAGGTATACGTACAACGCGGAAGGGGAGTAGAAAGGCGACGTCACGTACCAATATCCAAAGGATGGCATGTATACATATATATACAGTAAGGAGCTGTGCCATTTATACATATATATGTATATACGTAGAGCACACACAGAAAGATGGGAGGAAAGAGCATGAGAGGAGTAAAAAGGAAAGAGAAGAGAGTATAACGGGGGCAAATAAAGCAGCCTGGAAATGCGAAAACAAATCTGCTTTGAAGTCGGGGCACGCCGGCGCGCCGGCAGAGATATTAACTTTTTTAGCCGGGGCCGCGTGAGCGGCATTCGCGAGGGGGGGGGGAGACGGACGCTGCTCTGCCCTCCCACACACACACGAGATGTATAAAGTGTACGGGAAAAGATAGCGTTGCAATGCAAACTCTCTCTCTCTCTCTCTCTGTGCGAATGCATCACGCGAGCGCGTGTATAATAATACGATCTCCTCCCTCTTCTCGTCTCGCTGCTCTCCATCTCTGTTGTATATATATATATACGCGGGGAGATGAGGCGGGCGCGATAGCTGCTTATATATATATATACACTCTCTTGCGATTTAACCGTATGGGTGTATATACACACTCGAATAATATGTACATCCGAGGGAAGATATTATGCTGCTCGGCGTTTTGGATTTTCTCTCTTATCCCATCATCTTCTCTCTCGTATATGGACGTAGATCATCGCCTCGATCGATTTGCCGAAACGGCACAAGCCCATACATATTGTACTATATACACGTGTACGCGACTGTTGTTCAATTTTTTATTATTTTTTTTATTTTTGCAAGCAAAATTATAGAGGCAACCGACGGATACATATACATTCATACAGCCAGAGAGCGAGGGAGGGATGAAAAAAGGGGATCACGATTTCTTTTACAGCCGCAGCAACCCGTCTCTGTCGCGTTTCCTCGGGCCGCAGGGGTTTTCTCTCTTTCCCTCGTTTTCCCGTGCTATAAAGCAGCTATAGTCGTATGAAAAAAAAAAAAAAAAAAAAGCCAGCGGCAGTATCAGCGAAATGACGCGGTATACGCACGCAGCCCACCGTGAGACAAACCAGCTCTATTCGCATATATATATATATATTATATTTATGTATGGCTCTGGCGCGGATGAAGTTGCTCCCGCGAAGACAGCCCTCTTTCTTTGCAGCTCATTCCACGCGCCCGCCAGTCTCTTTGCCCGCGTACATAATATACCCACCGCAGAGAGGAGTAGAGGGGGTCGTAAATCTACACAACCCTCGCAGCAGTTATACCTCTTTCACTTCTTGACTACTAGGTGTACTATAATGCCCCAGCTCCCACACTTTCCAATATATCCGTATTCTGTTAACTTGTAACTCAGCGTGCAAAACTTTGACGTTTCACGATATAGTTTTTTTTTTTTTTTTTTTTCCCCATCAACTAGTGCACACGTAGCTAACTTTTGTGAGCATTAATATATTAAGGCGGTGGAAAATGAGTACAGCTGGTTGCGAGGCAAGTAACGAGTATAGAGAGAGGGTTATTGTCATCAATCTTACGAAAATAAAAAGCACTCTAATCAGCGGCGGAGGCAGCAACGCCACGTGGGATGAAGAGAAATGACTTTGTCGCTCATCCCGGCTATAGGAACCGATATACGAGTCGAAAGGCAGGGAGGGCGAATCGGTCCCTCTCCCGATCCTACACAATGTATACCTATATGGTGGGCACGAAAAAGTCAATCGCGGCGTCAGGGAGTTGATGTACGACTAGACCATCGAGCTATAACACGTCGGTCACAAAGTGGCCGCGTCAGCTCGAAAAGCGAGAGGAATATTATGTATATATATACATATTATACTCCCGGTGCGTGTACACCATCGTTCCATGATACATCCGGTATACACATGGGTGTACAGGAAGAGGAGTGTTTGCGCGTGGCCCGCATAGATGTAATTATTCCGTTGTCTCGGATCGAGAGCCAATTTGTCCTTTGCCCCTCTTTGACTTTTCGATCGCCATCGGATCGAGAGTGCGTTACATTCGGTGCACCCGAGAGTTTTGCCTCTGCAGCTTACGTGATGTACCTACCCTGTGTATATACAACAGAGAGATTTCGGCGGATTTTGCAAATGGCAACTACCCCCCCCCCCCGTTCTTTATCTACATCCATTCATCTGTCGCGTGTGTGTGTTCGACGCAAGTGGTATAAAGGGTGGGGGAGGAGTGGGCAGCTTCCGCAAGCTCCGAGCAGATCTAGGCTCGAGATATATACAAGGGCGGAGGACGAGGTGACGTGTGTGTGTGCACTATCTCCCTTCCTCTATAATGTATATACGTACGTAGACACGGTCAATATACGTCTGTCCGTAGAGTACGGTTGTGTTGTTCGAGGGAACGGTAAGGGGCATTGCACTCCCCTCGAGGGTCCCCTATGTTTATCCATATGTTAATCCGAGGGGAGTGGGGGTGCCCTGCACACGATGGCCCACCCGCTGCAGCTCTCCTCGCGCTCGGCTGCACATCTCTCGGAATTGCCGCTTCTGTCCTCTACGGTTACGCAGTACAAAATCGAGAGATATTGCGCGCGCGGAGACAGGGGGGATGGATCCCCCCCAAGAAATCGCGATTGTTCCTTGGTTGCGTCTGTTTGCTCGAGCTGGGACTGCAAACTCGGGAGACTCGGGAGGAAGGAAAGCGATGGCGCGAGTGTATATATTATATACCTGCCTGCATAGGTATACGCACAGGTTTGCCAGAGTTGCTAGTTTTCCTACGCGCTGGATCATTCAATTACGGTTGTGCACGGCCTTCACCTTGGTTATACACACGAGTAAGCCAAGGGTCCAACTCTCGAGGATATTTTTTGTTTACCCGTGCAATTTGTCGAAACGTGTATTATGCACGTGTAAAGAGTGTATCGGGTTATTGTTTATTTCTTTCATTATTTCTATATCTAATGCTCGAGACGAGAGCGGATTCCGTTTGTTTGATCGAGAAATTTTGGGCCCTCGTTCATGAATTACCTCGTATATAGACAGTACGAGCGAGTAATCCATCCCGAGGCCACATCCAAATTGCTCGTGTATAATATCAGTATATACCATTGAGCGCGTGGTGGCTCAGTCGGCTAGGTCGTGGATTGGCACTGACTCTTTCGGGCAAGTACCTCTGTGTATTTTCACATGTGTGCTTTTTCACCCCGCAATACTCCTCGAAGAAGGTTTTAGGCTACTTCTCGCAGCAAAAATTGCCCAATTTTCCCCTATCCAGTATTGGGAGACCTCCTATATCCCTCTTGCCTTCCTTCTCCAAAGTGCTAAGTGCCCTCAGTAGTGCCCTTTATAGGAGCCGGACGTAAAGCACTATAATTAAATATATATATATATATATATATATATATATATATATATATATACCGGAGGGGCGCGCAACAACCAGCAGGTGGTCGTGTATAGCCAGGGGAAAATTAATTCGGTTATGCTAAAATCTGGGACAATTTCGCAAATATTGTTTCTCCGCTCGGGGAATTAAATCGCTTTTTCAATCGTGCCCTCCGGCCCCCTCCCTCCCTCTCTTTTTGTGTATTTAAGTGAAAAATGCATGCACGTGTTTGTTGATAATTAAAGGAGCGATGATAATTCAACGAATTGCGTTGCGAGAGTTTATACGATTTTATTATGATCTATTTACCATGCAATGGGACGCAATGGGATGAAGATTTCATCTCAATTATTGTTCCTCTTGGATCAGAATCAGTCGATTGTTATTGTGGAATATTAACAAAACGGAACATCGGTACTTAGCTTGACTATTTTGTAAAGGAATACTGATCTGTGTCTTTACAACTTTTTTGTTGTTGTATTTGTTAAATAAAATAGGAGTGCGACAGTGCCATCTTTTTCCGAGGCGTCGATGTACATCACCGGAAATCCACCATTAAATTATCTATCATAGGTTGTAGTGCAAAAACGCCCTAGGCTCAAGTTATAAAAGCCCCACGTGAGCGCACTCGACTCCTCGTGTGTAATTTGATGTGAAATTGATCCGTTGAACCTTCACCTGTAGGTTACATACATGCGTACACCTATAATATGCCCGACACGTTGAGAAGAGAAGAAAAAGAGAAGCATCAGCCCACTCCCGGCGTTATTATCGTCGATAATAAATTGCTGCCCCTTTTTTTTTCGTGCGACTTGACATATCAAAAGAGTATAATTTTCCCTGCACCCGCATTTAGGATTTGTTACACAGACGACGGTCTGGTTGGTGTATACGTGTGTACAATCAACTTGTTCCGGGTGTATGTACGTATCATGTAGAGCTAGAGTTTATTAAAACGGAGAAGAAAAAAAAAACTCAAGTTTTTTCTCAGAAATAAATCAATTTTTCTAAAATTTTAGACAAGTCTATATATTTGCAAAAAGCTTCAAATCGGTTTAACAGCGAGACAACGATTTCATTCAGAATACAAGCAAAGTATACTTTCGTTGTTGATACATTAGATGCGACAAATGTTGAATGTTTTTCTCTCGAGCAGATAAAACGAAAAAACGTAATTATCACAGAAACCAAATAACCGAGCCATTGGTCAAACACCACATGTATCCGTATCTCGGCGAATAAGCTATATGATCCGTCGTTTTTCTACCATCAATTGAAAAAATTATCTTTTCAAAGACACCCGCCTCGTCGAAAGCACATTACGAGCTTTTTACCGCATAGAGAAGGAACGACGAGGTTAGCAGCAACTGCAGCCGAGAGAGAGAGAAAAAAAATACATCGACAAGCCGAAGCGAGGGCCAAGCCCCGGGAAAAAAATAGACGAAGCTCGCACATTATGACACCGGATGAAAAATGTAAGGAGCGCGAGAAAGCGAGCCAGAAGAGCGTGTAATTTCCGCGTGAAGGGACCCGAGCGAAGAGCCGGGCAAGAAAAATGCAACGTCCCTCGAAGAGTGCCGCCTGGTCAAGGCTTCCACCGCGCGCAAGTACACGGGGGATGCAGGTAATGGCCAGCTCTTTCTTATACGCGTGTGTGGTGGTCTTAAGAGCGACCACCCCCTCCCCTTCCTTTCAAAGCGCCGGTCGCAGCATCGACTGATGCTTACGAGTTTTGAGAAACTACCGCGGCAAGCTCCCCATCGCTTTTTCATTATCCGCGCTATTGCGCGACCCGATGAATAAAAATCCATGCAGCTGCGCCTCGAGAATGCAATTCATCACTTGGGGTGTTCGATTGTCACGCGTATATATATATAGGTGCTTGGGGGTGTAAGTATGTGTATTTTACAGCGTAGGATGAAAAATTGAGTAGTTGAAGCTTCGAGAAAAATGATGGGAGCGAAATTGCACAACAGCCGCGCTTTATTTTATGTATGTATACACCTACGTGCGATACGTACATATAATTTATATATGTGGGTCACGACGGTGTAGCTTTACCTTGTAAATTTCAATTCGCGAAACGTCCGCCGCAAAGAAAGTTTGCGTGTACAAAGAGCCGGAGAAGAGGGATGAACAACAACTGTGGTCCACTGAAAAAAGAAAAAACAGAGAGTTTCGACTTTGCTTCCGATCCGGGGGGGGATGCAAACGCTGGCTCGTCGGGACGAACGCGAATAATCGTCATCGGCACGATTCTTTGTGTATACTTGGGATGCAAGTCTACATCCAGCGCACGAACAATCTGACATTCTTGGGCAGCTGGAAAGAGGAAAATTAGCATCTGGAAGAAAACTTGGGGACATGCCGAGGAGCTGCCCGAAAAACGCGCCGAGAGAAAAAGTCAAAAGTGCGCGACCACGTGGCTTGGAATGATAAAGAGAAAATGAGGGGTGGGAGGGCTCGGTGTTGCCATTTGCATCGATCAGGGGAGAACTGCGGCACCACTGCGGGCTGACAAAAGTTTGGAAAAAAGTTGGCCCCCCTGCCTATAGTCGTGTACCTATACTCTCGTATAAAAAATGCAGAGGGTGTTCCTCGCTCGAACATATATACATACATGGAGCCGAAACGGTGTGTATGTAGTTTATTTTTTTAACGATCCTTCGAGAAGGAGCCCATGGGCGAGGTCCACTCTCCAGCCATTTACCAAAGATTACGTTCGCGCTGTTGTTGCTTTTACCGCGAGACGGTCAGAGTATATACTGCGCGCTCTCTCTCTCGTGCAAACCTTTGAATGTATATGTATATACACGCCATCACCACCGCAGGAGCTTATACCCACGTTGCCGTACATAGAGAAACTTTGCTCTGTACTTCCAGGGGGGGTCATCGGGGTCATCGAGCCGAAGGGAGACAGAGAACTCGAGATCTGACAGAGTGCATTTACGGTGTGTACTATATAGCGGCTCTTGTGGAGGTACACCAACTGTGCGCTATATACGCCGAGAAAATCAACGTCTATACTATTGTATATATACGAACTGTAGGTATCCTCTTGCTTGTGCGTCTCCTTTTCACAAGCACGTATCCATGCACATGTATATTATGTTGGGTATACACTTGTGTAGCTCATACGTCTACCAAAAGATGGGCATGTAATATATATGTAGCTATTAGCTACGTGCTAAATATGGTTATTTTTATTGCATTGTTTTTAGCTCGGTCCTCTCTTCGTCGTTTCGTCCATCTCGTAAACTATTTAGTATGTATATAATATATATTCGAGGTAAAGTATAAGCAGCGCTTGGGGGCAAGAAGGAGCTGTTTCTCGGGCGCGAAAAGCAATTATCTCAAACGCGGAAGCACGAAAACAACAAGTGTTTCGGAAAATCTCTTTATCCCGCTTGGATGACGGCGGTGCTGAACGGTAAAATTAATTTCACACCAAAAACAATACAACGAAAGTCTTTTTTTTTTCCCCCCCAAGTAGTGGCGACGCTACAAAAACCACCCCATGTCTCCTTGATCCCATACAAGTATATGCTCGGCGATCATCAGCAAATAAGACAAACACCGCAATCTCGAATTTATCGCGGCACACGGTGCGCTAATGGCAAAAACATATATTAAAATACTTGGGCGAAATTAACGCGGGTATAGGATTAATTGCATCGCGCCCCATCTCGGAAATAACGCGCGCTCGGCGCAACGTAACAAAATTAGAGCCGTATACAACACAACGACGCCAACTCCAATCTTCCTCGCGTGTATGTATGTTATATTGCAGTGCAGGGTAAAGTCTCCCATAGAGCAGCCCGGGAAATTCATTCGAGTCGCCGAAGAAAGGACCGCTCCCCGAGACTACGACGATGATGATGTAACAACTCCCGAGCGCAGTGTGTTGATTGATCAAACCAACGCCTCTGCACCGCTGCTGTTTTCCTTCCATCCACCGGCCCCTCTTTTATTATTTTTTTTTTCTCTCTCTCTGCTTTTACACCCCTTCTTGGGTTTTCGCCGCAGCGAACTTTGTCCTCTTCGTCTTCGATTTGCATTCGAGTAGTACGGGGTGGGGGTGGTACTGGTATTGAATATATACACCAGCCACTGGCGCGCCGTACAAATACCCGCCTCTGTTTGGTCTCTCTCTTTTTTGTTTTTTCTCTTTACTCGTTTCCTTGTCCTCATTAGAGCGTCGAACCTACACCTCCCCGACTACTACCCTCGAGATGAATATCTGCATAGGCCCCGTTTGGCCGATAAATTAGCCGATACGCTCTCTGCCAACCCTTTTTTCTCTCTCTCTCTCTCTCTCTCTCTTTGCTCGTGTATATATGTACACTTGGACGCGGGTACATGTACAAAGTTAGGCCGAAGGCGATGCCAGCGCTGATTAAACCGCGAGGACGACCGGAATACGAGAGAGGGGAGAGGCTCGAAAAGTAGGGGGGGGGGGGGAAAAAGGTCTGGGATGTGTGCGCGGCAACTTTGGCGGAGTAGGAGAATGAGAGCGCAGGTAAAAGTATTGTAGGGTATGAGAGCAGAGAGCGCGCCTCGGAATCGCAAGTACTTACCGGCTGGCTGTGTACTCGGGCGGCCCTGTGCGTGTGTGTTGGCTGTAATTGGGGCGGAAACCTTATATTCCAGCGGAGCCACTCGAGTGTATAGTCTCGAGACCCTTTGCCGCGCCCTTCTCGCACACGTGCCGCGGAGAACTCTTTGACTCGCTCTCTCTCTCTCTCTGATGAAAGTGCAAAGCAAGGCCAGAGGGAGAGGTGTATAGGGTGCAATTGCGCGGGGGGCCTTTGGTCATCATCGCCAACTTTCGGGGAGGGATCGTGACTGGACCTCCATTCTTTTCGGCGGCTCCCCTGGACGACTGACCTCCTTTTCATTTTCCCAACTTTGCACTCTCGGCCACCAAGTATCGCGCACGCAGCTTCTACATGGTTGTGTCCGGCTCGAAAACTTCCAAAGCTCTCGGGCGCACTGCAGAGAAGAGAGAAACAAAGTTTTTTTTACACAATTTTCAGGCCGAGCAATGAAAACTACTGTCTATCTACTTTGCTTTACGCGCGTGCAGGGAAAAAAGTTACAGAGTTCAGCTCGAGAATTCGATCGTCATGCGTTGCAGCTGTCGCGTGTATAATCACGTAGTATATACATATATATATACACCTATATACATTATTCAGTTGCGTCTCGGAAAATAGTTGGATGTACGTAACTTTGCAAACTCCCCGCGGGTAACTATATAGTTGATATATTTAGGGGGGGGGGGGAATAATGACGCATTACCGAGCATGAATATTAATATAACCTGCGGACTACATGTGTCACGGGGCCCATCTACACCCGACGCGTCATAAGAAAACCATCTGGAGAAATCGCACGACGAACGTGACGATTATACGCTCGCGAAATTACTATATACTTATATGCATCGGCGAGGATAGGCTGCACCTAATTAAACTTGCAATGTATTGCATTGGTGCACCGGAGCCGCAAGGTGGTTGGTTTTCGCGCAGGCAACGACCCCGTCTATTTTAAAAAGGCCCCTCCGCTCGCTCGGGCTCTATTATGTACCCTCGGATCTTTGGAACAGAGGATGATATATATGTATCAAAGCACCGATGCGCTCGTTAAAACCAGCTCGGGCTCTTTCTCCATCGCATGCTATACAAGCGTCGTCGCGCCGGTACATGCACATGGGGTATATATTATACTCAATTCCAAGATGAATAGAACGCGCAGCTTGTTCTTCCCAACCGTGGAAACAGCTCCGCGGAGAGAAAACGTGTATACTATATCAGGTACCTTTGACGCGAGAGGGAATCATCGCGCAGTCAACGTGCGTGTACAGAGTAGTAAGTTATCCGTTTCATGAGGAGAGTGCCGTCCCTAAATTAGCTGTGGCGGAAGGGGGGTGGGGAAAAGATCAAGCGGCAAATCTCTTCTGCCCCCCAAAGTCACGGGGAGCTCGGCTCGACAAATGGAGTCTGTTTCGGTATAGGGAATTACTCACTTAGCGCGGGGGAGCCTCCCCTGAAAAATCACTCCCCTCCTGATGCCTTTGACTCCACATATTTATAACCCGTCTTGTTTCTTCAGCTTTGTTTTTCCATGCTCTAGGTATACATACGTGTAATCCACGCGTATATAAAAGCTCGTGTGTTTATTTGTCTTTTCTATTATCGGGGGGGGGGGGCGAGAGGAGCTATCCGCTGCAGTGGAGCGGGGCCGTGATAATACGCGTCCGCTGTTAAATCTCGTGAAATATGTAGACGATAATACCCGCGCGATGTGTTTTCGTGCACGGATATAATTATATGGGGGGGGGGGGTGTTTGGTTGCTACGGGTCGGATACCCGTGTACGATGTGTTTTCTTGTGCTATTAGCTTGTGTATGCTTGATATGTAGGTACACGGGATATATCGAGAAGTGCAGTATATAATTACATGTACGAGGTTTTTATGCGTGTAGCGCCATGTTACATCATAATTATACAGCTTTGGTTTGTTGATTATTCAAATCGAGGGGAGGATATAAATTATATATTTTTAAACAAGTAAACGTGCGAGCGACGCGCCTTTGATGGGAGTCGGAAATAGATCGGGTGTCGAAACGTGTGCCCCTGAAGTGAATCTCGAGACGGAGTGTACGTTTGACGGGGTTCAAAGGTTTATCGGGAAAATTTCACTCGTTCGGTTTCCAATTAAGGTGAAAAATCGATTACCGCGAAAAACGAGGAAATTCACTCGAGAAGCAATTTTCCTTTTTTTTTTTTTTTTCCTTTTTTCTCTTGGAAAGCTCGCGCGCGACACACGCATGTAGGGCAGCTATGTACAAGGGGAACCCAGAACTTACTGTATAAGTAAGGGCTCGTTTCACGCTGGAGCATTAAACGCCAGCGAAAAAAAAAGAATGAGAGAGAGGTATGTGGCTGACGAGACCTGAAAAAAAAAAAAGAGAAAAGGCGAACGAGTGTATAAGTAAATGGGTTAAGGACACCTGCGATCATAAGACTCGAATGCCCTCGTTGTTGAAGAAGAAGAATAATAATAAGGAGGGGGGGAGAGGGAATAAGGCAAATGAGAAGGAGTCGAGTGAATAAAAGAAAAGGGGCTGCTGGAAATTACCTCCAGGAGGAGGCGAACTTTGGCCCGGCGACGATGCTCCTTTCTTCCTCGAAAGGAGGACGCTCTCCTGCACGTCCTATATACATCATTATTTTTATCTCTTCCAGCTTGGCTTCGTCGCCGTTCTCGCGAGAGAGCCATTCATAATGTCGCGGCCACGCGTTTACGAATACAGGGGATGGCCAACTGTCGCGAACGAGCTAATTGGAGCGAAAAACTCCTAGTCCCTATCCTCTCGGGGGGAGGGGAGGCCAAGGGGCAAGCGGGACTCGAAGAAACTCCCTTTCTTTCTTATTTACTCTTGATTTCTCGAGCAATTCCTTCGTCGTCGCTACCTTGCGGTTCCAGAGGCCACTCGTTAGTAAATATACTCGGACCCTCGGTGCAATTTTGTCCCCCCCCCCCCGCCGTCTTCTCAAAGTCGAGTCCTGTTTGCGCGGAGTGCACGTAATACGTAAGCGCTCTTTTTTTTCTTACTTTTTTTTTTGGTGGGTCGCGGGCTCGAAAATGGGGTCGAGACGCGTAAGAAAAGCAGAGCAAGGGCTCTTTTCCTCCCGGGGTTTTAATATTTTACATCCCTCTGATACTTTTTTGCCTCTACAATATGCAAACTCACGGGGTCCGTGGGACCTTGGAGTTTTCGGCACTTGTTACCTATTAAAGGACCCCGCGTTTTTCGCAAGTTAAGCTGTCTCGATTCTTATCTTAACGATCCTAATTAATATATCTCCCGACTTGCAGTTTCAAACTTTGCTCGTCGACTGAAAAATTCACCTCGAGCTTTTCCCTCCCGAATAATTATTGTTTCATCGCGGCAAAGTCACACAGAGTTTTTCCAAAAGTAAAAAATTCCCCCATAATCCCGCGGCCTCTCCGACGCAGCCGAGGGAGGGTGGGAGCAATCAAATCTCCAGCGCGAGCTGTCACCGGCACGCTCCGTTTGAAATACAACGCCCGCGTGTCCGCGACGCGCGGCCTTACGTCTGTTTTCATTTCGCTCGATGGATACGAGAGCGTAGGGGAAGGAAAAAAAAATTGCAGCCTCCCATTGTGCGGACAGGCGACAAGAGCCGCTGCTCTGTTTGCGCACGTTGTTCATGAAATAAAAAGGGAGCTCGCACTCGCGCCAAGTTGCTTTTTTTTTTTTTTTTTTTTTTCGTTTGTAAAAAAATGCGAGCCATTTCGAAAGTACAAATTGATTTTTTCCCTGTGCACGCGTTACACACCTCGGGCGATTTTATATACTTTTTCAGGCAGCTTGCGTATATACTCCAGATCGAGCGAGCGATGGCACAATAGGGAGGTGGTGGCTCGACTTTATTTTTTTTTCTTCCTCCCCATCTCTCGTTACGCGGGTGGGTGCGGAAGACGATAACAAGCAGCGGCTTCTCCCTGTGTGTAATAAGCCCCGGCTTGCAGCTAAAGGACGGGTGTAAGCCGTTTGACTCGCCCGATTGCAGCGAGACCGATGTCATTATTTGCGCATTAGCTCGTTAAGACGCTCTCTGTGCTGTATGATGGCCGGGGGGGGGTGTAGGGGGATGAAATTACAAGGAGCAACCCCCTCCGCTTGCGCCGCTACTCTGTATGTAATACGCGTATTATAACGACCGCTTTGCCCCCCTCTTGGGGATTCAAAGGGAGGATGTATGGGAGCGCGCGAGCTTTTTTTCCCCCATTTGCATCGGAGACGGAAGCTGAGAGCGCGTTTTATTTTTATTTTTAAATGTATTCCGTCGCGCTGGTGTGCAGAGAAAGTTGGCAGTTTGGAGACTTGGTTGTTCTTTACCATGTCGTTTATACGTTGTATGTGTATGTGTTACTATCTTTTTTTTTTTTTTTTTTTTTCCTTCTTCGTTTCGTTTGGCTCATCGCGAGGTATCTGCCATTTACTCCAAGATCTGACGAGCGAGAAATTTTTTGCAGCCATAATGGGAGTGTATAGCTGGCAAAAGAGGGTGAGAAAGGTTCGGGAAGAAAAAAGTCATTCTTGCGCAATCTAAAAGTTTTAATGACGCGCCGTCGTCGTCGCAGTTATTCTCTCGTGTCCAGTATTCACTCTGTTCCGGCACACTTTTTTCCTCGACCCCCCCCCCCCCCTCCGACTCCGGCCCGATGTGACGCGTCGCTGATTTTTCCATTTTATTCCAGCTTGTTTTTTTTTTCCTCCCTCCAAGACGTGGCTCTGAAATCACTCGTCTGTTTAACGATTATACGGAAGACAAGTTGTACCTTTTCGCGGATAATACTAGACATTATGCACTCGAGGTCCATTTGAAATTAAAAGTACACAAGAACAAAGTACGTCGGTACGACCGAGTCAATCTTGACTCGAAAATCTTCAATTAATCAAGAAGCCATCCTCTCTCTCTCTCTCTCCTTGAGATACATAAAAATTCTTCCCCTCATCCCTTAACTTTGAAAGTCATTTTTAATTAATTTCAATCCAAAAAATGAAATAAAACTCATGACACCTAAAGTATAACACATAAACATGTTTTTCTGTTTCAGGTGAGTATAACAATAATAATCCAGAAGGAGGACGAACGTTATACTACACATCCCCTACACACACGCTCGAGCCGGTAAAAAAAGTTTTACGAGAGTACACAAACACATGTACACAAGTAAGTAAGTAAGTCCGATATTTTACCAAAGATGATATCCCGCGCGTACGTACGAACAGTACATGTAATAGTATAGGCAGCTCACGTATCCGGCCCTCGCATACGTGGTCCCCCGATACGATATTTCATTGCACCCCGTCCGAGCAAAGAATCCGGGACACTGCACTCGGGGGGGCGCGTGCATTTTTAATTTCCTGGAGAGCTCGGGTCGCGAGGATATCGTTTGTTCGGGCAATTTCGCGAGAGTGCAACTCTCTCTTTTTATCTCGTTTCTCTCTGTACCTCTCAAAGGGAGAGCCCGAGTGGCACCTCTTGAATCGGGAAATCCACTGAATCAACGGGATTAATAATTATACGCGGGCGAAAAAAGGAGCTGAAAAACCACCTGGTTTAATTCACAGCCGAATGGCATTAATTTTCTTAATTAAATACCGGAGGAATGAGCTCGGCGATGCGTGGGGGGTGGGGGGGACTCTGGCCCGGCTTATCCTGTATCATTTTCTGATTTACCGCTCACCCCCCTCCCTTTTTTTTTTCTCTCGGCGGGAGCATTATATGTATTATTCACCGACGCTCGCGGTGATGGGGCACTGCGAGTTTACAGATCATAATTTTTTTGCCTCCCCTGTACAGCTGCATCCCTCCCCGGCCAAACTGAAGTAGCCGAGACTAGGTCAACTCCATCATCCGCCAGCGGTACCATTTGAGAAAACTTTGCTCTCTGTTTCTTATAGAAATACTTTCACGCTCCGAGAGGCTAAAAGCAACCACGAGTACATACTTAAATCGCACCGAAATCCGGCATCTCGTGTACCCATGCAAAATTCGTAGCGTGTAATGATAACAACGATGAAGCAATAGTCATATATATATAGGTACACACACGCGAGAGAGAGAGAGAGAGAACATGGATAATCCAATGAGCGAGGCAAATGTAGTGGCAAGAGCCCTTAGGTATAAGTACGACTTACATAGGTGGTATGCGCGCAGCAAGAAGAGGCCAGAGCCCGAAAGTTACAAGTCGCGGGGAATTCGGTTCCGAGGAGACGCATAGCGCCACTATACCGTAATACAGTAGGGGATGGGGGAGCTACACACATCCATAACTCAGCAGCGGCAGTGCACGGGGCGCGTTGATTTCGCAGTGGTAGTGGTAGGGTATGGCAGAAGCGTAATCTCGCAACCCCGTCAGCTACACACGGATTAATTCAGCGGGGCGAGGGAGGAGGCGGCAACAACTTGGGCTTGCTTCCTTCTAGCCCTGGGAGACGAAGAAACTTAAATTATGCAGCTGCCGGTACCTCGAGCGCCCGCGCACAAAGACGACAGCGCGGTCCTCTCCTTCTCCCGCGCTATCGGTCACCATCGTCTTATCGCGCGGACCAAACGGGGCACGCAATAACGAGAGAAAGCGTCGAGCCAAACAGCTATGCACCTATAACGTACAACAACGGAGGTGTGCATACATGTATATGGGTATACAGTGCACCGGGCGAGCGATCGTTAAGCTTTTCCCGAGCAATTTCCCGCGTGGAAACTTACAAAAGCTCCTCCGGGCGAAGCTTTTAAGCTATAACTGCCTTATTCCGTCCTCTGCTGTGCTCTTCTGTCTCGCTTCTCTCTCTCTCTCTTTTATACCGTGTGCCCTCGCGTCTTGCTCTTTCGAGCCTGAGAGAAACTACGCGCTTTGATCCATCGCCGGTGCAAAGAGATTTTTTAGAAAAAAAAATGAGGAAGGATACTGCATCAAGAGATTCGCAAGGGCGCAACCAACGGGCTCGTTTCTTTTTTCCATCCACATTTTTTCTCAATAGCCATGCCTTTGTCGAGCTGATGATTCATTGTCATTAATTTTACCACAACCTCGACACGAAAACCCAAGGTGCGTTGATATATATGTAATACGGCTCGGATAACTAAAGTTACAGTCGAGGGATGACACTGTACTCGTGGGTGGAGTGTATATCAATCGAGGGTCCGTCTCTGGTGATGGGTGTGTACATATATATACATGGATATTTTGTGTAAGTATATGGTGCGAGTCACACAAACTCGATCGTCCGCTCGAATAGGCGATGGCAATGGAGGCTTAAGCCGTCGGCTCGAACGAGACTATTAGAGTTATTGATCGAGCCCACCTCGCAGTGAAGGAAGGGACGCTAATTCGTGGCTTACGCCCGTGTTACGTATATATGTATAGCCCTCGCGACAGGGATTAAGACACCGAGGCTCTACCCTCCCTCTTGAATAAGAAATGTAATTTTCTCGTTCCCCTCCTTACCTCGTCGAAATGTATATATATGGAAATACACGTGTGTGTGTGTGCTCGTGTTTGTTTGCGTTTGTTCATATAAAAAGAGACGGCCGCGTAATTGCTCGGCCCATCAACTTCTGCTCGATTAATCGCGTTTTATTGCCGGATGGAGAAAGAGAGAGCGAGCATAGCTGTATATGTATACCCTAAGCGTTGTCGTTATTTGATTTTAATTAAAAAACGTCACGACGCGCGCATGGACAGGGTTTTATCGCCCGTACATGCAGTTTGTACAAAATAATGATGGACAATGTATTTTTTTTGTTTTGTTTTTTCTTTACTAACCATCCGAAGGAAGCGCCGTGTCACTTTTATCATCCAAAGGGTCGCGAGTAGGAACACTCGAAATATCGCTGGGTTTTTTGAAAAATCATCAAGGGTTGGGGTTGGGGGTACCAGATTGTCCCTTTTTTTTGTACATAATAATATTATATTGAGCTATTACGGAGATTTTCCGTGTACGGAGTAACAATACGACTTACCCTGTACCGAGTAACCCCCGCATCACATAATATAAGCAGCGAGCAACGAGGGGTCCTGAATATGCATGAGATGTCGGTGCTTACATATAATATTATACGTACGAGAGAGCGATGGAGTAGCAGCAGCAGCCGACTTCTCGATAACAGCATTCCAAAACAGGAAGTTGGAATCCTTAATGGCCCTCGGGCAGTCGAGCGACAACTTCCGAGAGAGACAGATATATATATGTATCGGAGTACGGGGGGTGGAAGGAGGGTGGGATATAGGAAGCAAGGATTCAGCTGCATCACTTACGACTCCATAACCGAGCACCTCGGCTAGCTTCTCCGTTATGGCTGTGCTCTCGTGTCAAACCGCGCGTTTAACGATCGGGGGATGCTTCTGCCGTCGCTATCTACATATATATATATATACATATATACAGCATAGGTATAAGTACTGCATGTGCTTGGCTGAATGGCGACGACGACGACGGAGGTGGCTCGCGCAACCGTAAGTGTGTGTACACGTGTACGTTGGGTGATAAATTGCCGCTAACGAACTAACAACAAGTGCATCGACCGACGCATACACAACATACACACGCGTTTGTGTGCACTTGATAGAGACTCGGATTTAACCTTTATCGATGTATCCATACGTAGGTACGACGTGGAATATATAATGGATTGGCACCTGCCGTTTCCTCGTCGAGGTATACAGTGTACATGTGTATCTACGAGCTTACCCGATGTACTGCAGTAATTATGAATCTCAACAGCTGGTATAACGTGAAATATTTAATCTTTGGAGGATATGAAGAAACAAGAGTCACGCTTATTAGTACAAATCCCCTCGACAAGAAGAGGATACATCAGTGACACCGAGACTAACCCATCACTCGCGATGATAAACAGCGCTCCTTCAGCCAGATGGACAGATACCGTCCACTGCAACGAAAACAACGGAAGCGATTCACGCTACGGCATCATCATGTCTTTTGATAACGTCAAAGTATATATATGAAAGGTGTGTGTTATATAGTATCCGACTTGGCTGTCCGAAATGAATGGGCCGTTGGAACCGGAGAGCAAAGGGGGCGTCGTACTCCGAGGAGCTTACTTCCGTCGTCCCTCCTTCTATACGCCCAGAAAATATTCACTCGACGCCTTTATAACAGGCCATTCGGAGCGCGAGAACGAACGGAAAAGGATTTCTGGAATATGGAGAAGAGAAGAGGGAAAAAAAAAAAAATGGGGGAGAGGAGGTGGAAAAAAAGGTGGGAGGGCAAAGTGATTGCCGGAAGTGACAGCGTTGGACGAGTAAACGCTCCATGTCGCGTGGCTAACGAGGCATTCCGCGACTCCTTTCTCTCTCGCATCGGATATATATGTAATACACACCTACCGGCTAACGCCTCCGCAGGAAAAGGAAAACGCGCTAAACTCCCCGTCCGACCAAATAAATCCAACCCCCCCCCCCCCTCTTGGCTCCTCCTTTTTACGACAGAGATTTATGAAAGTCATTTTCCCATCCCCGTCGTAAACCTATATATACCCAACGCGTCCCCCGGCATTGTCTTCTTTTCGCGTATATATACACGGCTGCCTCCCCGACGCGACACCTCTATATTTCCCGCCTCACTACCTCCTCTCTCTCTCTCTCTCTGCACTTGCTCTCTCGCGCGTCCCTAATTGTATTTGCCACCGTCTTCCGTTCCTTTTTATGTGTCTCTCCTGACGTACTGCAGTGTGTACATATTGCACACATACGTCACCAGCAGGTACACCCGGACGATAATCATCGAGGATATTACCTGCCGGGTGTGTAGTCGTTTGGCCGTAATTTTTAAAAAAAATGCAAAATAACTCTCGTGACAATCCTTTCCGCGAGTCGCTGCTATTTCGGTGAATTTCCCAAAGAGGGAGAGAGAGAGAGTTGTTTTCATTTTTTCGGCCCCACGGCCCACCCACAATGAAGGGACGGAAGGGTAGACGCGATATTTATCGCGAGGTAGGGTGGGGCAGGCGGGGATGTATTACTCTTCCAAGCTGGGTAATGGAGAGGGCGAGAGATCCGGGGACAGAGAGGAGGCTCGTTTGGGAGCCCGTGCGCACGACGTGCATGATAATTAGGATGCAGGGTGGACCCTGATTTCGAGGGGGGGGGGCGCATTGCGCGCGAGTAACCCCGTTAAATCAAAAGCTCGCAGTTGGGCCGAGAAGGAAGGAAGGAAGGATCCTACATGCTAATGGCGGCGACGTTTTTGAGCTGCCCCCACCCTCCAGGAAAATGGCCAGCGATTCATCCGAGACCCTGTCCGCCCAGTGCTTGTCCCCCGACTTACCTTCTTTACTTTCCTCTGCCAAAAGCGTGGGCTATATCCTACGCACGGGAGGAGCCATTGGCACCCTGTGCCCAGCGTATACATATATACGTGTGGTAGTTTTCCCCCTTTTTTATTTTAACGCGCAAAAGTTAGCCCGCAAATGAGAGCAATGTGGGAGCTTTCGCTGTTTTTTTTTTTTTTGTTTTTTTTTCTTCAGCCTTGCCGAGTGAGGGAAAAAGCTGGACGCGAGCCAGTCGTCGCGGGAGACGGTTCGGCCCTTTTCTACCTCCTTCCTCCCTTCTGTCCTTTTCTCTCTCTCTCTCTCTCTATGTGTATATATAATACGCATCGCAGCGGGCAATAAGGTATCTCTGCGATATTGCGCTCGAGAGCTGCCGCTGGTACTCTCTGATGTGTTTTTATTAATGGCGCTTTCCTCTTTTTAACGGCGCTTTTTGCCAGCCGTCTTTCCTGCACCAGCAGCTGCACGCTGGATGTACGTGCGTTATACATATACGTACGGTCTGAAGAAAAAGCGAAGCTTTCCTTAGCGCACAAATACACGTAAGAAGGAGAGAGTATATTTTATATATATATATGTTTTCAGGACCGCGTTTTGACGTTGCTCTCCCTCCATACACACACACACACACATATATATATATATAATACACATACTGAGCGGGCGAGGGGGACAAAAAGAATTTTGACATAAATCCAGTTTATACGACGTAGATTTGAAATAAAAGCTCGATGCCACGCCGACGGTGCTTTTACTCCGAATCTACGACCAAACGATTGTTATGGCTGTGTTTCCACGCCCTCCTCCTCGCTCCTTTCTTTTTTTATCAATATATATATATATTTTTTTTTCCCCTCAAAGTCGAATACACTGTTGTCGCGCGAATAGGTATTGTTTGCGTCTTCGATCGAAGTGTGTCACGTACACGAGGTCCCATTGTCGCGCAGACAGGGCGAATTGCGTCACTCGAACGAAACGCTCGCCAATTGAGATGTTTGCGCGACAACGAGATTAAGAGAACCGAGCCTTGCATTGTTACACGGTGAATCAGATTTTGTTCCCCGTTGCATGTACATATACGTACTTATTCTCACTATGGATAGCTAAAGTACAGACGAAAGCACCATCACGGCCCTTTTCTCGCTCAAAACGCGCCAACGGGTGGTGGGGAGGGGAAGTAGTACAGAGAGCCGATCGTTACGAGAGTTTACGCGAGCGCATCCCCTTCGATTTCAACTCTCTCGTCAGCTATTACGCCCCCGAGCGAGCGAGTGGTTTTTTTTTTTTTTTTTTCCTTCTTCTTTCCCTCCTCCTCTTCCTTCTCCGAGTGCAGCAGAGAGAGCTTTTTATCTCTCTCAGTGTCTGTCTTGAGCCTCAGTCTCGCGCGAAATTGAATTTACGTCCGATCGGTGAAAAGGGGAGAATGTAAAGTTAAGAGTTCGGTGGAAACACAAAAGTTTCCAGCAAAGGAGGCTGGGCGATGGGCTTGTATATACAGAGCAAGTAAAACCCTCTCACCCCAACCCCCTATATACCTCCTTTCGCGTGCAGTAGACATAATGAGCAGTCTTTGAGGGGATGTATATATATATATATGTATAAGGGAGAGAAGAGCGAAAAGTGGGAGATCAGAGGGTCGTCGAATGGTGTAAATTCGCTTGGGAGGGATGATCGTTCAAACGAGAGCTAGCTGCGGCTCTCTGCTCTCGGGCAAACGAGATTTAAGGGATTCGAGCCAAAAGGGCTTTGGCGAGACTCTCTCTCTCTCTCTCTCCTCTGGGTACACACGACTTGCATTATCCGTCGTCGCTGCTGGGGGGGGGGAGGGAGACACGAGCTGGTACACCCAACTGCGAGACACACTCCCTGCCTGCATGGGTATACAGTATCAAAGTTGCATCTAGCCGTTGGAGAGGAGTTTGGCGTACACACGCGCGCTCGGAGGGTCACGGGGTGTACACTTACCCTCATATATATGCGACAAGGAGGTATATCCCGACGTCGTGCTGATATCGCGAGCCACAGCCACAAGTCAAACTGTCTCGAGAAAGAAAAAAAAAAAAAAAAAAAAAAAAAAGAAAAAAAAAGACGGACTTTTTGGATCCATCCGGATTCCCAATTTATTATAAACCGGGGGAAAAAGAAATAACAGGTGGACGGAGCGATATCAAAGAGCCAATCGGAGTCGATTCCCGTTTCCCTATACTCTCTTGGACGACCCATTGTATGTACGCGTACACCCCCAGGGGCCAAAAAAATGGTCGAGCGGCCTTATCTCTCCTCTGCCGATGGCGGACCCGAGAAACGTATAAGGCCACGCGGAAATCATCAGATAGGCGATGCGGGGACCAAACGAAGCCAGCCTGCAGTTTCTATACTTTGGGGGGGGGGGGCACGCGGGAAACAGACGGAATCGAAAAAGGGAGATCGTACAACCCACGGCTGGATGTATCCGTCGCTGGACGACTGCCAGCAGTGGCACTACGCCACTTACCGGCGTTACACGCCCGCAGTATATATACTTACTCACTCGAGACTCTTTTAACGTGTTTCTTATCCATACACCTCGTCAGACTTGATTCTTCTTCCACTTGGTATTTTTTTGTTTTTGTTTTTTCCCCCTCTTTCCCTCTTATTTTCGAGACCACACAGAGTAAGCTCTTTCACCGCCGTCGATTTGCAAGAGTTGGCATCAGCGTGCAAACGAGCTGTAATTATCGGACGGTTAATTGAAGCACCACAGCAGCGCCGTCGCTTTGACCGGGGCCAGAGGAAGGGAGTCGGAGTTGCAAAGAAAAACAAACTTACGATAATTCCGGCCGACGCTTTTATGTCTCGTCCTCCTCCTCTGATTTGCATCTCTCGCGACGAGAATAAGATAGTCGGGAGGGCTCCGTCTCGCCTCTCTGCTGTATACCCGTACCCAAGTTGGTAGTGGAATACATTTTACATGGGGCCGAGGAGGAGCGACGATCAATTATTTATCCGCGGGAGTCAGGTAGGGTCGCTTCTGTTGCTCAACCGGCATTGTTCCCAAATCGTCGCCTTTTTCTTCTTCCAACTCCATTATTTCATTTTCGCCGTTCACGGTTTTACCGCTGCAAACGCACTCCCTCTCGAGTTTTCTCGTGTCTTCTTATCGCCGAGGTCGAATTTTTTTGCTGTTTTTTTTTTTTTTTTTTAACATCCATCTCTTATGTACGTTTGTTTGTCTTTTTTTTCCTCTCTCAAGTCCAAGGGTCGTATATTTGCATTCTCTCGTGTGTATGCACGGAAGGGGCTGCACAGCGTGGGCATTCATTAAGAAGCCGGGAGGCGAAATTGATGCTCTCGTTAACAGAAATCCAATTTACTGCCTCCGCCCTCGTCTCTTATTGCTCTCGCGAGTGAGAGAGCACGCGTTTATTGAGCGAGGCACTAACTAATATTAATGCACCGACTTTGTAATTACAGCTTTTTGTTGTCCCTCACCTCCCCCTTCATTACTTTCTTCTTCTTTTACTGCGCCTCCATCGAATTTACATGCCAAAGTTGCGCGCATTCCATCCCTTTCTACATTGCAACGAAACGCGTGTTCGGAACCAACCAACACTTGCGTCTGATAAATTAAAAATCTCGTAACATATAGATCGTCGTTGTAACGATAAGGGAAGATCTTTTGGAGAAAACGAGGTGCAGTAGACTTCCAATTGAGGTGGATGGGAAAAAACCAGCTCGTAAGCGCTATGGAGAAAGGTAGAAAGAATAAGTTTTCCCTCTCTGTTTCGAATGGCTTTTTTCACCCTCCCTTTCTCGCAGCATCCACCCGACAGAGGAGGAGAAAGGGTCCAAGGATCTCGATTTAACGAAGCCTTGGTGGAGGGGAGAAACTTGGCCCTGAAGCGTCCAGCGGTGGAGGCATATCAGGCGCCGAGCCAAGCAGCGTAACGAAACTAATTTTCGAAAATCACTCACTTTCGCCCCTTTACTTCTTCTTGTTTTCTACATCACTTGTATATATACTCCCGCGTGAAATTCGTTTTCCAGGGCGACTAGAGGATCGTGTTCCCTGCACCCTTTTTTCCCTTCGTTACACTCAAAGCCAAGTTTTCTCGGCGATACGTTGCTCTCGTTACAACTTTTTATGTACGAGTACCTCTTCTTCGATGGGTCGCACGCCTCGAGCTAGATTCGCTTATCGCTGCGCTCGAGAATACAACCTTGCAGTGGGGGGAGCGTATTTGCACGCGTCTGTTCCCTTTGGCGCGAGATAAGAACTTTTTCACGACGCCGTGGTGCGTTCCCCTGAAAATCATAAGCGCCACTCGGAATGACAAAAGTTCCTCCACCCCGTTAGCTCGGGTAACTCAAGGGGGACGATAAACCTCTCGTTCTCCCCCGGAATTGAGCAGAGCGCGTCATCGAGATCTCTCCTCCCTAATCGAGTGGCGCTCGACTTTTCCATTCTGAGCGTGATTCCTCCGGAGCCCTTGATAAATCAGCTCTACCTCGAGGCGCGAGTGCTCTTTTACCTGCAGTCGGTACAGAAGAACACGGGGGAGCACGGTGGGAGTGGGTTATGGTTAATTAGAGGATACACCGGATACTGATTAAACATTCTTTCTCTTAGCCCGCGATTCAGTGAAATACTTGAGAGTCGCGACGAAGAAAGCTCAAAGTGCAAAGAACGAAGCTAAAATTAATCTCGAGTGTATATTATATATAAGGTGCCGCAGAAAGGAGTAGGGCCTCTTATCGTGAAAGGGAGCCGTAAATTCAATTAGGAGCGGAAATGAAAGAATGCCCCCCCCCTCCCAGCCGTGGGGGTCCTCTTCTCGGCTCTGCTGCTCTTTGGTCGCCAACTAATTTTTTAGCGTCGCCGGCCCTTCGTCTTCTTCTCCTTTTGGCTCGGTTATATGAAAGCTCAGCAGAGCCCACCTCCTTTGTTAGAGCGCGGCCTGTTAATAATCGTTTCGGAGGGTAGATTAAGTTCCGGTATACCTCCCCCAGGGGATACACGGCCCAAAGGAAGCAAGACGAAGAAGGGCGCGCGCGATTAAAATTAACGTTTCGTCCGCTGGATTACCGCTTCGTTTGCAAATTCGAAGATTTATAGGTGGGGGGTTTGGGGGGCGTGCTCTCTTTCGGCTGGTTTTTTTGTTTCAAATTTTCCCGCTCTCTCAAAGTGCTGCTCGTTTTTTAAGGAGCCAATTACACGCGAGCTACGTTATTCTCGCGCAATTTTCATTTGATTTCCGTGAGGCTGGAAAAAGTACTTATACTATCCGTTGGGGAAGGGCGCGAATCACATCCCTACACAATATAGAGGGGGGGTATGAGCATTGTAATCGATTCCCGGTGCTTTTCAATTCCCTAATCGAATAATTACGCTATCCTCCTCATCCCCCCGACGACGATGTCTAGACAGGACTCTCGCGCTCTGCCTCTCCTTTTTTCGTCCTCCCTTTTTCTACTCTCCCTCATATTCGTGTTCTGCGGCTGGGGGATTAAGTTATTGTGGGAAAAAAAATCCAATTTTCGCGGGTTTGGCTTCTTCCATGTAGCGACCTCGACCCCCCCCCCCTTCGTCTCTCGACGCAACTCGAACGCGAAATTACAAGGTCGGGCCGCAGCGGTACAGCGGCGATGGTGGCGGTGTGCTAAATCATGCAGACACTGAATAATCCCATAGTGAAACTCGGAACAGGGGGATGGGAGGAGGCAGGGGGGGAAGAGGTTAGGGGCGTACCGATGCAAAATGAAATTCGAGAGCATCGGAACGGGTAACCGTGTACACACACGGAGAGGCTTTGATAGGTAAGGCTTGCGAAAAAGAAAGTGGGTTTCAGCGCGCGTGTATAGGTGCATACTCGAAACTGATGCTCCGACCGCGTTTAGCCCCCCTGCCTCGATTATCCGCGATTAATTATTGTGCGTTGCACTGCGTGGCAATCCGATAAATTTACACCGTTGGGGGGCTCGGATGACTGAAAGGAACATTGGATTTCGGGCTATCGTGTGTGTGTCTATCGAACGTGCGTAATCGCTTGGACGAGCCTGGCGTGCAACGTCGAGGGATTAATTTCTCCTAGTGCAGTTTTTCGAGCGTGCACATACAGATACAGTATTTCACAACACAAGAATACGAGAATTCACGTACGATACTCGATACTTGTTGTATGGGAATTCCAGTTTAATTATTTCTTTTAAAAATTCAACTTGAGCATTTTTTTACACGAAAACTTGTATTATGTTCTGTACAAGGTCCAGTTGTGCTCTGTCTTTGTACCACGACTATGTATATTTAACCACTGCATCCTCCCAGTTCACAAATAAAGACCATTTATTCATCCGTTCATTCACGAGTACGGGGGTTAAAAATAATTTCGAATTCCACGTTTTATTCTCTCGCCACGAAATAAGATTCTCCTCAGCTAAATATACGCTTGCACAATGGCGAGGTATGAGCCAAAAAACGGCGTCAGTTGGTTTTTTTTCTTTTATCAACACACGTGGTTTCTCGGTGTATATATATATGTGTGCGAGAAAAGGAAAAAAAGCTCGGCGAGAGGCACCGGGGCTTAATTTTAGAAGTAAAAGTGGAAGGTCGTCGTCGCTGGTGCTAGTCGCCGCAAAATAACAAATCCCAGCCACGTCCTCCTTGCATACATGTACACAGAGGGAGGGCGAAACTACAACCCCACACGCACACGTGAAGCAGCTTCTCCGAGTTTCTCTCGGACCCAAAAGAACGGCAAAGGCGGGGGACGAGATAAAAAAGCTCTCGGCGTCGTAGCTCCCCTCCTTTTTTTTTTTTTTCTCCTTCTCCCATTTCTCCCGGGAGAAGAAGGGACGTCTAGTGTAGGGTGGCCGCTTTGGAATTAAATTTCACTCCTCCGCAATGCGCGTGGATATAGCGCGCCGGGACTTTGGTCGATAACGAAAGCTGACGTAACCCGAGATAACGCTACCCTTCGACCTCGGACGGACATCGAGACCTCACGCACCCGCCTCGCGATCTTGCCTCGTGCTTTTCTTCCCGTATCGTCTCGAGCCTTTGCACCCCCCGAGCTGTAATTGCGCCGCGGAAAAAATTCAGAATCGAATTTCGCTCCTGCAGAGATATCGGCCCGTCCTCTTGGAAAGTTTTTCCATCTCCAAATTTAAATTGCACGTCTTTTTCCCGGGTTACTCCTCGACTTCTTCCATCACGTATATTTTCACCGCGAAAACTTGGTTGCGATAATCATTCAAATGCAAAAAAAAGAAAAAAAAAAAAAAAAAAAAAAACCCGCGCAAGGAGACGGGTAGAGTGAAACAACAACGCAGGTATACAGGGTCAAGCTGAGCGGTCATCCGAGCGTATATATACATATAAGCGATGCAGTATCGAGTCGAGTTTAGTTTGATAAGCGTTCACCCATCGGCGAATTTCACCCTTGACTCGCCGTGCACGTGTATAGGTGTACACTGCTTATATGCATAGCACATCAAGGAGAGCCTTTGAAGTGCCCGTAGTAAAGTTACGGAGGCGCACACCTCGTTGGTGTACCCCCGCTTATAATGTACAGGTATATATATATATGTATATATCCAAGCGAACCCAGTTATCCTCTTGGCGGTGTATACGTGTATGGGTGGGCCACCAAGTTTACCGATATACCTCCTTCCACGGCTCCCCTTTGGAAACAGCATCTGCAAGGCCCCATGCACGTATACACGCACACAGGATGGGTACATCATTCCTCCGACGTTGAAGGGAGGAAAGATCCATTACGCTGATATCGGACCAACATCGGCTATATATGCACCCTCACCACCTATAACGCTCGAACAGATCCCTGTGCATGCATACACACATACGTATACGTGTAATATTATATAGTGTAACGTACAACGCTTGCTTGGCACTATTGTGCGCGTATACACGGAGCAGAAACAGGAGCCCCTGTTTAAGCAAGCTGCCATCGCGATAAGGGCGCTCCCCACCCTATACCCCCCAACTGGAACAAACGCTGTGCAATTTAATATTGCAGGGGCATGTACGAGCGCTACAGTTGGCGCTTCACTTTCTCCAGCTGGCGTTGATTACACGCCATTGTCGCTTTGGGGAGAGGCCGACGGTCTTTCCGTATACATACACTTACCGACTCTCTCGAGAGCGAGGCGCATATTATACATGTATACCGGGGCAACAACAATAAAATTGCACGCGCTTACACGAATAAACCTCATCGTGGCAATTGTGCAGCTCTTGTGCATATGGGTCATCAGTAGCCCTTTTCATTTGGAAATCTCATTTGGAGGGTGATACGAAAGAAAAACTTGTGGACCAAAGTTAATTGTCATTGTTTCCAACTGTGCAATTACTCGGGTGTACTTTTGACGGACCGATAAGTTGCGAGCCCGTCCTGATGAATCTCGGCTCGTATCTCCGGCGGCAACGAAGCGAACGGAAAGTACCACCCGATACCTCGTAGAGGGCATACATGGGCACATCCATCTCGCGCGTCGAAACGAGAGCCGCGCCCGTAAACACGCGCATACCGGCCGTGTCGTCCAGCTATACCCATACCTCGGACCGCAATGTGCAGAACGTATACGCGTGTCGTACATCAAGGTGTCCGCCCGGATGGAAGAGGAAGCACACCACCTCCGTATCCTCCAGCCACGGGCGACCCTCCATCTATTAATTCCCTCTGTACCTTCCACCCCCCCCCCACCACCGGGTCGAGTGGCTTCGTTACGGTTCGTTGAGTACACCCAACAGGAGGCCTCCGGGATTCCGATCTCCGTGCATGTGTGCGCGAATATACGCCAGTCCTCCCCCCCTTGGACCGTCCGAGTTCGGATCTGCTTAAGATGATTCTTCGACTTGTTCTCCCGTTTCATTTCAAGGATACTCGAGCTTAAACACACGCCCTTTCATCCACTGCATGGACTTTGATCCTTTTTGCTATTTGCCTCCTCATATAATAAATTCAATTCTCTGCTCGGACGCCTGCGTTATTTTTTGGGACAGGGAGTGTAACGAACGAAAATTATCATTGCTTGATCATGTCTTCTTGGCTGCGTGTATAGTATATTCCTCCACTGATGTTCTCCCTTGCACCTGAATACAATCCGGTAAAATCTGCCGATCCAAGCGTGGGCACAACCATCGCCGTTCGCTGGTAAATAACACGGTCATGCCCAAAGTCGTTTGCACCCCGCGAAGGACTTATATTTTCTCTACTTCCGTCAGACCCTTAACCGCTACTTCTCGTCCTCACTTTTATCCCCCGCTCCGCGATATACACATATATAACTCCCGAAAGCTGAATAATTAACTTCCGCCGAGTTGGGAAACAACAACAACAACATCCTCCAAGAGCACCGGTATATGTACAAGGGGCCAGGTATATAAAAGCTTCGGGGAACAAACTGCGTGGTACGTTGTACTGTAATTGCATCGTTATCCGAGGAAACAGTCGACTCCATGAATAACGAACCAAGCGATTCGCTAAATTTTACGCGAAGAATCCCTGCAGCGGCGCCCCGAAGAGCACTCGAAACTTTGCCCGACACTCCCTCCCCCTCGTTTATCCGTACATCCGCGAGAGCGGCTAGACGCCATGTACACCCTTGCGCGGGGGTTGGTTTGTATATATATATACCGCACTTCTTAAAAACGAGTGCGCACCATCAGCGACACTGTGTACACGAGATTATAAGAGGAGGAGGAATAAAAGCGTCTATGAATATTGCGGCGGGGTATACCCACTATAATTCCAATTTGCAAGACGAGAAGGAGTACAGTGGCAGTAGGTACACGTCGCGGTCGGCAGATCTTGCTAAAGCGATTGTTCCACTTTGGACCCTCCACCGAGAGAGAGAGAGAGAGGACGTAATTGCGTGCCTGCTACCATTGTCGGGTCGTTGTAAGCCCCCGACAGGGTCAAGTGGACGTAGTAATATACGTATGTATCGGACTGTGTATACGTACATGTACCGCAGATGAGATATGGGAGAGAAAGGGGCAGACGAGGAGGAGCAGTTACAACGATGTCTCCGAGGTCAATCAGTGTAACCAAAGAGGCTCGTTGCGTGCTTGGCTCCCGGAACAACAGCTGCCATTATAATGTATACACATTCATAAATGGGGGCCATTGAGAAATTCCTCGGGCACTTTGGCTTACGGAGCGAAGATACGCGTTGCTCATTGTGTATCCGATGCGACCTTCGGGGTCATGAATATATTAAAAGAAACGTCACCACGACAACACGAAAATAAAATATTTATACTGTATTGCAGGGATAGAAAGGAACAAAAAATCATACGAGAAGATCTGGGAAAAAGATCTCTTATCGAGTGTGCTGATCAAGAGTCCTACTCTTCCGGACCGGCCGTTCAATGTCCAGAAGACACGGTACATGCTATATATACGCGCTACAGAGGACTTTGCGTGTTCCAACCCTCTTCCCCCTTGGTATTCGGGTTTATGGCAGTCACGAAAAGGGGCTTGTAACAGCCGATGGCTTGTCTTGTATACATATACACCCCTACATATACGAGGGTAAATTAATTGATTAATTAATCACTCGATAAACACTTTTGGAATTGGTATAGCTATGGGGGTGGAATATGGAGAGGAAAGACCGCAGTTTTTCGTAATTTATATATATATATATATATATATATATATACTTGGACACTCTCAATGGCTGCCGAGAGATACAGCGACAAGTAAGTCCTTCCGCGCCACTTGACAAATGACCAATCAGCCATTACGGACAACCCCTCCGGTCCACTTGTTCGACTTCCACTCCCGCAACCCCTACTCACTCCCTGTAGTCCTACATATAATATATGTATGCTCCATCGAGAATCTTATTGCACCACAATCTTCGCACCCCTCCCCCCCCTCTCGCGTAATTGTATTTTCAACGACGCGTCGGCTCTTTGAATGAATACGGCTTTCCCCGTTTGAAACGTGTACAATATCTATATTGTACCGCTCCCTCGGCAAAAACACTTAACAACAACCCTACCGTGTTTTCCTCGGCACCAACAGCTACGGCTTGCAATGAATTTCCAGTTTTCTTATCAGCGAACACATAAGGATCCACGTTTCCTCCGACGGAGACGTAGCCATGGCGACCCCATACGTATAGATACATGTGGAGGGAAACGCGTGTGGCTGGCGTACGCGATTATAGTCGGGGACTAAAGCTTCCCTTAATTAACGCGGGCTTAAGCCATTCTCCTGGTACACGTTACACTCTTCCGCAGCGGGAGCTTTTGGCCCGCGTGTGTATGTATATATATGTACACCTACACAAAGCTTGCAACTTGTTACGCGGGGAGGGGGGGTGAAATCAAAGGGGCCCCGCGGGACGGAAAATCGCGAGTCAGCACGTGTACTTTGTTCGATGCTTGATGTATTAACATGTACCTACTTGTACACTCGCCCGTGGATGGATGAAAGTTTGAAGAGCTGAGAAAAAGGGGGTCGAGTCTGTCGTTTGGATATATATTTTTTTTTTTTTTTCCTACTCCGTTCGCGCGTGTCATTTCGGAGGCCAAAAGAGCGATAAATACAGGGGACGCCGAAAGAGCAGAGAGGATGAGAGGGTTCGCGCGACCGCACTTGATTGCAGAGATTTTGAGACCTCGAGTTGTAATTTTCCGCATTTATGAGCCCTCCTATACTCCTCGTCTCTCGTGGAGCTTTCAGAGTTCGAGAGTGCGCGCGCGTACGTGTATGCACATACAGGGTGTAGAAAGAGAGAGGGAGGCTGCAGACTACAATATCGACTCTGCTGCAGCGGCATATAGGCAGCATATATATTATATACATATGGGATGCTGTTACGTCCTACTCCGATTGTGTAGCTATTTGCATATGTAGTTCCGTGTGATGAACGGGAGTGGCGACCGAGTGCGAAGCTGCATTAAGGTAAATCTCTGCACGCGCGCGTGTGTGTGTGTGTGAGTGAAGAGAGAGAGAGAGAGGGCTAGCCAAAAGGGACTAAAAATTACGCCATTGTACAATCATGTCTAGATGATCCTGACTTTTATCTATAGTCTCTGGTCGTTTTACCTAGCAAAGAAATGGTACTGCAAGAGCTATGCGTGCCATTTGTATACATATTGTTTCATGGTCTGGTCTATATGAGAATCGTCTCAAGTTTATTGATGCAACCTCTCAAAGAGCCAATTTATTTTTCTCTGTGCTTTTCTTTTATTATTTTTTCAGTAACGTAAAATACTTTTCAATTGGAATGCATTCACCTGTTTTGTTTTGAACCGAAAGATAAGAAAATCAGTCACCCACGCGGGCCTTGTAAAACCAAAACCCCTGCCAAGGATTTCACGTACCCCACAGACTCATTTCCTCGTCTCATCAAGTATATACTCGCACACCCACGGAGTGTAGATGAACGGCAACATATATAGCCGATTGGCGTCGTCGGCGTTATCACATGGCTATAGCAGAGTAGCAGCTGCGCGAGATAAGAGAGAGAGAGAAGGAAGCCGACGGGCAAAACTCGAAAGTGAAAACGCGGCTTCGCACACGTGTAAGCTCATGCAGTATAGCGGAGCACACACAGGGGCGCTGACTTGTGGTTCTATAAACCGAAGCAGTTTATAGTTTCTTGCGGCCTGTCGGTGCAGCCTGTTTGGGTTAGTTTGGGGGGTGTATGGGATCGTCGAGGAGGGGGAGGTGGGTGCCGATGGAGCTGAAGGTGAGCCAGCACCCACGCACATGCGGGGAAGGAAGCCCCGTTTGGCGGAGCTACGGAGAAGATATTTAGCTTCTCTCTGCCTACACCCGATACTCGGCTTGGTATTGTTTTCCGCGTGATACCGGATACCTCTGCACACCCCACCGACGATTACATTTTTCAACACAATTTTTCATTTTCATTTTTTTCGCAATTCGCCTTCCATGAGCTTCCGTTGGCTTTCTATTGGTTAGTATAGCGTACTCCCAATCCACGACTCACGTGCGAGAAACAATGTATGGATTTTCATACAGCTGCGCAATAGCGCAAAGAAAACACGGTCATGGGACGATATTTTCCTTTCCGTGCACATGTGTGTGTGTGCGTGTGTATACCCACGTACGGTCACATTTCGGACGGATTACGGTGTATGATCTAGCGGTGCCAGCATCGGAGAAACGTCAGCGGTGCTAATGCGAAGTTAGAATCAACAAATTTCGAGTTTTAAGTACGAAGGTACACACATCTCGCCGGGGCACGATATTAAAGCAGGGTTTAGCTGTCTCTCTTGGCACTGGAGCTTTTCAAAGGGGAAAATGTGTACGGAAAGGGGAAAATCAACTCTGTGTTCGCCGGCTATACGTATATATGTACATTAGCCAGCAGTTTTGACCCGGAAGCTCGCTTTTACTGGGAATTATACTTACTGCTGTGTACTTCCCTCTCACCTGGAAAATGATGCTTTTTGTTTGCCCAGAGACGTCACTGCTGTTTCTGGCTGCAATTTTGGATAACCCAAAACTACCTACCTATTGTGCCTTTACTATTATTACCGAGACGTGCCGAATGTGGTCACGGTGAGCCTTTCGCCGTTTCCGAGTATTGCCTTTTTTTTTTCTTTCTTTCTTTTTCTTACATTTAGTTTTTTAGGGCTTACGTAAAGTAATTACTTGTTGCAGTTTTTGTGGAAAAAAAAGATGAATTTCGTGGATGGAATGTTCGCGTAGTACGTTATTTCGTGGAATAAAAAATGCTCATCGTTACGAACAATTCGTGAATTGACTCAAATTTTTTTTGGAAAAAAAAAAATACCGCCTTTCAAAAGTACACTTATACTGTTGCGCATTCAGTTCCGTAGGGTACAAAAACAATCTAAAAAAGTTATCGAGCGTAAATAGAAAATCTCAGGAGTATTTTACAGCTACGAAAACGTTGCTGCCCCTGCCACAAATCGAATGAGATCAAGTGCTCGATCAGTACCTGTGCTACCATAATGTCGACCTTTTGTTTATATCCCGTGTCATCGCAATACATTCTTGCTTCAAAATATACACGACCGAAATAATTTACCATAAAAACCATCCATAACGCGATTTCCTAAATAACACAACAATAGCCATACTACTCTCGCGGCGTACAGATAGCGGGTACAAAAGAAGATGCGTATCTCGGAATGGGCCGAGATTTCGTGAGCTCGTGAGATGCGCTCGGCCGATTCTCCGTGTTTATACACAATATATCCCCCAAGCGTTATTTATCAAAGCTAATACAGTGTTTTCGGGTTTGCTGCCTCGCTCTTCTCTGTAAGTACACATACACGTAAGAAGTATCCCTCGAGGCGTATGATTTATCGCTGCGAGTGCGGCACTCGAAAAAGCTTTCTCACGAGGGGAAAAGCTGTAACCACCTATATATATACGTATACACCACGCGAGATGACGTTATATACTTATTGTCAACTGGGGAAGGGAGGAGTTTCCTTTTATTTTTCGTCGGAAGAGAGATGCGTCGCGACAATGTCCGCAGCGGCGCGGAAATGAAAAACGCCGAGAGATAGCCGGACGAGGAAGCCCTCATAACGAAGATCGACGGCGCGCAGCCACGGATCCTCCCCTCGTTACGACTTCACCCCCTCGAATCACGGATCATCAGGGGAAAAGGAGGGAACAACATTTTTACAACTCTAACGAGCAGATCCTCGCGTCGAGTGGTCCTCTCTAGAGGGAAAAACATTGAGAGCGGAGGAGGAGGATGATAATAAGGCGAGTTATTCGATTCAACAAAAGCGAGGCTGCGCGCATTTCGCGTCCTCCTCGAAGAGGAATCGAGCGCCTTTGGTATCAGCTTTCGTGAGTTTACTTAATTGGCTGGCTCCACCAGCGCGCGCAAAAGAATATTATGGAGAAAAAGAACTTGGCTATCTTTCCTTTTTTTTTTTTCTTTTCCGTTAACCAGAAGCTGTGTGTACACCTGACGGACGGACGGGGCTCTCTCGCATAGAAATCAACCCCCGACTAGTTGGTCGATCAAAGAGAGAAAGATACGAGTTGTTTGCAGCGAGTGTTTCGTCGTTGGTCAAAGCAAAATTCATCAGGTAAACGTATCTCATCCGGTTGTGTATACGCAAATCAGAGAGAGGCTCTGTTTTGATACGATCGACCCCTCCGTTTGAGCTTTCGTGTGGATGTATCATATACGCAAACGCGTCGAATCATTTCATCGCGGGAATATATATAATATATTCCACTCCTCTCGAAGGAAAAACAAAATTTCAAGCCTTGTAAAGCGATATACCGCATATTTTGGATTCCCCGTTGTAGCCTTTTCCCCCACCCCCGGTAAATATATATACACACGTGTACGGATACCCACCCGCCATAACTCCGCGATAACAAAAGCCTCGGTTTGGCGCTTCGGCGGTCAGCAACGGGAGAGGCTGTGCGTCGGGGAGGAAAAAAAAATAGAAAGAATAACGCAGTGTGGTTGCCAATGAAAAAAAAAAGAAAACGCCCGTGTACACTCTCTACGAGCGCGCGCTCCCTTTTTTTCCCTCCTACCCCCATTTTTTCAACGACTGTATCCGTACACCTTTACCGAGTTTCCATGCGAAAGCCGGAAAAATTTTCGCAACTTGTGTTTTCATTCGCCCGGGCCGATACACTGCGCGCACACCCCCGCACACCCCTCCTCCTATAGCTCGTACTGTATATGGCCGCCGAAAAATGTCGGTGGTATACGATAGAGCGAATTCAGCAGCACAGTGAATATATACAACGGGTCGAGGGCATTGTGCACGCTTGAATAATTGTTATGTAGATTCAATTGAAGCGTGAGCTACCGGTCCGACTGTGCGTGCACACGTCCACTCGCCGCACTCTGCCGGTGTCGCCATTTCCCCACTCTCGAGGGGGTGGCTCTATCTCCCTCTCGATTTGAGAGAGTGAGCCAGTGTGACAGAGATAACGCATTTAGTCCCGGGACGTGGGGGGGGGGAATATATTTTTTTTTGTTTCACTTCACTCGAGAAGAAGCGCCCGGTTTGATCGATCGCCGGTTCACTGGCTAATCGAAGGCGCCCCCAACCGAATACCAAATGAGCCGCGAATTTCGACGAGTTATCCCAGCTCGTGTATGCTTCGTTATCTGGCCCTCCTTTTTTGTGAAACCGGGTGGATCTGCATACCCAAGTACATATACATATACGCAGAGCCGCTTCGTTCGTCATCCTGAGTATAAACCCGAGGATAAATCAGAGACGAGGGGTGGGGGGCCCACGAATATCCAAGTACATCGACGCGTAGGTGTTTCCCGGGAAAGTAAGTACCGGAGCTAGGTGACGGAGAGGAAGGGAAGGACGGGTGCTCGCGGCCCGTGACTGCGCAATATCGCAAGCTCAAACTCCCGTGCCTCGATAGTCGCGAGCCCGATATATGTATGTATGGGGTGAGCGATAGAGCGACTGATGAGGAATGGAGAGGAGGCCAAGTTGGAGGGCCAGAGGATATCCCTCTCTCTTATCGGCTTCCTTCTTCTCCGTGGGCCCTGGCGGAGCAGCCGCGGCACCGAGTCTAGCCACGTTCGGCTTATCGCTCGGCTGCCGTATAGCTGCTTAGAACTTACGATCCGCCGTTAGCCAAGGGATGTACGTACACGCGCGTATATAAATGTGACCTCCTCCCCATTCCCGGGGGGGGGTCCCTCGGCAGGTATGTATAGGTACACAGAGAGTGTGATTAGGTGCGCGCGGGGAATCTCTCCGCGCTCGAATGTGTTAAATTTAATTACCCGAGTTACCTGGATTTCCGAACTCTCGCTTCATTTGAATATCACGCGCAGGGGGGGCCGCTTCGGCGTTATTGCCCTCCCCCCCCCTCCCTCATCCCCGGTGGGCTGTTCACTTTTGAATCGTAATTAGCTGCGTTTCAATCTCGCGCAGCTTGCGCGAGTTTGTCAAATCCATTCGTCCAAAAATATAGAAGAGGAGACTTTGGAATCTTGAAAAAAAAAAAAAAGAAAAGTTTCGGGGGTTGGTGGTGGTTTGTTTTCTCTTTGACTCGGCCAAGTACCGGCAAATTGCGGATAACGTTGGCTTGACAAGCTCTCCGTCTCGGTGGGACTTTTCTTTCTCCGTCGGGCCAAAGTTTTCGATGCAACTTTATCAAGGAGCTAAAAGCTCGTTCGTACACATAAACATCACGTACACGGCGTACACGAGCTGGGCGGCATCGGTTTGCGCCCGAGTGGGATCAAGTGCCCTCGCGTTATGGAAATTAGGCTGCGCTCAAAGAACTTTTTCTCCAAGGGGGGGGGGGGCTTTTAGTCTCGAGCCGCGTTAAATAGAGTCCCATTGGCTTTTGAAATACATTTTGGCCCAGCAACAGCGACGGTCCACCAAAGCCAAATTGACGTCCGTGTCAAGTGGATCCAATTAAAATACCGAAAGAGAAACTCGTGAAAGAGAAACTTGTTAAGAATATTTCTTCCCCCCCCCCCCTCTTCCTCTCTTTTCGTTCGGTTATACGTGTACATTTCTCGTAAACAACTTTGACTTTTGTACTTTGTGTATAAACCTGCGAAGACGTTTCGACCTTTGCCTGCAAGGATGATTTTGGTGCCTCCGGCACGTAACTACTTCGTGTTATACCCACAGACGAGAGATAACATTGTTCAGACAGTGCTATCATTATTATACTTGAAAGCCAGATGCTATCCCACAGAGTTTACACTTAACCATACGTGTGTCTATATATATATATAGCGTACTTGTAACGCTATAAACTCTCGCCGCAGTGCGAACTTTATAATATATATGTGTGTGTGTATGTGTGTACGTATACCCATCCGCAAACATTTAGCTAAGCTAACTGATGTGCTACGAACTAATTTACATTGTAATTGAACAATTGCAAAAAGTGTGTACGTCACAAACAAGTATATCGGCTGATCAAAATTGATCGACCATTTGAGGCACATTCAAGACTATATGTACATGGTAAATAACACGAGTTTAACGTATTGTGTTGCAGGTATGAAGCAGCACGGCTCGACGGAATCTCCGAAATCAAGTAAGTTGCGGGAAAATAGTTTTATTATGAAAATAGTTTGAGCTAAAGTATGCTCGTTGTTTATCCCCTGCACACACATTTGCCCCCATCCCCCATGTATATACATAGACACGCGAGCGCGCAAGTGCAACTAACGGAACTCGCACCCGAGGAGAAGTGTAATGATATCTCGACCTACATTGGCCCGCGCTAAGTGATGAATTTTCACTCGGAGCATCGATCATTCGGCTTCCCGACGTACTCTTCTCATCCTCCCGCATACTTACACATACATGCATTACCACTTAACTCGCACTCGAGCGATATTGTTTCTCAAGAATATCCGATCGATAGTTTCGAACAAACTGGCGTGGAGGGGGGGAGGGGAGGGGTTAAAAGTGTATACTTAACGTTTACGCGAGAGAGAAAAATAAACTATTGCTTAGACATACCGAATGGCTCGTCCCTCGCGGGAAGGACGGCCTGGATATACCCACATTATATCCAAGAACAACGTGGGTGTATATGCGCCGAAGCGTGTGATATCGAGGATTTGTAAATTGTCTTTCTCAAAATGCACGAGTTACAGGTACAAACGGCAGAGATAATCATCATCGACGCGTCTCTGAAAGGCATTTAGTTAGGGACCATTAACCGGCATCACCACTATAAAATGTATGTAATAACGGCAGTATCAAAGGCACACGAAAGTCACCCAAATTGAGAGGCCACGTGTATACCAGTTGGCCGAGAAAACGAGCCATTGATGCAGCGTGTACGTGTATTGTAGGGGGTGGGATAAAATCGCGGCTCGTTACTGCAGTCCTTTCCTCCCCTAGCCCCCCTGGCATTGGCCATCTATGGTGCGGACTGCTTGGCAGTTGGCAGTGACGAATATCTAAATTTTCAGCAACGGTATACAGGGGCTGCCGCGATTCGTGTACACACGCATATATATACGTACATGGCCGAGCGTATAAGCCTTTTTAGAGCCACTCATGCATCACAATTTGGATAGCCGGCGGTAGCAAAAACAGGCCTCACGCTCTTCGTACCGCGTTTACGCGCTGTGGTGTACGTATATATACATTGTATAGTCGTGTGTGGTGGTGGTGGTGTTTCGCGAAAATCGCGAAATTCGCCCGATGGCCCATAAATCTACTGTCCCCGTGTGCACCGTATATATGTATACGTATACCTATACCATCGTACAGGGCCTCGATGACATTATGTACCGAGCCGGCGGTGTTTTTTATATGGACTCGCCGACGCTACCGACCAAACGAGAATTTATGTATTTTTCAGGGGGGATGTATATAATAACTTACGATGATTGTTTCGACTATCTGCCACCCCTCCCCCCCTCCCTTTCGCGGATTTCGCGGCTTGCGTGTAATGTGGGCGCCGACAATTTCTGGAGCGCGCGGGCTCTGATTGATGGCTTTTCCGTGGGTATATTCGGGGCGCACACGTGAGAGGGGCAAATCTATTTTAAATTAAACTGCGCCGGGTTGAACGAAAACGCGCCCTCGGCATTGACGTCTCGGTGACTGAGCGCGTCGTTACCTCGTCTATAGGTACATGCGTGCGTACGGCGCTACTTTTTCAGTTCAAGTCACGAAAAAGAGAACGATTTTTATTAAAATACGGTAGCATTAATTGCGTGAATTAACGTAAGTATAGGTACATCTCGGGGTCGTCTCTATCGGGCATCGAGTTTAACAGGTCGGGCGGGGGATTTTCCATCGCCAAGAAGAAACAAAGAGAGGATGAGCTGTTGGAGGAAGAAAAAAAAAGGATGGAAGAGGAAGGGGTGGTGGCAGCGTACAAACGCCAAGAGGATGGGGCGAAAGCCACTAATCCTGCGCCAGCGTTAAATCTCGCGCGGCCGTTGGAAGGGGGGAGAGGGAAAATCTAGCCAGCCGCAGAGGTGGGCACGAATATGCCTTTGGCGGTGGGGTGCAAGTGCGGCGGGCAATTTATTTTTACTTTGACCGGGAAAAACGAATTTTTCCGCGAAAACTTGGCCTTTTCCGCGTAAGTGTATATATATTTCACGCGCGAGACATCCTTTTTTGGCCCGCGTATAATGCACGTAACTCACCGGGACCCGTTGCTGCGGTACATATACATACATACGTATATGCGCGCCCGGTGGTGCGAAAAACACCGCCTCCGTGGTACGACTGGAGCAAAGAGTTAGTGCCTCCGGCCTTAATTATTATTATTATCCATGATATTTCAAGGAAACAAAAAAAAAATTGCTCGTCTCTCTATCTCTTATATCGCACTAATGATCTTGGGGTCAACTTCAACGGCGCAGATACATAATACATCATTTGGATTTTTCTCCAAATGCTTAAAATAAAGAAAAAAAAAAAAAAAAAAAAAAAAATTAGTAATTATAGCATTTGGTTCAACTCTTTCTCAAATACAATTTGCGCTAAAAAAAAGATGCATAGAGTTCTATCGTGATGTTTTTTCCCTCAAACCCTTTTATTTTTTAAGTACTAACGATACGCACTTTGATTTACAGCTTGAGAGTCATTGAAAACTAGTTCCACCGACGCACAGATCAAAAAAAGGTTCGCCGAGCCCGTATATGAAAATAAGCTCGATAAATGAAGGTCGGAGAGAGAGAAAAAAAAAAAAAAAAAAAAGTACAGGGGAGAAGGGGCGACGATGATTATGATCCGGCATGGTTGGGCAATTTTTCCGCGCTTATTCCGCGTAATGTTTCACTGCTCGCTGCACCGATTACATCGGCCCGCACACCCCGCGTGGATCCCCCCCCCCCGAAATGGCAATGGGGTCTCTCGCTCCCCTGCTTAAACTTAACCCCCCAGGCTACTCCGATCCTCCGCCGTGACGGAACACGCCGAAAGAGAGACATTACGCTCGATCGACCGGCTCCTCTCCGTCGTCATGCGACCCGTGAGCCTCGTTGGCCAAATTGCTCGTGTATACGCATATATATACCTACACCACTTCCACCCCTCCCCGCAAACGAAGTGCTCACGTGCTCCCACGCATATAGAGTTTATAATTTTTCGTGCCGCTTGATGTATTACATTACACTGTTATGATCTTGATATACCGCACATGCAGCCACCACACGAGCCGAGTTTAAATTATCATTCTCATGCACACGCCTCGGCCCGCATATACACGTATAATATAGGCTCGGGAGGGACGATGTGTGCGAAGGAATGAAAAAAAAAAAAAAAAATAGAGGGTGGATAGGTAATCAGCCGCAGTGCGCCTCGGGTTACCGGGGGGTGGGAGTGCATAGGTGCGCGTATTTGAATTTCGCGAGAATGCAAATGCCCGTACGTACTCTCGAGTCGGGGCATGAAATCTCATTCGAAAGAGAAAACGATGGGCTCTCTCTCTCTCTATAGTATATGTTCATACTCACGTATATAAATATGTTGTGTAGGCATGTTGGGAGATCAGAGGGATCGGACGGGCGTTATCGTGCGATCGCGTATACGTATAAGGGGGTGGGGGGAGAAAACTCGCGCGACAAGGGGGGAGAATGAGAAATCGGGATGGAGCAAAGGTCGGGGAGAGAGAGAGAGAGCTTGATTCGAAGTAGATACGCACCGTCGCCGCAGATGCAGTTGGGTGTGTGTATATGCTCTGTGCACCGGCGAAAGTTTAAATTATCTTGTCCGGCTCGAAGGAGGGGCCCACGGGAATATAACAACGCGGATTGGTCGAGTCTGATTAGTTTGGCGGGTCCCCGACTCCCTCGTTTTATCCGAGCGCAAAATGTGTGTGTGTATATGTATTTGTACACGAATATATAGATAATACACACACCCCCCCGTATGTACCTCCTTTCTGTGTGTATGCGCTCACTTTTGCCGTGGGGGATGATGAGGTATCTGTGATTGCGATACGGGAGAACTTGAAAGTGGATTTCTTTCAGCCAAGTTGCTTGTTTAAAACAAAAGATATAAACGAATGTTTATATCTTACGCATTGAGCAATTGAGCTTAGAGTAAAAAAAAAAAAAAAACAAGATGCCGAAGAAAATGTACGTGACGTTTGTACTGCAGGTTGTTACTTGCGTCACTACGCAGCGATTGACTTTCCATTCGGCAGAGTGATCGTGGCTTGGAACCTAGTACCCACTGTATTACAAGTCCGTCCCTCTGCCATCCGATCCATTAAGATGGACGTATGATATCTTTACTAACTGTTTATTCCTTCGACAGGAATCATGGAACGAAAGGATGAAAAAAGTCAAAGTGACTCGAAAAAAAAATATGCGGCTCCAAGAGGCAATTTCGACAAACTCGAATACCATCGGTCGAAATTTGTATCGGGTTCAGCCCTTGAGCCGCAAGTAAATCTCCGCGGGGATGCTGAAAAATTTTTGAGCTCCGCGCGGTAGCGCCCGGAAAAAGCGAGTTTCGTGTGGGTATACCTAAAAGGATACAACAAAAGTTTTTCCCTTTGCTTGGCTACATGTACGAATAAGGGATGAGAAAAGTCGCGGTGCAGGGCTTTCAGAGGCGCACTGGCTTTATTTTCATTTTCCCTGTTTCTGGCTCTTTACCTTCCCCCTCGTGCGTATATATATGCACGTACCCACACACACGCGCGCGCGACCATTGTACGGAGTCCGTGTATTGGTGGTTTTCGGGAACATCGCGAACGCGGAATTCTCTTAATGCACTTATCTCTGTTTCTTCTTCTCCGGCAAAGGGGCGGAGGACGCTCGCTGTGACCGTTTATTACGCGGCTGCAGCGAGGAAAAAAGGAAAAACAAAAAAAATCCACCACCTGCGGGAGGGTAAAAGCTGAGAGTAGGTACACATCATACGGGTGGTAATCTTGTTTCGAGACCAACGAAAAGCTCCCGCTGGGCTACTCTGAAGCTGTTTTTTACGTGCCGTCCGCGCGTTTAGCAGCCTCGACTTTTCCGAGCAGTTTTTCATTTTATTTTCAACACAGACGCGGTTGTATCTCACAGCACGTGAATGTACACGCTGATTATACAATCTCCACTCCACTTGGTAATCGAAGCGTTGCGCATAATCCATCAAATTTCCCTACCTATATATATATATAATATATGGGACCTCGATGGAAGTGCTTATCGTTAATCAACGAAAATTCGCATGCCAAAGTTCGTGCATCTCGTGCGCGGTACACCGGCAACCACGGCCCCCTCGAAACATAACACGTCACGGTAATCGTTAGCTCCGATTCTAATACAAATTCATACGAATAGCGGCGTTAATTTTCATCCCGTAAACGCGGTGGCAATTCAGAACTCCCTACCATACACATACACACGTATACATGTATATTTATGTATGCTTGAAAAGCCGCATCGTCGATTGATACAATATTGGATTGCAGGTACTTTCATTAGCTTCGATTTAGCACCGTCGATCGAAAAAATAATCGATGCGTATAATCCCTTGCTCGCGAAACGCGAACGGGTATACCCACGCTAATCACTTTATTATCCTGAAAAATCAGGATAGTCAACCACGTTTTTGTATATATACATATCACTTTGATTATCTGCCAAGCCAAAACAATGCAGAAACACGATCCAACAGCATAGTTTGACGATTGGCACGCAAGCGAGGTAGGGCGAGGCGTATACTCACAGGGCCCATCGGAAAGGTATCAAGTGGCGTGGATGTATTTATATTATACCTACTTAGTTGCTCGAAGCTTTCGATCCAATCTGTGCTTCCTGTTGGCGGTCACCGGCTAATCCACACAACACCAGCCCTAGCGTGTATACGTATATCCGGTCGCGGTGGGGGGGGGGGGAGAGAGCCACCAGCAACGGAGCCGAAGAGAAGATAGAAGGACCATACAGGAGGGCTGTTTTAACGAGAGTTGTTTCGACTTGCTTCGGTAATTACGCGGAAATTACACCCGGGCATTCCGCACGAACAATCATCGACTCCCCCCCCCCATTGAATATACATGTATGTACGTGTACAACCCTTCCACCTTCATGGTTTGCTCGCGTAAGCTATCCCCCCCCCTACTATTCCTCTTTTTCTCTCGCAGCACTTACACACCATGTCTGGGAGAGAAGTGTATACAAACAAGGACATGGAAAAAACAGATTCTCGTATACATACATATAATGAAACGATAAAGGCACCAAAAGTGCTTTTTACGAGCTCGTGCGTCCAGAACTGTGACAATAACCCTTCGCTCGTGTACACGGCCCTATTGCCGTTGATCTGTAAATTTTTTACATCCATATAGCCCCACCGTGGCCACGGGAGCAAGCTCGGGTCACCAGTTGACGCCGCGCTCCGCTGGAATGTGTGAGCCCGTGAAATCCCCTTTCAACTACAACACCACACCCTCCTTCGACTATTCCAAGTATCGCGTCGGCGAGAGAGGGTGTGTGTACCTTGGGCGGCGAAACGTCGATCCACGCTGAGCCGTGCAGTGCCGTTTTACCCCTGTACAAAGCAACTCTCTGGTGTATGGCTAACCTTCCGTCCACTGTGTACCGTATATTTGACGGTATATAACGCCAATCGGAATGCCGTTCCTTGGCTTTCTCGCGCACATGATACTTTGCAACCCTGAGCGAAACGTCCGTTTGAAATTCGTATCTGAATAAAACTCGATTTTAACGCGTGTATTTTGCTTTGCCAATGAAACTAAACCGATAGCGATGATGATGATGCATTGGATTGCCAGGTTATATACACACATAATGGGGTACGGGGGGGGGGGGCTCGATTCAATTTCCCTCCGCGCGCGGACTAAAAGCGCAGTTTCTCCTCGGTGCGAGGGGAGTTCGATCGATTCACCGTGTGTATCTACGTCGCGGCGATCGATCACTGCGGCTACGGGAATCATCGTTGGGTGGGCGACGCAACGATGTAACACAGGTACGGGCGCAGGTATAAAAATCGGAAAGCCAAATGTATTGGAAGTAGGTACATTGCTTGCATACGGAGAAGGAAAGCTCGCCTCTTCTGTGTACTATGCACTTATCGATCTACAGGAGACGAATGCACATGTCGAGAGAAGAAAGCTACAAAAACTTTTTTTTTCATCTATATCCCTGCGCGCATACTTCCAGTTGGGTGTGTCCCTGTACGTATCAATACACACGTAGTAAGCGCGCAGCTGCCCTATATGTCACTTGTACAAAGTTTGGATGAAAAAAAATCTTTCATCCTCTGGTAACAAGCACCACATCCTTTGACGTGGGCATTATAAAACGTATCCATATACTTTGCAGCCCCGTTAGTCCAACCTGCTGTTAACGGCACGTATGTTATGGATATTATGCACACATGGTAGTTACAAACAAATAAAGTTGTAGCGGCAGTGGTGTTCGGCTTATTCAGCCCTACTGTGCATTAGCTACATCTGGTGGGGGCTAGGGGGGGTACAAGAGCAAGCAGTCAAATTGAGTGCGACGTAAGGCTCTTCCCCTCCCAACACCTCCACTCGGTGGCACGGATTGTTCTCGCGCTTTGCATTTTCGGAGGAGGAGGAGGCTCCCTCGCTTATTTCCCTTCCAAGACGACGACGAGTAGCTACAAGGGACAAAGGGGGGGAAAAAAGAAGAGCGGAGAGCCTTGTTTTTTACCGTCCCTCTTTATCCCAGCCATAAATCTCGCCAGTGGGAGGTCTGGGCTCTCTCTCTCTCGTTGCTCCTGACAGGATTCAACTCCAGGGGGGTGGGGAGGGGGAATCTGCGACACCTAACGAGTAACGGCTGCTCCTCTTTGGCGTCGTCTTTCGGGACGCGAATATTTCGCCGGGAAAGTTACGGCGACCCCTCGGGAGAGAGAGATCGAATGAACAGATATCGGCTCACCTTATCAGTGGCGAAATTGATAAAAGGGGATCTCCCCCCCCCCGGTGGTGTATACTTGCAGGTCCGAGGGTGACCCGTAGATTATCAGCTCGAAGCTCCCATTTCCGGGAAGATTGTTCTTCGCGAGTCTTTTTTCCCCTCACCCGAACCAAAGTTTCTCAACCCCCAGGGGGTTTAATTGTTGTGCTATTTAAAGAGGATAAATTTTGACCCACTTATTTCGTAGTACAAAGTAACGGGGGACGAGTGATTAAAGTTTACGTAAAACAACGGCACCCACCTCCAAAGGCAGAGAGAGAGAGAGAGCAATTGAAGCGCCTGGAGCAGTGGCAGTGTACAGTAACAGACGTTCATGAATATTTGAGCCGGCCGCGTTTGAGTGTTGTTCAACCAAATGCTCGTTGCAATGCAACGTGGAAGAGAAAAGAAAAACAAAACAACGAAAGCTTGAGCTTCGATGATACGCGAGCGGAGTACTGTATATGTACAATAAAGACGCCTACGAGGTGTGGAATCAGGGGCGCACCTGGCGCGAGGCGCCGTCGAGTCGCAAGTTGTAATTATACGCTCGGAAGATAACTACCCTCTCGTTTCCTCGGTGTACTCGTTTCGCGGCTCGAGTATATACCTACAACGTGCCGCGCACACTCCAAACTTCGGCGTAGGCAACTCTCCGGCAGGATTTGGATTCCCACCCACCCCCCTACCCCCGCGACGGCGCGGCTTTGCAATACTCTCGGCGCAAAATTCTAAGGAATAAGAGGAGGGAGGAGAGAAACTTGGGTCCGAAAACTCATTTAGTCCGGCGACGCTGTGCGCAAGTAAAAGGAAAGTGGAGGACTCGCTACTAACGCGGGAGGTAACTTGCCCGAGTTGTGCAGTGCACACAATTGCAATAGCCTATTGTTGTCGTTCCCATGCGACGACCGCGACTTTAAGCTATTTTAATTAAAATATAGCTCAACTGCGAGAGATAACGAAACTCGATCGAACTTATGAGAACCCTGGCCCGCCACCCTGTCGTCTCTTTCTCTCTTCAGTGTAACCTGTCCATTGCCACTGTATATGTGCCTCGTTGGGGTTTTACTACACGTTACAAAGGGAGATGTCGGCCCTTTTTTTCATAAATCACAAAGAGCGAAGAAACAAATTGACAGCTGCAGCGGAGCTCCGCGCGTGTCCGGCCGAACAAGCGGAGGTTAATTTTTTCCATCGGAATTGCAATACGGAACACAGCTCCGCTCGCTCGGATATTTTCACGAGGGGCACAAACAATGGGGGAACAAGTCCGCTCAAATGAATGCGCAAGGATGGTATGTATAATACAACGCGACAAGAACCGCGCTTGGCTCATCACCCATAACGTATACGAACGTGATAAAAAGATATTGGGTGTGCGTCGCTCTCGATATCTCCCGGCTCCTTTGGTCCTCTATATGCTGCGTGGGACGAAGGAGAGGAGAGAAAAAAAAAAAAAAAGGAGGGAGAGGTCGGTAGTTGGCTTAAATTCTCGGGGAAAAAATTGGGTGGGGGAGCTACGTCGTCTTCGTCGAATGGTCGCAAAGATTGAATGTACGGCGATATATATAAGGGTCCTGGAGGCTATTGCTGCCCCATCTCTCCTTTTTCGTCCTCTTGGTCATATGCCGTTAGATTTTTTTTCCTCCCTATGACGACGCGTACGCGCATAATCGACGGGACGATTGCAATTTATTGTCCGTGAACGTATTTCTTACTTGTCCACCCCCGTGTACTCCCGCAATGGCGTTTTTTCTCTGACCATACGAGTTTCCAGGGCCTAAGTAATAACATGCAAATTTCATTAGGTACATTGTGTTTTTTCTTTTCCTCCACCGATCCGCAGTGCAGACTCGTATATTTTCTCTTTCCCTTTATGCGCTCTCCGCTCCTCCAAACCGTCGGTAATCTCAGCTGCCTCTTGAGTAAAACAGATAGGTACACACACATTTGCATAAGCACACGCGTCTAGTCCTCTTTATTCGCCCCAACGTTTTACGAGGCCATAAACTGCTCTTATCCGCAATTTTTGTAGTTTGCCGGTTTTCGGGATAACGAGCCGGGAGTGACGAGTGAAACAGTTTTTTTTTTTTTTATTCCTTTTCTCGCTGGTACACGGTAAGGACAGATCGACGACTTTCGTAGGGCACTTGATTTCGGGGGAAACGACGAGTTATCCAACTTTTCGAAAAAATCGCTGACGCCGGAAAATGTGTTTGAAACTTATCGCAAAATCGCAGCGAACAAATCCTCCCTCCTTCCCGGGAAGAAATACTTGGCGCGAGAGTATCCAACACCGAAAAGTTCCGACCCGCAGGATTATACGTGTAGGTGTGTGTACCATTATAAAACAGCGAGCGGGTGATTCGTCAAAAAATCGTTCCACCGAATACACATTTCCTGTAGGCGAGCGCAGTGGCCAAAGTTACAAATTTTGCACCGCTTGCGTCCCCTATACCCTCTCTTTGTGTGTGTGTGTGTATATATAAAAGCGAGAGAGGGAATCAAAAATTCTCGTACGGCGCGGGAAGTATAAGTGCATCGGCGGAGCTCCCACGAGCAGCAGAGCGCGAAAGAGGCTCGATCTCCAGTTTACGGCTGCACCTATATGGGCGAGAATCGGAGCGCGAGCTTTGTTATTCGGGAGGGCGACTCGTTGGACTTTTGCTCGCGCCTTCCGGCCCGTGGTTATTGTCGCCGTTGGCAGCGCTGCTTTTTCGAACAAAGTTCGCGTGAATGTGCTCGCCAAGCGACTGCGACAAAAAAAAAACCGCCGATCGCTCCTTTCCGCCCGTGTATTATTCCCGCGCCGATATGCTTTTCAGCCATTCTTGTCCGCTGACCCGTGGAAAATCAGATTTTTTCCCCCTCGCTTCCGTTTCTCCCCATCGTTATTTCGCCCAAAGATTTTTCCTTTCCCAAATTTCATTTGGCTCGGGTTTAACGAGGATAGTCCCACTCGATGTTTGGGACGTTTTTTTTTACAAAAATACCGTCATTGATCGTCATAAAAAAATGGGGGGCCGGGGGGGACATTAACCCGATGGTGTGTCGCCGATTTATTCAAAATTATGGCCCCCCCCCCCTCGGCCTAATGATCCCCGCACGAAAACACCTCATACATTTTAACCAGGCCATCCGTCTCGAATAATCCCATCGGTTATTATACTTTCCCCGCGACAGCGCCAACAAAAACTGAAGCGATGTTTTTTCGCGAGAGTAATCAGTTGACATCGGAGCTTGAAGGACGACGATAAAGAAAAAAAAGGACGAGCTTCTCTCAAGAATAACAAGTCAAATCGAACGGAACGAAACACCCCAAGCGGCAAAAGTGACGACTCGGCGAGAAGCACACATGTTCTTCCCGAAAGCTCTTCGCCCCCACCCCCCACCATCGTGTGCCAATAAGCTCTTAAATCTCCGGCAGTGCTAAAGAGAAGCCCCCCTTTCTTTTTCCGGGACGTCGCTCCCGAGGGATAGCTCCTGTCTCCGGCAGAGAGGGCTAATCGCCACTTGTTCTCCCCCCCCTCCCATCCCGAAATTAAGACCGAAAGGAGAGCTCCCGCGCCTCTCTTTGGGATCGAATTTTCGAGAATTTCCTTCCCCAGCTCGCGACTCTCCGAGTAAGCACCACTTGGGGACGACCCCCCATTTGCGACACCTACTCTCTCTCTCATTTTTCAGCGTTGGCGTCCGTGACGTTACGCGACACGTGCCGCTCGTTTGTAAGGTGTACACAGTCTTCCCCTGTTCGGTTAACACGTCATTGCCCCAGTAAATTCTTCGCTCCCTCCTGTCGCGTGTATAATACTCTGTACACCTGCAGGACTGGATATACCATACGTTGCTGCAAGGAGGAAAAATGAGATGAGCACGCGCGTATGAAATATCGATCAGATTTGACGAACAACAGGTTTTAATCGCCACACCCCCCCCCTCCTCAATATACTCTCTAGTGTATCGATCGACACCGGAGACGTGTGTGCGATGCGTATGCGAAGAAACTTTTGATCCCTCCGTTGCGAGTGTTTAATTTAACAACTGCTCCCCCCCCCCGGTTGTGGGGTTGTTACCCATGACGCGGTCGTTGAGCAACGTCAAAAGTTCCCGTATACGGTGATGCACTTTTGCCGTGTACGGTATATAGGCTGAATTACGCGCTCTTTTCATTATTCATCCGTGAATTAACGTATGATTAATTTCCGAGCCGGGAGAGCCCCCTCGCTTTGTTTCTTTGTACGGTGGCGTTCGGTCCAATTGCATCGGTGACTTTTCAATTATCGTGATTAATTTGCCAACGGAAGCCCGTAAATTTGTAAATTGACCCCCTCGGGTACGTGGCTCGCAATGACGAGCGCATGTGTTTCGGGCCGCGCTTTGGGATCGCTCGTGCTTCATCCGAATCCTTTGTGGGACTTTCAAATGAAATGTAATACTTTTACTGTTTCGTTTGTAAATCTCAATTGGAAGCAGTACTTGAATTAATATAATATATCCGAGTATTATGCGTACATATTTAATAGGGTCCTTAGACAAGGTGTAAGTATCTGACCCTCTTTCTCATTGGCTCCGGATTTAATATCAAGTAGCGCAAGGATAATACCTTGTTCATTTGGTTTACATATGGAACGCGCAAACGTTTGAAACTCACATTTTTAAGCTGTGATTTATTAACTCCCCGGATGTTTGCCGATCGATTTTCTTTTAGAAAAATAATCGAAAGAAAAGAAGCTTCCGTATAATTTCAGATATAATTTAATTACAGTCTCCGTGAAAGGAAGAAAAAAAAAAAAAGAAAAGTCTCCTCCGTCCTGGGGGGGCGCGAGGAGGCTAGTCAAGCCTTCGTTTTATTCTCCCCCTAGAAATTCGTTCAGAAACTAAATGACATCTCCCGCGAATCCCGAGGTTTTTCCCCTGGGGCTTCTTTGTTCCTTTAAAAGGTACCAGGGGACGTGGGGGGTAGCGATCAGCGCCGACGGGCTGCGAGCAAAGTCTCGCCTCTCTCCAAGCGAAAGCCAAGACCACGGCAAGTTGAGTCTTTAATATAAAAAAAATGGGAAGAAAAAAAGAAGAAAAAAAAATCTGTCAATACGTGTAAGGAGTTTACGAGTGAGTCCTGGCAAGAAAATCTGAAAAAGATGTTCGACGAAAGTGATATTCCCCCGTCAAAATCCGATGTATACTGCACTGGTAGGGGGGTAGGACAGGGCACACCAGGCGAGCGTAAAAACACGAGGAGTAGTGAAAGAAGAAAAGTAGCGCGATGAAAATACGCAAAGGGGAAGCCGGAGCGAGTCGAGGAAAAAGTTATCCCGCGAATTTACGATACGATGTTTTCGGCGGGGGATGTAGTAACGTACACGCGAGCAAATAGCGTAAAAAAGAAGGGAGGCAGGAGGAGGGGGGGGGGGGTAGAAAAAGCTCGCCGGCTGCGAGGATACATATTTTACGGGGCAATCACCACAGGCCCTTATCTGCTGTTTGTTCAGCGCTCCCTCTCTCCTCCCTGTGCTGGCGCACAGCCTCCGCGTATATGTTGCGCGCGCGGCTGACGTTCAAAAGCTCGTGAAATGTACGCGGCTCCCGATTAATGAATCCTCGAGAGGAGTGCGTTAAAAATTTGAGCTCTCTTTCCCCCCCCTCCTGCCTCGCTCGCTGTTTTTCCTCTTTTTAATGGCTCTTCAGGTGTTTTAGTGCTCGCGCGTGATCGATGCCAGCGAGGGACCGCACTTTGATCGCCTCGACTAGGGATTACCCGAGTGTATAGTGTGTGTCCGGGGCAACAGTATGCGGCTGAGATTTTCGGTGCTGCTATTATTTTCGGGCGATAAATACGCTTTACGATGGCTCGTTTCTCCTTTCATTGCGAGCGTATGTAAATAAATGAATCAAACCCCGGGCGGCCCGTTAAATCGGCCGTTATTGATTTTTTATTCATATCGTTGTTTTTCTCCCCTTTTTCATCACTGCCCCCCGTGAAATGTACCGCTTTTGTTTTCAGCTTGGAGGTTTCGTCAATTGTTTTTTTTTTTTTTTCCTCAAGTAGAATTTTCAATAGCACCCGGAGCGTCACTTTTCTCCGGAGTCGGTTTTATTTCTTTGTAAAATCAGCCTCTCGCAAAAAGTACGAATCGACTCAACGGGAGGAAATTCCAACTCTCGTCGGAGCAGCTTGTTTACCATTGCGATCTTTTCAAGAAAAATTCGCTAGTTAAACAAGAAAACTCGGCCTTTTCTCCCGAAATATTACTTTGATACACTTAAAATCACCAGCTCAGGAACACTACAACACGTCGTATATATTCACGTATATACTAGCTCTCGCGGATTTTTCACCGGCTAATTTAATTAGTCGAAACTCGTGGCCGTGACTTCAATAGTTTCCATGAATGCCTCGACGCCAAAGCTCCTGTACATACTGCGTACACGTAGCCAAGGAACAAGAGCCCATTTCATCCGGTACCCGATCTCACGGTACGCCCATCCTTAGGTATACCCATTCTAATTAGTTTCCTGCCGTAGTTAGTCTCCGGTGGAAGCAAAGTTCGTGCGTACGGCCGCCCGGGAAAGGGTCCACCAACTCTGTCCGCGCACGACGACACATCGGCAAGGGTGGAGGGTCGAGCGCAGCTGGGAAAGTCTAGTCGAACGAAAAACAAACATCCGTTGGGGCGTGGGTGCCTGTACCAATATATATACATATACCTATATGTCGCGCCATCAGGGCAAACATCGGGCTGTCACAGTTGTTGCCGCCACTCTGTGGTATACGACGGTATTACACACTCACGCACACATGCAGGGGCTCGTTCGATTATTTACCGCTGAATCGGAGAGGGGAGAGAGCTTGCGATGCCCCTTCCTGACAAATTTCAAATCAATCTTCCCCCCTCCGAGGGTTTTCTCAAGTCACTCGGCTCATCCTCCGGGGTAGCCTCACCAAGACTCCCTTGGACTCCTTTGCTGGGTAACTCGTCGCAAAAAGCGTTTTAGAAGGGCAGGCAGAGGGAGGAGGGGGCTCTTTGATAAATCGTTAATGAGTCGGGATCTTTAATTAGCTCCGTTTTAGCCAGGGGCTACGGCGCGCGGAGTTTGCAGAGCTTTCGAGCCTCCGGTCTGATTGATGGAACACGGGAAGGCAAACAACCGGCCGGCGAGGAATTTTCCTTGTTTTTCCGACCCTGAAATTCACGAAATCCACCTTGGGGAAAAAAAAAAAAAAAAAATAGATATAGAGAGAGATGGGTGGTTCAAAGGAACCGTGAAGAAAACCGCGGAGGGGCATAACGAAGGGACTATGGGATTACCTTTCCATCGTCGTACAAAGACGGGGAGAGACGCAGACGAGTAACGCTCCGGGCACCCGAGTCTTGGACGTTTTTTTTTTTCCAAATCTCTCTTCCGAGCACTGTACAGTGTCGCGCTCGCGCCTTTACACTCGTGCACGAGAGGCGCATAGGGGCGAGAAGAAGAAGAGGTGGAATCGCTGCCGGCTAGGTGGTCATGTAAAATGCATGAAAACTCGGCCGGCCGCGTGCATACCACTAGTATGTGTGCTTGTGTATATACATGTATAATGGGCCGGGAGGGGGGAAGAAGGGAATTAAAACGCAATTTCCCGCACAAAGGGAACAGTTTATGCTCCGCCCTGGCACACCTACAGCTCACACTTTGCTCCTCTCGCTATTTTTCTTCTTTTATGCCAGCAGTAGACCGGCCGAGGGCGGTCCTCTCTCTCTCTCTCTCTCTGTGTCTGCTTAATGAAGCTTTCTCTCCGAGGGGATTCCTTTCTGTTTGCTCAGCTCTCGCCCTCGGCCTGCACTCTCTCTTCCCTCTTTTTTTTCCCCCCTGCTGTTAGTTACCGAGGCTACGTCCCGTTTATGTGTGTTTCTTGTAAGCACAACACTCCTTATTTTGATCCCTCGTTTTATTCCCAGCTGTGTGTTTTCGCCCGACGTGCTTGCAGCCCACCTGTACACGCTTATGGCCAAAACTAATTGGTTCGACGCTCAAGTGTGCGTATAGGTGTAGTCACGTGTTCAGTCGGGGTGAATGGGAGCCAATCAGCAGGGAAGTTGCCTTAACCAGATTGGACGATCCAACCTTCTTTTCTTATTTCAACTCGCAAAATTAAGCTCCGACCGATCGACCGAGTACACGTAACCACCAGAAGAAGAAAAAAAAACACCTTAGGCGATTAACCGACTGGTCATAGTTATACGAAGGGTGTACCGTTGAGTTTGCAAGTCCAGGGGGTGGAAGGGGAAAACGCCGCCCAAGATCGGAGGCAAAAGTCGAGGGCTCCGATCGATACTCGGGAGGGTGGGCCGTAGAAAGCTCATTTCCGGCTGCTGCAGCGAGATAAATCAAGCGCGTGGACCAGGGGGTGCTCCCGCATATTGTCTTATTGCGCGGTGGGTTTCGCGCGACCGGCCGCGCGTAAATCTCGGCTCGGCGTAAATTTCTCTATCGGTCGCGTGTCTTTTCTCGGATTTCGCAGGGTAGAGGGTGAAAAAAAAAAAAAAAAAAAAAAAAAGACACGTGGGCCAAGTTGGAGGAGATATACCGGAGCCGGTGGCGCAGATGGGAGCAAAATTTTATTCGAAAGAAATTCGATAGGGGCGCAGTATATCCTCGGCCACCGGTATCTGAGAATTGTCGTCGAGGGAAGGGGAATTCGTACACGCTGGAAAACGAGGATTTTCGTTTGGGAATTATCGCCGGATGGTTGTTTCGCGGGGTAAAACCCGTCTCGAAACTAAATTTTCACTCCCGCGCACCACCGCAGTTTGTCACGCGTTAAAGTAAAGCTTTAACCCCCTCCTCTGGCGTATACACACGTATATATCTTTAATCAGGACGAGAGGTAAAGGAATCGCCTAGGAATAGCCGAGAAAAAAGGGGGTGGAGGGTGATAGGGGTACGTATATATATATACACCTACGTATGTATATGCGCGGGTGGAAAGAAAGCCGAACGAGCACGGGAGGGATTCTCCCGGTTACAATGGGTTCGCGTAAAACAGGTACGACGCCGAGGCGGGACACAAAGTTCTTATATACGTAGGTATACACGGCCGGCGGGCAGGGCTGAAATTTATGGAGGCTACGGGGCTCGTAAGAATCAAGGGGTGGCTCGCTTTCTCCGCACATCCCCTTCTCGTACGCGCCCATTTACGGCCAGCGGAGCTACCGTGGCTTCCTCTTTCGATTTGCATAACGGGCTCTCTCTCTCTCGGTGTGGCTAACCGCTCGCCATCCTTTTCAGCTGCTGCTACCCCCCATTCTCGTGCTATATACGGTAGGAACCTGTCGTCGTGGGACTTGCCGATTCTCTACTCCGTCCCTCGTATATATACGAGCGCACATGCGTTTGAGTGATACGCCGAGCGAGAGCTTGGCAAACAATGCGTCAGCGTTTGCGAAAGAAGACACTGTCGTGCCGTCCTCGCTCGTACCTCTTTCGCCCTCTTTGCTGGATAGGTGTAGGTACGAGCTTCCTCTTTTATTTATCAGCGATGATTTTTGTGTTTTCGCCGTACGTGTGGAAAATGGGATTTATTCAACGAGCGCGGGGGGTAGTCGGGCAGTGATATCGCTGTGAGAAACGCAGGAGGGAAATATCTACGGTTCAATGGTTTTTTTTTTTTTTTTTTTTTTTTTTTCATTCGTCTGTTTGAGCGAAAAAAAATGGAACAAACAGGAGTACAGAGTGTCCCGGGTTCGAATAAACAGACGGGCGCATCGGAGAGGGAAATATCGTGCAGAGATGGAAAAAAAAAAAAAAAATCCCTGGGAAATATTGGCTTGAGAGATGGAGAAGCAAATCAAGACCAAATTTCGCCAAGGCTTTGTCGAAAGGAAGAAAAAACAAGAAGGAGGGCGAATAAATCAGTGAAAACACAAAGCAGAGAGCGAGAGGCAGCCCGTGCCGGGGTAATTAAATAAATAGAGCAAGGAGAAGCCGATAGAAAAAAAAAGAGGCTACAGAGCGAGGTGATTAAAATGGCAAACACCAAGCGCGGGGTGTACATGGCAAGGGAAGATTGTTAGTGGACATTCAGAACTTTCCACTCGTCGGTATTGCCTTCTTGCCTCTCTCTTGCTTGCTTGCTAAGTTTTCCACGATGTTTTCAGGCGTTGCGCTGAAAACCACCCCACGCGGCTGGCTACGGTTACTCTTCTTTCAGGCAACTTTCTTCCTCTCTTCTTTTCTTTCTTTTTTCGATCCCCTTGCCTCGCCTGCCTTCCCCCCCCCCTTTTTTTTTTCTTAAACACACTCGTGCTCTTCGATATTCTTTTTACTGCGCCAACCTCTCCACTGCCCCCCGTCCGAGCATCTCCTTTTCCCTGCTGTTTTTTCCACTCTTGGGTTTCGAAATAAAATTATTCTTTCAAAGAACCACCGGGCACTTGTCCTTTTCTTCTTGCGAAGATAGTACACCCTCGCAATAACTCACACCGCGTGCGCCTCAAAACATTATTTCGTCGACAAAGTTTTTGATCAAACGCAGGCCGTGACAAAGTATTTTTCGATGGCCCTTCCTTTTCGTATCCACCAGAGGAAAATTTCAAATTCACCCTCAAACGACTTTCCAACAACCGGGAGGGAAACACACGTCGAAACACGATAAAACCCGCCACGCGTATGAATTAAAAAATACTTTTTCCGCTTGCACGTACAATTAAATGCTCTCTCGTGTATGCATCTTTAACCAGACATCAGCTAGTGCAGTAATTGACGATTAATCCTTGAAAATTGACAAAATGCTGTAAAATCTTTCGACTTCTTATCGCGACTCTTAACTTTTATCTCGGTGTGATACACGTCCTCGTATTAATCTTTTCGTATCGTGACCCCACAGCAGCGCTCCCATTAAACAAACGTCCCAGAGTGAGATGAACGCATAAAAAAAAAAAAAAATAAAAAAAAAAAAGTGTCCCGGAAGACGCGGGAGAGGCGCGATAAGTAGATTATCTATCACGCTCTTCGCTCCCCATTATGTGTATATATATGTATACATGGCTCCCGAGACGAGCACGCCAGCAACTCCGGCGTCCGCAGAGAGAAGAAGAAAAAGGTGCTAGACAGCCGACGAGAGAGAGAGAGAGAGAAAACTGGGGCTGCAGAAGTAGCTGGTGGTGCTCTCATCCGCCAACTTGTCGCGATATTAATGAGCCGCCTAGGCCTCCTTATTTATCACCGCCACCCTCCCCCCTCCCCTGCGAGAATATCTTATTTCGTTTGCTCCTCGGTTTGCTCTTCCTCTTTTTTTTTTTTTCCCCTTCCCTTCTCGTTTTTTTTCCATGACTGGCAACTTTTTTTTTTTCTTCTTCTTTTTTACACGCTCCTCTTTATATTTCAAATGCGCGAGATTATCGAAAGATGAATGTACCTACTCCGGGGAGCGATGAGGCGCAATCAAACCCCTCGTGACGACTACCGTACTCCCTTTCCCTCGCTTTCGTATAGAGCTGCTCTCCGAGGGTTCCTCGAGGAGGAACACATCATTGGGGGGGGAGGGGAAGGTAGGCGTTTCGGCTCGAAATAGTTTTGCGGCAATTTGTTCAAGGGGGAGGAGGGGGAGGGCGTTGGAGATGGTATTTGCGTGGCATTCTTGCATACGGTCGTAAATTGGGGGTAATCCAATTGTGCCGGGCGAGTGAGAAACCAAGGCCGAGAACGAGGAAAAATAGTCGATTATTCCAGGCTGGTTTTTTTCCGAAATCCGCTCGGCGTTGGTTCCCCGATGGCTGTTTCTCGGTGGTACTACTATTTTCAGCTTATCTCGGGGGCTTTGTGTGCGCCTTTGCCTTGAAAAGCCGATAAATTCCGAGCGGAAACGTTCGAGTGTAATTTAAAGTGTGCATCGGCCCCTTAGATTTAAATGTTGAAATACGCAGCTACTCCTACGTCTTACATGGCAGTGATTTTTACGGAATTTGCAACAAGTATCTACAGGGGCATTAGATTGATACTTTACTCTATTATCTGTCAAAGAGTTAAGGTATCAACACATTTTTTTTACATCAAGAATATTTTCTTCAAGTTGAAAAACATGATTTTATTTCTGTACATCGTTCGCTTGAAGCTGTTCTTATGAATATTTTATTAGGTCTAATACATTTTTTTTTTTTTTTTTTTTTTTTTTTTTTTTTCAAGTAGGCAGCTACATATCATACATTCAAATGTTAAGTTGTACAATTGTTGGTTTTAAAAGTTAAATTGTGACGTACGATTGTCTGACTCTAGGCTTTCCGATTTACTACACAAAGGATTAAGTGTAATGTGGTGTGGCATTTTTAAGTAGTAATTATTGTAAATCGACACAAAAATTGAGATTTCTATTTGACACGTTGATAATTAGATTTTTCTGGAGATCAGCGAAAGACAGATTGAGGCCAGCCAGTGTTAATTTTAAGAAAATCCACCACGTAAATTTCCTCCCAATAACCCAATAATAGAAATCTCCCAAGCTCAGAAGCGTAGAAACGCGACGGCAACACCGTAGGTTCAGTAATCCTCGGATTCTCCAGAAATAAAAAAAAAAAAAAAAAAAAAACACCAAGGCGTTTATAATTCACTACAGTAGTCTCCCTTGGAGCTGTTTCTTAAATTTTTTACAGATAAGTATACTTGCTCGCCCCAGAGTTTTGCCCTGGCTTATTTTTACCAATGCAGCAACAACCAAGCAGCAGGAGGATGAGGCGGGATCGGGGAATACCTTGAAAAGTTTACGAGCGTTTCGCTAATACAGCTGCCGAGTAATTAAGATCCACAGGGAGGCTGCGGCGCCTCTCCCTCCCTCGGAACGGAACAAGAACGCGACTGACTGCCCGAGGAGAGGAAGTCGTAGGGAGTGCACAGACGGTGCTCGCGAATTACTTGAAATCCTGACTCCCCCTTACCCCTTTGGCTCCACTCCGCGAAGTATACTAGGCGCTTGGGGAATGCCGGACCGCACCATGGAATTTTCAATATTGTGCCGAGAGATTACCCTGATTAACGAGGCGACTACCATCGTCCCTCCCCTCCGGCGATTGGTCTATACAACAGCCCGACGGCCAACTTATTCTCAAGATATGTACACTTCGATTACGCCTTTGGAATTTCTTTTTATTTTTTCACGCTTTTGTGTGACTGCTCGTGTAAAGTATTTTCCAATCAGAATCGAATGGCTCGACGAGAGTCGAGTTGGCTGCTGAATTTTCAGGGATTTTTGAGTATTGCGTGTTCGGGGCACGACTGTTTCGGCCTGATGAACCAAATTCCCCTCCTGTATGTGCATACGCTCGTGGTACAGCTGAAAAAAAAAAAAAAAAAAAAAAAATCGGAAATCACGTCGCACCGTTTCAATAGCCGCCCCGGGCTCGTTTGCAAACAAACTTTCGCCGGTTCGATTGGGGAACATAGCGCGAGTATAAATTTTTTTTTTTTTTTGTTCTACCATATGCTCGTGCGCGGAAGAAGCTGCTGGAAAAAACTCCGCGCGCCACTGTTTTCGCAATCGCGGTAATCCCTCTGGGATAAAAGTCTCTTTCTTTATTTTTTCAGAGGCTGGCTCAAAGTGACGCCACCAGGGGGGGGGGGTAAAAGTAAGTAAACGCAGAGCGGGTGGAGAAAAAAAGGACGAGGGGGGCACGCGCGTGCGGAAGACGACGTGGTCCGGGAAACGGCGCGAAAACGCACTCGCCACGTTCGAGGGGGTTAATTAGCGGAGGTGAAAACAGTCGCGACTACTCGAGGAGGGGGGGTGGGGGTAGTTCAGAAGTTGGAAAAGAGCATGGCTGTAGAGGTAGGAAAACGGGGGGCGCTCGGTTGCTTACTCTCCTGGAACTTTCTTGCGGTGCTCGCCTTCCCGGGGAAAAACGCCTGCCAAACGTATACGAGATAATTAAGCATCCCCGCTCCTTTTGCCGAGCGCATTTCGTAATTGTTTCTTCCTCCTTTTTCCTCTGCACTCTCAAAGCAACAACTCCCTGGCTTTTCATTAAAAATTTTTCAGTGCCCCCCCCCCCGAACGCTTGATTAATAAACGATTGGCGCCCTCGAACTGATACACCGTTGTTTACCAAGTTTTCCCGGCAAATTGCCCACTTTTGCGGCAACTTTTGAGGGGAGAGGGGGGAGGGACGATTTTCCAGAAATGCCCAGCGTTCGGAAATAATTAATTTCTTCCGCGGCCTCGATTCGTCATGTGATATTCAACGAAAGGGCGCCCTCGAAGTTTGGCCATTAAACGTGTAACGTATGAAGATGGCCCTTGGCTGAAACTTTTGCCCGAGAGTCTTTTTGTTTATCCGCCCGTATTTCTGGCAAAACATGGGATACGTTCGTTTTTACACTCGGAAACCCCAATTGCGTATAAATAATGCAATACACCAACGGTGCTTTGTATTCGTAAAATCATCCACTTCGCTCTAGGCCGTCGAAAAACCCCCTCGTATCAAATTCGTATCGCCGACATGAAAATATGGGTCAGTTTTTTTTTTTTTTTTATATAAACCGAACGCTGTGAAGTATCGGCCTCGAAATATTATTATTCCTTGCGCTGGTGGCAGAAACTGACGCGAGCAAACTTTTCGCGAAAGAGCGCATCAAAAGCGAGAGGAGCCGAACAATGCCGGTCAATCAGCGGAGCTTCCAAAGCTATATTCGGAAATCGGCTCGATTATATACGCGTGCAACATCTGGACGCTGTGCACGTGTAGGTATATATTACATACTACAACTCTCTCTCTCTCTCTGACTCACTGCTTAGGTGATGTACAGCATGATACAGGTCGTGATACCGTGTCGCTTGGTGTCTCGGGCATCAAATAAAACGTGCCCTAATTTTCGCCGCCCCTCTCAAAATTGTTGTTTAATTTCGCCGCTCTCGACCTTATTAAACGAGCTTTTTCTCTCCGACGTCTTCAGTTTCATCCTCGAGTCTCCTTTTTATCGTCTCTGTACGCCGACCCTAGTCCCTTTTAAGTAATAGAAAAAAAAAAAGGCTTTTTCATCACCAGTCGCGTGTACAAACAGGCCATGGCGATTCGTGAGCCCAAGCGGAGGTATTAAAAGTAAAAATGGCCAGAACGAAAAGCGTCTCTAATTATCATTTCTCATTAAATCGAGTCCCCTTTTCTCCGAGCACCGTCAGGCTCGGTCGCGTCTTATTCCTCCCCGGGTGAAAATTTTCCGCCCTACTTTGTCGCTCGTCAAACACTTGGAATTTCTATATCCCGCCGGAGAGTGCCTCTCTCCCTCTCGTGCTCTCTTTTCCCCGGCTTTTTGATATAATTTCTTAATAATTATTCAAAGAACGCGGCCCCAAGTGGAATAGCATTACGCGGCCTTTTGTGCGCGCAAATGTATGAATGCCGGTCTCCCTCCCTCTTTGGGCTTGATATCTCAGCGACAGTTTATACACTTATATTTCGTCGAGTCAAAGAGCTTTGCCTCTTCCTGCTCCGGATTCGTGCGAGAAAACGTCGAACGTTACTTCGGGATGAGTTCTATTCTGTCACAATTAATCAAGTTACTTTTACGAGAACGGTCGGGGGCTTTTGGAGCTAAGACTTTGAGAAGTTATTTCTAGCTGCCGTTCAAAATAAAATTAGACAAATGATATAATAATTTCCAGGGGTTGCAATGAATTTTCTCGATTGTAAATGCGAGTCTCTTTTTCGAATAAGTATATTTTCCACTTATAAGAGGTAAAAGTGGGTAGGACGAAAACTCACGTGGTGGCTGGATCAGAAAAATAAGTTCTGTATCGCAAATGTAGATACTCCTCCTCGCGTTGGTGGAGGAAATTCACTCAGTCGAGTCCAACGTCTTCGCAATCTGTATCTCCGTCTTGCTTCCGTTGCAAAGCTCGCACGTTAATTGAGCGCTTATTCAATCTCGACTACCGGCGTCGGGAGTCGTCGCCGTCTACCCACCAACGTGTAGGTACCACGTGCACATAATTATTCCAAAGATGTTTGGGTCGACTAGACGCGTCCAAATAATGTCCCGTGGTCTATTTCTCCCGCGTGTTTATACATTGTGCCCAAAGTGCACTGCGCCATGTCTTTTGTAATTAGCCAATCTGATTGGACCCCCCTTGAATGCCGTTTCCTCCCGAAACCTTTGCTTCCGCTGTGACACTCGAATTTCCCAACGAGGGAGCACGAGAATACGAGAGAGGGTGGAAATAGCCACACAGGCGCGTCGATCCCTGAGTAATAATTTCCCGCTCGCGCGTAGCGGACAAATAAAAGAGCAGAGCGCACACGCGGGTGTGTACCTCTCGAGCAGCCCACGCCAGACAGAATATAGAGAAACGGGGGGAGTCGTAATAACAGGCGTCAGCGCGGAGGAAAAGGGAGGGAAAGGACCGTGGTATTGGAAAACGCTAAATATCAAAGCGCCCGGCGTCGTTCATTTCGCGCGGAAGCTCGGGAATCGGCGGCCGAGTGAATGGAGAGCGAAGCCGGTGGTCGGTTGCGTGGATGAAGGAAAAAAAAAAAAAATGTCGTGCAGTGACGTCTGTCATAAAAAAAAGAAGCATCGGTCACGCGGTGTGGGCTCTCTTTTAATTTGACAGTGCCTCCGGCTGCAGCCGCGTGTGGGAGCCAATCCATACAGTGAGGGTGAGCAAAGTGAGCATTTTTTCTTCTCTCGATGCGCTTTTCCGTTTTAATGAAAAGTTTCGTGCCCGGCTATCAAAGTTGGAATTTAATTTAAAGCGATAATAAACGGGGCGACCACTCTGGGCACGCGGACAACTTTTCTCTGTACTTACCACCACCACGGCATTGCCGTCTTTTTATTTATTTTTTGCGGTGTACGGAGCTTGGCTTTTTTTTTTTCTCGACGCTGGGATTTTTCTCTCGCCCCCCGGCGTATGGTTTATGTAGGTGATGCCGATACGACGTCGCTTAACTTCTAATGCCCCGAGCAAACAATTTGCCGAGGATTTTTCGCGGCCGTCAAATTTTTAGAGGAGACCCTAACATCCCTCCGGAGCTTGTTGCTTCCGAGACCCCCCTTTTTTTTTCAAGAATCGTATATAAAACCCATGTGGGTCCATCGTAAACGGATCATAAGCATTTAAGCGATGAAAATAAATCCACGTAACAAAATTTTACTTTAGCTCCGTCCGAAAATCCAAAAAGCGCTTCCATTTCGTAATCCAAACAAAATTCGCCCCGAAATTTCGATTCTTCTAACTTTAACCAGTGACAAGTAAACTTTATGCCCCCCCCCCCGGTCCCTCAACACCGTGAATACACCCAAAGTTGAATAAATGTAGTATCCCGAGCCTCGCTCGAAATGTTTCTGGGGGGTATTTTTTTATTCGTCCACTCGTTCGGAGCCACGGGGCCGTAAAAAAACCGTGCTCAACAAAAGAACCGGAGAGAGGGGGGGAGCTACAACTATAGTTTGAAAAATAAAGCTGCGACACAAAAAAAGGAGTAGGTCGGGGGTGGGGGAAGGAATAAAAGTAAAATCGACCAGTATCGGCGCGAAGAGCTCTCTAAATCTTCGGCGCTTATTCCGGCCGAGTGATTTAGCGCTATCGGATGAACGCTAGATTTACTCGTATAGGCGCTGCTGCCGTTTGCCAGGGGTCCACCGTCCGCGTGCGTTATAGAGGAAGGCTTGTTGCCGGCCTATCCTCCTCTCCCTCCCCGAATAACTAATGTTTATGAATAACCCCCATGGAGGGGGGTGGGCTAACGTCATTACCGCGCGTCAAACGTGTCATATCCGCTGTGTACTCTTTCCTCTTTGTCCCCCCTGCACCCCTTTATCGTGTGAATCCGCGCATCGGTCTCTGCCACTCTCGGGCTCGTTTGACACGACGATCCTGGGGCCATTATTTGCCGAACCTCGCGCGAGTTCGCAGCTGAATTTCGAAGCATAAATCTCCCAAGCATCACAAAAGAGTCGGCGCGAGGTACGCGTTGTTGTTGTTGCGTATAAATATGTACTCGCCACCGAATATCGGCTCGTCAAATGTGATTTCTGCGGCGCGCATCACCCTCGTCATTCTCCCTCCCGGTCGCTGATTGATTTTCCCGCGGCAATGCTGCTCGTGTAGAAATACACCGACGCTCGAATATATATACGCCCACGTGCACGCTCTTGCATCGTTATTGTTGATTTTTTTTCATCAATCCGGGGTGCCGAGAGATGGATTTTCAATAGCGATTGCGACGTGTCGCGCTTTCTGGTGCAAATGAGAACTACTTTCGATTCCCGTTGATGATACAACTGACATTACGACCTTAGCTCGGTTGTCGATATGCAAAAAAATTACAATATTGCTCACGGGGGCTTGGTCGTGTCGTTGGGCTAATTTGCAAGGAGATTTCGCGTACAATGAAACGTCACCTAATACGTGCTTCGTACACGCACACGCACGACTACTCAAGAACTAAATTATGCGCCTACGTAGCTCGCAAGATGCTGTCAAAGCGACCAAGTTGGCTAACTTTGTTCCACCTCGACTAGGCGTCGCTAGTATCAATCTATCGGGACCAGCTCGCGAGCGAGTCAGAGTGTGGGGGTGAAGGGGGTAATATTAGTTGGGCAACTTAACACTTAATGATGGACATACGACACCTTGAGTTTGTATCAGCGACTCATCTCACGGTTTGCATAATATTCACTCCACCTCCCCCAAGATTCTCTTCGACGTATGCTCCAGCTACGCCCCAATTTTGTTGTCAGCATCGCCTTTGCGTCAATGCGTCGGTTTTGCTACATATTATATACACATTCGCTGTACGTACAAGCTGGTGGTAGGAGGGAAAGATACACTCGAAAGGCTAATTTTCAATTTTACAGTGCGGTGCAGGGCAAACTGTTTTGTGCCCCATGTTATGTTGTTGCATAATGTACGTTTTATTTGTGCACGTACACACACGTTTGTGTATATATATATATATATCATTTACCCTCGACAACGAGACGAGATTTCATTAGGAAAATGTATACGCGCGCACGCACAGAAGATACATATAGCACCGGCTGACCGTTTGTTGACTTGTTTCACTGAAATTAACGTTCGTACGTTTCGCCAGCCCCGTGTTTGCCAAACGCCGTATATAGCGCTGTTTCTAGGGAGTGCGCGAGTGTGTGTGTTAAGTTTATCTTCTCTTCCCCCCTTAAACCCCGCTAATGCAAATTATTGTTCGGCCGAGTTTGTCTTTTCGAACTCGATGGTGTCTCCCCGAGTGATTACGAACGATACGTATATTTTCTAAATTAATTCCAGTGGCCATGAATTACGAAAGATGATGTGCATATAATATATGTATACTCGTGGTGTCCAACTCGGCAGTTTGCGCGCGTATGGATTATCCAACTCTGTCGACACGAGGGGGACCCGATGATAAAAACACAACTACGACCATAACTGTCCTTGTATGGTGCACGAAAAATAATAAACTGCCGTGAAACAAGGGGAGGGAACGAGAAGTAGGTTAGCACTGTATTCGCGAGATGGGCCAGAGGAGCGCTGCTCTTAGTCGAGGGGCCGAAGAAAAAGAGCCAAGAGATAGGGGGGGAGTTTCGCTCCAAGTTTGTATTTCGCAGCGAAATCTCGGGGCACTAAGTGACGGCAATTACGCGAGCCATTAAGAGCAGCGAGCGCTCCATCGAAGTCGGAAGGAGAGACAGAGGGAGGAGGGCGTCGCCTGCCCGTCGCGACGAAGCTCGCGCGCAAGCTCATTTCCGATTTGGCAGGCTCTCCCTCTGGCGTTGTACACCAAAGAGCACCAGTGACGCTCGGCACTTGGCTGGGCTACAGAAAACTTGCACCCCCTCCCACCCCGGGGCTTGGCAAGTGTATCAATCACTCGATGGGAGCCGGGCGCATCCGCTCTCCCGTACATGCACACACGGTCGGGGCTTTGTTTGCAAAGAAGACGTGTATCCCTCCGCGTGGCGCTTGGCCAGCCGGTCACAGGAAATCCCTGGGAACTCGAATCCGACGGGGTACCGCGCAAACTTGACTCTCCCCGATTTTTGATTTGTCTCTCCGTCATCGCCCCGTCCTTTGGCTCCGACGGGAATTTTATATATTTCTCACAGCCGTGAAATATCTGCGCTACTTGATGCTCCGTAATACCCACCCTCCCTTGTTTTTTCCCTTTTTCTACACTTTTTGATTAATTAAGTCTAACGTCGAAGGGGCAACGGCTTCTCTTTCGTGTATATACAGATAAAAACTTTTCTGTATAGAAATACTTTTTTTTTTTTTTGTCAAACAATGATTGGTATATTGTTCAGACGCCAAGTGTTACGGCGGAGAGCGCCCTCGTGACTCTTGTATGCTCGAGGGTACGCGCGAAATGAATCAAGCCTATCTCTCTGCCCTGGAAGGCAAGGCTTGCGGTGCGATTAGGAAGCCATCGGACGAACGCGCTGAATGCAGGCTTGGGTGCGTGTGATCGTCGACGGCCCCGAGCTAATGAAAGCCCGTGCGAATGTGCCGCCGGCAGCCGCAGCCTCGTTTGTATAATCCGATGCAGGACTCTCGAGGCTTAGCTCGTTCGATTGCGTGGTGTACACCTACGTGTATGAGTAGAAATCGGGAAAATATCAGTCGATTTTTTTTTTCGTTTACTCAATTAGTGTGGTTTAGGGACAAATCGAACATCTTTTTACAAAGTCATTTTCACCTCACCAATTGACTCGTGAGCGTTTCCTTGCTCCGGTAAACCGACACTCACAAGCGATTCGCCTCTAATTGAACTATTATAGCGGATAATTGTCGCTAATAAACATTAGAGCGATGAACATACACACGAGGGCAAGCAATGACCCGCGATCATAAAATAAAAATATTCTGTGTGGTACGCTGCACTCGGTGCTGATAAATTAAGCCACATGCGTGCTACGCGGAATGCGGGTGTAGAACTTCGTGCCATCGAATCGACGAACGACTGAATTAATGGACTTTTCAATGGATACTTCAATGGTACAACCTCTCGTTTCGAATTTGAGGAATTTGACGAGTGACCTCGCGTATTTTTTTTTCTTTTTTTTTTTTTTCACGACACCCTGTCCCTCAAATTTTTTTGCGCCTTCCATCGTTTGGTGCTTCAATTCTCGTAGTAATTGGAGTGCTTGCCCATCGAATGAAAGAGTCTTTTTAAATAAATTGTTGTAGTATCGAAAAACTTGAAAATGAAACGATGAAAAAAAAAAAATTAAAAAACAATGTTGTCGTGGCCAAGTTGGAGTTTGCTCCACGAGTCGTAGCTCTGGGCCATTTGTTTTGGCAAAAGCTCGTGTCCGACAAAGCCGCCAAGCGGAGGGGGGGGGGACTCAGGTGAGTTTGAATGTTTGACAAAAAAAGGGACACGCATCCGAAGGGATCAGGCTTTCCTACCTGGGATGTGTGTACACGCCGTCACGACGACGTGCCCGTACAGTTTTGCTTGTTTAGGGAAAAAATTACTTTTCCAAAGTTTTCAAACGAACCCGCGCGTGCATTTGACGGCGCCCGTGAGATTACGCACTTTGTTTTTCACGAAATCACCGGTGGATGGATTTTTTTTCTTTTTCTTTTTTTTTGTTTTTTCAGTAAAAAACTATCGTTTTTCGCGTGTTGTGATTTTGTTTCGTGGAAGCGAGAGATTTTTTTTTTTTTCGTGTTTGTTTTTTTTTAGGGAAATGGCGATTGGACGAGCGGACTTTTGTGATTCCAGGGTGATGGATTCGCTGTCGAAGCGCTTGTTTGTTTGGACGTAAACATTTTGCGCGTCGATTGCGAGTAGTCGTTTCAAGTTGCTTGAGTGAATTTCAAAAAAATGCTCCTCTTTTCGAGGTGAACTCAACCAGCAGTCGCACAATATTAATTAGAGATCCGCATTGTTTATAAACCTGATGGAAACAATCCACAATAAATTAAAGGAACTCGATAAAATTTCGTTTATTCACAGACACCCTACTTTTTTATGTTAATGCTAATCCTCTCATGTGCCATAAAACTTTTTTTTAGTACACCCGTATATTTATTTAAAAAGTAGTCCCAAAAGATAAAAAATAAAAAAATACAAAAAATATAAATAAAAAAAGTAGTCTTCTCAAATTGATTACCACAAACACCCCTCCAGCCCAGTTACCGGCGCTAATCAGCACCGCACGTGCGCGCGAATCTTTATCAGACGCGGTCCAAACGAGCGCAATCAGCGATTGGTGTGCCACGCAACTCCACTGATGCCTCGGTCCTCGTGAATACTAATTCGATCCCAAAATATCGGAGCACTCACGTAGGGACACTCCGATATGTCAACGATGTAACTACAGAAGGAAAAGACGAAAGTCAACTTTTCATCCACCGCCGAGTTTTCGCCCCCCGATCCCGTTCTCGGCGGAGGTGGGGAAGTGAAATTTCAATTTGAGAAATGTCCGGCTCCCGGTCGAAAGGTAAAGGCGGGCGTCGACTCGCATATCCAAGAGGCAACTACAGGAGGAGATCCCTTATCGGCCAGGAGAGCGCTATCGGAATTAGAGCGTGCAGAGTCGCGTGCGTGCACCGCACCGGGAAGGGATTATGCGAGGGGGGACCCTCCGTCCACCCCAAGAATCACTCCTCGCCATCAGAGGCGTTCGTGCCGGGAATCCGCGGTGAAAGATAGATTTCCCGGGACGGCGGCGTCCCCTCCCGTTCTATTTTCCTTTTTTTTTTTTCTCTTCCTCTCCTCGCTACGTGATGCCCTCTCTTCCCGACCCTGCATCCAGATCTTTATCGCTTCGGGTGGGTATGTATACCGCAGGTACGAAAGGATCGGACGGCGTCACTTTTTTTTTTTTTGGCAGAACCACCAGCGGCGGGATACGTGTCCGGTGGAAAATTTTTTTCTTCCACCCCCCGGAAAAGTTTCTCAAAGTGACACGTAGCCACGTAGCGCCCGCCGAGAGAGCTGCTCGTTTTTGTTCCATTTTCTCCCCCTACCCCCGAGCTAAAGTACCCTTCTTTTGAAAAAATACTGTCTTCTTTGCCATCAGCTCTCTCTCCGTGCAAAAGCACGCCCGTTTGAGAAGGAATTCCAAAAGCACATCAAACATCCGTAAGTAAAGTACACCCCGAGAAAATCCCCCCCCCCCCCGACGGAGGACGCGAGAGTATGTATTTTGTCGCGAGAGCCACACACACGCATATTTGCTCGAAGAAAAGAAACAAGCTGCCACTGTAGAGGAGGTAGGGTAAACTCCTGTGCATATACTTTCAAAGAGGTCGAGAGAGCGCGGGACGGGGCGGGTTGTTCGACAAAGTGGATTTTCTTGGGCAAAGGATCAGGCGGCGCGGTAGCAGCGGTCGTACGGGTAATAGTCGGGGACCACGGGGGCGGTGGTGATGGTGGTTGTTACAGCGACGAGGAGCAACGCCAAATCCACTTCTCAAAGGATCAAGAGCGCGAGGGAGGCCGAAACTACGGGGAAAGAGCCCCTTGCAAATTGCACCCCCTGGCCTTTACGGAACTTTGGGACAAACTCGCATATTTCACGTTCGACATCGGTCTCGCGGCTGTACACCTTGGATTGCACGTTACTGCAATAATCAAAGAAGCGCGCGGTTACCGCAAATCATCGGAAAGGTAGTTTTTTTTCTTTTTCTTTTTTTTCCTCCAGCCTGAAATACACCGCTGTGGTTGCGATCGCGCCTTTCTCACTCTCAGCTCGCACCTACTTACGTACAACACATACATTACCTACAGACGGAGCGAGTTCTGCTGACATCCATTGATCACCGCATGAATAATGAATGGATATAATATATACATGCATACAGGTGGCGTACGAGTGTGTGGATAAGCAAGCGCGTGCACACACACTCTCGCGCGCCCCATACCCCGGTGTGCCTGAATAATGCATGCGTCGAGCCTCGAATAACGTATACGGTAGCGCATAGCCTCGCCGGCTGGTTTTCGAGCTATAGGCGCGCCGGTGAGCAAGAATATGCAAGGGGTGAGAGTTTGCGGACGTACGTGGAAAGGGCCAAGATGCAAGGGGGAAGTGGCGCCCGCGTGCACTGATGAGACTGTGCGTTATACAGTGTACTGTACCTCCCACTGTTACGGATAACAATATGTTATAGACACCCGTTGTGTATATTGCATAACAATATCGCCGCTCGTTTGATTACACCTCCGCGATACATATATATCACAAGTTATACATATAATACATGTTACCCGTGTTTCCGGAGCTTTGGTTGATTTGCGTCTATCTGCACAGATGTAAATGTAGCTGCGCAACTGGGGGTGATGAAAATAAAGGCAGGGGGTGGAAAAAAAGCGGCCCATGGACGCGTCCGTAAAGTAGCAGCGCCAACTCGTTGGAATAACAAGCTCCGCGATGTCACCCCTCTCGGTTGGCCTACTTTTTTCGCGCTACCGACCCCCGAATGCAGTAAGAGCTGTCCTTTTTTTCAGTAACTCGCGACGGAAATGAGAAACCACCACGGCTTTCTCCCAGCCCCACCCCGACAAAATCAAAGCTCCCTTGGATTTTTGCGCGAGTTCTTCCCCCCTTGCCCGTCTTATCTCGGATTTGGGTAAATTAAAAGCAAATACCCGGTCCGCAGCGTCCGAGGGATCCCTCGCGCTTATTTGCCGCGAATAATGGATCCGTGGGCGCTCGGCTCTATTTCGCGTGGATCCGTTTCCCCGTGTAAAAAACGAGGGGGCAAAAAAGAGCCCCAATCCCGTCCTCGTATCGAATTCCTCCTAAAAGACTCTCCGCGCTGGGTACACACGCGCGAAGACCAAAGGCTCCTTGTTTGAGCTGCTCGCCAAGTCGAGGAGACACGGAGGGACGTACAAAAGCTCGACTGACGCATCCTCCTCCTCCTGCAATCAGACCTTTACGCGCAAAGAGCTTCTCCGCGTTTGTGCCGGACCCCGTTGTTCTCGCCTACGACCGTATGTATGTAATATATTATGCAAAAGTTGGTCGTGCCTCGTTAGGTGCCTCTTCGAGGACATACCTCATACGACGCGGTCGCGGCTCATCGAGATCTCGTAGGTGTGGGCATGATTAGCTTTTCACCCAGACAAGCGTGGCTTGATTTTATTTTGTTTTACCCCTCGTCCCACGGAAGTTTTTGTGACAATGCCCGGCTGATGAGTGCACGACTCTTGAATGGGCTCATCCGGCGAAAGTGCGAATTTCTCGCTGCTGTGTACATTGTTATTATTAATATTTAAATGTTTTGTTGAGCGCGAGAAACGAAGCTCGAATTGTTTACCAAAATTGTATACCCCATGGGGTGTGACTTTATCAGGTACCTATACTCGCGAGTAGGTGTGGAATACCCTGCGGATGATGCGTTTTTTTTCAAACAAAATTTCTTCTCACGTAGCCCCGCGTAGCTGGAAATATCGCCTGAAAGGGTCTCGACTGGTGTAATAATGAACGTGCCCGAGATGGCAAAGGCTCAATCAGTTGGTAATTCGATCGTGCCTCTCTTCGAGGAGCGGCTTTTATCGGAAGCGCTGATGTACAAGCCCCACACCTACTTTATCGCGCGCACAAAGTACGTTAGTTACTACGCGAAGCGCGTAATTTGTACCGTGAAAATCTTTGTTTTGCCGCTCGTCAAAAGCTATATAATCGTTTGAGAATTTCCATTTGTAAATTATTCCTCTCCGAGGTGTCGCTCGTATACCGTAAAAAGTACCTTTGTCCATCACCGAAAGCTAATAACCGGTGCAACACCACGAAGCCCAACAAAACTCCGGTAAATTGCCCAACCCTTTTTCCCCCCTTGCGTGTACGCTAACGCTAGAATAAGCTATTTCCCCGTGGAGTACAACCGACAGCTCGTTAAACCGAAATTTCCTTTTCTGTGTGTCGCAGGTTCGTCGGCGGTTAACGAGGCGAGTGTCTTCACGTTACGTAACGGCAATAAGCAGGAGAGTGTCTTTGCCAAGCGGAGCAAAAGGACGACGTCGACGACTTGGGCGACGCTGACGAGCTCGGTGGTATCGACGCCCGGCGGTACAGGAGCCGAGGCAGCCTCGAGCGCGGTTGCATTGACGTTGAGGGCCGGTGGCGGTGCTAATGACGAAGACGCGGTGGCCGAGGCGCTGGTGCAGGCGCGCAACGAGTGGAGGACGGGCAACAATGGCTCGGGTGACACCATATCGCTGTCGACGGTGGCCACTCAGCCGCCGATCGAGCTCGTCGTCAAGCCCCTCAGCAAAGTCGTCCTGCCCTGCGAGCTCGAGGGCAACCACTCCAGGCTACTCACACCGACCGCCAGGTATACTTCTCACATTGCTCCTTACACTATATGCTATACCTCTGTTTTATTATACACGTATACCTCTTATTCTCGATTCCTCGCTAGAATCATCTAGCCCCAACTTTTCTTTATTTAACTGTATATATGTATTCACAACTCTGTTTCCACTTGCACCATGCGAGAGCTTTCGTTGTTGGCACTCGTAACTTTCCAACCGACAACAAGAACGATGCTAATGTTGTTGAATTCCATGGGTCTGGTAGTAGGAGCTACAGGGTGCGGCCGGCGAGTTGGTTGCACGACAATGGCCCGGTCGACATGATAACCATAGACACGAGGACGGAAATGAGCGGCACGGGGCACAGGTACATCGGGGACTCGTCGACCGCTGCGCTGCACATCGACAACGTGAGGCTCGAGGACGACGGCGTCTGGACCTGCCAATTCGAGGACGATCGGGAGAAGCTGCTGGTCGGCCGGCCCGTCAAGCTCGTCGTTCTCGGTGAGACTCCATTCGCACCCATTGCTCTCGCACCTCTTTATATTATTATTATTATTTATAAACTATGGCCTTAGGGACGACGAGCTACACACGATACGTGCTGATTTTCACGATTTTGTATCTCATGGGTGGGTGGATTCAAAGACGGAGCAGTACCTATACATATGGTTGCGGGGCATCGGCAATAATAATCTCTCGAGCGCGAATAATGGACGCTGCGATGCATCCCCGGGTTTCGCAATCGTTGTCCATCGAGCCAATAAATTTCGACCCGCGTGCACGCTCCCCCGCCCAAAGTTAAATTGAATTCCTTTGACGAGGGGGGGGGGGGCCCACTTCTCCTTGTTGTTGTACGTTTACCGCGAAAAGTCGAGATTCCTCCTCCTTCGCTCCTACACCCTTTGTACATGGAATATATGTATATACATACATAGCGCAGCGGTAACTCGGTGCTCTATATGCATATTAATCCATCGCGTAACGTGTGTGTACAATAATAACGTGTAACCTCGCGCTGGCCATTCTCTATACCCCCCCCCAGGCTCATCTCGGATGAATATGCATGACGTAAACATTTTTTAACCGCCCGAGGAGCTATAAGCTCTCGCCCTCTCGGGATAAACCGGGGAGCTTTTTTTTAATGGTATATATTCGCGAGGGAAGCGTGCGGAGTTTAAAAAGTTTCGACTTTAATGAAAAAATTATAATTCATCCGCATCGCGCGAGCGTGCACACCTATACCTTGCACCGGGCGCTTGTAGCCGTGATATATAACAATATAGATCGCACGGGGAGAAACGTGGAGGGATGGAAATAACGTTATCGGGTGTAGGTACGCGAGCGTAACTTTTTTTTTTTTGTTCTTTCCGTACTTGGGTAAATTAATGAAAAACACCATTTTACGGTGGTAGGTGTACAGTAATACGCTCGGACGCTACGCTTGATCGACCACTCGAGGAGCGAAAAACACTTGGCAGCATCGAAGCCTTTTAAAGCTTTTTTGGGCTCTACGTAATTACATCGCGCGATATCGGAGCCTTGCAAAAAGATTGTCTTTGCCGATACTTGTATTTTTTCCTCGAAAATTCCCTCTCGTTGAAACTCGTTGAAATTCGAAATCACAAGATCTTCCCCGAGGGGGAGGGGAGCGAAGTTGGCGAAACTTTTCCAACATTTTCCTTGAATCGCTTAATTCTCAAAGTTTGATTTTCACTCTATCGGCCGCGATTTTCACCAATATCGCGCGCGTGAGTTTTTTCCCGATGCTTCGCAGTGGTGGAAATTTTTTTTTTTTCCCCTCTCTTCTCTCATCCGACACGAGTATTTACCACGAAGCGCGTGCTGGTACTGAAATATTTTCCATTACCCCGGGTTTATGTATTCGATCGAGCGATAACAACTTTTACTTTATTTTCGTGGAAAAAGCAATGTTTCACCCTTGATTCCTACGAATCGCTATTGCAAATCGAATCCTCGGCATGGACGCGATACCGTTTGCTGTGGTGTAATTCGATTATTTGGCAATTTTTCACGATCAATTTCGCACGATTCCCATCGACTCTGTACCCAAGAACCAATTGGTGCGAAGGAAAAAAATTAAATAAGAACGCACGGCCGCGCAGCTGCGGTCCGTGTATATACATATATACACACACGGAACGTCGAACTAATGAAGAAAAAAAAAAAAAAAAGAAACTCGCACCACAGCAGCGAGGCAGTGTATGCACGGACCCGACAATTAAATTTCACCGTAATTCCTTCCGAACGCGAGGGAGCTCTCCTTCTCGGCCCTCTGAAATTTGATTTGCTGCCTATGAAAGTCCAGGTCGGCTATCGAAGCCCCACTGGTAATAGTTTTTTTTTTTTTTTTTTCCTCCTTTGGGGAGAAAAAGGCTCGCGAAGGTAGGAGAAGCTCCTTAACTCCGCGCCGTGTATAGAAGCGATATTAGTTCTAGTGATTGATAAAAAGAAAAAAAAATTACATTGGCTGGTACATAAACAGCGAAATTCCAGTGTCTGGCCGCTATCGGATTTTCCACGCTCAATCGGACGCAAACGAAGCGCCTCCCCTTCGCCGCTTCTCTTCGCCTTCTAATTCCCTTACTTATATATATATATATTGCGCCGCGCCTCGGCTCTCCGCCTCTGCGCTCTTCTATTGAATTAAATAAACGTTGGGAGCAGGCAGAAATTGCATCAATGCAAGTGCCGACGGTTGCCCTCCTTTCCTCCATTATCCCCTCTGTGTACACCGCGCATCAGGTATTACTGCGAAGTAATTCTTGTTAAAAGTTAAGGCGCTCCTTTCTGGTGCATCAGCGTTTTTAACGATGTTATCATCGCACGTTCAAATTTATTTGCAAATTGACTTCGTCAAGGTGATTAATTTCATATGTATATATATTACCTGATATTTATATGTAAATAAGATTCCTTTAGCTTTAAGCTGCAAATGTATTCCATTACGGGACAATTAAGACTGACGATTCCGAGATACAATGGGTCAAAGGGTTGGCTGTCAGTATTCTCCTGCGTGGGATGAAAAATGCAGTTTATCCGGTGCTCGAGAAAAATTAAATAGACCTGCGGAGATGAGTGGAGGAGCGAAGTAATAAAAGTCGCGAGCGATACTCTCTCGCCTCGTCACTCCAACTGCGATGAGATTAAAGAAAAAACAAAAAAAAAAAAAAAAGGAAAAAATTCCTCGCGGAAAAGCACCAAGAGAAGAGCAAAAGAATGTCGGGTAATACGCGGGACTGTGTAATCACGCGTGGCATGTTGACGTATCGACATTCGATTCTGTTATCGCTGCCGGTGTTCCTCCCTTTTTTTTTCCCCTCCACCCTCGAGCTCTATTTTTTACCCGCGGTTCGAAAAAACATTTTTCTAACGCGCATCAACTCTCCTCGTTACGAGTATTTGTTCTCAAGAAACGCGCCGTTCTCGTGCTATTTTCCTCTCTTTCGCGACTTTAGCGAGCAGGCCGCGGATTTTGATAAGACCCGTCGAGCAAATATTTACAACGATGACCGGGGGAAAAAAAAAACCACCCCCTCAAGGGAGACGCATCGGGATTACCTATATATGTATATACGGTTGGGGGGGGAAAACGCGAAAAAGAAAGGATATCCCGATCCTGTACGTACAGGAGCTGACTAAGCCGAGCTGTCCGGAGGCTTTCAAAACTTTTCTCTCGGCGTCTCGCGCGATTTTCCTCCTCTAGCGAGGTATAAGCGAACCAGGTCGAGCGAGAGATTCCGTCTTATTGAAAATCTCGGGCAAAGTCGCGCTCGGCTTTGTAATTTACATCCGTCACAATATTTTTCCTCGAACAACCTACCCCGTGCTCTCCAGGCGGTATTTTCTCCTTTCAATCCCCTCGGTTCCCCGTACACGGGGGTTCTTTGTGCTAGATTGCATCCCGGGGACGTGTACGTACGTATGTTTTCAAAGCGACAAAAAAAAAGCCTTTGGTTTTTTATTGGAAATTTCTCACGCTTCGATCGTTACTTTTTTTTTTTTTTTTTTTTTTCTTTTGCAGCGTTAATTCACGAGTCCAATGGACAATGGAGTATTCAACGGACGCTTTTTTTCTGTCCGTACAATCCGTTGTCGAGGTTCATAGTGCGGACGTTTTTTAAACGATAATTGGTGAAAGCGCGGAGATTTATCAAAGAGCAGCACTTCTGCGATACGAGGGGACCGAGTGCGGGTAGGGCGACAATTTATGATTTTCGTCGGCCCAATATGGGATGTGATATGGGCCACTGGAGGGGATAAGAAATTCAACATGGCATGGAAGAGTCAACGCATAGGACTCGGAGGCTATTTTTCCTCCGTATTTAAATTTTTGATGACAATGAGGCCTGTGCGTTTTTCTAAACCGATCCCCTCCAGTGGCCCATATTACATCCCAATACGTGCACGTATGATCGGAGGGAGCCATTGAACGCGTATACACCTTATCGCTTTTTGGCTGGTCAATTTTTCGTTTACGCGACGTGCCGAGCTCACTCGAAACATCGCGTGACAAACGACCCCTTCCAGCCGGATATTTGCATCGCACACCCGCTACACGCCGCAAAAATGCGTGTACCTACACGCGTAGGCGATGCTTTTTTTTTTTTTTTGTTTCACGGCTCTATGCGTTTTTTATTTTATTACTACTCTTGCCCCCCCCCTGCCCCTCGTTTATATAGAGAGTAGCTGCACAGTTGCCGCGGCAGCAGTTCGCGGGTGCTCGTCGGTTTGAATATTTTATCGGGGCAGAGATAAAACCGCTTTTCATGCAAATGGCCCGCGAGTGGGGAGATTAATTTTATTTTTATTTACAAGCGCGCGGATATCCTGCGTACATCCTTTGTTGGAAGCTGCGCTTCGAGTTTTGGCCAGTGAGTTATTATGGAGGAGACTTGTTTTGCAATTTTAGTTTTCTTTGTTTTTTTTTTTTTTTGTTTTTGTTTTTGGGGTGGAAAATTTGGGAGGCGTCCGTTGACTTTGGCTGGAATTTTTTAATTCGTATATCAAGCGAAATTCGATACGTTTGAAGTATGCGCTTCGCCCCGTGTTACTTTTATAACAATAACGAAAGAAAAAAAAGGAAATCCTTTTGTTACGAACGAATTCCGAAATTAATTTTTAAAAATCACGAATTCCGGACGGATGGTCGTTCGTTGTTGAATTAAATCCGAAACACTAGGCGCTCTCGGAAACGTTCTACGGTACGTAAATCGAGAAACCAGGTGATACGCAACATTACCGTCAGATCGACCGTTTTTTTATAAACACGTTACGTGCAAGGACAGACGCTTCACTGTTGTAAACAAAAAGTGAAACGTCCAACAATATTTTCTCGGATGCAGCAGTAAAACGGGGAACATCATATAACTGGGTCGACCAAAGTTTTGCGGTGCTCTCCATCTCTAACTCTGGGGGTGGTATAAATTAACGCGTCAAAGCTCATGCACAGCTTATGGCTGCTTTGATCCCACACGGTTGTTATACATATACAAATATGTACGTACCAATCTGCTGTATAATATATACACACTCGCGTGGGATGGTATGGATAATACACACGTATGTATATGTGTGTGCACATCCGCGGGGCAGTAATTATTGACGCGAGCCAAGTGACGCACCGGCCACTAACTACCCATTGATTAGCTCTTGGGAAGCGGACTCGTGATTAATGGAAGATCCACGTCAACACATCCGCTCTCCGATCTATAGTTGCAGGCTTTCACCGGCACGGCCCATCTTCGGCAGCCGACATCTTTGCCCCTTTCGATCGTATACACACGGCCCCTCCTTTCGACCCAGTTCATTTCGCATCAATGATGTTTTATCGGCAGTACGCGCAGAGCCGCGCGATCGATATATGAATGCCAAATTCCCGCGCAAAGCCCCAAGAGGGGAAGAACGGGGCGTTAAAAGGCAAGAGAGCCCTACATCCCGCGGTGCGAGGATAATTTTTCAAAATTGAAATTCCTCGGCGGTTGTAAACAAAAGGCAGGCAGAGATGGAGATAAGGGAGCGTCAAAGGAGACTCCGAGACTCGATGGCGGAGGGGTGGTCACAAGCCGCGAGATTAAAAAATTTGAAATGAAAGTCGGCGTGTAGAAAAGAAGAGTCGGGGCGAGGAGGGGCAGATCGGGGAGAGGGCAAAGGATGTATATATAGAGAGAGAGAGCTGCCTCCAGCACATGCTCTGCCAAGTCAGATATCTCTTTCTTTCTTTCTTTCTGGTGCCCACTGGCTCGAGATGGATGGAATGGCTCGAACATGAGACCCGCTCCCTCTCCGCAATTTCGCCCACCCCCCTCTGGGTCCCTTATGATTTTTCTATTTTTTCCGCCCGACTTTTCACTTCGACCTTCTTCTTCGATCCAACTTTTTTTTTTTTTTTTTTTATCACCCGAAAGGAGAGCCGCGCTCGCGTCTTTCTCTCTCGGCAGCTTGTCTACACCCGAGATTATTTTTTTTCTTCTTCTTCATCTTTTCCCTTGCCCACCTCGTTTTTTCGTCTTTCGTCGTTCTCCTCGTGAAGAAGAAGGGGAATATATATACATATATGTAGGTACATTCCGCACACTCTTCCTTCGGGAAGCGGCCGACGGAGCGTAATAAAGTGGAGTGGTCAGTCAATAGCCCGGAGCTTCCGCTGTCGATGCACTCGGAGCTGTCATTCGAGCCAAAAGCTTTTCTCTGGTTTTACGACGTTGTACATATACACATGCCTAGCCCCAGAGTGGGTGAGTGCATTTAGCACGATTCAGCAGAAAAGGCCCGAGAGAGGACCTGTCCAGCTCACGCGAGCACCTAAATGTGCCAGCCAGTATGTATAGGAAGAGAGAGAGAGTTCAACCGTGCCATGTGCTCTAATCGCTACTCCTTATGCCAAGTGTGTTTCAGTGCAACGTGGCTTTGTTTAGATCCTGAGGTACCTGCAACTTATTTACAATCATACATTGAAAAGGAGATGGCCCATAAAAAGTACTCAATGCTTTTCGCGACACAAGTGCATGAGTATTTATTTTACTAAAAAAAAAAAAAGCATTATTATCATACATAAATTACGAGATTGGTGTTTTTTTTTTTATTTTTTTTTTTTTTTTATTTATTTATTTTTTTTTTAATAAAACAGAGGTTTATTTTAAAAATCCATTTGGTTGGCTGTATTTAACAACTAAAATGATAAACTCGATGAGAGACAAATAAATCGTGAGGTGAGCTCGTGTTGAATAACCCAAATAGCACACCGAGTACGGGGCAAACGATGAATTGGCAATTTTGAAACATGAATTTTAATATTAACTTGGCTTCTCCGAGCCAAGTCCATTAGAGGTATCTACCCATCACTAAAATGTTGAACATCGAGTTAGCGAGGCGCGCGTCGGGGTGTCGAATTATCTTCGCGAGAATAATCCATTAAGGGCCGCTCGGTCGTTAAAAAGTTTATTTTTCAATTATTGATTGAATCGCCGGTGATTGGCACGGCCAAATGAGAAAAGCGATACCATCCCCCGGCACTCCAGAGTCCTCCATTAATTAATCTCTTCCCTCCGCCGACGTTCGATTAGGCCCGTGTATACGCGTGGGCCGGTTTATTTCGCGAAAGCCATAATGCACCCAACAATCTCGTTTTTTTCCTTTTTTTATTCATGTAAATGATCTTTGTGAATTTTTATCCATCCTCGGGGAAAAGTTCCAAATGAAGCCTCTCGCTGGTGCCGAGCTTTAATTAATCAACCAGCTCCCCGCTGAGGATTTCATTTTTACAACGATGCCTACGTAACTACGCCCCTCACCCCCTTACACTCTATCTCCGAGACTTTTGAAAAAGCAGTTTAGTCCTGAAATTCGAGTCGCTGAACTTTTCGTCCCGTAAACTTTTTTAAACCCAGCGACGAGAATGTTCTTGCAAATCGGATCGTCCTTGGCTCTTTTTTTTTTGGTTTTTCCTTTCTGGTTACAATGCCCTACGGATACATCCTTTTTTGCGTTTTTTTCCCAAATATAGCTGCTCGAACGAGTCGAAAAAGCCAACCTCGATGTTTTCGGCTAAGCTTGATTTCACGCGACAAGCTTTTTCAGGAACAATGAAAACCGCGAAATCCAAATCCTCCCTACCTCCACTATGACTCGCGAACGAGATTCTCCGAGGAAAACGTCAAATAATCCCACACGAGACCCTCCGTTGGCTCTTGTCTTCCCCCAATCTTTTTTCCGCCCCCACCATACGTGCGTGGATAAGGTAAGAAAAATTGCTCGACTCCCAATGCATAATTCATCACTCGAGTGGTATAAATCGACCGCGTCCCCGTCACTCTTTCTCAGCTCCGCGAATCACCGGTTGTCCCGACATGAAAAATTAAAATCGGCACTCGGAGGGACAAAAAAAAACTCGGCGTTTTTATAAACCCTTCGAGGAGTAAGACTCGAAGGCAATCGCGTCTAAAAGGCTTTTGCATCTAATAACTTTGCGGAGCTGCAGCCACTCTGCATTTTCCTCCTTCGAAATCACGGCTAATGAAAATGCACGGATTATCGCCCCGTAAAGAGAATGGAATAAGCCAGGGGGGGTTGGAGCACAAAAGTTAAATCTTAATGAAACAAAAGACATCGCGATAAGGCATTCTTCAAACAATTAAAAAGTTTTTAAGCCTGGCATTCGAAGGGGGGGGGAGGGTCACCGAGAGCCGCGGGGCTTTGAAAATGTAATTAAAATGTAAAATTTCGCGCCAAGCAATAATAGGACAGCAGCACCGGAGACGCTCTTCCGCTTGATTTCTCCGGCAATAGATTCTTGTCTCCGCATAGAGCGGGGATATAAATATATGTACATAGAAAAGCCACCCTCCCCTCCTTCATTTATCTTTCACTACTGCTCTTAGCCCCCCCCCCCAAGATTAGCGACTCGAAAGGCTGCACCTCCTCGCGTGCACATTTGATGAGCCCTAGCCCCGGTGCGATACATCCTCTCTCTGCATCGTATACCTCCCACCCCGGACCTTTAAAATCTCGGTTGGGCATCTCTTTTTTCCAAATCTCACCCCAGGACTCGCTCCCACGTGCCATCTATCATCCGCTGCCTCTGCACGGAGGCGTCGTTTGTTATCCGATATCCATTAGCCACGCCGTTCGTAATCGATGATCCGGCCCACGGTTGCTCTATACGTAGCCACCCCCCCAACGGATGCATTAAGCAAGAATGGTATATACACGCCCTGTTGTAATACGTACCCATACACGCGGTGGATTGTCCGTAGCATGTATTATTTGACCCGCGTTCCTCTTTCCCCCTGCACCGGGGGGATGAACACACAAGCATACGCGTATGGCTATATGCTAAAGGAGGCAAAGGACCAAATCTCAGCCGTACTGTTGTATACTGGATGCACCGGTGGTGGTCGCGTTGTCAAGACTCTCTCTCTCCCTATCTTGGGCATATGAAGGGAGAAATGTCACCTGCATTGTTGTAGCGGGGATTTCCTAACGAGAGCATGTACAGCTTCCTCTTGGTGTCCATTCGGGGGTAAAACGGCTTCCCCTCGCAGCCGTGGAGCCGATAGTCCTCCTCTCGCATTCCAACGGATCGCCGCGAGATTAAGGAGCCAGCTTTGACTCGGCGTTCCCGCGCCATATCTTGGTATCTCTGGGTTTTTCTTCCATCTCCTTTGGCCTCCCGCGGGTTTTGCACACCGCTCCCGACAGGATACCCCTCCCCTGCGCCCCCGCCATTGGTTCGGCCGAAATTACATTTCGCCGCGTGTTCGATATCCCGTCCTCCTTTCTTCTCCCGTGAGCTTTCGTCATACCTCGCGGAGCTTTTTTCCATCCCCCACCCCACTCTCGCCTTTGTTTTTCTTTTTTTTCATTTACGTTTTACGATGCTCGCATGAACATATATATATATATATACACGCGTGTGGTTCTCTGTTTTGCGGGCGTGACCCAGTGGGGCGGGGTCAACGGGGTTTTTTAATCACGCGGTGCAAATATTTGTTTGCTTCCGGTTCATCGCTGCTTCGTGTATATGCACCCACACGCGCGCATCATCGAATCGCTGTGATTTGAAAGCTGTTTGCGTTAATTTTCGCGATTGAAATAAATTACTATCGATTCTCTCCCGGGAAAGAGCCGTTGGCTGCGGAGGGAGGAAAAAAAAACAAAAAAAAAGAAAAGTTCAATCTTCGCGTCATACAAAAAATGTTAATAGCTCTCGGTACATCCACTCGGGGAGACAGATGTATTTGCATTTTAAAAGAAATCCCACCCCCCGAGCCTTCTTCCTCTCTGGTGCGCCCCTCCCTTGACAAATTCGTAACTGTCTCGCGAGATATCAAGACGGTGTTCCGGCCGTCTCTCTCGTCTCCTGTACACTTGCGGGTACTATTTTTTTTTTTTTTTTTTTTTTTTTTCATCCACCTTCGTAACTGATAAAAAGGAGACGCGCGCGCGCGAGGACGACGAGCCCGAAGTTGTATAAGACGCGAATGTACTGCTTCCACTTACTAGAGCGCGCTCGTTTATCACTGGTGCAACTCTCTCGTGCTCGCTATTTTTTTTTTTTTTTTTTTTTTTTTTTCCCCAGTATTTTATATTCCATTTGCTGCAGAGAGGGCGAGGCGGTATTTTTTATTCCACTTTCGAGTGCGTCCGCGGCTCCTTTTACCTGTACCCAATGTTACTTGGTTTATTGCGTTATCGCTTGCTTTGGCGGCCGCTGAGAGGAGGATTTGAATAAACCAGTATGCGCTGCGACGATATTTTTATGAAATTCCCGATGCCTTTTCTTTTTCTCGTGGACAACAGTAATGTACATTGGATTTAGATTTGCTCGGGCACGTTGGTACGGTACATTTCTGTTTATCGGTGCGTTATAGCGACAACAGTTTAGGCTGCTGAATTATCCCAGTTAAAGTATTACTTTTTTTAATAATCACACGAATGGTTGATAAATAATGTTTATGACGAGGGTGAGTCCAAGTGATTTTTACCATCTGTTGAAGAATCTATGATTTAATTCATCGTATCATTCAAATAGTATTTAATGAACAACCAAACAGAAGATCGAGTTCTCAATTCGAGCATGAAAACTAAATAAAACACGAAATGAGTAACTCCGCTGTTGATTGCATACCCAATTAAGAAGACAGCTAGCTTTTGAAACTTCTCTCATTATTGGAAATCGATACACGACCCAACTGCGAGCTGAGCGTTAATTTAAATTGAAAATGAAAAAAAAAAAAAAAAAAAAATGATCCTAATAAATACTACTACTGCTGTCTTTATTTTTTTTCTTTCATCCATTATCTTTATTACTCCTTTTCTACCAGCAAGTGTTCACCATCCTCGTGAATTCGAGAAACTGACATACAATATCTACAAAGTACGTTAAATAATCCATTGCAGTTTTTGTAAAATCAAAGTCCAATGATGAGTGAAAAATTTGATTTATCGAATTCTCCATATCCATGATTATTATATGGCATTTGAATTTAAAATCAATAGCCAATTGAATTTGATAGATAAAAAGAAACATCCCACGAGTGTTGAGTAAAAAGTTTTAATTTTACAAGGGGCCCCATGGCAACTGAACGAGCTTCAGCAAAGGTGTGTGGGTGCTCGCGAGCTTATTTCGTTAACTCTGGGCTCTCCACTCCTTTCGACAGTCCTCTTGCCCTCCTCTTATCCTTTTTTTTTTTTTTTTTTTTTTTTTTCACCAGCACGCTACTACCTCTCCGTGCCTATGTATATACGTATACACACCTGTTGCACATTTGTTGCGACGCAGTGAGCATCGAGGGAGGGCTCGCTCTGCGTGTATATATATATATACGTAGACGTACCTGGGCAAATTCATGAATAATTACAGGAAACGTGCCGAGCTTAGCTCCCCGGCCTTTTTTCTCCCACCCTCTCTTTCGTTCAATGCCGAGATTGAAGTAAAACTTTCTTTTTAATTACCACTGAGAGAGGAATCTTTTTTTTGTTTTTGTTTTTTTTCTGCAAACAAGTCACTAGATGTATATTTCCATCCTCACACGCGACTTTAAATTCCCAAGCAAGAAATCCCCGCGCTGTTGCGTCGTTTTGCGAAAGGAAGAGAATCCTCATGTTTTATTGATGAAAGCCGTGAACACGCTCTTCCTCCTCCTCCTCCTCCGTGTCGTTGCTCCAAGAGTCCCTTTTTCTCGCTCGCCTGCACCGCCTCGACTCGGATACATTGTAAAAATGAGAGCAAGAGTCGGGTGCTCCAAATGAACGAGGGAGGCGTACTTTTTTTTTTTTTTTCATATCCGCAGATTAAATAAAAATCCGGGTCACGACGGCGCTTCCTATCCTCCGTCTTTCATCGGGCGCTCGCCTCGCCGCAAGATTCGGCGTGAAAGGCCGCTCTCTCTTAAGATAAATGAGAGAAGAGCTGGGGGGGGGAGGAAGGGAAGAGTCTCCCCGATAAGAAAAATCCTTGGCTTTTCGCTGGATTTTATACCTTTCCGCTGTTTTTTTCTTTGTCTTGGCGTTTTTTTTTTGTTTTTGTAAAACGCACGACGCGTTTGGACGCCTGTCGTTCTCGCTTTGAAAAATAGTTTTATTTTTTTTTTTTTTTTTTTTTTTAATGCAAGCTCCACCGAGTCGTGCGAGAAAAGCTCGGGACTGGAGCAAAGAAGAAAAGAGAGCGGAGGGTAAATCTCGTGTATTTATTGGCTGCCCCGAGCAGTCCGGATGATCATTGGAAGAGGCATCCTCTCGGCCGGGGAAAGTGGATACCTGGGCCGTCGCGGCTAAGAGCGCCTCGCCCTCTCGATTGGATTGCCACCCTTTGGCTCCATACACATATACACTCCCTTTTTCCATCCCCGGGTCTTTTTCACCTTGGCTTTTGTCGTCCTCTCTTTTCTTTGCAGCGTCTTACGACCGGATGCTCGTTCTTTCCCTCTTTCCACCCGTGTCCCCCTCCCTAACCACCGGGGATTAAGGTAATCACGTGATATTCCTTCCGATTGCTTTTTCCCCTTGTGCTATACAGTCGCTCGTGAGTGATGGTCGCGTTTAGCCGCGCCATCGATACGCAATTGCGTTTGCTCGAGTGCCTGCCATTTTTTTTTCTACCGAACGGAGCGTATTTATGTACCTGTATAAAATGTACATGCCGCGGATGAAGAAAAATTCCCTACCTGTACTTCATATCCAGCTGATGCTCGTCGGAAGCATGCCAAGGTAATAATAGTCCGAATTTGTGTTGATAATCGCGTTGTGCCTACTGATACACGCACTAGGGGTGTACATGGGTATTGATGAGCAATTAGACACAGCTGCTGATTACACGTGTGCTCAAGCAATTTCGCGATGCGCCTACTCAGCGCTGTGGCTATATACGTCCTTGCGTGCGCTATACAACAAGGCGATCCTCCCAAGCGGAAACTAATTTAATCTATTAATTTAACCCGCGTCGGGGGGAACAGCTTAATGTTGAAAAATATATTGCGCTGCAAGAGAGGGAGCGTTAAAAAAAAAAGCGAGACGTCATTTGCTACATTAAAAGGGTGGAAAAGCTTTTGCAAGCTCCGTACGTAGGATTATCACGAACCGAGTTAGGTACAGGTGCAAAAAGGGGCTCCAAAGCTTCATTGTTTCATGACATCTTTTAGAGGGGCCCTCCACCTTTCTCGCTGATGTACCGTATGCGCATGACGAGCTTTGACCTGCTCCGCCTACGGGATTTATGGTTAAATATAATAGGCACGATGTTTTTTCATTAAAAAATTTGCTTGGGTATGGATAAGTGGAGTAGTATTTATGTTTGGGCGTATTACGCGGACGGACGGATGATCAGATAATTGTAGGATTGTAATAATAATGTAATGGTAATGAACACAGTGATGATGATGGTGGAACGTGTTGTGTTTGCAGAGGCCCCGCGAGGGACGTATCTGTTGATAGACGGTCGCCGGCTGGACCCGGGCAACCAATTCGTCCCGGTGAAGGAGGGCTCGGAGTTGACGCTCGAGTGCGCAGCCGAGGGTGGCAACCCGGCCCCGGTCCTCGCCTGGGGCATGACCCTGTCGCAAGCGACGCTCGACGGACCGGAACAGCCCCCGGATAATCTTACCATTGTGCCGGCCAGCTCCCCGATACGCAGCGGCGCCCATCTCAAGGTACTCAGGGGACACCACAACGCGACCATCATATGCGTCGCTCGGCACGTCACCCTCGCTCTACCCATGAACGCCAGTATTCTGCTCGACGTGCAATGTGAGTATCTTTTTTTTTTTTGTTTTCATTTTCTCCTTTTCACTCTAAAATGTATGCTATGATTTCTTTTTTCTTTTTTTTTTTGTACTTTAATGGGACAAATATTTGTTTTGGAAAAGCGTCCGCGAGACGACAACAATAACACAGCCACACCGTCTGCCTGCGTCTCGTTATGATCCAAATAAAACTCCAGACACCTAAACAACGAGTACGCCAGGATAGGGCAAACATGACCATCATTTTTTTTTGTTCCTTCTTTTCCTTGGCATGAAACATTCACGGCTTATCTTACACTCTTGAAAAAAAAGGACATTTTTTGACGAAAAAAAAAGAAAAAAAAAAAACGAAAGAGAGTAGCGAAGGCGATAAGCACTCGCCAGCGCGTACGAGAGGGATATCAAAGGGAGCGTAATAGAGAGTCTCTCGTACGGCGTCGGAAGCGGGTGGATGGGAGATGCCAAAAAATATAAAGGGAAGAAAAACAAAGGGGAGCCGGGGGATGGAGGAGCTAGCTTTTTCGGAGGAGAGGCCAAAAGGGAAAAGCTGCCGACGCGGGGATTAACTCTTGCCGCAAGAACAAAAACGCCCAGACAGAAGGACAGAGAGATGAAAAAAAAACCAACACGCGTGTGTACCACCACTGGAAACCACCTCGAGTACACGTGTATATTGTGCACTTCGATGCCTTCCACAGTCGCCCGTCTGTCTTTTCTCACCTTTGCCCCCCGTCTTTTCTTCCCTCCTGGCCTAATAAACAGCCCCGCTAACATCGCTCGCGCATAAATTAAAAAGTCGCGTTACGCGTGACTCCCGAGCAAACACTTGGGGATCTAACAAACTTTGCGACGGTGAAAAAACAAAGAGGCAAAGAAGACGAGCCGCGGTAATCGAAAAACTTTTTCCCTCCCTCGTTTTCTTTTCTCCCTTTAACTCGTCGCACTCCTGCAGTCCTCGGCAACTGCATGTCCGCACACCTAGTTTTTGAGACTCCGCGAAAGCGGACGGATGGAAAAAAAAAAATAAATAATAATCCGACGACGCACTCTCGCGAGGAGTGTCGTCGGTTGTTGTCCGGTGCACACCTCCTCTAATCTTTGCCGGGTTTCCCCAGCCAGAGCAGCGGGTCGTTAATTTTTCACGCCAACTCGCGAGTCTCGCGGATGAAAGAGTTGAAAATGAAGGGGCCGTCACTGCTGCTTCCGCTGACCCTTTTTCCGCCCTTTGTTCTTCGGATTCTCCTGCCCCCACCTACGAGCGCTCCCTCGCAATAATACCATTGTGCTTTTGGATTTCCAGCTCGACGCCCCCCTTGCTTTTATATCTATCTGTCCCTCCTCTGGCGTCCCCGGGTTTTTTTCTTTTAATCTTTCCTCCTTCGCAAAAGCAAAATTTCTCTTTCGGAGACGAGCATCGAATTCCGGGGGACAAGTTTTTCGAAATACAGCCTCCACATAGAGTTTGGTCGACTGGAGCTTTTTTCCCTTTCGAGCAAAAGGTCAATATTGCGAGGGAGAGAAAAAAAAAAAAAAAAAGAGGAACGCGACTCCTCGCGAGTCTTCCGAGCGCGTTTGAAAGCAGCCCGTCACTCCGAAAGCTCCGGCAGGAGGGGCACGTCTAAAATATAAATTACATTGAAGCCGCTCTCGAGCCAAGACCAAGTCGTCGGCGTATACGCGCGGAAATAAAAGAAGAAGGAGAGGAGGAAATGCAGAAAGGAAGGAAGCTCCGGGAGAAGGTGTCGATATATACATCCCGCGGGCGAGAGTTAGCTCCGGGTAATTGAAAAGTGCCTCTCGACACTTTGAGCCGTTATATAGAGAAAATATATACGTTATACGCTCGGGGACTTGCTCTTCTTTCGGCGCCCGGCTGCCGATAAGTACAATGTGGGCACGTCTCTTTACTGGGGGGGGGGAGGGGTAGAAGGGGACGTATCGATTATTCTCGGATGCGCCTTGCATTATATCCACCCTTGGGGGCCCGCGTGTTTTGCAGCGGCTGCGGGTGAGATCGGGTCGCTCGTTCGCCCGGAAAATTTGCATCCCGTGCTCTGTTCTCTCGCTCCGCTGGTGCGGCTGTCGAAAATATTTCCCGCGCCACAAACAATGACAAATTTCACGCTTCCCCGCGAGAGGTTCTTCCCTCCCGTGTTTCTATGCTCCTCTATGTTGGTGAAAGCGCGGAAACGCCTGATTGACGCTCTTGCGGGGGATGGGGGAGGAAAACCCTTTTTTTTTTTTCTCGTATCAAATCTCTTTTGTTTCGAAAATTTTTCCGCTGCACTCGGCGCCGATTGTGCGCTCTTTCGCCAACCCGAGCTTTTTGGCTTCCGTTTTCCAGTGATTTCCGAGGGCTTGCCCTGTATTTTCCGGAAATCGAAGGCACGCGCTCCAACGAGCCATTTTTCACTTGACGATTCAATTTCACGTTTTCACATTTAAAACGCAATTATACACACTTTGACAGTCGATGTTTGACCGAGTAAAAACATCACAAGCCGAGCGGATTAATCAAATAACCCACTACGGGAGGGGGGGGGGCAATGAAATTTCGAGACTCGAGTTTTTCAAATACACCCCTAGTCCATGTGAAACCACCACCGAGGAGCTCCAATGTATTTACTTCCTGTTCCTCTACCCCTTTGCGATTCTTTTACCCGTGCCCGGCCCGTTATTCGAATTAACCCAGTAAATTATGAACCAGCGGGAAATGCTGATGGCACTTGAGGCTTATTCGATTTGCCCAATGGGAGGGGAAGGGGAGGCTTGCGCACAAAGCAAGTGCAATCGATATCAAATCACGAGCTTTCGATCTGCATCCACCTACGGCCGAGCGCATGCGCTAGTTGGAAAAACTCGCCAAAAAAAAACATGCGTCGCGAAAGCTCCTGACAAAATGCTCGAGTTTACCGCTGTAAAAAGAGAAACAGCGCAACGTAATGTAATCGGGCTCGAAAAATCGGCAGAAAGGAATATAAGCGCCAGAAATGAGACTCACCTGTGGAGGTGGATCTGCATTATCTCTCAGTGGGAGGGGGGGGAGGTGGCTTGGCTAGATTACTTTTTGGCGCAACCGCAAGGAAATTACTCGCTGCTGGGCGTCATTTGCAAAGGGTCGAAGAGATCCGCCGAGTTTATCCGCAGTGGCGCTCGAAACACCTCGTGGGCTTATTGCAACGCGCCACGTGTAGGGAGGTGGGCATGAACTCCCTTGTTTTAAATGATATTGCAACGTAAGACGGTAGGGTAGGAAAATTGCCTTCCGCACCGAGTCTTGGATTATATACGCCGTATACGGGAACAACTGACGGCATATTTGTACACGCGGGCACTCGGAAAAAAAAAACAAAGTTATACTCGGAGTCATATAGATACGCAAGGACTGGCTTTTCCGTATCGATTTTTCGCCCTTTAAAAATGTTTTCCCTTTTTCGCTACTAAAAGGGCAAAGGAGGATAAATAGTACACGCAGAGAGGCGCTAAAAAAACATAGTTTTAGTGCAGTCAATCAATAAACTTTTCAAATGTTTTTTTGCAAAAAAAAAAAAAAAAAATTGAGTTTTGATGGCCTACTCTCTCCCGTTGGAATCAGCATATTACACAATGGAGTGTCAACAGCGGAGATAATCCATCCTCCGAACCCTCGCAGTGCAGAGATGAACACAATACGCGCTATGCTTCATTTTTGCGTAACTGTATACCGAAATAACTGTGCTCATCTCCGTCAGTTGGACAGGAAGAAATACAGCACTCGATAAAAGTAGTTCCGGGCAAGTGCGTGCTTTTCGTTTCTTCCGATGATTTGTCAAACGTAGTTGGGGGTAAGCAAGCTCTCTCGTCTTGATGGTTGACAAGCTCCAGTCAAGCCCGAAATTCTACCGCTCCATGTACCCCCGACTGTTCTGCCGATTCATACTAATATACACACACACAGAGAGAGAGAGAGAGATTTCGCCATTCACGTCGCTCACTTGGCTACACTCAATCAATCATATTCAAATTTAACAGGAGGCCGACTCGCTACCTCGATCCTCCTCCCCCCGTCACAGCTGCCGGAGCTTTGAAGCTCTGCGATCTACATCTGCTTTGTACGGTTATATTGCGACGTGTCGCGCGGCCTCGCGCTGCCAGTGCCACTCTAAATTGCTTCTGCAACGCTACTCCCTTACTCCTCCTCTTGTTCCTTTCTATGGTTGGATACTCTCTCTCTCTCTCTTAGAAACAATGCTACATTGTTCCTCCGATGTATAAGCGATTGTCTCGACTCTGTTTTGCCTAAAACAACTCACTCCTGCGCCGCTGCACGAGTGTCGAAATTAATAAAGCTCGAGATCTACTCTCGGTAAGACAGTGTCATTTTTTTTTTTTTTTTTTTTGAACACTAATCTTTTTATGCGAATGAGTGGAAAAGTCAACAGGTTTATTACTGACTGCTTCGTCGAGTGACGAGTAAAATTTTGTTGTTCCCATAAATGTTGGTGTTGTGTTTGTTTGATTTCCATTTCCTAACAATTAGAATTTTCTACCAACAGAACCAGTGAAAAATACAAATAAACTTTTTTGAGCGACCATTCGCCGCTTTAAAAATACATGACTTTAAATATTCACCGATTCAGTTCAGGAAAGTTCTATTTATTTTATAAAGCTATCTTCCGTTTCAGCTCACGAATCAATATTTCCTATTACTTTGGCAAAATTATATTTTCAAGCTGCCGACGAGCTTTTCATTCCACACGTTGATTCATACTGTTATTTCATAAGCACTGCGAATCAGCGAATAGATGATTTTTCGAAAAATTCGCTTCAACAGCACCCAATCGATTCGAAATTCCTGCTTGTAAAATATCGACGCACAGTAAAGTGTGTGTGCGCGTGCCTACCCATGAGTTTGCCGATCACGTCGGTACACCAGCCAAAAGTTGCCGTAGAGGCAGCAAAGTACGTGGCCCTCCTCCTCTTCGAGTGCTCCCTACAGCAGCCAACGCCACAGTAATTGATTTACAAGCAGACAGAGGAGAGCCTGACTGACGCTATTGCTCCCGGGAAAGGAGACACCGGCGACAGCTCGGCTGCCACCGTCTCTCCCCACCCCCCCTATATATTACACCCAGGCTTCCACTTTGCGTCGCCTCTTTCCCGATAACTCTTCTTCCGTTGTTGGCTCTTTAAACTTTGGCCGGGTGCTCGAGAGAGGCCAAGTACAGTGAGCGACACTTTTTTCCCCCCTTGCGCATTCCGTTTGTACAACTTTATCCCTCTCATTTTAATTTCAAGCTATTGTCGCGCTGCTGATGCACTCGATGAATACTTCAACGAGGTACCCTTTGACAAAAAAAACCTCCTTGGCTGTTGATGGACGTGCTCTGGTTGCGGGTGAAAATTTTACGACGCGTGCCCAACAAAAGCGAGACGAGGAGCTAAAAAAAAAAAAAAAATGACAAGCAAAGCTGCATGTATATAATGCGCGAAAAGCGAGCCGAGAGGGGCTCGAGCAATTTTTGTCAAGCCAGGTTAAAGGAAGCCGGACGGGAAGGATATTGTTTCCATACTGGCTTAGACAATAGGGCACTCGGCCGGGGTTGTCCCGTGAGGTGCTCTCCCCGGGATCCGCTTTTCCCTGCAGCCGCTGATGCGGACGAGGAGAGCTGATATCCGTTTTGTTCTTCTTCTTTTCTCCCCCCCCCCTATTTCTCCCTTGTCGGTAGTTTCGAGTGTTCCCGCGAGCAACTAGTTCGCGAAGAGTTACGCTCTTTGAAGAGGATCAGGCCAAGGAGAATTAGCGAAAGTTGTCTCCGAGCCAAAAGAGCCCAATAGACTCTCTCTCTCTCTCTACACACACTCGTTGGCTCTCTTACACGCGAGGTGCACCCATACCGAAAGGATTTTTTTCCTTAACAATTGAAACAAGAGAGTGGGCTTATGCCTCGGGTTGCTTGTTTTCTTCCCCTCTCGAGCGGAAAACTGCGCTCTTGGACTCTTGCCCTTCGAGGCTTCGGAAAAGAGCTTGGCTCGAATATACGTTTGATTAAACTCGACTCGTACTACTTGCCCTCGTGTACATTTGTATAAACGTATGTATACAAGAGTATACGAAAATACAAAAAAATCATCTGTTCGCCGAAACACGTGATCCCTCGTCGATCGTGTGTACTCGTGCACGTATATATACTACTATGGTTTTCCAAACGGCTTAGCGTTTAAACTCGGAAGATCAATGGCCGCGCTGTGCGAGAGTTAGCAGAGAGAACAAATGAACGGAGCCAAGGCAAAGAGAAACGACGAGGTGTCGCGAGCTCGTTTACTTACCTTACACCCCCTCGTACGTATATATACATATACGCACACACACATATATATAGCCCTTATCCGGGTATAGCGGCAGTTCTCTCTTCCTTTTCCTCTATTGAAAATTCATTCCACCAGCCGTCGCGCGCTCTCGTGTATACCTACGGCCAATCTTCCCACCCATTTAATCCACCGTCTCGGCTATCTGTGACTTTTCTTTCTTTTCGCTCTTTCCTCCTTTCTCCCCCCCCCCCAACATTAGACGACCGACGATCGCTCCCCGTTATCACCCGATGCTGCCTTCACAAATCGTTTAAACTCTGTCAGAGCACGATAGTTTGCACCATAAATTGGCCTCGCATTTTAATTTGCAAAAATCACCTGCTTTACAGTGCAGGGACACATGTTTCACGTGTACACAGGGTACTAAAAAGAGCTGGCTGTCGCGCCAACAGAAATTGAATACTAAAGTAAGTTAGAGCCCATACCGAGGTTCTCCATGTATGCATACACACACACGCGAGTGTTATTGCACCCAGTGGCGCGTCCATTGATATACTGTACGGAATCCTTTGGAATGCCTTATACTGTGGCGCGCGTCTTGTTTACGCTCCCACTTTCTTTTCCGCCGTTTTCAATTACCCACCTCCGCCCCGCGAAAACGCCTTTCAACCACACCTTTCGACGCGCGTTATTACACCTACTACCCTTCTTTTTTTTTCTTTTTCTTTTTTCATTGGCTCTCTTACCTCTGCGATTTCGCGCTACGCGCCCTTTCTGTAGTATAGGTATAACACGTCACACAGAATTTCTGCCGTCAATCCCCATCCAATAACAAATGGACTCGAGTTATTCGCGGCACGACAACTTTCTCCCGAAATCGCGAACGCGGTCGAACGCTAGGGGATGATTGGCCCGTGGGGGTAGGTGGACATCTACACACACATACCCGAGGAAAGATGAGCCCGAATATGTCTCAGCAATGCCACCGTGGAAAAGCCATTGGTATAGGGAGCGACGGTGGAATTTAAGCGCCCGTATTTGCGCGTCTCTCGAATTTCCACTTCGCGTGTTCGCTATACGGCTGACTCGCGCTCATACACGCGTATACCATACGCAAGAACTGCAACAGCTGCGTAAACAGAAAAGCAATTCTATATTTAAGCGCGGCTGTTTTTGCTCGCGCGATTTCCATCCGCATGGCTGCGGAGACACGGCGACATTAGTTTTTAGTTTGGAAAGGAGAGCCTTTTTTTTTTCACCCCGATCGATCGCTGAACGTCAAGCGAGAGACAGCTGGTTACTCTGCTGATCTCTCGTCCAGGGCCTTTATACCATTTGAAGAGTAACATTTTCGTTGTAGGTATGGTGATTTATATACACTGTTTGTACAATATAAATTACCATCCAAAGTAGTAAATTATCGTCATCATTCAAGCACAGTAATTTTTTATTATTTTGTTTTCCTCAGCAAAATTACGTACACGTTACACAGCGTGTGCAGCCACTTGAACCAGATGTACAGAAGGGGGGCTTTATCTCGATTTACATTACAGATTCGCTTGCTCTCTGCAGTCCGTTTCTGTACTCGGGGAGATCGAGAGTACATGTTTGAAGGGCCTTGCCCCCGGCTAATAGATGCGCATCCACGCTTATAGGTACACGTTATTGGAATATACCTATATACACCCGGCCCTTGTAAAAATGATGATGGATCGCAGTCGCGGGTGGAGGGAGATGCTTTGGAATTTCACACGCGCGCACGCTCCGCGGGAGAAAAAGCGAGAGAGAGGGAATAAATGTCCTCGTGTGAATTTAGCCAATTTCTCTTCGCCGGAAGTCCTAAAAACAAAATACGAGCTCGAGGGGGGGAAAGAACGTGCAGTAAACGGGACGACAGTGCGGATGATTTAAAATTTCGGTCACGACGGCGGCGCCGTGGCAACGACAAAGGAGAAAAGCGTCCTCGCCCGGGCGTGGGGCTGGTTGTACGGCGACGTTATAAACATTATAATGCCGAGCGGGAGGGACAATTGCACCTACCTTTGGAATTGCCGGGAGGGACATTTTCACTTTGTGGCCCCCCGCTCTTGTAATCCTTGGCCCGTGCTCGCGTGGCGAGGGAGGAAAATCCGACGGAAAGTTGGTTAGCTTCGCCCACCTCTGTCGGAAGTAAGAGTGAAAGGAGAAAGGGGAGAAGAGAAACGAGAGTAGCCTCTCTCTCTCCTATACTCACCGGGCTTAGCTAAATCCTCGCGGATGAACGGACGTTATCGTCCGCGCGTGCATACGTGCCTCCTATATAAACCCACCTCCTAACTCTGGCTCTTGGAAAGGCAATCCTTTTTTTTTTTTTTTTTTTTTTATATGAAAAAATCCGAATCGATTTTGGATTTTTATTCGTGGAGAACGCCGGGCTGCCGTGTAAACGGGGAAACTGGCTCTGATAATGGATTTTACCGATGGAAAAAGGGGTATGGGGCCGAGAGGAAGTAGGGGGAAATAGGGAAATCCGAAAGCATTGGCGAAAGGGAACGCGAAAAATTGTGGGCGAGCGCGTATATGCGATTCGAGGGAAACGGAGCCAAAACGACGGGATAGCACGGTATGTGCCTTTATCAGAAGATCCATGAAAAACTTTGGTCGAGGTTTACTCTAAAGATGAATAAAAAAGGAAAATAAGGCACCTTTGAGACAGAGATTTTTATCTTTTACGTCTACAAGAGTATGCACAGTTACAAAATTTTTTGTTATTTGCTGAACTACATAAATTGATGGCTAACATTCCAGAAATATGTAAAATTAGTATTGATGTGAATGATCACTAAAACGGAAGAAAAAAATTTCTATAACCTTTAGGACTTTGGCCACTTAAAACTATATTATACTCGTTCCTTTAATATTCCACAGATAAGCTCATCATACCACACAGAAGTCATTAGAATAAAAAAAAATTTTTTTTCATCTGTGATCATGAAAATAGAAAAAAAATTTTCTTACACTTTGGGATTTAGGCCACTTGATTTGATTTAAAAAATCGTTTTTAATATATTACAGATTAGCTCATCGTGCCCCATGGAGCCTGAAAAAAGGAGCGGCTTCGCTCTAAAATTGAAAATTTTCGAACTAGAAATAATCCAACACTTAATATCGCTGTATCCCCGTAGATAATAGAGATGTCGCTAAAAGAACGATATTCCATGATCATGAAAATTAAAAAAAAAAAATTTTCCTCCTGACTGCGGGACTTTGGATGAATAAATATTAGTTTCTAATTCTCTCATATTTCATGATTAGCGTTTTATACCATAAAAAGCCTAAAAACCGTAGTAAATTCGTGGTCGTAAAATGACTATACTTTAAGTGAACTCCCATCTAAAGTTACATTCGCGGAATCGCTCGTATACCAGTGTCTGCCTTTTTTTGGAGCTTTTCCGCGCGACATTAATATCCGCGCCAACGACCGCACCTAATTCCAGTGACAGTACCTCGCGGGGCTCTCGCTTTTTTGCAGCTTGCACTGCGAAGCTTCGCGCTGTCTATTTCCTCCCATCCCCATTTCTACTCATGGGCCATCTTTTCCTTTTGTTTCATTGGCAATCCTCTCGCCTCATCGCACGCACGCGCGCATCGAAGCGAAAAAAAAAACGTATAGGAAATGAGCCACGTGTCGAGAACTAAAACGAAGATAGGCATGGGACGGGACGTGGAAAAAAAGTCGAGACACGAATGCTGATTTGCCCGTCGTTCGTGGCGTGCTCACGTACTCGCTATACCGGAGGGTGGTGGCTGGTTGCCCCGAAACGTGGCGGTATAATCACCGAAGATTGTACAATTGTATGCGAGGGACGAATAATAAAGCTACACAGGGTTTCGCACTAGGAAAAGTCCTTTTCCAAGCTATCCAGCTACGGAGATATATATTTTTACTCCAAACGGTACACAGTGCGAAGCTTGACAGTCGAGCGCTTTCCAATAAAACAGTTCAATCAACGCGCTGGAGGCGTATGTATATGGTCTTGGAGAGCGACCGGCCGTACTCGATAGTTTCCTCGCGCGGATCCGACGGATTTAAACCAAATCTGCTGTTGACCACTCGCCCCCCCCCCTGCCTCCAAAAGTTCGGCTTTGGCAAATATATAGCTTGATTGCTTTAATCTTCCCATCGGCAAAATAGTGTATCATCTACGGGACGGAAACATCAATACAACAAGCAACAAGAGCTTAATCGGTTTTGCGGTCGTGTGCTTGCACACGCGCTGGTGACGCTCGTCCCCTCGTTTGTTTATTTACCCGAAACTCACTTTGTGAAAAAAGCACTCGGTAAATAACGAGGGGAGAGGAGCGTGTCGGGTGAAACGGGAAAACGGAGAAAGAGGAGTTACTTAAGAGACCAGCCCGATTCATTTGGAGCCGGGTGAAAAAAAGGCTCGCGCGTGCGGCAGGCTTTTAGCGAGCCGTTCCTTTTTTTTTTTATCCACTCGCCGTTTCCTTTGCCCTTCTCTCAATTAAAACACACACGTGCACCTGAAATACATCCCGCGCGGATGTGCAGACATCGACGCGATGGTCTCCCCCCCCCCCAGCACCAAAAGCACTCAGCTCGTTCCATCGACGCGGTGTTTAAGGAGGAAATGTCTGAATACCACCGCTGACGAGTCTCCGCTCGCGTATGTTATTATCTTCTCTCTCTTTTTTTTTCTCTTTTTTTTCACCAGCTCGTCGAGAGTTTTTTATTTTTCTTCTCTTTTACCCACTCGGCGCTTGTTAACGCGGGGTCCAGAGCTTCATTCGCGGCTGTTCGAGACAAGCGGGAATTGTTCTTTTCAGTTCGTTTGCACGTGTGCACACACGCGCGAGAGAGAGCAATCGACAATGGCAGCCGCGAGAGGATAGGGGGAGGGGGAGAGAAATGCTTAATTGTGGAAAATTGCGTGGGGCGAGGAAGGGTCAGCGCTCGCGGATATTGCCGGCGTCCGAGTTTATACATGTACGCGTCGTTTATTATTCAGCGGATGGAAATCGAATTGAACAATGAGAGCACTCTGAGTCGACGCTCCGCCGCTGAATTACTCTCCACTCGCGGCGGCTCTTTTAATTCACATTTGCCCTTCCCGCGCGCGGGGATAATTACACGCGGTATTTCTTTTAATCGCTCGCGCCTTGACGACCGAGTATTGTGTATACGCGGGAGGAGTCATCTAAGGTGGAAAATTACCGGCATATCTCGAGCTCAAAGTAGAACTTGCAACTCGGTCCGACTTGTGCTTGCACTTACTTAATTTCAGTGCAAATGCGTTCGATAACGCGGGTTCGCTGCTCCTGCATTTACCAAAGCAAAATTGAGTTTTCCCTCTGATGGAAATTTTAGGTGCACCCCAGTTGCTGAAAATAATTTGCAATCCCCGAGTGTTATAATATATGTATGGATGACTTCCACCTACTTTTTCATTATTGAGCTGTTTTAAACGAAAGAGCACTTTTACGGCGGGAAATTAGTCTAATTTTTCAAGCCATCCATATTTGTACATATACAAGTATCTACGAAAAAACCAAAAATAAAAAAAAACTGCCAGAAGCTCGAATGCACTCCCCGAAAAGATAGTACAGCGCATCAATGCACTCGTCGGCAGCTCGTAAGGTGTATGTATACTTACCCTTCGCAAGTGGAGCCACATCGCGGGGAACTGTTTATTGGCGCGGGGCCAAATGAAAATAGGATGTCGGAGGGGCGAGAGCTCAAAAGTTCTCATTAGGCGATCGAGACACTTATTTCGGCACTTATATACATCCACCACTGCGCGTATTGTTGGCGCTTGCTCCCCCGCGCTGTTTTATACACAGTTGGTATTAGAAAGGGAGGAGAAGCCGCATTGTCTCTCTGAATGCATAAACTCGAGGGTCCTTCCTCTTCTCTTTTTTCGTCACGAATTTATATTTTCTCCAGCAGCGCAGAAGTAGTACTACGCGAATTGGAGAATTTTCGAGTAAGCGTCTGGCTCGTGATAACCGGAGCGAGACTCTTATTGCCGTGGGCACTTTGGCGGGGATCGCATTTGTTGATTAAATTTTCGACCCGCGATGCTGTACATGCAAACGAGGTTGTTATTATTATGATTTTCAGCGTCCATTTGTGGGCGATACAAGAAATTTTGGGAATTGCGTTTTCGCCAAGAAAAAGTCCCTAAGTTGATTTTCCCACTTTTATTATCATTACTGTAAAACAATCGATATTTCAACATGACAATTATAATCCATTGGTGCCGTTTTAACGTTTTTTCGAAATGTGTTTTTTTGCAGATACGCCATCGTTCGCAATAACGCGGCTGCCGGGCTTTGGAATTCCAATCGTCGAGGGCATGTCCGTCAGCCTCAAGTGCGAAGTGGACAGCAACCCATCGAGCGTTCCAATATGGCAAAGAGGTATTTTTACAGACGATTTTTATTTTTCACTGTTTATTTGAAGCATCGCTCCGTACTTGCAGAGATAATTAAATACACCGTAAATCCAAGCGCGTTAAAATGACCCTCCAATTGGCATACTTTTTCAAACAATGTCACTGTCTCGGTTTACAATTTCAACATGAGAATCGCGAAAAAAAGGGTTATTTTAAGGGTGTGCCTCGAAAAAATTATTTTTATTGAAATGGGTGACGAAAACGGGATATTTTTGTGTGGATTCCCTCATATACATTAATTTTTTCCATGGACATTCGACAGAACTGGTTATAAATAGTCGATGAGAAATGGATGGGTTTGTTTGCGGAAAATTTATTCAGCAAATGGAGTTGTTTACCCAATATTCCTTCGTCAAACCAAAACAATTCACAGAAAAAAAAAAAAAAACTCTGTTGAAGTATTTAATGAACTGTCGAACGAGCGATAACTTGATTATTTTGCTATTCAATTACAATCGACCGTGCCCGGGCGTGTTGGCAAAAATCCAATTGCATCGCCCCTGAAAAAAATAAAAAACTACCTCATTTACACCCCCTGCAGCGACGGTAAATATTAGTTTACCAACGGGAACAATTAAAAATCCACGCCGACGGCAGCTGTGACAAAAGAATCACACGCGTAATTACTTAACGTCAACGAGCCAACGAGTGTCACACACAGAGAGAGAGAGAGAGAGAGACCCAGTGACACGGTGTATAATGCGTGTAAACACGTGTGTATGTAGTACAGCGCGCGCGGAAAGGACGACCTCGCGCGCCCCTGGGGAGGCTTGATACATGCGATGGTCGCTCGGCGTCGCCTTCACCGCCGCTAATTTAATTAGCGTAAACAGGAGGGCTGCGCCAATTTGAAGCAAAATTCGGGGGCTTCGAAATGGATGGAGCCCATGAGCGCAGCTTTTCCTCAGCCGAACTCAAAGAGCCAGCCTCCGACGTCTTGTACGCACGCGTGTCTGGCCACTCTCGCTTTAATTACGTCATTTACAACCAGCACGCACATTCGGGCTTTGTTTCTCGGCGAGCGCTTCGGAAACCGGTGTTTGGAGTAGGCTGGGGGAGGTTTTCGGGGGGTGGCATACGGGTCATGATTTTCACAATTGCCGATAAATAAAATTACATCAAACGCTGAGTTATTGGGGAATCGTGCGTACGATGTTTTTTTTTTTTTTTTTTTTTTTTTGTTTCTCGTGTATAGCGAAGAGTTGGGTGAGAAATGTGGAAATGATTTTCCGAGGAGTGGTTCTTTCAAGGTATGAACAAGAAATAGGTCATCGCATTTCTGCTCGGCTAGTTGCACAATTAAAACGGCATAGGGACTTGAAGCTCCGGAGAGACTCGAGGACTAATTTTCGTGGTTTCCGTTTTTCATAAAATAAAAAAAAGAAACTCCTCGAGCTGGGAGTGTAGTGCCATTACTCGAGCTATAATTACTGACTTTTGAAATTTTTTCCGCGGCTTCGTACGGAAATTCAATTTCTTTGCGAGTACAGCTTTGAGCGCCCGACTTTCTAATGAGGATGAAATGGCCTTCAATGGAAATCAACGAGAAAAAAATTACCCAAATCACTCGTGTTTTCTTCTCAAATTTTTAGTACATGTATTTTTTTTATGCCGTACCGTGCAATTGTTAAGGAACCTAATTATGTTTCTATTCAACGAATTTATTTAAATTTAAATCGTTACTTGAGGGGAAAAAAAGATATCGAAGCTAGGGTAAGAACGGATTAAATAACTTATACTTACGTACCTTGCACTGGCCAATGCTATACACTTACAATTCGTGAACTCGAGCAGACAAGTTCTCAACTCGAACTCTCAGTCTGCGTAACGGGACGACATACTCATCGATCATTCTCTTTGCTAAAGTAATAATTTGGAGCCTATTTTCCGGATGGCTAACGGAGCAAAGCTTAATTCGCAAATTTTTATTTTGGAGTGTAAAGGTAACAAATGAAATAAAATAACAAAAAACACTCGGTACATTCACCAAGCAATTATCTGCGATTCGATAGTATAAAAGAAAGCATGCCGAGAAAATGCCGGAAATAAAATAACGTTCAGTGATGATAGCACGCCTGTACCGCATCTTTTTACGGTGGATGAAAATTCAAGCGTTTGAAGCGCGCGAAATTCGCGCTCTCGCGCGGGATATCCTTCCAGGGGATAAATACGGGCTCGAGAACAAATGAGCATCGGCTTCCCCGGGAAATTCATTGTATAGTCGTGGACGGAAAAGAGGGTGGGGAGAGGAAGCCTAAATCGCGGGGAATGCTTTTGATGGGGCCCTTTTGTTTGCGCTCGAACAACATTAACCCACATTTGGGATCTGCTCGCGAAATTTCACCCAAGATCCCTGCCGTTATCCTCAAACTGCACGTATACCTACGAGTGCCTTACCCCATAGTTCGGAGGAAGAGAAGGGAAATTACACCAAAAGTTATATGTATACATGCACAACTATACAGTGTGTTTCGCATGAGGGCCCCCCATGCCCACTACATCTCACCTCTCGGAGGAGCTATATTTGTCTCTTCTTACTCCTCCCTTCGAAGAGCGCTGCTGGGATCTTTTTCCTTGAAAAAAAAAAAAAGTTCCTTCCTTACCTCTCCTTCGAGCGTATATCTTTCCCGGCGCTATTCTGCACCTCCTTTTCTCTTGGCCGCCCGTCTTCCGTACCCCCGAGAGAAGTGTCTGCTGCGCGTCTATCGAAGACGCATCGCCCTGTAAATTCCCGGCAATGCCGGGAGTCGAATCGAGCCATCGGCTGCTCTTAAAAACGAATCTACCAAAGGCGGACGCGGATGTGTATTTTTTTCCATACAATATGTTTCCCATTGCGCTGCCTCGAACTGGGTCACGGGTGATTTACCAAAAATTCATCAAAAACGCTGCTTTTTTCAGCCACACGGTCCAACGGAGAAGCTCGTTCGTTTTATTTCTCTCTTGTTTATTTCCAACAAATAAAACTCCCGGCAACGCGGTACCCCATACACAATCAATATCGGCTCGCCCTTTGGAGCAATTTTCCAACGGCGGGGGGGTTGAATTAGCTTCGTTTAAGTCCCGGTTAATTAAAAAGCGCAATTTTTCTTCGGCAATTTATGTGATGAACGCGGAGCGATACGCGCGCGCGTGATACATGGCTTCTCCAAAAAAAAAAAAAAAAAAGGGCGGGGGAGAAAAGAAAGGTGCAGCGTGAAATAAGAAACTGAAAGTGATAACGCGGCGACGGTCCGAGAGAGAGAGAGAGTTGGCGCTTTATCCTCTTAACGGAGGGCAGAGGGGGGGGTGATTATTCATTGGAAATTAGAAGCGAGGTGGACGCGCGATGTACGGAGTGGGTATACGCGTCATATATATCCCGCGTACAAGACAGTAATTACCTGCGATAAGGAGATTATACTCGAGCGAACAAACGAAGGGGCCGGATGAAAGGATAACGTCGATGGAGTAGTGCGCATCACCGGGAGTTGCCGCTCTTTTAATCGCGTAACGCTTGCCATTGCATTAAACGGAGTGCTAAAAGCTCCTTTCCAAGTGTACGCGCGAAGCGAAACGCGCGATGAAAAAATACACCCGTGCGGGAACGTCTACGTAGGTCGGGTGTACACTCGCTCGCGCAACCGCTTCCATTAACAATGAAATTACCGTCACGGAGCGCCTCAAAGCTCTCGACGCGTGCCTACGCCTTCCCGTGTAAATTGCACTTTTTTTTTTCTTTACCTTGAGCTTTGACTTTGATACACCATTCGCTCGTTAAAATGATTCATGTCTTTTTTGAAAAATCAGGAGACGTCGATGTTGCTCCGTTGCACAATGGCGCATTGATTGCCGCCGGGCCCTCTCGAGCTCGTTGAATATTCAACGAGTGGACGCGCGGAAACGCTTAGTATGATGCTTACTTTTTTCCTCTCTGTTTCCATAAATTTTTAAACGCCACCGGTATCCCCCAAAAGGAAAAAAAAAAAAAAAAAAACGACGACAATTCCGAGCGTCGAGGAAATGATTTTCGTCGCAATTAAGATTCTCCAATATCCACCTCTCGGAGGAGCCGGCGCGTCCGTCGTTAATAACGGGGGGTGCGCTGACTTTTCCCCCCCTCCTTGACTCTCGCGAAAGGCAACGGGACTGACGGATGAATTTTTCAATTCGCCTCGTCCGATATGGCCGCGCGAGAGTCGTCCCTCGGGAATCAATAATGCGACTGACGCTGCGTTTCTCCTCCGGCCACTGTTGCGAGTGTCTGAGAATCACTCGATCACGACTGGTGTACCGGAGAAACGAGTGATTATTATTATCATCGCCACGACTTGGATCCGCGTAATCAATTTTTAATTAGAGCTCGGGTGGGGCAAATCGAATCACCTCTTCGGCTCTCCTTTTGTTGCGATTTCTTTCCTCCACCAGTGGGTTCGTAATACACGATTACATAAAGTTGAAGAAGACTAGTAATCTATTTTAACTCGGTGTCCAATAAGTTGTTTTTTTTTTTTATTCTTCACTGTACATCGTGAACACCATCGTCCGATTTCCTTTTTTTTACTTGGAGCTCAAGTGTTTTGTACCATCTAGCTTGCGAGGGAAGCACAATATTTCGTTTAAAACGCGTTTATACACTTAAAAAGCCAGCTCCACGACCAAGTCCATTTGCGAGAAATTGAAAAACATTTTCCGTGGGGTGGAGGGGCGTGGATAAAAATATTACATCTCATGACGTTTAATTTTCGCGGGCACGGCCATAAAAGAGAAATAAGTACCTAGTTAGAGGAGAGAATGAGAATTGGTCGCGGGAAAGATAAAATGTATTGTTATCGGTTATTCGGTCTTGTGTGTATATGTATTTGTTGTTTCGCCCCAGGGAGAAAAGCCACGGCTAAATCGGCAAATAAGAGAAGGGAGAGAAATGAGCAAAAGCAGAGGGGGTGGAAGAAAGACGACTACTCCGAGCTGTTCTCTTTGTTTCAGACAATGGGCCGCCCCCGGTGGAGCAGAGCGATGACGGATGGCTCAACTTCACAAAGATCAGCCGGGCCGAGGGCGGCTGGTACAAGTGCTACACGCGACACCCGCTCGGCATTTTCACGAGCATCGGCTACTTCCTCAACGTGCGCTGTAAGTAACTCACACCCACGCCCGTACGACCTACCCGCTGCTCCCTACAGGCTCCGATCCACTTCCCTTTTTCTCCATTCAGCCCTCCGCTCTCGTTCCTCTGCCCATCAACCCCCTCTTTCCTCCTCTTGTTTTCACTCCACTTGTGACTTTCTTTTCTTTGGCGCTCGACCGCTAGCAGGCCCCACTCGTGGCGACAGATACTCAACACTGCCCTCTACCGTATGAAACTACATCATCGACCTTTCTCCTTGAAAAACTGAAAATATCCTCATCGGAATGACGATCGACGCGCCAGTAGTACAGATCAATGCTTGGGTCGGACAAGCCAAGTTTACCCAACGCAAACCATCTACGTACAGTCGTAGGTAACAATGCGGCACGGGTGTACGTAGGAACAGCATCGATTCGAGTGTTCCCGGGTGTACTGTTGCCGTGGGGGCAAGTATAGGTGATCGTCCCCCCCGATAACTTACAGGCATACATATATACCTAAGAGCAGGTGGCGGATATTGTAATACAACCGATGGCGATAGGTGCGCGATCGATAAATCTCCTCCTCCACGCGTGAACGGAAGTCGAGAGAGGGGGGGGGATTGGTTAATAGGTGGCCCTCGTGCTCCGGCTAAATTGCGTGGAGATTAGTTTCCGCCGAGCGGCCAAATGGGATCAAACTGCCGTTGATGAAGCCTCACCCACACGCGGGTGTAGGTATAGCGCGCGCGTGGGGGGAGAAAAACAAAGGACTCGACTCGCATTATCTCGTCCGACGAGCTGTCTCGGAATGTTGTCTCGCGCGCGATACTTACCGCTAACTACGTCCAAGTTACAACTCGAGAGCCTCGGGAATCGGAAGCCGAGCTTGAGGGAAAGACTCGTCGGCGCGTGTATTGGTTTCCGCGTCGGGTTAATAAACCGGTGAAAACTTGGCCCGCACGACTCGAGAGAAGATTATTCGCGGGGGCCGTTTGGTTGCCTAGCAGCGTTATATACATATATACCGTATACGCAACAGTTTCGAAGAGCAACTTTGGGCGTTTGCCTCCTGAAATTGTAAGCACCGCGCGATGAGCATATTACGTTGTTCGCTGCACTTGGAGCGCATACCTACGAGGCAAAAAGACTCGGCGCCAAGTCGTTATATCCCTGGGGGGGATTCTGGTTATATCTCGTGATTGTACGTAGTTGCAAAAAGTGAGATGGTCGAGATTTTTTTGATGGATCATCGGGTGGGATAAATAATCGACGAGTTTGGTTTCCTTTTCCCCCCGGCGATCGCGAACGGGGCAGGTACCGAGAGATCAACTGGGTTGAGCGAGGTAGATGGGAAATTTGCAAATTTTCGCGACGGTGCGCTGGTAATTTCCGCTCGGCTCGGTGGCTTCCGTCCCTGACAAATGGCTGTGGTTTCCGGCTCGTATTGACGTCACCACGTACCCCCCCCCCCCCTCTGTCTCTCTAGTACAGCCTGGGGATTCTAATTCCAAGTGTAATTTTGTAACCCTGTGCTCCTCCGCGATAACTTTTCGATGAGTAAACTTGCTCGTTTGAATCGTTTCGCGTCAGCTCTGCGCGCAAAAGTATGCCCCAACTTGCGCCCGGTGCTGTAAAATCGGGGTGCCCAGCTTTTCGCCGAATTAGCCATTTTGCCAATACAATCGGAGCGCGGGGTTATGGAGCTTGGGGCGAGAGGGTCGAAACGACGGGAATAACAGTATCCTCGGGGGAGGATCAGCGCGAGTGAAGGGCGAAGCAAACGACGGGGCTCTTGAGTGACACCGCGGCGTGTGGTGGAAAATACAGAAGAGGAAAGCGCGCGAGGCGGTTAAGGGAGATTTCGCAAGTCCTGGGAAGTGGAAGGGGAGTCGGGGGAGGTAAAGATGCTTCCGCGAGTGTTTATCCAGGATACGTGCCGCTGGCGTCCGGCGTGGCTCAACACCCGTGCGACGGCCTTCGGGATATCACGTTTGCGGTGCGCACGGTGGTTTCAGCTGTAACGCTGCCGTTGAATTTTAATCCGGTCATCTTGAGGCAAAGCTTGGTTCTTCCTTTAAATCCCGATTCACGGAACGGGACAAATTTTTCTCCCCCCACCTTGTATATATATACGGATCTCGGTGGGATAATGGCTTTGTTTACCTTAAATCGGTACGAGTGGAATTTTAAACCAGCTCTACTCTCGTACAAAAGAAGAGCCAAGTGGGTCGAGTTATGTGCAGAGCTACTCGTCCAAGATTTATAAACACTTCAAAAGACCATCGGCCGCCCTCTAAGCTACTTCACCCGGTTGCCAACATCTTAACACGTATCTATAATTCATACCTCCATCAGTTCCCTTCCATTGGCCTTTTTTCCCTCTCCCACCGTACTTTGTTTCATATTTTATGGCCTCTCGGTGTGCCCCCGTTTATTGTATCGCGCGCTGTTGGACTCTGGTGCGAGAAAAAAAAAAAAAAAAAAAAAAACAGTAGAAAAATCAATGTATGGTCAGACTGGCTGGCTAAATGTTTAACGCGGGTGGTATTGAAAAAACGTCCACTCCAAGAGGGAGACAACGAGGGAGACAACGGTATATCACCACCATGAATCTGTGGCATGATTAAGTAATACAAAGCGTTGATAACAATGTCCAGACGACCCCGAAATGGAGACGGAGGCCGAGGCGTTGAACGGCGAGGCGACGGACTCGCGGAAAATGGAGGTACAGATCGGCGGCGCCGTGACCCTGGAGTGCGACGGCGGCTGCTGGGGCCACGGCCCGGGCATGGACCCCGTGGGTGGGCCAGGCTCTCTCTCGCTCAGCAGGGTCGTCTACCAGGACGCGGGCGAGTACCACTGCGTAGCCCCGGATCGCAAGATGCAGGACACCTGGAGGGCCCAGCTGCCTTACCACATCAAAGTCACCGGTGAGTAGCTTTTTCTCTCCTCCCTTATTACTATTCCTTTTACAATCTAGCCTTTGTGCTTTTAAATACTTTCTATTTTTTGTGAAACTTTTAAACCAGAGAACAACAGAGTCACGACCTCGATAAAATTAAAAGGCAAAAATACACGCGTTTATGCGTGCCTGCTTTTATGTATCCACGTGTATTCAAAGTAACCCGTAAACTTTATACGGCGCTGGCAGAGCCGAGGGTGTTAAAAAAGCACTTGGATTGTTATTGTTTTTTTTTTCTTTTTTTTTTTTTTTTTTACATCGACGACTGCCACGGCAATATCTTTCCGAGGGTCGCGAGATAAAAAATATATATACGTGTATGTGTACAAAGTGCAGCAGAGGCGTAAAGTTTTACACGGAGGAGAAAAATAAAAAAATTTAAAAAAAAATAGGCCGCACAAAAAGAGGTGAGTGACACATTGGCTCATAGCGCGGGTGTAATTTTTCACGGGACAATGTCTCGGCGGTGATGCGGTGGCAAACCATTATCGCTTCAATTGAAAGAGATGGGGTGTACATACCCGCACAGGGTAGACACGCAGCGCAGTGCCGTCGAGTCAGCAGCCGGAATTTACAGGCGCAAACTTGAATACACGCTCAAACGATTCTCCCCCGTTGGTCGTCGTTATATTTGCTCGTTCCCCCGGAGTCATCCCTGGAAAGGAGCTTATGTATACTCGCGCAAGTCGTGCGAGAGAACAAGCGATCCTCTCGGGGGTTCCCGAGCACAGCTCCTCTTCTTCTTCTTCTTCGTCCGACTATAGCTGCTATCTGCTGTACATACGCGCGTATTTCCTTGCCAAGAATCGATCTACGCTTTTTTGCTATTATGTCGGTACGTAGTATTGAAAAGGGTATAGAGTAACAACCGAGGATGGGGGGGGGGTCCGATTTGTGGCTCCCCCGAATTATTTTCGCAAGTAGGTTAGTTGGGAGACGAGCTGTGTTTTTTTTTTTTTCTCTCTCCGGCTTTGTTGCCGAAGAATGTGTCTTCCGTAACGAGCCTCGCCGCCACAAGCAGAAAATATGTGCCGTAGGGAAAATAAAAGTATCGTTTTTCGGGGGGAAATTCGAACTACATAGGCCAAGTTGGTACTTTATAGTCTTATTTTTTTTCCTAAGAATATGGCAATGTAACAAAATTGTTTTTAACGTGAGTACTCTTTTTCCAAATAGCGAAATACTGAGTAATTTAACGCTCAAAGGGTTAGTTGGTTCATTCGGGAGAGATACGGATCATAAACGAGTTTCATGAGTCAGGCTGGAATGGAAAATCGCTACCGCCACCATTTACACGTGGACACACGTATGCTTGGATATCCCTACGGCTTCTGTATCGGAAAAATCGTGGGAGTAGACCGGCGTATTGGATTTCGTTGCGTGAATGGCCAATTGACGTCCCTCGTTTCCTATTTTTGCTCTTCCCGTACGGTCGTTCCCACTTTTTCCATCCCGTTCGCCGAAAAGTCGTTTTTCCCGAGTCAATCGCTCGAGGGCGCCGGAGAGTTTGCCGAGGCGAAATAACAAAAATCGTCCCTCATATTTGCCGCCGGCCACCGTCTAATTCCCCAGGATCGACCGGCTGCACGTACCCCTACCCTCGCTCCTCGGGAAAGATCCAAAGCAAAGATAGCGGCCCCTCCCCGGTTAAATAAGCTTTTACATCTTGATTCCGTACGCCAAAGTTTGCCCGGCTGCTGTACGTGCATCCGAGATAATTGAAAAGCTCTTGGATATATGTGTGCTCGCACCCCTTGGCCCCCGTACGAGGAGCCGAGAACTCGGACGGGGAAGCGGGATATTCCTTTTGCCGTGGAGTGGCTGCCAATGATCGTTCCCTCCCCCAAATTTTCGGCGAAATTAGGAAACGCCCCCATACTTTTTGCTCTTTTTTGTAGGAAAATGGATGAAAAGTATATAAAAGCGACGCCCTGGATTCCACGCCGGCGATCAAAGGTTATTCTTTTTTTTTCCTGTAACGCGAGCCCTGTCGCACGCCTTTCGGGGCGCTCGGGTTTCTCGATTTCTAATAATCCCAGGGAAATCGACGCTTCGCACCAGCTGGCGACACGAGAAAAGCTTTGGGAAACCCGAGAACTCCCGCGTCCCCCTGGCTTTTGGAGGAAAAGTGATCGGATATTCGCTTCAAATGGACTCCATCCGATGGATGTTTTAATGAATGAAAAAAAGAGATGGGCGAATTCAAGGGTTTTGTGATGGGTCTCGTTTTTTTTATGAAATGACGGTGTTTTGCTTTGCAGAGAGAGAGAGAGATGCGAGTATCAGAGCAGAACAAGCTAATCTGTTCGAACTAAAACTAATTTATCAGAGTCTGCTGGTGCAGCGCGTGTTTCGGCGAGAATCATCTCCAAGAGCAGACACGTGTAGCGAAGCGCGCCAGAGTTATTGCAGGGACTAACTTTCGTCTGCAGTAATATCACGATTCTCTCGCTGGTGCCTTTCTTTTATTTATTTATTCAAATGAAAAACTAAAAGTTTTTTTTTTCTTTTTTTTTTTTTTTTTTTTACCGTACAGCGTAAAATTCCTGGGGCCGTAAACTGCACTAGAGCCGCGAACGGAGTTAAATCCCGGTCTTTTTTGCGTCCGATGGAAACGACCGATACCGCGGATATGGACCCATAGGTTGGCTTTTTCCTCCGTACCCTCCAGTCGTTCGGATAATTACTACCAGCTTTACTTCGGCGCGCACCTGAAAAGTAATGAAAAATCGATCGTAACTCTTACGCCGCGCATCGATATTTGCGATATAGGGGTCCTGCGCTCGATTCATTGCGGCCACTAATTTCCATCTCGATACGCCGCACTGACCCCATTAGGATCTCCCCCCCCCCACCATTTTCTTAATACCTGCACACGTTTTCAACTTTCGCGGCTTATGGAATCGATTCGGCTCACGTGTGCACGTCCAGAAGTGAAAACTCGCACCCATAGATGTAGTGACAAAGACGCTTTAAATTGTTAACGAATCAACGCGGCTCTTTTCGTTACGTATAATATACATGTGCATATGGTTACGAGCGCACCCCCGCGGGGTTTACAAGCCGAGAGCAGACGTAAATTATAAACGCATTAGATGCAGGAGGGAGCGGAATACAAATTGATTTATGATCGCGTGGACGCGCCCTGCATACCCGATGCGGCGAGGCTCCTTTTCTTCCTCGGCGTCTTATCATCTTGGATTCCTCCACGAGCTCCCGCCAAGGGAAAAACAGAGCGGATCGATTAATCTGCCGGATGAAAAAGTAAGGAGGTCACGCGTGGACCCTCGATTAAGACGAAGTGATTTTTCCCACGGCCTCACTCGTCGAGAATTTTTCCCCGGCAAACCAAGTGCCGGCTGGATTTTCTACCGTCCTTATTTTTCCGCGATTTTCTGTCCCCATGCACGCGCGATACCCAAAGCCACCGGGGACGATTTACATATTCACCCGCTATCGCGACGTATCAATAATTACGTTTTGGCTCGCGACAAACGCGTCCAAAAAAATTATAAATAAAATTAAAAAAAAAAAAAAAGACCGTCACGCTGGCATAGTGGTGTTTTATTGATAAAAACAGCGCGATATCGAGTGTCGCGCATAAAGCATCAAAATGCATGAGCTCTGTATTTTTAATGAAAAAAAAAAAAAAAAAAAAATGATACTGCAGCGAGGCGACGCCGTTCAATATATACACGCACATGCAGATGATGTTGCATATCGAAATTCGCCCCACCCACCGGACTACCCGACGCATGAATAGATAATAAACGACAAGGGTGGGACTGAAAACGCACGGCAGCGGTATTATTATTATTTGACCGTAAACTCTATCGATTTCACGCGCAAGGCGTACACACGTTCGATTCCATTGGGTCCGCGTATCGGCTTTTATGAAACCTCCCGCGGGGAATGCGTATATATATATATGTATGTACGTAAACGCGAAATCCATTAGAGAAGGGAGTAAAAATCGAAAGAACGACGAGCTTGTTTACCGAGAGTTCGACACTTTGTTTCCATTTTATCGGCCGGTGTATGCGTACATGGAGCTAAAAAATTGACAGATCTCGACGTCATAATGGTCTCTCGATGACTCGGTGTGGTGCGCATACAACTGGCGTTGCTGTAGCTGTAATAATGCGGCAAGTGGATCGTTGTTTCGCGGGACGGAAGGGGGGGGTTGCGCTTACTCGTCGTTAGCGTAAAGGGTGTGAGGGGGGGAGGGAAAAGGAAGGGGAAACACAGAGTTCGCGGTTTGCAAACAGATTGCGCGGCCTCGACGCGCGTACACGTGTATACAGTTTCCTGGATAGACCGGTAAAGTGACTCTATAACCGAGAGGGAGGTAAAGCCGGGTGACGGATATATATACGTGCCAGTTATGGCTCTCTGTGCAAATTTTCAACAAGGGAGGAGGGCTGGCACCCTTTGACGCGGCGCGTGTAGTTTCTCTAGCGATTAAAAGTACATGCCGTTCGTCCTGGGAAAAACAACTTTGAGACGCTCTCTCCTCTCCCACCCTTGTCTCAGCGCCATTGGCATCATCTTTTGTGTCACAGCCCGAGCGATTCTCGGCTTTTTAAAATGTGTAATATTTCGCGGGAAAAGTCCGTGTTATACGAGGTGCACGGGTCAAAGCGTTTCATAAAGGTGGGCACTTTAAATCTTGGGAGAGGCGAAGAGAAGGGAAAATAAAAATTGATAGGCGACAGGTGTAAGTAGTACGTATACGTTTTTGGTCCGGCGGAGGGATAAACCTGTAGGATTCAACTTGGTGCTTGGCTTTCCCGACGTGCCAAGACAACATTCTTCATACTTTGAGGCGGGCAGGAGGAAGGGGGAGATTTTCCCCGAGTTTCTGGGTTTTGACTATAAAACTGTCTATTACCACCGCCTCGCGCGCGAAGCGGAAAACGCTATTTACGTCGCCGCGTCGTATAAACATGCCTCGAATGTTTATCGCTGTATTATCCAACCTTTTTTGTCGTTTATTGGCACGACTGTAACAAAAACGGGTCTTTTGTTTTTTGGGAGACATCTGAAACACATGACAACAATAGGGGGTGAACGTTAATTGTTTCGTAGTACATGTAGTATACATTTGTAGGCTATAAAACTAAAATCTCACATCTCGAATATAAATCCGTGCCTTCAGCGAAAACTCCTCTCTAGTTTAAAAAAAATTGCTTCTTTATATAAGTTTTTTCACTTCTTTAAAAAATTTTCAAAGAGCTTTCATCGAAGGGAAAAAGTTCCGAGGACTTTTACTATCAAGTTACTCCAGAAAAAAAAAGATTCAATTTTTTTTCTTTAACTTTGCCAATTGACGTTTCACGCAACACTTTTGAGAGAAATTTGAAGGTCCTGTTGAAATACAACTTTTTTTTCTCGCTCTCAATTTTTCTCTTACAAGTCATATAAATGCTTTAGGTCGGAAAAACAATGTACGATAGCGGAAAAATAAATTTTTCGACCATACGGCAGCTGGAAGTCCTGGTTCGGCAATATACATCAAATACAAAACTGATAAATTGAAAATACAAATATATTAACTTTTAATCTGATTTTTTTTAGAACTACTAAAAAAAAATATGAAAAAAGTCAAAACCATAATTTAGCGCCTCCAACAAGATATACAAACTTGTGTATCCTCAAAAACGCGCACAAAACATTTTTTTTTTCTTCATTCTAATCAACAGAGCATAAAACTTTTTTTTATCCCTTGCAGATGTTGCAAGTAGTAAAGGTCAGCTTACGGTCGGACGGGCGAGCCCACTTTCTCGCTCGATTCTTATTGCCTGCATCGATCGAGGCTCGTATAACGCGAGCCTCGCTTATAATCGTGGGGCTCTCCCCCCAACGTAACGAGTCGAGTGGATCCAGTCCCCAGGGAAACCGAGTGCGTTCATTCAATTGATCGAACTTTCGAGCAGGAGGGAACAACGTAAGCCCTCCGCATTGAGCGCCTTTCGTTCGCAGGCTTCGCGTATAAAATTGCGATTTCGCCGATGCAACGGCTAAAAGAAGCTTCTCCCCTCTTTCTTGACTTTGCGAGCGTTTTTTCAGCACCATTTTCTTTTTTTTTTTTTTTCCTTTGAATTTTTTTTCTCCTTTCCCCGCGTCCAAATGAATGTCAAGCGGTATTTGTAAAGCGTTTTCCGCCGCACGGGAGTGCAACGAAAATAACGCGCGGCGGATTTCGGAGGTAAAAGCAAAGCAGTTGAATAAACAAACCCGCGTTTATAGAGATGAGGTTGCCGGCTACCGCGTTACCGTATCGTTATTGGTATCTACCCCACTCGCCGCCGCGCGCATTCAAATACACACTGGCGTCTGTCTGCATCGGAGACTCGCTACCCCGACTCGGCAAACATTTGCCTCTCGGGGCCTCGGAATAGCGTGCATTCTGGCTTTTTAGCTCGTACTTGCAGCAAACAGCTTACTTTCGGGAAACCCGATTATATACGTGTGTGTATATGTCCCTGTATACACGGGGCCAAAGCGGCAGGGGATTCACCCTTCCGACGTGGAAAAACGAAACGATGCCGGCCTCGAGATAAGAATTTGAAAACCAACCCGTCTCGCGTTCGTACACTGTGTTGAATTAGTCTCTACTGCAGATAAATCGACTTGCTATTATTTTTGACAGCGCGTTTCCTCGATCGATTGCCGCGTTACCCAATTGACGGGCGTACAATTAATTATCAGACAATATCCCTCGTGTGACAATAAACAACCAAGGATTCCTCGGTATGAATAAAATACGTCTTTGTGAGCTATGATACACGACACAAGGAAGCCGAGAAAGAAAGTGTTGCGTAGCGTTTGGAAATAAAAGTAATTACCAAGGCTCGAGAGGAAAGACCGGACGCTCGGGTGGGTAATGTAAAACGAGCCACGCCGGAACTTTTAACCCCCGAAAATGTTTGCCAGAAGGAAACATAGAGAGAGGGAGAGAGTCCCTGAAAGCCGTGCTCGTCGGAAATTACATAACAGCGGATCACTCGGTTACGTAACGCCCGAAAGCCCCTCCCGCCACTCTGCTTAATCTCGTATAACCGGCAAAGTGCACGTGCACCACCAGCAACAACATAATAACAGTAATGCCGGAAAGCAGCTCTGTATACCGCCGCCGCTCTGTACTTCTAATGCACGTGTCCCGACACGCGAGAGCCACGAATCCACCCCCTTTCTATGTGTACACAGGTACAGACACTCTGGCATAACACTCGTTAAAACGAATCCCTCACTCGTTGCGGAGGAGTGGCACCGGGAATTTGCAGTAACTCGATCTCTTTATCGCGTAACAGCTGCTCCTGCCTACCTGTGTTACGTGCCAACTTTTGCCAGCGCGAAAAATAAAACCCTATACATACGATGTTCGAACGACCCGATGGAGCGCGATGCGACCAAAGTTTTATCCTCTTCGCCACGTGCGCGCGCTGGTCAGGGTGATCGGGATACACGGTTCTTTTCGTACTTTTCAAACTCATTGCCCGTATCGCTCGAAGAAAAAAAAGATAGAAATCCACGAGCTATTAAAAAAAAAATAAAATAAATGCGAGAGAGTCTAGGGGAGGCAGCTCACGTAGATGGAATTGTTTCATAACAGCAATAACGGGCCAACTCGAGGCAGCGGGGAAAAAACTTTGCCCGGACTGGCTGGCCCCTCCAGCGCGTGTATCTACTCGTGTTTCGCAATCCCTTGCCTCGGAACACGGAAAGGTACACACTCACATATATATTTATATGTACAGGGTTTTGCGCGTCCTTCGACTTTCTTGTCTCGTCTGTACTCGGCAACGAATCGTACTCGGGGGAGCACACCCCCAATCTCTCTCTCTCTCTCTCTCTACCTAGTACACAACGCAGCGTACACGAGCACGACCAATCGATAGCCACCCGCACGCGGCGATCCAAACGGAGATGGCGCGATAAATAGAGGGAAACAGGAGAGGGAGCGAAAATAACAGCGGAGCCTTCAGCGGCGAGAGATTCTCCCCCGAGAAGAAGTCAAAGAGACGCTCGTGTGTACCTGCAACAACAAGAGCAGCAGCAACAACAACAAAAAAGCGCTTTCCTTTCTTCCTTCGTAGATGTATAGGTTCGAGCGGTCTACAAGGACGTTTCCCTCGACCCGAAGCCAGGGTATAGGGAAGCGGAGGAGCGACACCGACGTATTTATTCGACGCGGCCGTGATAAAACCCTTGCGGGGACTCGTTCCGATTCCCTCCGCAATTGCTTTTTCCCCCGGCAAGTTTGCCCACCACCCCGGTACGACGTCCTTACGCGTTTACTGCTCCCGTTTAATCGTGCATTAACCTGCTTTTTTTTACCATCCGTTCTCATGCAAAACATCGTCCGCAAACGCGGCTCGCTACTGCTATTATGGACCATAAGTTTCATATCCCCCCCCCCATCCCCCTATATCCCGGGACGTTTCGGAAAACTCCCCCATCCCGGAGGAGGATAATTTCAAGCGCGGCATAAATATTCCACGAAAATCTGCCCCGAATCACGTTACGTGTATATGTATCGATTGAAAGAGGTCGCAGGATCCTATAAACGGAAACAGCAGCAGCGCGGGTTGAAAGTCGTAAAAAGGGGCAAGAAGCGCACTCCGGATTGCTGCGTGGCTGTAGGCAAATCGCACGTTATTTATCACTGCTCGGATTTTCAGACGCGACACAGATAAGGCGCAACGTAAGCGGGAGTGGGTGCGTATATATACTTCGTTTTGGAAGGGGGTGCGAGTAATTGGCCGAGAAAAGTAGCTTATACATACAGGGACGGGCTAGAACTCCCGGGTGGGCATTTGCGGTGACGGAAGAGTCGCTCCGCTGGAAAAGGAGGAAGCATCGGGGGGGGGGGCACAATATTTCTCTTTCTCCTCGGCTGCGAGGAGGATCTTCGCAAAGTCACTTTTGCCTCGTTACGCCAAGGCGCTTACGCGAAAAAGGACGCGCATGTTTTTCCATTCCACCGACGCTACCCGTGTATACCACTGACGTGTATATATATGTATGTATGTATGTATACCTGTATGCACCAACCGCTGCAACTTCGACGGCGGAGCTTTTAACGCGCTCGCTTCATCGGATTTTCAAGTTTTGGAATTGGCATAATGGACGAGCCGTGTTTCCCTCCATCTCCCTCCCTCGGGAACTTTTTTAATGGACGATTTTGTTCAGCGATGACGCTATGTACACGTGCAGACACGAGAGTCATTAAAGTTTGTCGCGCAGCGGGAGCGTCTGTGTGCAGGGATATACAAACAGTTGTTTTTCCTTGGCCGAATAAAATACAAAATATAAAAGGGGATCAAGAAGGGGCGACGGCCGGACGGGAGAAAAAATAAACGCGCACTAGAAAAACGGAGAGAGGCGGGGGGTGAGAAGTAGCGGGATAGGAGGGAAAGCGAAATCATGAGGAAGAGGAGTACGTGCGTCAAGAAAAACGAGGGCGAAATAAGGTCCGAGGAATTGTCTGTCATATATATGTATGTGTAGAGGGAGGGAAGAGCTGCAGTAGGACTTATTCGGGGCGCGTGGGTCATTTGTAGGCGGCTCGCTTCGCTTTATTTCACGTGTACGTAGCAGGCCATTATTATACGTGTGTGCTCGGGATAAACAAAATTGCGTGCGCGTGCGGGCCAAGAGGAATAAACGCTCCTTGGGGACGAGTCTTTCTCTTGTAACTTCTTTTTTCCTTTCTACCGAGACCCGATGGCTACGTGCGGAACGATGACGCGGCACCGTGTATAAGATTATCATACATACGTTTCCACCACGTCCTCTCGATTATGTTATTTGTTTGTTAAAGGAAAAAAGAAAAAACACGTATTTTCATTGTACATAGCACGTAGGGTGAGTTTGACACGTCTCTACTCGTATCTCGCTACTGTGCCACCTGCAGATCGTCCAACTACTCTGCGTGCACCAATTAAGTATATCTGGAAGGGGAAGCGGAGACGCGAGAGGTTGACCCTTTCGAGGCGCGTAAGAGAGCGATCATTAGTCCGCGGCTCCGGTTGCTGGATAATTCAAGCCCGCCAGTTATCCGAGCCATTAGAGCCGCGCTCCTCCGCAGGGGATGCTGCCGTTACCCTCTCGGAGGTTTGCCGCTCGAGGGTTAAAGAGCCTCTCGTCGTTGCGACCGTGGAGGGAAAGACAGACAGCTGATACGCCGCTGTGCGAGCCAACTCCGGACAGCCGAGATGTTACGCTCTGAAGTGAACGAGAGGAGACGGTCGAGGGGAGAAGATGATGAGCTTTACCTTATACATACAGGATGGCGTTGTTAGCCCGAGAATACGGATATGCTACGCGAGACTGGCGATACTGGGCGCTCCGTGGGGGAACCGCCAAATTCAGATAAGCCAAATGTTAACTCGCACCGTGACACTCGTCACACATAAATATACCTTCGTTTGCTCCCTCCTGCTCGTTTTTTCCGAGATTAACAGCCATCTTAGAGGTACTTTTTCTCGCTGTTTTTGTTTTTTCGAGAAGTACTTGAAAATTCAATGGGAAGGAAGGATTCGAGTGTATTTTTAAGAGCTCATCGGTTCAAATCAAATCGGAGCAAAGAGGACTCTCGGGGAAACTGACGACAACAACATCTCGATCCGAAAGAATATTAAAGCTACGGGTGTGGCAAAAGTGAGTGTATAAATGTAGGGTGGTGCGGGTGAAAGTTGGCAAAAGTTTTTTTTTTTTTTTTTTTTTCTTACCATCTCGTCAAAAAAAGTAAGCCTCTCTCACGGACGGCTGTTCATCCTCTCGAGCTAACTCAAATCGACAAGACAGCGACATTATGCCCGGGACTTTGCATCAAATCCCTTGTATCTCAAAAGCTTTTTTTTTCCTTTTTTTTCTTACCTCCTCCTCCTTCTTCTTGATCCGTCGAGAGCTTACACTCTACTTTAACATATTATACTCCTCCTCGCTTTTTTTTTTTGGGGCTTACGTGTAATTTGCCCGAGACGGAAGCGAAGACCGTATGATCATACCATCAGATACGTATATGGTGTTCTCGTCCGTAAACTACAACGAAAGTAATCCCCGTTTTTACGCGTAAATCACGGCGAAACGAGGCTACGGATGATTTCATGCAAACAACAATATCGGCTCACGGGAGAATGGGAGGGAGTTGGGACAAAAAAAATTTACAAGCGAGAAAATAAAAGAAAGAGGGTATTAATGGCATCGGGGGCGCGCCAAAAAAACGCGAACAGAGCGTATTGCGGAATTAAAAAAGAAGAAAAAAAAAAAAAAAAAGGGAAAAAAGTAGACAAAAGGGGGAAGGGGGCGTCCGTTGTAATTAGAATATCCGCGATGCGTCCGTGCGCCAGTCTGAATGGGCTTTTCTCTCTCTCTCTTGCCCTTCATTTGAATTAGTAGCGGTACTACACCGCGCCAGGAAGCCGCTTCGAATGGAAAAAAAAGAAAAAAGAGGCCAGAGAGAGGAAGCGAACGCGCAGTCATCCATTGAATTTATTGTTGGGCCGGACTCGCTCGCTCGGCTTTTTTACCATCCGGGTATCCCTGGACGCTCTCCCTTTTTTCTCCGTGCGCGCACACGCCGCGAGAGAGGGTGAAATTCGAAACCGACGCACCCTTTTCCTCTTTTTTCTCCTTTTTTTTTTTTTTTTTTTTGCTTTCTCTTTCGTTCCTTTCATTTTCGCCATCTGAGACGGAAATGGAGTGCATTAATGCAAACGCATTGGCAATTTTTGCTGAACGCGCGCATTCACGCTCCCCCTCCGGTGAGTAATATAGCCTCCGCGCGAAATGCAGTGCCAATAATTGTTTCGACGCTCGCGAGATTGTCTACTTCAGCCTTTTCGTATAAATAATGCTAATGGAATTTTTTTTTTTTTTTAAATCTTTTTCACTTTCACAGACTCGTTGAATCTCATCGTATATCGATGGATGTACAACTTAGGCAAAATTAATGTAGCTCCTCTCGTCACTTTGCGTCCAACTTAATTGGGTCGCGAGTAACGTGCAAATTGTCGTTCCGAAATACGCAAGTATACAAGTACAAGACAGTCGTGCAGATCCGCTCGAACAAGAAAAGTAAGTTTTCGCAACTGCAAGGACGACAATAAGGGCGCATTTGCATCCTCCCCCGTTTGGAATCGACATTGGCGGTACAGTTGATGTACATACACCCGCAGATCTACCCTCGATGGGGGGGGGGGAGTGAATTTTCGAAACTCAATTTTCTCGCTTCTTTGTCCTTCTTTTGCCCAACACCCGGCAACGGAAGAGGCGGCCCCCCCGTTCAATTGGGTTTTCGAGCCGGTGCACGGGGAGTCGCGTTCCAGCCATAGCTCGCGCGCACAATGCGAGAGCCTCCGTTAAATTGACTGCTACTCGCTGTTGTTGCTTTTCGAGGCCGTGCACACACACACACACACACAATGTGGATGGAAGAAAGAGCTCCGCAGTAACTCCAGGACTGTCCGTCCGTCTGTCTGGCCGGTTTCCCCTTCCGGCTGTGTAGCTACTTCCGCACGGCGGCCCTCTTTCTATTAACAAACTTCCCTCTGCCGAGCAACTCTCGTCTCTGCCCCGGTGTATCGACAGTGCCACGATCCCTCATCCCCTTGAAATTACAAAAAAGAAAAAAAAAAAGTATCCGAGAAATCCAAACGTTTACACGGTCCTGCTTTCGTGCACGCCCCCTCCCAGTAGACCAACGAGTCGGTGGCCCTGAATTTTTCAGCCCGTCGACGGTGCTTCGTAGGAGGGAGTGAAAAAAAAAGCTCCACCACTCCTTTTGGTCGGAATGCGTTACGAGGGGGTGCGAATCCTCGCGACTGCTTTAATATTCCGTCGAGTGTGTTATTGGATTCCGTTTGGGAGGGGGGCGATGCCACGTCTAGTTGGTCCAGAGATTCGCATGTGTAGATAATAACTCGAGTATGCGTGGGTGCAAAAAAAAAAAAAAAAATTCACCCCGCGTGCTCTCGTTGCGATCCCGTATAAGCCGGCCCCGCTCTTATTTTCCGATGGAGGGCTACCACGAGCTGTTTCGTATGCATGCGCCGAGAGCGCTATCCGGGAGGAAGAAAAAGAGGGGCCCGGGATGGGACACGCGCCACCGATACTACGCCTCGTGCTTTTGACGCTGTTTGCGCTGCATTCGAATTGCGCCGTCCCTGTGCCCCGGAGGGCTGGAAGAGGGTATGTATGGTATTGCCAGGGATACGCGGTTTGATTTCCCTCACGATCGGTACGGGTATTTTTTTTTTTTTTTTTTTAAGGTTGGCCATCAATAGCAGATCTCGTGAGTAGATACAGGGATGATGGGCATTTTTGTCCCAGCAGGGTATACAATAAATACACATTATCTGGCAGGTTCGTAATTTCATTTGGTGGATTTTTACTCTCGGCTTTCCATCTGTGTACCAGCAGTAAATAGCGGGGCGTTAATGATCGCACCTTTGTTTGAATTAATCTAGGATTGGATGTGAATTACAAACCCGTTTCATTTAGGTAGAATTACCCTCCCCCACTTTTTCTCCTCTCTCTTCTATGTACCGCGAAATAATCGAAACAAAAGAGCAGATGCAATAGTCCTTTCTTCCATTAGGACACAATTTGAACGCGCGTAAAATATCCACTGTACGGATGCCGAACCGATTCATCGCTCAAACCTCGAGGCTTTTTTAATTCGAATTTCCGCGCGGGCGTCGTTGACCCGAATCATTTTACAATCACCCAGAGGGTTTTCGCTTTAATTGTACTTCACGCCGCGTGTATACCGCGATGCACTCCTTTGTCCCGCGCAAACGAGTACTTGGTGTATACTACCTACACGTGTACGGGCAAACAAACGTCGGCCACGCGCCGTGGCACCGCTTGTATATTTGTATTGCGCGTATATATGCCCACTATAGACGAGTAATTCCGTTCGAATGAAACTTTTCGTATAAAAGTAGGGGAAAAAAACAAAAAAAAAAAAAAGTAATCGAAGGGGTAGGAGAGAAGAGGACGTGGTCGGATAAGAGTCTCGAGAAGCAATATGTGGCGGGGGAAAGAGCTAGTCGCTCTAAAAATGCGGCACACGAACAAAGTGTAACCTTCGGCTCTCCCTCTCTTGTATCGAACTCCTTCGCCACCACAGCATCAGCTCGTCTTTTAATACACGTGTGTGTGTGTGTGTACACATGCGCATGTGGGGGGGGGGAGTGGAGATGACGGCGCCGTACGGGTGGGATTGGGGTTTCCAACTTCAGCAAGTTTCGATAATCGCGCGGGGGGGCCTCCGACAAGAAGACGAAGAAGAAGCTAGTAAAACCTCTCGGCGAACTCTGTCGTGTCGAATGCGGATACAACCGAGCTGTTCGGTCGATCGGTTTTTCTTCCTCCCGACCCTATACCGTGGCCTGTGCACGTATGTGGGGGGAAGGGGGGGGGAGGAAAAAAAATTTCCGACGGACAGCGTTCCATCTTCGGCTGCTACGGCGGACTTTTCCTCCAGAGTACAATGCCCCTGCAAAATCGGGGACGGAGGCTGCTGTTGTGGGGGACGCGACAAAAACTCCCCCCCCCCACCGAGTTGATGAACTTATTCGTCACGGCGGTATGTGAGGGGACTTTCTAACCGGGTGCGCAGGAGTGGGTTTTGGGAAAAACGGATTTTATCTTTCCGTCCTCGATGAGGTCACTGGGGAGAGAGAGGAAATCAGACGAAAGTATTGTCGTTCAGGTTTTTTTTTTTTTTTTTTTTTTTTTTGCCTATCGCAATACAAAGTGGGCTGACAAATCTTTTTTTTTTTTCTATCTTGACATGGTTTGATTAAAACTAGTTTTCAAATTTATTGTTTGATTGTTAAAGACAATCTCATATTTTCTTCCATCCCTCCTTGTGAGCCGATTAATTCTTTTCATCAAGTTGTGAAGTATCACTAGAGTCGGGTTCAGCACAAGTTTTCTTTCAATTGTAGCTGATAAAAAACAAAAAAAATCTACTTTTGGAATTTAAATACCAATAATCCAATACCCTCGATATTAAATCTGCAATAGCTGTGATGGTTATTCGATGCTATTGGTATTGTCGAACTCGAGTTTAACGATACAAATTTCTGAAAACGCGCACCCACTGTACTCCCATCTATTAATTAAGTAACAACGACTGTGAAAAAACAATGAAATAAAAAGAAAAGCCGAATGACACAAAGAAAAGTTTTCTCTATCCACACCATGCCCCCATTCAGCCGTTGTACGCGCACTCGCGTAGCTATAATTGGTAGATCACACGCGGTAGGAGCATTTTTCTATTTCAGCGGCAAACAACCGACGGACACTTTTTTTTGTCTTCCTGTGTAAAGGCTGCTGCAGGGGTGTATTAATGAATGGCGCCAAAAATACAAAAAAAGGAAAATTAAAAAAAAACAAAAAAAACCATAATAAGCGCTAAAACGGATGACTCGGTTTCGACTACGAGACTGTGAAACAGAGGGGACGGTTGTCCGCGCATCGAGAGGGTGGGTGGATGAAAAGAAAAAAAAATGGAATAAAAATAGAGAGACAGGAGCTTCTGGTGGTATGAACAGAGAGAAAAGTGATCGATAAGGGAAAAGTCAAAGGAGGAGGAGGAGGAGATGGTGCACGTCCATCGTGCACGAGGCGGAGCAGGAGGAGGGTGGACGGGTAATGCGCGCCTAGCTCGTAATGGATGTCGCGCGGGGCGTCGATCACTTTTCCTTCCACTTGGCCCCGTCAGTTTATACACGCCATCGCAGCTACTTTTTCTTCTTTTTTTTTTTTCATCTTTTTTTTGTCGTACAGATTGATGCTGTTTCGCGAGAAAAACGCTCTCTCGAGCAACGCCTACACGTATATCGTTTCATTAGCCTGCATTTTCTCACTTTAGTCCCTGATATTATCGTTTTCCCGATTGCTCTATTTTTTCCACGCTCCGTCACTGCGAGCCATTATTTCTCATCTGCTTTTACGTCGATTTTCCTGTACGGAAAGATAAATGCCCCTGTCGCTCGTAGGGCACGGTAATACGAAAAAGAAGTTTTGCAATCGACTCGCCGGCCTCTCGTCGGAAAAGCGCCAAAGTTTTGTTATTAAAATTCGCCATAACCCGTGTTGCTGTAATTTTTTTTAACTTCCAAACTTTTTCCGACGATAGTAAAATTCGTATTTTCGAGGCGGCGAGACCAGCCATTTGCATCGAGTAAGATTTACGCGCTAATAAAACTCACCCCACATACCCTACCCTCGGGGCACTCGAACTGGGTGCTCGAGAGCTGGCAAAACTGTGTTTTCCACGCGAGAATCTAAATTAATAAAAAAAAAAGCGAAATACACACAAAAACTTTATTTTATACACCATGTACATTTTTTGCATTATTGCAGGGGCACTTTTCGCTCCTTTCCCACCACCCTTAGCCGAAAGGAAGTTTTTTTTTCTCGAGCGTTTGTGCTCCTGTTTCCCCCTCATTCGCATTATTTTTCTTTCTTTTACCTTTGAAATTTTTTTGTATATCTCTTTTTTTTTTCTCAGACCTTTTTCTAATTGTATTTATCTTGGTACACGCAACCGTATCCTTTGAAGCCCCTCTTGATTGTTGCAACCCCATGATTCTCCAAATTGAACTAAAACAAAAAATGTACAATTAAAACTTTGCCATACGACTCGGTGCACGGGGGCTATATAATATTATGTTGGTACAAAGTCCTGAAACGCAAAAAGTACAGCCCTCCGTCATCACGGAAGTGCGATATCTCGGGCTTGGGGGGAGAGAGAGAGAGAGCATTTTTTTCCCTCGTTGATATCCAGGTAATTCAATGGCCGGCATGCGTAGAGAGAGTACTGTTTGCTCGAAAGGGGCTTAGCCGGGGGCCGTTGATTAACGAGTAGTGGCACAGCTATAGGTAAGCTTACCTATACCACGTACATATACCATGGAGTATAGCTGGCAGTCGGCTGGCGAGTCGGAAGCTCGAGCCTTCCGCCTCTCAGCGCTTCTCTCTCTATCTTTCTCTTTGTGTGCGAATGTGTGTGCACATAGGGGGGGGGGGGGTTATTGGGGTGCTCGGTCCGGATAACCAGACGCGCTTTCCGCTGTGGTTTAAATGCGCACACGGGGCACAAGCGTACAGGGAAGGTAAGGAAACGGCTTCTGGTGTACGCATCCACGGAGCGCCCCGAGGTATATGCGCATTGAATAACGCGGCGAAAGCCAGGGTATATTATAGCTCCAAATGGAATGCAGATGCGCGAGTGCATCCACGGACTGAAGGCGTGCGGTATTGTACACATGTGGCGCGTGTATCCGTTGCCACGGTGCCTTCGGTTATCCTCCCCCTTCCCATTTTCCGGATTTCCCGTACATAACGGAGTATCGTTACTACAGCGAAGTGAATGAGCAGCGTTGCGCCACTCCCGAGCTTCAAACTGATAATTTGCAGATTAAACCCCTTCCAACTCCTCCTCCCCACATGTGCTCTTCTCGTGTAATTCACCAGACGCGTTAGTGTAACGAAAGACCACTGATACGCGAATAGAATCGTTCGATTGGGTGGAAAATGGAGTATTCTCCTTTCGTTCACTCTCGTAGTATAAATGTCTACGCGCGCGTTCCTCCCGTGGCCTTTGGAGGTGAAAGCTACCGGGAGTCACGCGGCGATGGGGCAAAGTTTCAGGTTTTTCCCTTCCGATACCCCGTCAAAAGGGGATCATTCTTGATAACCCGAGTGACACTCGTACCGTTAAAAGTATCGGCACGAAAGAAAGGGCGTTACACGCGCACGGGAAGACTCGAAACGGCTAAATGGCACTCGGAGTTTCGCCAAAGCCGCCCTATCGCTAGCCATCTCGGTTTAACGACAACCGCTATTGACACTTGAAATACTTACGCTAGCTGTTAACTCTTTTGTATGTATTCATTTGACTTTTTTTTTTTCTCATCCTGCGCACACGCGAAAAGTCTTTTTTTTTTTTTTTTTCCTCCCCTCGATGGACTCGGGACTGCAGGAGCGCTCGGGTGTCTCGTTATTTCCCTCGTCGTCATCGTCCGATTTCCCACACCCTGCACTTGCGTATTCGCCCATTACGGCCTCCCCGTCTCATCTCTATCTATCTTCCTCTCTCGGGGTGTGTATATATATGCGACGCGATAACAACGGACTCTCGGGGGGGCTGCGGGGAGAGCCTCTGAATAAATTTCACCCGATACACGTATACGCGTCTACATGGATGACGGAGGGAGAAGAGTCGCGTCCCGGTAATTTGTCTCTCCGGCGTTTCCTCGGGAATCTCCTGTCGTGCTTGTTTTTCGGACCCCCGCGATCTCGGGCTCCCGCGCATAAGCTCGTCCGCGAGGAAACCAAGGCCAGCGCATGTTTCTCCGTTTTTTTTTTTTTTTTTTTTTTTTTTTTTTTTTTTTTTTTTTTTTTTTTTGCTCCTCGAGTCGGAGACGAGGGTGGAAAACAAAAAAGGCTGCACTCTCGTTTTCAACCCCCAGGGGAGTGACATGTTGGGCGCGAATGTTAATTTCGATCAACAGGCCCATCAATTTTAGAATACCTGTTAATTCGGACCATTGGATAAATCATCTTTCTCGGAGGGTGAGGGTGAATCGTAATGGAAAAAAAGTGCATCGGCAATTTAGCGAACGGAGCGGGACTAAGCGGTCTTTACTGCATTTTTTTTTTTGTTTTTTAATTAAGCCCCTACGTCATGGAAAAACACAATCAGGTCGAGCGGTTTTTTCTTTTTTTTTCAAGCTTACCCTATACTTACCTTCGTTTACACTCCCAATTATAGCGGCCGCATAAACGAGCCGGCAACACGTATGTAATCGTTAAAAATGTAACGTAGAAAGTTAATGATGTACCTACTTGTGCATATTTTTGCTCGTTAACCATGTATCATCGCGATTTTGAAAAACGTACGGACACGTAAAATGATCCCTGCAGAGATAAAAGGGCAAAGGAAAACGAGCGAAAGAAAGGAAAGAATGTAGTTCAGGCGGAGGGAGGGGGCTATTCCAAAGTAGGAAAAAGGGAGTAGTCGCGCAAAAACTCGGAATACGGACCGATAGCTCGGAGCTGTGCAAACGACGTTGCGTCCCCCCGGGATTTGTCTCTTGGAAAATCTTTGTATCGCACGGCTGTAGGTGTATATGCGTGTGCGCGCGCGTATCGACGCTGCAAAGGGGGAAAAGAACACAGAGAGGAGCGGCTATCGTTTTTCTGTTTGCGTATATACAAGTGCACACGTGAACACGCGTCTGTGCAGAGCTCGGAAGACAAAGGAGCCGCGCTCGGTCAAAGCGACAGGTGAGTCGGAATGATTTTCAAATTTCGTACAGCTGGAGTTGTCGTAGGTGGGGTTTCCCTCTTTGCCCGTATAAATATTTGATGACGCTTCGGGAGTGCTTATGTTGTGTCTATTGGTTTTTATTACCACGCGATAAGTCAAACCCTATACAGAGAGCACAGGTAATGAAAAAACATAGCTTCACGTTTCCATCTCAAACGGTGCACGAACAGAAAATTCCGTGCACCGTTTTAATAGCCATTATGGAATAGCCAGGGGCTAATTTTCAGGCCAACTTCTCTCATCCGCGAGCAAACGCAAGGGGGCGTAGATAACGCACACGCACAAGCAGTGGGCCGAGGAGTAATCATATAATCGTTATGCAAATGAAATTATTTGAACAGCAGCAGGCTCGGTTGTTGCTACAACCACCACTGCCGGCAATTACGGGGATATCAGGTGAAAGATTACAGCTGGCCGCTCTTTTCCTAATTACACTAATTTCCCGGGCGCGCCGGCAAACAAGACCGTCGTGGTCAGCCGTGCGCCCCTCGGAAGCCGAGTGTACTTCTGTCTACCTCCCCCCCCGTTCCTTACACCGTATTGTTTTTCTTTATTTGCCGGTGTTACGCTGACTTGTGAATTTCGAGGGTGGAAAGATGGCTCGGGGGAGACTCGGCGACGCCTCGCTGAGCTCGCTCCAAGATTTCTCGTTCCCATTTTTTTTTTTTTTTTTTTTTTTTTTTTTTTCCCTCCAAGCAAATGTTTCGCGTATATTCTTGTATTTCCCCGCCTAAGAGAATTGTACATAGTGATATACGTCTAATGTATATAACGAGAGGAGATGCGGAGATAACAACAACAAGGAAAACAGACAACTCTCGTTACCTTTTGCCTCGTAGCTATGCTCTCGTATTAAAATCAACTAGTGGGATGTATATTTTTTTTTGTAAAAAGCCATCCTTTTTTTTTTTTTTTTTTTTTTTTACCGTTTTCAAAAGAAATAAAATGGTTATTCAGCACAATTTGCAGAATAGTTACCGCAGATAGGAAGCCATTGTGGGACGCACGTAGTTTTAGCGCGAAAAAAAAAAAAAAAAAAAAAACGAAAGAAAAGAGACTCGGGGAGAAAAGATTAATTTAATCTAAAAGAGAGTGGCTTAAGTACTTTATGAAACTGAAAAATACCTTAATCACTGTCGGGGCGAGAAAAAGGAGGAGGAGGAGGCGAAGAATGAGCCTAATAGCAGAGCGACAGTAAGACCAGGGAACTTTGTTAAAAAGAAAGGTGAGGGGGACGAGAGCAGTTTCCGCGACGAGGTGGAACTGCAGAGGCTTGGGGACACGGTGGGGACGAGGACGGTATAATGACAGCGCGGTGGGTTGTATATATATATGTATGTATGCAGGGGGTACGGTTGTCCGTGGGGGAGGAAAACAGAGCTCTGCAGAGGAGAGATGCCGCCGCTTGGCAGCGCCTTTGTCTTTGGAGCTGGAAAGTCTGAAAAGCGCATAAGAAGAAATGAAAAGTAACCACGTAGCTACTGCTGCTGTTGAAGAGAAAGAGCAAACTGAGAAAAGGAGACGTGGAACTAAGCGGTCCTGAAGCGAAAAAAAAAGACTCCATGGGATATGGGAGTTCTTTGGGGTAGTTGGGAGTCGTTGAAATCATCGGGAGTCCTTACTCGGCGCCCATGCACGTCATCAATTTAACGATGAATTTTAAGTACTCGAGTAATTATTACAATTTCCCGACTTTGCTCATATGCACTCACTAGAAGTGTGTGTGCTTATTGGGGTATAAGTTAGCTTATAAATCACTAAGTTTTCGATTTTTTGATAGCAAACACAAAAGGTCAGTCACGCCTATCCCTACCGCAAGCAAGTCTTTAATATTGCATTTACAATTATAAAGATTTCTAAAGAAATTACGTCAATGCAAAAATGTACAAGAACAGTGTCTAATTGTACTTGTTATCCTCTTTTACTCAATGTACATCTACAGTATTGAAGAATATTTGTAACTTATGTAACCCAATTTAAAAAAATACAACGTCAGCGTTTTAAAAAAAATGAAATTGTTTTATTAACAAAAATTTTTTAAATAACGTACATTTATACCGGATGATCGTCGACTGTCTTGTGCGAGAATTTATAAGCTCATGAAATTCCATTAATTGTGCAAAAATATTTTCTGCCTCGCCGACTCGTTCAAGTAATGCTTCCGGTTATTTCTTATCGAAGAATCCCATCGATCTCTGATAAAATAAAACTACAGCGTATTGTGTTTCAACGGTTTGAACGAATGATTTTATTGATCCATCGATTACATCCGAAAACCGACGTAATCAAAGATATTTAATTAAAATGTTTAACGCAATTTGTGGCGTCAGTTCTAATAAAACCGTTATAAGAAGAATTTTCACCGAAAAAAAAAAAAAGACTCCATGCATCTTTTACAAAGGATCTCCGAGACTCAATTTGATGGAAACAAAAAAAAAACTCTCCCCGGAGACCGAAAATAAATTCACGAATCAGATGTTGCAGCAAAGAGGAATTAAATCCCCAAGCGGCCCGGAACAACTGTCATCTCCCCCGATTTCGTTTATACAACCTACGCCCCCCACTCGATTCATCCCATCACTTCCACACACTCGTCATTCACCATCATTCCCCTGTCAATTTATAAGTATTCGCACTTCCACCCCAAAGGACACGTCGCGACTGGCAGGTCCTGTACCGAATTTCGCCAAGCAGCGGAGTATACCCCTGCGGATGCGAGACAGACTATACGTAGTTTATCCTATCCCACCGGCTGTTGGGCTGACGCCACCCTACTGCAAAATAGGGTGCGAAGCTCGCGTGCAAAAGAGCTTTTTGCTGTAGCACGTCTCCCTCGGATTCAACCCCCCGGCCCTTTTTTTTCGAAATAACATCCGAAAAAGCATATACCCACGGATCTACAAATGGACCCAGAAATCGTGGCGGGTGGCAGCTCCCCAATTTGTCTTCGAGACACTCGCCCGCCCGGGCATCTCTCGACAAATACGCACTCATTATAACCACTACCGCCGCTCTTAACCGCTAGAATAACCAAGTATAGGTAGTACTACCCCTCACCTAGAACCCGGTGCGCTACTCAAGTTTGTTGAACTTGAGCAATTTTCCGGGGGCAAATTGCGGCAAAGTCTCTATTTTCCCTCTCCGCGAAAAGTTACTCTCGGCGCTCGAGCGTACGCCTTGTTATTTCAACCCAGCCCATCAATAATGATTCTCGAGAGTTGGCGGAGGGGGTGAGGATCTTGATCCCAACTTTTGCCACTCGTCGTAGGACAATGTATACCACATAATCCCTATATACGCGTTTTTCCATGAATGTGCATCAACGAGGAACACGTTATTTTCTTTTCGTATACGTATACGTACGACTACAGGTACACACAAAAGAGGCGACGAGTGAAAATGCAATTTCACGAGGGATCGCCAGAGACGGAAGGAGAAGGAGCACCCTCACATTTATACACGTGCAAATATATACACATATCGGTGGGGGAGGGCTAGGCCGAATCGGCGACATCGTAATCCGGAATCTAAGGTAAAGCCGCTTAGAGCGCTTTAATGAACATTCCGAACAAAAGGATGATAACGCGAGCCGGCTGCTCCTCGCTTTCGTAGCCTGTCCCCTCGTTCGCAACAATGGGGTTGTGCGCCGGTCATGATAGCGTCTTTTGAAACGAGCTGTCCGAGTGAATTCTCGCCCCCCTACCCCTCCGTGCTAATGCTAATCGGGGAAATAAGTCTGTCCCTCGATCTACCCCGGGATCGTTTAATAAATTTTCCAGCAGCGCGCAATTGCCGTCCACTCGGCGCGGAGGGTTGGACATTTTTTGTTTGTTTTATTTTTCACACAAACGCGGAGCGATTAAACTTTAATTTCTCGGGGATAATGCCCTCCGCTCCCTGCTTGTACAACCATATTATCCACCTTGGCGAATAATCCTCGCAGTTACGGGCTTAATTTACAAAATGATCAACTTTTTCCAGAATATGCATATATACGCGTGATGTATATACATCATGCTAATGCAGCATCGAGAGACCATGTACACGTGGGGGGATGAACTTTAATAATCGTTACTTATAGGAGATGATGAGAAAACTTCACTCTCGACCTTCCTTCCCTCGTTTTTCCGGGGCTGTTCTTTAAACTCTTGCCCGTAAGTTGCGCGCGACGATTAAATTGCTCAAAAAGTCGTATCGGATACCCTCTTTGACCCTCGAAAAAAGTAAAAGTACCCTCGAGCTAATCGAAAGAAACAGAGAGCCCCGAAGGCGAAATCAAAGGATTCGGGGCTCCCTTCGATGGGTATGGAGAGAGAGAGATAAGGGGAGAAAAAAAAATAGCCGAGAGGGAATGAGTATATAGCCTCGGAACGAAATGGCTAGTTGTGCGGGTGATGGTGGACGAGGGAGGCAAATCTCTCTCGCGAAGGAGCGCGAAAAGCCGGCTCTCCGGGAATTCCGGTAATTTCCCGAACCTCGGAATATTCATGAGCACACGCAGCGTCGGGGAGGGCCGCGTATATAGCTCGAGGGCTCGGACTCGCTGTACTAATATTACCGGTGTACGTGTGTGTGTGTGTGCTCGATGCGTCCGTAACTTTGTGCGAGTCAAGGAGCGAACAACGTCACTCGGATAATACCCACACGCGCGAGCACAGGTGATGGAGGGACAGACTCGCGCGGCGGTTGAAAGGGGGTCACAGGGAGGAGGTACTGCGAGTTCGACGAAGCGTCAAATTTATGTAGATGAGAGAGAGGAAGGGTGCGTGTGTTGCGGCGACTGTCTACCCCCAACCCCAAGCTTCAATTAGTTGGAGTGCAGAGTGTTACGCGCCCGACTCTACCCCCATCCTGTGTGTGTCTTTTCTCTAGCGCATGGGCTCTGCCTCCAGGTGAGTGGGACAGTCGGTTGCTGTGACGTTACTCCACGATGATGACTCTCTTCAACAATTTGAGAAAGCATTATACCTTCCCGCACCCGCTCCATGGATTATATTTTACCTCGTACTCGGTGTATTCAAATAATGCATCGTGTGCGTATTGGCTGATGATTTTGTTGTTCATTTTTTTACTCACGTCAGGCAATTTTTTTTTTTTTTTTCTTCTTTGCAGGAGCTCCCATGGTCCATCCGCCGTCGCAGACGATGAGGACGAACGAAGGCGACTCGATCGACGTGGTGGTTGAATTTTGCGCGGAACCGGCCTACACCAAGGTCTTTTGGATGTCCGAGGAGAGGGTTTACCTGCCGGGCGGCGAGCTTCGCGATGGGGTGCGGGCTCTGCCCATCGAGGTGAGACATCCCCTCTGCCCCTTTTTTTTTTTTTTCATTGCTTTCTTGTGTACTTTTTATGGAATAAAAATACACACGTGTATCGCTTGGTATATCCTGTCCCACGCCTTTGCCACGTTTCTCCAACGAAACGTACATTTTGTTGTTCGTGAAACTGAGACAAATTACGTGACAGACTTGATTAAATAATTTTCTTTTTCCACCTTTACGTAATGCAACGATCTCGTGTCGCTCGTGGATGAATTTTCCGTGAAAAGCCCGCGATACGTACGGATGTATATCGCGATCGGTAAAAAAAAAAAAAAAAAAAAAAAAAATTAACAAGAGGTACGAAAAAAAGGAAAAAATGGCTATACCATGGAAAAAAGGCGAGGAGGCAGAGGAAAAGCTGCAGTAGGGAAAAAAAGGGGATAGAGGGGCTCGGGCGATATTTCACGTTCGCGCGTAAGGAGTTACTGTTTCCCGCGCCATTGACTTTCTCGCAACTCCCCACACGGGAGGAACGTCCCATGGCGTTCTTGCGGCAGTGGCTTTCGGGATTAACGGCCCCCGATCCTCTTCTCCGTCCCACTACATTTATACCTTGTCTTCTTGCTTCGGGAGTCCCTTACTCTGCCACTATTAACAAAAAATATCCCGATTCATTGTACAACTTGTTAATATATTTGCACGTAGCGTTTCAAGTTAGCATTCACACCTGTCACGTTTACCCGACCTCATAAAGTAACATTTATGTATTTGTACGCATAGCGAATAATCGATGGCGCACAATTACATCCGACCTAAATTACAGCCGAAGCGTAACACGGCTCGTACTTAACGCCAGTTATACAGTAACAATGGCTGTGATCCTGAACAATAGCCTTCGCCCCCCCCCCCTTGATCATACAAGACAGACAGCGCGATAACAATAACGCATAAGACAGACTTGGCATATATGTATAATACGCCTCAGTGAAACGATCCTATATTATGTAGACTGACACCTGAACGCATATGTTGCAGAGCGGCGGTACCGAGGCTTGCTACCGCAGCGTGTTGCGCTTCGAGCGGGTCCAGCGAGCGCACGCTGGCGAGTGGTTGCTCTTCGTCAGGTCGAACGAGGGCATAGCCAACGCCTCGGTCGCCCTCAACGTCACCCAGGCCTCGAGCTACAGCGGCGCCCGGCCGGTCTTCAGCCGGTCCAGCTTTTTTGGGCTCATCGCTTGCGTGACCCTCGCGCGCTTGCTGCTCAGGCCGCGGCCTTGAACTGATGCTACGGATGCCGCCGGCCCTCGTTGCTTCCCTCGTCTCCATCTGCAGCTAAGGGCTCCTTCAGCTCCGGCTCGAAAGCTCGTCATCCTACGCGGGAATCCAATATCTTGTTTTGTACAGCCAATACGGACAATACCTCCGAGAGGGCGGCCCCGTTAATTCGAATCTGTTGCGTAACCAACTGTCTGTGGTAGATATTATTGGCTCGACACGGTGGTATTTTCCAAAGGAGCCTAATTGACTTTTTCGAGGGGGGGGGGGATTATTTTCTTTTCCATTTGCTTTTTGAAACATCTCTCCGTAACGAGCGGTAATTTTTTTCAATGGCCCGATAAGAGGATGGATATCGTTAGCGCGAAAAAAAGGGGGGCCGCAATGAATTTTCAGTTTCCGGGTGAATCGCGGGGAGTAACTCAGAAGCAGGAGGGTGGGAGGGGTCCGTTTGAAATTACGCGCCCAAACGAGGCGGGATTATCGGGCTAATAGAAAGGGCTTAGTAAGGGGGGCTCGCGGCTGAGAATTGAGGAAAAAATTAAGGAGGCGGATTTCATAAGGGACGGGGGGGGGAAATTAAAGAGAGAAGGGTAAAATGACGGGGCTGGGGAAATCACGGGTACACGTACAGGGGAGAGACTTCGAATCTTCCTATTAAGCTTCCGCCCATATCGGAGTGTCACGTACGCCAAGCGGTGGCAGCGACGTCGTCGCACACTGGAGAGAGAGAAGATTAAATTTTCTGAAGCGCGAATCTCCGCGTGGCCCAGAGCGAATTTCAACGAGACGTCTTCGGAGCGACAGCTCGACGCAGCCACACAGAACAGGAGCCGCTTACACGTACGTAATATGTGTACGTATACGTACTGTGCACAGCCACCTGCAGCGTACCCGGTTGATTCTCGCGAGCGCGGGATTTAAAAACAGGTCAGAGGATGGTAATGTTATCGGGGAGGGGGTGTTTTCCTCCCGTTTAATCTAGACGAATTTTTTAATTAAAATCGGGGACACGATGATTGTGTGCTCCGTCTTTATCTCTGTATTCTTGCGAAAAAAGTATCGGATGAGAGGAGCTCGTTGGCCCGGTTTTTTTTTTTGTTTTTTGGTTTTTTCCGCAGTGGAGATGAGTTACGCTCCGCCTCGTAAAGTCAAATCGTTCGAATGTGTTACGTTGCAGATGTTTGTGCCTCGGTACTTTTTTCCAAGAAACGCGAAAAAATTGTCGACTATGCTGTTCAATAAAAAAAAAAAAAATAGACATTATTCTCGAATTTACTACATTAAATGTGCGAGTGAGCCAAGCGCGTGTGCATGATTGTAAATATTTGTATAGATCGAGGGGTTTGTATTTAGCGAGGGAGGACAGTGATTTTGGCGATCCTTTGCGATAACAAATGAATACGTTCGCTTGACGCTCATTCATGAGATTTCACTGCTACTGTGACTCTTTTCCTTTTACGTCACTCATGTCAAAAGTTTCCTAAAAATGAAAAAAATAAATAATTAAATGAATTTAAAAAAATACTCGTAATCGTGCAGTGTTCAGAGTCACTCGAAACAAATGAGAAAGAAAAACAAAAACCATTAGATTTACTGTACACCTACGTAAACATTAAATTTGTTGTATATTATTATCATTATTATTATTATGATTATTTTGAATGAAAAAAGTAGAATTTGTAACGTGTATATATTTACTTGTAAATGGCATCATCGATGGACGCGCGAGCCGTATGACGAATTATTACTATTATTATACATATAATAAATATAAAAATGATATATTTAAAAATATATGTAATTATATTATACATAATAAACATATGGTAATGTCATATTATTATTATCATCACTATTATCATCATTATTATTATTATTATTATTATTATTAATATTATTATTGATACGATATAGATGAATATTAATCATTTGTTGATATATTTTTATAAAATTTTATTTAACGGCGAGAGAGACAGAGGCGTAAAATCTCACTAAGCATATAATATATATTATGTAGGCATCCTACGTCGCGGCTCGACTATTTTTCCTTTCGATGTGAATGTAATATCACAGTACCTACCTACAATGTATGCATATTAATTATAAATAGATTGCAGTTGTGTAGATAAATGTTTGCGATCGCGCAAAAGTCAAAGCGAAAATACTTGTTTTTTCCCCCCATAAACACGTGTAATATGTACTTTCGATTAATACAGCTGTCGATTGAAATAAATTAAAACGATCCAAACGCGCACGTGTTATTTCCAATAAAATTTCTCAAACAAACACTGCCTGACTTTCCTACGAGATCATATGTACAGAAACACATAATGTATGGTACATGGGTATATGTATGTTACGCATGTAACATCGGCACTCGAGTAACTAGAAAAACGATCGGATAAAGACGTGCGCTGAAACGGAAGGAAAAAGCAGTGGTTTCATTTCATCTTTGATAAAATCGCGATTTCCGGGGGAGAAGCAAGAGGTATATTCCTTTGAAACTTCTATTCACGTTCGCGGGAGACAGATAAATCGCGAGCCAGCTTTGATCTTTTTCCCGGTGAAAGAGAGCCTATGATTGGAATGACATTTTGCATTTCTGGTTTTTCTTCTCGCGTACAAGTTTTTTTTTTTTTTTCTTTTCCTTCTCCGCGTCGCACAGGAGCTACACACGCGGATGGATTGAAAAAGAGAAGCCGGACCCCGAGGCGCTGCTCCTAAACTTCAACGCGCGGCTAACGAGATTACTCGTCCCTGAGTAATTGAAATTTCTTGTAGCTTAGATTTTACGCGATGTATACACGCAGACACGAGAGAAAGAGAGAAAAAGAGTTGCGAGTCCAAGAATTAAAATGTGTCCAACCGTCCCTAAATTCCTTTTTCGATGGCTCGTATATTTATTATGTACACGTCAAAAGGTCTAAGATGAAATAATATTGTTATTGTTTTCTTCCTTTTTGATACGTGATTGTATAGTATATATGTATATTAGGTAGTGTTGCGAAAAAAAAAAAAAGAAAATAAATAAATACCAATTGTATTCGAGAAAAATTTTTCATTCGTCCTCCGATGAATCTGTCACGATTGATTGAAAGAAAGAATATCATGTAATTTCCTTTTTTTTATCACATACTCGCAGTCATTGTTTCGTTCTAGGTAAGTACGATCTTTCAACTAAGTGTACAATCAATTTTGCCGATATAGTAATACTGAAAAAACAAAAAGAAAAAAAAAGAAAAAAAACAAAATGGTTTCTAACGAACATAGAAATCATCGACGTTTACATGTTTATCGAATAACTTACATGTTTTGATCAGAGTGGCGCAATGAGCTGTACGAGACGATTTAGTTAATATCTTCTACGTGTTTTACTGTTCACGAAGCGAAAGTCAATTTGTACATAATAATATATTGAATGGAAATGAGGATATAATGACATTGAAAAAAAAAAAAAAAAAAAAAAAAAAAAACAAATAACGAAATAACGAGCTCGTTCATGACACTAAAAAACACTTACCGACGCTATGTATTTGGTATGGGTCGTGACACACTGTAACCGACCCGTACTCCCCTATGAACAAAGTATAGTTAAATTGCCAAAAGTCTGTCAGGAGTATGGAAATGAAAAAAAAAAAAAAAAAAAAAAAATACTAATAAAAAATTGTTGAACTGCAAAACACTTGTCTCTTCCTCGTCTGATTGCTCATTTAAACCTCTCCGATCAACCAAAGCTTAGGATTTCCCACGAACCAGAACGACGACATCGCATGTGATATTCCACGCGAAGCACCGTGTTTACCCGCGGCGAGCGAGTTTGGAAAATTCCGACGACGGAACGGTATATCGGCGAAAAACACGAGAAAAAGCAAGGGAGAAGGGGCGCGCTAAGCCGCACTGTCCGCAGAACGTGACCAAAGTCCCGCGGGGCGTTAAATGAAGTCCGAAAATCAAAGGGACAAGGAGGAAAGAAAAGAGACACTGGCACGTAAACTTAACGCCGGCAGCCCACCCGCGAAGGTAGGTATACACGGGAGCGAGGTAGAGTTACGAGGCGCTCCTTTTCACCCGCAGAGCGTATAACTTTTAACGAAACAAACTTCGCGGGCTGTAGTGCACCATTACTGTGTATACACGCCGCGAGAAGAAGTAAAATGTTCCAATTTTACGCGCCCGCGCTAGTCCAGCTTCCCCTCCTTGGTTTATCATTGTCGGAGGCTGCCCGACAACGCTTGGCTGGTTCTAATTGCTCTCCTCTACGTAGTACACACTTTCGGCGGTGCTTTCGTTTCCTCGATAGCACCCTACAACCCTGATTTCACGCGTGTACACGAGACGAAATAACTATTTTTCGTGGGCGTCGATAGGTAGGGGGTGGGACAAAACGTTGGTACACACAATCGAATCAGCCTCGTCGTCGGGGCGTTCAAAATTCAAGAGGGGCGCGATTAAAGCCGACCCATTTTTTTTTTTCCTACCCCGGGGAGCTTTGAATTTCAAATACGGGGGGCCCCTCTGGCTCGTCTAAATTATAAAGCGCATGTACACACCCTCGTGTGTATTCGATCTCGGCAAAAAATCGAGAAGCTTTTTGCATCTTTGGTTCTCATGCTGATGTTTATTCATGCGAGGGCTGTGTCGAGCCTTTTGGGCTGTATGTAACATGCACTCTGCCTCGTGTACTGTAAAAGTAAATTGTACAAACGCGAGTGTCGATCGCGGTTAACTCTGACGCAGGCGGGTTTTGGTATACGACAAAAATAAAATAAATAAAAAAAAGAGTCATAAAAACGCGAGACTCGGTCTAGAGGATTTAATAAAAACATCGGACGATGAATGTACAATTTAGAGTACAATTGTCTGGAGGGAGACCGCTCTGGAAAGGGGTCGAGCTAATATTACATTTTGACGCTGTACGAGTGAGGTACAGGTAAGTTACGGTTAACAATTCGTTTTTGGGTACACGCTAGACAGGGAAGAAAATGGAGCAGGGTGGGTACAAGTGGTAATAACAAAAAAAGTCCCGTGGCCACGTTGAGATCCCGCTCTCGTTACACGTTCTCCATTGGAAATCGGGACTCGAGTAGGTAATTAACGAGCTAGTGGATCGCAGCTAGCAGGACCGGGGTGTACATGCGCAGGAGCAGCATCTCGTGTTTCTGTGAAGGATGAGTGAAAAAGGGCAGCGGTGGTAGAGTCCCGTACTCTCTGCCGGCCAGAGACCCTAAATTACCCTTAACTGGAGGGTAAAAATTACCGAGTTGTAAGGAGTCGGGGGCTTAAACCACACCACCCGTGGAAGGCCATAACTCTCGTGCTATCTGGGCGGTAAAGTGTGCTCCTTATCCGCGCGTGCGGCCAGCCTCCTCCTTTCGTCCCGGGAAGCCGTTCGTCATTTATTTATTTCCCACATCCGGACGAGGAAAGGATACTCTGCGCGTCCGTGTGATTTTTTTTCTTTTCCTTTTTGTTCGGAAGAGCGTTTTCTCCTCCGCGGATCTGCAAGACGTGTAACGAGAATTCGAGAGCTTGCAAGCTCGGGGGTAATGCCGCGTGGAAGTAGGGAGGAGGAGACGAGATGAGATAGACGTGCCGGAGCTTCTTCGGAAATATTTCCGAGACTGAGCCAAAGACGAGCGCTTTGCTTGCGTGGAAACGAGAGAGAGGTAAAAATGTTTTTCCGCCAGAGTCTTTGACTCAACGGGACGGGCGTCTCATCTTTGTTTTACGATTTACCAATTTTCTTTGTTCTGCAAATGTTTTCCTTGGCTCCGAGCATCTTCTTCACCCCCCTTTACTCCACCCGTTGGTTGTACAGGAATTTAGAAGAGGATTACCGGGGCTCTCGAAATTCGCGCGTTTTTCCCAGAAATGTTGTTGAAAAAACATTTCAATGTACGATTGTAGTATAGCTGGCTCGTACAGTAACAACCAACTATGAGTAAATCATTTTTATCCAGGCGTACCAGCGGCTCAAAAAGATTTAACTTTATGCATTTTATTTTCGAAACGTATTTAATTATGAATAAATATGAGTACGGATGTGTACGACGAAGTGAATTATTAAAGCAATCCTGGGTGGAACCATCGTGTCAAGGGGGAGAAAGAGGAGATTTTTAAATTTCAAATACCCTTTATCCGGGGCCATCGGGAAAGCTGGTTTTACTTTAAAGTACACCCATCGAAATGGCCTCTCGAAACAACAGACTCCAGAGAAAGACTCCCTGGGCTTTCACGTACGCGTCCTCGAGACCCTTTGGCATTGTAACAACAGCCGTATCCAACTTTGCATCGCAAATAAACTCGAAAACGTCGTAAAAACGAAAAATACAATACGGCAGAGAGAGGGGTGGGGGAGGGAAATAAACATCGGAAAATGCAGCGGATGAAATCGACGAGTCGACGCGGACGTAAAAGACACAGGGGGAGAGGATGAAAGGAAAAGATACGTCGGAGAGGCCGAGAGGACGGCTCGCACGGAAAATAGAATGCTCCGCTCGAGTCACGTTTGCTCGCCAGAAACGAGATTTCCTCTCGGCAAAGGAAAACGCCAGCCACTCGGCAATTGTTATCCCCGAATTTCCAAATGCTTAGAGAGCTTTTGGCAAAAAAACATCATCCACGGAAATCAAAACCAATTTCGATCTCCCTTTGACCTTTGTACTAATCACGAGTCGGATGACACGCTTTCGGCTTTTGAAAAATGTTGGAAAACGATGAGGAGGGAAAAGAAGAAAAAGATGATTTTCTTCTCTAAATGCTAATCGAGCTTTTTTTTCAATCTTCCCGGCAAATTATTCCTCGCCACAGAAGAGACACGCCGCATTTTGACATGCAGCCGGAAAAAAAAGGTCCACAAGGTATATATAGCCAGGGTGGAAATTGCATTTTCACGAACTAAGGAAAAACCAGCAAAGGAGAGGGGCGAGAGAGGGAGAGCAAGCTCTAGTAACGGCTAGAAAAGCGTGCGTGCGTGTAAAATCGTCAAACTCGAAACTTTTCTAATTTCCCGGCCACCGCGCGTTTAGGGCTCCTTTGACCGGCTCCCTCCTCCTCTATTCTCCTTCCCCGTCGTACTTGATGAGTACGAGCACTTGCTTCGGCTTTTCAATTACCCTCCACTTTTCTGTTCCAAGCCACTCTCCGGAGTAAACCCCGAGAGAGAATCCAGATTTGTAGATGGAAGAAAAAAAAGTAATAATAACTGGGCCAGGCACGCCCTTGTCTCTTCCGTTCGTATGGTTTCCAGAGATCAAAAGACGAAATAAAGTGGGTTATCGAATGAAGCATCATCGGACGCGCTCCGCGTTACCTTGACAACAGGAGAGCCTCGGCGTGTGCAACGCAGTGAACATGAATTTCAATTAGAGGCGAGAGAGGGAGATTAGGTCACTGTCAGAAGCGATTTTATTGCCGGTCGATCGGTCTGACATTGAAATCTCGACTGCGGCCCTCTTTTTTTTTTTCATATCTGTCGAGCCAGTACACGGTGAAGTGGCTCATCCTTCGATCCCCCGCTCTCTCTCTCTGGTAATCGATATTTCTCGAGAGTAACTCTGCAGCGAGTGGATATCGTGCACAACAAGCGATGTAGCTGATCTTTCTTTTTTTCGGTGGGATATACGCGAGATGGATGGAGCTTCTTTTCGGGTTGGTAAATGATGCATATTTCACGGTGCTGGAATTTCAATAGTCCATCAATTCCCGACGGCTTAAATTTATTCCGGCTCGGGATGAACCTCCCCACCCCCCTTCTCTTCGTTTTTTCGACTTCATACAAATTTATGACTCGAAATGGGATTCCATAAAAATCTCATTAAATATTTGTCAGGGGCTCGATAGCCGCGGAACCCATACCCACATCTGGATGTGGAAAACAAAAGGACTTTAATATTATAAAGCGATATCCAAATCGCCCGTAAAAATATTCAACAAAAAAGCCCATCGTACATAATATACATCCAACTCGAAAAGAAAGACCGTGTGTCCTGATCGCGAAAAGAGAAAAGGAACGAAGAATCGGAAGGGGGTGGGGCTGGAAACAAGGTCCCATTCGACCGATTGGCCGCGCGTCAGTCCTGGGAAAAAATTGAATTTTTCACGGCGCGAATCGAGTCGTGATTGGCCCGTGCGTGCCCGTCTTCCCCGCAAGAAGTTACACCCGACTATAATCGACACGGACACTCGATCTTTTCCAGCACTTGATCCCTCACAGTGTACCCTCTACTACTGCCACTCTGAGGGTTTCCCTGTAGAAACTAACGCCTATATTTATATACCTGGCCCGAGAAACAAGCCGGAAAGTTTCGCATGCGTTAAACTTCGACAATTTAATTTCGCACTGCGGCAGCAGCAAGGAAGGAGGCGTATAGCCCTCCTCACCCTGATTGGATGGAAGGGGAAAAAAAGAAGTGTACACCTAAGGGATGTATCTGGTTATTTTTTTTCTTCTTTTTCTTTTTTTTTTCTCCTCGACTCTGCAAAAGTATTTTATCAAAAAACTTTTCCTAGACGCTTTTATCCTTTTGTAATTTTCATGCGAGCCACGTGCACGGCAAAACGAGCGAAGGGCGTCCTTATCGATGCCCCTATGGCAGTCACCTTGTCCGCGCCGCGATGAAATTTCACGCAGACGATAAGTAGAGTCCCCTCGGCTCCTATGCTCTTTTTTTGCATCCTCGCGAGAGTGCGCGCGGAAGCGAGAGAGTGGGAGGTAATGTGAGTCAATGTTACTCGGCCAAACTCGTGTGACAATGACGATCGTTGCAACGCGCTCTCGAACTTTTCAAGCGCCGAGATCGAGGTTTCGTTGATTATTTTCGTAACAAAATAAATCAACGGAAATACACACCTTCCGAATAATGATAAGCGCCGTCGCGAATTGGCCAATTAGCCTATGCGATACACGCACCGGCGTAATCACGCTCTCTATTGCTTTTGAAATTTATTTTTACTCCTCGGTAAACTAAAAAAAAAAAAAGAAAAAAAAGACCGATGGTACGGCGTACGCGGTGCATAGAGGATGCTGGTGAATGCCGAAGCAACATGTCGATACGGTAATTGACTTTGGAAAATATTCGCAGAGTACCTGCACGCGCGTGATGTAAGTGCACCGAAGCAAAGGGTGCCTCTATATAATCAACCAAAATGTGTAAGTATAGATGAGTGCATGCTCTTGAGCGTACCACGCGAGTCGGACTTGTACATACACGACGTTGACAGCCCTTCCACTCTCTTTAACAGCCCTCCGGGGAATATCAATTTTTTGGTTTTTAATTGCTTGACATTTTTTCAGTGCAATCTCTCTCTTTCGTATCGCTGCGCATACGCCTATACCTAATTTTCACAACTCGGAGGCTTGTTACCTACTCCCATTATGCGGGTTGATGCGTCGCAGAGTGCATACTTGTTATACCCAGTGTGCAACGGCAGCTCTCAAAGACGAGTCGATTCTAGGTCAAGTTCAGCGACTTCATATGGATGCAACCAAACTAACTTGTAGATTCTCTTTAAAAAAGTAAGCGGTGGAGTACATTTGGAGGTGCATAATATTTATTTCGGCTTATCGCAAACAACGCGCCACTGCAAATATACGGCAGTGCCGTTCTACATATATAGGTGTAGTTGCCAGTACAAGTCCAGCGTGTGCGTGAATTGTGTGTCGAATGCGTAATAATTTAGGACGTTTGCGGTGAGCGACGCATTCACCTGCATATGTATGTACATTACACGAGCGCGGTTCTCTCGTGGTTGGTTAGCTGTTTGTTTGGGCTTGTTGGCTCGCCTTGTAAATGCCATCTAGTTGCGCGGGTGCAGTTTAGTTACTAATCAAAGCTAGGAGGGTACGTGATACACGCGCCGTGTGTGTACCATTGTTATCCGGGAATTTTTCGTTTCACCCCTTATTTATTTCTTTGTTTGTGGTCGACATTTTTCTCGTAAACAGACCGATGAATATAACTTTGTTCTGTGCAGCCACAAACTAGAATAATTTGTTATACCTCGTGTATCCATGTGGCATATGTATCCATATACGCGTCAGCGACAATAAACAATGATTCAATTAAATGATAAGCGGGACAAGCTTGGGTAAATAGGTTAAGGATAATGGGATTATTGGCGAATATTATATATAAATGTAGCCGCTCTCCTGATGTCTGGATCTCCCGATGGTGTCACGGTTTTCTCAGTTGATACATAAGTACGAAGTTTACGATGCTCCATGACTTTTATCCCGCACTAAAATCATATCTTATCGGATCCGACATCATTTGGAAGATAGTGTGCCTATATACATTGTCTGTGTGTGTACTTCTTATATGTTTCGAAATCAAGAAGGGAAAATTAATCCAATCCATTCGTTATTTCATTGTTTCTCATTGCTCCTTATTAGGTAATCGATTGTTGTTTAAATTAAATGCGCGGATAGAGCTGCTGTAGTTCCTAACTAGCAATGATGGATGGAGATGGTTATTTTGGAGATACAATGAGCGGTAAATTTAACTTTTTTATGTGTTTGCTCACGCATTGAAACGTCAGAATTTGATAAAAATGCAATTAAATAAGTTGTTATTAAAAACAGTTTTCCAACATAAATTGAGAAACGATATGGGTATTACAGAGTCCTTCGGTACGACCTTTGAGTTTGACGACCGAAATAACGTTAGTTCAGGCACCTCGAGTGTAAACGCTCGTACAGCTCTATTGTCCTAAACTCCAATGTGTGTATGCATACAAAGAAACGTACTCAATCGTCACGGTGAAGAACAAAAAAATTTCGACTTGCGCAAGGTGTTTACAGGTAGTGGGCTACTCGTGTGTAGAGAATAGTTGAGAAAACGCCGAATAGACTGTAGTGACGATGTGTAGGCAAGGTCGGCGCTCCAACTCGACCGATAGTGGAGTCATGTACGAAAAAACACAAAAAAAAAAAAAAAAAACAGAGAGGAAGAAGGAAATGGGGGCGGCAGTCGTTGCTCCCAAATGTAGACGAGTACACACGAGTAGCCATCAATCGCGTATCGGTCGCTCGCTCCGTTCCTACACTCTCTCTATTCCTCCTCGCAATGGTAGAGTGGCTCGACCGCAGCGCACAGGAGCAAGAGGTGGGGGACCCTGCCGTGTACGCTCGTTTTGCCACAATGGCCCATTTATGCCTTGAGATCGAGCACCGGAAGTCCCTCCACGTGCCACTACACGGACGTGTATCATTGAATCACCAGAAAAGTAGAAGAAAAGGCCTGGACGTGATGGCCCATTGTACAAATGTACCGGTTCAAGGAGTGGATGAACGACGCTCATGCACGCCAACCGAGTGGGTATGATCTTCCCTTCGTTTCACTTTAAACCCGTGCCACGCCGTCTAATGCTCTGCGGCTTCGTTATTGCCATCCCATCGACGGAGCCCTCCTCGTTAGGGCTGCGTCAGCCCCTGACCACAAGCTCTGGGCCATACATATACATACACGTAGCTCCCAGTGCTCTCCGGGGAACGTGCTGAAGCGAAAATCGCTCGGATGTACGTATACCCACTCTAGCTTCGACGCGGGATCGGATCAGCCGCTTTGCGTGTAGCGTACAGGTTCGTCCCTCGTGGAGGCTGGGAAAAACACGATTATCCAGTGATTATCGGTTACTACACACACCACGGGCAAACGTCTTTTTTTTCTTCTTTTTTTTCTTATCTCACCGATATGAGTCAAAAAAAAAAAAAAAAAACAGATTCACTATATGGCACCGAGTGACGTGATGCGGTGATTTGTATGATGTTTGTTTTGAGTGGAGAGAGAGCCTTCACCGAGTGCCCTCGGCCTTGCCCGGAGAGTCGCGAGCATGTATTGACTCTGGCGTGTTATCTCCCGTTTTCAAAGCCAGTCGCGCGAGGGTCAAAGGGTTCAAACAGCAGCCAAAGTCAAACAGAAACAAAGGTGTGTGGGAGGGAGGGGGGGAGTTGGATGTGTCGATCGGGACGTGGGGCTCGCGATTAAAAAGTATAAAATGTCGCCGAGTCGCTCGCACTCGTCGTTCACCGTCATCGCCGTCGTCGCGTCAAGTCCCATGATGGCTCGCACCGGGGATATGGAGCTCCGTTTTCTTTTTCTGCTCGGACTATTGGCGCTGGTGACGTCTTTCGCGTTTACCGAGGAGTACAATAACCGTAAGTTTTTAACGTCATTTCACTCGTTCCTTCTATGTGAGTGTGGAGGAAATTTTTTTTTTTTCCTTTTTTTTTTTAATTTCAATTTTAATTTATCGATTTCACCCAAAGCTCATTTGACCAGCATCAAATTAAAAAGCTAATGAAAATTTTAATTACGTATCGGGTAATGGAAAAATTTGATTAAACACTCGTTGCAACGTCACCAAGATCATTATTATTATTTTTTTTTTCCACAATTTTGTAATTGAAAAAAAAAATCTTTCGTCCTACACATGAGGTTGATAATAATGATAAAATACCACGTGCACACTGTATTTAATTTTAGTTTAACACACAGACACACGTGCACGTGCAGTCGGGTGTATATTTTAATTAAAATCGCGTAAAAATGATATCTCAAAAGTACTGCTACTGCCGCGGCAAAGAGTTTTAATTACCGGCCGCGCCGGGGCGTATTTCTAATAGGCTTTTGTTGGCTCTCCTCTCCTTCCTCGTTCATCACCGCCCGATCCATTGTTTGAAGAAATTAATTAAATCCATTATCCGAATCGTTTTTTTTTTTCTACCCCCATCTCTTTTTCTCTCTGTGGGCTACGTAAATCAATTTACGAACGAAAATAATTCGCCAAAGAGAGGAAAAAACAAAAAAAAAAAAAAAAAAAAAAAAAAGAGAGAAAATGACAATCGCGTCCGTTTAATTCAGCCCCACGCGTCGCTTTGATCTGCCCGCGCAGTGGTACGCACGGAGATAATCGAGTTTGCCGGTCGTTTAGACGCGACAGTGCTCCAAATTTTTCACTACGTCGCATCGGTTGAGACAATGGCAAATAAATAATCCAATAGAGAGCTGCTTTATCTAGTCCGTATACGTACACCAGATGATCGAAGAGCCCCGGAAGAGTAGCGTCAGCAGCATCCCGCGCAAGTAAGGAGGGGCGAAGCAACTACACGCGTACACGCACACCGTCACTGCCTTGCACCGCGCATCAACGGCATTATATTATCCCGGGTGTGCGAGAGTTCGGCCCTGTTTTTGACACATCTATTACGTGCTATATACCTATGATGGCACAACTTGGCTGGCAATGAGGATTCGACGGGGAGAAAGAGAAGAGCGGGAGGTCCAATTAATCAAGCGACGCGTGAAACGAGGGACCATATATACTCGAGCGCATCCATAGTGCCGCTGATGCAGTTGCTCGGCCCGCGCGGGGATCGGCGATGACAGATCCTCTTGCACCCGTTGGTATCCGCGCCTACTGCTGCTGTTGTTGTTGATGCCAATTCTCGGGGGAAGTGGGGGGGGGGGTTGAATTTGTCCCCAAGCTCTGGCTTTCTTGGATGGTACAGTGTCCCTTGAGGCTCGTCACCCCCTTTCCCTTGACAATCCCAAACGCGGATGACGAATAATTTTCGGGTTTTTTTTTCTCGAGCCTTGTCCCCTCCCCCTTTTTTTCTTCTCTATTCGCGGTCTCTTCGACGCGATCGGTAAGTGAAATAAGTTTCACACAGGGCACTGGAAAAAAAAAAAAAAAAAAAAAAAAGTTGGTATATATATATTGCACCAGCCCGATGGGAGTCCGGCATTCCGTGAGTAGAGCCTGTACATCAGCGGTATCCATCACCAGTAAAGTACTATACTTCCTCCTCCTCCTCCTCATTGTCCGTAAGTGGCTTCTCGATCCAACTCCACGCGACGAGCACGCTCGCCCGGAGATAGATCTTCAGTGGCATCTCTCGAAATCCCTATATCTGCGTGCCTGTGAGCTCGTACCTATACACACACACACACGCCGATCTCTCTTGCCCCGTGAATGCGGCTCTCTCTCTCTCTCATATACATGTATGCCTCTTTGAACAGGTGTATTGTGCAGTGCGAGTGCCACCGATGCCACTGTCGGGATAATTAAGCCGATTATAGCGTGGGAGTTTGGTCGTGTGTACACGCGAACGCGACCAATTACACGAGAGATGCGAGCTCAAAGAGATATATGTACCCTACTAGGGGGAGGAAGAAGAGCAGATTATCTCCAGCGCGGACACGGGGTCAAAGCGAGGCCTCGACCTTTTTTCCCCGAATGCCAATTAACAAGCCCTCCTTTTAATTGTGGAACAACACACTCTTCCACATAGCGAGACGGTGATTATATTGTATTTCTCGTTACATCGGCGCCATAACGTGTATATATATAGGATCGACCGGTTCCGTTACATCCACCCAATCGTCTCTCCCCTCCTCGCGCCGGTGCATATAATCCACGAGAGCCAGATGGATGATACGGCTGGTGGTTGCACGTTAATTATGAAACGGCGAGCGGCCGCGTCGATCCATCGGTTTATACGTAGGTTCCGCCTTGATTAACACCACGACGGAATATATACATAGCGCGGAAATTGGAATAATTGAAATTTCATCAGAACACCACACGAGGCTGCAGGGTGAAGAAGTAAAAAAACTCGGAGCTGAGCGGCGCGAGGGACTTTTTGCAATTACCCGGGGCTCTACCGCGGTGCACCTACTTATACGTACGCTCGGGAGGGAGGGTTTCGCCCGACAAACGTAATTCTCCCTCTCACGACATCATACACGGAGGGGGGGGGGGTAGGTACACGCGTACGGGATGATGAAAAAACTTTTAGATCCGTCCCGAACGTGTGTAACGACGATTCCGGCGTTGAATTAGAAAACGCGAGAGAGGGAGAGATCCCGTTGTCCCTTTGACGCGCGTCTCCCTCTCCCTTTTGATTTGCACTGTACTTTTCGAGGAGCACGGCTCTGTGTTTCCCCCTCTGTGGCTCCAATACCCCACGCTCGGCTTTTGTGGGAGCAGCATCACCTGCACCGAGGATACAGCGAGTTTGTTTTCGTTTGTCGCGCGAGAAGCGAATCAAAGCCCTCGCCCGCGTGTATATATACATACCTAGCTAGACTACCTCGCTCGGACAGACGGCAAGATAAACGCGCAAGACAGAAAACTGGTTAACGAGAATCCGAGAACCGATGTTAATCCTTTTTTCGATTAGACTTTCCTCTTGTAGAATGCATGAGCTCCGATTTTCCTCCACCCCCTCAGTGAGCGAGGGGGAGGGAGGAACAGCGAAAACGGGTGAAAAGTAGGGATCGCTGACAACATAGGTTCCCATGCAGGGGGGGGGGCTCTTCACCTGCACGCGCCCCGAACTTGTTCAATTTAAAGTTTTATTACGTTATTACATCCGCCCCCATTCCCTATGGTGTCCCAGTCACTCTCTATCTCTGTATTTTACACCTTCGTATACACATACGTGGGTGTGACGAGACTCGGTAAATATTGAAACGACTCGCCAATCGGGCGATTATAGCCTGTACGTATGCCTCTACAACCCCTTTTTTCTCCGATGCGATTCGGAGGAGCTGCTGGTGTAATCGATGACGAGCTGATTTTCCAGGTGTACACCCAAACTGGAACTTTTATTCATTTGTTGCAGTGGCGGACGTTACGTGCGGCCAGAGCGTTAACGCGCGCCGAGGAGGTCGCATAGTAGGGGGCCAAGACGCCGTGCCCCGGGAGTTTCCATGGATGGTGAGCATCACGCGCAAGGGAGGACACATATGCGGCGGCACCATCCTCAGCTCGAAATTCGTCCTCACTGCGGCCCACTGTTTTTGCGCGTAAGTGCCACTCGCATCAAAGATACTCACGCTTAAAAACCGAGGGGAGTGTCCAATGTGGAATTAAAAGCCTTTCGTGTGTATAGGGAAAATGAGAAAGAGAGAATTTGATTGACAAATAACGAGGTACGCTTTGGAACTCAATTGGGGGGGGGGGGAAAACTACGTAGCTGGAAAACGCTTCGAAGTAAACATAATTGATTTGTTGTTTCGAAAACTCAATCAACGGTTTTTTTTTCTTGCTTCGCGCGAGATCGAAATTTTAATTACGAAACAGTTGATTGCCACCGAAGTCAACAATTTCGGACACTCGTCGTTCAGTACTTGAATTACACGCGCAGCGGAAAATATTATGTTTTACCGTGAAAACAGGTCAATGTGTATATATAAAAAAGGAAGAGCCCTTCATCGAAAACTCGTGAATTACTGGAAAGACGAGTGCAATGATAATTAAAGAAAAAAAAAAAAAAAAAAAAAAAAAGCTTCGATAATTAACAAACTACCCAACTTGTCCAAACAATCATATTCGATCAGTTTTTACGTTTTCGTGTCACGAGTAGGTATATACATTTTTCATCCACCCCCGGCCCTTTTCAATTTGCATGCGGGGGTAACTCGCGAAATAATCCACCCCGGCGAAACTGCCACCAGCACGCGACAACAAACACAAAGGCAACCCCCTCTCAGCCGCGGGCAGAGCTCATAAATAACCCCGAGCACGGGCGCTCGATCAAACGGCCTTCGTACATATACATATATATATACCTACAGGCCGAAAAAATCCGCGAATGACGGATGACGAAAAATGAGTTTGCAAAGGACGTCCAGCCACACACGAGCGCGCTCGGACAAATGCGCATTATCGGCAAGTCTCGCATGGCCGGCTGTGCACACACATAAGTAACGATATCATGAAGTTGGCCCGCCGCTGTTGGCGTGCATAATTTTGCATCAACGAGAGACAGCCGCGTGGGTTTACATTGTCCGGGAGTCGCAACGGCCAAACCAAACGACCCCCGGCGTACACGGAAAACGACTGTACACCGGGGGGGGGGGGGAGGGGCGAAAGCGCGTGTGTATACTCGGCGCATAAAACATTGCAGTGCCTTGCACACACACACACATGCAACACACCACCAGAAATTATACGTCAGAGCGGGAGGGATTGATAGTTCGTTCCTCCGTCGAGTCCAGCGGTCGTCGTCGGCTCCCTATCTGTCATTTCGGTCGGTCCGGGAGAGGAGGAGCCATTATCGTTCGCCCACACACATACATATACCGGTCTCTGTTCGGTGCAACTGGGGCGGCCCCCAAAGTTCATCATGCATGTGAGGGAATTTCGCCGAGCTCGTCAATTCACGGATTTCGGTAATTTCCCTAATTTTCCGCAAATCGTCCGAGAACTCGTCCAACAGCCTCTGCCCCGCAATTGGTCGGTCAACTATTACGCGACCGTCTGAATTTTGATGCACCGGGGCCCGAGAGTTAGGTGTGCCCCATTAGCCGTTTCGGGGCGAGCTGATTTTCACCCGCGTCTCCTTTCGACTGAAATTGCAAAGACGCGAAAATACATCACCCGTGTGAGTTATACCACAGCGCTTAATTTCCTTGCTTTTTCTCATTTTCCATAATTCATACAAATGCTCAAAGAAAGAAAGAAAAAAAAAAGAAGGGGGTGTATAGTATAATCGAGTCGCAAAAGTTATACAAGGGGAGGGAGTGGCAGGGGCGCGAAATTTACGGAGCAAGAAACTCGTCAGCTTGCACCTATACATACACAACACACGGGATTATTTGTACATATAATATATGTGCACGCGCACACCTCGGACCGTACAAGATATATTATATAGAACAATGGGCGGCAAATTGCGCGCGATGGTGCTCTTCTCACCTTGAAAAAGCTTGGCTCGCTTTTCTTGCTCGCTCGATGATTAATTTATTCCCCCCTGTGACCATATCCTACATACCTGTATACACATATGTACGTATGATTAAGCACGAGGGGATTTCTCTCGCGTATACCGGCAGAGAGGGAGAGCACGCGGATTGCATAATTGACGGGCTGTTATGTACCCACCCTCTTTTTCCTTTTGTTCGTTCCCCGACGTCTCTCGAGTACACGCGTGACGATACAAGATTATTGAGAGAGAGAGAGAATCGATTCATCGGGGGATGATTACGCGTGCGGTCCGTATATATAATATATTCCTTGGTGGGTCATCGTAACTCTAATTACGAGGAATAAAGGAGCGCCTCGTCTCGCGAGGAATCGATGAGTGGGGCGGAAAAGTTTCGCCTCGTCAGGTCTGGCGGTACACCGGTGTTCATCGCTTATTTGGAGAAAGAATCGGTCCACGGTACGGACGATGACTCGTTAATTTAGCTCATCGGCTTGAGGCGAGAGAAATAGGGGAGGGGGAGGGAAGGTCGTTTCTCGCACTCGAGTCCTCGTGGCCCCCCCCGAGAACAATAAAGCCCCAAGCTCTTCCGGGGCGCCATTACGGGTCGAGAGAGCCCCTGCAAATACTTTCGTTCAGCCCCCCCGATTTTAAAAGTCGTATTCGCCCGCCGCGAAGGAGGCGTATAATTTTGTTAATTATTCAGAGCCCGGGGGTGAGAGTCCACCGGCGATTAATTAAAGCCACCGTGGCTAGGCGCTGTTCAAACACTCGTTTACGCCTCTGCGCGGCCTACAACTCGAGGATCCCTATAAAATAATTGCTTCTGACCCCGAGGGCTGGCCCACCGTTAGCTGGTAGTGGCAGTCACGTCTCGAGACGCCGGAAATGAACGAGCCTCTATCTCTCTCTCTCTTTTTTTTTTCTCTCGCCACTCTCCGTGTGTGCGCGAGCGGGGAATTTAATTTTTGCATTAATTAGTCCAATTCTTGGCTCTGGCTCTCCGCACGTGCTCGTCCAGTCCCCTTCACCCACAGCTCTTCCCGCTCTTTGGGTTTTAAATCTTTTTAATGTGGAAATCGAGTTTTTTCGGGCCGCGCACGCTCGCACGTGACTCTTTAGCTCGAGGCCATTTATGCATTTTATGACGAATCTCTCTCTATTTTTTTTTTTTTTTTTTTTTTGTTCTTTCCCCCCCTAATTGCAGTTGTCGTGTGTTTTAAAATTTCATCGCGATGCCATTTTACAATTAAAATAATAGCGCGGCAACAAGGGGACGAGTCCTTGATGAAGGTAAATTGAAAACAAAAAATAGTAATAAATGACGGATGCGTAGGAGAGACGATATGATGCCGGCGGCCCAGATACGCGTGACGGTGGGGGAGCACGACCTGCACGGGCCGGAGTTGCCGGGCGCGGCGACCGAGACAGTGAGAAACATGATTATCCATCCGGATTTCGAGTGCGGCAAGTACAGTAACGACATTGCCCTGCTCGAGTTGAGGGACGACGTCGCCTGGTCGGACAGCGTCAAGCCGGCCTGTCTGCCACCTCAGTTCGGGGACACGGACTACAGCGTCTTCAGCGGCGAGGTCGCGGTCACCGCCGGCTGGGGCTGGCTGGGGGAAGACAAGTCCGCTCGTGAGTATTTTTTTTTTTTTTTTCACACGCGTACCGATCTCCAGAAAAATCGCTAACTCAACTAATTACAGAGGACATCTTATTATCATCTTTGTTTTTTTTGTCCTGCATAACATTTGTTTTTAAAATGTTTCTAAACTCTATTATGCTGATTAATCGAGACTCCCCGGAGCTCACTTTGCTTAAGTAGAACAAACCGAGTATAGTCAGACACAGGAGGGCCAATTGTGAGTCAAATGTGATATTTTCCAGATACAAAGTCCCACGTCCTGCAAAAAGTCGGGGTCAACGTGATAGAGGACAAAGTCTGCAGCGACTGGTACGCCAGCCAGGGCAAGGTCTTCAGAGTCAAGTACGGGCAGATGTGCGCCGGCCACGAGAACGGCGGCCGGGATGCCTGCGCGGTAAACTCCCCTACACTTACAACTTTTTTTTTTTTTCCCCCTATGCCCATTACGCAATTTTGATTCACTCTGAACGTAATATACGTACATGTTGGAGGAAGGGCGCGTGAAAGCGAGGGCCAGAGTTAATTCACGCGATGGCTCTCGATCGATCCTTCATCAAACGCGAATTTACGCGTAGAGAGTACTCGTCCAGTCATTACAGGCAAAGTTAGCACTGACAGCGCGACCCCCTTTTAAAACACCCAAACTCTGTACAAAGTGGCAAGTTATGTGCAAGCCCCCCTAAGTGGTACGCGAAACTCGCTGTCGAAAATACTTAATTTTCCCGGAAAGTTGTATGAAACGCGTTTAACAGGGTGGGCCAGTTAACTTTGGACCGTGTTCACTTTTGGGTGAACGGCTCGCATCATCAGCTCGGCATTTTCGACGGAAACGAGCAACCTCCTAACCGTAGCTCAACGCGATTCCGGATTTTCAGCTCCCTCTCCTAATTGAGCGCGATACGCCGACCACCGCCATTACAACAACTCCCTCGCGTCTCTTTATCGCAACTGCCAACAAAAAGCATTGGCTGCCAATTGCTCCCCTCTGGCAGTAGTGTATGTAGTTGTCGCATATATGTATACGACTTACGGGAATCGCAGGAAGCCGCTGTCGCGCATAATTGCCAATCAGCCGACTTGCCGTGTTTCCCCCCACCCGTAAGAGTCGTCGGTTTAGGGTGCGTGTGTATATATACATACCCTCCTTCGGAGGATATGCACGGGTGGGTAATTATCAAGCCGCGCGACACTGTCGCCTCAACTTTTGCAAGTAAATGCTTGAACCTGGTCCGATTTGAGCTTATTTCCATCCGTCCCGGGAAAAGCAGAGCTTATCGGGGTCGGTTTTTGTGTGCTCGAATCGTAATTTGTTTTCCCCCACCCTCCTGTTCTAACATACGTACCGATCTCGTGGAGCGCATCAGCCATTTGCAAGGCAAATGACTTTTTCCAATTACGAGTTTTTATTTTCCCTCGGCCATCCGGCGCACCCTCTTTTTTTTTTTTTTTTTTTCTGCAGGTCTTTGTTATTAAAAAGTAACGCGTTGCGTACGCCCGACACGTTTTTGGTTAACGAATCGATGGCTCTCTCTCTCTCTCATCCTGAATGAACGAAAAAAAACAGCTTTTATTTTCGCTTCCGTTGCTTTTGTTCGCAGGCCGATAGCGGCGGCCCGCTGATGGTGTCCGATGGTAATGAGAAGACGATGGTTATTGGGATCGTGTCGACGGGCATCGGTTGCGCGAGGAAACGCCTGCCGGGGATTTACACGAGGGTATCGGAATTCGTGCCTTGGATATTCGAGAATGCGCGCAAGTGAATCCACGATGGCCCTTGGAATTTCCATCGGAAACTTCTATTTCACCTTGGATGGATTCGTTGATTCAAACAGTTGCAGGCTTCGTGGGTCAATAATCATCGTTAAGATACGTCGACTGTGATATACCAAAGAATCTTGTCGGTTGTTGTACAAGTGCAAGATCTCACTCGCTCATAAGGATTTGTAATTAATAATGTAACGTGTAATTATTTATTCAGTCATTTAAGATTATTTAATAAGTGCGTATAATTTGAAAATACAATAATTATTGGAAATAAAAGTTTGATTCGTCACCACGACGCTGATCGATTATTGGAAACAAATGGATTGATTGCAGTGTTTGTAAGTGCACTGGAGCGTTTTAGCATTTTACATGGACGGCACTAATTATCGTAAGTGAGTAAACTTATCGGATGAAACGTATCATATAGACAAATAACGAAATAAAATACTCAGACCGTGTAACGACAGCTAATGGATCAAGGTAATCCGTGCACGTGCGTTTTATCAACTAATTAATCTACCCTATCCCGCGAATATGCAGATGCGGCGGCTTAACGAGCTCTAGCTCCTCCCCTCGATCTCCATGGCAAAAGGCCGGGGAGGGATGTAGCGCGCAACCACGGGTATAAATTCGCGGCGACTTTATAGCCAAACGCAATGACAGTTAATTGCAGGGCTAACGTTGCCACCTCTCCTGTCCCCTTCCTCCGGCTTTGGTCCCACGAGTCGCATAAACCTCGCGTCTATGAGCGTGTACGTGCTTATTTCGGCCAATAATGATGACGAGGCTTGTACAACGCGATTCTCTCACCAAATGTAATCTCGCGTTGTATTAGGATGTTGATCTACAGCCTCTACCGTACTCCCTGTCCTTGATAACTCAATGTTTATGGGTAGCGGATTGAGATTCATGTGGACTGCGTTGATTAAAAATCAATGCGGTATTGTTGGATAATCAATTTTTTAGTAAATTTATTTACACTTACTTTAAAATATAACGATATTTTCGGTATTATTAAAAATATTGCAACAATTGGATTACACCCTCCTAACTTTTCTCGGTCTCGGTGGGTCCCACGACACGTGAGTATTATCTGTGATCGATACTACCTCCAAGCCTGCCAGTTGGAGTCCTTTTATAGCTGCCTGAATTAATATTGAAAAATCTTTACAAAGAAACAATTAAATCACGTTAAAATTAGAGTAATTGATGTTTTCCTACCATCCGACCAGGCCCCAATCCTTGTACTCGTACCCTTACAGTTCTTACTCCAAGACCTAGTACTTTCTAAGAAAAAAAAATCAATCATGTAAAAACAGTCAATGATAGTCATGTACTTTACTCAATAAAATAGTAACGTACACTGGATAAATTGATGGCAGTTGTTTGAGCTGCAACATTGGTTCCCTTTCTGGCTGTCTTGAAGCCTTCGGTACCACAGGACTTGATAATGTGTACTTTTCCTGCAAACAAAAATAACCAGTTACAACCATAGTCATTTGCACTACTGTTTATATGATGACAGACTTACCTTTGAAATCCGTAAGGGTCATAATTGTATTATTTCGCGTGACTTTAATATTTACCACAGGCAGTTCCTTGAACGGAATCCCGTTGAAGAGTCTGTTTGGTGTGTTAACATCGGGAAACAGGCCTTCTCTATGAAAGAACAAACAATGAGCATCACGAAATGTGTACAACGAAAATACGAGTTAAAATATAACTTGACAACTAACTGTTCGCTAAGCTTTTCGATGTCGATGATTTTTTCACCCAAAGTTCCCTCATCCTTGCCAGGCATGTTCATCCTGAAGGTTCGCAAGTCTCTTCGATCCGCCAACGTCCGAGAGGTTAGGTGTACACTCCTCGCAATTGCCGGAGTCGTAACTTTGGTTGCATTATTGCCGCACAGGAGCTTCGCGTTTGTCGAAATCATCACCGGTGTCAGCTTTGACAGGCACGCCATCGGCCTCAACATTGTGTTAATGTTGACTTTTAAATAGAAAATAAACAAAAGGACCGAACGAGCAGACGATCACAATACGCTCGCGCGAGCAGCGCTGCTCGACTGCACTGAGTAAACAACGACGCCTGATGTAAACACTGCGGAAAGGGACGCAACAACGGTTGATAAGGTAGATTTTACGAGCTCACTGATGGTATTAATTTAGCAAACAAATTGCCGGTAGCCGGTAGTAAAGCAAGTGGTTGAGACAGGCAATCAGGGAGAATGTAAACAAAATGCGCTTGCTCTTTCACAGTGAAATTTTTACTTGATCAATCATAAACGTACTTGTACTTACTCGACGCGTGTATTTTTGAATAAAAAACGCAGTGGCCATCGAATCGCTCGGCGGTCAGTACGGAAGAGATGAGAATCAGTAGGATATACCGGAGTAGAGGAAAGTCGGAAGCACCGTTATCGCGTCCAGCTAAACCAGGTGAGTGCTTTAACCCACCCTCGAAAGTCGACCCATTTTCTCTCCCTCTCGCGCTTAGCCGTACATACATTCTCGCGAGCGAGATACATCAACAGCCCGCTATCGATCGATATACCCTGCTATATGTACCCCCGTGTAGAGCTACGGCCCATGATATATTGCATCCGCGGGGTGGTGCCCTCAGCCTCCCTGCCAACGTATAAATATAATTGCAGGGAGGCTTTTAAAGGCTTGGAAATTGAAAGCTCGCGCTCCCGCGAATCGATGAGGAGGACAGAAAGAAAAGAGGAGAGCAACAAATTGACCCCGGATGAGTCTTTGATGGTAAGAGTCGTCCTCGAGACCAGCTTTTACCTTTGGTGACCCATTGCATTTACTCTTCTACCCCGCCCGAGATCCCTTCTTCCTCACCCCGCATGCACACTCATTGTGTATAAATTAACGAACAGTAGTTTGAAACTCTTGCCGGTGCTTTAGCAACCGCGAAAACTGACTTTGCGTTCCCTTCCCTGTCTCTCTCTCTCTCTCTATATATACTATCAGTGGTGTGCTCTCGAGTCTCATGTACATACGTATATATAATATATACACCAGTATAATTCAGTATTCCCTACCACACCCCGGCCTGGTCGCCTTAACCCCCCCGCCCGTGGCTTCCACTCTTCAACTTCCATGGAATTAATCTACTTGGAACGAGATTACATGCTTTTGTGCGAAACTTCTTCGACCGCGACAGCTTTTACTTTTCGTATACAGGTACCTAACAGTATACCATGATGGGTGTGTCGCCCCTTCAGTGGAGGAAAGCTACGAGCAAGTATGTATGATGTATGTACGGAACGAAATACGATGGAAAAAATCATATAAAGCGGGGGGGGGGGGAGATCGGTGCAAGCACACAACGTATGTGCAAGCTCTCGCTAATGGCCCATATGCATAAAAAAGAAGTAGGTACAAGTACTAAAAAAGCTCACTTTTTCTCCGTTGTCTCCATACATGAGATGTATATCATGTTATCATAGTATATTCGTGCAGTAGAAAAAAAAACGAGATGTTCATTACTATTCACGAGCTCCCTCTTTTTTCGATTCGCTTATTCCCTCTCCAATCGTATAGCGAAATCGGTACTACAATGTATATGTATAGCCTTCGATTTGCCGATAATCTTCAGACGAGGTAATTCACTTTTTTGGGATTCTTCTGCTACTCAAAGTTTTTTTTTTTTTTTTTTCCTATTTACGGTGCCAGCTGAGTTTTTTGTTTTCTAATTTCAAACTTTTTGACAAACGGCTCTTACGCGCGGATTAGGTACCTACAACCGGTTCGCCGAGAGGGACTTTTGATTTACGTGCTCAAGGGTTCAGTGCGTGCGTCGTCGATGATATTAATTATGGACAAAGTTTTCCGAGGGTAAACGCGCACGGCACCCACCCCCCCCCCCACGTACACGCAGCTACATACACACCGCACCAGCCGAGTTTCGTCCTTAATGGCATTACGAAACTGTTGCGTTCGACATTTCGCGCCCCAGTTAATGTTTCGACTGCACCTCCACACACACACACAGCACACCCACTCAAACAAGGCTCACCGATGCTTTGACTGCCGCGCCTATGCTCCCGATGCCGCGTATTATTGAGTACCATTCGGCGAATCCATATTCCTCTGGTTTTCACGCGGATAATTATTATTATTATTATCCATGTGGTATCGTTTACGTGTTCATACGTGACAAATGCACATACTAATAATAATAATAATAACAATAATAATAATAACGATAGTTATAATATTATAAAAAATATAGCGTGAAATCACATGGGTTGTAATGTCCCTGTAATTGTAAAAATGATTGTAGGTCCACCCCATTGATCAGTACGAGTAGGTATATATTCGAAGCAAGCGCTCGTGTCCTTTCTTCCCCGTCCGCTTTAACTTTTTTCACGCGTAAATACAAAAGTCACCCTTGGGCGCCTGTTTTTTTTTTTTTTTTTTTTTTTTTTTTTTGCATTCATGCAGTGTATCGCTGCCACCGTGTATGTAAACTTAGAGTTGCACTTGCCCGTGTTGTATACCCTACAAAGGAGAGAAAAAACCCCGTCTATTCTCGTCGCGCCGTGTCCCACGTCCCATTGTTCGTATGCATATATATATATATTCTATACACCTGCACATCGTACATGTACACTATTGCTAGCGCGCACACGTCCACCAGTACCCTATATACACGAGGATCGTTTTTTCTCTCGCGTCCGCGCTTTTTTTTTCCCTCCTCTAAAGTTTCAGAAGTAGCGGTACAGTAGCACCAGTCCCCGTAGGATCGATCGATCGATCCCCGCGCTCTGTTGTTCTTTTGTTTCCCGCGCGCGCGTGTCCGACACTACATATATACAACGCGCGCGGAGAACAGCCCCCCACAGCGCCGGTGCCGTTAAAGTTGAATGATTAATCTCGAGGGCGGGGGAGGCGTGGGCGCCGGAAGACAGGGACGGCTATTAAATTCGAGCGTTATTTATCATCGAGTTAAATTGCCGCTGCTTCTGGCTGGTTAATACATTAATTCAAGTCCACCGGTGGAGGAGAAACGAAAAAAAAAAAAGGGCCAAGACGCGAGGTATCAGGTGATGGCTATACAAAAGATGCACCGGGGCTTTTATGCGTACAGTCGTTCCTCTGCTGCGTGTTTTACGAGCCGAGATAACCTTTATGTTGTACTTTTTTACGGAAGACGCGTTGCTTTATTGTACACAACTATATATGGTGCGTTGGGGAGGGGTTTTGTTAAGGGCAGTTAGTGGTAATTTCACGGTACTTTGCTACGCGCGCTTCCTTCGTCCGTTTCCTCGAATCTTACCTGCTCCTCGTAATGCATTTTTGTGTTTGCGCGAGTACTGGCCAATTCCACGGAGCAACGAGGTCAATTGCGAGGTTTACCGTAAGGGTGGGAGGGATGATGATGCGCGCCTCTGGTATATTCTCGTTTTTATACGACTGATTTCGTATCGTTTCAGTTTGGGGGTTTCTCATTCGGTCGTGTCATCAACGATGGATTTTATATCGTACAATTATTACACCCGGTGACGATGTACATATACATGTATATATCTCTTTGTTCTCGATTACCATAGATACTTGCTTTTCGCGTTTGGCCCTTTTAACTACAACATGTTATTTGCACGCCGTGATATAATGAGATGAAAGTATCCAAGCGTAATTATTTCGCCTTTGGAACGCGATGCGTGACAAAATCGTCGAGTTTGACAACGCTTTTGTCCCGAGAGTATTCCATTTCATACCCGATTAACGTACTTATACCGTACAATGAAATCGAACGAATATCCCATCTGTATGAAATAAAAACTGTCGGAATCAAACTGCAAATGATGTATATACGTTCGAAACCACAAATGTGAGAAATTCAATACCGAATACGTAAATCATTCGCGCTGTGGTGTATATATTCTTTAAATAATATAACATGTATTCGTTGACCATTACTAAATCGTTTAACCGAGGTCGGAGAAATGCAAGAAATATATATTACAAAGGGGTTGGGGCGAGGGGAGCCATCGTATAGATAACACCTTTATGTCAAACAACTTAAAATAACCAAAATGAACGAATCGGTTGTAGATTCAGCAAACGTGCTATATATTATACTTTCAGCGAGTCGGTGCGTATATACGAGGGATAATGTCCAAGAGAGCGGAAATATGTATACCTACACCTAGCGGGGATGAAAGTGGGAGACAAAGAGGAAGGTGCGGCGGTAAGAAAAATTATCCACAGCCACTCGGCGTAAGCGCTGTCAGCCGTGATCTTATGCTCGCGGGTACATGAGTATACACGCGAGACTGCAATTCCCTCCTTATATATGCATATACGAGAGCGCGAGTGCTCGTCGAGCCGCGTGGAAGAAGACGTGGAGTTGGCGGAAAGTTTAAACGAGCTTTAATCACGACTGCTCGAAGGGTGGATTATTAATTATCCAGCTCGCGCGTGTATATCCGTGCAGCTAATTAGATCTCGTTGTTTCATAAAATGACGCTTCGATTTTTTCCTACGCGCCAATAAAGTGGGGGAGGAAAAAATTTAACGCGATACATCTACCGTGACACCGAACACTGATTTATACAAACGTCAAAGGGCGGGTGGATGGCAACAATGACAAGCTTGGTAGCGCTCGGGTGATGGATCGGCCACTTGACCAAGTCGTTCGGGCTTAAACTCCGTAGTTCCAACGCAATATTGCTCCAAGGGAAGTGAAAGCTTACGAGCACATTTTTTTCTTTTTTTTTTTTTCGTCCCGACCGATGCGTATCTCCGTCTTCTCTCGTCGCAACCTCGAAGAAAAAAAGAAATTCCTACGGCGCACGAAACATGTTTAATAATCGTGGAGAGAAAAAAAAAAAGAAGCGAAAGAAAGAGCGAAAAGTGTCGCGTCATCGCGGCCGCTAAAAGCTTTTTCGAGCTTACTCGCAAATTTTTCTGATTTTTCTTTTTTTTTTTTTTTTTTTCCGCAGTGTACAGGGGGATTTCTCGCCCTTTGATGCTCTTTTCGCGTTGTTCAATTCTCACTCCAGCATCTGCTTTTCCTCAAAATCTAATTCAATTTTCGTTCGGTCGATCTCAATTATGGTGTGTTCCCATTAATCCAGCTCGGATACACCGATCAGCTCAAATTACGGACATTGACTCCCAAATAATCAACACCAGCCATTATTAATCTTTATTCCCGTAAAACCTGCTCTGCATGAATTAACTCCATCGTACACACACACACACATGCCTACACGATTGATACAAATTGGGAACAAGGAGGGGTGGGGGCGATCAAAGCATAAACGATATAAATAACCGGTAAAGTATAAAAAATGTGAAGCATATATAACACGGGATAACGTACGGGCACTTGTTTTCGGGTATAGCTTTAAATTATTATTCAGCATAGCCATTCGGACTGACGGACGATGATGGAGCGTTGTCGCGATGTTTCCCGAAAAAGAAAAAGGCTCGTTAATAAAAATCCTTCCGACAATTGTGCGCCACCCGCTCGTTTGTAAGTATAATCTTTCCGCATGCATAATGCATACACACACACGCACGTTATGATAATCCACGTGGAAATTAATAAATGTACGAAAGAGCGCGTCGAGCGTAAGTATATTACAATAAAAGCATCGGTGTACATTGTGTCCCTATAGGTCGGAAAACAATTACGCCGCACACGCGGTGTATGTGGACCCTCGGCGCGCTTTTTCTCTCTCCCTTTTTTTTTTTTTTTTTGTTTCGTTTCACCCCAAAGGACCAAGCGTACTGGATTACGATTCCCAAAACGCCGCCATGCGACGGCAACGTATTCACGCGTGTGCGCACGGGCGTTTTATTCTCCCCCGAAAAGGGAAAGTACATGTAAGAACGAAGCGCAAATATAACACACACACTCGGCACGCGCGCCCTCGTATATACCGTGGCCTCGGCGTCATGTGTATAATATATATACGCTCGATGGGTGTACTATTCGCGGGGAATTTCACGAACAAGGGCCGATGCGAGCACATGTAGGGCGTGATGTCTGTCGCACGTATAAACACGAGGGGCTGCGTGGCGCGACTCTGGGACGGCACGCGTCTCCCTATACAGGCCAAATTCATTTAGTAGACCCCCCTAGTTTGGATAGCTTTACGCAGAGTCGAATGCGTATGAAAGTCGAGCGAGGCCGCCTCTCATTTATTTTCGCGGCGTCTATTCTCTCGTAATGGTAACTCAATATCGCCGATACAATACGGGGATGGAGCCCATTCGAATATAATCATGCCCGAGAGAGAACGCCGAGTGGCTTACACACATGTATACGCCGATCTCGAAAGTATGGCATTTTTACGCCGAGCCAGCGATCGTGCCGGTTTATTCTCCCGCAGCAATGACGCGCACCCGAAGGAGGAGGGGGAAAGAATACGTGCCGTGCGTATACTATATTTTCCACGCTGGATCACCGCGGCTATACGAGAAATGGACTTTTCCGGACGTAAGTAGGTACGTACACCTCATACAGGTACGGGTTGCCCGTTTCATCGATCCTATACATAGCAAAGCGTCGCGCGTTCATCGCACGGTAAAACTTTGATTTCTTCTCCTCGTATCGAAATTGAATATATCCTCAAAGTGGATGTTACAGCGTAATGAAAATTAAAAATGGGTTTAATGAATTTTCATGCGTTTAAGAGAGTGGCTCGGATGAAAACTAACTGCCCTGATGACATTTTACTCGCGCTCCTGTTGAAACGGCATGTGTACGCCTATCCCACCGGGAGAAGCCGAGCCGACACCTGTGAATTGTTCACAAATGTGCTGGAGCGGTGTAGTCTTGTAACGGAGAATATAGCATTGCTGTTTGCTCCATAGTGTATTTATTTTACGCCGTGGGTAAACAGAGTGAAAAGGTACGTATACACGTATGCAGAGAGCGGAGCAGCGTATCTTGATGAAAATATAAATAAGCGCGGCTTGTTTGCAAAGCTCCGTTTAATTATTCCAACGTGAACACGTATAGGTGTATGCGGGTGGGAGGCAAAAGTAACGTTGAAAGTACGATGGTTCGACTCGTGTAACCGCATATCACTTCATCCGAACGGTCAACCTCGTTACGTCGCGTTCCGCAATTTACACTTGGTGTAAGATTATCCGTCGCGTCGAATTTGCCTTTGAAGCTAAACCGACCTTTGGTCGTTCCAAAAACAACCCTTTACACGCACTCTTTTGGATGAACTTAACAAGAAAACTCCTCCTCATTTATGTGCACATACTCCGCAACATCATATAATATACTCTTGCACTCAGATATGCATATTTATACACGCGAAAGAAGGAAGAAGAAGAAAAAAAAAGCACCAGCCTCCTGAATAATTAATCCCGTCTAATTATTCAGACATCTAATTTCGCGCAAGCTCGAGCTACTGCTACTAACAACCCTCCCCCCCCCCACCCTCGTACTCCTCCTCCTGTATATAACTCGGCAAAAAGTAGCTCCATTAACTAAGATTGCTCGAAAAGCGCGCGTACGTGCAAGTGTACACGCGTGTGGGCGCAAAATTCTCGCGCATCCAGCTCTACCCTCCGTATACACTTAATTGCGTGAAATTTTTCTCCCCCCCCCCTCTAACCCATACTCTACTAGCTCGTGGAAAGCTCATATACGCTTATACAAGAAAGGCCTCTTTTTTTTCCACTTTTTTTATGATATTTGCCGTAAATCCTCCGCGGGTTGTTTATCACCGTACGTACGGTTCGCGCGGGTGAGAACCTCTCATCAATGCTCGCGTTGGTTAACCAAAGCTCGTCCGAGTGAATATTTTTCCACGAGCTAGGCGTTTCTTTCAATTACCTTTGTGAAAACTCGAGCTCGTTCGAGGGCACTGGATGAAAATACACCTTCTCGGTGTACGCACAAACATCGCGCTTCAATTTAAACGAGAAACAAGTGCGAGCGCGTATAATGGAGGTGATATAACGAGGGGGAAACGGGTGGAGTGTAATTATTGCCACTCGAGGGGAACGCAAATTAAACACGGTAACGCCCTGAACTTGGATTAGCGGTGACGAGTACACTCGAGACAATGACCCCAAAAAAAAAAAAAAAAAAGGATTTGATCCTTTCGCTTAATTTAACGCCATGTCTACCTCGCGGGGTTATGAAAACGCAGACGTACAGTGTAGTGTTGGCACGATCTAACAGGAGCAGCTCTCTCTCTCTCTTTGCAGAGATGAGCAGGGCTTCTCGAGTCCCTTTGAAGTTGTTCTCGGGGCGGGATGGGTTATTAAATAAAATAGCGGATTCTCCACCTTGAGAAACGGGGCCGAGGAAAAAGGACGCTCGTGATTTGATTCTTCTTTTTCTTCCTTAACCAGAGTAGGTGCCGCGGATTACTTTTCAAGGCTTTTCACTTGATTTACAGGTAAACGGGACTGCCAAAAGGGATAAAGTGCACGGGTACTCGGGGGTGTACGAGGACTCTTTTAAATTAATTACCAGCAGGCAAGCTGCGGATGCCCATCGAGCTGAGTGAATTATGTTGCCCGCCGCCTCTCGAGAAACTCGCTCGGCAGATATAAATATACAACAACGTTAATGGAGAAGTGCCGTGCGTCAACAGGAAGTGAGGAGCTAACCTAATACCAATACCTACATGCTGCAGCTATGTAAAACTTTCGGATTTCCTCTCTCTCTCTGCCAATTGTCTTTCTCCTAACTGGCGCAAATCTTTTGCCATATGGTTTACTTCTAGAAGAAATTTGTCCACCATTCTCAGTGAGGCTAACCATGCCCCTACCCTTGACGGCCAACTGCTCCAGATCAGCGATACAATTAGGCTGCTTGGTGTCACTCTTGACTGTACCCTTTCTTGGGGCCCTTTTGCTACTGAAACCTCTCGAAAGAGTTACGCTGCCCTCGTTCGTCTTCGGAGATGCCGCGATGCCTTGCCCCGTTCAATTCGCCTGAATATAGTTAGTGCCCTCGTGTTCCCCTATTTTGATTTCTGTTCCGGCATTGCGTTGGACCTATCAGGTGTTTTGGTCACTAAGTTGTCTCGTTGTAGAAATGCTGCTTTAAGATTTGTCACCGATGTTGGTCGTTCCGAACACATCACCCCTGTATACAGAGCACTTCGTATACTGCCTTTTACTGAGCAACGAGTGTACCTCTCGTTATGCCTCTTGGTCTCAGTCTTGCGGAATGGTCTACCTGAGTACCTTGCTAATCAACTACTCTTCCGCATGATCTACGCCGATGCTATGATCGGCCCTGTTTCAGGGTGCTCCTTAACAGTTACTTTATTGATAAGACGTTTGGTCGCCTATAGTTTGCAAGTGTTCTGCTCATAACGCGTTACTATATACTAAATTGTTATGTTTTTATATTTGATTTTTTTTTGTTTCCTTTTCTTATATATATGTATGTATATATTTTCTTTTTGGATATATATATATGTGTGTATGCATAGGTATGTATGTGCGTATGTATGTATATATATGTGTATTTTCTTCCTTTTAAGTTTATTTCTTCATTTTTGTTATACCTTTTTTTTTATGATTTATTAATGCGAATTTTGTTAGGCTGATGCCATTGTATTAGCTCAGTCATTTTGTTCTTTTATAATATATACACTATGCCTCGGCGTTGTAGGACCTTGAGTCCATTGTCGACTAAATAAATTCAACTCAACTCTGCAGCAGCAGTAGCAGGGATGTTTACACGAGTGTAGTAGGGTGAGAGGGAGGATGGGGTTGAAGCTAGTTACGCGCACTATATATACGTGCAGCGTGTGCGTTTTGCATCTCAAGCTTTCGCTACTACGTGTATAGATGGTAGATAGTTACTTTTGCGGTGCCACTGCTTGCGTGGCTGTATATATATATACATATCCGGGACCGACCTTCCATATAATTTGGCACCGAGGCGACCTAATGAGATTCGGAAATTCAAACGCGCCAACCTCGATCTCCTTTCATCCCCTTCCTCTGATGGCCTCCTCTCCTTGTCTCCTTGCACCCGCTGCACTTTTTTTTTTCCTCCCCTCATTCTCCATTCAACCGAGACGAGCTATTCTCGCGTCCCATCGCTCCCGCCCCTGTATCGCGTGCGTTTATATACATGTAGATGTGCCGCGCTCGCTCCCTTCTGTATTATGCAATTTTCATTCCGAACTTTGTCAAGGCAATTTTCAGCATTCGTTACATTTTTAAGTGACTGATATACGTCGCGCGTCGTCGCCGGTTCGGCGCGCAAAGACTCGTCCTCGACTTTTCACGAAAATTTAAAAGCGCCTTCGCTCGACCTTTTCCTTTTATTTTATTTTTTCAGAAAGAAAGGGAATTCCATTTACCTGTACTATAATTTTCCGTCATCGTTATTGACCACGAGCCGAAAATCGTCCATTGCTAATGTTTCATTGGTCTCTGACCTTCCACTTGAATATTCATGTTGTGTCGTGTACCAAATAATGTATGATCTTCTTTTGGTGTAGCCTCTCTTTGACTTTCCAAAATATCTTCTAAGCTTGATTCTAAGATTTGAGGTCACTGGCACTTTGTCCGTATATATCAATGCTGTCCCGTTGGCCCACTTGAATATTTTAAACGTCCCCAACTTTAAACATTTTTCCATTTTTTTTTGCCCTTTTCTATCTCGATAGTGTAATATTTTTTGTAGCAATTGTAACGGTCATTGTTAGCCCTAGTTTTTCAGCTCTGCTTTTTGGGGTCGACGACCCCTGATTTTATTTGCTAGGGTAGTCGACTTCCACCTACTCGACTTGTTTAACTTTCTTCTAACGCGCTACACCGTGCAGATGAAAGGGTACAATTTTTTCATCCCCGCAATCTTTTGTTACATCCTGACCTCAACTTTTTCGTCCTCTTAACAGACGCACTGGCTTAAAAACTTATTACATGAATTTTCAACTTTTCTACCTACGTTTTTATTTTCGCCGCGTCCTTTTTCCAGCAGTCCCGTGCAACTTTTACATCTCAAAGAAGTGTTTTTGAACGAAATCGCACTTCAAAGACGCAAAACGTGTAAGGAATAACTTTGTTTGTAATGAGTTTCTCTCAGGAACCCTGTAGCGCGATATTTTATTTCTAGATTTTTAATAACACGCCTCGGGGTCTCTCTTTTGCTTTTCTCACAAATTGTTATACACTTTTCTCAAATACGCGCATAACTGGTTAAAATTAAAAGTATGCTATTGAAACTATAGTTGTAATTAACTGTTCCTCGTTGAGGCAAATTTGATTTGAAAATAATAAACGCGTTAATAAAAAACAAGTCAAATATTGTTGTAATTGCAATGGCTCTACTTGATTTAATAAAACTTTCATAATGTAACGCAACTTTGTGTTAACTAGCTCAACTAGTATATTGTTGTTGAGTACTGAAATTGCAACCCATGGATTTTTTTGCATCGCCTTTAATATTCAATACTCGAGGTGTTGATTAATGGGCCCAGTAACTTTGCAGCGCTATTATGACATTTTATTTCCACTGTATCAACCGTAAGTTTTGAAATTATTTTTTTCTTTGACCACGTTGATTGACGATTTTTAAAAACCAAGAAGCCCAACCATGCGCAACTTTATAAAACTTTCACACGAGAAATATAACACCTGACATTTGTTGGATTTTTTTTTTCCCCAGTAGTGTTAGTTGGCAAGGTATACCCTCTAGAAATTTCAAGCTCATCCATTCTTTACTTATCCTTTTTTTCTGCGCAACCGTGTATATACATGCGCATACACTTCTTGCAAAAACTTGTTAATGTTATAGCTTCCCTTGCGTATCCTTCGAGAGTTTGCTGCGTGTACAGCTGCCGCCCCACAGGAGCTAGAGACGCGAAATTGAAAAACTGACTCGAGATTTTTCCCTCGGGGTGGAAGGGGAGGCTAAGCGGAAAAATATCGAGAGGTCGGATTGACGTCATTAGCCGGTGTGCGGTGTGTATGAAAAAAAATTATAGTCGATTCATAAGCTTCGATTTCGAGGGGGATGAAAAACAGGGCGATAATTTGCAATTCAAAACCTCTTGTATCGGCCCCATCATCGGAGGAAGGGAAAAAAAAGCAACGATTTATCTTTCTCGATCTCGCGCGTGCGGGAAGTACAAAAATAAATAATATTGTGTACGAAAAAAAAAAAAAAAAAAAAAAAAAAAAAAGCTCTCGGAGCTCGCCACATTATCCCATTAACGGGCCTTTCGTTACCTCTTCGATATCCCCTTTCCGTTAAATAATTTTTTGTTTTGTCATTTCTCTTTCTCGCTCCCCTATACACCTAGTTGCAGTTGCTCTGCTCTCGTCTGGCTCGCATACCGTGCGGCGACGTAATCTCGCCCGGAGGGTCAAGGGGAGAGAAATAACGGAAGATCGGCAAGAAGACCACAGCGAGTATCTGCTACAACGCTGCATACCAGCAAGTTGGTTGTACTCGGGAGAAAAAGAGCGAGAGAGGGTGGGGGGGGGCGTATGGGGGTGCAGGTAGAGGGTACACCTAGGTGTATATATAAGTAGTGGCAGTGGCAAGAAAGTGAATTCCGGGCATGAGAGAAACACAGAGGCGCTTCCTCCTCTCGGGGTCCGAATTCCTGGGATCAATGCGTCGGTGCAGCAAAACGCCTGCGCCACCCTTAGCCACCTCGCGCCCTCCGCCGCCACACTAAACCCCTTGCCGCGCGCGTGTGTCGAGTCGTACAAAGTAAACGCGAGGTGGGGATGAACCGACACACCGTATACGTGTATAATACACGTACCAACGTATATATAGCCGTCGTACTTGGCGTGCACAGTGTTGTGAGGGTGGGCAGCTGGTCTCGCGCCTGTGCAACAGCGCCGATGACTTAGGAGGAGGGCGCTTACACACGCGTTTTTAGGGGTGGCCGATGCGCGCGCTCCTCCACTGGCGCGAACAGGGGAGCCAACGTCGTCCTCGTCGGCGCGTACATCTGGTGGGCTACCTATACCTCAGTACGGTGGCCGCCCGCAGTGGTAGAGAGAGCGCAGTGGCTCCGTCGCTTTTGCAGCGCAGTCCCGCAATATAGTTATGTGTACGTGTGAGGAGCACGAGAGGAGGAGACCGGGCACACCTATACACGCGACATAACAATCACGATACATACATACATACGTACACGCGCGTCATCGGGAGTGTATCGCTGACACAGTTTCGCACAGCCTAGGTAGCGAAGGAACTTAACTCTCCCGCCGCGGGCTGTGGCCTCTCCGGGCCACCCACCTCCTCTTCCTGCGACGAGTAAAAGAGGGGGGACCGCCTGGCTGCAACTGATGGTCCTCGGTGGTGACTGTCGCGATATGTGCCTCCTGCGGCTCGCGGACGATACGACGGAGTGAAAGCGCTTTACGAGAAATCGGACCACCCCCTTGCTGGTCTCCCTTCGGATGTGGCAACGATACTGCCACAATACTGGGTGGGCCCAACGTGCCCCAGTGCAATGGTTCCGTGACCGGTGCGCGTGTGCTTGCCCCATCGGTCGAGTTATGGGTTCGACCCGTGGTTTGTTTATCACCCCCAGCGCCCCTTGCTGCGAATCACAATTATAATCATCGTTTTCATGGTGACAAGGTCTAAAAGTGATGAAACACGAGTGCGACGTTGTTACCCGGGGGATGCTCGGCCGGTTGAAAAATAGTGCGCGCGATGCGGATCGGTCGTTTTGCCGCTGAGGGCTGTCAGGTGCGTCGTTGAATAATAAAAGAGAGATATATATCATGCCCCGGGGCCCCGAACGCGCGCCCAGTGGCTGAGCCGATGCAGGCCCAGTCAAACTGCGAAAAGAAGAAGAGGAAGCTCAAGTGCCGTGGTTTCTGTTGTACAAGTGCGAGCAATAAAAAAAATATATATATAATATATAAATCAATCAATAGATAGATAGATAGATAGTTTGTGAGGTGGTCGTGGTTGTGGCTGTGTTTTGGTAGTGGTGGTGGTGGTGGTGGTGGTGGTCGTGCTGGTGGTGGTTTATATAGGTCTTTCGAGTACTGTATATATATATAGCCGCCTTCCGTCTCGGATCTCCGCAAAGAGCCGACTAACATCCGGAAGTGTCGTCTGTCGCGGCACGCACACCCCCACAACAAGCTGTCTGCCCGTCTGTCTGTCTGTCAAAAGTGAGTGATCGCTTCGAGTCAATTCCCATCTGTAATTAGTACACCTATACCTATATACCTATACATCTATACTCGTGCCGATGGAGAGAGGAAAAAAAAATGGCAACGCGTCAATTACGCGCACCCTCGTCTATACCTTGATTGACAAAGGCTAGCGAGCCTTTCGTCCCTTGTACCGTTGTCGAGGGGGTCCAAGGGGAAGGGATGGGCCTCTGCTGCACCGGCAACACTAACCGACCGCGTTTCGCATTACTTTCGTGTACATCTGAGTCTACTTTTTTGTCCCCCCCCCCCATTGCGTATGTTGGCTACATTTGGCGGCTTCGATGGACTTTTGCCCCGCGGAATGCATTATCGGATTTAACGCCGAATCTCGGTGCCATTAAACCCACCACCTGCAACAAACTGGTGTTGCGCATTTACAGGCCCCCCGGGAGTTTTCCCCCATTTGACGGGGGAATCTAATTAAAATACAGAATTACCCGGGAGAAGGTGCCGCGTGTATGAAAATTCATGACGCGCTTCCATGACAGGGATGGGGAGGGGGGGGGAAGAGCCACTGGAATGTATATGTGTATCCTCCGCGACTCATCGCGATTCAACTCGCCCTCGAGTACCGAGCATCTCTGATTTTCCGGACGGGACGCCCTGGGGTTGTCGTTCGCGGAAAAGCGCGGTTTCTCGGAGGATAGTGCGCTATACACCCCCCCCCCTGGGGGATCGGGGCTATCGATTGCAACGTAGTTTGCATGCATCAAGGATAATGGCATTCTCTCTGCCTCTCCCCGGACGACTGGACGGAGAATCTCCGTGGATAACAAACGCAGCATTTTTACTGAACAACAGATCTATAAATATCCATTGGGGAGAGATATAGGAGAAATTCGTGCCCTTTTTTTTACGAGATGAGTGAAAAGATAAAAATAACTTACAGCAGTCATTAGAGAGGAATTATTTAGTAGGTAGCGGTGAGTATGCGTATAGTTTTGATACTCGCCACCGCAGCGTATACATATTAAATACGTGTATCTTTTCTCTGTCATTTCCACTAACGGCGCACATGACGCGCGCGGAGAGGAGAGTCTAGGCGGATAATCCGGTCACGTATAGGCTCGAGGTAGCCCCCGGCGCTAGAATCATTTTTGTTTTTGCATAATTTCGCCCCGCGAGGAAACGCGATCAACGAGGCTTTATCGTCCGGAGGAAGTTAGGGTGGAAAGGGGGGGAGGATTTATATCGCGCCCAACGAGCTATGCAGCTCTCGGGGCTGGGCGAGGAAGAAAGACAGAAAGAGATAGTCCTTTCTTTGTGCCCTCTCCGGGCTACACCTTTTTCGTGTCCCGGACTTATTTTTCTTCCTCCACTTTTACTTCCCATTTGTGCGGCCGCTTAATAGCGCTCTCTGACCATATACATATATATATATATTTTCTCTGGTTTATACAGCCCGATGTTACGTTTAACAAAAATTTATTATGCACACAGCGAACCCTCCACCCGTCCAATACCCTTTCGCGCACCTTTTTTTTGCACAAAATCCACCTTTCGCCTTTTTTCCTTGTTCTTTTTTTTTTTTTAGTTGCGACGAAGCGGAGATGAGAGTTTCGAAAGTTATCCAATCACTGTAGCTAGGGGAGGCGCTTGTTCGCAACGACTCCGAGGAAGAATCGTCATTATCGAAGGATTTTCCTCGGATTAATCCTCACGTGGAGTATAAGTATACACACGTATACGCACGTGCATCGAAATCGAGATGAAAAAAAATCCAGCCCGTATTTATTCGCGTACGAAAGGGAGTCACGGATTGGCCATAAAAATCCAATTGTTTAACTCGCGTTGGTTTTTTTTGAATGATATTTGACTCGCGCGAACTTTGACTATAAAATAAACCGCGAAAGCCAACGAAAAAATAGCAGCGAAACCGTGTTTGATAACAACAAAAGCAAACGAGATTAAAGAAAAAAAAAAAGCAACTTTTATTCGATCCATATGCCATTTGGACCGTACACGGATGTAATAAATACCCGCTGTGATTGCTCAAATAAAAGTTTCGAAAGAATACGTACAAAAGCAAGCCGAGCCATTACCAAGCCTTTTTCGCCCCGTTTTGTAGCTGTTTGATCCGAGACGAGAGAAAAAGAAAACCTCGAGAGCAGCTGGCTTCTAAAACGGGATAGGTATACTTTATAACGAGCTCTCGTCGGAGCGGGTACATCATGTGTATATATACCTACTCCGGCGGTGCAAATTAAAGTTTATGCGGTGTGCGTGTGTGTGTGTGCACGACGTGCGGCGTTAATTATTGCGGAAAATAAATTAACGTCGAGAGAGAAAACGGAGAAACGTCGGGGAAAGCGAGCCCCGGCGAGGACGAGCTGCCGGAAGGTTACAGCGAGCCGAGAAACAAAGGGCGGATGATAGCGATCGCGTCTCCCGTGGAATCTCATCAGAGATTCCCTTTCATCCGCTAGCGCGTTTAAGAAGGTTATATACGTCCGTATACGTGTGTGCTTGCGTGGGTGTACACACGTGGGAGGGCAGCCAAAGGACGCGCGATTCTCTTTTTGCACGACTCGAGAGTAGTCTATGTATACGTACTTACAGAGGCAGGATTTATATGTACGTAGTACCTATCTCGGGTGTCGTTTCTGCTGTGCACTAGTAGCTCAAAGGAATAATAACACGGGAGAGCTATGGAAAATACATACAGTACCAGCTCTAAGCCCCTCTGCATTAACCTGCAGTGTAGCAACAGAAGCACCTGCCGTAACCTGAATACGCTTTTGTTTTTTCTTCCCTTCTCAATTTTGCTTTTCCTGTTTTTTTTCTCTTTTTTTTTTCCTTTTTTTTCATACCTTCTTTGGGATAATTACATTATTTGCCACGCAAGAACAACGTGGTACCCCGATTTGATTAACCAAGCTGGCCCGGACTTTATTTATTTTTCCTATTTTCTCCTTTTTTTTTGTTTTGTTATACCCTTTACTTTTTTTCCTTTCGTTCGTTCGAGAGTAATTTCGGGCGTGTACACCTTCACAGGGCGCGCTCGCGTGAAAAGAGCGTTCACGCACTCGAGCTCGAGCCCAGCGATGCGTAGTTGGGTATTATACCCACCCACGCGGCGTAACTACTCGCCCGGCCGTTATATACACACACCAACTATTCTTTGGGCGAAAAATTCACACGCCGGGGAATGGGGAGGGGGTGAAAAAGCGTTCACGCGCATCGCTTTTGAAAGTTATCTGGCTATGAAATGGCCGGCGCGTGTTTCACCTACGAAAGCATTTTGTGATACTCGGCTTTGGTTATTTTTTTTTTTACCCCCCTTACACCCCCCCCCCGTTCGTGTACACGCGCGCGCGTTAGAGTATTTTTTCAGTTGAAATAATACCCTCCCCCCTGCCACTGTACACCCCCGTGCTCGGGAGCAATCTCGATTTTATATAATAGGTACACTGGATAGTTATACTCTGCTTAATTAGAAAGTCTGAGCATTTGTGTCGGGTCGGTCGCGTATAAATAAGAGAGAAAACGAGTTGGCGGCGGATTAAAAACCGGAGCTCGGTTTTATTGTTTTCGAAAATTATTACTCGCGTGTAAGATAAAACGCGCGCGAAGCCGAGGAGAAATTTCAAAAGACTCGCGGGCGCATATATATGTATTTATACGCGCAAACGTTCCGCTAAACGATAAATAAGTGAGTAGCACAGCAGGCGCGCGGCGGTGTCTCCAGTGCACGGCCCACACGTATCCGAGAGAAAGTACGAAAACCCCGAGGTTTTTTTTTTCCCATCAACTCGCAGTGGAGAGAGAGAGAGACACTCGCGGGCCTATACGCGTGAGGTATGGCGCAGCAACCCCGGACTTTTTGCAGAATACCCCCCCTCGGTGTAAAGTTGCAAGCTCCTCCTTCGTTCCCACTTCTTTCGCTTCTTCGCGCACTTGTGCTCCCGCGAAGCGTAAAGTACCCCCCCACGAAACCTCCCCCTCGAGCTACACGCACGTATACAAAAAGTTTCGTGGCATAGAAAACCAGAGGAGGCGTGCATATACACTCGCGAGGTATGTATGTGCATACCTGTACGTGCAGGTGAAGGGGTGGGAGAAACTTGTGTTTTCGAGAAAAGCGGAAATTTTGGGCTCGAGCCGGGGGATCGCGTGCCGCGAGAGGGACGAGCCGGGTAATCACCAATTCTCCGTCCGAGCCGGTGCACGTATATATATACACACGCTCTCCGGTATACGCCGATCTACCTACTTATACGGTGGCGGTGGTACATACCTCCCGCTCATATGCATCTCATCGTTTATTGAGGGGCTCACAGCCAGCCATCAGCTCTCGCTGGCTCCTCTGCATAATGCACCACTCCACGAATAATTCAGCCGTGGCCCCAAAGTTATCCACTGCCCGGTACTCGGTGCTTTTCCACTTGGCTCCTCCTCCTCCTTCTCCTTCAACTACTCTTTTCCGTGTATATAAATCGTGCCAATGCCGCTGCTGCTGCGAAATAATAAAGGCAGCCCTGCCGAGGAGACCGGATTAATGTTTCAGAGCCGGCAGGTGCTCCGCGCTCGAACCCAAACCGGCTCATCTCTTTTCAGCCCCAGAGAGCAGCTGCCCGGCTCATCCACTCTGGGTTTTTCCATACCTATCGTAATCTTATTATAATCTATGTATAACTTCTCCTACAATACGAACAAGATGGCTTTTCCATCTATGTATGTCTATTTACGGTATAGCGATGGATTCATCATTGTTTTCGAACAAACGGCCAACCGTCGGTTTCGAGGTAACATCAGGACAGACCAGAAAGAAGGTATATATACGTTTGTACTGGAGAAAAATAAAAGCTTTTCGTGTCTGGACTTGGTGGAGACGAATAAAATGTAAGGTCGTCCATTTTTTGTTTCGGTCGCGATGTTTTATTTATAAAGAAAGTAAAAGCTCGAGCCAAAGCAAAGGTAATCAATCAGAGAAAATTGTAGCGCACGCAAACGGGGATATCGATAGGGAAAAGGTTTGCTCGACGATCAGCGTCTCTGCTTCGTTGTAACGCGCCAAAATTAAATTTACATCTACGAGACAGAGGCGAGGAACAATGCTGGCTTTGAGTAATGGAGTGTCTCTCTGTCACTCGCGGCTTCGTCTATTCCTGAATTTCTTCCGCTGCGCTTCGATCTGGCGCTGATTGCAATTTGTCGCAATTAAGCCTCCATTGTTATACACTGATTGCGTCGTATCTCTCTTTTATTTTACCAACCTCACATTTTTATTTTTGACAAAGTATTCGTTGTCTACCCCCTCATCGAGTTTAGGTGGACAGGTTCATGGGAATTATTAGGTGTTTAAACCGCCACGCTCATAACTCTCCGAATCGCACCAAGAGAGCGATAATAATGGCTGGATACAAACGAGTGTGTTTAATTCCTTTTTTTTTTTTTTTTAATTCATTCGAGCAATCGCGGTGTGGCGGAGCAGAGCTGGAGCACCGGCTGATGAACAAATACAAAAGAGCGCGCCAACGGAGGAGGAGGAGGGTACAGTTAATAAACTCCCGGTCATCAGCGGCGTCGTTACGCGCCCTAATTGCGGAAATTCGTCGGCAAATTTTTATTACCCTCCCCCCCCCCTTTTTCTCTTCACCCCTCGTGGTATCTCCAGGTCGTGAATCGCTGCATTATTTCCTCGCACTTTTACACATTCGCACGCGCACATTTGTGGTTCACTTTAAAGCTCCGCTCGGTTTTAATGGCCCACGAAAGCTCCCCCTGATAATAATATCCGTCCCGTCCAAGCTCTTGTCTCGTTCGTATCTGTACTTGTTATAAATTTGTGGATTTTCCGGGGATCCGAGGACGATTGTTGCGCGTTACCAATCGACTGCGAGAGTAAAATAGATTTCATAAGCGAGTGGGGGAGAGGGAGGCCTGGCGCTGAAAGCCGCAGAATAATGCAGGGTCGCGCGCGTTAGCGCGAGTGATCGGCTTTGACTGGTCGTCGGTGAGGTTCGGGCGGGTATGTATGGTCGAAAGTAATGTAATCGCTCGTTAATTGAATGTTATACCGCGTTTGGTCGATCGTCCATTAGAGGGGGGAAAAAAATCGGTATGACGATAATTACTCCGCTATCGGTGTCCATGATTTTTGGGATGTCCATCCCTCTGAATTTTTAACGGCGGAAGTATCACTACTTATGAAAGTTAAGATCTTCAAATTTAAAATAGGGAATATTGACTAGTTTTTTTAGTGAAAAATACTCTTTCACTATCTCAAAAAGTAAAAAGTTTACCTTTTTTCTAGTCAACAGCTGAGTCGTATCTGTGTAATACAGCATGAGCACAATCGAATACCGTCAGTATTGTGTAAGCACTTGTTTTGTTGCCGATACTGTAATGAAATTAGTGAGCAAAATTACCACATCGTACATACAAACCAATCACATTGTGTGTACACGAGGAAGAAAAATCATAACTTTGAAGCATGGGTTAAATTACCCCGCAGAAAAAAAAATCCAGTAACCCAACGTCCCCTTTCATATTTATCTGAAGGAACTTTGGCCAAATCACGCAGCTTCGACAGCTGACTCGCCAAAAAGGGAGAAAAAAAAGCTAGCCTCTCAAACACGCGTTATGTAAGGACATTAATTTTGCGCGACAAATTGACGTGATGTATATAATATATATCCGTCCGCAGCACCATCTTCTTTCCTGTATATACATATATGTACAATCGGTTCACGCTCGCGCGATCACCGGGAATACTTTTCCAATTTTCTCAATTTTAGGAGCAGATATACGACGTCCCGCCGACGATCGATCCCCTTGCCTATCACAGCCCCGTCCTCCTCCTTTGGCTTGTGGCCCACGTGCCTAATATCACTCACCCGAAGATGAAACCCTAAAGAGTGTATGTATATATATGTTACAGTATAAGGAAGCGAGGAGAGAGCCACTGCCTGGCCGTGATGGGGAACCAAACACTCGTGATTGAGAAGGGGAGAAATAACATAAAATGAGTAAGGGGCAAAAATCCGAGTGGTTGATTTTACAAGGGCAATAAATGTGGGTGTATCAACAGCACGTTGTCGAGTCTCGAATCCACACGTATATGTATAGGTGCAAAAATGATGAGAGTAAAAATTAAGACACGTACGAAACTCATTGGAACTGAAGGTTTGGGACGAAAACAGGGCTATTCATATCCCTCGGCGGGAATATCAACAGGGAGTGGCGGAGCTCTTGTATATAGTAACACAAAGAGCAAAGGAAGGAGGATCAACGTATGACCAAGGCATAGAGACGGCTATATAATATCGGGGGTAAAAATAGAATATCATTGATTCCGCCCGACATGCCCCTCTTCTCCTACTCGTGGGTACTTTCCCCGCAAGCTCTTGAGAGACGCTAGCACGGAGGAGTCCATAAGCTAATACGTGGAGAGAATCGGGAAAATCAGGGGCGAAAAGAAGCACCACCCGATGAGTAGATCGGAAATACGCGCTGATTGAAAAGAGGGTAGTAGCTAGGAGATGGAAAAATCAGGGGCGGGGGAGGGAGGAGGTGTAGGATGTCGCACGCAAACGCTCGGCTGCTGATTGTATGCGTCGAGCGGAAGAAGAGGCTCCTCTTCGGTACGGTGTACGGGAGTAGCGGCAGGCCCCGGTTTAATGGGATTTTACTCCAACCCCCCCCCTCCTGCTATATACCTGCGCCCTCCCGGCCCGCGCTTGTCACTTAACCTCCGTCTACTCCTCCTTCACGCTGCCGTCGGAAGAATCGAGTGACACGCTAAAAAGCTTTTATCGAATTTACCCCCCCCCCCCCACCGAGGAGAGATCGAACCTACCACTGTTATCCACCAGCCGATGTTATATAAATCGGTGGATAATATACCACACCCGCCGTGACTTTTGACGTATACACATACATTTACTCTATTTAATACGAGAGCCCCTGTACAACCAATGATGGTCGCTTTGATGATTAAATCGCATCTCTACGTATGATGCACCTCCCAAGGATCGAGAGAGTCGTACATACATTGCCATGTAGCGCCAACAAGACGCGTTTCTCGCGATTCAACGGTATCATAACGCGCGTATATGAGAGGACGGCCAGCGGTGATATAAAGTGTATACAGCCTGAGCGCCGGAACTTTATTTCCCCGAGGATCGCTCTCTCTCTCTCTCCGAGTTTTTACTCCCTTCCCATCTTTCCACCCTCCCCCCCGACGCTTTTTCTTCCTCGCGTGCTCTCGTTTCGAGTGGGCGAGCCCGCCTCTTTCTTATTCCTTCTCCTCCTCTCCGGGCGCCTTTTTATCGCTCGCGAACAATAAGCCCCTCTGCGCCGGATGCCCAGGGATTATCTGCTTAGAGCTCGAATGAATATATATACACACACACCACTCCTTCCCTTGATTTTTTCCCATTTCCTTTTTTTTCCCTCCAAACCGAGGAGAAAGGAGTACGAGAAATTCGCGATTTTTCTTTTTTTAATTTCATCGCTGGCATAAAACGCAAGGCACTCGCAGCTGCTGCGTCCCTCCTACCCCGTCATATTTGGATAATGTCCTTTTTTTTCCCCCTCCGGTATATATATGAATCGGACGAATGGAGCCGTATATATACGAGGAAGGGAAAAATATAGCTGTGAAAATGCAATATACCCGCGATAAAAATGACGACGACGATGTGTGTTTACTTACTGCCACGCGGGAGCAAAGCCGGATTTATCCGAGTTGATAACGCGCGACAGAAATATTTTGAGAACCGGAAGTAGAAAAACACAAGCGCCTGCATATCCTTCCTCCCTCGTACACATATTATATAAGTATGTATGTATGTACACGTGTATGTGGCAGAGAGTAGAAATTATCGGCATCGTAAAAGAGTGAATAAACAACGAACGGGATACCGGGTTTATATACAACGTATATATGTGTATACGTACCGAGACTTCGGGGGAGGAAGTATCGTTATGTTCATGCTCCCGGCACCGGTGCGCCATTATCTATTCAGGCTCCACTGCAGGGCTTTCGACATTCTTTTTTTTTTTTCTCTTTCTCTCTCTTTCGCGTCCAAAGTAATCCAAAGCAACTATACGCAACGAAAAGGGGGGAAAAAAAAGAAAATCGTCGCTCCGATCTGATTTTTATTTTCACCGTCTAGGTGGTTTTAGGGGTCTCCACCTTGTTGATGTTGGAAACGAGCTGTCGTCACCATCAATGTTAGTCGCCGGTAATTGACAAATATCACCGAGGGTACACCCCACACCCCTGCACAGGTACACACGTATTATATACATATACCGAAGCCATATCCCGTATTGACAGAGACAACACGCGTACGTGTACACACAGTCGCACGTCATATACCCTACAACACACGTGTATACGTAAGACGATAAGCTCGGAAACATAATCATCGGGATATTAGCGTCTCGATCCGCGTAAATATTTAACGAGGAAACACCCCCCCTCGATTTACGTGTATAGCCCATACCACGATAATGGTGTATACTTATCACTACGTCACGCGCGTCACTCGTTTCCAGCTCAAGTCGTGCCTGCGAGTAGCCGATTTTCGTAAAATCTCGGTTGTCCGTGCTTTCGATGACACCGCGTGAGAATGATTAAGAAGAAGCGCCGTCGCGGCACACATGTCGACGTGTCAGCTGGACACGGCCCGATATCGACAGTTTTTTATTCGTCTCGCGCTGACCCAGATTTTCCGGCCCGTGCGGTCCATGCAGCCGCAGCATCAGCTCCTCTTACGTATACGTGGACGCCTCGAAAATTCGAGCTGAATAGAAATGGCGAGTTTGTCCGACATCTCGCTTCCTCCCTCCCGAGGATCCCTTTGTCTCTTTTTTACTGGGAGGGGGAAAAGAATGAGGATACACGTGGAGGGCGAATCGATGAATTTGTCGAGCCACCTCGGCCGGGCGCAAAAAGCTCGCATGTAATTAGACCTCCCTCCATCCTCCCCTGACGTACATATAGTATATGTACAGGGATCGTGCACCCATTGCCATTCATACGTGCGGGTGGGGGTGTAGCTTTGAAAATACACGCCCAACGGGATCACGCGCGATGAATTTTTTATTTCATCCCTTGGGAGATGAACTAGTTTAATTTTAGGGATTCCCGCATGTAAATTACATCCACCGATCTTGGACATTTTTTGTGTGTTTGTCGAGCATCTCGTGCACGGGGACATTCCAACGTCGCGTTTTTCTATTTCCGAGGGACTTTGAGGGAGTAGGGAGAGAAATCATAGGTATACACGAGTAAAGAAGCCGCAATTTTTTTTCCATTCCCGCCCGGCGTCGTCGAAACGAGCCAATTGCAAAACTTTTCCCTCGCCTTTCGTAGGTACGAAGCGAAATATACACAAGATTCGCGAGTTTGATGGAGCAGAAGGCTCGTCGCGATTTATCGGACTTGTCCGTGTTGCCTCGAAATTGTTAACTTTGCGAAAGTTGCCCCTCCCCCTCCTCCTCCTGCAGATTTGTTACGTACAGCCCCATTGACGGCGCCAACGTGGACGAGGTCGCGAAAATTGCTTGCCAACCACGTATACACGCAGCTCTCCCTCCCGGATTCCAAACGACAAATAAAGCCAATTGCACGTACACGCATGGCTCCATCGGCGCGATGCTGCTACACTTCCCCCCCCCCCATCTACTGTACATCGTATTTATTTTTTTATTACCACTGTATAAATATGCAGCTTGAACCTTACAAAGTCTTTTGTAAAGTGAGTCCACTATTTCCGCCTCTTGTAAGGTAATGTGTAAAGCTTTGGCTATTGAGGACCCCGAGTCCTTATATTTATTCACTCATTCAATCTCCCTCACTCATCAACTTATACACGGATGGTTATTCATTCGTTGCATCCTGGCTATTGTTGTTTATGCGCGATAAAACAAAGAAAGCTTAATCAAGATGCTCCATACCTGTCGAGTGCAATTTATTGCATCGGCGAATAATTTAATACTTTGATGCGATTCCGAGGAGGACAAAGCGAGGCATCGACCGACTCATTGTGAACGGGCGTACAACGTATATACACTGTGTGCAGCTGCAGTTGGAGAAGCACAAAACTATTATATACACGTATACACGGTGGGGATGCAGGACTTGTGTAGCGGAATAATCGATGTACCACGAGCGAATGCTCGGGGTGGTTTTTTTTGTTAGAAAATAAACCTTTGCACAAAGCGTTTTGCGCCTCAATAATTATTGGAGTACCTACCAACGATGCCAGTGAGAAAATTAACCGGCACTCAAGTTCAGACGTACCCTGTAAGTATATGTATATTGTACAGCAGAGTTGTGATAGTTGTATGATACTCTTACAAAAGAGAGAAAGAAGGAAAACTAAAATAAAGAGGCTTCCCTCGAGCGCGTACATGAAAGACCCGAGATTTAAAGTTTCGGGGTGGCACTCTCCGGAAAACCGGGTCTCCCATCTCGATATCTCACGTCTCCGCGTGCCAGTAGGAGGGGGAGGGATGTTTAATTGAGGTAGCCCTTTTTCAAGCCCTGGTCGAACTTTTGATTTGTTCCGCTCGCTTTTTTTTCCCCCCTACGGAGCGCTGGTGAAATTTAAGAAAGTTGCCAACTCCCACCCTCTATATACATATGCGTCTCTTTCTGCTGGGCAGGAAAATTCTCCAACCACCCCACCAACCCTACCGTTTGTTCGTGAATTTTTCAAGCCGGCACGTTTGTCCGGCCACCGTTGCTTGAAATTTTTCATGCCCCGAGAGGGTTGCTTGTATACACTGTCTTTTGTTGTTGTTTTGTAACTCAAAGAAGCTTTCCCCGACCGGAAAAACAATGATGTGCCTGACCCCACACCGAAGCTGGTATATCCTTGAGTTGATTTTTTTCCCTCAAAAACGATTTGTTTTAAATTAAAAGAAAAAAAAAAGTTCAACTCGGTATCCGCACGTTTGTTCCACCGGTCGGTTGGACGTGAAAGGGTCCCATACGTGCAGTCGCCCTGTCGGACGCGTACTCTTTAAAATTGCAAATGTCACGGACTGTAACCTCCGGCTGATGGGACTGTGTCGTTGCGCGGATACCCTCCCATTGTGTGCCCGGACGCTTGTTCGTTTTGACGCGCCGTGCAGTTGGTCAGTGCTCGCAAACTAGCCGCGAAATCGTGGCCTACACGATCACGCATGAATAAAGTAACGACCCTCATCCCCTCGCTCCTGTTGATCGACCAAGGCTAAATCTTCCCATTTGCCTAGCTCGTCTACGTGTCGTGCCTTTTGTTTAAAAAATGATGCCCTGAGGAATCAGTCAGGCTATACGCACACACGGAAGAAGCTGCTCTCTCGGTATAGCGTCAAAAAGACGAAACGATACACGTTAGAAGGGAGTCTTTGGAAAGTAGATATCCGTCCTGTAAGTTTGTAGGTTGCCTCTCTGTGGAGAAAACTCGAGTCGCAAACAAGTCTATCTGCAGCAGGTCTCGAAAACTCTCGAGCTAAGGGAGATACGCTACGTTGTTTGTGTGTGTGTGTGCTATGAGTGCGGGGGAAAAAGGACCCGGAGGCAAAGAGCCGCCGCTGGAGTTTCGTAGAAACGAGATTGAGATAAAAACGCGAGCGAGGTAAAGGCATTAGGGTGCATCTGTGTCTTTCTCTCTCGAGATGATATCACTTTCCTTGCTTCCCTGCTTCCTTTGATTCCTTCCAAAGGGAGCCTTTGCTTCGTCTCGATGACGAGCTCGATGGAACTTCCCCCCCCCCCCCGGTGACTAAGTGAAATTCCCAAAGTTGCCGTACCATCGGGTAATTAGAGCAAAAACGTTAATTGCGCATTCATACATGTATACCATGTACTTGGGTGAAACATAGATTCTCCCTTTGTCAGGTGTACCTATGACATCGGTAGTGGTTGGTGCGGGAATTTTTACATCCACCGACATCTGGCCCGTCCGACCTCACACTCGGAATATTTTTCTGACGTCTTTTCCTCGTATGCTCCTGCTTTGCGTCATCTGTATCGCGATTTACAAAGATTTTATTTTCCCCCCAATAAAAAAAAAAAAAAAAAAAAAGATATCGAGCTACGCTCCGATCTTTCTCTTCCTTACTTTGAGGCATCCTCTACTTCTTATCCATTCTTCTCTCGTTCATCCCCCGGGAGACGAGGTCGTCCGAGTTCGTATCGTGAATTCCCAATGAATATACTTGCTTCTCGGAGGCATTCGAGGGGGGACTCCTTCTTTGATCGAGTTGCGTGTACCGAAACAAATGCCTGGCGCCTCGGGAAAGAAAAAGCCTGGGCTGGACACTGTCGAACGATAATTTATACAATTGGAAGTAGACAGAAAAAATGAGAAACAGAGTCCGAGTAAATTGTTATTGGAAGGAGGGGGAAAAGTTGAGGGGTGTAACTGACGTTTATTTGTGGAGGTTGTGGCTCGAGCACCGGAATCGGTCGACCGAACTGCTGGATAAATTGAAGAAAATCCAGGGAGAAACCCTTTTTTTTCCCCTCCTCCTCCACCTATCGCTCGTTCTCTTGATGGAAAGTCCGACTAGTCGAGCGAAACCTCGTAGGTACGGTATACACACACACACACACGGGGATCTCTTTTCGACTTTGGACTTTTCGCCAATGGTGTATATATGTATGTGTGTGCCCAAGAGCGCGTGCGACGCGCAACAGATACATACACATACATGTATACACGGAGAGAGTTGAGCAACTCTCGAGTTGTTCGTTGCATTTTCATTTTCAGTGACGCTCGGCTGGCCAAGCGTATTGGTCGGCATCCAGTCCGCGTATTGTCCTTTGCGCTCGGTTTGTCTCCCCAACTTGATTCGAAACTTTCCTCCCTCTCTTTTGCTTCTGCTTCGGAGTAAGTTGACGGCAGTTTCGGTAAAAGCTTCTGGATGGCCTCTCAAAAGTTGTTTCGAAATCGAGGGGCGATTTCGCAGGGGTGCGGCGCCGCGGAAACAACAAAGCCGAAGCGCGCCAAAGAAGGGACGTATATAAATATATGTACAGGTTTTTCGCATTTTTGGAATTACAAGCCACATCGACCCGGAGAACGATGGAAAATATACAACTGCACCGGAGCAACGATTCGCCAGACGCGCGCGTTGGACCGCGAGAGAAGTGTATTGGCGCGCACGAACAAACAGGTGATATCGGTACTACAAGCCAATAAGGGAAGGGGGGGGGGGATCGGCACGGAAAATTTGACCCAAGGCCAATAATTCCCGGAGAATCTATTTCGAGCGCTTTGCGGGAATGTTTATTATCGATAGAAGAGCCGTGCACCCCATATACATATATATACGTATAAGCTATATGTACAACCACCCCCCACCCCTCTCGTAGCCGCTGCAGGTTATAACGGACATTAATTACCGACCGCACTCGGAAAGCCGCAGCGCGCGCTCGTATATACATATACTCTAAAACAGCAATGTGCGGAATGAAATTTGTTTTCGCGGATTATATTGTGCGCATACATACACGTGGCCATTTTTTCCCCCCCGTTAAATAACGCGTGAGGGCGAGCCGGGCGCCTTGTTTTTGTTTATCCTCGTCGGAGGTAAAGTTTAATCGCCGGGATGGTCGGGATGGACGGGTGCCAGTAAAAAGTTTCTGCCCCGCGACGGGTTGTCGCTTCCTCCGTCGGCGTGCACGTAATGCATGTAAAACGTACAGAGACCCTTTGCGCGTCAGCTGCGGGGCGAATTACTTTCGAGACGCGGTTATTGCGCGAGGAAGGAGAGAAAAAAAATTGACTCGCCGACACGTCGATCCCCCCGAAATTGCAGGCTGAACGGCTATTATTGTTGATATTCCCGCTTTCCAGCGGGGCCTCGTAAAACTTGCACTTAGCTATAGCAGCGTCGTGGAAAAACAAGGAGGAGGGCAGATGGAAGCTCCCCGTGGGGATGGAAAGAGCGAGAATAAGTAAACGCCGGTACAAGCTTCATCCCTATAAAGTGCAAAGTATACGAAAGCTCGGCGGTGGTGGTGGTGGTGGTATACCTGTGGGAGAGACAGTAGACAACAGGCAGGGGTACACGTTGGAGGTGCACCTTTGTCCTCTGGTAATAGCTGGCGCGAGCCCGCGGGAATTTCAAAAGCTCAAAGTTTTCTCATCCCCGGGTGGTGTAGAGCTCCCCCCCCCCTTTTCCCACCCCTCGCACCTTATCTCCACCGAGGAGAACCGGTCTTTCTTTCCCCGGCGTTCAAGATACCCCTAGCTCAAAGGTAGGGTACACACTTTGTCGCCGTGACAGCCTCGATGCTGTATATAACTTTCCTTTCCGTCAAGAGACCCTCTAATAATTGTTTCTTCCGCAACTCTCTTCCGCCGTCATCCATGTATACGTCCGCCATGGAATCCGCACCGTCTTGTGGATAAACACGCTTGGTTATTACCTCTCTTTGCCCCCCCCCCGCGTGTACATATATATACCTTGGGTTTTAACGAGGCTTTCCTTTCAACGTTATTAACGGCGTAAAAAAAGAAGAAGAAGAAGAAGAAGAAAAACTGCAAAGAATACGCTTATTAGTGCTCCCATTAACGGAGCGTAACGAGAGCTCGTATTTTCCCTACACCTAGGAATAATTGAAAAAGCCGAGTGGCAGATGACCTGCTCGTCCTCGCCTTAATGCCGCTTGTTCGCGTAAATAAACAATTGATCGTGCCTCCGCTCGTCCTTTTGCAAATAGTTCCGCTCGTTAGCCCTCGCCGCTTATATATATAGGGCACGCGCGGGGTGTGGTTACCACTTTTGCGAAATTCGAGCTACCTGCAACGTATCCTCGATGCTAATGCCCGTGCATAACATATTCTCGGAATAACAATAGGAGCTACGTTGCTATCGTCGATCAAGGGGAAGGGGGTGCACGCGACAATTGTGTATTCCGAGCACACTGCGCGCTCTCGTTCCGGGGGATTTGGACAACTTCGAACTTGGCCAACTTTACTTCTCGTGTGCGTCCTCCCCCCGCCCCTACCCCCAACCACTGGTACAATTAATTTTAAATTACGAACTTGCAGCCAGACTCTGCTGCTTATTGATATTTACGGGCGATCTTGCGCGCGCTGCGGTGCACCTTGCGCCTTCTGCCTGTAATTTCTAGCTCTAATTGCTGTAGGGGTGTGGATGTGGGGTAAGTAAAGCCCACGGGATGGATTTTCGCGAGGTGATGACGAGGGGAGAAAGTACCGCTGATGCGAAAACTGGGATTCCGGCGTGATTTTTTTCCCCGTGTATCGCGTGTCTGACTGCAATTGACCTTTACTACTGAGGATTCCCTTTGGCAAGAGAATCGCGAACTTTGGCCGAAAGTACCGGGCTTGGTGTGAATCATAGTTTTTTTTGGGGGGAGAGGGGGGAGAAAAAAACAACAACGAGTTTTGTACTTCATGCAACGATTGAAAACCTAAAAGGGCAATCGTAATGGTAATGAATAGTCTCGCGAAAGAGTCGGTGAGTAGGAGAGCCCTCGACTTTCCAGGAGGTAAAATACAGTGGAAAAGGAGCTGACTCCGGGATATACATCATGTCAGTGGGACGGAACGAGCGGTTGGCCACGCCGTCCTCAAAGTGACAGTGGCAAGTCAAACGCGGGGTGGCAGCGGTCATAAGACTACGTGGTTGAGCGATCGTGAGCTCATTTGCAAGCCAAATCTCGACCCTTTTTCTTACACATATTAATAAATGTGCACAAGTTTTTCTCCCCAAATAAAAACGCAGTGAGCTTTAGATGAAAAAGAAAAAAAAGGGGGGAGGGGCTCGATAAATTGAGCGAGACTAGTTTCGCCTCGAAAAGTTTTCACGCCCTATGGGCATTTATGCAGAGTTGCTTTCTGGCCAGTGCACACAATATTGTACAGACGCGCGTGTGTATAGCCTTTGGCGCTCCCTCTCTGCTTTCAAATTACTCGGGTATTTTCGCCGACGTTTTTGAATGGGGAAAAAAAAAAGGTAACCCGTGGTAGTTTGGTCAGGAAAATTGTATTTATGATAGTTTCAATTTTGTGGATGGATCGGAATATACTTTTTTCCCCAAAGATTCACCGAACAAAAAATACACGTATCGAGTAAATTACCGACAGCCAAGACAATAATCACCGGTTGATCGTCGGAAAAAAAAGGTACCAACCAGTCACACGATCGTTGGTCAATAAAATTTAGACCGTGTCCAAACAACGGCCCGTCGTTTCACCGCACGCGCGTGCACGGATCAGTGACCGACAACAGAGAAACCCCCCCCCCCACCAGATTTCCGCCGTCGATATATATACATATATAGGCTATATGGGCGAAACTACCCGGTTGAAAAACAATTTCATCATTAATGCACATATTTGCCTTCGGTGCAGTTGGCTGTCTGTTCAGCAAACACGTGTCCGACGCGCCTCCCCATCGATCACACGGTCTTTTGTCGCTTGGCTACTGTCCTATTCTCTCTCGCACTCGTGCTTTTTTTTTTTTTTTTGCATTTCGCTGGCCGCAACTCTATCGGTAGTTTTTTAATTTCGCATGAAAAGTAATTGGCGCACAGTTGGGACGCTCGTGTAACTCTGCGACTGCACGTTCCACTTTTTCGAATTTTCGTCCGTGAAAGGAAATTCCTCGTTTTTTTTCCCAGTGCTTGTTGATGGGCGGATACCTTTTATTTTCTGTTTAGTGAAAAAAAGAAAGAATTCGGTTTAATGAAATTGGCACTTTACTCGAGTGAGGAAAATTCATTTAGCTGAGTTGGATCGTTTGAAAGCCGAGGGGAAAAAAATTTAATAACCGGGCTGAGAATTACGAAACTGAGTTCATTTTTGTGGAGTAGCTCTTGCACCGCCGCTAATTTACTCGGTTATGATGTTTATAAAACGATTGCTGGGCAAAAAGGAGCTCCAACGAAGGTTGAAACATTCCAGGGGTTAGAAACATTTCCCCCCCCCCCACGTACACGATAAGGTACTTTTTAAATTGAATTTCGCGAACAGGTTTCCCCCCCACACATGTCCCTCTCGCATACGCGGTAGCAAAATAACATTTACTGTTTTCTTTTAGTTCAAAACAACGCGGAGAGCCTCGCAAACTCGTAGTGCACTCGCCTGGAGTGCACCTCGAGTGACAAAAGGCGAGAAAATTCGAAGAAGAACTAGAAAAAGGTGGGCGAGGGAGAATCGGCGCGCTAATAGAGATGCGTCGGAATGAAAGTAAAGCCGCGCTGCACCACAAACCACGCGGCTCGCGGTACACAATAGGGGATCGAGACCCACTCGTGTTTCAGCCGAGTTTCTCTTTCGCATCGGCAACAGTGGCAACCCCCCCGAGAGATATAGACAATGGCGAGGCAGAGAGATAGGGAGATGTTTGTCTCCACGCGGACAATGCACCTCCGCACATGGAAACATTCGGTGCTCTAAACTACCCGCCCCGCGTGTGCACACCCGCGTATTAACTCGCTCGGCCATTCATTTCGGGGAGCGAAGACGCTTTCATTCTCCATCTAGCTCCGGCTGTTGCACAACAACCGCGTCTCCAGAGGTTTCTTTTTTCTATCTCTAATTTTGAAGCGTTCGAGCTTTGCCGGTGTTGGCTGACTCGACGTTGAGCTCGACTACTGATTTCGCTCTTGGCCGGATCGAAGAAAGAAACATAAACAGCGTTCCGCTAAAGACGCTAATTTTTGCTCGTTAATGGGAGCTTGATGAGCAATTTGAAAGAAAATAAGCGGATTATGACGAAACGGTAACGATGACAGTCTTGACGAGACATTAATGCAGGACCATCAGAGCGGCGCGTCGGAGCGAAATTGTAACGAAGAAAAAGAGAGAAAAAAAAAAGGGAAACCCAAGCGTGAAAATATAATTGCAATTATTTTTCAAATGAGCTCCACGGCACGCCGTAAAACCCTCTTTTATCGCTTGTTGCCCGAGAACTCCTCCCCCGCGGCAACGGAGCGTGGGATGTATTCTATTGAAACAATAATACAACCATTGGGAGACAAAAAAAGGCTGCCTGTGCTTTTGACGAAAAAAAAAAAAAAAAAAACCAAGCGCTTATCATTGCTTCTTTTCTTTCCCTTTTATGTACTCATTTACGCGCGTGGGCGTTGTATTTTTGTACGAGCCGCGCCATAATAAAAGCCCGAGCAAACAGACGCAGCTTATCAAAGATTTAAGATCAGCGAACCGTAGCCTTTGATAACCGCGGAAAAACAAATTTTTCTCTTCCAGCTGCGGTAAAAGACCAGGGGATGGGAGCAGCTCCCGCTTATATTTTCCACGAGCAAGCACACCAAACACGTTCGTGCGAAGATAAAAGAGAGAGAGAGAGAGGGGGAAAAAAAATAAAACCAGTGCGAGTATGTAGAGGCACCTACACCGAGTCTCGAGGAGGGGGGTGGAAACGTTTTAAGAACTCGTGCACGCGCGACCCTCCCCCCCCTCCTTTTGGGGTAATGAGCCATAAACAATCATCACGAAGCTCGTTGGGAGGCCCCCCTCTCGCGTGCAATTGAATATTGATTAAGCGACCTGAAGATTACGAGCTCCCTCAACCTCGACAATACCATACGAGTCGCTCGCATGCTCCGTGTACCCGAAGAAAGGTTTTTCCCGGAAAGTTCCTTTCTCCCACACTCGGCTCGGATTTTCTATATATGTATGCGTAGTAAGACTTATCGCGTGCCTTTTTATATGGGCGAAGGAGTTTATATCGCCCGCACTTTGTCCGCGTTCCATTGTCAGCCCGGCTACCATTGGCCGATTGAATCGTTATACGTGTATACGGTCAAAGTGACGAATTGTTATGACCAACAATCGAGTGGCCATTAGTTTCATTATCGTCGGAGGCTCGAGACAAGTGCCGATGCAGGAAGGACTAACAAGCTGGCAATTGATAAAAAGCGCCCAGTCATGCAAACACACCCGTACTATATGTATATACCTATATTCACCCACTGTGCGCGAGTGTAACGCAGCTATGCGGTATATATATATACGTACGTACGCGAACGTACTTTAGCGGCGGCAAAAGCGATGAGTCAGCCTTAATTAACGCCGGGGGAGGAAGAAAGATGTTACACACACACACACACGTACCTTTATCCACCACGGAGCTATAAGCAAGACAGCTCAGCCGAGACAGCGAAGGTAAAGCTGGTGGTAGTACTTAATCAGTGGGGATGAAGCGCGCGAGGACGTGTTAAGCAAAATACTTACCTACTATCCTCTCTATAAAATTCAAGCAAGCACAAACACCTTTATATATATACATATGTGTGTGTGTGTGTGTGTATGTAGGTAAAATGTAGAACTGTGTATACAGTAAATTTCACATCCATCCGTCGTACGCTCGCGTGTTGGTTGTATATATACAATATATGTACATGGTACATACAGTGCCATGGAAAGAGATGTTCCCTCGAGATAGAGTATATATTATACGTACACGGGAATAAGTCTGAAGTGAAATCCCTTTTGCTTCGCAGCTGCGATATTTTCTTAGCCAACTTGACAGCGCGCAAGTACACCCATACACACGCGCGCGTCCATCAAACGTAAGAATATAAGCCGCGAGTTGACAAGCAGCAGCAGCACACCCTCACACGTCCCATATGATGCGTGCACGTGTGTGTGTGTGTGTGGGCAGATCCGCCCCCGTGTAACCCATTCGCGTGTGGAGGGATCAATAAATCCGAAATCGCTGGCGCGGCCTCGATTCGTCCTCCCCTCCTTCAATCAGGGTATCTCGTCATCGGCAGCTGCCCTTCTCTTCTTCCTATATATATAGGCTTCGCCCTATGTCACAGTGGTTGCCACGCGTAGGCCAAAAAACACTCCTCCGCCCGAAATTGGCGCGATCTTCCAAGGTTTTTTTTTTTTTTTTTTTTTTTTTTCATTTCTTTTCTCCGCACTCGGACCTGCAGAGTAGCTCCACCCCTCGCTCGTTTGTCCACAGGCGCGTTGAATAAAATATCGGGCCCGGGTGTCTGTTTCCCGCCGAGTCACGCTTGCTCTCCCGCGCGCAGTGTCTCAATCGAAAGCCAGCCCGCCTCCACCGTCTCGCAGCCCCTCGGCACCGTCGTTAATCTTTTGATGTTTTTTTTTTCCACCCCTCGTGACAAAAATCCATCGGTACAGAGGGACTCCCACAAAGGGGATTAAACGCAATTTTCCGCGCAAGAGAAAAATCCTCGCTAAATCGATTTTATTCCTCATCCTGCTCCGTGGCTACTGCAGTTGGTTATTTTCTTTGGAGCGCGGGGGTGGGTATATACGGAGAAACCGGCATCGCGGCGCTGAATAAATGAGCTGCACTATTGAATACATTTCCATATGCAAATGCACCCCTCTGGCTCCTCCTTTGCTTTTTTAAATATCGACTCTGGTATCTATTCGGGGAGAGAAAAGGGGGGGGGGTTGAAAAATATCATTACCGCAACGAATGAATCGGCGATCCTGTTTCGTAGAGCTTGTTTTTTTCGATACGGAGTGCGGATGAATTTTCATCGGAGAAAAGCAAAAGGATGAAGGGGGGAATAAGAGAGAAGCGGTATCCATAATTGGCCGTAACGAGCGTTTTGCCCAGACGCGGTACAACGAAGAAAGCCAATGTGGCACGGGACAAAGAAGAGTGAGGGTTAGTGAGGGTTGGGGGGTAGAACAGAGGCTCAAAAGTCACGTAGCCGGAGAGTTGGTGAGGAAATTGAAAATCGCTCGTTGATTGCCGATCCATCCTCCGAGCCCTGGTAATCGACAATTGGCGAGCTCGGTGTGTAACAAACCGTGACTGCAGGGACGAGCAAAAAGCTCTGCACCTCGAGAATAAGCCCATATAGCTGCCCGTGCGACGCGATGCCGAGGAAGGAAAGGGAGGGAAACAAGTAAAAAAAAAAAAAAAAAGCTTAGCTCGCCAAGATGATGAAATAGCCGATTCGAGGATTATGTACACCCCGAACGACTCGCTCGATCGCTAACTAACCGCGGGCTCAAAGGCTACTTTCACCTCTTCTAGTTTTTTCTTTTCCGCTCCTCTGGGCCTGTAATATTTTTCCCCCTCCCACGCACACAAGTGCAACCGGCTCTCGGTCTCCTCTCATTTCCTTCCTGCGCCCCATTTGTCTCTCCCCCTCCCCCGACCCTGGCTCTGTTCCTTCGCATTACGCGCGGCCTCGATCGATCTAACGAATCGAATTGAGAACGCCTCCCCTTTTCCTCCCTCGTTCATCTATTTTTCCTCCTAAAGAGATCCGAATCGTTTTGAGCTCATGAAAAGAAGAAGAAGAAGCTGCCCTCGGGAAATGATTTCCTACCCCCCACCCCCACCCTTCAAGCACGGACTTTTAGTTACCTTTCTTTATACCTCCTCTCCCCACCCCTCGCCCTTTTTTGTTCCCTCTTGTGTTCAGGGTTATTGTACTCCGGATATGATTGAAAGTGTTTTGATCGATTGCAAAAATTGTGGTGCTCGGACGCGGAATAATTAATTGATCCCGTGTATTACGTTGTTGATCGCTATCGCGCCATTTACTCTGTTGTTATTCATTACGGGGCCATCAAATTAACGCGTCGCTATTGTTATTCAAAGTGAAACTTTGTCCGTGTACACGAGCGTGATTTGAATAATTATAAAAATCACCTCTGCCATTGTGTATACACTCATCGTAGTTCGAAGGGTACGATTAATATTTCCAAAAGGGTTGATTAAATGTTGCTTTATTTTCGTGGTGTAGATAGGGCTCACATGAAAAACAAAAAAAATTCCCGGGAATGGAGGATTCCCATGACCCGTCGATATCTCTTTTGCCAGAAGCTGACGATTTCTTTTTTTCTTCAATGTTTACGCACCGCAAACGCTGGAGTGCGAAAAATCCCGTGTGCGTTCGTCGCGAATGAAGTTAACTTTATCAGAAAACAAATATTAGGAGAGGCCGATCGCAATGTTCTCAAAAATGTGTCCAATATCCGAGAGACAGAGAGAGAGAGAGCTAGTTTGAGATATCACTCGTCCGGGTGCGAAAGGAAAGGGAAGCGAAAGTCGAAACTGGGCCATCCCGTGTACGCAACAACAGCAGTTTCGGATAACGAAGCGCGACGCGCACGACCGATTTGCTTATAAATAATGATTGACGCCCGGCTGATTTACATATTTTCCTTCCAACGTAAATCGCTCCCAAACGTGTAGAAACTTTGTCCAAAAATAAATACGCTCATCGTGTCGATTCCACTGATCAAAAGCGCTGCAGGAGCCGGAGCACAGAGAAAAATTCAATCCAAGGGGGTAGGGGCGGATCGAGTTTGTGGTTCGAAAAAGATGCATTTCATCCAGCTGAATGGCAAAAAAACCCAAGTTCGATGGAGCTCAAATGTTTAACTCGGGTAATCCGATGAAAAGCTCGAGGCACTTATTCCCGCTCGAAATTAATAATCTCGAGCCTAAACTTAAATAACAAGCATAAGTACACGTACGGAGTTTCGCGTGAGTTTAGCGATGTCACGAGCAGTTGCGAGGAGTTTCTCTTCGAGATGACGGATCATACGGAGGCGCTTCGCGCAAATTAATTTCCAGAAACGCGTCGTACTAACATTGTTATCATCGCCGTTCTCGTTTTATCGCAACAAACAAGCTACGGTAAGAAAAAAGTTGCCATTTTTCGCGTAGCCGAGAGCCATTTGAATTCATTAGGCGAGAGCGGAGCAGAAGAAGAAGAAGAGCACTCGCGTACAGCCAAGAGCCGCAAAAAGCAGAGCCCCGGCAAAAACCGCGTTAACAAGTCGACCGCGGCATCAGAAATAGAAACAAGGGGACGAGTCCTCCGCGCGGCATTAATGTTATGTCGCGCGCTGGAACGGCACTCCCAGCGGAGCTTATCGCCTAATGAGAAAGCTTATTTCACTGCGCATCGAAGATCCCCTTCCTCCGCATACGCTCCGGCTGCCGCTATATCGAGAGATTATTCCGCGAGATTATTGTTATATACGGTCCTTCGCTACTGCGCATATATATGCATGGGTACCGGCAAGCGAATACCAGAGTTTAGCTATTATACATATGTGCCGCTCCCAAAATCCCTTTTGTATATATTAATCGGTCGTCTGTGCAGGTACATTGCGTCCGCGGGATCATAAATGCATTCGCGCATACACGGAGAGAGCCGTAGATATGCGTCCATTCGATGATGCCCCAAATGGAGAAAATTACGCTCGCTACTCGCATGAGGTATATGTGATGCAAATTCAATTTGTTGCCCCCTCCCCCACTGCACACCCGCGCTGTATTTTTTCCCCAACGTATCGATGCACCCCCGATAAATATTTATTGGAGCATTATTTGCCGGAGCCGGCTCTCCGAGTGATTCTTTTTTCCCTCCTTTTGCTCTCTCTCTCTCTCTCTCGCCTATGATGGAGCCGTGAAACGAGCTCCCTCCGTATCAGCACGATGAAAATATACGTATAAATTTAAATTTCAACAATCGCCCCCACCCCCTGCGGACTTATCCTTATGCCATTAAAAGTTGAGTCTCCCGCGAAGATCACTCGAGCACCGAGGCGTGACAAACTAAATTAATAAAGCGATTTTCCGTCGAGCGAGCCCTTACAATGGCAGAGCACGGCTAATCAAATGAGCAGCCAACGCGACGTGCGGAGCGAGTTTAAGGGCACATTGTCTAGCCTATACGTATACCTATACCACGCGGTGTGCGTGTATACGGATACCCATGTAGGTACGTGTGCCTACGGCAACGGAGGAGGGAAGCGGAAGAGCGGCATCAAAGGCCTGTTTGCACGGACCGGTGATCCTCCGTGTGCCGTGGAAATTTGTTCGATTGGCCGGAGCTTGTGTGCAGGGGGTGCCGCCGTCGAATTGAAGTCGATGTACTCCAAGTATATATATATAAACCCGCACCAAAGAGCCATAGGGGGGGCGTCTGACGATACGTCGACCTGTACTACTGCAGCTAGTCAAAAAGTGAAGATGTAGCGCGAGAAGAAGAAGAGGAGGGAACGGGGTCAACAGGCGACGACTCTCTTTTCCTCCGCTCGATATCTCCCTCCCTATAGCGTCGTCTTACCCCCCACCCCCCACCGTCTCTCTTTCTGCTCGCTCGCGTGCCTGCACTGCGTTCGTCAGTCCTCTATTAATTTTCGTGTCCTGCGCTTTACTGCCTCCGTTCACCTGACCCTTTCAGCCTCCCCCCCCCATCCCATCTCTTTTTTTTTTCTTTTTTCCCTCCTCCCCTCTTTCAAGTGCTTTTCTTTTATTTTCTTCGGGGAGCAAACTTTTCGTTTTCAGGGCTTGTTGGAAAACCCAGGGGGGGGGGGGCGAGGAGCACCTCCCAGCAGGAGAACCGGTCGAACAACTCGTAACAATGTGATTGAGCATGGTTTTTTTTTTCCATAACTACTCCACTCGGGGCTCCCGGTGTTATTGAATTGAGAGAAATAAAGTGTACGACGAGGAGTGGCCATCCCAATGAATAACGCGCTCTTATCGCCCGAAATTCGCACGGTTATTATCGTAGAGAAGGTATATACGTGTATACGCGCGCCACGTAGAGGTCCCTCTTTTATTATTCAATGGTAGAAATGAAAGTTCCAATCTTGGGTTGGGAATGGCTCCTCCCTCAATTTTTTTTTTTTTTTTTATGGCATACAGCATACGTTTGAGCGTACGTACTTTTGTTCGATGTGGAAACTCTCTCGCGAGTCAAGCGAAAATTTCAACGCCAACGTGTTTGCGTGCGAATCAATTAATCGAGTGGATCGGTAATTACCAGTTACACTCGTGCGTATCTCGTAAATTAAATTTCCTCGATTGGCACTCGTGGGCTTTTACAGTAGCGCTGAAAATACGAATAGCTGCCATTGGGAGGATATAGGGGGGGGGGGCAATTTTAATATTCTAAAGTGTAGTGGAACAACAGAGAAACGACAAAACATAAGCGGAGATCAGTCGAGGCGTCGTAGCGCACGGTTGTCCTTGTCTTTGGCATCGTTTGGCTGGGAGAAGAGGGTACTGTGATACCACTGATGCTGCTCGTAATAACAATACCGAACGGTCGTGGGAACAAAAAACAACGATGCGGAAAAATAAACGAGCCAGGCGAAGATGGACCGCCACTTCCTGCAAAAAAGAAAGAAAAAAAAAAAAAAAAGAAAGAAAAAGGATGGATGGAAAAGGCAGCGGTGCATGCAAACGTATACAAAAGGTCGAGTAGCCGACGGGTGTTATAGGAAAACAGCGCGGAAGTAAAAGGGAAAGAGATGAGCATACAGTCGGCGTGTTTATCCGAAAACACGAGCAAAGACAGCCAACGGCGGCCTCGTACTTTCCAATTTCCAAGTGTTGCGCTTTCCCGCTGTACGCGCGCAAAAAGTGGCATACTTTTTTAGAACACACTACGCTAACTTTTCAGTTTGCTCTATTGGCCCCTTTTTCCCCCGTTGTTTACTCCACTTTTTATTCCCGATATCAACGAAAAGTACCCTCCCCACTGCATATATTATATACAATGCCCGGCTAATGCAATATCTCGTTTTTAACGGAACGCATCTGCTTTTCCTCCCCGTATCCATCAAACGAAAACGCGCTTCAATTTTCCCCCGCGCGTCCTTTTGTACCTGCCTATGTATGAACAAAGCTGGGAAAACTCTCAATGGCGACTCATGAACAAAACACCACCGAGAGCCTCTCCTATTGGAACTCTCGAAGCTGAAAAGAAAAAAAAAAAAAAAAATAGGAGTTATAAGCATTGCAACTGCAAAGTGTACTGAATAATAGCGCCGGGTGAACCGATCCTCTTTCTCTCTCTCTCTCGGCGTACAATCATAAAGCGCAGTGGGCGTAAAAAATCACTTGGAGCTCGATGGTCAATGCACATATAAATACCCAGCCAAGCGTTTTACCGGCTGGATGTACATTAATCGGGCGCTCTTTCGTGTGTTGCACGATATAGCCGGAAAATGAGATAATGGGCCCAGGTCCCTTCGTGGATCACCATCATCATGGTGCGCGCTGTGGCATGACCGGCGAGCGTTTATTTTCGAGAGTAAGAGAGGGAGGGAGGAGGCACATGCAGGTGTACACCAAAAGCGGGCGATTAGCCCCGGCGCGTTTTGATGAACGTCCCGAACGAGAAACGACGATTTAACGATTGGCCGTTACACGAGCGGCCACACGCGACCTGATGCGCGATGCTGTGTACATATATGTATATGGTGTATCAGTAGAGGGTGTGTGTGTGTGTGTGTGGTCACAAAAGAGGACGGGAGCTAAACGAGATAAGCGGCTGCAGCCGGGCCGTTTTAATTGAAAGCAGCTAGTGCAGTCCTCCTGGAGTCACTCGAGTCGGTATATGACTCTGCCCGACCCCCTATCTGGATGTCACTGGTATACACCGAGCTATCGCGATTTTCTCGCCCCGAGGACTGTATGCACCCGGTGCCGCGTAGGTACATCCCATACATATATGTATAAGCCTTGCCAACATCGGGCGGGCGAACTAGGCCGTCGGCTTTGGAGCTTCGTTTGGCGTGACAATGAGCATTCCTGTATAGGGGGCAAAACGATCGACCGGGGGCCTAGCTGCTGTTTGGCTTCGAAAATTATCAGATGCAGAGGAGATTGGCGCGCGAGTTCTTGTTAGCTCGATAACAAATTTAAATTGCCACACGTAGGTATATCACGTGATGGCCCTACCATCGCTATACGTATACGCGCGAGCTCTTTTGTACGGAGATTTCGAATTTAGATTCGGGATGAAGGGAGTTGGTTTTCGAACGCTTTTACGGGGGTGCGTGTGCGTTTTTGATTGGATAACGGAGCGCTGAAACGCGAGCGGAGCTTTTTGTGCTTCGGCCCTTTTTCCCCGAGTGCTCGCGAGGGATGTTGTTTCAGTTGTATGTAATGAGAAACCGTTGCGCGTAAATTGAGTACTGTTATTAATTTACGTGCTGTTTGCAAAACGAATTGTTTGCACTTTCACGATTTTGCTCGATCTCGACAAAGTACACTTGGACGAATCGTTTGTTTTTGGTACTTTTTTTTTATTTGACATCAGATTTTTGTTTGATTTCCGCTCATCCCTATTGGATAAATTGTTGACGAAACATTTAACCAGTAGGTCGATATCGAGGCGGTTATTGTAAATTAAATTCCGAAAACTGTGTGGGAAGCCCACGTCAACGAGACGAGCGCGAGTGGCACATTAAGCGTCTCCAAAGTACCCCATATATTGGAAACCTGTCCGGCGAAGCGCGTTGTAAAAATTCCACCTCCTGCCGACACTTCTAGCCTACCGATTTTGCTCCAATTGAAAAACCCATTACGACCCTATACACAAACTCATCGATATGTGATGAACAAAAAAAAGTCCGCAATTCTTGGCAATAAATCCTGGAGCGCAGTGCATTAACACGCGCATTAATCCCGGCAGGCAGAGGGAGGAGAAAAAAAAAAGGTAACGAACCGAGAATTTGACAGAGTGCCTGCAATTCAAAAAAAGTAAACATAGCTTTCAGAGCCCGGCGCGCAGCGAACGAGCGAGAAACAAAACAAAAAAAAACGCGCTAATGGTCACGGGGAGGCGCGCCTCCTGCAGCTGTCCGGCAGTCGTCGACGTCGGGGTTTGACAAAAATCGCGAACATTTGTTTGCCGAACAGTACAGTAGGGCTAATACGCGAAACGCGAGCTGGAATACAAAAAAAGAGGCCTGAATGGCAGAGGTATACGCTCCTGCACCGGAGCCAGACGCACCGATTGCTACGTACGCGTACGCACGTATGAAACTCGTCTGTTTCTACTGATGGCTGTACTCGATCGATGCCGTGCACAAGCGTGCATGTGTGTCTTTTCCAAAGTTATACCGTTGTCCTGCACACCCAAGCTGCCCTCTGTGTATATATACATACGTGTTGTTCGACTTCTCTTTCATGCCCCCGTATACAATATACCACATCAAAGTTCGACAGCTGACAGCCCTTCTGTATGGGACACCCACCACCGCTGACGACGTTTTATTATATCAGGATCATTGTTATTATTATTGTTACGACTGTGTACGACCTTCTCGGCATTATCTCGCCCACGTAAACTATAATTTTTCTTTCCTCCCCCACCCCATTACTCTCCCGTATTCCGCCTTTCCGCTGTTTCTAATTTTCATTTCGCGTTTTTTTTTGTTTTTTTTTTTTTGTTTGTTTTTGCTTCCTTTTTATTGTAACTGCAATTCAAATTCAAGCTCGGCAGACGGTCCTTGTTGCGAATACGAAATTTCCGCGAAATGCAAAAACCACCCTCGCCGTGTGGAAATTAATGGAGCCTCCTTCCCCCTTTTTGGTTTTATTTATTTATTTATATTTACATTTTCACGTGAGCTCGTCTCGGCGTGCAATTTTTCGAGAACGAGGCAAAGGTATAACAAAGCGGAGGATAACGTGGCCAGCCGAGGCGAAATTAACTACTTCTTGGCTACTCTCGTTGCAGGAGCAAAATATATATATAATATGTACACATTCTCCGAGTCTCTTTGTACTTTTGTGCACTTGATGGCGGTGCCCCAGTGCCAACAGCGAAAGATCAAACTGTCATTTCGCGACTTAAAAACGTGTAGAGTATAAGGACACTGGGGCGCGGGAATAGAAGTGAACTTTCTATCGAGGCGTACATGTAACCAACTTGGGCTCTCGCTGAGCGAGTTAGCCCGGGTATTCGAGCACGTGAGCGTCTCCCCGTGGCCCGGGGATGAGATCGCGTATTGCTTAGAGAGAGATGTTGATGTTTCAACTGAAAAATACCTGCTGGAACCAGGTGCAATTTTCATCATGATATCTGCTCTCTAGAGATGAACAAATTTTGATAAATCCAGTATTTATGAATACACGTGTCGAAACTTTTCTCATAATCCCTGCTTCGTGTAGAGATGAAAAATAATTGATATACGAATGAGCTCTCCATTTTTCTCATTATAAATACTCGTTGGCCATCGACAAATACATTTTATTAAAAATTCCTGGATGTAAAAACAAAAAGAAAGAAAGTTTGAACAACAGAGCTGCACTTTTGGTTGTTGTTTGACGAGGAATGCAAATTGAAATACAATTTACATTTGTGCTCCAACATTCTCGTACAATTTGAAATGAATTCCACGAGGTGACTGAAAAAAAAAAAAAAAGGTCGGATAAATGAGCCGGAAAAGGAGGGATGGCTGCTATACAGTGCATGGCCATAGTATCACGCGCATCGAGACGATATTTTATTCTCGAGATACACTCGCTCTCCCGAAGCTCCGAGTGAACGAGTGGATCTTACCTGTACCGAAGGTATAGATATACGAGGAAAGGGATAAAAAAGAAACAAACAGATAAATGTAAAAAAAAAAAAACAGTCGAGGGAGATAGAAAGGAGGAACGCGACGCTCGATAGAGCTCAAAAAGATAAGCTTTGCAGCGACAGCAGAAATCGAAGGCTGCAGGAAAAAAGGGATGGGACGAGGGGTAGGGCAGATGGCACGCTTCTGTGTAAAGGAACGAGCCATCACGCCGGTAAAGGAAAGCCGAGAGTGCGCTTGAGGAAAATCGGGACTCCAAAGGGGAGGAGGAAGCGGCGAAGGCTAGAAATAAAAAAATAAAAAAAAAGAACAAACAGGGCTCGTGTGCACCCGAGAGTGTACACCTTTTTTGCCCAAGAGAACCCCCTAACCCTTGATTCGTCTATTCGGCAGCAACTGCAAATTTATTCGGGAAAAGCTCATCCCTCTAGACTGTTTTTTTTTTTTTTTTTTTTTTTTTTTCCCTCGTAAGATCGGTTTGAGGACTGGCTAGATCGATCGAGGGCTCTTTTCTCTCCTCGATGTTCGCTGGAGTGCCAAGAGAAGTTGAGGAACGAGTAAGACGAGCTCCGAATGAAAAGAAGACTGAATAAATAGAGGATTGGATATATACCTGCTACTCCTGGCGCTGCTGAGGCTCCGTGACTATAACGACTACGGCTATTATGATGCTATTACGATGAGGCAGAAAGAGCTTTTGGACAATGGGCTCTTTATTTTTTTTTTTTCATTTATTTATTTTTTTTTTTTTTGAGAGCTCCAGTTAATTTTCACGCCAAAATGTTTACTTTTTACCCAGGGAGTGAAGGAGAGAATTTTAGCATGACTTTTTTTTATTAAAAAGTAATTCACGTCATTGCTAAGTACATTGGAATTTCATAAGTAGATTTTGGTCGATTGAGGAAAATAAATGTAATTTGTCAATTGTCACATTAGATGTGTATTTTGAAATGGGAACATAATATTTGATGACATCTTTAAAATATTTAAATGCCTGCATTGGTGCAAAGATCAAAAATATAAATTTTAAATGAATTATCACACAATCGAGTTTCCGTTGTTATTGGAACGAGAATTCTAATTTAGGGTAAAATCAATAGCTTTGAAATATACATCTCAATAATAAACAGATTTTCTCTCGGTGGTACATTGTTGTCAAATTAATCCGAAAGGATAAAATAAGTTGGAAGCTTTTTCGCTGGGAAGCTTTAATTAAAAAATGGTTGAATAATGTATGCCCACGTACGTGATGTGTCATGTTACGTGTTACGTTGTAGTTTAATCACATTTAATTGAATCATGAAATTATATCAACTTAAAAGTTATACTCTGTGTGGTTGAGATATTATTTTAAAAGATTTCACAAAACTTCCATTGCATTTGAATAGCTTTAAATTTTCAATGCAGTATTTATAATATTTTAAAATTACATTCACGAGTATAAAATAAAATCTCATTAAAATTGAAAATTCAAATGTAAAAATATTCCAATATTTAGTGTAAAGTTGTTAATTTCTGAATATTGATGAAACACTTATAAAAGTGTTAATAAAAGTGTGCGCCAAATAATTCCTACAGCCAGAATGAAAAACTCACAGCAAAAAACAAAAGAGAAAATAATGGCATACGTTGGAACAATGAAATGACTTTTCGCATTCGTATGACGTTTGACGGTTTGTTCTTTATTTTATCATTCACTCCGATCATCCGCAGAACTTTCTGGATTTTTCAGCTAAATTTTCTATTCTTGGGAAGGATTTTCAATTTTTTTCCTTACTTTTTAAGCGATACAGAATATCCGTTTTTTATTTTACTTTTAATCAAATTAACATCCAACAAGGAAAATCCTCCATTTAACTTATTGAGATGCTCAAAAAAGTTCTCGGTTAAATATAAGATTCTACCCGCTCGAAATCGAGTAAAGCAGAGTCTTCATTTGAAAATAGATGTCTGCAAAAACAAATCTCCGTTAACTTATTTCTGTTAACCCCCGAAGAGGAAATACCGAAGCATCGACTATTCATACAATCTCCAAAGCGACTGCTGGAAAAAAAAAAAAAAAGAAGAAGAAGAAGAAAAAAAAACTACTGTACGAGTTGGGGTGTATAAGTTAATAACGGCACATCAATACCGGGTCGTTACAATCAGCGAAGCGTACGCGCGAAATAAAATTACCGAGCAAAGTGGGATCCCGTGTTTGAAGCGATTCGAGCAGCACCTGCCGAGAAAAATCCTGACGCGCGCTCGTTCTCCCTTTCATTCATCTTTCTCCAACTTTTCTCGGACCTACAGCCACTCTCCTGCGCTGTCGGCACCCCCCTTATAACCAATCGCTCTTTCTTTTTTCTTTCTTTTTTTATATTTCTCACGTCCCGCCATTGGGAAATCGATTTTCATCGGTTCGCAGCAGCTGCGCGCTTATACGACCCCAAAATATACAAGCCATATTTTTGGTGCACAGAGCCAGTTGGTCACGATGAGTGTAAGCAACGCCATGTCGCCTTATACCTCGAGCATCACAAACACCAACCCAGGGGTTCTGCGGCGCATTAAAGAGCAAAAAGAAGGAAAAACTCGAGAGTCCAACGTTTCCGGCAAAACCACGCGAATCCTAAATCATCGCACTCGCACCCCGGCAATCTCGCTAGCACAACTAACCGGAAAATGAAGGATTCCGAGGGAGCGGAAGCGAGAAAACGACACCCCCGGGGAGGGGGGGGGAATCCTTATGAGAATGCAAGCAGAAAAAAGTCCCGACGCTCACCGCCCTCGTTCACTCTCACGTGCAGGTGTAGGGAGCGAAGGAAGCCCGCAGAGAATTTTCGCCCGTGCGAACAGAAAACCAACCACGGCCAGTTGGGCGATGGACGACAAAATCGCACGCTCGAGCGCCCCTCCGAGGGAAAAAGTGCCGGTAATTTTCGTCTCGAGGAGGAAACATATAATCGGGGCTCAAAATTACGCATTCCGGAAGAAAAGACAAGGGTCTCTCCCCTCCGCCCGGCCAGATACAGGATTCGGAAGAGGAGGGAAACGAGTTCACGGTTGTACACCGCATATAGCATATTTACGTACTGCAGGGGGAGTAGCGCGTGTCCTCCAAAGCCCGCCACCTCCGTGTCACTTTAGGTACATATACACCCTTTGCTGGTAACACTCTCGCAGGAGGAAGTTTCCTTTTGAATGGAGGGCGCGCGTATGTATGCACACGCGCGCGAAATAATTACCCTATACCTCGTGGCAAATCCTCGCTCACCCTCCGGCTCCTCAACTCCTCCATCTCTTGTTTGAGTGTACGTGTACACATTGCGCACGGGGTGCACGAGCTAACGCGGGGCATATGCGGCCTGGCGAACTTGTATCGCCTGCCTCGAGGGTAGCGGGCTCCTCCTGCCGTGTTCAACGCAAGTTTGTCCGGCTAGCGGATACGAGAGAGCACGCACGGTCGCTTTGACAATGTTATGCGCTACTTTGTACCGAAGTGTATTATATATGTATGGGGTTTACCTACACCCAAATGCGGCTTCGCTCGTCATAAATCATCGCGCGGCTGCGCTGAAGGTACCGAGTTTCCTCGTCCTGTGTACATAAACGCCAGACACACCCCCAACCAATGGTTACAGGGGCTGGCGAGTTTATAAGACTTTTTTTTCTCTCTCTCTCTCTCGTTGACTTTTTTACTTCCGTGGGCTCTTTTTTGATTGACCCGCTCTTTGGTTCGACTCGTTATTGTTCTACGTGTTGATTTTCCCGCGGTTCTTTCTTTTTCTGCTGAGCTACGACCTTTTCCGACGGAGGAGTCTCGCAATGAGCGCGTGTGTTCGTTTGCGCCGCAGATCGAGCAGAAATAATACTCGCACGTAGGGCTTTTCGAAAAACGTCAGACTTTTAATGATGAAAAAAAAAAAAAAAAGAAAGCTTACGTCAAGTTCCCGGTTACATAAGTTGGTGCCGCTGTAAAAACAAGCAGCATCGCCAGTTCTCGAGAGGCCTGAAGCAGCTGTACCGTGGGGTAAAAATCAGAAAAGTCAAGCGGAGGAGGGAGAGATGGATCGCGGCCTCGTGGCTGTCGTAAGAGAGACGGCAGCGCTCGAGTTATGAGGCCGCGGCTACCAGCCATTCCTCCACTAAATTTGTACGAAAAAAAAAAAATAAAAAAAATAAAGCACAAGCCAAGGAGAGTGGAAGCAGAGGAAACGAGGAAAAAAAAAAAAAAAAAAAAAAAAACAGCAAACGAGCAGAAGAGTAAACGACACACCGCGTTGTTACGAGGAGATTGTTGGTGGGTGAGGCGACCGAGGACACGCTATATGGGCGCTGGAGGTCAAGTGTCGGGGAGAGAATAACGAGAGGTACACGCCGATGTGTAAGCCGTGAGTGCCTTCGCGTAGCTTTGCTCCGATGATTCCCTCCCGATGAACCTTTTTTCTTCTCCTACCCCAGATTTTTAATCAAAAAGGGACCAAGGGAGGATAATTGCCTTTGATTCTGATTTACCGAGAAGGGATAACCGAAAGGACACGGAAAGGGTCGAACGGTCGATGATTAATTGGACCGGGGGTATTTGCGGTGCCGACGTGGGAACGCGATAAGCTCCACAGAGTATTAGAAAAAAAAGAGAAGAACTCGCCGCATCAAAGTAGGACAGACCTTTTTTTTTCTGGAATCTTGCAAACCCCCCAAAAAAATGTCAAGTAGGAATAACGATGGTGGGTGTAATTGGTACGTAGGTACGTCCCTTCGCAATTACGCGGATACATTTTTGAAGAGTCGAGAGCGCGCGCATCTTGCTTAATGAAATAACGCGGTGTAATTAAATCTCGGGGTGTAAGGAAAGGGGTTCGAGGGTGGGGGAAAAAAACTCGCTCTCTCTCGCGAGAGTTGGTACGAGGAAAGTTAAGTCAAACGAGAAGCTGCGGGAGAAGCCCAGCTCGTGCTTTTCTACATTTTCTCGTTACCCCCCCCCCCCCACCCTTCTTTCTCTCGTCCTTTACCTCCTCCGTCTCTGTGCTTCTCCCTCGCTCGCGAAACTTGAGACGGTAAAGAGAGCAACGGGATGGCAGGGAAGACGAGCCGGATAGCGGAGTAGATAAGAGATCGGGCGGATCCCGGGGCAACTGTATCATCATTAATTCAGGGCGCAGGACGAATCGACCCGGCCGGCCGGATTGTGCCCTTAAAGATTCAGCTCGACCTTTCCACCCCCCACCCCTATCTCTGTGTGTGTGTTGCACACGTGTACAAACGAATCGGAAAGTGAAAAAAAAGGGGCTGTAGGTGCAAATTTGACTCTGGACAAGTGGATATAGCGCCGACGTCAATCGAAACAGCTACACGGCAGGGCTGCTATTGTTGCCCCCCCGTACGTCCCCTGCGGCCGAATTGCACGCGCGCGTGTGATGAAAATTTCAGGGCGCGTCTGGTGCAATGTACAGCGCACCGGAGCGAGGAGTAGGAGGAAGTATACACTATTGACAGTGTATCGAGCGCCCCGGGCCAGGAATTGCTTACCTTCCGCCCTGGCGTGCGCTCCGACGGAAACTCCCCGGGCATGTTTTGCGTGTTGTCTTTGTACTTGTAAACTTGAGGGGAGGGGGTGGGGGAAAGTTGTTGCAAAACAAGTGCACGCGTTCACTTATCGTTTGTGCGAATAAAACATTGGACGATGGGGAAACGTGGCGTGGTCGACTTGGGGGCTACGAGGTCGGGGGTGTGTATAGTTATACGGGAGGGAAGGTAGAGAAGCGCCCAGCGGAGCCTCAATTAATAAAAGCTCCAATTTCATTACCCGCAACAGCGCGCCCCGGTATACGGTGCATGGTCTGGTACATCGTTAGACGCCGTGTAGAGTTTACCAAGTGCCGATTACTCTCTCTTTTTTTTTTTTTTTTTTTCCGAGGAGGTAACAATCCTACCGAGAGGATGGGGAGGAGCTGAGGTGAAAAGAGCACTTTTAAGGGGGGGGGGGAAGGCGCTATTTTTATACACCTACAATCGAAATTCTTGGGCTGCAGGGAGAAAAAACTAAAAACTATGCGGCGAGTGTTGAGTTTGTCCGTAAAAAGAGAAAAACTGAGATGAAATAAAAAGAAAAAAAAAAAAAAAAAAAACAAGTTGGCTCAGGAACGCGGGTAAGGAATTTCAATTAAGGGGCTTCGTTACTCCGCTATAATATTTTATCAAGTGTCGAAGCAGCGGGTAGACGGCGAGTTTATGCTTCGGTATCACGTAAACGACCCCCCCCCCATTTTTTTTTCTTTTTCGCAGATAAACGCCGTACGGCAACAGGAGCTTATACGTAAAGGCGCTCTTATACAGGGTATGAAGTTTGCGGGGGCAAAAAAAAAAAAAAAAAAATACGACTCGGAAGAGATAGGAGACGGAGAAAAATCGTGAATGACACGTACGAATGACTAGAGCATAGGGAAACCGGAGCGAGAGATAAGGAGGCGCAAAGTATACATAGCGGGCGATGGAGACGGCGATAAGGTGGTGTTCTCGATAGAAGGGGAGGGTCGAGCCTGGAGGGAAAAAGAAGGACGACCACTCCGAGCGTCTCGAGATCCTTGGGAAGGCAAATGTATATGTGTGTGTATACTCGCCTAATGGGACGACGAGACTGTGGGTACGGAAAAAACCGTCCGGTTAATAGGGAATCGTCTATTTTTAAATTACGCTCGAGTGTTTTTTCAGAGAGGGAGGGGGGAGAAAAAAAAAGTCACCCGTACTCCTGCGTATTTTCCTCTGGCAAAGCCAAACGCAGGCATATATATATACACACGTACATTTCTATTTGCGGAACTTCTCGTTAAACATTTGAAATACGTGCCCAACCGCGTCATTACCAAGTCAAGTATTATGAAGAAAAAGAGAGGGAGAGAGGAAGGGTGGGAAAAAAGGTGGCTCCTGGAATAACAGATTCCAGATACTTCTTTGGCTTTATTTTCTCCTCTCCGTGTGTTTTGTTTCGCGTGGGTTTAATTTTTTCCGCTCCGTCAAATTAGCCGGGGAAAAACCGGGTTTTCCCGAAAATAAATATTTTCCCTCCCTCCCCCTCTCCTCCTGTACACCTCCTCGGTGCTTCCCCGTTATAATTCACCATTACCACGGGCGTATACACGAGAAACGATGATAATAATAACAACACCAGCATCGGCAGTAACAATAATTCAATAAACACCCGACCTTACCGTGCATTATTCCTCGTAAGCGCGTACACAGTACCAATATTAATTAAAAGGCCATTACTCCGCACATTGTTTTCCCACCCAATGTAACGCAAACGACGTAATTGCATGCATTTTTTATGGGGCGATCGAAAAATCGAGTGTACACGTATGTAAACGTAAGTCAGGCGACAAGGAGGTAATCACTTATTCATGCCCCGACCGATTAATCATCACGAGATCCGTTGGGCTGACAACTTGCCCGGTCGCACGAGCTTTTAGCTGCAGGTGGTTATTCTCCCTGGACTTTTAACCGCGATAACATATTCTTTTTTTTTACAATATTAATGACTGTTACAATATGACAGTACCAAAGTCACGGTGGTATAATAAACTCATAAGTACATATTCAACAGCCCTGAAACTTTTGACCAAAAGTACACTTGCACGCAAGTCTGCAGAGTACATGTATATATAGCATAGCTCCACTTGTAGTGTGGAGTAGCCAGTGGGAGTGTAAAAGTTGGTTGAGCGATCGAAACGTCCGACGTAACATCGTGTCGGGTCGAAAGCTCGCTAATTCGCAGAGGGTAACAACAGGGACTAGTCCGTATATACAGAGGAGATGGGTGGCATCGCGGTTTGCAATTACGCTGCCCGTGATAATGAACGATAATCCCCAGGGAAGGAGGGCTCGAGTGTCGCGTAATCCGCCACACTGGCGTTGCTCTCCTGCCTCCCGTCCGATTTACAAGACAGCGGCTCTCTCTTTCCGCGCGTGAATCAGCTAATAGAAACGCACGAGTGGTGGGGCTAGTTTGTCGGCGTATCCTTTGTGCGCCCGAAACGTGTGCTCCAATTTGGAAAGTGCGCTGTTGTCTCCTATCGCGTGGGTGTCTTTATGTATGTACACAATGTAATACGTATAGGAGGCCCGACCGTCGTCATCGGGGGCGCGTGCAAATGTTTGCTGAATGTGTTGTGCTTTATGAGCGGACGTCGCGCCCCCCACCCCCCGTTTGTGTGTGTGTACGTATATATTATACAGTCGATGCCGAGAGCGGGCTGACTTCCCTGCAGCCTTGAAATTATCGCCCCGGACTTTGGACCCCCTCCCCCCCCCCTTCGCCATTCCCGCCGTAACGAGCTCATAATTTTCTTGGCCAAGCGACGCGTGCGGTACACACACAAACTTTGGTATACAGGTATATATACGTTGCTCTCGTGTTTATGCCACTCTGTCGTTGTGTATTGTACGTGGGTGTGTTTACAGGCACTGATGCCTCCCCTATTGCTGCGCTGCCTCGTTAAACCCCCCTCTAGTACGAGTGTATATATATATAAACGTACTGCAGAGCTTGATGAGCGTTTTAGCGCCACCGTTTGTCTGCGCTTTTATGCGCGCATTTTTGCTACTGCACCCGGTACTTTCGTGCGTGTACAATACGACCCATACCCTCCCCACCCCCTTGGTGTATGCCCGTTACGCGGATATAGTTTTCGTCGACTGATTTATTTTCCGGGTATTCGAGTGGAAACTCTGTCGATGAGGAATTTCGAGTATTTAAACATTTTTCTGTACAAGTGTATAGCCGTGCCGAGTGACGGATGATTTCCTTGCACGGTTGGGGGGAGAAAAAAATAAAGTGCCATAAATCTGTTTGACAGCTCTGTATATATGTATGTACATGTATACGTGGTGCAGTTAATCGCGCTACACGTGAAAACCAACAGTTTTCCCCCCTCCTTTCGTCGAAACTTGCACCGTTTCGAGGCAATCATTCCGTGCGCACACACGTGCGCTGCGTTTAACTTTCGAAGTTTAAAAATTGTGCCGACTCGCGGGACGTAAAAATTGATTTAACCTTTAAAAGTGCTAAAAGTTTCGGGCCGAGCTTCGTTCGCGCGTGTAAAAAATTTTTCCCACCTCCCCCCTCAGCGAGAGGGTTTTACGAGAGTGTAAGGTCGGAGCAAACTTTTTTTTTTTTTTTTTTCTTCGAGGGAGATAAAGAAGAATTTCGCGTTGCACGCGAGAAAAATCCTAGTTTTCTTCATAAAGTGCCGTTTGTGAAATATTTTACGCGCATCTCTCGTGTAAATGGCATACCTACGGCAGAGGAAAAAGTTACAGGATTCTTTACCCGGAAAACAGCGGTAATACTGACAATACGGGAATTTTTCACTCGAGTACCATCCGCTCTGTGGTTTACGGTAATTTTTATACTATTGAGTGCTGGAGCACAAAACAACTTGGGCACTTTCGTCTTTGCTACATGTGTTGTACAATGTTTGTACAATATCTTTACAAATGTTGCTTCACAGTAAACATGGGTCCAGGATTGCGTAATGGAATAAAAATTTCACGCAGCAAATCCTCGAGTAAGATTACTTTATTGTCCAAATATCACAGGATTACCGGTGCTCTAACCGAAAAAAAAGTTCTATAATTTCTTTTCTCCGTGTATACACCCTATATACATCCGGATAATCTGTTGGTGTACGCATAAAAAGCATTTTCCTTTTTCCAAACGAGCGCCAGCACTACCCATATCGCTGTGTACGTGTTGTCATACAATATTTTAGGATCACTAGTCAAACTTAAAAAATAACCGCATACCCGTCATTGGGGTGTGCCAGCACTACTTATGAATTTTCATGCTTTCATCTCTCGGGAGTGTTTGTTTTTTTTTTTTCTGTAGCCAAACCCATCTTACATTTTCTCTGGATGTGTTTTTTTTCCTCTATCCCTTTTTCTTGTTAATTTTCCGCGCATACGAGCTCGGCAGGGGCGTCGAAACAAACTTAAAAAATTGCCATAACGCGGAGTAAGCTGGATGCCATGTAGCGCCGGTCTGCTCAGCCAGGATAAATGGGGTCATGATATTCTCGACGTAGATCAACTCTCCTCCTCCTCCCCATACTTGGCCCCTCTCGCTTCTACGCACGCGTTATCTCCTACCCCCCTCCCCTCGGCGCTCCGTTTTCACTGCGCGAAGCTTTTACTTCCCTCCGCGCGGGCATAAAATATCATGGTAAAATCTGCAATAATTCCAGAAATTCAATAAAGCCGCCGCGTTCGGTAACGCCACCGAATTCAAATTGAATCCTCGCCAGGAGCGTCGTGCAGTTGGAAAATAATAACAATCATTATTACCTTTTTTTTTTTTCTCTTTTCACTCTACTCGGAGCAATGTGTATGTTTGGGTTTTTTAAGTAAATTTTTTGTAGAAAGAAGCATTGAAAGGCAAAAGAATGGGTACGCGGACGAGAAAACCCAATGAATAGCCGCGCGAAGTGAAATTCAACGCATACGTTGCCGTATCACTTTTATATCTCGTCGCGAAGCGCCGGATTGATTTATGCGGCTGGAAAATCGCACGGTTCGCTCGTGTTTATCTCTGTTTTATCGTATACATCTGAATTCCGGAGCGCAATCTCCTTTCTTTTTTTTTTTTTTTTTGTTTTCGACGCAAAACTCATTCGTCGCCGGGGTTCATTTCAATTGATCATTGTTTCCCCCCCCCCTTTCCCTCCTTCTTTGTTTCGTACTCGGGAAAATAATCAAAACGGATCACTGCTTTTAATTATTTCATCGTCGCGTTTAATTTATCCGCGTGCAGCTTTTCAATTGAAACGAAAAAAAATCCACGCGACATTTTAATTAACACCTCAATTCCACAATTTACGGCCGGTTGATAATAAATTAACGATTAATCGAATACGTAACCACGATATTTTGGAACACGATGCTTCCAACAGGAGGACGAGCCGTATAAACAAAAGCGTGTAGGGTCGGGAATAATTGAAGTATGGATGCAAAAAGAGAGGGAGGGATCTGCTGACTTGTACGCGCAAACCATGATGGATTAGCAAACCGTCGAGTGCGAGGGGGTATAAAAAGAAATGGGTACGCGCGTGTGTGTACGTTCAAGAGAATCGGCATCTCGGGATGGCTTCGTTTTGATTTCTCCAGAGAGAACGTGCGAGCCCCCTGTATACCGAGCTATATCTGAGAGAGAACTTATAATATCCAGACGCGTTTGGAGTTTACTGAAAATTTTTGACGGTTTTAGCATACTCGGATATCATGTGCGCGCATCGCGCACGTGAGCTTAAACTCTGGATTAGGTGTTACAGTGGCTTCTCTGTAGAGTTAAAGCTCGTAACTTTCGGCAATGGCCATGGTATTGATTTTTCTCTTTCATTGGTTAATCCCCTCGAGCGAAAACGCTTTTACTTGGTTCAGAATGATATTTTGTTTCCGTTGAATACTGTGTCTGATATAACGATGATGTAGGTAGCAGAAAATCACGTGGAGTGGTTCAGTCATCCCACTTCCGTGTTGAGGTAATTAATTTCGTTTCGAGTGCGCTTGCCAATCAAGGGTGTATTTAATTACACAAATATAATTACCCTCGCTTATTACATGTTGGATGTTTTGAACTATACGCATTATAGTTGTACCTTTACATTGTTTATCATCTAATGAGAATTAGATTGTAGGTAATTATAGTTTTTTTTCTTTCACTACCACTACTACAGAGGAAAAGTAATTAGGGTTTCACCAGAAGTTCAACAAACGATTGAACCCAATTAGCCAGCTTTTTATTCGTCTGACAATATTATCGTAACGTTTTACATTTGAGTGGATTTGGTTGCCCCAATTCGAATGGTTTTTAAGTGACGTATGCACATTTTTACCTCTACGGTTGAATTTCGCGAAATAACGAGATATAAATTGAAATGTCAAGTACACATCATCGGACCGGTAATGAATTTTTATACTCGTTCATTGATTATTTGTTAGCTCGACCGTTTTCATGCAAAAAAGGTTGTTTTTTTTTTTTAGCTGTACCGATCGTGATTTACGCAAGCTCCAAATGGTGTAAGCCCGAACTTTCTTTTTTTTTTTAATTGTACGAGATTTGCTACTTTTTCCCGTGGAAATTAAAAACCAATTTTGTTGCACTTTTTTCCGCCTTTTCTTTTATTACGCTTCGTTGCACAATCAGTCGATCGGGTAGTTTTGGATCGATTAAGTGAATTTAAAACGAGCAAACTGTAAAACGAAACACTTTGCCTCTCGTTAAATTTAAATTCACCCCCCAATTTCAATCATCCGCCGAGCTCGTCAATTAGTGTACCCAACAAACGATGGATGGATCGTTTGATAATTAAAAAATTGAACGTGAAACCTGTCGTAAAAAAGGGGGCGAGGAGAGATAACTAGGTTGAAAAAAAAGATGGGTTTCTCGGAGAGCTGTGATATATTAGCGCCACGGAGGCGATATCCGCGCGAGCAAATCAAATAAATCTCTTTATTGAAGATTTTTCGCGGTGCCGGCTCGCAGAGAAAAAAAAAAAAAAAAAAAATCCCCTCGGCCGTGAGTAACCCACCCTATACCTCGGCTGGATTCCCTTCCACTTGGGGAGGGTTGTTTGCATCGCCATAACAACTCGACGTCTCGCGGTGCACTCAAATACCAACGAGTTATTTCGTATATACAGAGGCACGAGGACGGATTGCCAGTAGCGCGCGCGTTCCCGTTAAAATGTCATCTAATATTGATCGCGAGCTCGCAGGCGCCCGCCCCGCCCAACCTTCTACACTGGCACGCATACCATTAACAGCAGCATCCAAGTCGCAAGCTCGAAAAGCCTCGCGGCGCGTCGTGTGCACGCCAACAGCTCTCTCAAGTTCTCTGCTCCCACGTCCCTCTCCTCCTCTCCCTGGATATGCGCTCGATATAACCCTATACGCCCACCTACGAATAACGTCATAGCTTACCTCTCCCGTAGGTGCACCTTGGATCGAGCCAGTATACGTATATATACTCGTTCTATGACTCTGGGCGCTTTTCAAGTTTAACAAAGATTCTCCGCAGCTATTGCCACTGAGCTCTTCTTCCTCGCTCTCCCCCCGTGGGGACCGAGGGGGGACCCTTCGATGCCCCCCTCCGAGCTTACACTCACACACCTTATATACCCTCAAGCTTTTTCCTCCGTCCTTCGGGGCTCCCTCCCTCCGGCTTATTGCTCGTTATTGAGCGGTAGTCGTTTCGCGAGATATACCCGACCCCCTTCCTTCCGCCGAGTTTGTCATTCGGATTTCACCTCTTAATGATCGTATTAACGTTGCTTCTCCAATAATCGCCCCCCCCCTTTTACCTATATACTCGTCTCCACTGATTTTCCGTTTTCCCTCGCTCTCGTGTTCGTTCAAGGATAAGTCCTCCTCCTCCCGGCAACCTTCGCCAAAAGTGGAAGGAACAGCTTTCGGGCAGTGTATGATATATATATACAGACACAGCTAAGGCTCCCCCCAATGGGCGTACAGTATTAATACACGGCTCAAAGCTCGGCTCGGCGTGCCCATGCAATATACGATCGAGAGCTGTTATCGCGTTACTACCATTATTGTGGTTATTCTCAGAGTACGAGATACAAGGTATATACATTTATATATACTCGGGCGCATCAACTTAATTAAGCATGTGCTTCCGGATCCCGAGGCGCACTGCACGGCCTCCCCCTCGCTCGAGCGTCTGAATTTATCTGCGTGTTTACACCACGACGGCTCGTTTCTAGTTGTATATTACTTATGTACGCAATCTTTCCCTTGGAATAATATTATATGCGCGCTCTTGGGAACGATATATGTATATACATGGTTGGGAAAACGAGCTGATGGCGCATCGGAAAAAAATCGTCGGAGAGGGGAAAAAGTAGAACAGACCGGGCGCGATTATCAGATTTTCGAGGTAACACATTTCGGCGGGCGCGTCCGAGCGGGGAATAATTTATGGCCCAGTCGCACCTGCACGCGCCGACCCCCCTTTTCCCCCCTCGCCCTTTACCGCTCGGTGTGCTGGTACCTATATAGCTGATGTTGCTGCGCGCAATTTCAACCATGCAGCAGCCTCGGTTTTTCCTCCCTCCTCGGGCGCCCCCCTATCTGCACATGCACATAGAGGAGCAGCGCCAGGGGGGCCGTGGGGAGTCGCCTAGAAAATTGGAGAATGCGGGAACAGTTCGCGCGGCAGCATTCTCGCGACGACGGCGACGACGGTGAATTCGATATTTGAGAGAGCGCGACTTTTGCGGTGCAGGTGTCGCAGTAAAATTTCAATTTCTCCCAGCTCGCTTGTCTGCTCGACTGGCTGCCATAATATACGGGGCGCAACATCGCGAACAGATGAAACGGGGGAGCCGCGTCTGGCTCTCGCTGATTTTTCTTTTTCCCCCTTTCCTCGAGGGATCGGATATAATATTGTTGATATTATTATTATTATTACTGCTCGGCGCTGCGATGATTCCGCTAGAGTTCACTTGGTTGACGTACGTACATGCAATGGGTTGGTTTCTTTAAATGATTTTCTTCTAAAATGTATACATGAAAAACAAAAAAACAATTCCTTTCCCGAAAAAGGATAGACACACACGGCTTGGAGAAAGATTCATCTGGCGCGAAGGAAGGTGATGCGTGCAACTTCACTTTCGAGCTTTACCAACTGCACTACCCCACATATATCGCCCCTCTTGACTTTACTCTCGGCGGTCTGCGGCAGCTCTCGAGGCTGCACCTGCACGATGAATCGCGTCAGTCGGTATATATACGTATATATATATATACACAGTATGAGACCATCACGTCCTGTCTTCCTCCCTTCCGACCTCCTCCCTTCCTCCGGTTGAGCAGCCGCAAATGCACACACGTACCTACTCAACGACGGCGATGACTCACATACGCAAGAATGCAGCGATACAATCGTCGCATTTATCTCTTTCTCCTCCTCACCTAAATTATATGTGGGAGGGTGTATACCTATATACCGTAATATATACAGTATTGTAGGAGCTCGCTGCAGAGAGAGAGAGAGAGAATTTATCTCGTTTCTTCCTCTTTCTTAGCTTCCTTTTCCTCCTATCCCTTGCAGTGTCTCCATGGATCTATCGTTGGCGCTAAAGTCTCGCGATGGCCGCTAGATAAGTTATCCGAGAAATCCCCTAATGCCCCGAGCCATCAGTCCACTGTGCAGCACTGCGCGCCCCGATCCATTTTCCCTCCTCCTCCTGCCCCTGTTCCATCGGTGTCTTTTCTTTTACCCTCTTTATTTATTTTTTTATTTTTTTCTCTTCGAGCAACCAGCAGCAGTTCCTCTCGATTTCTTTGATGGCGAGCGTATTGGATTGTCCGCTAGAACCCGTTTATCGCGCGACAACTCACCCAAGGTGAATTAGACGTAATTGCGTGCACCGGCTCTCCTTGGCTCGTCATCTCTTCTCCACCCACGGTTCCCTCCTTTTTTTTTTCTTTCTTTCTCTTCTTACCAATGAGGTCCCCAAAGACGATTAACAACGGTAAGCCAAGAGGAATAATAGACAGGGCACCTACCTACCTACCTCACGGGCAATCGAGATTTTATCGAGTACACCTAATCAGGGCCGAGCGATATTTCATGCGACCATTAGAATGCCGGGTCTTTCGTAATTGATGGCTTTTCTCTCATACCTGATGCTTCCGTGTATACATGTACAATATACAGGTATATAGGTGCAGAGAGTATATCTCGTTAGAGCTGGTCGAACGGCTATACGTGAACTCGAGCCCGTTACCGATCAGTAATACACGTATAGGTAAAAGGTCCTTGTACCCATCGGCTTTAGGCTACACTAATCGATCGACCCTATTTCGCATTTCGCTCCTTTATAGACCTTTCGCTCGTGCACTGTTGCGTATATAATATACGTGTACATGAACGACTCTAAGGAGTGCTCGAGTTTCAATTTCAAAGATATTTTTTTTCCCCGTCGAGTCTGTACTCTGCTTGTAAAAGAGATGGGGAAAATGGAAGATGATACGGAGAGGGAGAATCGGGGGCGAAAGACCCTTGAAATTATTTACGGAGTTTTAAGTATAAAAACTCTGTATTGCGATTGAAAAATATGCCAATTAAAAGAAGAAGGAGCGAAACAGTCAAGCTTTGTGTTTCCACAATTTGTTTCGGTATCCTCGACAGAACTGTACAGAGTGGAGGGACGCTTCAAAGTTTGCGAAGAAAAAAAAAAAACAAAAATAATAAAAGAGACGCCCCGCGTTTCCGAGATAGCTGCTAACAAATTTCCCTAACTGTAGGGAACAGCGCTTCCTTTCCTCCGAGCTGTCGATGTATACAAATGACTGGAGCGCCTCTCTATCTCTGCAGAGCGCGAAGGTGCCGGATCGCGAAAGAAAAGCCATTTATCTTCGAGCTCCCGGCTCCGACAGCCGAACTAAATAATTTCCGATCCAACGGGAAAAAGCAGGACGGAACATATCTCACACGGATGATGATGAAGAAGGGAAAAAGAGGATCGAGAGCACCGCTCATCCGATATGCGCCGCTGTTGTCGCACGAGCGGGGAAAATTCAAGAAAAGACAACCGAGAGTATAAAGGAAAATTGTCCTCGGAACACGTGCGCGCCAGCAACACAGCAAAGGACGTGTGGATGGGGGGGGTGGGTGGGTGTATATATAGGGTACGTCTTACACACCGACCGCATCGGAGCGACTCGGTCACATTCTGACACACGGAGTGTACGGGAAGTTCGCCATAGCTAAATCGCGGGAGCACACGCGCGCGGAAAGGGAAATGAGAGAGGAAAACGCGCGAGGAGGCGAGGGCTTTGCTTCCCCGCATAATATAGAGCGCGCGTGGCTGTGTACATTGCGCGTGTTCCCGCATCTTCAAGCGGCCGATTCCTCTTACCTCCGCTAGACCAGTGTACGTACACCACAACCTCCTTATTCCCGAGTGCTCCCGAGATGTGCACGCGCTTACACGACGAGAGGAGCCCCACCAACTGACGGTGCTTCATTTGCCCTGCCACACCTATTTCTCTTGTACCCGGGCGTGTACATATATATATATAGGTACAGATACACAATACACTGCACCCCCGCGCAAAGAGAGCAGTGCGTCCCTGGGATTATCACGCGAGCGCGATCGAATTAATGGGTTTATCGGCTAGCTCGCTCGTGCGCGCTTGGCTACGCCGGGAATTAAAATTTTCTCGAGACTACGTGTGTGCACTTGTACCTTCCCCTTTTTCTCTATTTGCCTCCACGCTCCGGTGTATACGTGCATGCGAGTGCGTTAAAAGTCCCCCTCGTCCTCCTACTCGAATATATACAGCACTTTGAGGGAGTACAAGGATTTCGAATTGGAAAAATAATGACCCTTTAATCCATTGGACGCGTTAATTTTGAGCGCCCTTTTTGACATTTGCTGCCGGGAGTTTTAAGCAGGTGCCTTTTTTTTTTTTTTATCATAACGAAAGCTTTTGACGAGCAAAAACGCACATACGCACGGGATTTTAAATAATCTATATGGACGAGGTTCCTCGTTAGCAGAGATTATCAGCCTACATAAATATTGTACGTATAGCCGGTCGAACGTGTGTTTTACAAATTACGCTCGCGTATGTGCGTACACTTTGGTTGTGATGGTAAATATATAGGCATTATCGGTAACGACGATTTGTTTTTTCAACGTTTTCAATCCCGCGTAAATATAATACGTATGTATAGGTACCTGTGCAAATTGGGTGTATGTATATATATGCGCAGGGGAAACGGAGAGTGAAATAATTATAAATTTCATACTGTGATTGATAAACAAGACTCGACAGCGATACATATATCATTATACGGGTAGGTATGGTTGACCTCTGGCTCATGAGCTCGTCATCGTGTGCGCTGATGTTTTACAAATGAATAAATAAATAGAGCCGTTTTCCCGGGATGGGTAGGTATATATACATATACATATATATACCCTCGTTTCGATCGTCATCGGGTGAGTGGTGACGTTTTGATGTTTGCAAAGTGTACGTACACGATGATCTAAAATTTACGAGCCGCGGAATGAGCAACGACCAAAACTGATGAGTTACGCGCGGCGCTTCCGTTTATCCGCGCGTGACCCATATATCGAAGTTGAAATTGTTTAATACATCGAGATGTACGTACAGCGTCACACGGGTTACGCAAGACTGAAAATATTATTAGTCGATGTGTATTGCAATAACGGAGTAATAACGGCTTTGTCCGTCGATCCGAAAATAGATGCAGGTATTTATACGTGTGAGCAACTGCAACAGTATACACGGGAGAGATGAGACTGTTGACACTATGTTATTTTTATTTTATTTTTTTTTTTTTCATACAAACTCGAAACTCGGAATTATATTAGTTTATAGGGTCCCGTATTTTGTTTATGTACTTTTGCCTTGCTGAACAACAACTCTCGTAAGTGAGTTGCGGTCAATTAATTGTTATCAACAGATTTCATCAACAATTTGCAAATGGAATGACAAATCAAAAGTAGTTAATGTTTCATGCATTCCTAAAACATATTATGTTTGCATGTACTCGAAAGTTTTGAGCAAAAATTTATAACGATAGCTGCACATTGAAAAACGGAAATAACGTGATTTTTTTTTTTTTTTAGTTTAGGATTTCGTCATGGAAAAATTCAAACTTACACTTTATGCAAACTCATGCTCAGCAAGCAAAAATACACATGAAATAAAAGGTGGGTGTGTCCTTCCTTTAATTAAGAAGGTCACGTGACCCTATTTAGCGCCTAAACTACTTAACAAGGGGCTGGCAAATCGAATGAACAACAGACACTTGCAGTATAAGTTATACACATTCCCGGTGTAGAGGGTGCGGTGACGGCTCAATTTTTTGTCTCCTCATCTAGACCTATATACTCAATCGGAATTCATGGGGGTGGATTCAGTGCCCCGTGCCCTAGAAATTTCAAGAGATGGCTTTAGCACGCAAGTGTGCCTTATGGAAAAGCCAAACACCTGCACACCCACGGACAATCAAGTCGAACGGATGGCCCCGAGGGAGAAGAGATAGACCTCCTTTCCTGCTATCTTTTTTTCCCCGCAGAGCCTCGAGTGTGGCTGTGGCGACGACCCACTTCGGAGCCTCCTTCCACACGATGGGTATACGCGTCCAGCCGACATCGTTGGGTACATTGGTCGCCTCGTGCAATAGAGCCTTCGAAGGGTCTATATACATCGAGAAAGAGGCACAGAGAGAGCCATTATCGATTACTCGCGCCGACCAGCAATTGGAGGACCTTCCATTAGCGGAGTACATCCCCAACGGCATCCGTATAATACGGCCCCGAAGGAAGACATCCTCGCGCGCAGGGGGGCTCAACGCGTGTGAGTGTGTCCTCCTCCTTGATCGTTGCACCGACACTATATACACCGAGCAATCACTCGAGAATCCCCGTACCACCGTATATTTTTTTTATCGTATACACACATGCAGGTATAATCCAGATGGTATAGCCCTCGTTATACCTACTGTGTAGCATATCACCTGTACGTGTGTATGTATGTGTATGCCTTTTTTTTTCACATCCGATACCGGGGGCTCTATTCCATCGGACTACGCAAACACTCGCTGCTGGATCTCCTTCTTTCTTTTTCATACGCTCCGATGTATAATTTTTTTTTTTTTTTTTTTCCTTTATCTATTCGTTCTTTCGTTTTTTCTCTGCATCATCTATACGTAACACGCATCCTCCTGGCCGTGTTTTCTCGTTTATTTTTCCCTCCGCACTCGATCGAATCGATGTTCCGGTTGCACTCGTGTGCAAACAAAAAGAAGAAAAAAAAGAAAAAAAAAAAAAAACCTCAAGCCTCTCACGCTCGGTTGAAAGGGAAAATCAGGCTCGCGAGTTGGCGCGTTCGGGCGAAAAAGTGCGCTCTCTCTCTCTCTCTCTCGCGATTCCTCCCACCCGCGCCATGCGTCTACACCCTATGTATTATATTTATAATGCACGCATATAGACGGCTTATGTACATCGAGAGCCCCACTGACAGTCAAGCTTATAATATATAGACAAATCGAGCTGCACACACACACACATATATATATATATATATATATATATATATATCCGAGAGATGAGAAGGAGGCGGGTGTGTGTATCGATGCGCGGGGAGGAGGGCGCACATTGCAAAGCTCGCGAGCACTCACGAGAGATGAAGGCATGGAAGCCGATGACCGGGGCTATCGGGGACGGCGAGCAAACAATCGGAGAACCAAGGGAGGCTCTGTTGGACGGGACCTCGACGTGTGTGTGGCCCGCGTCCATCGACCAACCACCACCAGAAGCACAGCCGTTCGAGCTAAGGGATGCTGCTCCAGCGCTCACGTACAATGCACGATGTGGGTGCATGGTGGGTGCAAAGAGAGAGAAGAGAGGCTATATATATACACACCTCTCGTGCACAAATCAATAGCACGAGGAGATACTGGCATACGTGTATACGTGTGTGTGTATCGATGTTATATAGGGGGATGTGCTGGTGTTTGCGTGCATGGCGGGGTGTACGAGTGTATATATGAGAGTCCCTCTGGCTGAGACTTCGTTAACAGCGGCTAGAGTGACGTTTAATAACGACCGACCGCGCGTACGTGTCCTACGCCCTATATGTGTACACACCCCCGTGACCGATATATATATATATATATATAGATTTTGAGTGGACCACGACCATACATATATACCTTTGTCCATTTCGATATTTTATATGGTACTTTGTTTGCCATTTTGGAGTGCAGCGTATACATTTTTTTCGGAAAAATCGAGAGACCCGCTTTCACGTCGAGGATCGTCTTGCTGTCGGTGTTAGCGCTTCTCTTTTTCGACTCAAACGATCACGTACATGTGCACTGGACAACAACAACGAACGTAAATGTATATATATTTATATAAACGTGTGACGATGACCTTTTCTTTCTCTCTCCACGAAAGGCGAGGGACGAAATTATTCGTTTCAACGCGCGCACCCTTATAAAATACACAGTTACATGGGAAGATGGGTGAGGGGGGAAGAAAAATTCAGCCTCGTTTTTTTTTTTTTTTTTTTTTTTTTACATCTCCTCTATACTCTTGCATTACGTTTTGCATCGCCGAGGGAGGGCGGTGCCGTGTGATTAATCAAGCGATAACCCGGAAGAATTTATGTATACTCTGAATAAAGTCAACAACAACGAGAACAGCACACACCTATACACACCGTTCACGTCACCCCGATCTACTTATTTGACGTATTCATATGTATAGCGTTGCACATATAGAATATAAATACATACGTGTAAGTATAAGCACACGCGTACGTGCTCGGCATATTATACGAAATATGCGTGCTCGCAATCATCCGCAGTGTACGTGTGTATAGGTATAGCTTGGCACCGCTCTATTAAAAAAGCATATATAGGTACCTTTTGGAGAGAAGCCCAGGGAGTACAAGAAAGCGCGCCCCACACGCGTCCCCGACAAATGGCAGAGGCAGGAGGTGGAGAATTACCGAGGCGTCGCGCTCTCTTTCTCAATTGCAAGAGGAAGAGGGAGGGGGTTAACGCTCTGAAGAATTTTCTCGGCGCCCACGCGGGGCAGGAAAATGACGTTGTGTCCATTGTGCCCCAAGTTATTCCAAGGAGCCTGCGAGCGGAAGTTTGCTCGAGAAACGATATCTCGCGGCGCAAAAAAAAAAAAGAAAAAAAAAAAAAGGAATCGAGGTGCCGAGCTCGTGTTGTTATTTTTCGCGATCGAGCGCTAAAAATGCCCGTACACGCCTCGAGTGAGTCGTCGCCTCGTACCCATCGACTTTCAATAAGAGAACAAACGCGTTCGAATTACGCTCTCTCATTTTCCTGATGTAGCGAGAAAAAAAAAAAGAGATGACCAAGAGAAAGAGGGAGGGGGGGGGAGTAAAAGGCTCGTTCTCGCGTGCACTCTCGCGCCCCCGTATCGATTTCTCAATAAAACCGGCGAACGGCTGAACACGTACCCATATATATATGGCGCTCGCTGGTGCGGTGTGGTCGGATGGAGTGAAAAAAAAATAAAAGGAAAATGCGCGGGGAACTGCATGCGCTCAACAAAGAGAGCTTTCCAATCGTCTCGCAAAGCATCGCTGCCGGCCTACACGCTCCCTCGGCCCGTGTGTACGTCGTGCCGATCAACCGAAGCGAGTGTATGAGGCTCTCCCTCTTCTTTCACTGCTCCACAGTGTGGAGTCCCCACTGTTTCGCCGTTATATACACAGCTTCCATTATCCTGTATGGAAGCGCGTACGTGCCAGATACTTGTCACCACGGCAAAATAAAGGAAAAAACGGCACTCTCGGCATTTTGATCGACGCCATCGGATCTCCTAAATTACCCTCAAACGAACGCTCCGCACGCGCACGTCGTTTCTTTCGTTCGTTATTCTGGGTATTGCGTGGATACTTGCAGGTGCCCCCCCCCCTCCCCATTCCTACCTCCTCCGTCTCTTTCTTTTTTGCACATATTATAACCCTTGATTTTTCCTTCAACTTCATTTGTACGAAAACAAATTTTCAAATCAAACCTTTCTCTGTTTAAATACGTAAAGTAGGAAATAACACGACATATTGATGATATTTTTTATTTATTTATTTCCATTGACACCACTAAACTTATTCTTTCACTCGATTATAAAGTATTGTAAGGAAAAATTATTCGTTGCGGGGGAGTAGATATAGCCAAGCCAAGGAGTAGTATATACCAGCATCTTGTAAACCACGAGACGGACACCTGCAAGTCCTCAAAGGTATAGAGTCACGAGGCAAAGCCAGATATATACTTACCCGCGGAGTGGGTATATCAGTGGGACGAGAAAACAGATAGCTACTTACTCCTCGGGAAATTAATGCATCGAGAGCCGTATATACGGAGCGAGAGATAAGGGCGTAATTAAGAGCGACGTGTTTAGGGGTGGGAGGGTTGTTGTGTTGGGCGTACACTCGCGTGGGCCATAGATAGATACATATATACACAACGGATGGAGTATGTATACAGGAGGGCTCACCGCCTCACGTGCATCGGACTCGATCGCAGTGCAAGGAGGGATACACATCATGCGTTAACAATGAACGAGCCCCGCGCGCCAATCTAATTATGCGCGAGGACACAATGTGACCCGGCCCACCATCAACCGTGCATACGCATACACGCACACGCGCGCCCCCATAGACACGCCATTAGCTGTGTATTCTCGGGGCGATTTACGAGCTCTATCGGCTCACAGTTTCTCCCTCGTCGTAACACGTACACGCATACATATATATATATATATATACACAAATGGCTAACGGTACCATATTGCGTATACATCAAGCGGAAAAATTTGGTCAAACTTAATGCGACGAGATTTCGCGTCCCAAAGTGTTTTTACGTCAATCGAATTACGGTATCGTTTTACAGATTACAAAAGTTGGGCAACAACAATTATTTTTGATCAATAGACTGATGTATAGGTAAAAACAAGTCCGAGTATTGTTCCGAATCTTTTTCAAGTGTTCGTTTCATCAGTCCAGGCTACTCGCGCGTAATGAATAAATTCGCGTTTGCTCTCTCGAGCGTTCTCGCGTGTATTGAGATTGATTTTTTTTTCCTCCCCCTTTCGCACGAAAAAAGTTTCACCCAAGCTCGGAAAGGTCCAAGCGTCGACACGGGAACTTGGAAAAACTTTGGCACGAAAAACCCACCGGCTCGAGTTTGGCCAAACTAGAAACTTTTTTTACGCGAGTCGTCATAAAAAAGAAAGAAAAGAAAGAAAAGGGGTGGTAAAAAATATTCGCGGCAAATTACTCCGTGGTAGCCGTCCAACTTTGATTTCCCCGGCCATCGAGGCCGGTTTTTTATACGCCCGTCTAAATGCCGCGATTACCTTTAGGGAGAGAGGAGGAAGGGAGGGAACAGAGTTTCTTGCTAAAACACCAAATCAAATATGTATTTACAGCCTCCAGCACTACGTACATGCGTTGCTGTTGCTGCGGTGGTGTAAATACATCACCAGCTCGATCCGGATTCCTCTGACAAGAATTATTTATACTTTAGACCCGGGTTATCTCGCCCCCGCGCGTATGCTTATCTACATACACGCGCATGCTACACGTACATTGTATATTATTGTACAAGCATGTGCTTACATGTGCACGTGTACGTGTGGACTCGAGCTCTCACGTTCGATCGCTATGGGCTCCACCTTTATCTCCCCTCCACCTCGCTCGTGCTGCACCGAAACAGGGGGGATGATCTCTCAGGGATTCCCATCCTCTGTTGGGGCGAAGGAAAGAAAAGGAAATCCAACAAATTTAAAAAAAAACAAACTCTCCGACCTCGTGAATCTCCTCGGTTTTACTACCAAAAGGAAGATGATTGGTCGTGTCTCTCTCCTCGAATCTATTATAATATGTTGTTTACGATTTGATTCGTATACGTTGGTTCCGATACTCCCCTAGCTATTGTACATGGGCCATTAGCATAGCACGAGACAATACAATCTCCTATAATTGTACTCGATGCCGAGCAGAGATACGAATATAATTAGAGATGTTAAAATAGTAAACGTGCAGTAGATATAAATATATACCTATTGGTTTGAGCAACGCGATGCACGTACACACACATAGGTCGTGGGTATACAATATATCGAGGTTACGCGACAATTCGGTCTTACGTACAATATTATACATGTACATGTATATGCATGTGTATCTTCCTGTGTTTGTTATCATCGCGTATTCCGGTCAGTCGAGGGTAAGATCAACCTTTGAGCCGAGGCGCCGGGTATGGGGATCCATTCAGTCGACCCCCCTCCGTTCGGTCCACTTTATTTTGCTAGCCATCATTGTCATGCGAGTTATTGTACTACGCAGGCTATTCCATCATTATAAATTATAATAACAATATTGTTGTTGCAACGAAACGTAGCTTCGAGTGCACCGTGTCTTTTAATTACACCTGCATCGACGATTACTCGATCTCGTTGACGCGATAGTCGATAACAACTCACGTAATATCGGGTATGTAGCAACGATACAGTGACGGGATGTGCGTCGTGTAAGAGAGTAGAATCCATTGAGTGACGATTGAGTAGTGAATTGTTCGAGTAAAACGCGCGCTAGTTTCGCGCCCATCGACGATTTTCCCAAGAACAAAGACGAATGGAACGCCGAGTCGACACTACATGCAGGAGCGATAAATTCACCACCGCGGGGATTATAATAAGCGCTGGAACGTCGTTCCCGCATATACGCGCGTGTGTGTGTGCAAGTGCAAAAAAGGGGGTGGGTTATATATACACGTACAGAGCAGTCGTGGCACTCATCGAGCGGGGCATTAGCGCGTCCCGTGGAGGGAGAGAGAGAGAGAGATAAAAAAAATTTCTCTCCCCCTCGGACTATCAGACCAAGCTTTTGTGGAGGAGCTTTGGAACGCGCAAAAAAGCCGGGATCCGAAGCTTTTTTTTCGTTCCATTCTCGGTTTCTTGTCCGAGTAGAGAACGGGAGGTGATGATGCTCCTTCTCCAACATTATCCGCTTGCTCGTGTAGGGGTAGGGAATATCAATTTTCACCGTCACTTTTTTTCTTCGTTTCGTCGGTTTTGGGGCAAAGGGGTGACTCGTTGCATTGGGTGCATACGAGCGCCCCGCAGCCGATTTATCGCCAAACAACCGGCGCTTGGCCTTGTTACACGTGGCACGAGGGCACTTCATTAAAGTAATGTTGATCCTTTGCAAGTCCGAGCTCAATGGGTCCGGTGCACACACACACACACAGTTACCCCCTTTTGGCGGATCTTTTTTTTTTTTTTTTTCTTTCACCGATGCCTCCTCTTTGCTCTTCCTCCGGTTTGATATTCAAATGTTATTCATTTGGGTCGGGTTACTCGTTCACGGGGCGGTTCTCTTGTTTGTCCGACCCTTTACACATATACATGTAAGCAACTCCATCCGTATATAGACGAGTGATGCAATTTTTTCCCCTTTTTTTTTATTTCACTTTGTTTACTTTGCGAAACGAACGCGCATTTGCCTTTTCCATCTCTGCAAAACTTTTTCTATTGCTTTTTTGTTCGAAATGCAGAGAGGCAGGTGTATTATACGAAGGGCTTTGATTGCGCTTGTGTAGGGTATGTAATTTTAAAATTGCGACGATTCTGTGGAGAAGTAGGAAAAAAAAAAAAGGGTACATATCATCATCATCACCGCAGTCTTCTTTAAATTAAACGTGCATGTTTCGGATTTTTTCCGTGAAAATGAGACCGGAAAGGCCATCACCCAACGACGACTAGGTTACACACACACACACACACTCGCTGGGCACACACCCTCGCCGACATTAACATAGAGCGCGGCCTGGCTCGAGGTACGAACAGTACGAGGGGGTGGAAAGAAAAAAAAAAAAAAAAAAAAAAAGACTTGCACGACACGAACACACACACGCTTCGTGTCTCTCTCTCTCTCTTTCTCCGTGTTTCGTGGACATGTACGTACATATATAGTTTTGTACGGCACGTATAAGAACAGGTGCTCGAGAATTAATTAAATAAACGGCGATAGGCCAGAGAGGGGAAAGTTAACTCGAGGCGCGCACACCCACGGGCACGCGAGAGAAAATATTATACAAAACGCAAAGTGCGTACTTCGTATATAGGTATCCCGGGAAGGGGTGCGTGGGAACTTTTCCATTGTCCTCTCTCGACTGTGGTACGCTTTTTTCGTACAGGTACGGGCCCTTTTTTTTTATTTGCGGTGACGAAACACACCTTGTGCGAGTATGTATACTGCATACGCCGACCGCCAGGAATGCACTCAGTATACATAACGTGTCCTATAACGTGCACGATCGCCAAAGATATCTCAATGTCCCAGACGGACACGCGTTCGTTTGATACAGTCTCGCTGCGCTGCAGGGAATGATAACGAGGTAGGGAGAGAAACAAAAAAAAGAAGGAAAGAAAAAGGTACTACACTTACATACACTTTAGGTGGCAGTAGCTGCATAATGGGCTCATGAATAAGTGATTGAATGTGGCGATGAAAAATTCGTGGCCCCGGCCGGGGTATCTTTCTCCTCTCGTATAAGCTGCCTCGCTACACATACGCCATCGGGGAAGCAGGTATATAAATGATCGGACGACGAAGTAGAGCAGAGCTTTTCCCACTTTTTTTTTTATTTTTCAAAAGATAATAACGCATAGGAGCCCGATGAAAGGGGAAAAAGATTTGACGCTGCATTTTACCCCCGTTCCGAGTATAAGCCCAAAAAAAAAGGGTGGACGGCCGTTTATACCCTTCTAACTTATTCAGGGGAACTCGATTGGAAGCGAATTTTACGTGTTATACACCGCGCCCAGCCAATTTTGTCTTCATACAATACGATGATCCATTGATGGTGGGGGAAACAAAAACTTCAAAGAGGAACGCGTGATAGTGACACGCTTACACGGCGCTGCATAGGTAATGAGGCCCCCTCCCCCGGCTGTAGCGCCGAATGGAGCACCCGAAGCTAAATAAGGGCGTTTATTGTATTTAACAATTCAATTGTTCGGTCCTGCGACGTGTGTATAGCCGAGTGATTCATTTTAATAGCCGTCCAAAGTAGGACGGGCTCAATTGATGGCCGGGGTTGGAAAAAAAGGAAAAAAAAAAAGAAAGAAATTCGCGTTCCCAAATTCGCATTCCGACACACACCCCCGCGTGGATCCTCCCATCACCGTGTGTGTGTACGTATACACAGCGCGTGCAGCTGGCGAGCAATTTATACGGCGGTGCGGTGTGGCCGGGAAAATTGGGAAATAACGATCCGTCCGGTTGGGCCGTGCATGTGCGGGGCTCGGAGGAGATATACCCGAGACAAACGGCGCGCGATGGGAAACGCATATTTTTGCATATGCTTGTAAACTCGGGCGTGGGTGTATATTATAATGCACGTCGGACCGGCCTCTTTAATTTGTGCAGTCGGTCTGTCCGGCTCGCGCGGGGCTGTCGTGGCGAGTGAGTGCCTGCATGGCGGATGGAAAATCCGATGGCTACCTGCTTGGCGTTGATTATACATGCAAACTCCCGTCTTCGCGGGGATTTTCGCGAGACGCGCCCCTTCATCGTTTTAATCTCGTCTCATTTCCCTCGTGATCTACTTTCCGTTTTTTTTTTCCCCCTCGAGCAGTATAATTATTTTAGCGAAAGGTATCGTGGTGGGGTGGGGTCGATCGGTTCGTTTTGCCGGGATTGAAAAGGTGTGTATTTTTTTTTTTTTTTTTTTACGCGGACCTGAGCGCGTTGGCCTGCGCTTTTTTTGTGATTTTTCAATTAAAGGCCATTCCCGAGTTTATTCAAATCGTCACCGGGCGAGTGAGCGGAGAAAGGGGTGCCATATTCCCATTTAAATTCAGTGTTTTTCATTTCGTCGGGGAGGGATCTTCGGGGAGCTCTAAAGTCAAGATAAAAAATGCAGATTGTCTCTCTCGCGACGACTTTTCTTTTTTTCCTTTTTTTTTTTTTTTTATACATATTAAAAAATTCATCCCTCGTTTTTATTTACAATGGGCAAAATGAATTTTTCTTGGCTGTTGGAAAAAAAAATAACTGTGGACGGAGCGATCATTTTTTTTTGCAATTGATTTTATTTTCCCGCGATTCCAACGAGTGAGCATATATATGTAAGCAACGTATGGGCGAAATTTTACGATTCGCCGCGCGTCTGGCTCGGATTTTGCGAATTAAAATAATTTCAATATTCATGTACGTGCGGGCAAATTTCGCGGCCCAGCTCGTCATCGTTAAGCTCGTCGTCGTTGTTGCGATGATTAACGTTATTGAATGGAACCTCGTGGTGGTGTGCAGAGGTCGAAAAAAAAAGCCTCTCGTTTCCCCACGTAAACAACCTCCTGTCATTTTACCAGTGGGGCACAGCTGCTCTCCGTACAAGTATAATCCCATTCGCTTTCCGTCGTTTTATGTAATACATCTCGCGATTGAATATCGTCGTCCTGTTTGACCCTTTTCGTCGCGTCTCATAGCTCGGAGGACGACAGAAGGAGGAATTTTCTTTTCTTTTCTTTTCGTCAGAACCACGTTTATTTTCAAGCGATCGCTCCAATTCGTCTTTTTTTTAACAAGCTTAAAAAAAAAAAAAAAAAAAAAAACAGCTGTATGTGTACGAGTTTTCCTGTGTATATATTATATACCCTGCCACGTTGAATTGCTCCTAAAAATGGATTACTCAAAAACCAACTTATTGCGAGCGACTCGGACAATTTCATTGTCCCCAGCCCCGAGTGTATACGGCTCAGTGGCCGCGTGTGCGAGCTTATTACTCAAAAGCTGCCTGGGTAGCGTCGAATTTTCCGCAAATTCGCTTGTTTAATATAATTTGTCTATTCAGTTGCAAACTGGTACTGCTGCGAGCATACGTACATTATAATAGTAATAAGTATCGAATAACCGCATTGTATATGCTCGAGACTGTATGATTTTCATTACATCATTGTATTTTGTTGCAGGTGGACGCGGAAATTCGCCAGGATGCGGGACCGGCTCTCCTGGTACATGGTGTTTCTCATCCTGCCGACGATCCTACTGGCCAGATCTCTCGACAAAGGTGAGTGTAAGTCCTCCTTTTAAGCTTAATAATACATTATATACATATATATGTATGTACGTTCGGCTTCAGATCCGCCTCGCGTTTCTACTTCTCTGCCGCCTTTGTGCTCGCCAACTCTGTCCGTCCAATATATTATCCATACAATGGTACCTTTACGCGGCATTACTGGGCTCCAATGGCCCCTTCCCCGGCTCTCACGCTGCAAAGCTCCTCTCTCCGTGCAGGTACCAAAAGAGTCGTCGGTCCCCCCGCGATTATTATCAGCTCTGCCTTTTGTCGGGCCACCGGAAAATTACTGAAAGAAACATTAACACTGTGCCCCTCTTCCACCCCCCTGTTTTTGGGTATTTATTCGTTTGTTACACTTAGTGCTGCCATAGCTAGATTTGGTATCACATATGATAGAGCAAGATGAGCCAGAGTAGTAGTACTCGGTCGTTCGAATTTCATTCTCTGATGTCACTCTACTTTGCGAAAATCTTGGCGAATCAGTAAGACAGCAATGTTCTATGTGTAATCGACTCCCCCCCCTGTACGTTTGAGTATCATAATTTTCTGCGGCATGCGTTCCTCTTTAATTTTTTTTTTTGGTGTTATTGCATGTCAGTTTGTTTTTTTTATTAAAGATCCATGTTTCACAGGGAGGATAAATTTGCCAAATTACGATAAACTTCGTGGCTCAAGTCGATACTGAAACGCACGGGGATTATATATTACCTTGATTACCGCATGCGGTAATTAATTCCTTTTAAAATATAATATAGCAGTGTATAAATGTCTAAGGGAGAAAGAATAGGCAAGAACTGATGTATGTTTGCACGTGACAAATGTTGTAGCGATGCTTCTTTTATTCTTTTACACGCTGTGTATCAGACAGCTCTGATCGAAACAACAGATCGGATCGCCTTGCAAGCTCGCGTGGCACGTGACACCCGGCCTAACGAGGATGGGAAAAAAAAAAAAAAAAAAGATACCGAGAGCTTTCTTTCACGAGGGGGTAAAAATAACAAAGAGAAGAAACCTCGTCTGCAGGTGTACCCTCGCACGCGCGGGCACAAGGATGCGCCTCGTACAGATAAGGGAAGTTGCCGTGCATGGGGGGAGAGGTCGTATAATATATAGAGAAAGCACATCGACAGCCATACGTCGTGCCTCGTGCTGGCACTCGAAGGCCTCGAGGCCACGCATAAGCGTCGAGCTTGCAAAAAAAAAAAAAAAAAAAAAAAAAACACCCAACCTCGCGCAGCTGGAGTATATAATATATATGTATACATATACGTACACCGTGGCAGATTTTAGATAGACGCGTAAAAGCACTTGGCGCGAAAACGCTTTCTGCCTCGCCCGCGATAGCGGAGAAGAAAGCTGTTGCCCCGCGCGCTCATATATATTATATACGTGACTATGTGTGTGTATACGTGTTTTTCTCTTTGCTTCTCAGCCTCCTCCGTTTCCCCTTGGGTGGAAAATGATGCAGCAGATTCCAGAAGAGCCGGGGAGGGATGAAAGCAGGAGATTTAAATTGCTCGACGAGACACGCGCGCGAGCGAGTGCTCTCTCTATCGGGCGCGTGTCTCCCGCGGTGTTTACGACCTCGTCGCCGACCCTCTTTTCTCCTGATGGTGTCTCTCTTTTCCCCCGTGGAAATTATTAAAATGTCTCGCGAGGCTTTTACACGTTAATACGAGACACGCGTTCCCGCCTCTTGTTTGCCTCTCGCTTTTCGATACGAGTACATGCGTTCGAAGGCTCTCTTATCCTGGACGCTCGGGAATACTCGGCGGTTATCCATCATCCACTCGGTTATCCCCGACATTTTCGAAATGACACTCCAATGGCTTCGTATTTTGCGCGTCTTCGTACACCCCCATTTACTCGTACTTGTTTGGAAAATGCGCCCGTGCCTTTGGAAATTTAACATCTCACAACGTGATTGCGAAAAAGTTCGGCTCGGTTGCGCCTGTACATAATTTCCAAGAATTGCGATGTACTGCTCGAAGACCCCGTGTTTTTCACTCCAAGCGAATCGAAGGGGTGTACAAACAAACACACCCCAAACCCAGCGTTGCCGAAGAAGAAAAATGCAAGGAGCGTGGCCGAAAGGAAAAAAAAAAAAAAAAGGAAAAAAGGAAAAACGCACTCCCGGGCTTGGTGTCGGAACCAAGTAAGGCGCACATCCCTCCCGGTAAAGCTGACAAGGATCCCGAGGAGGGATGGGGCAAGGAAAACGCGTATATTTTTGCCGACGGGGAAAAGCTCGGGTGGCAGCGCGTCCTGTCAGCCGGCAACGGGCGCGCGGGCCGCATTATTCTACCCGTGTATATACATATATATATATATATATATATATACATACTTGCACGGCTCCGCGAGTGATTTATGTAAAATGCGCCCTCGTTGTACTCGTGTGGGTGTGCACGTATGCCGGATCCCCTCTATCGTATACGCACGTGCGACTAATTATGCAGCGGCCGGCTCGCTATTATTATCTCCCGTGGCCGCGCTCTCGTTTTCAAGAAATATGCCGAGCTGCATCGACGAGCTTTTGCGATTGAGTAGGCGCGCGTTTGCTCTCTTTTTTTTTTTTTTTTTTTTTTTTCATGGGATATTTTTACACGGTGCAAGCTTGAAAGGGGGGAGGGGGATCGATGCTCTGTGTATACGTATACACATTGTGGTGTCGAATTTTGCTTTTCACGCGTTTTGCCGACCCGTTCAGCTTTGGGTATCGTTCGCCCAATAGGACGCGAGTTCGGAGCTTTTTCCATACGTTTTTACATACGCCAATTTGTTTTTAGCGAGGAATTTTCTTTTGAAGCGACGAATGGTTTATCCGCTGTCGAATTCATCGCGTTGGTAAAGGCCACGCGCCAGTCGACACTTTGCAAATATCAAAGATCACGTCACCTTGCGAAATTGAATGACACGCCATGCCTGTATGAATATACGTCTTTTGTAAAAAAAAAAAAAAATAATCAACATCGATTGTATGTATACGAGGAAAAAAAAACGCGAGGTGTAAAAAAAAAAAAAAAAAAAAAAAAAAAGAAAATTGGATTCGTGCAAGGGTGTATCGATAAACCCGGAAAATCGATCGCAGCTCGCGTGGAATAGCGAGTTAGTTATTGTTTCCCACTCGGCGAGCGGCTATTCCGCGTTATTTTCCTAAAACCATCAACATTTTCCGGGTCGGATGATTCGACACGACCGTCCAAACGGGAGCATCTCGATTATCCTTTGCGGAGCATCCCGTGACCGCACATACCCAGCACCATAATCGTCATAATCATCGACTCCGTAGCTGCACACGTATACGCACAAATCTCGTATCGACAGGGGAGCTTCGACAGCACCGAGAGCGTTTAATCATCCGGCGTGTGTGGCAGGGGCTGGTCGTTTATATATAAATTTCCGTGTGTGTATATACACGTGTGCACAGATATTGCCCCACAGCTGCCGTGGTCCACACAGGACTACTGGCTACTGCTCCTCGTACCTCATGCACGGCTGGCACGTAAATCCGTACCACCGACGTCCAGCGTGTACACATATTGCCGGGAAATTACTCCCTCCAACCCTCTCAAGTATATTTATACACACCAACCCCCTTGCCCTACAACCCCGATGCATCGAATTTTCAGTTTATTTTTTTTCTCCACGCATCGACACTCGCTCGGTCGGATTTGGCTTCCCCTCCCTTTGGTCTATTCGTATTGTACAAAACTCTTTATACAAATGTACGCGATGGTGACTCGTTCGAGGCTAATAGTCGAGCTTGCAAACACCTGCACTGCACTCGCAATCATACAGTACACACAGAGGCGCATTGAGGGTGAGTTCATTGAGAGCATGGGGGTATCGTCACGGTCTACACGAACATATATACTTGCACTCACGACCAGATGAGCATTCCCCAACGTGATCGAGCCCCCCCCCCCCCCGCGAGCATCGGAGCGTATACGAGGTCAGCTTGGATTCGATCTTTCGCCCGCACTCTCCTGTATATATATGTACCCTCGTCCGTTTCGCTCGGTACCCGCGTTTACTGGTGTGCGTGGGTGTGTACACTGCACTCGCCCGACAGCGAAACGTGTTGTTCTCCTTTTGTAACTTCGCTACAGTTCACCCCCCGTTTTTGCTCGTGCACGCTGATTTTACGAGCGAGCGCTGAAACAGCTTGATCCCTTTGGATTGAATTGTAATTGAAACTCTTGGATCTCGTTGCACTTGTCCGCACGCGTTTTTTTTTTTTTTTTTTTTTTACTCAATAACCCAAACTGATTTTTTTCTCTTTCATATACTTATTTGGGACGCGGGTGTATAAGTTACGCGCGAAAATCAGCTTTCCGAAACAACCCGTACGCGCGTCGTTTTGGCTTTTACTCTCCGAAATATGGCACCGCGGTATACGTGTACGATACGTTGGAAAATAACAAAATTTATTCATCCAAACGTGTACACATGTGTACTCGCTACCCGCATGGGTATTTTTTTTTTTTTTTTATTTGCTAGCGCTGAATATATATTGTGTAATATCAATTTCCAATCCGAGCTCCGGTCCCGCGCAAACTTTGCCGAAGCGAGCTTTCGCCGATACATGTATACATGCGCGCCTATACATGTATTATATTACCCACATATGCATCAACATCACGTATGGCGCTATTTGTTGGCTTTCGAGAGGATTTCGCGAAATAAAAATATGAGGTTGGAAGCAAGGGAGGGGCAAAGTCTTGGAATGAGAAAATCGCGGCTCGAAGGAGAGACGAAAGTCGAGGGTAGGTAAACAAGACATCAAATTAATATCGGCACAATGATATCGATGTTGTGGCACTGCTTATAAATTACGGCCTCGTACATATTTCACGATGCGCCTCTGAGGCACAATGCCATATAAAGCAAAATGAATAAATATACAATACGATCGGAAATCGACTGACCGCACTTACATATACGTATATAATACACGTGGCGTACAAAAATGTGCGTGTACGTCAAATCGTATAAGAAGGGGAGGGGGGGTGGACGGCTGCGACGGCCCAGTAAATTTTTTACGGCTCTTTCGGAAAATAAGCTGGCGCGATAAAATACGGACATTACCTCTTCGTGTGTATATCCACGTATAGGTATATATAAAAGGCGATAGCCGCGCGTGAACGTGTACAGATAACGGTGGGGTGGCTATACGTGTATGGGCGATATTCCCGGCGCCATCTTTCCGCCCACTCGAGCGAAATTTCGCTCCTGTTTTTCCTCCTTTTCTCGATCTCCCGCCTATATCTGTGTGTGTTCTCGCGCTTTGTACCAAACCATATATAGCTGTGATCTAAAGGAGAAGAAGAAGAAAAAAATTATTATCGCGCAGGACTCGTAAACCGCAATTGGAGATATTACGACGGCGGGGATCTTTTCCATGCTCATCCTGATCCGCGACCGTCTGTGCTTTACTTTCTTTTATACGAGTCTTTTCATGAATCACCAATATACATCGCGTGCCCTGTCCTATGGGATGTGGGTGATTTGTTTTTTTTTTTCGTCGAGTTCGTTCGTTTTTTTATTCCCAGAATATTATGCAATTGTACATGACAGCCTATCCAAATGAAATATGTATACGTATTGGATCTTCTCTTTCCAAGAGAAAAAAAAAAAAAAAATATTTTAATTTTTTTTCCCCCCTAAATAGACCTTTCTGCTGAAAAAGTTTTTTCGTTAAAAAATAATTAGGGTTGATATGGTTAACAGTAACGGAGTGGATTTTATCGCTTAACGCATAAAGAAAATAATTGCTCGGCTCTTACGTTTTTTTCATCGTTATTTCATCAATATTTCATCAAAAGATCGCGATTGTCCTCGACTAAAAACGTGCTCTTCAAAAAAAAACTAAATTACCGCTTTGGATTCAATTACTCGCTGAAAATCTCTATGTGCCCGTTATGCAGCGGTGTTTAATTAAGTGTTCTCACGGTATAGGTATAAAATGTAGTCAATCTCAAAAGATAGTTCAAGTTTTCATAATACTTGATAAATTATGCGAACAATTTTACATCAGAGTATGCGAAAATTGAAAGTACTGAGGTAATTGAAAATGCCTTTCACTGCCTTTCAAACCACATGTATGAAGAGTATTCATTTTTTGTGCTCGCATATGGCTACAGTATGACGTTAAAATTTTCAATTAATATATCGATCTATTTTCAGTTGTAACAAATGAATATTCATTTACAACCCTCAAATATCCTCTAGATTAGCACACAAAGCTCGAAAAAAGTAGCGGACAAGCTCTTGATTTGAAATTTTCAAACTAGAAATAATATAAAACTTATATTCGCTACATCTCCGTATAAATAATTGAGATATCGCGAAAAGGAGGATATTTCTTGATCATCAATGCCCGACGTTCAATACTATAATATCCAGTACAAGTCCACCGGGATAGAAAGCTTTAGAATGTAATTTTTTGTAAAAATGCACCACTGCAGGTGTATCTGCAGTAATTTTATGACGTTGAAGAATGTCTCAATTACGCATGAAAAGTCCCAAAAGAAAAACCAGGGCGTCCGGGCCATGGCAGCAATTTTGAGTTATTGAAAAATACCGGGCAACGAACGGCGCCCGAGGCTGTACATATAGGTGTGTAATTGAATTCGACGAGCCAGAGACGGGTGAGGGGGGGGGGGGTGCCTTAGCTCTGAAAAGGGCGCAAAGCCTCGGAGGTCTTGTTTAGCAGGCAGAGTCCCCCGTTTCCAGCGCCATCATCCATCCTCGTCCCATCCGGCCAGCCCTGATCCGTCCGTCAGGACTTATCCGCCCGTCTGAGAGCTAAGTCCTCGGTCTGCTCCTTATTTGCGGATTTCACCTTGGCTTGGCCATCGCGCGAGCTGGAAAAAAAAAGACCACCCCATCCTACCCCGCATATGAGTTTGTCCAGACGGACCAAAGCTCCCGAGCTTTCCTCTTCTTTCCACGTATAAGTCACGCGCGAGCTGCTCTTCCCTGCACTACGTGAAAAGTCGCGTGTACGCCAAAACGGAAACACATACATACATCTTGGTATCGGAGGAGTTGGTTTCTTTTATTACTTTTTCCGGAACAATAGGCTTTCCGTTCCTGTATTGTATATACATCAGGTCTCGCCTTGTATATGTACCGAGTATGGATATAAATGTACAATATGTCGCAGGGAAACGAAGGGGATGAATTTTTCCCATATATAAGATATATATATACGCGCTCATGGGCTAAATTCTCATTTCGCCCTACGCCTCGGCCCTGCAATATTCATCCCGCGCTGATTCGCCCGTTCAATTATTCATGCGCGATTTCGTACATTCGGCGCGGCGTGCGTGTCCTCTCGGACTTGAGCTCTATTTATTTCCGCGTGTATATACTCTGGGTGTTTGCGTCCCGGGGTGAGGTGGGCTTGTTTATTGTTGCCACGGGCCTTTTCAGGTTCGCCGATTTCTTTGGACTTGCTGATTCGGGCGCATTTCGATTGCTACTTTTCCCACGCCGGACATATATGTATAGAACACTATAGGGTTTTGCCGCAGCTGTTTTTCGCCTTTTCCGAAAAAACGAACGTGATTCTTTTTAAATTTTTTTTGTTTTTTTCAATACCACCTCTTTTTTGACATCAATTTTCGTTGGCGCCCAACGGTTATTAGATATTTACGTCCTCGCTGGGGATGTTTCGAGTTTGTTCACGTCCACAAGAGAGTGGTCTTTTGTAAATGCCATCTGTACTTGATAAAAACGTTCACCGATCTCCACGTACATCTTGTACCTGTGACCTGCAAGTGTGACTCGAGCGTGTAAAATTGCCATCCCAATGATTTGTATTTCGTTAATCTCGTTAATTTTGGAACCGCGTGTCTATCCAAACTTGCTATCTGCTGCTTTGCAGCATCCATGTTACAGTCGAGGCTGTAATGAATAGATTCTAGCCACCGCGAATGTCGGAGGAAAGAAAGAAAAGTAAATATATACACCAGTGATCAAGGCACGAAATGCGGACGCGTTTGTGTGCCATCCCATATAATATGTACTTATTCGGGTTGAAAAACAATTAAAACGATGAAAGAGCAAACACGCCCGCACGGCCCTCCTATCCGTCGTTTGACGGGAACTGTTGTTCCGGCGGGCGCGCGTGCATGGCGTTAGCTGGTTCGACGCGTCCTCATTATGCTCGGATTATTTCGACGTCGCATCGCTAGATTGCGCGCACACCGGAGTACGTACATCCCCCCACACATAGCCGATACACGTACATATTATACGTATCGAGGGGAGGTCGATTATGTACGGCTATGTGTATGTACCTATACCATTGGGCGAGACAACGAGTCGTGTATCGGCTATGTAATGACGCATTTGCCCTTCTCACTCTGTATCGGCAAAGCTATTTAGGGACAGAGGCTTGTTTTTTTTTTTTCCACCTCCGCGAGACCTCTGTAAGGCTTGCCAATCCTTTGCCGTCCGTTTTGATTCTTCGTCCGTGGACGAGTTTAAAAAAAACGGAAAAACGTTTTGTTTGCACCCGTGTTTTTTTTACTCCACGTTGTTATCACAATCCGATGGAGGTCGCTCCGAAGCTGCTTTTTTTTTGCAAAACTCACTTTTTTTCAATATTTCTCCTTCCAAGGAGGCGTGCAGTTTATTCTCGTCCCCGCTGGTTTTCCGGACCGTCAATCAAACTTGGAACGTCATTAAAATTTTACCACCCCCCACCCCCCGCTCCCATGAATTTCCAATCAATCCATTAGCCGGGCGCTCCTCTAAATTAGTTCGTCGTTATTTAATAATAAACTTTGGCCGGGCGTAGCTCGCTGTGACTCCGAAAGAATAATATTCCGTCTCGCGGGGGAGGGCACATACAATATCGTGCTTACAATAACAGCGCGTAATTGATAGCCTGATGAATCGCACTGCGGAAAAGAGATACTTCCAGGACTCCTCTTGGTAAAATTCAATTCACTCTGCTTGCACGTTTGATCGCGTTCCGGGTCGAAAAGTGCGCGAGGGAGAATAACCCGTCCTGGATCGGGTGGAAATTAAAAAAAGCGCGTGACAGAGGGACGGGGCTAACGATGATCATTATATTGCCAGTCGCGGAAAGTCGAATGAAGTGTAATTGACGGGGAAGGCTGGGATCGGCTGCTTTGTCGCCGCGCGTCGATCAAACAACCCGGCGCTCTTGTTTCACTTTTTTTTTTTTTTGTTCCCCTGTATTCGGTGAACGCGCGGTATTAAATTGTCAACACTCGCAGAGTTTTTTAATTAAAAAGTGTATGGTTCGCCGTGGTGGTGTTTGCTGTCCTGATTGCTTTGGCTAATCATTTAACGGAGCAATTTTGGTCCTCTTGATTACTTTTTTTTTTTGTTTTTTCCTCTTTCATGCATATATATTTAACGAAAATGTGCAATTTATGAGAAAACGGCGCCTCGGAGTCGACGTCAGCGATCCAACATCGTTCACTTGAAAATTCCGTCTTTCATTGAAAAAGCGCCCCACAGAGTTTGAGAGAGAGAGAGCGCTCTCTTTGCCCAACGAATCCTCTCCGTGTGCGAGCGCGCACGCGCGCCTCCACCCTATATACATGCTTACTCTGGCATATATATACAGGGGCGCCAGCAGTATAGCTGACCCTTGCTGACCTCACGATGACCTGGACTGATGCTGCTGCCGCTGCAGCAACGCGCCCATATAACATGTATAACTATGTGTATAGTTGAGCTTGCGCGCACGTGCCTCGGCCCTTGCGTTTACTATATGTGTACGTGCCAACTATACCCCACAATTAGGCAACCCGACGGATCAGAGGGAAGTCAAGCAATCCCCCCCTCCTCCTCCGGCTTGGTCCCGCAGTAACGCAACACTTTGAAAGGGTATCGCAGAGTGCAGCCGTCCCCCAAGCGTTGTGTCTCACAAGTTCCGATTTTGACCAACAACGAGAGCTTGACCGGCGCGGGGTTTACTCTGAACCGCTTGCTCGGATTCCGCACGGCGCGCTCTACGTGGGTTGTACACCCCCCCGAAGGCTCTAATTGCTGTTTATCGCAACTCGGACTCTCTTCCCTCCCTCTTTTTTGCTCTTTATTTATTTCTTTTCTTTTCTTTTTTTTTTTTTTTTTTCAACTTACTTTATCGCCGGATTTGCAGTTATTTAGAAGTTCCTCGCTTCTCTTTTTTTAAAAAAAAAACGAGAACGCGAAACAGCGCGAGGAGGAGGGATAATTGGACTCGGGGAAATTGCACGTGATAATTATATGCGCGCGATAATGATTATTTAATGGCTCGTAAAAAAAAAAAAAAAAAAGAAATAGCTGAGGGTAAGGTGGTGGTGGTGGTGTAAAAAGGGTTAACAATTATAACGCAATTAACGGTACGTTCTCTCCGGCCACTCTGTGCTATTCTCTCTCTGGGACTGTAAAGTTTATATTCTCCGTAACTCCCTCCAACGCGGTGTGTGTTTGTGTGTGTGTATATAAAAGGCACGAATTTTTGGAAACTCTGTCTGTCGGAGCGAGTGGAAAGGAGAAGTACGAAAAAATCCGCAAAAAGGGTTGAATATATTTTTTTTCCTCGCCCCCGTTCTCCTCCCCGGTGCGGGTACTCGCGAGACAGCCCCTCGAAAGCCATTAAGAGAGAAAGGCGAGTGGATTTCATAAAAATCGGGAGGCCGGTGTCTGCACTCGAGCGATCGAAGCAAGAGGGGTTTTATTTATCCGCGATTGTTGCAAGGGTATGAGTCACCCCCCTCGAGCGGCTCGAGAGAGATGTAGTTTCAAGAGAGAGAGTTTCGAAGGCGCTGCTGTACACACAGCTCCCGAGAGCCAAGTAGCCCCCCCCCCCAGTCTCTGTATATTAGCTTGCATTGTCCCTCTCGCGGAAACAAAAGCTCGAGCCGGCTTACTCTCGCGCGTTCAAAAGCTTAAAGTTCAGTCTCAAGCGCCGCCCCCCCCCATCCTTATAGTTGCTCTTTGTCCCCCATCGGTCGTTTTACACGTGTTTCTTTGTACAAGCCTCGCGGTGATGCGCACCGAAAAGTACACTCCCGATGCCTATCCTCCCGCGTACTCGCAGGTTTTTACGTGTGCACGTTCTCTCCCTCTGACTCCGAGTGTACGGTCCGAGACACTCGATTCCACTCTAATCTTTTTTCGCCGAGATTTTTCCCAAGCACGAAAAGCTCCCTGCGACGGGGAAAAAAATAAAGATAAAGCCACAGAGCTGCTTTTACCGCTCGTAAAAATGCACCGGCGACCCGAGCAATTTACTTTCGGGGCGAACAAAGCCGGGGGCCAAAAGACTTTTCAAAATGCACACCCCTTCAAAAGTGCAATGTGAAACACGACGACGACGGCGACGCGTGAAATGTGATTCACGACAGTCGACGCTCTGCGGGGTAGTGTATGTACATCGTTACTCCACGTAACGAAGGAGAGTTTGAGGATATAAAGTACAGAGTGTAGAGAAAGAGCTTTGACAGCTTCGAAAGCGACGCTCGCGAATTTCAATTCCTCGGCTAACAAAATGCAAGTTACGTACAATGGCATGCAAACTACTCGCTCCTATGTATATAACATACACTTACAGTGTAGTGTGACAGACGTCGGGGTGTGCACTGCGTCCGCGAGAGAATTGGAGTATGCCTTATTTAATCCTCTAACGTTCTTTTTGTCTCGCTTAAGAAGCTGCTGCTGATGCTTCACACTTGCTCTAAAATGCAAGTCTTCGGGGCTGAATCTCCCTTTTTCTCTGTGTACGTGTGCACTAGACTCTCTCGCTTCGTGTTGTGTACGTAATGCAAACTCAAAACGTGTAATCGATCGTGTACTCGAATAATGTATGTACGCGGCCCAAGTAGATTTTCCCTCCCGGGAACGATACGGTGCAGGTGTCTGAGCGCAATATTTTTTTTCCCCCCCAAAGTTATCTTCCCAGATTTTACTCGGAAGGATATGCTTGCCGAGCTGTTTTTGTACAATACTCACTGTCGCGGCAGCGAAACAAATGGCACGGGAGTGATGCGTACTCTTGCGAGGGTGCAAGATGCAACACCTCCTATACATATATAGTAATTTGCGTGTGAAAATAAACACAACTTGGAGCATGTGCTCACTCTTGAATCCAATGATTTACATTTGGATAGGTTTTCCCAACAATTTTTTCCCCTTTTAATCCTCCGATTAACAAATTCAACAAAACATGCGGTTTTGAGGCACTTAATTTTCTTTTTCCTCGACAATCCAAGAGGAAGTATACGTCGAAGGACGAAACTTGTGGATGTCAATTAAACTTTTTTTCACTGGACACTTTTACACTCTGTCAGGAAGATAAGCTTAAAAGCCACCCAACACAGAAATCATTTTTAAATGAGATGCCACTTAGTTCCGTCGCTAATGCATTTCAGCCACACTCTAGCTTTTAGACGTACATTCATTTACAAAATTCAAACGTTTAAAAGCCAATCGCCAAAAGTATAGCCATTAGTTAACATTTCATCAAAACTAATATAATTGATTTAGCTTGAAAAACGGCACAACATCCTGTATCTACTAGTGCATCTTTAAATGTATCCAACTTTGCGCCTAAATGAAGCTGTAGTATGTAAAACAACTTTCGGCGCGACTACTGCGATCATCCGTCTCTAATTTGTCGCAATCAGTAGGAACGAGTCGCGCTGTAAAAGGATACACCCCCTCGGGCAGGTGACGCGGGCCAGTTAACTTTGGCGCGTGCACAACAAAAGTTTCGACGACTTTGTCACTACGCTCCCCGTCTCTTTGTCGCTTGTGCTCCCGAAACGCAATTGCTGATTACAATGGCATGTACAAGAAGAGCCCGTCCCACCCTCGCTGGGATGAACAAACGTATGAGAATTTGCATTTTACGCCGGGCTGTTTACTTAGTCATGCCAAGCGCGAGAATAAGCGCGGGAGGGGGCAAGGGAACGTAAGATCCTCGCCATCCGAGAATAAACTGAATGGCGTTATTGTCGGCGATACGCGGGATTGTGGAGCGCGCAACTGTATGAAAATGAAATTAAGCGAGAGAGAGAGAGAACTTGACTTTTTTGTCCCCCCCTTTTCTTCCGCTATCTCTCGCGAGGGACGGCGAAAATGTCATTTTTCATCGTCACCGTTAAACGGAGCTCGAGCGAGCGCGTTACTTTGTACACTGAGCTGGAAAATATAATAACCATCCGTTATACCCTCCGTCAAAGCGCAAACTCAAAATTGTCTCGAAAAAAGAAGGCTTGCCCGGCCTCATTGAAACGAGACTAAAACCAAAGGCAAAATGGCCCATTCGGTTGTACAAAGAAAAACGTTACGGGGCCACGACTCCTCATCCATAGTTTTGCCCTGCAATGGGAGCGCGCCGATTTTTCCTTGGAGCTTTTGCGATCGATGCATGTATATATCCGTTGCTCCTCGGTTTTGTTTTTCGTCCGCGTCTGCTTTTAGCGAAACGAGCCTCCCTGGTTTTTGCACAGCCGCGCGAAGACCAGCCACGGAGAACAATCGAACGGCACAAAAACAGCCCCTTAACGTAGATGGGAGAAAAAAGCCCGGCCGATCTGCTACTCCGCATTTTTTTTTTTTTTTTCCTGGCTCTGGATTGACGTTTGCTCGCATATATACATATATTTGTGAATTATAGTTTTTTTCCCCAATGGAGTCCAATGGAGGAGAAAATGGAGCTGTTACGGGTGTCCTCCCGTCCATAGACGGCGCGCCGTTACTTTCGTAAATTGCAAATCTTGAAAATTGAAACTCCGGGGGGAGGGAAAACGGGCGCAGTGTATTTTCCCATCGTCAAAAAGCCGAGCCAGTGGACCGAGCGGAGCTAGTGTTTTAACCAGCCCCGACTAACGACCTATGCCCCGGCTGTACCGTAAACTTCGCAACGGCCTGGTCGAGAGAGGTGTCGGGGGGTGGGGGGAGAAAAAAATGAGGAAATAATTGAAGCGAGCACATGCAGCGTTCCGATGATCGAGGATAATGGTGGGGAGGCAAAAAAACGACGCTCGTAAATAATAGGCGGGAAAAAAAAAAAAAAAAATTGCCGAGCACGGGTTCGGGTTGCTGACGTTGCTGTAGCGAAAAATAACAATCGGCGGTGAGGAGGAGGGGGGGGGGCTTTGTCCCACTACTCCTTTCCGCAACAATTTCAAAAGTCAATTATCGCCTGGGAGGCGGGTGGGGGGGGGGGTTTAAAATTCATGCGCGAGACACGTTTAATTTTACGCACCAACTTTTTAATTAAAAGTTTATTTTGAAATTCCGTTCCGCGACACCAGAGTCCGTCCAATGCTCTCTCGCGCCTGAAGCGTTAATTTGTGCTTTTCTCTCCCCCCCCCACTCCCTGCGTTTTACTATGTGTGCGGGGTATAGGTGTCTTCCGAATCCACGGAAAGTTTGTGCTTGCCGCTAAAAACGGTGCAAAAAAGTGTATATGTCCCGAGCGCCGAAAGTACAAAGGGGAGAAAACGGGGTCTTTGCATGCGCCACACACACACACATACACTTCGCAGTTTAAATTTAATTGCGCGTCCAAATGTAGCACGCTTGTGGTGGTTTATTTTTTTTTTCTGGCGAGCAGCTTTTGCCGTTGATTTTCGGGGGGGGGGTGTTTGTGCGCGAATTTTTTCTTTCCCCTCGCATTAATTGCTTCGTTCCGGGGGAAAGTGAGCTTGAAACAGGTGGAAAAGTTTGCGAGTCTGAAAAATCCAAACCTCGACTCTATAGAAAGGACAGGGTAACGAGGACAAATAGAACAGCATCCGAGACCCGATTCGTCCTCGGCGGGAGTAATGGAACGTCATCGGGACGAGACAGGCCTTCCGTCCGAGCGACCCCACTCACGGTCGTGACTCGGTGAAATTTTCGGGCTCCAACGTCGCAATTAAGACCCACCGATGCCCCCCTTGATCGTGTACAATATTACACGCCCCTTCCCAAGCTGCACACACCCACGCACGTCCCCCTCTTCAGGTGCAATTAGTTGGCGCCAGTGCTCACACGTTGCAGTAAATGATATCGTGTGTCGCGGAGCTTCTTTCTCCCTATAATCTGATCGAAAGAGAGTCATCGGGAGCCAATTAGCCGGGCGACGAAGCCCATGTACCATGTATATATAGTATACGTGTATGCCCATCGGAAAGCAAGAGAGAAGCCGTGCGCGTACGAAAAGAGAGTATATGTATGATTATACAGATGAGTTGATGCGATGGGTGTTTTTCGTTGCAGACCGGCGAGTCCCGTTCAACATACCCTCGGATTGGAAGGCGCTCTGGTACAGCAACCTCGACGAGCTGCAGCGGGTCAACGAGGCGAACGAAAACAACACCGTGTCCAACGTGACGGTGCAACTCGGCGGCACGGCTTTTCTGCACTGCAAGGTGCGCAACTTGGCCGAGCGCAGCGTCTCCGATGCCGAGGTGAGTCTCCTATTATATACTTACTTTTATACGCGCAGGATGGAAGAGAGGCTTTGGGGGGGGGGGGCTGTACTCCATTACGCCGCCGCAAATCCTCGTTGCGCGTATCTCTCGACTGTGCGGTGCTTCCTCGTGAAATCCCCTCGAGTAAGGACGCTGGCTCCCGGCTCAACCGCAATTCTATTATTCCCGCGCGGTTCTCGAAATTTAAAATGCCCGACAGCTACGAAGGATATACCATATACGTATTATGCACGCGGAGCCCTGAATGCGTGCAACTCGTTGGTAAATCAATTCCTTCTCCGTTTTTCTTTCCACTTGTGTATCACATGTAAATGAAACATTGGTCGCTTGGATAATGTCCCGGTGAAACTGGGTTGGGTTTAAATTATGCACGGGTGTGGCCGTGTTTATTTGCTCGTTTGTGTATATGTGCGATGAAAGATTCATGGGATCAAAATAATCAGTTTATGTACACTACGGAGGTATTAACGAGTTTTTATATTTAGAGTATAGGCGCCACTGATTGGTGTCGTACTCTTGAAATCTGAATTAATCAGTATATATCCAGCCGATTCGCCGGTACGATCGGGGTCACTTCTACATTTAATCGTACCAAAATTAGATTCACCGGGAAATCGGTCACTTAATGATCGTTAACTCGAGTATTTGTGGATACAAGCTCGCGATAAACGATCGAGGACAACGTATACTGTGCAACGGAGAGGGAACAAGGGTATACTTGCGAGATGATGGAGAAAGAGGGTTTCTGTTATCCGTAAACGAGTCTAATTGATGCTTGGGATCTGTATACTCCGATTGTTTTCCTAAACGCGTGTTGGCACGCAACAATAGTCAAAGTCACTTTACTTTGGAATGAAAAGTTATGTAAATTTAGCTGATTCAGATTTAAAGAGTAAGACACGCTTGGATATCTGATGCCACGTGGATTTGTATAGTCTCAAGTATAGTACTTGTGCTCCATTTCGTTGATGACACATTTACATAAAAAAAAAAAAAAAAAGGAAACCATCTTGGAGGAACCCTCGTTGAAAAGTTACAAATTAAATTGCCCGAAATTAATTCGCTCTCTTCAAAAGTAGTCCAAATTATGATGATTTATGATCGGAGTGAACGAACCGTGATTAGCAAACTTTCAATTATTCACTTCTAATAAGAAAAAAAAAAAAAAAAAAACTTTGACCGCGGAAGCGGCTGTTTTATACAGAGCTCATTTACCCAAACTCATCTTTCCAACGTCACTTCCGTTGCGAAGAAGAAAAAAGAAAACAACGGGGGGGTGAACAGACAAGTGTCGGGGAATCCCCTCGCCGCGCCCACAATAGCGATATTGCGAAATAGAGGTACAATAGGTCAGACGAGTACAATGGGTCTCAAGCTTGTATTGGGAAGGAGGAGGGCAGCGGTTATATTATCAAGATTGGTGAGTCTCGTGTATATATAGCCCGCACATCCCTCACAATACGCGTACATAAGTGATCACAGCGTCCCCGACGGCACATAAGATGGAGAGGCTTTAAATAAAATGAAACGTCACTGAAAACCAAAAGTAAGAGGAAAAAAAAACACCACACCGTCTTACGTCTCCATATTCCGTACTATTGTAGCCGGCCAAGGTCGTTGCGGGTCAGATTGGCCACCGCAACGTCGGCCTCCCCCCCCCAGTTCCCATTGTTCATTCGCGAGTCGGCCCGTCGCTTGACTCGTCCCATCCATCTCCCGGCTCTTTATCCCTCCGTCGCGCACACGCGTGCTACAATCGCTGCTCCAGCACGCACATCCATCCTCCGAGGTATCCAGCCCTCGTAATCATTGCCGATGCACCATCATCGACTCTCTCTGCGTGTACGTATATACGGTGTAACCCCATTAGCGCTTTCACAATCGTCCCATAGTTGCGACCAACCAACCAAACCCATAACCGTATATAGGCCGCATGTATATCCCGATTCAGCGCGTCGACCACCCCTGTAATAACGTTTCCCTCGCAATCTACCGAGTTGCCGATCCGCCAATTTCACGTGGACTCGCTCCGAGTGTAACAAGCTTCCCGTGATTGCCGAGAGCGCGTCCCGCGCCTCCGACTCCCCAGACTTGAGGGGGGGTTACTGACTTATTATTATACACACGCTCCCCCCGAACAAATGACCCGGGAAGAGCCACTTTCCATCCGTAATCGTACCAGTCCAGCTTGAATCGGCTACTAATTTGCACATACCTCCCCCCCCCGCTCCATACGCTGATTTTGGTATTGATTCTCGGATAACGGGTCATGTATACGGTAATTACTTTTTCAATGGCGATGCTGGTACCCTAGACGGATTCCAGCCCGTCTCTACTTACACCGGTAATAAATAACCCCTTCCAATACCCGCCCGACACTCGAAACTACTGTACATTACACCACCTATACACTCCCGTTTGCGGATACCACATACGTCCTGGGAAGAGCAGGAGAAGTAGTTAGGGGAGGGGGTGGGGGGATCTCGAATTAATAGCGAAATCGGTGTAATAAAGTGAAACAAGCTGTAGAACGATTTGCCAGATGTAAGTAGAGCGTCGAGCGGCCGATCTAGCGCACCTGCCGACCATACCGTTATACCTATATACCTATGCACACGGGGTGGGGGAGGGTATCATGACGACTCCTCGCGTGCAACGACTCCGTATATCAATCCCTTTACCAACGAGTACGTACGTGTGCATATGCACCCTATACTACGGCTGACAGTTTAGTTCGCTCTACACGTTGAACAAACCCCAACAGTCGCCCGATTACGACTGATCGAATTCAATTTTTGATACAACGAACAATTACGTTTAACCAGCCGTACATATTTTCTACTCGTGTAGGGGGGTCTCGTGGTTTTTTTTTTTTTTTGTTTTTTTTTGTTTTTTTTGCGCGACATCGTCGGTCATAGTATACGCCCCCCTTTCTTTCTTCATTTCTCACTTTGAGCGGTATTTATCGCCCCGCGTTGTTTTTTGTTTTCTTCGTGTGTTTCGTGGCGACGTCGCGGCGCGACAGCTGCACTGCTAGCAAAATACACGAGAGCTAGTTTGTTGTGGGGGGGGGGGAAGGGGGGGGTATCTTGAAAGTGAAGAATTGGGTTTGATTCTTGCCATAAATTTGCCAAAAGGATACACGTGCACGTACATGTAAGAAGGGTAGTTTATTTTACCCCCATCCGGCCGCAAAAGCTCAGTCACGCACGCGGTTTCTCTCTCCCTCTGCTACTGTTCCATACTGCCGCTCCACTCGTATTACTATTGATTTTCATACAAATACACATGTATATGTATACACATCCACGTATACCATACATATATACCCTCCACGAGGACGCGTGACTCTTTCCCCACTCTCGAGCTCGGGGGTATTTTTTATTATAATGAGATCGGTGACCTCGTACATTGGCGCTCGTAGTGTATACGTGTGGTGTTGCCTTTGTTGCCGCTTTTCGACCTCGAGCGTGCAGCGGCGTGTTTAATTCATTATTATTACTATTATCGTTATCATTGTTGTTGTTGCTGTGTTTAGCGTGGACTATCCCTGCCCTTCGTTTTTCCCAAAGGATATTGTGCTTGCAGATCCGAAAATAACGTTTTTTTTTCCACTTTCCGAATAAAAAAATTCCCCCCCGCGATCCGATCGATTTTGTCCCGTTACTCTTTAATCCGCGAGATCTCGGTTTAATCCCATTGGCTCTATCAGGTATATATATGATCGCGAGGGAGAAAAATTCGACTGTACGTATAAAGTTAAAAAACCCTCGATCGGCGATTCGAGCTTTCAAAACTCGCCCCCCTCCCGCTCACTCCTACCTAATATTTAATCAAAAGAGATCGAGGTACGCGAAGCCGAGAGAAATTTTATTTTTTCACCTCCAACGTGCTTTTTACATCCATTGCCCCCCTCCAAAGCGGGTTAACCTGATATACGCGACTCCTTTGAGAGTAATTTTCAATATAAAATCCCTTGATATCCCTTCGATCGTACATATACGCATACTTGGCCCACATACAACTTTGAGAGTATCAAAATATTGTAAATTCACTACTTACTTGAAATGAAAAAAAAAAAAACAAAAAAAAATGTATATACATAATTTTAAGAGACATCATTGTAATTGAATGAAAAAAAAAAAAAAAAATCAATTGATGTAGAAATTCAGATCGATAACGTGATACACTTTAAAGTTAATCCCTGATGGGTGCACTAATTACCTATCGGATCAAAAACTGTCAACCTATAGCCGCTTATTCCGGGTGCAGATCAAGGCCATCGGACCGGGCTGACGTATACGTGCAAAAAGAGCGCACACGCGATAATGCAAATTACGCATTTTAGCCCGGCACTGCACGCACCATTTGTTATATACGCGCTTGCTTGGTGCACCGGCGCCTCGACGTCGAGTGATCGTCTGACATTAATTTCGGGGCCTTTTACGCGAAGGTGCACGTCTCGCGTTCTTACGCCAAGCTCCATGATTGGTCGCTCGCCCGGTATGCATTATGCAGCCTCCCTTTGCTCTTACTAATTTTCCGTGCAACAACGGAGCGTACGTATCCACCCTTGGCTGTTTCCCTCGCCAAGTACTAACTCATCGTTTTGACGAAGTTTTTTTTTTTTTTTTTTTTTCCCTCATAATTCACGCGAATAAACAGCGCGTAAATTGACAAAAACAATCCAAACCACAAAAAACCGGGCGTTATCAACCCACACCTTGAATGTAGCCTCAAAAAAAAAAAAAAAAAAAAAAAACCATTAGTCCTCCCTTCCCTGATATCGCGCTCGTTACTCCCCCCCCCCCCAAAAAAAAAAGAGTCGAATTAGCCAAACTCCGCAAAAAGGGAGCACGACGTACAAAACGCTGCACACAATGGTTTTCCCAACCAACCACTGCTCCAGATACAGCTGAGAAAAGTGGATTCGGGAGTACTTTTTTATTCCCCTCTTACTCTCATTTTTTTCTCTATTGCTCTCCAGAGCTCTCGCGAAGCCGCGATCAGAAGACTACTTTTGGGAGTACAGTGGAAAACGAAAGCCCGTGATTCCCCAAGGTGCCACGTAGGCCCGCAAACCTTGTACACTTTGTCCGCATCATTTTCTCCTTTTCCCCTGTTTCTCCAGGTATATAATAGGTTCGCACGCGGAAAACAGAGCGAGAGATAAAGTAACGCGTGCACCCACCGATGTGCACATATTACACGTAGTGTATATATAATATAATGGCCTTGGCTTCACCGGGAGCGCGATTTACTAAAAATTCATTCCGTGCTGTTCTCTCGTGGGAGGAAAAGACTGGAGTACACGGGGTTTGCGCTTCGCCGTGGCTCCTTCTCGTTTTCTCGCCTGACAGCTACGCCCCACGTCGTTTTGTATAAAATATGCTCGGCCATCCAATTTTTCCTTCCCGTTCGCGCTGTTGCACGTACTCGCGCGTCACTGGAGCTTGTATTACACGCTCTATCCTTCACGCGTACCTCCAGAGAGACAGAAATAATAAAAGATTACGGGGAAGAAAGGAAACGGGAGCGAGTGTGTGTGTGTGCTCGTCCATCGGGGCGAACCCTCGTTTTCGTAAATTGACACGACGTCCTTTCCCACCTCCCTGTAATAACGCGACGAAGAGCGAACGCGAGAAAAGAGATTTGCTCCGTCGGTTTATACACCCACACGTACGCTGCTTCTCTCCTTATTCCGTAACGAGGCGAATCCCAGCTCGGTCGGTGCTAATAGCGCAACGACCCAAATGCCTCGTGTACCGAGAAATCATAATAAACTTCGGCGAAACTCGAATAATGCAAAGCTTATTACTATTAAACATTATGGATGATATCTCTGATGTAGTGCCTACTTTGATATTTTATGCCGTGTCGATTCACGTGACTTTATTCTCTTTTTCATCGTCTCTGTACGTTGTTCGATTGCAGACTTCCTGGATACGCCGGCGCGATTGGCACGTCCTCACCAGTGCGATGTTCACATACACGAATGACGAGAGGTTTCAAGTTTTACATGCAGAAGGCTCGGAGGACTGGACCCTTCAAATCAAGTACGTGCAGGAGAGAGACAACGGGACCTACGAGTGTCAAGTAAGTGATGTCTTCCACTTATTTTCCCTCGACCCTCCGGGCTCTATGCTCGTGCTAGATGTGTCCCATCGACTCGAACGGCGCGTCACCCTCCGTTTTTGCCCCCCCCCCCCTTTGCTTTTTTTCTACTTTATTTGTCCATTCACGAGGAAATGGTGCGGCCATTCGTTCGGTAAACACTGTTTTTGTCGCTTGTAAAAATCGTTTGGCTTCCCGTTTGCTGTTGTTGTTGCAAGACGCGTTATTTGTGCGCGTCTGACTAAATCCGAGCTCTACTACTTGCTGTGTTTTTTCGTCAATTTTTACAGTGTTTCAATCTAATTTTTATATAAAATGGCTCGTTTATTCGTTCGAAAAGTGATTTACAACAAACAGTTCAAAAAATTAACCGCATAATATTTAGTGATACATAAGTGATGTGAAAGAGTACTCTTGGATTGAAAAGAATTTTTCAGAGTATTTTTATTTAATTCACAAAGTCTGACTAAATTCGGACTTTACTACTTGCTGCGTTTCCATCAGTTATTCTGGTATTTAAATTTGATTTTATGAGAATTGGCTTATTTATTCGTTCAAAAAGTGATTTACAACAAAAAGCTCAAAAAATTTTAACTTGTGATATTTTGCAATGCATAAGTAATGAGAGGACGATTATATTAAAAAAAAAAATTTCTCAATACTTTTATACCATTAAGCTAAGAATTCGAGTACTATACTTTTTTTCTGTCAATGTTACAAATTCTGACTAAATTCGGACTTTACTACTTGCCGCGTTTCCGTGAGATTCCAATATGGAGATACTTGTTTGCTCGCCCAATATTGATTTTCTCCAAGCATTTACTTCCTGTTTGATATAATATCAAATAACAAATTGACGTGTCTGACCAAATCGGGCTTCCACCACTGGCAACGTAATTTCCACCGGAATGTTTTTCGGTTCATTCTCCCTGAAATTCGGCAAAACAAGACCAAGCAGGCACCGGAGGAGAAATCACGCGCGTAAATTGAAATCGATCGTGCAGGCAAGCTCGAGAGCTCCGTCATCAATGTCGAATTAGCTCGCCAAAACCCGAAAGAACACATATACGTTCCGAGCGAAACTTTGGCGATAATTTTTTTCCTCGGCCCCGTGGCTTGGAAAAAAGTGCCCCGCAAGCCTTACTTGCAGTAGGGCGTGAAAAGGGCGGCGGCCATTTTAAGCTCACCTCCACGCGAGAGAACGTAACTTCATCCCCGGGCGTTAGCCCGCATGTTTTAAAAAATTTCTCCTTCGCTCTGGCGTCGGAGCAGGTATAGAGGGGCGGAGGGGGAGAACCCATAAATCGCCCCGGCTGCGGGAAAAATCTGTAAAACATTTCGCCGGAGGCCCATAAATCCAGCGTTAAGGTGCAAAGAGAGCAAATTCGCTCGGGTACCGCTAGAGAGAAAAAGGGTAGGGGGGGGAGGTAAAATTCGTGAGGGAAATCGGAAGCTACAGCGCTGCAGTTGTACAGTTGTTGCGACGTCGATGCCGAAGAGGAGCTCCACTGACCTTTTAAAAAGTTCGACGCTCACAGTTGCAAAGTTTCTCTTTTTCAACCACTGCCAGTAGGACGACTCCGCGTCTCCCGTCCTTATGTTAATTCAGAGCTATACGCCACCCGCTGCGGCTGAACTTGAAAAACTTTTTTTCTTCACTCAAACACCGTGTGTATTCTTTCGCAAGCGAGTAGAAAAATAAAAAAAAAAAAAAAAAAGGTTTGGCTTTTCCGTCCGTTCGCTCGAGGAGCCAAAACTGATTTGACGTCTACGGAACACTCGGACAAATGTTACTTATCTGCGACAGATGATATCAGCGGCCGAGGCTTCCGAACATCTGCCGAGGCTGCCTTCCCAATATTTCCACCCTCCGATCCGTGTCTCCTCTCCCAGGGATGGAAATAAATATTCCACCCCATTTCGAAACTCTATACCTGCGGATACGGCCTTTCTCCTCTCGGTTTCTTTTTTCTCGTCGTCGGTTTCCTCGGTTTCTTTTATTTTTTTTTTATTTTTATCAGATTCAATTATTTTTTGTATATTCCAACGGATCGGGAGCACATGCAAAGCCGATGATTTTCCTCTCTTGTTCCAAATGAGGGAATCTGTATGCCCGTTTCGTCGTTTGATATCGCGATGTGACGCTCGTATAGCTCCGTGGGTGATGTTATTAAATTTGAATAATTTATCCCACCGCCCTTTACACGTAAATATACGACAACAAATTGGATACATGTGTTTGATTGGAGGCCCTGTAGAAAAAAAAAAAAGAAAAAACTCATCTCGCTTACATTCCAAGTTGGCGGGGGGTGTTATCCGATTGCGTTCATTTGAACGAGGTAGGCAGGAAAAAAAAAGGGAAAAGAGAGGGGCAAACAGCCAGAAAACCGCGGCATTGAAGTTTAATAGAATTTTTAAGCCGGCCGAGCGCGCGGTCGAAATAATTTACAGTGGAAAAATGGGGTTGGGGGTAAAAATCGCATCGGCGAGACGAGGAAGAGGGGAAGAAAGATCCGGGGAAGCTGGGACTCCGTCATTACCTCTGTTTGTCGGTCGCCGTGGAGAAACGTGCGAATGTATACACGTAGAGAGAGAGGAAAAGTAGGCGATACGGCGAAAGGTTGACGCGCGAAAGGGGCTCTCGAAAGTCTCGGGTGCCTCGTTAAAACGATCCTTTTCCCTTTCTCTCTGTTTGTATGCATGGGGTGCCCACTATAGTAGCTCGTTGTACCTCCAGCGATTCTCTTTCTACTTGTTATTTTTCCTCTTCTTTCGTCTCCTTCTTACTTCGCTCCTCGCGCTCTCGAGGATCCCCGTTTCGACTCTTGGCCAACAAAGGCCGTCACATTCGGCTCGCGGGAGAGGAAACATTCATCAGCTCCGCTGCAATTACCAAACTATACACGACCCTTTTCCAATTCACCATTTGGGTCACCCTGTACTTCTTTATTTATTTATTTTTTTTTTTTTTTCAATTTCCAAAATTACGTTCGAAAAAAGCGCTCTCGCATTCCAAGGGAAAAAACACCGATCCCCACTTTTTCCGGTGTTTTTCATTCAATTATTCCAGTCTCGTGTGCTCCGCATAAATAATAACGGGGGTGGGGGCGGTAGGTGGTCACATTACGAAGATTTTCCTCGCCCGATACTCGTGCACGCAAACGTTGTTTGTTTTCATTAGCATAAACGAGGGACACCTCCCTTATTTTCGTGATTTTAATATTACGCAATAAATACACGCTGGCAGGTATGTATCCCTCGCCCGGGCAATCGAGACTCCGGCAGTGGTTATCTGGGCCGAATACCAAGTTGGGCATAAATTTTAATAACACACGCGGCGCCAGAGCGAAGGAGGAGAAGGTTCAATTTGTGAAACGACCGCGAATGGTATACATACCTACATGCGATATCTCCCGAAAGAGAGGAGGAAAAAAAAAATTACACGTGTATGAGTACGTATACGATGGAAAAGCTCGAGTATATGTATATGTGTTCAAACAAAAGGAAGAAAACGAAAAATTGGTACGCCAGAGTCTTGCATTGCACTTCAAACGATTCATATATGAGAAGAATCGGGGGAGGGGTGGATAGTTGCAGTAGCACCGGCATCCCTTTCCGCGGCCATAAACTTATTTTTGCTCCGTAGATGCTCGGGTTCCTTTGAACTTTGAAATTTGACAGTTTCGCCCGAGGGATCGGGCAAAGGAATATTATTTACACACACACACACACGTACTCTAGCGCGCGTACGCTTGAAGCCGGCTGCATGTGTGTATAACATAATACCGACATATCGTCTCTGAAATCGGACTTTTAAACTTTCGAGTGGAAACGTCGGGGTTGGGGGTGGGGGGAGGTGTATGCAGTAGCTCCTTGACTTTGCCTCCTATATGCTCTCACCAGCAGCAGCGGGAGCAGCTCAACTTTCTGTTTGGTAATCTGAGAAATTACTTTACCGCTCACGCCTCGAGCTTTCCCCGCGCTCTTTGAGCCCTCCGACTCTCTTTGCTCGACTTGCTCAATTTTTCCCTTTGGCCCGTACCGAGCACTTACCATCAAACTAGTTTATTTAATTAAAAACTCACCCCCCAAAACCATTACTCCTACTTCGTACACCCCGTTTATCCTTGAAATTTCTATTTCGACTATCTAGTTGTCTCTCGATGGATTGTGTTCACTTGGCAAACTTTGCTGTTTTCTCAAATATTTCTTGTTTCCTCCGCTCATCCGTGCACTTGTTTGAATATAAAAAATTCAAGGGGCTATGCGCGCGTTGCAAAGTCATATACTCACGGCGATCGACGCGTGTTTTCTCCCTCCCTCGTGGCGAGAATTTTCCTTTTCTTCGAATTGGTGTGTAGAGAGAGATAAAGCGAGTGGCGTTCCCAAGATCTTTTTTTTTTTTTTTTTTTGTTTCTCCTGCAGACCCCTTGTCGAGTGCAGTTGGCGCGGTGCGGGCGAGGATTAGGCGGAAATTCCTCTGCTGTCTCTTGATCGCTCTATTTTCGTCCGGTTCTCGGACATTTTTATCGGAAACTTTCGTGCGTTTCTTGTGTACCTACCCGTGCTTTTGCGGAGCCGGTCAATTTGGGCTTCCTTTTTTCCCGAAAAGTTGGTCAAAGCGCCGAAAAACCCGAAATCGCAGGTACGAGAACTCTGGGGAAAAATAAACGAAAAAAGGGGGAAAAAATTGCTCGAGGGGCAGAAATGGGGGAGAAAAAGCTGTCTGTATCTTTTAATTATAGAGCGCGTCGGGTGGAGCGGAAAATTTCAATCGCTGCCGAAAACCTTTTTAACGCTCGCCTGAGCGCCGCGGACGTGTCATATACCTATACACAAGTAGCTCAGGGGCATCTCCGGAGCATCCGACTGTTTCATCGGTGGAGGCGAGCAGGTTGTCTAGGTAGACCCGACAAGTAACAACACCATCCTTTTTTTTTTTTTTTTTTCGGTGCAGAGGGGCAACGTCGGCCCCCCGGGCGCCTACGAAATCGATTTTCCTCGCCGTACGTGTACTTGCGGAAGCACGGCTCGCTCGCGCGCTCAAAAATCGACAGAGTCGCGCTCTAGTTACGCGGGGCAAAAAGGCTCCCCGGTAATTGGGATCTCCACTCGTTTTTTCTCGTACTCGTCCGTCCTTCTTTTTTCTCTCTCTCTCTCTCTCTTGCGCGAGCTATGTCGATGTTTACATTTGACGCTCAGGTGTGATTCTTTTTTTTGCAATTCCTTTTCAGGCCCCTTTTTTCACCTTTTTACTCATCGCCACAGTGTTGCGCGATGCAGCTTCTAGGTTGGAAATATATGTCGTATTTTAATTATACGGGTCGTGCACAACTACTCACACTTGATAAACTTACACTGAAAAAAAAAAAAAAAAAAAATTTGTTTATTTATATCAACGTTCATACGAATAAATGTACCAATAAATAAACACACATTCAGATAAAGTGAATTCTTTTACAAATCAAGTAATTAAATTTCAATCAAATGAAAAATTTCTTTGAATAGATTTGAATAAATATTCATGCCGTTCAAAGAAATACAAATATACAGTTGCTTGTATTCGTACAAACGTTTATTTGGATTGAAAAAAAAAAGTATTTAAAAAAATGACAACAATCGAGGTCGAAGAGTAAAACTAAACGTATTAATCGGTTCGTGGCTCACATAACACGGTAGCAATTACCACTTGATGTTAATGTAGTTGGTAAGGTATAAGCAATGCAGAGTCTAAACGTCGATGCATCACTTGCCAAGCCCCACGTGAATCCACGAGGGAGTGAACGTTAATAGGTAACGACGTCGAGTAGCTCCCCGTTCTCGAAAGTTCCAACGTAAAGGGAGATATAGCACGTGGCGTTCGGCGCTTCATAAATTTTGACAAGAGTCCCGCCACGTATAGGTATACGCGAGGGCCCCGAAATTTCGCTGAGCCGAACAAGTACACATTCAAGGGGCTAAGCCAAAAAAAAAAAAAAAAAAAAAAAAAAAAAGGGACCGAGAACGAGCTCGCAACTGTATACGTGCGCGCACCCGGGCTTTTTTTCCCTCATCCCTCGCGTTTTAACGATCTTTCATTCGCAAAGCCTCTCCCTAGCGCGCCCGTACAATACGCGCGCGCTCCTTCCCTCCTCGGCCTTTGTGCTCCTTTAGCTGCTCCCGCGCGTCCCGCTTTTTAAATGGGCCCCCTCCTATACTTTTGCGCCTCTGCAACTTACCTACCCGAAAAGATTCTGTACACTTTTATTTCTCTCGTTGCAGCACGCGGGTAAGCGCCCCACCAATTTTAGTCCCCTCGAACAATTTAAACTCCCGCAAAAAAAAAAAAAAAAAAAAAAACTGTTTAATTCCATCAAAGCGCGCGGGCTGAACTTTGCGCTCGTCTCAGCAGCGACACTCTAACCCCCCCCCCCCTCCATCCCGAAACTTCAATATCCATCGCTGTTGGTTTTTACCATTTCATCGATCGATGTCGAACAACCATATGTATGTACGTGTAGGTGGAAGGTTGGTACGACACTCAGACAAGCGGGCGCGAGAGCCCTTCATTAATATAGACACTCCTTGAGCCAATGCCATTATCCGCGATAGCTGGATGGGAGTACGTATCACCCCCGCGCAATCAACTCGGAGGATCGACGGATTTCCATCGTCGTCTTACAGTTTCGGCGCTTTAAGGAGCAACGGGGAGTACTTGTACGTAATTGTTTGCGCAAGTCGATAGGCGCAATTTGGATTATTGTATGCATTATAGGTTCGAGCTTCCGAGGAACGTATTGCCATTAGTTCGCTCAATGCAGCTGGGGGCTCCGAAAGTTGATCGACGCGGTCGCTAATTAATTGTTTTTCGGATCGAGGATTTGCTTCTCCTTCCGTACAGGTGTAATTTGCGAGACGGGGTTATTTTCACCGAGTAAGCGAAATTGAGGACCTCCGGTGCTCGCTCGCTCGTGCGCGTCTGTTTTTCCCATGAATATTTCGAGCGACTTTCGGGTTGATTAAAAGAGAACCAGGTGGCTGTGTGAAATTTTTTTTTTTTTTCCCTCTCGTGGCGCGATATTATAACTTGTGCGGGCGTCTATTCGTATAATCAGGGCGCGAAAAAAAAAAGGGACATTCCGCGGGCGCGGCTTGTTGTACGTGTACGCGAGCGTCGAGATAACGCGTAATTTATCTCTCTCGACACCTCGGCTTTGTCTACAGAGGACACGCGTCATCGTCATGCCTCGTGTGTACAGAGAGTGGAGCGTGAAATTACGAAAATGCACATGAAAAAGAAAAGAAAATTTCGTTTCGATACTTGGGATAGTTTTGCGATGTAGCTCGTGTTTCCTGGATTTTCTCTCCGGCGTCCCCCCCTCCCAAGGAGCTACATGTCGAGGAGAACTTTTTTCGTGCACCGGGCGTGTTGTGCACTTGGAGGATGCGCAGAGAGAACTCGACGAAATTGGGTCAAGAAGCTACAGATGTAGCGCCGAGGGGGAGCATAATTGTGAAAAAAAGACTCTTTTTTTTTTTTTTCGTTTCTAGACCGTTGGAGCTTCCCCCACTGTATACTTACTCGTCGCTGGATGATCGGCGCAAAAACAAAGTTGTAATTACAAACTGAGGCAGGTGTACTCTCCGCGCGTCATCCAACATCGACGTGCCCAGGGAGACTGAAAAAAAAAAAAAAAAACAATGCCCCTCCTCCCACCTGCAAAGTCTCGCAGGTACATATACACGTGTGAAATACGTGTCACATTCGGGCGGTAATTCAGTGCCTCGGCGCCGCTCGAATCTGTGTCAGCCCCCGCGACAGGGTGACCTTTTTCGGAGGTGGGGGGTGAATCGAAGCACCGCCGAGGCGTAAAAAGCGGCGTAGCGAGAGGGATGGGGAGGGGTCCTCGTTCAACAGGCAAAAGTATGAATACGTTAATTAATTCCGGGCGGTAAAAAGAGAGTCCATACGACGACAAGCAGCGCGACTTCCTCCGTGTGTACCCATATCATCCGCGCGACCCCGTCTCTTATTATTCTTCCTCTGTCTCTGCGACTTGCGGGACGGGGAGTTGGGGTGGCCTCGGATATCGCCAGCCATCTGCTTTTATTTTTCAACTCTCGGCAGCTGTGCTCAGCTCCTTTCATCTGCATGTTTTTTTTTTTTTTTTTTTTTTTTTATTTCCTTCCCCCCCTGGTTGTTCCCTTTTTCTGCTGATCCAGCTCGATTTTCCGGGTTTGTGTATAAGCGCGGCTGATTTATTCGGACGAGGGTGGAAGCCGTCTGTTTTTCTTTTTTATTTTTTCGAGTTAATTAGCTTTTTGAATTATTGACAATTTTATAATTGGATCGATAACGTCATCCACGCGTAACGCTCAATCGGATCATCGTCTCTCGTTAAATTACGAAATTCTGTTGGCGCAAATACATACGCGTGGTTTTAATTAGACCTGCAAAAGAAGCGTCGACAGTTTCATCTCTCGATAATGAACTCTGGAACTTAGTTGGCGGGTAAAAACACGTATAAACAAAATGTTTTGAGCAAGGGCAAAAAGGGAGGAGGGAAAGAAATGGTACAAACAAGAAGTGCATTGGGTATTAGCTTCATCGCAGCTGTGGTGTAAGAGAATTACTCCGATTCCTACCGTATAAACACGGCTCGCGGAGCCCGACTTAACGGCGCAATAGCCCGCCGATTCAAAAGAAACCGTTCGCTCGCTCGACTTCCGCTCCGTACTCCAGCCGACAAAGCAAAGGGCATTGAAGCCAAACGGCACTCATCCTCACGCGCAAAGGCTCGCAGAGAAAAAGCCAAGGGGGCGGGGGGTAGTTGAGCGCGGAATGAGCTTTGTCCGCAAAAGATGCCCACCCGTAATAGGAGCGGGTACACAGAGGCAGGAGTAGCAGCTACGTAAACAGCTAACACGCGCACAAGCGCAATGGAGGAGGAGGAGGAGGTACGAGTGGCAGGAAATGAATTCCCAGCTGGCGCTCTCAAACGCAGCGAGCACGGCCCAACGTCCCTCTCTCGCTTCCCTTTGCCCTCCATCAAAGCGCAAGGAAACAAAGCCACCGCGGCCACTGCACTATACGTATATATATATACATATATATGTGTGTGTATATACGCGACAATGAGCGGAACACGGCCGTGGGTGCATATACATATATACACAGGCACGGGGTGCACGAGCGTCCGACCGTTACGGCACTCGATACTACTGCGTACGCCCTGACGCCGACTGTTACTACTGCCACCGCCGCCACCGCGACAGCTGTACACGGGCTATGATGGAACCGTCGCTCTTTGCTCGTCAACTGTCCGGTGCAATTTGCAACTTTGCGGCCAGGTGCTCTCGATTACGAGACACCCCCCCCCCCGCACCGCCGTTGCCAAGTAAGTCCGTTGCCGCCCATTGGACCGACTCTTTCTCTTCTTTGTTAAATGTATACAATGAATAAAAGGACTCCTTATTGCACCTTATTTGATACACGTGTGGAAAATATAACAATAACAATACTCGTGGAAAGCGGAGAATGCGTCGGTAGGGAGGGGGGGGAGAGTTGGGTAATAATTTCCGGGTGCGGCCCAGCTCGTGTGTGTTATTTCAAATTTCACTCGGTGCCCGCAGAAGCACTCGGCTACCCAATGGTCATTAAATAAGTTGGGACAATGAATATGCAGTGTACGTTTAATACCTGCTTTCGGCGTATACGTATATATACACCTCCCTTTGAGTTAACCATTTGCCCTGCAGCGTGCGGTCGAGAGCAGGACTGCAGAGAGAGAGAGAGTATACCTTTATATAGCTCGGACTGTTTGGTATGCGAGGCCCTCTGCACCCAACCCGCAAGGACGACGACTCGAGAAAAGCTCCTCGGTCGTCGTGATGCGTCGTCGCACGTGAAAAGGGCTCTCCCTCCCCTCCCACGCCCGGCTATCCTTGTGTATTCTCTGTACGTGTGAGTGTCCTCTGACGTTGCCACTCGTCACTCATTAGCACCTCGCGGTTCTCTGCAGTGTACAGCTATACGTGTATATATATGCCTAAGCCAGGCAAAGGGCTCGTTAGCGACGAACGAGATAAGCTCGAGGCACGGGATGAAAGGGGAGTTAGTGGGGGGTGCTCTCCCTGCATGCGTCAATTTTCAGTTCCGCGCGTGCAGTGCTGGATCTATACTTGCCACCGCCTCCCTCTTAACTTATTACAAGTCCGCCACCGCAAGCTGGACTCGGGGTCGTTCCATGCCAGTTGTGTGTATACCCTTGGAAAAGATTGCCCGTCTCTACCCTTTTTTATTCCGCAAAGCTCGAAATTTGTTTTTCCCCGCCACAAAGGAAGCGCTTGTGACGTCTGTACGCGCATCGTGCGGGAATCCATATTGAAATCGACTGTTTTAACATCAAATGCAATACGCGCACGTTCAATGGTGCACCGCAAAAAGCTTCCCCCTCGTCGGTTCGAGTATCGATCTTTCGGGCGTGTGTGTTTTTTACATAGCAACCGATTCCTGGAAACATGCAAATTCTCGCCTCGATCCATCTCGCTACGCATGAGCTTTTTCTTTTATAGCCCCACAACACATTATGTACATATATGTGCACCGAACGCAAACGACAGCGTGGTAAATACAAGACTGGAGGTTCTTTGTGATACAAAGTATATGTATATACCTCGTATAATTACTTTTAGGGGCCGATTGCGCAGCGAGAGAGAAAAGTCGAGGGCATGAATATAATTATGTAGGTATACATAAAACGCTTCATTAGCGTCGTTTTGTGCAGCGAAACTTTGACAATTACGGCCGCGACAAAAGCCGATCAACGAGCGCGCGGCTCCCGATACGTGTATACATGTATACCGAGAGAAGTGCGGCGTAAAAAGCTCATTAAACTCCCGGGATTCATCGCTCCCGTGTATACATATATAAATGCCCACCCCGCACTGGCGTCTATATATACTTGGTGTTGTAGAGCCACGCCGTTTGGAGAGTTATTGTGGACACCGAAACAATGACAATTATGCCCCGCGTCCCCCCGAAGAGTTGGAGCTCGGCATAACAACAAGTAGATAACGGACCGGCATCTTTGGTCAAAGAGAGGGTGCCCTCGTATCATAATACCACGCAACATAAACAAAAGCCCCCGTTTTGGTATGGTTCTGGCGCGGCACACCCGTTGTACGTGTGTACACCTACATATACTTATATAGACATAGGGGCTGGAGGAGGAAGAGAGTCTCGAGAGGTGGTGGCCTAATCCGGGCTGCTCATTAGCCGGATAGACCGAGCCACGTCAAAGCGAGCAGGTCCCACAGCTGAATCTCGTTCCTCCTCGGCTGTATGTATACGTATACGGTCTCGTTTTCGCCTCCTAGACGTGGCACAACGAAACTAACCGAGTATATATAGCTCCACGCGCGTGTATACGTCCGTTCGTTCGTTTGCTCGGTGCAACGCTGTGGGGCCAAGTTTTCTTCATTTCGCGTGTGTACCTACTTACCCGGTGATTTGTTCCCAATGTAACTTTCCCCGGGGGGTTGGGAGGGGCCAATCGAAGCTGTAGTTGACTCTGTTAATGTTTCTCTTGTAAATCACGGAGCGGTATATAGGTATGTTGCAGGCCGCCCCTCGTCTTTTCATCTGCTTTTTAAATGGGGAGGAGGAGGAGGAGTTCGAGTGGACAGGAAGCGTAAGAGAAAGGGGGGGCTAAACTTTCGGATCGGCAAACTTTTTGGGCAAACAGGGGCAGCAACGAGCCATCGGTGGAGAGTCGTTAGGACAGCCGATGCCGGACGATGACGATGGCGTTAGGAGAACCCTCCCCCGGGGATGTGGAAAAGATTCGAAAGGAGGAGAAAAGTTCTGGCCTTCCTTTTCGTTACACGTGTACTTTTTCCATTACACGGCGCGCCTTCACCATGGAGCTCTATACACTCCGTATGGGGCTGCTGTCTTGGTTTTTGGATTAAGACCTCTTTAATTTAACTTTTTTTTTTTTTTTTTTTCAAACCATCGATTTAACTTTTTAATTCTGTTTGCATTCAAACAGGCTACATGCGGTTTGTTCTGTTACATTCATTTGACACAAATGTCTCTGTAAAAAATTCAATATTTCAGGCCAATGCCAACTATTATCATAGAGTAAAAAGATACACGAAACTTGCGAAATTTTGAAATAATTTAACTTGTGTTGTTCGGTAAATTACCCAAAATATTCAAGCGACACGCAGGAGGGCGGGGGGTGGAAGAAGATTTGTGCGGGCGCGTGGGGTGAAAAACGACGTGCATTCCTGGAAAGGGTCGGAAAAAGCTTATGCTGGGTGGGTCGCGGATGTAAAAAATTGCGCGTGTTTAGCGTAAAATTGGGACACTTTTTGGGGTGCACCGCCACAAATGTGAGACGGGGTGCGTATGACCGATGCCCCGAAAAGCAAAAAAAAAACAGCTGCTAACTGGCGCTTAGGCAGAGGGAGGAGAGGGACTGCAATTACTCGGCGCGTCAACGCAACATCCGGTGATGCTGCGGCGCAATTAATTGTCGCAGTAGTCGTCGGCTGGAGGTACACACCGGCGGGTATTATTTGCGCGGTGGGTCTCCCTTCCTCCGGCCCGACAAGACAAATATCCAGGAGGAGGACTAATGCAGCGCAATTTTCGCGTCCCGCGGCTATATAATACACGCTACTGGCGGCGCGCACAAGACCGGGACAAGTGGTGTAAAAGCGGGAGCAGCTTGCTCGAGTTGAGGACTTTGGGACGCTGCAGTCTCGTTCTCTGTATACCTCTTTGGGCTGGCACAGGACGCATAATAAGGGGATTATCCCGCAAAACGGATTATGCTAAGCGCGATGAGCCTACTGCACTCCATTATACCGTGGTGCGCTCTTGTTGGTTAGCAGCGCGACCGTGACTTTGTTGCGGGCCGTTGTGCGCTTCGGGGTGGCGGATCTCTGCTACTTTATCCATTTGAAACTCCCCTAATCACGCAACACCGGCTCCGTGGATTAATTTGCGTCCCGTGGATTGTTTGTTGCCTGAAACAACGTCATCTCACCCGTACATCTATAACTTTGGCTTTCTACGTACACCCGATTGTTTATATATATAAAAACAAGAACAAAACATTACTGAAACAAAAATCATCAATGGCCGATACGCGTATCCCAAAACTAATTTGGGAGCTTTCGGTCAAGTTCGCTATTAAATAGCCAGTGCCATTTTCAACACAGTTACCTTCAGTGCGAATTTACATCAGAGCGACCAAACTTTTTTTTCCCCTCCGAGTATCGATAAATATAACTCGGCTCGGTAGAGAATATCGCGTCGATTGAGGGGGTAAATATATTTCTGACGGCGTGTACTTTTTGGCAGCGAAAAGAAAGCAAGATAATGGCTTCAAGGTTTCCCGATTCTCGGGCATATTTCTCTCGGGCTCCGGGGCTAATAAAAATAATCCCGTGAAAAGTGGCGCAATAAATATACGAGACTTCTATCAAAAAAAAAAGGAAAGGGGGGAGGGTACCTCACGCGGTGTATACTGCGGCACTCGGGAGGACGCCAACCTTACTATAGGCCCATTTACTTTAAGAATAGTGGCAAAGGTACTCACTTATATAGTGCCGAATTCCCTAAATACCGTGACTTTTTTTCTTTCCCCATCGCTGAGTGGCAGTGTACATCTTGCAGGCAAGGGAGTCGGGGGAAGATCCGGGAGCGATAAGAAGGGCCATTAAAGTGTCGTCTTTGCCCTTACTTTCCTGGTACTTACACCTAAACAACTACGGCTACTGTATAGTCCCCGTTGGGAGCAAAGCGGGCGGATTAATGGAGATTTATTTATAGGTCGTCAACGACATCGGAGCCGACATTGTTCGCGCGCTCGCACGACCTATCGCGTGACTTTCCTTTTCCTCTATACCCACATATATATACATATACGAGCCGTTTTTTTTTTTCGCGAGTTTCTCCGCATTCGCGGATATTCGTGTGCACAAAGGGTCGTGTGTATAGAGTTTTTAAATCCATGCATACAGGCGCAAGAGCTCTGCTGTAAAATCAGGAATAAAATAAAATCAACACCTTAGACGGAGACCAAGTGATCTCTATCTAAAGGTTCTTTGTTCGTCGCTCCATTCGTTGAATACCAAAAAACAAATGTACATTCAAATAAAACGAACATTTACTTCAATCAAATAATAATACATTAAATCAAACGAATCATTTATTGATAACGTAATACTTAAATAAATATTTGTTTCGTGCAACGAATTATTGAATTCTATACAATTTATTGGTACATTTAATATATAATTTGTTTGTATTGGCGTATAAACGTTTATCTCAGTTTATTTGAATTAAACAAATTTTTTTTTTCCAGCAAATACTGCAGTTGCATGAAAATAAACAACAGAGTGTATGACTTGTCTATAGGTGTACAATATATGAATCAAAAGACTGAATAATGGTGTCTGGGAAGTAGAGGCGCGAGACAGCCCTGCAAATCTCATTGGCAGGCGCCAGGGTGTGGGGGGAGGTCGTTTTTCCCTGAGAAAACAATAAATTCGCCCGCCAAATGACGTTTGAATAATCCAGGCCACGGTATACCACTCGTTATAGCCTCGAGGCCCTCTTATACTCGGTGAACTCTGTTGCATCCTCGTCGTCGCCAGTCTCGAATACATGAATTCTCGACGAAGCAGCCCAGGGCGGGTAAGCCCCCAACAAAAGTAATAAATGCACTTGCCCCTCATCTTTTTAATACATCCATTTTCCGTGGCACTGCCGATAACTCGATACGGCGTGCGCGTGCATACGCGGATGAGAGAAAAAAAAAAGAAGCACCTGCTCGGGATGCCCCCGCCTTCTCCAGATTTACCCATCAGAAACTCATTTTCCGCTTGCCATGACGTCTCGTTTCCTTTTTTTTTTTTTTTTTCCACTCGTCGGATACAATAATAACAACAATGATAACAAGGCTCTCCCCGATTATTCCTTATCAATACGCACATTGGTACACCAATTCAGCATAGACGCACTCCTGATTTGTATACACGCGCGGGGGGGGGCGCTATCTGCCCTCCTCAACTTCTAATAGCCTTAACACGAAGGGGGGAGGAGAAGGAGGTTAGGGGGGGGGGTTCTATTTTCCCTTGTATTTCTTTTCTTCGTGCCACGCGCAGCGGCTCTTAGGGAAAATCTCGCTCTTCTTCGATTTCTCGCTCCCGGACCTTTTTTTTTTTTTTTTCCTCCAACTCCCCTCTTCCTTATCTGCGCGCTCCGATTTCCACGGATTTGCTCTTCCCCGGGGCACGGCCGAGAGCTGCTTTTTGCCCCATCGCCTTCTGCTTCCCTTCCTCTTCCTCCTTAACGCTGGGTAGATTTTTTTTCCTTTTTCGATTTTGTTGCCTTCCTCCTTTATTTCCTTTTTTTCTTTTTTCTTGTTTTGCTCGCGACAATCGGATCCCGGAAAGCAATTAGAATTTTGCCAATAATACCTTTGTCTTTGATGGGAATGGAATTGATCGCGGATCCATTGCTCTGGTATTGTCGTCGCGAGTTTTACACCCTGGCACCTTTCGTTGGCCAAAGGCAATGGAGTTTTTAATTTATTCCTCCGAAAGGATATCGAGCGCTGAAAATAAAATGAAAAAAGTAAAAAATACGTCGTAGTTTTGCCCGACACGGTATGTGCAAATTTCAGAATTGGGAAAAGTAGTAGTAGAAGAGAGAGAGAGAGAAGAGGGGCAATAACGAAATTCAAAGGGAGAAACGTCGAGTCAATTCGGAGGGATGTTTTCATCGTTGAGTCAATAGCTACCCTCCCCCGCTCGGACCCTCCCTTTTCATCTCAGCGTCCCTCTGGAGTATACACTGCAAAGGACGAAGGGATGCCCATCGTATGCTCTTCTTTATGTAAATTTCCTTTGAATGTCCCCCTCTGCACTTCTCCAAAAGCTTTCCGATATCGGGGACCTATACATACACATACCCCCGTGTACCAATAAATTTGGATGGAGAAGGGTGTTGTAAAAAGAAAAATCAAGGCGCTACGACTTTTGCCGTCGCTTTTTGTATCCTGCAGCTTAGCTATATGAAATTAAAAGGGAAAAAATCTCGCGCTGAATCTCCATCCTCCTCCTCGAGTATCCATCAAAATGAAAATCCACACTGCGCCCATTAGCATCGGATATTACTACGAACCCTTTTCCTCCAAAAGTGGGCTTTATCGAAGGTCTCGCTTCGATATTCATGAACAAACTCGGCTTTCCAAGGGGAAAAAACAAATTCATCGTCCTCGGCCCCATTTTTAGATGTAAATCACAGGTATAAGTATATATACCTATCGATTGTACAATGGCCCTTCATAAAAGGATTTTACGCGCTCAATCGGCTTGTATATAGGTATTCGTATAAAGCTATCGGAGGATTCAAATGTCGTGGCCTCAAACTCCTTCAGTGTTTATTTTTGCTCCGCCCGACGCATTGGGATGCGTTTCAGCGTGACGTGACGCCGTACACAATTAAACAACAACCGTATAGGCAAGCCTGCACGTATATATACCCATTCGAGGCTCGCACAATGAACTATGAATAAACTATGCCGCAGCTTAGAGGGGGAATATACAGCGCGTGCGGAATATTTCGTTGACGGCGGTCCGTTAGGACGTACAATACGCGAGAGACCAGCAGCAACAGTATACATATATATACACTGTTGTACATTAGAAGGAGCAAGGATTTGGGAGGAGGGGGGCCCCAAAGCTGCGGAAACTTTGAGTGGATAAATAGACAGCGGGCCGGGGGGGGGGCGGATCTTGATGGCCGGTCGCTGCCGTTGTTGGGTGGGAAAAATAATTCGCATAGCTGGGCGTCAGTTTCGCTTTGCGTGCCGTGGAATTTAAACTGCTGCATAATGTATGCACATTGTACAACGCAACGTTTTGCGCCGTACCTCTCGGCACGCAATTTTGAGCATTGACGAGCTTTGCGTCGGACTTACAATCATTATATCGATGATTATTTAACTTTGGTTTGAGTAACACATGTTATTTATTTCTTTTTTTCTTTTTTTCTTTTTCCAGGTCTCAAGGAGTACAGGGATACTGTCGCACTTTGTCAATCTGAACATTGTGACGCCAGAAGCGTTCATACTCGGCGGGGACGAGCACCACGTCGACGTCGGATCTATAATAAGCCTCGTCTGTATTATAGAAAAGGTAAGGGTAAAGCCAAAAAAAAAAATCTACTTGAAATTCAAGCTCCGATGTACAACAGCCACATCTGGCAACGTATACGGTATCGCATAGCTGATGCGTATCGAGAGAGAGAGAGAGAAATCGAGATAAATAGAGAAAACATGTCGAATGATCGAAGGGAGGGGAAGGCCGTATTAGAGTACACGCACCACGGCTCCTCCAAAGCCTTAATTACATTTCTGAGCCATACGTATACGTATACATGTACAACGCACATATGAATAGCAATATATGGTTGGGGCACTGCCGCATTTATGAATGATAGTACACAGCCTCTGCACTGCCGACTGTACGGAAGGCTCGCTAGGAAATCACCTCTCGAAGCGTGCCATCATCGCGTTCCATGAATACCTACCTACATCAGGGTCTATAGACTTTGCAAGAACTGCACACGGGGCGCCTACGTACAGGTTTACGTGGGGTACGGTTAGCAGGTGGAGGGGAAAAAAAAAAATGAGAGCCGACATCGCCCGATGAACGAGCGCGAGTAGAATTTTCAAAGCTCGCTTTTCAGCCCGAGACTCGTCGAGTGTGCCGTATATATATGCACGGGCTCCGAAGTGCACGCGCGTATATATATGTATACGCAACCAGCTTGTATTATGCACATTCGGCGAGAGCGAGAAAAAAAAAAGGGGAGGAGGCAGGCAACTCTTGACCTGGTAATCCTCCCGGCGTTTGTTCGCCCCCCCCCCATGCCCCCTAATCCCTGCTCCACTCCCAAGCACGAGAATACTGTATGAACCTGCTCTACCCGCTGTTGTTGTACCCTATACTCCTCTTGGTTCCATCGTCCCGTGAGATGGCGAAACAAAAGTGAGATACAAAGACGCTGATGATGATGATGATGATGATGATGATGATGATGAAAGCCTTCGGATACATTGAACCGTACATTTACGTACGAGCGCGAAGATTTTTTTTTGTTCTCTTCTGTTACAGCCGCGTCCTCGTTGGTATACACCGAGCAAATCGGCAATGTACGCGGTATATACGTGTATTTCCTAGGGGGTAGGTATATTTACAACCCTTGCAAAGTACGGCTTTTAATTTTAAACGTTTAACGGGGTGGGGGGGCGTCATATTTAATATGCACCCGGTGGGGGGGGGGGGGTACAACGAATCGCAAATAATAATAATTAAGCGCACGCGATACGTGGAGCAGATTAGGGTGGGTGTGTGCACGCGTGGCCACGCACGTATATATATCACGCGGAGTCGAGGCCATGGGAGTAACGTGTATACGCAAGGAATAGGGTGACACTGATTGGCATATCAATCGCGATGCTTGTCGGGAGATATATATTATGTATATGGGGGACTCTCATGTCCCACTTTTGGCCCCCTCGCACAAAACGGAAGAAAGAGTCCCGGAGCTATAGCTCCCCCCCCCCCTGGCAGAAGGAAATAGCCGGCGCGCATGTCGAGCGAATTAACGTCACCCCCTTTGTGAGGAGGCTCGCGTGAGAGAGGTGGTGCGCCCGTCGAGTGTCCATGGAACTCCTTCATATTCGGCGGAGCCGCTTCCTATAATTACATCGACGAGCCATATCGGCTTCTCTCTCGCGTCTTACTTTCATACCTCGGCGCTTTTTCCTCCACGCGCCGATTTTCTCTTCCTACCCCCCTGTCCCACACATTCCGCGCTCGCGAATACTCCTTCCTCCTCCTCCTGGTACGCGAGGGTTTGTTCTTGTAATATTATACTCGAAGATAAATTTCGAAACGACCATTTAGTTTTTTTTTTTTTTTTTTTTTTCTGTCTTTCTCTCTAACTCCAACTGGATGAATCGTTGTCGTTTCCCGTGCCCGAATCCCTGCCTCTTCGAAACGGTCATTAGAGTAGATCTTCATCGATCGGTACGTATAGCCGCGTATAAATAATTAGTAACGAGTTTCGTGTAGCTGCGACTCGATCGGGGTGTACACAGTATTGGTGGGCGATTTGTATCTCTCCACCCTCGCAAGTATGTATCACATATATATATATATATATATATATATATATATATATATATATATATACGTTAGCCCGTATTTGGTTTCAATTTCTGGCTTTAACGAAGCGTCTTGCGGTATGATGTTGATCATAATTTTTGGAATAACCAAATTTATGGTGGACCCAGTATTTCATCAGTTCCGCTATACTGGACACTTTTTAACGGAAAAAACCAGCGTATGAAGGCTGTAGAGTAAACAAAAAGTTAGTTTCTTCAGATTTAACACAATTACAAACGTGTATAATGCGGGACAGAAACTCCCTGTAGTCTTTTTTATATCAATCATTGAAGAAGAAAAAAATTGATCAGTTCAACGGAATAGGCGATAATTGTATTTTACAAAGCATCGATTGACAAAGCAAATTTAGAATTGACTCTCGTCTTTTGTTCGTACAAAGGTATACACCTAAGTATGTTTTAAGATCGTTTTTTAATTGTTTTTCATCATTCGCTTTCGCGCGGTGTGAGGTTTAGTTTCGTGACGTTATCTCTCTATGGGTCCAAGTGCTTTTAAGTTATATGAAAAACTCTCCTTTTGTTTTTTACTTATCGGGGTACCCAAAAGTGCCAAATTCAAATTTTAAGCTACACATCTTTGGCTATGATAAAAATAGATACCCATAAAAGCAAGGATTATTCGGAAAACTTATCAATAAAATTATCGTAGGATACGGGTAATTTGTATGGGATGGAGTGAAAAACCAAGTTTATTTATGTATAAATTCGAAATGTAATTTTATTTGACAGTAAAATCAAGTAAACAATTTGCGTTAAATGACATTTGTAATATTACAAACTTTAACGACATAAAATATATACCTAATATGTACAAATACCACGTATAAATAAATTATACACTATTTAGAAATTCTATTGACTATGATACAATCTACTTATAAACTAAATTACACTTAAAGATTTTAAGGCTACGATACAGGTTACATTTTTTTACATTTAAACGCTGTACATTCTTAATATTAGCAATAAACTTAAAATTAATATCACATGAAAAAGCTAGTTCACTTTAACACATTCGTCGACTGTCTTTTATGATTTTTTATGTATTAATGTCTCCCTTGGCCTGAGAATTTGTTTGTTCGACTATAGGCACTCACCGGTAATTGTATTCAACAGCCCGATTATTGGCTAAAAGTACACTTTTTATTATAATTATTTTCGAGCTCGTGGATATTTTTCTTTGATTGTCTCAACTCAATTTATAACTACTTAGTCCCATGGATAAAAGCACAAGAAAAAATAAAACAGCCCTGATACGTGTCCCTGGGTGCAGCGGCATCCAAAACCAAACGTAACTTTCTTCGTCAACAACGGATCTCAAGTGCCTAGTCGTAATGGGCACCCTAGGTTACGCTGGAGGACGATAAAGGGACAGGGATGGCCGCAGTGGCCAGTTCGCGCCTACCCTAAAATTTAGGGTGAACGGGCCTCGAGTGGCGGCGTCGGGGAGGCAGAGGTGGCGGCGTCTCCGGCCACGTTTGCTTGTGCTCGTCATCCTCATTGTCACCGATTATGCTACTGCCTCTTTTACTGTTTTCGCTGCCTATTCGCAGCCTGGCGTCCTGCTGCGACGATCTCTTGTAGTCCACTATGATCTCCGTGAATTTTATGATCCTCCACCGGTACAAGACCTCCTCCTTAGGGTTCTCGGCTTCTTGGGGCTTGACAGCCGAGTCCTCGGAGCTCACTGGCGATTCGGGCACAAAGATCTCGCCGTCTGAGAGCGTCAGCCCAGAGTTCCTCGATAAGGACATGTAATCCTTGCACGGAGGTTCCGTCAAATGGAGGTTGTCCAGAGAAATCCCATCAGCTACAATAAAACGAGAGAAAAAACGATTAAAAACCAATTGTTACGAAGTCATTGGTGAATGTGAAGGAAATTTTGGTGCTCACAGTGTAGAATGTCGGTGCTGTCCTCGGCTCCGCTGTCGTTTAGCTCGGCGCCGAAAAGCAGGTCGACCCCTTCGCCGAACAGGACCTCGTAATGCCGGATGAGCATCTCCGCGAGGGCAGGAATCGCCCGGCTCTGGTTGACCGAAGGACTCTCGGACCAAAGCAGACTCGGTCCACAGCACACGCCCAGATTACTCGCGCACATGAGGTTGTGCTCCGAGCGCCGGGCTATGTGGTGCAGCACGCGGATTAGGTGCGACAGCAGCGTGTAATTTGCTCTTGGTAGACGGTCCAGAATGCTGCAAACCAAACGAATGGTCAATATATGGACAATCATACATGATAAGGTAGCTCCATTACGGTAAAAATCATGGGTCGTACCTTTTGATCGTCTTGATGGGGTCCGGAGACTCGAGACTAGCCATCCACAGGGAAAAGAGGTGGGAAGTGAGAAGGGGGTCGGGCAGGGATCTCAGGAAGTCCTTAAGTAGAGCGGCCACTGCGAAGACGGGCGCATCCTCGAGGCAGCTGGTGTCGCCCGAGGACTCGATCTGGTCCCTGAGCTCCCGGACAACCCTCAAGTTGGCGGACTTGCGGAAGATGCCTTGGGTGGAAGGGCCCTTGGCGAGGAGCTGCTGCAGCATGACGAGGACCGCTTTGGGCAGGCCGTTCTCGTCGAGCCGCGCCAGATTTACGCCAAAGACGCGAGGACTCGGGGAGGAAGACCTTCGCAAGAGACCCCATACCCGGGATTTGTGCGACTTGGCGTCACCATTGATCGACGCCAGATTTCGCGCGTCGGTTTCCACGTACTTCTCGTACTTGGCAAGTCTCCGAACCTGAAAGGCAAAACGTTTGAGGTTTTGGTTAATCGTTATTTTTTGATTGGCTGCAGAAAGACAACTACATTTTTATAATTGTATCAAGAACTCTAAATTGTCGCTTGTGTCGGGGCAACATTACTCGTTTGATGAAAAGAAAAAGAGCCCTTCCCGGCATCCCGAAACTGTAATCACCGAAATTCCGAATGTACTATGCGTCATGCACACAAGCTGGGAAATTCAACTTTCTCGGTTTCTTTTCCCTGCTTCAAGTACACGTAGCGCCGGTTTCCTCGACTCGAAATGATTTATTTTTCCGAGAGCTTATCTTATCTTTACTTTCTTAAAGAGATAATCGCATACGCGCCGAATCCAACCAATTGTTTGTACACCCACGAGGAAAAATCAATGCTGTACATGGCGGATTTACGCTGCAATCAGCGTAAAAGTACAGCAAATACTTGAAAAAAAGGCGTGCAGGAAAAATAAATGGTGCAAAGAAGCAGCTGTGCCCGAAAACACTGGTGTCTCGAAAATCGGACATATTGCTACATCAGAGGTAGTACAAAACTAGCTCTGTGATGCACCCCAGTATTATAAATGTAGGCAAATGTTCGAGGCAAAAGTTCAATGTATTTTTAATTTAATTCGAAACTTACCTCACTACTCGGCTGGTCGTCATTTGATCCGCGCCGAAGGGATCGGAAAGACGCTCTAGTTTTCCTGTACCAGCTGGAAAAGGTTCTCTTCATTTTTCACTGTGAAGTAAACTCCGCTTTCACTAGTCCCAATCTGGTTCACAATGAGAACAGTAACTAAAACTGGGCACTAGAGCACTCCACGATAGAATTACTGAGGACTGAGGGACGGCGGTCTCATCGCACTTTCTAATATCCCCACTGTGCACTGATGTGTTTTCGGTCTTTTACTATTGGCCCGAGTGCAATGATAATTCAATAGGAAAGGTCAGTAGTGGGATCATTTTGGCAGTGACTTGTACATGACTAATTGTGTTCGAGTACATCATTCTCAGGTAGCTCCGCCTACACCGGAGCTCGACACCTCGACGATGTGTAGCTTAGAATTTAAATTTAACACTTTTGGGTATCCTGAAAAGTGAAAAATGAAAGAAGAATACCTCATATATATATATATATAGGTACGGCCATCCGTCTGCCTTTTGGGCGTCCGCAGCGATCGGTGTAATCGCCGTGAGATTATGCGAACGAGGTACACCCATACCCGTGGCTCATCGCCGATGTACCTATACAGCCCCCCTAGAGCGTGGCCATACTTTTTCACGCTCGAAGCATCATAAAATAAGTATATTTATTCATATAAATCGCTAAACAACGTGACATGCTCAGCGACACGTGAAAATTGAGTATTATATATATGCACGAGTATATTATACCTATTGTGCGTATTATCGTCACTGTCGACCAGAGCTCATTATAATCGCAGTGGGTGTGCAGTGCTGCTCTTGAACTTTTAACCATGCCCATAATATGGATAATTCAAGCCTCTTTGCCTTCCCACGTATAGGTACACACACTCAACTCGAATACGTAACTTGTTGCTACCGAGGGCTGTGTGTACTACTCGCATAATGAGTCAAACGACGCGTGTATACATACGCTAAGCTCCTTACGATTTATTCCTCTGGTTCGCGGAGCTTTTGAACCAAAGAGGAGCTTATAAGCTTCGGGGCTTGTTACATCTAGATCATGTATATGCGTATTATTATTATTATGTACACGTGAACCGGACACGAAGCTGCTTCAACGGACAATAAACACGGAGGTTTGAAAAAACGGGGGTTTGTTGAAACAGTGCATATATACACAGGTAGAGCTTTATCGCCCGGTCGCGCGTTTACGTCCGAGTAAAGCTCGGCTCGCAAGTATTTTTGTACACCATGCGCGCAACGAGCTTCGAGGGGAGCGTGAGAAGAAAAAGAGGGCGCGGAGCCGAAACTAAAAGCGTATACATAGACTCGCGAAATTCCGGCCGTCGGCTCTAATGCTAACCCCCTCCCTCGTAATTTCCCGGGAGCTCGCGTAAGTACAACGTGTGTGGTATATATATACAGGACGTATGAAGTATCCGACACGTGTACACACCCACGTAGACCCGCGCCTCCTCGGTGATGTTATCCGTCTACCGCGCGCTTATATATGTATATAGGCGGGTGTACGTATACGTAACACACCGTGCCGTCGTAAACGATCAAGTTCTCGCGCTTAATTAAGCCGTGCTTGATTAAGAACCCAACACCCTATGTGTATATATGTACTGTGTAGAAAAGCCCGCTTGGTATACATCCCGGCAGCTCCTTCAAATTTTCAAAAGCCTCGCACCTTGGGCGGTTCTTCCTTACTGTTTCTTTCCGAGCTGTCTACCTCGGTTTGCCGAGTTTGCGCCTCGAGGCTGGTTACCCCGGAGACTCGTAGGTCGGTGTACGGGCCATTTTTTATTTTTTTTTTTCTTCATCCACCCTCCACCAACCGTGGGCTTTGTGTTCTGGATTGGGCTATGCAATAATTCTGGGTATGGTGATTAGTGAAATTCGTGTAAGTATAATTTAGGGGCGAATCATCATCATCATCAGCCTTGATTATCGGTAACTTTGTTTGTTTCGGGGCCGCTACTTGTAATATTATTGCGTTAGTCGATTTCACGGGCAACATTGGCGAATATTAATTAATTATGACTATATACCTGTTGTGATTTGACATATACACAAGGGTATATATGTATTTACAACCCAACGATTGTTCCTTTGTGTTTTAATTCGGTAGTCATGACTATTGGAAATTAGGTTGCACAACTATATAGAGTTATAATAATACACGTATACTTAATAGTCATCACATATAAGGCTGTGTAATGATGACGAGCTAATAATGTCTCGTGCAACGTGTTACGATACGAATGCGGATATCGTTTAATCATTGTATTGTAGTTAACCATTAAAATGTTGTCAAACAGTAAAGGGTTTATAAAATGTAGTGCTGACAAACGTTTTAGAAACAACATAATCGATGCTTCGTAAGCTGCAATGTATTTCTTTTTCTATTGAACTAAACATTCTTATTTATTTTTTTTTCTTTAACGATTGACACAGGAGGGTGAGGGTGGTAGAGAGTGTGAGACACATATCCGTCGCTGATCTTACGCTTGTACGAAAGTTTTTTTTTTTTTTTCACTTTACAACGTTCCTTGCAACATTGGTTTTTTCCGTACCAGTTTAGTAGAACCCCCTAAGGCATACTTTATAAAAGAAAAAGATCAACCCAAATGGTTTATTAGACTTCAAAAGGAAACGATTTTTTTTTTAATCAGCCAGATGTAGGCAAACAGTAGCAACATCGTTGCGCATCGTACACACAAATTCGTCCAACAAAAGACGGACTGGTGATGCGTGTACGGGGTACATATATAGATAGCGACACGCGGGACAGGAGAGAAGGAAGGGAGTCGGATTGCTAATCTCGGCTAAAGTCTCTCGGCTGCAGCGACGTAGCTCGGTAGGTGTATATATATATATATATAATATACCCGCTAAGTGGATGTCGAGACAGTAGAGAGAGAGAGAGGGCCTCGCCACGACGAGTGGCACATCACGACAAGAAGAGACACCGGCCCGATGATACTCGCAAACCCGTATCGACTTTCTCCTTCTCCTACCATCCTCTTTATCCACCCCCCCCCCAAAAGTCCACCTCATCCCTCTCGCGTCGACCCTGACACTCCCCCACCCTCCTCGTATCCCAATACTCAGACATCGATACTAAATTACGGCTAATTCGGTTTTTTTATTTATCAGGTTTAACGAGGAAGGCTGTTGATTTTTTTTTTTTTTTTTTTTTCAACCTGCAACATCTTCGTATACACGTCGTATCCGAATATATACAATTAAGACAACCAAAGCAAATAAACGTTAGATACGATACGTTATGCACATATATACACTTATAACAGTCACGGGCACGCGGACGCGACGCCATAAATCTTCATTACACCCGTGTGTATGTATGTATATACACGCGTATCATCCATCTCCCGAAGCGCTCGGGTAATAATCCTCGGGAGCTCTCGATATGCAATGTCCGTAATACACGTAGGTATATATATACACATCCTCCTCGTACGGCGAGTTTCTTTCTTTTTTTTCCCCCCCTCCGTTTTCTTTCTTCTTTTGCGCGCAGATAATACATACACACCAGCTCCCGTGATCCGGCGAGCTTTGCGAGAAATATTGGTAGCTTCAAAGAGCGAAAGCCCCCCCCCCTGACTTGTGTACGCGTGTATACGAGCGAGGTAGGAGGGAATCGCGGAGAACGGGGTATATCCAGGGAGGATTTATGAATAATGCAACGGTGTCCCCCACCCGGAGCCTTCACACCCACTCTGTTCTCTCCCGTCGTGTATGTATACGTATACGTAAAGTCTCAAGGGTGCAAATCTCCGCGTTAATTTGTCCTTTCGGTGTATACTATACGTATACACGGTGTCCCCCAACTGGTTTTTTTAATCGATTCTCGGTACACAATATGCGGGTTGTTGTATGGCAAAGGGATGATTTATCAAACCCTCATCGGCCGTACCTTCGTTACACCATCAGCCGAGGTCATCTCCCGGCAAAGGCCGTGAGTACAAAAAACACCTCTCGACCCCCCCCCCTTCCTTCGAGTAAGGGGGTCGTGAAAAATGGCCCGTGCGACGGGGACTGCTCTGCGATCTCTGTGTATACGGCCGGCACGTTCCATCGATCGACAACCTTATATACCCCCATACACCCACGAGCTCGCAAATGTATATACATCCCCTTGCGTCCACCGAGTCATTTCCTACAACCTTCCGTCAGCAGCGAGCTTTTAGCCCCCCCCCCCTCTCCTCCTACTCTAGCTGGTGCACCTGTGTACCGTATATACATGTGTGTGTTACATAGCCGATGGGGAGGAAATGAACCACCTTGGCTAAACCACACTTGTACAGGGTTGTGTACGTGTACGCAGCTAGCCGCAGCGTGGATTAGCGAATTATCGAGTTTAGCGCTCGCAAGGAGCGAAAAATCGATGGCTCCCGGGGGTTTTTTATTTCGAAAAAAAAAACAAAAATAGCTGCACCCCCTGCACTTAATACATGTGTACACACACACATGTACTGGCTCTGGGGCGATAAATGGTCCCGTGCCTTTTTTTTTTTCTCCGGGCGTCTGCGACAGCTCGATGTATATCATCGAGCGACTCTATATATATATATTGATGAAACGATATGCGTATGTATACGTATGTTGATGCGTGCAGGGTGCATTGTAAAGGTGTCGTTTCCTTTTGCAGAGTCCGACGCCGCCGCAGTACGTGTTCTGGTATCACAATAATCGGATGATAAATTACGACACGGCGCGAGGCAGCGTGACCGTGCAAACCGATCCAGGACCAACCCAGAGCCGGCTGACCATTCGCCACGCCGTAGAGTCGGACACGGGTAATTACACGTGCAGCGCATCCAACACCAAGCCGGCCTCGATCTTCGTCTTTGTCACCGAAGGCAAGTATAATGTAATGGAAAAAGAAAAAAAAAGTGTGTACGGGTAGAGAGTGTCTCGTGCGGCGGGAAGGAAGGGAGAAGAAAAGAAAAAGAGTAGTCCTGACGCGAGGCTTTGACATCGAAGAGCCCAATCATTAAATAAATTACAAGCCGCCTACGTATAGCATCCTCGAAGAAGATTTATGAAAGCTCCGAGACCTTTCTGTGTCACGAGAACCGAGGGATGGGGGTTGGGGATGGAAGTAGTGCATTTCCCGATGTTCTCGACTCCTCTCTCTGCTCTGACCATTAATCAATTTTTCCCTCCCGTCCCCTGGCTGCTCCTCCTCCTCCTCTTTCGTACGTCGATTTTGTTGACATTGAAACCGAGAAAGGGATATTAAGCTCCAAGGGATGGGGGCAGGGATGAAATTAAATTTTAAAAGCCCCGGCGATCCTAATGGAATCGCCAAAACGCAATCACGATGACGTGCAACTTTTTTTTTTCCCCCATCGGCAACCTCAAAGGGACGAAGGAAGAGCCGTGCGCGCGTGCGAAAGGAGTGTATTCCCTCTCGTTGCGAGAGCGCCAAATCAGCTTGGAGCTCGGTAATTGATTCGACGAGCGTCGCTCCTCAAAGACGCTGATAAATATGCCGAAAAGAAGAAAAAAAAAAAAAAAAAAAAAAGCATGCACGAAGCGACGCCTTGATTAATTTCCTGGATGGCTCTCGGGGCCGTCGTAATATGAGGAATAAGGAGCCGTGGGGGCTTTACTTGCTCTCCGGGCTTTGCAAACTCGAACTCGTATCGATCAAGCCCGTGCGGGTGTGTTGGTGTACAGCTTCTCCCTGTTTACGTGCATACATCCCACCGGCGACCGGTACACTTGAGAGTGGCTCCCCCGCAAGTTGCACGTACCAAGTTGGGCGCAAGTTTATATTAAATGCGCGGGCATATGTTGGGTGGGCGCACGCGCGTGTATACGTCACCTGAAAGCTCGACCTTACACCTATACTCGGAGGTCTTCGAGTTAATGGACGTAATTTGACACTCCGGCAGACGGGGCGTAACGAATCGAAATATATAAGTGTACGGTTCGGTGTCGCGCTTATAACACGTGAAAGCCAACTTTTGTTTGTTTGTTTGTTTTTTCTTCTCCCTAATTAATTTGAATGATGGCTCCTGCCACGATAACTGTTTCGAGCATTTGATAATGAATCGTCGGGGAATTCGTGTCGCGTGAGTCGACCGTTGTACACAGACATAATACACGCGCGGGATTTATATGATTGAGCACGCGTCAGTAGAAAAGTCCGAGTTTGGTCGGACGTGGCTGGCCGAGTTGCGTAATTGATTTTCTAGATTGTTATTGTATCACGGGGATTGGCTTTGAAGCAGTTAGAACACAACTGGGTGAAAAAAATAATAAACTATATTTAGCGGCGTGGATGAAAACAACAGGCACGAAAAGTTTACTCCAACGGCCATTCTATATTTAAAGCTTTGAAAAATTTAGCGGCCTTGCGGTTGTTGTTTTTTTTTTTTTTATTCATCCCCTTGCAATATTTATGTAGGCGTATGCGTGCGGCAAGAAAACTCCGTAATCCTCTCCTCTTTCTTTGTTTCTTTCTTCTCCGTATAGAGGGAAATATTGTTCTTTCCATTATGTTTCACGACATGGTAACGTAGCAACGACTGTTATGGCGAAAGGCAAAAACGGATAAAAAAAAAAAAAAGGCATTAATGTGTCTAAAAATGTTACTCCTGGACGAAACAGTAGAACGTAATACGCGTGAAAAGAAATGGAAATGCCGAAAACAGGGAGAGAGCGGGTATCTCGATGAATAATCAGAGATCTATTCGGCGCGATTTTTTTTTTTTTTTTTTACTCACGAAACAAATGAATATGCGCAGCAATAATTGTAAGTGGTGTTTTCCCAGAACGCAAGGATATCAAGATCGGGGGCGAGGGTGATATTTATTATTCAAATCCTCAAGTATATATATATAGGTGACATGTTTTTTATACAATTTAACGCTCCCCCCAGCGTGTCCACTGCCAAACGTTAACGCACGCCCTCACTTTCAGTACCCAATTTGACTGATGCACGCACATACATGTGTACGGTAACGCATATATACGTAACTACGTTGTTTATCTTCAGTGAATAATAATATATATGGACTTTTCCCACCCCCGATGTCGAGTTTACCCTTCAAACCTGGAAAGAAGCGAACCTTTCGATTCCACGAGCGATGGACGGCGAGAAAAAAAAAAAGCAAATGACGCACATAGTCTTATCTCGCAGATCCCATCGTGCCCCACCGACGCAAACGCGCGTTTGATAACGTAACTCATTCCCCTTGCATCGGCGCAACATTCGCGGGGCGCACCGCGCGAGAAATATAATTAAACGTCACGCGTAAAAGACACGCGCGGGCGCGCGGTGGTATGCATGTACACCTACACCTGTATATATCCGAGTATTTCAAGCCCGTGCGATGTGTATTATTGAGGTTTCGGCGCGGTACCCCCGTTTTATCCGACTTCCGTTTTCAATTAGCGGCTCTAGCTGATCGCGCACTGATCGCTATCTCACCGCTCGATTACCAGTCGTATATGTGTGTGCGGGTGTCACATCCCACCCCCTCCAACTGTACGTGTATACGTCCGATGGGGAGGGAAATCAAAAAAACACAAACTCCCCCTTCTTTTTTTTTCATGTCAATTTATAATTCCCTAGCCGTGACAAATTGACGCGTACTTGACTCGGATGGAGCGCTTGTGTATGGGAATCGAGTTGGGCCGTGGGCGTTTTCTCAATCGTTGAAAGGGCACTCGGGGGAAAAGGAAGTGGCTCCATCGGGGGATAAAGTTTTCTTCTTTTTTTTTTTTTTTTTTTTTTTTCATTCAAGGCAGGCGTAAGGAACTTTGGGGGACTATATTAGGAAGGAGCAGTGATTTCTCGTGGAATTAGCTGCAGTTACACTCATTCGGGGCGAACTAATTTATTTTTGTTACAACCCAATAAAGCGGTGATGCAAGTTTATACTTATACGCAATTGTGAATACACACGGATAGGCGGTGTTCACCCCTCCCTCTGCTCGTAGAGTTGGCGGGCGCTAATTCAAAAAGTTTCGTCCAATGCAAATATATACTCGAGAGAATGGGGCACATGTGGAAGCAAACAAGAAGTACGAACCCCCGCAGGGGGCGATCAGTTTTGAACTTTGGTTTATCAAAATGGTACGGCTGTGATTGAAATATAACTGCCAAGAGTGCGTGCACGACTTTTTTGGAGGGTAAAAAAAAAACAAACAAACAAACAAAGATGTAGCTTGTAGACTATGAGTGAAAAAATAAAGCAAAGCGGGATGAGGTTGCGGGGTTAAGCCGCCCCGGAGTGGTTGTAATAACAGAGTCGGATGAGAATCAATGCAACGGGGCTCTGAAAGAAGGAAAAAGCAGAGAGCGCGCGTGTATGTATATGGGTAACAGGGGCTCGGGGGGGGAGGGGGGGGGGAGAGTTGAGATAACGGGCCGCAGTAGTCCCAGTGGACGTGCACGATTGTACGTATGGAGGGATAAGGGCGGCGAAGCTCGGCAGAGCAGAGTCGGTGTGCAAGTACCTATATGCATCCTATACTATAGGAAACTCGTTGAAAACTCGAATTGGCGAGTTAGGTGGAGGGCAAAGCTCGCGAGGGAAGTTAGACAATCCATATACCTACGGGGGGAGGGGGGGGCGTAATCGCATTACGGAATTTGGAGGAATATAGGGGGTTGGGGGGGAGGAATTGAAAATTCCCGTTTCGAACGTTTGAGTAGCACATCATCGTTCGTCGGTGACGACAAAATAAATTGTGTACGCGCGAGTGTGTGTGTGTGTGTGGGTGCACGTTTTATTTTATTCCACTCCCGTGGCTCTTTTTTCTAAACGTCAATAACTCTTTTTTTTTTTTTCGTTTTTGATGTTCATCGGGCGTAGTAGGTGTATACATCGTGATCGGCAAAAATTTGTGAGTTTCAAGCTTTTGAATTGGAGTTTTTCCCGCCTCCCATTCAGTGTGTGCTCAGTACCGGAGGGAATTTCCTACCACAGGTGTATGCGGGAACAAAATTCCATATTCGAACAGTTCGCCTCGAATTTTTTTTTTTTTTTTTTTTTTTTCATTCGGCAGTACGCGATCGATGTCTGTATTTTACACTTTTGGTTTCTGTCGTTTTTTTTCCGTGGGTTTGGATCAATCGTATTTGTTGCTTCAGTGCTCCAATGAAAATACGATCGCTATTCCGAGCTATTACAATTGGCAAACAGATAAATTTGAAGAAAAAAAAATATATTTGGACATATAGCACGATCAATGTGTCTAGACCGAAAGTATATTATCGTATGACGCTGCGTTTTAATACTCGTAGATTCATTTTACTGTAAGGATCAACATACAAGTATAAAATATTTTTTTTTTTTTTACATAAAAACATAAGACGCCCTCGTCCTTTGGTACATTCGAAGAGAAAAGGGGGGCACGATAAGCAGCTGACGAAACACCCCCCCAAGACACGCAAGTCGATAATGCGTCTCCTCTCCTCCTGCATTAAGTGCGCGTTTGACATGATTTTAAAAGCAAAGGCCGACGACGAGCATGAAAAATTCAGCAGCAGCTCTCCCTTGAACATACATACGCTCTCGTATGCGCCCACACGCGCGGCTCCGCAAGAACGAGACTCGCCTGCAAGGAGAGGCTGTAACACTATTGCGCTCAAAAGAAAAAAGAAAAAAAAAGTTCACGTTTCATCTCGAAGATGCGCGCATTCGCCACGCATCCCGTAAAAATGTATTATTAATGAAAAATCTACGCGTGTGTTTCAGGTGACAAAATGGCGGCGATCCTGCGGCGCAAAACGTCGACCGGTTCGCGGCTCGAGATCGGCCGGTGCTCGCTACCGGTGCTCCTCTTCCTCCAGGCGCTGGCCCTCGGCTACGGACTCCGATAAGCCCCGCTGCACACACGCTCGACTACAACAAAATTCACTCGCACGCAGCAGCGGGAGCAAGAGATATATATCATATTAAAAATAAACAAGAAAACACGTGTCTCAGCAATGGAAAAAAAATAAAAATAAAAATAAAGAATATAAATATATTATGTATAAAATGCGCCCGCGGACTGGACGGGGATTAAGGACTTTCAACCAAAAACACACGCTCACACGCGCACCGTTACACCCATTAACCGACACAACACGTTATATATTATACACTACACACACACACTCTTACAAGTGAAACAACAAATGTCCACGCCATTAAAAAATTACGTCGTTTAGAAAAACAAAATGATATAAAATTAAACAAAAAAAAAAAAAAAAAAAGGATAAATAATTGAAAGGAGATGATCGTTATATTGTCATATTATTTCATCAGTATAACTATGTATATTTGCGTTACTCGCGTTTTTATCGCAAAAAGTAAAAAGTAAAAAAAGAAAAACAAAAAGAAAAACACCCTACGAACGTACAGGATGTAATGTGTATAAAAAATGAAAAAAAATAAATAAATAACCGAGGGAAAAATAAAAAGTTATAACAACAACGTATTAGGCGAAGGTTGGTGGCATGTGTAAAAAAAAAAAAAAAAACGAAGAAACAAGGAAAAAGAGTCAGCAACGTCAGCGGAACTCGCGAGTTATTACGCTCGCACAGTGGGCTCGTGTATACATGTACGCAACCTACATCGCGCGAAAATAGAGAAAGAAGAGAGACTACCTCTTTTTTTTTTTTTTTTTCCGGGGACGCAAACGCAGCTGTATGTGCGAGAGTGCTTTGGTATACATACATAGACAGCTCTATCGGTCCTCCCCCTCCGTATATAACATTGTTTCACGCGCGTGGTATCAAATGTATCGTGTACCTGTATCATTCTGGGGAGCCGCGTGATCCGGCTGATGCGAATAAACGTATGCACCGGGCAAAAATCGGCAAACGGTTGGAAAATAAATATAGGTTCATTCAACTTTGGGTATGTATATACGTATACACGCGAGCTCGTGGATATGGGGTGATCGAGGCACGCGTACACGGGACATTGGGGATTCACTCGCGATTAGCAAATCGGTCGCGATTCACTCGGCGCTGCGGAATTGACAAAACTGCCTCAGTTGCCAGGGAGAGGGCGGGGACGCTCGTCCTTTTATTTATCGGAGAAGAAAAAAGAAGAGAAGAAAAGCATCGCTAAATCGACGCTCCTCCGCCGATCGGCTGTTACGAGTCATTATGCGCGCCCTACCCCGATTTATGTAAATATTCGCAATCGCCCTCGTTTATCCCATTGTGTACGTATACCCATACCTATCGCGTATAGTGGTGTTTTCTGTATGGGTATATATATTTATATGAATGAGGCGGAAGGAAATCGGGCGAGCCATCCCTTTCTCTTATTGATTCGTTGGGGGAACGAGGAGGTCGGGAATGAACAAGAGGAGACGAATGGCCGTCGAATCTGCTGCTCGTCTCGTGTTTATTTATTCACGCCTCCTCTTTTCTCGGGGCTATATCCTTTAAATTAGCACCACCGAGGGTTGGGTGGGGGGTGGGGAGGACTCTCGTAAGCTATTCATCGCTCGGGAATCAACTGGAATCGGGTATATTTTTCTTACCGATCGACTCGCCGAGGACTCGTTTCTAGTGATGTACACACAGCTACAGCGCGACCATGTACATCGACTTGTGTCTCCCTCCTCCTCCCCTATCGTGTACTTTTATACGATTTCGCGAAACGTGATTGTTTCCAACAAAACGACGCTTGTGCTTGGCTGCGAGAGCGAGCGGGTGACTTTTAACTTTAACCGGTATATCCTTTATGCATGTATACAACTTGCTTCCCATTTCGATTTCGTATCGGAGATCGACTGATTCATGTTACGTTGCTCGTTTTTGACTGAGATCTTTAAATGATTTTGCACAGATTTATTTAGTTTGGTACTACTCTGTGGATCGGAGCACCAAAAGATATCGGGTTTTCGATTAATATGATACTATAAACTAATTATTATTATTATTATTATATACAATGGTAAATCGCGTAAATGAAATATTATTTATCAGCCAGCGACTGCCCAAAAGTATTTACTTTTCGTGTGTTCAGGTGTTTCCAGAAAAACCGTAACGATAAGACTAAACTTGATGATTATTGTACTACTTACTATTGTACTTTTGAAACAGTACTACTTTTCTTTGCAATCGGTAACGAAGTAAGTCCAAGCAAAAAGCTGGACTCTCCGGCGCAAAAACTTCCTGAATCCGCAATGCTCGGGAGCTCGGACTTGATTTTAATTCATCGACCGAAGCGCGGAGTGAAGGGGTGCGGGGGGGGGAGAGACAAGAGCCCGCCTAATGATCAAAAAGAGAGATCTCCTCGCGTCGAGTCGGTGAAACGCGGGAAAAAAAAGTTTGTTTTTGTTTTCTCTCTGCAATCGGTGTTTAATGCAATAAAAAAAAAAAAAAAAAATGGGGCAGGGGTTCTTTCTTGCGTCGATGCACAGTTGCCAGAGTCGCCACTTTTACATACCGAGTCAAGGAGGAGGGATTGCGCCAATAATGAGACAAGCACCCCCGCGCGCTCTCGTAAATTACTTTCGCGCTAATTAGGACTCCGCTGTGTGATGTACGCTCCTCGGCTTATCGAACTTTTACTCCCTTCCTCGATCATTTTTCCCTTGTTTTTCCGCGGTTCGCCGGTAAGTGGGGGAAAATCATTACGCCCGTTCAAGAGCTCTCGCGCAAGTGTACGTGAGTCGCAAATACACAGCGAAGCTGGAAAAAGTTATGCCTTTGGGGGCTGAGAATAAAAAAGTTACGCTCTTGTCTCGAGAGAATCATAGGGTTTCCGTACACGACTGTTTTTTTTTTTTTTTTTTGTTTTTTTTTTGTTGTACTTAGTTATTTTTATTTGAAACGTACAGGTGCTGCATGTGCGAGCCGAATAATGGAAAAGACGCGTAATTCAACTACTGCCGCCATAGTATTGTATATAATCGGATTGGATTACCAACGTGTGACTTCATCTCGCGTGGAAATTACCTTCGGTATCGGAATAACGAGAATTTTAACGAAATACATTTAACGCGTACACCTACAAGCCGAGTCAGCCAAGGAGACCGGATACGAGTGCCATTTCGAGAAAAAGGTCCATCGCGCGTTTCGCACAATTGAAGTGGGAGGAGCGAGGTAATTTTGGAAAAAGAGAAAAAAGAAAACACTCAGCCGCGCGCTAATAAAAGTCAAAGAGGGCGAACATAACGAAGCGAGGGCTAACGCCCACCGAGAGCCGGCTCTCCTCGGAGGCTTATCGCAAAAACGGCCGAAGAAGAGCCGGGGCTGCTATGCTTTTTACGGCTCCATTAGAGCTAGATCCGGGGGACTCGGTAGTGAAAGGAAAAGAAAAAAAAAAAAAAAATAGCCAAGAGAGGAGAGAATAAATAACGAAGGTGCAAGAAGACGCGCCGCGGAAGTCGTGTAGATATAATGAATCGCAGCGAGCGACAGAGGGCCCCGTAATGAGCTCGAAATGAAAACTGCTCTCGAGAGTGCGTGCACTCCTCCCCTCTTTTTCTTTCGCGTCGGGCGCGAGCGATTGTTCAAATTAATTGCAAGTATACTTTACGTGTATAACTGCATCTGTTGGAGAGTGTGCCCCACACCCCGATGCAGTGATGACTCTACGTGTGTTATTAACTCTACCTCCCGTGTCGCAAAAGGGTGGGAAAAAAGGGTTGTTTTTTTTCCAACTCGGCGTCCCTTTGGATTGCTTTGACGAAAAATTTCAATCGCGGTGCTAATGCGCTCGACCTCGTATATATATATATATACACAACTCCCCGCGAGAGCCCTCCCCCGCTCCTATTTTTTTTTCTTTTTCTTTTCACATTGCTCGACTACCTGCAGCTTTGCCGCGGATAAATTCAATCCGATGAAATTGATTTTGAAAGTATCCTGCCGCGGTTACCAGCGCGCTCTCTGTTTCTAGTTTTTTTTTTTTTTTTTTTCCCCGCGAGTGGGTATATGCATTTGTGTGTTTGGGTACGAGCGCATACAGCATGTGTGCATGGGATTGAAAAGGAGTGTGTAACCCAGTTGGGGAAGTAGCGGAGTACAAATTGGCCGAGGCAAGTCGCGTGTGGACTCATTAGTCGAGAGACATTTCTTGTCGAAAGAGAAAAGAGGAGGAATAAAAAAAAGTGACATGTCACAGGCGCCGTCGTCATTGAAAAAAAAAAAAAAAAAAAAAAAAAAGAAAAAAAAAAAGATATGATAAATTAAAATGAATAATAGCGTAGGAGAGTGAGAAGGGAGAGTGTGTGTCGATGTAGGTGTGAGTGAGAGAAGGTCGTATAATATATTTTTTCTTCTTTTCTTCGTTTTTCCATGTTTAAAAATAATAAGGTGTAATGATGGTGAAAGATGAAAAAAAAATTAATAAATAAATAAATCGATTACGCACTAAAGTGCAATGTATGCAAATGTCTTTTTTTAGGGAGAGTTTTTTCTATTTATTACGTATAAATATGTATTTCAGCCGATAAATTACTGCGAATCAAAAAAAAAATAAATAAATAAATGAAGGGAAAAAAGAGCTGCGACGGTTCATTTGACTATGATATAATTATAAGAAGATAATATACGAGAGTCGTGAGAAAATGGTGGGGCCGAAAAAAGGAGGAGAGCGAGGGAGAGGAGAGATGATTATAAGAGAATATAAATGTGCGCGCAGCAGTTCACGAACGCTTGGAAAAAGGGAAAAGTCGTGGGGGGAAATTTGTGAAAAATTTAATATACGAAGAATAATTATTGTCATTACCGGAGACTTCGTGCTTTGCTGCGTGCACGACTTTATATAGGCTATTCGTAGGGTCTGTTAATATTAAGATTAAGAACGATAAATATACGATTAAATTATGGTGGAATTTCAGGAAAAAAAAAAAAAAAATACCAAAGGATTCAAATGATACTTGCATCTTCAAGAATTTCTCAGTATATGTCTGCAATCATGTATTATATTAGTATGGAATGATCCGATTCAATAAAAATTATGCGAAATAAATTGTTTTCATTTTCATTACTCGCCAGCCCTAAATGCTGATCTTTTTTTTTTTTTTTTCTTTATTCATGTTACTCTCATTAAGTATTTTTATTTTTTTTTTTTTAGTTTTTAAGAAGGATAATTTTTTTAGCAATAAATTCGAAAAAGTCGTAGTAAAAATTCCAAATTTTTTTTTTTATTGATTCTATCAATAAAAACATTAATCATATGTATACAAGGTTATCATTACATACATATGTATATATATATATTTTTTTTTACATATCTATGATCTCATTTACATAATAATATAAAGAGCTGTAAATTGATAAACATAACAGATAAAAAGATTTTGACTGTATATAAGGAGATTCTAAACTTGTGAGCGTATTCAGTTGTCGCAATGATGCTTTTATTGTATTATGCAAAGATTATCAAATATGTTTTGTAAAAAAGAGATGTTTAGTAATCAAAAAATCTATATCTCAAAGCTTTTTACAGCTTTATAAATCAACGTAGAAAAGTTCATTCACTCCTTAGTACAATCATTCGGCATACCTAATTATCTTATATTTTCATTTAGCGCGCTAATGCAGCTTGGAATAACAAAAAATATAATATATTACAATAGAATAATAAATGTAGTTTTATAAATACATTATTATTTGCATTAGTTAGTCTTCAAGTAGTCTTGATAATTTTAAAAGTTATTTTATTCCGAATCACTCATCTCTAAGTGCCGTTAAACACTTTTTTATCAATTCTGCGTGAGCCTAAATTGGAACAAGTATAAATTTTAATTAAATATTTCACTCAATGCTTTAATGACTATTTTAAATATCACGTACATACCTTTGCGTGTTTTATTTCCAATTCCGTCAAGTCGATGAGATTTTTTTTAAAGGCAGCCACTCGTCTTGTTTTAAAATCAAGAAGTTCTGAAGGAAATTGAGTTTATAAGAATATACCAGTAATAAAATTTATGGATAATGCGAAAAGCCTCAAGTACCTTCTTTTCCTTTCAACGACATCTGTTCGAATTTTGTGCACGCTTCGGTTTGTGCTTGCTCTGCCTGGAATATCAAGTGCGTAATATTGATGAATGAAAAAAATGGTAATTTTTGGAACATCCTATAGACATTCAAGAGGCAAAAACTCCATTTATAAGCATGTAACATCCATCGTGCATTATTAAGTAACTGCATGCTGCATGGACACAAAATAATTATTTACAGTGCAAAAATTAAAACACAATTAAAGATACGAGACAAAAAGTAAAATCATATAAGCTCTAAGGGTAAGGAAAATTAATCTTTGCACTTGATAACAATAAATAAACGTTTCATATAAGAAAAAGACACACCTCTGATACTTCCAGTGCCTTTAGGAGCAAGAAAAGTTGGATTAGTCGTCAAAATCATGTGTTTGTTTGTTTAATTAAAGTTCACCAAAGAAAGAAGTAAGCAACACAAACTTTAGTTATTTTAATTTACGAATTATCAAAATTTACGAGTAGTATTTTTAGAAATATTCTACTGTAGTATTAGAATTAAAATATTTTTCAGTAGTTTAGCACCATTTGAAATAAAAATTAAGTGGATACTCACTGCATGTACATCCTTATTTTTGGCACGTGCTTTTTCCAAAGCTCTGTTTGCTGTTTCATAGGTATGCAACGCTTTTAACCTTCGAATCAATAGCCTCTTTCCAGCCGCTGTGTCTCTCATATAATAGCGTAAGGTATCGGAAAGTTTCAGGTCCTCATCCGACGCCACACGCCCTTCCACTTTCTACGAAAAATAATTCAATTGTTAAAAACTTACCACAGCACAAATTTAAAAGTTTGGATAAACGTCATAGTTACCCGGATCTTTTCAAATGTCTCGGAAATTTTCGTTAATAATTTTTCAAGCTTTCCCGTGTCTGTTGTGGCTAATTGTAAAAGTATAGCTGAGACTTTGATGTACGAATCGGCGACGTCTTTGTGCTTTACGGTTTGGCGGTCAGCGCGACTCGTGGCGTCTTTCAAGTTTTGATGGTATTGTGTAAGGAATGCTATTTCTTGATCAAAAAAGTCATTGACGTCTTTGACAGTTGCAGACAGGTAATACTCGTCTTTGGTCTTTGAAAACGATTTCATCAATCCACCAAACATCTCCATTTTGTTTTTACCTACAAAACCAATTTGTTATGAGCATACATAAAAAAAAAAAATTAACTATTTTTAATAAAACATCAAAAGCATGAACCAACCTCTTACACAAAGATCTTGATCATACTCTAGAAAAACTCTAAGATTGTGGTCATTCTGGAACACTGGGTGGTGTGCAAGGCGAGTCAAGAACATTTCATGCATGGCAACAGTTTTTTTGAAAGTTGCCAGATACTCTCTGTAAGTACACATCACTATGAATAACACATTAAAAAAAAAAAAGATGAAATCAATGAAATATTTATCACTTACGCTTCCAACTCCTGTTTCATCTTCATGAACTCTTCCCTCGTCATACTACCTTCACCCTCTCCGAGCTTTTGTAATTTTTCTCTAGAAGCATCAAAGTCTGGCCTTGGAGGACAGGGTGGAATCTAAAAGTATCCCAAAGCCATGAAGTTTTTCTAACTTCAAAGGCACATGCAATGGCAATGGCAAAACGAAACGTAATGAAAAAAACGTACAATATAACCAGCGTACTCCTCGTTCTCTTCGAATCGGTCGTGCAGCCAGACAAACTCCTCGTGCTGCCTGACGACGAAGAACTCGGCCTTTTGGAAGGCAGGTAACGACGTTTTCGTGTGCACCGTAAACTTAACTTTGTCCTTTTCACTGAGGGCATCCGAGATATCAACCTGCAGTGGCTTTTCGTTGTGCTCCAGCGACGATTCATTAGAAATACTCTGCAAATAAATTTCACATCACAATCTCCAGCCGTTGGTTAAAAAACGATAAGAGGGAGAAACACCCAACATTCGCGAGTGTGGACTGCACATAATATGAAAAGAGAGACGCACGCATTTATGGCAAAATGCACACGTCACAAGAGAACAATACATTATGACTGGACTGGAGTGATAATGATAATCGTATAGGGTCGGGTGGTGAAGAGGAAAGAAATGATAAGCAAAAAGGCGTAAACTCTATAAATGCACAGTAAGTACTTAGTAAACAATGAAGGTATACCTTCTTGGCCGGGCCGTTGTTGATGATGTCGTTGGTCTCGCAGATTCCGTCCTGCAACATCATACACAGAATCCCTTCAGATACAAACCACCAAAGATGAAATAGGGGAGGAAACCCGAGAGCATACAAGGCAAAATATGAGAAGAGTGGCGTCTCTACACGAGTCAAGTAGACTTTATCACATTATACACAAGCAAATGATATCAAAGAGTAATAAGAGATAAAAAAGAACAAATAAACAAGCAAGCAACCGGCTGCCATCTGAAAATGATAACAGGTTCCACCTACCATCATGGCGTCTGTGTGTCGTCGGCGGTCGCCTCTTGAGCGTCCTCCTCCTTCGTTGATCCTATTTATTTATTTTTCTCTTCCACTCTGGCCTACCGACCTTTTTCACCACTGTTCCCGTGCTCCGTTAATTACCCTCGCTATTACCTCCAGCTCTCATACTCTCTTCTCTTCCGCAATGCCGCAGTGGGTAGATATATATGAGGTTGTATATGCGACTGCACTTCGTGTAACCGTCCGGAGCAATAATAATAAGTTGACAGCGCTTTTTGCTGCGCTGCTCCTTACGCCCAACTTAACCTGTGTCAACGATGACAACACAATAATAACAATGCGGATATACATATATATATATTGTATACTTTAGGAGTACACCGCTTTGCTTTTTATTTACTTACTTGCTCAGTTGATGCTCTCCGTTTTAATTTGTCTCTCTTTTTCTCGTCTTTATTGTTTATCTGCTTCTGCTCTAGGTGTAAGTATATAGTATATAGATTCTATTTACTACCACTCAGCAACTCAGCATCCATGTATACTTAGTATATAGATGATACGTCACCAATAGTACAGCATCCCTCATCTTGATGATGAATATAATTATACATCATTCAAATTATAATAAGAGTATGAGTAAGTTTTTTCCTTCTCTCACTCTCTGTAATTTAATACTTAATTTCAAAACAAAATTAAAAGAGTTAAAAATAATTTAAAACGGTCGGAATGAAGAATTTGTTGTAAAATAATTAAGATCGCTTGATTTTAAATTAAATTTTTTATTCATTCATGTTATTTATAGTATATGTATATGTATATATATGTAGGATTAGAGTTTAACAGCAGATGTTTAAGTGGGTTTTACTTTGAAATTTCAGCAAAACAGAGATCTTGCCAATAAGCATTTTTTACTTTCTATAAAGCAATTGGACTGTAAATTTTACAAAGAATGTTCTTCATATTTAATGTACAAACATACGAAATATATTCCATCAATCCTATTCTGCATGGTGTGTCTTTAAGAATATTGGTATCCCCTGTAAATTACACCCTTTTGGCGTTTTTTCAAAGCTTTATGAAAATAATAATTTAAAAAGTCGGTCTTTTAGTAGCTACTAGACATTATTATGATTATTTATAATATATGTTTATTATTGTATGAATTCAAGTATACATTTGGTTATAATTTCGTCATATTTCATAAAAACAATTTCATTTTATCTGACTAGTAATTATTTCACAGATAAGTAGATGATTGAAATAACTGGTCTACTATCGTCTGTTTGATGAAAAAAATTTTCCTATGATCTTAACATTTGTAATTTTACCTATTTGTATACTTATATATACTGCGAATCAATGTGTACAAAGTATTGGCTGTGGTATTTCCCTCAATGGAGGATCACCAAATTTTAATCGTGATTATGTAAAAAGAAATCATCATGACCAATTCGACTTTTCCATTTTTTTTTTTATTTTTTTTTTTTTATTTGAAATCAAAGTCACGTTCATCACAATCACTTCAATTTATTTTTTACACGTGTTAATCATCGCGTCAAAAAAGCGCCAGGAATAGCGTCGACTAAAATCCTTAAATCTAACAAACGAATCAAGTAAACACTTGAGAAATTCTCAATTAGGTGTAGACAATGTCATTTTTGACGCCCTTTGAGCGATGTATAACTTCAACACAGTTAATGGAATATTTTTTTTTTTTTTTTTTTTCATACTTAGTTCATTTTGGTGTAGCAATAATACGTACAAGTACATTGAAGTTGTGTAAGTTTAATGAGCATAAATCAACACTCCTGCTTCAAAGTATGATATTACCTTGAAAAAAAACTATCAGTGCAAGTCGTCTTTAAGAAAAAAAAGATTTAAAAAATAAAATATCAGCGAGAGGAACATAGTTCATTGTTTTTAACGTGTAGAATTACAATAAAATCCACACATAACGTAAATATTTCTCAGATAATTGTACAATTTTTTCTCCTGCTTCTCAGAAGTCACCAAAAACATGAAAATGAGATTTTCGATGGTGTTTATAAAAATTTGTAACGGCTTTGTTCATCGGAGGTGCATCATGATATAGAACAATTTGCCTTACAATAATTATATAAACCTATCCGTTGTGTTATCATTAAATAGTAATAATAATAAGAATATAAATACACTGCCCTCATCACTTGTTATCTAAAGATTGAGAAAAAAAATAAATAAATAAAAAAACAATCAAATGTAGGCGCTTTCCTGTAGTGAAAACAAAGAGCAGGAATGAGATAGTCAGTTCAAATTGTTGAGGGGTGAATCGGTGGACACCTGAGACCCATCCCCTAGCAGCATCCACCGCCTTGTGCACTGCCCTGACCACCAGTTCCTGCTATACCACCAGTACTGGTTGGGGAATGTGAAGGTCCAATCTTGATTCCATTAGCCTTTAAAGATTTGTTAATTCACCATTAAAACGACCATAAATTATGAATGCATGGACGAGTCAAAAATAAAATAATCCAAGAACCTCATTGTTAATGTCAAATACACCCTCCTGGATTTTCTCATAAATCTCCTTGGCTGTGTTTATGAAAGCCTCCTCGACATTAGCCGCAGTCTTTGCACTGGTTTCCATGAAGACCAGTCCATGCTCCTTGGCAAAAGCCTCGCCCTCTTCTCTCTTGACTTCCCTTCTGGCGTCAAGATCGCTTTTGTTGCCAATCAGCATAATGACCATGTTGGAATTCGAGTGCTGTCTTGCATCCTCTAACCACGTGGTCAAATGATTGAAGGTTTCCCTGCGAGTGATGTCGTAAACGAGCAGGGCGCCAGCTGCTCCTCTGTAGTAGGACCGAGTAATTGACCGGAATGCTTCCTGTCCAGCCTGTTTACCACATGGATTTCATACATGAACGAGAAACTCATTTCGTAAAACAGGAAAAGGCTATCAAAAAAAGTGAAAATATAATCACAGTATCCCAAATCTGAAGCTTGATCTGTTTGCCGTCGATGGTGATCATGCGAGCTCCGAATTCTACCCCAATGGTGAGGTCGTGCACTGGCTGGAATCGTTTGTCTGTGAATTGCAGCAAAAGACACGACTTTCCAACACCTATTGCGCGAATGAACAAATAAATAAAAACATCATTAGCAATCCTCCACATACACTACAATAAAAAAGCTCTCTCGGAAACTGTCGCAAAAGTAAACAAAGCGTTTATATACAACAAAGAAAAAAATAGTGACATGAATAACTCTTTTGGAGCAGAAATATACAGATATCGAGCAATGAGTATTTATTAACATTGAGGATAAAATCTGCGAGCTCCATTCTCGCGAGATTGCGAATAAATTAATGCAGAATCTCGGGTGTGCATATATTGCATTCATCTTGGTAAGACGAGCCACTCGCGATAATGCGTCACGGATTACTTAGTGCGGAGATGATCATCATCATCTAGTCTTGCTGAATGACAACGTAAGAAAAGGAAACTGCTCGAGTGAATAAGTCAATGGGTTTATGGAACTGTCAAAAGGCATAATGTTTGTGAAGAAAAGTACCTATAGTTAGAATGCGCGTTTACACAAAATAAAACGTAGAGTTCTAAGCGTAGTAGTCGAGGCGTCAACACTAGGTACTTAATGCTCGAGATCACCATAGCCTAACAAAGGCTCAACTCACCCGTGTCCCCGATGATGATGTACTTGAACAGGTAGGCGTACGACATTTTCGCATAGACAAATATCCCAACAAACGATGAGCACTGTACACACCACACACAAAAACACACACTCGCTCGCGCTGCTCTTCGACCCTCTGATCTGATTTGATGGTGCTCTTCTTGGCTATTATAGGCCCTGCTTTTGCTTTGCTAATACTTTGGGCGATGCGAAGCTGCAGCAAGATAATAGTAATAAAAAGGCAAGAAAGAGAGAGCAAAACAAAATTTTGCTTATCGCCTTCTGCTGCTGATGATGTGCTCTCGGGGCTCTTTATTTCTCTTTCTTCTTCTCTCTCTCTCTCTGATTGGTGACGTCACCCACGAGCGAACAGATGGCTGAGCTTCGGCTCTCTTCGGTTGTCTTCGCCGTTGTAACGATCTGCCCGCGAATTTTTGACAGATTTTAAATTATTGAGAGAAGGTGTGTGAAGGTCTACACTAAATGCGGCTAACTTTTGAGAATTTTAAGTATAGAAATTTATTTGCATATTCATAACGAGTAACAATGATCTTTTTTTTTTCAGTCGACGTAACTGTCGAGTTTACTTAAAGTATCAGTCTTCTTTTTCGTGGATACCAAAAGGATATTTCTCGGTGAGACTCGCGAGTCAAATTCTGCCTTCAGGGAGGGCGATAAATTCAATTCCGACAGGTATAAAAATCTATCAAACAATACCAGACTCTCCACCAGCGGAGCTATGAATAATCTCAACGAAGCAAAGATCAAAACCCTCTTCCATTGCTCCAAAAAGCTTTTCACAACGTCGCTTTCTACATCGGCTTTTGTTGGCTGATGTTGCACATCTAAATTTGCTGTGACGCTGCTGCAGTATCTGCAAAAGAAATTTAAATTCTTTCAAACTTACCGATTCAACGTAGAAACGATTTTAATCAGACTTAGAAGACCTACTCTCTAAAAGTGGTGTCCAGCTTGATTTTGGTGCTTTTCAGCTGCGCGTGTCTTAAACTAGGATTTTTCTCAATAAGAAGGCACTCCAACACAGCGCGGTACGCGTGAACCTGTAATGTCAATAAAATGACGATTAAAAACAAATCTTATATACGTTTCACAGGGACGAATATTGGTTTTCTCGCTTACTTTTAAATCGCTGTAGTCGCTCGCCTTCAACTTATCACAGTGTTTTTCAATAGCATGGCAGGCCACTTCCATAGCAGCATACGATAACTCGTAATTGTTGTTCTCCAGTAAGTATTGGCTCATTGGGTACCCCCTATCGGTGTTGTCGCTAAAATTAAAACTAAACTTGAAAGTATTTGAAAAATTAAACACTCTTAGGTATTTTAAACTAGCCTACCCCGTGGTCAACTTCATATAGCAACAGCCAACTATGCATATGAACCTGGCTTTTTCTTCCGATGCATAAAACTTGAGAAGTGTAGCGGCCAAGTCACCACAGGGGTGTAGACCAATCAAACCGAAGCCACTATTATCATGGAATTTCTCCACAAAAATTCCAGACAACTGATTTGCCAATTGTTTCCTGGCAGCTCGAGTCACTCCTACTAGGAGGGACACATGCTGGGGCTTCTTTTCGCTAAAATCCGACACATGCTTCGTAATTGACACCTTAAGCTGTTCATCCCATTTCCTAAGCAGTCGAGAAACGCAAAATATGAATTAACGTGAAAAAAATTTCAATTAGATACTCCGTACGTTCTACATACCTCGCGGTTTCCAACAACGACTCGTTTTGCTCAACACAGATGACACACAGTTGATGCCCATAAGCCAGTGCCCTCGCCAAATGACCCATACCCGCTCCGATGTCGACGATGCACTTGCAGCCCGCCGCATTAGCGCACTTAGCGGCTATCTGAAAATATAATTTGCAAAAGTGAAATCTGCACGTATACATAATTATATAGTATACTCTGATCATTATCACCTGTGACAAGACGTCGATTTCGTATCTTTTTTTCTTCTTCACGTGCTTGGTGAACAAATTGGCGAATTGTCCTAGAACACCGGCTTTCTTTTCGTCGTCAGTGACCAACTCGTTAACAAAACGCGTGTCATCCGACGAGCATTTGAATTTGGAAGGCCCTTTGTGGTCCCTGGGTATCTCTACGCTCTCTATAAACGCCCTGAGGGCCAGCAACGAAAGTGGCCAGACGAGTTTGCTGGATCGAAAAAATTTATTAGTGTTGCGTAAAAATTAAGAAGCATAATCAGCGTATTGAGGACGACTTACCTCCCTGACTCTTTTAGCATCCAATTTCCCAATTCCTCCGGGCTTGCTCCGTCCAAAAAGTTTGTCCAACATTTTGGGACTTTCTGCCACACGTTGTCTTGGAAGAAATCCTACAATCGGACGAAAACTGATTTCAAATCAATAAAGAATAATATATTCGATCGAAATTCGAAATTGTAGCCCACGCGTCATGTTGTGTGTGTGTTCTACAAGAGATGGCGCACCTATGATTGTAAACAATGGCAATTATGGCAAGAACAAAAAAAGAGGAGACCGAGAAATCATTTAAAGGAAACGCGGGCATACTATATATTTAAGTTAAACGAGTACCACAAGTACATTTTTATCTCATTCCACATCTCATGAATATTATTTAACGTAAGAGACTCTTTAAAAGGTTTCCTCGCACAAGATACACATATTTTTTTCCGCAGTAGTTATACAATACAGTTGTTAGATGAGAGAAAAGTAATGGTACCACGACGTAAGCGTCCAGCATCCAGCCGTAGATCTCCAAAACGCGCGTTATCCGATCGATCGTACTGCGAATTTCGGAGCACACGCGACAGCTGCACCACGTGCCAATCTCGCGCGCGGCCATTTTCGGACAGCTGTTTCGGCTTGCGCGCGCCAATCACACCTCCCCATTTGAAATTCAATTCCATTTGAAACCAAATAATCTTCTATTGAAATTACCTTTTGGAGATAACAGATTTTCGAGAAGACCCATCAGCAAAATAGTGCAGGTCGCGCGCTACAATTTTTCTGATCTCGATACTCGGGAGTAGAAAGAAGAAGAAAAAAAAAAAAAAAAAGGTTCGTGGAAAGAAAGTTTTGCAAAGAACATATACTTTTTAGGCAGAACGAGCGAGTGAAACAAAACGTCGTGCATATATATACCTGCAACGTAATTGACAAGTCGAAAAGCCGCTCCGCGAGGGAGCAGACAATGGCTAATTGCAGCATTTCGAGCGACCGGACCACCAAGGAGTATACACGTACTATCATCCTCGGCGTGCATCTCCCGTGAAAAGTTTAATCTTCGAGCGAAAAATTGCAAGGTAAAAAAGCGAGCTCTCTGTCGGAAAACTTCTTAATTGCAAGTCTATACCGTCTTACATATATCGTATACAGAGAGTTCGCTGGCCGCTGTCCACGATGAAACGCTGCACGAGAGGGCATAAAAAAAAAACCAGCAGAGCCCGCGTATATACCCTATCGATTGCTATATGATGGTACACACTCTCTGACGTACAAAATAATTATAGTATCCCATGTACGATGTACTTATTATATACTTGTGCACCTATACCCTAGTCATTTTTTTTAAACACAGCAAACGATTGTACACACATATATATATATATACTTTCACTCTTACGCACAAGCATCCAAGTATTATATACATTATAACGCGCGCATACAGCACCGCATCAGTTACGTTATATAGGATACACGCGCTTTACGATACAATACACCGATACACATAAGTATGCATACTCTTCGTGCTCCCGATCTCTCTCTCAACTCGATCGTTATATAGGTATACATATTTATACACGCGCACATCATCGCCAGAGAGCCCGTCACCTCCTCCTCCTCGGAACGCGTCCGCGCGCGGAACGTTATAATAATATCCTGACCTGGAAAGCTTTCGTCCCGTACATATATCCGCGCGTAACAGCGTGAGAAAAAAAATACATACGCACGAGTCGCTTCTCGATTAAAAAGTGAATCCGCACTTTTGGCCGGCTAATGATGTACGCTTTAACAGCCGATCGAGAAATCCCCCAGATTAATCATCCTCCCCTGACGTATTAGTGCGTATGGGTACATCACTTATTGGATATTGTGAAACCTTACCCAATCGAATCTAGATTTACGCAACATTGGGGGGGGGGAGGGGCAAAAGAAAGAAAGGAAACAATTAAGTAAAACGATTGCGCGTGTATATGCATACTTACTTGTGTTTAGCCTGTGCGCTGTGATGTTGCAAAAAAAAAAAGAGAACCATCGGGTGCTCGTTTACGGGAAAAGGGTGCAAACAACAACAACCACACGCGTGTGCGAGTACATAATATATACACGTGCACGATATCATCTAGTACCTATATACACATAAAAGAGTATAAATATATAAAGTATAGGGGTACTTTTATACGCGTATACAAATAGTGTATATTATGTTTATACGTTGCTCGTTTGTCGGTGGTGGTGGTGGGAATCGGGTCTCGGAGGCGAAAATTGCAACGCAACCTCCTCTCCCGACGCTCTCTCGAATCGTATATGGTTATATTCGGCCCATCGGCATTTAGCCGGGCTTTTTGAAGTCGAGAGGAAAGAAAGAGAGAGAAAAAAAAAATCATTACAAGAGCACAATAATTGAAGCCCTCATCATAGCGCCTCGGCCAATCGAAAGTATAAGTGTTGGTCAGTCTATTACGTATACATACACATCATATATTATATACCTGTACATATTGTACGGATTGTACGTTGTACCGTGCACATATTACTTTCGTCTTCGCATAATTAAGCAGTAGAACTTGCGCTGGCGCGTGCGTGTGATTATATAAAATTTTCTTGTGGATGTTTAAACAAACTTTTTTTTTTTTTTTACCAGGGAGTTATGTATCCATCCAGGCCTTAAACATGTGTATTACCCATATGCGTATATGTGTATACATACATACGGATGCATAAAATATTATAGAGATGGTACAACTTTTTTAGTATACACGGAAACTTTCGCACATTCTCGTCAAGCGTCCGTATACATTATGGTGTACCGATACTTGTAAAATTTATTGGAGGCACGATCGGGTTATTGATACGACGTTTACGATGGAAATTATGATTTTATCCCAAGTATTTTATGAGCAATCGTTTTTTCTTGGATTTCATGGGTTGAAATCTTGCGCTAAAAGTCGCTCTCGTTTCTCAGCCAACAGTAAAAATCGTCCAAATTCAAGTATCAAAATATGCATTGTATATGTGTACCTGCACCAAGTTGTACGCTGCATTTGGGATTCGGAGCGCATGTGTGTGCAACTGGCAACATCTGCAATTTTTTTTTTTTTTTTTTTTTTTTCTTTCCTTCATGCGTTTGATTTCTCTCGACGCGCGTGATTTATGGCAGCGCCGTGCAAAACTTTCGAGGAGATCAAAATCCCAGATCGTCTCGTAACATTGTACCCTACGCATGTAGCGGTCATCGTGTCGCGCGCAGAATAAAAATTAACCTCCGATGAACGTTGTTTGGGGAAATATTGGCAAGTGTTGCGCATAGTAACACGTATGTTTTACACGGGAAGGAAGTTACGATGTGTTTTTTTTTTTTTTTTAGTATCACAAAAACACACAAAGTGGAGTTGTCAAACATGTACTTGTCCTACATATATTTAAACGCATCGTGCAACGTTTACGCAAATAAACTTTCCGCGCAGCTTGATATTACCTAAATTATAACGTATAATATACTTATGTTACGCGGACACGCGTCTTTCGGATTATTATTCACGTATGTGTGCCTACTGTACGTGGAATCCCATTTTCGTAATAATATATGTAACAACAATTTTGTACATGTCTCGTGTGTTGTACACCTATGCTCGGGCAAATTGCTTTGCGTCAGTTTTAATGGCCCGACGGTACTGCCATCATACATTATAATACATATACATATAAGTATGAGCGTATTTGCCGCGCTAACGAACAATATTTGTATCGCGTGTGCAATTTTCCGGTCGCGCGGCTAAATTGCCTGAATTTGCCAAACTTTGCCTCCATACATAATATACGGTGTGTTCATTAGCGTAGCGCACCTCGACGGGGAGGGGGGGGGGATAGCGTCGGCTGGAGTTTTAAATTGCCGGGCGGCGAGAAAATTGAAAATCCCCCGAACGCCTTTTCTTTGTCCCGGCGAATCGTTGCGTGTAATTTTCACTCGCTGATAATTTTCTACGCCAACTATTTTTTCTTCTTCTTCTTCTTCGCCCCAGGTGTCCATCACTTACGGCCAACAAAATCTACATGGAACCCGAGAACGGCCGTTTATGTTTAATTCATTCGAATCCACGGGGATTGACAAAATAACGTAAACACGCGTTGGAACGGATCAATCATCCGTGGATGGGACACAAAAATTAATAAAAGAAACCTAACGGTGATTATAAAATATACGTATACCGATCTCCCGAGATGTGTTTATATACCTATGAGCTGTCGTACGCTATGTATCAAAGTTATGGATTGGGAAAGGGGAATAATTGTATACACGTGTAACCCAATTCGATGAAAAGAAATAGGTGCGCTCGTAAGACGTGCCATATCGACGGGTATATCTTCAAATTGAATCAACTCCTCTTGTTGGGCAGAGAGACGCGCTATTTGTCGACGGAGTCCAATTAGCGCGCGTACGGCTGTCAAAGTGGAAAAATCGATAATCCCGGGGAGCGGATGTGCTCGAATAAATTATTGATTTGTTAAAAAGCAATAGTGGAGAATAAAACAAAGTGTACATTTTGAAATGGAGCGAAAAAAACGAGAGAGAGAAAGGCCATCCAAGACGTGTGGCGAGGTGGCAATGTGTACATATACAAGGAGAGAGAGAGAGAGAGAGAGGCGTACGAGTATACATATATGTACAAAAAAAAATGTAGGAAGGGAGCCATCCTTTCGAGGGAACATCGGAACTAGCTTGCGGGCTTCCATCGATGATACACATCGCGAAGGATATATTCTTCCCGCTTATACCGTGGCTGTATATGTGTATAACTTTTGCCTTTACTGCTCGGCAGAGATCGGAGCAAGTGAAAGTTTTTCCCCCCCGTGTGTCAAGTAGGACGACACGAGCAAAACACACACACGCACACACACTCTCTTTCTCGCCTTTCCTCGGGAGAGAATCTTCCTGGACGCTCGCCAATTGACCATCACTATAATATACAATATATTATACATCCGATGCGAGCATGTGTTCCGTGCAGGTATTATCAAGTGTGTAGGTGCGTGCTCTCGATGTCTTTCGAAACTCATACCGATCGCCTCGTCGGAGGGGGGAAAGATCCGCTTGACGAAATTTTTGCGGACCCTTGCGTATGTGCATCGAAACGATCTCGAGAGATCGGTATTTCGCTGTGCATGTAAAAAACGCAGGCAACTCGCGCGCGACAGTTTCGAGGATGAAAAACACACGTATTTACAAGCCCATATATATTATATATATATACTCGCGGAGCCGAAATTGTAAATTATTAGAAAGTCCAGCTGACGCGTTGGTCGTCGTGTAATCCAACAACCGGCGTTGCGGGATTTTCGCGAGTCACGCATCGCGTCAGTCATCTACTCCCCGGGGGGGGGGGGGATATGTATTAATTGAAACATTATACCGGTGAAGAGATCGGGGAACGTGAAAAAAAGAACAAAACTATAGAAAACTTTTTGCCGTAAAACTGCGCGTATGTGTGCACTTTTACGTGTGCCTGCATTGTACTTCAAGTGCAAGTGTACCATACACACGCAGAGATAAGAAAGACCTTCGAAGTGAATGGGTGGGTGCACGGAGGGGGAAGATCTCGCGTTTTATTGAGACTCATTTTCCACGTATGTGAGCACAGTGAAAGCGTCGGGGATCGAGTATGTATATGTATATAGACACGTATACACTTGGTCGCGAACTCTTATTATTTTTACTCGTCGAAATCGACGCGCGGACACATCCTTTGGATTAATCGTTCGTACACACTTTCGATGGACCGCGCGCGACTGGGAGTAAAACGAAAGAAAAAAAAAAAAAAAAAAAAATAGAAATACCAGCTCGCGGCGCATCATAGTTACAATGATGGAGTGGGTGAGCGAAAGCACGTGGACGAGAAAACGAGAGTAATGATGAGGGTATACGGTGAACTCTTTGTGCAAGGTCACCTTCTAAGTTCATCGGAAACACGCGCGCTCGTTCCTTCACCCGTGACGCTCTCCCCGTGGCTTTCTTCCCTCCGCTTTCTCGAAGGAGGACGTCGGCGTGTTTTAGGCCATTTCTGTCTGTAAATAATAACGCCCCTCTCTCTCGTGAATTATTTATTTTGGAAAATTAAAAATTTACAAGCCATCCGGGGACATGATACATTAATCCATACGCCACTGGACTTATCGAGGTAATAATATGTAAAAAGACTCCCCGGTTTTACGCTTGATTCATCACTGCTTCGGTGAAACGGCAAAAATCGGCGCCGTTGATCGAGAGGAAACAACGAATCAAAGCCGTGGAAGCCGATTTATTATACACACATCTGCAAAAGACCCATGACGGTTTCTTAACGCGCGTACGTACCTATATACAGGATTACCCAATCGGTTTTTACGCCTTGGCGCAACGTGAAAAAAAAAAAAAAAAAAAAAGAAGCGCTATACCCGATTACATTCGCGCGTGCACACGTGAAACAAACATAACTCAATGTGTTGCCGGTCGTCGTCTGCCCAACGACACCACGGATGGGGGGGCACCATTCGGGTATAAGAGTAAAAGATGCACACGCGCGCGTGTACCGTAATGTACATGCACGAGATCCTTTAGATAACACCCGGAAACGCATTGCTCGCGAGACGACTCGCGCCTGGATTAGCCGGGCGAAACGAAGAGGAGCAGTTGCAGGGGAAGAAGAAAAAGGTGAAAACGATTCCATTATATATACGCGCGCGCATATATGACGATATACATATATTATCGGTCGTCTCTCTCTGCATGTAACATTTATGGTCGCGCGCATTCTTTTCGCGAGAGCGAATATTTTTTGTTTTTTTTTCGAACGTCTCGCGGCTGGCGTTGATGGCTCTAGGCTCTTTCACCTTTGCCGTCGTATTCCTTTATTTTCTCGCGCAAGTGTTGTTACCTCCGCAACAAATTCAACTTAATATTACATGCACCGGCCATTGAATACATATATACATACGATGTTTCGGAGTGCGGTGCTGTGGGTACACCACAAATCCACGAGAATTTTTTTCTCGCCGTAGCGTATACCCCGCACTCTCCGGATGACAGTCGAAAGTGAAATGCACAATTCCCTTTCAATTATTTTCATCCCACTGCTTCTGCGGTGTTCCCCATAAATTATTCAAATGCAACATTGTTGGTAATAATAGAGACGCACGTATGTATCGGTCCGTCAGTCATGTATACACGCATTGAATTCGAGAAAGACATTGTGTATATATATACACGAGCGATAATAAATCCAACAACAAAATATGGGGACCCGCGATGAGAGAGGGCCCATTATAAAATACACTCACGACTGTGCAGGTGAGTCGGTTGGATTTTTATTTTTCCGTTTCCAAGCTTCATCCGCGAATTTCTCTTTCCCCCGTTCCCGTTTTTCACTTGATGGGAAACCAATGGGCGCATTCAATAGCTCTCCTCTCGTACAAACAATGCACGCGTATATATATGCACAAAATAACGCAAAAGCGATACGTATATATACACGCGCGTGCAATGGAATCGAGGGAAAATTGGAAAAATGTTAAGCACGGCGCACGCCGATTATTCGCAAGCTGCGCGGCTCATTGTGCGAAAACACACTCTCCCGCGAGAGTATAATCGCCGCGATTAAAGAAAGTCCCGTGTATATATAATACACCAACTGGTGCATTTGCATCACGTGCATACATATATGTATACAGGAAAAGCTTTTCGATTTCTCTCTGATGCGCGGCTCCAAAGTGCCGCCCGAAGCCAAGGATATACATGTATAAATTGTTCACCCACACGCAGGCGCGCGAGTACCTTTATAGGTGCGCACCTCATTTTTAAGAGACGTTTATTAATTATCATCGACAGCCTCGACTGGGAGCCGGTTTAATTGAGGAAGCTTGTAAGTATATATGCGCGCAATAAATAAGCCAAGTTTATGCCCCCCCCCCGGCGTCCACGCGCTAAACTTACGATATTAGTGTGTGGAGGGGGTGGTGGTGGTACACGGTAAACGAGGTTACATAAACGACATATAGTATTAAATTACTGATAAGCCAAGTGGATGCTGGGCCTCGTCGCGCATTGTACGGCGGTGGATGTGCGCCCATGTGAAAATTGAGGTGCGCGTCGTTCGCACACGCGACAACGAGAAAGTCAATCTTGAAATTGTTTATTTGAGTTTCCGCGTGTGTACGCGTTAATTAACATTCGTGTATGTGTATATATGTGTGTATGCGTGTACACGAGGGGAAGAAAAGCCAGCTGGAAATAAACCATCGAGATTAAAATATTAACGAGCCCATTGCGCAATAATCAACTTTCGGACCATGTGGTGGTATAGGTATACATCGCACGACCTATTGCGTGATGAAAAAAAAACAAACAAACAAAAAAATGTATATTATGATGTTCAACAACAAAGAGATCTGCTCTGCGATTGACGAATAAATTGTCGCGCGTCTCGATGTGTGTTGTTTGACGAAGAAAAAGTCGTTGTTTATATAGAGAGGCATAGCGCACGCATCGGTGTAATAAACACACGACAAAACGGCTCCTCGCAACGCGTGTGTCCCGGCATATACATACATATATAAATGTGAGCAACGGACTTATATAAATTTTAGAAAGTTGGCGCGTTTTTTTACAGTTAACAAAAATAATATACAATGTGTATGTGTGTGCTCCCTGTCTCCTATCTTTTCTCGCTCGGCAATTGTGTTTTACATCCACGTACACCGTAATTACATTATTTACGTCAAAGTTGCGCCGGTCAACAAATTACGGCCATCGTCGAGATCAAATATATGTGTACGCGTTTGTAGTTGGGCCACAATAAATAAAGCATGTGTATACTCATGGGTACATTATTAAAAATATATATAAAGAATAATACAGCGTTTTTGGAGCGAGAATTATACGGCCAGTGTCACCGGATAGTGCCGGGGGGGATTGTATACAAATACATATGTTCCGCGGAGAAAGGCCGTAGGTATATATATCTCTTTCCTGAGCCGCGCGGCTATATATATATTGTATACATGGTATGGAGGAAGAAGATACTGCCCCCCCCCCGTATACATATATACATGTTGGAGCGCGACCCCCACCTGACCTCCCCCCCCCCAAAAAAGCCCCTCCACCGTATTCGTGTGTAGGTGCACACGGTGAGGATCGGCAAGGAGCAAGAGATCGGCCGAAAGTAAAGTAAAAAGTGCCGCGATGCATGCGCTTGCGAGCTGTGGCTCGCCGATGGCTCAGTGCTAAGTAGCCGCGCTGAGCGAGAGCACCGGGAACCCCTCTAAGCGTTATTGTTTTACCATTTGGGTGTTACTTTTCTTTTCTTTTTTTTTTTTTTTTTTTTTTTTTTTTTTTTAATTTATTTATTCACACTGGTGCCCATTCGTCCCGAGAGTGTCGAGAAATAGTGTGTTATGCGAATGGAAGGACAGTGAGCGAGAGCTTGCGGGTCGAACGATTTTTTTTTTGTTTTCTCAATTTCATTGTTTTTTTTTTTTTTTTTTTTTTTTTCGAGCAGAAAAAAAAGAGGGCAAAAAACAAGTTTTGGTCCACGGTGCGGGAATTGAGACCACTGAGTGTGTGTGTGTGTGTGTGCAGCGGCGACAAGAAAGGGACGGCAGCAGCAGCGATGCGCTTCCTCAAACTGGTAATTTCCGCGCCTTCCTTCCCCGAGCCAATGTCCTTTTACTATTATTATACATATATATATTCTTACGGCGGCGCTTCCTGTAGTATATATACATATATAGGCACAAGCTTGTCTTCCGCTTTTAACCGCGGAAGCATATCTCTATGTATTTTTTTTTTTTTTATGTCCCCCCCCCCTCCTAAAGTGAGTGCACTTATTTTGTGACGAATTTTTCCGATTTCGGGAAAACGATTTTCAATATTTGCGACGGGTGTGTTATCCAACCTGATTTCTCAATTAGCATGCGGAAACGTTTTTGGTATATATATATATATAAACTGTGCGGAGCAGAGCTCTAAATTAATATTACAACTTTTCTTTGCCTCTTAAAAATTTCACTCCGAGGCGCAAATGAATAAATTATTCAACGCGCGCGTTTAAAGCTCGACCGTTAAAACTCTTGGCACCTTTGCCCTATATACATATATGTACAAACGGGCCGACGCTGACGGATTTACATAAGGCGTCGTTAAAAGTAATCGCTTCAATTTTCTTTACTATCTTTTTTTTTTTTTTTTTTGTTTTTACTACAACATAAACCACAATAATGCACTATAAACCAATTTACGCGTCCCCCTCCACTTTTCTCTACAATAATTACGGTGATTGAAGAAAAAAAAAAAAAAAAAAAAAAACCTACATGGATATAATTTCCGATAGCCAAACCAACGGGGCTATCTCCCACGAAGATAATATTCTCAAATTACCGGGGCTATGTTATATAGTCACATCGGGGGTTCTCGCGTTATCTAACGCGACCGGTAAGCGCCGGTCGTTCTTTCTCGAGCAACCGGTCCGATATCCGATATAAATCCGTAAACCCGGAACGACCGACACCTGCGCTATTATATACTTCCAACCCGCACCTATACACGATTACCTATGCTCGAGGGGTGTGAGCGAAGAAAAAAAAGGACAGCTTATTTTCTCGATCGCGGCAAGTTAATTTACAAACGAGTCGGCTCGGACGCGCGTCGTATACCGATGTGCACACGAGTTTGCTATAGGATTGGAAATCGTCGAGCTTACACGTATGTATACCATATTATACACGTGTTTTGCTTCCTGAATACCGATCGATACGCACGACCGATTAACCGGACTCGTTCCGATCGCACGTATATACTCAGCAATCGGGTCACTCGGTTAGCGCGCCCGAAACGTCACGAATTTGTCACTCTCTCTCCCCCGGCCGAGTTGACAGAAATATATAGAAGCGAGCGCGAAACGTACATACCCGGAGTAAACGGCCTTGGCACTGACAAAAGCAGTACATGCGCTCTTTGGAAAAACCAAAAGTCATGTGCTCGAATGTTCTTCAAGTTGTATATTGATTGTAGCTATACTGTGGCAGGCAAATGGAGGCTTTTCTCTTGGAAACCAACTTTACGTGTGCCTGTACACGTTGACGCGTCTACCATTGTATACAGTCACCACGCTCTTTTATTTACGAGGCTATTGTTTTCAAAATCAGTCAAACCGTTAAATCTCGATGAATAATCTCCCTGTCCTTTTCTACCATGTTGTCTCGGCCACTTGGCACCAACATGGTCGTTAAAACCCGACAGACTTAATTATACTGGCTCTCGTTCGAAAAGAGCAAGTCCGCAAATTAGAAGTAACAGAGAAACCTTCGTGGGCATTGGTATACAAATGGAGGGAAGAAAGTTCGCGTAATGCGGTACTCGATTGCAAAACTACCGCGCCACTTTCGTCCGAACAACCGTCTTGAAACATCTTTGCTTATATACCCATCATTATAGAGCAGAGGAGTAGGTATACTTCATACGCGCGTATAATTAAACGGCGTCCACATAACAAACAAACAAACGAACGTCGTTCGATACACCACTCGGGACTTTAAGTGCTCTTTTTACTATATAAGTACAAGTGTAACAAAACATCTGTCGCAATGCTTGAGTTTGGAAATCAAGTTTGGGTCGTATGTGATTGACGCGGAGTTTCCAGGTTTTATACTTAATTATAGAGATAAGTACTCGAAAGCAGGATAAAATTGCAAATAAAATACACCTTTCGACGCTTTAGTACTTTCAACTATTTTTTTGTCGATCCTGTATAGGTGGAACAGATTTTTTTTTTTTTTTTTTTTTTTTTTAATTATAGTTTATGTTTGTACCATCATCTCTGACGATAGGAGATGGTTGGCACATTTTTTCAATCATGGTTAGTCTGATGTGTAAAAATCTATTTATTATTTTTGAGCTAAGAAAGATAAGTATAGTTTTTAAATCGACGAAATATCCTGCAATAGCTCCGAGGTATGGGCGATCGGCCATTTCCCCCGTATGCGATAATGATGTAATAAAAAATACAATTTGCTATCCATCAAGTATAGGTGGAATAATCTCAAAGACTCTAGGGGTTTCTCGAACAATGTGATTTCTGTCTAAGGTGACGCTCGTGCTCTGCGCCGTACTGCTGGCAGTACAGGCCGAAAAGGACGATGAGAAGAGCAGGGAGCGCGAAAAACGCCAGCACCAACCCCTGGTGGGCCACCACCCCCGGCGCTCGGGCCGACCACCACCGTACGCGGTGCAAATGGAGCCGATAGGCCGATACTCGCAACGGGACCCCCTGTACAAGCCCCTGGCCGAGGCCAAGACCGGCGAAGAACTCGTCCCCGCTGCCACGGGCTACTACGAGGAGCCCATACCTTACAACAATTACTACCCAACCGAGCCCGAGCCCATCATCGAGATCATCATCAAGGAGTCGAACGAGTCCCTACCGACCCCCGCGCCACCCCCACGGCCCTCCCTCCAGAAGCCCAAGAAGGAGCCCATCCAAGTGTTTTACGTCAAATACGAGAAGAAGCAGGCCTACGGCGAGGACAAGCCGCGCGTCGTCTACGACGTCCCCGTCCCGGCACTTACGCCCGTCGAGGAGCACGAGACGATCCAGCCCGACAACGACGCCACTGGGGGAGAGGAGGAGGAGGAGGTGCCACCCGCGAGCCCTGCCCCACCGGAGCCCTCGACCACCTTGCGCGCCATCATCCGACCGGACAGCGAGGTCTACCACGCGGACAGTGGCAGCGGGCTACGCGTGACCTTCGGTACGGACCAGCTGCCACCCAACAACCACAGCAAGCGCAGCGGCGTCGCTAAGCTGCAGGAGGAGACCGACGACGAGGATGCCCCGCCGTCCAACGAGCTGCCCTCGGTGCCGTCCAACAAGCCCGCCGCTCTTCTCCCGCCGGGCTCCAAGCAGAGGACCCACGGGCCCTACGCCCCCCTCCAGCCGCTGCGCGTCGGCCCGACCGTCGTTGGGTTTCCCCAGCAGCGCGTCGTTAATTCGTTTGCCCAGGCTGTACCTACCGGTAACGGTTTTGCCCAGCAGCCCCAGTTTCACCACCTCCAGGTGCCACCCCACCTGGTGAGGAACCAGCAGTACCAGCAGTCATTTGTCCCGCAACAGAGGCCAGCGATAACAGTCCAGGGCCTGCCGGAGGTCCAGCAGCGTCTGCCCTTCAACTCGTTTGCTCAGCCTCAGCGGCTTTCTGCCGCCCCGCATCTCCAGAACTACGTCCAACTGCACCAGTTGCCGCCGAGTCAGAGTCCCGCGGTGAACTTCCTCGCCGATCCCCACCGCCAGCAGTACGAGAAGCAGCAGCAGCGCGAACAGGAGAAGCAGCGCTACTTTGACCAGCAGAGGCTTCAGATAGAACAAAAGAGGCTGCAGGAGCAACAACGGCACCACGAGCAGCTCAGGGCACTGGAGCAGCGTCGCAAGCAGGAGGAACAGCAGCAACAACAAAAGTACCAACAGTACCAGCAGCAGCAGCAGCAGCAGCAGCAGCAACAACAACAGAGCGGAGAAATCCTCAAAGCCATCCCGAAGTTGGAGCAGCACTACGCCATCCGCGAGAATCCACTGCATCCGGGTCCCTTCCCGCCCAACCCCCAGTACGCCGAGATCCCGCAGACGTCCTTCGGCAACATCAACAACCAGATCGGGCTACAGCAGTCCAACTTGATCCAGCAGACGCACCAGCAGCAGATCCCCCTCCAGCACCCAGGATTCTCCAAGTTTGGTAGCAACGCTGCGTTCAAGCAACAACAGTACCACCAGCAGCCGGACTACCAGAACCAGCAGCAGTTCTTTGCCCAAAACCTACCTACGGCGCAGCAGCAGAGGCCCTCGGAGCCGCCGCAGCCCGCACCCCCGGCGACGGCCTCGATATGGGGCAGGACCGTCCTCCAGGGCAAACAGCACTACAACTCGAACGAGAAAATCTACGCTACTCCCGTGACCAAGACCTCCTCGGACAAGTACGCGTCGACTCCGAACAGCATCCGCCACTCCCCCGCAGCCACGACACCGAGACCAACAACCACCACCACGACGACGACGACGCCGACTCCGGCAACGACCCCGTCGACGAAAAACGAGGCCAAGATCCGGGAGAACATCGCCAACCTGCCCGATGAGGTCCCGGACGACATAAGACAGCAGCTCCTCAGCTCCGGCATCCTCGGCAACGCCGACATCCAGATCCTCGACTACGACAAGGTGGGTGGCATCAACATCGCCGACCTGCCGCCCGAGGCCTTGGCCAACTTTTACGGCGCCGGGGGCGCGGCGGCCACCTCGGCCAGCGAACCCGTGCCCCAAATAGCCAAACGGCCCAAGTTGGTGGACAACGACGACGACGACGAGGTCCAGACGGCGAGCGCCTCCTCGTCGTCGTTTGGCTCGAGAAACGCCATCCGCACGGAGGAGGTGACTCTACGCCCGGGTGGCGTGGAGATGAAGGTTGTGCGCTTCGACCCGAACAGCGCCCAGGGCCAGGGCATAGCCGAGCGCCACATCCAGGAGAACGCGACCCGCCTCGGGCCCGTCAGCCTCGGCGAGTCGGCCCTGTCGAGCAACGGTCCCACCGAGTACAACCGCTACCTGCCCCTCAAAGTCAGCGGGGCCTCGTTCCCCATTCCCGACGCGCCCGAGCTCACCGGCAAAAGGATCGGCTCCGTGGTGGTACTCGCCCCCGTCGACTACGGCCAGCAGCAACCCGACCAGTCGAGGCACTCGAGGAGAATCGCCGGTGGCGACGTCCAGGCCATCAAGTTCCTCGCGGGCGAGTCCCTCAAGCAGCTCGTGCGAAAACCCTCGGCCGAGAACTACAAGCGGTGGCTCGACCACGAGAGGCAGACCGAGCCCCAGAGACAGTCCGTCGTTTTGCTCGTCACCACGTGAGTCGCTATTATTATACTTGTTATTGTCAAGTGTGCGTCGGCAATCGGCCCCGAGAGCTCTCGAAATGCAAAAAAAAAAAAAAAAAAAAAAAACACCCATCGGACTCTTCTTTGCCGTTTTTCAAAAGTTTCGAAAGTCCGCGCAATACGTATGTATAATATATGTATATAAATGAGAGAACGGCCGCTCTTTTTTTTTCCGAATACATAAGGGGCAGCTTCGAGTTACGCGGGTTTACAAAAAGCGCCGTAATTGAGGGGGGAGGAGAGCTGCGGATCTTGCCCAAGGACCATAAATCTCGCGGATGAAGTGGTTGTATACGCGTAGGTAACACTCGAACGGTTCGCATCAAACTTGAACGAAAAAAGAAAAAGAAAAAAATCGCGTGTAGGCGATGTTGCAACCCACGCGCGCACGCTCGCGCTCTCTATTTTTTGCTCTCGATCGGTATGTATCATATATCGCGCGGGAGCACCAAGGGGGTGAGGAAAGAAAAAAAGAGGATGGTTGCGCCAAAGCCGTATATATTATATACGTATTCGCCAATTAACGGAGAGCGAGCTGCTGCTTTTAATTTTGATGCTCCGAATGGTTTTTTTTTTTTTTTTTTCTCCCGTAGCTTTTTGCGCGATCGAGAGATTCGGCGTTTCCTTGGTGCACGCGTCGTATATACAACACCTTTGAGAACCAAAGAAAAAGGGAAGAAGAAGGCCGCGTCTCTTGCGAGATGGGAAAGAAGGAAAAAAAAAAAAAAAAAAGAAAAAAGAAATTTAATAATGCGCGCGAGGTTGCGGTACACGTGCACCTGCGTTCATCCAGGACAGAGAGTTGCGATTTTCGAGGTTTCGCAAAAGTGCGCGGAAATTAGAGCGCCCGAGTCGTATACATGATGTATATAAAAGACCCACTGCAATAACGCGCGCCGATGGGCTCGACATTATAAAAGGAGGAATTTACTCATACTTGCATGTATGAGTACATCCATATGTTGTGCACTCATAGTTCTCAAAGTATGCCTTATATTGTTGCGCAAAATTATCAGATTCGTGGGTGTAGGTGATACACGAGCACCGGGGCGCAAACACCGATTGTTTACTTTTTATTGTTTTTCCAACCAAATGATAAACGAGCGGTGCAGTCCTCGTTAAAGTGTACGCAATTTCGCACCTCGAGTCCGTTGCTCGTTGTTCTACCGGAGTCTAGATTGCGAAACAAAACACGCATTTTTATCCCCACAGAAGAGTAATGAAGGAAAAAATTGCAATTTTCCAGAAGCAAGGACAGCAGCAGCAGTGGCGAGAAGGAGATCTTCATGTACGACGTGGCGTCGGAGAGCGTGAGCAAATTGGCGGGTGACCTGTCGTCGGCCTTCGTCGACGCGGCCGAGAGTAATTCGGACGCGGACGAGGATCCCATGGACAGCGCCGGCCACTGACGGCTTTTCGTCGAGTATACCATCCGGAAATGAGAACGAGCGTATATATACATAATATACCTTTTTGGGAGAGGATTCGAGCCTCGATCTTGTTTTTTTTTTTTTTTTTTTTTTTTTTTTTTTTTGCGACTTTCACTTCGAGGCGACGTGCAAATTCCATCGGCCGATCGATGCAAATCAGCCGCGTTCTTTTCTTTTTCCCCCTTCTTTGATAATTGTGCCAACAACTCTGATTCACAATTCGATGCATTTGTTGTTGTTTTTTTTTTTTTTTTTTTTTTTCTCTTTCGTTAGTTTGAATCACGTTCGATGGTGAGATGGAGATACGCGATAAAAGGTCGGAAGTAGGCGTGAAAGGACGCGCGAGCCCGAGAGAAAGAGAGAGTGTGCGTGAGAAAAAGATTGAGGGATCAGATATACCTTATATACTTATTATTGCCAACGCGAATAACTACAGTGTGGCGGTTGATTGTGTCAACAGTGTAGTTTTTTTTTTTTTTTTTTAACTTTTTTTCATATATTATGTGTAATAAAAATAATACGAAATGATCAAGTAAATAGATTTTAAAAAAGGAGAATTATGATAAAGTCAAACGAGCATCCGCGACTGTAGATATTTTCTGTAGTAATGTATCATTGTATATATGTTTGTTTTTTTTTTTTTAACAGATTTTTTGTACCTTTTTTTTTACATGTTATATAAATACATTTTTGTACATTTCTATAAAATGTAATTGTTTTTTTTATTTCTTACCTGTGTAACCTGCTTAGGAGTCGAAAAAAAAAAAAAAGAACGAGGGTATTGAATTTTTTTTTTTAATTGTAATTGAAAAACAAGCGATAACAACGATCTATGTGATTTATAAAAATTAATCGTTATTTACAACTATTATATGCATGTAAGGTTCATCTACCTGTCACAAACTTTGGCTTGCGATGCTTCCGTTTCGATGCAAAGTAAACTTTTCAAATAAGGAACTAATTCATTTTCCGGCATACGATTCCACACTTCCTGGGATACAGCTACCACTTCGTACGACAGAGCCTCCAATAATTTTATATTCAAGGAAACGGGTGCTTGTAGTATTTGTACGTTCTTGCCATAAACCTCAGGTGGTAATAGTAGGACGGCAACCCTATTGATCAATATGAATATTTGGTCGGTTGAATATTTTTATTTTACCTCCTTCAAGTTAAAAAAATAATTACCGCGTCAACTCTTTTGGAATATTCAAGTCTTCTATGTTAATAGTGGCATTTGAATCTCCGGATTCGATAAAGTTAAATTCAACAGGTCTTCTATCTTGCAAAACTATGAGATGATCTAAAAAAAAAAAAAATTTATATTAAAAGACATTCTTGCAAAGAGTAAAATTTCTGGAAAATCTATAAAGATTACCTATGTAAATTCCTTCTTCGGTCGTCAAATCAGTTTTTATATAGGATGGATTTTTCAGTAAGTTTTCTAGAGCTGGAAGCAATGGATAATCATCTGGCTTCCTGTACTCGGTTATTGATGCACATTTAAAAGATTGTATTACTTCATCGGAAGGCCACGGACCAGAATATTCTGGGCATAAATATTTTACACTAATGTATAATTTTTTTAATTTATTACCCAGAGTATTTTTGAATAGTTCATGATTGCGACCCTGTCTAAAAATATTTGCAAAGATACTTGAATCAAAGAGATCCAATGATACCAAATTAACTGCATAATAACACAAATTTTCAATATTCAGTAACAATCGCTCGTGATTTTTAACAAGTAGTTTAGCTAATGCGTTCCATTTTTTTGGCTTATAATTGGCTTGTGCAAATCCTACAGATAACGTCATCAGAGATAGAGCATGACATTCGGATAAAATTTTTGGATTTTTACAGCACTGGGTTGACAAATAATCCAAAAGTCTCAAGTTGACATGTCTCAATTTGTTTAAATTATTGAGAGTCCGAATCGTTTTATCAAATGCACAGTCAGTGGAAATCATTTTGTCAACGAGCTTGTCGATAAGAACAGGTTTGTAAAAATCAGGAGACCTGGAAAAAAATATTGTGTAACAAACTCTTTGAAACCATTTATATCTAATATACATACCTACATGATCCTTTTACTATTTGTGCCAGAATGTTTGTTACTTCAAATAAATTCATTAAATCAACATTGTCTGCAATTACTTTCGTCACTTTATGTAAAACACGTGAATATCTGTTTGATAAGCTTTGAACTTCAGAAAGTGACCAAAAAGTGTACACTGCAGAATCAATATCTATAGGTCCTGGATAATCGTCAATGGCATTGACAATATATGTAATGACTTGTGTGTCTTGCATATATTCACTTGCAAATCTCAATGCTCTAGTTAGTTCTCTAATATTATCCGTGTCCAGTTGTAGTTTATACTGTGCTTTAAATACTTTTGGTAGAGCGATTTTAAGTGCATCACTCAGATGATTGTTTTCCAACTTTTTCAATAAAAACGAAAGGAAAAAAATATCACTCAAATTCAAGTCGTTGATTGACTTTCTCAATAATTGGAGAAGCGATTGCATGATCGTAGTTGAAGCTGGAACCCCAACTAAGTTAAAAATTTTGATGGCTTGGAGTATCTGTGGCGTGCCTAGAGTTCGAAGGTGTCTGTTGAGAGTAGAACATATCGTCTGAAAATGCACGCTATTCTGAATTTCTTCTGGAGGGACGGAGTTTTCTTTGTAATATTTATGCATCGAAGTCAAGGCCGTAACAACATGCCTTCCATCAATGAAACTTTTATTCTCTTCAATGTTTGACAGAAGGGTCGAGGGATTTATGTCTTTTTGTAAAACATCAAACAATTCCCTAACAGAGGCAGCTCTGATTTTACCTTGACTTTCACCCTTTACTTCTAAAAAATGAAATAAATAAAAGATATAGTCAACGTGACCCATCAAGTAACAGTGTCGTTGAAAAATATACCTGCAAGTTCATTTCTGCCGTAACACATTCTGACAGTACTGAAATATTTTGGAAATATCGTGGTATTTTTCAATGTCATCGAAAGTTGTAATAAAGATTTGGCCATGGTGTTATCGAATCCAAAAAACTAAATGATAAATATCACTAAAGGGTTATGTCTTCGAACCGGCAAGAAAAGTTTAATTTTGAAACAACTTGTTTAAATTTTATATCATACTTCTCAATTTTAAACAATTAAAATGGTAACACTGCAGTTAATGCTTCAGTAATTAAAACTAATCACTGTTTAACGTAACGGTGTATGTATACATAAATATTCATGGTGTTGTGCGCTATAGCCTCGAATCATGTAGACTAGCAGACGACTCAATGTCATATAGATGAAAAAAAATTCTTGTAAAAAAATGAGAAAGTCAATATCATTTAATTTATGTAAAAATTTTTATAATTCATGTTTGATCGATTTTGAATATTTAAATTTTAAACGCAATACGTTCAGATCATTCGGGTAAACAAATACCTAACACATTTGTTTATTCGGATGACAACGACAGCGTGTGGCATTGAAAAGTGACGTGCGTGTGCTATATAAGTACGCATTGCCAAATAAGTAAAGTTAAGGTGTCAAGACTGTCAAGTCAACTGTGGATATACGTGCAATGCAAGTCAAGTGATAGCATTTTATACTGTTACCTTTTATATTTAAAGTTATGAAAAAGTACGTACTTGTTAAATAATTAATCAAACGAATTAATCAGTTGCCCTAGGCAGGAAAACAGAATTAGATTTAAAAGTCAAGATGAATAAGTGAGCCATGGACGAGAAAAGAATCTTAGAGGAGCAGCTGAGGGAGGCGGCCTGCATAGGGGACACAGATGCTGTTCAGGAATTGATAAATCTGGGCGTTGATGTCAATCATGCGATTAACGGATGGTATTTATGCAACCAACGGACATGTCTCAATACCTTTGAATTTTCATGATATGTGCTATTTTGTTAATTATTGCAGGACACCACTGCATTGGGCATGCAAAAGAAATTATTTGGACGTCGTGGCCCTTCTGCTGAAAAGCGGAGCGGACAGGAACGTCAAGTCCGACAAGGGCGCGACACCCGCATCCGTGTCAACAAATCCTTACATTCTGCAGCTGCTGGCAGATTCTTCGAGTACCTCCTCGCAAGACTCGCCTAGCTTCGCGCCTGCTTATCTGAAGAATCCTCCATTGAGCAGCAGAGTAGATATGGACCATCCCTATCAGAACAAAGCTGTTAGTTGTGAAGGTAAGGCTTTTTATTCAAATCTTAATATTTTAATTTCATCGATGGTACTTATTTTTTCACATCTGTTCAATAGAATTAGTATTGAAGATCAGAATTGAAAACTCAAGTGATACTGATTTCATAGAAGTCGATCTTCCTTGTAATGCCTTAACTTATCAGAATCTAATCAAATTGTGTTGTGATGAATTGGGAATCAATCAAGCTCAAATAGCTAAATTGAGAAAATTACCAAACACGAGAATCAGACGAGACAAAGATGTTGATAGACTACAAAATTACCAGGAGATCGAGGTAGTGTTACACACACCTACCAACTTTTCCAGTGATACAGGGCACAAATCTATGCAACATGCCAACGGAAGCACGGTTCCGATTACTCCGACTAACAGTTACCAAAGTATATCCAAAAAAGATCAAACAATTTTATATTAAATCGTATGTTTATAGAATATGACGTTGAAGCAATTTCTACATCTACTAGTCTAAGAATATTAACAAAAATTTTTATTGTAAGTTTTTTATTTGAATTTTATGAATAATCCGTATAGTACGTAATGCAACTTATTGTACAAGAGTGAAGATGCATTTATTTACACTTTTAATAAAGTATTAACAAATTTTATCAACTTCTGAATCGTCTTTGTTGCTCAGCTTACGAACTGCAACTGAATCCTCACGTCCAACACACACATGAACTTTGATTGTAAAGGTAGACGTCTGTACTTTATTTTTTCAGCTTTAGGTTGTTGTACAAGAACTTTTCTCTTGCTTTTGGATTCTGGAAAGAAATTGAATTTCTAGTAGATTGCACAAACAAATAATTGATTTATGTTGTTAATGTTTTATTTCATAATTGATTTATAATCATGGTATCTCATAAGGATCCATTGGTATTTTTAAATGTATAATCATGTGCTGTAATTATTTCATAACATTTTATACAAGCATAAGACTAAAACTTGTCGAACTTACTTAATATGATGTAATGAAGAATCGCAAGGCCAGTTGGAGATTTAATTCTTCAAGATCTGAATTTTTCCGAGCTATAGGATGTAAAGCTATATTATCGATTGGTAGAACCATATTGTGAGCAAGTAATCTGAAACATGTTTAATATTCTATATGACATGATTAAAAAACTAAATAGGAAAAAATATTTATAAGTAGCTCGTCATACAAGTTTATAATCATGATTCTCATAAGGATCCATTGGTATTATTATTGTGTATAATCACGTGAAATTGACTAGTATTTATAAAAAAAAAAAAAAAAAAAAAAAACTACTTACATTCCTATTAGGTGAAGCCGTGCTTTTGAATACGCATTACTTGTACCCGTCATTGATTTGAACATAAGGATTAGTTTTTTGTTCCAAGTGAACTTGAGAAACTTTGACATATTTGTGCATTGTTGTTGAAGGAGGCCTCTGATTATCTTCCATTTCTTTTTAGGAGAACTAAGTGACAAAATTTGCTAAGAATCCTGTGCTGTTTTTGTAGGCTAACAATACAGCGGTCGACATAATTAGTATGGTCTATTTTACATCTTAATGTATGTATCTTTTACTGAAGTAGTACCGAAAACGAGGCATGTGTACCGCACCTATTTGTTTTGCACGTTTATTAAGGCAAGTAGGTAATATCACACAGGTGATACGTGATAACGAGCTCGAAAAATCTTTACAAAGACGTACAAAAAAGTCAAGATGTTTTGTCAACATTATTTACAATTTTAATATAGAAAATAACATTTTAATTATTTTTATAAATTTTAACTTGGTAAAAACTAATTACAAAAGATTCAAGTTATATTTACAACTGTTTAATCACTTTCACTTTTATCTTCATTTTCCTTATCACTTTTTAATTTTTTTGGTGGTTTTTCTTTAACTTCTGAAGTATCTTCTTCAGTGTCGCTATCGTTGCTCAACCTTTGAACTGCAACAGCACCATCAGGTGCAACAATAACTTCAACATTGCCTGTTAAGGTTGACAATTCTCCTCTAACTTCTTTGTAGGCTTTGGGTCGTTTTGGTTGTTGAACAGGAACACTTACATTGTTTTTGGATTCTGGAAAAAAAATTCAATTTTTAGTACTTTGTACCAAACGTAATCATGACGAAAACGTTGGTAATGATTCATATTCATAATAGGTCTATAATCATTGTATCTCATAAGGATCCATTGGTATTCTTAAATGTATAATCATGTGCTGTAATTATTTCAGAGTAATATTTTTTACTAATATGAGATAAACACTTTTCAAACTTACTCAATGTAATATAAATAGGAATCGCAAGACTTGTTGGAGTTTTAATTCTTAATGATCTGATGTTTTTCCAGCCTCCAGGATAGTCTTTACTTAATTTCTCCACAACTGCTAATATGTTGTCAGTAAGTTTTTCTGCGCTCATTGAACATTTGCCAATCTGAACAATCGAACTATCGCCGTTACTATGAATCTCCAAACTTGTCTTTCTCAGAGCAGTATCTATTTCAGCCTTTAAATCCTTCTTTTCTATGTGAATTGAAACAGGAAGTTTTCTTTTTGCCTTGAATGTTTTACCAAGTAAATGAGCCATATGTCCAGAAATGCGGCCGTCAATGAGAAAGTAGTCATATGAACCCAATAATTTCCTCCTCATTTCAAACTGTCTATATTCTGTTTTGACTTGATTCATTGGAATGACAGCCTTTATTCCAGTACATCCTTTTTCCCGCAAAAGATCTTCGTAATGGCGAACTGTTGGTTCATAATCGCTTCTCCTTCCTTTTTTAAGATCTGATACAAATAAAGCTACATCATCGGTTAATTGAACCATACTGTGAGGAAGTAATCTGAAAAATATTTTATTTTCTATTTAATATAATAAAATAAATTTTAAAAATAGGAAATAATATTGATAATCAATTCGTCATATAAGTTTAAAATCATGGTTTTCATAAGGATCCATTGGTATTAAATAACATGTATAATCATGTAAAATTTATTAAAAAAAAAAAAAAAAAAAAAAAAACTTACATCCTCATTTGGTGAAGTGGTGCTTTGGGCACTTTAATGCACGTGACTTGTAAGAATACAGGGGGTTTTTCCAATTCCAAAAGAAGTTTCTTTTTTTTCTCTTCATTCGAAATATATTTCAAAAATCCTTGAACATAGTTTAAAATTTTTGCTTTTGAAGGAGGTTTGTCCCGAACTTTTTTCTCTTCTTTTGGTGTATCGCTTAGTTTTCTCTTTTTTGATTTCATAATTTTGACTTCCTCATTTTTTTCAGATTCTATTAATTTTTCAGAATTGAGTTTAAGTTTTTTTGTTGATTTATCTTTTTTTGCTGGCACACTTATCTGTAGATCTTGGGATTTTTTGTGGATATTTTTATTTTTTTTTGAACCTGTGGACTTGGATATTTGCTTCTTATGCTGCTTAGTTAATCCACTACTCACTTTGGTAGAAGTATTTTTATTATTTGCAGCATCAACATTTTTTTCACTGTTTTTAACCACACTTAATTTTTTTACTGTTTTAGTCACAGATTTCTTTTTTCTTGCTTCTTTTTCATTCATCTTGGGTAACACTGGCGATTCAACTTTGATTTTGCCAAGTTTTTCCTTCTTTTTTAATTTCTGTTTAGAATTTACGTTTGTCGTTGTAGCGACTGACTTGTTGGAATTTGCAACCTTTTTTTTAACCACACTTAATTTTTTTACTGTTTTAGTCACAGATTTCTTTTTTCTTGCTTCTTTTTCATTCATCTTGGGTAACACTGGCGATTCAACTTTGATTTTGCCAAGTTTTTCCTTCTTTTTTAATTTCTGTTTAGAATTTACGTTTGTCGTTGTAGCGACTGACTTGGTTGAATTTGCAACCTTTTTTTTAACCAAACGGTCTTTTACTTTAGAAACTTTAACGGGTATTTCTTCTACTACATTGACAACTTTGTTTTTATCTTTTCCAGCCAAACTATTCTTGATGAGTTCTTTTTTGGACGCAGGTATGCTTTTTTCAATTTTATTAGTTTTTTTCTTCTTGAACAACTTCGTTACAGCTGTTTTTACAACTTTTTTTTCTTCACTCGTTTTGGAGTCACTTTTGTTCAATTTCTTTGCATTTTTCAATTTATTTTTAGCACCTTGTGCTAATCGAGGTGCCATAGTGTTGACGATTATTAAACTGAGTACAAGAAAATATTCTTAACCAGACAAACTTTCAATAAGCGATAAGACTCAACCACCTGTAAACAATGCAATAAACAGACATTATGAGGAACGGCATAAGATTGATGTGAAATATTTATCCTTAGTTTGTAAAGTCAGCCAAATGAAAAAAGATTTCAAGCATGTGACTCTTTAATAATTGAAATGATTAGTTTTTCAAGTTTATGTTATTAATCATTGATGATTTTTTAATAAACAGTGGATTACAAGTGCACTACTCGCATTTCACGGCATGAGTATTCACCCATAACCTAACTCGCGCGCCTACTTGAAACATTTTTCAACATAAAAGGTGTAGCAAAATTATTTTAAAATTTTAATCTTATTTCAGCAATAAATTAACATACCTTACAAATATGAGGTTCAAGTTAACAATCTTCCAATCCCATACAATAAGAATAAATACCTTACGATGTACGACACAGAATGCAAACTGAACGGAGCAGACTGTTTTTCAGAAACTGAAGCGTGTGAACGCTGAACATGAAAAAGAGAGAATATGAGCACAAATTGCACCATCAGCCGGTCAGTGGGCCAAAACCCAAAACCGCCAAAACGATCTTAGCGCCATTGGCGGTGTTTTTAAAAAAAAAAGGTAGTAATGGCATTCACGCGTAATCCCCTCGATGGCGGCGATGGCACTCTCATATGGTGAAAACTATTATTTTTCGCGATAATTTTACAAAATAACCACGGTTTAAACAAACATGTGTTCTGAAAGAAAGTTGTTTGTCTCGTTCGAAATATATTTTTTTTTAATTTTTCCAATCTTCAACAATTAAAGTTTCACAAGATTTATAGGTATTGCAAACATTTTCATAATTAATTTGTCGACGTAACAATCTCAAACAATAAAAATGGTCCCCAAGTATGCAGACGAATTCAAAAGTTCGAACGCAATTCTTACGTCACCGGCCGGCCATTCGACATCCGGCTGATCCGGCATTTATTATTATTTTTTTTTTTTTCTCTCAAAGTACCTAAACACACACGCGCAGAGTTTCAGAAGTCAAAATTACCATTTAACCTAAACACAATTAAGTATATACGATGAAAATTGCAGCCAGTGTACGTAAAAGGACAAATAGTACGTGAGACCAGTCGATTATTATGTTCGACACGACGAGGGCCGAAAAAAAGTTAACCACGTCAAATGGCCCTTCTCCAAAGCCTGGGCTTATCACTGCAGACCGAATTGGTCGTCATAACACTCTTGGGAATGGTAAAATTAAACATAAATACGATTGGGATCTCATTATCGCGGTGATGAATAAACAATCCCGTGCACTTTGTCGTTTCCCGTCCAAGGCGAACTCGACTCTGGATTGGAAACCCTTCGAGCTCATGGTACGCCTGAACGTGATCCGTGACCTTTCGTTCGACAGCGCTCACTTTGGCGTCAAGATCACGGCGTTTGTCAAAAGTTGTAAGTCCCTGCAGTGACCTATAAAAGCTGCAAAATCTGCACCTATAGGTTTACTTACATCCACCCGATGCTCGTTTTTCCAGTGCTATCCACCACCGTCGTGATAGAGTTCCTCTGCGGACTCCTCAATCCTTTCGCGCACCTCCTCAAGTTGTATCCCATCATCACGATGAGCCGCTCGGATGCCCTGCTCCCATGGCTGGTGATACACGCGGTGAACACGATGCTCCCGAAAGTACTGTCCTTTGGACTGATTAGCGTCCTGTACTTCGACAACGTCATCTCCACGGTTTTCTTCCTCGAGTTCCTCTTCGTCGAGATGATCAACATTTGTAAGTACATAACCTACTCGCGCACTTTTGAACTTCATAGTAAAAATAATAACGCACCCACTGAACATTTTTCAGCGATCGCCTTGTACAATTGGTACGTATTTTTCGAGTTCTACCTTAACCTGCGAGAGCTCGAGTACCGACGCCAGAGGGATCTCCACAAGAACCAGCTCCAGGCGTGCTCCAGCTCGCCGAACGTGTCAGCAACGGCGAGCCAGTCTTCGGTCGACTCGAACGGATCCAAGGAACCACGAGTGGCTAGGTCGCTCGCGTCGCTGGCTGGTGATGCGAGTTCGACATCTAGCTTGCCGTCGACTATCGACACACCCATGAAACTTGCCAAAGAAGAGCCGGAGCACGAGGTGGGGATCCCAGATAGGAGTGCCGAGATCGAGGAGAGCGGAAACGCCGGCCCGTTGGAGGATTCGAGCGACGCGAAAACAGAACACGGGCCGTCCTTGGATGACTTTTTGAGCAGCAAGTGCACCTGCTCGAGCTCGGAAGATGAGAAGAAGCCCTCAAAGCAACCTCGGGAGGACAAGAAGGGTGTCGATCGGGCACACGCGAAAGTTCTCCGGAAAGTCCGCCACAGCGGTAGTAAACGGCCAAAAAAATCGAGCATCACGGAAAAGTCCCCGCCAGAGACGATGGCCCTCGCTCCGTCGGCGTCTCGGGTTCTGAGTCTTAGAAGGGACGCATACTACAAGAGGAGCGACAACTTTCATTTTCTTTTGAACAAAAATTTTCAGCTGCTGAGCGAAATGTGCAGAGCGTCGGGCAACGGTAGCCAGAGCGCGTCAAGAAACAGCAGCCAAAAGTGGTCGGTGTTCCACCACAAGCTCGAGTCCACCCTCGATGGTAATCCGTTTCTGAAGGAAGCGAGCTCGTTCGTTGGCTTTGGTAAGCTCCAACGCGAGGGAGGAATGACCCACGACGAATACAAAGGAAAAGGTTATAGTCTCGACGATCGTGAGGGTACAGAGGCTGATGGAGCTTCGAGTGTCGTCGAGTTGACCAAGTTTCCACAGACAAGTGTAACTTGTGAGAAGAAAAAAATCTACCTATCCCATCAAGATCGTTCGAAGAAGTCTCGGACGGAGCTCACCGAAAATCAGAACGCGCGAGAGCTGCGCAGTCTCCAGGCCTACAATGGCTTGACTCTCGAACTGGACAGGCGGGAGATGCTGCAGAAAAAAAAGAAATCCAAGCTGACGGGCCACGGAGCGCTGGAAGACACAACTACGCTCGATCGGCATCGGAAGAGCGCCAGAGATGTCGTTGGAAGCCCCGCGAACCCCGTAAGCCGAGGGATCGGAGTTCTCGAGGCCCCCAAGAAGTCCCAAAGCATGAGGGAGACGGTCCGTAAGATCGACTGGAACAACAGCCCCGCCTCCTCGGGGGCGTCGACGAGCCACGGAAAACCAGCAAGCCCGTCCAGAGCCGACCCGGGAGAGGAGAGCGAGCTCGTTATCGCCGACGACGAGACCCTCTGCTTGTTGCGCAACGCCTTCTCCTTCAGCGACGAGAGCGAGCGCGGCTTCCACCTGGGTCCGGACGCGAGCGAGCCCTACCCGATCTTCCAGTGCGTCGCCCTGAGCATGGCCGAAGTGATCAAGTCCACTGACTGGCGAAGCTTCGAGCGGGCCCTGCCCTCGCAACGCGACCACGACATCGAGATACCATCGACGGACGACGGAGTCTTCGTCTTCGAGGAGGACGGTATCGTCGAGAGAGCGCGCGACAACAGCTGCAGTGAGGCGGAAAAACGGAGACGCGTGACCACCCGTCTGCTGGAGCAGATGGAACAGCTGCTGGTATCATCGCGCGAGGTCATGTCCGTCGTCGAGGACTTTACGACGAGACGCGACCCTCGAGACCGATCGCCGATTTTCAAGAACGGCAACATCGACACGCTCGACTACCTGGTGGCTGGCCCGAAGGAACATGTCATCGGAGCCCGGAACACCTACGTGTGCAATGTGGTTGGCCTCGATGATGCAAATAAGAAAACCGAGATCGATCGTACAAGCGAGCCGGTTGGTTCGGCGGCTCGCAAAAATGGTGATAAAAACACCAAAACGAGGAGCAGACCGATGCACCACTCGCGACGGGGGGAGGGTCTCACCTCGGGAAATATAATGGAATACAACAGCGACGGAACGATTATGTCGCAGAACTCGAGTTTATTCGTGGGTTCGTCTCTCACGGGTACTGCAGCCGGGCTTTCGAGAACAAACGACGATAGTGACAACAAGAACTGCGATCAAATCCAAGACGTCTCGAAATTCGTGTCCTCATTCGTGGCCAAAGACGACAAGGATGCGCAAGAGGTCGAGTTAAACAGTTCGGACTTGGGAGACAATGCCTGCGCGCGATTGCACGAGGCGAGTGGGGAAAAAGATTATTACGGTACATTGTTACGGGCCGCTGAAGAATCGCGTAACGCTGAGGCAAGTGCGGTGCGAAAAAGGGAAACAACGCGTGTGTCGGATAATGGTAATCGGCAGCTACTCGATTTAGATGTTATGAAAAGGTGGATGAGGGACAGCGAGGATTCGTTGGACGATGGTGAGTACAGACCCTGGCATATCTTCAATGACCAAACTATCTCGTTTTCCGATGGAAGCGACATGGAAGACTTTCCGGCGGATTGACACAATTTTGTGAGTAAAATTTATACTTTATAAATGTGATATGTGCGCATGAAAAACAACCAAATGTAGAGTGATAAATCGCTGGTTTCCAGGTATATACATGTAATAAATTTATTGTCGCGTTTAAACAAATATCGGCTTACTAGCTACATTTGATATAAAATTTCATTAAAACCTGTTCGACAGTCGTCGCCTGTTGATAATATAATACGTGTAATAAACATACTCTACAAAATCATGGTATGTTGTATATATTGTTACAGTAAGATTTGATTTCATGCACTTGAACACACGCTCATGGTTTACAAACTAATCGACTTATGATGTGTAAGTGTATAGGCATACTCCTTTAAATATTCATGTATATGTTTGTACGTATATGGTAAAATCGCAACTAAAATCATGTTAAAAAATTGATCGGCCATGATCGGCATGGGACGAAACGATACTGATGGTTATAATCCTCTCAGCAGCAGGAGCCGTCGTAGATCGGTGCAGTAGTTTCTGGCACTATATAGGTGGGATCGCAGACGGACGATTTAATCGCATCCCTGGCGTTGGCCTTGAGAATCCGGAAGTTGACCTCGTTTTTGTTCAAACCGCCGTAAAGGTACATGGGCAGCTTGTTGGAAAGAACCCACACGTTTTGGTCCTCCTCGTGGTCCATTCTGATGTCGTTGGGAAAGACGAGCGAGACGTTGCTCGTGCCTATCACTCCGAGGTTCCTCGGCAAATACTCCTTTCGCGAGTCCCAACACCACACCGAGTCACGAGTTACCATATTGAAGAACTAAAGACACACAAAGATATTAATATCATTGTTGGCAATAAACAATTTCAATGGTCCATTACCATAACGCCATTCCGATCGATTGTCGAGGCCGACGAATGCCCGTAGTCCTTGGCTCTGGGTTTGCCAACCGGTACGAATTTTTCCGCGCTTAGTTCGGCCGTTTTCTTGTCCCTCAGGGCCGACAGCGGGACCGCGAACTCGCGGAAACTCGACATCGGGTGAAAGAACATGGTCTTCTCGTCGTGGATGTCGACCGGAGTTAGCGATATCCCAAAGAGCCCGTCGGTCCAGTAAAAATCGAGACCGTGGAGATTGTACCGCGAGGACAGCGGGTCGGGAAAGAAGTAATGGTGCTGGATGCGGAAGGAATCGTTGTTGAAGAAGTCGTAAACGACGAGCCCGAAGCGCCATACGTCTGTGAACCGGAAAACCAGCCACGATTACTTTTTGAAAAACCTTTGAAAAAAAAAAAATATTTTGAAAAACCAATCGATCGATCGAGACCTGAGGCGTAGGCCACCGCTCGGTCGCACTGATCGTTCCTCACGTCGACGACGATGTTGGAGTAGAGCGAGTCGTCTTTCACTTGGTCCGGAGGCAGCGAGTACGAGCGGATGAGCTCGTCCGTGTTCAGGTCGAAGATAAAGATCTTTGGCGGGCAGATTTGCTTGGGATCGCTCGTGACGTCGATTTTTCCGCTATCCAGCACCCACAGCCTGTCGCACTCGTCTATTTGCATGCGGAAGACCGAGGTCAGCAGCTGGCAGTTTCCTGGGAGGGAAAACATATATTTTTTTTTTCGTGGGTTCAATTGTTAAAATTTTTTTCTTTTATTTTGAATTACCCAAGTGGTGCCACCTCCAGTTGGGATAAGGCCTGAGCTTCGGGCTCTTGCTGGCCGTCTTGGTGGATATCGTGGCGAGCGTGACCTTTAAAAAAAAAAATTGTTACCGATTAGTTTTTTTTGTTTGTTTATTGATTCAACTTTTTTTTTTTAATCAAAATGATTCGTTGTATTACGGGAATGCCTTTTTTCCACCTCGGCAAGCTAATGAATACTTTGTCTTTCCACACCTCCAAGCCGAGGGGAAGATTGTTCTCGGGTATGAAGGTGCCGCTGTACAGCAGACTGTTTTTGTGCTCCTGGTTCTCGAATTCAAAGTCCACGGTTTTCCAAGCGTACTTCTGCAATCACAAAGCACCGAATATTTACAATGGGCTACCTTTCACTTTTTTTTTTTTTTTTTTTTTTCTTTAAATTTTAAGAGTCACAATTTTATTCCAATGAAATTGATGATCAAAACCCTCTCTTATTCATGTTGTTTGATGCATAGTAATAAAAAATTTTCCCACGAAACAGAATAGAGAGTCCATTTCGAGTGGCGAAATAAAAAGTTTGATACCACTTGCAGAGCCGGGCCGGCAAACTCATCCTTGAAAAACCTATCGCTCTGATTGATCCTGTTGGGCTGGTGGTGCAACAGATGATTGTTGCCGTTGGCGTTGTGATTACTGAGAAGATTGGCGCTGGTTTTGCTCCCGGGTAGTATGGCGTTCGAACTGGCGACCGTTTGGAAGGCATCGACGTTGCGCTCGTTCTTCTTTTTGCCATCCGGCTGCTTGGCGTTCACCTTGTTGTTGTTGATCTGCATCGTCACAAAGTTCGGATCTATCAAAAATCCGTGCGGCTTATCCGTTGTGCTCTGCTGTTGTTGCTGTTTGATTGCGTTGTCGTGATTGTGGTTGCGAGGAAAGTCGCAGTTGTGCGCCGCCGGTGGTTCTTCCTGTCCAAAGGCCGGGTCGTCGAACGACGTCGTGGATGGCTTTGGGATTCAATCAATCGGTTTTTATACTAGCACGTACAGCGTTTGTTCATAACTTATGCAATAAAATTGTCGCTTAGCTCTTGGTTTCCTTTTTATTTTAAATAAGGCGTCGCTAGCCATGTGTCTCCTATTCATTTTTCTTTCACCCGCTCGTGTACATTATAATATACATGAATAATCCGAAATTAATCGGCGAGCCGGTCTTTACGCGCTTCTCCGGTATGTGGAGCAGTTAATTTACTTGTTTACGGAGGAAGAGAGAAATTAGTCTCCGCGCGGAGATCGATTTCTCCGATATCCCCGTGTATATACCAAATAGAGACCTCGTCTCGACACCACAACATGCGCGTCGCGATAACTATATCCTTGGTGGTTGTAGCAAAAAGAAACAAAATCTGGATGGAAAATCAACTTACCATGACGAAATCCATGGAGGGAAGTTGCGGCAGCATTGCCGGTACCTCCGTGTCCTGGGGAACTCTGGGGCTCGAATCCGCGGGCTCGGCAAACTCCTGGAAGCCCAGCAACGACATGGTCATTAGCCATGGTACGACGCTCGCCATCCCTGGAAATCAAAGCAACTCGATAAAATATTTCCTTTTTTTCTTTCAATTATTGTCTCGCTACGCGTCATAAAATGTATATAAATGTTGTTTTTTTTTTTTTTTCTAGTTTCGAAACTAGAAAATTACTCGGGGTTAATATCTTCACTCACTCGTTACAATGATACTCTAAGGTGACAAAACGAAGCTATCCAAAGACACACACCAAATGATATGCATTCCAAGAAGATTTTATTGTTTATTTGTCGCACTGAAACTCGAAGAGTGAAATATTTGTAAGAAACTCGTAAGTACCTGATGCAGTGTCCAGTCGCAAGAAGTAGAAAAAGAAAAAAAAAAAAAAAAAAATCGAGTCAAAGAGAAAAATCCGAGGCAGCGGCGAAAAGTTCAAAAACGGTCCGAGCCATGCAGGGCTTAGAAAGCGATTCGCGGGTGAAATTGCAATTGTATATATACACGGGTACTTTTGAAAGAGGAAGAGCAGAGCCGCGGCAGCCTTGGACAGCAACCACGCGACGCGAACGCGTACGTGCGAGTGTTGTTGTTGGAGCTCCTCTCTCGGCCGGGATGGGACGACGGGGCCATTTCGAGCGAGAGCCGCCGCATCAATATACCGATCCCGCGTATATAATATATACCTATATATATACACCAGCCAACCCGAGGAGGAGAATGCAATCGGTTCTAATGCTCGTGCTATTCGAGAAACTGCAGCAGCCCTCCCTTCTTTCTCTCTCTCTCTATATATTATGTACCTATTTTGTACATTGTAGATTATACGTATACGTGTGGTTATAGGTATACCTTATACCGCTTACACACTCGGAAATGTATTTTATGAAGGTGCATCCTCTTTCACAGCTATGGGCTATAGGTCATTGGCGCGCGACGCCGTGATTTTTTTTGCCTATACGAGTGTGGTGTAGCTGGTATACGGGAAAGTGCAGCATACTTATTGTACTTGGCGCGCTCGCATTTTATTCGAGCGAGCGGAACTAAGTATACTTTTTTGTATATTATATGGTGGCTACGTATACGTGTACCAACGATGCAATGCATATATTGTTATTATTTTTATTAATGTGCGAATCTTTAGTCAACAGTTATTCCCTTCGCTTTGGAGCTACAAAAAGATCAAATACGGATTAGGAGTCTTCCGTGGTGCGATTTCGCACCCAAACTCCGTTCTCAGCTCCTAATCTGTGCATTACCGTATACGTGCAATTACGTACATATAATACATACACATGTACGAACGTACTTTTCATCTTCCTTCCGTTTTGATTCCTCGTTACCTATATGTATACCGTCTTGTTACGTCTTATCATTCTCCATTCTCACGACTTATTGTTGCTTTTGTATTTTTTTTTTTTTTCCATCTGATCTATTTTAAATGATGTAATTTTAATAACAGCTTAATGGCTGGTGTGTCAATTTTTAATGAAAAACGTGTTCAAGTTAATTATCTTAATTTTATTTTAAAAGGAAAACTCATTTTCGACCGATATACGCAATAAAAACATTTTTGGCCTTCCTGCATTCTAAATAACGAAAATTATCCAAATAGGCCAAAATATATCGTCTACTGCATCTTATTTCATACACATGCACGTGTAAGTTTGATTTTTTTTTGTTCTCGTGAACGAAGAAAAAAAGACATTGTGCACATTCGAAAACATTGCCTTTTTTATTCCGTCACTTTGCTTGTTATTATTTAAAATCTCAAATTTTGGACAGGCACGCGCTTTGTTAATTTGTTTTCCTACTCTTATTCGTTATCTTTGTAATCTCGTATTCAAACAACTTGTTTTGATAACTTCAGTCGACAACTCGTAAATATAAATTAAAAAAAAAAAAAAAAAACTAACTTTGCCATACCATGACAAAGTGCACATTTTTCACTGTTTTAATAGTCGGTAATAATTGTAATAACAAAAAACACCTGCCGTGTACGACGTAGCACTCCATTTCACACCAATCGACGATTCTTTTTAACATCGGCCAACGGAGGATCGGTAGTAAATATACACTCACGATTTTTTTTCGGATACCTCGCCGCTGATGTCTGTGTGCCGGGACGATAGTACTTTCCACCAAATTCATCGTATCGGTAATCGGACAGTGGGGTATAGCCGTAGTGTGACGTCCAGCCCGGCAGATAACTCGAACGATCGAACCTGGCTTCGAACGATCTTTTGTGATTGGCCAACTTGTGCGACCAGTCCTCGCTACTTTTGACGATGCTGTTGTATCTACATCCTCGAGCCATCACATGACAACCGATCTGAGAGTATCCGATGTACATACAAACATATTTGCGAAATGGTAAAAATTCTTAATTTTTATGTGGCAATCGTAAAGGATTTGCTTACAGATTTAACAGCATACCCGCAATACCGATCTACAACGCGCTATACGGTAGGGTACAACTGACAGGCTACACCGTAGGCATTAACCGAGCGAGAAATTTTCCTCGGCTTTGCATGAAATCGAGACAAAAAGTGTTGGTAAAAATATGAACGCGTATATAATGTACATAGGCTTTACAGGTATAAGTAATATTTGTGCGAGCTCGAGTGCTAAAAAGAGCGTGAATGCTTTAAGCGTTCCGTTGCGTGTCCGAGGCAAAACTGGCCCGCGCAAAGCCGAGCTAGCCACGAGGTGGTATTATAAGTGCAACCGATTTCGCTACACTTCACTGAAAATTGTACACACCTATACCCTGACTTTCTTTTTATATAGTGTACACTTATTATTTAGATCTTCGAAATTTCATTAAATCAACTTTCTATTGTTGATTAATTTTTTTTTTTTTTTCCGCCGAAGAAACGGCAAAAATCGGTATCTTACGTATTTGCGCGTCCATTGCTCAATGCCGAGAGGCATCAAAAAGTGTAAGAAAGTGAGAAAAGAAGAAAGAATGAAAAAAAATTCTCACAATTCTTTCGAGCGTACGATGTCGTTGACCCATATATACATGCTATGCCGATTTTTAATTTTACGATCTCAATTGTATGAATGTATATAGGTACAGACAGAAACGTGTTTTGCGGAACCGGTGATACCCGTACATGCAACTTCGATTCTCACGACTCGGATGACTTTTCGCACATCTCGTCTTAGTTTTCTCGATCATATTATAAAACGCCACCATCAACATAACAACAACCCGGCAGAGTTATGTATATAGCAGCACAAAGCTATGGGTCCCGGAAAGGGAAAGGCGGACATAAATGTATATATACATATAGGTGCAGTTGCTCGTATTCAGGGCTCCTCGATCCTCTTCACACGCTTGTTCGATGCTTTATTGCCCGCCCACTGCAACGGTAGATATACGAGCGTACACCTCCCCAATATACCATATCGCAACTCTTACGCCACACGGAAGCCTCTCTGTTTCGCTGTTGTTGTTTCGCGTACCAACTTATCCATCCCTCTTCTATTCTTCCTTTTTCGTTATGTCGACGTGCACCATAGGTACCTATACAAAAGTGTAAGGTTTACTTGGGGTCACAGGGGGTGGGAGGGGAGTTACGGTGCTACGTGTATGAGAGGTGCCATGTACACCGACTCTTATCTACGGAGGAAATCGTTTATTGTTGCGGGCGCGCGCTTATGCAACGATTTTGTGCATCGGTTGGCGGTTTCGGTGAATTTTGCGGCACACATTCACGCATGGCTTTCTTCAACAATCGATACGGTCCAGTCCCGCGTTTTTCCCGTCTATACCATCTCCAACGACGATTTGGGTGTTGTATGCAGTGTGCAGTCGTGGTATAATATACTATATGGCTGCGCTCTCTATATCAATCGTACGTTTTATCGACATGTAATTATCTAAACTGACAATCTGCGGGCAACACGATGTCGCGTGGTGGATATTATACTATACGTATACCGATGCGCGTCACGATGATCGCCGGGGAGTTTTACTGGCGAATCGGTGTCGCAACAAGTCGTCCACCTCGGGCGAGCTTTGAAAAGTAAAACCGACTAATAAGCGGTTGGTGAACTGAATCGATTGATTCTATTTGTATTATGGATTTTTTTTTTTTTTTTTTTTTTTTTTCTCAACGGAAAAGAGAAAGCCTCCTGAGAGAGAGAGAGAGAGACCATTGTATTGTCCCTCGAATCTCGATAGCGCCCAGATGCTGCTATGCATTATTTCCCTCTTCCTTTTACTCATACCACTACAGCAACAACCAACAGCTTATATATAGGTAGGTACACCTTTGAATTGTTTACCGACTGTGAAGCTCTATACATACTCCGAGCGGCGAAATCTTGCAAACCCATAGCTATAGGGAATTTTTTTTTTTTTCTTTTTTCCGTCTTGAGCCATTGAAACGGAGAATTGATGTCTCGGTTCTCGACGTGCACTGTAATCACGAGCACTGAGTACTTATGGGCTATTTTGTAAATACATGATGTACGCAAGCGTTTGTTATTCTTGAGGATAACGTATACGATGATAATTTATTGACTCATTAAATGGTATAATTTGATAATGACTGCACAAGAGACATTTTTTTTTTCTCTTTTATGTAACGTTAGTTAAGCGCAATTTTTCGATCGAGACAAATTTTATCCGAGACAAGTTACTTCATTACTTTTTCATATGGCAACTTAGTACATAAAATAATAAAAATTAACATTTAGAATTATTTATTTTGCGCTCGTTAGTTGGTAAAAGTAAAATTTACATAAGATATAAAAAGTATTAAAAAATCTTAGATATTCTGCAAAAACTCAATTTCGATTAATCGTTGTTAATGTGTAAAAAAAAAAAAAAATCGTGTCTAACATTTTTTTTCCAACGGATTTTTTGGTCTTTTTTCTTATTGCAAGCATGATTGAAAAAATACGTGTAAAATTGTATATTCCTCTTATTATCATAGCTATTGTATTAATAAGTATAACGATATATGATTATAATTTCAAAATAATTGAATGCTGCTTGGATAATATATTATTTATTGTTGATTGCAAAAAAAACAGGTGATGCTAGACGAGAAAATGCTTTAATCAATTTATATATTGCACGCATTTTCACCTGTGGCTTTTAAATATATCTTAAATAAAAAAACTTCAAATGCATAAAGAAAAAATAAAGTTATTAAAAAAAAAAAAACATTTTTCTTTCAAATCTTTCGGACGAAAAAATAATGTAACATCGGAGGTAGATTTTTTTTTTAATTCTTTTATTTTAGACGTTAAATATGCATGATTTCTTATCTTATGTTTATTAATATCATTTTTCGTTTGCAGTATATGCTGTGGCAAACGTATTTACTAAAAATTATGAGAATCACTTATCGCAACCTGCTGTTTTAACAAGATCTTTAACAGAAGCCGACAAAACGTGATAATTGTACTCATTGATGTTTATCGTGTTATCAACGTATTTATGATATTTATTCGTCATAATTAGCAAATACTCATCCCCCGTTTCCGTAGAATTTTTGATCACTTTCATTCCACTGGCAAATTGAAGTCGATCACGATCAGTTACCGCGATTTTCTGAAAATTAATTACGAATTAATCAACAAAATTACATTCATCGTGGTATTCATATTAGCTGATTTTTTTTTTTTTTTAATGTAAAAAATTGATTTATATTACAAAATACTCTGCAAGCATGGGAAATTTGATGTTCCAACAGCCAATAGCGATGTGCTTGGTAAGGCCGTAAAATAGAGTACCATCCGACGCAAATGCCATTGTTGAAGCTTGGCTAGGTAACACATCTTTCCCCGTAATGTAATCGACTTTGCCCCCCTTAACAGAATTTTTTAACTGTTCTGTGGTAACGGCGTGTACGGATAACGAAGCCAAAGGTCGGAATACAAGATAACGAAGATCGTTGGATATTTTTGGTGACAGCGACATTCCAAAAAGTCCATCTTGTAGGGTGAAATTCACATTATCTATATTGAATGCCGTGTGTGCTGATTGGGGTCCAAACATTTCTTCATTTTCCAAGCGTACCGCCTCGAAATTTCGCCATACTATCAATGCATGCCCGAGTACGTCGGCTATGTACACCTGAAAAAAACATTCGTACAAAACAAAAAAGTGCTTCCAATTGGAAAAAATGCGATTGTTTTGGCTCACTGAGCACTTACAGTCGTATCTTCACATTGAAGGCCTTCGGTATCGACAATAGGAGTAATCAGTAGGCTCCGTCTCTTTGAACTGTAAGCAACATTATTTTTAAGCGCTTGCCAGAAAATCAATTTATTCGTGTGGAGATTGAACACCAGTAATCTAACGGGGCAAATCTGTTGAAAATCTATCGAGCCTACGTCGAGTACCCACATTCTATTGCAATTGTCGATCTATGATGTATCATCAGGATATTAGTGAATGACGTGAAAATTTATTATGGTATTATGTTAAGACAGTTTTTAAGAAATCACTAACAGCTACTCTATAAACGTTAATCAGACCATTGCAAGGATCAATGGGGTTGTACCAAGTCCAGTCGGGATAAGGTTCCAAAAGGGGTCCCGAAGCGCTATAATTTTTCGACACAGTATGCAAAGTAGCGGGTACTCCAACCGTCCTAATTATAGTTACAAATGTACGTCCGTCTGAAAGTTTACAAGCAGTTTTTTTTTTTTTTTTTTTTTTTTTTTTTACTTGCTTACTTAATCGGCAATTGAAATGAATAGTATTAAATATTAATTCACCTGATGATCGATCGACATCAATAGGAGTAAAATCTCGAGGAATGTAATGTTTGTTCACCTTGTACCATTTCTCCTGTTCCGGTGATTTCCAAACATAATCGAAATACTTCCACTTGAACTCCGTTGATAGTGACGACGTAGTTTCCAAATTTACAAGACAAGTTAAAACAAACACCCACAACACAACCAACATTTTCAAACCTTTTGTCATTCCTGGCCGTACGCTCTATACTTTTTTTTCCGACTGCTTCCTTCTGCAACGTCTTAAATAAATTTCTTGAAACTGATAAGTTCGATTTATCCTTACCTTGAAAAAATTTCATACAAATATTTGTATTGCGTATTCCGCAAGTGGGCTATCAACTCGTAGCACGAGCACGATGAGTCAGTGTTAACGAAATTTATACTCAGGATGGATTTTCCAATTTGCATTCCATTTCAAGGTTCCACTGCAAACATTTAAATTTAATCCCGGGAAAAATAAGTAGTTTATTGCATAAATGCGTTGCGATTGTGTAAAACAGATTTTTTTTTTTTTTTTTTCAATTAAAACGTATTTACAATTCAATTTGAAATTAAAGCATTTTTCTAAAATTCTAATTTGTTTGTATTTACTGTGTTATTCTTTTAAAAAGTATACACATATAATTATTTTATCAACAAACAGTTTGTGTAAATTCGTGTCAGAACTGACACATCTTTTGCGAAAGACGTACATTGATACATTGATGGCTTGTGCACTTTTGTTTCTTCTTATCACGAACTTCTTATCTCGTATACTAATGCCTATAATTCTAAAACTCTCAGAAGAAGAAGAAACACATTTTTTTATTTCCGTTCACATCCTTGAATTAATCTAGTAGATTAAATTTAATTATTCTTTTTATTTGATGTTTTATTGAATAATATATAATTTCGTACAGATCTTTTTTATCCCTTAAAATTTCTTTTATACATCTCGTATTTTGGCACTCGGTTTTTTTATTTAAAACCAACCGTAAACTGATAATCGTATAACATGAGTTTTCGACTCGACCTTTACTCACTTGGTTTGCACCTAAACTAATCTCTAATTTCTCATATGTGTTTTCCAAGCATAGATCGACAGCTTGACAGCCATGCAAAATAAGATAACCCCAATGCTGTGTAAGTTATTCATTTATTTACAATACTTAGATCTGAAACGGTTTTTCGTTTTTCCAGTGAAGATAGTATCTATATTATATGCAATATAATGTAGCAATGTAAAGCTGTTATACACACAATTCATCAAAATGAATGGGTATACAAAAAAGTTAACATAGTTTTGTATCTTAATCTAAAAAAATCTTTTTTCATGAAATCTTAGTATTTTCCAACAAAGGATATAATATAACTTACTTACTATGCACAAAAACAAATGTCTCTCAAATTTCATGGATCTAACCCATGTAAAAAATACTTGAGGGAAGTACGAAAAGATATTGAAAAAAAAAACTTCATGATAAGTGTTACTGCATTGTTACTATTTGTTTTGTAAAAAAAACGTAAACGCTGTAAGTTAAAACATTTATATCATTAGACTATCTTTATCTAAATTTATTTATAAAATTGGAAAGCCTTAAACAAATTTACCACTTACTGATGGATTAAAAAGTGTGTTTTGTTTTTTTTTTCATTTGTCATACATCATTTTGTACATGATTATCATTATTGTGTACCGAGCATAAATTAAAATCACGTCAAAGTACACATTCGATATATTTTTTTTTATGTTCTTTAAAAAATTATGTGACAATAAAAGTATACAAAATGATTCATTTTTAAATGTATTTCTTCAAGAACTGTAAAAATCTTATAAATATAGTAAATTAAATTAAAAAAGTTTTTTAGTAAATACAAATCCGATAATTATTAATAAGATGCGATTTTGTTTTTATTCAATTTCCGCATAATTTTATAACAACAATTTAAAATCAAGTTTCTTTGGAAGTGCAGATGCAATGCCTTCTTACGCATATTATTAGGTTACCGCTTTTTACGCTATGCTCAATTCGTATACATTGCACACTTCATGTCAAATAATATTTTCATAACTGGTGCAGATTACATAAAAACAATCACAAAGTGCTCTCAGGTGCTCCTTACATTTCTGGCCATATCTCACCGGGCACTTTTGGAACTAAATAAATCATTTTTTTTTATTTATCGATTGTTTGGTTAATTGTTGTTAACTGCTTGGTTAACTGAGAACTGACTGTTTTTATTAAATGTTTGCCAAGAACTTGCCTCGTGCCTTTTTACCATTTTTTTTTTTTTCCTATATTGGTTTAATGTATTGTTTCCTTCTTAATCTTTTGAAAAGTACATTTTTTTGTTTCAATGACTTTCCTTTTTTTCTTTTTTTTTTTTTTTTTAATATGAAAAATTTTATCAAGAATAATGCACTTGATAGTCATTGTTATGAAGTTATCAAATAGACATGATGTTTATTAATCGAGTAATAGATAATTAAACTATATTTTTGAAATTCACAGGTTAGTAATATTTATTGATAATAATATAAATATTCAAGTCTCTTTAATAACTTTTATAACTGAATGCTAATCAGTATACATATTAAACAACAGAGTTTACAACTTATGGACTAACTCTTATTCATAAATTATATTTATTTAACAATCATACACATAATTAATCAATCATTTTAATGATAGTGAAATTTGAACAATAACTTTGATGGCAATAATGTCAGTTTATATTGACGAATAAATTGTTAGTATTGCCATTTGAATCAAAGTTATAAATTATACACATATTTTTACGTAAAATAATTCGATGATTGCTCCAAGTTGATCCGCGAAAAATACACTTTAAGCACTTGCGCGATCATGGCTTAAAATCATTAATGACATTCGTGATCGATGGAGAATCGACGAAAAACAGAATCAGAGAATCTCGAGTAGTGTCCACAATCGTAATGGCCGTGTGGACACGTTGTGGCACAATGGCAAGTATGCGTTCGGTACCGCGAGAAGTAATAACAAGGCACCTCTTGGTCGTAAAAGTAGTCGTAATAGTTGGGCAGGTGTCGGTGGAAATCGTTGAAACAGTGGTAACAACAATAATACGTCTCGCGGTACCACGCGTTTCAATCTATCGTTGGTAACCTGTTGAGCGGCTTCTGCCAGCCGCTGTTGTAGATATCCCGAGCGTCAAAGTCGCACTTGGTACTGCGCACTAGCTCTTGGGTAAAGGCTGCTTGAATCCGAAAGTTCGTCTCGTTGATCATGAGGCTACCGCTCGTGTATCGATGAAAAGAAGAGGTCAGAACCCACAGCACTTGTAGGCCATTGTCATTTACGACCTGTCATTTAAATAGTTTTCAGTTAACTGTACCATTTCAAATTTTTTATAAGTGTATTGCTATGTAATAATAACGTAGAATAGGGGACTGCAAGGCAAACATGTACACTTTTGATATTGAATTTTTTTTTATCATGAAAAATAAAATGATGATTGTGCTCTGAGTATTTTTAATTAAACTAAAATTAAAAATGTTTTCAATACAAGCTAAGCTGCTTGGACGAAACTTTATTTGGGTACAGCAGCAGATTTTATAATACTCAATACTTTGTTTGTATTTTACCCAAAAATTTAGGTAAATTTTTTTTCCTTTAATGTTGTAGTGTCAACTAAGGCAGCAAAAAAAAAATTACATAACTATAATAGCAGTACTGCGGTTAAAATAATTCTTTAGTTTATCTGCTTTTTCAACCCCAATCTAAGATACTCTTTCTTTATTGGAGTTTATACTGTTTTGTTTTTTATTTTTTTTTTTTTTTACCAAGCTATAAAATCTTTGTACACTGAGAGAAACAAAATAATAAAAATTAGAGAGAAATTCCAGAAAAAATTACCATTTTTCTCAGTAAATCGGATGAATTATTGTTAAAGATTAATTATTTTTAACTGGTAAAAAAATAACTTTTACTGTTACAAATAATAACTTTTTATTTTTTTGCCAGCTTGCCTTCGATTCATCGTGCAGAATGTTATTATCTGCTGGAAATTCTCTATAATTTTTATTACTTTTTTTTTCTCTCAGTTAAGTACACGGTTTCCTCCTACAGTACACTCGGTATACTCGACTTTGCGGAGCAATCTATACACAAGCACTGACCTTCACACCGGAGGCAAACTGCAGCGTCTCTTCGTTGACAACGACATTATGAATGTTGCGGCCCCCAAACTCGGGAAACTGCTTGCTGTTCCAGCACCCGATGGCCAAGTCACTCATCAGACCAAAATACAGGACGCCGTTGCGGTCCATTGCTTGGGCCGCTGACTGCGAGGACCTTTCCATGGGAAAGGCTTCGAAGGCACGTGGTGCCGCGTACGGGTTGTCGTGAAACAGCGTGTAGTTCCTAGAGATAAGCCACCAATTAGATGATAATAACATCAGTTGCATTTTGTAACTATATGCAGGAGTTGATGAAATCTTTCAAGGTCTAGAGTCTTTACTGCAACAAGTCGTGCTCCCTGATGTCATACGCTGAAATATCAGTATCATTTGGAGAGGCATTTCATGTAAGATTTCACAGTATACCTAATGATGGATGTTGGCACGTGAGACTCGACGCGACTCGCAAGGGAGTGGAAGTACAGGGTCCTGTCGCCGTCGGGTTGGACGGGACCGAGGGCCATCCCGATAATGCCATCCATGAGATCGAAGGTCTCGCCCTGTATGTAGAAGGTCCCGTGCTGGGGATACGGGTAGAAAAGGTTATTGATGATCTTCCAGGAGCGAACCGAGGCGTGATCGTAGACGATCAGCCCGAAAGCCGTGATGTCGGCCACGTAGACGAAGGTGTCGCTGCACAACTTGTCAGCCGCGTAGGGCTCGATCCTTATGTCAACGACGAGCGTCACGAGCAGTGATCTATAGTACTCGTATTGATCGGTGGGGAAACGATAGCGGCTCAGCAGTTTGTTGGTCTTTAGCGAGAAGGAGAGCAGCTGGGCCGGGCAGAGTCTACTTTCGCCCAACACCCCGGTGTCGAGCACCCACAGCCTGTCGCACTCGTCTATCTGCTCTTCCGTCGCGATAAAAGTGTCCACTCGTGTTATTTTATTTTATCCTTGGCGTGTTGGCTTTCACACCTACGCCTATTTTTTTTTTTTTTTTCTTTTTTACCTGAACCCTGAAAACACTCGTAAGAGAGTCGCAGTCGTCTCCAAGGGTGTTCCAGTTCCAGTTGGGAAAAGGGCTAATCAGGGGCTGGCCGTTGTCGGACAGTTCATCGAGTACGTAGCCCAGCGTTGCTGGTATCCCTCGCTCCAGGCGAGGCATCGTGACGAAAACCTTGGCACCGCTTTTACCTTTTAACGAACAATGATATGTTGACAAATGTTACTTTTTAACGGGATTTCAACTTATATATATATATAAAATATTAGAAAATTACTGGCTAAATTTTCCCTGACTCGGTTTAAGAGAGTATGAGGGAAAGAATTACTTTTAGAGGTCGAGCAAATAATTTTCAAAGCACATGGATGTATACACGAAACGGTAGTATAGCAAGCAAAACCCATAAAAAAATTTTATGACTTGTTTACGAGCCCTGTCAGTAGGTCAAAACCGACGACTCTTTTTCTTCCTGCGTTAAAAAACGTTTAACAATATTATTTACTTTATCATCGCGTTCTATTAATTTATTCTTGAAACGCAACGCCCAGGACATACCGTAATAAACGTCGACGTCAATCGGTAAAGCAGCTCCAGGTCGGTACGTGCCATTTTTGATGGCAGCCTCAAGGTCCGCCTCGCTATCAAAAGCAAAGTCGATGGACTTCCAGGAGTACACCAGCTGTAGTTTTTGCGCTGTCGGTAGTGGTGGACTGTACTCTTTGAAACACATGGCCAACCTTGCGAAAACCACAAAGTTCAGCAGCGATGGCAACAGCAAGTACTTGGATCCGTCTCTTATTTTCTTCGCCATTTTTATCTGTTTCTGTGATCCTCCAAGCTGTTGAACAAATTACAGTTTTTCTCAGAATGATAATTATACACAGTTATTTAATTCTTTTTATATAGGTCACGTAGATCTTTTCAGATGAAACACATAATCATTTCCCACTATTTATGTATTATTTTTATACATTTTTTTTTCTTTTTTGCATGCACATGTGTATACGTATGAAGGTGTTTATTGTAGATTGAAAATGGCCCTTTATAAATTTTACTTGCTAACAATTCTATGCTCATAATAAAGTAGAAGAATTCACAATTTTTTCAATAATTCAAACAGTTAATTGTCCACTCAAAAAATTTAATCGCATTAAACCGTATTAATTAAAACATGATCGATTTGTTCACTTCTTTTATTTTTAAGTCCTTCCGACCTAGATTTGTTACATATTAAAATTCATACGCAGCGATAAATATGACTAGCCGCACGAATCGGCGTGTATATGTAATGCGCATATTGTACACCTGCACAAATGCAAAAAAACTTTACCATGGTTTTTAAATATGAGTAGAGGAAGAGTGACAGCAATCTCAAGGTATAATTCCGTAATTTACATTACTTTTTTTTTTTTTTTAATAAGTTCAAGAATAATAACTTTCCAAAAAATTAGTCGAAGAATTTTAATTGTCCACTTTTAGACCAGTAAGTGGGGGAAAAAAAAACTGTTAAAGTACACAGTTTCGATCAAGAACGTGTTTCTTTCTTTCTAATTGCTACTTGATTATTCCTTGGGTACTATGGGTAGTAGAACTAAGCCCCAACTAAAAGTTACAGCAATGGCCATGAATCACAAGGAAAATTATCAAGTGACCAACTGCTGACAGCCTTATGCATAATATTAATGTAATAATGTGTACAGCAACCGATCAGTTATATCGAGAGTTTCGAAAGGTCACGAATTATTTTCACTATTCATGTTATTGGTAAATTGAATTCGACGGCTTGATGGAAAAAATCGCTAGTTCAGAATTTTAGCGCAGAATCAGCAAATTTTTTTTTCTCAACATTTGTTTATGACCCATTCTTCTTGCTCCTATAGTTACACTAACTTTATTGTACAAAGTTTCTTCAATTTTTCTCGAGCAATTTTAAATGAGCACTTTCTTTCGTAAGAACTTTTGTCGCAAAGGCGATCAAAATCTCTAGTCATACCTGTTCGTGATCTTCGAATATCGACGATCTTTTTTGTGCAAAAAGAAATCGATAGTGAGGAAGCTCATTAGCACTCGACTCCCTGAATCATCATCTCCGTGAAATCGAGCTCTCTCTGCTCATCTCAAAGCCGCGATCTCCTCGCCTGACGCCACCCAATTAAATTTGCATTTCTCGATCAAGCCGCAAAAGTGAAAGAGGATGACTCGAGGAGAAAACCATCCCGATGGATAAAGGCTTCCTCCAAACTCTCGATCTGCATCACTTCTCGCGTCAAACGAACTTTTTACCGTATCGCGGACTTTGGAAAAATGTGTATGTGACACCTGACCAGTACATAATCATTGCGTGATTTAGGCTCAAAGCATAAGTAAAAGAAAAAACTTACGGATACGGTAAAAAGGCCGAAGTTTTGGAATCTCGGTTGGGACAGCGTGGCCAGTCGCAAGAGTTCACGATCGCTGTACCTCGTCTGCGGGCGAAATTTTGGCGAAACCAAGCGAGACGTTTTTGTAGGGCTCTACTTCCGTTACACCCGCGTGGGTCTCGATGTTGTACATAAGTTACCTTTATATACATGCGTAATTATAACACGTCAACGACAAAGTGTACAATGTATAACCCAGAGTGTGAAGTACTTTTTTTTTCCGTTGCTCAAACGAAAGCGCCTTACTTAGCTGACGCTTGCACAACGTCGTCTACGCACGAACACTAAATTACGTCGTGAATTTTTTTTATTCCCCTCCACAAAAAAATGGGGCCTTTACTTGGACATGTTTTATGAACAAGCAAATTATTGTTTGATATTAAAAGAAAAAAATAAATAAACAAAATTGATTTAGAAACAAGTGATCAAAATATCATAAAAATTTAAAGTTGCAGTTTAAAAATTAAGCGGCACGTATTTAGAGATTGCACAATAAAAGTCTATAATTCCTTGGAAGATATTAACGATATTGTGATAAAAACCGCACAACAACTTTTGAAAAGTTTACGAACTCGGCACCGCACGATCGGCAAGACCGACAACGCACCGCACACAAAATCGTGGCGTTCGCCGAGGCTCTCCCAATGGCCTACTGTGCCATGATAGCGCGCCTCTCGCGTGCCAACTGTATACGTAATGGTCCGCTCGTTATTCGCCTGCTCCTCGACACGGTATATTATACTCAAGAGCCGGCAGCGCCGTTTGCGAACAGTAGCGTATGCCTACCTCCATTCTGTAAATTATGAATTACAGATCTACCAATGTACATACATGTTATTACGTGAAGTAAAATGAGTGCGAGCAAAGTGTCTCATTAGAAATGTGTCTCAAAGAATTCTTTCTGCAACTTTTTTTTTGTTTTTTTTTTTTTTTATGAAAATTAAATGACGCTAGACATTATTATTATTATTATTATTATTACTATTACTATTATTATTAAATTGAATTACTACTATTTACGTTACATTTAAATAACATTATAATTTTAGTTTTTCTGCCCTCTATTTAATTTTTACAAAAAACAGTTTTTCAAAAAACATTTTTACAATAGTGCAGTACGACCCGCTCGTAAACACTTATCAAATTGCTCGAATTTAATTTTACAAGATGCCTTTTTGTTGTTCAATGTTGTGATGGATCTGTAAATAGAAATATATACAGAAACGAGATATGCTTATGTGCGCAAACGGTGTGAGCTGTACAAGTGCAAAAAAAAAGGTCACACAGCAGTGGCGGCTTTTGAATACAAGAGTATTTGTATACAGTGGTTTATCCATACGAGCGGGAGAATGACGGGTGGACGGTTGTATGAGTTGATGTGCAAAAGACGCGCTAGTACGGCACAGTCGGCTACTGGGAGTCACGGTGAACGCCACGCTCGTGTGTGCCGTGTGCGTTATCTGTTTCGTTGGCCGTGCAGTATAAACTTTACAAAGCTTCTTAGGTAATTTTTAACACAGTTTTATTAATACTTGTCACTTTAATTACGCAATTGTTAAATTCAAGCAGTTTTTTGTATGATGATGAAATCATACAATTTTTAACATTAATTTCGGGTTCGTTTACAAATAGATGATTCATCTTGAATTTATACAAATGTGCGATCACATGTTTTTGAATAAACTTTTTTTTTCTCCAGCATCGTCGCTTTCAATTTTTAATGACATTTTGGTAATGTCCATGAATTGAATTGTTGATTAATCATTTGATATTTCAAGCACCATTTATGGGGCACATTCGGGATTAATCACTTGTTCTCTGGTGTACAAGTGTTGGTTGTATGTAATACTTTTGCCTATTTAAATTATAAATTTAACGCTTTACAGTATGAAAAATTTTTTTTTTTTTAATTTATTTATTTTATTTTAGTCTGCATGAAAAGTAGGACAAAATTTTCGTATTTAAGCTTAAGCGTGTGATCTTCAGGAATGACCGGTTGCAGTAATGTATTTTAGTACTGAAATAATGAAATGCGGCATATATTTTTTAGTGCAATCTTTTGTGCCATTGTATTCGTAAATTTCTTTTCTCTACCTTCCTTACACTTACTCGTGGCTTTTATTCATTTCAAGGCTTCAGTCACGCGAATATTTTTCATTGGCATGAGGTGTCATGTGAATCATTTTGCTGTCGATCGGTAAGGCGTGGTGAAAGGGGTCATTTACATTTCACGCATAGAATGATAAGGGAGTCGAGAGAAAAATTTACTTGATACCCATGTCGATTCTTTGCAAAATTTCATAGTTGCAACTTGGGTAATTCTAAAATCTGGAACAGTTTGTCTTTACTGTAGTCATGCTGCCACAAATAACTATTGAAGAGAAAAAATGACCGAATCTGCTTTCTTTACAGTGATTTCGTCGAGCCATCGAGTTTCTCTTTGGTTTATCAATTTTTTACGAGGCTGTAGATAAGTTGTAACCTCTTGGAACTCCCGATAACCTACTCGTACCCTATGAAAGTTAGAGTTAGTAGTTAGGCACATAATAATTTTGCTTGTGATTAAATAACATTTGTAATCACATTTAAATGTTGTGTAGCTGCAGTGCCCATTACCATCCCGGGAAGAATAATGTAGTATTAATAACACAAAAAATTACGTTCTACTATGATCGAAACTGCTGATTTTATGACTTTGTTTTTTTTTTTCTTTTATGATTTATTCAAATAATGTGAGGGTCAAAAATTAAAACTCTTTACGAAAATTTTTAACTGTTTTTTAAAAACTAATGTACCTTTAATCATATGACTTCAGACATTCTAAATTTTGATTCTAAAAATAATTAAAAAATGTGTGAATAAATTTTTTACATTTAGATTCTTATCATCCTTACGGACTGTTATACAATCGTTATGATTTTACGAAACAGACATCAATCGTCAGCATATTAACAAGAGCTAACTCACTCTGTATAGTTGCTGTAATATTTTGTAACTATTACAGTTTTTTTTTCTGTACCAAAAAAAAAAAAAAAAAAAAAAAAAAAAAGAATACTTCAATTTTTGTAGTTGTTGTTAACTGCTGTATGTGTCATAAGCTCCTTCTTAGTTGAGTATATCATCATTTCTTCAGAAATATTAAATGACATTTTCGCTGAACCACACGTAATTTAATAAAATTAAAAAAAAATCATTTTGTCATGTTAGCCTTTTTAATGAAAATAAACGTATTTGTAACAGGAGATTCAATCGAGCTTTTTTGATGTATTATACAGTTCTTTAATTATTTATAGTATTCAATAATATTATGTATTATGGTTTTTTAATAATATTATATATTATTGCATTGAAGTGGAGCGAAATATACATATACCTACGTTTGACGAAGGAAAAAAAATAATATATGAAAATAACTTAAATGGTGGGACATTGTTACGCGTTCGTTGAAAAAGATGTTTTATAATCAATTAAAAATTATTGTTCCGAAAAATAGTATGTAAAATATACTCGAGATTGCAGAGGATCGCAAAAGTAGATGAAAATGGCAAAGAAAATGCAGCATTTGGTACCGTTGCTGCTGACTTTTGTGATTCTTGCAAGATTAGCCATGTGTTACAAGGAATTCAAAGGTTTGCAAGACTTGCTGGAGACGACAACGCCGACAACGGCTCAAAGAATGCGACTAACGCACTCCTGGAAGATATTGGAATTTGCTTTTGATAGCGAGGCGGACCGAGAGGCTGCTATCAAAAATGGCACGTACCGACCTGGAGCTGCTTTACCGATTGACGTCGACGTTTATTACGGTATGTCCTGGGCGTTGCGTTTCAAGAAAACATTAATCGAGTAACGAGTGTACAGCAATCGTTTTTTATGCTCACAGCACATAATGTAAAATCGGATTTGCATGATGAAGTCCTTGAAATTAATCTTAATTAACAGTTGTTTTACTTATCCGTTAATTTAAATACTTGAATTACATTATAACACTTTAAAAACATGTTTTATGATGTAAACAAGCCGAAACATGTCGTTTGAAAAAAAATATCCCTCAGTTTAATAGTGTGTAATCTGACCTTTTGTTCGTAAAATTGATTTCAGTCAACTTTTAATTTTTATTCAATGATTTCACGAGCAGGCAAATCATATTCATGTATTATGACAAATGTATTGATTTAAAGAAGTAAAATTTTGTTTTTTTAATACGTATTGTATGATGTGTACAATTCCTTTAAAGTGCAAAATTATAATATTACGTGCTTGCACGACTATAACATTCGTATTATAAATTCATAAATTAGCACTACTAAAAATTAATGTAAGCAACGTCTAGTTACATTGTTTAGTGTAGCACTGCAACGAATTTATAAATAAACCTCGACAGTGTCGGGAATCAGATAAGTTGTCTACAGAATTTGTAAATGGGAGTCAAACATAAAATGTATATAATCTTGCGATATAGTCTTGCAAATATGGTAAAAAAAATTAATTTAAATAACAAATGTATTTTCTTAAATTTTGAAAAATTTTGACCAGACGTTGCTCACATTTATCATAAATGGCATACAATTATGAGACTTAGGTGAAACATGGTAATGAAATAATGTGAATCCCACAGTTATAAAACACAAGTAAAACATTATAATGAAAAGGTATCGCACTCACAGCGTTGCACAAGATACGTTAAATAAACTTAAAAGATATTAGTAAATTCTTTATACTTATTAGGATAAAATTACTGTAAATAAAATTTAGGAAGCTTAATGCTAACAAGCTGGCGGTAAACATTTTCTCTGAACCAAATTATTACTTATTCACAAGGTGGAACAAAGCCCAAGGTTTTCGTCACGACGCCTCGCCTGGAGCGCGGAGTACCAATGACACTGGGTTACGTAACCGACAAGCTGTCCGAGAACGGCCAGCATCTGATTGCACCTTACCCAGGTTGTACATCTCGAAAAAAAATCATCTCTTCATTTTTTTATTGATTTTTCTGAAATTGGATTTCGTATAATCACACAGATTGGGGATGGAACACCCTTGGCGACAACTGTGACTCCTTAACGGACGTTTTCAGGGTTCAGGTGAGAAATTTGATCAAGTATTAACACGCAAAATGGGTGTATTTGTGTTCTTGCGGAACCGATACTCCGAAAACAAAACTTAATCTGCATGTATACCTACTTTTCTAAAAAAAATTTTTTCGAACAGTAAAAAATCATAACTATTCAACCGGGAAAACAGAGGAAATGTGTTACTATTTTAAGGAAATATTTCACTATGCAAGAAAGTAATAATGTCTCGCTATTTGGGATGTTCACTATTTTAAAGTCGATTTCTTACACTTACCAATCGAACCAATCGTTATTAACAATGTTAAATGTGGAGGGTATGAAAGTAAGGTGACTAATGTGGCGTCTGCCGAAAGACAGATCGACGAGTGCGACAGGCTGTGGGTGATGGACACTGGTGTTATACTCGGAGAGGGTAGGCCCTGCCCGCCCCAGCTGCTCTCCTTCTCGCTAAAGACCAACAAACTGCTGAGCCGCTATCGCATCCCCGACGATCAGTTCGACCCTTCTTTGTCGCTGCACGTAACCGTCGTTGCAGACGTAAGGATGAAGCCTAACGACTACTCAAAAGACAAGTCATGCAAAGACACCTTCGTGTACATCGCCGATGATCAGGCGCACGCACTCATCGTCTACGATCACGCAGCGGTCCGCTCCTGGAAGATAATCAACCCCCTGTTTGATCCGAACCCCGACGACAGCAAATTTTACATACATGATAAGACCTTTGAACTGATGGACGGCATAGTCGGAATGGCCCTCGGTCCCGTCCAACCCGACGGCGACAGGACCCTGTACTTCCACTCCCTTGCGAGTCGCGTCGAGTCTCACGTGCCAACGTCGATCATTAGGTACCATGAAATTTTGTATTACATCAAATACGTGAACAATAATAAAAATTACTGTTCTACAATGGTAATCTGGTGTCATTTTGCCGTCTGGGGACTTTTTACTTTGGCCAAGCTAGTTTTTGCCATTCTGGACAGTTATTACTATTGTACTGATAGTGAAAATCACTGTTCAAATAGTACAAAGTCTAGAACAGTACCAGATTACCATTCGAGCACAGTAATTTTTATTGCTTTTTTCTCTTAGTGTGATATATTATGTCCTATGCACCTCTTACTCGTCAACATTCCAGCGTGTCACGAAGAGCACTACTTGTATGATCCTCCTTTAGTGCAGTAAACATTCTAGAACCAACTAAAAGATTTGATTAATCACTTCATGTGTCAGGGTGGGTTACTAGTAGTTATTGTCTGTCTATGGCTTTAGGAACTACGAACTGTTTCACAACAACTCGCGAGCAGCATCCGATGCCTTTAAAGCCTTCCCTACGAAAAGGACCACGCAGTCAGTGGCCGAAGCAATGGACCGCAACGGCGTCCTATATTTTGGTCTGATGAGTGACTTGGCCATCGGGTGCTGGAACAGCAAGCAGTTTCCCGAGTTTGGGGGCCGCAACATTCATAATGTCGTTGTCAACGAAGAGACGCTGCAGTTTGCCTCCGGTGTGAAGGTTAGTGCTTGTACAAAATCGAGTATATTAAATATGTCAGGGGTAACTGTGCACTGAAAAAATATGGTGTGTATATAATTAGATAAGTATTATCTACAGCCAAAGTGACCGAACTATGTGAGATTTGAGTATGAATAAAATTGCAGTGCTTTTTTTTTTTTTGTTTTTTTTTTATTAATATTAAAAATATTGTTCAATTTTCAACGTGAAGTTTTGGTAAGAAAAAGTTTAAGGTTGAGCAAAGGTACGCCGAAAAATGGTCATCAAATAAATATTGCTAATCACAACCTACACGGTCCAAGTAATGGTTTCCTTCTCCTCATTGTTTATATTTATAAAATTATGTTTTGTATAACGAAAAAAAAAATCAACCATGAAAAGTGTAAAAACTCGCCGTAAAGTCCCTTGAAATACTCATCTTTTCACGTATATATAGCTGTATACTTGTAAGGTACTTACTTTGAAACGATGTGATAAAACTAAGAGACCAATGAATCTTCAAACGATAGGTATTAACGGCACCTGATGGCCGTCAAGTGCTGTGGGTTCTGACCTCTTCATTCCATCGATACTTGACTGGTAGTATGAAAGTCAACGAGACGAACTTCCGTATCAATGCAGGGTTCACCCAGGAGCTAGTACGTGGTACTGTGTGTGACATTGACGCTGTTCACAATTTCCCATTTGCACATCGCTTTCCGAAGCTACCATAGACGAACGCAAGTTGTATTATTGTCACTACTGTTTTAACTATTGTCATCGGATTTAGTTCCACTCTAACAGATTAGTTTACTCATTTTAAACCATACAATTATATAGTAATCTCTTCCATGAACAATGTGTAATGTAATAGAAACAATGAAATTCGAATAATGAGTGTTTGCGGTAGAAGGACTCTGCAGAGACGACAACACTCAATTATTGTAATAATGTTGAAAATAAAAAAAAAATGTAAAACCTTCTACGCATTTGTGTGCAAAATAAAACTTATAAATTTATTCATGTACATTAAAAGTATGTGCTCGTACTTTATGCAGGTACAGGGTTAAAATTATTTATTTATATTTTTAATAATGATTTTTTGCTCTACCAACTGTATTTAATGGCGATCATCTGACGAATAAATAACAAAATGTAAAACCAGTATTTATTAAAATAACAATGAAATAAATTTTAGGTTTCTGACCTTAGTTCTTACTTAAAAAGGTTTTTTTTCTTTTACTTAAAAAAAAATTTGGATCCTGCAATTCCTCAATTTTTTAAATTAATGATAGTTTTACGAAATTAACGTAAAACGTACAAAACAAAACTGGTGCTTGTATATTATTGACTTTGAGATCTACAACTTTTTTAGTAGCCACTTTTTAGAGAATTTTGTATTCTCATTGTTACAGTTGACAACATATTTATTTACTTATTTTTTCAGTATTGAGAATTGATGTTACTACCTCAAAAAAACTATGTGCTCAGTACTGAAATATTGTATTTGAATAGAATTTACATTTTCCTCTCTTGGCAAAGTTACAACGAAGTCATATCATCGTTAGAACTAGAACTTAAATTGATAAAAAAAATTCAGGCCGAAATTAATTTTTGTTCTTTTGTGAAAAATAGCTATTTATTTTTTCCATATACCCATCATCCCTATTGTTCACAATCGAACTTCATACTTACTAATTTACGGCTTTTTAATTGACTATGACGGAGGATTGATGTTTCATTTATTAAAATTTTTATTCATCGAAATATATCAATAAAATGCTCTAACAGCGTTTATCAGTACAGCTAAAAAATACTACAAGATTGAAAAGTTTAGGATTACTTATAATTTTTTAAATTATTTTTAACAATTTCGTTGATGAAAATGCACTATTTTTATGTATAAAAAAGCAAAGCCATACGTTTTTTCATCATCTAATTACTTGTCTGAAAAATGAATCTAATTTGAAAGATGATTTATGGTGTTATGCAGATAAATCATTCTAAAATAATATCTACTACTGCGTGATTTCTCGTTTTGTACCAAGTACGGTAATGATAAATCAATTAATAATTCACAACTTGAAGCTCTTCGCTACGAAACTTTCGCGCGTAAATTGAAAGGAAAATAAAGTAATGCGAAATGATGCCAATCTACATATACGTCTTGTCTACAGTTAAACCTCCGAGTAATGTATTTCCGCTTTCTTCAAGACAATGCGAAAACAGCAAGCAGCTTTCCGTCCCTCAAGTTTTCGTTCACGTCTATTTTGACATTTGTAATTTTACTATTTTCTCTTCAACATTGTTAATGTGACTTTCGTTTCCTTGACATTGAAGATGGATTTCGATCAATCAAAGACAAAAATATACACAAGTTAACAATAATATTAGATATAATCAATTACTTTCAATTTATTGGTGGGTAAATTTACATTTATCATGTTTTTACACTGCTTGATTAGCATCGCTCCATGTATATGACGTGTAATGATATATTTCTTACTACAACTTGCAGCGATAGAAAAAAAAAAAAAAAAAAATTCAGGTCGCAATTCATACATCTGCGATCGTGTATTGAACTATACGTATAATATTATTCAAGTCAGACAAGTCTATACTCATTTGCGTGGTTATTTTAATTTTCCTTTTTTTTTCCTTCAAATTCTTATATCGATTCGGTCCAAGAGCGATACCTATACATATAGTAATGATCTACAAATTAACTGCTTTATGACACTTAAAATATTTTGATTATCCGTTGGATCGCACACACTAACGCGTAATATTGCCAAGGCACGGCGAGAGATAAATTTTTGAAGCTCCAAAAATAAATAAACTCCCCGATACATTCACAGTCAAAAGAGGAGAAAAAAAAAAAAGAAGAAGAAAAGAAAAGGGTTATACATTTCTCTCCGTGTTGGACTGGTTAAAAGACGCCGTAGGTGAGATTGTAGTAGTTGGACTGAGGAACGGCAAAGTGCCGAAGGAGGTAGGGCGGCTGATTGACAATGTCCTCAGGCCGGATCCTCATGACGCGGATGTTGGTGTCGCGGGGGTTGACCTGTTTCTTGAAGAACTTGTGGAACCTCGAGGTGAGCGCCCACACGTTGCCGGTGTCGCGCTCCACCCACCTAACTTCCGCGGCGAACTGCAGTTTCTCCGGACTGTACGCCAAAATCCTGATCCAAAAAAAAAAAAAAAAAAACCATCCATCACCCATTTTTTCCTTGAGTTGTATAGGGAAAAAAAAAAAAAAAAACGGTGCCTATACCTCTGCGAGTTGGTCTGGGGCTGCCAGGAGGCGACAGCCGTCTCGGTGAGGGGCGAGAACAAGATGCTGTCGTCGCGCGGGTCGACCGCCAGCCCGAGGCCCTGGCTGGACTTGCGCCCGATGAGCGTGACCGGCAGTTGGTCCTCGAAACCCGGCGGCCCGGCTCTCAGCGCCGAAGTGGCCACGCTGAACAGCCGATCCGTCGCCAGGGGCTGGTAGTAGACGGTGGCCAGCCGGGGCGAGAACGCCAGGCCCACTATACCGTCGAACAGCTCGAACGTGTCCCGACCGATCTGTACATATTGGCATTTTTTTTTTTTTTTTTTTTAGCTCAAGTCAATTACTCATACATATATTCAGGTCACGCGAAAAAATGCGCTCGCTAACCCTGTAGGTGGCCTGATCGGGGTGGGGCAGCATCGAGGCGTGCAGGAACCGCCAGCTACGACCGGTCGCTCCCTCGACGACGACGAGACCTGCGGGCAAAAGGGACATATCATTGATATTTCGTTGCACTGCGAGTAATAATTTGGTTCAAAGAGAGTTATTGATTTTTATTACCAGGCCCTGTGGTGTCGGTCACGTAAACGTACACGTCGTCGCACGTCGTGGCCGTGGTGTCGTCGAGCACGAGATTCGTAAACAACGAATTGGTTCTCACGGCCTGTGGGCGCAACAGTTGGAAATAAACGAGAAATCGGCATGTCTTAGCCGTATAGCGCGTAATATGTATACCTCTCGTGGGAAGGAAACGATGCGGACGAGCCGGTCGGTCTGCAGGTCAAAGATGAGAATCTTGGGCGGACAGGCGACGGTGAAGTCGTCGATGGAGGTGTTGATGCCGCTGTCCAGGACCCATAGCCGGTTGCACTTGTCTGCCCGGACCCGGTACACGGAGATCAGCTTCGAGCAGTTAAAGTCGCCCTTGCCGGCGCTGTGCCACTCCCAGGAGGGGTACGCCTGTAAACGCGGACTGCTACCGGGTGGTATCTGCCTGGGCACAAAGTTCAGGGTGGATGGAACTCCGGCCCTTAGTCTCGGCACGGCGATGAAGATCCGGTTCCAACCGATCTCCAGACCGGTCGGCACAGCGTTCTCCGGCTGGAACTGCTCGACGAAGCCGGCGTCGTAGGGAAACGCGAAATCGAGCAGCGGCCACTGGGCCACCGTCTCGAGGATCTCCGCCCGACCGGCCAACAGTAGCTGGCCCACCAGCAGGACGCCCACGATTTTTCTGCAACTGCGCGAAAACCGTTGCGTTTAATCGCGCGTAATCTCATCCGAACGGGTGCTAGCGATCGGGTACGCCAGATTGATTCGATTTATCGGGCGTGGGGCTATTAATTAGGGAAAAATGGCACCCCACCTCCCGCGAGGGAGTTATTTATTATGCGGGTCGATGGCGCTCCCTGCTTACGCCTTGGTACCTACACATTGCATGACTCTGTGGGGCTATACTCGTTGAATGAAATCGGCCAGCGTTATCTTGGCGAGAACGCCAACCAAATGAATAGTACCTCACTTAATGTATCTCGTGTGTACTTATTCGCGTGTGGCGGGAGATATTAGAGCGGTCTCCTTGTCTTTTGGCTTCTACGTGTGCGTATATACATGTGAGACCGAGAAACGCGCGTGCCGACTGCATTATTCCCTCGTGAAAAGTTCAGAGCGGGGACAAAATGGGAAAGAAAAAAAAAATGCAACTGTATGTATATGTATGCCTTGACTGTCGACCAGCGTCTGTGTGTATATAATGCTTTTCCTTTCTATATGCTTAATGTGTATTGCTACGTGTAACAGAGGCCGCCCAGGCGAACATATACACGCCGGAGACAATGATAATGTGTATCTGTGTATATACGAGCGGGCTCGGTGATCCCTTACGAGTATGCGAACGCAAATATGGTCACTTTCTAAGCCCATGAGCTCGGAATGACGAATGTTTGCGTGCGGTAGGTTGTATATGTGTACATGGGAGAGAACGGTGGCGGTGATTTTTTATGCCAGATATCATGGGCTTGATAATACTTGCAAGATATTGTAATTTGACAATAAAAGTGTCGTATACCATAATATGCATGTTGAATGCTTTGTCGACAGTATTCACACGAATTTTTTACGTATTTGGTGCTTCCGAGATTGTGAAATTTGTCGCTTTAGGGTCAATTGTAACACAAGTCATTCGATTTAAAAGATCCTCTAGTGATTTGCTCTGAGAGCACATGATTATTGCCCGGGAAAATTCTAAAAGTTCTAAAAATATTCTAGAGCAATCGATCGGCCATCCACGACAAATTTTTCGTTCGTAGCATGCACCCGTTAAATTAGCCGGTATAAGCCATCCTACCCACACTTGCAAATTATAATCACATTTTGGGACATTATTTTTCGAAAATATACATTGATGACAGAAATTGTTACAATCGTGACTAATATATAATGTTTATTTTGGCAAACGCAAACAAATTACGCTCCACAGCTTAAACTATATACGTTATACAGTACTGGTAACACTGCCAGGTTCACGTACATAAATCGGCTTGAGGAAAAAAAGGAAAAAAAAAAAAAAGAGCACTGTCCGATGAAAGTCGCTCTCTTGTAATGCGGTTCGCGTAACCGCGACGAAAGACACCGACGTGTCGTTTTATTCACGGAAGAGCCATTTTTTTCCCTCTAGCTGCAGGTGTATGCGTATACACCAACGTGCCTACTCGGCGATCGGCGACTCTATTACACGCACAGTGGATTGTCCATGTCCTCCAAGACGCAACTTATGTTATCGACAAGTCGATGTTGCACGCACAAAACACTATACATGTGGCCATTGTGAGCCCGCACGTTGGGTGTTGTTAAACATCGCGCGTTAGATACCACCTGCCGGACGCTCTCGCGTTGAACCGCAAACCGCGCGCGGCGTGTAAGCCTTTAAGGATTTTTTTTTTCTTTTCTTTACTGGCACGTAACGCGAGCCGATTGTCTTTCCGACCTGACGCGTTTCTCGGTATATGTACAAGTGGACGGGTTCGATTGTTGTGGAGAAAAAAAAATCATCAGGGGTTTCTAGGCCTTTGATTTCCCGTAAACGTGTGTACCTATTGTGCGCAAGGGAAAATCGTCACATCTCACTTTCGACGTATGAATGGGCTTATTTTGTGACAATCGAGTCGCCGACGACTTAAACTCTTTTGTCGCGCCTAAAGCTCATCCGATTTTCTTTCTCTCGCGAGTAAGTTAAGTTGTACCTTCGGGGGCCATTGCGCTCCGGTTTTTCATCTCGGCCGATTACACGATCAAGACATACACTATATACACGCGCCCGCGGAGACGCTAAATGTACGATCCCTTGGCAGATAACGCTCGAGTACCATATACAGGCCGGCGTTTTCGCCCATCAGATTTCATCAAGCGGACTCGGAAGAAATTTCGGTCCGAAAACCGTTTTTTTTTGCAACTGTTGGTACGGAGTAAAAAAAAACCTGCTTGTATGTTTTTTGTACGCGTCGCAAGCACCACGAGCACATTTGTCACTCGGCCCACTCTATTCCATACGCTATGATATATATACATTGTATGGCACCTTTCGAGGCATTCAACAAACAACGAAACAATTAGTGGACGCTCGGTCACTTTCCAAAATGGCACTCGGCGAAAAATAAGAAAAACACTCGTGGACTCACCTCATGGTTAAGGACGCGCGAGAGCTCGCGCAAAAGAAAGCCAAAGGGAAAGGCGGCGCGAAGTAAAGATAAAGAAACCGGTATGGCACAAGAAAGATCGGGTGTTTTATTTATTTTTTTTTCCTTCTTCGTTCCCTTTGCCTTTTTTTTTCGTTTATTCACTCCTTCGAAACTCGCGCGCGTCCGATGCTCGGCCGCGCTCGCCAAGTACCGCCGACCGACTGACTGACTGCGACCATGTATCGGTACGCGCCGATCCGATTTTTCCAAGAGCTCTGCTCGATGGCTCTCCGGGTATACGTGTATTATGCATGCACTGCCTACTGTTTTGTTGGCTCGCACCGAGTTGTGCCTATCCTGTATTCGGGTACAGGTCCAAAGAGGCAAAAGAGCTCCGGAGGGGGAGGGGTACGTGGATATGTAATGAAATCAGAGCCCGCGCGTACAGCATTGTGTAAGAGAAGCCCATTTGGGCGCACGACAAAAACACCTTGTGTGCGAGTGAATGAGCCGAGAGAAGGTGGTTGTGTGTTAAAGAGGGAAGGTCCGCGCCGAGCAAATGCCGGGACACTCCCACGGGCACCACCACCACCACCAACTCCTGACACATCGCGTGCAAGAGCACGTATACACCCAATCTGGCTGGGCCGATCGACCTTTCGAAAGTTCCGTGTCTCGTATACAATACGTACCTACCTATATACATACAGCCGGGTGGGAGGACGCTCGGAGCTCCAAATTATCGGCTCCTCCATTGGTGTACACCTATAATACTTTGCTCAATTGATTTTCAACGATAACTTTTACCCGGGGCCAACTGGTATTTTTGACAGAACAAAAAATGGCCCTCAGCTATGTTTACCAAGACCAAGAATTTACATGCACCCTCATCTCCGTCCTTTCGATTACTCGGAGAGGTGTTTTTTGAATAACACGCTCTTACGAAGTGGGTCATTGTTACTTTTACTTACGGGTAAAACCACGCGAATAACAACTCATATTGCCCATTACAGTGTATACAATATATACATATTACATACGCTCTTTTGTGCCTTTTCGTTTGATCGCGCGGTAATTATCCGTACCTGTGCGATAATACTCTCGCACCACCGAGCAAATTCAACGATCGGGTAATGATCCACGCCACCGTGTGATTATATTTTTCGTTGGCGTGGATGAAAAAAAAAAAAAAAAAAAGGATGCCCACACCTATATACCGTTGTTGCTGCTGTTGGGTATGGGTGTAAACAACTTTAAAGTTGGGCTGTTTTCGAAAAGGGCCAACCAACTCGTACGTGTACCATAAGTTTTATTTATATATACATATAGGTGTACAATGTAAGTAACACTCTCGTATAGAAAGAAACGACCAGCAATACAGATGCTGTCAAACTTTGTACGGGAGACCTTCATCGACGAGCCTAGTATATACGTGTACAGGAACACAAAGTGCCGATACTCGTACCACCTCAAAGAATAGAAGTATGGGCGCACGCAAGAATATAACATAGGTGTGTAATTGTACGCGTTTTATAACTGAAAAAAAAAATGGTTCAAAGCGGAGCTAGTTTCGAACGGTGCGTGCAGTACAACGGCCCATAATACAGCGTTTAAATTTATCGAAAGTATCTTTCTCTATATACATACATACATATACACGATGAATTGTGGTGCTGATATGTACCTAGTGTATATTGTATACCGGCTCTGCACGCCTTAGACGCGGCCGTTTAACTATTCGCTTTTCCAACGTCTTTTCAGTTCTTACCCGGGTACGCGTATAAATATTCCACGTGCACTAAAAGACACGCGATGCGATTTTTAACTTTGACGCGCAACGGAGTTGGCGTTACAGAAGGTGTGTATATTATAGGTATACACACACAAGCCGGAAAAGCAACGGAGACTTGCGGCAATATCCGTTTTATATCGTGCGAACAGTGTGTCCGTGTATATAAGTACAAGTGTATGTGTACCTTGTACACAGAGGGTAGTTACAAGTTACCTGTATTGCAACCATGGGATTGTTCCCTGGCTAAAAAAGTTGTAAGAGAAAATGGTCCGCGCAACAACAGAGAGGACAATTTGCCTCCGAACCGTACATATAACGTAATGATCGGTTGTAACAATTTAATTCCAGCAACGACACGTTAATTTGACGCGTTAGTTATTAAATAATAACGTGTCAATTTACGAGTCCCCCCCCCCCCACGTACGGCTTGCCATTTGTTGCCCCGAGTGTATACCCATGCATATGAATTTAATCACAGAGTGCGAGGGAAAGACTATATAAATATATACTATGGTCGAACGGAGGCTGAGTAAAAGTATAAGGTAGGGTTTGCTTAGGCGAAAGCCAAGTCAACCAAAGTTAATTTCAAGCACGTCGATTGTTCCTCGATTGTTTTTCCCATGTGGTCCTCGCGCCACCCCATATACCGCCCGCGCACGCGACCGCGATTAGCCCACAGGGTAGCACGATAGGTGAGAGAATCGTTAAAAACGATCGGTATAATTAGGGAGCACAAAAATACAATTGTACCCGTGTAAATACGACCTTGCGGAGGCTCGATCGATTGGGAAAGGCTGTGTGCATCGACACGCCCCGCCCTATACGTGTATTATCTGTGTGTCGACGCAACCGCCGATACATATATATAGGATCGTTAATACCGATCTGGTCTGTGGGAACTATCCGGTAGCCCCTTTTTCGTGTCTCTGTACGCGAGAGAACGACGATTCGCATGGTGCGTCGCAATTGCTCGGCCACTCGTGGAAAAGCCTTTTTTTTTCCGCGCTGGTACTATTGATCGATCGAAACGGCGCATCGTGCCTTTGTTCGTTTCGTGTATTGTGTATACGTGATGCGCTCCCAATGGCCATTGTGTCATTGTCCCGCACATTGTTCATCTGGAATCCCGTGTACCTATACATATACATATAAATAGGGGTTAATCATTACCGATCGACAAGTTGCCTCATATCTAATGATAAAATCGGCGTATTAATGAAAATGCGCGTTTACCCTCGTAGCTATATCATTATGTGGCGTTACGCGCGGGCACTGTTCGTGTATCTCATTATAATATATATACCTTCGATAAAAGCTCGTGGTCTACGACCGATACTTGCTTCGAGTTGTATCAGTGAGTTGAGAAAAAAACCTTAAATTATCCGTATGCAAGTTAATATATGTATATTGGCGGTTGGATCGTTTTTCCGAAAAAATATAAGTTTCCTTTACCTTTATTTATTTTTTTTTTTTTTCATACTGCGAGTGGATATTTGTTATGTCGTAACAATTTGATATTTCATTGTTGTTACCTATGTTTGAGCCAACTTTTCCTGCAGGGCAACGAATTACGCGTTTTCTCGTTTATTATTATTATTAACAAATAATACATAAATTAAAACATTCGCAAACATCGATCCTGAGTATCTCCGGCGCCGATAAGAGTTACATCGACGCGGTGTGTTCCTCTGGAGGCGTGAAAAAATAAAATAAATAACGTGTGCGATAGTGCACTCACTGGAGCGCGCGATAAGTGTGTAACTGCGGGTAAAACGTATATTCAACGCGGAGCGGAAAAAACACCTCGTTTTCGCGTTTCCTACAAGTTTCTCGTAATTTTTTTTTCCACACTGCAGGGGCGCATCTAATTTCGACACTCGGTTCGACCGATCGATATCAATTTGCGCTTTGTAATTCGCGAAAATTTTCACAACCATAACACGTGTGTGCGTATATAATATATACGATGTACATTACAATGATTGTCTTGTATCAACGAGTTCCCCCAGAATCAACGAACCCCCGAGATCGGGCTTGATAGTATAACTTACCACTTTTCCGGAATAATTATTGTTATTTTTATTTTTCGTTCCCCTCTTTTATGATTATACACGCTTACCGCTCACAACGCGGGCTTTCTACAACAGCACGCTGCGGCTGATGGGAAGGTTTTTTTTTTCCCGAACGTGCTTTTAATTTTTCCTTGGCTATGAAATTTCTCGATACACGTGCTACGAATGTACAAACTATAGGGTAATTACACATGGGTACTTGTTTTTTCAAACCATGTGGCAGAACAAAGAAAATCTCAATGGAGAGCCCCGATGGAATCAATCGACCGCTTGTACACGTGTTATGATCGATTGGCTGTGTCTATTATATATGTACGGTTACCTCCCCTTCCCTCTCTCACCAGAGTCTGCTTTCTAGCCGAGTCATTGAAAATCAACGCCAGCAAAAAGCGAAGGAATACGAAAGTAAGAAAACAACTTTAGCATTGAACTCATTGTCATGCCGAAAATCACGAACCAGCGCGAGTTTCTAGAAGAGCGAGTAGAGTACATATATTTATATGTATACAGGTACTGTACACGATTTATCTTGCGAATCGGGAGTGAACCGTAATCGTCTATGATAATATTGTAGCCTCGAGAGCCGCGCCTCTCTCGGTTAATTCATGGTACGGCTGTGGGTCAACTATACGTCCCCCAATCCGTTCTTTGTCCGTCTAATGCACATATATATATATATATATATATATATATATATATATATATATACCCGAGTTTGTGTGTGTTTTATATCATACATATTACCTTATGGTGTCCGTCTGGCAAAAACCTGTTGTTACCGATTTCGTCACCGCCTCATTTGTACGCGCGTATCTGTCTCGGGGGAAGCTATTAGGGGACGACAGAAATCGACGGAATCGCACTGATTTTCTTTTTTCTTTCTTTTTAATGCCGTGTGCGATAATACGCGAAAATAAACTTCAAAAGGCCGCGGCGACGCGTAAAAATCGTACCTAATCGTCGACATTTCGTTTTGTAGTGCCAGTAAGTATACATGTGTCTCTCGTTAGCGCGTGCGCTTCAAATGTAAGATGTGTAGAGGAAAGTTGAAAGTGCTCGGGTACGTAGTCAATTCGTCATAGGGGAATACCGATCTGCAACGAGGGAGAGAAAGAGGGAATTCCAGGTGTGTTTTTCAATCCCCCGAGAGGAATAGAGACCGATGGGCTGCTTGTGGTTGAAAAAAAAAAAAAAAATTGATGGCCATTTTTCGTGCCGATTTCTCGATTTAGGCCTAAAACGCGCGCGACTCCCGACTCGCTTACCTATATAAGGTAAAACGTCCAATACTTGGACAAAACTGAAATTCAGACCGATACTTGGACAGTGGAAAATCAGTCATTGTAGCAAATAAAAAAGAGATATTTTAAAAAACGTAATATATTAATATTGCTATGATTATTATTGATGATATACTTGAATTTTTAAAAAAATTTCAGCAAAATTTAATACATGCGAATGATTCTAAATTTCACCGTAGGCGCCATAAGACTGCGATAATTTTTCTCCGTTTTCTATGATTTTGATAATAGGTAATGCTCGTTAAAATTAATCCAATGCATTTGTATGCATGCTGTATGGTATTATTTTACAACTTTTACATTAATTAAAAATATTTCTAATGTAATCGTGGACAAAAAAAATTTTTATAATGTAAAATTAGCTGTCCAAGTACACCTCACGATTTCGTAGTAGGTGGACAGACGTGGAGCTCTTGTCCAACTTCAGGTCATAGGCACAAAAACGTCGTAGCCAGTACATGGACATACAATCAAAGTTGTTTACCTTTTAACGTAGTTAATCTTTTATGCGAATTTTTTAAACAAAAGTGTATAAAAAGTGAAGTACTTTGTAGAAAAAAAACACTGTACTAATCAGTTTTGTTGTTAAGGGGTGCACCGCTTTAAGAAAATTGTTTTTTCAACATTTTTAAAAGTTAACCTCCAATTCACTGTAAATACAGATGAAGTATGGGTTCTAAAAAGAGGAAAAATGTTTTTAAAAAAATATAAAAGAATGAAAAAGAACAAAAGTGGAGGTCATACAACAAAAACAAAAAAGAAAAGTAAGAAAAATTATAGTCTTATTAAAAATAAATCTTAAATAACAAAACTAAAAAAAACAGTAAAATTGGTTTTACACTATCTCACTGATAGAATAATTGAAAAAACTAAGTGAGAACCGAGGTGAGAGCTTAATTGAATTGGATAATTCGTTTGCTATTGAAGAGATGCAGTTCCTTCTAAAGAAAATTCAAATCAAGAAGGAGAAGTGCGATTTTTCACAATTGAAAATGTTGAAAATCAAAATGCACCCTGAGGGATTTATCTTGCATTTAATAGATTATTTTTGGAAAAAAGATTAAAAATTTTACTTACGAATTTTACGTAATAAATTTATTATTATTTATCCCCTTCGTTAACATTTTTTCGTTGTAAGGTATTTATCTAAATACATACTTTAGTTTTAATAAGTACTTGCGCCTTATCGTAATATATACAACTGTAAAATCGTTTAAGTTAGTATTGTCCAAGTACTGCTTTCCAACTTGTCCAAGTACTGCAGCATTGTCCAACTTTTGGTTTTCAAGGTTGTCCAACTACTACGACAGTCGAGAATGATTGTCCAACTACTCCAATAAGTTGACATGTTTTAAAATGTACGATAACTATTATTTAAGAGCTATTTTAAAACATTTTTTGTGTGTTATATAATCCTAAGGCATCCTAATTACAAGTTAATATTTAAAAAATATGAAAGTATTGCACATTAACTTCGGAATATGAGCGTTAAAATTAGTTTCGAAAAATCTGTCCAAGTATTGGGCGTTTTACCTTACAGACGATTGCTTTGATAATCAAGTGGAAAAACTTCTTTTTTTTTCTCCCCTTCTCGCTCAAATACGTCCCTCCTAACGAACTCGAACGAGACGAAAAAGACAGATTCCGAATGCAGGAAGCGAAAACAAAAAAACAAAAAAAAAAAAAAAAAGAACAAAATAGCGCACGTGGTGTACGACACGCCTCGAGTGTCACGCGGCGGCTGGGCTCTATACTTACGTTATACGTCCACTTTTGGGAAACGTCTCGTTCGGCGGGCGTTACGTAAAAACTTGGAACTCGCACCGGGAGCCAATTACTTAACAATGCGCCTGAGCCCGTACCCGCGCATGTATATATACATATACATAATGCCTCGAGGCGTGTATATGTTATATACTATACGTTGCCACCGTCGATATGTACTAAGGTGTTGGATTTCAAAGTGGCAATGAATTTATAACGCGAAACTTATCTTTTACGGAAAAAGGACTCGGGCGAGCGCTGACAAGAGGTGATCAATCAAGCGGGTGTCGCTATACGCAGCGTTTCCGTTCGCCATAGTGATGTATATTTATATATATTTGATCGATGGTATAACAAATAAAATTAAAAAAAAAAACCTCATTTCCACGTGACTCGCCCTGGAACAACAATACATTGAAATCACCTGTTACTGCGCATTGTTGTGCAGGAGAGAAAATTCTTCGTGTGGATGTAAAATGGATGTATATCAATCGAGATGCACATTGAGCAAAACTGGTGTGTTTATTTTTATGTCATGTCTCGGAGACACGCTTGTACACGTAACTACGAGTACCTACACCGACATTTTTTTTTTTCCGTGGGATTAGAGGCATCAAATTCGCACGCACGTGCAATGGTAATTAAATATCCAATGTAAGTACACCTTACACTTTCTCTCTCGGGAGCGCATTGCACAGGTGTCTCGAGTGATTGAGATGATTATACGCGACTAGTACAATATCTATATATGCTATACCGTATTAATTTCGTCGCTGGTATTGTTCCTGCTCTGCGATACTTGAGAAATCTGCTTCTAGATCGAATGGGTAGGGCAAAAATGGGTTCGTTGCTGGGGAAAAATTTACACTGACACTGGAACAATCAAAAGGTGTCTTTTCTTCGTTACGTTGTACGATTTTTGTATACTTTTTGTAGGTATACTTGTATACGTAGGGGGTATGTGTACTTATTGCTACGCGGTGATAAATTACCGATTTTCTCTGTATGATTAAAATAAAACTTCTACCGCAACAACGAATATTAATATACGCGGTGAATTTGTAGTACAATTTGTTAAAATGTATTTTCGGTGATCCATTCATATAATCCAATCGATTGTAAATAAAAACAAATTAAACCGATGGTGAACAAATTAACCGTGGGACGTTGCAACATGTGGGACTGAATAAATCAGTGGCTTTGTTCTGAAATAGAATTATTTAAATTAAAATTTATCGAAAACTAAAAATGGCTGTATCTTGAAAAGGGCGATATTTCGTGATCATAAAAAAAAAATTTTTTTAACTGTGGGACTCAAAACGAATAAATATGGATTTTCAAAACACCGATACTCAACAGATTTGCTTATTATACCACAAGGAGCTCGAAAAAAGTAGCGATGAATATACTCATACTGAGCAAAAAAAGAATTTGAAAGCTAATCCGATGCCAAATAGATTTGCACTTTGACAAAAGGTAGGTGATTAGATTCAATGAAAAAAGCATGAACCATATACTCTTGCCTATACAGGTGTATGCGTGAAAGGCACTATGGAAATAGAAATATTATATCAGTGCAAGCACTAAAATTAGCTCGATATCATGTGTGGCACATCATTGAGTAAGTATACAATTTTAAATTTAAACGTTTTGCAATAAATTTATTTGATTTTTCACTATTTACCGAAACCTTAAAATTCCAATGACCTACCGCTGTAAAAAGAGAATACCGACACCTCGTGGACTTGCTCAGTCAACAATATTCATCGAAAATTCATACATTACAACACAACTTCAATTTAAAACCCACGCGACAGTCGCAACTTTGACTCGGTAGACCCGCATGAACTCCACGTATATAAGGCAACCATCGATATGATTTGTCGTTCATTTGTTGCATAAATAAAAAAATACTCGTATGCATGTTATTAAACGCGTACATATTCCATGTCATGTTCACGTTCTCTCGCACACACATTTTTTTGTTCTCCTTTGCTTTCATCGGTCGATACAATCGTTCTCGATGGCATTGAAATCGCCGGTCCGCGTAACGCTCTCTCGCCGTTGCAAGCGAACGGGATACCGTTAAAAAAACAGCCCGGAGTGAGGTTGGACCTATATAATCCGAGGGTGGCTGCAAGGTATATAATTATTCACGTGGACCTGGTGTTCCAACCGCGGCCCAAGACAGTAAACAGCAAAGCCCGAATTAAATGCAAATCGGAAATCGGTATGGGAGCACCGGGCAAGAAATAAGGTATTGTGATCGTTTGACGCGCCAGCTCGATCGAGCGACCGAACGAGACATTTCACTTCGTGCGCCGGTTGTTCGTCTAGTGTGGCTGGTACAAAAGTTTCTTACACTCGTGGGTGATTTAGCATATATACTCATGGGATTGTGTATAAGTACAGGTTGCCTTAAGTTTTTTTTTTTTTTTTTTTTTTCATTGCTTTTTAATTTGTTAACATCGCGTACCCTAAAATATTGCAAGTGCAGTAGACGATTATTTTTGTAAAAAGTTTTTCCATCGTGTAAGTAGTCGATCAAAGTGGCGGCAGCTCATTAAAACTTCTTCGTACCAGTTAATTAACAGCGCCGTGCAGCGCGATACTTGCACATTGAGTATACAGCGAGCGAGGGCCGCTATACGTAGGTAATACAGGCTCTTAATTTGATTTTAATGCGAGATTGTGCCGAGAGTACGCCCAGCACGCGTAAATGCATAGGGGGTTGTCGTTGTATACATATTGTTATTTTTCCCTGTATACGTGTTGTTTTGCTACACGACGCGCAGATATGCAAAGAGGAAAGCTAACTGCTCTGGTGCACGCGTGGAGCTCTTTTCATTGTGTTCGTGTACAGTATACAAGGGATGGATGTGGAACGGCCAAGTTTTTTTGCTTCACCCCCTCGACTTGGGTGATGATTTTTTTTTTGTTGGCGTGTGTACACATGTACACTTTATTTGGCGAATTCCACGGGTACAAAGTCGTCCCTTGGTCTTTCGCAAATAATCCTCTCCCGTTATAGGCCCGGTGCAATTATTTGTTTTTTTTTTTTTTTTTTTTTTTTTTTTTTTTCTCGAATCGTTGCGAGTAGGACTTTTTCCTCATGATCGTTTCTTTTTTTCTCCTTGCATTTCCTTTTGATTCAAGCGCTCATTTGACAGAAGGAAAACAAAAGTTTAATCCACCCGTGCGTTTTCCTGTTTAGCGTCGATAAAAACAAGCACGACAGGCCTCCAACAAATACAACAAATCCAGACCTTGTTGTTGTTATTCTCCAAAGCGATGAGGGACGTCAAAGCTTAAAGTGCAGCGCACCAACACCTCGTGCATATGCGCTCACAAATTTGGATCAGCTCGTCATCGTTTGTCTCGTTGTTGCTGCATCGAGCAATTGTTATTGGCAAAAATCGGCAAGACAATCGACACAGCTTTGTTACGCAGTGGAATGACCGATGGGTACCCTAAATTTCTAGTAAATCGGTAATTCAGACCTGTATGTTTAATTCAGTTATATGATTCAATCTGATTCGGAAGGACAGGTTTTTTATCTACAGAGTGTTTTTTTTTTTTTTTTAAGGGTGAAAAAGCGAAAGCAAACGTTGATCCGTAAATTTTTTACTTTCGCCGAAACATTCGCGGGTATACGTATAGGTATATATATATGTGTAAATATGAATGTGCTTCGATGGCATTAAAGCGGCGTCTTATGCTCCAACCTCGATCTCGGCGGTGGTACAGTACACGACAAAAAGTGCAGGTGGGGTGAAAAAAAAAAAAAAAAAAAAAAACGGTACACACGCATATATACGGTATCTGGCCTCTTTTAGGACCAGAGCCACAGCAGCTCGCAACTCGAAGGTAAAGGTCAGCGCGCCGTACGCGTTTCACTGTGCCCACTTTCTCCGCGTGTCCGCGCGGATGCGCTTTATATTTTTATTTACTCATGAAGCTGCTTAAGTTCGGCTGCTTATACCATCGCCTCCACTTGCTCTCTTGAGGAAACGTATAATGATAATTCATATATTAATAAAAATTCGCTAGTATATACACTTTGGTTTTTTCTTTTTTTTTTTTTTTTTAATGTGACAATTGTTTACACTATATTCATCAATTTTTCTAATAATTGTATAAGCTCGGTTGAATGCAAATGATACACATCTAAAGGGACGATGCTACTATTAAACTTTGTTCGTTGTAAATTATCTGCAAAAAAAGTCGATCTTGCCCAATGTAAGCTCGTACTATGCGTGTAAGTGCAAATAATGCGGCAAGCGTGTGGTGTGATGTCTAATCTTGGACAAAACACCCATGTTAAAATACATGTGTTGCCGAACGCAAACGATACACACGTGCGCCCATGAATAAGTGCACTCGGCGAACTTTCATTCGTAAGCTCCAAAAAAATCTTTGGAGTAAAAAAAAAAAAAATGGTCCCACGCGGAATATTTACGAGCACTTGGCAGTGAAGCTTTTTTTTCTTTCTTTTGGCTCCACATTTGCAATACCCTTCTGCGGAAAAGTGAAATCGCCTTACACGTATACACTGCAGATAAGGATAGCCGCTGCTCGAAACGCCACACATCGTGTGGTCTTATTTTTCTTTAAAAAAATCGGTATTGCCGTTTTGGAGAGTATATAAGTTGAAATTGCTCGAGTAGAGTGGCGCACTGTGTATATATGTGTGTGTGTATGTATGTATTTACATTTTCATGTCCGGGAGTTTAAACGCTCACTCGCTGAGTACAGTCGCGTGTTCGCTCTTTCACTGGGTTGGGAGGGGCCGTTGTAGTACTCGATTTTGATTATTAGAAAAAAAAAAAAAATACCGGTCAAGGAAGTTTAGCGATCCCGCGACCAATCGAACTCAACCGAGAATCGTGCAAAATAGCCAGAAAATCGTGAAAACGATCTTGTGGATCGGTAGAAAAAAAAAAAAAAAAAAAAGGAAATTTGGCAAAACCATAAATTAGACGGTCGAAACAAAAGCCCATCTGTTACGAGAGTGACAGTATGCAATTGCGTTTAGCGGATACAATATACACATGTATACACGTCACATCTGAAAAGTAAAAAAAAAATATACAGCGAAACACATAAATGACAGCGAGTGAGTAGGCGTACCGATCGAGGAGAGCGACAGCTTTTGACGTAGTAAACATACGCTCTCGTTGCTACTGTGCACAAGTAAGTACACCGTAAGAATGTCAGAAATCGAGAGGCCTTCTTGCTTTCGCGAAATAGTACAGCATATATATAATATATAAGGGGTGCTTATATATAAATATACTTTCTCCGCTAGCTCACGCGGTAGTGTTTGGCCGACCGGGCCACCAGCGGGTAAGTAACGAACGAACTTATACCTCCACAGTGACATAATTGGCCGCGAGAGTATGTACATGTGTAATTTATACCGATAGGCTGCGCAGTGGTGGAAACCGCGGCGGTGCACTGTAAGCGGCAACTGTTTTTAAGGGGGAAGCGAAACCGATATACCACCTTATAACGCGCTCCAGTTTTTCGTTACGCGTTATACGCGAAAGACAGTGATTTTCAGACTGCAAGCATAATAGTATTGTTACACGTTACATTGGGTGCTGCTGCGCGACGATGACGAATTTCCACGGGTTTTCGACTGTGCTTTTGCTACCGATCTTTGTTGGACTACTAGTCGCAACCGATCTTCGATACGTAAGACGTAGCATATGTAACACATGCTATTTGATATTTTGCTCGCTTGCAATGGTGTGTCGAACGAGTACGACATAGAGAGCAGCTGTTGGCCCAACTCGGAAAATTAATACTTTATCTAGCATACACGGATTTTACTATACATGTATAACACGCTTCGCCTATGATATATCTCTGTTTTCCACCTTTACCCGAAATTTCCAGCCTATACAAAGTTATTTTGTACGGTTACCTATACACACGCATCCTATTCCTTCATTTTTGCACTTTGAACCGTATCGATTGTTATTGGCTTTTAAAATAAATTCTCTGATTTTTAGGATAATATAAAGTAACCACGCAAGCTTTTTTTTAACAAACATCCGTCATCCAAACGCAACACGATTTTTAACGCAAAGTTAAATCATCCTGCTGCTGCCTTATAATTCGCTTTATATGTGAGATGTGTAGACTAACAACTGCATGTGTTAAATAACAATGAATCGACCCGTAAGCATAAGGTACGCATTGTTCTTGTACTATTGTTATTTCCTTATATTTTAATAATATTACTATTGACCCACGAGTGAAAAAACAAAACTACAGGGCAAAAAAAGACTTTATCGTGTGAAATTGCGAAACGGTAAGTATACTTTGTCGACGAAATGTATATGAATGATCGTGCTCGTTGGTGATCCATCATCAAAGAATATAAATCCTCGGTCGAGTCTCGAAGCCGGGGGAGATCGGTACGGAGAGACAAGAAACAATAAAATATATATATATCATACATCGGCAATCGAGGCGAAGGGGGTAGCCCCCCCCCTTTTTTGGGTGCTATGTTTCTATACACCCCATTCCCACGCTGACTGTTCAAAAGTATTATAGTATATGTGATCTGTTGCAGGAGGTGGACGCGATCGAGGTGCATCCGGCCGAGTTGAGCCTTTTGCAGACGGTGGCCGATTTCACCACCAAGAAGAAAGATGAGAAACAGAAGCAAGATCTGAACAAGCTGCCCGGCACCCCTTGGGTCGATTATCCCCTTTTTTCGGAAGTGCCCAAGACGAGCTTCAGCTGTCACAACGTGCCGGCCGTGCCGGGGATTTATGCGAACGTGGAGACCGGCTGTCAGGTATGTATATATAAAGCTATTCGTTGAAAATAAAATATGGTGGGTTCTTTGGATGATTTTTCGTCTGTATTGCGTGTGTGTGTAGGCGTATCACGTGTGTCACGATGGTAGAGAAGGTGAACAGGGCGCGTCCTTTTTGTGCGCTAATGGCACGATATTCAATCAGAAGGAGTTCAACTGCGATTGGTGGTACAACGTCGATTGCGCCAGTGCCCCTGTACTTTACCAGTGAGACTACTTTTCTTTTTTTTTTTTTTTTTTCTTCATTTATTGTTTTTATCGAATATAATGGGTTTCGACGTATATACAATAATAATGCTTTTTAGCTTGAATTCGGATCCGGAGACGAACCCTTACGTTCCGCAAGCGCACAAGGAGCGAATTCGCAAGGAGAGGCTTAGGATTGTCATCGAGTGAATAATATATGTTGGGGGCACTCAATCATACCTGCCTCTGCCGTTTTTAAAATGTAAAAATGTATCATATTCGTAGCGGATAATTTAATTTTGTTATTTCCTTGTACGAATTAGTATTTTTTTTTTAACGTATCAAGTATGTTAATGATAATAAACATTTTCTTCTTGCAATAATCCAATAGTTTTTTTTTTTTTTTTTTTTTATAAATATACTTGTTGCAATGTTGCAAAAATCAAAAAAGGTAAATTTAATGGTCACAGACAGCGAGACAGCGGCTGCAGGACAGGTAGAGACCTCTTGCGGAAAGTAGCACAAGCTCGATGATAAATTGTAGGTACATACATTTTTAAGTCGATCAATTTGATACTTACTTATGCTGAACTTACGCGCACACTGTGGTGTGAAAAGGAAGAAAAACTCCCCCTCTCTCCGCAATCCTTCTTCGCCCTTTAAGTCTTTTAAAAGGATCTCTTTTATCTCGCTCACTCACACGTGCAATAAAATAACGACACATGAATGTATAAGTATGCCCTTAAATTTCGTTGTGCTTCAATGAAATTCATGAAATGACCTTTTTTTAAATTGTCAAATTCTTTACAACTGCGAAGAATACCGAGAATACCGAAACACACCCATTATATAGGAGATGAATTTACTGAAAATAATGTTAGCCCTGAATATTAATTTCAGGCATTTTTTTTTTTTTTTTTTTTTTTTTGAAGCAAAATGATTAAATTTTTTTTAACTACCACAAAATAAGTAAAAAATTTTACATGCTTACAATATAAACACTTTTTTTTTGAACGGAATAAAATTGAAAATTTACTCAAAAGTCATAAAAGTGTAGCCGTTTAGCGAACAAAATAAAATAATCAGTACGCTAGCGCCACCATCGAACCAGTGGCCAGTGTCGTAAGCTCGTCCTAACCGACGGTGCGTAGGCAAACGGTATATGAGTGCGAGAGAGCGCGAGATAGGGAAAGAGAGAGAGAGAGTCAAATAATCTTCCCGCATTACCGGGGCAAGCCCACAAGTGGGAAAGAGAAAGAACGAGCAACGAGTCCAGCTCAACGCGACCAGCTGCAGTAGCAACAGAGCAGAGAGAGCAAAGCCCATCAAAGAGAAAGAAAGAAAGAGAGAGAGGTAGCAGCAGCAGCAGCAGCAGCGCATCAGAGCAAAATGGACGCCTTTGTGTCTGTTTTCTTCGTGTCCGCACTATAAATAGTGGCTTGGTGCCGCTTGGCGGGCCGCGCGCGCCAAGTTCCCCTCCTCCTCTTCCTCCTCCTCGTCCTCGTCGCGCTCTCTCTCTCATCCTCCTGCGTGCCTCCTGTTCCATGGACCGCAGGCCATTGGCCGAGCAACAACAGCAGCGGCTCCTGGAGTACCCTCGAGAAGGACGCCGTCAAGATAACCTTCTGCACGCTCCCCCTCCCCCAGGGGGACCCTCCCGTTGCAGGTGTGTGTACTCGACTCGTACGCAAGACATAAGATACGTCTGCTCCCTGTAGCCGCTAATGTTTGGGCGGCGTCGGGACTCCTGCTGCTGTTACTGCTAAGAATCCTGAACAGTGTGTGTGCGTGTCTCTCCAAGTGTTTAGGCAAAAGGGCGCGAATATCGCTGCGGCTATACCTGATCGGTGGTTGTACACTCCGATCCGAATCGGGCCAAAAGTGGCTTTCACACGAAATAAAGCGGCCAACCTATCAGTTGTGCGTGCGTCTGTGTGTGTGCTTGTGTTTTCATCCATCAGGACCCCACGTAGCTTAATCAAACGACGTACGAGTTACAGCGATATCAGGTAAGGGTGATCGAGTAATAAAGAGCAAGAGCATTTTTCTGAGCGTGAGGATACTAATTTTTTATAATTTTTTAGTTTATGCTGGTCGCTCGATTCTTAGTACAGGATGTTTCGGCTGCCGCAGGATCCGAGAGCCTCTTCAAAATTTGGCTGATTGCGCGCAATGCGACAACATGAGACTTGATGGATTGCACTGACTTTTAGCCGGCCCCCTGGGCACTAGTGCCCTGGTGTCTTTTATCTTTTCTATCTTCGTCCCGTGTGTTTACAAACAATCGGTGAACAGTGCAAGTGAGTTTCGTTTGTGCCACAGTGAACATGAACATAAAAAGTGCAAACTGAAAGTGTTGTTTGGCGCAATGTATACAGCCAGTGCTCACGAATTGTTGTGCTAGGCAGCAAAGTTGCTGGTTTAATAGTTTTCTTCATTTGGCAGATCGTTGTTGTTTCTTGACAAGAACATCAGATGCCAGAACAAATACAGATCAAAATGAACGGGGTAATACCAAGTATACCAGTCACTACCCTTGCGGGTATAGCAAGTTTATCCGACTTGTTGACAGAAATGCCTCTGCCAGCACCATTACCACAGACTCTTACCAACAAGTCATTGTTGTTTCATCCTAGAGTTGCAGACGAGGCACAAATATTGTTGAGTTCTAGCGATGAAAATTTGGTACCCCAGCTCATCATGTCACTTTCTCAGACCTCGTCTGATCATATCGAGTTGAAGGATCACTATGCAAGTTTTGAGCAACCTTTGGAAGAGCAGCAAAATCCTCCAGAACTTTTGCAAGCAATATTGCAAACTAGCCCCCATGTATTTCAAGGGCCACAATACAATTCCCCTCGAAGTTGGCCGCAACAGAGCCATCAAATGGCCAGCAATTATGAGGGATTCTCCCCATCTTATTCAAATTCATCATCAAATTCGAGGCTAACGCCTCAAGATAGTCCTGCGCACATGGGTGCGAGCAGCAGATCAATGTTACCTGGTGGGATTCCACATCCGCAGAACCCGGGTATGCCTGTTGCACCCCAGAATCATACCAACGTTACACAAAGTAGTCCTTTTACTGTGCCTTCCCCGTCGCCTAGAGCAACCGTTATAACAGAACAAACAAGGACGTCCACAACTCCGCAGCATATGATGGAGGATACTCATTGTTTGAATAACATTGCTTCTCCATTCGAGATGCATTCTCCAGCACACATGAGTACACCCAGTCCGCTAGTATCAACACTCGGCAACGTCACTCCTCAGCATCATGCAATGGCAAGTGGCATGACTCCTCAGCATAATATCCAAATGACACCTCCGAGCGATAGTGGAATCCCAGCGAGTCAACATCAACCTCAGCAGCAGCAGCAGCAGCAGCATCATCATCATTCCCTACACCAGCCTCATCAAATGCATCATCAACAACAACTAAATGTTCATCAGCAAATGTTTGATCCTATGATCAACCGACCACTGCACCAGCCTCACTTACCTCAAGGCTTGGATATTGATCATACAATCCACGATAATCAGCAGTTTGTCCTGGACCAGGTAGCAGGTCTTCCCGACATCGATATACCTATTGGAAGTTTAGATGCGAGCCACAGTAGGGATCTAATGTCTGCTCAACTACCAGTAACTCAGGTCAATGTGTTTGACAATGTCAGTGCCAGTGTAAATCTAAACAATGCCATGATGCCTTTGCCTGATCCAGTACCGGTTAATATTCAGCAGCAGCCACACATGCCCTTTAATCAGCAACATCCTATGCAACCAACGTTAGCCCAGCATCATCTAGCTGAGCAGCAACAGTTTTCAAATGAACAATTGAACCTGCATCAGCAACAGCATGAAATCCAGCAAATGCAGCAATTGCAATATCAACAGCCGGACCAGCAGCAGCAGCTGTTGCAAGAACAGCCAATGGTGCAGCAACAAAACAATGCACAAGAAAAGGACGTAAAAATTCCACTCAAAGAACCTGTTATCATGTTGAACAGGTTGCTAGCCGATCAGGCGCTTTTGAAGCAAAAATTGAACTCATCCGCCGAAAAGTCAGTTGTGCGCTCAACGAGGACGAGTATATCGAGCCGCGACGACAAATCGATCAAATCCGAGTCCGACAGTGAAGAGGAAATCGGCAAAAACAACAAATACTTCAAAGCCAAAGCGAAAGAGCGCCAAGCAAAGAAAGAACGTGAAAAGGCCGAGAAAAAAGGTAGTGTAGACGACAAGCGCGTGCTGAGCAGTGGAAGGAGAAAAAGGCTTTTCGAGGAGGACGAGGATGATAAAAAGGACGAGGTTTTCGCGTCGGTTAAGCCGAAAATTCGCAAATTCGAGAAAAAACTGGTGCCCGTGCTACCGAAGCTCAGCGTGGAGGAGCTCATGGAGACCAACACGTACCAGCGCTTCAACATGTTGATCGAGACGATATTCGAGAACACGGAAGAGGCAGCCTTGGACGAGATAGACGAGGACGGCGACGTTCCGGCCGAGCTGCTCATCAGCGATCACCAACTGCAGGCTCTATGTTCCGAGGCAGCTAAGCTCAAGTCCTTGGGGGCTATGGAATCCGTGCCTGCTGAAAAACTGGTGAGGTTGCTCAACATTCTTGAGAAAAACATCCGGGATGGCGCTAAAGTCTCGCCCCTGGCCGATCCGGACGACGACGCGGAGCAAAGCAAAATGTGGATGCAAATCGCTATGAGCCGGGTGCAACAAGCCGTCGACGCATCCCTCGTTTGCCTACACATCATGACCTCGAGCAACATGCCCAAGACCATATTCCTCGAGGACGTGATAGACCGGATAATCCAATTTATCAAGTTCCAGCTGCAAAACACGATATTTCCCTCGTACGATCCGGTCTACCGGATAGACTCGAGAAACAAGACTGATAACTTTAACGCGAGCGGCAGGAAGAAGCGCAGCCACGCCAAGGAGGTCCGCGAGAAGAATCTCCTGATGGTGTACAGTAAACTGAACGAGTTGGTCGGCTTGCTGGCCGAGCTACTGGGCATACAGATCCTCACCGACACGAGCGTGCTGCACGCTTCGACACTCGGAGTCGCGCCGTTCTTCGTCGAGAATGTCAGTGACCTACAGCTCAGCTCGCTCAAGCTCGTCACCGTCATCTTCACCAAGTACGAGAAGCACAGGCGGATATTGCTCGAGGACATAATAGCGTCGATCGCCCGGCTACCGAGCAGCAAGCGCAGCCTGAGGACCTACCGGCTCAGCACCGACGAGTACATTCAAATGCTGACTGCCCTGGTACTTCAATTGATCCAGTGCGTGGTCGTGCTGTCGGATTTCACTGTAATCCCGACGCGGGACAACAAAAAACTCCTCGGGGTCAAGGAACCCGAGGACAAGAAAGACGGCCAGATGAGCCAACTCCAGCCTACAGACGTGGACGTGCTTGTGCTCGGCAAATACGATGCGGCTCAGCGGCTGGCGGGCAACTTTCTGACGGCCTTTCTCAACAAGTGCGGCAGCAAAGGCGAGGAAATCGACTATAGGCCGCTCTTCGAAAACTTTGTCCAGGATCTTTTGGCTACGGTCAACAAACCCGAATGGCCGGCCGCCGAGCTGATGCTCAGTTTGCTCGGTAAGCTGTTGGTCCAGCACTTTACCACCAAGAATTCGGACATGTCGCTCAGAGTGGCCTCGATCGAATACCTGGGGGTCGTGGCCGCGAGGTTGCGCAAGGACGCCGTGAGCTCGCAGTGCAAACTCGACACCATCGATCAAATAATCAGGGACATAAAACTCGAGCAGAGCCGTGACATCGAGTACGATCAGGTCAAGGACAAGGACATTTCGGGATTGAGCGAATCCGAGGAGCGAGTTGTCTTTCTGCAGAAGGTTATGCTCGACTATTTGGCTGTCAACGGCACCAAGGACTCGGCGCTCGGCTACGCCCGGCACTTTTATCTCGCCCAGTGGTACAAGGATTGCGCAATGGAGAAGCAAAAGGTAGGCCAGCCGAAGAATGTACTGACGCCGAGTAAAAAGTTGTCCAGGAAGATGAAGGCGAAGAAAAAAGGAGGCCGAAATCGAATGGTGAGCGACGACGAGAGCGAGCCAGAGTTTACTGAAGATCTCCAGCCCGATGAGAATGACAACGACAGCGAGCAAAAGTACTCCGAGACCTACCGCATCATCGATGAGCGCAAAAAGCTTATAATCAGCAAAATCCGGCCGTACAGCTCGGGTACGAAGCCCGACATCTTGCAGACTTACATAGACTACAACACGGCCGAGCTGATAACCCAGTACCTGGCTTCGACGCGGCCCTTCTCCCAGAGCTTCGATCGTTACCTGCGCGACATCCTCTGCGTGCTCACCGAAAACTCGATAGCCATTCGCACCAAGGCGATGAAGTGCCTGACGATGATAGTCGAGGCCGATCCCAACGTGCTCGCCCGCTCGGACATGCAACTGGGCGTCAAGCATTCGTTTCTCGATCATTCGACCTCGGTGCGCGAAGCCGCGGTCGATCTCGTCGGAAAATTCGTTCTCAGCCGGCCAGTGCTCATCGACAAGTACTACGACATACTGCTGGCGCGGATACTGGATACCGGGGTCAGTGTGAGGAAACGCGTCATTAAGATTCTCAAGGACATATGCATGGAGTTTCCGGAGTACGAAAAGATTCCCGAGATATGCGTGAAAATGATCAGGCGCGTTAACGACGAGGAGGGAATCAGAAAGTTGGTGATGGAGGTCTTTCAAAACATGTGGTTCACGCCGGTCAAGGAGAAACCGATTCTCGATCACAAGGCTCTGCTGAGGAAGGTGATGAACATAACGGACGTCGTGGCCGCTTGCAAGGACATCGGACTCGAGTGGTTTGAGCAGCTGCTGGTCAGTCTATTCAAGCCCAAAGAAGACAAGGAAGACAGCACGAAAATGGTGGTTGAGCCGCCGAAAGCTCTGGTCACGGCGTGCACGCAGATCGTCGACTGCCTGATTGAAAACGTGCTTAGGCTCGAGGAGACGAATCTGCCGAGTCCGAGTAGCCACACCGACGAGGGAGGTGATCAGAAACGTGGTTCCTCGCAGCGCCTCGTCGCTTGCCTAACCACCCTCCACCTGTTTGCCAAGATCAGGCCACAGCTGTTGGTGAACCACGCGATAACACTGCAGCCGTATCTTAGCTTGAAATGTCAGACGCAAGGCGATTATCAGATAATCAGTAGTGTGGCGCACACGTTGGAACTAGTGGTTCCCCTGATCGAACACCCGAGTGAGACTTTCCTCGCCCAGCTCGAGGAAGACTCGGTCAAGTTGATATTACAGCACGATCGAACGGTAGTATCGAGCTGTCTCTCTTGTCTCGGCTCCATCGTCAACAACGTCACGCGCAACTTCAAGCTCATACGCGACTGCTTCAACAAATACTACGGCAGCCTCACGACGTATAAATCGTATTACGAGCAGAATCCTGACAATCCCCTGTTGCAGAAGTTCAAGCCCTTCTTCCGCCGGGCCTTGTTCACGGTGGGCTTGCTGCTCCGGCACTTTGATTTCACGGATCTGCAGGTGATCGATGGCTTGCCCGAGAACATCAAGGACCAGGTCTTTGAAACCCTTAGTTACTTCGTTAACCAGGAGAACGACGACGCGCGTCACTTTACCCTGTCGGCGATCGGCTCGCTTTGCATCAGACATTACGACTTTATGATGCTGCCGCAGCTCGAGGAGCTGTACCACTACTTCCTCACCTCGGATTGCGCGTCGGTGCAAATGAGGATCCAGGTGCTCAAGAACATCGAGCTTTATCTCGCCGAGGAGGAAAAGCGGATGATAAAGCAAGACCTCGAGTGGGCAAAAATGTCCAAAAAAGAAAATCTCAAAGAAATGGGCGATATTTCGTCCGGAATGGCTAGCGCGGTCATTCAGCGCTACCTCAAGCAGATTCTGGAATCGTTTTTGCACGCGAACCTTAACGTCAGACACGCTGCGCTCAAGGTCATTCAGTTGATCCTTGCACAGGGTCTGGTTCACCCGGTTACGATAGTGCCCTATCTCATTTGCATGAGCACCGATTTCGAGACGAGCGTCAGTCACAGTGCCGACAAGCAGCTACAGGAGATCGAGAAGAAGTATCCGGGCTTTGTGCACACGAAAGCTGGCGTTGGCATCAAGCTTAGTTATAGGCTCCAGCAGATATTGCAAAAGGATGCAGCAGTGGTGCGAGGCATGAGGATCAAAGAGAACGAGTACCCATCTGCCCTCAATGGTTTTCTGTACACGATACTCAGGAGCACGAAGCAACAGAGGCGAGCCATCGTGCAGTCGTTCCTCAAGCAGTTTGACGAGAGTGTCAAGACTAGTCTCTCGCAGATGTTATACCTTGCGGACAATCTCGCTTACTTTTCCTATCAAGTGCAGGACGAGCCGCTGTTTATCATTCACCACATAGACATCGTTATTTCGATGGCTGGTACAAACCTGCTTCAGTTGTTCAAGGAAGCGCTGTTACCGAAAATTGGTGCCCACCCAAAGCCACAGGAGCAGCTGCAGCAGCCGCAACCTATTCCGCAGCCCATGGAAATGGAACAACAGCAGCTCCCTCAAGAACAAGTGCAGCAACAACAACAGCAACATGAAGCGCACTTACCTCTGCTGCCTCAACAGTATCCTTATCCACAGCTTCCAATGTATTATCCACAGGTAACTTGAAGTAGAATTCATAAATTGTATCAGTTTGTTTTTTCTTTTTGCTAAAAGTTTTTTATTTTTTTTTTTATTTTTACAGGCTGGAGAAATGCGGATAGCAAACGAATTAGCAGTAGGTTTGATGCCAATGACAGGGCTGAATTATCCAAGTGCTCCCACCGTACCTCAACAAGTGCCTCTGGTACCTCAACCAACAGTAGAACAACAGCACCATTCGGTACAACCGCAAGGTAGAACAAAGCAGGATCCGGTGTTGGCAGCGCTCGCAGAGGACGAGGAGGATGACGAGGAAGACGAAGAATCGGTGCTTCAAAGGTTACCGCAAGATACGAAATTACTGCGGCAATATATAAACGCCAGTCAGGGTTTTCTCTTGTTGCTAACCCTTAGGCAGCATCTCAAAGATCTCTACGGCTTCTCCGACGCCAAAATAAGTCAGTACTCACCGTCCGAAGCAGCCAAAGTTTACGAAAAGGCAGTAAATCGCAAAAACAATTTGCACTTCAAGCCCAAAAACACGCTGCAAAGGCTCAAAAATGACAAAAAAGATGAAGATGAACTGGATGAACAAGGCAGACAACAGCTTGTCAAGGAATACCTCGATTTCAAACAGCTCATAATGAAGTTCGATCCCGACGACCCTGAAGAAGACGATGACGACGCAGGTGGTTCCGCTCCAAGATCAAAGCGCGTCCTCGACAAAGTTGCTAATTCGTCCGAGCCGGATCGGCCAACTGATGCGGCCGGCGCTGTTCAGTATCAGGTGCATCAGGTGCAAGAGCACCCCAACAACTCGATGAATCCGGTTCCAGGACCTCCCCGAGTGCCCAAACTCACGATACACGCGAGCCATCATCCGACCTCCGCGGAGAAGGATCACCACAGAAAGCACCGCACGCACAAACCAGAGAAGCCAAAAAAACACAAGAAAAAGAAGAGGAGAAGACTATCGGACAGCAGTGACAGCGCAGAGGACTTTAGCGACCCAGACTACCAAGCGTGAGTAACAACGTAAAACAGTCGTTCGATCAATTGTCGTTCGGCTGGTGTGAACTATTTTCGTTGTCTCGCTAATAGTGTTCTGGACTCGTTATCCGTAGAGCCGTCGATGAAAGTTCATCTCTGTACATATATAATATAGGTTTTTAAAACAATATTAGGAAGCAGGGGACGAGATGGTTAAAGACAATGTTAATTACATGAATATTAAATGTAGTGATAAATATAATGTAAAAATTATGAAATGACGGATGCTTTTTATTTCGAGTGTGAAGAACATGATGATTCTTCCCCGGAAATATGAAGAAAAAAGGACCAGCCGACACATAATACAGTTTTTCAAATCCATTTAACGGATGTTGAGGGAATCCGTAGTGAAAGATAGTTTTTAATTTTTTTAATTATTTACGAACGCTATTCGTCAGATTTTCTCAGGCGCAAGTTTACGAGAATATTATATTAGGATAGCCAATTTGAAAAGGTAAAAAATTTAGATGGAGCAATGAATATAGTATAGTATATAATAAGTAAAGTATTGTTTGCATGGGAAAAAGTAACAAAATATTCTGTAAATATTGTCGATATATTAAGATATACTAAAAATCTGTGACTGAAGTATCTTATTTTCTTACGTGAAATTGAACATAGTGTATAATCGTACATAATTTGGATGGACAACACAATTAAGATAATTATTACTCAAAATTTAGTTCAATTCTTTGCTCTGTCAAAATAAATCGTACCTTTAAACGAAAAAGAGTCGTATTCTTATCATCGATGTATATGTTGTTATTGTACGTCAGATGTTTACATGAAATAAATTTTATGCAAAATGTAAATTATGCCATAACAGCTATAACTTTGACGCAATACAAGAATGTGGATCGATTCACGTAAGTGAAAGATCTTTATATTGAACAAATTTAATTTTAGTGTCTTATCAAGTTGAAATTATTTTTCACTTGCTTGAAGTACCTAAAATTATTTATTACACAAAAGTATAATGCATTTTCATGGTTTTGCGTTGTTTAGGAATACTTTTCAAGTTAATATTGCGGAATTCTTCGAGCACGATTTAATGAATTATCAAAATAAATCTATAGATAATCTTTTTTGTTTAATATTTATTTGAACCGAGATTAATTTAATACTTTAGACTACTGACTCTAGACAAACGAAAAGTAAATAGAAAAAAAATGTAAATTTAGCTATGCAAAGAGAAAAAGTTAATTGCAGTTCCTTTTGATGTATAAAAAAATTAATTGAAATTCATCTCAAAGGGCAATCTAAAAAAAACTCTTTAAAAAAAAAGTGTATTGTTGTCCCTACTTTGTATTGACAAAATGAACTTTTTTTGCGAAAAGCGTGCAATGATAGATCTATAAGGTTGGAAGAGAAAATTTTTGAATTTTGATAAATAAAAAATAAGTAATAATTAACTCGATAAATCATCGTGTTATAAAATATCGATAAAGCCGAAAGTCGAATTAACAAAAACATGCTGGAATAAAAGAAAACAAAAAAATTTAAGACGAGAGTGTACAAATCTTCATGCTTGTAAATATTTTTTGAATAAGTTAAAAGAGGGAGAGAAAGTGATTCTCTTTTGTCACTTAGACATCAAAGTAAAAAATTCTAGTATAAATGTCCGATAGGATGAGAAAAAATATACACTGAAGCACAGCATATGCAAATGATGAAATAGTCATTTCTGAGTGCTAAGTATCGAATTAAATAAAGTAAATTAAAGTAAATAATACTTATAATTATTGTTGCAACGCGAAAATATATGAAAGATTGTGAAAAAATTTGAATATAAAAAAAAGAGAGCGTTTGGTTTTGCACTTGAAAATAAAAGAATAAAAAACCCCTGTTGTAATAAAAAAAATCTTTTCAGAAAGTACAGTAAATTCTAAATAGTTATATTTCTACTTACATATAATGTAAAAGTTAGGGGCTCTGTTCGTACATAAGTATTTCCATAAGGTGGTCAATGTATCGTGTCGATTAAGGTTCAAGATAATATAATGAACGAAGGGAAAGAAAATAGAGAACATTTTTAATGTACAGCACCCTATTCGACGCAATAAGGAGGCTCGCTTGTATTATAACATTATATTATATACTGTAACAACTGTTTTTGTATTTGGTAATCCATCGGAGAATATCAATCAAAAGGCACATTCAAAGATGAAAAAAAGAAACAACAAATACATTATATATATATACTTATATAAATATCGCGTATAAATATATAAATATATGTATATATACATACGTGAGTAAAATTGTCCAGTGTTAATGTTATCCATAATTGTGTGTAGTTGATGAAAAACTGAATGTTGTTGTAAAGTTGAATAAGAAAAAAAATGAAAAAAAAAAAAAAAATTTTAAAGTAACAAACAACGGTGAAATGAAGTATTGAATGACAGTTCTGGATAAGACTTAACGCTCTTTTACTCATAACTTATTATGTACATCGTCCGGAAAAAAGGTACGTTCATAAAGAAAAAAAAAAAAATAAACATAAGTATATATCATAGCGTTGTATTTATTTGTTTTTTCATCCGCACCCTCCGTGTCTCCCTTTAACCATCTGTATGTACAAAAATAATCGCCTTGTGCAATTTTATGCGTATTTATAGATGCCGATTCAAGGACGAATCTGAAGTTTCATTACTTTTTCCAAGCCCTGGCACATTCTTAATATAAAAAAAAGTCTCGGTTGATTTGGGTTCAAATTTGAACTTTTCTTGCGAAGCTTTTGTCTCCTTAAACAAAATAGATTCCTGATACTTTGAAAAATCCTGATCAACCGGTAGCGCCGTCTGTTTCGAAGCGTTCATGTGCAACAAAACTTTTTTTCTCTTTTCCAAATATTGCTTGTCACGTGCTCTGCGATGAAGAAGGAAAAAAAACGATTCAAAGTCGATTAAAAAAAAAAAAAAAAAAAAAAAAAAAAAAAAAAAAAAAAAAGGCTCAAACACGGTATAAACAAACCTGTAAAGTTGCAGAAACAAACTAGACTTGAAGGAAGGTCTGCACTGTTTAACTGTCTGATTGCTCGGCTCCCTGTCACCACCGGGCTTGTCCTCCTTCACGATCTTCGTAATCCTGGCAGGCTTGGGATGCCTCCGAATTTTCCATCCTTCCTTTTTCAATTTCGTTTGACCCCTCATGCGCTCCTCGTTCATGAATCTCTGAATCTCCTTCTTCTCCTTCAACTTGTTCAGAATCTCTTTTCTTTTCTCTATCGCAGCCTCGTTACGCTCGGCAATTTTTTCGCTACTCGCCACTACCGGGGACTTGACTTTTTCCGTTGACGGCGGCGGAGCTCTGTCGCGACGACGTTCGGCTTCTTTGCGCTCGCGCCACTCTTGTACCGCGATTTTTTGCTTCTCCCGCAAATCGAGGTAAATCTTGTACCAGGCGTCGTGCTTCATGATGTTCTCCTCGGTGAGATCTGGGCACTTGGTCCGTAACGCGGACACGAGAGCTTCGGTGCTCTTGTGTTTTTTGCGGAACTTGACGTAGAGCAAATGATCCTTTTCGCTCCAGCCACCGGTGTGTCCTTTGTGCATAAAAAAAATTTGTTGATTAATATGCTTCGCTTGGATCAATTGAGCAATTACAACGTTACCCGAGTTGGATATCAATGCGAAAAAATTCTCTGCTTCGCCAAAGTCGCACTCCTTGTTGGGATCTTGTCTCTGTAGCGCAGCTTGGACGTTTATGATTCTTGAATATAACTTGTCGTTGGATAGGAAGTTTTCGTGTTTGTGGATTTTTCTGTGCAACTCGTCAAGTTCGGTGCTCAAGTTTTTCTGCTCGTTCGTTAAATTACCAATGTCAGTGCAAGAATTTTTGAACTCCTGCACCCTTTTCCACAGGGACTGTAATTTTTTCTTGAAAACCTCGAGGTCTAAAAATTAGTTTGTTCAATGTAACCGATTTGTTGCTCTTAATGTTATCAAACGTTTCTTTTTTTTTTTTTCTAATCATGATTACCAATATTTTTGACGTTGCTCGGAGCCATCATTTCTTTTACAGATTTCAACTCCTGATAAACATCGATTATTTTTTCTCTGAGTGGTACCTCTATTTTCTGTCTAAATTGAATCGCAAATTTTCAAATAAATATTTTATTACAGTAAAACGATTATTTGTTACCTCTCTTTTTCGAATTCATCAATGTCACGCTTAATACTTTTCCAAGTCTCCACATCACTTTTGGCATAGTTAATAAACACTGCAAGCGATTTGTCGATACCAATTTCCTGCATTTTTAATCGAAGATATAATTTTATATGTTGCGAGTTTGTATTATTCATTGTTGATGCCATTGTTAGATCATGAAAACAAAACACCACAATACACCACAAACTTGGGTAAAGTAATCTATTCTGTTGTCATGGTAACTCATACTCTCTTTTTGAAAAAGAATCATTTGACTGAAATAAAAATATTTTTTTTAGGAAATGTAATGAAAAGACGCCATTCGTCAAATAAGAACAAAAATATTATTAACTGATATAACTATATTACAAGTGTTTCACATTTTTCTGTACGAGCGATGTATACACACATTTTAGTTTACATGATTTTAAATACACCCACACCTACAAACACATGTGAACGAGCAGTTTTTAGTACGTAACATAAAATACTTTTTACAAGATGTACAAAAATATGATTGGTTGCCTTTTTTTATTCAACCAAACTTGTCATCGACTTATATTACCGTATACACAAATGAGATGTTTTTCCATCATTCATTTTTTGTTTATACATAATTTGTTCAGTTCTCTTCGATTTTCAAAAACGTTAGTACTCTTAAATGTACGATAATTCTAATTCTCAATCAATTTACATCAATCACGATTTCATTAATTAAAAAATGGCAATGATACGGTTACGATTCTTTTAGAGTTTAATACCATAGAGAAGGTTTGCTCTGTGAAAATTTTTATGTACAACCTTTAAACATATAATGTGTATCTCTGAGTGTAAATAAATCAGAAAAAAGTTTACAAGAGTTTTAAAATTCATCACCGTGACTAGCTCGCTACTGTTACTCATAGTTAAGTTAATTTAATGTTAAAAATTTCGCAAACCGTGTAGAACGTAATTTTAAACATCGTATTATTTTGAGTCAAACATAATGATTTGTTTTCAAAAATCATTTAAATTTTACGTAGACTAGTAAACTGTAGCATTTTTTTTTTTCGCATTAAAAATGACGAAATAAATTAAATAACAGTTGGCAATTGTTTTTAAAAACTAGGCTTCATAATTTACAAGAGTAATTTACTCTGATTTGCTTTATTAATACAACACGCGCACCCACAAACACTCACACACACGCGAATTGGTACATAACGTGCTTTCGTACATAATTAAGTCATATGTTGCCTGGGTTCTGTGTATGAAAATTCCATACAATTCTTGAAAAGTTAAAGATCGATGTCCGTTTGAATATCGATATTATTACGCACTTGTACTTGACATACGTCATTACAGCTTTTGAATCAATAAGTTGTAAAAAAAAAAAAAATTTTAATTTAAAATCAACCTGATAACCCAAAAAATATTTAGTGCGACTAAAATAAAGCACAAAATTCACTAATATTATCGGACGCTACATTTGTAACATGGATCAAAGAACAATCAACAACGTGCTTTCTCTGACCAATCAGGATATCGTGCAGGAATTACGACCCGCGCAACTCGTGCGTGAATCATTAATACTTCCGGGCGGTGAGCTGCCGGGCGTCGATGAGCCCGCGCTACTTGGACTCGTGCCGGCCACGAAGCGTAACTTACGGTGGCCGAGATTCAGGGATTTGATCGTACAAAAAGTTCGATTACCGCAGGAGCTGTGGAAACGAGGTCTCAGCTGCGGTACCGTCGTCATGGCGTAGGACTTGAGGTGGGACTTGATGGACACAGGTAACGGGAGCTGGTCAATGCCGTAGACAGTCGTTCGCGCCACAATCGCTCGACATGCCAATTCTTGAAGACTCAACACTGCAATCAAAGTACATAAGATCCTTTAAAATCTGGATACTCGTGTGATCTACATAATGTATAAATAATCTGATTTTATATGACCTTTATTTGATCTCCATAAACGTTCCATTCCATTGCGATGAAGTGCCATCCTGGAGAGTTCAGAAAAACTTTCCCTTATATTAAAGTCACACAGTGGAGATACTTCGAAAAAAGCCATACGATTCTTAGCAGCATAAAGTTCAGCATCGCGTTCGCTAACTTGTCTTTTAAAAGCTAAATGAAGACGGTTTCCAACCAAAACTTTGGGTACACCTGGTGCTTGCTGTGTGTGCAATAACAATTTATTTGGAATTTATTTTTTAAAACTTTGAATTCCTTATGCTTTAATAACAAAAATCCTTACCTCTTCCACTTCTTTGAGCCATCTGTCTATCCCGTCAAAGGACCACTTATTTGTAATATCATAAACCAAAAGAATTCCTTGAGCTCCTCTAGAATACGACCTTATAATAGTGCAAAATCTACCTTGACCAGATGTATCCCAAAGCTGTAGTTTTACCCTTTTTCCATCCAACAAAATAGTAGTAGTCTTGTAAGCTGAAACAAACCGAAATCATAAGGTACACGAGTGAACCAACCCATACTTATTAAGGAAAAAACGGACTGCGCGTTAATAACAAAAATATATAATACCACTTCCACTGCAGAAGGGCGACTCAAAGGCACCATCTTCTAGGCCACTGAGTATCTCCTGCTTGCCTACGTCGCTGTCACCAACGAGTAGGAACTTGAGCAGGTAATCGTACTGCTTCTCTTGCCTAGGCTTCACAACAACCGCTGCTGATGCAGCGGCGTTGGTATTGTTGTTGACGTTGTTGTTGTTGCTGGTGTTATTGTTGCTGTTGTTGGGATGCTGGTGTTGGTAATGATAATTGCCGGAGGCGCTGCTGTCCTCTCCTGCTGCCATGGTAGCAGCTACAACTCCCACTGGGCATACTCGCGGTGTACACTGGCTCGCCTCGTGCACGCTTCTTTTGTCGCTCTCCAATTGCTACTCCCCCTGTTAGCCTCTTGTCAATATAATGGCAGGCAAACGCCCGACTGAGAATGGAGAAGTGTAATTCCGTGTGTTGGGCACCTGCTCTCCACAGAGTTTTACCGAATTTCACTCAATTTATTTGCACAGCGATGACAACAACGACGACTCCTTGCTGCGCACACGCAATAGTTTATATACGTACGATATTTGGCACTTTGGTGTTCGCCTGCGCCAGCACCCCTGTAACCTCTATTATAGAAATCGAAGTATCCGCTTACCTTATGCTACTGCAGGCTCCTGAAAAAGTTTCAAGTACTTTAGTTACAGAAAAAAAGATCCATGAACTGTAGATTAAAAAACTAAGTTAAACGGCCAGCTCCAATTTCCTTACTCTCGTTTTTACCTATATATATTGCGTGTGTTTGTGTGGGTTGTTGTGAACTGATGGACACTAGACTCTCACTGCTCCAATTTGTATATTTTTCCTTCGTCACTCACTATTATAGCACATTTTTTAATCTTGCATTTCTTCGTCAATGCAATACTTTGTAATCAGAATTAAATTAAACTCTTTATCATCACCATAAGATAAGTGTATAGATTTTTCTTTCGTTACATCTTTTGTCAAGAATCGCGAGTATACATATAGGGTGTAAAACACTAGCTGTTTTTTTTTTGTTTTTCAAAGGGGGCGCTGCTGACGATAATTTTGGCGCGCAATGGCGCCACACTTTGTGCAAATTTAAATACTCGTGTTGTATACTAAAATGTAAAACTAGAGCTTAGGTGGATTATGGGGACAAAGAAAAAAACATGGTAATGTAAACGTCGTAAGCATTTATTCATTTTAGCAATCATCGGTCACTGGACACTGCGTATAGTCAAGAAGATGGATCGGATCACTCTTCGAGGGCTCAACACAATTCCAATGCTCTATTTTTTTGCAATACCACCTTCTTCCATCACCTCTCATCACATACTTATTACCTTCTACCTCAAACACTAATTAAATTGTCAGCAGTACAGTGAATTATTCAAATATCGCAGTGCATTATACAGTTCCGTCCACCATCAATGTGTGCAACAGACGAGAGACAAGGCCTTTTTGTATCAACTCTTTCCAAAAACTTCCCTTCTATTCTCCTCCCTTATCGTAAACATCATTATGCTGTCGTAAGTACACACACAATGTTGCAATACATCATCATCATCATCTTCTAAATAGTATCAATATTAATATTATTAATGATAATTATTATAATCTCATTTCGACTATCGAGTCGAGAGGCGTTTTTTCATTATGTTTTTACGTTCACACGCGAAGCAGCTTGCTCACGCGCTTTACAAAGTTTTTTTCATTATTTTTATTTTTTCATAACAAAAGTGTTTTTTTTTCTTTCTCCTTTTTAATATTATTATTATTATTCTCAATATACAAACGGTGCGCCCGTAGTTTCGCTGGGAGCTAGGGTTTATTCAACTAAAAGGTAAAATACGCTGCTTGGACGAGAGTTAACACATTTGTTACTTAATTATTTTATTATTATTATTTTTTGTTCTTCCTTCCTTCCTTCATGCAATGCATGTTTTTCCTTGCTTAAACATTACATATTATGCACTAAGTAGTTTACTCTCACAGTAAGAATAAAGAGATCAAGTATGCGTTGTTTTAGCAAAAGAGAAAACAATTGTTAGTTACTTCTCATTTCACACGTTTCTTATTTGTTTCATGTTAAAGCTAAGGATATTTTTCGTATGTAAATGTGTTTCTTATTATTGAAAAAATCTCTTATTTATACATTTATACATCTAAAGTATTACAATTTTGTTGTTTGTTTGTTTTTTTGTTTATTTTTTTTTTTTTATTTCAATATCGTTTGCTGTCTATTTATTATACATGTAATATTATGCTTCCACACGCTGTAAGAAATCAATTTTTTTTTTTTTTCTTGTATCGTGCAGTTTTTTCCCTTTTTTCATGCATCACAGGAAAATTTTCTTTAGTACTTTTTCTCATCAGACTGTCTGGCTACGAATCAATAACAATTGTCTACATAAATAGTTCTTTTTTTTTTTTTTTTTTTTTTTTTTTTTTTTTTTTTAATATCGAAGTGACAAAGCTAACTTAAAAGCTGTAAAGAAATATTTGTTTGTAAAAAAAATTGCATCGCTTCATAGGTTTTTTTCCAATTGAAGCTCATTACTAAAAATGATCAATTAATTTTTCGCATAATATTTACAATATTATATTAGGTATATTTTTATTCCATTTCTGAAACGTTTACCGATATAAATGACGGTAAAAAATGTTGCAATTATATAAATCACTGTGCTTTTTTATGAATCAATCAACTGGTGTTTAAAAAGGTCACTTGATTGCAATCGATCTATGGATGCAAATTAAATATAAAGCATCCGTTCGAGAATTGAACAATGATCTATTCGAATTTGTACAATTTTATACTTGTTATTTCATTTTTTGGTTTCGATGAAATTTTACTATAAACGAGTTCCATTGACATAAAAAAACGATTATGAGACCAAAAAATGTGTGACGCAAAATAAAATTTAATTTAAGATGCCAAATTAAATTACTCAACTCTATAAAAAGATTGTCTATAGCCATATCATCAAATTCTTTATGTATATGCAAGAGATGAATGTAACTGGAAAACGTTATTTGCGAACTGAAAAGAGCGCAAATCATTTTTCATTATGCGTTATAAAGGCAAGTTTTGATAAAAATGTTAAACTAATGACAAAATGTATATATTACCTACAAACAAAGTGCAATACGATACGTACAACGTGCCATACATACAGTGCAAAATTTTATTTTACTTTTATTTCCTATTATATAGTTGTAAATTTTTTTTTTTTTTTTTTCATTCTGTACATACGTATAAAATTAACATGTACTCACGCAGCAACGCACGCGCGAGCGCAAGGACGATGCTGTTCTATTATGTCTAAGCACTTGCTCTAATTAGAGAGCGTACCTTTCATTTTTATTTTAATTTCGTTATTGATCAATGGGTTGAACTTAATTACGGTAAGTACGGTAGTAACGACAATCATAATCTGTGGCTCTCGAATTGTAAGTTGATGAAACGCATAAAAGTCATTATTTGCACTTAAAAACATTATTATCAAACACAAGGCTAGCTTTGTATATAACGCACATTTTCTAATGCTTAATTATGGTTTTTCAAAGATGTGAAATACTGATTATGTGTTTTGTATACATACATAATATTTATCATTATTACATTTATTAAATAGGAGCTTATAGGTATTTTTTCTGTGAATTCCCAATCTCTTCAACAGTCTCATTTTTCAAGATATATTATTCAGCGTAATATTGAATTCATCACTTTGAATGAAAGGCTATTTGAAACTTATCAGTTAAAATAATTGCTTACTAAAAATGCTTAGTTTTACAAGTTATGTAGAGCATATCAATGCCGTACATTATTGAAAAATTTTACAATTTAAGAAATGCTTTCAACTGTTAGCATATATTTTTTTTATACCTTTTCAATATTTTATCATGCGATCTACATCGTATTGTGTTATTAAAATTTCATTTCATTTACATTGGGAGTATACAATTCCTCGTTAACAATTTCCCAGCATTCATAGATTTTGCTTTTTATACATACAGCGGCAAGAAATTATTACCTTACCAGCTTTCAACTAATACAACTCTGAACAAAAAAAAAGTATACTGTATTCGAGTACGAATACTCAAGGTACTACGATTGAACATTAATTTCGATCTAAGCGTGTTTGAATCGTGATCACTCACTTTTTATTTGCTAATCTGTTGGAGGATTTGCATGTATAGGTAGGAGCCGATTGTTTTGTGTTTTGGGTTCATTTGTCTATTATACAAAAACTTGTAAAAACATTTAAAATTTATTACAATTATTTTTTTTTTAATTAAAAAAAGTACGTTGTATAACACGTTTGAGAATCTACTTTTTACAAAAATTTGATTGACTTATCGGTCTATGTCCAAGTATAAACATGTCATTGAAATGCAAGAGAAAAAAAAAAAAAAAAAAAAACTAATTTTACTCGTAAAAATTCATATACAAGACTAGATTAATAATAGATCTCAAGTTTAGCATGAAAATCAAAAGATTACTTAAAAAATTAAAATAAAAAAAGTATGTTTGAACACTCGTCATTTTCGCGGCTTCGGCTACCAACTATTATTGCGATGCAAACAACTCCAGTAACGACAAATACGTGTGCATGCATGTTATACACATTGCCTCAAAGAATGTAAAATACGATTTAAGCTTGTATTTTTTAATATTTAATCTACAATTTATATTATTTTCATTTTCTTTTTCAATTTTTTCGTGTAATTCGATTTTTCGTGTACAAAGAAGTATTTAACCCGTCGCGATGAAATATTTCATCGCGACGTCAAGACGTCTGATCACAGCCTTATAATTCAATGTCAACAATTATCGGCAGTTCGCGCAAGTGCGTGAAACTTTATGGTAGTACATCTAGGGACCGTTGTACAATATTTGATGCATAGTTTATCTTTCGAAATATACTTGCACTTAATTCAACTTTTTCATAAAAAAAAAAAAAGCTCGAGTTCCACTCAATAAAGGGTGATGACATGTGATTACTCTCTTTCGATTGGAACTCTTGACGTCTGATAGACACGTGTGATTTTCATGTCATTTACGGTCTCATTTTTTTCTCATCAATTACACTAAATAAAAACAGCAAACACATGAAATTTTGTTTGTGTATTGTTTACTCAAATTCACTTTAGCAAACAAAAGTCCTAATAGACTCGATCACATGCACAATTTACAAAGTTGAACGAACTAGGTGTGTATATAGTATAAATCGTCACGTGGTGACATTTCATTCGTCATACAATGATAAAAACTAATGGCAGTAGATTAGCCTGTGTGTTTGTTTATTAAATTGATCATATTGCGCGTAAATGCCTTAATAGCGAAATAGAGAGACAACAATACCCAAGACGATGATGACGTGACATCGCACACGAGAGTGATTATATTATGTATATTTTTTATTTCATACAACTAATGCTCCACAGTTATCACATGAAAAATCTAGTTTCTCATCTATCACGAATTTAAAAACGTGACTTGCAAGGAAACAGATTTGCGCAGCTGCAAACGACCACAAAAACGGAGTCGCTCGTTGCCTTAAATCTTGCATACAATCGGTACATTGCAATAGTAAAGTAAAAAATTAAAAAGAGGATAAAACGTTTGGGTAAAAAAAATGATTAAAAATAAATGTCAACAAAAGTTCAACAGTATTTACTGTTCTATACAAATTAATCAGTACGATTCAGTGCTTGATATATAAAAGTACATTACACATATGAAGCAAGATGACAATGAACGAACAAGTGTTAAATCGGCTCGAAGCCAGGTAATAACTTACTGGGATTCAAATTTTTTTGTAGTTTATTGGAATAATTTTTGACAATGATTTATAGCTATTTTTTCAATGTAAATTATCATGCAAACGTTTCGTTGATCAATTAAAAGTTATGAATGACTTACGAAATAATGTCTTCCTTCCCGGTGAGCTTTAATGAAAGTAAAAATTCTTGTTGCGCATTCTTTTGGACAAGGGGTACAAAATTGAAAGACAAGAACGTATTTTGCGAATAACTTTGCGTATAAAATTACTACTGTTTAAGGTATTAAAAAATCCTTCAATCTGAATTTCAGATTAACAAATTGGTACAAACGTCAGAGAAAAAAAAATTCAAAAAAGTACCTTAGTTATTTGCGTCATCAAGTCTTATTTGGATTACCTACTAACAAGATATCACAAAAGAGACTAATTCACAAATAAAAATAAGTAAGCCGATACGGCCTCGTAAAAATTAGCCATAGACAAACAAAAAAGCCAACAAAAGTGGGGCGTCAAAAATCATTCCAAAATCATTCAAATTGCATTTCTTCGCATTGTTGCGTAAAAAAAAAAAAAAACAAAAAAAAAAACAATAAAAATCAAAAGAAAGAAAAAAAAATGCATATCACCTGTTAATGATAACGTTAATTACCTAATCTGGCAATTAGCTCTACATTTCCGCAGCGTAGCGCCTAATATCTTGCCAAACATCCTTATCGACGAGCAGCCTGTCGTGGACGTTGCCGAAGGATCCGTGCGAGCTGCGACTATCGTGCGTCGATGCGTTGCTCCGCTTGATCACGCAGTCTTGTAAACTGTGATTTTGAAAAAGGCAGCCGTTGCTCCCCCGCGTCACGGGATCCTTGACAGTGTGATTCTGAGCGAGGCTACCGTTGCTCCCTCGTATCACCGCGTCCTTGAGGCTGTGGTTTTTAGAAAGGCTCCCGTTACTTCCTCTCATCGCGCATTCCTGCAGACTGTGGTTTTGGGATGAACTGAAATTTCCCTTCACCACGCCATCCTGAAAACTATGGAAAAAAAAAAAAAAAAAAAAAAAAAAAGAATAATTATTTGTACGACCAAGGGAAACAAAAAAGAAGCTATCTCACAAAATATGAGTCTCACCTGTGACCATCCCAAAGCGGTTTGGCTCGTGTCTGCGAATCGGATGGCAGCGCAAGATCAGGCTGTTCGCGCTTCAAATTGAGCCGACCCAATTGCCCGCACAGCTGTCGTCTGTTATTGTTGTTATTGTTAAGAAGAAGATGCTGCTGGGGCTGCTGTTGTTGAGCAACAGCAACGTTGGCCAAGCCGTCGACGCACAGAGAGGCAGCGTGGTCCTTGATATCGGCAATCAGCTCGAGCAGCCGGTTGGTCAGTTGCTGCTGGTTCTTTTTGGGTTGCTGCTGGTGCTGGTGATTGTAAAGATTGCTCGACGAGGAAGAAGAGGACGAGGAGCCAGCGCTGGCGGTCGCGATGACGGGCTTGCTCACCGAGCGATTACTGCCGGACGCGCACGTACGCGGAACTAGCGTAGCGCTGCCCTGGCGCAAACGGAAATACAAGATAAGCGCGCTAAGTATGCTTTTGTTCGAATAACTCGAGTCGTCGACCCAGAGTGCGAAGCTTGGGAAAACAGTCAACGTACCTGGATCGGAGGCTGGCCGGGGTTGGCTGGCGGCGAGGCTTGGGCCGTCGTTTGCAGGGTCTGCAGGTTCGCGTGCAACGACAGCGTTAGGCTCGGTAGATTCTTCGGTTGTTGCGGCGGTGGTGGTGGTGGCTGCTGCTGGAGCTTATTGGAAGTTGGCGAAGGACTAGGACGCTGCTGTTGCTGGGAGAGCGGCTCGGGTGGCCGGGGCAGTCTGCGCCTGAGCCAGGCGTGCTTGAGCGCCCGCGCGGGCGTCAATCGGCGCTCCGGGTCCCACTCGAGGCACTTCTCGATAAAGTCGAGGAAGAGCGGGTCGTCGCAGCCCTTGAGCGCGCGTTTGAGATCCTTGGATCCCGGCGGGCCCCGAAACTTACCGCGCCGCGAGAGCCCGCCGTTTAGCTCGATCGAGCCGTCCCCGTTGAAGCTCACGCCGCTGTAGCGCGGGTAGCCCTTTGTGCTGATGAACTGGCGGACGCGCTTGGACTTGTCGAGCAACCGCTGGGGTGGCATTCCCAGCAACTCGATGACGCAGGCAAGTTGGTCGGGCTCGTCCTCACCGGGCAGCAGTGGGAAACCGGTCAGGAGCTCCGCGAGGATACAGCCCAGGGACCACATGTCGATCGGCATGCCATAGCTAGCTCCGAGGATCACCTCAGGTGCCCGGTAGAAGCGCGACTGGATGTACGAGTAGAGCTTTTGGTTTTCGTAGCAGCTCGAACCAAAGTCGATCACCTGGTGGAAAAAACAACAACAACATAAATGATCAATGATTACTGACTAGCTTTCCGATAATCTATTTATCCCGGACGTTTAGTATGTAAAAATGCTGTACCTATAATATCTACTTTGAGGAATTTTTAGTACAAGATAGAAAATTTTTCCTTTTCACGGAGCACGATATTTCCCGTGAGACAAACATTAATGCATTTTATCATAAAAACAATGGTTTGACTCGCACGCCAACTCGTACTTATAATAAGTTGGTTGGCTGGAAATCAAGTGATTAAGAGAAGAAAAAAAAAAAAAAAAAAAAAAAAAAAAAATTCCCCGGAAAAGAGATGAACGTGTATTTCAACAGCCCGACGATGTCGAGTCGTATTATTAAAGTTCCATCGTAAAAGCGTCGACTCCAAGTCTTTTTCTACTTAACTTCATCAACGCAATCGATTTTCGTAAATTAGATTACTCTCCCAGCGACACCGCACGCGCCTAGATTTACGCATATACATGTTTCCTCGCTCATGTGTGTACAAGGGCTGAGGTAAAAGGCTTTTCAATCTATTAATAATCGTATTTCTAAACAAAAAAAGGGAGAGAGAGAGAGAGAGACGATGATGATTAAAAATATAACAAAGATCGTTTTCGCGGCCAAAAAAAAACAAGGAGGTAAACGACCGCCGTCACAAGATATAGGTATGTATAATAGAAAAGTCGCTCGCGATAATAAAACGATCACCTCGAATCACTCGTCGTTCTAGTTTTTCCCCTCTATATTGGTACAGGCATCACGTTTATAAACTCTCTCTCTCTCTCCTGTTCTCCCGATTTCAGGGCAAACGCATAAAAAGTAAAATCGTTCGATTAAACGAGTCCATAAAACAATACAGACTGGTTGTTTTCGTACCTGCAGGTGAACGATTCGATCCTTGCGAATGGAAGCACACGCCAAAAGGTAGCGCGTGTCCATAAAATATTTACTCGACGGAGTATACATCCGAGAGAGCAAAGGAGAGTGCAGAAGCCCATATCGAGCCGGAAGAGAATATCAGAATAGAGAGTTGCGAGAGCAAGCGAAAAAAAAAAAAAGAAGCGGCGAGTCATCGATTCGTCACGAGGCTAGGCTTTCCCGGAGGCGTTTGTCTACTTACTTCGTTTCTCTCTTCCCCCTTGTACACCTAATCATATACCTATGTACAAAATCACTCTGCGAGTGTGCGTAAAACAATAACCCGGAGACTATATGCGAACACCGAAGGTGTAAAAAAAAAAAAAAAAACAAAGTACGGGCGGATGAAGAATGAAAGCGAAAATGGGCCGATTCCAGGGGGAACGGGGGCATATACAACGTAAACACAAGCTGCACCTGTTATACCTGTTTAGTGACGGATGGGATAGGGTTTCTCTCTCTGTGTAATAAACAATGGCATAGTTTTAGCGCGTGCCGCTTTATTTCAATCTACAAATCGGTGATAAGCGCGTGAGTTCATCTTTCGTTTTGTTGTTCCGCATGGGTTTATCTATTTGATTATTTCATAATTGTTTATCTCTGGTTCCTGGTACAACCAGTTTTTTTTTTTTTTTTGTTATCAGCCGCGTAAGTGCTGTTGCCACAAAATGACCATAGTGTACATTGATTTTACGCAGAGAAAAGAATCCTTTGTATTTCAAGTGAAATGGTCGATATTGTCTGTTTCCGATTTGTAGGAGCTTAATTTATATTCAATTTATCACAAAGAGGCAAAGGGTGTACTTACTTATCGTTTATGAATAATGTAAGCCGACGTGCTTGCGCAAGAACTCGTATATACGTACACGTACGTATGTAGTACAACATATTGGTAGAAATTGAAACCGATCGTCGTGGTCGTGTCTGTTCTTGTAGGTCGTTTTATCGGTCGTGATTTTTTTTTTCGTATAGCGTCCGAGATAAATCATGATCGCACGAGTCGTAAAAGGAAATGAGATCTAATGTCAGAAAAAAAGCGTGATAAAAAAAGGCGACGTGTCGGAAAATAACGGCTCCCTCGTGCTTGCGTTTCGTACAAAAACGTTGTATTGTGCAGGAAAGAACGGAAAGCGACGATAGCGAAGGCATAAGAGATTACCGGAATATCGTCTCTGTTTCAGCGTGGCGTTGGACGCGATTCGTTAGCTGAATAGAAACTTTGTGTCATCGATACTTCGAGAAAAAGTGTCCAAAAGAGTGTTAAACGTACCTTGATGCCGCTGCGCCCCTGCTGTTTGAGCAGCACGTTTTCCGGCTTCATGTCACAGTGTATGATTTTGTTCTTGTTGAGAGCGTCGAGACACTGGAGCAGAGAAAACGAAAACTTCCTCACGAGCTGGAGACTAAAGCCCTGGAACTTGTTCTTCTTGATGAGCTCGTACAGGTTTATGCTGAGCAGTTCGAAAGTTATGCACATGTGGTTGCGAAAGGTGAACGAGTCGAACATGTGGATGACGTTCATCGTGTTGTCCTTGTCCTGCTCGCGTAGGGCCTTCAAAATGCGCACCTCCTCCTGGGCTTGGCGATGGAAACGCTCCTCGTTGCGTACCATCTTCAGGGCCACGTGCTCGTGCTTCTTGTGGTCATACGCTTTGACGACCTGGCCAAAGCTACCTTTGCCGATGACCTTGAGCACCTCGTACCTGTAGGCCACGTGGTCGTGGGTGATGTGGATGTACGAGCCCTTGTCGTTGTCGTACTCGTTGTTGTTGGCCGTCCCAATAATGCCAGGCCGTTTTTTCGCGTTCGCACCGATAAAATAGATCTGCGGGTAATTAAAAATTTCATGGTGCTCGTAGGGAGTAAGCTTGTTCATGTAGAGCTTCATCACGATGTCAGGCGTCACGAGCATCGTCTTGGGCTTCGGGCCCGTTGAGGGCTGTTGTTGTTGCTGCTGCTGGTGATGGTGGTGATGGTGATGGTGGTGATGATCGGCTGTTGACTTGCTCGAAACGAGGGGCGAACTCGACTGAGAGTTGGAGCGCGAGTGCTGCAGACTGGCGTGTGCGCTGCTACCCGTGGCAAGGTTCTGTAGGTTCTGCAGGCTGTTGTTGGCACTGGAGCTGAGACTGGGCAGCCGGCTACCAGCCAGTACAACTGTCGTCGTCGTTGTCGAGCTGATTCCTGTCGTGCCATTGATGACCGAAGCCACGTCCTGAAACTCGTGCAGCACTGCCCGACCCGGTGATGCCTCATTGTTGTGCACACCGCTAGCCTTGAGGGGCGGCAAGTGATTGGACTCGCTGCCAGAGCTGACGTACGGGTGGGCGAGAAGGTTGTGCTCCAACGAGGCGATGCCCGACAAGAGTGGGGGCGGCCTTGACAGGGGCATTCTCTGCTGTTCGGTCTGATACTGCTGCTGCTGGTCCTGGTCCCTTGACTCCTATCCTCCGTGTCGTCGCACAGTAAGAAATCTCTACATAAATTTATAAATACAGTTCAGTTATGGGGTGTTGGAAGGTATTCTCTCTTTGAGTGGTGAAAATTTGTAGGTATTATTATGACTTTATTCAATTGTAATGAATACGTTGAAATTCTGAGAATAGTATAAATTTTCTTAGTCGTTCATCAATATTGTTTCATTGCTCAACTGATGAACGACCAAGTTTCCTTGAAACTCTGTTTGATAGTATCTGATTTGAAAGTACGATTTGAGCCGCAGGTTGAGATATATAAGCTTCAAAGTCAGAGTTCTGTTACAAATAACATCTCTAAACACGATTACCGAGATTTTGATAAAATACGGTAATAATTTAATGATTCTTATGTCAAGTACTTTGGTAATAAAAGATCACGTGAATAACTTATTAATATCTCTATTTCATGATAGTTAATACATCTACATGATAATTTCAATAAAATATAATTATATAGTGCTCGAATAAATTAACCAACGTAATTTTCTGTGAAAATAAGATTATTATTACCTAGATATTTTCTACTGTGCGGTCTCGGTTGCATATTAAGATGCACGGGCCAGTCGTGTAGTATTAGCAGACGGCATCGGCAAAGCCGGCAAGAGTTCGATAACTCTTCCTCTTAGTTGCTTATCAGTGTGTACATCTTCTTTCTTCCTTTCTCTGGTTGTCTATAGTCTCTCGCACTCGCAGTGTATCTCCACGCGCTTAGTTGGACTCTGCGACGACGGTGACGGAGACAGCGACCACGAGAAGAATAACATCGGACGGCGTCGTTGGTCACGCAATATTCCCTTCCTTTTCAGTCAGATGCTTGGTTTTGCCACTATTGTCGCGTTGCTTTTCCGGAGCAACCTTCTCTCTTTGGATTATTATTATTATTATGCGATTGTTTTTGTTGTTTATTGTTGATTCGCTACAGAGCGGCAATGTTAAGGTATACGCTGCGGTCCTTCCTCGATTTTTCTCTTCTCTTGTCTTTCTCGCGTGTACTTATATGCGCGCCTCCTCTCCTCGTACCTATCGTCCTTTTCTTTTTTTATTTATCTATATGTATGGTAGACACCACTGTTGCCTGTTACTGCCGGCCCTGATGTATATTATTTATTCATCAGGACACAAAATAAGGTAGATGCATATAAATCACGTCACTGCAAAACACCACAAACTTTTTAATTAAATGTATTTCAACTGGCGAGGCAAAAGGAAAAATATGATAGGTATCGCAACTCCAGAATAAAAAGCCGAGAGCATCATGTACGTGGTGCACATTTTTTATTGCTTGCACAAGTAACTTATGAGTACTTTGGTGTTTGGCGTAGGTAGGTACACAAACTTCGTAATTAGTGACACCATACTTCTTGGTTACTCAAACGCATATTGTATCTATATGTGTTAATAATGTGTATACCTTGTACGTATAAAATACTTTCACAATTCACATCACTCGCGCACAGATACAGGGAGCACACTAGTACATTTTAGTAGGTATGGATATACCTACCTCCTACAGCTATACAACAACACTCAACACTCCATGAAGCGCAGGACGATGCTCTCGTTCTCTCACCTGTGCCTCTTTTGCCTTGTCCAGCTTAGCAGAGACTCCGGCACTGCAGATTACGATAAGAAAATTATTCACCGCAGCAATAATCATCCCGTACCTAATCAATGCCGATTACATGAAGTGGTGGTAGTCGTAACAGTGGCAACAGCCGCGGCATTAAACTTGGACGGGAATAATGGGGAACGACGCTGTCGTAGACGCGACCGACCGAGGAGACCCTTCTTCCTCGCTGCTGCTGCCGGAGCGCACATCGCGCGAACGGCAGCCCTTGCCCTTAAACAATACACCTATCTGCACCCAACACCTTCCCCGGTTCTTCCTTCAAACAGTTATGACACTTAAGACTCTGCACACTGTCCTCACAATTTATTATTGTTTTCACTCAATACATGCTACACTTATTATATTATTATTATTATTATTATGCACTTGTCTCACATCTTTTCGTTGCCTCTCCTTCCTCTCTGTCTTTATGCAACGCTGCTGACTGAATCCTTCTTTTCTTTTACTCGTTTGGTGGAGTGTCGAACTGGCGGCTCAGACTCTCTGGCTCAGAGACTTGCGAGATTCGGGGGCGGGGAGTGCGAGGGGCGGAAATAAAGAGAGAGAGAGCACACACACACACATAAATGGCATAGGTGGCAGCACAAATCACTAACAAATGGCCTGTGCCGTACGCGCTCAAAACTTAAAAATTGTCAACACCATAAACAAGATTAACAATTAGTTTTATTTTAAATCAATTACAACCGTATCTTGTAACAGTTGTGGTTCATGCTTTTTTGTATAATGCATCTTAAATTAATTAAAATAATTAATGTTTTTAATGACTAATACTGTATTACATACAAATAATTATAAAAACAATGTAGATGAAGCAAAATATCGAGTATTGAAAATATTATCACGGCCGGATCATACATTTTTTAAAGCGTACTTAAATGCCATTAAAAAAAATATGCAAATGAGTGTTGCAGACGTTGCAGTATTATTCCATCAAACATGCGCACTGCTTGAAAAATAAAAAACCCACGACTCGAGATTTAGAAAAGAGTTCAGCTTTTGCGATAGAGGGGGGATCGAGAGAAAAGAAGAGGAAAAAGAAAGAACTCTCAAAGAGCCATCCACGAAGTGGACTGCATGGTGGAGGTGGACACGGACATAGCAAAATCTCCACGAGCTAGCAATGTGTGTGCGCAGTACATCTGGCTGATCTGGCTTGTGAAATGATAGATTCGTTCACCTTACAATCCAGGGACGGTCGGGGACGGTGTGAGCGAGTCGGAGACGAAAGTGAACAAGTGCTCTTCTCCGATCGTCCCTGATCGTCCCTGACCGTACGCGATGCGCAGTTGTACACGTTAGGTTAGATTAATGCAAAAAGTAAACAAACTTGTTTGTATTTGCACTTCTTTATTTACAAACTATTGTTTACATACAGCATTAATCTAACCTAACGTGTACAACTGCGCATCGCGTACGGTCAGGGACGATCGCGGACGATCGGAGAAGAGCACTTGTTCACTTTCGTCTCCGACTCGCTCACACCGTCCCCGACCGTCCCTGGATTGTAAGGTGAACGAATCTGATGATGTGCGTCGTTCTCTGTGCGCGTGCAGTGCACTTTTCGCTTCGGCGCATTTGTTTTGCTTTGTGTTTTGGTCGTAGCCTGGCTTCTTGTTTTGTCTCTCAGATTCGGAGATTTCGGAGTTCGGAGTCACCACTTGCCAGCACGGAAACTAACGTCACAGTCACTTAAGTATTGCAGGTTGTGAACTCGTAACTCTCGCAAGTAATTATCGTGTATACGAATAACATTCAGTCGTGATTCGTTAATTGTTGTGTACTTACCTACCTGTGTATACGCATAACAGTATTTTGTTTTTCAACTCAGCTGACAAAACATCATAAGTATATTGGACTTGCTAATGGTGGCGTTTCGCTCCGCCGTTGGCTTGGGAAAGTGCATTGTATGGCGATCTGACAGGAGACGCTGGTCTTTTTGGAACAACGACAAGGGGACGTGTATTTAAATCAGGAGAGTAGCTTTGATTTTAAAAAAACGAGAACACTGAACAAAATGAATATAGTCAAAGAAAGGCCTTTCAAGGAAAGACGCTCTTTTGGTAAGTTTTTTGAGTTGACGAACGATGCTGCATGACAATCGCATCTGGCTTATGGTTTTTTTTCATTGTTTATTCACTTACTCGCATTATGTCACCGACATGTGCCCTTACAGATCAACGAGTCGCTGATGTTCAACAGATCAGAGAAAAGCATCCCAACAAAGTACCCATCATTGTTGAACGATATTCTGTGGAAAAGCAACTGCCATTGCTTGACAAAACTAAGTATTTGGTACCTGATCATTTGTCAGTTGCAGAACTCATTAAAATAATTAGGTAATGGTTTTTATAAATTCAATTACGATACAAGTATTAATTTGTGTAGACAACCTTAAGTAAATTTATCAATCTTTCGTAGGAGGCGGCTACAACTTTCTCCGACACAGGCTTTTTTTCTTCTGGTAAATCAGAGGAGCTTAATCAGCGGAAGCACAACAATGGCTCAGCTCTACCAGCGTGAAAAAGACGAGGATGGATTTTTGTACATGGTATTCGCGAGCCAAGAAGTCTTTGGTTAGTGATCAAAATTTAGCACGTAGGTTAAAATTCTCTCATTACGTATAAGTTTTCTTGGGTGAAGATGCGAGGCAATCTATAAATATTTCGTCTTAAATAGTAATGTCGATAATTTACGAAAAAGGCATCTCAAATTTACTTAACATTATAAAAAAAAGTTTATACGTATACAAAATAATATAAAATATATTCTTTTTTTTTCAAAGAGTATAGTACCATTAGACTTAAATGTACAATAAAAAAAATGTAACTCTAAGAGATCACCATTTCATATGTCTTCAACTTTATTTGTTAATTTTGTATTTATGTAATTATTATTCTGTACTATTAAGCAAAAGACATGTGCAATGCTCTAATTACAAACGGAGACACTTCTTTTATTCTACACAGAGACAAGACCCTGAGTATTTCTTCAGTCTTGCCCTTTCTTTCAAGAATATGTGTACTCTGATTGATCTGTATTAAATGACCTGTAGTTGATTGGCTGTGTGTATTATTCTAAAATAGTTAAGTAAATGTACTAGCAACTTTATTTACAAAATACATTAACAAATGTGTCTTTTATAATAATTTTTTTGTTTTTCTATTCCAACACTCCTGATATTATATTATACAGGTTTTTCCTGTATTGAATTATCCCTTATCTTATTGGAGAGTCAATCCTTTTTTCCTCTATGTTTACATTATATAAAAACACAACATTCCTTTAAATGCTCGAATATTACTTGCATATACTGATTTCCTGTCAGTCTGATGGTATAAAAATGCAAGAACTTGTTTGTAATCCATCAACGGCCGTGGGTTTGAATCTCGATCTTTATTAAGGTGTGATGTAAACAAAAACAAGTTTTAAAAGCCGTGTATGGAAATAAATAAATGTGTACTTATCTACTATATTCAATAATGTTCGTGATAACACTGATAACACTCTGCTTTTGTCCGTGATAACGACAACGATTTCTTGTAGTATTGTGTACACATGACTTTACGACTATAATAATTATTGATTATCTAGTATGATATGTTTACCCAATTGCATGATATTGTATAAATTAAAAAATGTATTAAATTATGAATAGGCCTGGATATGTTTAACATGTATCACTGAATCCTAGCTACCGTGTTACTCGATGTTATTAACATTTTTAAGCGTTTGTTAAATGAAATGTAGAAATATACTAATAAGCGTTTGATAAATTACCAAATCCATTTGTTATGAACTAATTCACCAGCTCTATTATTATACCTACAAACATATACTGTCGTGTAAAATTTATTACTGCATTGGGCAAACAACAATTTCGATAGTTTTGATTTTTGGGCTTACATCCGTATCGGAAGTGTTTAAAAAAAATGTACGTACGAGTACATCACTGAGGTTAACAACTTTTCTCGATTACGCACAATCGTCAAATTTTCAAAGATACGTGCTAAACGTACGTACCGCTAATATATTGCGCAATTTCCGTACATTTATCAATTTTGAACTATCAGGTCTTCAATATTTAAATGTAATACTAATGTCATTTAAATTCAAAATTATTTTTATTCCGAGCCATAGTATAATAATTTCAATTTAAACGGTTTACTGGTACTAAAGTATATATGATTTGCCTTCAGGGGAGAAGTATACCTAAAATATACATGCCCAATTCACTCACATTTCTGTTGTTGTGTTGTTCAACGAACTGTTTTATTTGTATTTCTTCATTTTGTAATTCAACGGTATGGACTTCGGCAAATAATTCGAGGGGAAGTTTGTAGGTACAGCGCAATTATGGGCGGTAAAAAAAAAAATAATTGAATATTATTTAAGTGTAAAATTTATGGCTGTCAAGAGATAACTTATATGATTTGCAAAGAGACAAAAGCTAATCGCATTTACACTTGCTGGTGAGGTCTTTTTTTTTTGTATTGCGCATTCCGCATCTATACGCGATTGCACCATTTTTTTTGCAAAACGTACCGGTTGATTAGCAATAATAAAAAAAAATTTTGTGTTTATAATTTAAGTAGTTTTAATCTATATACCAGAGTAAGTATCTATACTTTTGATGATACATTCGACGAATCTGAAAAAAGAATTGTCTTTTGTAATGATTTTCTCATTTTTTCATTCCATCGCTCGTTATATCTTGGATAGAAAGATTAAATGACGCAAAAAAAAAAAAAAAAAAAAAAACTGATAAATGTGGAAAAACGCGCGCAATGTAATTATAACTGATAACTTAATTTCTAATATGAAAATTCGTACACTAGGTGAAAGAATAAAAGTAAATTTAAAATCTGTGTCGCAAACGAGCGTAAAAGAAAAAGTGTGCAAATCGATTGAAAATTAAAAAAAAAAAAATTAATATTTCACCTATACTTTGACGAAAAAAAAATAGTGACTATATTGTCTCGCTCCGCGTAAAAGTATATTTTTATTCGGTACACGGTTGATCAGAAAAATCGTATGTTTACCATGCAAAGACACCGGTGTACGGGTGCAAAATAACAAACAAGCCTAATATTATATATCTCATGTTGGTCATAATATCATCGTATTGTTGTGTATACCTCGGACTCTCGGGAGATGTCATACATTTTTACACTGCTATAAATCCCAAAGTTAATTTTAACTCGAAGATGATTTTTTTTTCTTTTATGCATGATTTTTTTTTTTTTTTTTTTTTTTTTTTCTTCAATCTACATGTGAAAATAGCTGAAAACAAGAGGATATTATCAGATACCTTCGTGGTACGTAAGTATATGGGATCGAGAGGAAAAGGGTGCATAAAGTGAGGAGGCAATATATATATTATATATATAAGGTATGTCCGAGAGGGCAGGCCAATATACAAGAGAGGAAGAGAAAAGTGGTCGACAGGTAGAGTATATAGGCAGGGCAGGACACGAGGGCAGGGGCATTGAGGTACACATACACATACACACACACACAGAAGTAGTCAGGCAGGGGCAGGGCAGGGCGGTCAGGTAAAGGCGGCGTCGGCGGTAGCTGGCCCTCTCTCTCTCGCCCTGATTAACTGGGACTATATACCAAGAGCAGCTAGCTACCGCACCCCTCCGTTTCTCGTTCTTTTTCTCCTTCTGGTCCGTCCTCCTCCTCCTCCTCCTTCCGAAAGAGCAAAGGCTCACCGTCGCCGCGTCAGCGAAGGCTGCGGCAGTTGCTCGCCGTAAGCTCCACTCCAGGTATATAAAGCGCTGCCGCGTCCGCGATCGGGTACACACACACACATATTTATACCCCCATGTATGTTATATACACCAGCGGTGGTGCCGTGTCAAGGAGCAAAGGCATCACCTACTCGACAGCCCCTCTTATTCCTCAATTTGCTAATTCTGTTCTTCTTCGATCAAAGTGCATTGTTTCCTGATTATACACAATTTTTTAATCACCCAAAACACACGTCTCTGTCTGTGATACACTTGCACACGCATCCACGCTGTTGTTGCTGTTCTCGTTTTGTAAGTACATCATTATGCACATAAATAAATATCATGGGTATAAAAAAATCGGTATGGAGATCGGTATGGATCGGTAATACACGTACAGTACTTGTTCATATAAATTACGATGCTATACATTATATACGTGTTTTCCTGTCCATTCACACCTGCGCGCTCCTGCATTGTTGTTGACTTTTTTTGTATCCGGCCCTATTATAACGGAGCTGCAGAAGCTGCTTCTCCTCCTCTCTTTCTGTATATAACAGTGTGCGCACGTGATTCATCGACCGATTGATTGCGGTATATAAAAAAAAAAAAACGCGGCGCTGCTCATTCATCCGATTCATATTATGCGTGTACTATATGTATACAAATACAACCCCTTCTTCACAACGAACCTTTAGGAAATAATACTTATTAGTAAAACCGAGTCCGTGGAAAGTTACATGTACATGCCTATGAAAGTCTACAATGTATAGATCCCCTGGCGATTAAAATGTTTGAATGAGAGAGAAAAAAAGAGGTGCGCTCGGCGCGATTCGCTTGCGTCAAAAATTGCGAAAACGCGAGCAGAGAGTTAACATGCACACACACACACACACACACAAGTTGTAAACATGCATTTTACAATACATGTTAGAGTCAAGAGAGCCAAGCGGCAGCTGCAGCATGTATATAGGCAAAGAGAAGGAGTGCATCAAGCATAGCAGGAGCAGGTATAATATATATAGAAAAGTCAAGAGAGGCACGAGGGGAACAAGTGTAGCACCTTTGAAGAAACAGGTAGCCTCGCGGTAGCTGTGGGGAAGGATGAAAAAGGGGAAAGAATATACATGTATACACGATGAACGAGAGCAGAAAGAGAGAGAGAGAGAGATGAGATGGTACAACATAAAGTGTAACGCATAGCTTTAAATTCCGAAAGGTCAGCATCTGCTGCCTCGCCTCTCTCGCGCCCTGCTCTTGCAGCAGCATCGTACTCTCTCTGCACTCGTTTCGACACCAACGCCACCCTAGAGCCCGAGAAAAATTAAATATTCAATAAACAAATTGATGGAATCGACGTAAAAAAAAAACTGCTCTTTTCAGAAATGCAATTAGTAAAAACTGCTCCTTTCTATTTATTTAATTAATGCAAATTAAAGTGCCCGGTAACAGGCAATACTTCGCGAGTCATTATAAACCTAATAATATATCAATATTTAAAAGAAATTTTTATTAGAAAAAACTGCTCTTAGGGCGCTTCAAATTGCTCTATGATTTAATTGCAAAGTAATTAATATCAATAAAATATGAAATAACAAATAGCTTGGGTGAACCAATGGTAGATAGGAGTTTTTGTTGCTGTGAGTTGGCTACTCTTGGTTACTTGTACTTGGGACTCGGGGAACGCGTCGTCTGCCAAACTGGCACCATCAGCCACCAGTAGTTCTCATTGTATTATATATCTCATAAAATTTATATTTTTTAAGGTATAAGTATTTAAAGTCAAACAGTGAGGAAAAATAATACGTAACAAAAAAATTTTCTAACCCACTTCAAAACGATTATGATTCCAATGTAGAATTCTTTCGTTAACATCCGTAGATAAATGAAAAAGAAGGATAATGAGCCATGTGTAATTTTATAATTATTATTTTATGATCATGTATGAATGCACACATTACACAATGTGCAGCAAGTACAATTGCAACTGTACAAATACATAATTATGGACTCTTACGATAACATTTCATGAATCATACAAATGTATTTACATTAAAAATTAATTACTATAAAGTGTTAACAAGGAAGATGGAAACAAATACCTACATTTATTTTATCTTAGAACTTGGTGTGTCCACACTACTTGTGAAAGTTCGTTATATCGTACAAAATGCATTAAATGATATCACTTGGCAGTTTTTACTAATTGCATTTCTGAAAAGAGCAGTTTTTAATACGTCGATTCCATCAGTTTGTTTATTGAATATTTAATTTTTCTCGGACTAGGGTGGCGTTGGTGTTTCGACCACGTTACATTTAGGTATATATACGTACTACACGTATGTATCTATGTATACGCAAGGGGCGAAGGAGAAGAGGAGGAGAGCGAAAGAATGCACCTGGGTGGAGTAGGTATACCTACCTGCCTACCTATAAAGGATATGCTATATACATAGGATAGAGAGTTATAGCTCCAGGTAGCCGATCCGCGCGCGCTTTCGCTGTTACACGGGTGCATTGGTATATTACTCTCTGTTCCGCTCTCTTCTCTCCCCCTGTATACATTCCCTATCTTCTTATTCTATTCTTCGCTGACTCTTTCCTGGCTACCTGCCAGCACCGCGCAATCTCCTCCTCTTCCTCTGATCATCCTCGTCTTCTTCTTCTTATATGCTGCTCCCTCGTATGTTTATGTATATAAATGTGGGGTTCCCCCTTTTTTTTTTTTACAATGTCATGATTGAGTTAAATAAACGCACGTTCCCGCTCTTATGCCGATCTGACGGTTACCGATCATGCATCGTCTCGATCCTCGCGTTTAGATCGTCCTCGTCGGTTTATACTTATTTAATATAAGGAGCGTTTTCCCTAATAATTAAGTACTACTCGTACATCCGCACAATTGTGGCGCATCATGGCTCGGTCTGCTCTTTGTATCATTTTCCCGAAACTCGAACCGATTTTTCTAAATCCTTGAAAAAAAAAAAAAAATTAATGAATATGTTTTTCTCTCTCACAACGCGTCTCGATCGATGAATCGTTAGGTACATATGTTGCCGATTTTGAAATTCAGTTGGCCAAGAACCGTAGAAAATGCGCGCACGGAAACCGGTAGAAATAGACCAAAGAGCAGCCGCTCGCCTCTCGCGCTACCTACATATATATACTTATGCGGCGAAAAAAAATCAGAGCAGAGAGCGAGAATAGCAAAAGAGGCATCGTGTGTGTGTTAAGTTCGATGAACGGATGTATATGCATGCAAGTACACGACGATGGGGGATCGCGAGCATCGACGTGGAGCGTGCAGGTATACGTATACAGGGGGGGGGGGGCACAGGTGGTGTTGCCTAAGCGCCTACCTGGGTAACACATACAGGTATACATAACTTGCATCCGTTGCTTACGCGCGGCCTCCCGATCTCGCGATCCCCCACCTCCGCCTACATTCTCTCTCTCTCTCTCTCTATTATCTCTTTCCATCTTAATACGTCGTGTGCATGGTGCGCCGTGTGTGCAGGAGGCAGTGCACGCCAGCAGAAGCAGCAGCCACGAGCGTCATTTACGATTTACAGTTGTCGGGATGTGTGTATCTGTTTTATTTTTAGCCGGGAGAAATAAAGGTATAAGAGAGATGAGTGTAGGGGGTCGAGAGTGAGCTGGTGCGCTTACGGTAGCACACACACGATTTTATTTGTTTTTCCTTATTTATTTATTTATTTTTTCTTTTAACATTATTAAAGTATCTCTTATTTTTAATTAACTTATTTATTTATTTATTTTATTTTATTTTATTTTTTTTTTAAGGAAAAGACGGTGGAGAGGCATAAAAAAAAAAAAAAAAAGAAGAGGAAAACGATCGAAACAACACGATCCCAGGAGAGTCGAGTGAGACATGGAGAGGGACGAGGAGTTAAAGAAGCAGCGCGAGAAGGTCGTCGCTGCTGCCGCTCATCATCACCATCAACAGCAGGAGAAGCAAGTGAATTTGCATTGTGCTCCGAAAAGTAATCGTCGCAGCCAACAGCAGCAGCGGTTAGCTGCCAGCCACGAAGACAACAACAGCGAGGAGGAGGACGAGGAGGAGCACGAGGAGGAAGAGGATAATGAGGAAGAAGAGGAAGAAGACGAGGAACAAGAACCCACAGACACGGAGGTATGTATACATACGCCTATTATAAGTAGTGTACTGCTCTCTTTCTCTCTCCCTCTCGTTCTCTATAATAGCTACTCGTCTTATCTCTCTCTCTCTCTTCGAACCTACCTGCTCCATTTTTTTTTTTTTTTTTTTTTTTTTTTTTCTAATTGGCTCGGTTACGTCGCACATTGACTATTTTATCTATTCACCATTAACTACTTGTACCCACTATCTGGCTCTTTTTTCTTCCAATTCTATTACACACATACCTGGCTATAGCAACTAGTGTGATACTGTTTTAATGTAGTGACTTTGATTTTTTTCCATTCCTTTGTTCTTCAGAAAGAGCCAAAGCCTATTGTTGACGGCAAATTAAAGGGCTGCAGTGATAACAAACCAAATGACAATAAGCCTGATATGCACAATATCGGGGTAAGAGACTACAGATCGCTCAGGAGGCATCACATCGGCTTGGATTTGCAAAACAGTAATTTGGAGAATGCTCAGGACTTGGAAATGACGGAACACAAATTGAAAAAGGAAGTAACTGGTGTTGAACACTACACAGCGGCTGCCGCCGTGGCAGCTGCGGGTATGATACATCATCACCTTCAGGCTGGCATTGACCACATGAGAGGGAATGCTGGTGCTGATATGGAGGTAAACTTTTCAATGAAAGTGTTTACCTATTTCAAACTTTTTTTTTAACATCGCGTTTTTCTTTGTTTTTCAGATGAAAATTTCCAGGGACGGACGAAATTCTTGCTTAGGCTTAGGCTTGTCGCTCGAACTTTGCGTTGTCTGTGGAGATAGAGCTAGTGGCCGACACTACGGAGCAATCAGTTGTGAAGGTTGTAAAGGTTTCTTCAAAAGGAGTATTCGCAAGCAACTTGGTTACCAATGTCGAGGGAGTAAAAGCTGCGAAGTCACGAAACACCACAGGAACAGATGTCAGTACTGCAGGCTGCAAAAGTGCCTTGCAATGGGAATGAGAAGTGACTGTAAGTCATCTTTAAAGAAAATTTTTCCCATTTTTTTTTTATAAAAAAAATTTCACTCAAATAAGTATATAATTGTTGATCTGTAATCATCATCTTTACAGCTGTTCAGCATGAAAGGAAGCCCGTTTTAGGGACTAATGAATCCGGAACTAGTGGGAAAAATAGTGGTAATCGCGGCGCGCGTGTCAAGCCCGAAGTCCCACAGCCCATCATTATTGAAACCACACCAACATTACCTACACCTGCCTGGGAGCAGCAGCAACAGCAGCATCAGCAGCCGGAAAGCCCCAGTATGGAAGACCACCACAGCAGTGATAGTGATCTCAGTGATGCCTTGACGTTGGCACGCGAACGGCTTCTCATTTCTCATGCTTTAGATAACATGGCAAAATTAATAGCTGGAGATGTAAGTAAATACTAATTTTTTCGAAGAAGCGAGTATAGCGTTAGTTTTCACTTCAATTTGTAAAACTGAAAAAAAAAAAAATGTTTTTAGAGCATCAATGGTACTGGTGATAACGAAGCGGACGAAGAATTGAATTGTGGTCAGCTTCTATTTGACAAGCACATGCATTTCGAATTAAGAGCGCCTAGTCCAGCTCCTGCATACTTATCGATACACTACATCTGTGAAAGTGCAGCGAGATTGCTGTTCTTATCAGTGCACTGGGCAAGAGGAATACCGGTCTTTCAGTCACTTCCGTTAGTATATTCCTTCAATTCACTCAGAGAAAATAATATGTCGGCAACGATCTTTCACGTCTTCATTATATTACAGTTCAGAAGTACAAACGACGTTGGTGCGTAGTTCGTGGGGACAATTATTTACCCTTGGCTTGGCACAGTGTGCTTACACTCTATCTCTTCCCAGTATTCTCACTTGGATCATAAATCATCTTCAAACAAACATAGCACAAGAGAAAATGTCGGCAAACAAAATAAAGTCCGTGACAGAACATATTTTTCGCTTACAAGACTGTGTCAGTTCGCTTCATAGACTGCAAGTAGATTCTATCGAATATGCGTACCTTAAGGCCTTAACGCTTTTCAGTGCAGGTAATAAAAACTTGGCAGTCGAATGACAAGGAAAACTCATTCCTTAAACACACACGTTTATTTAATGGTAAAAATATTTTCAGACAATGTTCTCGACGGACAGTGGCACAGACGCGTTCAAGCACTACAAGAGGTTGCCTGGACGGAGTTGCAACAGAGAGTAGGTGCCGAACGGTTACCAAGACTGTTATTGCGATTAGCGCCGCTGCGCTCTATAAATCCACGAATACTGGAAGATCTCTTCTTCGCGGGACTGATTGGTCGCGTGAGCGTAGCCAGTGTAGTGCCTTACATACTTACCATGCAAGACTGCTGCAAGATGGAGCCTGAGAGTCAGATGAGAGGATGACAATAGCAATGGGACCTGTATTTTATCAAAGCTTAAAATCTTATTACGAGATAACATAATTGTGACAATAAGTACACGCGCGTTTGGTACTTTTTGTTCCAATGAGGCGTCCAAATACGTGATTATTAATTACTTTTAACCGTAAGCGTATTGCATGTAATATGAAAGATAAGAGTTGTATTATTAACTTTATATGAATTAATTTCAGTATTTCATAGGACTTTTGCAATTTACGGTGTTTGTGCTCGCAACTGTTGGTGCAAATACTTTTCACAGTTTTCAAAAAAGAAGTAAAAGAAAGAGAATTAATTATACAACGTTGATATTTACGAGAAAGGAATAATTGTTTGCGTTTTTTAAGAGAAATTATTGTTTTTTTTTTTTTTTTTCAAGAGACTGGTTCTACTATATGCAATCTGGAAAATGTTTGAGTAGGGATAGTTGCAATGTAAATATACAATTATTATACGTGCCTAAAAAATAAAAAAATACTTATATATAAATATATATATTTATACAACGGCGATGTGATTTTGTAATTACTTTACTGAAGACTATGAAGAATAAAAATTTATTATAGTTACACGATTCTTTGTTTATTACTTAATACGGAACATCTATCTTGAATTTTCATGTGTATGTACTTATTTTACCAGTCATTTGTTTCAGCGAAACAACGTTGGGAAACATCGATGTAAAAAGTGCGGTTAGTTTGCAAACAAACTTTAAAGTTTTGTTGAATGTTGTGAAAAAAAAAAAAAAAAAAAAAAAAAAAAAAAATGGACAAATCCGTAAATACGGACGCCGTTGTATATACGGGAAATAAAAGTAAAGCCAGTAAAACGCAAGAGGCGAATGCCCAAACCGACGATAAGTTGAGACTCGATGGCACGTCGTTAATCAAAATAATACAAGAATTGGAAAAGGGTGTGCACTTCATCAAGTGTAGTTTGGAAAAGGTATCGACGCCCACGACGAATCTCGAGTACCAAAAAGACGTTTACTCGTTAATAAAAGATTTGTTTCTGCAGATCGCCGAAGCGATTATGTTAATCCAAAAGAAGCTAATGTACATTACCGGTGAGCCCGACCAAGGTATATATGTAACATCGTAACGGCCCCAAGCTAAAATCGCGCATTTTTTCACTCGTTCCCCACAGCTGAGTTACAATGTCAGTGTCCGGAAAAAAACCCCGATTGGCCAACGATCGATGCGACGACGCAAACCGACGACGAACCAACTGCAACGTCGAATCCCAATAGTCTTGGAGAGCCGGCAGATGTGAACATAAAAGTCGTAAAAAAAGCCTACACCGGCTTGATAAAGGCAAAAATCGAGTTCGACTCGCGATTCATCGACTTCAACGGTGTCCTCAATTATGGCACAAGCTCCGCCGATTTCCAAAGCTTCCGTGACGTTTGTGCCAATCCGGACCTATTATTAGGACAGGTACGCTCGGTGGTCACACACACACGCGTGCACGCACGTTTTCTTCTCTTCTCTCCCGATGACCTTTTCTGTAAACTCTGATGTGTGGTCCAAAGGAATGAGAGGAGAAAACGAAGACGTGCGAGTCATCGGATCTATTTAAACGCGCTTTCATAACACACGACTTGTATGCAATAGTCGACGGCCACGGCAAAACCTGAGGAAAGATCAGCGAAGAAACGCAAAAGATCTATCTGGACGATGATGGGTGATGAGAAGCCGATGAGGAGGTCGCCGCGGTTGCAGGGCAAATGTGGCGGTGGCGGTGGTTCGGGTGTCGTATGTATCGAAGACTTGGACGGAGACGACAGAACTGAGGGATAGAGTTTTTCATGTATACGGTTGAATGAACTGAGCCAGTTTTTAGTTTAAACGAACCCATTTTTTTTTTATTTTGCATAAAAAGACAGACGAAGCTATTTTACAATTTATAATTTGCTTTTCATTGAACGCACCATTTCAGCGTCTTTTAGTTCCGAGTTGACATTCAATGTATTTTCATTTTTATTTTTGCTTTTGATGTAAGTATCATGTTTGACCTCTTGCCATTGCTATTTCTCGAGATGCGATGATTGCTTGATGCCATTGGAGCGAGAGAAAAAAGAAATTAAGGGTTCAATAAAAAAGTTTAATCATCAAGTCATGAGCATCATTGTCATTTTAATAAAACTTCTCTTTCTCTCTCTCTTAATTGTCAAGTCTTGTACACTATAGAGATAGTATCGATTGGGAGAAGAGACACGTTAATAACATTCTTTGTTAAGTATCGTCATTGTGACTACTTTCTTAAATAAACATTACTCGCAAGTACAGACAGTTGATGTAACGATTTTGCCACTATGTATAATATTGCCTTTTAATTTATGTTTGTTGTATGATTTTTTTTCTTTTTTTTTTTTTTGTTTTTTTTTCTTTTGCACACATTAAATGCGAAAATCGTTTCTTCATATATATCTATATTATATGTACACAACAAAAGATTTTTAAAGTATCAAATATCCATGCACTCGTTTCATTCAGGCCCATTATTGCCGGAATAAAAGTTTTAAAGATTTACAAAAATAATTCGTTCATACCCCGCACGAATAGTATCCAGTATACATCAAATTAATAAGAGAAAGAAAAATGGTCTATGTAAAATACATGCAAAAAATCTTAGAAAAATAAAAATTTTTTAAAAAGGAAAGGGAAAATTAATTTTTCGCCATGTTTCAATGGTAAAACGTTATACAGTATTGTAATCGTCGTGGAAAACACAAAACAAAAAACGCGCACGAGAAAAAAAAATACAACGTGATTTCTTTTATCAGCTTTGATAATGAATTCATGTTGTCAACAGACACTTGCTAATTATTTTTTTTAATTTTTTTTTTTTTTTTTTTTAACAACAACAGTCTATTCGCGCAATGTACGTAAAAATGATTACGTACAACCGGAAACTGTCAGAATATAAATTTCATTAAAAAAAGAAAAAAAAAGAATAATCTACTTATATATTCCTCTTTTTCTTTATCGTTGTCAATTCTGGATCCACTCCCATTTTCACTTACTAATCATATCTTTCTTCTAAGCCTATGTCGTATTATTATCGATAATGACGATCTTTCCACATCCGTATGATACGCTGTTTTCAAAAGATAATTTTGGAAGATTCTTTACTTCGATTTAAATTATATAGTATTTTTATTTTTGAATTTTTTTTTCTTTTTTTTTTTTTTCTTTTATATGTTAATGTGAGGTAAAATCTGAACCCAGAAGATTTCTTCAAACAATCATGTGAATTTGATTAAAACCTTTTTGTTCGTTATTATTTTTATAAATGATAACGAAATAATTCCTTTTCCTATTTATTATCAACTACGTACATGTCTTAAATACATGTATGATTTAAATCTTGATCACAAAAATGTTTGCAATATTCAAAATATTTGAAAATATTAAAAATAAATAAAGAACTCTTTAATTTTTAATAATTCAACTTAAAGATTTAAATATGAATCTTTAATTTTAAAATTTTCAACTTTAATGCCATAGTCATGAGTTACCTATTTGATTCAAACAGATTTCAAATGATTATAATCTTTTGATTTACAATCAACTTTTATCCATAAAATAAATATGCTTCTCAACTAAAGTTGTTGTAATATAGTGACATTTAAATCTGTTGAAATCAAACATTTTAATACATTAAAAGCTACAAAATTTGAATCTTGTTGCTTGACTAGGTAGGAAATTATTCTAAAATTGTTTAACTAATCAGAAGTTATTAAAAAGATGGTTAAAGTACTACTAATAAAAAAAATATTTAGTGTAAGTCTTAGCATGTGTCAACAATAATTTTTCTATCAATACAATTATCTCGCGAATTTTGTAAAAATTTCATCAAAAGAATACCATAAGTGGTACAACGCGAATAAAGCAAAAAAACACATTAGCTTTATTGTTTTAATGCTGTAGGAAAAAAAAACGCGGATGCAAATAATATTAAGCGCATTAGCTTTTACTATCACTTACCAATGTGTGAGGCACTAGTCTGCTTATCAAAGAACAAACGCGTGTTATGATAAATTAACGCAAAAACATTACAAGAACCATCACGAAAGTTCAGAGCGCGCAAGAACCTAGTCGAGGAATGAATCACGGAGCTGTCTTCAAAGTGGACGGCGTGCATTCCTTTTTTCACCTGAACTCGTAGATCTGTATACTATGTTCTGGCACGTGCCTAAGATTCAAGGATTGATACCTATAAAAAAAAAAATAAAAAATAAATTAAACACATCATATGCAACACAAAGAAACATTATAAAGTCGATGAAACGGAAATCCGTGATTTTATTTTGTCCAGTCATTTGACGAAATATTACCATTCAGAGCTGCGATGGTAGTAGTAACCTTCAATGGAAGCAGCAGATTTTTGGAAACAAATGTAATAAAAGCCTGCAAAAGAGGCACCGTTGATATCTTTGATTGTATGATCAGGTACTAAAAAGTGCTCTTTCCATCTCATAAAAACGTAATCAGTTCCCTTTAATGCTTCGTAATCAAATGTATCAGAATTAAAGGTTTTGGCATACTGACAAAACGAGTCAAATTTGCTCTGAAATAAAAAGCCTTGTATTAATATTTATTCGCTGATAAAAATCCAGTTCCCCAATCAAACTTACCCAATGCTTTTTATCCACATCTTCATCCGCATCCCATTTACGCGTGAGAAACGGATACTTTTTAGAGATAATTTCTCCATCAAAAAAGGTAGTTAACGTCGGAAATTCCTCGGTAAGACCTTTTATTTTAAGATAGCCACAAAGGTAACTGTTCTCCTCATCCACGTGCTGCAAAACGAACAAATGATTTAAATGGATCAAGTAGAAATTAAAAGGCCAAACAACAGGAGCCAGATGCTTGGATGAAAGAAATATTTATCAAAGGCCCAGGTCGGCATGTAAGTGTAATACGTATAGGTATACCTGCAAGACGACCTCGACATCATAGCTGTTGCCTTTGGACTTTTGGGAGCCCTGAAACCTAGAGCCGTTGTAGAGGAGCGACTTGGTGACACCCGGCTGTTTCGAGTTTGCCGGCGGTGGCGGCACGACGTCCACCTTGACCGGCATCCTCGCGTTATCCCCCGATTCAGACAGCGCCGTAATAGTCAATGGAACTCGCCCAGCGGATGAGCGAGTCGCCGCTCGGCATCACAAGACCGGACTCACTCTTCCTCTCTCTTTCTCCTTCCAACTCGTCTCTTTCACGCGCCTCCAAAACAATAATCACCCCGCGACAATCTTGCACTTGTTCCACAAGTTGGGGGTGGATTAATATGATAACAGTACACAACGAAGGGAAGAATAAGAAGGTAGACGCCCGTAGACGTTGTAGACCTGGCGGGCTGGCTAGGTGTCCGACTTAACCGTGACAGCCATTAGGACGTGTTAGGACCCAACTGATGTGGTTACTTGAGAGTCCTTGCCCTTTACCGGAGGGCAAGTACCTCTACGACTTGTCGGTTGCGGTGAAGAGTCTTGCAATCTGCTGATTATCGAATAGATAAGTAGAGTAGTAGACGCGTAAGGCAACACACGGATGTTCACTGAACCCTCGCAAGTTCGCGACCAGTGATTTCTCTGTCGCGACTACCGATGTCTGCACTGCACTCTCTGCACCTCTTCGTCGACGGTCGACAAATCTCTCTCTTCTCTCTCTCTTGCTCTTACCACCGACACATAACGTGCATTTATAAAAGCTATAATATGTTTAGCCTACAGTAGTTGAGTGTAGTCGTGTGCAAAAATTGTGAGCGGATTATTTTGCGTTGTCGCACTCTACACCTGTACTCGCGTAACTCATCATCATTCAACCGAACGAACGAACTGTGAAGCTGATGCTGAACTTGATGAACAAGCAGAAGAGAAAATAAGTATATATATAAAAAGGGATGGAGAAAATAATTTCGCACGCCTGCATCAGCGCCGCCGCCGCGCCGCCACCTTTCCCTTTGCGAGCGAGAAACGCGGAACTGGAACGGCTGTCTGCAAGGTAGAAACGCTAGGGAAGTCGAACCACATCAGACGGAGGCTGTGTAGTGGGGCGAAAGTTGTTGTTGTGTAGTTTTGTTAAACAGGATACTTTTTAAACTACACGAGGGAGAGATAAGGTCAGAGTGAAGGTACGAGGACTCGAGGAGAGTGCTGCGGTGTTTAAGAGCGTTTAATACGAACCATAAATGCTGGAGTTCTAGTGGGACTCACGGCTTCGTGCTGTACTGCCTCTGTTGCGTTTTTTAAGCCAACAGCGCGAGTGTGTGATTACTATTTTATTCGGATATAATTAGTTTTGCGTGTGCAAATATGGCCGAGTTTGGGGACACGAATTCGCATTCCGTCGGACAGAAAAACAATCACTTGCCCCAACGACACAACAAGCAGTGGGTGAGGCTAAACGTCGGCGGCACGTATTTCCTCACAGCCAAGACTACCCTCATGCAAGATCCCAACTCGTTTCTCTATCGACTCTGCCAGGAGGACTCTGACCTCATATCAGACAGGGTTAGTTTTTTCTTTTTTCTTTTTTTTTTATCTGTAATATTAACTTATTGTTTATACAGCAGAACATCACCACAATGCTTATAAATAACAAAAGTGTGATGTATTAATAATTTAATACAAGCAGGGGCGCCTCAATAGCTCTCTAGAGAGCACCCCTTGCTCACATGTTATCTTGCTTGCTTTTTTCCACACATTATAACGTATACCTGTAGCAGTGCTCATGTCTTTTTCCCTCTTGCCCTCGTCTCTCTATGTACATTTTAAGCGATGTATGTATGTACATGTGTACACAAGGCCAGACAAGTCAACATGCACATGCTCTTCATTTTCGCGATGGCCTATATTTTATTTGCTTGTTCCTACGGTCGTGATTTTAGGACGAAACCGGGGCATATCTCATAGACAGAGATCCAACGTACTTTAGTCCGATTCTCAATTACCTGCGGCATGGAAAACTCGTTATAAACAAAGATCTTGAGGAGGAGGGTGTGCTCGAAGAAGCCGAGTTTTACAATATCATCGAGCTCATCAGACTGATCAAGGAGAGGATCATACTCAGAGACGCGAGACCCGTGCGTGACTCCAAAAAACACGTCTACAGGGTCATACAGTGTCACGAGGATGAACTCACGCAAATGGTGTCTACGATGTCGGATGGATGGAAATTCGAACAGGTTCATAATTATATTTTTAAAATAAATACTTTGAACAAAATATTTTTTTATTTTGAGCAAGTACGGAGTTCTCCTATCTTCCAAAATATTAAATCTGATGTAGCAACAAATGATAAACTTTCGAGTCTGTATACAGCTCAACAATTTTTATCATTTTCCTAACACATTATTATTGTCGATGTTTTACTTACAAGCATGTCAGATACTTGCCAGTAGTAAGAATCGTAGATAAGGAAATGTAAAGTATGTGAATACACTATGACTATCATGTTTTTACTTGTAAAAAGTGAAAAATTACATAGTTTTAGACTTTGTTTAATTACTTTTCTTGATTTTTTTTATTTTTTACTATTTTTATCCAAAAATTTTTAACCATAAATCTTGATTTTAATATCTTTGTAGTATATTTCCAAAAACCTCTGTTTTTCATGCTCAAGTTTTTATAGTACTCCTACTTGTCGGCGTCTTCCATGTCACTTGATTTTTCTAAGTGTTATTTTCAACAGTTCACAAAAATTTTACAAACGATTTGCTTCTTGTTTTAGCTAATCAATATTGGCTCTCAATACAATTACGGCAACGACGATCATGCTGAATTTTTGTGCGTTGTCAGTCGAGAATATGGATCTACGCAACTACCTAAAGAACAGGAGTCGACAGAACGCGTCAAGGTACATCAACCTTCCTCAAATCTCGCGCATTCACAACCCAGCCAGAATCATTCTACTTCTCGCGATTAGCTATATTTATTTATCAGATTTATATATTTTTTCTTACCAACTTATAGATTTTTTTAGTATTTCTTGATGTAATTTACAATGTACCGAATTATTATTATTTAGAGTAGTGTTATTATTATTATTATTATTATCATCATCATCATCATCATTATTATTGGTACCTATAGTAGTTAAAATTATAAAACGTTGCCTATGATTTATACTATTTTTGGGACTGACTACTGCTTTGTCTACTCCATTGCTTATACAATTTCAAAAAACGTTCCAATGCTTAAATTTACGTTTTATGCTGTATAACGTGTGGCCAGTCTTAAACTGAGATTTATAGCAGTATTTTTTCTATTAACCTTTATTATTTGGTGATTTCATTGATATTTTATTGAAGTACTAATGTGTGTGACTAATAAATTATGCTGAGGTTTTTTTTTTTTAAATTCATCTTTTTTTTTTTTTTTTTTTTACTTATTTTTATAAAATATATAGATTTCTATTTCACGCAGAACACGCGCAACCATGTAAAATAATTAAATAAGTATATAACATTCGCAATGGATAAAAAAAATAAGGTTCAAAAATTATCATTGCAAATATTACGGGTACTCATACGAATAGCCGTTAGTCATCAATATTATCTACCATTAGCGATTCATTATCTGCATGCGCATGATACATTTGTGTATACATTTGTACGTACACATGTATGTATAAATTTATATTTTATATAAGTAATATTTTATACACATGTTTTTTTTTTTTTATTTACTCATATTGTGGTATTTTGTACAAAACCTCGTAATGTATATTTAATCCATGTCCTGGTATTTTATCTGTGTTTGATTGTACAATGGCAAGCATGCATTAGGTTTAAAAAAAAAAAAATCAGTATAGTACTGGAATAAAAGAATTTTGAAAATGTAAAAACAATTTATTCCTCTTATTGGTATATATAGTGATTTTCCCTTTTGTTCTGCGTACCGCATGACACTTAAACGGTGCATGCAGGCCAGTGTGTAAGTGCAATACTCAACACACGATTTATCGCGTGCCAAGTAAAACGCACTGACACGTACACATACATACATCCAATATCCCTCTTTCTCTCTCACACACTCTGTGTGGTGTTTTTGGATTTAAAAAAAAAATAAAAACGAAAAAAAGCAAAGAGCAACAGGCTGCTTGTAAAGGATGGATTAAAAAAAAAAACTCTCGCTAAGGTGGCGTGCGCCAATGTGTGTAAGTTCTAGAGACCCTTGCTGCTTTTTGGGTGATTGGGCGTTTACTTACCGCCAAGGCTGTACATTTAATTAACAATATTGACTCATCTTTTTTCCCTTTTTTTTCAAGCGTGTTTTTTTCTTTGGTTTTTTGGGGCTCCAATACATTTTTGTATGCTTTTTAGCTTGCTTTGTGCACACATCCAGTAATTTATGTATGACTTTTTTTTTTTTTTTTTAATGTTTACAAATTGTCATGAAAAAATTGATTGACAACAAAATTATTATTTTCCACGTCATTGTTTTTTTTAACGTACAATGTTCCATTGTCTCATTTTATAAGCTAACTATTTCAACCTTACGTTTTTCACAATTACATAGAACTATACACAATTTCACATCCATTTGACTTGCTATGAATGACAAGAGTAGATATTTAAAAGCAAAAATGATTAGAAATGTGTAGGATGTATTGATTTTTTTAACTGTACTCGTTGTCGTAAAGTAAATACAAAAAGTGCAAACGAAAAAAAAAAAAAAAAAAAAAACGATACCAAATCCAAAGCGCTTTGACTTGATAATATTAAATTGTGGTCTGGATGTCTTCTCTATTTTAGGTGCTACAGCAAAAAGGCTCGCGTATGTAATACACGACGTCGTTTCGAATCTCGATCTTCGGCTGTTTTGTTAAATTGCGGCCGCTACTAAATTACATTAAGAAAAAGTCAAGGATCAGTATGTCGTGGGCAAGAATGACGGCAAACTGGAGACACAACGACCAAGATCATGTTTAGAGGGAGAAGAAAAAACGCCTGTCGTTAACTCTGCAGTTTTCTTTCCTCCCTTCTGACGACAGACACACTTATACACGCTATTTTATACAGAGTCACTCGTTGATTCCCACATTTTTATTCTTCTTCTCCTTATCGTCGCACGTGTAAGAAAGAAGACTGGGATCGGAGTATAAAAAATAATCAAAGAAAATTATCGATATTTTCTTGATAAACACATTATTATTACTATTATCAATGATACGGGAGTGCGCTGTAGCGCATATCCACGTAGAGACACTTAACGCACACGTTTACGTGATTATTTCATTGTTTATCTGTGGCTCTGTCATTATCTTTTTCTCCAGTGTTTATTCTCGCAATGTTCACTGTTTTTATTATTGTAATTATTATCATTACTATTATAAATTTTCTTCCATACGCGAGGAAAAAAGTGTTTGTTCGCTAAAACAAATTTTACCGAACCAATTTATCGATTAATTAATTAATTAAGTAGTTAGTTTTATCTTTTAAGAAAATTTTTATAACGAGTCGAATAGGATTAAAGTTTAACAAGATTTGACGAAACTTGCTGAAATTTAATATCCAAGTTTCGTTTATTCGGAGTTGGACGAGTTTTATGAAACTTGAGTGAAATTTTCCAAATGGTACTAAACTACCACTATCCTTTTTAAATTTATCATTTAAAAAGGGGTAAGACGAACTCGAGATTGACGAGACCAGCAATACAAATGGAAAATGGTTTGAAATTGAGACATTTTGTGATGTAATCATTTGATTTGAAAAAAATTGTTTTTCTCCATTTTCACATTGCTGAAGAATTAATTGAATGCACATAATAAATTTGAAAAAGAGGAGAGTAAAAAAAAAAAGTTTGCAAAAGTGTAACTTTAAGCGTTAATTAAACGCTGTCTGGTTTAAATTTAAACAAGATCTTTTTATATTATTGAAACTCACGATATAATTTATGATACAAGTCAAAGACTGTTTCTTGCATACGTTTGGATTACGTTGTTTACAAAAAAAAAGCTCTTGCCTAGTTTATTGCTAGTCATGGGTAAATAACTACCATGATTTACTACATGTTTTATACTCAAAAGACAAGTACAATAAAAATAAAAATTGTCATGAACGCTCTTTATAATAAAAACAGTCTCGTCTCTCTCCTCTATGACGTACAACTGCACGTGTAAATGTATTGTAATTTAATATAACATATACTTGTACCTCTGCACTGCCACCGACAAACATACGTGAACTTACAATACGATTTTTTACTGTGTTATGTAAATTTAAAAAAAGATCAAACAGTGAAGCTTACAAAGACCAACGTATTTAAGCATAATAATATAAACGTAGTTCACGTGAGAGAAAATATATAATAACGTAGTCAGATAACTTGAATCGATAGGAAAGATTTGTTAATTAAAAATTAGCAATCATAGCCTTGAAGAAAAGTAGTGGTGACACGTATTTTGAGTTTAATCGAAATAGATTCACTTAATTTTAGACGTTTTTAAAATACCTTGATAGTGGAGTGCAATATTAACAATAAATTACCTACTGCGTTTACACTCGTATATGAATACATATATATATAGTCATAGAAACATGCATAGATGATATTTATTGTGTACAAGCCATTTGCCGAAAAATTGTTTGCATTATCATCCTAATAGTCTACTGCAAAAATGGACTCAAGTTTACAGCAACTTGCTGTATATCTGAGTCTGTTTTTGCAGTAGCCGCTGGTTTACTTACAATTTCTCAGCAAACCAAAAGGCAACAGTTTTCTGGTTTTTGAGAAACTTACCAAAACTACTTTTTTTTTTTTTTTTTTTTTTCTTTCATTAGAACAGTTTGAAAAATCCAGATGCCATAACGCTGTCATATAGCGTTTGAATTAAAAAAATGATCATATTAATATTATTTAATAACCATATTTAATCAAAGTACAGACTACCTGATTCAGATTTTATTTGCACATTAGTATATACACGAATAATTTGTTATTGCTTGTCAGTAGTGTTCCGACATCTCACTCTGGTCATTACGTAAGTGGTATTTAATTTTTGTGATAAAAAAAAGCTGTATTCTTTGTACTCACTAAATAAAACTTTAATATATACATATACACAAAAGTTATGAAAGGCACACTTTTACAAACAGTGAGTAAACTACTTAAGTAAAAAGAATACAGTTCTTAGCAAATGTAGAGTATAGGTAATCTAAGTAATCACTCGATGCAGTTTTCAATAGAAAAAAATTAAAAAACAAAATAAACGCGCTCGACAATATGTATATGTAATAATTGCGTCTCAATGTTAAAAAAAACAAGGGGAAAGAAAAGAAAGAAATAATTAAGTGTAAAAGATCTTTAAAAAAAAATATATATTACCATCAATGTATTGTGGATTGCATATACGATTCGAACTCAACCAATACTTTTGTACTGTAATTGCGTAAAAGCAAGTCGTTTGCAATAAGTAAAGATGTACATAGTAAAATCGACAAACAACAGCTTCCACAGAGCGACGAAGTATAAAAGATTTATAGATGACTATAAAAATACGTATACTTATAATGGATTTTACAAATATATCTTCAACCGTATGCATGTATTAAAAAAACTCAAGGAGACACGAGACATAAAGTAAATGAAAAAAAAAAACATACGTATTGTTTGTATCAATTGTGAATTGTACTGAAAAAAACCGAATAAAAAAATAAGAATAAACAAACTTATTGTGTATGAAAAAAATTTTTTTATCTTCGTATATGTAACAAATATGCATCACTAAAAATAATTTTTTTTTATTAATGCTAGGGGTCAGTCATAAATATATCTTTTAAATTAATTAACATTAAAAAAAAAATTATACAAACAACTGTTGTTCATGGCATACTTGCTATTGTTTTTAAGGGTTGGTCTAAATATGTTGCCAAAGCCTGTGCCTTTTCTCTCAAAAGTCCAAAGCCAACATTTTGTCTTGCACACAAACAAAGCAATAAATTTGCTACCTCTGTAATAACAACTTTTCCTTCCTGTAATGTTAATTTTTAATTAGCCGAGGGAAACGAAATCATGCCACTTTTCTTATTAAATGATAAGTATACATTAATAAAACTCACTGTGCACTCCATAAGAACATATTTAAGCTCGTCTCCCTTAAAAGCGTATCGCCCATTTTTTTCATATGCTGACCAAATGTTTGTTGTGATAGCAGCTGTTACTCGAGCGTCATTATCGCCATAACCGCTGTACGCTAGTAATCTTCCGTCTTTGTTGAGTAATCTGTAAATGCATTTTATGAACCGTGTTAGGTTTAAGCAATTGTGGATTCAGAGTAACAATTTACAACGCAACTTTCAACGATGAACACCAAATCAGTGATTGATCGGGAGTTATGTTAATAAACTTTGTATTTTTTAAGCAACGGCAACTCATTTAACTTGGAGCAATAGAACTGAAAGTTAGCACACAAAAATGAAAAATAGTCACCATCGCTTATAATTACTCACAGCGTATTTTCAACACCTCCAGTGTTAGCTTGACTCAAAACGTGGGTGAGGGCTTTTGGCTTCAACATCGCTCGGTATTACAGTTTTGGTCACAGTGTTACGTCTGATCGTAAACAAATTATCCAATTATCTTGTCAAAAAGTGAAATACTTTCTCTGATGTACAATGTGTTTATGTGTTTACAATCAGTGCGCTTTATTTTGGAGCAGAACGCAGAACACGATCGTTGCGTGTGTGCAAATTGTCAACATAACCACCCCCACCATCTACGTTCCATGTTCCGTTCCTCTCTTTTTATTCGTTACAGCCGCGAAATTTGAATGACCGTCACGACCGATGCTGACTTCAGAGCTGTTTTTCCGTGCCCAAGACATGAAATTTAGCAATGATAAAAAAAAGATTTCGCAAAATATGTTAAATGTCAAAAAGTCAACGCCATATACCTAAAAACTACGTAAAATTCATTTGACACATGAAAAAAAACACAAACGCATATTATGCAATGATGTTGCATACACGAACACATACACATGCAGCTATCATAGGAATATCTATATAGAGGAATTTTAAGTAAAAGAGAAACGAAAAAAAAGAGAGAGAAAATAATAAGGGCGGGGATTACTGCGTGCGTCTGCGGTGGCATCATCACCGGAGAAGTGCCGATCGGAGTCGCTTGGTGGTATAGTGTAGCAAACGAACGAACAGTGGGAGCTCAGCTGCAGACAGTGCCAAAGCCATACGATTTCGGAGTTTACACAGTGCCTTTCATTAGTATACAACGTATTTTTTTTAGTATGACTTCACACTCTGGTGTTTAAGTAGGTGCACACATAAATAATTGATCAGGCGTCGTTTTAGTTCCATACAAAAAGGAGTTTTTTTTATTCATCAAACATTTGCGCGTTTGATTTCGCTCGTGCATTTCGATTGCCTATGTAAGTAATATTTTATAGCACCTATACAATGTATCATCAGTGCACTGTTCACATGAATACGCACACACATCTTTCTTGTGCTAGTTTTACGGTTTTACCACGTACGTACGTAGGGGTACACTCACATACACACACATATACTCGTAAAACGAATACCGACTTGAGAGAGGTTGAAAGAAAGTATTACAAATCTTGATAAGTATAAGTACAGTTGTGCCGTTTTGTTTTTTTGTTTTTTTTTTTTCTTTCACGTTACGCCGTCGATATAATATGCATGCGTGGTCGTGACATAAAAATCTGCCGGCTTGTTAAAATTTAACTCTTGCGATGAAATTTTACGTTAGCCGATGATTTTTTTTTTTTATATATTTATTCATTATCACGTTTTATTTACAAACGATGAGTCATCAACTAATCACGCAACTCGCGGTGTGCGCCTAAATACTCCGAATACTTATCACAAGAATACACGCTAAACTTCTACACACGTACCTACTTACACACTCTAAAATATACTACCACGTTTCATTTTACCTGTACATACAGAAATCTGTGCACAGCACATTGTGCACCAACTATTCCGTTTTAGAATCTAGGCTTTGAATTTTTTTTTTTTTTTTTTCAATATAATTGTTCGGATTGTATATTTATGACTCTCGCATATGCAAGCGTTGGTATGTGCATGTTCTTGAGAGCTCGCATAAGATACTAAATCTTGTGTTGCTTAGGAATATGCGTGAGTCCCAATCGTTGGCAGTTGCTCAAGTATTTAATTTTCAAAATAATGAACATTTGCATGAAAAATACGCGGCCAGTGAATAAGTGGTTTTTTGCTCCCTCGTTATTAAAATATATATTGTCACCAGACAGAAAAAGAATGTATAACATTTCTCCATTTCTGTTATAAATCTAAGTTTAAATGTTTAGGTATATAAACGTCGTCTGATATAAATAAAATGAACGTAATCGATTTCTAAGAATCACTCGAGTAATTAACATGCGATTAAACTCAAATTTGGCGTGTAAACCATTGTCTTTGTACAAAAACGTATTATTAGTAGTTTATTCATCATAGAGGAAAAAAAAGAAAAAGATGTAAGAAGTTATAAATCGCACGCCTTATTGGCGTTTTTGTCTATACAACAGTAAAAAAAAAAAAAAACTATGGTTTGTTAATCTATATAACTCTAAGACGCAAAAACTGAAAACCCATTTTTTTGCAGTTAAAAAAAGTTAATTACCACGACGCGAAAACGCGTTGAGGAAAAAATTTTTAAATCTCTAGAAAAAAAAAAAAAAAAGAAAAGTTGATCAACGTGTTCCATCAACAATAACTGTGCCAAACTAAATAATCGTTGTACGTCGCAGCATCTTACTTTTTTCAACGACTATAGCTCAAAGTCCTCCGATTGTCTAAATACACAAACGCGTTGTGTCTTGCATAAAAAACGTGTGCTGTGCGCTATCATTAACAACGAAAACAACGGAAAATTCTTTTAAGATACAGCATCTTATGTTATTCATTGTTAATTGGTAAAAAACTGTGCCAACAAACGCGCGCGAGCGTGTGTGTATGTATATATATAGCCGGCCCCCGAATATCGGATTCGAGTGCACGATTCACTCGACTGGATACATATATATATATATATATATATGTCACACGTCACTAGATTATAACGTACAGATGACGGAGATTTAACAAACTCGATGCACATCCGTCAGCAGCAGCACCCACACGCTTAGCCTTTATATATATATATACGGTCGCGAGAGATAAGGCCAAAGTACTTTCGGGCTCTCGTATATCAGCAAGCAGTTTAGTACAGCCGCGGAATCTACGCGGTTCGCGTCAGTGAGGCTCCATTGCCTCGTCCTACTTGGCAATACACGTACACACGCACGCACTCGATTGAGAGTATATATAGTCCTAGACGCACGTGCAATTAAATCATCGTACGCGGAGAAATAAGAAACAAACGAAAAAAAAAAAAAAACTAAAAAAAAATGCTGACTCGGCTTGCAGAGCGTTGCAAACGTAGAGCGGAAGCGAAAAAGCGCAAGGCCGCCCTCGTGCTGCCCACGATGGAGATGATGCAGCAGCCGACCGTAGCCTCGGATGAACCGTGGAACGAGACAAGAAAACCTAAAAAATCTCCTATACACGACGACTACGAAATAAGCGGACGTGTCTTGGGCCTTGGCATTAACGGCAAGGTTGTCCAGTGCTTCGACAGAAAGACCGGGGAAAAGTACGCGCTCAAGGTAAGCTCTCCGCTATTTTTCTTCTTCTTATATAGTTTCTCTCCCTCTCTCTGTTACTCACCTATACATACGATACCTATGCAGCTTCCTCGTTTTTATATCGACATGATTCATCTTTTTTTTTTTCCTCTCTCGCGTTTTCGTTTCGTTTGGGCCGAGGTCACCGTTTCTCATACCCCCGTACAACTTATTATAATATGTATATACACGATGCACCACCGCATGGTAGACCGTAAATTTGCGCGCTTATATAGCTGCAGTCGTTTTGACGATCGATAAGCCGCTGCTGCAGAGTATTTGATGTATTGGTTTTTTTTTTTTGTTTTTTTTTTTTGTTTTTTTCTCGATAGTTGCGCGTACATCTTACTGATTGAATTGCAGTTGACGATGAAATTTATATAAGACAAAACAATCCATACCCCAGTTACGATATACTTGGGCGTTCACGCTCGTGTTTATCCATATATACATGCACACATTATAATAAAAGAGCGACCGCGTATATATATATATATATATACATGCATACAAGTATTTTAAAACAACGGCAATTAACGGAGTCTTTTGTGTTTAGTTGGTCATCTATTTAAGTATACCAATATATATATGTATCATACGAAATGTGCTCGTTTTTGACATCGGACGGAATCGAGGCGCTGATTCAATGACTTGCAATGCTCACGGATTTGATAACAGATATACAAGTATATACATGCCGTCATTTGTTGGGTTTGATAAGGTTGCAACAGATAATCATAATATAAAATCGATACACGTAATCGGAAAATCAACGTTAAACAAAGTTTCTTACATGTATCGATTGTAATGAGCTAAACCGCATGCGTGTTTCGAAGGGAGAACGAAAAAAACCTGTGGTAGTATAACAAAAAATAAAAAAAATAAAAATTTGTACATAACTTCATCCGGGGTCGGCTGAGAGTGTTGGCTTTTAAATCGTGCCAAACTCTCTCGAGAAAAAAGTTACTCGTTTTTCCTCTTTTCCATGCGTTTGGCGGGTAGTAAAGAAACCCCAATCTAATCTTAGCCGGATAGTTAAACTATACGCTTATACAGTATAGGTACATGTGTGTGTACACAAGCGCATGTTTATACGCACCCTCATATCTTTTTTTTTTTTTTTTTTTTTTGTTTCCTTGTTTTTACAAATCGTGTGCGCCGTGGGATTTTTTTTCTTTGTTTATTCCCGCTTCGACTGATAAGACGATCGATTGCACAGTTTTAACAAAACATTTCTTTCAACGTGTTATTATCAACGGTAACTAACTAATTTATGTGATACGACAGTACATAATATTATGTACGTTAAAACGGTATAATTATAACGTATAGTGTCGATGATTTGCATTTGCGTGTAAACTTTTATACGTATACGTGTAGTGAGTGTACCTTGGAAAATTTTTGCTTACTCGTCGCGCTCATCATTAAAAATACAAGTTAATCAAAGCCGTGGGTTCTCAAGAAAAAAGGAAAACAATTTTATGTGGACTAAACTCTTGTATCTTGGTTTTTCTTGTTGACAAAATCTTTTAAATGGTTTATTTTTTCTCTACTTATTGTCTGATCTCCTGAAAACGCTCGCATGACTCAACATCCCAGCATTATTAAATTTCTAATTATTGCCTCGATGACCTCTAAGTAGTTTTTTTTTTTTTTTTTTCATTTCCACCAGCTACTATATAAAACTTTAATTAAAAGCCACACGTTACGATATTACCTAAACGTATGGATTGCAGTTGGGTTGAAAAATTCAATCGATTCAATGAGTGAAACGAAAAACAACTTATCATCCATTGATGAAAAGAGGCCACACTCCAAGTCATTTCGTTCAAGTTTTAAATGATAACAGTTGGTACTTGGTAGGCTAATACTGTAAATTAAGGGAAGTTGTTGTTGTTATTGTTGTCATGTAGGTTTTAAACGACAATCCAAAGTCGAGGAACGAGGTCGAGCTGCACTGGCGCGCGTCGAACTGCAAGCACATCGTCTACGTGAAAGACGTCTACGAGAACACCTACGGCGGAAACAAGTGTCTCCTCGTCGTCATGGAATGGTGAGTCCAACAACCCCTCGACGCTGAGGCCCCTCTCTCTTTCTCTCTTGTACACGCATCCATACGTAATTTTCGAGCCAAAATTGGATTAAATAAAGCATTTTCTTGTCAAGCTCTCTCTCTCTCTCTCTCCTCATTGTATTCCAAGACCAATCAAATCGTTCGCGAGTGCACGCAATTTTCTCCAAAGTGGAGTCTAATGTGCATTGGGTTTCATGAAAATTGGTGCGATTATTGCCCCCGACGTGACACACCGTACTGTCATACAAAATGCATAACTATAGATGGCCAATAATAACATTGTCACGATTATTTTTATCTCGCCATTTCATTGTAATTTTCGTAGTATATTTGTGCTAATGCTTGACTAATTTTGCTCAGCCTTGCGTTTTCGGCAATCTCACGCGCGTGTATATTTACGTGTGCAAAGTGAGCTCGGGGGAAAAAAATGTGACGAAATTGATAAAATGACAAAAATCTAGTAGTAAAGACGTTTTTCCTTGCACCTCTTTCAGCATGGATGGTGGGGAGCTGTTTCAAAGAATACAAGAAAGACAGGACGGCGCGTTCACGGAGAGAGGTAAATCATCATACTTTTTATTTTTCCTTCATAAAATTGATATCTCTGTGTGGAGTAGAAAAGGCAAGTAAACTCATAAATTTTGTCCTAATTTTGCGCAGAAGCGGCTCAAATCATGTATGAAATTTGCATCGCCGTAAAACACCTGCACGACAACAACATAGCCCACAGAGACCTGAAGCCGGAGAACTTGCTATACTCGAAGCCAGGTGAGACATCCAACGCTAAACCAATGTTTGCTCAACTCGTGAACGAACACATGTTCTCAGAAGTCGCACAACGTTATGCGCAATCGGTCGCTCGATTAATCAATTAAGCCAACGATTGGCGTATTTATTCCGATTTTGAGGAAACCTTTTGGCCTCGCGAAAATTAAAATGTCTGATTTCCCTGCTCGTGCTTATCTTTTTTTTTTTTTTTTTTTTTTAACACTACCAAAATAAATCATCATTTTCAGGAACAATGGGTATTCTCAAGCTCACCGATTTTGGCTTCGCCAAAGAGACCCACCTCAAAGACACGCTACAGACGCCCTGCTACACCCCATATTACGTTGGTAAGGGAGTATTTTTCATTTCCTCGTAAACAACTCATTTGCTTCCATAAAAACTAACCGATCGACTGATTTTCTCTAAAAAGCTCCCGAAGTCCTTGGCTCGGAAAAGTACGACAAGAGCTGCGACATCTGGTCTCTCGGCGTAATCATGTATGTGCATATACATACGCATACTTTTTTTTCTTTAAAACTTGATGCATTGTTCGTTCTAGAAGAGCTAGAGAAAAAGTTTTCCGGCAAAAAATATTAAGACTTTTTGAGAGAAATACATTTTTACAACTACGATTGATACGTTTTATCTCTTTCAAAAAACACAATGCAAAAGTTTTTTATTAACTGCTATTTGGCTCGTGTCCCTTTCTGGTGGTCTGATCATGGCATTACTGTGCAGGTACATACTGTGCAGCGGTTTCCCGCCCTTCTACAGCAATCGAGGCCTCGCCATCTCACCGGGGATGAAAAAGCGAATCCGGCTGGGCCAGTACGACTTCCCCGAACCAGAGTGGTCGAACGTGAGCTCGGATGCGCGTGACCTCATCAAGAGCATGCTGTGCACCGACCCTGAACACCGACTGAGCATCGATGGCGTAATGAAGAACAAATGGATCGCCGTAAGTCCACTCGCACGTTAATAATCGCATTTCATTCGCATCGTGTGTATATCATTGGTGTAATCGCACGATATACGCATTGTAGGAATACACGGAAGTGCCACCGACGCCCCTGCAGACGGGCCGAGTGCTGCGGGAGGGCGAGGAGCTATGGCCCGAGGTACAAGAGGAGATGACCCGCTCGTTGGCGACGATGCGCGTCGACTACGACACCGCGAGCCTGAAGCAACTCGATCAGACCAACAACCCCCTGCTGAACAAACGCCGGCGTGCCAAGCAGCTGCAGAACAGCGACTCGACCGCCCCAACCCTGGCGGCCATCAGCGGTGCCGCGGCCGCGAGAACGACAGCGGCCTCTTAGGAAATCGACAGACTCGCGAGTATGATCGACAAAATGTGCCCGTGTTAGTATATGTAACCGTGCACTCGTACTTGTGTTTATTTTGTGACACTGAGAAGGAACCGCGAGCCACGATTTGACTGACGTGTATGGAATGCCGTTCTGACGAGACAATAAATTATTGGTAACTGTTTCGAGAACTTGAGATGGGTTGTTTTGTAAATAAGATGAGACCCACGATCGCTTCGTTTTTACGAAGACCAGTATGACAAGACCATCCAAATTTGTACATGTGTAAGAGATGTTTCCGAAGGATGCATTTATATCACTGTTTTAAACTAAGCCAGTTGTACGTTAAGTTTGAAATTTCAAGTGAAGCTTATTTTTTTATCGAAGTCATTTATACGTGTATACCTTCTGGTATTGTTGAATGATGAGGGAACACCTATGCGAGTAAGATTGTTTCCGCATCTCAAAACTACCGTTAAGCCGTAGTATGGGAAAAAGTCATTTTAGCCGAGACTGGGGGTCAAGTAAAATTACCAATGTCCAAACCGGTAGTTCGATCATAACTTATATGCGCACGAAACTCGGTACGAAACGTCCGGTAAAATTGTTTCGGGAATACACACATGCGTAATGCCAGTTTCTCTTGCAAAGAGAAGTAAATAAAATTAAAAAAACTACACTACACGCATAATTTATGTATAGAAAGGCAAAAACTTGTTATACCCATACAGAGGAAAAAAAAACACTATGCGCTACTTCGTTGAAAAAAAAAAAAAGAGCTTTTCCCGTGCAGAATTCATGGGCCAGCATGCGCGCAGTTAGTAATGCACCGAGGAGCGCATAAGTCAATCGAAGCGTGTGCGCGTGTGGCGACTTGGTTAAACGGAATTGCGCTCAAGTGAAACGGAGACGAGTGCAAAACAGAGTGTACATACAATACACTGTATCTCGTCAAGTCTCGGACGTTTTATGACAAGTTAAGAGTGACAGGGGGTACAATGCAACTATTTCCGTGTCAATTGAATTTTGCCTTAGATTCGTGGCAGGATGAGAAACTCGGATCTTTGAAAGCCCATGGTAGGAAAGGTGTCGTTTCTCCGTGTACGCGGGTATGTATAAAAAAGCGCGAACATCCACCTTTAGCCTCAGTTCGATGTTTGGTTGTTCGTTGGCATGTACCAACCTGCCGTTGGATACAAGAAGCGCTTATAGATGCATTTCGCGCGAGTACCTACTCTGGTTAGACACACTTTACTCACTATTATTGTATTGATATTATATTGTAAACGTGTAATTAAAATCGCATTACGTGAACAGATGGCATTATATTTTCGTAAGAGTTCGTTCAAGTATATAGATCGTTATGAATAAAATTTTTTATGTCCATAAGTTACGATTTTAACGAGAGATTGAACGCGAGTGCAATGAGTTACTCCGCGATAAAATTTTAAATATAAATGTACGAAATGTACGAAACATTTTAAAATCGAGATTTGCAGCTGAGTAAATTAAGCATTGAAGCGTAGATTTTTTTAAATAATATACTTTGATTCATACATCTTGAGATGAATCCGATGTGTATTTGTGTAAATTAGTAAAAGTTGTTTCTTTTTCTAAATAAATAAATTTAAAAAAAAAGTAAACCGGTACATTTGATACACAATCGAGTTTTACCATTCATTGCGCACATATATATCCAACATTTTAAAGTAATGTAATTTGAACAAAAAACAACAGATTTTCGCAAGCACCCTAGCGCTCGTTTGGCTGAACGCTCGTCCGGTCAACGGAAAGCCCAGCACGAAGGCGTGCAAGTACTGGTGCAAGAACAACGAGGGCGAGGGCTACTACTGCTGCCCGAGCGGCAAAAAAGACGAGCCAAGCAACGGTGGGTGGTCCAACTGGCTGGGAATGAAGGGCCGGCCCTGGGTCCACTTGTGGTCCCTGCTCCTGCACAACTCGGTGCCGCTCGCCGATTGGATTTGGCTGGACGAGCGGCACTTTGACGATCATACCCACGGCCTGCACGACGAAGATACGACCGGTTGCCCGAAAATACGAGCAGAGTGCCCCAGGAGCCACGAGTGGTACCGTCCACCCGAGCCATGCGCCTCGGACGACGATTGCGGCGCGGGGGGCCAGTGGCTAAAGTGCTGCTTCGACGTCTGCCTCGACCACAAGACTTGCAAGCCCGCCGAGTGGCACGTTTGATATTTTTACTCATCACGATGGTTACCCTCACCAGTTATATATATATATATTAATCCTTTTTCAATAAAATCCATCTTTTAACCGAGCGAAAAAAAAAAGTGTCTTCTCTCCCCCTGTATACCGATGTATAAAAAAAAGAAGAAAAAAAAAATCGTTTAAAATTTTTAAGTAATTGAATCGAGCATACGAGAAGCGTCTCTCCTACATATATATATAAAGAGTAGGACGCTGCACAGGAAACCATGAGCAATAATAAAATATGTGTATAGGTATATATGGCTCCCGAGGGAGATTAAAATATGTATGTGGGGGGTTTGGGTTACATCTGCGCGTCGGAAACAAGTTCGAACTCGTATACGGCGCGAAAAGTTTATCTCTCGCTTTCTTGTTTTTTTTTTTTTTTTTTTTCTTTGTTATTCCCTCCCAAGAGGAAGCTGGAATAGTCTACTCCTCCGGAGTCCCATGTGAGCTGTTGCTGCTGCGGATATTAGATTGAAAGAATACAGCGATAGCCTATATGAGATGTTTGTGCACAATATACACACTATATATATTATATAGATGCACCGATCAAAATCATGCTATGTATAGGTATAAGTTCACGAGAGGGCGGAGCGAGTATAGCAAGGATCCGAGAGGGAGCGGAAGGAAAAAAAAAAAAGGGAGAATGGAATGTGCGCGTATATAACATGAATTGGATGTAGAAGAGAGAGAGAGAGAGAGAGGGGGGGGCGACGAACGTGCATGTGTACACCTACATTCATAATATTCCTTCATTCAGCAGTACTCGCGCCTGCAAAACCTTGGCATGCACGTGTGGCCGGGGTGGTTACTATATATTATAATACCGTTGCATGTTATATCTATCGTTTCACGTCCCACACACGGGCAACGACACACAATGCGCATATTGTTGGACACTTTTGGAGCCAGGCACGTTTAATCTTTATTTTCTCTCTACATGTAACGATCTCTATACCATCTATATACCACCCTCCTCCCTCTACACTTACATATATAAATATTTCGGAGGCTGCTCTTCGTGCATCCAAAACGACCCGATGGTGCTCCTTCCTTCTTCTCCCATTATTCTGCCTTAGGTATAATGTAAATAACAATCATCCATCACACCCTCCTTTTTTCTCCTGCTCGATTAACGCCACGCGCGCGTTATTCCACCCCACCGCCGCACCGTACATTGTATAGGGTCGCTCTCGTTCATTCATTCATCTATACGTGTATATATTCCTGTACGTGCCGATCGATCGGCAAATGTATGGTATACGTATATATACAATCCACCCCCTCGTGTACATACCTCCCTCTGCCCAAATCCAATGAATGTACTTACGGTGGAATGGGTGATTGCGCTTTTTACGTGCCCATCACCGCCCAGCTCAAGAAAGAACACACATCATGAGTCATCCCCCTTTTGGGGAGCGGGGGAAACTATATATAATATAGAGTATAATTTTCTTTTTTTTTTTTTTTTTTTTTTTTTTTTTTTTTTCATTAAACCTACAACTTTTTGCGCTGTATACGTATACTTACATGCTATTGTACACCTGTGTATAGTATACGGATGGATGTGTATACTGCGACGGTACCTCATGTAAGTTGTATATGTATACATATAGGTAGCCGTCAATTACAATGGATATCGGTGTAGGTACGCTCTAATTAAAATTAAGGTCTCGGCTTTCGCTTCGCGCGCCAATGTCCCTCGCATGTGTATATAGGATGGAGGGTGTTGTATACATATATTGTACCGAACGCGAAAAACAATATCGGATTATATTCGAGGGTAAGTACGGGGTGGAGGAGGAAAAAGGGAAAAAAATAAGAGAGAACCTGCCGATGTATATATACGTTATACGCACGTGTATACATATGGGAGGGTGTCAACAGCGAGAAAGGAAGCACACACGGGAGAGCTGTGCAGCGTAAAAAAAAAAAAAAAAGGGGGAAGGAAGCCTTGGACACCTCGAGGCCCGTTTGCGAGCGAATGGCCAAGAGCCAATTGAAATTCAATAAGACTCTCGGGGAGAGAGCGCGAGTTTGCGTGGACGGACAAAGGGCGCAGGGGTATACCTTTACCAAACCCTTTCGACTCGCATTGTCGCATGTGTGCACGTAATGTATACGATATATTATATATGGGGCGTGTGACGCGCGTGGTCATTCGAGAGCCCCCCCGAGAACCATGTGTACCCACTGAGACATGGTGTGGGTCATTATTATTACCTGGGGGGGGGGAGGGGTTAGCCCGTGCGAAAAAAAAAAAAAGTAAATAAAATAATACCCGCGGGCGGAATCGAACGGGGCATCTGCGACACTTGCTGCGTACATGGGAGAGGATGAAGAGAAACGGGAGAAGAGTCATTCGAGACGCGGGAGCCGACGCGCATCATCGGAGCTCGGCTGGAGGAGGAAGCAGAAGGAGTAAGTAACGCTGCGGAGGAGGAGACCAAGTTTTGCGGTTGTCCTTCCCCTCGGCAGAGCACATCACACAATACCCATACACGTATATTTTTCGGCTGTGTACGATGTATATATAACCCTCGCAAGGCCATCCCCCATAGTTTCTTCTTCTTCATCTTCTTCCTGCGCCCTTTTTGTATAATATTATGTAGGTGTATACGGCTGGCGACGCCGGGGCGCGTCGGGTTGTCTTTCGATGAGGGGAGCCGACGAGCTGCTGCCGATGATGTAGATGTTTGCCGGTGTATGGGTACATGAGAAAATATAACAAAAAACACGAGAGAGTGCCCAGTATTATATTGACGTCCACATCACCCCAGAGGCAATTTTTGTGCGTTACGGAAAACTTGGGCTCTCGTTTTGCAGCTTCATCGCCGGGCTCCGTGAATTATTCATGGGGGGCCTTTTTTCCCTTTTGCTCCTTCCCTTCTCTCCGGTGCGTGTAGGTATATATACAGGTGATCGATCTCGGCTCGATTTTTAATTTTCCGCGCTCGTCGGTTGAAAAAAAAAAAAAAACACCGATTTCTTACCGATTGCGAACTTGACCTCGATCGGGCTGTTACCGATTTTTTCAAAAAGAGGACCGGACGCAAGAGAGCGGACCAAAAGTTGATAGCGGTCGAAGAAAACAAGTTATACTCACTAGTCAAAAAATAAAAAAAATAAAAAAAAATAAATTAATGGCAAGGGATCGAGAAAGGGGGAAAAAGGAAACAAGAGAGTGGGCGCGCGTCTGGAGGGGAGAGATCTGTTTCTCTCTCTTTCTCGCTCCCCCTCCGGATATTCCCCTCTGGTATACCACTCTCGAGAGAGAGAGAGTGTAGAGCGCACCAAGCGCAGCGGCCCACACGTATTTACACATCACCTCAGACGAGCGCGCGCGGTGAGATCGCTCGGTCGAGCTGGGAAAAGCGTGCGCGCCACGCGCGCTTCTGGTGTTACAATTATCAAACAAATTAAAAGAACCCGTGGGTGACGGCGCGATTACAAAAAAAAAAAAAATCGGCTCGTCATCGTGATACGGTAATTTAACGGAAGAAGAGGAGTATTATCCGTACGGGTGTGCGCGCTCGCGTGTGTCTATATACATACATACATACACATACGTATCGGTAAGCAATCGAGAGAGAGAGAGAGAGAGATCGGCAAGGGAGCGGGGCGGCGGTGTTTTACAACAAAGTGAAGGTGGAGTGCCGAGAAATCGCGAGGGAAGCGGAGAAGACGGAATTAATACAGGCATGCACGCGAGGTGCGGGCCTGGCGGCTACCTGCAGGGCCTAGCGCCGGTGGCATCCGCAGCCGATAGCTGACGACTGTCAAGAAAGGAGGATGATTCTTTACACGTTTTGCGCCTCTAGATGCTAGTCGCGGGAAAAAAAAAAAAAAAAAAATTACAAGGAGCAACGGACTTCTCCTGCTTTCTCGCACGCTCTGTTTCATACCGATTTTCCGTTGGCGTTAAATCTACCCGCGTGAGTGTACGTGCAACGAGTGCCGCTATATAAGTTTTGCACTTGGTGTTGGGTATATACGCACCAGCCTACGGATCTAAAGAAAATTACCACCGACACGTACCTATTACAATTGCAATAGATGGTGTACAGCGGTTTTCAAGCATAACTAAATACACATGTATATTTGCACTCGCTCCTTGTGGATTTCGCGCGTTTAACATTATTATATATAGTTATGCAGTGTCCATTGGTTTAAGAAGAGCATAGTAATAATTATACCAATTGCAAGAAGGAGAAGATAAAAGCCGATATTCACAATGGAGAAACCGGTGATGCTGCCTTGGCTGATGGTGTTGCTAGTGCACTTGGCGCGGCCCGGCGTGCAAGGTCGGTATCATTCTATACGATGGCACCTCATATTACTCTATAGTCGCTCGCTCTACTTACACCACCTCTTCTTCTTATTAAGAGGCATTTTATCTCTCTACCCTGTACTTAACGTATATAATATCTACATTGCGCGCACTGTCGCATTGTCGTGCACCGCGGTCACTTTAATTGTTATATAGTTATCTCGGCGCGGTACCGTTTCTTCTCCATCGTCTCTTTTACAATACACCGTATAATATATACCTGGGGCTGCCTACCCCTCATCGCTTTTTACTTAATATCCTCTTCGCCTTGATTTCTCTCTCTCTCTCTCTTTCTCTTTTCGCGGTACCAACGCAAATACGTATACATATAGTGTAGCGAGACTACCGTGTAATATATATCCCTTTGTTTTTTGTGCCTCTCTCTATCGGCCGTACATCTATCTCTTTGCCCCGAGACATGTATACATTAAGCAGTCCCGTCTCCCGACAGAAGCGAGCGAAAAGAAAAAAACAGAGGAAGAAGAAGAAAAAAGTAATAGCCGAGCAGAGTCGCAAATTGATCAAACAACTCTCTTCCGCGGCTCCGTGTCTTCGACCGCTATATTTCTTCATATTTTTAGTACACCCCCCACGCGTGCCACTGTATACTATATCATCTCTGCTCGTCCACTTGTTTCCCTTGCACGAGTATACATATAGGTATATTTATGCGCAGCCACCGGAACGATGTATATATATATCCCGTGTATAGTCCAACTGCGGCAGATGACAATACACCTAATGTACGTATGAGGATGGAGGAAAGAATAACGAGGTGCTTTTCGAGGCCCACGTATTTTATAATGTACACCCGTATAATTATATATATATAGGTGGCCGGAGCACGGATGAATGAACGAGCGGAGAGGATGAAAGGGGAGGGAGTGAATGAACGAAATTCCGAAAGCCGATGCGTTTCCACGAAAGGTGCACTATTCTCGTCGTCGCCGTGGTCCCCCGAGAGATCCAGCCCCCGGGTGTTTTGTCTACCGAAAAAAAAAAAAAAAATTTTTCTTCCTCTCCTCTCCTTCCGGCTTTCTTTGCATACTTTTTACCCGTGTGTTGCTCTTTGAGCGATTTATGCCGATTTAAAATCTACATTGTGCTTTTTTTTCTCTTTTCTTCTTTCGTTTGCCAACAGAACGGGGGGGGGGGAGAGATTAGCGGGAAAACTGATGAGTACATAATTACACCCATTGTCATCGTTACTGCATAAGTATATATACCCCGAGCTGTAAACGCTCTTGAGAAGTGAAAAATCAATGGGTCGGTCAATATAAAGACAAAAACAGCTATAAATCCGGAGTAAATCCTTTTCTCCTCCAAGCACTGATACACTATGACTTTGTTTTACGAGCGCAATAAAAACGGCACTGCTTTCTCTCTCTGACCGCTAAATGTAGAAAAAAAAAAAAAAAAAAAATGCAATTTCGAGTTGGCTGTTTCTTTAACGACAATTGTCGTCAAAGTGACGGGTGTGACACATGATTATCGCGACGGCGAGCCCGAATGTTTGTACAGTATGTCATACGCTGCAAGGAGAAAGAAGGGGAGATTTTCAGGTGCGGTGTACGCGAGCTATATTAAATTTCAGGGTGACGCGCCACGGTATACCTATACGCACAATGAGGCGTGCAAAAAGTGCCGGGCTTCGAAACGAGATGACACACGCGCGCTTTCGGAGAGAGTGTATAGAATAGGAGAGACCGGATATATGCTCTCTCGCAATGTGCGACGTCGTAAACTCCCTCTCTATTTTTCTGCAGCATCACCTCTATAACGTCCACCGCAAACCCATACAATACTAATTCTTTACACCAAAAGCCTCACCCCGAACCCTATACATGTTATAAGAGCTGCTGTTATATTTCTTTCCTTTTCCGTTCGTTTCGGCTCCTTGGTCTTCGTGTCGTTTTTTTTTTTTCGTGCTTCTTTTTTACATGTACACGTATATACATACGTGCCGCATTTTTTTTTTTTTTTTCGGTGCGTATCGACCGGACGGTCGGGAGCAGGAATGTCCGGATCTCGTTTGGAGAAAATTGACGGAGGTCGGATGTGGGCGTTCAGGTAGGTATACACAAAATACTGCAGGCAGGTAGGACTCCCCGTGGGGAGGATTTTTTTTTAAGTAGTAGGTGCAGTGTATAGCCCATATATATGCCTTTGGGGCCCCGCTCGAATAACACACGCATATAATGGACTTGCCCTCTGCGAGCGTATATATATATACACATGTAATAGCCGATCGCCGCTCGATCCCCATTATACGGCGGGTGAGCTTTCTTTTTCCAGGAGATGGTTTATTGGCGGACATTGTTGGGGGTACATTGGGCCATCACTTGGAAAAATTGGCCCTTTACCGGCATCGCATCTTGTATACTTAATGTATAGACGGGAAGGTTAACTTTATCGAGTCCGTAAATGTGGTTGCTCATTGAATAAAAGGAGAGAGAGAGACGCGGGGAGGGGGGTGGGTATATTTGCGAGTGAAAATATACGTGGTGGGGAGAAAAAAAAAAAAAAAAAAAAAAAAAAAGGTAAATAAAAGCCGTGAGAAAGAAGGAGCAGAAGATGCGACGACGACGACAACTTCGGCGAGAGAGAGAGAGAGAGAGAGAGAGCGAGAGAGGAAAGAGGTGCGGCAAGTGGGTGAACTGGTTTTCTCTCCCTCCCGGCAAAGGACTACCGAGCCGAGTCCAGTCATCCTAATGGGAAGCGCTTGTTTCTCTCGTCCATTATATACCCGCGGCTGTACACGTATATACCTTTACCTGTGGGCGATAAATATTCCGAGCGCGTATTTATCTTCCTCCTCTATCTCCTTCTTTTTTTTTTTTTTTTTATTTCTGTTGAAAAAGCAGCAACGCGGACGCGCGCCCATGGAAATATTAATCGAGTATTAATTTGCGAAATTTTCCGCGGATCCTCTTTGTGTCCGTCGATTCTCGCTCAAGACGATCGGACAGTGTATAGTTTTCTATACAAGAGAAAAAAAAAGAAAAAAGTACTTGCACACCTCGCTCGCCTTCTCATATAAATAGGATGGACCACCCAAGTCCAACTCTATATACCAAATACCAGTCGTGGTTATATTATGATATTCTTAGCGACACAGCCACATAGAGAGAGGTGACAACGACTCCCCCGTGAAAACCCCTCGTTAAGTTACACACTCTCGGCTTAATTGGCATCGAGGGGGAGGGGAAGGGGGAGCCAAAACATCCGGATGGAGTATCTCCGATCTGTCAATCTTGGGTTGATTTTCAATTCAGAGATACATCCACACCGTGTGTGCGTTTGTATAAAAAAAAAGCCGCTTCCAAAATATAAAAGCTTACGCGGGGTTTTTCTTTTCTGGTTTATTTTTCATGAAACATATAATATATACATATATCTACCGATATGGCAGGTGCGCGCGAGCGCGTTCAAAGTAAATCTCGCGTGACGAGAAATAATCCAGGGATGATTCATGCCAGGAGCGTTTCCTTATCTGCACCGCGGTCTGGCTCTCTTTGCGCGTTATACTTTCAAGAGAAGAGAAGAAAAAAAAAAAAAAAAAAAAAAAAAGTTGGGCGGGGAAGATGGGGAAACAAAAGGAGCCCCGCGAATTGATTTCGAGGGGCTCGTGCACGCAAGTACCGGAGTCTTCAATTACGAAATTAATTAAACGTCTTTCGGAACCTTGGTAAAATATAATAACGAAAAGCAATTATCTCCCAAGACGCGCGGTGCCCGCTATACATATACGTATATTATATACACATGTGAAACGAGCACCGGTGCGAGAGATAGTGAAAAAAAAATGTATTTTCACGTTTCGAGGGTGCGGGTCGAGATAAGAACGCGTGGGTCGTTACCGATTCCCCTCCCTCCCTGGGTATAGTGGACGGTAGGCATCACATCAAATTTAATTTTTTTCTCACTGGGGGGGCTGAGTGAAACACCAACACTGTGCCGATACTATATTTTAGACAGCCGAGCCGGAAGTCCAACCCTGTAGTGGTATACATATAGGGGTTATCGCGGAACAAGATCTGTGTAGTGTCTCCGGGAAAAATCCATCGAGAGGGGATATATGCCTGTCTTTGCGTGTGTACCCGCGCGGGGGAAACATGCACGTCCCCTACAGCGTTTTTATATCATATTATGTTATATTTACTCATATTATATTATGTGAGCATAGTACCTGCACATACAGCGCGAGTTAAATTCTTCGGACGAGTATTAAAAGGACATAATAATATAATATGCCCATGTACGATGAAATTAATAATAATGTTACGCCGGATTAGTCACCTGCCCTGAATTTTTCAATAATCGCTGAATCACTGTAATATTACAATCGTATATTTACACCCCGTTTCCTTCGCATGAGTTGACAATCTTATGTGCATATAGGTGTTTTACAATCTTTTAGGTCACTGTATAAGTATGCTTAATCTCAGTCGTGTCTTGGATATATTTATATGCGTTGTCGCGAAACTGCATCACATATATATATACGTAAAGATCGGCAACGACGTTGCTATGCAGTTGCGCGACTCTCTCATTGAAAATGGCCTCAAAAGAGGGCGAGTGAGCTCAACTTAACTGCAGTTACTGCATGTGCACACGTGTGTGCCTGGATTCAGTGTGCAAAATAAGTAGGTATACTTACACACTTACTGGCTGGAGGCGCTCTTTTGCGAAATCGCAGCTGCAGCAATTCACTCTTTCTCTTCTTCGCGTATATACATACACAGCACCTTATACCTCTTTTCTTCGTTTCCCTGCATAGGTGTGGATACAATATATATATACAGAGCTTGCCTATACATCATCATTAAGGCATCGGATATCGCACGAGGTATCGCGTTGTCCATTGTTATTGTTCGCAAAAATTCATATATACTCGCGCGCTCCCGGCTTACCTATACATATACGTGCGAGAGAAGAAGAAAAAAATAGCACCTCTCGTATTATCCTATGTAACGGGATATACGTGATATCGCGCCCGAGAGCACTAAGGTAAAACGCCCAATACTTGGACAAAACTGAAATTCAGACCGATACTTGGACAGTGGAAAATCAGTCATTGTAGCAAATAAAAAAGAGATATTTTAAAAAACGTAATAGATTAATATTGCTATGATTATTATTGATGATATACTTGAATTTTTAAAAAAATTTCAGCAACATTTAATACATGCGAATGATTCTAAATTTCACCGTAGGCGCCATAAGACTGCGATAATTTTTCTCCGTTTTCTATGATTTTGATAATAGGTAATGCTCGTTAAAATTAATCCAATGCATTTGTATAAATGCTGTATGGTATTATTTTACAACTTTTACATTAATTAACAATATTTCTAATGTAATCGTGGACAAAAAAAATTTTTATAATGTAAAATTAGCTGTCCAAGTACACCTCACGATTTCGTAGTAGTTGGACAGACGTGGAGCTCTTGTCCAACTTCAGGTCATAGGCACAAAAACGTCGTAGCCAGTACATGGACATACAATCAAAGTTGTTTACCTTTTAACGTAGTTAATCTTTTATGCGAATTTTTTAAACAAAAGTGTATAAAAAGTGAAGTACTTTGTAGAAAAAAAACACTTTACTAATCAGTTTTGTTGTTAAGGGGTGCACCGCTTTAAGAAAATTGTTTTTTCAACATTTTTAAAAGTTAACCTCCAATTCACTGTAAATACAGATGAAGTATGGGTTCTGAAAAGAGGAAAAATGTTTTTAAAAAAATATAAAATAATGAAAAAGAACAAAAGTGGAGGTCATACAACAAAAACAAAAAAGAAAAGTAAGAAAAATTATAGTCTTATTAAAAATAAATCTTAAATAACAAAATTAAAAAAAAAACAGTAAAATTGGTTTTACACTATCTCACTGATAGAATAATTGAAAAAACTGAGTACCGAGGTGAGAGCTTAATTGAGTTGGATAATTCGTTTGCTATTGAAGAGATGCAGTTCCTTCTAAAGAAAATTCAAATCAAGAAGGAGAAGTGCGATTCCTCACAATTGAAAATGTTGAAAATCAAAATGCACCCTGAGGGATTTATCTTGCATTTAATAAATTATTTTTGGAAAAAAGATTAATAATTTTACTTACGAATTTTACGTAATAAATTTGTTATTATTTATCCCCTTCGTTAACATTTTTTCGTTATAAGGTATTTATCTAAATACATACTTTAGTTTTAATAAGTACTTGTGCCTTATCGTAATTTATACAACTGTAAAATCGTTTAAGTTAGTATTGTCCAAGTACTGCTTTCCAACTTGTCCAAGTACTGCAGCATTGTCCAACTTTTGGTTTTCAAGGTTGTCCAACTACTACGACAGTCGAGAATGATTGTCCAACTACTCCGATAAGTTGACATGTTTTAAAATGTACGATAACTATTATTTAAGAGCTATTTTAAAACATTTTTTGTGTGTTATATAATCCTAAGGCATCCTAATTACAAGTAATTATTTAAAAAATATGGAAGTATTGCACATTAACTTCGGAATATGAGCGTTAAAATTAGTTTCGAAAAATCTGTCCAAGTATTGGGCGTTTTACCTTATATGGTGTGTATTGTCACGATGATTGGTGAGTGCCATTGTTTCTCCTTTTAAAAAATTTTTTTTTTGTTTTTTTTTTTTTTTTTTTTTTTGGAGGAACAAGTATAAGGAGTATTGAATTGTGAATTTCGCGTGTGTGCATGTTTACTTACATGGGATTTTGAAAGGAAAAAAGGGGGTTGGCGCAAGATTTTGTTTAACTATATAATATATAACTGCACATTAGCGGTGGGTGTGTACAATAGAGGGACAATTCCATCCACGGGGTGGACGGTCACGTATATATACCTTACACCCATAACAACACAAGTGTCGTAATATAGCGGGAGCGACGGCAGCAGCTGAGCGACAGATGGCACGTGCGTTACGTATAGTATACCTTGTACACAAAAGAGAGAGAGAGAGAGTCGGATAATTGCACGATGGCTTGATGATTGCGAAGTAATAAGAAAAGGACGTGTAAAGGTATATATATATTATGGGGGCTGGAGCGCATATTTATCAACAAAGCCAGGCGGCGCTCCGATGGGCATGTACGTATAGGAGAGGCGAAGGAGATGAAGATACTTATCCTACGTACCGAGGGAAAAATAAAGAAAAAAAAAAGAAGTAAGTGACGAGAAAGACAAAATTGAAAGATACACGGAACGATGGAGTCTCTCTTTTTATCTCGAGACTCGTGACTGACGTATGTTATAATCAAAGTGTATGCATATAAATAAGTGTGTGTAATATACATGTATACCGGTTATACGCTTTTCGATCCTTACCGGTTATGTGCGCTCAAGAGAGTATAAGGGGTGTATAAATTTAGGAGCTCTTGTACAGCTGATGCACGCGCCCGCCTGTCGGACGGTGATGTGTTCAAGAGCTGCAGAAAGAGAGTTGAGTGGCAAAGTATATATACATCACCGAGAGCCTTCTCCCTCATGGGCTTGAAACCAATGCGTTTGTCCTTCCGTTGGAGGTATGATCGGTAATTTTCATGTATTTTTATGACATAGGTAAAAAAAAAAAAAAAAAAAAAAAAAAATCGAACTAAAATTGGTGAGTCCAAGAGAGAGAGAGAGAGATCGCCATTGCAAATCGATTTGGAAAAAAAGGGGGGGATGGGTGGAAGGAAGAGAAGAGACGGATCAGAGGTAATTGAACGGGTAATGGAGTGGAAAGGCAAAAAAAATAACAATGGGAGGCGGAAAAGTGCGTGGACGGTAAAACAACAAGGGAGCACGATACCACGGGGCTTGGCGGGCATCGAGAGCGAAAAGAGACGGAGAGCAAGGTAAATTGGGAATTCAAGAGGAATTGTGTATATACCTATATAGCTGTATCTTACCGGCACGGCAGAGAGAGAGAGAAAAAAGGGTGGTCGGTGGCGGTGAGCGCGAGAGACAGCTGTTCGAACACAAAAGAGCGGAAGTTGCGGCTATACGCGCCGGCGCGTCTTATATACATATATACGCGTTCCCCGCGATTAGATCGCTCGCTCTTTCTTCTTCCCTATAGGGTATATATATATAATATTTTCGGGAGCGTCATCTCGGCTCTTTTCTTTTTTTTCTTCTTTCTGATCTTCCATGTTACGTGTGGTATAAGTATACACATTTGTACAAGGCGCACCTCTCCGCGACTGAGAAATAACCGCGCGCTCACAGGAACACCGTCATTATCATCCCGACCACCTTCTTCTCCTCTTCTCTTTTCTCTCTCTCGTCTCTTCCCCTCGTGTGAGAACGTTCCGCCGTAGCTGTGGCTCGTATACTCATTTTCTATTTTTTTTCTCCTTTCTTGCGGCCTGACTGAACCTCTTTTTTTTCCCTATACGCAGCGATTGTCTATTTGCCTTTCTATTGTACAAACGTGGATGTAACACTCGACCTGATGGCGCGAGGACGCTTTGTCGAAGAACGACGAAAATTACAGACCTCGGGCGGCGACACCGGGAGATATATTTATAGGTGATGGGTATAATATACACTTGCGTGTGCTCTGCAACGCCTCGACAAAATATTATAGTGTGTGTGTGTATACTTACAATATTATATTACGGCAGATAAGCGCGACAAAAGCCTCGATCCGTTACGAGACTTTGAGACGTAAGCACGTAAGCGCGTATCTTTTCAAAGAGATAAAAAAAAAAAAAAAAAGTACGTAAGTATATGTACCAAAAAAAAAAAAAAAAAAGAAAGAAAAGAAAAATAAAGTAAAGCCGATGTGACGCACCGATAACTAAAAGTAAAGTGTACATACGAGCGAATTCTTTCCTTTTTCCTTAACCAGAATAAACGCGCAAAAAAAAAAAAAAACTCGCGACTCGCGAGTAAAGGGCAAACGAGCGCGAGCTTATCCGCCCTTCCCCCGATGATGCTCAACAAGTGCACGTATATACATTACACTTGTGCGCATAAATTATGTTTAATAATTATAAATGCGGCGTACGTATGTATACATTATTGTAATAAGACATTTAAAAGTGTGGGAAAGTAGATTAAGCGTATATATACATATACATATAATTGGCCGAATGAAAAGTATATCACGTGTGTATATATAATACAGAGGTACAGCGCAGAGAAGAAGAAACAAATGAAACGCATTAAACCGGCCGGATCTGATGCAGCTCTCGCAACAACCCCGTCATTATGAAACTATACCGATGCAAATTACACGTGTGTATACACATACACACACACACACCGCCGAGTCAAGTATATGTACGGTATACGTATGTATTACAGATGCAGGAATAAAAAGTGAAATTCCAAACCTCGCCTGTCTGCCTGCTGTTGGAGAAGCTCGAAAGTCGCGCGAATATAACGTGCACGTGTGTGTATACCGATCTCTGTACCGATACACGCACGCATCCGAGATACATACCTATATATATGTATGGGTATACCATCCGCAGAGGAGGAGGAGGAGAAGAGAAAAAACACGAGTCGGGCGTGTGTGCGTGTATCGGATCCCTATAAGTATTATATGGTGGGCAAAAAAGCGAGAGCGCACTTCCGGTCTCATGCACCTACGAGAGGAAGCCAAGGGATATATTATATCTTCGGCCCACCTGTACGGATGAAACTCTCTCTCTCTCTCTCTCTGCGGGTTTCATCCGAACCGCGGCGGGCCCTGCATGGAGCAACCTGTACACATAAGCGCACTTGTGATCTCTCTTTCTTTTCGAGTGCTATATGCTTATTATACGCCATTTGGTCGAAACGAGAATCGGTCGGGCTTGCACGTGTGTGCCTCTTGGCTCGGATCGGGTTTGACGGTCGTCATCGTGCCGCTGTCAGTTTTTTTTTTTTTTTTCCTTTTTCAATTTTCTTTCTCATCCGAGTTCTCATTTTTTTACGAGGCTTCTGCGCGTCGTTAGTGACTTTGGGGCCTGGAAGTCGTTTTGTCTCTCGAAATTACACGTACACCCGCAAACCCTCACTTTTTTTTTTTTTTTCATGGGAAAATGTTTTGTCGAAAAATACATGTACCCGCCTGTGGATGCTCCGCAATTAAGTTTTGATTAGAGATTTCGGCCCCTGAGAACGAGCAGCCCAAACGGTATATACCTATACCTGGGAATAAACAAAAGCTTACTGCGCATGAAACATACGTTTTGACAACTGACAACGAGTAGATTGATTAAACGTGCATGAAAGCTGCAGGTGAAATACTGATTGTTGCAACGCGTATCGCAAGAAAAAAAGATCAAAGGTGGACGCCGCGCCATACTTGTTTGCGCAGAGCACACAAGACTTAATCTTATCAAAAGCCAAACAAGCTCGTCGAACGTGTATTTTGAATCTCGTGAAAAATCAAAACGAAATTCAAAGTGTACAAATAGTAACAAGAGAAAAAGAAAATATCAAATGGAAATGGTTTCTCCGGCTTTGTTATACTCACTGCTGCGAATATATAAATATGTATACAGGTACACAGCCACTTTGTTTTTTTGCGCGAGCAAGTATATAATCCCATCTTGGCTGGCTGTTCCTTTGATACCATGCACCAGCAGCAGCAGCAGCGACGGGGCATTAAGCGCGTCTCGGTTGGCTGCAGCCGCGGCGAGGCCGATTTGCAAAAAAAGAGAGCCCCCTCCCCCCTAGCTCTGTCGATTAAGAGCGTGGGATAATGACTGCGGATTTAGTTATTACGCCGTCCTCGTCGCTATACTTGCCTGTACACGGGATTCCATTTCTCCTAGGTGCACTTCCGCTTTTTGTGCCGCGCTCGTCAAAGTTTCTTTTTTCTTCTTCCTTTTTTCACTTGTTTCTCTCTTCCCCCGCTGGGTTTCCCGTTCCCTTCGGGTGCGCCTCGGAATTATGGAATTATAGGCTATTAACCTTGTCCGTGTCTTTATTCATATCAAATGATGATAAACAAAATGTGGAACAGGTTTGTCGACGATAGCCAGCGAGGAGGAGTTCCTGAGCAACGGGGCAGCACCGGCCGAGCAGATGTCGGGTTGTTACTTCTCGGCAAAGTACCAGGGCGAGTTCGTGATGCAGGTGCCGAGGGACGAGCCGGTTAAACGCCGGGCCGAGGACGAGCCGCCGGTGCGATACGCAGCCCTGAACATAACCTTCAACGCCATACCCGCCTGGGGCTACTGCTACCGCAGGATCGACGACAAAGTTCTACTGAGGGACAGGTACGCGTTTTATCTCCCACTCCCTCCCTCCCCCACCCCCAACTGTATGTACTGTAAATTTACAACAGCGTGTGGCAAACATTGCAGGCGAGGGGTCTACGACCACTGTATCCGATGCTTCAGGCTGGCGCGGCGCTCGGCCAACGTCATCGAGGTCTTCTCGCAGAGCCTGGACAGGTGTTACGCCAACGAGAGCCTCGCCGTGGCCTCCTGCCAACACCTCGACGTCAGCTCCATCCTCTACCGTAAGCGGCTTTTCGCCTCAGCAGGCATATACATCATTTGTATTGGTTGTGTATGGTATATAATTCAATGTTGTGTATGTGCGTCAGGTACGCTCGACGTGGGCGACGAGCCGGTGAGGAACGAGTTTTGTCCGCTGTCGGGCAAGTACCGGTACAAGTACAGCGTGAACTACGAGTACGGGGCCCTCGAGCACAACAGCGCCGAGACGAGGGACGAGTGCACCTCGTTCTCCTCGGACGTCGACAACTGCCCGAACGGCTCGATTCTTAATTTTCGCTTCCGGCGGTGCACCTTCGAGGACCACGGTACGTGTGATACTGCCCGATGGGCCCAAAATTTTTTTTTTTTTTGTTTTGTTTTTTTAATAATACGAGCTGTTGTTGACGCGGTAGACGCGACCTTCGAGTGCCTGGGCAGTTGGCCGGCTTCCCCGGGCGCGAGGGCGAGCAGCGACGCGCTCAGGTACGTGGCATTTCTGGACAGCAGGGGTTCAACGAGTTTTTCTGGGCCCGCCAAACGCAGAAGGCCGAGGTATCGCTGCGGGGTGAGTTGCTGTGGTTTAATACATCAGCCCCTAATTTTTTCCTCCCCTCCCCCTTTCATCGCCCGCGAGTGAGAGATAATAATGCCCGGTATTTCGATGGTAGTTGTATCACGTCGACAGCAAAACCGGAAAAACGTATCTGACGTTGAGCAGTGACTCGAGCTGCTCTGCGAACCTGCACAACTCGACCAGCGGCTACGAGAGCCTCGTCCTCAGCAAGACGACGACGCAGAAGAAGATGCCGGACTACGTCATCGATAACTTGAACACGTGAGTTTTGGAGATTTTTAGCACAATCATATATCCCATTAATTTGATATGAAAAAAAAAAAAAAAAAAAAAAAAATTTAATTTTCTCAGTCTACTATTGCGAATAGCGATGCATGAAAAAAATTTGTTCAGCCAGAATCAGTTGATTTCATTCTGAAAAAAAAAAAATTTACCGTTCAGCAATTCCATAAGAAAATTTTGCTGTGCAGTTTTGTAAAATAAACGCCAATTGTGAATGAATCGTTTGATAAACTGTCTCTGTGTGTATAGGTTTCCCAAATGGGCGCAGGGCGAGTGGGAGGAGACGCTCATAGTCAACGGGACGATGACGTTCAACGACTTGAACGGCTACAAGAGTTTTACCTTCGTCACCGTAGACTCGAACGACCAGGACGGCCGGTACATCGTTTTCTTTAGAGACCAATGGTAAACATTTAACGAGTTTTGAAAACAAAAAAAAACCATTATATATTTATCAAAAGTTTGTGTAAACATAAATGTATACTTTCCAGCGAACAAGAAGCCTACTCGTGCATGGTAATGAAGCAGCGCAGCGAGAACGTTTTGGAGTTCATGACAGGTCGGTACTAACACGTATATATAGGTGTACTGCCCTTTTTTTTTTTTTTTTTTTTTTTCTTCAAAAAAACACTTGTACATTGACAACGATGATGATGTTGCAACACAGTGACGTCCTCGAGTCCGGTGTACCAGCCGTATCTGTGCAACAACACGAGCCGACTGCTGGACCACGCGGTCTGGTGGACCCTGGCCAGGCTCGAACCCAGCGAGTCGGCTTGCCCGATAACGGGCCAGTACATCGGCCAGATAACGGACGTGCCGGGCACGTGCGCCGAGCTCAGCAGCAACTGCTACACGAGGCAGATCATGTACTACAAGGTCTACGGCTGCGAGACCGGCGAGCTCTTCGAAGGTGATGAGGCTTTGGATTGTAATGTTGTACAAGAGTACAAGTGTGGTATATGTAGCACCTCGAGTGTATAACAATCGTTTCTGTCGCGGCCAACAGAGAGGACGTACCTGTGTCTGGGCCAGTGGGAGGAAAAGGGCCTGACGTACACGTACACCATGAGGAACGACACGAAGACGCACGAGTGCTTCGTGGGAGCGATCGTCAGCGACGACGAGATCTACATAAAGGAGGCCGGCGACTACTGCCTGAGAACCATCGACCCGAGGACGGAGGGCATGCGGCTGTACAAGAACGGCGAGTGTTACGGTAACTCGTCGAGCCCGGCCCCGACGATACCCACGAAAACGACGACCCGACTGTCCACGGTCTCGATCACGACGCCCGTGAGGACCGTGTCGTCGACGACCGTGCGGACGACCATCACCACGAGGACGAGGGGCTTTGTCCTAGGTACTTACACGTCGTATATACACGATCGTTTTTTATGTTTGTCACCGTACACAGAGAGAGAGATTTAATTGTTGTTTTTTAGGGTCGTTCACCACGACTACGACGACGACGACGACGTCCGAAAGAACGACGAGTTTAAAATCATCGACAGATTCGATCAGAGTGAACGGATCGGCGATCGCGACGCTGTTACTCGTCGTTTGCCTACTCAATCGGCAGCTCCTTTGGTTTTACGCATCAAGAGAATGATGTGATGACAATAATCGTGATCAACGAATCAACCAATGACGGTTACAGGGAGGACGGGGATTTGTTGAAAAATCTCGCGTCGCCCTGGCGTACTCTTTAAGGCCCTTTTGTAAATAATTACGCTCAATTGTGTGTGTATACGAACTCAGTTATTGTAATAAAGTATTATGTAGAAATAATAAAATTTATACGTGGAAAACCCATCGAGTCATTTGTCACTGTACAAATTATCCATGAAACAAATACGAGCTCTGAGAAATTGTCGTTTCGTTTGAATTTTACATTTGCAATTTCTCGCATTACTTTCATTTTTCCTTTGTGAATCCCATGAGCATCCCCCCCAAAAATACAGCTGATGCATGCATGGTCGACGATAGCATAGGTGACGGAATGGAATCCTATTTACCTTCATCAACAAAATATGAGTATGGGTAATTGTCGCAAGGAAAATATACGATAGCAGTTCTCATAGGTCCATGGTCCGCCCGAACCAAGAGAGTATAAATTCAAAGTAAAGCGCGCGAGAGAGAATCAGCTGATCGATACAAGAAAATTATTCTCTGTGACATAACACGTATACACACTCTTGCACGCAATAGCGCATACGTCATCTCCATGGAGAGTCGGATAGTCAGACATGAACACAATAAACTTTCCTATAGGCGCCGTGTTGTCGAGATATATGTTGCGCGTTGTGGTACTACGATTACACGTATACCTCCGAGCGGAAACGCGGGCATTGTCAGTCGATGTTTAAGAGGCTAGCTGATTTGTTTCGCAGGCGCGTTGACAAAAACTTTTTCGCGGTTATTATGGCTGAGCAACAACAACAACAACAAGACGGACTCTGCTTTCTAGGCAAGCTGGATCGATACAACAGCGTCATCGTTGACTCAACAAAGGAGCCCTGTGAGCCAAACAACTTCCCGCATCGGCTTCAAGGTGCTTCACATTGACATTGCGCTACTTATGGTCAATGGTATTTTTTTTTTTTTTTTTTTCGTATTTTTTACAACACAGCAAGTGACTAAGCGTTTTTTTTCTGTTTGTTCCTCAGCCTCTTTGGATCAGTGGATCAAAGATAAGAAGAGAACGATATGGTTCAGAGTGGATATCGGTCAGAGTCACTGGATACCCGAGCTGACCAAGAGAGACTTCAAGTTTCATCACGCCAAGGAAGATCAGGCCACTTTGTACCGCTGGCTACCCAGTCACGAGAATTGCAACGTGCCTCCGTACGCCCACACTGTGCTAGGAGTTGGCGCTGTCGTCTTGAACGACGAAACCGGGGAGATACTCGTTGTCAAGGAGGAACACGGAATCGCCAATAATTGGAAATTGCCCGGGGGGTACGTTGAGCCCGGAGAAGATCTCACCTCTGCTGTGGAGAGGGAGGTTTTCGAAGAGACTGGTGTCGTTGCCAAGTTCAAGTGCATGCTGGCTCTCAGACACGCCCACGATTGCGTCTTTGGGTGCTCTGACATTTACACGATTTCATGCTTGGTTCCCACGACATTTGAAATCGTCAAGTGTAGTAGAGAGATTAAGGAATGTAAATGGATGAAACTCGAAGAATTCATGTCCGATCCAAATGTTCATCAAAACAATCGCCTGCTGGCATCCAAGGTGAAGGAATATCTGGATCACAGGATGGGCATCACCGTAGACAGTACCATACATCCAATCACCAAGAAGCCTCTGCGAGTTTACAGTTTATCTAAAATTTAACCCACTTAATGTTTTAATTACCTAATATATGTATAATATATATGTAATCCGTGCAATCAGCCTACATAGTTCAAATCGTCACTACAATTATAATTGTAATCTGTGATGTGTTCGATCACCGCAAAGCGCACAAATCTTTACTTTTAAGCTGTTGATGTTAAATTTGTTAATTTGATATAATTTGTACATTATAGGTATAGCTTTGAATACAACAAAAGTATTTGTACAAATTTAAAAAAAAATAATAATAATTGGTACTAACGGATTTTTACCATAGCTTTAGGTGTACCAGAATCATAATAAATAAATTTAAATATATTTTATTCGATGACTACTATGTAAAACAATCGCTCATCCTACCTTATTCAAACTCGACACGATTGACAACAACCAATGCGGCGGAACGCGGATCTAGCGAACCACGTATTTTTGGAGCAGCTCAGTATATACAGGTATATACCCGCACTGGACGTATGTAAGTATATACGTGTTGAAATTGTAGCGGTGTGTCGACAACTGGTAAACGACGACGAATAAAATATCCACAGAACCTCCAATCCTCATTGTCCTCATCCGCAGTACTTGCGCTTGAATAAACGACGGTGTTGGCCTTGTTGTGTTTGAGTAAACTCGATGTGACTCTCCGCGGCTCTCGGGGTACGTATATCCAAGCGGTAAACACAAACGGGGCAAATGAAGAAATCGCGTAGCAAGAGATTATCGACGTTCTTTGCCTGTTTTTCGTTTATTTTATAAACATATACTGCGGCGTTCAACGACGGGCCCCACGTCGATGCAAACATGAGTAAGATGTACTCAACCGCAAATCTTTCGGATAAGGAGCTCAAGGAGCAGGGCAACCGCCTGTTTAGTCTTCACAAGTACGAGGATGCTGCGAATTGTTACACAAAGGCAATCGTAAGTCGTGTGTGTTTGGGTGTGCAATTCACAAAAAGCTGGACCCTGGGTACTTAAACGATTGACTTTGTTATTTTCGTCAGATCAAGAATCCAAATCAGGCTCTTTACTTCACGAACAGAGCTCTGTCGTACCTGAAGCTCAAGAGGTTCGAATCTTCTTGTCAGGATTGCCGACGGGCCTTGGATATCGACGCAAATCTTGTCAAGGGACACTTTTTCCTTGGCCTCGCGCTCCAAGGACTCGAACTATACGATGAATCCATCAAGCATCTGCAGAGAGGTAAGTACCAAGTGGGGTGTTTTTTTGTTCTTTTTCTTTGTCTAGTCATTTTTTCGTTATCACAATGACAGGTGATAACATCCAGTGAATATTAAATGTACGGACAAGATAAACGCCGTTTATTTTTTAAGTGTGCATGGAACACGTTATGCGATTGATGTAGTTTTAATTGTTTTGAAAGAGCTTGAGAAGTTTAAGAAAAAATATTAAGTTTGTATGTAATGAAGTTTCCTCAGTTACCATCCAAGTTTTCTTCCATAGTAATTTTTTTGAAAAATACGTGCTGCTCGTCATTGTATTATAAATAAATAATGAATTTCAATAGTATTTATGCAAGATAAGCTGCAAATGATTTATTAATGAAAACTCATTTAAGTAATATATATAATTTCGATTTTAATGTGAAACATTCTTCCTAGTTGCTGATAATTACGATTATTTGAGATTATTTAATTAATAATGTTGCAACTTTTTAGCTCACGATTTGGCCAAGGAGCAGAAACTCAATTATGGAGATGACATGACTAGTGTTTTAAGACAAGTTAGGAAAAGGCGTTTCCAAATTAAAGAGGAGCAGAGAATCAATCAAGAAATCGAGCTCCAGTCATACGTGAACAAACTAATTATTGAAGATGCGGACAGAAGTTTAGCTGAGCTTCAAAAGAAAGAGGGCGAAGGAAAAGAGGGAGAGGACAATTCACACTTTGCAGATCTTCGTAGAGAGATTGAAGAAAAGCGAGACTCTTCCATGGCTCAGCTTAATGATTTATTTGCTAAAGTTGATGACAATAGAAGAGTGAGTAAAGTTTTTCATAGTTTTTGAAATTTTTACATTGTTCTCTTAACAAAGTTTGTATAACCATGTTTAATTTTTATAGAAACGTGATGTTCCTGACTATTTATGCGGAAAAATAAGCTTCGAAATACTGCAAGAGCCCGTAATCACGCCAAGCGGTATAACTTATGAAAGAAAAGACATTGAAGAACATCTTCAAAGAGTCGGTCACTTTGACCCAGTGACGCGAGTTCGATTAACACAGGATCAACTGATACCTAATCTTGCAATGAAAGAGGTGGTAGATGCTTTTTTGCAAGAAAACGAGTGGGCTCTTGACTATTAATAAAACCTTAGGCAAGAACATGAAAGACTCAATAAAATATTTTTAATTATAAGACGATACGTATAAGTATCTTAGTTTCGACTGTAATACTAATGAAAATGTAAAAAAGGCACTATATTTAGAAGAATATTTTTGTTTATAAAACAGACTACAAAAAAGTATATTTATAGAATATCTAAAACTACAGGATAGTTCTTCTTAATTAATTATTATTTTTTTTTTTTGAAACATCTTTATTGTGTTACAAGATTATACTTTCACGCTGATTGTTGTAATATATTAATTTTTTGCGTTTAAGTCTTTGATTTATAAATTACAATAAAGTTAATGAAATTTTATGACTGTGTGTGTACCAGTGTATTTTTTAAGTTTTCTAATATGTATTGATCAAAAAAATTTTATCTAGACTAGTTATTTTTTTGGTGATCTTATTGTTTAATTTTATATCTCATTTTACTTCCTTCTACAAAAGTTTACAGTATTCAAATTTGAAAAATGTATAGCCTCTCATCCATCAACTCCTTTAATTGGTATATAAATAAATAATAAATTGTATATAAAATAAATTCTCTCAGAGACGGTCTTATGTTTATATATACAAAGCTAGTTTATTTCTACGTCAACTCTTTTTATAAATTAATTTTTTTTCACTGGGACTCTTCAATAGAAAAGTTTAATACTATTATTACATACTCTTACAATTTCACGCGACTATTCAACACGTCAATTCATAAAAACTAACATCAGCATAATGAGCACAGTTGTATTAAAAAACAGTTAATACATATAAAAAAAATACATATTGATTGTACTACTTTACGACTGAAGAGAGTTTATCGAAAGCAGTGCAACTACAACGGCAAGGCAGGGAGGAAAGCACCAGTAATAATGGGCTGCATTAGATGTAGCGGATATCACCAGTGCCATCCATCCAAAACAAAACAATGCAACTGACAGCAATTTCGTTTTATTAGAATTAATAGGAGTCGTGGGTATTTTTACTAATCCAGAAGTTCCGAATGCAACCATGACGATCCAACTACATAAAAATACTTCATCTTCTGAAGCTAATCTCGTACTGTAACTGCAAAAGAGTTTGAAATTAAAAAAAAATCAATTATTTCAAAGGATGGACCACTGAAATATAGTGTAACATATTAGTGTGGTATATATTTACCTAAAGTTCTTTGCCCACACGAGCGCTGATGGCACAGCTGGTAAAGCCGCAAAGCACCAAAACAAGAATAGCAATATTTGATTGAAAATGTTCTGTCTGATAGAATCACCAGATTCGCTCTTCCCGTTTTTCTTCTTTTTCAATAAATTAAAGTGTCTCATTGTTGCCAACAACAATTCCTCCAAATAATCCTCGTACATTTGAGTCAGTCTTAAAAAATGTAGAAAAATAGATAGGAGCATCGCCAGAGCTCCACAAGTAGCTGTTATCATAGAGAGTAAGATACCAGCCGTTACGATCGGCAATTGATTGACCAATCCTCCAAGTACCCAGTCTGACCATGTGGTAGAAAAAGTTACTGCTCTGGCTAAAAATCTGCATGGTAAAAAATTTTAGCATTACGTGCCAAATGCTCGAGTGCACAATGAATGCCGAAAAATATTGCAAGTTGTGTTGTTACCTCACAGCAATTTTATGTGCTATTGATCCAAAAAACACTACCAAACAGCAAACTCCTATGGCCAAGATATGAAGGATGGCTATACCGACAAAACACTCGAGAACTAGATTCAAACTAATACATAAAATCATGGTAACGATTATTATCACACTGGTGCTCGTTTTTCTTTCATTATTACAGTCGATTCTTTGACCGATGGTCAAAAGGAGAAATCCAATGATTATAGGATAAATGAGGGTCCAGCGATCTCGAACCATACACGAAATTCTGTCGATCAAACCAGCCCTTTGCACGCGAATTTTGTACAAACAATTAGGGTCTAAAGTTATCCTCATTTCAGCACTTTTTGTCTTCATGGCGTGTAATCTTTGTGAATGTACCGTCTGCAATGTCATCACTCTTGCATCGTCATCCCTGAAAATGTACATCATAAGTAAATCCTATTGCATTTTTTAAAAACAAGGTAACGCGACTTACGTATTGGCGAAAAATTGAATCTGCCGAGATCCCGTTGTCCAAGGTTCAATTAATTCAACCATAGCATAATGTGGCTGAGTATTGTCGTAGCAAGTTGCATTTTCAAACTCCACCGATACCGCGTCAGTTATTCTATCCAAATAGACGTAGTAGCGGAGACTTCCGGTATCGGTAGGCCAAGCTACTGAGCTAACTCGTCTAAACCTTCCTCCACGCATGTATCCATCAATTTGGATAATTTGATTATCATCATCGTCATCGTCGTCTTTTTCCATGAAGTGTTTAATTCTTTGAGCCGGAACTTTAACAACTACATGAGAAACTCTTAAATCACGGATTTCGTTCAAATCCAAATCTACCGAGTATTTCCCAGGTTTTCTGCTTATGTCAGGAACGACTTTAGTGCGATTGGATAGATTCCAACCCCATGGGCTAATAATCATCGACAGCAAATTATTATTAATCTGTTCAATTCAATTGTAAATTTTCAACACCAATAGAGTACCTACCACACTTTTGAATGTCCGCGTACATCAGAAGCAGAACAGGCAAAAATCCAGTCCTTTGTTTTCAAATAAACAGCATCAATGGACAGAGCATCGATCGGTGCATTTAAACTGATCATCAGGTATATTGTACTAGGTTTCTTGGATTTGTCATTAAAATAATCTTTGCTTCTCCAAGTGTATTGTCGACGTAAATCTTCAATCCATTCACTGGGCTCGTTAGGAAAAGTAACTTTTTCAGAGTATATTACACCGGGTATATGCTTCTGAATGCTGTAGGGCTGTAAAATTTATATAACTTAGTAATGTACTTTTAAAATTAAAAAAAATTTTTCTTTACACAAGTACCTGATTAAAATGCCAATTGAAAGCCATCATTCTAACATCTTCATTGTCAGTAATACTAGGAGGCCTTAACGTAGCATTTACGCAATCAAATAAACATCTTACTACATTTAAAACAAACTGTTTACACCATAAAATATTAAGATGGTCCATCGATCTCCAAACTCCTGGGATGTGAGTTGTAAGTGCATTTAAATCGGCGTAGTCGTCAACTGTTTGAGACGAAGGAACGAGTATGTCTCTTGGACCTCCACCAATTGATATTACGGATGTGCCATTGCGTTTCAAAGTTTTCATGTTACTCTCTAAATTCATGTAATACTTATAAAATGTGTAATCTGGATAAATCGAAGGCATATGCGGTGTTGATAATGTTATTAAAATACTAACAACATTACTATTAATCTCAGGTACAAGTAAAAGGGCTCCTTTGGCAATGACTCCACCCTAAAATGCAGATGTAATTTTTTCATGTACTTATTTGGTAAATAAATAATGAAATTATTTTCATTTTTCCAATACTAACCATAGAGTGGCCTATCAATACAATATTTTTCGCTCTACCCTTGTAAAGTGAAAGTATTTTTTTTATACATTTAACAGTGTACTTGGCTTGTTCTTTCAATATCCCTCCGTATATACCGGAATAATCTTTGCCAAATGATATTGAAAAGTAATCAAAGTGAAATGGGGTTTTGTATTTCAAACTTTTTCTCAAACTAACCGAAGCCAGGGAACGTGCTGAAATATCCATGAAACATTCAGTGAGCCATGAAAATGATGAAAAAACGGTTCATGTGTTGTACAAAAACCTTGTTCGTGCGAGCCCGCGTTTCCAGGTATGAATAATGCTGGGATTCCAGTGAAGTGCATTCTTCTTAGACGTTCCGTGACGAAACCTTCTCCATAGGCAAACAGCTTAAATCTTGGATACGCAGCATCCTCGGATACATCATTTTCGCTATTCAAACTAATTCTCTGTTGAAATTCAAAAATTATCAGTTCAAGTTCAGTGAATGTCATAAATATTAAATGAAAATAATGTATGTACTCACCACGTACTGAGGATATTCAAACATGTAAGTCATATCGCATGTGTTATCCTCATTTTTGACAACATAACGAGTTGCTCCAAGTACATAGAGTATAAGAACCAGAAAAGACACAGACAACACTATCCCATAGATGACGGAGATTTTGAATAAATTCATTTTTCACTCGATTTACCACTTATACATACTAATGACTTTGAATTAATTTGTTACTTTTTATGACTCATGTAGGGCTAGGACTGAGGTTTTGCCAAAATTTCGAGAGTGAAGGTTAAGGGAATTAAAAAACACGAACTATTTTACGTCGATGATGACCGTGGCCAGCCGGTGTGATATATACTGATATATAATATATATGAAGGGGGTGACGGGTGACGGGTGACGGCGCGACGGGGGGTGTTGGTAACTTGGTATTGGAGTTGGAGTTGGAGACTGGTATAAATTGTACACATGTACCCAAGTTATCATATATTTATCAAACAGCCGGGGGACGTTCGTTGACTATCGCTTAAGTAAAAACTCTAAAAAGTATGTGTGTACAATATAAAAAAAAAAAAAAAGTATAAATACGTTTACGTAAAATGCGCCCTTGTAGAGGTTCTTTATGTTACATTAACTGCTTTAGATTACTTACGTTAACGCACCCATACACCCTATCTTTAGACTCTCTTATCTTCCAATAGAACTCCAATTGAAGGCAATGGTGAATAGTTACTTTCTTATTACATTAGTAAGTAATTGGCTTCAAGTTGTCACTGGGAAGCAACTGAGTTTACAGTTTGTACATACTCAGATTTGCTATGTATTATAAATAAATTAATCTTGTCTGATAAGATATCACTTTTGATTTTGTAAAGAAATAGAGAAAAAAAAAGATATTTTTTTTAGTAAATAGATTTAATATAATGAATTTCTTTACAAAAAGTGTGGAACATTTTGTGCAAAATTGTATAAAAAATTATCACGGTGATTTATTGGCAGGTTTATTCCTTAGACTCCTCTTTGGCCACATTAAATGGCACTTCGAGTTCCTCGCCACCGCAGTCTTCAATAGTAACAGGCTCAACTGGCTTGTCATTTGCGCCAGTTTTAGTGGATTCAATTTTCCTAACAACATCCTGTAAAATTACGAAACATCAGCTTTGTTTCACAAATGTGCCAATAACGAAAACGTTCAGAACAGAAAGCATATTTGAGTCTTACTATTCCTTTAATGACTTTTCCAAACACAACGTGTCTACCATCAAGCCAGGTTGTTTTTACAGTGGTGATAAAGAACTGAGAGCCATTAGTATTTTTTCCTGCATTAGCCATTGAAAGCCAACCAGCCCCATAGTGCTTCAGCTTGAAATTCTCATCTTCAAACCTGTCGCCATAAATGCTGGTACCTAAAAATGTGACACCAACAGAAAATTTTATATATCCGTTTTAACGTTAAAAACAAAATTGTTGAAGAGAAAACTTTTACCTACCGCCTGTGCCATCCCCTTTAGTGAAATCTGAAAAAAAAAAAATTGTCATTATCGCGGTATACCAATTTTTCAACTAATTTCAGTAAAACAAAGAATAAATTCCAGTAAACAAATAGTATTCTATGAAATATAAGAAACTAAGTAACATTTAATCAGTAGATCAATAAAAGTAAATGAATTTGCATGTCAAGAAAATCAAACGCTTGGATGAATCAAAATTCGAAGTTGTCGCTGAATTAAAATTATTAGACGGTAAAAAGAAAAAAAGGTTGTATCATACCTCCACCCTGAATCATAAAGCTCTTAATCACCCTGTGGAACGAACTGCCCTTGTATCCCTTGCCTTTCTCTTTCTTCAGTGCGAGTTGATAAAAGTTTTCCACGGTCTTGGGCACGGTTTTTCCAAACAGACCGATTTCTATTTTACCAATTTTTTTACCTCCAATCGCCACGTCAAACCAGACCTATACAACAAAAATAAATCATGTAAGCACGAGACATAAAATTCGCGCTATTATCTATACAGTGTCCAGCGATAACATTATATTAAGAATATACAATGGCACACAATATGTTTTATTCAACGCTACTTATGTGTTAGCTTTACAGCTATAGACTACATCCTCAAACAAAGGACACAAAAAAAAGCGCTATAATGACGACGCTACATAGGTTGTATGTAAAAAATAGTAGGCAAAAGAGAAATATGTTAAAATCCAACAGGTATAACGTACCTTGTGCGTAACCTTCGGTCCTTTTTTAGCGGAACTTTCGTCATCGGCAAACACGCAGAGGACGACCGCCAAGAGGCACGATACCAGGATTATCGCCTTCATGGCCAGGATGAGGTACTTTCGTCTGAAATATTCCTTCCAGCTGAACAACCAGTGCCTGTGGAAAATCGCCGTTGTCTAACTGATGTCGGCAGGGCGACGGGAGCCGAGTATAGCTGATGTGGCTTGCTTGCGCGCTCCAAGTCTCCGACGATTACTCCGAGAGAGAGAGCTTCGACACACCCCCCCCCGAAGCGATGAGTTGTCGGTTTGGATCAGGGCGGGAAAATGTTCAACAAGTCGAAGGATGTATGCACCTGTACACGAAAAAATTAATAAAGTATCGCCTATTGTTGCATAAGCAAGTATATATTTTGCGGACGGATGCGAAATCTCGTTGCTGAAATTCGCATGTACTTGATTATTACGCTTGAGGGGGGAAAAGATAAGTATATTTTAAAAAGTACATGTAAAGTTATTTGCGTTGGAACTCAGCGATTGGTCAACGAAACACCGGCCCCGATCGTATTCAATTTTAAAATAGGTGGCATCGCTAAATTACTAGCTTATCTTGGAAAACTCTGAACACTTTACCAATTTATTTATTTCTTTATTTTTTTTTTTTTTTTTTTCAAATTGAGAATTTATGTACTGTATTCTGTTTGCTGTGTATAAAAATCACAATTTGCGATGTACTTACATATGATTTTTTTAGTTTTGAAGTAAATTATTTGAACAATTAGGAGATGAATTTAGAAATACCTTACTTGAGTTTTCCTAGTGATTTTGGACTTATTTTTTTGTAATTCTATTTTCACGGAAACGTTTTTTTTTTTTTTTTTCAGAGATAAGCGACGTTGTCCATATGCACGCGCAATTATGACTTAACAAGTAAGTATACGGTGGTAAGGGATTAGAATGTAGATAAGAACTCATTTCACAAGACTACTACACGTTTTACTGAAAAATAGTAGTATAGATATGCGAAAAACAATCACGGGATGCTTTTTTGTTGATTGTAAGATTTTTTTTTGCTTGTACAACATTACATTGTTCATGATGTAAAATTTTTTTAATTTTTCGACCAGCGAGTCGGGGAATTTATAGTTATTTAGGAGAAAATAATACAAGGAAAATTTCTTTATTGCAAAAAAACATATAATGCATCCCAGTAAACGCATATAATTTCTTATGATCTTTTGAAGAGTCTTATTAGACTTCTAATGTCCATCTTATTTTAAAGACATATATTTCTGAGCTTTAAGGATGACATCTACAAGACATCTAAAAGAAAACTTAAGAAAATATGTTTTCCGAGCCATGACTGTGCTCGAATATCTTTCTGAGTTCTGCGGAACCCACTGATGTGATTGGCTGAAAAAGTATAAGTCACAGCTAGATAGGTACAGCTAATTAAAAAAATTTTCCACCACTCGAATGATGATTAATACAGGAATACAATAAACTTTAATTTAATGTTGTGTACGTTATAGTATGTAAATATATATTTTACACATTATACTTATATTGTGTTTTATTATATTACACTTTATACAATTATCTATCTTTTATCATCATAGCAGCTAGGTAATTAAAATTATCAATAATATTTTCTTCGTTGAAAGATTTTTTTTTGCGCCCACTGTAGTGCTGACTTATACTTTATAGGCTACCTCGCCAGAACCTTCCGAGTGCCCCACAAGATTATTGATACTGATATTTGATATATCAAAGTCCACTCTTTGAAGAATCTCACGTATTTGCTCCTCCCTTCACTTTTTACAAGGACTCTCAAGGCAGAGGAAATCCGAGAGGTCTGACCATTCTGCTCTTGTTTGGGCAGTGAATGCTATATATATATATAGCCTGATATTTAAATATAATTAAAGGTACTGTTTTTTATTGTTACCATGTGACAGTGCATTTTAACCATATACGTGAGTTTGTTAGTTTGTCGCGGTCATCAAGCCTTTAGTAGATTATCTAATTGTTAAACAGACAGTGTGAATAACAGAGTGAATCGGCAATTTTTGAAAATAAACCAGTTGTTTGATTTTAACGTTTTAAATACTTACTCTATATTTTCTGTAAATTCAAGGTGGATCTGAATAATAATGGATAGTGTTGGTGTTGACGCTGCTTCTCCGCCTCCTGAGGAAAATAACTCGCAAGCTGATTTTATCAAGCAGGAGCTGAACTTTGACATTGATCCCAATGATCCCCTTACGCAAGCTAGTTTGAACGATCATCCAGTGAATGAGTGGATGGACATACTAGGCAATGGTCAGTTAAGGAAAAAAGTGGTTAAACCAGGCAAAGATAACACTAGGCCTAACCGATTGGACTTGTGTATGTTAAGTTTTACTGTCAAATTGGAAGATGGAACGATTGTCGATGAAGCAGAGGACCTTATTGTTCAAGTTGGAGATGTGGAGTATACTCAGGTAATTTTATTTTATGTTGTTGAGAAGCCATCATCTTCCAAACACTGTTTGATCAATTTACAATTAATTTGTACCACACAGGGACTGGATTTAGCTTTGGCATTAATGGAAACAGAAGAGGAAGCCATTATTGAAGCAGAAGCAAGATTTGGTTATGGCTCGCTAGGAAGACCTGCAGTAGGACCTTTTCCAGAAATACCTTCAAACGCAAAACTTATTTATAATGTGACGCTAAAAAGAGTGGGAATTGAGCCTGACATTGATACATTACCTATTAGTAAAAAAAGAGAGATCGGGTACGTTTTATCATATGTATTCTGGTAGAGTTTTTTTTTAATAATTATACATAATATTAACTGTATACTTTTATAGAAATAAGAAGAAAGAAAGAGGAAACTGGTGGTTTTCTCGTAAGGAATATACCCTGGCAACCCAAAGTTACAGAAGAGCACTGGATTATCTTTCTCCATCTAGTGAGAGTGCCCCAGAAAATGAAAAATCTGAAAGAACAGAACATGTGTCTGATGCTGATTTACAAGCTATCCTCGAGGATTCACTAGTGGTACACAATAACTTGGCTGCTGCACAGATGCAGTGCGAGGCGTACGATGCTGCTTTGAAAAGTGTAGAGAATGTTTTAAGATGTCAACCTTTAAATGTTAAAGCACTTTTTAGAAAAGGTAGGATAAGCGTGAATTAATCGTTACGAAACAATTAACAATCCTGCAATAACTTTTCAGGAAAAATTTTACACGTCAAGTTGGAGCATGCCAAAGCTGTTGCAGTTTTATTACAAGCCTTGAAAATTGAACCTGACAATAAAGCAGTTCAAAAAGAATTGGAAGTTTTGAAGAAAAAAAGCGCTAAAGATGCTCAGCATGAGAAAAATCTTTACCGTAAAATGTTAGGAACTACAAATAATAAAAATAAAAGTGAATTGAATGTTAAAGAAACAAAAAAAGTTAGCACCAAAGTGACCTGGAGTTTGCTCGGTGGAACGATTGCCGCGGTTGTTGGGATTGTTGCTTATAAATTTATTTCATGATTGTTACATTTTCAAACAGATAATTGCTTCTTTGCGCATTTAAAACTCTTGTTAAAAAAAAAAAACAAGTAAAATTTTAAGGCATTCCATTGCACGGTTTAATTTAACTGCAGGATGTGTGTTGTTAATTATTGTTATATTTGTCTGGTAACTTTGTATACATCTTTATATTCAATAAAAAAAAAAAAAAAATTAAAAACAGTAAATATTGATTTTTTCAATTACGATTTTTAATAACGAAATAAATCTAGTATTTACAAAATTGATCTTACAAATTTAAATATTATATGTGTATATATATTTAAATATAGCTCTTCTCATTAAAGTGTACTAAATCATAATGACAATGTCGAACAGTAGTGCCTATCTATCAAGTTACGAGCGGTTTCTGCATTTCCTAAATAAAAATTAAAGTCAAGATAAAGTTTATTCATAAAACTTTTGTTACCAATAAAGTAAAGTTACCTTGTTGTAATTCGATATAAACAGCCAACATGATTACATGTATAGGAATGTCAGAATTTGGTCTCCTTGTATTCCAAATCTAACAGACGAGTGTAAAATTAAAAATTTGTATATTAAACGAAACAATCTTGAGTATATATTCTGATCCAGTGACTTACCTGTTTTAATACCTCTGTACATTTATCTAACTCTCCGCGAATTGCATAAGCAACTGACATGTTGTACTGGAGAATCGCTGTTGCAGAAGCCATATCTGACGGATACCACGAAACTACATAAATTCAATTCATTAACATGTGTTTTCTCTAGCGGTTATAAATAGTTTTATTAGTGTCCTTTACCTTTAGTAGGTTTTTGTTCAATGATTTCTTCAATAACTTTTTCTTTGTCATCACTGATTTCTTGAATCGGAATATAAGTAGACGCATTAAGGAGTTTTTCGGGTTTCAAATACTCCAGCGCCTCATATATTCTGTCCAAACATATTAAACTCTCTGCTGCATACAGATTTCCAAGCAAACGTTGTGCACCTGGTAATTGCTTTATACTGAGAAGAGATTTTGAGTATTCCAGTGCTGATATGTAATCGCCCAAGCACAAAGAAACATATGCACTAGCCGTTAAAATACTAATTTTTAAATTTAAATGTTCTACTACTGTTTGTTGACATGGTTCAGTTTGAGTATTTGAGTTTTGATTCGAACTGGGATTCATCATTGAAATATTGTTAGCTGTTGAAAAATTAAAAACAAAAAATTAAACCAATTAATGTAGATGAAATAATTGGGATCATAGTCCAAGAATATCTCATTACCTAGTTTTGGATTCCCTGCTGTTGAAAAAGTTTCTAGGAAAATTGGATGATGTCTTTCAGCCATTTTCTTTATTCCTTCTCCTGCAGGAAAATTTGTCATAGGCAGATTTGTTTCTTCATATTTTGACTTTGGTAGCAAAAAAAGTGCATTTTTAAGACACAGCATTCCATATTCTAAAGTCGGCTGAGGTATTGCAAAAGATAATCCTTCATACCCATAAGTGTATGTTTTGGACATAGTGTTATTTAAAATAAATTTCCTATTAACTGTACAATTTTCGTTTTTCTCCCCAATAATTTTAGTAACAAGATTTTTTCGACCTTCAAGAATGTCTACATCTGCTTTATTTGACTGAAAATAAATAAATTTTATCTAGAAATAGAGTCACTAAGAAATTTCGCCAGAGATTTTGCCATTTTATGATCCAACACTTACAGGTTTGTGACAAATAATACAACATTCTGCCATCCTCAACCAAAGTCTTGATTCGTTGTGAAACTGTTGGGCAGCCTCAATAAAACAATCAAAAGCTTTTGCTGCTTGCCCTGAATACAAAAAGCTAACTCCTAGACTGTACATTAATTCATAATGTTTGCTTTTAATAAGAGCATGAAGCTGTGGTTGGGGCTTTATATTGTCTGTATTTTGCAAATTTTCAACAGCTTTTTTATTTTCATTAATAGCAGCCTTTAAATAATAACTGGCTAAATTTGGCTTCCCCAAAGCAAAATGTATACTAGCCATGTTATTGTAATACAAAACTGGAATACACTCACCACTAGTTCTAATATAATGGTCAAACAATTTTAATTTATAGTAAGAAATTTAGAAATTTTTTATGTATCAAGTATTTTATGACTCACTTGAAATCTGGAACAGACTTGTTGTCGATGGAGTTTAAAAGTTTAATGGCTTTTTTGAAATTTTTCCTCAAAAATTCGTGATTTGCTCTCATCAAGATTGTCGAGGTAAGCTAGAAAAACAAGTCAGCAAATAGATAAGCCATTCCTGAGATTTATGTAGTTAAAACTCTTTGAAGAACTCACAGACATAGGTAGCAGACGAGAGACCAAATTAAGTTTGAGTTCATTCCTGTAATTTTTCACTTGAAGCGTCTTCAGATACACTCTGAGCTTGCACTTTAACAATTTTATCTTAAAATCTGTATCCATGGCAGAGTCAAAATTGTCCTTCTTCTGATCTTTGTCCGCTGCCGATGGAGATGCTGCTGCAAAACTTGTCACAACTTTGGCAGCAGTTTTAAGCGAAGCCTCTTGTTTCTGGTTCGGACTCTGTTCACCCAAAGTTGATTTGACAGCGTCAATAGCACCAGCTGAGGTGAAATGATTTTCCGCAAAATGAACGACAGCTAGTGCTGTGTCCTGCTTTCCAAGGGCCAAGTGCAGCTCGATGAGTAGCAGGCAAATTTTATGTACAAAAAGTTCATCTGAAATAAATAAAAAAAACATAACGGTTAAACGAACCGTGTGACTTTATCCTCAAAAATGTCAAAGTTGTGTGTATGTAAGTAAAAAGAAAAAACAAACCCATGGGCTCTATGAGGGAAAAGAGCGAATTGGCGATTTCGAGGGCGGCGCGGTACTGTCCCGCGTGATACATCATGACCGCCTGGTTGTAGTGCAGGACGCTCTTCTCGAGGGCCTCCGTCTCCTTGGCGCTGTTGCTGATCCCCTGGAGGCTCTTGGTGAGGATCTCGACCCTCCTGGCATCGATGCTCTTCTCAAAGTCGACGATCAATTTGTTGTGGGTTACCTTAAGGTCATGAGGCCTGAGCCGCTCGAGCTGGCCCAGGATCTTGGAGCACTCCTCGTAGTTGCTCTTGTTGTACTCGTGAAGAGCACGCTGGGCGAGCTCGCGCTCCTGCTCGTTCTCCTCGGGTGTGATGCCGGACAGAGCCTCGTGTGATGCTGCTGGAGCTTCGTCTTTAACGATGCTGTTGTTGTTCTTTGCGCTGTTCATTGTTTTTGTTAATGATGTTGTGCCCTCAAGTAAAAAAATCCGTGATATACTGGTGATACTGCGACAAAATTATTATAAGTAACAGATGATTTTACACGCACGCACATCGAACACACAACGCGCTCCACTATATAGGGTCAGACTCAGACTGAACTGCTTGAACGACTCTGTCTTGTCTGCTCATGCTCATTCAATCGCATTCAAATGTATATATAGGTATATAAGATTGTGAATAAATAATTTCTGATTTCACGTCCCAACAGTTTAAAATGACGCATTTAATTGTTTAACTTTGGAACCTTTTTTAAAACTATTGTTTTCTCTTGAATGTGTTTTCACGTAAAACCAATAATTTTCTTGGTATATGGTAACATAAAAGAAATTTTTAAATAATTTTTTTCTCTCTTCGGCATATGCAAAACGCAAAATGTGAAAAAAAAAAAAAAAAAAAAAAAAAACACGTCGGTGTAAAACAAGGTTTTCATTTAATATATTAGTACCTATGGATCCGATTATAAAAATATACATCATAAGCTCCATGTGAAAATGCCAATCTCAGTAAAGGGAGAGCTTTCCGAGTTTTTAATTCTTTAGTTGATTCGCAGTTGTTTTTAAAAAGCTCTCTGTCTGTTACATATTTATGTATGTACCTACAACAACATACAATATATTGTAATATGTACAACATTGATGACAATGTGACGTGTGATCCTAAAAAAAAACTCAGGAAACTTCATTTTTCGTGAAATGATCTAAGTATATTTATATGAATGTATACTTTTGATACAAAAAAAATTTTTTTCCGCCCTCGGGTGGTTTTGGGAGGCTGGTACTTCCTCGGGCGAAAAAGCAGTTTTCCGGAACTCGTTCGAAAAGTCTCCTTTACGAACCTCGTTACGCCTCGTTAAACCTCTCGGTTCGCAAACAGAGACTTTTCAAACTCGTAGGAAAACTACTATTTTTTAAAAGGCCAAAAGGTAAGGGTGAGATTACATGGAGTCTGGCAGTCTGCAGACTGGCAGAATCGCGCTAAGTTTAAATTATGTTTAAATTATAACATCTCTGAATAATTTAGTAAAATAAAGAAAAAATTGTAATTATTGTCATAACAGAATAAAGGCTAAGTTACAATCAATTTTAATTGCAATAAAACGTGTCAAATATTATTTTATAACTTTTTTTATAGATTTATGTTAACATCGCACAGTCGGTCAGTAGGGTCACTGATGTAACCTGGTATGTATAACAATATGTAACTGTGACAAAACGTTTTTCGTCGCCTTTTTTTTCATAAATATTAGTTAATACAGAAATGCAAATGTATTACGATAATTATTTCTTTGCTAACGTAACAGGTTTTAAATATTAATATTGACATATTTTAAACTTAGCGCGATTCTGCCAGTCTGCACTGCAGACTGCCAGACTCCATGTAACCTCACCCTAAGTAGAAGAGTTTTTTTGTTTTTTTATCGTACCCTGAAGAGAGGGCGCTCTATAGTACAGTGAGTATACTATAGCTGTATACTGCATATATAGCGAGTAGCGAGGAGATAAATGTTCGTATAGGCTTATAGGCTATTCACAAATGCTACAATACTCATCAGCCTATTGGCCTATAACTCTACAATATTTTACAGCGAGATAAAACAACATGTTACGTCATACTACACGTGTTAAAAGTGTTTTTAAGAGGACGACAAAAACCTTTAAGAAATTTTCATTTCTGTAAAGGTTACAATATTTTTTGGCTTGACTCGTCACCGCGAACCGAAGACTTGCCCCGCGCGACCAATGTTTTCACTGTTCTCAGTGGGTGTCTGTGCGCGGGCGGGGAGAGTCGACGATCGACGACAACAACTGATTCGCAGTGTCGCAGTTTAAGTTGTATACATATATACCTATATAGGTTTATTAGGGTCTAGCTGCACGTAGTAAGTACTTGATACTTCGCTTGCAGTTCAGTTCCTAGTGTTCCTACACGCTCGATTACTTAACACACATTTATTTACCTACTTTAAGAGATAAGTAGTGGTATACGCGCAGGCAGACACGAGGCGCGTGGGGGCGAAAGCACGGGAAAACCGTGTATTCTTGTACAACTTGCAGAGGTGATAAGAAGCAAGTGAGCGTGTACAGTGCAGTACCTACGCGCGTGGATGTATAAGTTCTCGTTTTTGAGTGTACAATTGTGCGTATTTTTCTATTTGTATTCCTGCCTACTTATCGGGAGTTTTTGCAGAGCGTAGAGAGAAGAGACACACCGAGGAAACCGAAGACTCCGAAAGGGAAAAAACGTGTGCCCGATGGCGTCGACCCGTCAAGCATTACTTTCAACACGATTTATCAATTGCTGCACCTGTTCGATTATTTCGTCATCGATATTTACAAGTAGTGCAACAGTAGGTGACGATGAATCCCATGTGACGACTGTTTGTTTATTATTGTTGTCGAAGTGACTGACGTGCGCGCGCGAAATAAACATACATCCAATAGTGTACCCGTATACCTCTACTCAAATACCTGTACACCAAGAAAACGCATTTACTGTTTTACTTATTAAGTACGATACTACAAGAGGGAAATATAAAAGTAATCCTGCATACAATGGACCCGAGCAGCGTCGAGAGGGAGTGCAGCGCGCTGGGCTGCCTCTTCCAGCAGATCATCCAGGACATGAAGGTCAGTTCAATATTTTAGAGCTCAGTCTTGCACTGTTACAATACAATAGAGGAAGAGAGGTACCTTACATACAGTACCCAGAGAAACGTGATCTTGCATTTAGTGAGTTATTATATTATTAATACTGTGCACTCGCTCTCTCTTTGAAGCAAGAGTACTGTGTATTGTGCGTTCGACGCGCTTTTCTCATTGTTCCTCTCCCCTTTATTCAATGAAAGCGAGGTTGTAAAGACGTAATTCGGCACAATTGGCACAACGCGCTTCCCTCGGATTTTCTCTCCCTTCACCGTCCCCTTTCCACTTCCTCACCGCTCTCTCTCGCTCTTTCTCTCTCTTCTTCTTCATGCCCGTTTTTCCCTCTGCATCCGTGTTCTCTTGCTTATATGTGTTACACCTCTATGTCCACCTCCGCTCTCTTACATCCCACACACGTACATATCTTTTCTTTCGACACTCAATGACTATTATTATGATATGCTGATTTGTAATTTAAAAAAAAAAATGAAAATTTTTTTATTGCAGAATGGTGCCCCTCTGTGGGAGGATCTCATTTCCAAGGCAACAAAGTTGCACACTTGTTTAAAGTGAGTTTTCATCACTACTGCCATTGTTCTGTTTACCAAAACAAGTCCTTTAAATGTTTAATTTTTCACCTTTCTTTCAGAGCTGCAATTGTAGCTATTTCTGCATACCTAGAAGCTTTTCAGAAGATTGCCGATGCTGCAACTAGTGCCAGAGGTACGGATTGTTGAAAAAAAAATCCTCTTTTCAATTTATTTGTAAATTTGTGGACTTTGCTTTTAAATAAAAATCATGTTTTTAGGAGCTACCAGAGAAATTGGAACAGCCCTCACGAGAATATGTCTTAGACACAAAGCAGTTGAAACAAGAGTAAAATCCTTCACCAGTGCTATCATGGATTGCCTGGTGATACCACTCCAAGAAAAATTAGAAGATTGGAAAAAGTCATTAGTTTACATTGATAAGGAGCATACTAAGGAGTACAAAAAGGCCAGAACAGAGTTGAAAAAGACATCCAGCGATACTCTGAGATTGCAAAAAAAGAAAACAAGAAAGGGCTTGCAGGGGCAACAGATTTATGGCACACTGCCACATGGCGTTAGTCAAGCTAATGCCACCAATCTTGCTGGTGGTGATGGTGAACTGGGAAGACTGCTTGAATCCTCGGCTGCTATTGTTCAGGAGAAACGTCAAACGTTGGAGGAGACAGAAAGAAAGGCTGTGAGGGCTGCTCTGCTAGAGGAAAGAGGAAGATTTTGTCAGTTTGCCAGATTTTTGAAACCTGTACTTGTAAGTACAGCAATCGCTCCCATCTGTACAAAAAATATAACCTGGTGTGAATGATTATAAAATATAAATCTCTTTGTATTGAAAAACAGGATGAAGAAATCGCGATGTTGATGGAACTGACGCATCTCCAAGAAGTCGCGGATCAATTACAAAAGCACACTACGTCACCCCAACAACTTCCACCGGCCTCCGAACAGGTGATAAGTGATATTAAGGGTCGAGATGCTGCACAGTGGACACTGGCTACCCCGCCATCAAGCCCATCGCTCTCCCTTGGCTCACGAAAAAGTTCCATGTGCTCAATTAGCTCCCTAACGAGTAGTAGCAGCGGCTCTTGTAAGAGTCACCCTAGCCCGTCTGCTGGCCATCCTTCGTCCGCGTGGCACAGATCGGCCTCGCAACAGGTAATTTTGAACTTTTGTATTTTTAACGCAAGCAGTGTATTTAATATTGTTCAAATTTTTTATTAAAATTAATAGTTTTGACAGTTCCTAACAGTATTAATTTTTTTTATTCTTTAAATAACTGTTTCTGTAATTATTTTATTTTTTTAATAGTATTATTTTGATCGTTTTGATTAATGTATATTAGAAACTTGTGTAGTTGTGAGATGCAACAATCAATGTTAGATGTTTGTAGATTTTAATATATATGGCATGTTTAATACACAGTAGTTGATCCACTTTTTGGTAACTTTTAGTCTCACAGCTGTTCATAACGCGAGTTTGAAAAAATAAATAAATAAATGATGAAATAAACGAAAGACGTCGAGTTGGCTGGTGATGCAGCGGGGAATTACAACTGCTTAGCGTTATGCCTTTCTTTCTTTTTTTTTTTTTTTTTTTTAATGTAGTCAATGTTGTGTATGATCGTTATAGCCATTCTGCGGTTTGGTGACTCTACGTTACCGTCGTTTCAACAACTGTGGCTCTCGTGATTCTGGCTTCACATCCCTTCAAGAAAATATTTTTACACAACCTATACACAGAAAACAGGTACGGTGTAGCGTAATTTAGTGCACGACTGCTATACGAAAGTTTTTAATTTTCATCAGAGCAAAAAGTTTAGTCTCTATCAATTACATACAAACGATTGTATTTTAGGCCTATTTGTGGTAAAACAAAAATGATACATTGATAAAAAAAATCAACCTTCCATTCCCTTTGTTTTACGAAAAAAATATCTTTTTTTCTCTGGTGATAAATACAAGCAGCTCGCTTTTCATGCAAAATTGAAGCATTTGCACAATTTTAACGCTTATTTCCTCCTATTACTCACTATAAACACGTTTTTAATCTTGTCTGTTTTTTTATTTTTACCATAGTATGAAAAAATATTACGTAGTTAAAAAAATCTTACAATACTGTAGGCGTCCCAGGCTCCTAGGCCGTCAACCACATCGACTTGGCCTGATCTTCAACAAGAAAACACATGCAATGCGCAACACAATTCGCAAGATCCTAATGCAGCGGGTGACAGGCCTCACACAATTTCTTCAAGTACGTTGAAAAAAAAAAACTTGGATAAAATCAATAACAACTTTTATTCCAGAGACAATATGATAAGTTTTTTTAAATTATGTTTAAAGCGTACGAAAAGGGCCATCAAAGACCAGCTCTAAGCGCGTACACATTTCAAGCCCTGGATCAAAGTGGTTCTTGTCAGAGTCAACCTGCTTCCCCAGTTTCCACTTCGACTGTCAATGCCCAGACAAACACGTTAAGAATACAGCAGCGAAAAAATAGCAGTGGAAGTATAGGCCGCGAGCGACCGCCCATTCCAAATCGATGCTCTAGTTTGGAACGACCGTCTGTACCCTCGAGAATTGATTCGGCAGATACGTCGAATGTTAGACACGGTCCAGACAGTCCTAGAGCAAAAAAATTACCCATACCAGCACATCTTGCCAAGGGTAAATCATTTGAAAAAATGTGTTACTTTAAAGTCAATTGTACTTATTTAAGCACGCGTTTTATTAAATTTTTTTAGAAATAGCATTCCATCAGCCTCTGCTGTTCCAACAGCCAATGTACGTCAATATGCACGAGCTAGCAAATTTGGCAGCTACCAAGGCCCAAGAGATACTTCCACCGCCGCCTCCACCCCCGACCGTGGAAGGCGACGCACCGACTGAAAGTGCACCCACCGCCTCTATGGAGACAAAGACTGAGACCCTTGTGACAAATTCGAGCGTCGACAGTAGTGGCGAGCACATAGTTGTAAGTTCCATAACCCAACGCAGAGGGTCCCTGCAACAGACGAGCAAACCTGCGCCACCAATGCGTCGAGTTTCCGCGATTGTTGCTGAAAATTTCGAAGAGCGAAGCGGTGGTGGCCATCACAACGACAGCGACCTCGAAAACCTGCCACCTCCGCCAGCGTTCTTATTGGAAGGCTCTTCTCCTGCATCGAGTGCTGCTGGTAGCCCTGCTTCTCAACGGAGGTCTATTTCCGTGTCAGAGACGGTGAGGACGCTTACGGAACTGCGTCACACACCAGCCAGTCCATCCCTCTTAAGGCGCAAGATCGCGACTCAGGCGCAAGTTCACGCTCAGGTTCAAGCCCAGGCTTCTAGCACCGGTGATGAGAAGGCTTTGGCCCGAGCCAGTAGCAGTGGCGCATCGGCTATCAAACAAATCGCTTGCTGTGCCATAGAACGAGCGAGCATGGCCATCAGGTAATTTTTCGGGTTTTTGCGAAAATTAAATTAAAATGTCGTAATGTGATTTTTAACGCATGACAATTTTTTAACGTAGCAATGGTGGCTCTTTGGACCGTAAGTCAAATCTCAGTCAGCGAAATGTTCAAAAAGTTGTAGCGGAAAACGAAAGCCACCCAACCAGTCAAGGGCCGGGAGGAGTCGCTTCGAGTTTTATAGCGGTATTGAATGCCAAATTCACAAACAGTATATCTTCGACAAACAGTGGTAGTGGCTCGGCTAACAACAGTCCTAAACCAGTAAGAAAGTTTTCCATGGATCAACAAACAAATCGGAATCCAAAAGCGTCGAATGAATTCCTCGAGACATTAAATGCCAGGCTTGCGGAAAAGCAGCAGCAGCAGCAGCAGCAACAACAACAACAACAGCAGCAACATCATACCCAGCAGCAGCAACAGCAACAACAACGAGTAAATCAGAGTAATATAAGTTTAAGGTCTGCGAGTGTAAGACGTATCATGGCGAGCCGCATACCCATCATTGATCCACTTCTAGTAAGAGATTCACTAATGGATCAAATCCGAAAAGGTACGTCACTGCGTAAGACTAATGGTCCTGACGATAGATCGGCACCGAAGATTTTTTGAAAAAAATTTATTCTTTCCAAGTAAAAAGTTCAAGTAGACAATAATCGATTTTAGTCTGTATGTGAAACTGGTAACACCTTTACTAAACACTCTATACATTTATTATTTATAATATTTTCTATCGTAAGTATGATTTAAAAAACACACTAAGCAATAACTCGATGATTAAAATGTGACCAACTTACCCACATGCTCAAGTGAGTCATGAATCATTACTCTAACATTGTTTATCGTATATACTTTTTTTCATATAAATCAGTTTAAAGTGTTGATTCAAGTATTTTAAATATAACTTATTTGTCAACAATGTAATACTTTTGTTTGACGTGTTAAGGGATGGAATTACTTTATCACAGACAGTAGAGATTATATATTTGATTTATAGTGTAGCTTGAAAGCTCATTTCTACTCGGAAAGAAGTCGAACTGTTAACGTCCATATCAGTGCAGCGGACATGAGCGTAAAATTTTGATTTACATCAAAAAATAACAAAACGCGAATGTTCCTCGTCTGCTGAGAAAGCCTGTCCATGGCAGGATACGTATCCTTCAATTCATTTTTCTTTTTTACTTCATTGATACTTTATGTTATTTTACTTTTTATTGATATATTTTTTTTTTTTTTTTTTTTTTTTTCATAATTACTCATTATTGCATTTGAAACAAGAGACTGAGCGCGTGAAAATCGACGATTCTGGTGCAAAAATATTTTGTTTTTCTCGACGAATAAGCCCTAGTATTACTTGTGCGACCATATATTTGCGTTTCTTTGCGTAATATTCCCTGCTGAATATCTTCTAACACTGTATAATTAATTGTATCAAACTAAAACGCAAACGAATAAACGAAAAAGAAAAATATAATGAAATTGGAAACAATGCACGGCTTGAGGAATGTAAAAATTTAGCCGCAATGACAGCCCGTAACGTAAATTGCTCGCGTGATATTAACCAAATGTAATTTTTCTAACAAACGGTATAAATTATTTAGCATATTGAGGCTTCTAGGCAAGCGTATACTTTGGACATGTAAGGGTTTAAGCTCCCGTACATACCAACGCATCCCAATTGACCCTTTTTTTACTCGAATATCGCATAGAAAAAAAAATCCAATACAAAACGAGCGCGTAATCCTCCCCCCCCTATTTTTGTATGATTTTCATAATAAAAATAAAAAGAAAGCGTAATCTCATAGCGTATCCAGTTTTCCTTGATACTTACACGCTTCTTTTTTTCTTACGCATAATTTAATCTGCGAGAGGTATAGAAAAGATCTAGCTGTTTAGTTGTTTTGGACCAATATATATATATATATTTTTTTTTTATAGAATAAAACTTTAGTTCCGTGTACAAAAACCATACGCAGTGTACTTTTAAGTAAGCTATAACTTAACAGAGTAGCATTTTTATTTACGAGAGAAAAATATTGTAGCTAGAGCTAATATTTTTCAAGATACGATAAGAAAAAAAAAAGCAAATCAAAATTGAAAAAAAAAAAAGAAGAAAAACGTAAAAAGATGTAAATTCATTTAAATAGTTGTATATGTACAATAAATGTTTGATTTGTCTCTCTTTCTCTTGATACTACGCGTATTTTATCGAGTTTGTCGAAAAAAAAAAGTATTGTAATTGTTGTAGTGTCACAGCTACCGTTTTTGTACAACTCTTTTATTGCGCTTCTCTTATCCAAAAAGGAGTGCGTCCAGTTTCTTCCTGTTCTTTATATATATATATAAAAAAAAAAAAAAAAAAAAAAACCATTAATAACAAAAAATAAATATATATGATGTTCATGTACACGAAGTTCGTATTATATATGATTGTAATATGAGCAGATCTAGCCTAGTGCAAAAAGCAGAAATTGTAAAAACAAAAACCGTGCGACGTCTCGCGAGTCGGCGATTCGCCTATTAATGTAATATCGATAACTGCCAGTTTAACCGTAGAGACTTTTATTCGAAGACAATTAAAATGACTGTATCGAAGACACCGACTGCTTATAACTTGATAAATATATACGCTAACGAAGAAGAAAAAAGAAAATATTAACGAATAAATAACTATAAGGGAAGAGAGAGGGAGAAAAAAAAAAAGATAATACGAACGAAATAGAATTGCCGAGACGCCAGACGGGGCGACCCGTCGCTTGGCGCGCGTACGAATCTGCTGTAAGAGAATAATCTATATTTAATGTAGTTACTCTAAAGGATGTTGTTAATTTGTAATAATACCGATTACTTGTGTGTATGTCCGATGTTGTCTGCAAAGGGAGAAGGGAAATGTTTTAACGAGCAAATAAAGAGACATCCGAGTAATCCAACTCTGGACCTTTTTTTTTTTTTTTCTTCTTATACACTTTATTTTCTCGATCTCCCTTGTTATACAGTTTTTCACACCACATGTGGTTTCTACATTATTACAATACTCTTGTACACAACTATAGCTCGAGTATATATTTATACGATACGAGTGCAACTTACAACGTGTAAGAAATAAAAAAATAAAAAAAAGACCAGCCCAAGCAAACGACCCTTCGAGGGCATACGGGTCCTCGTTCGTAACACACGGCAATGAAAGAGAAAAGGATCTACGGGCCGCCTCTGGTTGCAGCGAACAACGAGCAGGCGCGCCTAGCCCTTTCGATCTCGCGAGGCTCCCCGACGACATCCGTCAGAGCGAACATGGCACTGTCCTCGTCGAGCAAAACTCTCGCCCTATCGGTCGCCTTTGAGTAATCCCTAGCCTCCCCCGCGCCGAATATCAAAGCCATTATTCCAGCTGAAAGTACATAATTATACCAACGATTAACAATTTTCATTATCCGGCGTACAGGGGCACTTACGCTTGTCGAGCGGCGCACAGGTGCACTCGGATTTCATCTGCAGCTCCATCGTAGCCCGGAGCCGGCCGGCGTCGGCTGCCTTGCGGGGACTCAGGTCAAGGAGCAGCCGGACCTTGCGCGATCTCCTCACGGCCACTTTGACGACGCTCGTCGACGAACAGAACAGGTCCTCCACGTCCGCGGGCAGTCCATCCTCGCATCTCGGGCACGAGACTGCTGTCCCGTTGTCGATCCGCGGCGTTGACACCGTCCAGATCGGTTGGCTCGTCGCTGCCGTCGTTGTCGCCCCGGATATAATTTCGGAAGTGTTGTTGTTGATCGTGAAGAAGGGCCCGGGCACGTATACCGGGACTGGGCCCTCGATCCCGTTGGGCGTATCCAGCTCGTGGTCGACGTTCACAAAGACGGGAGAGAAGCCCTCGTCCACCACGTCGAAACTCGCCAAGATCGGCTTGGCAGAGAACAGCTGCTCCTCCCGTCCTCCCTCGGCACCGCTACCCTCGCCCACTGACACGCGTTTGTTAGAAAAAAACAAAAAAACAAAAAAAATTGTCACGCTGTTATTTCAGCAAGAAAACTATACGTACGATCCGTCGTCGTCGGCGATGGCACAGTACTCCCTGGTCTCTGAATCACCTGCACCGTGGGACCGATCTTCTTCTCCCTCGTGACTTTACCAAGGGCTTGGTCGTCGACGTGCCTGGGAATCTCACCCGCGGACAGCTGGTTGTTGAACTCCTCGTCGCCATCGTCATCCAGGTGCATTTTTCTCGGCATCGGCTCGTTCGTTTCGTGTCCCGGTTTCTCGCTATCGTTCTTCTTGACGCACGGGTCAACGAACCTGTAACTCTGCAACAAGCGCCGACGCGTTCGTGATCGATCGATCGATCGCAGTGAAAAAAGCTCCAACTTACCGTCGAGACCGTGAGCTCTTGCTGATAGTAGTCGTAGAGCTTGATGTTGCCGGGCTCCGCGTTGTCAACCACGTTCTCGCGAACCGCCTGGAGCGATATGCACGTCTTTTGCGACGTCAGCTTGTCAAAGTAAATGACCACCGTGTCCTGGTTCTCCTCGAACCGCTTAACGCCTGGAACCGTGGATTGGTCGTACGTTTAATAATCACAATTCCCTTTTAGCTCATGTGGACACAATAGTTCGTGGGACAGGTACCGGTAGCGTGCTCGTCGAGCAAATCGTGGAGACTGCTGCGCTCGGGCGTGAAGCCGGTGACCATGCCGATCTCCAACAAAGCCATGTTGCTCTCCTCGTCGGCGAGCTTGTACCTCGCGCAAACGTTGAGCCTCTGAAGCGAGCACCGGTCTTGGGGCTGGTTGCTTTCAAGGTGGCCCACTGTCGGCACGCTCTCCGAACTGGCCGTCAACTCGAAGGCCTCGGATCCCGTGGCCTTGGCCTTGTTGTACCTCAGGCTACTCTGGGCGCGTTTAGGAAAGAAAGTCGTGAGGCCACTTGACATTCGCGCGTTGTGGACGAAAATCGAATGAATTTTTAATAAAAGCAACGATCGAATGAGAGAGAGAGAGAGACCTGTACGAGCAGGCAGCCCTCGCCCTCGGCGAAGATCTCGAGACTGGTCGGCACGGTGGGCAAGTCGATGCGCTTCAAGACCGAGCGGTTGTCCTCGTCGATCTTGTAGAGCTGCTCGAGGTCAGTGGCCGTGACGAGGACCGAGAGCTCGGTCGTGCTCGCATTGGCCATGGCCAGGGCGAACTTGGTCAGGGCCTCGAGGCCGAGGATCGTGTCCTGGGTCGAGGTGAAGCCACCGGCGGCGTTGCGCTTGCCGGAGCACAACCAACGCACGGCTCGAAGCGCCTCCATCAGATTTGCCTCGCCCCCGAGTTTCAGCAGCGACAACACCCCGTAGGCCGTCATCTCGACGCTCAAGCTCAAGCTGGGTCGGCTCTTGTCCTCCCACCAGACGAGGTTCTACAGAGAAACACGGTATAAATAACACATCCTGTCATTGGAGGAAGGGAGGGAGAGGAAGAAAGAATGAAACTTGCATTCTGACGAGAGGCGCGATTCATGAGAAGCCGCAAGCTCTCGTTGGCCCTGGGATGCTCGAGGAGGGCGAGGGCGTAGGTGGTGAGGACGGCGCTGTACGGATTGTCATCGGTGGCAAAGTCCTCGGACGCGCTAGCCTTTTCCAAGCAGTAGAGGGCATTGTTGACCAGGGTGTTGCTCGTGCTCAGTGGCACCCCGGACTCGAGCAAGGATATCAGCACGTAAGCGGTCAGGGCCGACGAGCCCTCCTCCCGCAAGCCGCCCTTCATGTCCTTGTGGAAAACTTGCCCGACCACGGGGAAGCAGCCGTTCTCCAGTTGCCTTCTCACGATCCACTTTAATTTTGTTTTGTTAGAGATTTGTGATAGCATTCGTGTATTACACGTGTAATACTTTATTTGTTAACTATCGGCGGGTGTGGTGAAGTAATGGAAAAAAAAAAAAGAAAAAAAAATACCTTGACACTCGACTTGAGGTCCCTCTCGTCGATCTGGATCATTCCCCGGGCTTGGGCGAACGATTTCACGACGAATGCGGTCAGCCACATGGATCCGCTGCTCCCCTCGTCCGTGGGCCCAAACGCCGAGTAAGAGCCGTCGGGGTGCCGGTAGTTCAGCTCCCTCTGATATCCTAAAATCCAAAGTGGCCACAATTATATCACAGCTCTGAGAAACCAAAAACAATAACAGAGTTACCTTTGCGCATGTTATTGAGAGCCTTGGCCCGTATCTCGGAAGCCTCGTGTCTGCTGATGGCGTCGAGGTAGGCTATCGCGTGGATGTTGGGCACGAAGAGGATCATGTTTTGCTCACCACAGCCCATGGGCAATCTGACCAGCTGGTCGAGGTTGTCGAGCGCCGGCCCAAGGACGTCACCGATCAGGGAAACGTGGGCTCGTACGCTGCCTTCGACCACGTGCTCACCGGATTTCGGTAACTCCAAATCCCACACCACGGACGAGTCGTCGCTAAAGTCCTTTGGGCAGAGGAACGCCGACTGGCTCACCTCGATCGGAAAACCCTCGGCCTTCACCAGCACCGGCTTCACTATGTCGTCCCTGCTCGTGTTTGTTTTTTTTTCGTTATAATTAAAATAATATGATTTTCTTTGTCACGTCTCAATAACACATGTGTAATAATGAGTGTTCCTGCCTCGTGTAGGGTATGTCTTTGGGGCCGCAGTCGTGGAAGGCACTCGAGTCGACCTCCGCCGAGACGCTGATGTTCAGTTCCCCCAGATCCCGGGGCAGCAGTAGAAACTCGTTGACCACACTGTCCTTGCTCGGCACGCAAAACTTGGCCACGGACGATTGATTGCCACTTGGCGCCAAGTCGAGGCCGTCGTGCTTCAAAAGTCGGATGGCAACGGGTAGCGGGTGGTGCATGTAATTGAAGAGTTGAACCTTGAGGTGCAGTTGCTCGCCGCGTTTGATGCTGTAGGGTAAACTGTAGTCCAGGAAAAAAGGTTGGAAAGCCGTTATCTGACTCGGCACGCCGATTCCCAGGCCCTGCTTGCTCGATATACACACGGCCTTGCCGATCCACTCGGTTATGGTGTCCGGTAGCTTGCGCTCTATCGTTGCTCTACCCTGATTTCTGGTTTTTTTGTTTTTTTTTGTTCATTAAATACAAAGTTATACTTTAAAGAATGTAAGGAAGCAACAAGCAAATACTCGGTAGGGATGAGCTCCCAGATCCAAGTTTCCGGAAAGTAAGATCTGACGATGGTCGAAGTCTGTAGTTCGGCGGACATGGGGTCCACCTGGTAGCCGGTGTCCTGAGTCGCGGCCGTTGACTCGGCGAGTACGTTTCCTGGCGCGTTGAACTGGAAAGCCAGGGGCATCGCCTTGACCGCCTTCAACATTCTGTCTGAGGAGCATCAACCAACATTCCAATGTTACACAACCACGGCGGTTCAAAGGAGAATGTAATTGTAGGGACAAACAAACATTTTAGCTCACCAGGCTCGTCGATGTCTTCCTGCGACATCGGGCCCATCGACGACCGACCCGGGCTCAGTCGCCAAGGTGGACAGGGTCTCGATTCGAGAATCAAGTCGCTCATCACGACGGTCCCAAAATCCTGCGTGGATCGATCGATATATAATTGCACCTGGGAGAATGTGTATACATGTATGATAAAAATAATGATTTATTGTTGTCCTCACGTCAAAGGCCTGAATGGCGTCGACGTAGTTGGCCGCAAAGTTGTACGTGACCGAGTGGCGCTTTTCCCGAGCCGCGGTGGCAACGGGTTTCGGCAGGTGGTCGATCTCCTCCTGTTCCTCCTCGGCGCTTGACTCCTCCACCGATTGAGAATCTTTGAAAAAAAAAAAAAAAAAAAAAAAAAAAAAAAACAGTCAAACAACCAACGCCAACACGCGTATGATGGGATGAGAGAAAGTTCTAACTGGGGGCGCAGTGGGCCCAGCTGCTCTGGAGGGGCAGCGTCTCGGCGGGCAGGTGGAATCGCTTGAGCCGGTTGAAGACGCTGTCGGGTTCGAGGAGGTGCGGCTCGGCGGCAGGACCACCCGACGACGACGACGACGGCACAAGGAAGCGCGTCGACTTGTCGACCGCTGAGATACCGCAGAGGGACATGGGCGCGGCCTCGAAGTGGAACTGGGCCATAGAGCCGGGTCTCTGTCTGCTTTCGTGCCAAGTTATCTTGACCGGGTTGTCGAAGCACTGGCCGACCTCGATGCTGTGGCTCGAGCTAACCACCTCGTTGTCCGGTCGCACGTAGTAGAGCAGGAGCGACGAGACGGGCGCCATGCTCGCTGTTATTTTCACACTCAGTGGGAACCTTTTACCCGGAAAACAAAGTGTTGTTAATAATTATTGGTGGTGATAAAACTCGGCGCGTGCACCTGTTAACGACGAACTGATCGGTGGGCGAGGATGACTGATCGCTCTTGGATTTTGGGTTGTTGGCGCCGAGTACGTTGCGAAACTCGGCGTAGTCGAGAAGGGCGTCCTTGCGCGGCTTGTACTTGACGTGGCCAAACACGAGGATGTCGCTCTTGGAATTGATCGAGTAGTGGAAGCTTATGGGCTTGGCGTCCTCTTGCGCCCCCAACGGACTGGTGTACATGACGTTGAACGAGTACTTGAACAACAAAACTCGATGGTGATTTCCATTTGTTTTTTTTTGTTTTTTTTTGTATATATTTAACATATCTGTGCACCTTTTCTCCGCAGACGACCGGTTGGTAGCCACTGGTCACCATGAGATAGCTCGACGAGGGCGAGTACCAGGGCTCGACGTCTATGTACGCCGACGGCTGATCCACAAACACCTAACGGCGCGATACAATTTGATCGGTCTACAGTATACGCGTGTAATAGGTACAAAGAGGAGAAATCATACGGTGGGGTGGAGTCAACTCACTCGCCAGCGCTTGTTGTCGTAGTACTTGTTCGGATAGTCGACGGCAGTTGCGACGAAGCTCAGGAGAACGATGCTCTTGTGCTGGGGGGGCACGATGAAGGACAGGAAGCCATCGGCGTCGGCCGAGGTGAAGTTACGGCATTCGACGACGGACCGCTGCCACTCGTCCTTACGGCGGATCCTCAGGCAGACCTGGATTTTCTCGTTCGGTGCCGGACTCGAGCCGTCGGGTTTCAACACGCGCAGCTTTAATAATCATAACAACGCGGGTGTTCAATTAAGTATACGCCTATCCTCTAAGTTAGACATTTTTCAACCAAGAATACAATCAACAACTTAAACCCCTGCAGAGGGAAAGATATTCCGTGATCATAAAATATGAAAAAAAGTTTTTGTTTTTTTTTTTAATCGTGGGACTTTGGCTATTGAAAACGAATAAATAATATCCTACAGATATGGATAGGAGAGTCGAGTGTGCGTACCTTGCCGTGGTACGGTAGACCGGGTTTGAAGTATCTCGGGGTGTGGGGCGCGAACTCGAGCTTGAGATGCTGGTGCATCACGAGGGACCGGCTCGTCCCCGTCTCGACCCGGCCGCTCTTGGCCTCGGTAAAGTTGGCCAGGAGAACAACGTTGTTGGGTGCCACCTTCCATTGCGGCAACCCAAGAACTTGGGCACTCACCGTGTAGTTCGTGCAGTCGATCGTACCGTTGAACTGTCGATGGATGAGGTCGTTAGAGTCACAGGGGTAGGTATGACATGATCACACACGCGTGTCTATTACCTGCTCCTCGTACTTGATTTCGGCGATGGTCTGCTTCCTCTTCCAGATGGGGGTCTGGGGGCGCAGGTTCAGCAAGAGCCTACCCTTGACCGGCTCCCCGTAGCTGTACCTAACACAGACCCTCCAGGTGACCTCCGTGGCGTCGGCGAGTATGTAAGCCGGGGCGCCTATCGTCACCTGGAAACGCGGCAACACGTACTTGCGCACCTCGAAGCTCGACGTGTGCACCAGCTGGGGCCTCGTCTTCTCAACCTTAATCCTCCAGGTGCCCTGACAAAGCGAAACGCCACATACACATATCATACCGTGTTCTCGGTGACACTCAATGGGGATTAACATCAAGTGGATTGTCGTGCACTCACGGAACTCGGCTCGGCCGACAGGGGAAAGGACAGCTGCGCCATGCCGTTGTCCGTGCTCACGTTCGTCCATTGGGCCACCCGGACCTCCGACGGGTTCTCTATCCACACTTTGGGTATCTGCGCGGCCAAGATGAACAACTCGTTGAGAGAAAGGGGGGGGGGTGAGAAAAAGGATTGGGTGTGTAATTATAATAAATTGCGCACCGGTTTGGTCCACGGCTTGAGGTCGTGCTTGAGATTGAGGATGCGGAGGTTGACGTCCTGGCCGGGCTTGTAAATGGCCTTGTCCGTCTCGACGAAAGTCACAAGCGCGTCGTGCTCGATGAAGATCCTCTTCTGGGCCTCGACGACGTAGTCCGGGTGGTGCAGGCGCAGCCTGAGGCTGGCCACGCTGTACTTTGTGTTGGCCGTCACGCGCAGCTCCATACACGACTCGATCCCTTGACCGGGTAATCATTGTGTACCTTATACTTATTAAAAAGAGCCTAACCACGGATAATTACAACCCCCAACACAGTTTGTCCGTTAAAAAAGGGAGTACATAATATAGTTAGCGAAGGGAGACAGTGAAATTAACGGCGTGCATAAATATATGAGCAACCAAGTAGGTAAGTATTGTTTGAAATTGTCTAAAATTGCCCGTACACCCGCGCACAGTTGGAACGTGAGTATACACACATTGTGCACCCATATTTATATGTACGGGCGCGCGCGAGGGATCATCGTCTTGTTTAAAATGTACGGTACGGAGTTCCCCAGGCCGGAAGCCGCGACAATTTCAATTGAACGGCGCAAACTCTCTCGATCGCCGCATACTCGTGCACCCGTGTTATACATGGTACAACGATGCTCAAGAACCCAAGTTGTATATAGGTACATGTAATATTATTCGTTATCTTTGGATGAAAAAAAAAAAAAAAAAAAAAAAAAGGTATTTATGTTTTACCAGTTTTGAGAGTGGTTTGTATGCTGGCGAGTACATCGTCCTCCCGGTCGACGGTGCTGGTCGACGCGTTGGCGCTACCACCCGACGACGACGCCGCAGTGGCCAACAGATCGACGCTCACGTGCACGGGAGGCTCCAAATTGTGCAACGACAGACACACGTTCTTCTTCTCGCCGGCTATTAGCCGCTTCGGCGCCGTGAACACGTACCCCCGGTTCCTGCGAGACACGCGTGCTTTTGTACCGGTTTCTTTTCTCTGCTCTTCTCCCTTGCACCCACCAAACGACGAATAAGCCCAAAAAAAAACAAGCACCCACCTGTTGGCGACTTGGCCATTGTCGTTGGCCGCCGCAAAAGAGAGGAACGTCGAGAGACAGCAAAACGCGAGGAAGCAACAGAAAAAGTACAGCACCGGTTGGCGCATGATGCTGCGGGGGAGATCGACCAAACTGATGACCGGCCGATTTATTGGATCATCGGCGTGCAGTCGCTCTCATCTGGCTCTCTTCCTATATTCCTTTTTCTCTAAGTATATACGTGCACGTTGTAACGCACGAGTACCCGTGACGCGTATACACACTTGCGAGGGGGGGGGGTTAAAATATTTTAATCGATGGAAAACCTACTTCGCCGATCTTTTATTTTCCTCCGATCGACCGATGTGCGGCGTTACGTATATGTTGGAACTCGGCGTCTTTTCCCCGTCACGGTAGCGCGAGATGATAAATTTTATAAAAAAAAAAAAAAAAAAAAAAAGATTAAAGCTACACGCGCGGGAGCTCGGTCGCCGTACAGCGCGCCGAGGAGATCGATTTCGGAATGACGGGAGGCACGGAAAAATTACGCCTCCTCGGTGGGTGCACATGCACTGCGGTGGTGTAAAAGAGGTATAGGGAGCGCCGATAGCCGGGACCGATAAGCCCTTCTTGGTAATAATATACCCTGTACACACGATGTGCTTTTTACGGTGTGTTATCGGCGAAAAGAATAATAGATGGTCTGTTCGACCGAAGAAAAAGAGCGGGGGGAGGAGAGAATTAAATTACGATTAATCTGAAACGCGCACTTTGTATAAATATGCGTTTAACGCGTTATACCGTGTACATACGAGAAACAACAAGAAGAACAAGTGTACACACGCCGAGACTGCGGATGATGGACTGAACGAAGCGAGGGCGACCCCATGTATATTATAGCGTGGGTATATACCGATCATGACGGCAAAGTATATTGTACATGTATCAACGTCGTCGGGGGGGGGGGGGCTAGTATATGTTCGAGCCACATGTACACATTATAATAATTGCCTTTTGTCATTCAATGATCTGCAACACGAGAGAGGAAGATGCGGCTATATTATCATCTGTGCGTGTATGGAGCTCGCGCTTCGGCTCATCCGACCCGGACGGGATATATATATATAAGTACACGTGTTATTACAATGTGAGATTTGTTGTGCGCTTGTATATCATAACTTTAATATAACACACCAGATGATCTCCTCGGCTTATTCATATACATAATACATAAAGAGCGGCGACGATGATCTCTCTCTCTCTCTCTCTCTCTCCGTCCGTTTTATTCATTCGAGTTTCTTTTTTTTTTTTTTTTTTTTTTTTTTTTTAAATGAAAAAATTGCGACACACGCTCTTTTTGTACATGTGTGTGTGTGTGCATGGGACGATTGAGTTATTGATCCAAACTGACAACAACGGCAACGTACCAATGAGCAACGTTTCGCGCGCGCGCGTGTGTGTGTGTGTTTACAAGTATAGCGCAAAAATAGAAGAAGAAAAAAATAGAAGAAGAAGCGGCTGATGTTCCATTTAGATGAGATTATCGGGTAGTATACGCGCTACATCGCGCGTACAAGCGTATACATAATATATACGTATATACGTACACGTAATGTTTGTGCTGAACTTTTACGAGCTACGTTGTTACTGTGGCTAAATAAATGCAAAACTTCGGTTTTTTAAAAATAGGATAATTATTTGGTATGTCGTGGATTTTGGTGAATTTTCGAAAAAAATAAAATAAAACAAATAAGAACGGAAAGAAAAGCTTTTAATATACTACTCCACTCGTTGGTCGACTCAGCGAAGTTGGGACGTATAACGGAAAAAAAAAAGAAAAAAAAAAAACGGGGAAAATGAAAATGAGCTTTCGTTCCTGGCAGAAAAGTATTTGCGAGCAAGGGGTGCATCTATGCATTGCAACGTATGTACGAGTATATACAACTGTTCGATCACAAGATTGGACCTCCGTTCTGCACAATACACATACGCATATACCGTTGCAATAATGCATGTACACGGGTAATTCTGCCGTGACTGGTTCAAAGCTAGTCGGCTTCAAAGACTTTTAATCATTAAAATAAAAAAACACCCAACCATAGTAAGTGGAGATAAATAATTTTTTTTTTTTTTTTTAGGTAAAGTGTTTTAATTTAGCTTGAACGAAAGCCAGGATCAACGTTTGACGATTGAAAGAAAAAAAAAAAATTCGTTTCACTTGGTGCAACTGGTCGTTAAAATAAGAGTAATGAGAATTACTAAAAGAACAGTGTTGGCATGAAAAGAAAAAAAAAAAAAAAAAAACCGGTTGTGAAGAATCGTTGCATTTACGTCCCCTGCTCGGGATCGGCACTGCAACCTATGGATTAAGTATACTCTACCATACAACAACTCGTAAGTAGACACAAACCCCAAAGACTTTCTCCCCACTTAAAAATGGTTTTTTTTTTCCATTGCCATCGAACGTGTTTAGTTGACGAGGTTGTAATATTATTATTATTATTATTGCGGGTACTTAAAAATACAACTATATAAGGGCACTTTTGTTTTTTTGTTTGTATAGATTGAGATTTAACTTAGGATGTAAATTCCGGAAAAAAAGCTTTATTTTTCACTGGATATACATGTAGGAGCTCCGTTGTATGGACAAAGTCGAGTTTGGAACGCAACTCGAAAGCATAAACGGGCACTTTGACCCTATAAAATTTTTCTTAAATTTCCCTCGTATATATACCGATGTAAGTATATAAGGCCGTACGTAAAAGAAGCCTCGCAACTTTGAGCAAGTACCGGAGCCCATAAATAATTTTATTTATAAACGAGTATCATGCACGAGCTGTGGAACTTACCCGAGCCGGTTACGGGAGATAACCATCCCATGTGTATCGGAAAGGGGGAATAAAGCTCGCGCGCACGCGTCGGACGAAAGCTCCGTGGCGCGCGACACCTGTCATCGGCTGAGGGGGGGAGACAGGGCTTTTTTACGATATCCACATATAGGCACGCGTCGGTTCGGTGGTACGCGCATATACATACGCACACGTATATTATATACACACACCCGAGGACCACAGTTGGCGTTAAAGTGACTCCCCTGCGTACACGAAGCGTAAGGTATAATACCCACTCCCTCTCCGGCTGGGCTTTCATGACAAATGGCTCTTGGGAATACTATATCGATCCGCAGCGACTACGCTCCGACTCGCCCCCGATCCCACATGCCGCTGCCGTCGTGGTAGTACCGTCCGACCAGCAGCAGCGCCCGCTACCACCACCACCCCCCCCTCCCCCTGCAAAATAACATAAACAAGTAAGTGGATTTTGTTGGCTATAGTTGCAAACGTCAATTCGATTTCACCACAAAATACAAATAAATGTAAACCCACGTTGCAGGTACAGCGGGTGGGTGCAGACGGGTAGATACATAAAAGACAAAAAAAAAGAAAAAGCACAGCTCTCCTGGGGGGGAAGGGTCATGTCGGTGGGTGGCCTCGGGGTGTACCCGAAACTGCCGCGGGTGGCGGTGCGCGACAGCTTCGCCGACGACGAGGACGACGAGCTGAGCGACATTGACGACGAGGTGTTCGTGCGGGATGGGAAAAACGGGATACTCAAGCTTGGGGGCGGGGGTGGCGTCGGCCACCTGGTGCGGGCCAATCACGAGGACGACGACGACTACGAGCGCGGGGTGAAGCGACCGCTCATGGCGCCCCGTAGGACCAAGTCACGGGGTGCCCACTTTGCCCCCGAGCCCGGTCTGCAGCCCCGTTTGCCGCTCAAGGCGCTCTTCGCGCCCTTCCTCTACACCATGCTCGGCCTCGTCGTGGTCGTGGCCATTATCGTCCTGTGCGCAGTGGCCATCACGAGGCTGCCCGTCTCCCCGGGCATCGTCGACCGGTGGCTGGCTCACGAGAAACACTCCCCGGCCAAAGAGCCGTACGTCATACCTTGCACGTCCCTTGGCTCGCGGCTCCAGTGGACCAGGACCCTGCCCAGGCTCACCTCGGAGGCGCCGCTGAGGAGCAACGACGTCAACGGGGACGGTGTCGTCGATATCATTGTCGGCTTCAGCACAGGTTGGTGCATATATATATAAAACCTTGAAATTTTCACGCCCCGCGGTGCATGTATAATAGTATGACAAATAAACGTAGGGTTGGACACGTCGGCCGCGACGGAGTTCACGTGCAAGATGTACTTTGAGCAGAGCGCGCCCTGCCTGGGCGGCGTGTTGGCCCTGGACGGGTCGCAGGGGAAAACGTTGTGGACCCATTGGACCGGGCACGCGGTGTTCTCGGTCGATTGTGGCCTGGACGTGAACGGCGACGGGACCAAGGATTGCGCGATCGGGGGCCGTGGTGGGATACTCCACGCGGTCAGCGGCCGGGACGGAACGAGCATATGGGAGCTGAGCCCCGGCGAGCAGCCGGCCGACGCCGCGCGCTACTACGACGTGTACGACGTGAGGTACATAGCCGACATGGATTACGACGGGGTGGGAGACGTCGTGGCAGCTCACACCTGGGGTGCCCAGTCGGAGGTGGTCCTCGTGTCCGGCAAGACCGGCAACAGGATCAATAGCTGGAGGTTTCCCGGGAAAGAGCAGCTGTTTGTCGCCCCCCAGGTGTTGGTCCACCAGGACGGGGAGACTTACCTCGTGCTCGTGGCCAGCGACCGGGACAAGACCGGCGGCCTCTACGTCGTGCCCCACGCTAACCTGCTCAAAGGCGAATTTGTAAGTTTGTTTATTTACTCTCATCCCCTCTCCCGCCCACTTGCTCTCTTTTTCTCTGAAACGACGTCTGACTTAATTTATAAGGAGTAAGCTATGATAATATATATTTCAAACCAGTTAGCAATTGGCACTTGTACCCATTTGGATTCAGAGGGAGAGGAGAGGAGAGTAGGAAACGAGAGTAACAAAAGATTTTATTCCTTAGAAGCTGCAAAAGCTCCGCGAGGGTCCGGTTTCGCTGCCTCCCCTGTTGATCGACGTAAACTCGGACGGCACGGAGGACATGATTGTCGCCATGGCCAACTCGAGCGTGCTGGCCATAGACGGGCTGACCTTCAAGGAGATCTGGAACTTCACGATCGAGGGCTCCGAGGTGATAAGCATCCCCGTGCCCGGTTACTACAACGACGACAACGTCCCCGATTTCATGGTGAAGCACCAGATAGGCCCGGGCTTCCCGCTGTACTATTACACGAGCGCCACGGTGCTGGACGGCAAAACAGGCAAGCCCCTGCTGGAGACGCCGATGATCGACACCATGAGCGGCCAAATGTCCGGGTTGTCGATAACCGTCGACGGCTTCGGCAACGATTGGTTCGTCCACTGGTCCGGCGACTGCCTCGGCAAGGAGGGCGCGAGGGACAAGTACGAGTTCTTCCGCGACTCGGACCCCGACGCAGACCTCTGCAGGCTCAGGTTCAACAGCTCCCTCGTCACGTCGCTCTACGCCTTTAGCCAGCACGTGGGCCCACCCGGTCTGGCGCTCTACCGCTCCGAGGACTGGAAAACCTTGGAGTTCAACAACAGCGTCGACCCCAAGAGCGCGGCCGACGAGTACGCCGCCCGGGTCCAGAATCCGAGCAACGACGGCACCGAGCAGTCCCACGGGGCGAGCAACTCCGAGAGCGAGGCGTTTCAAAAGCCAAGCCAATTTTACCCAAAAACCAAGGACGACAGCGCCTTTTTGGACAAGGCCTTGGACGACGCGCAGCAAGGCGAGAACGAGTGGAAGCCCGACAGGTGGGAGGGGGACAGGTACAACAACGGCCAGCAGCAGATCGGGGAGGACAACAACTACGACGATACGTACGACGACGAGAACGAGAGGCTGATGGCGTCCCGTCAGCTTAACGAGTTCCAGAGGCTGCAGAGGAGCGAAAAGAGCGGGGGCGGCCGGTACATCAACAACGACACCAACAAGATAAGAAACCAACTGACCGACTCGAGCATGGACTACACCAATGGCCAGAACAAGCAGGCCAACTACTACACATCCCTGCACTTTAGCAGGTCGAACAACTCGGACGACAGCTCGGATTACATCCCGGACATAGACTTTGTCGACCTCAAGGAGGCGGAGGCTCTCACCGGGGCCGAGTTGGACAACGTTGCCCCGGCCGAGGAGCCCAGGTCGAAGCGGAGCGTCAAGCGCGAGGGTGTAGCTGGGCTACTGGGGGTACAGAGGCAGCCGCCCACCGGGATTTTGCTTCCGTCTCTGGCGAAACCGGGCGAGGGCGGGAAGAAAACGGTCGACCTTGTCTTTTCCACCTACTGGCTGCCCGCGTCCTCGACGCCCTTTGTTCTGCTCCCGGAGGATTTGAAGTGCATGCGGGAGGCAAAAAGCGCGGGCAAGGAGAGGGAGCCGGCCGTGGGTGAGTGCTTGGCTCGCCGAGGAGTGGATTTCCGGTCGTACCAGGAAGCCGTCGACAAGGAGAACGAAAAGATCGCCCTGGGCCAGATGACGATATACAGGATGCGGCTGCAGTGCACCTGTCCCGAGGACATGCTGGCCGGGCAGACGTGCAAGGACATTTCGGATCAGCAGAGGTGGCCCGAGCACTTGGGCGCCTCGGTCAGCGGGTACTTTGACTCGTGGCGGAAGTAATCAAGAGGATAGGGGGAATTTCATGTGTAATCGTTGGAGAGACGAAGGTTAGAGATATGGAAGAAGATGTGTGTGCGTCGAAACGCGGATGATTGCGATGGATGAAAGATCGTGTGCGTTACGTTATACATAAGTACATGTATTACGAATAGAGGGCTTTGACGAAGGAGCCGGGAAAATGTCTTGTCGTCGTTGCATATAGTTGTACAAATTTGCGATTTTTAATTGATCCATCAAAAATGCGATTGAGCTGATTATTATTACTATTATTATTTTTTTTTTTTTTGTCCTAATTATATGCATCATCGCACAAGTCGATTAGTACAATAAACTACACATTTTTTATACTATACGATGTTAAGGATGACATGCACATATACCCAGCCCTTCACTCGCAACTTTTGTATAAATAAACCATCGTTTGTACAACTATATGCAATCATGTACATATTGTTACATCGTTTATGTTAAAATTTTTTTAATTAACTACATGTATGATTTTGCAACTGTTTTTACTTGCACATACACGACGATACTTATACCCAACATGAAATATTTATGCATAATAACGAAGGTTTTCTTTGATACATACACGTACGTGTATATTATAATATTATACCATCGAACATAAAATGCCATCTGATGCAGAGCATGATTATTATCGTAAGGGAAAAATTAAAAGTATAAGCAAGAATTACAAAGACAATATACGTGTGAAAGTTTAATAGTACCTTAGCACTGTTTTTGTTTTTGTACGAAGGAAACAAATATATATATATATATATATTATAGGACAAAACAATACAAAAAATATATAATGTATTCTACGTGATGATGTTTTTTCGCCGATTAAATAATTCATGTTGATTGATTGCGAAGTTTATAAATATACGAGAGTCGAGCGAAGATGTTATAGTCCCTAAGTTGTACAAAATAAATAATATCGAAAGATGTGTGATATATACCATATATATACTTACGAAATAACGTTTCCGAGTTTTTCATTTTCCGAGCGCTCCTTTCACCCTCGTGTCACGCTACAGAAAAGCCAGCCCGTATATCGGTAAGTGTACCAAGTTTGATCGATAAAAATGTTGTTTACACGCGCCTGCACGCACGACATCGTTTAAAAAAAAAAAGTCAAGTTGCCGCGCACGTCATAAGTATCACAAACTTTTTCCATTCCCTTTAAAGAACCATTTATCCGTAATGCTCAAGTAAACGCGTACAGGTGTGATTTCCTAACCAACCTCCCCACCGCGATGACGTTATATTTAACCATGAAATCGCGAACAAAAAAAAAAAAAAAAAGGAAAAATGCCCTTTGGTGAACGTTAACGAGGACCGTCCATCAACGGAGTAGTCCCAAGAGGATACATCGAGGACAATTCGGAGATAAGGTGAGTACACACGGGAGATCGGCCAAAGGGAATAAACGTGAAATTTCAATCCCAAAAGGACACACGATGAACCTGGACATTTGCCGAGTCAGCGAGGAGTCGGTCTCCTCGGGGCCAGACGCGACGACGGACAAGAGAATGTCCAGCCACTTGGACGGCAGCATCCTGGGTAGCGCGGTCAAAGCCGTGCACCACCGATTTTTCAGCTCCAGGTGCTCGAGCGAGTACTTCAAGAACAATGCCACGCAGACGGATTACACCGAGGTCGAGTGCCAGACCGAGCCCTGGGAGCCACCGTACAGGGTCGCGGAAGGTACGTACACACCCTACGGCGACATTGAAACTTGGACGTGGTGTTTCATCCGAGTGTCGCGTAAAAGGTCACGATCCGGAGGTCCTGACTCTGCAGTCGTTCGCATGGGGCAACGAGTTGCCGGCCGGCGTCCACGAGGTCGAGATCATCAACCGGATGAGAATGAGAAGGGCCTGGGAGCTGGTTCTACCGCCGATGGATACTCCTTGCAACGTGAAAAAACGCAAGGTCATCATCACCGCCCTCGAAGAGGACGAGTGGGCCTTCAGAGAATCTGTAAATTAAACATCACCACCCTCTGCATGCTAACTATTTGGTTGGTGAAAAAAAAACAAAAAAAAAAAAAAAAAAACTGGGAATTTCACGCAGGAGATACAAACGGTCATGGACATGAGGATGGAGCTGGCGAAGGAGCTGATGGAGTCGAGGGACGGCGAGAAGAGGTCCAAGGCCGAGATCAGGTTCCGGAAGCTCGAGGAGATACTCAGCAGACGCAGGCAGAAGGAAGCCAAGAACATAAGGAACAAGTTGGCGCGTGAGTTGCGCAAACTCGTTGGCAGGCACTGCGATCCCGGTGAAAAAAATTCACGGCACATCCCCAAGCGAGGATCGAGCGCCGAGTACCACGTGAAACCGTGCTACGACTGTAATAGCCGCGTTGACGACATCCGCGGGGACAACAAACGCATGGACCGTAAGCCGATGCCCTGGTTTAGGCTTCCATGCAAGTATAGATCCGTGTAAGAAAAAACGATCTGGTTTCAGCGGATATGCTTCGCGTTCCCAAGTGGCTGACCGACAAGCTGAACGACGCCACGCGCCAGTCCTCGGGGCCGTGTCGCAGGTGTCCCGAGAAGAAAGAGAGGTACCTGCTGAGGCTCAGCCGAGCTGTGGAACACCGTGGCAAGGAGAACTTGGATGGACTGTCTCTGGTGAAGCGCGTCGAGAAGCTGCCATCGATGCCCCCAACGCCCCAGTTGTCTTGGCGGTTGTCGGAGCACTGCGAGAACAGGGTGGACGACGCCGTGGAGTACCTGCAGGGACTGTTCAGCGGCCGGGCAGTTCAGTGCGAGGTGGTGATGTGAAAATAAACGTATACAGCGAGGTGTGGCAAGGTCCTAGTGAAAGGGACATTTTTTTAGTTCCTCGAGGGGAAAAATCGATGCGCGGAGCTGATTGAGGAGCTGCAAGCGTCTCAAGCCGAGGAGACGGACGAGGAGCTGGCCGAGAAGTTGCGTAGGAAGCAGGAACATGAGCGAGGGGTCGCACAGGAGAACAGGGCCAGGGAGATACTACAGGCGCTCGAGGGCAAGACCATCGCAAAGATGCTGATGTTCCTGAACGACGTGAGAAACGAGGGTCCCTTGGTCGCACTACTTTATATTTTATCCCATGGTATCTTCCTGTGGGCTGCAGGAGCTGACGAGGCTCGAGAGCGAGAAGAAGAGCCACGCGCTCGTGCTGTTGGCCGAGCGCGAGAGGATGAGGCACAAGATAGAGCAGGCCTGCCAGGAGCAACTCGAGGCGAACCGGCGTCGCGAGCTGGACGAGATGTACCGGCAGATCTTGAAGGTCAACCAGGAGTCCGTGCAAATGTACCTCGAGGACGTGCTCAAGGAGGGAGTGGAGTGGGCCTCGGAGAAGGAGGCCGAGAATTACGTGCACGAGCTGGCGAACAAGGTCGACGCGATGGCCAAGTACATGGACGACAAGTCGGTGGCTCGAGCGATGCTATAAATGCGACACAACGATAATGTGATATACTCGAGAAGTAAAGGAGTGGGTGTATTTTTAGCATCGACAAGATTGACGAGGAGGGTATGGTCGCGGACATGGTTTACAACTTTGTGCTGCCTCGAGTGGCGAAGGAGTTTGCGGCTAGGGAGGAGCGCGAGAAGCAGGAGGGCTATTTGCGCGCTGCTTGCGCGGCTGTTTACGACGAGATCGGCAAGACCGAGCTGTTCGACGAGGCTGGCGTTGGTGCTTCTTGTCGATCGGCAAGTCTCCTCTCGTGTCCTGTTCCTTTGTGGGCTTTGATAATTTTGTTTGTTTTTCAGGAACACGAGCTGCAAATGTGCGATGGTAAACGGGAGCAGAGTATCGGTGATCTTCCGAAAGTGATCGAACTCATTCTGGATTACTCTCTGATACCGAACGGTCGGTACTTGAGTTTGTTTGTACCGAGCTCTCGTGCTTTCGAGACAGCGTCGATTGATATGAGCTTTTTTTTTTTACAGAGGATCGCAAGCAAGAGATTTACCTCATTTTGGAGAAGGTGCTGTGGGTCGCTAAAGAAAAATTGAAGATTTCGAGCTGAAAGTGTGGTTGGCACAAAAAAATTTATTTTTTATTTTGGATTGGGAAAAAAAAAAAATTTCGAGTATAGTTTAAACGGTATGAAATTAAGTTTTATGATTTATAAGTACAAAGAAATGTCGTTCGTGAGAATACAAAAAATAATAACAATGCTTCAAGCACTTGTACTATTGAAACATGTATTGTGTTAACCAAATTTCCAATGAGTATCATTAAGAACTGAAATAAGTTATTTTCGAAATATGACTTCGTTCATGCTTACGATTCCCCAACGATGAAAGGGCTTTTGAAAGTTTGCTTACTATAACACAGTTAAAAAATTATAATACAAACAATTATCGAAACTTGTAATAGATAGATTTCACAAGATTGCATGATGAAACATGCATTTTCTAATGATTACATTATCAAAATTTCTTATTTATTATTATTATTTTTTTTTTTTCTATATACACGTGCACATATTACACCATTGTGCGGGTTACACCGAGATATGATTAACTAGCTAATGAGAATATAATATCAACCGGCTCATGGTTTGCATGATCAATGCTTTATTTCTTATGCATTGATAATCATTAGATGGTTTTTATAAATCACGATTATTTTTGGAGCCGTAATTTATTAATTAAATTTATAAAATATCAAATTATTGTTTGCACGAACTTTTGTTGCTGACAAACAATTTGTTTAAAAAAAGGGGGGGTCGTTTAATTAGAATCAGACATACATTCTTCCATTGGTTTATCCAGAAGATCCGCCATAAATTTTTTGAATTTGACATCTTGCGCGTCCACGGATGATTTGCGTTCAACTATCAACTTTCGTTTTTTCGCCTGTATATCTTTCGAGTTGAGTAACCCAGTATCACAAGTTTTTCTCTTGCAATTATCCAAGCTATTGGCACGGTTCAATTCGGCTGTCAAGTCGCCTAGTTTTTGTTCCCACTCTTCCAGATGCTTCTTCATTTCAGCTAGCTGGTGATTCTGATCCTGTATTTTTTTCGTGTGCTCTTGCAATTTAACGTTTTGTTTTCTTATTTGAGAAGCTTGTCTGTTCATCCTCAGTTTCATTTTGCCAATTTGGCCCTTGACACTTAGTATTGTAATTTTATTCTTTTTGGTACGATTACAGATCTTCTTCCAGGTAGATGGATGTAAATTATGCGGCAGTGTTGAACTTTTGGGGTGTGAAGTGTGATGTGGCATCATCAGGTGAGAGAGACTGTCGTTATACTGACTTACATTGGCCGATACCGTGTGACAGATACTACTTTTAAAGTCGGGCAAAATTTTTTCATCAAAGTGTTCCATTGCCATGCTACTGATGTCACGCAATTCTTGTAAAATTTCTGGAGTTCTGGGTGGTGTTTTTGAGAGTCTGATCAGACGTAAGACTCTCAATATTTCATCAATCACCTGACAATGTTAAATAATTTTTTAGACTCATGAGCTACAATAATACGAAAGAGCGACATTTGGGTTCAATAATTTACCTTTCCTGGGATGAAGCAACAAAGATTCAAGTCAATGTATTTTGTAAAAGTCATGGATAACATTGATATTCTTGTCTCTATAGCCGTAAGAATATCACAATGTCTTGCAAGGGGATGAGTTCTTCTCTCCGATTCCCTGCGTGGCAACTGACTTTTGACAGTTCTCAAGCACTGCGCGTGATATTTTTCCATCAAGTTGAATCCTCTGTTGAGCAGCTTCTTGCATATGTGATCAAACGCTTTGCAAACCTGTAGATAAACAATCATCCAAGTATTGAATGAGTTTTCCCATACTAACGTAAAGAAAAAATTTTCCACTTACAATTCTGAGTCTGGCAATTTCATCGTAGCTGAGCTTGGAGAAAATCATTTCCAAAACAATTTCGGGAAGTTCGAGGAAATTCAGGGCCATTTGGGCGTCATTCTTGATCAAAATATCCATTTTTGAAGCTTTATTTGATGGAACTTTTAAAACCTGACTTTAATCAGAAGTAATTCACTGGCAGCACCAACAACAACAAACGATTCGCTCTCATCTCAAATTTTTATTCCATGGGAATAGCCGTGTATGCACAACAAAATAAAACGCACTGCGTGTGGGCCGAAATAAACTGGATAAGTAAGTAAACGATCCTCACACGCTTCACGAAAACAAAATGGTAAGTATGGTTTTGATTCTCAAAATAGCCAAAACACAGCGTTCACATATTTGACGTAGCTAAGAGGTATTTGATTGTTGCAAGCAGCATCAGCAACTACTGCTCACGGTAATTGCGACGCTTCTCCAAGCTTCGATCTAATATAGTAAACTGAAAACAGTGACGCCAATATAAATAGGTACGCATACCTATACTCAGCGAAGGAAAAAAACACAAACTACGTGCTTAAACATGACAAGCGGCTATAGCAGCCTAATAAGACGTTTTTATCAGGTCCTCTGGAAGTTTTCACACACCAGCACACCACTCTTTTTACAATTTTTTTACCCTCTTCACACTTTTTATCCGAGAACTTAGTTGTTTTGTGTAGAGATTTTTCGCTGTTGTCTTCTGCTTTTCTAACGTTGGTGCTCTTATGCCATGCATATATAATATTTCTATACATGCATCGCACTATCGCAGGTTCTTTGTTGTTGTGTGTTTTCTGATTTGATAAGTATAGATATATAAGTACATCAGAAAGTACATATATATTTTTAGTGTACGTGTACGTGACCCTGTCTTCTGCAGCTTCTACTTCATTTTAATATTCACACGCGCGATCGGCGCATCCGTTCAGTACTTATAAATATTTATTACTTAGTCTTTAGTTTACATTTTTTCACCTCTAGAAATTCAATAATTTTATACGTGTGGTTTACACATACACAGAAAGAAAAAAATCAAGTACTTGTAAAAATTAAAATCATATTTGTGTTATACAATTTTACACACGGGGGGAAAGTTTTTTAAATGGATAAGTAGAGTTTTTCCAGAGAGAGGTCGCTAGGGGTATTTTCAGTCGCACTAATTAAAACTTTTCAACTATTAAAATAAAAGCAAAAACGTCGTGGACAACAATACGACGGGTAGGGGGAGGGGGGTGCGTGTCCACGTGATCGTCGTCGAGAATGGCTAGCAAAAAAGCGCTGCATATATGGAATTGTGCATACGCCATGCTAACGTGCCATTGCAGCGGCCATTTTTGCCTGCAGTCGGATCTGTGGATCAAGTAGAGTCAACGTTACTTTACGTTGATTGTATAATTGGTGGCTGAATTGAAATTAAAATAGAGCTTACTTAAAACAGAGGTAGAAACAAAAAGGGAGAGAAGGAGAGGAAAAAAAAAACAACAACAATAGGTGTGCGAAAATGATCGAACTGTTTCTATATAGATATATACTGGAGCCGCCACAGAGAGGTTGACCCGTCGACGTCGACAGTCTACTGCTGCCCGGTTCGTGTATACTCAGTCATCATCGAGCGGGTTATCGGACAATTAAAACAAATATAATAGATAACCACCTGGTTCATCGAGCTTTTTTTTACAAGCTCTACAGGGTCAGGCCTACACCAATACTAGACTACATTTACTTTTACTTACCCATCTGCCGATCTGCCCATTATTATTTCTATTCTCTTTGCTGCTGCACATGCTCCGTAGTTCCGTATACCAGCTCCAATCAACGAGAGTTACGAGAGTCGCGCTACTCGCGCTCTCACTTATACCTATACACAGTTGCACCCGACTCTGCAAGACTCCTCGACCGCGATAATAGCAGTGCTGATCGGGCTCTAGCTGTGGAAGCACACGACGCGAGAAACGGACAGACTCCGTTTCTGTCTCTTGCCAAAACTCGTTTTCGTTCGGTTTAAGATCCCGCAGAATTGCTCGTGCTCGTGTGGCGTTGGCAAAAAGCTCGCGCGGACAAAACAAAAGACAACAACACATGAACGCAGAGAGACAGATAGATAGCGAAATTAACGAGCGAAGCTTCGGCAGTACTTAAATAGTATAGTTAAAGGCACCTGCGAGAGCGATCGCGCCTGCATAAGAAATTAATTGCACCGGAGACTGGAATTACTATACAATTATTAATCGTACCTAGTGTCGTCGTGTGCGCGTCGTGTGCCATTGCCATCATCATTACTGGCACCATTGTACCAGGCTTCAGAGACAAAACACGACAGTGAATCTCAAGCCGAACCGCGGAGCAGCCCTCCCTCCCCTCCTGCAAAGCCCGGACGTAGCTGTTTACTACAGCAGCCGTAGGAGTAGCTGGAACAGTAAGACCCAGGCAAAGAAAGATCAAGAGATGGCATTCAACGGGGACGGACCACACTCGAAACGCCAGCGGCTCGAGGAGACCAGTCACAGGGTTAGTTTACTTATTTCTAATCAAATGCATGCAATTAAAACCCTGCTTTTTAAACGCGCAGCTTTAACCTAAAAAAAAGAAAAAAAAAAAAAAAAAAAAACGATCACCATGCGCGCCAGCTATAGGGAGAGAGAGAGCCGGGCAAGCAAGCAACATGCAACAGCAGCACCTGGCAACGCGGCGTCGGCCGGTCAGCAAAAGTATAGCAATACAACCAGAGTATCGCTCGCTCGTTCTCTCTCTTTCTTATTCTCTTCCTTTATATTTTTATCGACGGTCAAGTATATAAGAGCACGCATGTTGAGTAACACAGCACACCAGCCGCATATATATACTTATTTAAAGAGAGGTGCTCTTGCACGAGAAAGCAGGCAGCTTCTCCCCCTCCCCTCCTCTCCCCGCCGCGTAAAACAAAGAAGAGCATCAGAGAGCGAAGCAGCAGCTCCGAAATGGCTTCTCCCGCGGAAGCTCGGTTGCATGCCATGCCGGTCGCTCTCTTTTCACTTGTTTGTTTTTTTTTTTTTTTTTTTTTTTTTTTTCTTCCTCTAATTTTTTTCCTTGCGTCCAATGATCCGATGCTTACACTCCACCTTTCGAGCGAACATGTACAATGCACGGCACGGAGCAGTGCTCCGAAAAGGTGCTCTCTCGTCTGTACTTCTTCTCCCCCACGTATACCTGACGAGGAGTGCGTGTGTGTGTATCGGTACGACAACCTGTTATTTACTCCTCTCGCGACAGTCACTCAGGTGTATCTCCCAAGCTACCCCTTACACACGCACACCAGGTATCGGGTTGGAGGAGCTTGAGCATCGAGACCCATCAGCGGAGCAAACGAGCGCGAGAGAGAGAATGAAAAGAGGGACGCCGCGAAATATATTGATTATTTCATGAGCGCGCGACGAGCAGCAGAGGTAGAGCGAGAGGTGGAGTTGAGAGAGTGTGTGTGTGTTTGTGAGCTCTCGTCGTCTTCTGTGTGTGTAGTTGCACGGGAGTCGGGAATGCCGCCACCGCCGCGAGAGCCATCGCCGCAGTTGCCGCTCCTTTCCGAGAGAGCCCCTTTTGCTGACTGCCATTATATCTATACCGTATAAATACTCTGCTATGGCTGTCCCTGCCCCCTCCCCTCTTCGATAGGTATTAACGCCCTGTTGTTGTTGTCCCTACACTCCTACTTTTTCTCCAATATCTTTTTTTTTTTTTTTTTTCCTCACCCTCGAAGGACGCCTATTTATTATAATTTACGATGGAGCTAATTTTTCCGCCAAACGAAGGGCAACACCAAGTGCCATTTCATTTTGGAGCCGGGCCCCTACGTATTATGCCCACACCCAACAGCTGAGCAAAGCGACAACGCACACATAACGAAAATAATATACATATATGAGAAAAACGTGCGTTGGCACCTGACATCGGAGTAAGTATATAATATCAACCAGGTAAGGGGAAAAGCACATTATACAGCCTCTCTTGCTTGTCCGCGAATCAAAATTGAATACGCTCTCTCGGAGCATATAATATATGTACAATATTAAATGGAAAATCTCGGTAAACGCGAGCGTCGGTGTTTTTTGTGTCCGAAAAGGAGTCGGCGCTGCTCCGAGGCCAAAGACCTCGTCGAACATGTACGAGTGATAACGTGCTTTTATATTTATGTTACGTATATATACGTCGTCGAGCCTCGAGCAGGAAGCCTATCGATTGCTTTCTCCCCCCCCCCCTTGCTTTTCCATTCCATAGGTACACACGCGTAAACTGACTCGACTAAGTATTCCGAGTCCCACCGTATTATTTATTTCTCTCGATTTTCGGTTTAGTTGCAATTTCCAGGGCCGCAATCGCTGCTCCATCCAACTCTGCCCGCGTGATTTTTTAATCCCCCAATACAACAAAAAGCCCCTTGCAACTATAGTGCACACTCTCAGCCCAACCAAACGGGGTACATAATTTATATTACACGCGTGGGCGAACTAAGCATTACCTATTCTATTTCCTTCTCCATCTCACTTTTACAGTTTTTTTCTTCTTTTTTTTTTTCCATATTCACCGTTTCTTTCTCCTGCGCCTTACGCGCGCAACATGCACTTTGGCGATCGCCACTTTTCCGCTACACCGTATATAATACCGATCGGCAACTCATTCATGCACCGATTTTTCCCTCTCGCTCTGCTCTACATATATCTTTTGGTCCGCGCGTATAAACACATGGTTGATTAATTCGCTCGGCGGCACCCCGCGGACGTTTCAATTTTTCACCCGTGTCCGTATAATTATCATAACCCAACGAGAGTTCGTACAATTTCCCCCCCCCCCCGAAAAGTGTGCGTTGATAATTTATAATTTCGCGCTGCTGGTATTTCGGCTTCTGGTGTAATTTATTTATTCGAAAGCGCGTGCGTTTGTTATTTCCTGAAAATGTAGAGCTCCCGTCGAGAACATTTTCATCCTATACGAATTTCAACTTCGATAATTAACTCGCATCGTCATCGTTATAGAGACGATACGATTGCTTTCAACAAACGCGATAAGCATCGGCATCGGATTTTTACTTTTATAACTCCTTATCTGCAGGAACAACAAAGTAAAGCAATTCTCCTTGTCTCAACTGCAACTTTCAGCCTCGTTTATTATACAAAGTTGTGCATTTAATTAGCGGCTCGTGTTTTCTTTTTCTCTACAGCTATGGCACATAATTTACATCCGCGCGCGTGTGCATGTACGTCCACCAGATGAGGAGTGTATGCGCACACACTTTTCTCCTCATCCCCGAGTTTTCGCTACGCTAGTTTTATGTACTATTTGTCACGGTGCGAGCACACATTTTTATGGCACACGCTATATGTATATACACGCCCTTCTCCACCACCCCCGCACATGTAAACTTGCACTCGCATTATATAAATTACGTTTATACGCGAAGCATGGGTTTTTTTTTTTCACCCGTACATAAAAAATAAAGCAAAATATGTCCATGGACACCTTTGAAGCGCCGAAAATCTGTCGACACTCGGTCCATTGCAATTTCCCGCTTCATTATTTTTTTTAGTACCGCGAAAAGCTGGTGGGCCATCCCCCACACGCTCGTGTACGGCTTTATTCCATGAAACATTTGCGGGCCTCGATTAACGAGCACCAACTGTTGTACAGCTAGAATTAGACAACAACAATCACAGAGGCGAATATTGCAAAGGAAACACAAAATATTGTACTTGTGCACCTGTAAAGTATATGGCGTATGAGCTCTGGTACATGGTTATTGGGGTGGATGGGCCCGCAACGGAGAGTAATATGTACCACGGGGGAATGTGTAAGGCTGCAGTTGGGCGAGGCACCAGTGCGCCCATGAAATATTAGCGAGCCGAGGGAGCTCGGAAATTGCACCGGAGGGCAAAAGGCTTAGCCGTACCTGCTGGAAATTCGTGTATATATTATATGCCTATACGTTTCGTGCGCGAAATAACTAAAGAGAGCAGCACCACCGACTCTGTATCATTATTGTATTAGCCTTTTTTTTGGGGAAGGGTATGTCTTTGATACTTTGTCTTTCAACCAATTACTACACAAATGATGTAAATATATATCATACGCGCTGTACAATTGTTTTTCAAAAATGTACACATGAAAGCAGAGGTTGACACGGGGGAAGCAGCGCGAGCAGGGAAGTCGCGAGGGACGTGGTTGTTATTCGGGCTCTGAAGGAGCACGTCACATATATATATATATATTCCCCGCGCGTCATCGCTTATACATATACGGGATTCCTGACGCGTGATGTATACAAGTATGGTACCCGAGAGTTGCGAGTGTGGGGGGAGGGGAGTATTTTTTGACACGCAAAACCCGCGATTTAACGCACATCTCAACTTTCGGACAAGTACAAACGACGGTCTCGGGGCGCGATCGAAAAATCCAAAAGAAACCCAACGCGCGTCCATCTAGCTGGCGATTATTTATACGTACAAGCTCGCTCGCGGGGCTTGATTCGGCGATAAATTTCGCGTGACGCGAGTCGTGCGCCGGGCCGGGACAGGTATAATTAGGCCCTGTCTCTCCGCGGTGAGGTACACCTAGCTCCGAGAAAAATTACACGATTTGCGTTTGAAAAAAAAAAAAAAAAAAAAAAAAAGCAGCATCTAAACGTTCGGGGCGACGAAAGGTGCTCGATCAAGTGGACGCTATAATGTATCCGCGCAGCTGTGCCCTCGGGTTCGTTTCGCGGCACTAATTACCTACACGTGTGAGTAGATAATGATATTACACTGCAGGGGCAAAGCTTGCCAAGCCCAATAACAGAGTCCCATACACCACCACCGAGCACCACCTCTTCCTTCTCTTATACTTTTTATTTCATCAGTTTTCGAAATCTTGCCCCGATATACACTCCTCGAGAGCTATCTTATACCTCCATAAAGTACACGCCCGGACCAATTTGGAGTAGAACATCCCGGCTCGTGTTCCCATGAATTTTCAATTTCGGCGGGGGAGTTGGAATTGAAATTTTCACTCGCCAAAGGGATTAACGTCGCTGCGGAGAGAGGAAAACCGGACGATTTAATCGAACGGAGACTTTCGCCCGCGCGAATCTGCACAAAAATCGAGGAAAAAAAAAAAAAAAAAAAAAAAAAAGCTCCCCGGAAGCTGTGGCGGTCGACCGCGGTTAGCTTTGATCAGCGAAATAAGCGCCGGCTCTATACGTATACACGTGTGTGTATATAAACGTACACACACTGATGGGAAGTGCAGCGATAACCGAGAGCTGATTCTTCCACTTTGAGCCTCACTCTGCAAGCTCGTCCTCTCACCGCGACCAACATGTGTGTAACATATAAATATACTACCCACCCTCTAATCATATACTTGAGAGAGAGTACTTGGTACATAATACAGTACAGCTGTCGAGTTCTTTTTCGTTTTTTTTTCGGTGCCAGCTCCACTTTCGCAGGGTGAAAAAACCCGTGGGAGAAAAAAAAAAAAAAAAACACATTAAAGGAACGGAAAAGAAAGAGAGAGAGACTCACAACGAGAGAGCAGGCGTAATTAAAAACGTTGTTAGAGATTGCGCTTTTCTTCCTTTCCCAGCTTCTTCTCTTCATCTCTGCCCCCTCCTACTCCCTTTGCACACTTCTTTCCCTCTTCCTATTTCGTTTTTTTTTCTCCCTCTCTCTCTTTATTCCGTTTGAACTTCTCTCTCTGGAGTACTGCAAGCTGGCCTCGCTATTTTTGACCTCGGCCATTGTTTTCTCACTCCCCGCGTGTGGCCCACCAGGTTTGTAGAGCCCCTTCCCTCTATCCATTAAAAAAAGAAAAACTAATTTTTTTTTTTTCCCTTAATTGCATTGACCCAAAATTATTAACGACACCGCGTAAACGCAGCGTGGGAATGCGTCGTCGGCGTGTTTAAGTGGCAATAACCCATGCGGTCGTGGTCTGTATTTATATATCGATGCAGAGAGATATAGGCTCACGCGCTCAGGTGACGTGTAATGACATCACCGCCGACGGCGTTGACGCGCGCCACGTGTGTGTATATACACAAACGAGGGCGGTCCACTATGGCAGCGACCGATGACTCGTGAATTAATCAAATTTCGATGCCGAGCGGTTCGCCGGTCCTCCTTTGTCCAGTTCTCTTATTTTCGTCATCGATAACAAACAAAAAAAAAAAAAAAAAAAAAAAAAAAAAAAAAAAAAAAGTGAGTTTATAGCGTTGTGCCCTACAACTTGGAATGAGGTTTCGGGTGTGTATTTGTTGGAGCGTGGGATAATTCGATGCGAAACACAAGCGTCTTCTCGCGTCGTGCTTAGCGAGTGTATCAAATTAATTTCCCTTGTCTGGTCGTCTCTGTGTGCAGCAGCGACTCTTCAAAGTTGGTGCACACGTTTGCATGTGGATTTGAGCTTGTTCGCGATCGTGTATGTACAGCGGTGGGTGTATATATTATATAGGTCTGCGGGCGGAGACCGGCAATTAAATTTTGACGGCGTCGACAATGACTGAAAATTGCGGGCAATGGGAGAAGCGGAGGAGGCCAATATTGTGCGGGTCGCGTGTCAGAATGCGCTGTGGCTAATTTTTTTTTTTTTTTTTTTTTTTTTTCAAACCCGTACAAAGAATGAGTGAGCCGTCCAAAAAATGAATCGTCACGTCGTTTGGAAGTGGTTTCGTGCTATTTTAACTCGATTTTAACTCTCTTTAGCCATTTTCTCCCCTTTTTTTTCGTTTCTTTATTACGTATTCTACTCTCAGAATGAAAATTACCTATACTACTATATTTTATGTTTATTAATTTTACTATCTACTATTGTATTTTGATGTTTCATTTTCTTTTTTTACCTTTTAGCTGTACGGGTGTATTGTTGTCACTTTATAGAAAAAAAAAAAAAAAAAAAAAAATTGTTCACACGATGAGCGCTTTCTTTTTATTACCCTCGCTTTCCCAAGTATAAAACATAAATTTTATCTATAATTACGCACTCTTGTTATCTCGGGTGTGCGTAGGTGCGAGAGACGATTCATTTCCCGTTGTAGAGTAGCGACAAAAAAACGCAAGAGTACAGAGCATACAGAACTCAATTTAACAAATGAAAGGAACGACGGTAAGAAGAAAGAGGTAGAGAGAGAGGAGCACATCTTACAGCACTACTATCCGTTGGAGGGCTAAAGGGTGAAAAGCTCGAGCGCGGCCCCACAGCGGAGAGAGCAAGTATCTATATAGCGGCGTGCCAATTTTCGCCTGATTGTCTTCTCTTCCTCTCTCTCGTTTCCGGCCCCCCCCCTTTACATGTATATACCATCCATCTATCTCTACCCCAAGCTACACTCTCTTAGACACGCTATCTACTCTCTCTCTCTCCAAGAGAAACTCCTCCTCCTTATCTCGTTTTTCTTCCCCCTCCCTCGCAAAGTTTTCCCGTCAACACGCACAACGGATTAAAGAAGAGCGGAACTTGGTTGAAAAGAAGGTTCGCCGTCTCTGTTTTGCATAATCCTGGGCCCTCGAGTGCCCATCAATCGGCTCTCTCCCCCTCTTTCAACTTTGTGCATTTTTATTTTGTTGTTGGTACACGGCTTCATCGGCAGCCGGAACTTGAAGAGGCATCAGCCTCCAGAGAGACCCCCCCTTTCTCCCAATACACCATATACCAAATAGCTCGTTGGCAAACAAACAATCGGGGGATATTCTAATTTTGCGCTTAAGCCCCGAGGGTAGCAAGTTCGCCCAACAACGACACACCCGCGACACGACAAAATACAGTCCACCTCTGCTATGCACGTATATACATATATATGTATCCCTATACTCTGTAATACAGTCCGTCTCCCTCGGCTCGTTCCAATTATCTTGTCCCACTCTCTATCTGTCCCATATGATGAATTATAGACGCCTCGACTCTGTGATGCTCCGTACACATCTGCAATTTTGCGTGGGCACATATATATATACACCGCACTTGCCGAAGCGTGACATCCTTGCTGTACGGCTCCACTGCACGCAAGCCCATCGCGACGTGTGTTATTACGTGTAGGTATGCAAAGGCGGAAGAAGAACGAGAGAGAGAGAGAGACTCGCCCACGAGCTTTTATTTATCGGGGAGCAAAAATTTTGACCCCAATTTTTCTTTTTTGTTGCGTATCTGCTTCCTCCAGGCGTGAAGTGAGTTTACAACTCCGACCGAAGATCACCGGTGAAAAATTGCATCCGCGCCTATACGTATAGCCGCACACTCAATCGATACACACGTAACGTGTTCTTCGCGCGGCCACTATATATAAGCCGATATAATATACGTAGCGCCTGACAGATTTACTGCTTCGGACACTCGATCTTCTTCCTCCTCCTCCTTTGAAAACTTTTTCCCCCCTGCTGTATCATAGGTTTTATATATGTGTATCTACTGTCACACACCGAGTCGAAGGGTATATATTATTCCAGCGGCTTATGTACATTTGCATACTTTGCGGGTCATCTGTTTTGTTCTCCCCCACTTCTTCTTCTTCTTAAAAAAGTGCACCCTGCCTCTTTATATAAATATCCGACCTAGCGTGTGCAAATGATGATGCTCATCATCACCGAGGTATATCGTCGGCATCCTTCACTTAAAATTTTCGTTCTCAATCTTGCCATAGGTATAGTACGTGTAATAATGACACGAAAGAGTCCTCCATTCATTAGGTATCGCTTCAAAAGTGTTGAGTAGTTATAAAACGTATAGTCGAGTCACTGCATTCAAACTAGCGCGCCAGAGATAAAACAGCGAGTCTCTCTCGTCTAGGGGCCAGATGAAAAATTGGAAAATGCTGAAAAGTTACGAGGACAGGCTTACACGAGTACACTGCGGAGGAGGGAACAAAAAAAGCTTATCTCCGCCCACCCACCTTCCTTTTTTTTTTTTCTCCCTCTCGCGAAAGTAGTGCACGCGCATATGCAGAGGACGGGAGTAGAAATTGCATGCGAGAGAGAGAGAAAAGCGTTTCGCAGTTCCGCTCCCGCGCATGATAAAAGGAGTAAATCCTCTTTTCTAAAAAACGAAAAAAAAAAAAAAAAAAAGAAAGATAGAGGCACGAGTGGAGGCTTTATATTCTCTGTGCAAAAAAGGAAAGGGGGGATAACTCGGTGCACGTGAAAAATATGAGGAAAATCACACAGCGCGCCGCAAACGCGATACCGGAGCGAAAGAGAAAGCACACGAGGACCAGTTTCGGATTCGCGTCTTTCTCCGAAATTTATTTCGCCCTTTGGCCGTAGTGTATCCGATGGAGGACTCGTGCAGTAACCGAGAGGGACGAGTTTAAATTTTTTCCATTAGCAAACATCCATTATGTACATATAGAGAGCTTTTTTTCACCCGTACCTTCGACTCTGATCGAGAGAGAGAAAAACAGATTGATAGAACGGTACGTCTTCCCAGAGTCAAGTATCTCAATAGGTTTTCTTCTCGATCTTCTCTTTTTTTAGTAGTGCACATCCATCCACGAATCCGGAGCTTTTTATTTTACAACTCCGAGTGTTGTGCACTTCGTAAGCACTTGGGATTTCCATTGAAAGCACGAAAGTTCAAGTTTTGCCGAGACACGGTATAAGCGCGCGCTATCAAAACTCATTTAGCATTACCTCGGCTTCCCTCAATAACAACAACAACTGGGAAGAAGAAGAAGAAGAGGGGCACAGTTGCGCAGACTGGGTGGGCTTGTTCGCGTTCAGGGATTAGCTCACCATGTCTATAACTGTGCGCAATAATATAAGTGCACACCGGTGCAGCCTCTGTATAATTGAGATACGGCTAGGAAACGATGGTGGCGGTGAAAACTTCCCTGGCAGTAGAGACAATAAAACATAAACATTGTCTTTCTTTCTAATCTCTTTATCAGCACGTGGTGGCTGGCTCCGTGCCAATCGGCTTTCTCCGGCCCCTCCCCCGCGTGTGCTGCCTTCGCCTTCATCTTGAACTCGAGTGGTTGTCGGCGTCATGCTCATTAGCTACGATATTATTTTCCTTTTTTTTTTTTCTCCTTCTTCTTCTTCGTTTAAATTTATACGGAACACGTGTTGGACCGACTCATAGCTTTTCGTTTTGTTTTACTTTCGAATTTTTTGTTATGGCCAACGATTCGATACTTTTTTCTTTTTTTACTCGCGACCAATCAAAATTTTAATTTTTTATACTTACAATTACTAGTTTTCATGAATTTAATATATATATTTGTGTGCTTGATACACCCACTTCACTTCTACAATTTCCCAAGAGCTATTTCAATTATTTCGAAAGAGGAAAAAAAAGAGTTTGTTCTAATAGCCTGATACCGCTATTTTTATTTTTGATTATTTGTTTATTGTTTTGATCCAAATTATGTTGGTGGGTAATCAAAATACAATTTGTGAATCATCTACAGCTTGAAATAAAAAAGTATTGATTGAAAACCACATTTTTTTTTTCACATGGTATAGAGCATGGCATAAAAACCTGTTGAAAGAAAAAGACTATAGTAAGGCGTTTTATTTAATTTTATGTATACCCTAAAATTTGTAATAGTGTGTACAAGTTGTGTATATTTTCCACTCTGAAAACGGTGTAGAGATAACTATTTTACCATGAAATTACCGTATAGGTATAACAAAAGAACAAAGCAAAAGAGAGGTGGTAGTCGTAAATTCAATTTTATTCTCCGAATCATAGAATCCGTGCTTCCGTGACTTGACATTTATGCTCGCCGTTGAAAATAAAAAAAAAAAAGGGGAAAAGAGAGTGAAAAAAGTGGAAGAAGAGGAAAGGGTTGCGGAAGTAGCGATTGCGAGTGCAGAAATAAGAATGGGGTGTATTTTTCGTTGGCCGCACTTCTCGAGGAGCCATTGAAAAATGCCGGGGAATCGCCACCACGTGGTTGGCCGACGGCCAGATCGAGACGCAGTCGCGTAGTAGCTATCCGTTCCTGCGTGTAGCACAGAAGGAAAAAGACAGTAAAGACAAAATTTACGAGAAATGTTTACTTGGGAGAAAAATTATGAATAATTAAATGAAATATGAATTGTGACATTCATAAATCTTAAGAAAAGGAGAGCTAGTTATGCCGTAGCTTGAGAGGGAAAATTGTTGTTTTGTCTGTACCCACTTTGTGCTCTAACAACAATCTTAAACGTCTAGACAATGGTTAAATTTTTTTTAAATTTTATTTATTTCTTAAGGAGGTTTTAGCATATATCTAAAAGCAACTATGTAACTGTATCCGCTGGCAGTTTTTAACTAATTCGTATCATGCTATTTGTCCTGAAAGTATTACTATGAAAAATTGTTATTTCATATAACAATCACATCTGAAAGTGATCAGTCTTGAAAAAATTAATACCAATTTTTTTTTTTTTTTTTTTCAAGTGGTAATTTATTCAGAATCACATTACAAGTCCATAGTTTATTACTTACTGCCATGAACTTCTTCGTTAACTTTTCTCATAAACAATACCAAAAAATTAAGTGCCCTTAGTAAGTTAAAAACTTGTCTTTTCTCAAACGACTTTTTCTCGTGATTTTGGTCATGATCGACCCACTTTTTAAGTAGTGATGTAATTACTTACATCTCACTACAACTCCAAGTTTTATGAAATTCTGCAACTTTTTAATTTACTTGAAATCTTTTAAAAATGTGATAATGAATGTCAATTTTTTTAATTAATTGAAATTTTCCCTTAATAATTTAGGTTGCACATATGAAAAGTCTAAAAAGTATGCATATTAATTTGAAGCGAGTGTTTGAGATTCAATTAATTTGATCCAGTTGTTTGTTTGCCCAGAAATGGACTAATTACTTTTATCGATCGATAAGGTTTTATTTTAATTAAGAGCAGACTGAATCGAACGAATTGAACGAACGTCGAAATCGCCGAACTGAACCGAAGGTTATATTCAGGAGAGATAAAGATAAATTGGTGTATTAGCAATTGTACAGATTATTACTCTTTACTAAATTTAGTTTGATGGTTTTTATCTTAATTTAAAAAATGATTTTATAAATAAACTCTAAAAAATTTGAGAAATATATATCGGTCCATGAAATTTTTTTTTTTTTTTCAACAAAGAAATTTCTGCTCTTGACTAAAGTTTTATTTATGCAAAGAGGGTTACCTATTAAGTATTTTTAAAAAATCTGCCAAAAATGAAATCATTTGAGCTTGTAAATCAAGTCTTGTAGAATCGGAAAATAATGTCAAGATTAATAGCTGCATTTAATCAAAATTTTTCTCAATTTCTGAAAGCACTTTCTGACTCATATTTACTTAAAAATTCAAATCTTTACTCCAAATTTAAAAAGGATCTAAAGAATGTGTCTTTCTGAGCATCTGTAGGTTTTTCTGGCTTATCATGCAGGAACAATAGCACAGCGAACAAAATTTATCAAGTTACGTAACAAATTAAATTTTGATATTATTTTGTACAATCTCAGGAAATAAAACATGATTTTTTTGAAAAAAATGTAATGCACGTGTCTTCTTGTTGGGCGAATTTCTTCCGTGGAGCAACAATATAACCGAAAAAAATGGGTATTTCGCCTTTACACTCTTCCCGGAAACATCAAACACCTCACTCGAGTAATTACCATGATCCGCGATCTCTTGTTTCCCTTCACCCCTCAAATAACAAAATAAATGTAATTGCCATCACTGAAATAATTCAACGTAGCCTCTTGAGAGAACATACACGCATCAATGCGCGACATCACACCGGCAGCACCGGTATAGACAATTGCATGACTAACGAACCAACTTTCGAAATAGCACTAATTTCTCTCGCGCCTTTAATTCATCCCTCCAATTAGTACTTCATATGATTTTACAAGTGTACGTATTTTTATCTGCGTCATCGCGCAAAAGCATCGGTAACAGTATGAACTATTGTTGAGATTTTGATATACTCGGTACATAAACTATGCGCAAAACTATCAACATAAATATCGACAACAATTTTTCTTAACTAACGATTTTCGCTTTCGATCGTAAAATTATATAGACAAAGATAGAATTTGAGCCTCCTCGAGCGAGTAAAATGGCACATTACGTTGTGTTGAAATGACAGCTACAAAAGCACCTTAAACCTCCGATGAATTTACAGGCGTTTTTTTCCTCGCTAGGTTTTACAACGACAAAACATGCAACTGTAAACCTTAGAGCGCGTGCGAGTGTTTGTATACGCGCGTATTATAGACAGGCCCAATAAGGTACGTTGGTCACAAGTTTGATTCGCGTGTGCGCTGTTCGTGACCACTGCGGGACGAATTTGGACGACTGCCCGTGGTCACCGCATCTCCGCCGGCTCGTTGTACTCTGTTGCTTCTTTTCCATACGGCCAACGGGCGCGTAAGTAACCGCCTTCCGTTCCTTTTCTCTATCTCTCTACGGCGACAACGACAGAGGTGGCGATGTATATATATACAAATTCAATTAAAACACGCTTTTGTCGAAGCTTCGGGATTCGATGCGCGAGGTATAGTTCAACCTTACTGCTGTACTATAATTAAAAGCAACGCGCCGGCCGCTGCCGCTGACTATCTTCGAGCGTAAATAAATTACACGCGCCATTCCACCTGTTCATCGTTGTTACCCTCTCCGCTATTTATGTATATGTTTGGTATGCGCGTACATTTGAAAACGCATATGTATGTATATTTGGTTGTGCGTTCGAATCTATGCGCACAATACCATGGAAGACTAATTTTATCGGATACGCACGTTCGAAGGTTATACATAGTTAAGGGATACCAAAATTAGGATTTTCCATCCTGCCGTTGTAGGGAAGAAAATATGCGTTAGTAATGCGACGAGTATCACACTCAACTTGGAAAATTGATAACTACTCGTGTGTTTATAATAATATAATATAATTTTAAAAAAATTGTACACAAGATATGGTTTGTCTTGCATTACTCATCAAAGAATAATCGATTTTTTAACTGAAAGGGTAAGAAAAAGTTGCACTTTTCCGTGGATAAAGCCGTAAAGTGCATTTACATGTATTGGTGCGGGCTGCTGCTCTTCCGTTTCATTTACTTTATTTTTTCTTTTAGTTTAAAATCCAAGCAGCTCGCCACCAACTCTACTGGGTAGAGAAAAAAAAAAAAAAAAAAAATATGTAAGTGCACTCTGGTGTATCCGCCCGGCGTGGCTTTGATTCCCATATTTGCTTCAAGGTTTTCTCTGTCGCCCTGAAACATGAGTAATTGCATTTCAGTTGATAAAATTTACAACTTTTTGTTACGTGTTGCAAATGATAAATTTCATGAAAAAAAGGCGCTTACACATCGATACTCGCGCATATCCATCATAATTTGGAAAAAAAAAAAAAAGATAGAACGTATAGGCACATGTATCCACGCGCTATCGATCATCGCCGTAGTCGTCAGCAATTTACGATTGTAAAATTGAGTTGGGGATAAATTTGCCGACGGACAGCAGCGCAGGCTTAATGGCTCGTCCCGGCAGTTTTGGCAGCCAGATAGCGCCGTCGGATGGCTTTTTGAAAAGTAGAGCAGGAAATTCGATACAACGAGCCGGTCGGCGAGACCAGTGGTTAGCTAGCCGGGGTGAGGGGGGAGGGGGCCTTTCCGAGTCCGAATAGTTATCCTGGGCACGATAGCTGTGTTTTACCAGCTGCACGCCTCCCGCGTCGGACGCGCTGAATCAGTCGGGCCGTGTTTCTGCCGAGCTCGTCGCTTCTCACTTTCTCCCCGTGTGTGGGTGTACGTATGCAATTTCCAGGGTGATTTAAAATCCATAAAAAATTATTAGCCGGGCCACTTTGAGGCAGTTCGTGTCGAATACAACCTTTAATGAAAGTGGCGGAAAATTTGAGCACCACTTTATTATATTTCCATGTTGTTATTGGATAAATTTTCCTCGGATATTTTTTCAAGCACTGTAGGTCCGGTTTTTCATAACTTTTTGGATTATACATCGAAATGTATTAAAATATGATTCTCGTGACACCCGCGTGAATTCCGGTGTTACTTATTACGACGAGGGTTATTGATTAAGTACCTTGAAAATATCGTGTAGAACGAGAAAACATATAATACTCAACTCGGAGAGTAACTCGGTTTTAAATAATTGAGTGCAAATGATGTCGTGTGCCCTGAAACTTTCCGCCGATTCGACCGTCTTTGGCCAATTAAAAGAGGAAAAAGGCGCAAGCTTGGATTAAACTTTCTCAAAGTTCGATTAAAAAGTTGAGGCCGGCTACAACATATATATATATTTCCAAGCACTGAATGATTAACGCGGGAGGGAGAGACGCTGGAAAATTAATCAAGCAAATTCGAAAAGCCGCCCCGTATCCGCTTTGGAAAGACAAGATATACCCACTTACCGCCGTGTTGGGAAGAACAAAAAAATTTATTGGCCAAACGGGCATAAATACCGTACAGCATACATAATATACTTGCCCGTAGCTTTTTATTCCGTGGGGGAAATTGTAATTCACGAGATGGGCCAAAGTTAGCAACCTTCCTTATACTTGAAAGCTCCAAAGAGTCATGTATGCGTACGCTGAGCTATTAAAATTAAAAATGGCGCGCTGGTAACGAAACAGTACACGTCCAAGTTCATCATCGGCTCGAAAATCATCCGATCGCCATTTACAGCTTCGTGAGAAGAAAATCCCCATCCAAACTAAACCGAAACCATTAAAAGCTTCGGCCCCCATGACTGGCTTTTCCTTTTCAGACGCTTGCACAATGGGTATACATATATATATACACGCGTGCGGGGGAGACACCATCTCGTGTAAAGAGCGGGCATAGTTTCCGCGGAGCCCAGCCAGGCTTTTAGTCTGGCCTGTCGTCGCGCTCATTGTCATGAACGTCATATACGCGTGCAAAGACACCGTTGGCTAACACTAACTGCCGCGGGAGGGGGGCACAGTGACAATCTGTGTAAATATTTCAAACGCGCCCTGATGCCACGGTGCTCTCTATGTATAGTGATGTGGGGGGCACACCGGCCTTGTTACCCTCGTCTCTCGTGTTTACGTTTGCTCTGGAATTCACACCCACTTGCATAAGTGCGTGTACGACACCAAGAGCCATGATCGGCCATTATTTCACGCGAACAGGGACGTTTTTTCTTTTTCACGCGCAATACCCAAAACTACTCCTCGTATTCCCATTGTCACCGCGTTGGTATCGCTTCGCGCGGAAGAGATAGTTCCAAATGTAGGTCGGCACACGTACGTACACTCTCTAACCGGGAGTTTCAAACTGGACGTGTACGTGTACAAGTAGGGTTGGGTGCGTTTAAATAAATCGCGAAAAAATTCAAAATTTAAATTAAACTCTCCGGTCGGGACGTCTCTCTCTCTCTCTCTCTCGGCGTTTCCCAGCAGTTGCCGGAAATTCGAGAGAATCGCAAATGAACGACCAATTTCACGCCTCATACGCTTTTTTTTAACATTACCCTCCTCCCACCAGGGATGGGTTTTCCAAGTCTATAGCGCACCCTTGTAGTTATTAAACGTGTGCTTACATTCGTGGGAAAAAGAAAAATGTGCACGACACGTGACGTGTTCTAACCGGTACTGGGGTTAAATTAGTTTCGGGATGCTGCACACAAAGACGCGCGTTTTTGTTATTCAGTATACAACGCGTGAAAAATACACAAAGTTGGTTTGTTCCGTGGGTGGGTGGGTGTGTGCAATGTATGCGCGTACGCGCTGGTATTTCTCTAATTTCAAGGCACATTTCTGACGGCCTCTGAATAACTTTGGGTGGGGCCGTGTCTCGTCAACGTCGTCGTCACGGCTACACCCGCCGAGCGAGAAAATTAAATAATCAGTCGCCAGCGTAAATGTTGTTTTTTTTTACCTCCTCCTCGGCCCGTCACCCGAAAAAAAAAAAAGAAAACAGCATTACTATTCGGTATGTCAGGGAAAAGCCCAAACAAACGAAAGCCGAGAACAATGTTTGGAGAGCACATAAACGCGTGTTATCGCAACAAGGGGTTGCACCTATTTGTGTACCGTTCATGTATATAAATATATGCGATCGATCCATCGACGCAAGCCCTCGCCTATACCTATTTTCGACCGTCCAACTCTACACCACCGTACTTACGATTATATTCACGCTAGCCGTGTCGACGTGACGTGCACACTCTAAAATCAAATGGTCCCTCCTTCCAATGCACGAGAAACGTCTCTCTCCCTTTTATATGCGCTCCGAAAAGCGTTGAGAGCGGAGCTCGTACAGCCGCGGAGATCCTACGAGGTCCTACCCTCTCTGTGTGGATGTAAACTCTATTCCCGTCGGCACGTGGACATTTTATTAATAGAGCCCGCCGCCTTCGCCACACCCTCCAAAATTCCCGTCCCCCACCCCTGCGCCGATCTATCTTTTTTTTTTTTTTTTCCTCCTCCCTTGCACTGCCGTTTTGACGTTTATTTCCTTCCTCCGCGTGTGTTTACGGGTCTCTCGGGGCTACGTCTCCCGCGAATCCGAAAATCTCCGTATCGCGCGATCAATCTTCGCGGCTGAAACCCCCCCTCCCCGGCGCGCCACCTGTTTCGCGATATCTCCGCTAATTATCATAAATTAGCGACACTTGTTTGCGGGCGCGCAAAATTTACCTCTCAGGATTTCCGGACGAGTGCTGCTCTCTGCCCCGGGGAGGGGGGGCTTTTTCGGGAAAAGGGCTCTTTGGAGCGCGCGACAACTCTCGCACTTTGAGCCTCGTGATTTACGTCACCAAGAGACCTTTCCTTTTTTTTTTTTTCTTTTTCTTTTTCAACGCGAGTATTTCCTGCTGCAATATACGTAGATAAGGGCACGGCGTATATCTTTTAATTCATCCGATGGAGAAAGGAGACTCATGAAAGCCGAACCTTTTGTTTGTTTCAGAACCACGAGTACAGCGGATACGGCGAGGAGCCCCGGCGTAAAAGGTGAGCCAACCACACACACACACATATATATATACATATACACGTCGAGCTTGTGTCATTTTATATTCATGAGCCGACGACGAAGACGAAGGAAAGTAATTGTCTCCCCCCCTCCCTAGTTTGAAATCGAGGCGAAAACAATGGATTATTCCTCGCAGGGAATGTAGACAAGACTCCGCTTCTCTTGGTCCCCGGCTTGATCGTCGTGGTCGTCGACGTCGTCCCAAATCGCGCGCGCACTTGATGCTCGGCTTAACTTCTTATTATTAGACTTGGCCAAAGTGCTGCGACCAGCACTCCCTTTGGTGAACTTCGACTGCCTACCACCGCTGCTATACTTGCAATGATGGTCGGGCGAGGAGAGAACAAGCGCCGTGTTTCAATTAATTTCCCTACTTTCTCCGGAATCTTTTTTTTTTTTTTTTTTTTTTTTTTCGTTTCACAAAAGCTTTACTTTCGTTCCCCTGCACGACATTGTTTTACTTATCCCAAGTAGAATCTTTCCCTCTACGAACAGTCCAGTGCCGTTACGTCATCTCCCGAATAATAGTGATCGGTTGATAAGCTGCCGGAGTTACCGCGTAGCGATGCCGAGTGCCCAATGTTCTATTTACGTTTACTATTACTGCTACACGAGATAACAGGCCCCCATCCCCTATTATTGTGTACGAGGATAATACACTGTCATGGTAATCGGTAATCGTTATCGTAGTCGAAATAACGACGCTCCACTGATAAATTTACGTTAATCGTTTTGTGGATGCATGAACTTTATCGGTAATGATGTAATGCCATTAGCGATATAAATAGAACAACAGGTGCTCGCCGGGTTTTTTTTTGTAATTACAAGAAAACGTGAGCTTGGTCACATGATATAATTATATTATCATGTTTTCGTTTACTTTATTTATTTTTGTTTTTTTCAGGGAAGACAACAACAAGCCAAACCACGTGCTACTGTTTACCGTCATAAATCCAGTGTACCCGATCACTGTGGTGAGTCGAACATCATTGATTTTACAAGTACACTTTAGCTATGTAGTATAACAATTTTATGTTTACGCAACAAACTACACGCGTCGACAAAAATGAAGTAAACACGCGTCTTCGAAACGCTCGATCTCTTTCGATGAATTATTGGTATTTGCGTTGCAATCTCGTAAACGCCGGTAGCCTCGCCAAGTGGCGAAATTGAATTTACATTACTAGTACAAATAATCAAAGCGTGTTTATTCACATTATCTTCTTTTTCGCGGTCCAAATACTCCAGCTATAGTAAGCAGAGATAATTCATTGACGGCGATGCACGAAGTGAAAACTAACACTGTGTTGTACAATCCAATGTTATGGTTCAACGCGGTTGCACAACGTATTCACTTAAAAATATATTACTTATTTGTTGTAAGCATTCCAGAGGGGGCAAAAAAAAAACAATCACATGACTTGGCTAATCCGGTTGAATATAGTTGATAAAATGGCGATTCGATTAAAGACTCTAGCAAAATGATGCATTTTTCTCAAGATAATCACAGATTGGATTAGCAACAAATATCTTTAAAATCCGCTCCACAGTCCGTCTTTGATTTCGCCGGAGATAAGCTTCTTCTCCTTTTTAATATTTTAAAAGCCGAAAAGTCGATATCTTTTTTCTCGAAAGAATGAAAATAAGAGGGAAAAAAAGAACGAGGGGGGAGGGGGTGGCAAGACGTATCCCTCCGAATCGCTATCTTCCACCGCGCACGGAAGAGGGGGGGTGGTGGATCCTGAAAGGAATCGATAACAGCCCAGAGCCACTTTTTCGAGGCACACATATCTGCATGCACAAAGCGAAAGAAAATCCCTTGTTCACCGAGAGCAGATTCCTCCCTAAAAAGATCTCGTCGAATATTGGTGCTGCAATCGAGCCTTATCTCTCCCGGAGCAGCTGTTCTTCCTCTCTCTCTCTCTCCCGTGCTTACGTGATGCATGTGTGATCAAGTGCGCCTTAAACCCACTCGCTTCCCAAACCTTTTTCTCCCCTTACCTCGGCTGACGTGTGCGCGCTCTCTGGCTGTTTGGTCGTCAGAGCACTGTTCCGCCACAGTTCCGCTGCTGTTTAAATATAGATCCAAGCGGCTATACCAACTATATATATGTACACATATAGGCACCGAGAGAGTATGAGAGAGCACGCGAGCTTGTACCGAGACGCGCTCTACATATATGCGCGGTTGTACATCAGGGGAGAAACAAAACAACAACAACAAAAAGGAAAAGTAAGAGAAAAGAAGCAACACAACGACGCATGGCTTGACGGCTAAACCTTTTATGTGCTCGCGAACAATTGTCTATACATGTATACGTACACGTGACACTCGCGCCATACCTATAGTAGCCATATAGCGGATGAATAAAAAAAAGCGGGGCAAACTCGGCTGTTGTGCGATTCTGCTGCACCAATTTACTCTCAGTTTTTGTTTTTTTCGAGGCTTTACTTTCTTCACGATGCCTATATATAGACTGCACCAACGATCATAAGGTGTACGCCCGCGAAAGGGGAGCAAAGTGCACTGGCACAGATTCCTTTCTTCCTTCTCATCTCCCTCGCGGTGCTGGCAGTAGGGGGGAAAGAAAGAAATCACGCGGCTTTTTGAAAAATTGCTCTTTCTCCTCCTACGATCCCCCCCCCCCCCCCCGAAGAGGAGAAAATCTATATACCTATTCCATCGGAAGGATCCGCGAGTCGTTTTCAATATATACCTCCGAGGGAGCGCAGTAAAAAAGCTCCTACTCCAATAACGATCCCAAATTAGATTGTACCCCCGAGAGGACGCGCATCCCTTTTCAAATATGCCCGCATCAATGCACGTGCACGTGTATACATGTACGTGGCATAATCACAGAAGAAGAAGAAGAAGTAGCAGTAAAGGATCGTAAGTACCGATTACACTTGCACGCCGGGGGTTGTAAGCGGCTAAAAATACAGAGGGGGATAAATGCAGCGAGCAGTATATATGTTATATACGTATACCATTTGCACACACAAGAGAGAGCGCGGAGCACAAACATATGCGTGATATACTTATATTTTATGGTTGGCGTTGCACGGGAATGTGCTTTATGACTTAACGGTCGCTCGTTTAGCCCATTCGTCCGTAATAGTTGAGTAAGCCATGAGAAGACAGAGAGAGAGAGAGGTGGAGGGAGTATATAAGAAGGGAAGCCATTGACGAGCTGAAATTTACGATTGACTCGCCTGCCGCTACCTCACACAACTACACAGTGCACTCACTATGAGGATCCGCTCGTTTCACTATATAATACACGGATGGATTGGCACTGACTCTTGAATCAAGCAAAACGCTCCTCTCCTTCCCGTATCGATCGACACCGCAACACCCCTCTGTGGGTGTATGCGTATAATAATATACACGGGACACAAAGTAGGTTTTGTTCGGCATATAGAGCAAGTATATATCTTACTTATGCTCGGTCACCGAGTATACATGACAAGAGAGGGAGAGAAAAGTAATTATACCAAGAGAACACCTACGATGTGTGTACGTCATTTCGGATAAGATTGGCAACTCGTTGGTGCGACAACTGGACCAGAAACTGGGAATGCGCTCGCGCGGACGGCGAATTAGCCGACTCCTGGTTGCACGTATAAATCTGCAGCCGGAGTCGTAGCTATTTAAATATAATCGCGAAATTCGACGTCTCCTCTGCTGAATCCGTAATAGTCTCTCTCTCTCTCTCTCTCGTCGGGGAGAGACGTGCGAGTGAAAATTGCGCAAGAAGCAGCCGACCCGATGTGCGTGCGTGGTTGGGATACACGTATACAAGTATACCAACCGTATGGGGGGGCACAGAATAGCAACAAGGCGGCTAGGAGATGGGGGGAAGGGTGGAATTTGCACGCCCGCTAGACAGTCGGTCAATCAATCAAGCGCCCGGCAAAACTAGACCTAAAAGCACTTTTGGCCCTTTGCCACGTAACGTGTCATCGCTTTGCCCTCGCGCTCCTACGCCATAATATACTCTTCTACGTATATAATCGTTATTATCATCATTGGTATAAAAAATAACGTATATATATACATACGTGAACTGTGTCTCACAGGTGAATGCATGAAAGTAAAGCTCCTCCTGTGGGTACAAGGCGTGATGGACCGTGGGGGATTTTTTTTTCCTCCCCCATTTGTTGGGGGTAAAAAACAAAAGCGTACCTTCCACCGAGAGAGATCGAGTCGCGCGGTGGGTTAACGCGAAAAGGGCTGGGACGATTTTTCTTTGCGGCGAGGAAGAACTGAACTCCTTTGCTCGGAGGAGGAAACGAGGCGTTTCTCAACTTGGGCTCACTCGTTTACGCAACAGGCAAACGGATAAATATAATATACTTGGTGTCTTTTTTTCTGTTTCAGGAAGTCTTGCACGCCATCAGTCACCCGAGCGGTCAGGTGCAGCGCATCGTCATCTTCAAAAAGAATGGCGTCCAGGCCATGGTTGAATATCCTTTTTCATGCAACATTTCCCACTTCTATTGGCTATTTGTAAAAACAAAACAATAATAACGCAACTCGCGACTATTTAGACACGGGCTCGATTAATCATCGTCATTTTAACCCTCGGAGGCGCGAGCATTTCGTTTTAATTAGTTTTTGCGCGCCCAAGGTGCTACACGCGGTTTGACGATGATTAACAAGACGAAGGGAGAATTGAGAAGAGTAGGGTACTCGTTGTTTTTTTTTTTTTTTCATTACCCCAGAGTTATCCATTTGAAGCATAAATGTCCTTAATTGCAATATTTCGGAATCACGTTCGACTCGGTGGAGTCGGCCACCAGAGCGAAAGAGGCTCTTCACGGCGCAGACATATACTCCGGCTGCTGCACATTGAAAATCGACTTTGCCAAGGTGAGTGCGTCCATTTGTTTTTTTCCGTACCCACCCGACTTTTTACACAGCTCCACATCATATTTTTTACCCATTCTCTGCTTCGACGCGTGATTGATTTACACCGAGATCTCATTTTTTTTTTCCGTACGAATAGGTCAGACATATCGAACGCATTAATCCTCTCAAATAAATCAATGGATACTCCACTAAAATAATTTACGGATAAAAAAGAAAGTGTGTGTATATATATGTGAATTATAATGCAAATCAGACGCACCACCTTACTCGACGATAGTGCACACCCCTAGAGATTTGTTATTCCATATGCTACGTGTCTCACCGATGCGCACTTGCAACACACAACACACAAGTACCCGTATGTATTGTGCTGTACACACGAAGCGCGCCCAAAAATAATTCTCCACGCGGGAAAACAAGTGGGAGGCAGATGCTTGATATTCGATATGGGGAGCCGAGGATGGACAGCGCGAGGCGTACGTGAGGGGGTGTAACGACGTCATAATAATAAGGCTTATTTTTTAATCGGTGAAATAAGTATACCTACCATCCAACACGAGTCGCATATATATATATGAATGCATAAATGTCATCTAACGCAAATTGATTCAAAGCGCCGTCGCGAGGCATTATTACATCCACGTACAAGTGGTCCCCGAAACTATGCGTAAACTGTAACTGAGTCATGTGACGAAACTTGTAATTGTATATTTACGCCCGAGGCGGGAAACGGATGCAAACCCCGAGATAAGGGAATAAAGTTAATTACAATGAAGCGAGATGATCCAACCCCTCCTACGAGGAGGCGCGTTTCGACTAAATTTCAAGCGCCCCCCGAGAGAGCACCGCTACGGAGAGACAAAGTTGAGGTGTGCAATCTTAGTCGAAAAGTTATATAAACAGCCTGTCGCGGCATCTTAATGGAAATATCTCGGGGCGGCGACGCATTAAGTACCTCCGGCGATGCATCAGCTTGAAAATCACTCGAGTGTAAAATTTTACAGCTATACGTAGACGTGCCATCGGAGCCGCGATCATCTCTGTGACGTACAACCTCCTTTCTACACGCGAATCGTTTCAAAGCTCGACTTTAGTATCTTGTGCCACCTGCGCGAAAAAAGCATTCGAGTGCGCGTGTGGTAAGATAAAAAAAAAGTGGCGCTCGAGAGTCGGCAGTTGTATCATTAATTATTTTTTACAGCGCTGTGTATATATATGGACTCGGTGGAAGATGGCCGCTTATTTATCATCGAGACGCAACGCAGGCGCGAGTTGTCGAGTGGCCGTAAATTTTCTGGACCATCGAGGCATACGAAAACTCACTCTCGCTGATGTATATAACATCATGTTGCAAAAAGCACTCGTTTATAATATATAGACAGTACGAAGTTTGATATCGAAATACACTTGTCTGGCCTTTTGCTCGACTTTTCGTCGCAATTGCATATACACCCCGGAATTCGGTGTAACGTAATAATGTAGAGAAGGTGCACGAAAATGTAATGAATCAACTTTGTTGTGCGTTCGTCTGCATTTGTCCAAAGTTAAAATTAATGAAAGCAAGCGCACCCGAGGAGACGTTACACGGAGGCTCGCAGATTGCGTTGAATAAAATAAAAGACGTTAAACCTGTGCAGGCGAAGGAGAACAGAGTGTATATTATGCACATGGCGCGGGAGGTGGAGGGGCTTTTTTTTTTTTTTGTTGGTACAGAAGAAGAGGGTGGTCGTGTAAATTAACCCCGGACGCAGAGAGTCCCGAGTTAACAAGCGATTTATGTCAAATTTATAATGTCATTAAACAAACCAACGTTGCCTCTCTCGTTCTCTGGCCTATTAAATTCAGCCGTTAAATTGATCCCGACGCGAGCGGCTAATTGCGCCACGCGACAATTTATTTCGTCTTCGTTTTAATAACTTTGTACACGCTCCCCTCTCGTATCCGCTGCACGAACATCGAACATCTGCTTTCTATCGTTAAATTAATTGTTCTTTTTCTTTTTTTTCTTTTCTAATCACACGAGTCAATTGAATAAAAATAAAATATACACGCTTGACAAAGAGGACATTAATGATCCATATTCAATCGAGTTACATCTATTGTGTTATCCGCTTGCAAGCTCGAGCGGGAAAAAACCAAATTTTATCTACATACGTCCAATTACCACAGGGGTTTTTTTTCTCTCGCAACAAAGGTCCCAATCGTTGTGGGACCCACGTCACGTGCACAATAAACGCGCGCGAGCAACAACCAAAAATCGTCACGCAGGGAGCAAAAGTACACTGGTTAATTCATCGAAACGCGAGATAAAGGGAGGCACGCACATCAGGCGCTAACCAAAAGCGTCGACGGACGCGCGACCGCGTGACAAACGTCGCAAACTACCAAAATATTTATGCGTAAAATACATGAATATGTTTGTCGTATCAATATATATATAAGCGTGATTAGTGCACGCGAAGCAACGACAACGTGGGGGCATTGTCGGCGCTGTTGTATCGATGAAGCGCAAATGCGACATTGAGATAACAACGCAATGGTGTATTTGTATATTAATTTGAACGTGTATGCATTCAACGCACACAAGCGATTGTACACACCGATTGGCCACACGGAGGATTATTGTCCTAAATAATCACTGTTCTCACATGCAAGCACTGAAAACTTCGATGAACAATAAAAGAGCATCGTCAATAAGCATGTATGAACAATAAAGTATGATGTATGACACGTTATTTTTAAGGTACACTGATAACAAAAAATTAAGGTGCGTGTGCACGGTCATTTTGCGTGTAAATATATCGTACATCGAAATTCTCGATGTACGACACAGCGTACACCGAGATTTTCGATGTACGACACAGCGTACACCGAGATTTTCGATGTACGACGCAGGATGCATCCAAAATCTCGGTGAAACTTAAGGTGCCGTGTAGGATATTTATAAGTTGACACTTTACAGGTTATGTGGCTCGTATCATATGGTTGTGAGTATCAAACGTTCCTGGTTACACAAACGCATCATTAAAACTTTGTACCTTGCAACTTATTGAAAAGTCAAACCCTTTATAAAAACTTCCCGTGTATCAATAACTTTATTAACGTATCATTGTATCATGGTATATGGATACAAAATCTCAACTTGGGTGACCGCTTCAACGTACACTGGAAATTTCAGTGAACGCTTCAACGTACACTGGAAATTTCAGTGAATGCAAGAGCGTTCACTGAAAACTTTGGTGTATGTATTGTGACATCGAGATTAGCAGTGTATGCACGCAATATAACCGTGTACATACACCTTAATTTTATGATGCTGCATGCACTTGAAATGTTTGTGTCATACATCGTACTTTTTGGTTACAACACATTAATTAACGAGGACGCTATTTTAAGCACCGACTTTTATTTGGACAATAATCCTCCGTGCAAGTTGATCCGATCGGAAATTGACTCTACGGCAAGTATATGGACCTTACATTTTGCCGGAAAGTACATCATAAACATGATTTGAATTTTTTTATAATTCAAGCGTTTTATATATTTGTCCTCTATGATTATAATTTATACTATATACATCGATAAACATTAGCAACATACACACAACGCGACGTGTTTATTGGGATTCCAAAAGGTCACTTGACTCTCGCGGTATATATAGTCACTTGGGGGAGAAATAACACAGGCCTCAAAGGTGCAATTCTATTTTTATTTTTTTTACACGTTCAACGATTGTAATACGATAAAAGCCTTTCAATAACATGTTTTTGAGGAGATGAAAATACCTTAGCTATTTATCGTATTACAATCGTTGAACGTGTAAAAAAAATAAAAATAGAATTGCACTTACAAGGCCTGTGTTATTTTTCCCCCAATTGACTATATATACCGCGAGAGTCAAGTGACCTTTTGGAATCCTAATACTTTTTCGGAGCAATCTCACCTCTACCTTGTAACGTTCGATATCTTACCTTTGAACGCACACACTAGGATTATTAAACAAAAAGGGGCATGAAAGGACAACACCGAGGAATGGTGAAGGTCGCTGGTCACTATTAACTCGATTTAACAGATCAAGCGAACCCGGAAGGGTGAAGGAATAACCCAAATAATTATAAATCGAAATTGGGGATAAAAAAAGACCATTGAGTTGTACGTTTAATTTATATATTATCATTAAACTCGTTTTCTAAAGACCATAACAGTAATCCAAATTGAACGTCGGTTATACGAAATTACTCCGTTTTGCCAATAAGGACGCTAATGGATTATAATTATGACAAACAATTTCTTTATGAAACATTTGCGTTTCAAGTATTTCCGAAGATTATGAAATAGTTAATAATGATATTAACCAACGCATGAATTAAAAGGAAGAAAGAGATTTATACAAAGTGTTGTAAGGCGCGCAACAAATGACTGCTAACAAAAACTCGATTGGAAAGAGAGGCCTCGTAGCCTTCCAAGCAAGGGAGTCAAAGTTAGAGTGTCAGGTCTCTCTTCTAGCTGCAACATGAGACCTCGGTTTTAGGGCGGCATATGAATCTTCGCTGTCCTTGTTTATGATACCGATGTGCCAGAGAAAGAGACAGGTAGTCGCTTCAAGTCACATATTGTGATTCTTCCATGTAGTGCTAGCGTTAGGCTCGGTGACTGCGGCGCGGGCGACGGTACGGGATGTGCTGCGTAACAAGCTCCCAGAAAATTACCTACTTGATGCGCGAGTGCGCTTGATATTTATGAGCGCCTAATTTTAAATTTACATCGTAACAAACAAAAATGGATACATTTTTATGTAGTTACATGACCGATGGTCACAACCTACGTATTAAATCATGATTAAGGGCCATGTACGGCCAATTCATGGGCACTATATAGTCGTTAGACTACAAGTTTCGCACATACTGACCGGAAAGGTACCTGGTAACCCGACCCATACGGCCCGTGAAGATTCTTTCCGGTAAACATAAACGGGCCGTATACTACCTCTCGGCGTACGGAATCTTTTTCCGATCGGGGAGGTACACGAGGCGTGAAAGCCATCGTCGTCGCATCGTATCATCGGAACACGTCGCAATGCACGCGCTTACGTATAGACAATGGCCGCCTGTTGGAGAAAGACAGTCGTTACGTAAGAGAGAGAGGTTGGCTCGCGTCTCGCAAAAAAAAAAAGGGCCGCCGCAGCGCACGCATCGGCTGCTCTCGCTCACAAAGGCGCGTAATACGCCGTCCCGTCCGTCGGTCGATTTCTGTGGATCCAAAATAAATCGGGGAAATTTATAGGCACGCCCTAATCAGGTTAATTGGAAATGCGAGGACCCACATACGCACGTATAGAGGAAGAAAGAGCCGGACTGTCGTTATCGCATTTGGGGGTAAGGGAAGGCTTGGAATTCTTCTATTCCTCCTGCCTGCATCCGAATGAAGAATCGTCGCGAAAGATCGAGAGCGTGTGACTGCAGTGCTCTGCCTTTCGATCGTTATATTTACGGTTTTGCGAAGCACGCGGACATAAATCCACGTCTCTCTGCCACGTATGTGTGTGTGTGTGCAAGTACATATAAGATAGAGAAAGAAGAAGCGACGTTTATGAGGCGTAAACGGCTTTTCGGAGCTTCGGAGATTGAGAGGAGGGGGGACGGGGCGCTGGTGGCTTCTTCTGGACTATTTTATACTCCTCTCGGCTATTAGCTTCTGCATTTTGTCTTCGCTCGTTATAAGTATACACAAGGAGGACCAAACGCGGCAAGTGCTGGTCCCTCGTTGTTTAATTGTTGGCCGTTTCTGAGAATCTCCTCCTCGTCAAAGTAAGTGCTTGGAGATGAAAAAAAGAAAAACGAGTTTTTTGCCTAAAAATACATGTATGTACTCGCTATACTTGATTTGCGGAGTTGGAAAAAAAAAAAAAAAATATAACAATGGATCTTTCCTGCCAGACGTATATAGGATCGAAATAATTCACCAAAGGCCGCGCGTGAACTCGATTCGTTCAAGAGAACTTAATTACAAAATTCACGATGGAGGAGAGCCGTCGTTGTAAATTCCTGAAGCGCAGAGTGTATCTATACGCACGCGAGCGAGCCGACAGGTGCAACGGCGACAACGGTACGATCCCCCTCGGCTCGGCTATTTCGATGAGGCTCGCCAAGTGCAGGCAGAGACAGAGAGACCCCAAGAATCAAAACATTGGCTCTTCTTGTCCTCGCCGATACTGCCTGATACTCTTCCCCCCCCCTTCCTTTTGCGATATCGATCCGTTAAATTGGCTCTGTTACAATTGGTTTTCTTCTACGGGGTCTTCCAAGCGCACGTGTTGGGTACTTTGAATTCTGGAGTACATCTTATTCGAATAAATTTATTTGAAAAAAAAAAAAAAAAAATCACCGCAGGGGGTAAAATTTCTGCAGTGCCAGAGATACAGAGCTCCTTTTGACGTTAATGAACATGAGCTTGTGTGTACACACGGCGCACTCGGGAAACTAAAATATCGTTTACAGCCTGACGTTTGTCCGACACACACCCGGCGGGGGGGGGGCTCGAGAGAAGATTACCCTTATGGGTCTTCTCTCTGATCTATTTATGCAGCGACGCCGTTAAATCTCAGCTACTTCTTTTCACCTGCGCCTCTTCCCTTTTCCTCTCTGTCATTCTGCACAAATTTAACGTCTTCTTCTTCTATGTTTCTTGGTTGGATTTTGACTGAAAGTGTATCGAATACTTTTGATGCAGTCAATCGTTTAATTGATCGATGACGTGTTTTGTGTTGCAGCCGACGAAATTGAACGTTTACAAAAATGATTCGGAGAGCTGGGACTACACCACGCCTGCGATCGGTAAGTTTGGAATTCCTCGTCAAACATAGTTTTAAGGAATCAAAGTTTAATGGTCGATGGATTGCTTTGGCTTTTTTTTTTTTTTTTTTTTTTTCTACGTTTATTTATTATTTACTTGAAAGTGCCAAACAACATTCTCAACTAAGTACCATTGAACTTTTGCGAGGGAAAAAAATAAAAGGATAACCAATTCAATCCAACAAAATTTTACATGCACCACTTAACCATCGAATATACAATATAGACTTTCGAAGAAAACAAAAGATATAACACTCAACTCATTGTAACGTAATGTGGGCCTCGAGCAACAAATTAATGTACCTCTATGCAATTTTTTTTTTTCTACCAGCCCAACTCTCTGTACCGCATGCAAATATACATATCATACGATTTATACGAAAAAATAAAAACACGTGTAAATGTCCAAACATAAATATATATAACACGACATCCATCGAGAATCCGAGTAAAACAAAAAAAAAAAAAAAAGGCAATGTTTTGACATCTCGCAAACGGGGTAGAAATTATTGTTTGTTTCTTCTTTCGCTCCACCTTGCACAGATGTACGGGTGTAATATGCTCATGCATGCAAATCTCTCGGGAAGCCGTTGATCCCAAACGAAAGAAGAACACCTATTGTATTTATTTTAAAAAAAGCTGCCCGCAATATCAGCCGTATCGCGTTATTTTTAAAATTTTCGGGATGTAAAAATAGAGGGTGGGAGAAATAGTGAAAATAGAGGGGTGGGAGGGAAGTCAGGTGGAAGCGCACAATCGTGTGCTCCAAGCTATTTCTAAATGAGACGAGCGCCCGCCGGAAGAATGCGGACTCGGGGCCCAAAAGTTCCGAATCATCGCGAGTCGAGAATGATCGCGCGCTTGATTTCCTTCGCGGTCTTTAATCACTGTCTCGTGTCTTGCGCGACGCGAATCTGACGAATTTCAAACTAAAAGTGTCACACCACCACCACCACTACCCGTACAATGTACAAAAATAATCCAGAGGTTTTTCCACTCGCGGACAAATGGTGCCCCACTGCGAGGGACGGTATACGTCACACAATGTGTTTTCATTTTTTTTTTTTTTCTCGATTTATTGGTACCCCCGGGATTTATGGCTCTTACACGCTCATCGTTTGGATTGATTCACAAAACATGTGTATACGTTCAACCGTAGGGGGAAAAACAATTTTTTTTTCCGTTTTCGAAAATTCATTAAATTCCTTTGGCCATAAATCCGATTGTATCGCGAGCCATTCGTTGGTGAGGGTGAAAAATCAATACGGAAGATGTGGCTACGAGCAGGTGTATGTATATTGTTACGTGGATATCGAACGCAATCGTAAGCAAATGCACGACAAGCGGTAAACAATGACACATATCTGTCTTCGTGTGTGCTTACACATGGGAATGGTATGACCCGCAGGAAATACACGATTAGAAAGAAAACAGCGACACGGCAAACACGTCCTCCACCACGTCATTGCAAATTAATGTTAACGACCACATAATTACTGCGTATATACATATTTTGATACAAAAAGACCAAAGCCTGAGTAAGCTCGGCTCATGAGCTCAGAGTGCAAAGGTAATTTACGACTCGATATATCTATATTTGGGGGCAAGAGGGATTGGTATTTTTTCCTTGCTTATCTACGGATATAGATGTGTGTAAAATGTGGTAAATTCGAGCTTACGAAGGCTTTGTTGTATACTCATATCACGTCATTTCTATGTGCTTGTGTATGTCATATTATATACGCGCGTGTGTAAAATATTCTTTCTATGTATTTTTACAGCACACCGTACTCCTTCTTCCGTCTTATACTTTTGATTTGTTTGTGTAGTTTTCTACAAGAGGAGCCTGGTATTACGTCATTCGGAAAACTAATTCATACATATTTAGGCAACTGCATTTTTGTACATAACTTTTTCACTTATACAATATTCAAACGTGTTTATAAAAATATTTGCCTTTCGTTGTTCATACAAAATAAAAAAACATCAACTAAAATTTCTCTTTTTTTAGCATAATAATATTTTTACATTTCAAAGAGTACATTATTTCTTTTTTGAAATTTATGTAGAATCCATTTCAAGTGATTTTTGTGTTTTCTTTATTTGTCACCATTTCATACTGATTTTTAATGATTAATTTTTCGCTTTTTTGTAATATGCCCAAAGCTGAGTTACGATATTCTGTACCGTTATCTGATTTTACGTGACTGTTAAATGTTGAAACTTTATCTTTGCATTTTTCTCCTCTATAAAGCATATTTTAAAAAAAAGTAGTGTTAATAACAGTATATTTTTATGTTATAAAATGGTTTTTAAAGTTTTTCTAGTATATTTTTACGTTTAAATGGACAAGCAAATGAAAGACGACCAGTAGAATTTGCATTTTTCGCCGCGTATGAACTGGTGGGCTCTTTCCATTTGTATGTATGTCAAAAAGAATGAGAAAAAAGTACAAAAAGGAGGAAGCAAAGAAAAAGGAAAGTAATGAAAAAAAAAAAAAAAAAAGAAAAAAAAAATGTATAAGTTGGCAAACGAGCACTCGTTTTTTGTGAAAGACGAAGGAACTTTATGATGGATACTTGATCAAAAAAAAAAAAAAAACAAAAAACAAAAACCACAATTACAATTGAAACTTGTAACACTTTTTTCTTTGCTTTTTATACACTTTTACACTTTTCTCCCGGTTTTCATCTTTTCTGTTCCTCTATTTTCTTTTGATAAAAATCTTTTCGATAGACGAAACAAGTAGTTGTTTAAAAAAGAATAATATCTTTCACTTATTTCATTCTCATTTTATACATGCATCAAATTAGTGAAGAAAAATACCTGCTCTGTCACTATAATTATTCACTAGTGTCACAACCTCTTCAAATTTTTTTTTTATCACACGTAACTTGATCGTGAATACAAATTTTTTTCCACACGTATTTATTATTGTTTTAAATTATGGCCTTCATTTTTCATACATTTTAGTTTACGAAAATTAAGTAATTAAAATAAACAACTATGAACGTAGCAAGAAAAGTTAATGTTCCTGTCTTTGGAGTCTCTGGGTCACGTATTCCATTTCTGATGAATTTTTCACTAATGTTGGTAACTGTTGAATGCTAGCGTTTTATGTATATTTTATATGTATGTATGTACGTTTGTATATATACATACATTACATGATTCCTCTTGTTCTTTCCAAGAAAGGCTTCCAATGCACTCTCACAGACAAACATTCAGTCGACCACTGGACCCTTTCAAAAATAAAAATATATATATATATGTATATTCATATATTTTGACAAAATTACTGTTTTATGTATCGTATACGAATAATGTATTTGTACGTGCAAGTAAGTCTGTACACACATTTCCAGAAACTTGTGATGATAAAAAAAACCTTGTACCACATAAATATGTACGTGTGTAATATTCCAAATTAGATGATATGCAATAAACATTGAGATTCAGTGGAAAAATCGGGACGATCTTTCCTCTTGCTTACAGTATCAAAAAATATATGTTAACCACTACAACAACAACAATAACAACAGTAACAACACCGTCATGACAACCAACAACAACAACAGTATACAACATCAACATCATCAACCACGTAAAAGCAAGACAAAAACAAAAAAAAAACAAAAAAAAATAATAATAATGGACCTTTTAAGGCTGACTAACAAGTTAGTGTATGAGTATTTTTTGATTTCTGTTTTTCTTGTCACTGTGAAGAAAAAGAGAATGATTGTAATGAAGTATAATAACAAAAACTCACGCCCAAAGCGGGAGGAAAGGCAAAAAGGTGTTATGTTGGAATGTTTGTCTGTGTGCAGATGCAGCCATCTCAGTTGTTGACATGAGGTGATCAGAAAGGGAGAGACGGGGCTTCTCAGAGAAAGAGCGATGAAGCGCTGAAGGACAGGAAATGGAAATTGGAAATGGAAAATGGTGGAAAAGGGAGCTGAAACGGAGGAGGGAGAGCGAGAGAGATGGATTGTAATTATTATGGTGACCGCACTCGTGGCTGTGGTTCTTCCTCTCGTAAGCGTGTTCGCTTTTTGAAAAAAAAAAAAAAAAAAAAAAACCTGAAATTGAACCAGACACGCTCCGTTGTACCGTCGTCTCTCTCGCTCTCTATTCTTAGCGAGCGTTGTCGCACTTCTTGTGGCCCTTCGGAGCCGAGAGACGACCTGTTATCATCGGTAAGTCCAGTATGTGATGATTTCCAAACATGTGATAAAAACTATTTTTTTCAATTAATCAGACAAATCGAAATAACAATTATATTATGCTTTTTTCCAATCGACCGAATTACATTCGATTGTACATTGTGTAATTATTATCATTATTATTATTATTATGCTACAATACTACAAACTATACTCTTTAACCGATACGCATTATAATATTATGTATTATATTCTGTAATCTCTGTATACAAAATTTATAATAATATACGTCATATGTGCTAATGATAAGAAAAAAAAAAAAAAAAAAACAACATTCAAAACATCACTTACTGACACTTATCGACTCAACGATGCACAACGACGGCGACGAGGCAGGCAATGTCTTTTGTGCATCGGATAAATGATATACTCGGCCAAACAACACCGAGCCAATTCCTTTCGGCATCATTTGATATAAAAAACATGATTTTACTGTGCCGCCGCACGGAGTTGACGTTGTCGTTTGAAAGAGACACACATCAGTATAATAGATATATGTAAATAATAATATGTTGAATTTCTTCACACTCACTCTCTTGTATTATATTCATGAACAATGTATAAATATGTGTACATACTAATTGTCGCGCGATCGAACATTGTAAAACTTATCCAATGATGCGACATTATTTCACTTTTCAGCTATACATATACATATATATATATATTTGTATATGAAATTGACATTATTCGATTTTCCCTATATATAATAAAAGAAACACCGCGAACCCAACGACCCACCGTTAAGCGATTTATTCTTCCTCTCCCATTACTTGTCGACTGGCACCCACCGTTCATTTCGTATCTCCATTGAATAGCCCCGAGCACCTTCATTCGAGACCGTAAAACGGTGGCTCAAGAGTCAAATATTGCCAACCCGCGGCAGCCCAGCCGCTGCAAAGTCCACCCTGGCAATTTTCGAGCTCCGCACTTGTACGCCCGGTGCTTCGGTTAAACATTTAATTTCGCCTCGAAGGGGAAAAGAAGATACCTATACTCTCCCTCAAAGGGACTGCGAGAGAGGAAGCGCGAAAAAAAAGCAGAGAGATATCAAGGATGAACGCGGGGGCGTGTACACGATAGGGTGTGCATGTATAGACGTAGTCCAGGAAAGGAGAGGGTGTCGTGTATATGCGCGCGCGCGCGCTCTCGGTGGGTGTTATGGGGGACCGCGCGCACTTGTGCCAGCCTGCGTGGCGTCGTCGCTCGAGGTCGATACAGCCACCGACGCTGACCTCGGCTAGTATCATCCGCTCCATTCCCTACGTGTATACATAACATGCACGCCGAGAGCTTGCAGCTTTACCACCACCCGCACCGTTATATACTATACGTATATGGCGCACGGTAAGCGAGACGGAGTGATAGATAGGGATGTTGTATGTGCTCTCGCTGGCTCGTTTGTTCGGTAGTACACCAACCGTGTTAAAAGTACGATAGGGGGTGGGACGGTCCCTTTACATACATACGTACGGCGGGTGAAATAAAAGGAGCCGAAAAATATGTTTGTAGGTCTCCGTATAATGTGTACCTATAATGCCCCTCGTATAGCTTAATGCGAGCATTAATTTTCTCCTCTCGCGGTTCTTCTCGCTGTTGTTGTTGTTGTTTTTTCCCCCCCCCCCTTCCCCTTTTTACGTTGCGGTGGCCGAGAGCTTGATTATCGCGCGCCGCGCGTGTGGAGCCCTTCGCCCCCGGGTCGTTATGATTAAAGAGGCTCGTTAGCCGGTTGCCGGCTCGTCGCTTGATCGGTTGGCTTTGTAATTCCTCTGATTCGCGCTCCCTTCCTTTTCCCGAAGCGCGTGTACGCAATTTGCGCCGCATAATTGCACAATTGTCATTTTCCTCGTGTCCAGTCTCGGGGCTATTAAAACGCGTCGACCTGTTATGTTACGTTGACTTTTCCCGGGGAAACTGTAACTTTTAGGTGATTATCGCGACACCGGACTAATTTGTTGAATTTTCGAAAATGCTGGGTTACTCGGATGAATTAACTGTTAAAATTCTCTTGTTGCAATCGTGACTCGAGCCGTGAATCATGGGTAAAAAAATACGAAACCCCACACCGCTGTCATCGATATATAATAAATTGGAGACTGTTTTTCGAGCCAACTATTATAAATAAAAAAAAAAGAAAAGAAAAAAGAATAATTACATACTTATACGAGACTCGTAAAGAAACTTGACTCTGCCCTAAGGCATAAAAAAGAAGAAGAATATGGGGTGTGTGTGGAGGCAATTTTTGTAGTCTATTTATATAGAGCCATATATCTTATGGGGGGGGGATGCAAAGAAATAGGATACAGAGATTTGATTGTAGTTTCCTACGTATAACGTACATACTTGATGTACACTGTAAATCTAAGGGTGCTAAATTACACGCACATATACAACGTTTACTAAAACACACCGTAGGTGTGTGTTATGTGATAACAATGCGTTTTCAGCATGTAGTTTTACTCATGTTGTCCATGTACATCAGCAAATGCATTTAAATTCAAAAAAAAAAAAAAAAAAAGTAATGCACATTGAAAGATGGCACCCCTCAACGTGCGTTGGTTTTAAAAGAAAGCTTCCAAATCGTTGACTCGTAAGTCCAAGAGTTAACATCGTGATCAACGAGTTGAGATCTATACGTCGTTCCTAATGATAAATCCTAGGGATTGAAAGCTGTCCGGCGGGTCTTAACACCAAATAAACAAACATTTTTTGGGATTGACATTAAACGTTGTGTCGTGACTCAGTGACGTAACATTCTTGTGTTGTCCTACCGTGAGTGACAGATTTTTCTTTTTTATACATAATTTGTATTTTCATACTCATTTTCTTGGTACCCATTACCACACTTTTTCCTCGGAATATTACTTTGTGTGTGTTTCGTTTGATGAAGACCTATTCTACGTAACAAAACATTACAAACACATGTTCGAAACAGTAGTATCAGTATCATCGAAGAAATTAGATTTTCTATGAGTACAGCCAACTTCCGTGACTTCCAGATGTTGGAGCAAAACCCCCCCGAGAAGAAACGCGTAAATTCTGTGACAGCGGATTAACACGCTCTAGGTGTATTAAAATAAGGCACTTGGATTAACAGTATATATTATGCGAAAAGTAAAAAATTCGATACCAACGCTCATCAAGCGTCTTTGAAACGGCAAGCCCGCCCGTAATTAACCTTAGACTTCATCATTCGTTAAATGTATCAAAACGAGGTATACCGGGGTAAGCGCTCACCCATACTTACGTATATACGCGTGGAGCGACTCTTGATATATTATCATGTACATCGAATGGTCAGGGTTCGTTTGCTCAAAAGATTCCGTAAACACGTACAACACGTTACCTAAAAGGCCGAGCAACTCGGTGGGTATGAGTAACGTTATATAAGTACTAATGTAATATTATTCCGCACCGCGCGCCACTACGCGTGTTGTATACCACCAAGGCACGAGGGATGGCAGGGGATGCTCGGTGGGGGTGAACGAGATAGCATATGCTGTTGTTTCCCTTTTCCTTCTCTCCCCCCCCTGTTTTTCTTCTGGTGTTCATCCGAATCGTGATCATTTGACGGGACCCGGATGCTGTGCGGGTCACATTGTGCCATTATTATACATCAGGGGGATGATATTTCAAAAGCAGAGAGGGGAGCATTTCAATGGGGGAGACATTACATTATAACGAGAGGTGCATCTTTACGTTTCATTAAAAAGCGATACGATACACGCAACAACAACAACAACATTCATACATTTTTTGGGCACGTCCACGTGTCATAACAATGGTAAAACGTGCAACAGATATACATCACAATCACACCGCGGACTGCAATCAAAATATATTTAACTTTCCAACGCATGTACATACATACATACATAAATAAATAAATAAAAATTTATAGCAATGGATTATAATTAATGTGTAGATCTTGAATTTGATCTACGTATATGTATGCATATATATATATGTGTGTTGTTTGCACCACTAAATTTGTATAAAAAACGTATAAACAACGAAAAGTCGAATCTTTTCTGTTTTGTGTCGCAGGAGTGAGCGCGCACAAGAACGACTCGACCAGCGGCAGGCCGGCACCCCTGCTCGCCGAGCCGCGCTACGGTGCTGCGCCCCAGCCGTACGGTAAGTGTGTGTTGTGCATCCACGTCCATGCATCTTTCTTATACTCTCACTTTCTCTCTCTCTCGAACCCATATCCACTTCTCTCTCTCTCTCCCCCCAGCCCTCGCCAAGTAATTATACACTTACTTGTTTATTCACACAACATCATCATTTCTAAAAACACATCATATCTGACCTCGTCACAGATCCACTGTACTGTACTGGACTGTGAGAGCAGCACCGACGCGCTCGTTATGCCTCCTCCTATTAATGTTACACGAGTTTCATTGTATATTTATGATTGTTGTTACGATTAAGATTATTATCATTATTATTATTATTATTGTGATCATCAATGATTGTCACTGTCTGGTGTATATGCCTATACTAAACTAAATTCTTTGCCCGTGTGTTGGGTATGCGCGCGCTTGTGTGTGTGGGTGTCTACACAGGTGCCGGGGTGACAGGAGCAGGTGGAGTGCAGTTTGGAGCGGGCGCGGGTGCCCATGACAGATACGAGGAGGGCTTTAACGGGCCAGCGGCGTACGCCGAGCCCTACGTCGAGCGGTACGGGATCAAATCGGCAGCTGAGTTTGCGGGCAGGGAGGCCCTGCACCCGACCCCCGCCGGCCGGCCTGGCTACGTGCCAGCTCTCGGCCAGAGTCCAGCCACGAGCAGCCAAGGCTCGGTCATGATGGTCTACGGCCTCCAGCCGGACAAGCTCAACTGCGACAAGCTCTTCAACCTGTTCTGCCTCTACGGCAACGTCAGCAAGGTCAAGTTCCTCAAGACCAAGGAGGGCTGCGCCATGATACAGATGGGCGACAGCATAGCCGTCGAAAGGTGCCTCCAGAACCTCAACAACGTCACCATCGGCAACGAAGCCAAGCTCCAGCTCGGCTTCTCCAAACAGGCGTTCCTCTCGGACGTCACGAATCCGTACCTCTTGCCAGACAAGACGCCCAGCTTCAAGGACTTTACCGGCAGCAAAAACAACAGGCAAACATTTACTTTACCATGAATATTATGTACCGCATACTTACTTGCGGGGCACTTTATGACGGGTGTTTGTTTTTTCATGTATAGGTTTTTGAATCCAGCGATGGCCAACAAGAACCGAATACAGCCACCCTCGAAGATCGTGCACTTCTTCAACACGCCGCCAGATCTATCCGAGGACACGGTCAACCACGTGTTCGTCGAGCAGGGCGTCGAAACACCCTCGACCGTCAAGCTCTTCCCGCTCAAGTCGGAGCGCTCGTCGTCCGGTTTGATCGAGTTTGGCAGCGTGGGCGCGGCCGTAGCTGCCATTATGGAGTGCAATCACACCGCCATCGAGAACAGCAGTGAGTATATTTATATACCTCCCTTCGAGACGGATTTCGTGCAATTTTCACTCGATCGGTAAAATCTTTTCTCCCTCTCTCTCCGTATATTTCTGTTTGCTTTAGTGCCACACTCGAGGCTAATTTCATTCAATTGACTTTACTGATAAAGGACAGTCATTTGTTTAACAGATGAGCCGAGCTGGACTTTTTTACTTCCGTCCTACGACAACCTTATAGCCAGGACTTTGATTTCCTTGAATGTTTAAAAGAATCGAATTAATCAAAGGGGTTGGGGTGGGGAGGGGGGCTTTTATCGTATTAATTTGCATCTACAAGTGACTGGAGTCTGATGTCGACTGTTTGGAAATTTTCATTGCAGACGGCAAGTTCCCGTACATAATGAAATTGTGCTTCTCGTCGTCGCGCACCATACCGACCAACTTCCCACCCGGCAGCGGAGGTAGCTCGTCCGCCGGCACGCTGTCCAACAACGGCCACGTCAAAATGCAGCAGGACTCGGAATAGAACGGCGAGGCCCAGGGCCAGCAGCGTCAGCAGCGCCAGCAGCCGCCACCCCCATCACCCCAGCAGCGGCAGCAGCAGCTCCAACAACAACATCAGCAGCAGCAGCAGCAGCAGCAGCAGCAACAGCGGCAACAGCAGCGGGCAGCAGCCCAGCTGGGGTTGGCGGGTCTTGCTGGTCTGCATCACCCGGCGTCGATGGGGACTGGGCCAAGTCCTGCCCAACAGGCAGCCGCGGCCGCGGCGGTGCTTTGTGGCTCCCAGCAGCAGGCGGCAGCGGCCGCGGCAGCCGCAGCTCTCGCACTGTCCCCGGTCCTGCCTCCGCCGCCTCATCCGGCGGCCGCGCCGCCCCAGGCCCTGCCCCCGCCGCCCCCGGGCTGTCTTCTCATTGCTGCGCCCACCCTCGCCGCTCATTACCAGCCGCCCCCGCCACCGCCTCCGCCCCTGCCGGCCTTCTGGCCCTACTGATAAACAGACGAGCCACCAAGCGAACGAATCAATCTGAAAAATCAACCAACTACTACCACCACCACCCAATTATTTTTATTATTATTGTGATTATGTTATTGCCACCAATTAATAATAAGAAAACATCAATGTCCTCCGTACGACGATATTTTATTCCCATGACGACCGCCCGCACTCTACAATGACGACCGAACGACGGACGAGCTGTAGTGTTCAGGTTGCGATGACGACCAAATATCGTTCCGAGGGTGACGACGACCATGCAATATCATCAAGCACGTACAGCTTGGGCCATCGTCCATACAATAGTCTCGCTGTGAACGGTATATATTTATTATATAACGACCTTTTCTAATGGTAGATACCGCGCTGCGCTACAATGTTATATTGAATGCAATCAGGTGAGGCACGGTGGGTGTTAATTTTCAGATGTACCTACACACAATTCATCAGTCAAAGTTCCTTGGCTGTATTTTCAAGGCCCAGGCGATGTTTTTATAAAAAAGAAGGAATAATAATAACGAGAAAATAATGCGTGTTAACGAGAAGCAGAACAATTTTAGAACTCGCATGAGCATGTTTTTCAGAGCAATGTGCGAACCAAATACTATAAAGTATATAACCATATTATGAAACTTGACTTGGCCATGCATAAGCCTAAGACTATTGCTTTGAGGGTTGTGAAGATAAAAAGTTGAAAGTGTTGATACAAAACGAGAGGGAAAATCAATTTAAAAAAAAAAAAAAAATGCAAAAAGGTAAACGCCGTTGAGGCGTGCGGAGAAAGTACTCGAGCGTACTTGCAACGTGTAGCATTAATTGTCCACTGTATCGCGCGTACTCGTGCAAGACATAATCAAGCGAGTGAATGCTAAATGAAACAAAAAAAAAATTATAAGTATGAAAGTCAAGCGCGTGCAAGAAAATTGAGATGTTAGAAAATTGATATTTGAGGCAATATTTGTTACAATACAATTAGAGTTGTAAGCTGTACTTGCTGTGTAAAAAAAAAAAAAAAAAGATAAAGAAAAAGAAAAAGAAATTAGCTCGTTGAAACTGCGAGATTGAGTTAAATGAAAATAAATCAATAATCGACATAAGCGAGAAAAGCGCGAGAGAGACGAGATAAGAGCAGAGTGGCGCTAAACGTAGATTAAAATGAATTTAAATTCGTGCGCTCATGCACTAAGAATACTTCAATTATGTAGATTAAGACGACGGATAATGGAGGTATTCTGTATACATAATGATTATACGTGAAATGATAAGTAGAGTGACAAAATAAAATTTAAAGCGAGAGGAGCCGTAAAATATATAAAAGGCACTAAATCGCGCGCGTAACCGTTAATTTCACACATCATCATTATTATTTTAATTACGATAATTGACTATTTCCTTTTTTTATTTCCTTCTTGTTATTTTATGTTCCTGCGACGTCTCCGCCGTAATTCATTATTTTCTTTCTACATCACACATTCTCATGTTCTCGTTATTATCATACAATGATAATTTTTATTTATGTGTGATTTCATTGTGACTTATATCATAATGATGACTATGATATAGCTTTACAATTTTACAGTTTAAGATGTACTTAGGATACTTATTGAGTTTATCATCTGTTTAAACAGAGAAATTTTTTCTTATGTATGTACGAAGAACGTGTAAATAAAATAGCTTTTAAGGTGTTAGACCTAAAGTTATCGCAGTATATAAGTACATTTCATAGATGTTTGCGTGTTGGTATGTGTGATAGCAGAGGAGGGAGTTGTTTGTTGTTCATTAAGGATTAATCCTCGTTTTTCTGAACTTTTTAAATCTGAATAAGTGAAATCAACGTAGAATAAGCCACAGGTCTACCACTTTTTTATACTTAGTTGCAGACTTGTTTGTAACTTGAATTTGGTGACATTCAGTTATTTGAGGTAAGTTTCGCTTATTCAGGTTTACATGAGAAGGTAAAAAAAGTAATTGTACATTTCGTGATTTGTAATTCCAATTTTCATAAAACGAATAATGAAATTAAAATATACCTATTAGAAAGAGAGTGGGGTCGTATATGAAAAAAATAAAATTTTCTTAAAAATTTAGATGATCATATCTTTTTTATTTATTGGTGAAAAAATTCCTCAAGTTGAATTAAATCGATAATCAAAAAGTAAAATCGACAGAAAGTTCCTTTTTTACACAATTTGCATTGAGCACAAATGTACGATTTGCCCTTGGTAAAACGCTTTAGGAACTTTTGGATAGAAAAACCATCCTTGTAAAACATCTTTATTTTGCACCTCGTAATATAAAACAAAAACAAAAAACACTCTTGCGCGTTAAACAAAAAGTACAGCTCGCGTGTGATTGTATACATGTGTTTAAACTTGGAAACTGAGTCAAGATGGAACATGAAAGTGAATTTCTCATGAACAAAAGAGTCTTGATGTGAAAGCTTGAGCAATTTTCGTAGCGTTTTTTCAATGTGCGCGTGAACACGATGATTTTTCCACGCTTAGACAACGAACACACGATAACACATACATTATAGGTTTTACATAATAACTAAAGCTACGATGTAGTTACGCAAAAAAAATTAATCAGCTTGAATGACCCTTAAACTCAGCTCCTCGCTTCCAACGATGTATCGCTTGGTTAATAGACGGCATCCCCGTTAGGCATATCCCGTGCGTACTGTTCCTGGTTTTTTTTCTTGCCTTTATTATTCTCGTTCAAACATTTTTATAAATTTCAAGTACCATTAGCTAAGACATCTATTTTCTATGGATAAATTTTTACAATCGATAATAACAATATGAAAAAGTTACAAATTTATATAAGTTTGAAACAAAGTATAAAATTTTGAAATGCCATGCGTCAGAATACACGTCATATTTTACTTGGAAAACAATATCGTTGTATAGCTTTATTAATATCAAAAGTGCAATGATTTTAATTCCTCTTGATATTCAGCGCTAATGATTATACATGAAGAAAGGTGAATAATAAGTATAGTAATAATGAAAAATATCAGATTAATCTATTATTTTTTAAAATATTTGAAACTTTACATATCTTGTCATTTATGGACAGCAAATGACTAATTGAACATTAAGCGTATTGAAGAAAAAAAAAAAAAAAAAGAAAAAAGGAAAAAAATACATGAAACTCGAGGAGAGTGTGACGTTCTGATGCATCAACTATACTTTACGTACAAAAATAATGAAATATACAATAAAACATCGTAAAATATTATATAGTTGATACTTAGAAACCCTACGTACGATGCAGTATTTCGAATTAGTGCGTAGTACAATACCGTGAGAGAGGAAAGACCAAGCTGCGTTTGTGAAGAATAAAAGTACACATAACGATAATTTCGAAGCTCATCATACTCACGTGTACTTACATCAAAACTCGAGGTTGTTGTGAAAAAAAGCGTAATAAGATTGAGAAGAAGCAAAAATTTTTTTAGTGAAACAAGGAGATGAACAAAACATATCTCCAATTCTATGTATGTATATACTTGCAAAACGCTTAAGAGTACATTTTATTCATTAAGATTGTATCTACGAATTCATCATTACTATTAATCGTTATTGATTATTATTACGATTATAAATATTATTTATTAGGGCATCGATTTTATAAAAGTCGATTGTCAGATATATATATATATGAATGTGTTTAGCAAAGAAAAAAAGGGTATAATATGTGTACATTTTTTGAGAAATTTGATAATGCAATTTATGGCATTTGTTGCGGCACAAATTGAATAAAATAAATAATATTCGTGCATCTCTCCGAGAGAAAAATTAGATAATTAGCTGTAATAAAATATGCTATTGCATATCGTCATACTAGCTAATTAACTAATTTAAAAAAATTTTCGATGATTCGGCAGATAGATTGTTCTTGTCTTGATTAGTAAAATTAAATTGATTGTTTTACAAAAAAGAAATAGGGTAAAAACTGCGTGGACGATTTTTTGCTTTTTTTGTGACGTTTGCCAATGCCACGATCTTACATGTTATCACAACGTCTGATGGCCTCACTATCACTCGGAATTCCTCAGCGCGTGTGTCCGGCTAGTCGAGGAAAAAAAAAACAATGCGTACAACTATACGATTTTTTATGATAATATTCTATTTATATTTTTCTAGTTTCGTTTTACGTAGTAGAAAAAGAAAAAAAAAAATACACCGGTCACACTTGCATCAATGAATTTTTGAAAATCGAGGCTCGACGAGACTAAAATCATTCCAATTGCGATATTATTTTTTAGTTAATTAAGTACATTTAACAAAAAAAATATATATATATAAATAAAAAAAATAAGAAAAAAATGATAACCAATCAAATGACAAAAATAAAAAGATACTTACATGAAGGAACGGATTGTTAATGGTAAAAAAATACGAAGATGGGCACGATACGCGTTACAGAACAAGCAAAATCGCCGTTAGTAGTGTATTTAATAGTTCCCAAGTATTAGTGGATGAGAAACATTTTACCTACTCTTCCTCTCCTTCTCCTACATATCAGAGAGTAGCCACCCTACAAATTAATTAGTAAAAAAAACACAAATCTTTGTGTACCATATCAATGTCTTTAGCGTTAAATTTCCTCGTTTACAAAATGAAAGGAAGCCCGTGTGATTATATATACATGAATAGACATAAAAATATATATTATAGATATACCTTTTTAAAGGAAATTGAAGATGAAATTGTGTAGAGATATCTATTCCCTCTCCGTACTTGTTATCCTAATATTGTTACCTTGTACCCTTTCCTACACCACCAACTGTCCGCTGTTCTCTTAGAAATTTGTACATCCATCTCGTGGAAAAAATATTTTTTAAGTCATATAGTTAATGCAGTATATCGATGTAGACGTTTGAAAATGATAAAATAGAAAAAAGTTTAATCAAAGGACTAGATATATCGTGCTATCACTGCTACACTAAATTCAAAGCTTTTATGCATAAGTCTAGTTATGTAAACGTAAATGGTAAAAATAACGTAGATTAATACAATTTATATTTTTTCCACGAGTTTGTCCCTGTTTTTGTTTTTCACTTTCTATATTCAATTGTTTTCTACACATTTTTCAATTTTCTTTGTATTTGGTTAACTTTATACATTGTATCTTTAATTTAACTTAAAGTATAAAAAAAAAAAAAAAAAAATTGTTTTTGTTAAAAATAAGAAATACTATTTTTTCTGTTTTCTGTATTCAATTTACATTAAAAAATAGTACACACCCAACTTTCATTTTTTTTCACGTGGAACAAGTAAAGATACAGAATAATAAATATCTCAAAAAACCCCTCATAATAGCCCTGTGTGTGTTATACATCTGAGCCGTAAAGGTCTCTAAGCTCTGTCTTCCCATTTGCTGCGTAATAAATAATAATTAATAAAAAAAAAAAAAAAAAAGAAAAAACAAAAAAAAATAACAAATTAGTTGCGATAAGATTTGTTGACTGTATAAATTAATTATGCATTAAATAATTGAACAAAAAAAAGTAAGCGAAATTTACAAAATATCACAAGTGGCGCGTGTAAAGTCTCGACCATTATCCGCACTTAGAGTTCGATATTTGCCTTTGCACTCGAACGTCGAAAGAAGCATCGAATCACTGTATATTTATTGACACTTGGTACATTCTCTTTATTTACCGAATTAGATAAATAATATTTTCGTGTCTCAGAGGACTGTTTTTTGCTTCAGAGAAATATACATTTATATACACATATATCTATATATTTCGACCAATGAGAAAAAATACAAGATAAAAAAAATTGTGAGAGATAATAAAATGAATAGGGGGAAAAAAAAAGAAAAGAAAGTTCTTGTCATCAAAGATTAGATGTGCAAGTGCAAACGGCACGAGTTTTCCGGATTTTGTCACGACACTGCGCGAGCAATTGAAAAAAATTATGTAAATGTATTTTAAGGTAGTTTTATCTCTAGACAAAATGAAAACAAAACAAAATGAAACTCATCGTACATTATTACGAGTGCGAATGTTTTTCGCTCGTTTAAAATAAGTCGGCGTGCTGTTTTAAAACTAAACAAAGTTTAGATGAAGAATAATAAGAAAAGAAAAAAAAAAAAAAAAAAAAAAGAAATGGAATAGAGTAAAATAAGAAGGCGAGTGATATTTTAAGTTCTTTGGAGCGAGAACGACGCGTTGAAGAAGCAGAAAAGAACAATGTTTTTTTTGCTAAACAATTTTGAATCTCGTGGTAAAAGAAATAGCCAGTGGATGGAAAAAAAAAAAAAAAACCTAGAAAAAAAGAAAAGGGGAAAGAAAGTTTGAGTGAAACACGAGTAAACAAAATACAAATACAGAAGAAATGTTATATCTGTATTTAACAAAATAATGTATGTCGTACGCTGTAATGTTGTTTGAATTTGCGAGTCAATTATCTGTGCCTAGCAGCCCTGCGCACCCTACCAAATGATGTACCACCGTTCTGATAAAAAAAAAAAAAAGCAAAAAACAAAAAAAAACATTAAGCCGTTAAAAAATTATAAAGTATTTCAACAGTCTCTTAAATGAAAGCAAAAGTATTCGGTGATTGGAGGAAAAGAGAAATGGTCGAGAAATCCAACACTTTTTTAAAGTTTATTATTTTGTAATATAATATCTGTTAAGGTCGTGAAAGTACGGAATAATTTTATATGACCGTAATATTTCAATACAAGATAATTATTTTTTTATATTCAACACGACGAGATAATTTGTAAATTGTGTATATATTTTGCATGATTTTTCTATCGACATTGCCAATTAACGTTCGCGTTTCTCTTTATTTCTCTTTTCCGAAATTCACCAAAAATATTAAGTAACAAAAAATAATTGATAACAGTAATAATAATAACAATATAACAAAAAAAGAGAAAAATCTGATGTATATCTATGAAAAAATCGATATATAGAGAAACTAAAGTACGAATTATCAAATATTGAATTGGTTTCTGAATTGATACCCTCAAATCAACTAATAAAATACTTTTTGTTTTTTACCTAGGCTAGTAGAAACATATTTAAACATGCTTATGATTTTTATTTATGTTTTTCTTTCGCATACATCAAATAATAACATTGTGTCTTTAGTATCAATGTTGACGAATGATCGGTAAGTGTACGCATAAAAAGAAAAACACATATTTCGCACATCACTTGAACTTATACTTTTTTGAATGACAATTACTTTTAAGTACACTCAAACAAATATTAGAAAGGCACTAAACAAATGATCGATACTCTCGCTGATTTTATTTGCAAATTGAAAAAAAAAAATTTAGGCTTGCATTGATCGACACTAGCAGGTTTCTGTATGTTTCTACGAAAGGACTGTATTTTCTAACAATGATACAACATTGATGATATAATTTAAACGGGAACAAAGGTCACATTAAACGCTAAACAAACAACAAAGTAAAGAATGACAAAAAAATCTGCAAAACACACAGAAAAACTCGCACCATTATACATGTACCTTGTACGATGTAAAATTATTTAGAAAAAAAAAAAAAATGTAAAAAAAAAAGTTGAAAAAACAACAACAAAATGACAAAAAAAAACATATAGGAAGGTTTAGTAGAGGTAGCGTAACACAAAAATCGTCTCACACTGAACACAACAGCACAAACAACAACAGCTACACGTCCGCAAAGTACATACAACACGACACGTCACGACACCAACACCATACTTACTCCCAAGTAAATCATACATGCCTAACAAACCACGTAAACTGACATATCGATACACTGTTTTGTTTTTCTTTTTTATATATATTTATACATGTATAAAAAAAAGCGCATGTTAATATCACCATTTGTATGTGTAATGATTCACTGTAAAAATTTGTTGTGAGATTTCGTGTTGATTCAACAAAGGTGTGCTTCTTACTTTTCCGACACGACACGTTGACTGGGGGTGCATAAATATATATATACACTTGAATGAATGACTACTTTTCCTCTTGTCACTTTTACGTTTTATCATTATTAAATGTATAAAATGAAGGAAAAAAAAAACCTTGAATATGCACTGAATACGAAAACAATCAAAACTTGTAATCCTGCACCTTTAATACACCACAATAATCGCCAACACTACCACCGTTGAGATAACAACTGCCACTATATTGGAGTTGTGTATGATTTCACGACAAATAAAATAATGTTTTGAAACGATAAGAAACATAACAACAAAATGATAAAACAAAAAAAACGTGGGAGCTAGATTTTATTGCCGTATGGTCATATAAACATATATAGATTCGTAGTCTCTATTCATTAGAGTTATTTTAAGTTTGTCACGTGACTGTAATGGTTATTCCTATTATTATTATTATTATTATTATTATACAATTAGTCACATTACACACTGTAACACAATTATTATATGACAAATAATCTACTTGTGCATAATGACATCTATATATATATATATATATATTATGATTACTATCTAATATATATATATATATAATGAAGTCACATCATTAAACATTATATACTACTCGAATATATATATTTAACGTCGGCGACTCAATTCATTGACACCCACACCATGCTCTGCACCAAATATTAAATTATATACCAGTACCTATATCCAATACAGCACAAAGGAAAATTCTTTTATATTTATACTCCAATTTAGGTACAAAAAGTTTTTTCCTTTGTATTGACACGACAACCAAATAATCCATATCAGACCACTTTTATTTTAATTTATGCTTGAAGCTTTATTTACAAAAACAAAAAAGTAGCAGTCTTATCAGCCAAACAGCCGAGATGTAATTTTTGTATTTTCATTTTATCACGTTATACTTTTATGAAAAACAATTTTTTTCACTTTTGTTTTATCACGAATGCAAGTAATTCAGCTTATACTTAATATCACAAAATGCGCCTTTTCTTTGCTAAGCTGCGTACAGTTTCATTTTAAATTTTACAGCTTGTTATTAATTTTTAACTTTTTGACCATTTTTATAGGGATGGTCAACTAATTCAAGTAAATTAGTTGAAAGATCGAATAGCGTATTTTTTATGATTATTGTTATCTATACATGCATCCGAGTCGAGTCGATATTTCTGCAGTTCACGCAACCGCTAGAGAAATATAAAAAGAGCATATAAATACGTATTTTCTCTATTGCTTTATTCATAAATATGCATACGCGATAAAAATGTTCTTTTTCAACATACGCTATTTTATGCTTTTAGTCAACATTTTTTTGCTGAAATATAAGGAAAAAAAAAACATGATAAATAAAAACTTCAAGCGACAACCTAATAACAGAAAACAGAGCACATGATTCGATGTATACATTTTACTTTTTTATCTTCATCTTATCAAAGAAAACAAAGTTAAGTTCAAAGGAAACGAAAGCGATGATTTGGAGCAGATACACGAAACTAGAGCAAACACACTTGGATTATCAGGTATGTAAATTTTGAGTAACATATACTTGTGTTACAGGATAGGAAAGAAAAAAGAAAACTTATTAATTGCACGTTAATTGGTTGCGCAATCGTGAGGATGACAAATTTAAGTAAGTCGCTCATTTTTCTAAAAATATTTTATTTATTTTCATTTCGTTGATTATTTTACACTTACATGTAAGAAAATCATATATGTAAATATATCATCGTAGAAAAAAAAGTGAAATTACATTGTTAAGATACAAAAAAAAAAAAAAAAAAAAAAAGTTGAACGAATCAGAAGAAGAAACTTGACATTCCAAAAATCCTCGTCGACACTTAAAGTCACGTCAATAAATTAAAATACTTAACGCTATGCCCTCGCAATATAATATATTCCGGAATTCCGCTGATATGAGTGATTAGAGATTCGCGTGTGATTTGATGGCTGAACTGACGTAAGCCGCATAACTAATCATTTCGATGAAAAATAAATGGAAGAACAATCGTTGTTTCAGTTATTCTTTTTTTTCTTCCTTTTTGTTTCTAATTGAGGAAAAAAAATCGATACCTTGGAATTTGCAACATACTCGCGATCGTCCGTCGTATAAGTTGTAATGCCGAGGAAACTTTTTCGTGTATATATATATATCCATTTGTAGTAAACTTATTGCCCAATACAACCGTTTCCGGGTAATGTGCTTTCATTGTGGAAGCAAAAAAAAAATGTTTTTACCCGATTTTGATATTCACCGATTCCCGTAAAAGATAAACATATATAGTTATAATTGTAGGATACTTAAAAATTATCATTCGACCATTCGTCGCTTGTATAAAAAACATCACTGCTTGTTGATATAGAAAAAAAAGTGGTTTTCATCTCGATCTCGTGCGGCGGACAACCTATTTTCCACCCGCGTTAACTGGGAAATCACCATTGACGCGCGTTTGAGCTCAGTCTTTGTTGGCAAGACTAAAAAAAATCGAGCTAAAGGAAACCGAGCTGACTCGAAAATTTTTTTACATTAAACAAAAAAAAAAACAAAAACCAACTATAATATAATGTGTATGCATGTACGTGTAGATGTACTGCTTGAAATAAAAAAAAATCCTCCTTTCTCTCTCTCTCATTCTATATATATATAGGATATATATTCTTCTCATTTGCGCCACAAGTGCATCCAAGTACACAACACGCCTCGTAGAGATAAAAAAAATTGTATACTTAGTATAGTTTTGTTTCGTCCGTTGCACGGAATGACATCTTTTAAAAAACTGAAATGACACCCCAGAGTCCGCGCTGCAGGTGTAAACGTACACAGGTAGGTATTATCGTTGGATGATGATGATGATGATGTTGTGCTTGAAAAAATATACACGTGGGTATGTATGTTAGTACGCGCGATGCATGGACGATGACGGCGAAGGGAAGTAGGGGGTGAGTTCCAGTGGGCCACAGGTACGTATATATATATGTTATATCCATGTTCCAAAAGAGACCTCGAGGGGTGTATTCATGAGTACACACTACACGGTAGGTTGAAAAAGTCGTATACTAAGTGTACGCGCAGTATGGGTAGGTAACAATAACGTATATATGTAAGATACAAATATGTACACTACTGTGTGCATGGTGAGTGTGTGTATAGTTCAGCGAGATTGTTCGGTGCGCAACGCCGATACCCCCGGTGCTGGAAGAGCGATGCCGGTCTCACCGCGCGCCTCCGGATCGTTGGCCGCAGCCTCGGACTCCTTGAAGCGCTTGTACTTTTCTGAAAAAGAAAAAAAAAAAAAAAGGTTAAAGATAAGAACGAAATGAGCGCGCGAGGTATAATGTAGGTCGCACGAGAGCCTCGTTAAAATTCAGAGATGCGACCCCAGATATATATACGATATATACCCCCCCCAAGCAGGTATATACACATATATATGTAATAATAATAAAACACGTAAGATATTATGAGTGTAACATATAGTATAATGAAATGAGTACTTGCGACGCGGAGCATAGTGACGCCCCACCAGATGCTCCAGCCCCAGCCGACGAGGCAAAAGAGGACCGTGAATAGTTGACTGACGCCCACGACGATGTCGACGGTGAGGGCGCCGAACCTGGCCTTGGGGCTCGCTGTCGCCGAAAATCGCGGCTGACCGCAGCACAGGTTGAACAACCCGCTCATGGTTGTACCTGCATCAACAACGACAACATTAATGAAATGTATGTATATGGCGTTAAATTATCATCGGTCGGAGATTTGCGAGTTTTACCAGAGCCGGGGAGGAGGACGTTGCAGATAAGACAGATCCAGGCCAACGGCACCGGCAAACAGGGTATCGCGCCGCGCATCACCGAGTTGTGCTCGATCAGGACATCCGGCAGCTTTGGCCTGGTGTCCTATTTTCCAGCCACGTGCGACAAGGACACACACACACGTATATATATATATACATATTTTAATTTTTAGTGCACATGATGTACGTAACCAAATGGGTGTAATAAAATTACCTCGGCGACGGGGGGTGGAGCTATGCTGCCGACGCTTTGTTTGGCCCTGGGGTTCTTGTTGGGCTTGTCGGGCCTCTTGCAGCAGGATGGCAAGCCGCAGCCGCCGGTGCAGCACTTTGGGAGGGTGCAGCAGCCGGCGCAGCGCGTGAAGAGGCCCCGGCAGAGCCCGCCCAGTCGACGTCCCGGTCCACCGGGACAGCAGCCGGGTTGCCGGGGGGCCATCTCGACGGGGCCCACCTGGACGTTTTGGGCCCCCCGCCTCGTGCCCAATCGCGTCCGCGCCCTCAGCCTCGCGCACCTGTTCTCGCGGCGATCGTTACTACGTGTGGGTCGATTTTTTTATGCGAGCGCATGTATTACCTGCAGGCTTCCTTGATCCTCGACCATCTGCTCGGGGTGACCTTGAGGCTGCTCGACTGGTGGCCTTGTTGCTTGGGGTTGCCCGGGGAGTCGAGGGTCAACTGGAGGGTCGAGGCGGTCTGGTTGCGGGACTGCTTGCCCGGCCACGGACGGCCCTTGGGCTCGCGCTTCAGCGCTAAGCAGCGCATCTTTGGCCACCACCCGGGGAGCCCTTTGCCCTTCCTCCTCTGCTGCTGCTGCTGCTGCTGCTGTTGCTGTTGTTTCTTGCTACCGCCGGTGATGAACTTGTTGCCGAACTTTAGACGCTTCCACCTGCTCGCGGCCGTTGGTTTCTTACGGCCCTTGGGCCCGGGTCGCTTGGCCGATGGTTTCGCCGCACCCGCTGCTGCTTGTGTCCTTTGATAAACAAAAGCCCGCGTGGGTTATATAAGATAAACACTTGCCGATACCGATGCCGCGCCGGTGCGTATGTACAAACGATTTTTACCGATCGATCGGAAACAAACGGAGTTTTGAGGAAGTTCCAAAGAGGAGGAGACAAAAAAGCCCAGTTGGTCGCGGTGTGGTATGGTAAAGTGGAGCGGCACGTGTCGGGGAAGGACTCGCGGCGAACTGAAGGGTTGTCGTGACTGACTGAAGGAAAACGAGAGAGAGCCAGCTGCTGCCGTTGGTAGTGAGTAGCTCGAGTTGACCATCGGACTCTGGGTGTGTGTGTGCGCGCTGCCGAGATTGCGGCACCGGTCGGTCGAGAAGGGGCTCGCCCGTGTATAGCCCCTCATCAGTCGCCGCTGATGTTAACTCTGGTCACGCGAGCCCAACGGCCCTCTTTGCTCGTACACACACGCGCGCGTAGGGATCGATAAATCTCGAGCACTTTTTTTTCCCCCCCCTCTTTCTTTCCAGAGGTGTACTCCTTAGCCTTTTGCGCTGCCCTGCTTTTCTCGGACATACGTACACGTAGGGAAAGTACTTACGTGCCCGAGAGAGGCCTTGGCGAAATTATTTCAACTACGCGAGCTGCTGCTGTAATTATGTACATGATACTTTTGTCGCGGTTAAGCCAACGTCGTTGGGGCCGTTATTGTCATTACCCGCGAGCTTGACCTTGGGATAGGTGCTACGAACGAGATGCCTTTTGGTCTCCCCTTTTTTCTTTAGTCCGCGACGCAAGTAGTAATGACCGATTGTGGTCGGACGTGAGCGCAGTAGATACGGAAGGATACAAATGTGTATTTTCACGTCACACCCCCCTACGTGAGTCATTCGTGTGATATTTACCACGTAAGAAAAAAGAGCAAAAAAAAAAAAAAAAAAAAACGAGTTCCAGCACAGTTCGCGCGGGTGAAAAAATATCGTCGAAAATCGTGAAAATCATCGATTTCCGCGTACAATAGGGACGAAAATTTAGATATGTAAACTACACAGCTAGACATTTGCATTTATCGAACATTCGACGTTTGGCACGTACACGAATAAAAATAACAAAAACAATTAGGCATCGATCGGCAAAGTTACGACGTCCCCAAGAAAGCGGCGATGATGGAATTAGTGACGAGAGAGAATTGAATTTATTTAATACAGAGTTAAGAGCTAATCGGTCCTTGTAGCTCGGCTTATTGTGCAATTACATATCTCAATATAGTAGGAGCCATTTGCAGCCTACTCCCAGTCTAATTCATAGTAAAAATTGATAAAATAAATAAATAAGTAAATAAATAAGTAGATAAAAGTTTACATAATATATCGTATCACAGTTAGTAAAATCTGAGAGAGAGAGAGAGGAGGGTCGAATGGAGAAAAAATCAAAGACCATCGTAAGAAAAAAAAAAAAAAAAAGAAAGGAGGGAGAGTACAAGTGTACATTTTACACAATAATACCCAATGTAATGCTGGGCGCCACTTGACCTTGGCCGCGCACGCGACCCGCATAATACACCTAGGACCGGCCGAACGAACCCCCCCGCCCCTTCGAAATTTTTACACATACATGCGCTCGGTGTCTGTACATACATACGCGTGCAAGCTTTGTTACTTTTATTTCTCGCTTTCCCCCCTCGCTCGCCCATTTTTTTGTCTCAACTTTGCCCTAAGTGGTGTAATGATACAGCTATTTGGTCCTCAAGGTAAACCGATTTTACGGGCACTCGAGTGATTTTCGACCACCCACTTGGAAGGAAAATTTCTCTGGTTTCCCCATTATTGAAAATCACTCCACGCGTGCCAGAGGGTTCGATTTGCGAGATTTCTTTCGTTTCCCGCATTTGGTTTAGAAAAGCGCGACCCACGGGCTTCTTATCGCTTTCCGTGCCCTTTGAAGTACACATACACATGGAAATATGCAAATTACAAAATGCGAAACAACGGGTGAACGAGCCGATTTTTTATTTTTTTTTTCATTTTCGCGTCAGGTGTAATTATTGTACACACGGGCGTTTGTTTGGCCAAAAGTGAGATTTCAACTTTGGACGACCGGACACTTGACTCCCGGTTCGTAAAATATCACAATCTCGGGTTGTTCGGGGAAAAAAGCGCCAAGTCCGCGTTTGAAAGTTTAAATTCAAAATGGTTAATTGGGTCGCTGAATTGAAAAAAAAAAAAAAAAAAAACGTGCATGCGATTACAATGTGAAAAATGTGCTCGAGACAGGCAATCGAGAGAGAGAGAGGGAAATACAAGACAAATGCACCAAAACAAACAAATCGGTGCTTATAATATACATATATCCACGCACGAGAGCCGCACGTGTGCGAGGCCCGTATTGCAGTTTCGCATTAACAAAGCAGGCGTTTGATGCCAAGCCGCGATTTATTAACCCTCCGCATGGTGAAACGGCCCGCTGACGTCGACGTCGGCAATGTAAATCGTGTGTGCACTCCAAACAGCGGCAGCAACTCCTTCTTTTCCCAATACATGCACGCGTGTCTAACGCCAACTCCTTCGAACGAGGATCGATACAGGAGAGCTGGTGGCGCGCACACACACACACCTATGCATACCCGTATATCCCACCGCCCACCGTGCAAACTGTATAATAGGGTGTACGTGTAACGACAGCCAAGGGGTTAAGGAACTCTGGACCTTTGCACGTTCTCGACTGCTTACATTATCAAGCCCTAGACCGCTTTTCCTTCCCCGATTTTCGAATCGAATCGAATCGAATCCTTCCTTCCTTCGATTCAATCCGATTCAACGCGACCGAAAGTGTTGTTCTTACACTCCAACGCGAGTAAGCAATGATAAGGGAGGGGAGAAAAAAAAACCCACGTCCTCTCGCCGTTGTTCTCGTGGTGGACGACGTTCCCGCTGAGGGTTTCGATCTCGTCGGGCCGCTTGACGACGTGCAAGCCGGTCTTCTCCTTGGCCGAGGACACGCCCCTGACCGTGTTGACGCTGACCCCCGTGTCGGTCGAGTGGAGGCTCCCCAACGAGTCCGACTCAGCGGTGATCGCCTCCTGCGCGTTCAGCGTCACCCTCTTTCTGTTAGCCATCGCCCTGTCCTCCCCGTCGGGTGCCATTACCCTATTTGCCCCGCTGTCCGTCCTCGACGCCGGGGACAGCTTCTTCGAGTCGCCCGTCGATGCCGTCGACTTGCTCGAGCTCTGGGCTATGCTGCTCTTGCTGTCCGTTTTCTTGTGCGTCGACAACGACGCCTCGCGCTCCTCCTACGAACAAAGTGTCGTTGCACACAAAGCGCCCACCATTCAAATGTATGTATACATGAGAGTGCAAAAAAAGTCACCGCTGTCGCGTTCTGCCTTCCCGTCTCCGAGGCGTCCGAGCTCGGGTTGCCGGCCTCGTTCTCCGAGTTGCCTGCCTCGGCCTCCGCGGTCTTTTGCCTGCTCTCCAGGCTCTTCAATTTCGCCGCCAACTCGTTCTCGGACAGTATGGTCGTCGCGTCGATGTGCAGGGGCTGGACGGCCGTCGTCGTCGTCGTGTTAACGACGCTCGAGGTGCCCGTCGCCCCCGACGACTGCCTCAGCAGCTCCACCAGGCCCCCGTCCTCGTCGTTGGCCTGCTGCGCCACGCTCTCCCTCGACAAAGACTTGGTTTTCTTGCTGCTGCCCGTCTGCAAGAATCATTTGCGATCGTTTGTTGTTTCCTACAAACTACATCGACAAATTTGATGAAAAAAAAAAAAGGGGTATACATTGTTGTCCGCACTGGTTTTGGGCTCCTCGGGTTGGGCGCTACCGGCGTTGTTGGCAGTGGCTTCGCCGTCGGCGAGGCTCTGCGTGGACGTTGAATCACCCGCGCCGAGGCCCCCCTGCCTCCTCGGGATCCTCGAGGGCGAGTCGCCGACTCTGTTGTTGCGCTGCGTCGCCTTGGCCGCTGCACTCGTCGACGTGGCAGTGATGAACCTCTTGTTGTTGCCCGGCTTCGGTGGCGCCAAGTGGTTCCGGTCGTACCTGTGGTTCGGCAGCGCCCCGTTCGGCCTCGCCACCCCCTAAGTATCAATGAAAAACAACGGGTTCAAAAAGGAAAAAGTTTTATACCGCGACAGCGTGTATAGGTATACCTTGTTGGCCGCGGCTGGCTTGTTGGGCGAGCCCCGGATGGGCGAGAGTTCGGGCGCCCTCTGTCTCGCCGGCCGGCGACCGCTACTGGCGTTGTTGTTGTTGTTGTTGTTTTTACCGGCTATGCTGGACGCGTAGTTGTCGCTGACGGCGCGTCTGCCGTACCGGGGAACGAAGCCGTTTTCCTTGGGTTTGGTCGTCGCCAAGTTGGCTCGGGCCGCCGCGGGTCTCGGTATCTGGCTGCGCTTCGGGCTGTTCTGATTCGAGTGCGAGCCTACGGCGAAGAGAAGGGAGGGAAGCAATGAATGAAAAAAGATTGGTAAGTGTGCGCGTGGAGGCCTACCTCGGCGGCTGTCGGGGGAACGGGGCCTGGAGCGCGATCTCGCCCGGGGAGGCGGGCCCTTGAAGCCGCGGCCTCGAAAGGGCGAGACCCTGCCGGATCCGGGCCTCGAGGGGGCCGTAGCCTCCCCCGAGGGGGGACTCGGGGGCCTTGGCTCGGCAATGATGGCGAAACTCGAGTTGCGGTGGCTGCGCCCGTAACTCGTGCTCAGGGGCGTGATCTTGTAGGGCTCGGGGGCTCGGGCGGGCGGGGGCAGTGGCTGATGGATCGTCGGCTCGCAAAAGATCCGGCCCCCCGGCGAGAGGACCCGAAACGGCGGTGCTTCCATCCTGCTGCTTTGGGCGTACGTCGTGCAAGTCTCGCGGGTACCGGTGGTAGTAGTGGCGATCTCGGTACGACTCGCAGCATGCCTTATAATTATATATATATATATATACACACGCTCGGCCTACATCGTGAGCCAGCTGCTACTCATTATCCCCGATCTTCGGTACATGCTCATCGTCGACCCTCCGCTGACGATCTGCGGGCACACATATAATATAATATACGCATGTGATATCGTTGTGATTATTATTGTTAACGGGTATTGGTGTACATGCATGGGATATATATAGTTGTTCCGGATGTCGGAGTTTACCGTGTACACATACAATTCGATATCCTCGCTCGGATGAGCATCGGCAAATAATCGGTAAAAATATACCCGAGCGAGTGCATTTCTTTTGTAGCCACGTGCATGTATATGTATACTATAGGTACTCTTTGCTGGAGAATAAGAAGGCTTATTACACGGTGCATCCTCTTGGCGGTGTCTGCTGCAGCAATGAATATATACACACTGTCACGCTCTCATTCCTCCGAGATGATGTGGGCCGCTGTTCCAACTATAGGTGTACATGCGTTCCTATGCAGTCTGGGTGTAATAGGTGTGTATACGCACGAGGAGCCGATGGCCTACATCCGACTCATATTTTTTCAGAGGCGAGTCACTTTATTTGTCGGCGTGGCCGATCGGAAGAACATTTCTCCGGCACCCTCGTAGCGCGTCATTCCCGACGATCCTTCGTCGTATGTGTGTTTTCTTGTTCGCGCGCACATCCGCCAAGTCAATTCACGCGCTCTTCTCTCGGTTGCTCCGGTTTCCTGTGTGTTTCACGTGCAAACAACAATTTTTGCATTTAGCTCACCCGTCTGTACATAATATGTAGGTACTCGTTTTTAATAACGCGAATGGAAAAAAAAATCAAGCACTCGCATTACACGAGCTACGGCGTTTTTACAGAGTAAAAAACGTGACGCGAGAGCGGGTTGATGGGGCGTAATAAGCGTTTAACGCGTGCACAAGCTCGTACGTGCAGTGATGCGCCACACATCAGGTGTGCTGTCGCTTCTATGACGATGATGGAAATGTGTAATGACGAAAACAGTTATATACATGTACATCTGGGTGATGGGCACGACACGGAGGGAATACAGCACGTATAACCGTGCGCCGGCTCTGCACATTTATGGTTTTTTGTGCAATATCGAGAGAGAGAGAGGCCCATTAAATCGCGGATGCGCTTTGCACGTGTTCTCTTGCGGTAATACCCGTGCACCGTGGCGTTTTATGCGCACAGGCACCGTAAGATTGTATACATTTATATACCGCGGACTAACCGGAGCGTGGCACTGTACGCTACTATTTTAGGTACACTTTGCGGTCTCGTTAAAAAAAAAAAAAAAAAAAACAAAAAAGAATCGTTACCTCCTCCCCGGTGGTGGTGTGACAAAACGGCGGGTACGTTGTTTTCGCGGTTGTAAATTGAAAAGCTGTGGGTAAGCCGATTGTTTACGGAGAAAGTAAAAACTTCTACCGAGATGAGATGGAGGAAATCGACAGAGTAGCAACAACAACGGAGTCTTTTTTTTAAATCGTTTGTCCTTCCTCTGTATAAAAGCGAGCAAATTAACTCTTTACGCTTAATCCATCGACGGCGAGCGCGCAATTATAAAGGCGCAAGAAAAACTTTCCTTCCCCCCCCCCCCGAGTGGCCCAAGTCGTCTCGACCCGAGTGAGACAATGGAAAAGGAAAGCAACGAGAGCCAAACGGCCAGAGAGTTATATAAATCTCGGACCCTCCGAGGAGTTGTTCCGCTCGCGCGCCTACCCGGCGAAACTCGCGCAAGTCCATACGGGGCGCAATTAAAGGCCCGCGCGCTCGTGAAGAAAGCGAAAAGTTCGGACTATACGTGTGCCGGTTTTTTATACATTGCCCATCCATTTGACGTTTTGCAATGTGAAAAACAACAGTATATAGACACCCCTTCCTTACCACCTTTGGGGGAGGGGGGGTGAACCGAACAAATAAATCGTAAGTGTTGTAAAAGTAAAAGTCAACGGGCGCGCGGATTCGGGGAAAAGTTTGATTGCCGCGCGTGTCATTTCATACCCGAGTGCGTCGAATCGTACTTGTATATATATATACGAGAAGGAGAAAAGCAATTGCACGGAAATCGACTCGGGTGGGCTTTCGAAAACGCATTAATTTCCAACGGGCGTTAAACAATTCGCACCGATTTCGCGATGTATACATGGGCACCATACATATATATATGTACTGTACAACATTGCGATGAGCGGAGATGAAAAAGCGCGATACACGTACGCGCGTTTGTAGGGAATAATGATAACGAGTTTATTTTTACGGCGACTTGGGCGGTCTATAAATAAACGAAAAACGAAAATAGCCGCGTGGTATTAATTTACATCGCCTGCGTGTACCGTTGTTGTTGTTGTTGCTGATGCGTGTGACATTTGTGGCCAACGATGGTATAGCGTGTCATCCAATACATGTACCGTGTACACCCGTGCAAAAGTGTTAAGTAAGGGGTTGGTCCCTCTATATATCGATCTCTCTCTCTCTCTCTATAACCGCGCGAATGAGCCGAGCTTGCAAGCTGTGCCACTCGTATGTACACACATATACTGACCAATGGACATTACATCCGTACCAGCACACTCGCCTCATACTTATACTTTATATGCATGTGGATTTTGTGTACGAGTATATATTTTCGGGGAGCACATGCCAGACTCGATGGAGAAGTCACATGCGAGACTCCGCACTTTCAGCTGTTAATCAACTCTCTCTCTCTCTGTACCTGTACGTATATAGGTACTTTGGGCGCACACGTTAATACATTTTACACAACTGTACATAAATATTGTGCTTTGTATAAATATATATATAAATATGTTGTTGTACGTGTGTACACTGTGCTGACAGTATAATGTATATTGTACACATGTATACACGTGAGGTAGAAATTTACTAGTTTATATATATAAGCAATGGTCGAGGGACGAAATCTTTAATGCTTTTTATTGTGTAGGTGTAGCGTATAGAGGAATATGTCCATTATACTTGAATATACCGCTCGTGCGAGGAGGCACAAAGCACCACTCGTGTGTATATATTTATGTTTATGCGCTGGAGGTACGACGTTTCTCTGATGTGTATTAATGGGCCGCAACCACCGCGCCTTTGAAAGGCTTGCAAGCTCTGCTACGAGAGATTAAAAATATAATCGAGGGCCAAACAGCTAAACAAAACAAAAACAAAAAAAGTGACAATGATATGTGGTATTGTTTTTTTTTTTGTTTTTTTTTTTTGGCTACGGCACGTGTGAATGTTAACGGGTGTGCTTGCAACGATTGATTTTTCGGGAGATTGGGTGTTGCAACACAAATAAAACAGCGAAGCTCGACAAAAGTGTACTCACCGGTGCGGCTGCGAGATTCCCCCGTTCCCCGGATCGGCCACATTTTTTCATTTACATTTCCAAAGGAGAAACCAAAAAAACGGGACTATCGACCCCGAGAGGGAAAAAAAAAACAACCCAACTCTGCGGAACGACTCTCGAAGAAATAAAAAAAAAAAAAAAGGAAAAAAAGGGAAGTAAAGAAGCAGAGCCTCGCGAGCGTGAGCCGGTGAGTTGCGAGGTGTGTGTATATATACCTTCGACAACGGCGCACGCAAGGCCGAGAGGCGCTTTCGTGGCGAGCGCCAAATAGCGACTAACACCCAGCAGTGGTATACACAGGCCCGGCCGTTGTTCACCACTGCGGACGTTACATCTCTCCTTGTGTGCGCGAGAGAGTCGAGCAACCTGCCGGCCGAACCTATGCCTAGAAAACGGCGGAAGGGGCCTGGCGGCTCTCTCTCTCTCTCTCTCTTTTTCTGCGATCATCCCCTCCTGCTGTGCATGTGTGTGCAACTATACATACTCGCTTGATGCAAGCGCGGACAATATACATACTGGTCATCCCTTTTTTTTCGAAATATCGCTTTCCTACGATTTTTCGATGCTCCGAACCTACGTGTATAACACGCGTAGACGCCACTTGGTTGTCAATTAAGTTTGATTTATGGCCATTTGGATTATAGGCAAGCCCCAAGGTGATGTTCGATTTTTCTTATTTATTTGTTCCACCAACCTCGGGCGATCCGGGTTTTTACGCTCTTACAGGGGGATGAAAAAAAAAAAAAAAACAAAAAAAAAACAAAAAAAAACAAAATCAAGTTGTTTGTTTCGGTTTCGAAGAACAAAACTTGCCGATCTTTCGCGGGGGGTACAGCCGAACTACCGGTAAGGCGGTTTAAGGGCGAAGCGAGCCGGGAGGGAGGGGAAAAACTTGAAATAATGGGAGTGATGGCTCGGTAAAGACTTATAATTGCAGACACCGGAATAATGAACTTTGACGTCGAAGGGAAAAGGAGAAATGTTACGGGGTGTGTGTATATGTGCGTGCGTAGGTATACTGTACGTGCGGCGGCCGATGGGCTTGACCTCCAAATGAGATGTGGGTCACGGAAAAGTAAAGCCCAGATATCGGGATTCTAAATCGTACCCTCAACACGTAAGAACTCGCGGATGGGGTGTATGCACATATTTATACACACACAAATATGTATATATAGGTACTTCACCCTTGCAGAGAGACGAGGGTTTGTATTGTTACCTGCTGTGTTTGTATGTATGTACCAAAGATTTCGTTATGGCCATCGCTTCCGTACCAATTACACTTGAGTATATATATATATATATATATATATACTTTTATCATAGCCGAAGCAACAGAGTCCATGTGCTGGGTGCTTGTGCTTACACTCATTATGGCTGCCTAACGCGTTTACCGATCGATTTCGAAAATTTGGATGTTTTGTACGCCCATGGTATAATGTTAGTCGGCCAAGCAAGTATTTAGCCGAACCGATTTCGCAGCGGTCGATTCGGTATTTCTAAATTTCCTCTCGCCAGAGGTTTACCGATACCCGCAGTCATCGATCTGCGTTAAGGGGGGAAAGAAAAAAAAAAAAAAAAAAAAATTGAAAAATGAAGACAAAACGCCGACAGACGGGTAATCAAAGTAATTCACTGCCTCGCGCGAACTACAAGCCAGCTGTCTTTGGTGAAAAACAACACGATGCATCCAATCGGGCAAGACCGGACATCAGCTGCTGCAGTATACGTGTACAGGCACTATGAGCTCGCGACTTCCGAGTCGCATCTTGTATACGTATACGCGTGTACGTTGCGGCACGAGAAAGGTATCGAGGCTATTCGTTCGTTCATTAGGCCGTTGAAGGTCGCCGGTCGGCGCTGCTCCTCCTCCTCCTCCTGACACACCGAATTATTGGAACATTAGCCTGATTGAACAAATCCGCCGAGCTGGCTGGGCTTGGCATTCTTTTTTATCCTTTTTTTTTTTTTTTTTCTTTCTCCCGCAAACACAGTTTTCTAGACCAAACCACCACTATGCCAATTACAAAACCCCGCGGAGCGTATCTCGATAAACAAATTGAGCTCTGATGGCCGAGAGCGCGTCTATACTGCGAATAAAAGACTGACGGACGGAGGAAGCCAGCAGAGTGAATAATTGTCCCGGCAACGTTGGCTGATTTTAGGCTTTCGCTCCTTTCGCGTTTTTTTTTTTTCCGCGTTATTGCATATTACCGCTCGAGAGCGGATGCTTGATTGGCGATCCCGTTGGGAAGGATGGAACCGTGCACACGCCAGTGTTGTTTTTTCGTCTTGGAGTAAAAAATTGCACCTTGCAGTATACTTGCTCTGGAACGATTTTCGGGCTTTTGAATAATTTCAAAGTAACGAGTTTAGTATACTTATTTTATTTATTTATTTATTTATGATTATTTTTTTTTTTCAAACCAATACACTTTCAAATATGTACAATATCATTTTCGAGTCGATTGGAAACGTAAAATCATACGAATACATACGTGTACGCTCTGCCTCTTTTTTCCGATTAAATTAAAAAACTACAGCCGTTACTTTCACCAAAACGAGTAATCGTATAAAAATACAACTGAAACATAAGTTTTCGCTAGTCGTCGAGTCATACGTTGCCTGATGTACAGCTATATTTTATACATGTACCATGGGTTTTTAGTTTTCGAAACGTGTTACATATTATCAAAATTGTTACATTATTTTTTTTTTTTTTCCTTCTCGTTATACATAATATATGTGTGTGCGATGGGCATCGTTTTTTGTATGCGTTTTCTATTTTCTTGTACACAATAGAAAATCATGTCAACTTTTTTTTTAAAGCTTCCAAACACTCGAGTACAATCATATACATAGTATCTCAAATTATCAGTGGTATACTTGTACTGGCAAACGTTTTGAACTACAATGTTCACGAATAAAGTGAGAACATTGCAAATATACGCGTGTGTAATATAGTAGGTACGTTACCGCCGCGGTAAACGAATTAAATTATCACTGGCTACAACATCAATTTTTGTTATCGTTTAATACAATGAACGCTCGTGTATACATGTTCACATCAACTTATCACTCACGGGTAGTCCGGGTTTCAGAAAAATACATCGAAAACATTTTCAACAAAATTATGTACATGTTCATGATTTTCGCGTGAAAATCCGAAGAAAAAATGGATAAATAATCAGAGTTATTGGTATGAGGTCGTCTGAAAACTGCTACTGAGTTTCCAGATAATCATGCCAATGAAAGTTTTAAAAATTGGTGTAACGTAAGCACGTACTTTTAAATTAATAGCGATTGGTTCGTTTTCTTTTCTTGTCATCTTTGGTAAGATATTTTCACGTACCAACGTAAAAATCATGCCTCCACACGTAAAATTGAATATTTAATAATAGTGTACCCAAAAAGAGAATATCAAAAACACTCTCGGAGCTTCAGCTAATTTATTGGTTAATACTTGAATGTGTATATATCATGACAACCATCAATTAATTCATTAAGCTTTAACAAATTTGTTTTAGATTTTGATTGGATAAAAAATGTTTTTTTTTTTTTTTTTTTTTTTTTCTAGCACCTCTTATAAATCGGTAAGCATAATTATTGTCTAAGATATTACTTAATTAAAATTTCGCCACTTAAGATAATTCACAACGAATTTTCAGCACTAGAAAGTTCATTAACTCGAATCAATAGCGACGAAAAATTTTTGAAAGTCTTACACGTACAAATATCGCGTTTATGTCATCGTTGATTTGATCTTTTCTTGACACGAATAAATAAAAGCTCTTCGAATATATATGAAGCGATTGAATACAACGTGTGCATTATTGCTATCATCATGAAATACTGCTTCGTACAATATAATTATAGTTTCAACACCATAGTATTACGAGTCCATCGATTTATAGGCCAAAGTGTGTCTAACTTGGTTACATAGAAATTTTCAAATAATTGCTATCAAACTACCAAAATAAATGATAGAGAGATACATTTTCTTTTTTTATATCTTTAATATGTGAAGCTACCACTGTTTTTAATATAAAAAATATATAGCCTAACGGAAGTACTTTTTCGTTACTAGAGTTTTAAAAAAATTCTGAAATCTAATAATTATTAGTTGAAATAGTGTTTAAAAATATTTACTCGAATTTATACGCAGGTATTCACGTAATGTAAAAAAATATTTCTAAATATTTTTTTCATACTATTTCGATTAATGTTCTAGAGATTTTAACTAGTGTCTATTTTTTGTTTTGTTTTTTTTTTTTTTAATTTTTCTACAAATGAATAACATTCAGGAACTGATTCAAGATTATGTTTTCGTAAATTCATCAACCACATATTGTAATAAAAAATGTTTTTAACAAATATCAAACAATGTCAATTACTGCATAAGTTTAGGCTGAAATTAAAATCAGACGAAAAGTCGTAAATTTTTAGTTAATCTTTAGAGTACACGTAAAGGGTTTGTATTGAAAAGGTCCAAGGAGTCCTTAGAGCTTGGAAAGTTTAGAAAACAGTTACAGTTTGTACTCCAATGTTAAATCATTATCTATACCCCAGAAAAAACTTATGTACACATCCAACAAACATCAGTTTGAATCATAAGGAAAACGGGGTCAATACCAAAAAAAAAAAAAAAAAAAAATTCTTTTGTTAGAATAGAAGTACAAAATAGGGGTGAATATTATTTTTCTTCCAGTTTCGACATAGAAAAAAAAAATGATTCCATAGCTAGGCTAACGTTGAAAATTTGGCGCATTTATTCATCAGTCACGAACGCAGCGTGCACTCACCAGATCCCTCGACAACGACACCCGAGTGGAAAACTATTTGGATACGGGCATACCGTGAACGAGACACGCTCCCAGTTACGTTCTCGACGAAAACTTGGCTTGCGAGCTCTTTTGCAAGCGTTTCTGTTCCCTCCTGTACTCCTCGATGGTCATCATGTCGATTTGCGTGTAATCCTGCCGCACAACCGGCGCTGGGCCGAGATCTGCCGCGAGTTTCATGTACGTCTCCTCGATCTGCTTGGTAATATTGTCTTGTTTATCGTTGTTGAGAGCAAACTTGGTATGCTCGTCGTCGCTGAAGCCTTCGAAACTCATCAGGTCCCTTTGCTCCTCGACCTCTTCTTGACTAATCGGGGCATTGTTAGGCTTTCGGGGTTCAACGGGTCTAGGATTTAATAACAATGGGTCTTGCGCTGAATCGGAGGACGACAACATGGACGAGGCATCGGGTAACTGGTTGTTATTATGATTGGTATCGTTCGTACTGTTGCTGTTGTGCGATAGGGTGTCTACCCACTGAGCGACCCTCTGCAGATGCGTGTTGTCGTTCTCCTCGCTACTCATCGACACGGATCTACCGGAGCGTGAAGAGGATTTCGGAACGTGTACCAGTGCCGTACTGGGCCTACTGCCACTGGTGTACAAAACAGTTTGGTAAGCACCCACGTTGTCCAGGAGGACATTCTTTGAGCCTGGTGTTACTCGCATCAGGCAGTTTCGAGGTCCGCTAAGCGGACGTTCTTTCTTGTCGCTGCTACTGTTGTTCGAGTGGGCCGTTTGATGATTATTGTGGTTAACAGCCACGTCGCTCGAAAGGCTTGAGGGATCGGATGATGAAATGAGCATGCTGTCGTTGCTCAAGCTCGGACTGGTCGTAATTTCCATCTGCACCTTCTCGCTCTGGTTGGTCAGATCATCGGAGCTTCGCACTTCGATGACCGTCAGCCTCGCCGGCTCGATTGGCTTTTCCGGAGTTTTACTGGAATTATTGCTACTGTACCTCCAAGTACGCTCGTTTATCACGTCCAGCTGGACAGGGCTTTCTTTGGTCGGTGGAAGAGCTTGTGCGCTTGTTCTTGCGCTGTTCTTCCACAATCTCTGATTTATAAGATCCAGCTTGGCTTGGTCGTCCAAAATTTTTTGCTTCTCCGACGCTTTACCTTCTCTTGGTAGACTGTTTCTTAATTTATTCGTATTTCTAAGGTTTGTTTGATTATTCTCTTCTGACTTATGATTAGTGACGACTCTCGAGTTGTCGCCATTGATGCTAAAACTATTGGTACACGCGGATTCTCTTGATCCGTATCTCACATTGACGTCGCTCGACTGTGCTCGTCCCTTGTTATAACTAATATCACGGCTCTCGAGCTTCGACGCGTCTTTCGACCCGTTTTTCGGATTCTTGAGCTCGTTGTTATCACATTTCTTAGAGTAATCTTTAGTACTAGTAATTGCACCTTCGCTCATCTCCGTTTGGCTCTCGGTGTCGACTTTTAAAATACTACGATGACACGAGCAAGTGTTGCAATGGCGTGCGAAAATTCGATCCTTTTCTCTTTCCTCTAAAATTTTTGCCATTATAGCAGCAGACACTATATCTACAGGTGACTTGGAGTCGTCGTCGCTGCTAAAGTCCAGCTTAGTAGTTACTGGTTTCGCGATATTGTAAACCATAGCAGTTGGTGGGAACGTGGATATCGGCACAGTTATACTTCTCAATTCGGTATTTGGCACTTCATTGTTATTAGGCCCTTTTTGCGAAATGTAGGCTCTGACTTTAACTTGGACTTCAGGGGGTAACTGTATTGGAAAAAAAAAAAAAAAATGACAAACGTCAAGTATTTAACAATAAAGTACAAAATGCAAATACATGTAAAGATATGTTGTAAGTCAATTAATTACCGATTCGTATTTTTGTCCAACAAAGTTTAATGGTTTGCATTGGAGAAGTTGAATTGCAAGATTAACATCATTTCTATATTTTTCCTGGAAAAAGATAATTTTTATCTTTCAGCATTACGCAATAAGACGCTGCATTCATATCGTATTAGTCACACTTACATTATCCTGAGTTAACTGATGAATGGTGTAATTAGCCTCGGCCAGTCTATGGGACAGAGTAGCGATGTCCTTGGCAAAGGCACTCTTCTCAGTCTCACATTTGTCAACTATTTTCAATAGCTTATCCTCAAGACTCTGGTTGACTTTCTGTACACGCTTGTGTGCTTCGTGCAATCTGGTATATTTGTCTTCCCAGACAAATATTTCCTCCTTCAAGGATGCCAGTTCTCCATTGGGAAATTTTTCAGCTTCATTAAAAAAATGCGTCTCCATTGTCAAGATGTGGTTGTCCCTCTCAACAAGACACTGCTTCAAATTCTCTATTTCCTCATGCAGGTGCATATCGCTGAGCTTTCTCTCATTTTTGATGCATCGTTTACATGTGCAGCCACACTCCTGTAATGCAAATACATCATATCAATCAAGGTACAGATACTTATCATATGACAGAGCTATTTCTACTTGTATGCTTAAACGGCAGTACAGCTATCTCTACAGTTTTAAATAAATAAAGTTAAGTTGAAGAATTCCAGTATATTTTACCTTGCACTTGTCTGCCATGATATATTCCACTGATTGGAAAAATAAGATGACAGAAAAAATGTAAACAACGAAGAATAATTGGCCACTGACGCGCAAGCCTCATCACCTCTGTACAGGTGTATAGTTTTATCGAAAAAGGGCCGTTTACCTCCGCTGCTCCGTTTTTTTACATCACTCCAAAATTGCCATGACACTCGAGCCAGACGATCAGACGCGTGGCAAAATTGGCAAACATTAATTCACGTAATATATGTAAGTATATGCATGCCTTTGTCATCAATGAGTAATTTCACGACACATATTTACTATATTCGCATTCGTACGTCAAGTATTCAGGCACAAGTAAAAAATATGCAACAGTCCAGCAATGTTGGAACAAAAATTTCAAACAATTGTTAACAAATAAATACAAGAGTGTACAGAGTTTTTCTTTACAGCCACCAGCTGGACTCTCGACCACAGAGAGTGAGGTAACTATAGCACGAGCACACACTTGGAGAATAACACTACTTATCAGCGCTGGCTCTCGTTATCTCATCATCTGTTCATCTCGAGAGTCGAGAGTTGCTCCTCAATCTCCTCCTCTCTCCTCTTGTCTGAGCTGTACACCTATATTACATACATAAACCTTACGTCTATATATGTACAATTTTACAAATTATGATTGTTATGAAACTCAGTACTGCCAGTTTGAACAAACAAAATCACCAATGAACTTTACGTAGATCGTTCGTGAAAGGCACTGCAATTGCACTTAAATAGTGGTTTTAGTTGCGTCGAGTTGAAAACTATAGTATAAACTGCATATTATATTTATATATATATATTTTATATAATCCACAATAACTATGTACTATGTACTTGGTGATTTTTTGGAGAGAGGTAAGTCTGATTTCAAATGATAGGTAGTGTCTGTCCTGAGAGCTATTAACGAATAAGTTTGACAGCTCAAAAGAAGAATAAGCAGCAGTCTGCTAGATAATATAGATAACAGGGTGTAATCCGCAATCGCCGCCAGCAGTTACATATGTACGACGTGACAACGTTGCGTGGTTGGGGGCGCTACTGTCGATTTACTGGTGATGTGATCCGCAATCTCACCAGCAGTAAAGCAGACGACGTCGGTCTACTAAGGTAAATTCAGGTAATTCGGGACACTTCAAATTCTTAAGCTAATTCGGGACACAGACTAAAAACTGTATTTATAAATGATAAACAAGTCTTAAAAAAAAAAAAAAAAATCCCAATATTCTTCAAGCCTTTATTTATCTAAAGCAACGAAAAAGTAAAATAATTAATAGCAAAGAGTAATGCGAAAAAAAAATGTTGTAAGGTGTTCTGACGGCAGCCGTCAACAACCAAGTTTTCTTCCGTGCCGGGGAGATGACCGAGTATACTCATATATGATTAAAAAAAGATTTATAAGATGGAAAGTAGGCGGAAAATGTTCCAACGATTAGTGTAGTGTTTCCTGAAATAATTTATTCATAAATAGTGTCATGAAAACAACTTTGATAATTTAAAATTGCGCGTCCCACATTACCTCACAAGTAAGATACTGATGAGCCAATTATTCTGGACGGTGTGTCCCGACTTACCTTAACGTTTTTTACTCCTTAAGGTATTATTGGACACATCATATCTTCGCGAGGCACAACTTTCATTTTTTAGTCAATACAGTAAAAAACTACTAGTTAATTAACTTTTTTCACTTTAATTAAACAGTTAAATGTATTATTAGATCAAGGGGAACAGTTTTCACGTAAAATTCAAGTGTAATTAGTCAATTGAAGGTATATGCGACATGTAAACAAACATCATAACCTTAATACTACTGTAAACAGTAAGTAATCTCAACTTATATAAGTATTTACTTATTGTAAGGGAATTCACAGTGAGGGAGGCTTCTAGGGTTTTTGATATTCCAAAATCAACGTTGTTTGCAAAATATATAAGGGCTTATCACCAATAGACAGTAAAGCAGGACATCCAATTTTTTTTTCAAAAGATGACGAAGATCAAATTGTTAACTGGATTATTTATTGTGCTACTACAGAATTTCCAGTAACCAAAGGTTTGCTGTTGGATTCTGTACAAAAGTATTTGCTACAGACTAATAAGAAAATTAGAAATTAAAGAAACTAATAATTAGAAAAGAAAGAAACGGAAAAGAAATAAAAGGAACAAAAAGTATTACAGAATAAACAAAAAAGAGCAAAAGCTAGAAATATGAAAAAAAAAGAATTAATTTTAAATAAAAGTTTACAAGAAAAAAAAAGTCTCTAATCAAACGAAAAAAAGACATTTTTAAAAAAATAAAAGAAATTAAGAACGCAATAAAATTGGAAGAAAATGAAGAAAACAGACAAAAGTTGAGAACAGATATACATAATTACGAAAAACAAGTTGATGAAATAGGACGAACCTTGGTTATTCACGAAATGAAAGTTTTACAATCAAAACTTAAAATAAAACAAGAAGTTTTGCCTAACTAATTTTTTTTCATATTTTGTCACTTATTGGACGTTTAAGTGAATAAAATTAAGATTAAAATCTTGTACAAAATGACTTTTCGTTGGTTTTTATATTTCTTGAAAAAAGTCGATTTGTTAGACTACTTAATAATTTTAAAACTGATCAAAATATAAAATACACTCTCTTAAAACAAAGATCTTACATGTGTCCCGATTTAACTTAATAGGTGTCCAGAATAAGCTGAAATCTGGCGTACATATGTCCCGCAAAGGCTTAATTACAAAAAAATTTAAAATAACATATTTTTCAACATTTAGAAAAGCACTACAAGATTTTTTTTTTTTTTTTACTTAAAATAACGTCCGACTACAGGAAAAATCTTTTTAAAAAATTCTAAAAAATAAGGGACATTAAAAAAAGTAGAGATGAAAATTTTGCTACTGAAAAGTGTCCCGAATTACCTGAATTTACCTTAGCTCTTTTTCGTGACATTTTCCGACATTCTGTCGTCTGCTTTGCTTTGTTTACAATCAGAAAATGTCACGAAAAAGAGCTAGTAGACCGACGTCGTCTGCTTTACTGCTGGTGAGATTTTGCGGATCACATCACCAGTAAATCGACAGTAGCGCCCCCAACCACGCAACGTTGTCACGTCGTACATATGTAACTGCTGGCGGCGATTGCGGATTACACCCCTAGCTTTTAACTGCTGAAAAGTGTGCACAAAGTGTATATGTGTATGCATGTATATATGCATTCCAGCGCTCCCAAAAGTGGCTACCGAACTTGGGGGGAAATTCAAATTGGCTATATGGAGCAAGACGCAAAACCTCAGATAACTCGACAACATTCCATACACCATAACTTGATCAATTAATCCTAAGCTATTTAACCCAATAACCCAACGCGCCCATACGCAGTATCACGAGCATTAATAATTAATAAAATAAATTAAACAATAACGCAAGCGCCAATCCCCACACAACCCGGGGCGCTTACTGGTCACTTTAATTATTAAGAAAATTAATAAAGTAGAGCAAGCGCCAATCCCCACACAACCCGGGGCGCTTTCTGGTTACTTTGTTAACTAATATAAAAAAAAATAACACAAGCGCCAATCACCAAACAACCCGGGGCACTTTCTGGTCACTTTGTTAATTGGTGTAATAAATAAAATAACACAAGTGCCAATCCCCACACAACCCGGGACGCCTACTGGTCGCTTTAATTATTAATAAAATAACACAAGCGCCAATCCCCACACAACCTGAGGCGCTTACTAGTCACTTTAATTATTAACAAAATTATCAAAGTAGAGTAAGCGCCAATCCCCACAAAACCTGGGGCACTTGCTGGTCACTTTAATTATGAATAAAATAAGTAACATAACACAAGCCTTAATCCCCACACAACCCGGGGCACTTTCTGGTCACTTTGTTAATTGATGTAATAAATAAAATAACACAAGCGCCAATCCCCACGCAACCCGGGGCGCTTACTGGTCACTTTAATTATTAACAAAATTAATAAAGTAGAGCAAGCGCCAATCACCACACAACCTGGGGCGCTTTCTGGTCGCTTTAATTATTAATAAAATAAGTAAAATAACAATAGCGCCAATCCTCACACAACCCGGGGCGCTTTCTGGTTACTTTGTTAACTAATATAAAAAAAAAATAACACAAGCGCCAATCACCAAACAACCCGGGGCACTTTCTGGTCACTTTGTTAATTGGTGTAATAAATAAAATAACACAAGTGCCAATCCCCACACAACCCGGGACGCCTACTGGTCGCTTTAATTATTAATAAAATAACACAAGTGCCAATCACCACACAACCTAAGGCACTTACTGGTCACTTTAATTATTAACAAAGTTAATATAGTAGAGCAAGCGCCAATCCCCACACAACCTGGGGCCCTTTCTGGTCGCTTTAATTATTAATAGAATTAGTAAAAAAATAACACAAAAGCCAATCCCCACACGACCCGGGGCACTTACTGGTCACTTTGTTAATTAATATAAAAAAAATAACACAAGTGCCAATCCCCACACAACCCGGGACGCCTACTGGTCGCTTTAATTATTAATAAAATAACACAAGCGCCAATCCCCACACAACCCAGGGCGCTTACTAGTCACTTTAATTATTAACAAAATTATCAAAGTAGAGTAAGCGCCAATCCCCACACAACCCGGGACGCCTACTGGTCGCTTTAATTATTAATAAAATAACACAAGCGCCAATCCCCACACAACCCAGGGCGCTTACTAGTCACTTTAATTATTAACAAAATTATCAAAGTAGAGTAAGCGCCAATCCCCACACAACCCGGGACGCCTACTGGTCGCTTTAATTATTAATAAAATAACACAAGCGCCAATCCCCACACAACCCAGGGCGCTTACTAGTCACTTTAATTATTAACAAAATTATCAAAGTAGAGTAAGCGCCAATCCCCACACAACCCGGGACGCCTACTGGTCGCTTTAATTATTAATAAAATAACACAAGCGCCAATCCCCACACAACCCAGGGCCCTTACTAGTCACTTTAATTATTAACAAAATTATCAAAGTAGAGTAAGCGCCAATCCCCACACAACCCGGGGCACTTTCTGGTCACTTTGTTAATTGGTGTAATAAATAAAATAACACAAGCGCCAATCCCCACACAACCCAGGGCGCTTACTGGTCACTTTAATTATTAACAAAGTTAATAAAGTAGAGCAAGTGCCAATCCCCACACAACCCGGGGTGCTTTCTGATCACTTTTTTAATGAATATATTAAATAAAATAACACAAGTGCCAATCCCCACACCACCCGGGACGCCTACTGGTCGCTTTAATTATTAATAAAATAACACAAGCGCCAATCCCCACACAACCTGAGGCGCTTACTAGTCACTTTAATTATTAACAAAATTATCAAAGTAGAGTAAGCGCCAATCCCCACAAAACCTGGGGCACTTGCTGGTCACTTTAATTATGAATAAAATAAGTAACATAACACAAGCCTTAATCCCCACACAACCCGGGGCACTTTCTGGTCACTTTGTTAATTGATGTAATAAATAAAATAACACAAGCGCCAATCCCCACGCAACCCGGGGCGCTTACTGGTCACTTTAATTATTAACAAAATTAATAAAGTAGAGCAAGCGCCAATCACCACACAACCTGGGGCGCTTTCTGGTCGCTTTAATTATTAATAAAATAAGTAAAATAACAATAGCGCCAATCCTCACACAACCCGGGGCGCTTTCTGATCACTTTGTTAATGAATATATCAAATAAAATATCATAAGTGCTAATCCCCACACAACCCGGGACGCCTACTGGTCGCTTTAATTATTAATAAAATAACACAAGCGCCAATCCTCACACAACCAGGGCGCTTTCTGATCATTTTGTTAATTAATATAATAAATAAAATAACACAAGCCCCGATCCACACACAACCCGGGACGCCTACTGGTCACTTTAATTATTAATAAAATAGCACAAGTACAAATCCCCACACAACCCGGGGCACTTTCTGGTCACTTTGTTAATTGATATAATTAATAAAATAACATAAGCGCCAATCCCCACACAACCCGGGGAGCTTACTGGTTGTGTGGGGATTGGCGATTGCTCTACTTTATTAACTTTGTTAATAATTAAAGCGACCAGAAAGCTTCGCAGATTGTGTGGGGATTGGCGCTTGCTCTACTTTATTAACTTTGTTAATAATTAAAGTGACCAGTAAGCGCCCTGGGTTGTGTGGGGATCGGCGCTTGCTCTACATTATTAAGTTTGTTAATAATTAAAGTAACCAGTAAGCGCCCTGGGTTGTGTGGGGATTGGCGCTTGTGTTATTTTATTTATTACACCAATTAACAAAGTGACCAGAAAGTGCCCCGGGTCGTGTGGGGATTGGCTTTTGTGTTATTTTTTTACTTATTTTATTAATAATTAAAGCGACCAGAAAGGGCCCCAGGTTTTGTGGGGATTGGCGCTTGTGTTATTTTATTTATTACACCAATTAACAAAGTGACCAGAAAGTGCCCCGGGTTGTGTGGGGATTGGCGCTTGTGTTATGTAACTTATTTTATTCATAATTAAAGTGACCAGTTAGCGCCCCGGGTTGTGTGGGGATTGGCGCTTACTCTACTTTGATAATTTTGTTAATAATTAAAGTGACTAGTAAGCGCCCTGGGTTGTGTGGGGATTGGCGCTTGTGTTATTTTATTAATAATTAAAGCGACCAGTAGGCGTCTCGGGTTGTGTGGGGATTGGCACTTGTGTTATTTTTTTTATATTAATTAACAAAGTGACCAGTAAGTGCCCCGGGTCGTGTGGGGATTGGCTTTTGTGTTATTTTTTTACTTATTTTATTAATAATTAAAGCGACCAGAAAGGGCCCCAGGTTTTGTGGGGATTGGCGCTTGCTCTACTATATTAACTTTGTTAATAATTAAAGTGACCAGTAAGTGCCTTAGGTTGTGTGGTGATTGGCACTTGTGTTATTTTATTCATAATTAAAGTGACCAGTTAGCGCCCCGGGTTGTGTGGGGATTGGCGCTTACTCTACTTTGATAATTTTGTTAATAATTAAAGTGACTAGTAAGCGCCCTGGGTTGTGTGGGGATTGGCGCTTGTGTTATTTTATTAATAATTAAAGCGACCAGTAGGCGTCTCGGGTTGTGTGGGGATTGGCACTTGTGTTATTTTTTTTATATTAATTAACAAAGTGACCAGTAAGTGCCCCGGGTCGTGTGGGGATTGGCTTTTGTGTTATTTTTTTACTTATTTTATTAATAATTAAAGCGACCAGAAAGGGCCCCAGGTTTTGTGGGGATTGGCGCTTGCTCTACTATATTAACTTTGTTAATAATTAAAGTGACCAGTAAGTGCCTTAGGTTGTGTGGTGATTGGCACTTGTGTTATTTTATTAATAATTAAAGCGACCAGTAGGCGTCCCGGGTTGTGTGGGGATTGGCACTTGTGTTATTTTATTTATTACACCAATTAACAAAGTGACCAGAAAGTGCCCCGGGTTGTTTGGTGATTGGCGCTTGTGTTATTTTTTTTTTATATTAGTTAACAAAGTAACCAGAAAGCGCCCCGGGTTGTGTGGGGATTGGCGCTTGCTCTACTTTATTAATTTTCTTAATAATTAAAGTGACCAGTAAGCGCCCCGGGTTGTGTGGGGATTGGCGCTTGCGTTATTGTTTAATTTATTTTATTAATTATTAATGCTCGTGATACTGCGTATGGGCGCGTTGGGTTATTGGGTTAAATAGCTTAGGATTAATTGATCAAGTTATGGTGTATGGAATGTTGTCGAGTTATCTGAGGTTTTGCGTCTTGCTCCATATAGCCAATTTGAATTTCCCCCCAAGTTCGGTAGCCACTTTTGGGAGCGCTGATGCATTCTACTACAGTATGAAAAGTGTAAATAGTAGACGCACGTGTGTTACTTACTCCGAGTTGCAAAAATATTTTCCGTGAACAATATAAAAAGGAAAAAAAAATGGATCACAAGACGAGCAGAAGAGCGCCAAACATTCTAATTACTGGTACTTTGGTTAATTTATTGTATTTTGTAAGATTTTGAAAAAATACTTGAAAAATTGTTCATGCTTAGGCACACCCGGTGTTGGCAAAAGTGAAATGGCAAAATTACTTGCTGAACGTACAAGTTTTACATGGCTAGATGTTAGTAAGTTGGCTCAAGAACACAAGTGTTTGGATGGATATGACGAGGAATATCAGTGTCCAGTTTTGGATGATGATAAAGTGAGTTACAAAACATATCAATGGATTAAATTCAGTAATATTTTTACCAAAATGACTAGCAAGTTATTTATTATTTTAGTTACTAGATTTAATGGAGCCAATGATGAGCAATGGAGGAAAGATTGTTGATTATCATGGATCAGACTTTTTCCCTGAAAGATGGTTTGACATTGTGTTTGTTTTGAGGACAAATAACACCATATTGTACGATCGTCTGGTAGCAAGAGGATACTCAGGAAAAAAGCTGCGAGACAACATTGACTGCGAAATCTTTCAGACGATTTTAGATGAAACCAAAGAATCATACAAGAAAGAGATAGTTCATGAACTACAAAGTAATGAGCCTGAAGAGACAATTGAAAATGTCAACCGAATATGTCAGTGGATTCAGCAGTGGACGTTGGATAATCAAAATACTTGATCTGTCCTTTAAAAATTTTTAATTTGTTACAGACAATATATTTTACATATTTACAAATATCCATTTACGTAATTATCCTATTTTATTCTACAATGCCTAGAGTTTGCTTTAATATTTTTAATCTGCTCTCTATGCTGATGTAATATTTCATCTTAATCAAAAGCTTTTTAGCTTCATCAATATTTTCATCACGAAACGATGTAGAAATTTGTCTGAAAGTATAAGCAATTTAGTATTTGTCATTAGCAAGCTTTAAAATACTTCATCACACTCTTACTTTATTAGAGAGTCTAAAATTTCTCTGTTTTTCTTCAAGAGTTCCAAAGCTTTTTCTTTATCTTCAGCAGCCTCCTCCACTTGCTCATTATTCTCCATGATTTCCATCAGAAATTCAGGTTCTAAGCTAGTTGTTTCTTCGGGTATGGAGACGTTGTGCAACTTGAGCATGTACAAACCTCTGTCTAATGGAGAAATCAGAATACTGTAAGCTTTATTGACTAGAGCTGACAAGTTTTCTGATATCTCTTTTTCTTTCTAAAAACAACAAAACATTTGGATACATTAAATAATCTCAAGGAATAAGTGTATCTAATAAATACTTTACATCTGATTTCTGGCCAAACTTATCCGGATGCAAGAGGTTTTGCAGTTGTCTGTACTTTTTTTGCACTTCATCAGTCACAATGTCAAAGTCCTTTTTAACTCCAATAATGTCAAAATAGTTTAGATCCTTGGGCAGTTTTTGCAAGGCCTTGCATTTAGAGCAAAACAATTCAGATTTGTGGGGAAAATCACATTGCCAGCACTTGGGTGGACAGTCGCTACCATGAGACAGCCATTCCTGCTGAGCAATCCAGGGAGTAACTTTCCAGGGTTGTTTCGCTAACGATTGTATTTTAAGGCGTTGACTGGCATTTACGATTGAGTAGACAAAATATTTTCTCCAAACAATCGAGGAAGCACGTATCATTTGCGAATACATGACTCGTTATCACTAAACTTTTGTGCTAATTGTTCTCGAGTTGTTTACACGACGACAGTAGTTATTGTTGTAAACAAATTTTTTTTTTAAGATGTCGCTTATGGCAGCAATTGTCAATATATATATATTGCAAGTGGCAATTGGACACCGGTAAGTCAGCGACAACAAAACTCATTAGCTAAGAGAGTTTGTCCAAAATCCTTTGGTCACGTTTATAGGTGTTTAGTTTGACTGTTGTTGTCGTTGTTGATCAGCTAATACACCTATACATGTAGCGGCTAGCAGCCGCCTTCTAAGTTTGGAGTCGCAATGTTTTGAAAGTTAGGTTAAGTGTGTGTAAATGCATACAATACATATACGTACGTCGCAATCGTATGACGTGCGTGACGTTTGTAATTTTTATAAACCTGTATAAATTAGTACCTAAACAAATAATTATCAACGTCAAGCCAATGCAATGCTACTCAACAGACTTTGCAAGGCGATCGTACATACGACGAGCTTGCGTCTCTTGGGGGCCAGCTCGTCTTTAAGCTTGAGGAGGAGCTTCGCGCTCTACTGTATGCGAAACTCGCGAAAAACAGTATTGCCCATTACGAGTAGTTTTTTAACGAGATGCAGAAACTACTCCGACGAATCCGAATCCCAGTCGGACTACGTCAAACTACCGCCGTTAACCGACGACAAGCCACTCGTCTACCCGAGTTTTTTCAAGTCGTTGAGAAGCTTCATTCAAGTGTTCTTTGTTATCAAGCCCTACTTAGATATGGACTTTGTTATGAACGAGTTTTTAGAAGGAGCTAAGCAAGTGAGTTTTCAGTTTCATAAGGATCAATTTTTCTATTCTATTTTCACGCTAGTTTTCTTATTAACATATAGAATCCTCAAAAATTTGCGTAACAGGCTCTACACACAGTCTCTCATAAATTGGCTACGGAGGATTATGAAGGCCTCGAAGGCTTGGTTACACAAGATATCATAAACATTTTGAGGAATAAAATTAGCATGCTGAGTAGCGAACAAAAAGCACTTATTGCCACTCAACCAGACGATATTTATGCAATGTTTCCTTATGAAGTTGGAGTTATGTTTGATAACAACAATGGTAAAAATTACTTCTTTGCTTAGCTTTTTTTTCCATACACTCATTCATTATTTAACTTTCTAGCTGAACAGAAATTTGTGGAAATAACAGTAGTTTATTATGTTATGAAAGGTCTCAAAAAACTCAAAGAAAATCCTCAAGAAATTTCAATGCCTATAGGTATGAATCCTCAACTCAGGAGGAATGCTTTTGTCTGCAATTACAGATTTATACGTGAATTTACGAAAGGCGTAGAGTCTGCTTGGACTGTAAACAAGATTAATCACTTTATGCCCGACAATTTGGTATGTAGTAAAATTAAAACTTTCCTTGATCAATTCATTTTTTGAAATTCGTAATATTCTTATCAACATTCAAATAACATTTTTTTCAGTAAATAACGGAGCCGAACCTTATTTCATACTTTAGGCAACGCATTATTGTAAAAAATATTTTGTTAATTTGTTAAATAAAATACAGTTGTACAAGATCATTTGTCATTATAATGTAACTGTCACTGCATGATAAACGTAGAAAGTATACTTAAATGCACTTACTGAAAAATTGTTTTATTTCATAATTTAGCTTACGTTGTACTATCAAATATAAAATTATCAATGCTACCATAAATTATTTCAACAATGTTATTGATTCAGTTTGCTCAAGAGACGCGGCACTAATTTGTTTACTTCTAACAACGTAGCACCTATGTAAACACCATTATCCAGTAGAGATATCACCAGTGGCCCCTACAACACAATTAAAAAAAACTTTATCAGATGCTCGGAAGTTATTATAGTATTCTACTAAACGCTTAAAATATTACATTGTTATTTTGAGGATTGAGAAGCCAGCATTTATTTTTAGTACTGCATTGAAACAAATTATTTCGTTTTGCGTGGACAGAATTAAAAAAATTTATCTCCCACTTTTCGCTCAAGTCAACCAATGAAACTTGAACTAAATTCAAGTATGGATTTAAATACTGCGAAATCGTTGCTTTGCATTTAATACCAGTTTGTTGAAAATGAATGTCCATAGTTATTTTGGGAAAGGACGTTATTTTCTCCAAACATTTTATTTTTTCTGGAACGTTATCTAAAGAACGATTAAAATTTTTTGAAGAAAATTGCTTTCAACTGCTTACACTTATCTCGGTGATTCATATACAGTACCTTGAAAAATTTCGTCAGTTAGACGATACGGTTTTGTCACTGTGGTTGCAAACATAGGAATCTGTTTTCGTTCCGCGCCCTTTAGCCACGTATCGATAGCTACAAATACAACCTTCGTCAATCGTCGAAAAAATTTTAAATTACGTTTATGAAATACTCCGAAGGAGACTTACATTTTCCTACTTGTTCAAACACTTTGGTAACCGGTATACTTTCCTCGAGATATTTGCATAAATGTGCTGCGTAAAAACCATAATTTTTACCCATACGCTCGTAGCAGGGACGATAGCTGGACGTGGAATAAGCTTGCAGTAGGTTCCTCAAATTTTTTCTACCCTTATATTCATAGATAGGCGGCACCTCCTCGTAAATCTTTGGATTGCATTCCCTAAGAAGTTTTACCCATTTTCGATTCATCTAAATTTAAGAAAATAATGAAAAAAAAAAAAAAAAAGATAAATATTACTTTAAAGGTATCGTTTGACACATGTCCAAAATAACAACGAACAAGGAGGGATCGTCCCGAAGACCCATTGATAACAGCTGACTTTCGCAAATAGCGTCTTTTCTCAGGTAATCTGTTGGAGCATCGATGGAAAGCATGTAATTCTCTTGCATTTTAAATCCATGACCAGCGAAATAAAACAGCCCTGCGAATCATACGAGACAAAAAAAGCATCATACATGTCAACTCGTAATCCAATTAATGGGTTGTAGTAAAATTTCCGATATGTACCGTATGTCCCTTCGACCAGGAAATCACAGAATATTTTGATGGCGTTATTCATTTGGACTAGCGTCAAGTCCGCGAGGCATATGGTGCGAAAGCCCAGACGGTTTAAAATTGTTGCCACCTTGGCAACATCGTTTCTTGGAGTTCTCAAAGTTTCCTGATTGTCGTAATTTTCGTTTGCAATGAGCAGTGCTATTTTTGCGACGGCCTTTTGTTTTGGCAACTCCATCTGTTGTCGGACCAATATGTTTATTTGTATTCATTTTGCACGTTAAAATCAACATTTTGAATGACATTTCAAATACCAAAACGGTGCTACGCTGAGTACACTTTTCGCTGATAGGATTGATTATGTGACAGTAATATTTCCCCTCTTGTTTCGTACTAAATTGTTCTATCTAAAAAAAAATAATAACAATAACAATAAAATTATGATGTTATCGTATTGCCATGCTTCGACACCTTTCCGATAAATCGAATAGCGCGTTACCCTCAAAACTTTCGAAGTTTGATTATCTAATCTGACGTTATCTCTGTACCATTGGTATTGCGGGGGCGGATAGCAATCGGCTTCGCAATCTAAAACCAGACAATCGCCTTCTTTCACATTTTTGTAAGGTTGCGGCTCTTTTTCTATTCTGACCGGAGTCGGCCCTATGTCGACGAAAACGGGTCGCGAACATTTTTCGTCTATCTGCTCTCCTTTATGATCGATTTGGCAAACTCGACACTGATACAGACCTCTTTGACTCACGCTGGAATGGTTGAAAATTTCTTGATATAATTTTTTTTTTTTTCTTCGTTACGTTTATTTAAATATTACTGGTCGAAAATCTTTGTTTTACTGACGAGTGAATGGGAATGTTTAGTTCGTCGGAGGTTTCTCCTTCCAACGTAACATTTTCATGATACCACTGATAAACAGGGGGTGGTAAGCCTTGTGCCTTGCACGTGAGTGAAAGCTTGTGGCCTTGAGGGACGATTAAATTATTTGTACTATCATCGACATCTGTCACGATTTTAAGAAGTTCTGAGGAAAAAAAATGTCATATTTTTTGTTATAGCGTAAATTGTTTTTTTTTTTTTTTTTTTCAACTAATGTACCTGTAGTATGTATTATTGACAGGACATGGTTTAGATTACAATTTTCCAGTAACGTAGAAAAAATGCCAACTGTGCACAGTCTGATGTTCAATTCTACTAATAATTTACTAGCCGGGGAATCATTTTGCGTATTTTTGTTTTCCAAATTATTTATCCATAAACTAAAAAAAAAAAAAAAATTGTTTTTAAATTGTTTTTAAGTATGAAAAAAACATACTCCTGTAAATTTTTACCTCGTAAAGTCAAGTTTTTCTGCTACATATTGCGCTAGAGTTTTCCAAGAGTTGTCTTTGTTCAACAAACTAACTATGCCTTCGTAGACATCCAAGGGTAGTTGTTCAAGACTCAAGTCTTCATTATATTTCAGCATGATCAGATGTGTCTTATATATCTCTAGTAGATACTTTTACATAATTTTCTTTTATTAAATATCATAATTAACACATCGAGTCCTCCTTTTCTTTGCATCAAAAGTACGCATTATTGCATATATACACGTACTGAAAAGCTGAAATCGAAGCAGAAATCTCAACTTTTTTTTTACTTTCTTTCAGAGTTGTTATTTGCATTGCACGTATATTTTACATGTAACGTACAAGTTTGTTAGTAAACCTTTTCGATAAAAAACTTTTAATCAATATTTAGGCGGGGCATTGTTATTTACTCTTATGTTTTTGCAAATGAATCGAGTGGACAAATATTTTTATACCAATGCATGGTTAATTAATTAGTCGGAACAAAAAATTCGGAGAAATAATACTTAGTAAAAAGAAAACATGTCCGTAACCTTCCCCCCTTTTATGGTTCCAAGAAGTTACATCAGCCTTTACCTCGGCCTCTACCACCCCTTGAACAGTTAATGAATACCGAGATAAATACCTACTTATCCCTATTTCACAAGGATACTTTTCAAACGTCCACAATAATTGGTGGTAAATAATGTGAATATATTGTAACTTCAAAGCAAACCTCATTGAAAAGTTCTTGTGCACATTATACACCACAATGACGCAACATTGTAACAATATTCATGCTAAGTGTACCCCAACAGAAAGCGAACTTTGAAATAGCTCCGCGTTTTGGTGTACAAGCTTATAAAATGGTATATAAGTACATATGGGCAAGGTATACATATTGTAGTCGATGATTCGATGTTTTCGGAGCAGGAAAACAGTGGATAAAACACAATCGTGTTCGCAATGTAATTCAAGTGTATAGCGTCACAAGTAAGAGAAGTGTGTGTTAGTCCAACGTTTCCCAAGAAGCATAAGTTTCGTTAGTTAAGATAACGAAAATGAAATGAAGTGTGTGAGCAGGTATAAAGAAAAAGGTGAAAGTCTATTATCTCTGCAATACAAACACTTATGTATATACGTACAAACAATGCGCAAGTGCGTGGTAGTGGTGCATCTGAGATCTCGTCGATCTCTCGATGGTGCAGCAGCAGTGGCGCTGCTTCTGCTATACTGCTCTATACTGCTGAAAAGTAATCATTGTACACTGCGTCTGCGTGTTGTGTATATTTTGCCCTCTTATTCCTCTCTCTCTCTCTCTCTTTTCTCCACCTCCTCAAACTGAACTTCCCGTGTGTGTCCCGTATTTTCCGTGCAAGGCTTAGTTGTGTTTTAGCCTCGGAGCTTCACCGTCCACGTGTGCACACGAATACGCTGCAGTCCAGGTCTTGGTCGTATCATTAGGATCGCGTGTCTTCAAGGCTACTAGCCATCCTCACGCGTCGCTTGTAGAAGTAAAAAATAGTTTTCCCGACAATTAAATCAAGCGCGGGCCTGTGCAGGAGGTCTTTTTTTTTAAAAACCGTGGCTCAGGAATAAGAGGAGAGACACTCTACTTACATTACAGAGAGCGTGCGTGCAGCGTCGCGCAACGGTGCGCGTGAGAGAAGAGAGAAGAGACATTCAGAAAAAGGGAGAGAGCTCAGAGAGCTAGCCTGCCACTATTGCAGACAGAGTGTACACTGTACACACACATAGGCCGTGAACGGGACGGTTTTGTGTGCTATGGGCGCTCTATACACACTCTTTTGCGAGGGGGGGCAGTAGCTGCTGCTCCTAGCTCTTGCTTGCTGATAATATATATAGTTACAGAGTCTCCCCGCGGAGATGCCCGTTGCAGTGCCGTCGTTGTTACTGTTAACACCGTGTCCAGGACGTCGTCACAATGGTCGACTAAAAGTGCGTGATCCGAGGTGCCAGTGCCATCAGCAAACTTTCGTGTGGTAGCCCTCCAGCTTAATATTTTATCAATCATTGTGATTAGCATATATATATATATACATATATGTGTGTACGTGTATGTGGTGCGTTTGGTGCGAGCAGTCACTGATGCATGACACGCGACGACACACCAAAGTGTTTTGGCCTCCGCGCGAGGAAAATAAAAATCGGAGCATAACATCAATAGCTTTTTTAAAAGGTAGTGCAACGCGTGTGTCGCGAACGAGTAGTAATACAAGGAACATTGAGAGAGCCCGTAGGGGTTGTCGGATATGACTAAATAAACTTAATATAGGTGTCGAGTCGAGAGAAAAACTTTTATGCCACCCGGTGATGGTGGCCAAGTGAGAGCTGCAGAGTAGCAGGGTGCGTTCATATATAGCCGTGTAGGATTAACAAAGGCAAAAACAACATGGTCTCGAAGCCGCAGCAGCAGCAACACGGCCCGAGTGGCAGCAGGTACGGAAGCTCCTTGATGAGCAGCGGGGGCAGCAGCAGTAGCAATAACACGGCCAGTTCGACAATCGGCTGTAGCAGCAGTTTTCCTACTTGCAGTAGCTCGACGATGGCAGCTCAGCGCGAGGAGTTTGAGTTCAAAGCGCCACCCGAGGCGCCCGTCTTCGAGCCGACGAGCGAGGAGTTCCTCGACCCTCTCGGCTACATCGCCAAAATACGGCCGATCGCCGAGAAATCCGGCATCTGTAAAATCAAGCCCCCGCCCGTGAGTAAATTATCGCTTTCGTTGCTAAGTGATCAATCTTTCCTTCCTTCCTCGATTTTTTGTTCTCTCTTTCTCTATACACCCCTGAAACACCACTCGCGTGAACATCTTGCGAAAGTGTTGGGCCCTTTATCGCGTGTACATTTTAACGTTACTCATCGGCAAGAAAAAAAAAAAAAAAAAAAAAAAAAAAGAGCGACAAGTACAATGGGAGACCTCGTGTCTGCAAAAGCTGGTTCTTCTTCTTCTTCTGCCCCGTGTACCTCCTTTACCTATCGTCCTTTCACTTGAATCATCATCCACTTCCGCATTGCCCCACCACACCACATCGCCGCCCTCGTATAATTGTTACAATTGCAATTTTATGGTGTTTGTTGAGCTACATTGCAAATGCTTCCCGTCCAACATTGCAAACAGCTTGCACAGAACCGGAGATCGCGTCAATTTTCCATTACGCGATCATTTTCCAGTATAAGCTGCGGTGTGCGCGCTTCGTGAAGTACTCGTCGTCGTCGTCGTCATCGTCGTCGCCGCGTCTCATGTACTCATACTAGAAAAAGAGAGAGAGACAGAGGGAGAGAAAGAAAATTTCAATGGCTGGCCAGTAGGCTAGCCAATTTATGATGAGCTAGCTAACGCCTGAGGCTCGACGTGACACTCGTCGTAGCTCGTGCCCAGGATTCGATATCCCCTCTGATGCGAGCACGTAAAGAGCCGTAAAGTGATACGTGTGTAACCAGCGGATCGACAAAAAAAAAAAAAAAGGAGCCGAGGGTTTAAAGGGATCGCCGATGGAAGACTCACGCAATATAGAGTGCTATACATATACGTGCATTGTATAGTAGACAATAAATCCGCGCTCCAAGCCTTTGGCCTAGTTATGTAAGAAAACATGAGAATTTCGATGGGCGTCATTAGCACGTAGATGGGTGCACACGCGACTTGTAAAACGCTAACAATTGTACGATTTAATAGAGATGCGAGGGGGTTTTCTTTTTCGACAATCGCCCACAGCGTTCTAGGAATCCATGTGTACCCATTAGTTTATCAGCCAGCCGCGATGCAACGATGACGAAAAAAGAACGCTTGCTGGGGGTCCGTGTCGCAAGCACTCGGTGCACCAGCTACAGTACTCTCTACCCAATTATCTGTACCTTACTACACGGCCATCGGGCGAAAGTTGCGTTGCAGCTAGTGAAGTGATAAGTATGTAGGTATAGAGACTCAGGGTTTTCGGGGCCGTACTCTTTTACACACGTTTAAGCGTAAACGTTACTTGTATATACGCTGGTGTACCTACATTTTTTAGTAAAAAGTGAATAATAAAACGATGCACAACACCGTGATGGCAAACCATTGCACATCCTAACTTGTTCACGTAGGCGTCGCCGCCGCCTGTCTCTCGCGCTCGGTCGGACATCATCAGAACAGCAGAGCCGAGAGTCAACTCTCTCTCTCTCTCTCTCTTTTTTGCTCTACCGTCAAGCGGAGCATGCAGGAGTATACATAACTTAGGTACAGCGTTCGGTTCCTTGGCAGGTCTCTCTTTTTAATGCTCTCCTAGGAGTCCTGGGACCTTTCTCTGTTTCTGCTCTGTCTGTTGCCGACTCTCTTTGTTTCTTCCCCCCCTCCCCCCCTCTTTGTGCTTATACTTTTTGCCAGAGTGATGTCGTTCATTTCTCTCTTTTCGGTGTAATATACTTGCACTTGATTCTCGGATCGAATTAGGTGCGCTGTTCAATCATCACGATGATCTCGTGGACGACTCCGAGGTGAAGAAAAAAAAAAAAATAAATAAATAAAAGTGAGTACCCAGCGATGATGAGGTGAAAAAAGGACTACTCGCACCTGCTGTTTTCGTAGCGTAAATATATTCATACAACATTCGTAGGATAGAAAGCATCAGACGGAAGTGAATAAAAGTTCGCCGCATAAACGACTCTCTCTCTCTCTCTCTCTTTCTCATCGCTTACCTATCGATCGACATTCGTCAAAGACGCGGCTCCAATGTCCGCTTATGTGATACGATTTTGCAATCGCCTTGTACTTATTTATCATATACGTACCTAAGCAAGTAGTCATCACTATCTCCTCCCTGATAATTCTGTATTTGCATGTACTTGATACCTGATACGTTACGTTTCAACTTGGCTGTCGTCCTCTCCCTTTCGGGGGTAAGTACGAAATGTGCTTGTATAAAGGACGCGCGAGACGCCTCGCGGGTGTGGGTACAGTGGCAGCGTTTTTTCCGTATGCCTTACTTTAATGGACGTGTAAATACCCTTTACGCAGGCGACGACGTCTTCCTCTCGCGCGATGACTAAATAAATACTCATTCGACGCCATTTTCGAGCTTCAATATCATTCAGATACACTATTTTGTTTCGTTTTCTCTTTTAAGTATTTGTGTCACACGTGTACAGAAAAGTTGGATTGTCGGGCTTAATGACTTTTTCCGAAAGTTGTACCTGCTGTCCTTTTCTTCTTTCTGTTTTTTCGTAGATTTCGAATTTTCACTTTACAGCCCGTAGAAAAGAATTGTATCAACTTTAATTTTACACGTAAGCCAGGAACTATTATTACATACCAGTTCACGCGAGTAATCGTATTTATTAGCAAGTCCCTTTGCACCGGAACACGATATTTTTGCAATTTCGGAGCATACGGCGATTCCGTTGTGCTGACGCAATTCCCATAAACATTGACATTGGAAAGTATTGAAGACCATTTTATAAAAATACTTTTTTCCCTTTTTTCTTCGATTCGTGTTGAAATTTGTGATGGTACTTGTCAACGAAAAAAAATTACATGCAATTAGTGCTAACAATTACGTTGATGCTACAAAATTTGGAATCGATTCCATTGAAGGCAAACTGAAATCAAAATGAATGTCCATTAGGATTGAACCCATTGTTAAAATCGATTATCAGCAGAAAGTTGTTGGTTATCACTTTAAAGGTACAAAATTACCATTGAAGGTTGCGCCCCTCGATCCTCCCTCTACATATTATACCTGCACCCAAATCACACATTTTTTACGGAATCCATAAGTTAGATAGCTCCGTTAGTTTAGTAAAGAAACAAAAAATTAACTTTTATTTTTTGCTTGACTTACTGAAAGTACTAAATATTAAAAATATTCTGCAGAACTGGCAGCCACCATTCGCTGTAGATGTAGACAAATTCAAATTCGTACCTAGAATACAAAGGCTAAATGAGCTAGAAGCAAAAACTAGGATAAAATTAAATTTCTTGGATCAGATAGCAAAATTTTGGGAACTCCAAGGATCTTCGTTGAAAATCCCATTGGTTGAACGTAAAGCTCTAGACTTGTATTCTCTGCACAGGATTGTAACGGATGAAGGTATGATTATACTTTCTTAGACCAAATAAATTGCCAATTACGTTAACGCTCGTCACGACTACGTATTTTTTGTTATTTTAAGGTGGAATCGAAACCGTAACAAAGGAAAGAAGGTGGGCCAAAATCGCTAACAAATTGGGCTATCCTTCTGGACGCAGTGTTGGGAGTATTCTTAAAAGTCATTATGAACGAATTTTATATCCATTCGACGTCTTTAAACAAGGAAAAACTTTAGCTGATATCGTAAGTCGCATCAAAAATTATTCGGCAGTAAATTGAATAATAACACACCACTCAATTTTCGATACAACTGATTTTATGCGATTTTTTTAAGAAAATCGAACCTGAACCTGATGAAAATGAAAAGAAAGACAGGGACTACAAACCACACGGTATTATATCACGACAGCAAATTAAACCACCGCAAGAAAAGTTTTCGCGACGATCTAAGCGTTTCTCTGGACAAGACGAGAAACAAAATGGATGCCAGACGAGTATCAAACAGGAGGATTGCAAAGAGGAACCTGAGGTCGATTGCAAGGAGACTGTCAAAGAAAAAATCAAGAATGGCAAAGGCAAGCAGAGCGTTAGTGTCGAAATGAAGGAAGTCAAAGGCAAGTCAAGATTTTTCGCACTCAGTGTTGCAACTTTGATAGATTCGGTGTTATAATTATCAATATTTTTTCTACAGTTAAAACAGAAGTCAAGGATGGTGTGAAAACCAGAGGTTCAGAAAAAGACAAAGAGAACAGCAAGGAACTCAAGAAGCTACAATTCTATGGGGCTGGACCAAAGATGGCTGGTTTTGTAAACAAGGAACCAAAAAAATCAAACAAAACCAGAGGAATCAAACTTATTTACGAATTTGATCCAGTATGAGCTAATTCTACTTCAGATCTACGTAAAAGTCTTCTCGATGCTCATTTTAAACATTTCTTTCAGCTCGCAAAGTACATTTGTCACAATTGCACGAAAGGTGACAATGAGGAAAATATGCTTTTGTGCGACGGATGTGACGATAGTTATCACACCTTTTGCTTGTTACCACCGCTCACGGAAATTCCAAAGGGGGATTGGCGATGTCCGAAATGCGTCGCAGAAGAAGTGTCCAAGCCCATGGAAGCTTTTGGATTCGAGCAAGCTCACAGAGAGTACACTCTGCAGCAGTTTGGAGAGATGGCGGATCAGTTTAAGAGCGACTACTTTAATATGCCTGTTCATGTAAATTGATTTTTTATTTTATTTTTACACTTGTAATATTATAATCATCTAAATTTTTTCTAGTGAAATTAAAAAGAAAGTTTGATTCAATTTTTTGAGCAAAAATTTTGTATTCTTGTAGATGGTACCAACTAAAACGGTCGAAAAAGAATTCTGGAGGATTGTCTCTTCCATTGATGAGGACGTAACTGTTGAGTACGGCGCAGATTTACATACAATGGATCACGGGTCTGGTTTTCCGACAAAGACGAGTGTTAATCTTTTTACTTGCGACCAAGAGTATGCCGAGTCTTCGTGGAACCTAAACAACTTGCCAGTATTACAGGGAAGCGTTTTGGGGCATATTAATGCTGACATTAGTGGAATGAAGGTGCCATGGATGTATGTAGGAATGTGTTTTGCCACTTTTTGTTGGCATAATGAGGATCACTGGAGCTACTCGATCAACTATTTGCATTGGGGTGAACCCAAAACCTGGTATGGCGTACCTGGCACAAAGGCCGAGATGTTTGAACATTCTATGAAATCAGCAGCTCCAGAGTTGTTTCATAGTCAGCCCGATTTACTTCATCAATTGGTTACCATAATGAATCCTAATATTTTAACTAGTGAAGGTACATATCGACTTGGTAGATTTCATAGACATTCACTTTTTTTAATATTAAACCTATTCTATGTATTCATTGCAGGAGTGCCGGTATATAGAACCGATCAGCATGCAGGTGAATTCGTAGTCACTTTTCCAAGAGCTTATCATGCTGGTTTTAACCAGGGCTATAACTTTGCCGAGGCGGTAAATTTTGCTCCTGCTGATTGGGTAAGTTAATGAAAAGTACTTTTTTATCGCTAGTAAAATTATAATATTGCAATTGATCAATTTGTGCTTAAAAAATTTCAACAGTTGCGAATTGGTCGCAATTGTATATCACACTATTCGAAATTGCGACGATTTTGCGTATTCTCCCACGATGAGTTGGTCTGTAAAATGTCTTTGGAGCCAGAGAACTTGGATATTGGGATTGCTACTGCAACTTATCATGACATGCTTACAATGGTTGGTGATGAAAAGAAACTAAGGAAGAATTTATTAGAATGGGTAAGTTTGGATATTATGTGTCAAAAGTAATTAAAAATATGTGAGTTTCTCCCTATAAAAACATAACTTGATACTTATGAACATACATGTATTAAAGGTAATATTGTGCGATTGTTGATTTAGTGGCCAGCGTGCTGACAAGGCAAATTAGTTAAAGTAATGGTGCGTATTTCGGTCGGAAAAAGCATTCGATTTTGCTGGACAAATTGAAGGTTAAGTAGCGAAAATTTTCGATTTTTCACTCATTTTAAAAAATCATTTGAAAAATGGTTAAAAAGGATGACATTTTTTTACGGGTTGAACTGTAATATGTACCTATCAATGTCATCCGTTTTTATAACTTTTAACCTTTCAACCCCTGCAGTCCGTACGTTTCAGATGAACATTTTTTTAAACAATAATTGGCAGGTGTACTTGAATGCTACCGCCCTTCCATTCGGTTTCTAAACTAATTTTTTTTTATTTCCACCTCCACCCTTTTTTCCAGTTCCATCCATTTTGGAGTTATGAGGTAAATACCAAGAGCCATCCGGTTGCTTCTTTCCGACTGAAATGCGCATCATCGCTTTAACTCTAATATTTTAAAAGTTAGGGATTCGATTTTCATCAAGGGCTTTGATTTTTTCAGAAAAAAATTCAACTTGGTTTTAAGTATGAGATTTTTGTTTGTTTGCTGCTATAAGCCAGAAAAATGTAGAATCAATTATCAGGCATAGATAATTAGGGATACAATTTCGATACATGTTAGGACTAAAAAAATTAGTATAAGAATAAAAATAAAATAGGTGGAGTAAAGAACTAACTAGTAACAGAAAACAATAGAACAAATGGCCCCATTGAAGACTAGCACAATTTCGAATTTTCTGTGTAAAATAACATTGATCACCACTATGCGGGTTACACCCCCAGCACCTAGCACCATAGCAACGATTGTTTGGGTGTCTTTCTACCCGCAACCGGGATCAGAAGTTTCGTCTCCAATCATTTAAACGTACGAAATGTGTTACCAAGTCAGACTCCCTGTATCAAAATACTTTGAGATGTTTCAGGCTTTATTCTTTTTCCTGTATGGTAAAAAAAATTGGCGAGAAATTTTGAAAGAAAATCAAAATTAAAGATGTATGTATAAAATGAGCTCCAATAAGAGTATAGAAATTTATCAGTTTTCAAGAACTTTCATAACTTATACAAATCGGGATGAAAATACGGTAAATGCCGCTCATACAGCATTGTCTTGAATTATAATCAATTTTATTTTTAGGCACAACTGTTTTTAAAAATTCACTTTTCCATTTTTTTTTTTTAACCACTACCCTTTTCTACTTTTGTTTTTACCCTTATCTATGCATGCAAAAGCTATTTTTTTTTTTTTTTTTTTTTTTTTTTTACAAAATTATGAATGTGGGTTCAGTGAAGTCAAATGACGCACTAACAATCATTGTATAAAAACAGCAATTGTAAAAGTAACATTTGCTAAATGGTAGAAGAATCACAAAACCCCAGAGTGTAATCATAAACAAGTTTTTCTGCGATGGTGAAAAAATTTGTAACTGAAAATCAAAAGTTGTGTAAGTTTATAGATGGAAATTAAATCACGATACCCTTATGCGAAAGTAGAGTAATTGTTTTTTATGAATAGTTTTTAAAAATATATTTTTATAACTGGCAAGCGACAGTATGATTATTCATGTACTGGATGATGGTTTGCAAAATATTTCCAAAACAAGAGTACATGAACTAAATACATAAGTAAAATGTCTCATAATAGAATTCTAGTTTCTTTAGCAGTTTTAAATAGATAATCCATTTATGTACAAAAGTGTAAATACCTATGTATGTATGTGGACGAAAGTCAAAAAGTTGTGAGATAAAATTTAAAATGGATGAATTTTTTTTATGAATAATTTTACATGTTATGCATAAATCAATCAGTATTGGTACCATCAAACATAGGTAAGGTATATACTAGAAGCACGCAGAGTAAAAGTAAACGGTACAAGTAAACCTAAGTATGTTCACTATATAAATATACTGTTTAAAAAAAGAGCACACGGCTTCTCGAGATCTCAAGTCATATGTAGATCGGTTAAAATGGTTTTGTTGATCATATTCGCTAAGTAAGGAAAACGAATCCACCAATTGAAGGAAGCTATCTTGTGCGTTTAGCCAATCAGAAAACCTTTTATACTTAATTCAAGAACACCATGCTCGTCGAGAAAAACCTGTATTGTGTCACTATGTGACGTTTTAAAACGAGAGTAAGCTAGACTACGCGTCGAACGCGAGAAAAAGTTAGTTGACACACGTGCATCACGAAACGAGAGAGTAAAAGGGAAAAAAAATTGTAGCCATGTTTGTACGCAAGCAAACATACGCCACACATGAATCCTCGTTTGAATAAGTATCCACTGCCCATAAATAACATTCGTCGTTAGTGACCAAACGGTGAACCCTTTTTTTTTATTTAAAGCATTCAAACTAGTGATACTTTTTGTCCACGCGTGCACCATTTTGCGTCCAACTTGTCCACAGTATCTAGGTCCTCTGCCGTCGCCTGTATAGCTATATATACATCTCTCGCATTAAATAGACAAGTGTCCGCGGCCCGCGCGCGGAACAGTCAAACATTTTTTCGGTTTGGAATAATTGGAATAGTTTAGGGACTCAGAGGATTTATGATCTTATCGTTGCTTAGGCTTAGCACACACTACAGGTAACAGGAAAAAAGATACTTAGTAAATATAAATTTGGATATTGAAATGTTGGAATTCAGAATGGTGTGGAGTAAACGAAAGTGCTGTGAGTGCTTTCACTTATCTTCTCGATTCCACAAACCATGTATATAATACAACTTTTTTTGGTTGAAAAAAAGAAACACTGCAAAGCCTAACTAACCTTCAGTGAAATAGTTACTTATATAGCATGGCTGCCAACGCGCACAGCAGCACAGTGTATCTGGTGTCCGCGTACTCAGCCTCGGCGACCTTATTTTCAAGTTTTGATATTTCACGTCGTTTCATTATGTAACTCGTATCGTTTCCCTCTCGCAGGGCGCAGTAAAGAGAGATTGGAAGGAAAAGAAAAAAGTGAGAGCGCGCGATAGGTTATGTTTGGACACCCACAGAGGCGGGCTCTTTCTCTCTTTTTTATATTCTCGCACGTCCATCCATCGCAAGTTTGCAAGCCAAGTATCTAGTTGTGTATGTATACCTATCAAGTGCCTATAAAGCTGCGCCGTGCTTGATCGCAATGATCGCTTACAGATGCTTAGTTCTCAGTATAACTCTTCGCGTCACACTATTAGGTAGGTAGTGTTTTTAGAGAAGCTGCAGTTTGGTGAACATCCGAGTGCGACGTACAAGTATTTCTCGTGTGCTCGCGCGCGTCTGCCCGGCCCCCACAGCTGCTCGCTGATTACGACGATATTCGAGGCTTTTTCCGTCAAATTGTTTGCAAAAAGAGATACATTTGTGCATTCGCTATTTCGCCTCAACCTCGAGTACATACCAATATTATTGAACTAGAGTCCGAGTCGGGTCGTCGCGGTGTGCTGTTGTTGCAGCTGTGAAGACTTTGAGAGGGAAAAAGTTTCGGGTTAGTTGAATGGAAAATATAATTAAATGGACGCTCGTAATTTGTGTGTGCCTCATAAGTATTTGTAATAATAACATCTGCTGATGCAGTTACTTAAAAGTGGCTTGTGAGTGAGTGAGTTTTCCTAAATCTTGACGCACGAAACTTGATAAAAACGACGTAGGTGCTCGTATACCCTCTGCACTGTGGGTATATACTCTCCTTCCCTCCCTCCCCCTTGCCCTATTAACAAGATTCCTGTTGGATGTATCGTTTGCGTTCAACAAACACAAGTGTACATCACACAACCAGGTATACCTAAACAGATTTCCTGAAGTTCTGACGAGCATAAACTCGCCAACGTCCTCAATACTCGGATCTTGAGTCAGAGATTAAGATATTGAGTGCAATTTGAGGTTATCCGAGGCAGAGACTTGGCTTGCGTGATGTTACACAATGTTTTCATGAAATTGCGTTAAGAGAGAAATGTAAAAATTGATTGCGAGCGATTGAACTATCTGTGTTTCGTGAGATTAAAAAATAATGGTTAATATTTTCATTGTTGCCAGGGTGTCACGGAAGCGGAGCGCGAAGCTTTTGAACTGTTACCCGACGATGAGAGACAATGTGAGTCGTGCAAGACTACATGCTTCTTGAGTGCAGTGACCTGTTCGTGCGATAAATCACAATTGGTCTGTTTGAGGCATTTCACCGAGCTTTGCGAATGCCCACCCGAAAAGCACACTTTAAGATATAGATACACGCTCGACGAACTTCCAATCATGTTGCAAAAGCTCAAGCTTAAAGCTGAGTCGTTTGACTCTTGGGCCAGCAAGGTTAAGGAGGCCATGGATCCCAAGGGTGAAAAAATTGAGTTGAACGAGTTAAAAGAGCTCCTGGATGAAGCACAAACCAAGAAGTTCCCAGACAGCGAGTTACTCACTGCCTTGACAACAGCTGTACATGATGCTGAAAAGTGTGCCAGTGTTGCCAGACAGCTGCTCAACAGCAAACAGAGAACAAGGTTGGTTGTCTTTTGAATTGAGGTTATGTTTTGATGATGTTAGCTTTCTACAATGTGCAGGTAGTCTAAAAATAGATTTTTTTTTTCTCTTCAGAACCAGGCAGTCCGTGGAAACCAAGTTTAGGCTAACCGTAGAAGATTTGACTTTATTCTATCAAGAAATATCAAATCTCTGCTGTGAACTTAAAGAAGCAGAAGGGGTCAAAGCAATACTTGATCAGGTAGTGCAGTTTGAAAATGATGCTAAAAAATTAGAGCTTGATGAAGATTGTGATATTGATCAACTTGAAAAATGTATTGAATTCGGAGATGCCATTAGCATTGATTTACCACAACTTGCAGAGTTGAAACAGGTAGGATTCTCGATAGCACGAATGTACATATATATTTTTTATGTAATTGAGATTGTTTTAAACTTCTCATCATTTTACAGAAATTGATACAGCTTCGCTGGTTAGAAGATGTCAAATCCATCAAGGATGAACCTAAAACAGTTACCAGGCAGGAATTAGTGAAACTCATAGAAGAGGGTATGAATATTCCTGCACATGCCAGTATCGAAAAAGCTCTAGCTGATTTACAAAATTTGATGATCAGCATTGATAACTGGGAAGATAAGGCAAAACTTTACCTTCAGCCATCCAAAAATAGGCAGTCGATTGAGTCTGTTGAAAAACACATAGCGGAAGCTGACAACATTGACGCATTTTTGCCAGGATTGAGTAATCTGAAAGATGTCTTGAATAAAGCTCGAAATTGGACCAAAACTGTTTCAGAAATGCAAGCTAAAGAAAATTTCCCCTATTACGACACATTAGACGAATTGGTACGCAAGGGCAGGACCATACCATTGCATCTTAGTTCACTTCCGATTCTTGAATCAACCATAGCTCAAGCGAAGCTTTGGAAGGAAAAAACGGCAAAGACATTCCTTAGAAAAAATTCTCCATACACCCTTATGGAGGCGCTTTCTCCTAGAATTGGTATTGGAATGCATGCCATGAGAAATCGTAAGAGCAAGGGCGATGACTCCATTGGTGCGGTATACGTTTGTAAAACAAAATTGGACGATTCCAATGATTCCGCCACTGTCGTCTCTGCATTCAAGCATGCTGAACAGCGTGAAATGGAGGCCATGAAAAATTTACGAGAAATGAACATCAACAAAATGCACGCTGATGACTCGAGGTTTTGTGTTTGTCGCCAGCCCAAGTTTGGTCAGATGTTGCGATGTGAACTCTGCAAAGATTGGTTTCACAGTAAGTTTGCTACCATCACTGTTAATTGTTTCCTTGTGCTCATTTTTGCATCAATCAATTTTATTTTTTTATTTACTTGCAGTGAATTGTGTACCAGTTCCAAAAGCTTCGTTAAAGGGTGACAAGCAGGGTCCAAAATTGAGCAAATTTTTGTGTCCGTGCTGTTCACGCTCGCGCAGACCCCGTCTTGAAACAATTCTTACTCTTTTAGTAAGTTTGCAGAAAATACCCATCCGTTTACCCGAAGGTGAAGCTCTGCAATGTTTGACAGAACGTGCAATGAACTGGCAGGTAAATGTCGTAGTTCTTGATAAGTCTTAACAATATTTTTCAACGTTTAAAATATGATTTTTTTTAAGGATCGAGCGAGGCAAGCTCTAGCTACCGATGAAGTCTCTTCAGTGTTAACAAAAATTAGTATAATAACGCAAAAATTGACTGAAGCCGCTGCCAGAGAAAAGACAGAAAAAATAATAAACACTGAACTGAAAAAGGCTGCAAATAACCCAGAACTTCACCAAAGGGTTCAAGCTATTGCTTCATTAAGTGGCATACAGTCGGATGACAGCGTTGTCAGCGTTCTCGTAAGTTTCTTAGTTATTTTAGAGTTGAATCTTTCGTGTATGGGAAAACTAAGTATTGTTATGTTTACAGGATGAAGAAGATAGAATAGATTTAGATGATGATGATGATGACAGTGACAGTGATGATGATGTCTTGACCATTGACGAGGATGAGCCAAGCGGGAGTAACTTTAACAACGAGCACGCATATTCATCAGGTACGTTGAATTAATTAGAATTGTATGATTCAATGATTTTTCTTCTCAATAACCAAAGTTTTTATTTATTTAGCATCCAAATTTAATTCTAAATTGTTAGCCGACGAAAATAAGGAAAAAATAGTATCGTTGTCTAACGTTACCATTAGCCGCTTGGATGATCTCATGATGGAAGGTGATCTTTTGGAAGTGGCTTTGGAGGAGACTGAGCATATCTGGCGAATTCTCAGTCAGACAAACGTTGCCTCGACGAAAAGCATACGCAAATATGCACCGCTAGATCAATCTCCTGCTGTCGAAACGAAAAAACAACCTCAGCAGAGGGGCCGAAAACGAAAGTCAGACGAATTTGACGTGATGAAAAAATTCGGTCGACAGAGGACAGAAGATAAGCCTACTGTCAAGCGTAAGGGGTTGAACAAGGATACAAAATCACCAGCCAGCACCGGGATGAAGCGAGGGCCGCGCAAAGTACGTTTTATTGATGAAACTAAAAAAGACTGAATTCGATTTACGTAGCCGTATTAATAAATATCATATTTTATAGATAAAGCGGAAAGACAATGAAGAGACACCCAAAAAGAAAACAGGAAACAGAAAAAAGACAAAGCAAGATACGTCCGATGAAGAAGAGGACTGTGCAGCTGAAAAATGCTTGAGACCCAATGGTACTTCAATCATTTCATTAAACATTGTATTACGTGAGTTTTGGTCATAGAATAACAATTTTGTTAATATTCGTTACAGGTCGTGAAGTAGATTGGGTTCAGTGTGACGGGTGCAATGGATGGTTCCACATGCACTGTGTCGGTCTGGAGAAAAACGAGCTCTCGGAAGAAGACGATTTTGTCTGCATTAATTGCACGGAAGCTAATTCTTCGGTACGAATCGATAAGTGACAATGCTTAAATTTAGAGTTGTATTATTTGTCTTGCTCGAGCAAACTTAATGATGGTCTGTCAATTTGAGTTGATGCGTGTTAAGCACGTTGTTGTAAATTGCACATAATCTAGGCGTACCGTATTATTTGAGAAAAATAATTACCAAAAAACCAGAATAGAATTAAGAACAAACTTCTTCCTTGGCTGGCCTGATTTATTTTTAATTTTAGATTGGATGTTTATGATTTATTTTTATTTCTTGTATAGAAGTCAAATCCTTTTTTTATGGTTTTCAATTCACTCTAATCCCATGTTCATGAAAAGATGGAGAAACTGCATGTTCCTAGATAGACAGCTGGAAGTTAAAAGGACGACGAGATGATGCTTGGAACGTGCTTTCGAAAGTTCAGAGTACAAGGTGCAATCACTGCTGTTTTAGTTGCATTATGGGATTGGATGTTAAAAACGTGCACATAGATGTATATATTTACTAAAATATACAGTTTAATATTTAGTACCGAGAAAGAAAAAAAAAATCGTGAAAATATAAGTATGGACGCATGTGTTTACTCTTTCTCAGAGTCAGCAGGATTGTCACTCGTCGCAGTCGTCGCTCTCCGAGTTGACAGATGACGAAGACGATCTGATGTTGATCAGACATGATGGCCAGCAGACGGAGTTCTCAGGCTCCGTCGCACGGTGGCAGCGGCTCGCCAGGGAGAAAACAAACTCCTCAGCGGACGCAAATACTGCTGCTGCTGCTGCTGCTGCTGCTGTTGCTACTGCTGACGTCTTTTTGCGCGCTGACTCGCCTGAGATGTAGTGTACACATTAATTATATCGATCCTTACACAAATGTAATTATTTAAATTTATATACCTTTATGAAAAAAGAAAGAGAGAGAGAGATATATATATATGAGAATTAAAAGTGAGAGTAAATTGTAATCTATACATCTACGTATGTATATATATGTTGCCGATTGATATGCGCGTGAATTCGGATTCTAGCAAGTTTGTTTTTCGATCTCAAGATGATAAAAGAGCGACGACATTATATACTCCCGAAAAACTCAAAAGTGGTCGTAAGTCATGACATAATTTAGCGAAATGTTATAGCGATGTTTTTTCAAGAATAAGAATAATACAAGAGAATGAATAAATCGTACTACACTTTTTAAGGTTCGAGTTTCTTAGTCGATCATGTCGAGCAGGTGGAAAAAAAGAGATCTCTCAAAGATCTATAAAAACGTAAATTTTCATTTTTCAAAAAAATTTTAGTTTCAACTTTAAAACTTGTCGTTGTCAAAGTTTTAATGATGGAATGAAACGTACGTTTTTATTGTATTGCAGTATAGAATTCATAAATTATATTTTTCTAAAAAAAAAAAAAAAAAAAAATGAAAATGATAAAATTAATTCGAGAAAAAAGTACTTAAATATTATCGCTATCTACAGATCAAGAGTTTATTCTGGCAGATTTTCAAAAGAATCTTATGTGATTTTCCAAAGACGATTCTTTCTTCCTTTAAAAATTGATTTTCGAGGAGTGATTCGTTTTTAACAAAATAATATAAATAATTTTACTTATGCAAAAAAAAAAAGGATTATCTTTACTTGCAACTGATTATGAGTATTTCTATTGTTGAAAATGTAATAGCGAATCGTTTCTCTTTTTCCTCGCGCGCTCTATTTTTTATTTTTTATCGTATCATTTTGTGAAATTCATCCTCACTTCATTTGCTTATAACGATTTTGTATTTTATGTAGTATAAATAAAGAATTTTTGCCTTCGTCTAATTTTTTTTTTTTTTTTTTTTTTTTTTTTTTTTTTTTTTTTTTTTTTAAGAAAAAAAAAATATATTTATACTATTGTCTTGAGCAGAAAATTTCATTTGTTGTGACATGAAAGACGAAAAATACCTTATCTTTTTACAACTTTCAGACCAGCGTTTTGTTTAATAAACCAGAAATTCTTTCCATTTTGTCAAACGAACGAAAAGTTGCAACTTCATTGAAAAACAAAAGTGCATGTATATGTGTAAGAGTGCATATGTGCACGAATGTGCATTTATACGCGTTGATAAATAGTTATGGTCAAATAAAAAAATAATCAAAAATTTTCAAGCTTATAATTGACGTTACGCTAAACTAAGTGTTACTGAAATTTTTTATGAAACGAACGTGTTGATACAGTTAGTAACATTTAAGTATGAAATCTTGTGATAAAAATATCTAGGAAGAATAAGTAAGTAGAAATTTGCGCACAGAGAGCTAGTAGTGCGCCGATGAATGAAAAAAAAAAAAAAAAAATGCGTTTTACACGTATACACGCACTGGGGAGGTACGCGTATAACGTACGAGCCACTGATTTAACATCCCTTGACGGTTGGTCAATATACGTATACGCGTAGCGACTATTTTACTACACGTGACTTTGAGAGCTGAGGCTTTATTTGACATAGAAACAAGGTATTAATACACATAAGCGAGATAAAGGTATCTATGATGAACTTGATATTATCTATTAAGAAAGGAAGAAAAAATGTAAAACAATGGAAATTATTTTATTATTTTTATTATTATCATTACTGTAATGTACGTATAGTTGTATAGAAAAGCAAACTATTATCAGATTATTATTACATTATTGTAGAAACTTTTGTGATTTAAGAGAGAATTGTAATAATAAATTCTACTTGTCAAAATCTCATTTTTTACTTTCTAATTCACACCTCTCGCGCACGCCTTCAATTCTTTTACCGTGAATTTTTAGTATATACCGTGTACTAGATTTGATTTTCGAAACAAATTAGTAATACTTGACATCCAATGTGTACAACATAACACAAAAACACGTTATTCCAAATTCGATTCAGGTATGCATATATTTGAATGTGTAAGCGGACCACCAAAGTACCTAACTCGTTTCAATTAAGGAGATTAAATTTTTTTTACATATAGACTTCAAGTACGTGTAAAATAATTTAAGATAAAAGCACAACTACTCGTTAAGTATGGATTTTTCGCGTTTTCAAAATAAATTTTTTCAGTTAATCGTTTGTAGAATTGTAAATATGCAGGTACGTACAATACGGGTCGGGCATTTAAAGTGTAAACAATGACCAAGCGATGATCTGGAAAATAATAATCCACAATGTTCGATGAATCACAGAAAGAGAGAGAGAGAGAGAACTTACATGTGCTGTGTATCATTGGATCTGTTCAACACATCAAATGCAAAGTCAGCGACTGCGGATGCAGTGACTAATTTTAGTTGCGATGATAAATTTCGGCCCTTGTTGTTACAATATATGGACGCGTCGTTGTTGTTTTTGTTTAGTATTTCAACTCTAATGAGCACAACTGACGTAAGGGTGAAAAGATAACGGCGCTTGTGTTTTTATCCTCCACGCGAGAACCGTATTATTTGCATCTATAGGAAACGAAAATAATGAATGACTCATATTGTGTCGGATGCTGATATATATTACCTACTACGTGTACCGTATTTGTGAACTTTGTCACCCGATTCCAAAATCAAATCAAGGTCGAAATCTCGAGATTTTCCTAATAGGCTCGAACATTTGTTGTTTGAAAAGAATTTTGGAAAAAATTAAAAATATCTGTAAGTATAGGTAAGATGATTACCCACTACGCGATGTCAAGAAGTTTTTTTATCGTACATGATTATTTTGAAAAGTCTACAAGGCTTTTGTCTATAAAGTAGTGGTAAGTATGACATGTGCCATATAAAGTTGAAACAATAAGCGGTATATACTTTTTCAACAATAACAACAACAACAGCTTCTTCGTTACGCAGCTACTTGCTTTATCGGTATAATAATAATAACTTAATTTTCCAGAGGCAAAGAGGGAAACAAACAAAAGTCGTTTTTATATTTTTCGCGAGCACTATTTATCGTCATTTTGCAAAAAAAAAAAAAAAACGTACTCGCACAATATAGGTGCGCAAACGTTTAACCAAGCGATAAGAGATAACGAAAATTCCAGCGGCTAAGGAAACAACATGTAACATATGAAAGTGGACTCGTCGGAAAAACAGCCTCCAAAGTGCGGTACTTTCAACGACAACATAATTATGCTGTACCCCCTTTTTTTCTTCTTCAATAAAAAAAAAACCACACTCCGAAACCTCACGAACCTACTTATATACTTTTTTGATAAGGAAAAGAGAGTAAAAAATTATCCCCAAGCAGCGTTCGGGTACATTTTCAAAGACAAATTGACGCAGCCACGCGACTTTGATACAAAGTACGGAATAAAATGGAAAAAAAAAAAAAAAAACAACAACAACAACCCAGAGAGAAAAAGCTATCAGCACATAAAAACACGTAGACTTGAATTATACGAGCCTACTGGCGCGCGCTCAAACGTATATTATGATACGTGGCTTGAATGCCGCGTCGTCGCCGGGCATGTGATATTGTGTACATAATATAGAGATACAAAAAACCTGTGCAGTTAGAAGTGGATGAGAGAAAAGGAGATACAGCGGCTCTCTCTCTCTCTCTCTCTTCGCTGGAAGCGAGTTCTCTTTTGCTCTCTCTGCTGGAAAAGGATGCACATGTATACCTATGTATAACCGATACGACGTATATACCTACACGGAAAAACGGAGTCGTTTGGTTTCGGAGCTGCCAGAGGCGAGTTCAGTCTTCAGTCTCCGAGCGCACGGTGCAGCGTACAGTGCCGTACACGGTACATTTATTACACTCGGCCTCGTCTCGGCACGCATAAGTAGTAACTCTTTTTTTTTTTTTTTTTTTTCCTCATTTCGGAGCAACGCTCGTATATATATACACACACACGCGCTCGTACATGGGTGATGTTCGATGTGCGTTTTTGTATATCCCGTGTAACACGTTGTTTCGGAGCTCCGGTTCGCCGAGGGAACGGTCTCTGACGCGTGGTGTTTCGCACGGAGTGTCGCTCGACTAGAAGGACATCACTGGGGGAGGGGAGGACCTTTGGGCTGGAGTTATTGTCGAGGATAAAAAATAAACCAAGGAAAAATGATATAAATTCCAACAGAGGGTGATAATCATTATTGACAAAAAATAAACAAATAAATAACAATAAGGAAAAAACGACAAATAAGGGAAATAAACAGCCAAGGAGCAGCAAGATGGCCACTACGATAGACGACCGGCAGGAGCTCCTTGAGTGCTTCCAGGCGGTGAGTGTCCCCTGTTTTATTTATTTATTTATTTATTTTTTTTTTTTTCTCATTTTCAGCGCTTAAGGGTACACACAATAGTTACAGTCTCGCCGAAGCAACGAGAGCGCCAATTGTTGAAAAAAAAAAAAAAAAAAAAAAAAAAGTTAACTCTCCGCTCTCGGTGCTGTTATACTCCGTTCTTCCACCTACAAAGACCGTATAGCTGCGAGGAGAGTAGGTACACATTGTATGCGCGAATTGCTCTATCTTATATCTGCACTTGTCTAGGTGTACAAACGTACGAAAGAACACGGGGGAGTGTAGCGTGGAGAGTATATATAGTCCCCCACACGCCCACGCGAGACCCCTTACCACCCCTCCCCCCCCCCCGCGGATAGGTGCTCTCTCGGTCGCGTTTGTAACAGTACCTACATATATTATACCTTGGGATAGGGTGGAAACGAAACGGGGACCCCTCGTTGTGCATGTGTGCGCTTTTATTCGATATCCTACGTCTTTGTAAAATACACAAGTTGTACGTGTGCGCGGGGTACACGTATAAAAATATCATCATCTGTACGTACGGATGAGCACGTATAATATAATATATACACACACACGCTTTTTATAATATCGACGCGGACTCGCGAGAGAGCGGGCCACACGGCTGTATAACGAGAAGCCCTATCGTGATCATCATATCTTGTGCTCCCTCGCACAACTTGCACCTTCCGCTTGAATGTTATACTTGCATCTGTCATACGCGTATATATTACGTGCTCCTTTTTTTTCTTCTTCTTTTTTTCCCACCCCATCAGCGACTTTTACCCTTATTCCGTGTTTGCTGTCCCTTTAAACATTTGTCGTCTGCCTGAACAAGTATATACACACTTTTCTTTCACTTTTAACGCTTCGTTCCCCCCTTAATTTTTTTTATTCTGCACACGACCTCACGCCTGCATGCCTGCTGCTGTTTACTTTTTCATTCAGGTTTTGTAGATACCTTTTATAAATATATATATATATATACTCCGAGCCACAAAGTGACCATCACGTATTCATTTGGCGTTTAGTTGCGTATTAACTTATTTAAGTACTGTAGTTGCAACAGCATGTGTGTGTGTGTGTGTGTGTGTGGTGCATCAATCATGTATATATTATACACCCCCCCGTGCCTCGTGTATAACCAGTCGAAAGCACACCTAATTTGAATTCATCGGCGATCACCGCGTCTGTACGTATATACTTACACGCGTGAGGCAGCACAAAACGTACATTGGATAATAAGTATAGTGACCCACAAGTTTAGTGTCGACTCGAATTGCGAAATTGAAAGTACAGGGTCGTGCAAGGAATGCCAATGAATTTTGACACTCAAATATTATATTTAAAAAAAAATTTTTTTTATTTTTATGCATTATTTTCGCAATTTGCTCGATTAGTCCACAATTAAATTCTGATTTCTCTTATCGGGGCACCAACAAACAAACCGTTCGAGGCTTCGGGATAACGCCAATCAATCGTTCGATTCGATGTGTATTTGTCGCGATAACGATGATATATATTATATATTACGAGCAGTGTATAGATCCCAAGACGAGTAATTTCATCACGAGTGGACCGTGATTTGTTACTTTTATATACGATTTAATTGAAAATCCATCGATGGGAGAAAAAAATCTTCAACGGACTTTTCATAGAAAAACGCATGTTATTTCGAGCACGAGAGCTCAACTCTCTCAGCGGGATGGCTCATCGGCACTTGCACCTCCCGCTTCGCTCGTCCTCAAAATATACATTCCAAAGTACGCGTATACGTATGTACCCTTTGGGTTCTCCCTCGGGTATTATTATCGTGCGATCTATTTTTCTGGAAAACATTGCCGCAACTGTAAGTAGCTCGTTTTCAAACGATACGATGGTCGGTCGCGTGTCATTGAAGGTAAAATTAAAATTCATTGACAGAACGCCACGGCGACGGTAGATCGACTGTGTTACACGGAGTTACGTAAAAAAGACGGATCGGCTCGATGCGAGAGAGGTAGCGAGATGTGACCCGAGTGTTTTTGTCCTCCTCCTCTAGAAATTGAATCGCACTTTGCCACTCCCTATATACTTAAACGATGACGATCAAAGTGCGGTACGCGCAAATCACGAATTTTGCGCCTTTTCTCTCTCTCTCTCTGCCACATAATGTTTATGCGCCCTGCGGCATAATATGTTAATGAATCACGCCGAGGAAGCGCAGTGCATGGGTATCAAGAGCGATTCGCTCTCTCTCTCTTTGCTTTTGCCCGGTTACAACATAGCCTTGTACCCCACGTGCACGTTATACCTCTTCTTGTTTCATTGCCCGATCGTGCACTCGCGTGTCTTCTTCTCTTTTGCTCTTTGTCGTGCGAATACGTACTTTTTCTTGACTCACTGCCAAGCGATGACTACTCGATACATTGACTCATCGCACGCGCTCGATTATATATACATGTATACCTATAACGATCACCTCGTACTGGAAGAAGAAAAAAAAACGTGCACATACCATCATCATCATCTGCATGCTGTTGGCGATGATGCAAATATAGTCTATATATGGGAGAGAAAAACGCGACCTCCGCTTTATCTCTGAGATGTATGTGCGTTTGGGCCTTGGACCGCGCGCGGGTGGATCTTTTTAATAAATAATTTTTTCCGGAACTCGAGATATTTAAGTATTTCTTTGGAAAGTATGCTGCTGTACGCATATTGATGACGTCCCACAAATATCCGGCATGCATATGTATATGTATAGTGCTTCCGCTTGAGTCAACAAATTCTTGTTTATGTTTTTGTTTTTTTTTCTTCTCTTATCGCTCGCGAGTTTTTTCGGGGCGCGTCCATCGCCTCCGCGACTTTGTACAACAATATAATATTATACACACACCTATGCGTTGTACTTTCTGAAAACAAGTTTTTAAATTTCTCGTCTCGGTTTCTCTGGAAAACGTACATTAATTCTGTCGGTTGACGATTTGGACACACATCGGGAGAGAGAATAATGTTACAACGCAACCGCGATTATCAATAAATTTTCCCCCCTGCATTTCTCTCAATGGGGGCCTTATCGTTACCATCTACCGCTATCGGAGTACTTGTGAGTATATAAATAATGACAGTCGTTAATGATACGTGATTTCGAGGGGAAAAACAGAGGATGACGTCAGACACAGGCAATCCTTCAAATAACTCGATGAAACTAATCAAAAGCGCAAGCAATAGTAACAAAAGTACACGAGTACTCCCGTTTTGTCCGACGTTTGCCCGATAACGCATGGGTCTCCAAAGAGGTCACACCATTAACATATTCATGCGGCGTGAGTAATCTCGTGATTTCGTGGAACGACGCAAATATAGAACAAGAGACCCAAACGAGAGTATAATACACAGTACAACGTGGTGCACCTTTGTATTGTGCGACAGGTGAATCATTTCGATACGGTCACCACACACGGACTCGTTACTCGCTCGATTGCTTATTGTTATTGTCTATAAGAAACAGTTGATTGGGTAGTTTTTTTTCATGTCTCTTACGCACAAAGGGCCGATAAGAACAAAAGTATAAAACAGACGTTACGTGTAATATATATATAATTAAATAACATAAAAAAAAAAAAAAAAAAAAAAATTGTAATTGCACAGCGAGAGTTGTCTTTTGTAGTGTCTCGCGCACGAGGAAAAATATGGAGATGCGGGCGCTTACGTGTACACGGGCGAGGAATTTCCACTGTATTGTAACTCGTAACGAAACACGTGTGTGTATGTAGTAATAGGGTTTTATCGCGTCTCTCTCTCTCTCTGCGTGTTATCTTCGTGCCGATCTAGCGACTCGAGTATTACTTTACATCGTCGCGTATATTGCGGAACGAAATAATCTCTATACACACACGCCGAGCTGCAAACGGAGCGTTTACCCGTGTCATTGCGTTTTTTTGTTTCGACGAATCGGTTTCGGTTCGTTTGTATTGACCGTTTCGCCAAATTTACCAATCAATTTGAAATTTACGTACACGCCCTTCGCGTCCACATAGTCATCTGCTGGCTGATAAAAACAAAGGGGAAGAAATACAATTGCTCGTTTCTCGGCCTCTGGGTAATGCGAAATCAATCGTGCGCTGCGAACTAGGGAGTAAAAAATAAATAGTTTTCTATCGGTACGGAGCTGAAACTATACCAACAATAATGTCAAATTCTATTGTAATTTGGCTCAAGATCTGGTTTAAGAGTACCCAAAGTGGTATTTAGGCTGCTGTACATTCACTTTCATTGTCATGTCTTTTGGCGTATTGGTAAAATGTCACATACACGAGATATCTGGGCCATTATTTCCTCACTTTTTGTGTTTACTACACGTGCGTCGTCGTCGTCGTGTAACTTATTCTAGATTTGATTTTAAAAATTAATGAAAAAAGCGTCTCTCTCGTTATATAATTTGTGTACGAGAGATTTTTCCGATTTTGGGATATCCTTGTTTTCGTAAGCGTATACGCAATACCTTCACGGAACCTTTTACTTTTTTCTACGAATAAAACGAATCACGAATATAATCGGCTGACCTCGGGGCATGTTTGGATGTACAATCGATTTGTATGATACTTGGGGCACGACGATCATTACCAGATAAAATTTGGTACAGATCTGAAAGTGATCTAAAGTAGCCGTAATGTTGATGCATGATGGCAACTATTGCAGATCGACTCGAACAAGGACGGCTACATCGACCTAACGGAGTTGCGAAACGCCCTGGACCAGTGCGGCTTCAAAATGCCGGGGTACAAGGTCCGCCAGATGGCCGAGGAGTACGCGGCGAAGCGCCGGCCCCAGGAGCAGGGCCGACTGAGCTTCGACGAGTTCGAGAAGCTCTGCAAGGAGTTGCGCGCCAGCGAGCCGAGTTCCAGCTTCAAGCAGGTAGTCTCGAAGAAGGAGAACCTCGAGATCATATCCGGGTTGTCGACCGCCTCGAGCGAGGGCACGACCCACTCGGTCAGGCTCGAGGAGCAGCTGGCCTTCAGCGACTGGATCAACACCAATCTCGCCCACGACAAGGACCTCAAGCACCTGCTGCCCATTGACGCCGAGGGAAAAACCTTGTACGACAAATTCAAGGATGGCATTCTTCTCTGGTAGGAGCCTTTTTTTTTTTTTTTTCTCTAGTTAATGACGATGTGTGATGTTTCATACGTGCCGTTCTTCTTCATTTCGACAGCAAAATCGTGAACCACTCGTGTCCGGACACCATAGACGAGCGCACCATCAACAAAAAGAACCTCACCCTCTACCGAGCCCACGAAAATCTGACCTTGGCCCTTCGCTCGGCTCAATCGATCGGCTGCAACATCGTAGGTTATTCATACATACATGTGCATGTACCTATATGAGCATTGACCCACGAGACGCGAATAACATTTTTATTGATGTAAACACCCAACGTTGTTCTCAGATAAACATCGACGCCCACGATTTGACCAAGGGTTCGCCCCACCTGATCCTCGGATTGCTTTGGCAGGTGATCCGCGTGGGACTCTTCAATCAGGTGCGCCAATAATTAAAAAAACACCGAAGTTTATTTGAACAATAAAATTTAAAGATTATTGTATGCCCATGCCGTAATCCGTATACATCGTAATTGTATCGAGGCGTTTTAAATGAATTACCGTTTGCCATTAAATCAGATAACCCTCGAGAACTGCCCGGGCCTGGCCCGCCTGCTCCAAGACGGCGAGCGCATCGAGGACCTGCTTAGGCTGTCACCGGAGGATATACTTTTGCGCTGGGTGAACCATCACCTGACGAACGCGGGTATCAACCGGCGCTGCACCAATTTCTACTCCGACATAACAGACTCGGAGATCTACTCGCACCTCATCCACCAGATAGCCCCGAAGGAGGCGGGCGTTAGCCTCGAGGCGCTGATGGAGCCAAGCCACATTAATCGGGCCGAGGTCATGTTGCGCCAGGCCGCGAAGATCGACTGCCGGAGCTTCGTTACCGCGAGCGATGTCGTCAACGGCATACACAAGCTTAATCTCGCCTTTGTCGCCAATATGTAATTTACACTTCCCTGTCTCTTTTGTACCTCATTCGTTCTTCCTTTCTTTTTCATCGAGTTATTCGATCAATGCTTACTTTGTAATAGGTTCAACAAGTACCCGGGTCTAGATAAACTGGAGGAGGACAACATCGAGACGGTCGAGGAGAGCCGAGAGGAGAAAACTTACAGAAATTGGATGAACTCGCTCGGGGTGTCGCCCTACGTGAACTGGCTCTACTCCGATCTGGCCGACGGTCTGGTGTTCTTCCAGCTCTTCGATATCATTAAGGTACATCTACAGTTGTTTAAAATTAAGTAACATATACCTAAATGGGTTGGTTGATGGGCGTAATGAATAAATATAAAAATAAATATTCAGCCGGGTAGCGTCAACTGGACGAGAGTTCACAAGAAGTTCTCGAAGCTGCGCATGTTCATGGAGAAGCTGGAGAACTGCAATTACGTGGTCGAGCTTGGAAGGCAGATGAATTTCTCGCTGGTTGGTATCGCGGGACAAGATCTCAACGATGGCACTGTCACCCTTACCCTCGCCCTCACCTGGCAGCTCATGAGATCGTACACACTTTCGATTCTGAGCGGCATTACCGACAGACCCGGTGGCATCGTCGTCGAGAAGGAGATCGTCCGGTGGGCCAACTCGAAGCTCGCTTCGGCCGGTAAGGCCTCCTCGATCAAGAGTTTTCAGGATTATAGCATCGCTGACGGCAAGGTCGTGCTTGACCTCATCGACGCGATCAAGCCTGGTACCGTCAACTACGACCTCGTCAAAGAAGGTGGAAACGAGCAGGTTCGTTTCAATCCCTTTTTTCCATTCTAATACTCAGTGAGCAAAGTTATGGCAATTTGATTGTTCGTTTTCTCAGGACAATTTAGACAACGCCAAGTACGCGCTTTCACTGGCACGAAAAGCTGGCGCTCGCGTTTACGCGCTTCCCGAAGATATTACCGAGGTCAAACAGAAAATGGTCATGACGGTCTTTGCGTGTCTTATGGCCACAGATTACGTGCCTGGCGCCAATAATTCCAACAGTCAGCAGACAAATAACACGGAGAGCAAAAATCACAGCGCGGAATAATACGGCCCACTCTGTAGTAAAAGGCTGTGGTGTTCGTCATCCTTATCTCCCCTCACCCTTATTTCCCTGACGTCCACCTGAATTTTTTTTTTTGCATTCAATTATGTATTTTTTTTCTTTTTTTTTTTTTTCATGTAAATATGTATTAATAAATACCCATAAGCTATTTTCATTACGCGAGCGCCTAAATCAAGACGAAAAAAATGAAAATCGAGCAAAGGAACACACGTAGGCCTATACGTAGCTTGAATTAATTTATAATGTATTGTAGCAGCAGTAGAAGCAAGTGGAGGAATGATAATACTTAATTGAAAAACGGACTAAAAAAAAGTGCTAGAAAGAGGTGTGTTAGTGTAACATATACATAAATAAGTGCGTAGTCGCCGCGACGACGCGTCATTTATTGGTATTTTATAGCGAATTAGGCTTGTGTGTCATTACTATGATTATGTCGTTTTTTTCTTCCCTGTCATAATGTTGTGACTATATATTTACGTAGAAAGGCAATTTTTGACGCTGAAATATCCGCGCTGTCTTACCTTTGCAAGTTTAATAGTTTTTTTTTTTTTTCTTTTATTTTACTATTATGAAAGATATTTTTTATTTTTTTTGTTTTATTTAGCAAAGAGTTGCTAGAAACTTGTTGTAAATCATGTGAAGATTTAGATTTTTTTTTAAAAACATTTTATATAATTTTTTTTTTTATAAATTTTTGTAACTTTGGATACGTAAACATGCAAAGCTTGAGAGTTTCCAAATGCATTTAGCCTGTTCGATTGAAGCAGGAGTAGTGCAAAAAATGTAAATTATTTTTCTTATTTGTACTTTAAGTATCTATTTTAGTCAACTTTAGAAGGTCTGTTTTGTTACTTTGGTCACAATTCAGGCCACAGAAGTCTTGGTAACTTTTTTTCAAATCGTATTCATTTGGACTCCAAATCGAGTAAATTGCTCATTCACATTTTTGGGAATTTTTGTAGATTAAAACAATGTTTTTTTTTTTTTTTTTTTTTACAATATACTTGAATGACTTGGATTGGAATTTTTAACAAACGATCAAGTCTTAAAAACTATTAAGGATGACACTATTTTCATGGTATAAAACATTTTTGTCAATTAGACATGAAAGTTAAAGCAATTAATTGACGTGTATGCAATTAATTATTTATAAAAATGTAAATATAAACCTAAAGATTCGAAGTAATGAGGTAGATATTTAGATTTTTTACGTAATAAATCGTTCAGTAGGGTGAAAAAAATTAAAATCACAAAAAATTATTAATTGCTTTGACGATCATAAAATAAATTGCAAATAGCATGTAGTGTTGTTTTTAGCAGACTAGACTTCTGAGGCAAAGTTGGTACTGGAAGGGAAAAGTATTTTATTAAAAAAAAAAAAAATAAATAAATAAATAAAAAATAGTACTTAGAATTTGGAACGAATTTATAGTTTACCATAAATACACACAGTATAAATATAAGCATAATATTACGTATTCTTAATCAAAACCGTTGTACAAACAAAAAAAAAGGAATGAGAAAAAAAGAAAATCAATTTAGTGAGCAGAGCGTGAATCGAGTTAAATAAGAGGCGCCTACAAATTAGATTAAATTTGTAGTTGTGTGCATAATTATAATTATTAAAAAAATGGTATAGCTTTCTTTGTGGTTTACTATGTGCAATAAATAAATAAGAAAGGGATAAATTTTTTTAATAAGAAACATAACGATTATGAGTATGAAAAACTGTATTTTGCAACGATCTCTTGGGTATCAATGTGAAGCGTCTATTGACGATTTGTAAGTGCATATACACGCAATTTCGTAATTATACATATATGGTATTTAATAACTATTGCTATTAATATGATTAATATGAATTTACATAATATATTAGCAAAAAAATTTACAAGATAAACATAAAAAAAAGATTATTTAATGCTTCACACTATAGCTGAATCCAAAAAAAATATTTTAGATTAGCTTGGTATGGAGGTATTAAGATCCTAATCATATACCCAACGTAAGTTCCATATTGCCATAGAATTTTAATTAGATAAATTTTCGAACGCACAAATTTTATATACATATATATATATATATTTTAATCGACGTCCAGCTTATAATTTGTGATTTATCATTGATGATATTAGTCTGTAGGTTGATGATTTAATTTTTTAATTATTTTTATTTTGGTTAACTTTTTTTCAAAAAGTATGTGTAACTTTAGATTTTATTCGATTTAATTTTCGTTGTAAACTTGTTGAAAATTACAACTGCAGGTTCCAAATGTGCAAAAGCATTTTACAATGCATCAGTAAACTAATGCAAATAAAATATTTATAAAAAAATTTGTTGTATTGATACTTTACCAAATTATTATACATTAATATTACTCTACTGATCTAATATTTCACCAATAAACTAAGTATGGGTAAGTACGTCATTCAATTGGAGATAGTTTGTAATCAAACAAATAGCGTGATTTGTGATATTTTTTGAATGAAGTAAAACAAGATGTACAATTTTTTTTTTTAATCACAGAGTTTATTTAGTAAAGACTTATTTTAAACTTGTATCTTACAAATATTAAGAAAAATTATGGTACATTGTTTTCCATCAACGTTTTCTCACTCAATTTATTTTTTAATTAGATCAATAAAAAATCTACTTTGGAATTTTTCCTAGAGTATCTAAATTCAGGATAGGTTCCTGGCCACTATTTTGTGCAACTGTATACTCGGAAACAGTAATGTAAACAGCGACACATAGACCAATCACTGCAGCCACGTAAATGTTGCGTTGCAGAATAATACCTGTAGCCACGGAGAGACCTAGATACCTTGCATACCTGTAGTAATCTTCAGTAGTCTTGCGAGTACGATCACTAGTATCTGAAAAGTGGAAAAAGTCATTTGAAACTGTTTTTAGTTAGCTTAATAATGGTAAATTTCATAACACTTTGAACACTCACCAACACATATATTATCTTTCTGTTCATATCCATCAGCACATTTGGTACACATGTCAGGACCGTCTCCGAAACAGCCATTACAAGCTCTGTCGCAAGCTAGAAGGAAAATAAAAATAATTTAAGATTTCTTGGTACATGCAATAAAATGAAAAGATTATTTAATGACAATTTACCTAGGCAAGTATAGTTTCCTTCTGTATTGATACAGAAATTATTTTCAGGACAGCTGGTCTTATTTTCATAGCATTCATCAATGTCATAGCAACCCTTTCCTTCAAGCCACTTCCATCCTGAGGTGCAGTCCAGACACTCTTTAGGACCTCCACCTGAACATGACCCTTTGCATGCCTTGTGACAAGGTGAGCACAGCAGCTTCTTTTCATCCTTATAGGACTGATAGAATCCATCAGCACATTCAAAACAGACGTCTCCCGTGTACCCCTTATCACATGTACACTTTCCATTGCCCATCCTTGTCCCAGCACCTTTACATTTGCCATTGTTATTGCACACACTATCTGGAAATCCGTTGCAAGGTTCGCAGTTTGGTCCATAATGATTCAATGGACAGCATTTTTTGGCATTTTGTATACATAGGTAGTCATGAAAATCATGAGTATCCTGATTATTGAACCACCATTCCTCCATCTGACTTTCTAACTCTTCGGCAAGAGAATAGCACTGATTTTGGCCGTGATTAACATCCTTGCATAAATTTTCTTGTATTTCTACTAGCCTAATTTCACTTTTTTGGTAAGATCCAAGCTTTTTCTCCTCCCATTCCGCATCTCCACCTTCAAACTTTCCTTTTTTTGTTTTTTCCATACCCTGAAATCATACATTGATCATGTCAGAGTCTAAGAAACAAGTGATTGCTTTTATTAGATATCAAAAAAATTATCTTACCCTTTTAAAGCTGTCAACTAGTATTTTGCAGGACGCACATGGTGGAAAAAGGTGATTTTTAGCCTCTTCATTATTATTTTTCTTTAAGGATAACTTATCACACTTGGTTGTTGAAATAAATATCATAAAAAGAAGTAAACTGGCAGTTGAACAAATAATTTTCATAGTTTCTCAATGAAAAGTCAACAGGAATATCTTAAATGCCAAATCAAAATCAGCCAGCTGTTTTTTCTATCATACAATAAACAAACTAGCCTGTACGGTATGCAGCTATTTAATTTAAAATGGTAACTATATATTAGTTTTCTTATTTCACTCGTAGATCATAATTATTCAATTCCACAACCGATAGTCTTTTTCGTTGCAGGTAATCATAATTTTACATGACCACTCTCATACAACTTTTCCTTATCTATCATAAAAGAGCACGGTTTTCGGGAAAATTCGATCTACTTAGCTCGAGTTTTTTTGGCTACGTAAACACCTCTGTTATAAATGAAAATTCAACAAACTAAGTATTCTGAAACGCTAACAGGTACAAGACAACAAAATGCAATAAACACTCGGTAAAGGCAACAAAAATCACTTTGTTTATACAGTATAAAATTCAACTTATAAGGACGGTTTTGTAAATATATTACTATATATAGGTATGCCCAAGCAGCCGAAATTTAATACTGTTCGACCGTCAACGTGTCGACATTCGACGCGTTCTTCGAGAGTTCCCGGCGTGCATCCACGTAGTTTTATAATAGGCAGTGGGGATAAATTTTCGGCTTTACGTATATGATGGATTGGTTCTGGACATATTTTTTAAGATGTTTCTCTCAACTGGATTCTTCTTTAATTATCAGAGAATTACGAGTTACAAAAATGTTGACGGTAGTATTGTAATGACACACAGGAGGGAGATCATATATAATCATTAACCACTTGCGATTAAACAAATGGATAAAAAAACAAAATGTACTTTCCTGGATGGATGTTCATCAATGATGTTTTTGATGATCGCTAATTAATTGCTAAACAAACTTATTTTAAGAAAATAAATTGTCTTTTAAAAAATATATGTATATATGCGTATTTATGATTAAAATACTACATTTAATTGAAAATTAATGCAATAAATACAATCCCTACTGAGTAGAATTTAAAATACATTTTTACAGAAAGACGTATTAAACAAAAAATTTTTTTCATATAAAAATATATTCACAAACTTTTAACAAGAATTTCAAATTTGGCGCGCATGGGTAGTTGAGAGAAAAAAAAAAACTCAGCCAATGAGCGCGTAGTGCAGCAACTGCAGCTGCGCGTAATGGCTGCGCTTTCGTGTATTTTGATTTTTTCACCATAAACCATAAGCATAAGCATAAACATAAACACGCGCGCGTGCCCTGCAAATGCCGCACGACAACTCGACTTACTCGACGCGGGCTGGCTCTTGCTACGTCGTGATTAAAATTTTTCTTATAAATAGTTGTATTAATTAAGGTATCGCATTTTTTGGAACAAGTGTAAAGTGTCGGGAAATGTTACATTTGTCTCACACGTGTCTCGAAACGGTGTAACACGAATTTCCGAGTGATACACGAGAAAATACATCTGAACATTCGGCTTTCGTAAAAACAATCAAAGGATTTTTTTGATCAACAATCGGGTACTTGTGCATGTCATACATACCTCTTTCGTGCATCGCTGAACTCACGTGATATTGACAAGAAGGTGACCTTGGTCGTAGCACTATTTTACAGTAGATTTCAGTACTCGACGAAACAATTGCATGCAGCGAGTGACGATTCTTGAAGACGAAAACTTATCTACGTATTTGTATCTTGTTCGAGCAAGTTGTTACCACAGGTATGTTGGTATTTTTACAATCATCTAAGTACATCGTCTGTGTTATTGTACTTACGAACACACGACTATTCAGAAGTATGTTCCGGGTTTTTTAGGGGAAAAATTGCAGTAAATAGCATTGGTGTGATTCTTATGCTTTTTTAACACGGAAATCCACGTGTATACAAAATTGTGTGCACAAAAGGCCTTAAATGTGTATTTTATCGTATGAGAGAGTTACATGATTTAGTTAAATTTATTCTTTATTCTACTGCATTTACGGATTCTGAGGACGCTGGTAGAAAAGCGATTTGTTGACACTCCAAACATGAATGAACTTGTGCGCGCCGCGTTTTGTTTCATACTCAGTTTTCTAGTCCAAGCAAATGAGACTTTTTTTAAAAATAATTTTTAACGTGTTTAATTAATTTTTTTTTTGTTTAACACTGTATTTTCGAAACACTTGTCCATAACGTCTCCGTTCTCGCTTATAAATTTTTTATCGAAATTTTTATTTATATATAGACGAATTCGTTGGTACAAATTTACAATTGAAAACTACAGAATAAATTGAGATACTCAGTACATATGAGTCATTTATATAATTCCTTACGAGGTAAATTACGTAATTAAATCAATTTCAATTTATTCATAAAAAAGTTTTAATATGTACTCAGATGGATCATATACTAAATAATTTTACCATGCTCATTTATGTTGTAACGAAAAATATTTTTACTTAATCCGTTATATAGATTGTACAACATTTTTGAACACGTATTTTTTTCCTTTCTACTTGTGTTAAAAAAATTGACAGATATAAAACATATCGAAAGTTTTAAAGTGAAGGTACACAATTCTATTATTGATGAGAATTTATAACTATCATAATTTCTAATGCAATACATTTTATTTGGTCCTTTATATGAATTATTAAAATTACGACATTTTTTCCCTTTTTTTACTCAAATAAATAACGACGGAGATGCAGCAAAATAGTTTGAGAATGGGGGGGCCCACGAAGGGCCAGTGACGTTTGAAAGTCATCAAAAGGAGTTTTAAGACTTCCTGACGTCATCACCTCTCACTCCTTAATATGATGTTCTCTGACATTTTTTTATGTGCGTAAAAATTAATAGAATACGAATCCAATATTTCTTATAATCTACCTTATGGACCATGTGGATTTTGGTAAATATGCAGTTTAGTTCACACTGTAAAACAGTAATGAAACAAGAAATTTTTCTATTTCAACGATTAAGATGATTCATTGTGCATTTTTGATGAACAAAACAGGGAAAAAAAAAACATTCTGTTTTTCATGGTCCACTTAACTAATAAGTTTTGCTAATAAGAAAAAATACGTTTTCATCATTTTTTGATAATCTACCTACCAGACAAAATAGTTTTTTGACAAGTTATCATCAACGTATAGGTCTTCTGTCTACCGTAACACTTCAATTATCGGTTCGGTGCTACACATATTTTTTTCGTGCAAAATGCAGTTTAGTTTCAAGCATGGATAGCAAGAAAATTTTCAATTTTGACATTTAATTGCAGACACACAAAATTATACATAAATGATAAAGTGGAAACCAAAATTATATGCTTTTAGTATGTAACATCGAAACAAACTTATCAATTTTCTCTATTAACATACATTTTTAAGTCTATTACTTAAGTCAGTTGTAAAAATATTGAACACAATTATCGAGTTGAATAATTTTGAAAAATTAATTTTTCTAACGTAGAAAACATAGGGATTTTTTTTACCACCAAACGTTAGCAAATAATTTCATCAACAAAAATTTGTTGCAATATATGAAATTAAATAGTATTTCTATTGACATAAAATTTACATACACAGCCACAGTACAGATTTGGCATACTGGACCCAAAAAACATGTTTCTTCAAGAATTCTTCTAGATGTCTTGTACACTTCTAATGTATATCTTGAAGACATCTATGGGGAACGTAACCTTCGCAGATGTCTTTAAAGATAAATATTAGAAGTCTTCAAAACATCTACAAGGAATCGTAAGAAAATGTATGTGCTGGTAAATGTGGTGATCGATCATGATCTTGCAAGTGTCCTGTGGGTACCTAACGCCATCTAACCACCTCCACCAACAACACCAAACATTTGTATTACATATACCTACAATTGATAATGTTGAAGATGTAAAATAATTCTAAATAGTATAATATGAAAGTGTTTATTGAATTTAATATATGAAACCATTTATTTATTACATATTGCAGATTCAACGTTCTCTTATTTACTTTGGTCAAAGCTGATTTGTACAGTTGTTTGCGAAATCACGCCATCATTCGACTTTAGCAAAGAGAATGCATTAAGCAATCACAACTTTGAGTTTAGTTCGTAAACGAATTATTTATCAGTTTGTCTGTACCTACATACGCCTTGAAAAATCAGTGAGATAAACTTGAAACTGTTTAAATTTTTCCAAACTTGTTAATTAAAGCAAATCAATTTAATATAACTATTAATTATTGTTCGACAAACTTAACGTACTGTAAGTCTTTATCTTTCGTTCCATGTTTTATGAAATAAAAAGTCCAAATAAGTACATACGTACATTTTTTTTACCATCGTTAAAATTTCCCCAAAGAAAATAAAGTAGAAATAAAAGAAATGGCTGTGCGTTTGTGACGTTGAACTACAGGTTCAATGTGATTAAAAAAAAAAAAAAAAAAAAAAATTCAAGTAACTTCATACGAAGATCGTTGAAATATAAGCATGTGTTCTTTAATAATTTCTCGTATTTGACATCTTTGAAAAGTAGTTCTTTTATTGTTAGTGGTATTGTTCGGTAAATCTTATAAGTATGTTTCTGTCTGGTTCATCAGAGTTTAATGTACGTATACATTATGTTAATTTATTGCATTTATAAAAATGTGGCTTTGTATTACTTTCTTAAAAATTGTACTTTGAATATTTCTTAAGCTTTTACTAGTCTGAATAACTTGTCACATGTGCATAAACTAATTTCGTATACTTGAAATTAGTAAGTAATAAATTAAAAATTGAGTCAATGAACAAAAGTTGATAAAAAATCCAAAAAGAATCTCTCCAGCGGGGAATCGAACCCCGGTCTCCCGCGTGACAGGCGGGGATACTGACCACTATACTACTGAAGATTCGTTGGGAGCCGACGAAATGTGCACCTCTTGAAGTACAGCGTGTATAAATAAGGTTTCAAACCAAAATTCAAAAATCCAAAAAGAATCTCTCCAGCGGGGAATCGAACCCCGGTCTCCCGCGTGACAGGCGGGGATACTGACCACTATACTACTGAAGATTTGTTGGGAGCCGACGAAATGTGCACTTCTTGAAGTACAGCGTGTATAAATAAGGTTTCAAACCAAAAGTCAAAAATTCAAAAAGAATCTCTCCAGCGGGGAATCGAACCCCGGTCTCCCGCGTGACAGGCGGGGATACTGACCACTATACTACTGAAGATTCGTGATGAGGCGATGGAAAAAGCCTCTCTTCATGTATACGTTCAATAGCACTGCTCCACGGTGATACAAGATCTCTTATAAAAATGGTTATGTTGACAGATCATTTAAACATGTAGTGTTATATTATTTTACATATACTTACGTACGTTGCAATTACATATGTAGTATTAAAAATAAAAGCATATGGCTCATCATCTAACATGTATCGTTACGCATGCGCCATGAGCCAAGTTGCGCGTCTCAAATCGATGGATAAGAGTAGAAACATAAGCACCAGACTGTTTTCTATTTTTCAGGTACGTATAATTTTTTTCTCGGTATCTCGATATCCTACATGAAATGTGAATAAATTATGTTTGATTTTTTATATAATATTTGTTATGACTTACTTTGTTTTTTTTTAAGAAACCATCCTTCGATAAAAGTATTAAATTCCCCTGTGCAACATTAAGTGCTGTGTTAAAATGGTGTGTGGACAAAAAATCGTTAGTACCAAGAGAGTGACTCAGCCGTTGTCTCTCAAGAATCATTCTTGCGTTAGTTTATTGATCCTCTTGCCTGCTGGTCAAACTGAATTCGAGATTTTTCATATTTCAGCGTTCTCGAAAAAAAAGTCACTTTATTGCAAAATAACAATTGAAAGTTAAAACATTGCACTTCTGTAGTATAAGTATTCAAAATATATTTTGTAACACTATATCAGAGTTTTTCTGTTTTTAATTAACTTGAGCTCGTAAAAATCAAGCTACTTCTCTATTAAAAGCGTCCTAAAGGGTTAAAGAGGAAATAATGCAAAAGTCGGAAAGTCTGCGGATTTATGCAGCCAGATTTCACAGATCGGAGTTCGTTAAACTTTTCGTCGTTTCATTATTCGCAAGCGTCGCAAGACTCTTAACGACTCCCTTGACGACAAAGTCTCTCCTTCGTTTAATTCCGTCGCGCATCTTCTGCTGGACCTATTATACAGTTGCCAAAGGGTTACATTTTTGTCTGAAAGTGCTTTTTTATTTTCGGCTGTAAGATATGAATTACTTATAATTCAAATGTAAGTAATTCATACGAAAAGTGATTAAATGAAAAGTTTCGGAGAAAATATGGTCACAGTAACAAAAGTAGAATTCCATAGAACAAAAAGCAAAAACATACAAAAAGAAGTACACATCATATAATTCTTCATTAGTACAGGCGGGAACTTGGAATGGTGCAAAAACTAATGTGAAAAGTTTTCCAATTTATCTTAGTAGCCATTATATTTTATTTGGTTTTCTTGTGACATTAAATATCAACAATTTCTCAGATATTATCATTAAAAATACTGTTTCTTAATACAAACTTAATTTAACGATTTATATGTGCTCTGTATTTTTACTTAATACTATAATGTACCAAGCTCTACAAAAGCTGTAATCAGCCTTATCTTTTTGATCAAACGGCTTTATGCACTCGGACAAAAAGTACAAAGCTTACTGGAATTTAAAAATGCTTGTTGCTCGCAATATTTTCATAAATTTCACAAATTTAATGTTGTCATTCATTAGTATCTTTAGACGTGAATGTAGAAAAATAGATTAGCCAGTAATATTAATATAACAATAATATACCGTACATCCGTTATTATCATTACGTATACAAAATTGAAATGGTTATAAAAAGTTGGATTATTGTGTGAACTCTTTCCGCACAGAAGATGATATGTATTTAATTATTGAATTGACACTGAACAAAACTAATGAAAAAAATATTAATTTTTAAGATAATTTTTATTAATAGTTATACGTAGAGACAAACATTTTTTGTAAAAAATATAAATCAATGTATGTATATGGGTCATTTGATATTTTAAGATTTACTAGTACATGTTTTTTGTTTGTGTGCGTAATGTATAATGTTTAGATATTGTGACAGTGTTATGTATTTGTTAATAAAGCTCATAAAAGTTGACGAATCTGTAAACGAATCAGTAACATCATCATTGTAGTTTATTTACATTTCCATTCCCAACAATCTGGTCGAAATTTGACTTAACTTATTTTCTTGAAAAAAAGTAGTCTTTTAGGACCGCAAAAACAAGGGTTTTGTCCATTTGAGTCTGTTCAATTAAGTCAAATATACAAACACATCGAAAAGTTTCGATATTCTGCGAGGAAGTTGAATTTTTCTCGGTTACGTTAACTTTGGATATCCAGGTACTATTAAGAAAAGCTGTATATACTTGAGAAGTATCACCGTACAATATTATTTTATATATTATTTTATACCTTTAAGATAGTGTATTACTCACCTGGGGTTCAGAAGAAAAATAAAGAATATCTCAGATCCCATACTTATCAATTGATTGCGATCTGAGACATTCTTTATTTTTTCTCTCTAGGTGAGTTATATACTATTCTAAATTTTTATGTGAAAAATAATTAATAATAACCAGATTTTCACAAGTAGTAAAAAAACAATCCACGTTATGCATGTTACGATCGAGTTTTTTTAGCTGTAATCTAAAATAAAGCAGCTAAATATCGTGCGTAATCGTTAAATTTTTTTTTTTTTTAACTAAGCCTTATATGAAAAAAAAAAAAAAAATTTACCATTGCTCAATAATGCCTATGATCAGTACAGAGCCGAGTAAGACGTAGCTGTAAATTCTTAATCCGAATCGGCGCGTAAAACTGAAAGTTGAGCAAGTTTCGCGAGGGTTCGGGACATTAGCCGTAACAATGCAAGTTCTTATACGGTAACGATGCTGTAGCAGCACAATTCGCTCGTGCGATAAAGTTACCCGACCGATTGGACCCGCAAGAATTAAACTCACGCTGGAAGGGGTTGCTACTACTCCTCCTCCTCCTCCTCTTCTTGCTCTCTTGTGAATTTTCAGTTCCTTTCGAAACGACCGCTACAATTGCCATTCTACGTTTGAGCCGTTTCTCTCCTTTTGTACTCGACTCGTCGATGAATAGAGATCCCTTTTGTTTCTCCCTATACACTGCTGTAAGAAGATGATTAGCTTGTTTGCATGTTATTAACCACCATCCCAAAATGAATTCACTTTTACTGTATACCTATGAAATATTTTTTTCTTTCAGATATGCTTAACAATGTCAATCAGCTTTTTCATTGTAAAATGCTATTTTTTATGTCCACTTGATCATTTGTAATCTTTTTAATCTTACTAAATTCGTAGATGATAAATAATACGTATCATTGAAAAACGAAAAAGGAACAAAAACGAATGATTACGACGCTGCACGTATTAGAATGTCTAACGTCATTATCGCAAATTTCACGGGCTCCAATTGAAGTAGATTACCTGAGCTCTCTGGAATTAGTCGAACCTAACAAAAGGCCTCCCTTGCCTTTGGTACACTCGGTGGCCACAATCGTGGCCAAATCGCGTTCCGCAATTCCACAAATGGAGCCATTTGAATCTTGGGAAACAAAAGGTGTAATAATTCTGGTCCGCCTCCCACCCTTCGGCTCAAACCCTTATTTTCGTCCTCCAGAGTTTCTACACAGAGAGCACCTTTCTTTCCCTCTCCCCACTCGTTCTGCTTCGCCTTGACTCCAAATGTGCGAGCGCGCTCTTGGTATTTCTAATCTTATTCATTGAAAATGCCTTCAACATACAAAACGGCTAATATTTTTTCCAAAATGGTAATATATTTACAGAAAATAAATGAATGTGGAGGAGCTCGGCGAAATTCTAATACCTTTCGAGCATTTCAATCTCTCTCTCTCTCTCTCCTCTTCAGTCCAGCAGCAGCGGTAGCAGCCCTTTGTTAGCAGAACAAACAGAAATCGCTCGTTTCAAGCGTAGTACATCCTAACAGCGTCGAAAAAGCCAACGAGGAGAAAGGCACGGAATTTTAATTACCGGAATATTAACTTGTTATGGCGAATGGTAACGCTCCGATTTCCGAATGAATTACTCCTTTCGAGCCGTCCCTCGCCGTAAATCTTCTCTTTTTATGCGGGAAGGGGGGGTGGAGGAGCTTTTCATCCTCTTTTCAAATTTTCACATTGCACGCGTAATCGACATTGTTTTCAGAATTTAAACGCAGAGTTCCCTTTTTACCTCTAAAATGCTTGAACGTCGCATTTGTTTTACTCCCACGAGGACCAATGGAAGAAAAAAAAAAAATTCTATCCATCCATAGACTCGTTATTTTGTAATGGTTCTCTGAAAACGTAATAAATAACTCGTACATCTGAAAAACTCTCGAGTCACACTCGATGGAACAATCCCTTGTGGTCCCACCGAGAATCGATGCAAAGATAGAATAAACGTCACGATGACGAATGAACTTTTCTCTCTTGTAATAAATTCATACAACTTCTGCGGTAGGTAGGGTGGGAGACCGAACGAGTTCGAGTGCGGCAAAAAGTGTGGCAAAGGGGGAGGGGGCATTGTAAACATTTTAATTAAAGACCAGGGCAGATATTTAATTTCGAATAATTAATGGTTCCTCGCTGAGTACCCTGAAATTTCCATGAGGTGGCTTTTCTGCTTCATCTCATCATACATATATATATATACATCCACCCTTTCCCCGCTCTCTCTCTCTCGATCATTCTTAATTCCGGGCACGGCGATTACTCGCGTCAATGTCACTGTCAACCTCCTCGTATACTTACCCCTTTCTACTCGTTTAAACTTGATAGATCAGCGTCCCTTGCGTTCAAATTTTAATTCACAAAAGCACCTTTCGAAAGTCCTTAATCTTCTTTTGTTTACATTTGTTTTTTTTTTTTTTTTTTGTTTTTTTTTTTCGTTGCTCAACCATTATTCGTGAAATTTAACTAACGCACTGGGATCGCGTGGGTATCCCGACAAAATTTCCACGGCGGAAAGACAAGATAAAAGGTCAGAGCCAACGAACTGGAAACTTGAAAAGCGTTGACGTTACGACGAGAGAAGAAACAATGGGACACGAAGGCCAACAAAAGAAAACGTGGCGGTGCCGGTGATATGCTGCTGCTGCTACTCTGTTGTCAACTTTTCTCTAAAGAGAAACATCAGATAAGTACACAAACATGTATATATATATTTACTAGGACTGGCTCGGCATATCAACCGAGAGCAACATTTTCCGTCGCCGGTACAGCGCTGTCCCTCCTCGGATCGAGACAATTCAGCCATGGATTCAATAAAACCGCAACAATGAGGAGGAAGAAAAAAAAAGGATAGGCGAAGGGAGGAGGCGCCGCTGGGGTAATTTGGACGAAGAGATATAGAAGACAATGAGCCGGTGTAGACGGAGAAGAAGGAGACAGAGATCGCGGCGAAAACAAGTGCCGGAATCAAATCAGCGGAGACGGGGACCGGAGTTTGCGTAATTATATTTACAAGTGGTGCCGTCCTGGTGGGCCCTCGAAAACAAAAGCTCCCCCCCCAAGACTGCTCAATTCGTCCGGGAACTCTTGGGTATCGCGTGTAGGTATGTACGTACGTATAAAAGCGCTTGGTCTCCCTTTCGTGCTACACAATCGCGACGTAATCGCGCCCGCGCGTATATACCTTGTGAGATTTTTTTTTTTTTTTATTAACATTTTGCCCGTGCGTACGCGGTTGGCCACATTCCGCGAGTTTGCCTCGTTTCTGATTAGCTATCTTTGCGCGTGCTCGCTCGGGCTTTTCAATAGTTGCTTGCTCTCCGCGACGGGGGAACGAGTTTTTCTCTTTGTTTCGCGCAGTGCAGGTGTATAACTTTTTCTTTTCTTTTCAGTCGCGTGTTTTCACGAACATTCGGCATCTCTATGGGCTCTTTCAACGCGAACTGACTTGGCTCCGTAATTGTACAATTTATAACACCGTCGAGTCGCGTTACGTGATGAACGAACCGAAACGCGTGGGAAAATACGGAGTATATATTTACGCGTCTTTTGTACTCTGACTCGACAAGGTCTCCCACTTGTATATATACGTACCTATACTGTCGCCAAGTTCGCGTTAAACAGCTAAACCCAGTGCGCTCAATAGGTGGTAATAACGCGCGTGGCGCATTTTTCCGATCGTATTTCTCCACAAGAGGCTTCTATGGCTTAATTTCCGAGGCCTTAAAAGCGCTCGAGTCCCATTTTCTCCCCCGACGAAAGAGTTTTTTTTTTTTTCTCTCGAGGAGTAAAAAAAAAGTAAGATATTTACTCCCTATGACGCAGTTCGACATTTTTCTGGCATTTTCCATTACGCGAAACGCGAATAGATTTTCTTTGACGTGCACAGCGTTTCAACTCGAGATTTTTCAAACACACCCCATATACATACTCTCGAGCGCAACGAAGAGTGTGCCTCTTCTCCCCGTGCGTACACGCGGAGGAGAATCGTCTTTTGTACGCCGGACAAAGCGAAATGAAAAAGATAACTCGAATGCCTTTGACTCCACCTGGAGACGATCTCTCCCCGGCAAGGGGCTACTTCTGCTTCTGCCATGTCATATTTTGCATTATGACATTGTTTCCCTCGTCAAAGTGGCAAAGGACAGACAGAGGGACGTATGGTCAAAAGCCGAGCGTATGATGTCGTATTTTTTTTCGCGCTACTGCCCATTCTCTCTCTCTCTCTATCCCGACTTTTTCCCTCTTCGATCTATAGGTCCGCGCGATTGTTCGTCTCCTCTCGAGCTTTTGCACCTCATTAAGCAAATACAGTTTATGTCACGTACAAAAGAAAGTTAAATCTCCGCAAACTATTATACGCAGTCGTCAAGCATTGCGCGCCTGACGGAGTCACGTATATACGCACTCTCGGCGGTCTATCTTATCCAGCGCCTTTTTCTCGAATCGGTCGTTAAAGTCCTTGCGCGGAGAAAGAGAGAGAGGAAAAGGGCTCCGAGTGGCCGTAAATGTCTCGCGCGCGTACGTGGCACTGTTGGAAAAAACAACCCCCCCCCACCCCACCCCGTAAGGTGTTGGAAAAAAATATAATACCGCGAGGTTTTAATAAACCCAAGTTAGGTAATCAAAGCAACGAGGAAGAGGTGTTAACGGGGCCACTTCTGTCGCTTTAACGCGCGCTTAAATCACACTTCCAGCAACAGCAGCTCACTTTTGCGAAAAAGGGAAGGAGGTAAGAAAAAAAAAGAGATGTCGGGAAGGGCTGTAAAAGTTCGGAGAAAGGAGGCAAGGGCGAAGGAATTGTTTTGAGGAAAAGAGTTGGCGAGCGTAGTAAAAAGTTCTCGTTGTTTGACGAATGTACGCCTGCCTCCTACTCTCAAGTTTTAATTGTTGTCCTTTTTTTTTTTTTTTTTTTTTTTCTTACTCTACTCCATCGGAGTGCACGTTCTTCTATCTAATTATAGAAAAAACATTCACCGTAAGCACTCTCTCGAGTTTCCATGCACGGTGGGGGGAAGTGGGGGTCTAATCCCCGGTAGGAGAAAAAAAAGCTGTTGGAGATTACTCGTGAAACGTATACGCATTAAATCCCAAGAGAAACAAAAACAGAGACAGCTCCGGTTATATAAAACAAAAATGAGCAGAAGAAGGAGCCGAGCGCTCGAGTGGGGGGGTGGGGGGAGACGGACGGTAAAAAGATGAAGGGTCCGAGCGCTCGTATATCTGCGTATGAAACGAGGACTGTGGGGAGAGGGGGTGAAAAAGCGCTCGTGAAAATAATACATTATATAGAAATATTTTCATAAGAGCCCCCCTTACCTCGGCTGGCGCGCGGAAACGACACGAAAAATGCGAAAACTTTGGTCAGTGACCCCCCTTCCCCCCCCACCGAGGCTTTTCGTTGTCGCTGGAAATTTCCATACGGCATTTCTTTTTTGCCGAGAAAGACACATCAGCCGCGCGGATATTATTTCAGTCGGGAGGGCGCTGCCCAACGAATTTAACGAAAACAATTTTTAGTCTTTTAATTAATCGTCGCGTTGGCCGTGGGGAGAAAAGTGGGGGCTTTGCGCATATAGCCGTCGCCGTGTTATTCCCGGGGTATTTTTCTTGCGCCCGGGCGGTGAGAATCGGCGACTTTGTGTTTGCAGTACGTACGAAAGTACATAGGAATGCGCGGAGGATGATGATGTAGGAGGAGAGAAATAACAGCCGAGCTTTTTCTACTCTCCAGGTGTGGCGATAAATTAGCGATGTTTGTACATTTACCGTACATGATTTAGGAAAATATCCTCGTTTATGGTACCCATTGTAATATTAATATTGTGAGAGCTGGGTATAGGTACCCCCCAGCTGCGATTCTTCGAAAAACATTCAGCGCAAAAGCGATTCTTCGATTTGCATAATTAGACGTAAAAGCCCACGCGTGATCAATGGGAAGGTACATACAGTGCACGCACCCGGCAAATCGAGGGTGCAGGTATAATCGGGCTCATAAATAACGTTTTATCGAACATCGGGCAGGGACCTCTAATTGCCGATGATTACCACCGGCTTCGGCTGCGCGGGCGAAAAGCTTTAAAAAACACTGCGCTCCAGAGTGGGTGGTAGGGGGGGATCGATTTACTCCCGTTTCCCGCATATTGGCCGAAATGATACTCTCCCTCTCGCCGAATGACTGCACCCGCATGTTTGCCCGGTGCGTTTTATTTTCCCCGATCGTATCGCTTGATTTTTAAGGGCTGTGCAGCAGCGCTAAATCATCGGTGTCGCTTGACACGAGCGCGAGGTTTTTTTTTGTATTTTCAATTGTATCTCTCCCTCGCGCTCGAATAAATACCGTCATCGCAGGAGCACGTATGGATGGACAGTTATGTAGATGAAAAAAAAAAAGCGTGAATTTCGGACTGACGGACACACGCGGGCGAGCTGCAGGGCATACACCGCGAGTGTGTGATATCGACGGTAATTAATCCGCCGGTCGGGGTTACCTCGCTCGGATGACCAAAACGAGATTTCGGGATATTATTGCACGGGACGTTTTTCTTTCACCCTTCGTAATTGACCCGCACGTTTTTTTGCACTTTGTTTTTTATTTGTAACAAGAGCCGCCGATCGCGTGTTTGCGCTCCTCTCGGCTCGATGATTCGCACGGAAAAAAAAAAAAAAAACGTCGTACCAAAGTAAATAAATACACGGGCAAAATCCCATTCGCTCACTGTAACGCGATGTACATGCGGGCTGGGGGCTAATGAAAAGCTAGCCGAGCGCGAATAAACGCCGATTAAATTCATCATCGGCGGGGAACGAGCGCGAACAGCGCTTTAACGGCAAATTAATACGCACTCTGTATTCAAACTCTCTACGGCAAAACACAGAGACCATCGTCCCCCCCCCCCCTAGTGGGCCCATAATAAATGCACGCCAAATCACCGTCGATACAAGAGGAGCCCCAACTTACACGTCGCTCGCATACCTTATATCTCCACTTTGGATTTCACCTCGCGCTACTACCATGTATACGAGTATAGGTGTAGGGTAGCTGGTATTGGGTATAGAACTTGTAGCGGTGCAAGGAGGGATGGGAGTATATTCCTTCCTTGAATACGGAATGCTCGAGCCGCGCGGAAACACACAAAGGGCGCGATGTATTGTTGTATAAGTATATAGCGTGCGATGATTGGTAAGTTATCGAGGCCCGCGCCGTTTCCCCAATCACGTAGCGCTCTTAAATATTGCAAAGTAGCCGCGATGTAGCTTCCGCGCCGCGAGAGAACAATATACTCGATCGGAATACCTTATGGAGCTTCTTCCTTGTGCCGTGCGTTATTTCCTTCTTTCTTGGATGGTTCCTTTGATTTTTTTTTCAATATTTGATGGCTATTGCCTAGCGCGGCAGATGATGTGTACACGCGTTGCTTCTTTAATCGATTCGACGCTCTCGGCGCGTGCACGTTTCGGATTGATGGATATGTGTACACAAGAGGGTGTACGTGATGTTGGGAGGGTGAGGATGAATAAACAAAACAAAGTCTGCTGGATATACGTGTTAACATCGAAACAATTTTATTACATTTTTCTTTTGTTTTTCTCATCTTCGAACCAATTGTTTGCTCCAATATAATATATCATGTATGCATATAATATATAAAAAAAAACATTGTCATATTCATACGATAACACCATTTTTATATTTTCGCAGAATGCAATGATGATAGCTGTTGTTTCATATTTATGTTCGCACTTGACGCTCTCCAAAAGTGGATACCGTACAAAGGTTTTTTTTTAATTTTATGCATCTTTGGGATCACAATAATTCGCTGGTCCATAATTTAGGGCACGATCCCTCAAAAAACAACAAAATACGCTAGGGAAATCGCTCTTCCAACAAGGTATTGTCAACAAAAACACTAGACGCTCGAGCGAACCGACACTATCACCAGTAGGTGTAAGAACTGTTTGACTCATCGATAAAAATGCGTTTTTCCCATCGTTATGGTCGTGCCTATTGTTCTTCCGATCCACCAAGATTTAATATATTATCATGGTGTTCCTCGAGTACACAATAATGGATTATGCGTATACATGTATTATGTCGCGTAGCGAAATCAATATAATCTCATCACCGTGCCAATAACAACTCAATGCGCATGTAATCACCGTTACAACATTCGCCCCCACTCTCATCACACAATCAACAAACGATATGAAAACTTGTCGATGGAAAAAAAAAAAAAAAAAATTTTAGCAATCAAAACAGTCGTCGTTGCTTATCTGTCCAGCATACAAAGATGCAACGCTATATACTCGACAACGGCCCCTGGAGAGGGGAGGTAGGAAAATCCGAGCCAAAAATCTGAGGCACGCGCCGCAAAGTTTGAAAAGCCCCCCTTTGCAAGCCTTTCGCCATCGGAGCTCCCCGAGCTGTGTTTCCTTTTCCCTCGACGTTTAAGTAAGAAGAAGAAGTCTGAACACGGGGGGAGGGGTTATAAGGAGCCGTTGAAGAAATAAAACATCGGAGCCGCGTAACGGGACCGATAGCGGCGCAAAAGCTCTCGGCGAAACTTGGGGCATAACTCAGGCCTCGTTATCTGACTCGCAAATAAGGCAAAAGTTCGCGACATCAATCTGGCCTTTTTACCCGGCCGCGGAGATTCGAAGTTGAAACAATGTCGTATCGTCCCTCCCCCCCCCTCCCCACACTTTTTTTCCTCTCCCTTCCAACTGACGTATGAGCCTCGTGGGATAAGTGCAGCGTGGCGGCCACTCGATACGCAACTTTTCGTGTCATGTCCTTTTATTTTGTTTCGTCTCGTTTGGGTGGTGTTTCTACTTTTGCCGCCCCACCCCCCTAAAATGCTTGCCTCGGTGTAGAAACTGGGTTTTTTTTTTTTTTTTTTTTTTTTTTCTACACTGGTTGTGATTTACGGTGCGAGAATGCGACGGGAATATTGATAATATTTCGAGTGTGTAACATGGATTACCAATAATTCCAACGTTTTACATCGAATTTTATGGCATTTCGAATCGTACATGTGCAGTCTTTTTTTTTTTGTCATTTCTCTACTATAAATTGTAATGGATCATATTTACATTTTTTTTTTCTTTCAATCACAAGTATCGCTCGAGTTTTCTTTTTCGATAAAACACAAATTACAGAGCACAAATAAGTACAAACATGCGCCGCGACGAAACATTAGTTCGAGAATAATCTAAAAAGCACCAGAGTTTTTCATTTATTTAATGTTTTTTTTTTTCTTTTTTTTTTCCCCTTCCTCTCAAGATCGACGGCTAAAGTTCTACCAGGGGTGGGTACCTATGTATATCTACAGTGAGATTTACGCGCCGCACAAAAGTTTGATCGGACTATATTCTAGCTGGGGCGAGGGAAAGGGTTCACGTGTATATGGACTCCTTTACGACCCGTCGCCCCGGTCGTTTTCGCCGAACCCTTGCTTCTCGAGATCTTTTCCTTCAACTGGCTTATATTTGTCCCGCCGGAGGATTGTCGAACGATCATTCGGCTGGTGGAAAAAAAAAAAAAAATCCCGAAAAGCGTCCATCTCGCGTTTCTTCTTCGCTTATTTGGTCTGTCATTTGGTGTCGTAGCCGGTGCTCTGAGGCCCAGCCATGCCGTTGAGGCCTGCAAGCGAGCCGAGAGCGCCGGTCGAGGTTGTGGGCGCTGGGTAGCCGTTGTGGGTGCCTGCCACGCCGTCCGCTGGCTGCAACCCGTTGGTCTGCCGCTGTGGTCCACCTCCTGGCACCGACTGCAACACACAATCGTTCGGTTATTACATTAATTTTTTTTTCTTTTTTTTTATGTGGCTGAAAAAGTAAAAAGAATTATTTAGCAACGCTGGCTTGCCAAGTAAAACGGTTTTCATTCCGAATGAGTATCTCAATCGCGACGTATTATACGTTTACCATTGCGGTAAAAGGTCAAAGTAAGTGACTAAACACTTGTAGGCATATTGTTGATCGACTGTAAATATCGAGCCTTGATTTATAGAACTGTGAAGGGCAGCGCTTTGAGCAGACGATGAATTATAAGGCCTCGTCTGGCTGTAATAAATGCTGACTCAGCTGTATATGCGACAAGTTCCTTCTTCAACGAAGGTTGAGTCATTTCGACGGCGCGAATTTCAAAATATTTTAAAGCTCGAATCGACCAAAAATAAAAAAAAAAAAATGAAAAAAATAAAAAATAAATAAATTACTCACTGGAGCAATAATAATGCACTATATGCTGACACATCCAGAGGGTAGATTTTTTTTCCACGCGTTAACAAAGTGTAAGTACTTGTTTGTAATAATAAGTAATTTAATATGATAAGGACAAAAAGCGTGGTTTGTTACTAATTTTTTTAGATCATGTTAATACCTGAATGATGTTCGATCCCCAAATAGTAGAAGGAAAATTTGAGTTGCGCGCCTGTCGTATGTACACACAAATTACGATTGTACCGAGCACAACTGTACATATGTAATTACGGGTCATGAAAAGAGACCCTGAGACCGTGCACATACGAGTATTGGGTTATGTTATTGTTCCTGTTAATATCACGTGCAAGTACCCGGAATAAAATCAGATTATATTTATAAAGCGTACAAAAACAGCCATTGGAGTAGCATTGTACCGTGTGGGGATCGTTAAGTTACGCGTAAAAAATATACACAATTTGATCGACTATTGACTTTTTTGGCACGCCCGGATTTGGTAAGACTTGTAATACTTATAAGAATAAATGTTGTGTAACGTTCAAGTCGTTTCATTTATATATAATTCAATTAGTTTTGCAATAAAAGTCAGAAAATGATGGTCTACACCTGTCAAGTATAAAAAATGATGTTATATCTTAGTTGTAAAAAGTAAATAAAATTGGAAAGAGTCAACGATCAACCAAAACGGAAAAAAGGTTCGTGTCAATATCACGAGTAAGTAAGTATACGGTTCTCGGGTGGTGTAAACACGCATTCTTCGAGATATTCGTGAAAATGTATGATTCACCGGTATAGGGAGCAAGTAAGTGGGTATTGTGTGCGTATCTATATACGCAGCGGTGAGAAGTATAAGTTAAGGCCCGACGAAGAAGAACTCGCGTAGCGTAAGTTCGTCATCCGATTCACTTTCCGTTTAACGCCTCGGCGTATAAAGAAGGTGGAGGAAAACGAGAGAGCGGGGGAGTCTAAGTAGGAAGGAAGTCTCGCAAGTTAAGGAAAGCTCTCCAAAGGACTCGAAACTCCTCGTATCCATCCCACTTTCGAAGTCATATTTATGTAGAGTTCGCGGCCCCACCGCCGCTTACATTACACAGGGGGACAAAAGAGAGAGAGAAAACAGCTGCCGACGAGGTTTAGTCAAACAAACCGCTAGAATATAAACAACACGTCACGAAGCCAAGGAATTTTCAACTTGTTTTTTTTTTTTTTTTTAATTGGTTATACACCCCTCGAAGTTTTATTAATTTCCTCCGATGCGCAAAGGGTCTTTTTTATCGTCTCCTCGAAGCGTGTTCAAGTAGAGTGTATATAAAGAGGGGGGAGGAGAGAGGAAAAAGTGGCCCGATTAAAGAAACCGAGAAGGAGCCGGCTAACTTTTCCTTCTTCCCCGCTCATCCTATAAATCGATTCCCAAAAGCTTGTACAGTCGCTAAATTCTCCGGAGAATAATTGAGAGAAGCCGAGGAATTAAGCGGAGGAGACAGTATGGGGGTGGGCGTTGAAAACTTTAAACTTAAGAACTCAAAGCCCTCCTTTCTCCATCCTCGCCGTGGAAAAGTTGTTCGAGAGAGAGGTGTTAAATAATACAGGCTTAAAATTCGCTCGACACGTGCACGAGCCTCGAACTTTGCGCCGGCTCCTCTGTATAAATTTATTCAGCCAATGCGGCAGCCCGAGCCGTGCAATTACGACAAATTTTTAATGGTCCCTGTCGTCGTCGTCGTCGCGTGGCTTTACTTTGAAAATTCATGCTCGCTGCTTATACATATATATATATTGCACTCGCCACGTTTTTACTTTTTTTTTTTTTACTCACATTTATAAGGAAAAATCAAAAATTGATCAACCATTGTGTTTCGTCTTGTGTTTCAGGTGAGGTGCTGGGATCGCTGTTGCCACACCGATAGGATCTGCTAAACGAGGTAAGAACTTTTTTCGGAGTAATATCATATGAAATTCATCAACCGATAGACAGTTTATGTACCATAATTATGCTGGAATATAATATACAAAGAGTAGCGTGTGCTCGAGAGTTATTTTTCACTCTCTATTTAAATACGCGTACTTACTATTTTTACCTTTCGTTCGAGTGATTTCTCGTACCTGCATATATATACGGACTTGGCTATTATTATTAAATGACTCGAATATCCAGCTAAATAATGTGCGATTATCGGACACTCGATCGCTGCAGCAAAAATATAAATAACAAGTAGCTCAAAGAATCACCGTATTGGCTGTGTAAATTGGTGGTATAAATATAAAAATTGATATTTAAAAATTAAAAAAAAAAAAAGCCAATACACCTCGAGAGCTCTTGAGAAATCAGGAGAGGGGAGCTCGCCGATTCTTTAATTATACGAAACGCCTTTTATATATATTATATATCGCTCGCACCACCTATACCGGCGAGAGAAAAGGGTTGCTCGGACGGATATGATAAAGCGTCCGCGCGCCGCTGCTGCTACCGCAACGGGGGCAGCCCATCCGTCATTTTTATCTCGCGGTTAATTATACTGATTATAACTGGCGCCTCTTCATTAATTATTTTAACGAATGGCCCTTCTTTCGCCCCCCCCCCCCCCACCCAACCTCTGAGCTACTGCCGTTGCGTATATGGTCTACCTTTTCTTTCTTTTTCCAAAAGGGGCACGGGTGTTGTTTTTTTACCCACCCTCCCTCCTGCCGTGATTATTTAATTAAAATACGAGCTCCGAGTTTTTGCCGTTGGCGCAGCCACATTTACTCAACTCCCCGACTCGGCGGTCAAAATTTAAAGACCCCGTGCCTCCGTGGAGAATGTGACGCGCGCCGCGAACACGTTTCCGAAGCTCGAGTGAAAAATCGCCCCGATCGGCGAAAACGAAACCAAGGAAGGGAGGGGCAAGCAACCATTTAACAACAAAAGTATAGCAGAGCAGCAGTAGTTCCTTAATTGAGTTAACTCACGGGGCGAAGGTCCGTCGGGGAGAAAGAGCCCGCCAGCAAGACATCAATCGCCGAGGGCTGGCCACAATGCCCGGCGGTTACTTTTCAAGCAACCCCCCTACCAGCCCTCGTAGAGTATAGTTGTGGCGAGATCTTTCGGCTCCCTCTTTTCCCGCGTCAGGCAGAGAAAGAAAACGAGCAATCGATGGAAATACCAGAGGACTTGCGAGGGGGGGGGGTGGGGGTGTTGATTTTTAACGAGAAATTCGCGCCCTATCGTTTCCACCATTGTGCCGGCTCTGAAATAATACATCACCCCTCGATAAGAGTCTGCGATAAACGCACGCTCTCGGTGTGTAAAGGAGCTCAACAAACTTCCACATACATACACGGTTTGTACGCGTCTAATGTATATCATGACGGGTCGTCGTTAAACGCGAGCAGCGGCAAACGATTCCGTTTGAGCGAAGTTGTAACCCCCGCATCGCGTGTCGATTCTCGGATCTTCCGTGTATACATATACATGGTTGTATGGGTATGGTACCCGAGCGCGGTATAGACGATGCCCTTTTCCGTGCAAGAATTAACACTCGCCAGGCAACGGGGTACATATTATATATACGTGTGCGCGCGCGTCGTTAGGCCGCTCGTTTTTCCAACGCTCGACCGCACGTGCGAGTCCAGTGCGCACCTACCTCCGAGTAGCCCGATACGATGTGGCCCTTCCACCCGCGCCCTTTGTCTCGGGACTTTGCGGGGCGAAAGAGCAGTCGAGCAATTTCTTTCGGTGCTCCCCCCACCTATACGTACGTATATATATGTATATGTGCTCTTGCTCGCTCGAAAAAAAAAAAAAAAAAGTTGTAAACGGGAAAAGTTTGCTCGAGCTCTCGCGTAATGGCACTTGGGCTGCTCTATCTCCCTCCCTCTGGCTCCTTTTTTTGTTTTCATTTGTCTTTAATAATTAAACGATAAAGGTAATCGGGCGAGGGTTCGGTAAACCCTGCCCGTGTGCCCCGGGGAGCAAACGAAAACTCGTTTGCGCGCTATCGCCCAAGATTTCGATAAACAATCCCAAACAATTGCAACGACAACGTGCACGTGCCACCCCAAACGCATCTCGTAGTAGGTATGTATAATATGTAATACATGTAGCTCACACGCGAATGCCATTAACACACATCATTTCTTGTCTATATATACCACATTGCGAGCTGTACCTAAATGAGCAAGATGTATGGGCACGAGAGATCGCAGGTCTGGCTGATGAAGCGGGGGGTGTGTGCGTGAGTGAGCGTCGTAAGGGGGCCTACGAAGCAAAACGTGCAGATCCTCATCATCTTGGGTGCTGTCTGTTGTGGCGAAACACGCGCGCGCTCGACCAACTTTTGCGCGGGGGAGGGTTTCCCCGGTTTTGAAATTTCATTTCGCACGCGTTACGAGGGTACAGCTTTTACCTAACGATACAATGATGAGAAAAATTCATTGTGGCCGTTGTTTGGTGATTTTAGGGTGATGTAGAATCGATAGAAGTGAAAAGCAAAAAAACAAAACAAAACCGAAAATAGAAAAAGACATGGGTCGAGTGAGCGAGGATGATATATTAAGCAGGCTAAACAAGTACTTCGGTTACAAAGCCCTGCGCCCGGGCCAATTGGCCATCATGCAAAAGGTCTTCGAGAGGAGGGACGTGCTCGTTTGCAAGGAATCCGGCTTCGGGAGGACCCTGTGCTATCAGCTGCCGGGACTCATGAGGGACGGCGTCGTCCTGGTCGTCTCGTCCATACGATCGCGCGTCGAGGAGAAGTGCACCGATCTGGCCGATTTCAACGTAAATTGCTTCCCTTTGACACTTCGCAATCCAAAGAGAAACGGCTCTGTGAAACCAAGTGTGTGTCGAATCGATTGAGTATCCGTTGCCCAACTTGTTTACACCGAGAGACCGGATTCTTGACTATAAACAATCTGGTCTCTATGTGTCAATTTTCTCAACAACTCTAAGCTACAGATTTCCTTATGTATGTCGAAAATCTAACGATAAAGTGTTGCTATGCTTTTTTTTTTACACAAGTAATTTGAATGAACACGCTTGGATTGACAGTAAAGCATACGAACCTCCCCCCGTTGAATTTGCTCATAAATCGGTGGGCATTTGATTTTTTGCAAAAACCTGTACCCGGGCGCACCGTGTGTTGTAGGTAAAGTGCGCCTACCTGAGCAGTAGCGTAAAGTCAAAGTCGTACAATGACGAGCAGGACCTGCGAAGTTTGCTGATGAAAAAGAACAAAATCCTCGACGATTTGCGCAACTTCGCGGCCACCGGGTTTAAATTCTTGTACGTGACGCACGAGTACTACGCCAACTCGAGCCGGCTCCAACAGATCGTCAAGGACATTTACAAGAAAAACCTCCTTCAGGCCGTCGTACTCGACGACGTGCACTGCACCGCGAATTTTCGCACCGTGTTTCGCAAGGACTACTCGATCTTGGGAAAACTACGGGACTCGTGTCCCAACGCCGCGTTCTTGTGCTTCGTCAAGCCCATCAGCGCCAACGGCATCGCCATCATTCGCGACACCCTCAACCTCAAGCAGCCCTTTGTGTAAGTATACATACATACATACATACATACATATATGTATACACGATCGATTTGCTTGGAAAAAAAAAAATTCTCCAATTTTTCCTCTTGCAGCCTGAACGAGCCATTGGTCAAGGAAAACATGTCGTACAAGGTGATGTACACCCCGGAAAAGTACTACTCGAGTCAACTGGTCGATTTCATAAAGGACACCTTCCCCGAGAAGACGGGCATAGTCTACTGCCGCAACCGGGACGACTGTCTCCTGGTCTGCGAGAGGCTCAAGGAAGCCAACGTCAGGAACCTCTACTACCACGCCCACCTGTCCGACGACGACAAGAACTGGCTTCACCAGTGGATCGGCTCCGAACAGGCACGTAACCATCAACCCCACGTGACAATGATAATATTTCACGAGACAGAACACACACACAGAATTCCACGCTTTCAGATAGTCGTTACTTGCGTGACGGGGTCCGAGGTGGACATGCACCTGCCGAGCGCGAGTTACGTCATCCACGCGACGCTACCCGCCAGCCTGGACGTGTACATGCAAGAGACGAGCAAAGTCGCGAGGAGCGCGGACAGCGTGTGCGTCCTGTTTTACAACACCGCTGACGCCAAGGCCAATCTCCAGCAGCTGGCTGAGACGTACCGCGAGAAGAGCAAGCGCGCGAGCCGCGAATCCAAAAGGACCTACCGCTCCGAGTTCCAGGAGCAAGCCAAACTAGTCACGGAGGCGGCCACCTACGCGGAGAACAGCTGCGCCTGTCGGCAGATATTTCTGCTCAGCCGGGGCTTGAGCGAGGACAACGTGGCGTCGACGCCGTGCGGGGTGTGCGACGTTTGCGAAGTCATGAAGGGCTCCCTGGTCGTCGACGTCGGCCACTGCCTCAGGAAGATACTCATGGCCGTGTGGGCGATCAACGTGCGCCAGAGCGGCTTCGAGAAGGACGGCGATGCTTTTTACGACGTGGACACCGACGATCTGGTCGATCTGCTTACGGGGAGCGCGAGGAAGCGCCTCGCGGCGTCCTTTCTGCCGAGCGAGTGGTTCTTCGCGTCGTTCAGCTCGTGGGACCGGGAGCTGTTGCAGAGGCTCGTCTTTTTGCTGCTGGGCAATAAGCTCGTGGCCCTGAATCACGCGTTTAGCGACAAGTTTGAGAGCAAGGCTCGGAACTTGGTCATTACGCCCAAGGGCCAGGAGTTTGTCAAGTCGACCACCGAGGTAATCCATGATTTGCAACGAGCAATGCGCGCGACGCTCTTTTTTTTTTTTTTTTATAATAAATAACGGCCAAAGTGTTGCTTCCCTTGTTTTTTCTTTTCTTCTTTTCTTTCAGTACAATATTCCATTCTCACGAAAAGACGTTGCCCTGACCAAGTGGCTGAGCGTGGAAAAAATCACGAGTCAGTACAAACGCGACCTAGAGAACGTCGTGTTGTATTACTCGCTGCACCAAGGAAAACACTTTTTCGATAACGTCTCTTTCGTTTGCGATCTCCTCGAGGATTGTCCAGGCTCGTGGGAGGATTATAAAACTATGAAATCTAAATACACGACGAGCGTCAAATGCCCCTTTGACGAAGACTTGTTTACCGTCTGCTTAATGTATTATCAAGTCATGAAAAGTAATTATTGTTACTAGCCGTGATTGTCGTGTACGGTTATTTCGCGTATCCTTATACAATTTCAATCGGTCGTTGTAGCCATTTTTATAGCCAAGCGAAATTATATACATATATTCTTTGAACCACGTATCATGTAAATATAACGTATCGCTGAAAACATGTGGTATTTTTTGTTTTTCAGAAATCATTAAAGTGAGCCATGGATCAAACGAAATCTCGAGAAGCCAACTCGAAGAGTCTCATTACAGGCTGTTTAGACGGCTTTAGCGACGTGGATTCCTACGAAAATTTGATGGAGAAACGATTCCGAAACATGAAAAAGGTACGTTTGGTTTAGAGAGATTTTCGTTTGTCAAATATAAAAAAAACATCAGCACGGTAAATTAAATTTCATCGCAGCCAACTTCCTTGGTCTCTGCTGTGGGTATCAACGTGCTGCGTTCCGTCGTCGCGTTGCACTCGACCCTTGGCCAATGCGTCATTGCAACGAGTACTCCGCTGGAAAAACAATGCCAATCCTACGATTTAAAGGGCTCGATGTGCGTGTCACCCTCGCCGCCTATGAACAGCTACCTGAACAACGCCCAGATCACGGGGTTCATTGATTCAAAACTGTTGACCCCAGATACAACTGCCGATGACAGAGAACTAGCTAACCAGTCCGGTGTTAAGAGACCTTGTGACGAAACGCAGGACGCAACAGCATCGGACAGCGGAGCGCACAAAAAATTAAAGTACCAATCGTTGCTCGACACGTATCACTTGAGAAACAATACTCAGAATGTCGACAGATAAAAAGATTCATCCGAGATGACGCGTTTAAAGCGGCAAATGTTTATTTCTTTTCTTTTCTTTTTTAACGTTGTTGATAGTAATGTCGATTTTTATAGCAAGTTTAAAAAACGAAAGCGCAGTTGATTTAGGGATATTTCTTTTGTAACGCATAACAATCCTTTTGAAAAACGCTTTCCTTACATTTTTTTTTCAATTTTGTAATTTTCCGGCTTCAGTGATAAAATATCATTGGAACAATGATGCAAACTCAACATGTTTTATTGCTTCGACAATAAATCTGTTTGAACATCAAAATGCAATACTAATTTTCATTCCCGTGATTTAAGTTTGAAATAACCATTTGTACTTAAAAAATACTTGTTCACCCATCGTCGCGTTAAAAACAAATAAAATCCGAGCATTACGTCTCGAAATGCGAAAAACAATTGCCGACGTTTCAGCGTAGTAGAGAACACCCCGACGCAGAGGCTCCCCGTGGCTGCTCTTCTGTACGGCACGATGTAATTATGAGCAGCAGTGGGTGCCGGCCCATGCGTGTAAAACCGCATTTTGCCCGCTCTTTCCCCCCCCTTTTTTTTCCCTGTGTGAGAAGGACGTGCGCGCGCGTGTGTAAAAATAAACCAAGCTTTTTTTTTCTTTCTTTCTTCCTCCTACCTTTCAACTGCTGTTCTCCTCTTTGCGTATGTATGTTTTTCTTTTTGTTCCTTTTAACTTGGTAATGGACTAAAAGAATTAATGCGTTTTTCCACCCCCTATCTTTCTCCCTCCGCTTTTTTTTTTTTTTTTTTTTTCGGCAAATAACGCGATTACAAAATTGTTTTTAATACTATGGCATTATTCCGCGCAAGTACTCGCAAAGTTGTCCCATGCATACACAAATTACTCGAGTTACAAGCCGATAACCGAGAAGCACCGGCTTCACCTTCGAAAGCCCCCCCCCCCCATTGATCCCCCGGTACATCGGCGCCTCCTCCGCGGCATTACCATATTATCGCGTCCCCCTTACCCCCCGTCGCATCGCGGATTCTTGTTTTAAAGACACTCCACCTTATACATAATATCGCCGTGCTATCTCTCCTCGAAGGGGACTTTAAGGCTCTCGTCTTGTCCCCCCAGGGTGTGCTACATGCCGCTGCGACGGGGCCAAAAAAAGCAAGAAAAGCATCTATGATATCTCTCGGGATAGTTTTAATGAAAAAAAAAAAAAAGTTTTTACGGTCACTAATTTTTTGTTTTGTTTTTGGAACCATGCATGTAGGCATTATATTGTATCATAAAGAGAGCCTACTATTATTTTTCCACTTGTTACAAACGCGTAGGTATTCCCGGTCACTCGAGGGTGGAGGCGAGTCGGCTATTGACAAAATTGATTGGTTCCGTGTCCAGCCCTTGTAAGATCCCTCCTCTCAAAGACAACACGTGTTTGGGATGGAGGAGGCCGTATTATTGGGGATATGGGTGTTTTTGCCGATACGAATGCACGTAGCCATCATCATTTGCTCCAAAGAAAGCACGCGCTTAATGGAGCGCTAATGTACTAATCAGTGGAAGCATCTTTGTAAAAATACATGTAATCTGCTCGTGGAATTTCCTTCGCTTCATCGACAACGTACAGAAACTTGTCGATTCGATCGGACAACGGCCGAAGATAAGGAGATGGCGCAATCGAGGGAAAAGCAGCTCCGCGGTTTTTTTTTCAAGAGGCTAATAAATAGATTTTCGTTCGCGCAACTTCTGATTCACCGTCGCTCGCTCGTAATTTCCCCGATTCGATTCCGAGAGATGGAAGGGTCGAGGAGAAGGAAGGAACCAACCCGATTTTTGTCAACTCCGACTTGCGAGGGTAAGCTTTTTTTTTTTTGCTCAAAAATATACATGTAGTATACCAATAAATAATAAAAAGCGACGGATAAAAATTACTTATTTGACAGGGTTCCCTCGCGAGAAGAGACAACAGAGAGGAAGGGGAGCTGCGAGTCAAAACGAGAGAAGGGCACGTCAAGCTGGAGAGGTATCCGTCAAGCTTAGAGGGAGTAATAGATGCCCCGGCGACATTAGCATGCCGGCGCGCGATCATTGGCATTACCGCGTCGTCCCGATGTCTCTCTTGGCTCTATACAAAACGAGCGAGTCATTTATAATAGCGAAGCGAGAAAGGACGGGATTACGGGGACTTACGTTTTTGAAAGAGAAGGAAAAAAAACGGCTCCTTCGCGCTCGGTTGACGTTCACCTTCCGGGCGGCATTTCATTGGCCACGCTCGAGCTTTTGCTACACCTCGACAACAATGTACAATCGACCGATATTAATCGAGCCAAGGCGAAACTCTCCACTTACACAATTGCATGTATCTATACACAAGGACACACTGCAGATGGAGCGTAGCCCCCCCCCGTATATAAAGTACATATATAGCAGTAGCAGCCATGGCTCTTGCTTTCCCTTGCCAACGTATAAGGTACTTATAACTTCTGTTATAACATCATCAGGGTGTACATGGGCACATATTATACATGCTACCACGACGAACGCGTGGGATGCATTTGCATAAGTACGGTGCGTACACGGTATACTGCACGAGGGAGTGGGTGGTGATGTAGATATCATCGTCTCGGCGCTTCGTGTACCCCCAAGTAACCCCGGGATACTTTGCCGTTCACCTTTTCGTTTGGGCGAATCGAGCGAACCGATAAATATTGTTGAATCCAAAGGGTCCATCGTTACTGCTCTTTTGTTACCCAACAAATCGTAGTTAAAAAATTTCGGTACTTATCCATTCGTTAGCACGTGTCGCACATCACCCCGACGAGCGTATAATATAATATTATATATACACGCAAAGGCGCAACACTCGGCAAGAAAGTCATACGTGCACGCGTACATATACATCAGCCGTCGGTGGTCCGCCGCAAAGGCAATCCCGGGTGCAGGTGTATATTTATATACATGAATATATACCATCGCGTAAGGCCGCCAGATTAATCCGGCCGGTTCGTGAATTAGGTATAAGGCACACGAGCCCCTGCCGATTTACGGCTCGCAACCCCCGCGCACGTCATAGGTAACACGTAACGCAAACTCGACGCGTGTATTTTTTTATTTTTTTTTGTTTTTACTTTTCATCGGTGCCAAGCCGCTCCGGGCGATGACTGTAGGGATCGAAATTTACCGGAGCGACGCGCATCGTAGACATACGCTCGAGATATACTTTGATCCTGCCGGAGCAGCTGTTCGGAGGCGGTCCATCGGCGGAGCCAGGAAAGTCTTGCTAAGCCCCCCCCCCCCACCTCCTTGAAGCTGTCCAAGGTGTGCCACCGGGCCTAAGAAGCATCAGCCACTCGACGGATCGTTAAGGCATGCGACAGCCAAGTACACGTATACACACGCATATAGTCTTTGGCGGTGAGCTTAATTAATAAGGACACGGCGATATATATATATATATAGGCGCGTTCTCTTTCTCTCGGCTTGGCTTCCCTCCGTACACTTGCACCCTTTCCTCTCCCTCTGTTTCAAGGGAACGGTGTACTTTCTACCCCCCCCCCTGGGGAGTCCTTTGTTGTCAGGAAGGAAGGGCCGAGAGCTGGCACTTTAACCCGCCTTGAGGGCCTTGCTTCGCGCAAGGAGTCTCTCTCTCACTTCGTGCAGCGGCCTTCGGTGTGTATACGTATATATACTTGATCTCTCGAGAACTCCATCTATCTTTATCGCCCGTCGTAATCTCGGTGGCGGTGTGTGTTTGTGTGCGAGCGGTGGTGTCTATGCTCCTTACGTTGCATTCTATATGGGCGAGCAAGAGCCGGACGAGGTGAGATAGCGCAGTGATATTTGCAAATCACGGGCAGGGGGAAGCTCTCGATTACGGCGACAGATTTGATAGGGAGTTTTGGGTTTGTTTCGGGGAGAAAGTGAGGATCGGCACCGCGACGAATGTGGGGTTTTTTTTTTTTTCTATCGTGTTGGGTTTCGTGGCAGGATCATTGGATGTGAATTTTCTTCACTTTAGTGAACGATTATAAATTTGTTTGGTTCTCGAAATACGTATGTTATCTACTACATTTAGTATATGTAGGTCATATTTAAACAATAATTGAACATTTTTTTTTTTTTTTTTTTCATTCCTTTTGCAATGCATTTTTTTGTGTTTTCATTCATTCGTTTTGAAATGTAGTTGAGAAAAAAACAAAAAAAACAAAAAAGCACTTTAAATAAACATTCAATTTTGTTGTTTAAATAACCGTACCTGTGGCTGAATTTGCGTCACCTGTCGTTTTATGTGCGCCAACGTTGCAGTAGGCGGCGGGTGCAGGGCCATGTTGGCAAACACCAGCCGCTCCTCGTAATCGTACTCGCAGAGTATCTTGTTCTCGCACAGGTAGAAACGATCGCCCACGCAAAATCTGCAAAAAAAAAAAGCCATAGAATCAAGAGCTCAATAACATGGAGAGATAATTCATTTCTTCGAGGATATATATATATAAAAAGGATCCCATTTGGTAATACTTTAAACCCTCTCGCCTCGCTCGAAAAGTGAAAGCCAAGGGAGAGCCTATATCTGTACATTATACACCCAACACCCAAACAAAGTGTAAGTATATATACGGAGGAGGATGATGAAGAAGAAGAAGAAGAAGAAAAGGGGCCGGAGGTGGCAAAGCGTGCTAATTCCGCTTAAGAGCGCTCTTTCCGTTTTGGTCCATCGCCCTCCGTCGACGCCGCCCGTCGCCTCGCCATGGCAGGGAAATTGCGAGAAAATAAAAACACACAAGTCCCTCCCCCTCCTCCTCCTCCCCGCGTATACTTCCTGTTGCTCGCTCGCCGGGAAAATCTTGGGGGGGATCTTAGGATGCAAATACAGCTGCTGCCCCCCCCCCCTTCCATACCTATATATACTTACTGCCTACTTGGCAGGACGAAAGAGAGAGAGAGAGAATATTGGCACTCGCTTGTTTTCGAGCTTAATGAGCTTGCCATAATTTCCCGCCTCTAATTAAGGATTATTGCCGGCGTGCCTTTTTAGCTCCTCTCCTCTACTGGTTTCACCGAAGGAGAGCTTGATTAAAATTACTCGAAATTGCTTGCACTTCCTGGCCGAAAGGGAAAAAAAAAAGGGCTCAATGTTTTACGACATATGGACACCTAAACTGCTCCCTTTCTCTGATTCTCACTATGTACATAGGTACCGGGAGATTGTTAATTTACAAATTGTTCATCGTTGCGATTTTTTTTTTTTTTTTTTTTTTTTTTTTTTTTTATACGACGTTTTGATGTATCCGCAAGGGTACACATAGGGGTACATAGAAAGTGCCGAATCGGCGCTGTATTCAAAATAAAGTACGAGCTCGGGTGTATTATATATTGTGTAGCGGAGCCTCGTCGCGACGTTCATACGTGCCCGGATTACATCAGGGGATATCATCTGGAGGCTGTTTTATTTTTTTATATACCCCCGGCATCCGCCGTTGCGGTGATGCCCTCCCTGTTCTCGCACCCAAAGGATTTTATTGTAAATTTAGAGGAGTCTGTTTTGCGCCGATTTAACTCTCGCTTTAAAGAACGACATCTTGGATTTATAAAAAAAAAAGTTTACCACCAGCAATTCGTGACGAGTATATCGCGGGAGGGAAAAAAATGGACGAGTTCGACACACGAATTTGACATAACTCGAGGTGTCCTCGAAATTCGAGTCATGCGCCGGGAGCATCAGTCTTGCGGTTCCTCCGTAACGAGCTCCGTTTTTACATGCGACCCTCCCCCTGTCCGAGCCATTCGTCTTGCGAATGAGTTTTTAAAAAGCTCGTCCTCTTATACTTCTCGCCCCACCCGACCATACGCGCAACGATCCACCTCGTTCTCTTTCAAAAAGTACATATACAATACACCAAAAAGTCCATGCATTGCCTTCATAGCCGTTGTATATACATCAGCGGGGTATATGATGCGCTCGACTTGGGCGCTGAATAATAAAAGTCGCGTCCAAAAGAGATCCGCGAAAAAATCCCCCGCGCCCATTGCGTATTCAGCTGGCGCCGCCGCGCGTGTTTGGCCCTTTTTTTTTTTCTTTCTTTCGGCACATCTCGATTTCGCGCGTGCACTCGCGGTGTTCCTTATTTTTCCCTACCCCCGGCTCGGGGATTCCCCGAGTGCTCTATTCCGGCGCTTATGCTAATGCGGACGTGATTTTTTTTCAGCACCTCGCCACCTGCGCCGGTGATGCCGTAAACATTTACGGGCCCCTCCATCCGCTCGCGGTGCTCAAATCCTCCGGCTTGGGTTACCTTTTTTTTTTCTTTTTTTTTTTTCCTTCTTTTTTTTTGTTCCTGCGCGCGTGGTCAAGAATCCTCCGATCTCCCGCACTTTCAATAATACCTGTGTACCCGGGAGAGCTGACGTCCGCATCAGAGTTTCGGAAAAATAATAAAACTGCGAGCCGCTCGAGCGCCTACAAGTATACGTATCTTTTTTTTTTCCTCAAGATATGAGATATTTTTTGCAACTAGCGCGCAATCTGCGTGTATGGTGGTGCATGAAAAAGAAAAAAAGGTAAAAGAGGGAACATTGGGGTGATGCTCGTTACGCGGCGTGATAATGCGCACCTCTTCCGTGTACGTACAAATGCACGAGTCGCTATCGGGGGCCCATTATACCTCGACCGAAATCATAAGGCCATTACGCGGGACGAAATACGCTCCACCCATTCGTACGACACCCCCCCCCCGCGTGCTCTTTTACGCCCTTCGATCCCATACGTAGCGAGAGATCGATATTTCTCTCTGGTGGCTGCTTCTTCTTCTGGCTCCGGAGGTTGGTACTTATCGTTGCCAGTTACGAGGGCACATTGGGTTTTACGGGCGCCGGTGGCCTTTTTTTTCCTTTCCCTTTGGCCACGGGGGAGAGGTGCAGGGCTCCTTTTCTCCCTTTTGCGCTGTCGCGCTCGTTTATACGCGTGTTACGCGCAGCTTTAAATTACGTATTTTTGCTTTGTTTGGATGAAAACTGCAGCTTCCTTGGGTCCTCTCGTCAAGCGTCAGCCGAAATTCCTCGTAGACACGCCTGCAATTTTCAGGGCAACTCTCGCGGCCGTGTTTTGCGGAGGTTTAACGTCATTTTCCCCGCGTCGGGTGAACATATGGGCGAACCTCTCAACATGCAACGATTACTCACCGAGGCAGTGCCTTTTTTCCCCACCTCTGTTTGATATCCCAAGGTGAGCTGTTGTGCACACAAAGAGACTTTTGTTCAAGTGATCTCAAAAATACCCCCGAGTACTTGTTTTGGATTTTAACTGAATTCGTTTAGTTGATTTACATTTGATTCTGCAAACATTTACTTTTTCTGTTTTTTTTTTTTTTTTTTTTAACTGTCACAATGTTGGAAATATTGTGTAATTTACAAAAACTACACATACGGAATGTCAAAGTAACTTGAATATCGTGTATCATCTTGCGTACAATAATATTTGTCAACACAATAAATTGGGTGACAAAAATTCATTCTCAAAATTACATAAATTCTGGAATCTTTTCATTTCAAATAATATTACGAAATGCACTAAATGAGAGTATGGTGATGGTTAGCATAGAGCCGAAGTGTATCCTATAGGTACTTTTAGCAAGACATTTTTGTGTCAACTGTAACCTATACTCACTCAAAGGCCGTTCAATTTTAAACGGAATTTTTCCGAATGGATTTCAAACAGTTCACTTGAGAAAAATTTGAGAAACCTCGTACCTCGAGGGTAAAAAATTGATCTTCCAAAGAAACGCACCGGCATGTTATTTCCTTCAATTGTATAAAATTACAGAGAGAAAGTCGTACGCCTGAGTACTTATATCAGCAGTATAGTAGAGTTTGGCCGGATCAAGTTGCCGCCTAATTTAGCATTTAACCGGGCGACGGAGGATTCTTATACGTATACATACACGCACAAAGGGCAGGAAGGGGGAAGCGACGCATGGAGAACGAGAGACAGCGTGTCCTTTGAGTCTACCCGTCACTCCCGCGATATACTCCCGCGCGCACTCAATTTGCATTCTCCCTCTTTTCCCGAAGTAAGTATTACAAGGCAGAGATAACGCCACTCGCTCCTCATGTTTGTCACTCGCTGGAAGGGAGGGCAGAGGGAGGCCGTGACTGCGCTTGACTCTAACGCGTTTAGCGGATAGACTCGAAGCCCTAATCAGATCTTCCACGGTAGCGCCGGGATACAAGGAAGACGGATAAGCGGAAGGGGGCGGAGGATGACGCTAAGTGTGGAGTTAATGGAGTCAAGACGTCGCGTCGCTCCTTCTCGTCTATATATGTAATTATATAGACAGTAGCCGTGGAGTTTGCGTTGTTTCATCATTTATGCCTATACACACCCACCGGCTGTGTACGTATATGTATACACGCGATGCTTCGAACCCCCGCTGTGCAAACTCGAGGTTTCCAGTCTTTGATTTCCAGCCGCATGATTGATGCGCCACGTACATATTATACGCGTGTACGGTTACGTTATTCATGTACTCGACTTTTGTTATTTTTTTATTTTTTTTTTTTCCTTACACCAAAAAAAAATAGCAATCAACGGCACGCGCGTATGGCTGAAAATCGACCCGGAGGACAAATTGACGCGTGCAGGTATGGAGACGTCGTGCACCCGCGCATTAACTTATTAACGAGCCACCGTCGCGCAAACCTGCAGGAATATATATATGTATTCAGGCGCACACGAGCCCGACGCAAGGGAATCGGTAAACACTTGACGTGCTCCACGCAAATTACATATGCACGCGCAAACGAGTCCGCGATGGAAACTAATACATATAAGTACGCTCGGAGGAGAAAAAATCCTTCGGCGCTCGATCGGATCGGACGTATCAGCTATTCACCCCTCATCCGTGGCCGTCAGTATAGTACAGGTGCACGCATATACGTATAAGGAATGCGGGTGCATCGAGGGGAAACTCTGATATGATAACCGCGCGTTCCAAAGATAGGGGGGAAGCCGATAAAAGAGTGGCGCCTCGTGAAATCTGTCTTGTGCTCCAGAGGAGTAGCTGTCACGGGGCGACCGGTATATCTCGGGAGGGAGAACGTCTCGGGGACGTATAGTATTATCGTCGCGCTCATTGTCAGGGCGAGCCGTGCATGGAGGGGGGGGGGGTCCTGTCTCGAATATCGTCATCGGACGCTTTGTTTCGATAATGGCTGGTTAGCCCCCTCCCTCTGGCTCTTGTTAATTACTTGGGAGAGACGCTGCTCGTGCATACCCGCGCGCGAAAGCTAATTCGATCAAGAGCCAAGTCTAGCGGCGTGTAAGGAGAGAAGACGTGCCTCTGACGCGAGCCGTGCCGATTTCTACGCTCCCCTCTGGTCCTTTTCCTTACTCGAGTGCCAGCTATACATACAGGGCGTATATTGGTATGTCTGTGACGCGCGCTTGTCAGATATAAATGGGGGATGTACACCCGTCTATCGGGTGACGCGCCTCTTCGAGTCTCGTGCTTCTCTACCGGTCGTGCAATATTTACCGCTGCTTGTGAGTATTTCGGCGCGTTTGAATCGATGACTCGCGCAACGCGGTTTTTCACTCCAAGTACCTTAAACTACTGCTTTGCGAGAAAAAACAAACAAGTTGTCCGTTTGCACCCGTGCGAAGGAATACCGATTTTCAAAGCTGTATTCGAATTGACGACGTAGATCGGGTAAACGATTTCTCGCGCTTTCCCCCCAACACGGCGGAAAAATAAGAGGAAAAAATTACCAAAGCAAGCAGAGAGAGAGAAAAAAAGAAACGAGGGAAAAAACCAGCGAGTCCGCGAAGGAAAGCATCGGCAAGCCGTGGATGACGAGCCACCGCGTCAAAGATTATTTCCGCCAATAAAGTGGAAGAGCTCCCCGAGAGAAATGGGCTTGGGCAATAAATCCCGGGGGGAGAGAGAGAGTCGCCCGAACGGAGATGAGACGCGGCCGACTTTCCCGTGGAGTTCTTACGGCAGTACATATATATATATGTACACATCGTCTGTTTCATTTGTGATGTACTTTCCCCCCCCCCTACAAAATAAAAAATTGAAATCTGCACGAGTGTGCGCGCAAACTTGAAACTTTCAAGCGCACACATACACTTGACGTAGAGGCGAGAGCCATAATCAATTGTCATCTAGATTTCACGTGTAGCCGATGGTCATCCGCAAAAGCACACCCAAACTCGAGTTCAAGAGGATATATACAGTTTCTCCCAAGTCTAACGGCGCGTTAACGGCCCCGTATCTCTCGGGCTCGATAATTCGGGGCAGCCGAGAGAGGAGGAACCAACTCGAGCTAAGCCCGCGCCCTAATCCCCAAAACTGAAGGTACGACGGGGGGGAGGGGGGGGGGCGATACGCGCGTCGCCGGCGGCTACTAACTAGCTCATCCTCTCCTCGGTCCGACGGCCGAACAAACTACTCCTATAACTGCGCAACACACAATAGCCCCCTGCCGCTACCAGAGAGGACGGGAGAAAAAGGGGGCTTGAAGGAACGGGGTGTGTGTATATACCTTACATATATATACATATACACGGGGGTTGGGGGGGATTAAGTATGACTTAGGAGTTAAGTTTCCCGTCATTAGCTCCTCCTCCTGGCCCGGTCAAGAGAGCCGGTCGGGCCAACTTACTTATTAGAAGTAGAGAAACGGGAGCTATGTTACGCAGCTGCCGCGGGAGAGATAAGTTTGGGTTCGCTCGGGCCGGGGATGATGATTTACACGGCTCTCCTTGGCCGTCTTCCGTATACACCATACAACGCATATACCCCTCTATGTTGTGGATATAATATCAAGCTGTATAAGTATACTCTATGTGTCCGACCTTGCATCACTGATGGTGACACTCTTTTAAGGGTAATTTTATTCCCTGGTCGCGTGTTTCTCTCCCTATTTGTTCATCCGATAGTAGATAGTACAGCAACGTTGTTCATTGGGCCTTTTCCCCCTAAAGTTTCTTATTAAACAAAAATCCTATGCGCCACGAGCCCGCGGTATCCGAGACTCTGGGGATTCGTGGAAAGCGCATACCTACATGTATATAGATTCGACGAGAAAGTCCGGGCAAGTTTCCTGCAGGTGGCCTGCGGAGCGTGGCAGCCGTAGTAGTGTCGAGCCCGGGAACCTTGTTGGACTTCCCCAACTTTCCGTTTGCGTAATAATATCACGTGGCTCGCTCCTCCCCTATGTAAGACGACGTTTCCCTGCACCTCCTTTTGGACTCTGGACCGCGAGAGATTAGAATTATTTTAACGAGGATTTACGCCGCAGAGCCAGTCGCTCGAATTGCCCCTTCCCCCGGTGTGGTCTCCTCTCGAAGACGGTGCAGGGGACGTTTACTCTTACACGGCGTGATTATCACTCGCTCATACAGAAATCGTACGTGCGAGTTTTGCGTTTTATTGAGTTGACAAGCGGTTGTTCGGTCTCACCCTTTCCTACATAGAAACAGGGTGTTTTCAATCGAAACGGTTTTTTTCCGTGCGGTTTCCTGTTTTTTTTTTTTTTTGTTCGATTAAGGATTTATTTGTGATTGTATAGGTGGTGGAAAAAGAAAGAAATGAGTGATGGTAGCGCTGTTGTATACACGATACGAGAGATCGGCCGATTTCCATAAACGTACAAAAGTAGCTGTGCGTACGGGTGCAAAGAGAGACGGGGGTGACCCTTTTCGTTGAAGGGGTTATACATATTCCACGTCGTGAAGAGAAAGTGAGGAGCGAGCAAAGTCTGCAATTACGGGGCTTATCGATATAATACCGGCGGGCCGGTTTCTCATTTAGTCATTTGATACAGGGGCACCCCTGCCCGTTCCCTCGCTCGCCAAATTTCGCGGTGGATACGTGTGTTTCCCTCCCTCTTCGAAAAACGTGAAAGTTTTTGACAACTGTACAAAAGTATCAACAAAACGTTACACCTGTATGTATTATTTTACACTCGCCGAGCACGCATGAAAACAAACTTCGCGGCAGACATATAAGTTAAAAAGTTTTTGATTGAAAAGCGAATGATTACAGCGAGTCGTTAATAATAATTACACACATACACACGAATAACATACGTTATTTTTTTTTTTTCTCAAATCGGTTACATAACGCCTGCCAGAATATCATTCAATCCGTGCTTACGTTGACGAATTTAATCTTTTTACTGTACGAATGTACAAGTTCATTTGTCATTCTGTACTTGAGTATGCGAATTAAAAAAAAAAAAAAATACACCCCGTCCGAGCATGAAATGTAAAATATAGTTTGTCAACGAATGCTATTATTTAAAATACAATATTTTAAATTGTCACATTTGATTTTGCACTGTAGCATTCAACTGTGCGCTCATCCTCCAAAAAAGCTTTGATGACGGACAGCCTGCAATTCTAGGCCTAGTCTTCTTGTCGTTGGGGCCTCATCTCTGCCGAGTCTCCTCCTTTCGCTAGATAGACTTTACGTCGAAATGTTTTGTCACATACTGTGCAGCTGAAGGGGTCTCCTCGTGTCTCGCAAGGTTGTAGTTGTTGATGAATCTTTTCGAACATCCGCAGCAGCTGAAGGGCCGCTCGCCGTTGTGATTACTCTCGTGCAACGCCAAAGAGTACTTGGTAGCAGTGCTTTGAATCATTAATTTTTTTTCATTATTTGCACGTCTCGAAGCAACAGCTTTGAAATGGATAACGGCTTACAGGAATGATGTTAACCTCAAAAACGGCTTGTTGATTCACGTACAATATATAATTAAAAAACAAATTTTTCATAATGCAGAAAAATTAACTTTTTTTTCTTCAATATACTATATTCTTGACTGTCAGACAATTGTAGGAAGATAGCATTAAAAAAAAAAATAAAAAAAACCCTACGGAGGTATACAAACGCTCAAAGACAAATGTTGCAAGCCATAGCGGAGCTTAATCAAGCGCTGGGTCTTCGGTTCGTAGATTAGCTCGCGGGCGCGGGCGCATATAATTCAAAGTTTTGGTGCCGCGGCTGGGCCAACCAATCTAATTACCGCATCTTGTACCGGAAGTTGTAGAGCTGTTGGGAAAACTCTATACCTAGTGTATGTTGTCTCGTCTTGCCTTGTAGCCTCTATTATCTTCCGCCTCCACTTGCACCAACGACAAACATGTTTTGTTGATCAATGAGGCTTCAGAGTTTGGTTCTTTTGTACACCACCAACTCTCGTATGTTCGAATTTTCCAGCCACTCTGCCAATGAGTATATCGAATGCTATCGGGGAAAGACCAAAATGAACGTTTTCCATTCATGCCAAGTAAAAAGACGCTTCCTTGTCAAGTCTCTGACCGAATCAACCCCAAGCTCTAATATACATATATATGTATAAGGTAACGGACACAGACTTGTCTTATGGGCACTTTGGTAGAGAGTTTGTTTCATTTGAAACAGGTAACTCTGGACAACTGCTTCGCCCATACTCTCCGATACCACCATGGAAGACAGCTCCCCAGCAGTGAGACAGTCGAGGTAATGATCAAGAGTATCCTTTTCGTACAATACATATAAGCTCGTGCTCCGCACTAAAACTCCAATTTTCGCGTCCAACCGAGCTGTAACTGTGTTCCCGTCACGCGGAGACGAAAGTACTTAAGTGCGCGAGAGCTCCCCTCGGCACGCCTGTCGCGCGCGGCCTAACGAAGTAAAGAATAACTCTCCCTTATCTCTCTCTAAGTGGAAGAAAATGCAGCCAGGGCGCTCGAGCGTGCAGCACCCGGTATATACATGTATACTCACTCCGGTGATGGGGGGGGGGGGGTGGTGCGAAAGTTGAAATTGATGCACTGGACTGCGACGTCGACTGTCGAGGGGCCACTTTGGCTGCTTCGGAAAGTTTGAGGGACGTCTCTCTTTTCTTTTCCTCAACTGCTCGGCTGGGTATACGTATACATACATACACCTACCTTGTAAGTGTATTTGACTGCTGCTGGTGCAGGGAGATCGGCTTTCAAGGGTGTACATTAATTGGTGCCGGAGGAGAACAAAGTTGGGAATCCCGTTGGCACGTGCTACGGCTCCTTCTATACCAGGGGCCACGGGGTGTTGGATATGGCTCGTTTTCCAGTTGTCTTTAAGTAATCCCGAATTTTTCTTTTCTTTTTGCCGCCGATGTTCATAATCGTCGGGGCAACGTTTTTTTATTATCAGTACTTTTCGCTTTAGTTTCGCCGAAGAAGGAGGAGGGAGAAAGACGGGCGTTTTTATTTAAACACCAGAAGTGGGTAAACACGGCAGTCGAGTAAAGACAGACGCGCCAAGGGAGAAAGAAAGGTGGAGGGGAGGAGAAAAAAAAACGCACCCCCATACAGGTATATCGTACACGATGCATGATAACACTACTGGTGGGAAAAGTATAGCTCGAGGAGGGCCGGACTTCTCGTGACACAGCCACTTTTTGTCGTGCGAACGAGCGAGAGAATATAAGAAGATAAAGCCGAGCTGCAAGTGCCATCCACACCCCCCCCCCCAACTCTCTCTCTCTCTTGTGCTGCTAGTCGTAAGGCGGCGGGGGTGGGCTCGAGTCGTTACGCCGGTCCCTCGTTAAGGAAAACAACCAAGTCGTTTTCGAGTTTTGCACAGCTCATCACGGAAAAAGAAGAAGAAAGGAGGGTGTGCGCTCGGAGATGCCCAAGGGCTACCTACTATTCTTTACCCTCTCTCTCTCTCTCGACGTTTCGATCCGAGCTCCCAGGGGTGGAATGGCTCATTCCGCGACGGCACGGCCACTTATCCGCGTTTATATACGTTTGCGTGTGTAAATATATATATATATGTGCGAGCTCGTAGATAACCATAGATTAATGGCCGTATACCGGGGCGAGCGAGAGACAGAAGAATATGTGTGTATCTCGTGACTCGCGGCGTCTTGGCTCTTTTTCCCTCTCACTCGCGATCTGCCGCTTGATTTATCGCTTATTGAGAATTATGGTGGCTGCCGCACGGATTCCTCCTCCAGCGAGAGATTAACCCCCTTTCGGGTGTCGTCCTTAGCAGCAGCCGAGTCGAGGACTCTTCTTCATTTCGTCCTTTAGACGCCTCGATTGCCGATAAATTTACTGCCGTATATAAACGGCTCGGGGATACCGGTATCGTTGGCGATGATGATAGCTAGACGCTCGATGAAGACGAAGCGTCCGAGGGGTGTTTTTTGATCTCGGGGCACATACAGGGGGGAGGAAAGAGATGCTCGCACAAGTGCTGCGTCAGATAACGAGGCGTCGCCCCCGGGCCCTCATATTTTGCTGCTGCCCGAAACATATATTTACGATGAAACACCTTTCGTATCGTGTACATGGTTCTTGATGGTTCGACTCGCAAACAAAAGCATACAACTGTGGTACTTGTTTATTTCACAGTGCAAGGCTCATTATAATTTTGTGGGGTGTGCCTTTCACCGATTGACCACAGCTTTAAACCCCCCCCCCCTGAAAAAACAAAAAAAAAAAAAAAGGTAAATGTTAACGACGCATAATTCGGCGTTAACCCTAAAATCCATAACTCTCGGGCCGCATTATCGCACCTGCGTTTAATGGCCAGGAAATTTTTTTTTTTTCCCTCCCTCTCGCAAATCCCGCGTGCGTATTGCACACGCATCGGCGACACACGGGAGCGCAGCTTACAAACTGCGACCGATAAATTGGCGTTTTATGATTCCTCGCAACCCATGCGCCCCGAAATTATAATTCCGCGGCACGTGTATACACACCGGCCGGCTGTTGGTCGCGCAATTTCGTCCCATATACGCGTGATGGTACCTCGACTCGAAAATTACAAATTTCGCTGCATAATATAACGCATCGCGGAGGGGGAGGATAACCATTACATCAAACCAAACGAACATCCCTCGCCCCATTGTTTTCCCTTCCCTTTTAGCGTAACCGTGAATAATATTATTGTTTACGCCTACAATCACACATGCGTGCATATATGTTTACATGAAAGAAAAAAAAAAAAAAAATAGAAAATCATCCCGCAGATCCGCGGTAATCCCAACCACCCGTGTGGTACACCCCACAATAACTCAGGCATTACGCTTCACCCAGAATCGTCTCTCTTTCGCACTCCCGGGCGTAACGGAAAGCAGGGGGTGTGGGTGGGTGGTGGAGCTTACGCGATTGTTTATCGGCAAAAATTAACGCTCGATTCGCCCGCCTGCATCGTCGTCAGCTTACAAGGTATCCACGGTGTAGAGGGGGGTGCGGGTAATTATTATTTTATCGACGTCGGGGTCCCTCTATTTACGACCGCCGCGTGTGCACACAGCGCGAGAAGGGCTGGCCGCGCTGTTATGCGGTTTACGCTGTAAAAAAGGAAAATGAAAGAGGCCAGGGGCTGGTGGTCAGGCGTATCGTCCGCGGACCGGGTGCGCGTAACGGCCCATCTTCCGTTCCATCGTTCTATTTGCGCTTGGCTTGAGGAAAATAACAAAAAAACATAACGATGGACCTCTTCGACGAAAACTCTAGATACATACACATTGGTATCCTCTGTCGAGTCGCACGTACATAAATGTACATATAAATGACGACGTGACGACAGAGAACCTGTAGGACATCTGAGGAGGAGGAGGTGGGGGTGGAGGCACGTACGCGCTAATACGCCACTGCTGCACAAGCGTATGATGATTACAGAGCGGAAACGACGGCATACGTCATTGGGTTACGATATGTGTGCATTGTTAGCGCAGCTCCCTCGGATCCCTATACTGCTTGTCCGCCATAATGGGACTCGCTAATGGGGCGAGTGCCAACATCCATCCGTCCGTCCGTCTATCTTGTTTCATTGCATGAGACGCCCTATACCTGCACTCGGCAACAACAATGATGACGAGCAAACATAATTATTTAGTGCACCCAGCACCGATGACGCGGCAAAAAGTCACGAATTTCCGTGGACCTCCCACACATCCGCCTCTACCTCTTTTTTTTTTTTTTTTTTTTGTTTTCTCCTGCCGCGTCGAACGGATTAACGATTTGGCGCGTATACATCAAACCACCCGACGTCCCAAAATTGTGCGCGATCGTTATCTTGAAATTGAAGCGCAAACGCGTCCAATTTAGTGCGCGCGGCCTCGTTGGAATCGTTACCAATTTACGCGTGTGCGTGTGTATATATATATGTACCAACGAGCGAGCGGCAAAACGTCGGCGTCATTTTCCAGACACCGCGAGATTACACGCCCCGGGGAATCGCATTAGTTTCCTAAACGCGCTGCATTCGCAACGACGCGCGATCGAGTACTCGTACGGCACCGTCCATAGTATGATTTACATCGATGATTTTATTTATTTATTTTTTTTTGTCATTCCTCCGCTTGGAAACAAAAGGATATTGCTGTGGAACTCGAGCCAAAAGCGTCCCGAGCAGACGCGCAAACAAAAACGGGAAGGGCAAACATCGGTGGCGCGAACCGTCATCGAACTCGCGACCCAACGAATATAATAGTATAGGGAACATATATATATCGGGGGGAGCACTCGAATACCCTCGGAGCACAATACGCGGGCCTAATAAAACTATGATCGGCTCTCGAACCCCCCACTCTCTCGGCGTTTTGAATAAAACGGCACATGCCGAGAGCGAAGGGTAGATATAATAGATACAGGGCGCACATTCGGCACTAGTAATTAGCGGTATGCATAAATCATCGCGGCCCGAGCGGCGCGTAAAATGCACACGCGCGACTGCGCCCTTTATACTCCCCTCGCGAAACCCAAGCGTGTGTGTACTCAGTCTCTCGTGTATGCAAACCTCGTATCGGGGAGAGGGTTTTTGTATGTCTGTCCGTGTGTTTCTGCCCGCGGATGTTTTCTGGTGTACGGTACGCCGGTGTATCGGATCGGTTAGCTGCTAAACGGCCGATAATCGATCGTTCGTCTTGCTCCAACTTTTACGGCATCGTTTCACGTGGAATTGATTTCGTAGGGTGTCGCGAGGAGTTGGGGGGTGTGTTTTTACGAATTTTCAAAAAGGGTCCCCCGTGGCGTGCCCTTTCTCGCGATCCCAGTAGTACGGACCACGAATGGTCAGACCAGGGGCGAACCGAAATTTTTTCCCACCAGCACTTTGAAGCTACAATTATGCAGGTATACGACAACGTGGTCGCGAGGGTGCAACACGATGTATCCGATGATAAAGCCGGCTCGATCGCTCGTTATGGCTCCTCCTCCTCCTCTCCCTTCATTCATCGTCACGCTATCATCTTTCGCTTCATGGGTATCCGATCCCCCTTCGGTCACTGCGCCATTCGTTGATTTTTCACAAAGTTGTGCTGTATCGGTTTTCCGCGCGTTTAATACATACGTATGTATGTATGTATATACATGAATATACCCCTGCATCGCTCGTCAAAACGCGTTAATACCGGGAGGGGGCGATTGACATTTAATCAGTTGTTGAGATGTGAGCCCAAACGAGCGGCTGCAGCCAAATTAGCTCGTTTGCCTTTGCCTCTCGCCTTTCTCTATCCTCCCCCTCCGCCCACCCCTTTCTGTTTCAATTCAATGGCCTCACCTCCCTAGCGTCCGTTTGCGCTTGGTTTGACGAGCGCCCGACCGAGGGGGACTGCTCTGCTGGAGACGCGTTTCGAGGGATTATCGCCATTGGAAATGCAACTCGAGCCGCAAACCCTCCCCCTATACCCCCTCGTTTGGCGTTTGCGTGCAACGACACCCGAACGCGATACCAGAACGCGAAGAAACGCAAATTCCTTGACAACGTTGGACAGGGAGCACTCGAGCGCGATATCTACCGTCCGGGGGTGCAGGGGGGAGCTTTTACCTCGTACTTATTCTTTTTGTTTTGTTCATGAAAAAATTAAATCAAACCAGCCAATGAGTTATTCAGCCGTGTACATACCCATACAGCGCCTTTACCCCGTAGTACGGAGCTCCCCGATTCTTACGCCTCGATTATCTCCATCCGCAGTCAAAGTAGGGTTGTGGGGGGGGGGGGACCGTTCGCAAACTCGAGGCTCGGAGGTAAACTCGGTTGTTGTGAATAAGTAAGCAAAGTGCGTGCCCTCTGCAAAGTTGAACGCGCCTCGGCTTGAATTAAATTGTTACACGCTGGAGTGGCGCGCACGAGCTCGTGTATATATATGTGTGTATGTACCGCGCCCGTGAATCTTTGATCACTCCGCTAATGGCGATGAATTCTTTTTTTTTTTTTGTGATTTTGGGCTCGAAAAAAAAAAAAAACGACGGGGTTTGCTTCCTTTTCCAAAATAACCGGGATGATATCTCTCTCTGTGCCGAGCTGCTCCCGAGGAGTATAATTGACACGAGGGGAGCCGTGGGGAGCCGAGGGGGGCCAAGAGGCGCGAGACATCTGGCGAAAAGAGAAGAGTTAGCAGCCGAAGGGAGAGTTCGAAACTATGCGAGAGACGTGCGTTGCCTCGGAGGTGTACGTCAGATGCAAATCATCCCGGGCTAATTTCTCGGAAAACTCGCGAATCCGCCCCCCCCCCCCCCGCTGCACAGTCGAAACTTGGATGCTGTACGTGTATTAGTTACATTTGGCTGGTAAAGCGAGGAGAGAGATGAGGCCGGCTGGTAAATTTCCGCTCTTCCCCGGCTTTTGTTCCGTCATAATCCCATTCCGGCGATGTTTGCCATGCACCCCTCCCCCCCCCCCTCAGACTGTGCGTGGGCGCTATTTATATCCGCCGCCGCAGCTGGAAGACTTTGAAATTTGATTTGAAAAGCTCTCGGTTATGTGGTCTCCCTCGCCGTGGCGTCGCACTTTGTCGCTTGTTACTTTCTATCTTTTTTTTCCTCGCGCGTTAAATCTCGAGTGGATAATTGGGGGCTTCCTGGTATTGATTTTTTCGCCTCAAAATTACTGCGTGCACAACCACGTACAAGGGGAGGGAAGCTCCAAAGCCCGCGTGTCTCTTAATCCCCACACACCGGCACTCGGGCGGGCGAAATTGGTTTTTTATTAAAAGCCGCACGCCACGAGGCTCGGCTCGGGGTAAAAAAGGCACGGTCGTCGTGACGGGGTCGACGGCACCCCTTTCTCCCTCCCCCCTCCTCCTACCTCCGAGTGCAGGTAACCTTAGCTCCCGCGATCCTCGCTCGATACATTCGCTCGACCTTACACTCGCGATTCTCATCTTGCGCCGTATATACTATTGAATCGGGGAAAAGACGTGCAAGTATTACTTGGTGACGATAATAGAGGAACGAGCCTCTTCCTCTTCCGATGAAACAACGTTTTGCTTGCGCCTTGCTCCGCTGGGCCGTAAAAGTCCACTCGGAGGGAAAAGGAGCAACAAAGTATCGAGCCCCCGCACTCTCGACTCCCCGAAGAGAACGGGGGAGCCTCGTAAAGGGGGAAAAAAGCTCGGTACGTATAACACATCCGCAGGAGGTATTATATACCCGGTTGGAAAAGAGTACAGCTTGCAACAGTGAGGGGGGGGGGGGCAATTTATTTACGCCGATGGCTCGAGCTTCGAGTGCATGTACACGCGCGCGCGGCTAGTTGACCGCGAAGCGGAAACGGATGTGACCGGGCTGGTCACGCGAGCACCTGCCCTCGCGCACGTGTAGGTGTTTAATCGCGGGCATTTCTCTTACCAGTTGGTTTATCGTCCTCCGCAGTGCTCCGTTTTCTTCTTTTTTTTTTTTTTTTTTTTTTTTCTCTCAACCGCGGAGGGGCTGGGTCGTCCTTTTGTTCGAGCTAATACGCGCTTTCTTAGGCAACGAAACACAACGCGCCTTGCACAAAGTTTCGGGGGCGGCATTGTTCGGGATCTCCCGGCGAACCGTTGAATCGGAGAGGCCGAGTGGATCGTGAGCCGAGACGGGGAGGCTTATACACCCGTCATCTTGGAAGTGGCTTCGCGGCGAGAGCCGATAAGTCCCTCGACGGAGGTGCTTTGCATTTGAAAACGCGCTTGCGAATGCTAAACGTACCCTATTATTGTATCTGAACATTTTTTTCTGCACTGCGGAGCTTTTGTGTATACAATACAGCAGAGCGAAGGGTCCAGTATATTCCCCGACGCGTGACAAGCTCGAGCTTTCGCTGGAAATCCAAACAATCGCACCTCTTTTCTCGCGCGTCCCTCGAGGGGGGGGGGGTCTCTTTACCGTGCACTCAAAGAGTCAACTTGGCACTCGGAAATCCAAGAGAGAGGGGCCATTTTACTTCCGGCCGGCTCGAGACTTCCGCCGCGACGTCACGCACCAAGGGACTCTGCTTTACTCGCGCGCCCGTGTGTGTGCGCTTTAAGGCGAGGAGCAGGGAGATCCGTCCGCCAGATTATATTCAAATTAAATGCGGACTCTAACCGGTAATATACTGCCGCCAATTTAGTTACAAGCCCCTTGAGACTTATATACGAAACGAGCGCTCGCGCGACCACTGTAATTGTACGTGTATGTAATACCCGCTTGTGTGCATTGCGCCGCTGTTTTTCGACGCTTGACAGGAGACATATATATTTTTCTTTTCTTTTTTTTCTCCCCAAGTGTAACTATACTTCTCGTACCCAAGGCTCTGGTTGAATCAAACGAGCTTCTCCAACTCCTGATATCATTGCGGCATCTCACGTGTTTTTTTTTTTTTTTGGTACTCATTAATCTATTTACAGTGAATCTCTAATTTATGCGTGAGGTGAATTGTTCAAGCTAATATATTTGTTATGGAAGGTACCAATTCTATAGTAACTATATTGATGTAACAAAATGTGATTATTGAGACGACTGCTAAATTAATCTCGATGCAGCTTACGTATGAAAACATTCACGAGAAAAGTAAAAAAAAAAACTGTTCATTTATGATTATCTTATTAGTACTCTATACTTGAAAATTCACTGAAATATTTAATGTACCTTTTGAGGTGAGACTACAAAAAAAAAAAAAAAAATAGTAATAATAATTCCTCAATACAACAACACCACGTACCTACTCGAAGAAACAATTAAAGCACCAAATACGGCAAAAGTTCGAAAGATTTAAACAAGAAGATGGATTCGAATGCGGTTTTGTGCATTCAATTCGATAGGGCTTCAGGAAACTCTGTGACCTGAATTAACTCAGAAGAGATTTACCAGGCTGGGGTCATCGGCCTTACCCAGCAAGGAGTGGTTTCTGAAATACGGGGCATCTCCGGGAAAAAAAGGCTACGCAGTGGCGAGTGGACCGGATGCACCATTGGTGCAGAGAGTGCTAGTTTATTATCTATAGCAAGGTGTGGTTTATCGGAGATATTCCCACTGGGCCTTATGATGATTGGTAAAAAAAAAAAAATTTAAGTATTTTAATTATGCTGCATGCGGATAATCAATAATAATTGAGTTATATTATTAAATTATTGGGTATTATTTAATGTGTAAGCGAGAGATTATCGGTGAGTCACCTGTGATTGCACTGCTGGCAGGCGAAGCATTCCAGGTGATAGACGTTCGCCCTTGCGCGCATCACCATCTCGAAGGCTGGTATGACCTTGCTGCAAGCGGCGCAGTGGCCTGTGTTACCGAATAATCTGAAAAATGATGATTAATTGTTCTTTATCTTTTTTCCTAGCGTTAAATGTACTGTTTGTTGTTTAATTAGTTCAAAAGGTTATTGGTTAAGGAGGGTTTTTTTTTTTTTGATCTGAAAAACCTGATGGCACCAAATAACCATTACGTGGAGCTCTTTTTAAATGTTGGCATATCTTTTTAATAGGTTTATATAAAATACGCTACATAAACGCTATATAAAATATTTCTTCTTTGGCTCCTCCAAAACATTTCTTTGTCAACATGTACTTTATCGGTTATAACACATTTAGTGATGATTCACCGCAGAATCCCCTTAAAGTTCACCACGGGCGTGAAAATAACATCAACACCTCGAGCGGGAAAAGTGGTAAATAAAACTCCATAATATTTTTCTATATTCCTGCGCGAAAGGCAAATAAAGAGGCAAACAATCCGTGTTGGCAAATACGAGCGACGGCGCGTCCCGATGCGCTCCCTCGGGAGTGCAGGTGCTCTACCCTCCCTTCAAAGGTCGTGGGATGTATTAATGGCCCAATGTTTGAGGAAGACATTGGGTGACCAAAACTTACTTCAATTCAATTGCAAGATTTTGCTAGTTACGTTAGTCGGAAAAACTATAATATATTGGCACACCGTTGTGTCATTGATTTAAATATCGAATTGTAGTGATCACAATGAACGCGAGGATGCTCGAGTAGTGACTTTTTTTTCTATGGATATACCGACCGGTCAAGGTCTTTTATCGAAACGTAAGCCAAGTATATCTCACCGTAGGTAGTCACGCTTGCAGAGCACGAGATTGGCCTTGGTGTAGCAGGTCGAGCCCACCTCGCCGAGCCGGCAGTCGCAGCAGCTGCACTTCAGACAGTCCTCGTGCCAGTACATGTCCAACGCCCTGAGCAAATACCTGCGACACGAAAGATTCAGTAGCGATTCATCTTTTGTCCCCCCGTGGCCTTTTTTTTTTTTTTTTTTTTTTTTTTTTTCATTTTGTCGTACCTCTCCGTGATCGGCTTCCTGCACCCGGCGCACTCCTGCTGCCCAGTTCCGTTTCGGCTAGACTCCGACTTGCTCACGTCCATGGTCATTTTATTCCCTCGCTCCGCTTGTTCTGCAACACAACGACAATTTTCTTCTTTAGTGCCCAATGAAACAATTTCCCACGGTTCGAAATGCCCCCGTATCCATAAACCAAAAGTAAAAAGGGATTTGGGCTATAACGGGTTGGAGAGAAAAAACAAATTTCGAGGTGTGTCCACGAAAGACCGGCGCGAGCTCTCGACAGTTTACGGCAGCAAGTTTTAACCGGAACATCTGTCGCGGATCCGGGTTTGCCTATGAGTAATTAGAGCTACGGCTTGAGAATTTAGCCGCGCGGTTGGTGCCATCTGTGTCCGAGAGCGGCCCGCGTTTGCTATCCGTGCCCCCCCCCCCACAGACGAGCGGTCAGAGTTTAGAATCGAATTAGTTTCCCTCTGTCTCTTACATACCCCCGCTCGTACACCCTGTAGGTGCCATTTCTCGACTTGCCACCGCTGAGGCTGTGCGCCCACATGACGCTTCGTGGGTGTTTTGTGTTTCTTTCGATTTTTTTGTTTTTTGTTTTGTTTCGTCAAATGCGGGGTTACCGTTTTGGTGAAATGGCCCACCGACGAGCATAGAAGGTTTGCAGGTCACTCGGCGATTCGAGGAATTCGCGCGTCCCATCCCTCGGGGGATGAAACAGTAGACGCTCCGCATGCCAAGGAGAGAATATAGACATGCGGGACAGCAGCTCTGATCCGCGGATCAAAGAGAGAAAGGCGCTTTGGTTTGATCTCTCCACTATAATATACAGTGTGCGTGTGTGTCGTTGGTGCGACGCAAAGTTACCGACCGCAGGGAGATATGAGCGTCCTTGGTTATAGTGTGTCCAGGTTCGGGAGGATATATTGAAACCACATAAACTTCGTTCATACCGCCAGGAGCCCTTTGCCCTCCCCCCCCAACCTCCTTTTCGCTACCCCCGCGGAGTGTTGTTCTTCTTCCTGGAGTTTGGGAGCTCGGCAAGTCGGTCGAGTGGTACCGTTTGCAAAATTTTCATGGTGGAAGCTTTTTTTTCAAACGAATCGCCTCGAACCCCTTGTCCATGTCTCCCGAGTCGGGGTATGGTTGTTCGTGTACATAGAGCCATCTCGACCGCCAAATTCCGTGGGCCGCGAGATTCCTGCGGGGCCATTCCCGCGGTGAGCCCAACGAACTCCGTGCCCCCTCCACCCTCGCCGTTATTCTTTAACCCCCCCCCCCACGCGTTCCCCTCCCGCTCTCGCCGAACAACACTGTAGGCGCTTGTACCAACTCTCGGTCGGGCGACTCTCTGTCCGCTCGGAACTTTCGTGTACAAAAATAAGGGAAAATTGTTGCGGTAGTCCCTCAAAGCCCCCCCGCTTTTCGGCCGGCTGCGGTGGCCTATATGTACTCGTGCACCGGTGTGTCTCGAGTTTGCGGCCAGCCAACCGCAAAACTACCTCGCCGGGATCGTACTCTTCCTCCCCTGGTTTTGCCGGTGCATTCTTCCCGGGAGTTGGTTCGCGGTGGGGATACACACTGCGAGCTTTTTGCGCGGCTGTGCTTTGCGGACGCGAGTGCCATTTTTTTTTTTTTTTCTTTTCGCGTGAGAGGAGTGTAATAATTGAAGCTTACTGTACACAACTGTCATTCGTGGAAAACGTCATTGACCTACTTTCATCCCCAGCAGGAACAGAGTTAAAATTGAAAGTATACGTATATAGACACGTGTGAAGAAGTTTGAGGTGAGTCACGTGGGGTCGGATGATATTGAATGAAATTAAACTTTGGAGACTATACACTGCGGTGCAACCCAATTCGAGAGACAGGGATAAAAGCACCGAAAAGGAGTTAATAACGTTAAAGCGAGAGATACTCGTACGGCTCAGTGGTCCGCGAGACACAGCCTCCCGACTCCGACGACCCTCCTCCGCCCGGGTTAGACCGTCTGGTCGCAAGAGGCCACTTCACAGCGTGTATACGCGTATCGCGTGGGATACACGGGACCCCCCCGCTCCCTCGACTCGTCCAACGGCCTGCACCGCTGATCGAATCACCCATCGGCTTCGTGATCCTCAAAGCGACCGATAATTCGATTACTCGCGCCGTGCGTTCATCAACCGCTAACCAACCGATATGCCTCCTGCTCGACCCCCGCCCCCTCCTGTCCCGTATCGTTGTCGGGCTCCACGAGTGGCTCGCTGCACCGGGGCTTGGAAGCTGTGCAAGACCACTTCGGTCAATTAGACCACTCGACTTTTTTCCTCCCCCCCCCCCAACCGACGACGCTCGCGTGTTGTGCCAACTCCACGAAATCGTCAGTCATTCGATGCGGAGCTGTCTACGGTTGGGATCGCGGAGGACCCTTTCTTCGGAGTTGTAGATAATCTTGTATCTCACGGCTTCGTGGAACACTACCCCCGTAGAATCGACTCGATCGAGCGTTAACCGCCTCGCGCCGAATCCGAGCGCCGTTCTGTCACGCGATACGTCGACCTGTATATCCGCTTGCCGATCTTGTGAGGATCTATTTTAATTTATTTTAAATAAAAATTGAAAGTGTAGGAAAAAAAAAAGAAAAAGAAAAAACATTTGTTAACTGTATATGGTTTCGATGCCGTTGAAAACGCCGTTCGATTATTCCAGCTGTTGAATTCAATTGTACAACGTATATAATTAACTAAATTTCGACATTTGCGCTTGAAATCTCACCCCATACCGTTGAATTTGCATTTGAAATTACAACTCGGCTAATTCATTCGTATATATACCTGCGTGTATCGATTACACACGTGGTTATGTTTCCCGTTGTGTGGGGGGGGGGAGGTTATTCATAATTTAATTTTCCGATAACGCGCGCGTGCACGCGTGTGCGTTTCTTTTTCGTCGGGAAGAGGGGAGGGGGCGATTGATGAATCATTTATAAGATCATTTATTTCATTGCAAATTCATGCGCGCTCATCAAATCATATCCGCCAGATATTTGTGTGTGTTCTACACTGTAATCCGACGCTCGACATGGAATCCAATATAAATTCATTAAATCGTGCCGCATGTAATTATAATTTATTTATTAATATTTCTCGACGTTTTGTGCACGCGCGTTGTTTTTTTTTTTTTTTTTTCTCCAAACCAGACAGATATTGCAATTTAGTAATTTGAAGGAAATGATACACGCAAGCTTTCGCATCTATGTAATATCGTCTTCCCGCACAGTATCGATTAAAACAAATTTTTACACTATACCGGCTGTTTGTATTATACGTACAGCATCGGATACAATAATTAACAAAAAAAAAAAAAAAACTTTGTGCCTCACCTCGACAGCCTCATTTTGCAATCACCTCGATCTTCCTGGTATCCCGATCGACACCCCCATCACTCCGAGAACAAGCAAAAGGTCACGTCCTCACCTTGTACCATCACCTCCTCGACGATCGATCCCGGCGTACCAGGTACGTACCAGTTCGCGCACTGTGGGTCACCCCGACTCGATCTCGAAAAACTATACCGGAAGAGATCCACACGTATATATATATATATACGCGCTTGCGCTGGTCCGAGAGGGAGGGAGAGGGAGAAAAACAGGTCCGCGTGACGTCCCCGCGGAGGGACGAGTGGCGACGCAATGTGTCCGCGATATAGGTTGAGGCGCGAGCCTCCTCCGAGTGCTCGGCGTGTGCGCGCGCAAAAAGAGTTGGCACCCGAGCCGCCCCCGAGGCTCCGCCCTTGCTCCCACGCGCGCCCCGTCCTCCGAGAGGACCACCCACCTCCTCCCCTTACCCTCCTCTAGCGCGTCCTCTCTGTTACCGTCATCGAAATAACCTCCCGATTCTCCTCACCGGGGCTGTAGGTGCGAATCGGAATTTCCACGCGCTCGGTATGGGCTTGTCGATCTTTACGGCGCCAAGGCTGAATTATTCATCGAAAGAAGGGGGAAATAAATCAATACCATGTACAAAAGAGGGGGTGGACGAGCTGTGCCGGAGAGGAAAAATCAGTTGTTAATGTATTGGCGGCCGTCGTCTGTAGCCAGTAGTTCGGGTCAACGAGTGGTCAGACGCTCGGGTTGACGGAAAGGAGCTGTGGGCTTTTTCTGGGGAAGAGTTGGGGATTTTCGAGGGAACGTGTCTTTTTTACATTGGAATACTGGGGAATTCCTTTGAATGAGGCCAACAATTTTCAATAAGGTAAAAAAAAGTGTGATAACGCAGGTGAAACATTTCTCAACTTCGGAAAATTTACATATTTGCGTGTGGAAAAGTTTATTATTTTAACGAACATTAAGGTATACCTTGATTACCATTGCTCCTGGTTATTAAAAAAATTGCTGTGATAAGAATTTTGTTATGTTTTTTATTGCAAAGTTTAGGCATTATCTTGTGATAAATATACAAGACACTGACATTGACATGCAAATTCGACAAGAAATGTTTTATTCTTGACAATATACACTTGTTGTTCAGGTAATTACATCTTAAATTGCTTTTAATCTTCGTCTAATAGTTGAACTACGTTTTCTAACATGTTAATCTAATTTTGGAGGTACAAAAATATTCAGAACGCGAGTAGAAGTAATTTTTATTTTTTATTTTCAGTATTTACAACAGTTAAAATGGCCTTGCACTGGTTGGAAATGTAGGGGTACATTTTTCTCTGCCACTTTCCAATTTACGGTAAAATTTTGTATTAAACGAACAACTACTGTATATATTTACTCTAGTATTATTTATCCATACACGTATCTAAATTTTCCTTTGTTTTTCATGATTTTCTTTTTCCTTTGGTTGGAATAAACGCACGCTCAGATTTGTCCAACTCCAGAACGCAAGGTCTAAAATTAAACTGAAAAACCACTAATAGGCAAAATATTCCAAGAAAATGATATGTTCCCGTTTTCTATCATTGCTCCCCTAATCGAGAAACTGCAATACTCTGTAAAACAAGACACCCGATAATTTCTAACTGATTACTAGATGCATCGACGCAAATCGATGTAAAGACACTTTACTCGTTCCCAAACGCCAAGTTAAAAATACTAATCCGAAAACACCCAACAAGGCACACCACGATCACCAAGAAACCACGTAATGACTCCCCTCGCATGGCGCAAGCAAGCTCGAGTCTTTCGAACAAACGCGTCCTCGCTAATTGACCAACCGAATGTCGTTCTAAAGACTCCATCCACGACCCCTACCCCACCGCACGTAGTTATATAGTCCAAAGATCGGCACGAACGTGCTCCCCATTTAAGCGGCCTCTGTCCTTAATTCCCCGGCAGTTACGCGTTATCTCTACGGAGCTGAGAAGGCAAATGCGTATGCAAAACGCCCTGGCGCGAACTCGCGAAGCCCCGCACGGGAGGTACGGAGAATGCGGGGAAAAATTTCGCACGAGATGAAGATACCAGCTCCTGGACCCTTTTTTTTTTTTTTTTTTTTCATGCACGTGGAAAATAATAACAACATCGGGAAGGGTCGGGCGCGTGGGTACACACTTTTAGAATTTAAAAACCAAGGAAGGGATTTTATACACAGGTGACAAGCGCCTCTTAATTTTAAAAGCGCGCGCCAAATAAATGTCTCATCCAATTCGCTTGACGGCGCATAACTGCGCTTATGTGGACCTAAGGGGAGGCGCTCCCCCCCCCAAACGATACAGACATCACTCGGGAAAGTAATAGTAATAATTGCGCGAGGCATAAATAATCGAATACACACTCGCGCGCCACTCCATAAATTCGAAAGATTTGTGGCGCTAATATACAAGTAGCGCCCAAGACGGATGTGTATAACGCAAGGAGGAGGAGCGTGACGCTCCGCGATAAAAGAAAGAGAGAAAGGAAGGAAATAAGGGAAAAGCCAGCTAGAGGTAGGCGGTCCATTAATTAGCCGGAGCACATTAAGCCGAGCATTAATATATAGATATGTACGTAGCCGGCAGTGTCCGTAGCCTCGTGTTTTATATCCACCTATAGTTCCCGGGCGGAAGAGGACGGCGTATAAATACGCGGAGCTCAGGTAATCCGTGCCTCCCCCCTCCCCTCACATCCCCGCTGGGACTGTTTAAATTTTGCAAATCGTCCTCGGGCGTCCCTCCCCCCACATCCGCTGCCTTTTCTCGTTCTTTCCTCCCGTGCAGCGTACCCGTACTCTGCTGAATCGCAAATTATTCCGGGGGCTTTCCGATAACGAGCCACCCCCGCCTTGCGCGTCTCCGAGAAAAGGATTAGGCCCTTTGAATATGCAGGAGACCCGAATCGACTCCCGGAAAGAGGAGCCATACGCGCGATCTCGATGTTTTCACCGCAGCAGTAATAATACGAACCAAAAAATAAACCAAAACCCAAAGTCTCTCCCCCTCCCGCTCCTTACATACACGGGGTGGTGGTGGACAACCCTTCGCCCGCGGACCGACTACGTATACACATACGTACATGTATGTATCTATTGTACGTAGTCCGGGTGGCAAGCGCAACGTTCTCGTTCGGAATGCTAATGTGTATAATTACGTCCCCGGGGGCCGTTTCCTAGGATTGCGCCTCAAGTTTTTGCTGAAATTCGCGCGCGCCACGTTTGGGAGCCCCAAATTACCCGGAGGCCACTTGCTCGAGATTTATTTCGCGCGAGAAATATTTCCCTCGCGTACCTAATTACACCTACACGCACGTTGCGTTCTCTTATTGTTTTTCGCGTGTATGCGTATTGGAGACGCGCATTTTCGCGTGTCCCGCAATTTCTTCCTCCATAATCGTCACGCGAGTAACCAAATCTGGGGTAACGCATGGGGGTGTTTTTTTTTCATTATTATTTTTTGTCCCCCTCCGTTGCTCGGCGCCGAGCTAAATTGACCACGTAATCCACCCGTGGACGTAACGACGACGTCCGCGAAGCAGCTCACCCCTTTGGAAAATGTTCATTTAGCCGAGTTGGCCGACGAAGCACGCCCCGAGATTAAAGTCAAGGCAAACGTGTTCATCTCCTCCTTGCTCGTCTGCTCGCTATACCTGCAGCCGGCTCTAATGAAATTCCGGTCAGGTCGCTGGATTCTTTCGTCAGGTGCGGCCCTCCTCCGCCACCCCCCCCCCTTTTTTTTTTTTTTCCTCCCCAGTTTGCGTTTCGCCGCCTCGAGATATAGCGAACTGCTGCTGCGTTGGCTGTTTGCGCGCATGTATATAGGTACGAGCGAAAGGGGGGGGGGGAAATTGAAGATACGAAGATGTGAAAGGACCGAGTGACTTTATCGCGGGACGGCCTGTTGTCGGTGACGATCCGAGCGGAAAAAAAGGTACGTGCCATTTTTAGTGTGAGCGCGCACGCTCGGTGGGGATGAATTTTAGATCTATTGTGCGAGTACATTATTTTCTTCCTTTCTTTTTGATATCGTCTCCGTGAAGCGCGATTGTCAAATATTTTCGAAAAATATCGCAGTGTGTGTAAATTTAAAGAAAAACCCATGGCCATTATATGTCAGAGAGTAGCGGCGGTGCGTGGAGTGCAAGGGAACGGGAAGGGTCATACACGGTGGGGGCGAGAGATAGTCGCTCGTGAAATAGGGGCGGTGGGTGGTGTGCAGTCAGATTACAGCTAAGCTATGCTCGTACGTGCTCGCTCGGAAGTTGGCCCGGCGCTTGGCGTTTCCGTGCTCTCGCCCGCATCTGCCCATCACCCAACTCCCTTCCCCTCTTCTTTTCTTTCCTCTTTTTGCTCCTTCTCCTACCGTCGCCCGTGTGTATGCACGAGAGCGCGAAATATATTTATTGTTGTTTGCTCGACATTTCGTACGACGCGCGCGTGGACAATACCAGCGGCCAACTCGAGTGGCGACAAAAAGAAATTACCCTACGGGCTGCCCTGAGGGGGGGGATGTGGATGTATAACGCTCACGCGACGCGAAATAAATTACAGGGGACTATTTGCCTGCCGGAGGGGGGCTTTTTTTTTTGTTCCCGTAAATGGTTTACGGTGCGCGAGAGGATTCCTCTCCATCGCAAAAAAAGAAAAAAAAAATGGTAATGTGCAGCGCGTAAAAATTAAATATACGCGGCGGTCGTCATCCCACTCCCCCGGAACCCGAGAGCTGCATCACCGAGCGATTAACGCTGATGGCCTAGCCCTCCCCGTGTCCACTTTTGCCAAAACTAAAATGAGAAGAGGGACGTGCGTGGGTTTATACGCGGGGAGACAAAAGGGCTGGCGCGCCAAGTTTTATCTTGCGGGATTAATGGACGGATTAAAGTATTTGCGAGAGACAGTCGCGCGCGGGACGATGCGGGCCTTGGGGGGGTTGGGATCAGTCGGGGCTTGATTGGCTCATTTGTAAGTGTCCCCGGCAGGCAGGCGGGACTTGGTACACCATACATGTGTGCGGAGAAACTTAACAATCGATCGGGCAGTTGTATGCCGATTGGTTTGCTCGCCGGGGGGGAAAAAAGTTGGTGCGGGTCCGGATAAACCGTTGGGAATTTGGGTCGAGTTTATCGGAAGTTGACAAATTCGGCGAGGGGGGGGCCATCTAGCTCGAAATCGCCAGATTTTTCATCCTCGCTCGGTAATTAAAAGTCAGGACGTGGAGGCAGAAGAAGAAGAAGAAGGATGTGACTTGTTTGCGGGGGCTTAAATGGGATACCTCTCGGTCGACCGCGACGGGCCCGACTGACCACCGGCTTGTGTAAATCAGTCCAAAGTTGCGGTGGTTCGACCCCTCCCTGCTGCCCCCTTATTCTTGCTCCGTTAGGCAAACAAACGGCTCTGTATAGATCCTTTGTTTTTTTCATCGTTGATTTTCGAGCCCTTTTTTTTACTGCCATAGTGTTATATACTCACGCCGATGCACTTGGACACGGAGATAAAGTACAGCCCCTCGGTTCGAGAGTCCGGTGAATAATAATCGTGGGGGTATACGTGCAATATAAATGGAGTGTTTTGGGGGATAAAGCGCGTGGGTAATGTAAGAGGGCTCCCTTTTTATTAACGCGGATCTGGAGCGCTGTGTTTGCGGATCGTAATTCACAGCTCGTCCTCGTCGCGAGCGATATTGGCCGCACAGGAAAAAAAAACATAAGGATCACTGCGGTGTGCATATGGTCGAGGGGAGGAAAAAAATAATGTGGAGCAGTAGCCCTACGTGGCGTGTGTATCGGAGACAAACAAAAAAAAAAGGGAAAGATAAGTACCCCTACCTACTCGTGCATAATGAATTTTGAGACTTGGTGTTGTAACTTTTTACGCATACGTAGGGGAGGCTGGGTGTGGTTGTGGCGGTGGTCATTTTAGCGAAACCATAAGAAATAACGGGAAATGTGGCTTGCCCTCTTGAATATACGCAACTGGATTTTGTTAACCATCGAGCGATATTAGCGATGGTTTCTGCCTACGTGGGTACAATAATGAGTATTTTTTTTCTGGTAATAAATACAACATTAGTAATTAAATAGTGGTGGGTATTTCTATGTTTTCTATTTTTTTTCTTCGAAATAGTGCGTTTGGTACGGTTTTTTTGGGCATTTTTGAATATCCTATTGGGGACTTTTACAAAGTATTACTTAGATACAATAAATATTGTGATGGAATGTTTCATTTAATATTATATTAACGATGCAGTTGTCAATAAAAGTATGTAAAAATTTTGGTAGTCATGTTGGTTGTAGTGTTGGAATATGAAAAAAATACTCAAACGCAAATGGAAACTACCAAAATAAATTTATACGATAAGATATTTGAATAACGAAATGGTAGTAAAAATGGACGGATTTTACCTGAAAAAAAGTTAAAATTTCTAATTAAAATGCAATTTAGACTTCTTCAGTGAACGATTTGAAAAAAATAAAAAAAAATAATTTTTTCCGAGTACGATGCGTCACTAATGTGTATCAACAATAGATTAGATATATCCATTTAGACGTTATCAAATTTTTTACTTTTGTGAGTCAGTCATGCATGACGCATCATACTTGAAAAAATTCCGTTTTTATCAAGTCGTTAACTCAAGTAAATTCTAAATGCGTTCAATGAAAAAATGTTACTTTCTGTTAAAAGGCAGTCACCAAGTAAACCTTTTTTATATATACATAACAAATATATATATATGTACAATATACCAAATTTCGCTTATTTTTTTTGTTTTTTCATCATAGTACGCCGCGAACGTACGAGTTTCGCAACTTTGGACCGCGGTCTCCGACGTTTCCTGTTTCCCGGGCGCGACTGACTCCTTGCCAATGCCGCGCTTCTGGTTTCTCTCCTCCGCGCGTCTGTTTCTCCGACAATAGTCGCGGACCGCGACGATGACAGCGATGATGGACTCGGAGAAAGATAACGCGTGTCGGTGCCTATACGTATACTTGCTCGCGTAACGCTGCATAACAGCGAGAGACAAAACGTGCCACGTCACGCCGCTTCGCCCAAGACAAACGGACAGCTTATACGTATCGCACGCGCGTCAAGCCGACCCCATTGTTTTTTTTCCACCAGTTTCGCGGGTTTTGGGGTAAACTTGCGGACGAGCGCTTCGTTTCCGTCACCTCGAAGGGGTTCGCGCTGACACTGACCTCCGCTGTTTGGCACTCTGTTATCTTTTTTTTTTTTTTTTTTTTTTTCATTCAACGCCCAACTTTTGTTTCAAACTGACATCGTTTGGGGGGTGCGAGTCGTTTTCAATAGATTTTCCGTTTTGACTGGCACTTTGAGCGATAAAACTCCGCGTGAGTACATGGCGCAACATTGCCCACAATCGTCGTGACAATATAAACAAACGAAAATTGAAACAACGGCAACGAAATTTTTCCCTGTAGGAAAAAAGGCTCTTTTCGTGCCGATTAAATTGAAATAGTTGTGTTCGCAGTTGAATCCAACGGCATCCGAATTTTGCGAGCTGCTCCGAGGGAGGCGCTTTTAATAATGATTTAATTAGCATTCTTGCGCCCGGGCAGGGAGGGTACCGGAGCCTAAAATTGTTGGCGGCTTCATCCGTTTTTCCCCGAATCAAAGGATATGCCCGATTGTTTCCCCAAAGTTGACGGGCTCCGAATAATGGTGTTTACTTACCCGCTTGGTGTGTTTGTGTATAGGTACAACTTGTACAAGTAAAAATAAGGTACAAATTGCACACGGTGGGAGATGTTACATCGGGCCGAGGGTCCTAAGCAAAGGCTGACCCAGCTATACGTCCGAGCGAGAATTTCGCGCACATAATTATCGCGCGGGGAATGCACACACCCATCCATTACATAATATACACACATACAGCCTGTGTGTACACGAGGACACCCTCCTCGTCAGCAGTGGTCATTCGGCCGAGCGCTATCGGCCCGTGGCAGCCCGCTCTTCGGCCCATTACGCTGCATACTCTCCCCGGTCCTTCGTTAAGGACCAACCGATTTGATGCCCCCCCCCCCCCTCCGTGTTTATGCTATACCCCGCATCCAACCCCTTCTGCCCGTAATATCCTTCGGCACGGATAACTTCTCCCTTACCCCAGCCCCGCTTGTGTGCAGTTTAATGCATCTCGCTCGAGGATACATATACCATGTACCCGCTGTACACGCCGGCTCATTTGTTTGCTACTCGTGGGTATACCTGACGAACACCCAACTGTACTGCACGCAGCTGTAAATCACTCGTCCAGCTGGTCGGACTTGCAAATAAATAAATAAATAAACATTTCTATAGGCGTTTAAACAACCAATACGTGACCATTGATTGTCTCTTTCTTTTTCCACCTTCCGACGTCTCTCGAGGAGGCACTCGTTCAACGAGGGAGTTTATCCGTGGTGTGGCGCTGACGCGTCGCCAATACAGCGCACTCGAGCAAAGAGAGATGGGGGATGGGGTGGGGGGTGGCTCATCACACCCCTTCGTAGCTGCAGCTCCGAAAACACTTAATCGGAGTGGTGCTCGGTTAGAGCGGTGACAGCGAGACGTCACGGGGTACTGGCTCCCATTCCCCCAACTCCCTTTTTTCTTCTTCTCTTTGATGTATAGGCCGGGGGTATAAAAAAGAAAAAGGCCCAAGAAAAGTCGCTCTTCTCCTCTCTACTTATTGTACACCCCGGCGGGTAGTACAAGAGCGCAGCTGATGCCGAGTTTTCAAGCACAGCCAAACGCTTACTTGTTGATTCTTACACCCGAGACGCGATGGCGCACAGGTGGTGGACATCGATCGCTCACCTATTACCGCCAAACTCTTTACCTCTCGGTCTTATATTGTTACATAATAAGTATACGTAGTAACTCGAGGAGCGAGGGACATGTATATTTACGTTGCGTTTGGAGGAGTAAAGTATCCCTAGCAGGTGTGTATGTAGAAGTATCTCCGGGAGCACACGTCGATCTGTATAATTCAGCGGGGCAAAATTGTCGGGGATCCGTTGTATGTATACGTCTGACCACCGCCGCGAGAGAGTTACTGCGCGAGGTGTGCGGAGGAAAACGAGCACGGCTACATATATATATAGGACGAGCGTTGCGACGAGCCTCTAAATCAACGGCCGGCTCACTTAATCATGACCAGGGCGAGGCACAACATGGGTATATCTCTCGCGGGGAAATTTAGTGGAAAACCACGAGCCTCCGGTGGAGGGGGTTGTCCGATGCGCGCACACATATATACCCCGAGGCGTCTGCAGTTTCCTCCTCTTCTTCCTGCGCCTGATGGCTGACCGCTGGATTCTCGAGCCGTGGCGATGCCCCCGAATATACACATATATGTACACCCTCACTCGACCACCCCTCTTTGACGTCCAAGTTAGTTGGTCCGTCCTTGGGATGGGATGTATTAGGATTTTCTCTTTTTCTTTTTTTTTTTTTTTTTTTTTCTCTCCCTTCGGTTGTAGAAAAAGGAATACAACTTTGTGCGGGGGGGTCCCCACGCGCTCCCAACGGGGGCAAAGAGAAAGTACCTGTATCACGTCACCACAGGCGCAAATCCTCGCGCGAGGCGCTGTTTATTCGGAGCCCCATAAATCCAGCGTTGCTCGCGCGAAAACATCGAGGACTTTGGCGTGTGTATAGGTGGAGGCGTCCGGTGGTATATATACACACACATTTCCAACTTTCTCGGCTCATCCTCCAGCAGCTATCGGTATAATAAAACCATTAGGCTGATCCTCTCCGTGCGAGCATTCGAAGAGCACATAAATAAACGACCACACGGTTATACGACAACTATCCACCCCGTACGCGGTCCCTGCAATATTTTCTCGGGGTGAAACAATAACGCGCGCGATGATGTGATTCCGAGTTTTTTCCTTTTTTTTTTTTTTCATACGTGCGAAGCGTGTCCCCCGAAGCGAAGCCGTTGGGAAAACGTTAGACGGAAGGAGGATATCTTTGCCAAGGGTATTGCGTCGCTGCGTCCATAAACAGGGAGGAGAGAAGGAAAAACAAAGGCTGTAAACTTTTGACGCGCCCGACAATAGCCGCAAAGAGGACGAGGGTCCGGAGTGTCTATCGTGTATTGGGTTGACTTAATAACCCGTTAAATGGCCGTGTGTGGCCATCAATAATTCATCCAAAACGTGGGAGATCAACTCGGCTATAAAAGAGATTTCCTCTTCCACGTTTGCTTTCGTTTCTCTCTCTCCGAAAAATTGTACCCTCGTTTCGGCGTCACCGCCAAAATATATTAACAATCGGTACATCACGTGCATTCCACGTCGATGTGCGTACGAGGCGCTTCGTTTTCCCTCTGCGGCTGCACTTTCGGAAAAACCAACCGACGGAGGTTAACGTCGCGCACACACGCGCGCGCGGCTTATCGGGGCCCTCGCGCTACATTAGGCACACGACGTGCTCGCCCGCGCGAAGGATGCACAACAGCTCGACGACGTGGCAGAGATTATCTTGTCGTATTCAATATTCCGATGGAAACGCGGGCCAGGGATGATGATAAATCGCTGGGCTTCCGGTGTACGGAGGAGAGCTTTCTTTTGGGGCTTTTTTTTTTTTTTCGATTTGGTCGCTGGATCGGGGAAGAAGATACAGAAAAGAGCTATCCTTGCAAAGTCTCTCCTGAGCAGATTGTTGTTTGGAGGGAAGTAAAAAAAAAAAAAAAAAAAGAAAAAAGAAAAGTTAAAGAGTTCGAGGTGTCATTAATGCAAAGCTCGGCCTATACGAGACAATGAAACGAGCGCCTAAACTTCGCCAGTATAGGTACGAGCAGTTATGCTAATCCTAGCTTATTAATAAGGACTTTGTTGCTGCGCCATGGGAGTTGGTAGCTAACTCCTCGGTTAAGACCTTCGATCCTCAACCCCTTCCCTCTGCGACTATTCTTCCAAGGGGGGGGGGGATTTTCTTTCTCTCGTCGGTATGCGCGTGTACAGGGGATTCTCCCGTACGTCTGCAAAGTAAGCGAGATTTCTCGTTTAATCGTTTCAAAGCCCCGGGCGTTTTGCCACTGTCTCTGTTGCGTAAAGTACACCCCTCCCCACCTTTCCTTCTGTACTTAATAATCCACGTTTGGAATACTAAGTGTTATAATACGGACTTTAATTCTTCCTGAGACTTTTAGCTTCGGAAAACAAGATTACAGCTTTGCGCTTTCTTTCCTTCTTCCCTCAATGCACAGGTTGTTTCGTCTCGTCGCGTGTACCTTGAATTCGCAGTGATTCGTCGTTGATATAAAATAGACGAAAATTGCCTCTGGATTAGGCATTCTTCCCTTTTTTTTTTACTGTAATGCACGTATAGTGTATTTACTAAAAAAAAAAATAGAGCTCACGTGCCTTTACTCATCATGATGTATATTGTGGATATTCAAAATACTCATCGAAAAAAAAAGCAATTTGACAATCGTTGTACTTAGTAAAAGAAGTAAAAGTTTTTATTAAATCGCCAAAAATTAATGGCGGTCGCTAAGCATCAGTACTTTTAAATGAAATGGCAAAGTGTTATTCCTTATTCAATAAAAATTGTAAATTCAGAGTTTACAATTTTAGACCTCCATCCGATGGAGCACACAATTAATAACACACATATTAAGGCTCTAGACGGTACATTTTTGTACAAAAGATGTACGAAATTTGAGTCCTACCACTTTGATTAAAAAACTAATATTTGATGAAATACATCACTTTACGAAGCCATACCGTTCTTGTCATACACGTACTAAATAAATATGGTCACGGTAACAAATGAAAACAATGTTATCATCATCATAAAAAAAAAATCAAGAAAAAGGTTGGATTTTAGATTTTTTATTTAAAATATATTTAAATAAGGTAAATACTCAATAGTTGCCTAAAATCAACTCTTTCTTTTTCATGTATGTCCAATTACATTAGCTTGTCATTATCATTTTCGACATCACTAGAGTGTGGTATCTTTTCAATATTGATTATTTCGATAACTGTATTTCTTTCAATTATAGTTCTCTTCAGTCTAGTCCGGGGTTACGTTATAATACGTGTAAGGTTCTGTTCTACAGCTCGTTTGATATTATCTAGTCGAAAATTAAATTTCAACGAGTAAGTTGTGACGTTTTCACATAGGCCAACGATGCCAAAAAGTCCCAATTGAAAGCTGTTTGACTGAACGCGTAGCGAGAACTCATTATTGTGCCATTAGCATACTTCGATCATCACTCGACATCGACAACTCGATATGTCCTCATGCAGTGTGAAAGCATTGATTTTTTGTACATCAAAGTGTACGGTTCGTTATTTCTTACTTCACGTAAAAGTAAAATCGAAAACCATCATGTTGAAATTCTTAAAGTAATATCTGATACATTGTACGTACCAATACAGTGCAGTGTGTGTATTTGCATACTTCTACATTTTGTCAATTGAGCACCACAAGTGGATATCAAGATTATTAAAAGGTAAGATTCTTTTAGATAAAAAAAAATTGTGGTTTGCGATCGGACAAAATTCTCTTCGTTTGCTTTTAATACAACATAATTTTCCGGATATTAACCAGATAGTTGATTTCTGTTAGCACGAATGATGGTTATTCTATCGTCAGATGGTGATAGTGGGCCCATGTAAGATTTTCACAGAACATTGTCTATTTATTGAATGCATACATAGATAGGGATAGTTCTGTGGAAATCTTACATGGGCACACTATTTCCATCTGATGGTAGAATAACCCTCAATTGTAATGCTTTATAAGAACTAATTTAAATACACTTTTCTTGTATTTATTTATTTTCTTACATTTCGCCTCCAACGGATCACTGATCACTTTGAATTTCCAAATTCACCGGAAGGCACTGATATATACTAGCAAATCAAAAAGAATAAACATCGTGCAGTGGCAATATGTTAATCAATAAAGTTTTACTGATATACGATTATTGTCAATTGATAACTGTAATAAATTGAAAATAAAGTAATAGACTTTTAGTGAGCTTTAGTATCTTTGTTTGAAATTATGAAAGTTTTAAAATCATGGTGTTTTTGGTATTGGCCGCATTTTTTTACGACATTCGAATGATAAAAACGAAAAAAAAAAAAAAAATTTTAATCAAGATTCAAATAAATAAGCATACACTCAGAAAAATCCCTTTTGGAACGAATAAAATTCTTATTTTTCTTCTTGACAGAAAAACAACTTGTTAGGCACCCAGCCTTAATTCTCCGAGGTATCATCATATTTTTCAAAAATCAACGGCAGTGAAATTACTGCTAACTTCATAAAAGTTACATCTGGTCAAACATCATACATTTGTGCCTTTTTATTTACCAACATGGATAATAACAGTCAAGCGCAGAGTTCCAGCCATAATATTGGGACTTTTTGAAAAAGTATCTATAATTGCAATTCGTGTGAAAAAACATGTATTTCGGCTTTTAAGTTTACGGAACACAAACGAACCCACACCAACGAACGAATCTTCAGCTGCTCGAGGTGTCCAAAAACATTTCAACGTAAAGACTATCTAATGGAGCACATGAACACCCATACTGATGAAAAGCCCTTCAGCTGTTCGAGGTGTTTGGAAACTTTTTCCAAAAAATTCAGTCTTGCGATACACGAGTTGACTCATTCTGATGAGAGACTCTTCAGCTGCTCGAGGTGTCCGAAAACATTTCAACGCAAAGACTATCTAATGGAGCACATGAACACCCATTCTGATGAAAAGCCCTTCAGCTGTTCGAGGTGTTCTGAAGCTTTTTCCAAAAAATTCCGTCTTGCGATACACGAGTTAACTCATTCTGATGAGAGACTCTTCAGCTGCTCGAGGTGTCCGAAAACATTTCAACATAAAGACTATCTAATGGAGCACATGAACGCCCATACTGATGAGAAGCCCTTCAGCTGTTCGAGGTGTTCTGAAGCTTTTTCCAAAAAATTCCGTCTTGCGATACACGAGTTGACTCATACTGATGAGAAGCTCTTCACCTGCTCCGTGTGCTCGAAAACTTTCACCCACAAAGGCAGTCTTATTGTACACATGCAAGCACATACCGGTGAGAAGCCTTTTCTTTGTACGGTGTGTTCAATAGCTTTTACACTAAAAAAGAATCTCAGGAGACACGAGCTGACGCATACTAGCGAAAGCCCTTTCAACTGCACCGTGTGTTCCAAGACGTTTCGACGTAAAGACTATCTCACGGATCACATGAAAACCCATTCTAATGAGAGGGCCTACAGCTGCACAGTATGTGAGAAAACATTTCAACGTAAAGACTATCTCACGGATCACATGAAAACCCATTCTAAGGAGAAGCCCTTCGCCTGTACGGTGTGTGAGAAAACATTTCGACGTAGAGAGCATCTTACGAGACATAAGAAAACCCATACCGATGATAGGCCCTACAGCTGCTCGAGTTGCTCCAAAACATTTCGACGTAGAGAGTATCTCACGAGACATGAGGAAACCCATACCGATGAGGGGCCCTTCACCTGTTCGGTATGTTCTAAGTCTTACAAATATAAAACAAGTTTTAAGAAACACATGAAAATCCACGAAGAGGAGACTTCCCGACGCATCACCGATGAGTCCCCATCAACTTCCGTCCATGGCAATGCAGTTGGTCTCGAAAAATATGTCGAAGCCCCTCATCGACGTACCCACGACTTCAGACTATGTCCACGAACCTTCAATCAAGAGGATCAACTCTCAGTGCATGTGAACAATGAATACCTAGACGAGTGCCAACCGGTTTGTAGATACGAGGAATTGACGAGACGCAAGGACCAAGTTCGGAATGAGATGGTCGAATCCCTTCAACGCACCCACGATTGCAGACTATGTCCACAAACCTTCAACCGAGAAGATCAACTCTCAGTGCATGTGGACAATGAATACCCAGACGAGTGCCAACCGGTTTGTAGATACGAGGAATTGACGAGACGCAAGGACCAAGTTCGGAATGAGATGGTCGAGTTCCTTCAACGCACCCACGATTGCAGACTATGTCCACAAACCTTCAACCAAGAAGATCAACTCTCAGTGCATGTGGACAATGAACACCCATACGAGTGCCAACCAGTTTGTGGATACGAGGAATTGACGAGACGCAAGGACCAAGTTCGGAATGAGATGGTCGAATCCCTTCAATGCACCCAGAATTGCAGACTATGTCCATGAACCTTCAACCAAGAAGATCAACTCTCAGTGCATGTGGACAATGAACACCCATACGCGTGCCAACCAGTTTGTGGATACGAGGAATTGACGAGACGCAAGGACCAAGTTCGGAATGAGATGGTCGAGTTCCTTCAACGCACCCACGATTGCAGACTATGTCCACGAACCTTCAGACATAAAGATCAACTATCTGTGCATGTGGACAATGAACACCCACACGAGTGCCAACCAGTTTGTGGATACGTGGAGTGGATGAAGAGAAAATGCCATAGCCATGGTAAACGTTAATCGCATTGTATTTCGGATTTGCCTGGGGACATGAGCTGAATTACTCGATCAGACAGTACTTGCACACCTGTCCTCAAGAGATAAGTCAATATGTTTCATGCGTTTTATCACATTCCGCGTTGAATGTACATCGTGCATACATTTCAAAAATATTTGTATGGTAATATTAACAAATACGTTATTTCGGAATAAAGTTAGAGCCAATCAGAAACTTCTTGGCAGCCCAGGTAAAAGTGACTGGTAGTGACTGGTAAAGACGAGAAATGTGTATGCTTGGTCATACGTGCCTGGTCCGTCAAGCACATTTTGCTTGGCTCTCACCACCTAACTTGACTGGTACTGGCACAGGTCACCATGCTACGCAGCTGCCGCACTCCGTTAAGCTATTCTGGTTAAGTTTTGTTTTTTCAGTGCATGCTTCATGAATTTTTTTTTTGTTTACATTCGGAATCTTGGGTATTTTTGTAACTTTGACTGTCATTTTATCCATTCTGTACATGTTAAATTCATACTTATATTCAGGTAATATCTTGTGAAAATTTTGTAAACACATGTTAATAAGCTTTTAATAAAGGAACCTCTGAAGTAAGAAAGTCTTTTTATTTAATGACTTGTCAATGGCCTAGTTGGATTTAAACATTTGAAGAGTAAAAGAAAAAATATCGAAAAATAACAAAACAGTTATCTCATACTCTTATATACATACTTTTCTTAAATGTTGATAATATACTATGAATAATGAATTGCAAGAAGTGTTTTTTCAACATTTCATTGTTCTACCCTTGCAAAGCTTACTTTAATAGCAGTATGAAAAAAAAAAAAAAAAAAAAATGCATGAACAATACGTGCTTAGAGTACCCTCGGGATTAAATTTTACTTAAAACAATGGGCTCATGGTGTCGGTCAATAGACACGAAATACAAAACAAAAAAAACAAAAAAAAACACGAGAATAGCTAATAAAAAAAAAGTTGGGTGTGAATGACAACCGAAAACTCTATGCATCGATTACTCCCGCCACACATGACGCACGCGTACGAGAAAAGCGGCGTGGAATCGCACGCGCAAATAAAAAACACTCGCATGTTTATACGAACAATAAAGCTCGATGGACGAACAAAGGTGCCCAGCGTTGTTTTTCAATGTCCGATTGTCGTGTAGGTGTCCGGTTGAAAAAGATGGCCCCAACAGGACACGTTAGAGGGTGAGGGAGGGGCTCGTTTTATTGGCCATCAGCTCGGCCATTGTACACGATACGCCCGCGTTTTTTTCGCGAGTTTCCACGACCTTTCAGATTCAGATCCTCGTCGAGAGCAGCATGACACCTCGGCTACATACAAACGCAACTTAAAGATTACATACGATAATCGATCGTCCCGTAGGATTATCAGGATCATCGAATGATCGATGATTTTGCAAAGGTGCTTTAAAGTCCCATCATCCGACGCGCGTCGAGTCAGCGCGAGCCATTAAACCCGTATACATGTACAATATATATAATTGATTACCCCCCCCTGACGCGAATTAAATTGAAATACTCGCCCGAATATCAATCTAATTATTCCGGCAAATCCACTCCCCGTTTGGCATTCATGTATTAATATACGTGCGTGCGTGTGGGTGGGTAGAATGGCCCGAGCTACGACCGCAGCGGCAATTCGGCTACTCACGCATCGGTAAATGCAAGTAAAGTCCCGTTGTATGGGGCCTATTCATTCGTCGGCGATTCATCCTCGCGATTCACTGGCCCGCACGTAATCCCGCTTTTGCTCGAGAAGTCATGGGAGAACGAATCATCGGGGGTGGTGGGGCTCTTTTCGAGGCGATTCGCATTAGTCATCCTCGATTATTGCCCGATATCGTAGAAGAGTCTTGGTCGCATTGTGCGTGCGCGATAAACCGAGATATCTCATCGTTTCGTACCCCCCCCTCCCTCCCCTTTACCTCATCCTAAAAAACAGCTTTCACCGGAACGGCACGACTTTGGCCATCGAAAAGGGGGAGCTGCCAACGGGAGGATGAGTATCGGGGCGTTATCTCTCGTTTCCGGCTCGCTGCTCTCCCTGCACTCTTGGACAAGATGCACCAGACCCCGTGCATGCATATGCGTGCAGCTCGTTTCGCGTGATTTAAGCGGCGCTGCATATGGGGATACCGATGCAGCGGTGGTGGCGAAAAAATACCCCCCCCCCTCCCAGTCTCTGGTCTGTCATTTGTGCGTCTCTTTGGCGGTACAGTCGAGGTCGTACACTTTTTTGGGCGATAACAGAAGTGCGGACGGCTTTTGTGCGAGCGAAGCTCCGAGTTTTTCTTTTTTTTTTTGTTCCAACAAAAAGCTTATACGTTAAAGTAAAAACAACCCGGACGGTAGAAATGTCTGTTCGAAAGGAGGTTATCGTACCTCCAACTTTTCTTTCCAAGAGATAAAACCGCTGCTTGTTCACCGCCCCTTCGTTTTCCATTCTCGAAACGCGTATATATACGGCGCGAGCTCACTTTTAAAAAAAAAAGAGGAAACATCTCTCCCATTTCAAGCCCCATGAAAAATTCACAGCCCCCCGCGTTCTGTACTGGTACTCCGTACACGAGGTAACAACATCAGCAGCTCTGAATATTCCGTTACGAATCGTACAAACAAACAACCAACGCGCGCAACAAGCTCATCCGCAGAGTTTTCATGAAACACGAACGAGCCGGTCTGCGATCTAGACGCCGAGTAATATTCTTGGTAAATGGGGAAAAAAAAAAAAAGAAAACGTATATGTGCATGTACAGCCCCTATCGGGATCATTAAGCGTCCGTGTATTTTCACTTAATCCGAGCCCAGTGTGCGCGTACAATACATATCTGCCAAAGCGTGCTATCGCGAGCGAGCCATCTCCGAGCCGATCAATCACGAGCGTCTGTGCCTCTCCAAGTCGCGCGCCCCCCCCCCCTCCAGTGTTATTCACACCGAGTCGTATATCATTCCGTTATCATCGGCTCTTTATATGCGGTTGTGCGCTCCATTTTCTGTTACCCCTCTCCCGGCTAAACGCCGCGTCCCGATTATTCTCTTCCCTCGGGCTTCCTCCGGCTCTGTTTGTTGCGCCCGGCTATTTTTGCGCCCGGATGTGCGATAGGTCACACCGGGCCTCTCTCTTTTTCACGTTATTTATACACTCTCCCGTGAAAACCCTGGTTCGACGCACCGCCGCGCTAACGGTGTATTACACGCGACCACGGGGATTATAACTCGGTTCATTGGCTCGATATGCGCCGGAGCGAGAGCGAAGGGGGGCCGTTTTTTTAATGGCTCGTTATCGGCTCGGTACCCGGGTAATTCAATAACGCCGGCTCAATTAGCTAAGAGCCGCGTGCTTCTTGTCAAACAGCGACTCTCTCTCTCTCTCTCTCTCTTGCGGTAATAATGTAAATCACGCGGTCGCGCGTGCGAGCTGTTCGCTAAAAATTTTACAGCCAATTGTCTCGCGCTCGTCGCCCAACACTCCAATTTTGTGACGTTAAATCGAAAAACACCCCAGTTCCCTCTATATCGACGGCATCTTTGTACACCATAGCGTCGCGTAACCTATATAAATTATTTCTTGTATGAATGAAAACAACAAATAATCACGGTGATATTTACACGTTGTAATTACCTGTACGTAAGGACGCGAGGGCAAACATGATTATTCAGAGAGCCCGGCAAAAGGGCTGTACGCGAGGCGAGTTAATTTCACAGCGGTCAAGCAGTGGAAGAAGAAGAAGGGGGGCACGGATGGGTGGGCAAAGGAGCCGTTGGCGGTAAATAATGCCACTACGTGTCCAGGTCGTTATTATATACCAAACGATACTTGTCTAGGTATACCTGCAGGAGAGAGAGAAGCCCTGCACATAGCGAGCAAGGTCCATTTATTTAGCCCGTGGGGCGTGCGCGCCCGAGTTACAAATTATTCACACGCCCGATAATTGCCCCTATACACGTATAGCGCCGTTTTTCGTGTCCCTCGATGAATTTTGTTTTTCTTCCTCCCCCCCGTTGATGGTCCGTTATCACGCGCCTCGATCGTTCCGCGCGAGTCTGGTTCATCATTAGTCCATCTTATTCGTTTGCCCGATCCCTGAAATATTAATCCTATATACCTGTGGGTGAACCGGCAGGAGCGCGTTTCGTGTTATGTCCGTCTAGTTGTTGATTAATCGCCTCGGTATCAAACGAAGCGTTCACCTGGGCGTATTATACGTGTACGCGCGCATGACGCCGGACACGAGATGCCGGAGCCGACAGAGGGACTCGCGAAATTATTCAGAAGCGGATGGACCGCTCGGATTAGAGCAAGGCGAAGGCTCCTCGAGCGCCGATTACCTACCCGTGTGTTACACGTACACCCACCCGCGGAAGGATCACCACTCCGGTACGTGTAATCGGCTCGGCTGCTGTTGCTGGCTTTTTTGCACTGAATTCAAATGGCTCGTTAAGGCTGGATTTTCATGTTTAAAGAGTGTCGATGTGTTTTTCCTTTCTTTCTTTCTTTCTTTCTTTTTTTATTTTTTTAATACAGAGAAAGGGAGAGAGAGGGAGAGTAGCATCAATTTTTCAGGGCTTCAATTTTACGGCGTCTTGCGCTCAGCTCGTCTGAGCCGTTCCCGGTTGCTAATCACAAATAAAAAACAAAAATACACGTTGTTTTTCCTACCGAGTTATACTTGGCGTTTTCCATTAGATCCTCATTTTACGGTAGAGGAGGGGAGGTCATTATCCATTTTTTTCCGTCGGAGGCAGCAGCGACATCCAGGCGCATCATACACATACATATAACGAGTTTGATCCAATTAAGCTACCACTTCCACCTCGAGGGCTAATTTGAGGTTGCGTCCCGATGTACTTTGACGCGGCTCGATTCACAAGTTGAAAATTAGACGGATATGGCGCGTAGGGTAGTCGCGGGTATATAATATACGGACAGACGAACGGGCGGAGTGCATTACTTTGCCCGGGATTATTTATTCACGCGCTGCTTTTCCGTATTTGTGAGTCACCCCCCTCCATAAATGCGGAACTGTTGCTAATAGCCGTATTAAATCTCACGGAGGCTCGGCATGAATGTTTGACGAAAACCAAGGGAAAACGAGCAAACGAAGGAAAAAAAACAGCCCGTCCGACCGGTGAGTGATCTATACCACTTGCGGCGCCCCATCATCGTTAATTTAACGCGCACGAGGGGGGGGGGGCTCGTGTAACAATTAGCAGCCTCGCATGCGGGGCATCGTTAGCTTACGTAGGGGCACCTCGACACACGCGAGGGTGGTGCCCGATCAAAAAAGAGGCCCTCGGCGTATACACGGAAGAAGAAGCACGGGAGGGAGAACTTTTGCTAGGACGAGATTCGCCCCGCGGGATGTTCGACCCATCCGTGAGGGTATAGCGCCCCGCGGGGCAGTTTTCCTGGTTGCCCGCGTCTGGCCGCTCGTTGAGGAGCCACAGCGCCCGGGGCAAGATTCCAACTTTTGGTTCAAACCACCGGAACGACGAGATTATCGTCTTTTACTTTGTGACGCAATGATTCAGTAGTACGACCAAATTTTGGTCAGACCCCCGTCAGCGCCCGATGCAGTGCGTGTACACGTATGCACCCTCGCGAAAAATATGATCATGACAATATATGGGGCTCATCTGCCGGCGAGACTTGCAGTGCGTACCGTCAACGGTTTACTCACGTCTCCGGCTCGATTAAGATTCATTCGGCCTCGTACACGTGCGGCACATGTACCTCCTCCAAGATGTTCGCCCCATAAACTTTGATGCATACGGACACGCTCCCTTTCACCGCGGGGGAGGAAAAGCGCGAGGAGAATCATCCCGCGGGGCATTAGAAACACAATAGCGCCTCGGCAAACGAGAAGTTACGCGTCTGCCCTCTGTTATGTCCGCGTGTACGCGAGGGGTATTATGACGGATGCGAGCCCTTTTATCGTTCTCGCGCCTCCACCCCCTTTTCCCTTCATTTTCGGAATCGCGCTCCCCCGCTGCCTTTGGGCTGTTTTCTTATACGAGCTGCTCCGCCGTTCTCCGATCCTCCTCGCGTGCATTGAATACACACGAGATTTTTTTTTTTTTTTTTTTTTCGTTACTCCGTCGTTGGGCGCGTGTACCACGCGGATAAAGTGGTTCTGGAGCTTCCCGTCTCCCGGGCAATTAGTAGCCGCTCCGTGGCGCGGTGATTCCCCAAACTTTTCTGCAATAAGCGTACATGTAGGAGCGCGGTCGAGGGGGTATTTAGCATAAATGTAAAGTGAGCCGCGTCGGGGGATATAAATCGTATTCCCATTAGAACAAAGTGGGCGTCCGGTGCATAATTTGAATACGGCTGGATTAAAAATTAAATATTGTACCGAGGCTGGGGCGATTACGACTCGCCGGGAGAGTGGACAAAAAGGGGGGGACTCGAGTCGTTTGGTTCAAAGCGCGGGATGTGGGAGTTGAAATTAAAAAAGAATCAAAAAAAAAAAAAAAAATTGTTGTGCTCCAATGATCAATCAGGAAGGGGGCAAAAAAAAATGCAATCGTAAGGCCATTAAAACAACGCTGCCTGTCGAAGTTTACGACCGCCGCTATGAAATCGCAATCAATACAACTCGGCTCCGTACTTTTCGCGAAAAAAAAAATAAATAAAAAAAAAATACTAAAAAATGAGAATTTCCTCCCACCGAGCGAGAGAAATCCAATTCGACGCTCTCGAAAATCTGGTATCAACTTTTCAAAGTTCCTCCCGTGCACCGAACACGAGAGGCACTTTGCATCTCCAACGGAGCCGTTTTTTTTTTTTTTTTTTCTAATAAAAGTCCGCGCGGCTGCATCCTTTTGACTCCCTTTTTTTTCTTTGAGTGGATTTTTGGGTTTGAACAAGACACGTGGTTCGTTTGATCTGATCGCAAAAAAATCACCGAAGCATTTAAACAAACAAACTGCACCAGCATCACACGGAAACGCGCGAATTGAATTTCGTTTTTCAAACCAAACAGGCATCAAACGTTTGAAAAAAAAAAAAAAAAAAAAAAAAAAGGATGACACCGCTCACGAATATGACGCTGGCTTTCCTAAACGAGGGTAAAAAACTGCCGGTCCAAAAAAAAAAAAAAAAAGGCCGACCAGAGCAGAGAAGACGAAGGAGGGACGAAAAAAAACAGATAGCCAGAGAGAAGATACTGATAATGAAAAATCGCGTGGGTCGCAAAGTATAATTCAAACAAATGCCCGCCTACTTTATCCACGAGCAGTGGTCATTCATACGTGCGCGCTGACACCCTTGGCCAGTACTATGTGGGGGGTGGGGAGGAAATAACGGGAGAGCTATCCGTAACGTTTAAGAGACAGGCCGTGAGATTTGTCGCCTCCATTTTTGAGACCAGCCGGGGAATTTTTTCGCTACCCGCCGGCTAGAAATGATTCTCGATCTGTTTTTTCGTCCCCCTCCCCAGGATGATGATTAGGCGCAGGAGAGGGGGGGGGGTGGTCTCTTGTAACGCGGATGGGAGATGACCATTCGTCAGGCGCAGGATTACTTTCTTTTTTTTTTTCCACCGCGCGCTGAATTAAGAGATATGCGGATCATAAATGTTTCCGATTAGAGAAGCGAGAACGTGTACCCAAAGCAAATGGTATACACCTACGGGAGGCGGGTGATTTACATCCGTCGAGCTTTCGTTACCAGACACATTGCGATTTATTAGCTCATCATCATCGAATAAACGGCGCGCGAAGCTCGATTTATTTTCCGGAGTAAATAAAATTCCCACCCGAATTGTATCGCTCGTCGTAAAAACGCAATCAAACGAGCGAATCGTCCAGCATATATTCGAAACGCATTTGTTGATGTTATTTCGTTGCAATCATTTCGCGCAAACATTGGTTTTTGCGTGTGCACGTTGGCGCGCGAAAAATCAAACAAACAACACACGAATTTGGCTCGGTGTATACATTTATTTTTGTTTGGTCAAAAGGGGGAAAAAAAAGGGAGGGGGTGCAAAAAAAATCAACAAAACCCCCGTGCGCTCGCGTTAAAAACCACTCCCCCGAAATTCCAGGCACACCCGAACGTACGTGTATTTGATTTCATCATCGACTCGCATCAGCGAACCATATCGAAGTTACAGCCTGTTTTTCTCATACACGATACATGTACACCGCGGAGGAGGAAGATGGACGCAAGCCCTAGTTCTACATGATAATAGGTGTACGGAGAAATACCGCGGTGTATATATATATATATGTATATATAGCCCATGGTAGTACAGGAGTGGCACGGGCGAAGGAGCGAGGGAACAGGGGGCGGATAGAAATATGTGCGAGCCATCAGGTCGTTCCCGGGGGTGTGATCAGCAGTAACTAAACTTGTAAATCTCGCTCGAGCCGAGGCCCCGTAAGCCATTCCCCGGCTGACCAGAACGCATTCGTCAGTCTTATACATATATACATATATATATATTTAGGTTTGCACGCGCCGAGAGAGCCTAAGCGTTGGCCAATGAATTTTCGAGAAAATATATATTATACGTATAAACACTGTTATATATTGCGTGGACGGTGCCTCGAGGAGAAAATCATCGGAGGTTGTATCCGTCGAGATAAAAATCAATCGGAGGACGATGACCTTCGAGGTCCTCGGGGATACAACTTGAGAAATGACATTTTTCGCGCAATCTCCGGCCGCCAACGGTGCACGCAACGCAACCGCAAAACGACACGGTATAGGTATTATATATACACCCCCCAGCGCTCGGTCGAGCAGTTGGTAGTAGCGGTACTCATTACGTCCGCTCGTATGGTCGTCGTATCGTTAAAGTGCCCATATAGGTATCTGGCAGCAGGCGTGGGTTGGTAAAACCGCGCCTCGCATAATGGCAAAATTTGCGTAAACGGCGCGGTCATTAAGCTCCCACCCACCGCTGCTTTGCAAAACGGCTCCGCGTGTGTGACGTCGCAGTCGGTGGGGGAGGGGGGCGAAGGGCTGAGGGCTATAACTCGCGGTAATACCGAGCTAACCGTGTCCCCATGATTATAACGCTGCCAATTAGTCAAGCGGGCTTAGAACGCCCGGGGCCCCTCCTCTCCGTGGATGCGGGGGTGTGCGACGCTTCGTTTAACAACGCGAGACAGAGAGAGAGAGAGAGTCTAAAGCGTGACTGTGTAAACCTGTACTCCGATGTATATATATATACGCATCGGTTGTATAGGGGGGTCCTCTCCGATTCGTGACGGCTTTTCTCCATCGAGTGCTTTTTTGGTCCCTCTATGTGATGATTGTAATTCACCATCAGGACGGGCTGTTGAATGAGAGAGAAAGATATATTATTTTAAAAAAGAGCGAAAGTGCGGGTGAGGGGGGGGGGCTAATCGGGTGAGTCACATACACAAGTGAGGGGAGACACGAGTGGGTATGTATAATTGCAGGGGGGAAGAACTTTGGTAATTATTCAGTCTCCGTTGCTCTCCGAGGCAGTTTGCCGAGTTGCTCCTGTGTACATGGCAACACGTGTCGGCAAACGCGTAAAAATCCGAGAACTAATGCCGGCCTATTAATTACGTTTCTACCTAAACTATTGTCTTTCTCTCTCTGTCTCTTTGGGGAATTTATGCGCCAACTGGATGATAATTCGCATCCGGCTGAGCTCGACAACGCGTTATCATACACGGCTAAGGTTTTTTTTCTTTTTATTTGTTCCTTCGCGATTTACGAGTAAATGCAACGGAGGAGTTATAAATTCAATCGCCGATTATAGATTCGGACTTGACGTTTCGCTCTCTGTGCGCATATGCGTCGTCGGGGGATGTATTTGCATGGCAGACGCACAAAAACAAGACGCGAGTGATAAGAAGCCCGAAATCCATTTTCCCGCTCGATGTGCAATTCCGACGTATCTCCCTCCCGCCACTGGAGGAGGGGGCATTTTTAATTCAGCGGAAGACAGGAACGAAAGGGGAAAAAAAAAGAGCGGAGAAAGAAGCCCCTCGGGCGACCGTTTTCTTTTTTCCCCGGGCGCTCTCTCTCTCCTTTTCGCCTTTTTCTCGCGGACTCTCTTTTGTTTCTCCCTTGATTCTTCCTCGTTTTTTTTTTTTTTTTTTTTGTTTTTTTTTGCCCCCGCCGACCGAGTTTTTCTCCCGCTGTCATGTCGGTTCACCCCCAGATGAGCTCTGATTTTTACATTTTTCCTCAAATCATATCGTCGGTTAACCCGTACCCGAGAGCACGGGGCTGCCGTTAATTTTTGCCCCGAAACGAATTTCGCTCTCCTTTCGAACGATCTTGGCCATTCTATTTTAATTAGAACGCGTGGTAGGCCGAAACAGATTTCCCCTCCAACGGGATTATAACCAAGTTGGAAGTAAAAAAGTATTCCTCCATTGTTTTTTAATACCTCATTAATGTGCACACTTTTACTGAACAATCAAGTGAATGGACGAAAAAAAGAGTGAAGGGCGATGGACGCCCATACACGGGGGAGTGATAAACAAGCTCCCAAAGTCGTGCGTCCATCATCGGGCCGCTCTTATCGCACCCGACGCGCGACCGACCCTCCCCTGCCCCTATAGAAATCATAAGAGAGACGGAAAGAGAAGAGGCGCGATGTAAATCAAAGCGGTTCGCGCTCGGGCTCCGATTCGATTCCAGAGCACACGTGTATATACACTTACGCGCACATCGAGAGAGAGAGAGAGAGATCGCAAAGTATGCGTACCACCACCACCACCACGAGGGAGGGGGTGCTTTATTAATTCCCCTCGGTTGGGTAATAAATCAGCGGCTCTCGGGCTGCGCGTGGATCAATTTTGCCCCGACTTTTCGGGGGTGGGGGATGGGCGCCCTGAGCTACACACCGAAGGTACAGGTCGGAATAATTTTCTCTCGAAGCTGCGAGCGCCGGTTAATCGCAAACGAGCAAGATGTTGGTGGGCCAAACTTTTCGAGGTGGGGTTTGTATTTAGATTTAGCCATTAGTTTTTCGGCTCAAGTGGTTCCGACCACACCGCAATTATGGAGTTTATACACAGGCAAACTCTGCTTGATAGAGCACAGTCGTCGAGCATGAGAAAGCATACACAAATGACACTACACCCAACATCTAAGTACTGCAATTACCTGCGTAAATTATGTTTATCATTTTGTTCCTTTTGGAAATATCGAGTGTAGATAATAAGGTATGGTAGTACAACGATTGCGCAAACGTGTATACATATAATGGCCGGGTGTGTGAAAGTTGATTGGTGGCGGAGGAGAGAAAATCAGATACGAATTTGCGGCCGATCGCTCGACGCGGCTCCGACCGCGTTTATCCGCTGTCGCGCCACAGCTTCCCCCCCTCTAACCGATGGGAGCAATACGTTTGTTATCAAATCGGACCGGCTTATCGGCCGAAATTTTCGCTCCTACGGTGAATGCAGTTTTTCGCCCGCGGATTGTCGTCCGTCCGATAAGAGTTTCGGGGGGCCAATTGGCGGTGATAACCAGCTCCCCCCTCTGCTTCTACTCGCGAGAGTACAATTACGCGTATATGGGGGGGGGAAAGGAGAAATGAACGTGTAAATTTAATTTCTAACCCCAGAAAACGAGAGAACCGCAGTGGCGCAGAGCCCCCAGGGAAAGTAACGATCAATCTTTCCTCCGGACTCTCGCTGCAAGCCCCGCGAGTTCGTTAATCGCCGTAGCCGCGGTCTCTCTTACTCTCCATCACCCGTAGCACACATATGTGTATGTACGTGGGCACACGCACCCACTTGTATTTAACCCCACGCGCATATGGGCACACCGTATACGTATCGTAGACTTACGTGTGTGTAGGAGCAGCGCGGTGTATGTACAGGTCTGCAGCAATCGAGCGTACGTCGATCACAGGAGTTGGGTATAGGCACGGCCGAGTACGCGCATGGAAATTGACGTGCACGTGAGTTTGTTAACGATAGCTGCCACGAGCGAGGAAGGGGTCAGTTTGAGTGGCCGTCGAGTAATCGCCGTGCAGTATAGTATACAGGCAGCACCAAAAGGATGAAGAGGTGGGGGTATGGGTGGCTGCAGCGTATCGATAGCGAGGCATCGATTATGCGCTCAATTAATTCGCGACTATGCTCCCACTCGAACCCTTTACGCGCGCGTCTGCACCGACTCTTGTACCCCTCGCGGGTCTTTGATAATCGACGCGCGGATCGATGGCCCTCCCTCCCTATTCTCCCGATCACGTATAACGTGATGTTTTTTTTTTTTTTTTTTTTTTTCACCAACCCCGAGCCCAGTGATGAACTTTTTAACGCGAGACCTCCAATCTCTTTGCTCCGTTTGTGACCCTTCATAGGTACATTTGGCCTTCCTCCGCTCAAAGACGCGAGAGATCAAGGATCTAAGCCGTGCACACGTATAATAGTAACGCGTCGTCGCTCATATGGGTACACTACCACACGAGGGCCAACGCTTCGGCGAGATTTCAAATTCAAAGTGTATCGTATATATATGTACGCACACGGGCGGATAGACACACGGCGAGCGGGTGAGCAATTAGCGAGCCGTCAGCGGCACGGTGGAGCTGACAGCTGGGAGGGCCAGCTGCGCGTGCATAGCTCCCTAATTATACGGAATGCGGGCCGGTGGCCTGCAATCGGGGCTATCTCTCTCCCTCCCGTCCAACACTGATCTCTGCACCCCCGCCCTTTCGATTATGCGACTGCAGTGCCTGCTAGCGAGAGGATTTTGTTGAAAGGTCGGTGCGAGAGTGCAGGGGTCACCTCGATGGCTTTTTATTTCGCCGTTCGACTCGACGACACGTGGATATAAATTTACGTGGTGTATAATATACCTTGCATCCCCAAATTGATGTTTTTACATCTATATGTACATATACTCGATAGAGAGAGAGAGAGAAAGGAAATGCGTAAAAAATCACCGACTAGTGTGTCGCGTTCAAAGGGCCACAGTGGAGCGAGTCGACGTGCGGTCAGACGGGCTTATCCGCTCGGGCATTTAGGATCGCGTACACGTGTAATGAAATGCAATTAAAATTTTAATTTCAAAGGTATTTAATAATAGAGGCTGCGAACGTTGGGCCACCTCCCCCCCCCCACTCCTGACCGCGCGTCGCCTCGGCATCACAATAATCCGCTCGGCCCGTCCCTCCCTCTCGGTGTAACACGCGAACTAATTAGTAATTACGCGACGCTCGGCCGTTTCGATTCCGTTCGAGTGGAGGAGCCCGCCCCGGTATTGAAGAACCGAAAGGGGTTGCTGTCCCCTTTTGTTCGACCCCCCCCACCCCTCTCATGTTTTGTTGCAATGCCGGGCGACGAGCCCCTTCTTCTTCTTCTGTTCTCGATCCGCGCGCTGCGCCCAAACTCGGGAACCGCACCTATACACAGCTCGAGTGTATCTGGGGGTGGTTTATTAATTTCTCCTGGAATTCCCAAGCCCCCGTGCGGGTATCCGCTGTTGTTGTCGCGCCCAACGAGATTGGATCGAACCGCACATTGTCAAACACATTAATTCCTAGTTTTTCGTAATTTTTTATATAGGTTGATTCCTTCGGGGGGGTCCCATTTGCACCGCGGATTACAGCCCAAGACCAATGTACCGTACACAGCTACCGGAATCAAGTCTGGCGTGAGCACACGGTGTACGTGGCGCTCGTGCACCGCCACTTTTTCGTGAACCATTACACCCGACGGACGATCGCGACCGATAACATATATACATGTGTGTACATAATAGAAATAAGCACGCGCCCGCGAGCGATTTGCGGCCGAAGCTCGGACTCGTTTAACTTATCGCGGTAACGGATCAACACGTGTGTTGTGCGCGGGAGGGTTCAAACGATATTCATTCGGATGATGGCTTTGTCCCGGTGTTGTCAGCGACTACATTTTTGCCTCTTGAAGTCCTGTACGTGTACGTGCATTGTATTTATTTGTAGGAAAGATGAAACGAAGCAATCACTCGGGCAAAATTGGCAGAAGCCAGGGGCCTATATTTACCTGATCGGAGGCAGGGAGAGGACGGATTCCCGCAATTCTCAAATCGAATCTGTCGCGGCGGGGAGGAAGCGAAATAAAGTGCCCTCCCCCGACGAATCAAAGGTCCGCTCCTGTATACATATATATATATATAATTTACTTTTTTTCACGGATGCGTGTTATACTCGAGTGGTAGACTCTCGTCCTCGATATTACTTCCAGGAGGCGGATATTACTCACAAATTCGTTTCTCCGTGCCGATGCAGGGCTCTCGCGGCAGTAGCGCAGCAGAGTCGGATGGAACCCAAGTGAATCAAGCTCTCTCCACCCTCCCTCTCTGCGAGCGGTAACCATACACATGTACGTGTACACGTAGCGACCAAGACCGCGTGGGGATGATTTCTTTTTTTCTTTTTTTTTTTTTTTTGCCTCTCGGTGGTTTATTACTGCCACCCCCACTGATCCATCATCGAGTAGTATACAGTTTGGTGAGAGAGGCTACTTTGATCTTAAATCGTTGTACATCATATACCTGCATTCATTGGGGCTTATGTTGAAGCTCCGTTACGTTGAATCGACTTTCAAGCTCGCGAAAGTGAAGGGGGGGGGGTGGAAAGTAGAAAGCAACGATCGATCGGCACGGGCCTCGAATGATCGATGCGCGTGCCATGCTCGTGAAGAAATATGTATATGTTCCGTTGCGTTCGAAAGGGGTAGAAACGCGTGTGGTGCGGCTCGTTCCCCCGGGAAAATTTAATTAACGTAAATGCCGCGGCTATCGCTCATACGCCCCTCCCCCATTGCTTGGGTATGGCCGGACGCTGCCGCTTCTGTATGTGTACCGCCGCACTCTCGCTCGGGATATTAAACACTCGGAGCTGAGCTTATATAGGCCGAAGTCCGCGGCACACGTAACTACGGGGACCCCTATGGCTACTACTAGCTACTGCACGATGTCGTTTTGCATATTTTTTTTTTTTTTGTCTTATGTTTCATTGCTCAAAAGTCGCGAGAATTACAACCTTTCGATACTTTTGATTGTACCGTGTGCACAGGTTACGATCGGTTGATTCGGGAAACTCGGGTTTCACTCTGGTATTTTACGCCTGATTTCGTTGGGCAGATCATTCATTTCTCATCGTAATTGTGTTACGTTGAATCTTTGGTCAGAAATGTATGAAAGACAAAAAAGTAGCGGTAGTTTGCGACACAACGTGAAAAAGATTATCATTTTTAATGTTGCAACTTATAAATACTTATTTGCATTCAAAAATTTGATTGTGCAGTATCGTTGAAGCAATTAACTTTTGTAAGCTTATGAATCTGAATTTCACCACATCTTTAGTGAACACATCCCTCGTCAGTTAAAACTTGAGGAAATTGTTAGAAAATGAAATTTTTATATGGTGGTACATCTCTGTGTACAACGTATCGCGTGGGTGTAGTTAAATGTAAAGCTTATTATTTTAGCGGTAGGAAAGTTTGAAAAGTACATTTTTTTTTTTTTTGAGGCTAACGATGCCAAAAAGTCCCACTTAAAAGCTGTTTGACTGAACGCGTAGCGAGAACTCATTATTGTGCCATTAGCATACTTCGATTATCACTCGACATCGACAACTCGATATGTCCTCATGCAGTGTGAAAGCATTGATTTTTTGTACATCAAAGTGTACGGTTCGTTATTTCTCACTTGACATAGTAGTAGAATAGAAAAATATATTTTGTTAAGATTTTTAAAGCAGTAATAAATATTTTTTTTTTTGTACTAATGTTTTACAGTATTTATACAGCTATTATATGCGTACATATATATACTTGGTTTGAGTTACATGAAAACTGATTTTACATATATAATCAGATATTTGTAAGATTGTCCTCAAGTGGTGACGTTGAGTGTTAAACCGAAAAGAACAGTTATTATATTTGGTGAAAAATTCGATACAGTGGGTTTTTGGTCGACACAATAGTTTTTAATCCAACGATTGGACTTGAAGCTACATCAAAAGGTAAATGTTTGTTTTAATATTTATAAACTTGTTTTCCAATCTGCATGTCTTTGATCTAAAGGAATAATTAATGAGTAATATGCAGAAGTAGCCTGTTCTCTATTTTCAGGAGTGAAATTTTTTTGTTTCTCAGACGATGCGTGAAGTAAAACATTCATTATTATCCATTACATTTAGCTTTTTTATGAAAAACATGTGAAGAGATAAAAACATAATTTAGCAGAGAGTAATCTCACATGGCCTGATACAGTAGCAAAAGTGAGCACGAAGCTCAGTTTTGTGTGTATCCGACCATTACAACGGTGCCACAAGGTTACTCTTAGCACATACACTATTAAAATGAAATTCAATTAGTACATGTAAAATAGTTTATTGTACAAATAAAAAATCTTTCTGTATTTAAAAATATCTTAAAGTTCTTCTGGCACATGCAAGGGAAATTTGGTTAGGGCGTCATCGAGTAATTATTAAACGCTAATAATACATTTTTTTCATCGAGAATTACAAAGCAACACGAGTTTTTTTTTAGTATATGTGTATGTGTATGTGTAGTACGCTGCGCATGTGCTTAACTTTTCCATTTTGTTATCAATGAAGCACGTAGCCGAAACAAAACTTTTGTAATTGTAATTATTGAAAATCTAGATGATAAACATTCACCTTCACAAAGATCGACCTTCAGCCATTGACAACAAAGCTTTATGTCATAAATACGGTTAAAAATGATTCTCATATAAATATTTAGTATTTGACATGTATGTAGACTATACGAGTAAATCCACCATAAATTTTTCGTTTTTGTCTCCGATTTTTAAATAAAAATGTTTTTATTCATAATATTTTGCTCATAATGGTTTTTTTTTTATTTTCATTTTATTAATAAACATTTGGTCTTTGCTTCCGGGGCTGGTGATAGACCTCGAGGAAATACTCACCAGTGACGAAACCTGCTATTTCACTCTTTCTTGACGATTGGAATTTACTCGTCGTAATATTTTCTTCATTGATCAAATAACTTTTAAATTATTTTGATTGAAACAGTTTATTATAGAAAAAAATATCTAAGGCCCTGTTTTATTAGTAATCATTTCTTGTGTTTTTCATTTACAGATAAACAACTTGTTAAACTTGTGTAGATGCGTTATCATTGTTTTCCGAAAAATTAACGACAGCGAAACTACTACCCACTCCATAGAAATTAATTCTGGTCAAACATCACACTTTTTTTGCCGTTTTATTTATCAACATGGATAACAGTCAAGAGCAGAATTCTGGCCATAATATTGAGAATGGAGAAATATGTACTTTGGCTTCTGTGTTGAAGGAATATCTACGCGTTCATACCAAAGAAAAGCCCTTCAGCTGTTCCATATGTCCACAAACCTTCACTTCCAATGGAAGTCTTAAAAGACACCAATTGATTCACACTGGAGAAAAGCCCTTCAGTTGTTCCACATGTCAACGAACCTTCACCACTAAAAGCAGTCTGAAGATACACATGCAAATTCATACGGGCGAAAAGCCCTACAGCTGCCACATATGTTCGAAAAGATTTCGATGTAAATTCTACTTGTCAAAGCACATAAAAGCCCATACTGATGGTAAGGCTTTCACCTGCACAATGTGTTCGAAAGCTTTCCTCCTCAAATGCAATCTTGTTGTACACATGCGAACCCATACTAACAAGAAGCCTTTCAGCTGCACAGTGTGCCCTAAAGCTTTTATACACAAAAGTGATCTCAAGAGACACGAGCTGATTCATACTGATGAGAAGCCCTTCAGCTGCTCAGTGTGTGCAAAAACTTTCAGAGTAAAATACAGTCTTGACAAACATATGGGAATCCACACTGACGAGAAGCCCTACAGCTGCTCCAGGTGTTCGGAAGCTTTTAGGTTCAAAAACCATCTTATGGCACACTTGCAAATCCATACTATTAAGAAGCTCTTCAGCTGCCCCAGATGTTCGGAAGCTTTTAGCCTCAAACGCCACCTTATGACACACTTAGGAACCCATACCGATGAGGGGCACTCTACCTGTACGGTATGTTCTAAGTCTTACAAATGTAAAACAAGTTTTAAGAAACACATGAAAATCCACGAAGAGGAGACTCCCCGACGCAGCACCAATAAGTCCCCATCAACTTCCGGCCATGGCAATGCAGTTGGTCTCGAAAAACATCGATGTACCCACGACTACAGACTACGTCCACGAACCTTCAACCAAGAAGATCAACTCTCAGTGCATGTGGACAATGAACACCCATACGAGTGCCAACCAGTTTGTGGATACGAGGAATTGACAAGACGCAAGGACCAAGTTCGGAATGAAATAGTCGAATCCCTTCAATGCACCCAGAATTGCAGACTATGTCCACAAACCTTCAACCGAGAAGATCAACTCTCTGTGCATGTGGACAATGAACACCCATACGCGTGCCAACCAGTTTGTGGATACGAGGAATTGACGAGACGCAAGGACCAAGTTCGGAATGAGATGGTCGAATCCCTTCAACGCACCCACGATTGCAGACTATGTCCACAAACCTTCAACCGAGAAGATCAACTCTCAGTGCATGTGGACAATGAACACCCATACGCGTGCCAACCAGTTTGTGGATACGAGGAATTGACGAGACGCAAGGACCAAGTTCGGAATGAAATAGTCGAATTCCTTCAACGCACCCACGATTGCAGACTATGTCCACGAACCTTCAACCAAGAAGATCAACTCTCAGTGCATGTGGACAATGAACACCCATACGAGTGCCAACCAGTTTGTGGATACGAGGAATTGACGAGACGCAAGGACCAAGTTCGGAATGAGATGGTCGAATCCCTTCAACGCACCCACGATGGCAGACTGTGTCCACAAACCTTCAACCGAGAAGATCAACTCTCAGTGCATGTGGACAATGAACACCCATACGCGTGCCAACCAGTTTGTGGATACGAGGAATTGACGAGACGCAAGGATCAAGTTCGGAATGTCGAATTCCTTCAACGCACCCACGATTGCAGACTATGTCCACGAACCTTCAACCAAGAAGATCAACTCTCAGTGCATGTGGACAATGAACACCCATACGAGTGCCAACCAGTTTGTGGATACGAGGAATTGACGAGACGCAAGGACCAAGTTCGGAATGAGATGGTCGAATCCCTTCAACGCACCCACGATTGCAGACTATGTCCTCAAACCTTCAACCGAGAAGATCAACTCTCAGTGCATGTGGACAATGAACACCCGTACGCGTGCCAACCAGTTTATGGATACGTGGAGTGGATGAAGAGAAAATGCCATAGCCATAGTAAGCGTTGATCGCCAGTTTATTTGCTCAATTAATCCTGTTGATAGTATAGGTATAGCTACTCTACTTACCAAAGTATGGCAAGTATATTTTCACGACGGCATGCCTTGATTTTAAGAAAAATGTCTACTATAAGATATTTCAGTGTATTTTTACAAAATAGTTCGGAGCACATTGGAAGCTCCACCGGAAAATCACCACAAATAATCAAACCACCACAATGCATTATTTCCACTTTATCCAGCTAATAAAAAATCAAATGTTGTATCGTAAAAAAATACTATAATTATTTTACGTATGTTGAAGCGTAATAAATGTCATCAAAACCAGACCATAATTGAGTGACTACGCATTATTTTGTGGTAATGTTATTTATCTGTACTTTACCTTGAACAAAAAAAAAATTGTATCCATTCATCGAGCCTCATTAAATAAAAACCTTATGTAAACACAACACTTCTTTTTTAAAAAACTGAATAGTGTGCGTAGTGGATGTGAATGTTTAAGATTTATCATGAATCAGTAAGCGTGGAAACATATTCCAGCACTCACAGCTCTCCGTCAAGACTTTTCCTTGCAGCCCGAGTCGGATTATCTCGCGAAAGATCTCCGGAAAATACCGAGGAGTATCGCTTTCCAAGGTCTTTTGATTATTCCCCTTGTCCCAGCCGGCGGACGCAACTTTTCTCCTCGGGGCCAGCCGAAGGCGTCGCCGCGTAAAATCACCCGAGCTCCGGCAATCTCATAATCGACTTTGCGAAATAATCCCATCGTATAATCCTTTAAAACGCAATTAGGAAAGAGACAACGGGAAATAAGAAAGTTGGGTGTATATATACATGTATACCTTATTGTGTCGTCTCGGCTGCAAATAAGAACAATAATACATCCATCCCCCCACGGCAGCCCTTCCGTGACGGAAGGTACATTATCCGTTGGGTACAGATATATACCATCGGTTTACGTCCGGAGATGCGCCTCCTCTTCTCTTTCATGTTCCCTTTGCTGGACGTAATGCGCAATCGCTCGTGAAAAATCTAATACGGAGAGCAACATCAAAGAGACAGTGTTTTCTCTCTCTTGGCTGTGCGCGGTATCGATGCGACACGCGGTATATAGAAACATCAGCAGCGAGTTCAGTTGTTTACCGCGTGCACATTGTGTGTGTGGCCGCAATTTTTTCCTCCCCCGTGTTTACTCTGTGTAGCAACGGTCGAAAGGGTTCGAATTCCCCGCGGAAAACAAGAGGGTGTGGGGGAATCAAGTGATGAAGGGGGCAAGTCGCTCGGAATTAATGAACGGAATGAAATCAGTTCCGTTTGTTGATTCGCCCATCGAACGCGGCAAGGGCGAATTCCGCGCTGCTGGCTCTGGTGCACGCTAGCTCACGTTGTTATTACCTCGAGTGCCATTAAGACTTCCAATTAGTTGGATACCGAGCGTGCAGTTCTCGATCCCGGTTGTTTTTTCTCCCCCCTCCTCACTTGAATCTCGATTTTCAACTTTGCCCGTCTGACCGAACGCTGTTTGCACCACTCAAAACGCCAGCCATAGATTCAACTTTTGAAAACAATATCCCCCCCGCACGATAGTTGAAAAGAAAAGAGACAATTCGTGCCACGGGGAGCGTGTGTGTACATACCGCGAGAAGGAAAAACACACCTACTCAGCGATAACGCTGTTGTCTCCAGCCGGAGACTCTTATCTCATTTATTACCAGCGTCTCGGAAAGAAAATCGTCCTCCTTGTACCTTTGGCTCCCAACAAGTTGCGGGCGACGCGCCGTCTTTGTCGTTCATCGGTTATTTTACAACCTCCGAGAGATAGCGGTGTATATGTATATATATATGTGACGTCTCTGTTTTCAGCAGCCTTATACACTTCCTGCTTACTGCCCTCCTCCTTCTCTTTTATTCTTCTTCCTTCAGCCACTGCATTGAATTTCACAAACCACCGCGGCACTTTTGACTCAGTTTCCAAAATGTGTCGGATGTATCGATAGCAAAGCAAATAATCATCGGTTTGCTTGTGCACGTGCATATCTCAATCACCGGGTGAACGGTGCTCCCCTTCACCCATCTGCGTCCATTGCGAGAACCCCTTACTTTTTCTTCTTTTACCGCACCACCGGTGTAATAAAGAAGACTCCGCCATAAAGATCTGTCTGAGTACACCGCGTGTATGGTGTAACCCCCGGGAGGTGGGGTAAGCGAATTCGTTTTCGATAACGATTTAGGAGCCAAGCTCGCCCTTGTTTTCGCTGCAAGTACTGGCGCCTCCTGGTTTTATCTGTAATGCGGAGGACAGTTTCAAGCGCGCTCCCGTTAATGGAAAATAACCTAAGGGAAATCACTTTTTTTTCCCCCGCCCCCTCTATTTCCTTTTGTACGTACACGCGTGTTTACACGAGAAAGTTTGTCTTTTTTACTAGTAACTTTTTTTTATTTTGTTTTTTTTATTATTTTTACCCTCCAAAAAAAAAAAAAAAAAGAGAGAGAATAAACAAAAACGATTCACCGACAACTCGCAGCTTTGTCCAAAAACTCGAGAGCCATTTAGCAAGAGTAGGTATGTACATGTATAACAGCAGCCGAAAAGGCCCCACATTCTCCGAGGCGGGATCTTTTGTGCTGGGCGTCAGACACCGCATACCCCACCATACACACATAATACCAGCAGTACAACACACGCAAACTCGCGCTCGGAGCAGATAAGGTGCCCGGAGTGAGACAGGGGGTTGGGTGGGTACGGTCGAGGCATAAACGTCCGCCCGATAAGGGCAGTTTGCACCCCACGTTGTGGACAGTTAGCCTTAAATGAGACGCTCTCCGTCCCGGCGCCGGACCTATTGTGCCCCTCACCTACCCTATGCATACATATACACACCTACTTGTGTATGTGTTCGAGCTTCGAGTACCATGTACACAGAAATGTTGTGATTCTCTCTTGATTTTACGCTGCAGCGACTCGTGCCATGTCTAAACAAACAGATTCTCGTATATCGATTAGCGACTACGATGTGCCGAATATCAGCCTCGTCCATCCCGTCGCGGAAGAGCCGGAGAGAAGCCAAAAGTCCCTATCCCCCCTCTTTTGTGGGCTTTTTCCTCCTTTTCTCGAGCTCGCGTTATAAATCCACCAGCTGCGACGCGCGTTCGCCGCTCCATGCTGGGAGTAAAAAGAGCGTAAAGAGAGAAGGGGTCGCAGGCAGATTTTTACCGGGATATCTTCCAGGTGGACGGGTAAAATACTGCGCTCTAAATTCCGCTTATCGCTCTCGCGTTCGACAGTATAATGTTGCTCGCGTCTTTCTGGAGCCGAGGAAAAATTACCGGTTAGTCGTCTAAAAACATTTTTACGGCACTTGGAAAAGTTGGACTTTGACCACCCGTCAAAAGATATATTTACAATGTTTATTGCCCAACGGACCGAGGTATCTCTCATCGTGTCGAGCAATGGAGAACGTCCTCAAAAGATACAAGACATTTTGAGAGTTCGGATTTGCGAAATATCGATTTATCTGAAATTAATGATGTATAAATTTGTATGAACTTTTATTGAAAACTTTCGTTTAAGTGATAAAATAACATCCGTGCGTTCAAGGTATAGAAAGGTATAAAATTATTATTCATATTTATGGTGAAAAAAAAAAAAAAAAAAAACTTCAATCAATCATTTCTAGAAATCGAGACTTAGATTTTTACCGATTTTTAAGACTCGGCCTATGTCTCTGAGGCTTGTCAGGTGGAAAAGCCAATAATCGATGTACGGTATGTATGACGGGCGTAGCAAACCCCTCGGCTTACGAATAATTAAACTCAGGATGTGTCTGCAATCGTACACCGGATGGCACCGATGGCTTAATTCAGTCGGAGAGTTGTATGAATATTCTCCAGAATTAGATCGGCCGGGACGAGTCAAAATCCGCCCGGTTGAGTAAATTTTAGGCGTAAGAAACACTGGGAGCACCTCGAAGACGGCGGTTCGTCAGCGGTAAATTTTTCTACACGCCCCGAAAAGCGGGAAAAAAAGAGCCTTCCACTCGCGCGAAAGAGAAGCATACCCGAGGTCGTTTGTAAACGTCCGCAAGAAGGAGGGAGGAAGAAAAAGGTATCGGGCACGAATCTGCGGCCGGGCGAGTAAAAATTCCTCGACCCCCCCATCCCCGGGACTATTGACTAGCCCTTGGAGATAGCGCTCTCTCTCTCTCTAATGTTTTTGCGCGCGCCTCATACGTTTCCCGCTATCTGACGCTAAATGCTCGTACGGCTGCGTCCCCCTCTGTTTGCTCTCTTTTTGCCTTCTTTGGCCTCCTCCTCCTTTGTCTCTTTCTCCCCGCGCACGGAGCAGGAGGTACATATACCCGATTGCCCTCCTACACGTGGCCTCTCTCGATTTATTAGCGCGAGCGAGCCAGCTGATCTCCCGTTTAATTTAATCGCCAAAGCTGGGACTCTTTGGTTGAACGACACCTCAATTTTTTTCACCAACTCCGGTGACGTCCGACCATATCGGGGGTCTACTACTGCGAGAAAGCCATCCCTCGCGTCGTAAACTCTCGGCGTTGAAATCAGAAAAAGCGCATCCTCTGGAGAGCTTTTGGGTTTTTTTCAACCACGCGCTCCACTCATGGGCAAAAGACGGGGCAGGTGTGTATACTTTGCGCGCATCGCCCGCGGGTCTCGCGGTAAATCCAATAAGCCCGTAACGCCGTTAACTCCCCGGCACGAGTCATATATACATACATATGTGTACCCTCCGTGTTTTTGTTTCGGGCTACCGTTGCTCCTTCTCCATCCGCGCGCCGAATTACTTCTCATTTGGGGCCGCATTGTGTGTTCTTTCTCTCCACTTTTGCCGGGGCCAATGTGTTTATGCCCCCCGAGGGTGGGGCGACCCCCTGGCTTTTTGTTTCGACGTTCGCGCTTCGTTACCCCGAAAATGCGCATATCATTGTTACGGGCTCATATTTTTTATTCCTTAGAGAGTACAGTGGTTCCTTTATACGTAAATATCCGAAAGAGGACAGATTTTGGGGGCTGCCATCCAAATGTAATTAGCTCTCGGTTGGTTTTTTTTTTTTTCTTTTCTTTATTCGATTGGAAAATTTGTACGACTCGGTGATGGGTATATTTTTGCTGATAATCGAGTGAAAGCAAACTCGATAAATCGGAGCCGAATCTTATAAATAGCTCTCCGATGGACCCTCAGTTGTAGAGGTGACATTTGCCGCAATCATATAGCACAACTTGAGAGGGGAAAAGAAAAAAAAAAAAACCCAAGTATGGTTTATACAATAAAGAGAGAGAGAGAAGCCAAACGAGAGAGTCGGAGTGACGAGTACTGTGGAATTAGAGACGACAAAGTCCCCCCGATAACTTCATATATCGGGGAACTTGGGGCCTCGAAGAAAGTTCTTATCGTGCCTCGCTACACCACAGCCCGATATATGCTCCCCTGCCTCAGACTGCACCTACGTGTGTACTTGGCGCAAGCCATGTAAGCTCACGCCAGAACAAATTTACCCCCCCAAACCGAGTCGTGAGGTTAGCTGTACATACTCGTCGCGAGCCACTAATTCAGGGCCCCGTTATGAAGTTGTGTTGAACTTTTCGCGCGAGGAGTAGCGCAGTTTGCCGAAACCCACCCACCCAATGCGCACTCCTGTTGTATCTACAATACATAACTTACGCGTGTGCGCCTACTCTCTCTCCCTCTCGAGGGAATGGAGCAGCGGCTGGGAGAGAAACTACGGCTGTTACTGTTCGTGACACGCGCACCTAAGACTCTCGGGGTGTGTGTACCCTAACGCGATTATAAGAGTATACGCGTGCACGCAGCTTGTTGATAGGGGGATCCCGAGCAGAACAGCCGAGAACGGAGAGAAAGAGATAAGCGACTCGTTGGAGCCCATTTACATATATATGTATATATATACGCAAGAACAAAAAAAAAACAAAGGACCAATTATCAAGAACAATCGGTTACTGTTTATAGGATACACTTGATACCCCATACGCATCTGTAATGAATAAACGGGGGTTCCTACAAATTGGCAATTTAATATCACCCCGTGCAAATTAATAATGGCTCAAGTACAATCAATCGGCGTTATATTGCGCCGCGGCCGATGATAAAATTTAATCAAACCCCCTCCCCTTCCGACGTTCTCCCGCAAATACCACCGCGAGAGCCCAACGAATCGTTTGGAGCAACGGGCCCGTACCGATTTTTCAACCGCCTTTCCTTTGCCCCGCACAGAGAGACCCACGCACACATATATATTTATACACTCCGTAGTCTTGAATTATTTCGCGACGCGAGCGAGCAAACACGCGTGCCAGGCGCAAACCACCCCCATCGTAGACGCGCTGGATAATCAAACAACCGATGAATTTTGCATGGCTGCAAGTTTTCTTGGCTCCCGTGCATACAGTCCGATATAAAAATTCCCCCAAGCGCTAGTTGAATTTGTATATTTGCGCTAACCTCCAGGTAGTTGCATCGGGGGTAAACGCGCGTAGGGCAAATATATGCACCGTGAGGACAAACACGGGAGAGCTTTCGGGCCCCGACCGATCGGCCACTCTGGTGTATCCACCCACGGGCGCAACGTATGGGGGAGGGGGTAATTAATAGCAAACCCATATAAATTAGAGACAGGCTCGTGGACGCGTGATCCCTGTCGTGTACAAACACCGGCTCTTCTCCCTCCTCCTCCTCTCGACTGTACTCCCCCTCGTGTACGTACACATATACACAAATGAGTGGAAATATGTAACTGCGCGGGGCAAACACGCGTCTGCAAACTGATATGCCTCTGCCTCGGACTCTTTGGCCGGGGAAACACCGAAAGCGCGCGGTTTATTTTTCGCTTTTACGGTCCCGTGCATCCCTTGTTTTTTTTTTTTTTTTCGAACGCATTGTTCGACCAACTCGGCACACTTGATTTTTCACGCGTGCGAATGCACCTATAACGCACCAGATACTCCGGATTATCCGTTTGCATTTGCGTTTTTGTCGATCATCCCGCTCCTCGGTCGGAATCAAAGTAGGTACATCCGTAAAAAAAAACAGTAGGGTTGAATTTCAATTGAATTCCGCGCACTTGCACACCAACACATGTACCTACACGAGCTCACAGTACCTCAAACACTGCAATTTGTGCGAGTTATGTTCATCCCTCTCTTGTGCCCGCGTACCCAATGTATACAAGTACCCCCGACGGACCGCTCGCGCGATGATAAAAATCAGTAATTAGCCGTAGGGGGCGGGCGTTTGAAAAATTAGCGAGGAGTTTGGGCAGCGCGTAGCCGTAAGCGTCCCTCTGGGTGCGATATTCGGCTGCCCGAGAGTTGTCGTTGGACACGAGATTCGCCGAATGGTGCGAGTATATGTACGGTATATAGCTCGTCGGCCGTGACGCGAATACGGATCTGCTGATGGTAAATCACGCCCCGGGAGTGCTCTCACCCTCTCTGCGCGTAATGGACCGTGTTTTTTGACGCTCAAACATGAACGTGATTGTACAAAATTTAGAGAAAAAAAAATCACACTTCCCCCGATTGCAGGTACACTTGGAAAAAAAACAAAACAAAAAAAAAAAAAAACCAACTCTATATTTCGGGAATGGGGGAAAAAAAGCCCATTCGAGTTCAGGCGTGCGCCATGAAACGAAACGGCTCGAATTAATTGTTCGAGAGCAGTTAAATTAGTTGGATTTGTTTTCCCCGGTGCGTGGTCCGTATATAGGAATACCGGGTGTGCAGGGACCCCGTACCCCCGTACACGAGATGTGTGCCGTAGGGCGAGAATGTGCTTCTCTCCCTCCCCCGCTTCTCTTTTACAGAGCAATGTTTCGCGGAAATTTATTTGTCCGGCTGTAATTGTTACGTGCCTCCCGCCCCCTCGCACACTCTATGTATGTATGGTTTGAAAAAACAGATTGGAGGATCGCGCCACGAGCGAATGCTCGATAATTAAATCGTTTGCTAATGGAGATGCGCAACCCCCCCGTCCAATGATTCGGACTTTTATCGGGGAGCAGTGCAGTCAATTGCTCGAGTTTTTTTTTTTTTTTTTTTTTTTTCCGTCCAACAGAGTACTCTCGAGTTGCCTGCACCGGTAGAGTCGACGAGCGACGGAAACACACGAAATTCCAAGCGAAAGGGGGCACATCCTACATGAGAGTACACGCATAACCCAAACACCAAGAGCCGTCGTTAGGCTGGTTCGAGGGTATACACATAACTATGGGCGCGTCATCCTCGTCTACGACTCCGGCAGCAGCTGTTCGCCCGCGGCGGTGTACACGCATACACGCGATAGATGGGCCGCTCCTGGAATTCCGGCTATGCGGCTCCCAGGAGTCACGAGTCGGGCAGGTGTACGGGGAGAGTTATTCAGCGGTGGGTGTACCTCCGTCGAGGGCGTGATTAGCCCCGCTCGAGGTCCCGAGAATACGGATGAGGAGTAATGTCAGTGTGCTCTCATCTCCGATGGATAAAAGGGCAGGGGGGGGGGCGATCGTCTATACCCTGCGGCGGATCAACCTGGATCAGGCGGGGTGGAAAGAGATTATATCCGATTTTGGTGATGCACGACAGTCGCGATGGCTCAGGGAGGGGATCCGCGTGGCCCTCGAACGGACCATCCGCGACCGATGATGCCGATGACTCGAGAAGGGGGGAAAAAAAAGCTTCACGGAGTTACAGGCGAGCAATTCGAGGTGAGACGCGGCTACTAGCGCCAAAGTGCCAGTACGAAAATTAAAAAAAAGTGGCTAAAGTTAAAACTAAAACCTTTCTTTGTTGACAATTCAAAACAAAAAAGAGCGCCATTTCATAACGCGAAGAAGCATCATGTGGGTATAATTAACACTAAAACCTGTCCTACGAGTAGTGACGGTACAGTCCCGTAGTAGAGTCAGCCAGATTCGGTCGGGCGAGATCTATCAAAAAGAAATCCGGCTCGAATGGAATCGGAGCTATCGAGCTAATGCACAGCCCACCCGAGTGCACTTGAGCCACCCTCGCGCAATAAACGACGACAGTCGGACTGTTCGGGGCCACCAAAACAAGCGCAACGAAACGTCAAAGTAACGGCAGAGTTGGGTATGGGGGGTGGGGGTGGTGCACAGCACTCGGGAGATGGCCGTGTGTATACCTACACGCAAAACGTCCGAAGTGCGTAATCGTTCCGACGAGCTGTACCCCCACGAGTCCTTTTCACTCGCTCCCCCTCCTCCCGGTAAAACTTTGCCGTTGCTATTTATCGCCCACCCCACCCCCCCGCCCAGCAGTCGCGTCACAGCTGTATACACGGCGCTCCGCAACGTAAATATGTGTGTTACCTCGCCCTCCGGCGCATTCCTACCTCTGCGATCCCTTTTTTCTCGTTCTCCCCCGCTCCCCGGGATTTTCTTTTTTTTTCTCCCCCCCCCCCCGGCAGCGCCCGCAACCGTTCTTTTCATTCGCGCGGCGCGCGTCTCCGCTGATTTATTTCGCCGGGACCTTTTTTTTTCTTTTCCTCCACCCGGGGATTTTCAAGGTTTTTCCGTCTCCTCGAGCTCGAAAAACGCGTAACTCCGTCGGTGGGTGGCACTTGTTTAATTGTTGTCGAGAGTCTTTTCGCCGATCTAATAGGTATATCGCATTCGGGCCAATAAAGTATTTTGGATCCAACGGGAGATTAGAAGAAAAAGGACCAACTGTTGAACGTCGAGCTGTACTTTGTGATTTGTAGCCTAAAAGATGAATGGGGTGATGGAGGGAGACGCGATCGACTCGAAGTGTTTTTTCGTTCGATCGTCCAAGAATTATGTGTCTCGATGTTGTTATTTGAGGAAAAAAAAAAACAAAAAATTTTGTCATCTCCAACGTACATTTCACGCATGGTTTAAAATTGTATCGAAGTACAAAAAATAAAAATACGTAGGTTTACTTACGAACGAATAGTTATACTCTCCGAGCTCACCAACTCCGGGAAATCTGGCTGCTCGTTTCCCTCTCGAAATTCTCATCTGAATCGCAACAATTTTTTTTTTTTTTTTCTTTTTTTTGTTCCAACGCGATTAAGTACCGGCCGCAAGCTCGAGGGCGCAGCGACGGCGGCAGAAAAGCACGTGCAGCCCGTCCGCCCGACACGTGGCGTTTGCCAACGCGAAGAGAGACAGAGAGCGGAAGAGGTTAACGCCGAGCGCCGGCAGTCCCGCTCGCGGCGAAGCTTGCAAGCTCGCTACGGGCCAGCTATTGGCCGCGGGGCGGTTACCTGGGCGCGCATAGGCGTGGCTCAAGCTTCGGCCAGTTGGTGGGTACCCCACCCCCCCTCTTCCGTACTCAGACTCACTCCTCGGAGGACTGGGCGCGTCTTGCGAGTCTAGGTGCTTTTTGGCTAGGAGGTGGTGGTCACCCGCTCTGTCTCCTTCTTGCGCCACCTGCTTGGCTCTAGGAGCTCGCTCCTTCCCTTCGGTGGGCCAGCAAATTTTTCATCCCCGAGCTTGTTGCGTGGTGGGAAGCTGGAGGCGATAACGTCGAGGAAAGCAACGACTTGTTAAGACCAGTCCAGAGGAGAAGATATTCCAACAATTACGAGGATGCGCTGAATTTTTTCGGAGCCTCGGACGTTGGATGCTGGGCGTTGTTTTATCTCAGTTTTCCTTTTTCTTTTTCCGGTTTTGTAGCTCTAGCTGTTTTTACAATTTATAATGCCCATAGTTCCGTACACTCTTCCCTACAAAGTACGATTATAATGATAATTATAATAAGACAGTCTTGGCACTGTCTGACCATTTGTACACCTATACTACTTAAAGTCAGGGAATCGAGGCTTCGTTCATCTGGAATAGGAACATATTTATTAGGATTTACTTCGTGATACATTTGGTTGTAAATGATTTTTGTTTTAGCGAGAGTTAAATGAACTTTACACATTTATTTTTTTTTTGAATATTGCAATACAATTAAGTACGGGTTTTCCGATCATGACTTGAATAGTTTTTTTCATTGATACTTACTCATCATCGCAAACGTGCTTAAAGTTTATTATATATTTTCATACAAACTTTTTGCAACCATTAGGAATTATTGCATCTTGTGAGGTTAACGTTGTGGAAATACTTTAGCTTTGCCAATGAAAATAATCGTCTTTATTGTGGAGCATTGGGTTTCAGTACTGTAGTGACATGATGCGTATGCTTAGTGTCGAAAAAACTACAACAACGAAAAATTTTTTATAAAAACTTGATCATTATTAAACAAACAGACTAATAATAAATCGTGTATTATTTTATGTTACCCTATAGTTGTTTCAAATGTTATCAATTTCCCAACACATGTAGTTCCAATTATTATCAAGGTGAAGATCATTCAATAAACTTTGAGTGAGCTTGTATAGTTTGGAGCTTTATTAGTCTGGTAAAAAAATGATTTTTCGTGGAAAAATATCAAAAAGACGAACTTTAACGGTGCAAATATCGTATAGTTATAGTTCATCATGAACAAGTCGCTCTAAAACTATCGTACTATTCATTTAATATAAAAGAATTATATTTCCAAGTGTACAATTTTTTTTTTAACTGTTGCGTTAAGGAGCTTATGAAACCCTCGCTACTGTGAATACAAATGCAAATTAACATAGATATTGTCGTTTGGATGACAAGTTGTTCCTAAAACATACACCACCGACGAGAGTACCTACATTCATTTGACTAATTTTTCCGTCAATTGCGCTCGGCTGACCATCTATATACACCGTACCCGCTGCACCTTATTTTTAAAACATCGGATATTATCCTATCGTATCATCCCATCCATTTCAGGGTACAATAAAACACAGTTGTATCTATAACTCTTTGCAGCTAACAATATACTAGCACACAATTGAACTACTAGAGCACTGTGGAAAAGAAAAAAAAAATGTAATTCTCGCATCCCCGACGAATCGAAGCGAATACCAGAGCCAACGACCCGTTGATGTCGGTATTTGTTGGTGCAATTTTAATGAAATCAGATAACGCGAGGATCGCGTAGCACAATCACACGCAGTAACAACGCGCCACCGGTCTGGCGTGTAAAAGCCTTTCTATGATTTCCCTCCCTGGCCCATCTCGCGTTATTTCCGCGTCGGGTATTATTAACCGGGGATTTAATTACGCGCGGCCAATCACAATGGAAAACACGCAGGGCGAGGCCGTAGATTATGCCCGTAATGGCACGGCGGCAAGGGGTAGTAGTGGAAAGAATCGGTACGGGCGCACGGCGCTCGATCGTAACTTTAACTCCCGATCGATTCATCATCCCTTTTTTCATCTCTAACACGCCCTCTGGACCAACGCTTCAGATTCAGCCGGTGGATTTCGGCTCTCGAACAATAAGCACCTATATCCCTTTCGAGTGTACACATAGCAAACGTACATACGAGTAATCCCTCGCGTGGATCTCCTGGTAATTTCGCAGAGCCGATCCGCACACGAGGATGTGCAAGGAATCAATCGAAGACCGCGCCAATTAGGGGCAATGTGGGTGTACAAACTGATTTTCGAGCCGAGCTTCTGGGCCTCTCCTCCCCCCGCTCATCGCCGCGCATCGAGTGTACTCTAATCGTTGCGCAATAGTCGGCGTAATCCCCCGACCCATGGGTTATTGGTTTTCGACAACAACCTCGCCGTAATTGGCCCCTACGCATGATTACCATGGGCGCTAATTCATCTTACTTCAAAGTATGATTACAAGTTTTTTTTGTTTTTTTGTTTTTTTTTCCTTTCTTTATTCGGGCGGGCTAATTTCCATGTGGAAGGTAATAATATTCGTGCCCGCTCGCGAGCGTTTACACACGGGCTGGAAAGAATATCCTCTTTACCTGCGCCGTCGACCCCTAAACCATCAAAAATCCAGCCCGACAGCGCGTCCTGCAGTGCGTGTATACGCTACACGCGACCAATTATCGCGGCTAATCCCCGCCATAAATATCATCCCCGAGTTATATTTTCCTCCCTTGCTTTTCAGTACCTATATACATATATGTATATACCTATAGGTGCGCGCGCGCGCGCGCTTCGACAGAGCGGCAGAGGACACTGGACGTTAATCGCTCAATTAAATTGGATACCCGTGGATTAGACCGTGGCTGTATCTCTCTATCTCTTGTTTCACGGCACCGTAGCTCTATATATGTTTTTAGATTTCTTTTTTTTTTCTCTCTTCTATTTCAGTGGCGGGTGACGTTATTTACCGAAGAAAAGCTATGTTTCTTTTGTTAAAAAAAAAAAAACAAATAAATAAATAAATAAATAATAGAAATAATTTCCCATTTCTCGTTGGGATTTATTGTAAAATTGTCAATGAGTAACCCCAAAAAAGCGACGGTAATTTCGTCAACCCCGTCGAAAAGGCGGATCGATTTTTCGTTATAGTATACAAGTATGTGTACTTAAAAAACGCTCCGCAGCCGTTGGAGCGCGATAATGCCATCCAGATACGAAGATATACATGTATATATGTTTCTCGTAGGCAAAATCGAGGGCCACGAGATGTGTAGCCGAAAGTTAGAGGAAGGGTTCGAGGTAAATGGTGTATATATACGTGTGGGGTCGAGGACGTGGTTGGGCGCCGCGTCCGGTCTCGCCGGCCGGTGTCGGCGTCAGCTTGTGTAACTATCGGTAATTAATCAGAATCATCCCCTGCAGCGTGCACTTTTACATATACACACTTATGTATGTATATATATATATGTGTGTGTGTGTCCCGTAAACGTATATAGGGATGTAAAGTCTGGCTCGGGTCGAGGTCCGTAGGGTCGGTGGTGGGTAGTTAACCAGTGACGTCACGCCCGTGGCGACATCTGGCCCCGGCCGGACTTTGGCGGAGGAGATGGCCCCGCTGAAACTCTGGCAATCAAAATGACCCTCCCACCTCATCCTCCTCCTCCTACGTTCTTCCTGCAGGGTTTGCCGGCCTGTAACTCGATAGCCAGTGGCCCCGAATTAATTCTCCATTTGACACGTACCCGTATACATACGCACACACACATATACTCTTTTGCGCTCCCGACGATTTGCATATCCCACTTGGTACGCGTATATATAGTTGTTTTGCTGCAATCGTCCACCTTTTTTTTTCCTCGAGCGCGAAGCTTTTTCCACTCGATCGGAGCTAGAGGACGCGCACCCGGTGCCGGGAATACAAATATACCGTAATAATGGTCCTGCTATTTTCGAGCTCTCATATCTCGCTAGCTGTCGCGAGGGGGGCAAATTATCGTTCGCCCTGTATGGATCTCTCTTTATTTTTATTTTTTTTTATCGCGAGCGGATGTATCGAAATATCCAATTATTACCTTACTCCTATATTTCCGCGCTTTCGCATACAATCTTAATGCCATCGTAAATAGAATTATGACGTTGGTCGACAGCTCGCATCCGCTTCTTCCGTATGAAAGTTTTTTTTTTTTTTTCCAACCCATCAGCCCATAGGACACGCGCATCGTAAATAAATTTTCAATTTGTAAGCCAGGAAACGTCAATATCTCGCTTCACCTACTACAGTCTAAAATAATAATAACTCGGGAAAGTTACCAGAAACTCCCCTACCCACTGGGACATATTACAGATCGATGGATTGACATCTATAAGTATATATGCGAGCGAAAGTGGGGTAACAGCATTACACGAGATTTTAAAAGGACTTTGAAGGCGTGGATTATTGTCCATACATCCGCGTGAGATTGATTTGGATGATTATATTACAATGTCTTGGATGTAGAGAGAGAAAAAAAAAAAAAAAAACATAGTTGAAGGGGTTGCACATTACACGCCCAAGCGGAGGACCTGTGGGACGTATTGGCAGAGAGCACCGAGTAACAGCAGTGCACAGGTGGATGCCCGGCGGGCTATAATCTTCGCCAGACGCACGAGATATTGCATTTGAATAAACGTCGGTGCCGATGGGGCACAAATCCTCCCCCCCCCCCTTCCCGACCCTTTACTTCCCGTTGGACGGCGTATTATCGCTCGTATGCGACGGGAAAGCGGTACATAAGCGTCCCGAGGGAAGCATTGGATGCGATGGTGTATCGATCACGGCACAGCCGCGTCATCAGTGACATTGTTGTTGTGGGTTATTTTTTAATCCATACAGAAATATGTTACCGATACGTTTGCCCCACGCGCAACGAGAGGACAATATTTCCACCAACGAGTCCTCGCTCTTCCTCTGGCGTGCCTTTTATACACACACCTACAGCACGACTATAAAGCCCATGACCAGTGGAAGACCGTCCGACCCTTCCCTGCCTCCTTTCACCTTTTTTTTTTTTTTTTTTTTTTTTCTTCTCTCCACTCGCTTTTAAAGAGCTGCCAAGCCATAGAAGCTAGGGGGGGGGGGAAGAAAGTTGCAAAGGTGCGGCAGCACCCGGTCTTCAAAAAGTTCTCGAGCCACTCGAGCCAAGCTGTTCCCACCGCGCCTTTCTTTTTTTCCAATTTCTTAAAGAGCCGCGACAATTTATGTCGGGCGTGTTCATAAACTTCCCTCGGCGCACCCGCTTCCCCCTCCCCACCCCCTCTCTCTCTCTCTTTATATTCCACCGATCGAGTGTTCTTTGGTGCTTTTCTTGTTTGTTTCTTTTCCTCCCGGCTTCTCGCGCCTGCGATCCTTACAACCTACGTCTGAAGAAAAAACACACCGTCCGGTCTCTGTATGCGGCGTTAATCACCCAGCTAGCCGTAGCATTTGGCCCTCGATTAACTTCCCCCGTGTCTGCTCCCTGTTTCTCTCGCTTAAGGGCACGGCACCCCCTTAGATACGTTATACAATTGGTATACACGTAACTATAGAGAGAATACTTTTTTTTTTGGCGTTTTTATGAATGTACCCATCAACGATTTTACCGTTACCCGCGCACCGCGTGCCAGAGTATATGTGGCTTCCTTGGCGTTTAAACGCGGAGTCTTGGTTCGCGCCAAGACGCGCGGGGCGCGCTTATACGACGGAGTCCGCGAAATTGATTAAAAGCCGAGCCAACGGAGCTTGGTCGGGTCGCCGCGGCGGGGCGGCACCGGTGTCGTCTGCTCGACGTTCCAAGACGCTTCGATCCGCGTGAGTATATTATTGTACGTACTGGGCAAGGCTGGGATTTTACCTTTATTATCTTTTTTCCTTTTTTTTTTTTTTTTTTTTTACTTTTTTGGGTGGAATGGAATTTTCTTTTAATTAGAATCGCCATCGGGGTTGCTACTGGCAAACCAAGAAAATTCTGGCACTTTTGAATAACGACGAAAAAATATTTCACATCATTAAGATTATATTTATGATGTGGACAATGCTTGTGCCCTAAACCAGACTAGTTTTGTTTACAGACAACATTTAATCTAAGTTGGGACCCACGTTGATTTATAGGCACATCATAAATATAATCGTAAGAAAATATTTTGCAATCGTTACATTCATTAGCTTGTGCCCAACGAAAATTGTATATATGGACCTACCGAGTATATTCCTTTTTTGTCTCGCCACACGTGTTTATACCAATAAAGTTTCACCAGACGAGTCGAGAGAGTCCATTTTAAATATACGACATGGGCGCAGAGAAAGGAAGGAATCCCAAAAATGCGATTGCACCACACGGTCATCACGCTCGATTTGACCAATGGGAGATGAACAAAAAAAAAAAAAAAATCGACTATTCAGATAATCAGACGAACGAAGAAAGGGGCAATTGGCAGTTATAGTGCCAACACCAAAATAACAGCAGCAGTCAGATACCGGCGAACGGTGTAGGAATCGATACATCGCGTGCACTTGCCCCGAAATAATCGGAGGCTGTACGTACATAATATTATGCACCAGTACAAGGTACAACACGACAGCGACTCGTCCTTCTATATATGTACCGCGGATCATCGGCTCGAATATATATATAGAGGAGGGGTATATATCCACGTGGGGCTAATTTGCAAGTCGCGCACTGTATGCACACCGAGAGCCAGAAGGCCTGAGCCGCGGCGCTAATGAATCTCTGCAGATCAACCCAATTAAGCATAAGGACGGCCTCGTTAATTATTGCCGAGAACTGCTCCGCACGCGGTCCCCGCATTCGCCTCGCTCCGACGCATCCGAGGTATTTCCTCGGAGGGGATCATCATTGGCACGCGCTCGTTGGATTCATATAATATAGCGCCTGACGGCGCCTTCGTGGTATACAAATTAGATACCGCGGGGGGGGTGGGGGGATTGTGTTCATTCGATATCCCGGGGACTGCGCATTTATCGCGAATTTCATTAAAACTTGGGCACAATGGGCGAATTAACCGATGCTCCCCTTATTTTATCCCCGCCAAAGTTTCGAAGCGATGAAAAGAGTCGCGTATACAGTGTACATTTATAACGAGTGGCCCACTTTTTTTTTTTTTTTTGTTCTTCGCGTCCCCCGATTCCTCCTCAGCTCGGCTCTTCATCCTTCCCAATTAAAATTCAACGCCCACAAGCGCTCCCCCGGTAATTGGCCGGAATCTCTTTAAGCTGCAAAATTACCCGGAAAAGGAGTTGTCCGAGCGAGACGCGGAATCGGAGCGCCGTGGAAGGCTCCGAGCAACGACGACGACGACGACTATACACACTAAAGTCTGTCGCGCGCAAATTATTTCAAGAATTCCGTCTTATAATTCGCTTACTCTTGGTTCTATTTGCCCAGGCCTTCGTCGCTGCTGCGAGGAAACGTTGGACTCCTCCTCCTCCTCCTCGTCGTTTAACCTGTTGGGAAAGTTTTCTTTCATACTTGCCCTTCCTTTCGGGGGGGTAAAAAATTTACACCGAGTCGCCGAACGACCGATTGGCTGTTAAACTCGTTATTGCCGCCAATATGTACATCCCCCCTGTGGACGGCGGAAAAATTAGAGACCCGAGCTCCGCTGAGGTAAATTATACCAGAGTGACGAAGAGTTAGCCGGCAGGTTATTAAATGTACGTCCAACGTGTGATCGAATGAGCCAATTAGCCGTGGAGCGGGCTCTCGTATAATGGAATTTCAAAGTTCGGAGACGGGAGCGTTGGAGGAAAGGGCTCGAAATAAAGTGACCTTCCGATCCGTCGATCATCGCGTCCGTCGGACGTGTACGGGATTACACGCGTGTGTGTGTCGAGTGCGTAACTTCTCTCTCCCTGTAACAATTGGTTTGACTGTTTTTTTTTTCTTTTTTCCTCTCCGTCGAGGATTTATCGACCGGTTGAGTTTCGTTGGAACGTTCATTAGACTCCAAGGACTGTCGATGGTTAATTCTTGTAAGCACTTTTTTTTCATAATGAAACAAAACCCGTGCATCACAAAACCAACTCGGGATACAACGGGTTGCGGGTATCGCCAGTAGCGAAAGGCATAAGTTAAAAAAGTAAAAAAAATTGAAAAAAAGCTCCCAGTAAAGAGCTCGTGGACAAAAAGAAAGTGCAATTCGAAGAAAGACATCATCCGGCGAGATAGAAGTTGAAAGAAAGTCAAGTTGCAGACGGTATATATATGCACCACAAAGCGCAGGTGGTGCTAATTAATACCCCTAATTGCAGCCGGGACAGCCCACAACGGACGACCGGTGCGGGTATACCCCCCTTACTGTCGACGCCTACACGCGTGTACACACACGGTATGACTGAAAATTATGGCTGTGCGTCGAATGGAAAAAAAAAAAAAAAAAAAAATGGTAAAAACTTTAGGCGAACGGTCCACGGGTTGTTCCTTTAGCAGTGTATTTTTCACGAGCAAAGTGTTTATCGATATTACGGAAAGAGAGAGAGAGAGAGGGAGGGACATGCGCGCTTTCTCCCCCGCCACTCGCAACTTTATCAAACGTCACATAAACAAAGTTAACGCGAGTCGGGGAACGAGAGGGGAGTATAGGCAAGGCCCTCGCGTAACGATGGAAAAATGATGTCCCGGGCGGCTCTGCTCGAGAAAGGAGCTCGAAAATGAGGACTTGGGAGAGGGGGGGGGAGGGGATGAAATAACGCAGAAGCACCTATACGTGTGGGTACTGATCGAGGGATCGAGGAGCCGAAGGGACGGCCGCGTGGGAAAGAGAAGAAAAGCTCTCCCTTTTCTTTTTCCCTTCCTTTTTTCTTCGGAGGCACACGCACGCTTATCTCAGGCTGTCTCGAGCTCTCCCGAGAAGCCGAGTGTTAAGTTATAGCGCTGTTCAACCGGCGTGTGGAGCAACCCCCTCTTCCAGCTGTTCTATTGTGTTCGACAAACTTTTCAATGTCGATGGTGAAATATTCGCATGTTCGAGCTTTTCCCTTTTTTTTTTTTTTTTTTTTTTTTTTTTCATTCTTGCTCTCTCTTACGGCGCGTCGTGTGTCGTACATTTTAGGTACGCGAACGCCCGTTGTAGAGTTCGTTGACGTTTTTTTATTATCACAACTTGTGATTTATCGGGATAACCAGTAACACCTAATTGCCTTGACGTGCTTCTCTGCAAGAGGAGAGCTTAGCTTCATTTTGGCGCGACTTGGAGTAATGGATTGTACGACGATAAGGATTTATTGATTCCCAATGTTAAACGTCTGTCGATCGTGTGTTTGTACAAGGAGACAAGGAGCAGACAATAGATCGAATCGAATAATTAAATGAAAGCATGATTGTAATTTTTTTTTGACGTTTTTTTTCTTTTCTTTCAAAATCTCTCAGGCATGATTAAACCGAGAGAAATCTAATTGAAGCGTTTAGAGTGCACAAACATTTGTGATTGAACAAACCATTTGAACTTTGAAGGTACTTAAACGATGGTTAACATTGATAAACCCGCAAAACTATACCCCGATTTCATAGCTCCGAGCTTAAAACATGCGAAAAGACAGAGATAATGTATAATATAGACGTGGGTGTAATTTGCACACCGACAGCTTTGTGTGCGCGTATTAGATGCAGCTACAGCATTATGGCATCGAAACGCGTTACGGAGCGGTTAACGAGCGCGGCTAACCGCGTCGCCGGAAAACCGTGCGGTGCGGTGTCGTCCTTGCGCGCCCACCCGACTACCACGTACAGCCATCTGCCTGTCAGCCAATGTACATATATGTATATAACGGTGCGTGTGGGATCGAGAGCAACAGCATGGCAGCCCTTCGCGTGCGTATGTCGGAGCATGTGTCGCACTTTGTAGCTGTACGTGCACCTGCAACAACTGCTGTATATTACCGCTGCACTCTCTCATCGTTGATTCACGCGCTTTTCAGCCAAATGCCGCAAGGTAATGTCGCCCTACGAAAGGCGTGTTTAGATACGTGCGTGTATAGGTTTCGTGTTTTCTCGTAAACGAGCTGGGAGAGGACATTTTCTCGATGGGAGGAAAGTGAAAAAGTTGGGCCCCGAGACAATACCACATTTTATGCTCTAATAGCATGGTACATAAGGAATGAAATAATTTCACTCTACAAATCGATATATGGATTGGAAGATCAAGGCTTGGAAAATGAAATAATTAAAAAAAAAAAAAAAACATTTTTTACATTTAATCATGTATTTATTTATTTTCAATGACATTACAGTGCTTATTATTGCGATTCACGACTATTAGATGCAGAGCTGTAAGGAACTAAATATCTACTGATTTGAAAAATGTTTAAAAAGTATGCTGGATCACAAAATTGTACGTACTTGTATTGCATCAGCTTACATGCTCCATATTGCGCATGATGTAATAAACTCCTGTGTTAAGAGTCGCTATATGATCTGAGGGCATGGAAATATCTATCAAGAGTTTATATAAATAAGTCGAGCAAGCGATCAAAGCTTATTATAATTATGGCATTTTCTCTTCATCCACTCCACGTATCCATAAACTGGTTGGCACGCGTATGGGTGTTCATTGTCCACATGCACTGAGAGTTGATCTTCTTGGTTGAAGGTTTGTGGACATAGTCTGCAATCGTGGGTGCGTTGAAGGGATTCGACCATCTCATTCCGAACTTGGTCCTTGCGTCTCGTCAATTCCTCGTATCCACAAACTGGTTGGCACTCGTATGGGTGTTCATTGTCCACATGCACTGAGAGTTGATCTTTATGTCTGAAGGTTCGTGGACATAGTCTACAGTCGTGGGTACTTTGAAGGGACTTGACTATTTCATTCCGAACTTGGTCCTTGCGCCTCGCGAATTCCTCGTATCCACAAACGGGTTGGCACGCGTACGGGTGTTCATTGTCCACATGCTTTGAGAGATGTTCTTCTTGGCTAAAAATTTGTGGACATAGTCTACAGCTGTGGATGTCTCGATGTTTTTCGAGATGAACTGCATTGCCGTGGGCAAAAGTTGATGGGGACTCATCGTTGCTGCGTCGGGGAGTCTCCCTTTCATGGATTTGTATATGGTTCATCAGAGTTTTTTTCTGTTTGAAATCTTTCAAACATACCGTACAGGCGAAGGGCTTCTCCTTAGAGTGGGTTTTCATGTGATCCGTGAGATGTTCTTTACGTTGAAATGTTTTCTCACATACTGTGCAGCTGTAGGCCCTCTCATTAGAATGGGTTTTCATGTGATCCGTGAGATAGTCTTTACGTCGAAACGTCTTGGAACACACTGTGCAGTTGAAAGGGCTTTCGCTAGTATGTATCAGTTCGTGTCTCTTGAGATCCTTTTTTTGTGTAAAAGCTCTTGAACACACCGTACAAAGAAACGGTCTCTCACCGGTATGGAGTTGCATGTGAGTGATAAGATTATGTTTGAGGGTAAAAGCCTTCGAACATAATGTGCAGGTAAATGGTCTCTCGCCGGTATGGGTTCGCATGTGTATGGTAAGAATTTTGTTTTGGGCAAAAGTTTTTAAACACACTGTGCAGCTGAAGGGTTTCTCGTCGGTATGGGTTCTCATGTGAGCAATAAGATGATGGTTTCGGGTGAATTTTTTCGAACATACACCGTACAGGCAAAAGGCTTCTCCTTAGTATGGGTTTTCATGTGTTCCGTGAGATAGTCTTTACGTCGAAACGTCTTGGAACACACTGTGCAGTTGAAGGATCTCACATCAGTATGAGTCAACTCGTGTATCGCAAGACTTAATTTTGTAGAAAAAGCTTCAGAACACCTCGAGCAGCTGAAGGGCTTCTCATCAGTATGGGTGTTCATGTGCTCCATTAGATAGTCTTTACGTTGAAATGTTTTCGGACACCTCGAGCAGCTGAAGAGTCTCTCATTAGAATGAGTCAACTCGTGTATCGCAAGACTGAATTTTTTGGAAAAAGCTTCAGAACACCTCGAACAGCTGAAGGGCTTTTCATCAGTATGGGTGTTCATGTGCTCCATTAGATAGTCTTTACGTTGAAATGTTTTCGGACACCTCGAGCAGCTGAAGAGTCTCTCATCAGAATGAGTCAACTCGTGTATCGCAAGACTGAATTTTTTGGAAAAAGTTTCCAAACACCTCGAACATCTGAAGGGCTTCTCATCAGTTTGGGTTTGCACATGTTCCGGGAGATGATGATGTTTATGTTGAAGTATATCCGAACATCTGGGATAGCTGCAGGGCCTTTCATTGGTGTTGATTCGTTTTTCTTCCGTGAACTTAGAAACCGAAGTACATGTTTTTCCGCACAAATCGTAATCATAGGTACTTTTTGAAATATTCTTATCCGTCCCAATATTATGACTGCAATTCTGCTCTTGACTGTTATCCATGACGTTGATTTAAAAAAATAATGATAATGGTTTTGTGGTTCAAGAACGAATGCTTGATGTTTTGAAAGTTGCTTTTCTGTCAACAGAAAAAATAAAAACTTTGTATTGTTCTGTCAGAGCGTGCATTGCATGTTTTTTTTACTAAAATAATTACAGGTTAATATTTAAAATATCATCAGTAGTAAAATTATCATATTCTAAAAACTTAAAAACATCGATGCCCAAACAAAAATCAGTGAGTAATTCCGTTGAATGATAAGTTAGTCTTCAAGGTAAGCTTAATGTTTCGTCAATCTATTTACGATAATTTTAGTAATTACTGTCAAGTATCGTTTCTGTTGCTTACGCCATTGTCTGAAGTGGCTGCATGAAATCTGGTTAAAATCTATCAGCTGCAGTGAACCGTCGTAGTAGTTACTGTTAGAGAGTTTTATAAATATTAATCAACTCAAGGATGAAAAAGCTTGTCTTGAAAAAATTCCAAGTTGATAAGTATTTTGGATATTCAACTTGTTTCAAATAATTCCTGAGTTGTAATTTCCAAAAACTTAACCTAAGAGCATCTCTCATAAAAGGTTCGTTCAAACCCTTTTTGGTTCGGTCCAGTTCTCTTAGCAAAGTATACCTATATACAGCGAACCAAACAGAACTGGTTCTGTATATATATATATATATATATATATATAGGTATATTTTGTTAAGAGAACCGAACTGAATCAAAAGGGGCTTGAATGAATCTATGATATTCAATTCTGATGGTCACTGTATTTGTTCTTCATCAAATTGAATTCACAACTTTGCGAACAGTTCGGTAACAAACATGGCTCTTGTAGAAGACAAATTACAATTTTCGCGTCAAGCACTGTTGACTCTACATCAACGATATATTATACCGACGTGTAAGATTAGTTAACCCAAAAAAATCATAGTTTGTGTCTGATGACAATTACAATGGCTACGACAATCATCGTAACTTTGTAAAATCAATTGAATAAAGAAGTCATCACAGAGTTAACCTCGAAATCGGCATATTTATACCCCCACTCCACCTATCATCGGAAGTATACACACAAAACAAAACAATTCTATGAGACATTTTTAGTTATAAAACTAGAACTTACATTTTTTGTCTTTTGGTTTTCAATCCTTGGATTAACTATTCTCTTTGCGTTGGCCAAGCACTTGCTTCACGAATTTATTCGTGTTTTCAATCGTCTGTTTAACTATCAGCGTCACCAGTTAATATCACAACAAATGCAAAAAACTCATCCAACAACTCACTTTTTACGCATTTAGTTATATGGTCACGTAATGAAATGAAAAAAGACTATCTGTATACTTGAGCGCTTCAAAAGTTAGTCAACAATGAAAAAAAAAAAAATCGTTTTCACTTTTGTGGTGTAATTAGTGAGGTATAATGATAGTCTAATAATACGCATTTGCTAAGCGGGCAGCCACGTATGGCTTTCAGTTGTTGCCTCTAGATAATACTAATCTCAAAGTCGTATGAGATAGTGGAAAAATATAAATTTAAATGTTGAGTGCCATTTTATATTAACGATGTTTTAATTTATTATTAATTTAAACATTCCAGGTAAGTACCAGATTTTGGTATAGAATTCGTTTTTTTTTTTTTTATTACTTTTTTTGTTTGATACAGTATAAACGGGACGATATTCGCTACGTGTGGCTGAAGGGAGGGGAATTACTTAATAAAACATAACTCCAATGTGCCGAATGTTTCGAAAGAACAAACAGTGCATTGAACATTCGACACTTCATTGCTATCTTTGATTTGTATACGATAAGTAAAAAAACTTTGGGGGTAAGAGTTCGTCAGTTTGATATGATATAAGTCGTATTTTAGACAGCAATTAGTCACTTTTACTAAATCGAATGAAAATAAAAAATGAGCTTTTCCAAGTATACATTAGAATAGTTAATCACGGTGTCCTTACTTATAAATATGTATGAAGTGGCGTTGTCACCAAAAAAAACCCAACTTATTTTTTTTTTTTTTCTGTCAATTAAGAAATCTACATTGCATTCATGGGCTATTTTTATAGCCATCATACCGGTCTTCCGTAGGCTTGAAATAAATCAATCGCTTATGAACTCTAGCATTGAATTTCTCGAATGGCTATTTAGTTGATGAATTTCGAATTTAACTCTTAAAAATTTTACTCGACCAACACACATTTGATCTGATTGAAAACTGCCGCGCGTACAGTCGAAAGGAACAGCAACATCGGAAAGGAAAAAGCCAGAGGGGCACAAGAGTCGGAAGAAAAAACAACTTTGGTGGAAGAAAAGTGGCCACGAGCGGGCAAAAAAGTAAGAGGAAGCGGAGGAAAAGCTAAATCAAAGAAGAAAGCGGAGAGCGAGTTTGGCTCTCTCTCCCTCTCGTCATTTGCGGCGCCGGCTGCTTCATTAGAAGCTCTTAATTAACTTGCTCTGCGCACGCGACTTTGCACAATGGCGCGCCCGAGTGACTCTATACTACTACTACCACGACGGAACACCAGGAGGAGGAGGCCAGACTCTGTATCGCAAGCTCACTCCCGTGAAAGAAAGAGAGAGAGGGGGCGAGAAGTTCGCGATATTCAATTACATGTTAATAATGCACGCTCGGTTACATTGGCCTCGTTCCAGGGATCCCTTCTCCATCCCCCGTAATACCTCCAAATCGCACTTGCCGAAAAAACTATACACTCCTTTGTTCTTCGCTTCAAATGTAATTTTATATCTATTTCAATTGTGTATGTATGTCTGTATACTGTATACTAACAATACGTGCACGCGAGATGTCGACGCGTAAAAGAAACAAACAAGGAAAAGCTATACTAAACTAATGATTAATTTTTTATTATTATTATTATTTTTTTTTTTTTCATCACAATGATTACGTCGAACATCCAAACGGCGCCCTAGCCGCGCGGTCTCCCTGTACGGCCTCCGAAAGATTACCTTTTATTGCCCCAATTAATTTTTATCCCTCTACCTGCGATGGCTAATTGTATTATTCGCCGATACTGAGAGGCCAAAGAGGCCTTCTCCGAGTGCTGCCTTTTTTTCATGCACATACACATTATATCTTCCTTAGCTCCCTTTGCCCTTCCCTTTTACCCGCGATCGTTCACGGAACGCAAAATCGTTGGGAAAAAAAAAAAAAAAAATTACAAGGGTCAATTTTATGAACAAGCAAACTTTACTGTGGTAACATTGATCATTTGAGCAGATAAATATGATGGAAATTGAATAAAATAACGTTGAAGTATAATATTGTACAACGTACAAACGTAACGCCGGGGATTTTTCACAAACACATTTTATTTGAAAAGGAATTGATGAGCAAAAAATTAAACAACACGTACATTTTTCCTTATTGTCACGGCCCTTTGCATATATGCTTATAAACTAAACCTCTGGTCTTTGTTCAAGAAAGCAAACGAGGCTTTCCCATTGAAAAAAGTTGGACCGATCACGGCTCGACGACTCATCGATTTGAAATTACCTCGTCACTAAAACTAGTAAATCGCATCCCCGATCGAGTGGATACAGGCTGATCCCATTTCGTTTCCTCCGCAAGTTATACTACGTCCATTTCGGTATACTTATAGACCTACATTGCCGTGCAGTAACACGATTTTTACGAATCGTTTTTATCGCCCCGATGGCGCGCACAATACGACCTCTCTATCGAGTTTTTCCCTCGGCAGCCGCGAGAAGGAGAAAAACGTCGCTCGTCGTACGGCCCGTAAACGAAATTATTTGTCGTGATTCGCAAACAAAGTGGGCGAAAGAAGAACACCTTCAACTCAGTTTTGCGCTTTTTTTTCAACCCGTGACCTGATTTTGCCATTTAATTCCATTCCAATATGCACTCCAATTGTATACGGTTGCGCGAGTGGGTAGGTACACGAGATTTGTGTTTCTTTCGATTGTGCTTTTGTACTGCGAATTTCTAAGGTAACGGGGAAAGGTTTTATAAATACACCGAGCTTTCAGTGTTTGTTCGTCCCATCGTGACCTGCCGCGAGCGACGATTAAATAAAGACGATCTAGTTCACGCTGTGGAATGAAAAGCTGTCGTTCCGAGGGAGAGTAACATGTAAAACGAAGCTAAAATTAACTAAAATAAAATGAAAAAAAAAAAAAAAAAAAAAAAAAAAACGGAGCATAAAAGCTCGGAGGGATGAGAGGAGGAAAACGACGACGTAAATAGCCCGAATACCGGAGAAGCGGCTCCCGCTAATTAGTCGTTGTGTAAAGGCGTCTCCCTCCCTCCATCCCTCTCGTATTTCGCAAAAGCTTATACCGTTAATTAACATACCTCCCGAGAGCGTTTGGGATGCTTCTCCCTCCCTCTGCGTCTTACTTGCTCCGCGACTCCACGGAAAGGAGCTTTTGGGAAGATTCCGGAATCATAGCATCGCTCTCAACCCTTTTGCGAAAAGTCCTCGGCGAGGCTTTTTGGGTCTCCGCACTGTGTCCAAAGAACCAGGGATTCTGTCATTTTTTTTTTTTTTTGCCAGGTTGAGTGTCTCATTGTTCCCTATATTTGCCGATTGGGAGTATTTTTAATTTTCAGCAACAAAGGGTACCTCATACATGTTCTTTATCCCAAATTGGACGTATAAGGATGAAGTTTCGATGCTTTGTTTTACGGCCTCGGCGAGTGGGCACAATGGCTCGCTCGGTCCCGATAAGAGAGTCACGAGAGGACGTAAACACGAGCACAAAAATCAAAGGAACGAAACGTTGCGGGTGACAATCGTCGCGCACAGCTTTATATAAACGCCGGCGCGTTTTATCGGTACTTTGGCAAGATGCGATCTTTCTTTACTCACGTACGACACCAATGTCATTTCATTGTTTATATGACTCACTTGTTCCTATTCTTTTTTCTTATTTGCAAAATACCGGAATTTTATTACACGATATAAACCGATCGTATACAAAGTGCCGTTTTTTTTTTCGCTTTTTCCCTCGCAGATCTTCGAGCGCGACAAAGCCGATTAAAAACTTCCGGCGCAAGCCGTAAATTCGGCCCGGCTGTTTGGCCAAGGGATTTTTTCCGCGAGCCGCGTGTTTGCGCTTCCTTCGCGCGTATGGGTATGACGAACGACTCCGCTTCGAGACTTATGACCGGGGATTAGTCCCGCTTCTCCTCATACCTCCCAACGCCTCATGTAAAAGGAAAAAAACGTCCCCTGATGATCAAAAATAGCCCCCAAAGTGAGAAAAAGTCTTTCTTTGGCACGGCCAATGGGAAAACCCCAGCCACTCGGTGGTGCAGTCGAAATAAGGCCCAATTGTGCATCGTGTGGCCCTCGAGTCCTGTTGTTCCCCGACCCTTTGCTCGCAAAAATCGGAAATATTTATCATTCGAGCGCAAAAAGGAGATACTCACTCGGTGTATACACATATGTACCTATACATGTGGAAAGATACAACGGCAGAGGGAACTGCAGGAGACAAGCGACTATCGGAAGGAGGGGGGGGAGAGAAGAAGTTGCGTCTGCCGTGGAGCTGCGGTACAGCAGGCTCGGGGCTCTTTTATTCGGGGCTTCTCCTCGTAACGAGATCTTAACTCCTCGGCGGCGTCATAAACGCCAGACGCAGGGCCGGGGCTCCCTTCCTCTCTCTCTCTCTCTCTTTTGTACATCTATATAATAATGTAGTTGGGTATAGAGCAGCAGAGGGGAGGCCGGAGTCGCAGTAACAATGAGGCGAAATGGCGCGCTTTACTGCACCTAAGAGTCTCTGCTGCTCGAGAGATTACCGCATACGATTGCTGAAACATGAAGCCGAGGATGTATATTGGTGGTAGTGGTACTCCCGGACACGAAGATTCTCGCAAGCTCCGTGTGTTTTTGTTTTCGTTTGCTTCGACGCGCAAAACTGTGTACCTTGGAGCACATCTTACACACGACTCGAGTTTTAAACTGATTGAGAAAAAAAAAAATGGTTAATTGATAGTCGAACGGTCCAATTAATGGCCAGGACCAGCTTCCGTTAATGTCCTTCCAGTCTCAAGAGCAACTCCACATGTGTAACACGAGCAGAGCGTATAGGTGCTACCGTGTGTAGTTATACGGGCAAAGCTTTTCTCCCGTCCCTCTCGCGCGTCGCACTTTCGGAGCTTAATCCTGAGTTATGGCAGATTAGAGCGTCAATTTAGCCGGTCGGGGATCAGGTGTGCCTCGTCTCGCAAACTGCACTGCGCGCGGAAACACACGACGTTTATGATTTTGAATATTCCATGTGCCTGTTGTGACTTTAATGCTACACCTGCCTTTACGAGGTATGATACGGGAGAAAAAGAGGACCCTTGATTAATTGATTCTTCGAGTCGCTCTTCGCAGCTGTTGATTCATCGTATAGAAATCCTTTTATCCTTTTTTTTTTTCTTTTTTTTTTTACTGAATATTAAATCAAAAGCGTATCTATCTGCGTTTCGACAGTATAGAAAAAAAGGGAGCACAGGGGAGAGCCCGGCTGGTGAATGTAAACGTGTCAGGCTGCGAAAGCCCGGTCGAGCTTTTCCTCGATCTATTAGACGTGTATATGTATACGTGTACCCGCACGGCGGCGCGCCGAGAGTATAAATCCGCTAAAATATCGGGAGATTAGCGCGCCGGACACGTCCGATAGCCCGTTCTCTCTTCCTCTCGCTCGCCTACTCTTTTTCGTGACAATAATTTGTCGTTATCAAAATATAACAGCCGCACGGACACGAGCGCGTTGTCGTTTGTTTCTGCGCCTTTTTCTATCTTCCCCCCTTCCCCGCGTTTTTTTCTATACCCACACAACTCGTGTTTGCTGTCCCGCTGTGGCTTTGAAATTTTTTTTTTCCCTCGCGTTTTTCACCGGGTTTTGTATCGGGCTTTTGCTCGGGTTGTATCGACTCGGCGCGCTTTCAAATTTTTCGATCCCATCGTTTTTTCATTTTTTTACTTTTATCATTGTGAAAATACGACAATTTAAGCTCGCATGTATATGCATTTGAAAAAAGGATGATGGAAAAAAAAAAAAAAAAAAAAAAACAACAACAACGACCGGTCCATTTTCTCGAGCATTAGCCGTATGCCCTTATTTTTTTCTTTTTCCGTCCACCCGTGGCCAATAGACCCCTCCGCCGTACAGAAGCACCGGGCTCCGATAAATGTTTGAGAAATAAAATTTTACTGCCGAATAATACCCGCCCGGAGTTTGTTGCTATTGAATTCCGGGCCATTTCGCCCTCCTCCTTCCCGCTATACGTATATATATACATGCGCTACTTCCTCTTTTTCTCATTTTCATGTGCCACTGCATCGCAGTTACCGTGGGTCTCTCTGTTCCGCCAGCCTCTGCAGCCTCTTTTTTTTGGTTCCAACTGTCCAGTGGTCGGATTATAACGCCAAACCAGGACTAACGATAAGGGCCTGGGAGCTCCTTTGATTTATCATTCACTTTCCACGAGCCGCTCTCTTTTTAACCCCACCCACCGGGGAAATCGCGTTATTCCGGCGGGCTCGTTTTTTTACGCTACCCCCGCTGAGCCGCATTTTGCCAGATGGACTGCACAGCGGTGGTTTTTTACGGTCCGCTTCATCGACGATTGCCCGAGTATTTAATATTGACGGCATTAAAATCCCGCCCGGATTATACTCTGGTGTGCCCCGAACGCCAAAAATCCCCCTTTTTTATTTTTTAATGCCACCGTTGTTTAATCGGATTTGTACCTTTTTTTCCCTCCCGCCCCAAAACTCCTCCTCACTTTTTCCCTTCGATCTTGTAACGCCATTAATTGGCCCTCCCCTGGGGATTTGCGCAGTTTTACACGCGAGCCAACTCGAGTGCACTCCCACTGCAGCACCGAGGCCTTTTACGGATTTCTCGTCCTAACGATTACGGCCCGGGATTTGCATATCTCGCGCGGTCGGAGGAAACTTTTTTCTTTTTTTTTTTCGTACGGCCCCCTCTTTTTATTAACAGACTTTTCCGCCCAAAAGTGGGTATTAGTTTCACAAGGGCCCTCTCGTCCTCAATCGGCTCAAGAGTACGATTTTTTATACAACATCCCCGTGGAAAAACACCAACAAGCCTAGGTTAGGAAGGGGAGCGGTGTTCGACAAAACTAATTACACCTCGGCGGGGAAAGTAACAATAAGACGCAGCGAGAGCGCCTCAAGCGGTACAACCCGGTAATATTAAATTCAATTACATCCAGTGCCCGCGTCTTTCAGACCAAGAGAGAGAGAGAGAGAACGGAACGATTGTTCCCCTCGAAGCGGAACAAAGAGCGGCCGGCGATCAATCACTCGCCTCGGCCCAATTAATGCAACAAAGGCAAAAATTTTTTTTCCCGAAACACGCCCCCCACGTATACTATATATACCGCTGATGAAAGTTTGCGCCGCGTATCCAAGGAGTAGTAGTATACGTATCGAAGAGGGAGCCGAGCTGCTCTCGAGTGTACATGTATATATACATATTATATACATGGAAGGGATGAGGCGCCAGCGCGGAGAATAATGTTAATGAAATAGAGATAGCATCTCTATAGAGTCTCGGCGTGGTGGCGGACGTAGGAGAGAAGGAGCTGGCAAGTCGTTGGCGATACGACTGCGGCTCTATCCCTCGTTTGTCGTGTACACTTGAAATTTTCCTACTCACGAGCGTACATGCCTATAGGTAAGCGCATAAAACTTTCCTCGCGAGTCATTGCGCCCGTCTGACCAAACGCCGACCTGTTTCACTGCGAGTGATTTCTCGACCCAAGGAGTCGAAGCGATCCAACAAAAAATGAAAACTATACATCGGGGTAAGAGGAGTAAGTACAAAAAGCACGAGCAGGCGAAACTCTCGAGTTGCGGGGAGCTAAACGCCGGAGCTGGAAATCTGCAGAGGCGGTAATTAAATTAATTAGCCATCATCTCTCGAGTAGCCGGAACGCTGGTCCTTTTCTCCCCGAAAGAGTTAATTATCGGCTTGCTTTCCCGGCCATTTATTAGGTTTTTAACGCGGCCGTGCCCAAGGAACAATCGGCACCACTGAGCAGGCGAGTCGGCGTGGAGTGATTAATTCGAGACGGAACTTGAGCACCGGCGGCCGCAGAGAGAGAGACTCGGGCGCATTAAATGCAAAATTGGAGGAAAAAACGGGGAGCGCGGGGGTGGGGGGGAAATTAAGCGACGAAAGAGCGGTGCTCTCCCGGTAATTAGAAGCGGAGCTGTATTACGCGGCGCGAGTCCTGTTTCAGTTTATAAACAAGGACTGTTAAATGAAGCTGCCGAGAGCGAACTCGCGAGGGAAGGCAGGGTGTCTGGTTCGTAATTTCGCGAGACCGGACTCTCATCTCCAATTATGACCTTCTCCGCTGGTACGGGACCCCCGTCTTGCTTATCTCCCTTTGCCCGGTGCGCCTCTGCATTATACCGCACAACTCGGTGTACATGACGTGTTTTTCTCGCGTCCACTTTATTCCTCCGTTCAAGCCTCGACCCGATATGAATTTCACCTCGAGTCCACGACACCGTTACACCCCTGTCTACTTTTGCCTGGAATATAATTTCGCGGAGACAATGATGGTTCCATCGGTGGAGATTTTGTTGGAGCCTCGTTGATAATGAATGGGGAATCCGTTAATAAATCCGGAAGCTCCGAAATATTACGGCATAGCTTGGTTATTAGCGTTATTATTCGACAAAGGTGAAAATGCCCCGTTAATTAGCAATTTCCTTCTCTTGTATACCTATATGAATACATATAAATATATGTATACCCGGCTCGACCGCGCTTTTCTACAAAAGTTCCCGAGAGCGCTAATTATCGAGGTCGGAGCTGCCGGTGGCGAGCACTCGACGTCAGGGCTCGCTTTTATAAATATCTGGGACACATTATTAGGTCCTGAATAATTTAGAGATTTGCGAGCGAATTAATTGCCAGTTCTCAACTTGACGAGGTTGGCCCGGGGATGAAAAACTTTATCTGCAAAATACCCACTCTCTCTCTCTCTCTCCCATTCAAACTTTAAGCTTCGCTTGAAACGGGCTCCAACAGCCACATGGTCCCCCGATAATTAGCGCTTTTAAAATCCCGGCAGCTCTCGCTCGGAGGAACAACTTTTTGGGCCGATTGAGCGCGAAGCGGTGCGCTTTCAAAGCTCGACGGGGACAAAAATCATCCCTCTTCCCGAGGAGAAAGCAAATTACACGCGATTGTACAGTGGGGATCCTTGGATTGAAAGTTTTTTTGTTTTGTTTTTTTTTTTTTAAGTGGAAGAGCGCCTTTGAGTGGTGGAATTAGCGTTTTGTTCGGCCCGCAAAATTAATTTTCTCGACGCACAATACGCGCTTCTCGCCTCATTATTTTTTGTTCCTTAAACCATCTTTTTGTCCGTCTCTTCCTTTTTTTTAAGGTCACATCTATTGTCACCTCGCCGAGGCGTCCTGCACGAAGCGACAGCGTGATTATACGACAGGTGCGGAGAGAGATTTTCTGGCTACTTTGTTCACCCGTCTCGGTTCGAATCCTTCATTGATAAACCCAAACCAATCCCACGATTGTCTGCTCAACGAGGCCCCGACGCAACGTGACTATTGTATACGTACTCGCGCGAGCCTGATAAGTAAAACGACGAGCCCGAGCATCGGCAGGCGCGCATTACGCATTCGAAATCCGTCGTTACAATTTGTCATCCATTATCTCGACGACGTAAGACTCGAAACTTCGAACCCCCTCGTTTCGGTGGAGAGTTGGGGGACACCCCCCCCCTCGTCATTTCCCTCGCGTCTCGTTATCCCACGGCTGTCTTGACGCGTCTCACTTTGCTTATCTGCACGCTTTTCGCTTACAACTCGACCAACTTGTATTTTTTTCTCTTCTTCGACAAATCGCTCAATTTTTATTTCTCCGACGTGTCGAATCCACCCGAAACCGGTACGTAGGCATCAAAATTAAAACGGAAGGTAGGGTGGTGTTGCCGCGACAGATGAGACCTCGTCTCTCGGGGGTGGCGTAAACGCATTCTCCTCAATGACGAGCAATCAAGTCGTAAGATACGCGATCATCTCGCCCGATTACGTTCGAGATGGCTGCCGGGAGCAATTACCGTCCTTTCCGAGCGCGCGCCAATTGCCCGAGGATTGAATTATGGCCCTCCCCCTCCTCCTCTTGCGCGCCGGGCCTATATAATTTTACCAAAAAGAGTAGCTCCTCGCGGACCAACCGTCCGAAACCAAGGAACGTTGCGGTGATGATTATACTTCGCGCTCCTGAAAAGAAGGCTGATCGATGATAATTACATCCAGAGTCCCTGCACCACTCGCGGATCATTCCCATGTGGTGCGCATATGTCTGAGGCAAGAGTTGTACCTATACGTATGGATTGTTTTTTAGAAATCTTCATTTTGGTTTCACTGTGTAAAGGAGTACAGGTGTTGCAGATTTTGCACTTTCAGGGGTAAAGAGCCAAAGAGCATATAGTATACAGAGCGTTTTCCATTGGGGTTTTCAAGCCATATATTTTCAAATATCAAAAGTGTAATTCAAAAATTGAAACTCTGCACACATACTTGAGGTATAGTTAGCAAAAATAATTTTTTATATTTCGTTGTACGTCACGCAATCAACGATACATCGTTTACATTCGCTAACGCTATGCTGGCCCTCCGTAGATAAATCAACGGCTTTCGTCGTATCTCTTTGATAAGCTATCGAAAGTATTTTCAACAAAACTGCCTTACATGACATAACGATGCTCGAGTGACACTGTCGTAAATCCAAACGTCAATCGTTTTCGTCATCTAAAATTACACCATATGGTTCCGTTGGCGCGATTGATCTGTTCTGCCTCTAGCTGCACGGGAAAAAAAAAAAAACAAAAAAAAACAGAAAAGAAAGTCCATTTCGATGTTTAAACGCACCGTCGTAGCGACGCAATTCGGTTCGGTCCCGCGCGTGAAATTAAAAGACCCGGGCCGTGTAAGTACAAGCGCTCGGCGGAAGATTACTCTCGAATGACGAGCCACAAGCCACCTCCTGTGGGAAACCATCGCCAACGGGTCGTAACCCTCGCCACAAGCACCGGCGCTCACGTCGGCATCTTCAAATCCGCTCCGCTTCTCTCTCTCTCTCTCTCTGCCCGTCTGTCTGCACAACCCCCCCTCCCCTCCCACGCGCGCATACTTCGACTTCTCTCCCTCGTCGCTTTTGGCAATTATCCGCAAAACGAACGACCCAACACACACACACACACACATATCCAAACGCGCACGTACGGCTCCCGCAGTTAGTTAGCGAGGAAATGGAAAGGGAGCAGGAGGAGGCGGACACGAAGGGGAGCCAAGGTCTAACGACTCTTTGGCCGCGAGTCGTCGTCCGTTACACCCCACGGGGCTAACCGACAAGACATTGTTCCCCGCAGCTCCTACATCCTTCCAATGTGTGTGTGTGTGTGCTCTCAGAGCTTGTACGACTTGTGTGTTTTTCTTCCCCCCCCCCCCTCATCCCAACTTTTGGATTATCTCGTTCGATTTGCGTTTAGTGGGCCCCGTATACATTCAATCCCCCGATAGTTGCTGTGCGTGGTATACTTATTTCCCCGTTCATCCCCAAAGCGATTTCTCAATAACTCGAGAAATGCGTCGCGTCGTTTTCCATTGTGTGTTTGTGTATATACGTATGTGCCAGGCGCTCAAACGACGCCAACGACGTCGTCAATCCGAGGCACTTGCCTTGCATACCGTGCCACCGGACGATAAATTTTCACGACGCTCCGTCAAATCCCTCCTCCTCCTCCTCCTCGTTCGATGGGGGATTCCGTGCGTGTGTGCGATCCCCGGCGATCTCGACATGTCCAGAATGCGAGGCTTCGAGTGCATATCGTTAACGAGCGGAATGCAAAGGTGTATATGTATGATACACGTATACATCCGCCTGTTGTCGCTGCACCAAAATCAAAGCGCCTTTCAAGGGAACATGTACGATTGTAAGTTGGCCAGCCAAGCGTGATCTTTGCGTGGGTATAGAGGTACAACCACTGACGGGCCACGAGTGGCTGTAACATTAATTCCTACGGCCCCCGCAGATTAACCAACTCGTCGGCTGTAACGATAATCGCACTGATGCTCGGAAACTTGCCTAGTATATGTATATATATAGACGCACAGAGGAATCGGCTACATGGACGTATACGGGGTGAAAAGAGAAAAAGAAAAGCTGGGGGGTGGCAAACGATATGACGATGGTTGTATTTATTTGTCGGGGTGTATAATATATACATAATCCATTTGACGTGATCGGCCGTTGTCGAGTCGAGGGGGTGCGGGCTAGTAGCACGGGTCGTTGTACTCGTTGGCGCAGAGCTTGGCGGGGCTTCGGCGGAGGGGCTCCTGTTGGACGGCGGGCCCGGGGTTGATGCCGGGGTACTGGCGGATGTAGCCGGTGGAGGAGCTGCTGCTCTGGCTGCTCTGGCTCGCGGTTTGGTGGAAGAGGGCCTCGAGCTGGGGCATCGGGGGGCCCTGGAGTCTGCCGTAGCTGGGCCCGGGTGGGTAGTAGTTGCCCGGCTGGACGTAGCCGATGTCGCGGGGGCTCTGGATCCTGGCGCTGGGCTGGCCGTAGCTCCCTCGGGGGTTGTAGCCGTAGTACGAGCCCTGCGACGGAGCTTGATTGTAGCCGCCCATCCAAGGCTCGTCGCAGAATATCATACAGTTGCCCGTGGGCTTGGCCAAGCCCGAGTGGACGAGCACCCCCATCACCAACACCAGACGAAACATGGTCGATCTGTGGGATACTGTCAATCATTTCTTTCGTTATTATTATTATTATTGCTTTTACTTGAAGCGCTCGTTATTATGTAAGGGAAGCGCCTCGTATCTCGATTCCGCAACTGTTACTTGGGGACTTATCGCGGATTTTTTTTTCCTCAACGCCGAGATTACTTATGTAATGCGAATCGAGTGAAAGCAGGGCGCTACTTTTGCCGATTTTCATTAATTTGATCGATAGTCGAAATCATACATAATGTACAAATCACTTTGAAATTTTTATTATTAATTTGAATTTGAATGTAACGCTTGGAAATTCATATCGGCCCAAACAATTAATTGGGAAAATCATGCATTTGGTACTGATATTTTATAACTTTTCGATTGTGAACGCGTCGACAATCGAGACATGTCGAGTTTTAATTTATATTTTGCGAGAGAAAAATAAAAGGGGCTTGCGTAAAAAGAGGAGAAGAGACTCACCAGTTGTGGTACGCTCGGCGATTGTACTCAAACTGATCGGATTCGGGCGACTAGCTCGAGCTCCGTCTTTCGCCCGCTGATAAAAAAAACCTACATTTGGGGATACGCAAAATTGAAACTAATCAACTCCGACGGACGCAAATAACGCCGAGATCACGCAATTTTTTTTCCCCTTTCAAATACCACTTTTGTCCGCAATATGGTACGCCCACGTGCTGGGAAATATCATCTCCACGAGGTGAAACCACCGCGCGACAGATTACAAAGATTAGCCGCGGCTGTATAAGCTTCGACAATGAGGTGCGACAGCAGGTCCTGTACACCCTATGTATATACCCTTAAACATCCCCCGTATACTTTTTCCCGGCGCTCGCGGAGGTCTTTATCGGCCGAACGATAAAGTCCCCCGGCCCGGGTGATAATGTATTCCCGAGAAAGCCCCGCGGGAAGGGAGAAAAATACAGATTAAGGCCTCCGAGCACGGATTTAACGCTTATTTATACTCCGCTAAGTGCCGAGGCATTACCCTGCATTACACGAGCTCCCGGCTCAACTTCTTTCTCGGTGTGTCCCCCCTACCTCCTGTGCGACCTCATTTTTTTTTTTTTCTCTTGCCGGGTTTTAAAGACACACCGCACCGTAGCTACTTTGGTACACGAGATCTCCTCCCTGCGTTTTTAATGCTCTCGCTTGGGCTGTGCGCGCGGATATCCAAGGTCTCGTGCAAAAATATTGTGTCGGATTTAGCGCGACCTCGACAACCTGCGAGTGTAAGGTCGATCGGGGCTGAAAATACGCGCTGACCGGGTCAATTAAAATCAACGTCTCCGTGTCGAGTAAAGCCGGAGGCGCCCGAAAGTATCGCGGCCTGGAAAACCTGAAATCCTCGTTTGCTCCGTGCGCGGCTGAGGAAGGAGGAGGGGGAAAAAAAGAGCAAAGACAGGAGGCGACTATAATTAAAATTAATCAATATTTCGCTTCGGACCAACTGGAATCGCCTTACCGTTAAACTGGAGCGCCAATTAATTTACACGGGGAGTGGAGGGTAGTTTCGCGGAATAATCTTGGGAAAAACGGGGCCGAGGATTCGGCGGTGCCCTCCGGTACTTTAATTGGCCCGGAGTTTGGCGCCGTCGGTTCGAACGGGAGCCGCTAACGATTGTTAATACGTACCTACGTACATATTGGCGGCCCTGCCAGCGAGTGCTCCGGACATTAGCATGAGTTTCTTTTTTTTCCGCCTCGTTTTTCTTCATCTGTACTCCGTACTACACTCTCGAGGAGGTAATTTTCTCTTGCCTCCTTTTGGAAATAAAAATTTAGTTCAAAGAAGAGGGTTGTCTCACGGTCACATACAGTTTAAAAAATAAAAAAAAAAAAAAAAAAAAAAACAAGGGATTATCTAACCAAGAAGGTTCAGCAGACCACGGAAAGAATTTGGTCCAGTGCACCCGTCCGTAATATTCTTACTTACTCAGAAACTACTTGTAACGAAATGACGTGTACAATAGTGCATTGCCAATGACATACATATTGGACAGGCATGCATTATCCCGCCAATAGAGCAAATAAAGTGGAAGAAAGGAACTCCGAAGATAACAAAAAGTTTGGCAATAGTAGAATAATTAATATTTTCACACAAGAAATATAAAATTGATTTCAAAGAAAGGGAGAATGACCTAATAATGATAGAGAGGATGTATCATGGGTAAGACATGTCGCAAAAATGAGTAATTTTACTGTGTTTGAAATTTTTGTTGTAATAATTTAAACACAATCATGTTTATGAATTGATGAATTGCGGGTAAATTAAAATCGTACAGTATAGTTGGAGAACTGCACAAAGAATCGCGATAGTATAGCTACAAAAAATATCAAAAGGTCCCATACTCAATTTAAATTCAACAGTCCAATGAACTTTTTTTCAAAGATGTTTCAATAAAACCATAAAATAAACCTTTTTGGAAGGTTTACCCTGCAACGAAGTACCTGATCACGGTAAAACATGCAGAGCCTGCATAAGTTGTTAATTCATATGTTTGTTGAAACCTCAAGAAAGTCTGAGCTGTGCGCTCAATGGTACAAACAGTGTGGATACAAAATTGTTTATCATCTACTGAAAAGTCTATAAACAAATCGTCTATTATAGGTGTTCGACAATCATTAAAAACGTCATTTACTGTCGTGTGTCCAACAATGTGGCCGGCTTTATCGATTTTAATAACATCGAAACCAATATAAGTATGAGCACAAGATGATCCAATACAAGTATTCATGTCGTTATGTTTGAATGTTGTATTGAATTTCACGTTATTTTCGTCATCGTATTGCACAAAAGAAAATATTTTGGGACCCATGGACCAACCTACTCCGAAATGCTTATTACTTGACGAAATCGATGGTTTTCTATTCAACATGAAATTCTCAAATACCGAAACAAAAAATAGCGTATAATATCGATCAGACTCATACCACTGTGGGCCAATATAAAAAATAAGTACGTGTACTAAATACTTTCCCTGAAATTCGTGGAACTACGAGGTGTACAGATTTGTCGAGCTATATTTTTATTACTGTACTCACAATAGTGTTTCATCGCGTTTTTATACCAGCTAAGATCTTGGCACATAATTTTTAATTAGGAAAAACCTATTTAATAAAAATTTTTACAGATATGCATGTGTACATGCTAGTGTTACGGTGAGATAAAATTGTATCTTACATAACTTTGAAAATAAATCCAAAAGGTCAACACGTAAAAGACACAGTTGTAATACATATTTTATTTTTACGTGTAGGTACAAGTTATTCTGACCTTAAGTTGTGACACTCTAAGAGACGTGGACTAAAACGTACGTCCATTGTTTAGCACTAGACAAATAATGATTGTCTCGCACCTTATGTGTCCGACTTGAGATCTTACTATATTTTTTTCAATGAGAAAAATCTACTTGTAGCTTTGGGTTTTGGAATACATTGTTACAAGATGAAGCTGTAAAAAAACCAAAAAAAAGAACCGTACGTAAAAGTAATATTTATTAAACCATGTGGTGTAACCACACATGGGTCCAAATTTTACAGTGTATATTAAAACGCATAAGTATACAGATTAGTTTACAAAAGTAAATTAACATTTGAGATCAAGGATATAATAATTGAGGGGTAGCCAAAAAAATCAAAAATAAAAGTACAAATTAAGTAAAATGATGGTGAGGTCGCAAGTATTAGCTCAAGTTAAAATGGATAAAGAGTAGAGGTTTAAGCTTTTATGTATAAGTAGATGAATGAGAAAGAAGGGTGAAAATCAGTGTTATTATTAACGTTACCTTGTCCCATAAAGTAATAAAATTAGCGGTAAAAAATGTCCTTACTCGTAACTCTTACGGATTGTACAAATATTATTGAGGTTTGACGTGTACATGGGAATACACTAATAGTAAAAAAACAAAACAGAGCAATTAAGACATTTTTTATTTTTATACATTTAATAGGTATTGTTACAAATGATAAAGTAGACATGTTTATAAAAAACATAATATTCAAAGACTCGAGACGTTTCTGTCGTAACTAAATGGCAAGACGAAGTAGCGGAAAGACAAAGTCAATATCGGCTGAGCTGCAATAATAATAATAATAATAATAATAGTCGGTTGCGCGCCTGTACCAACACTGACAGACCATCGAGGCTGTGTACTCGGGCCACGGGTCGTGTAGGGACGAGCGAGCGATCTGATGGGAAATGCTTGTTTCGCGGCCACTGTCAGAAAAGTTGATCGGCGCGTGGGTCCAAATGGCCATTCATGGTCTTCGCGCGAATTATTCAGCTGCTTGAGCTTTTACTTCGGGTAAAGGAGATATTCGATTTTTCATCGTAGCCCACGAGTCTGCGACAGAGTATAGCATTACCACTGGTCGAGGATTTATCTGGCATTGACGTGTAGCCAAGACTCCAACAAAAATGTTCTTTTTTTTATTGGAAGAAAAGCTCTTTCTCAAAAGCCTAACAGTTTTTCTATTACGTGATTACCTGTACCTACGTGTTGGATCATTTAATTAGATTATTTTACGAAAAATTAAATACTTTGAAGTTGAAAATAGAAATAGATTATTGCTTAGCATTGTTTATTTTTATTTTTTATACAAATTATAAAACAATTCTGGTATTTGATTGGTGAAAAATAATTGGATGCAATTTAATCAGCAGTACATAAGTAAAACCTGATCAAACGAATACTTCCAACTAATTGTACCGATTAATTTTGAGAGACAGTTTGAAAATTCCAATAGGAATTTATTTCGGAAAAAAGTGGGCATGTCGTAGTCGCTCGTTGATTTGATCGACCAATTGGTTATATCGATGGCACCCGAGATTCGAGGGAAAATAGGTGGATCGTGTGGATCGAATATATATATTTAATTCGCTTCTGTCCGGAGAAACGCGAGTTTTAATTATTCCGCGGCTGTGGAAACAATCGATGGCCGGTGCAATTATTCCAAGGGACTAGGAAAATATTTATAGGTGCCCGCACGCTCGAGCACAAAACAGCGGCACTTGAATAATTGAAGCCGCGCCAAAATGGTTTTTGAATTTCACCGATGTCCGATAACCGGATTACTTTTTAAAAATCACCAATTCGATGGATGTTGAATAGTGATCTTTAAATCATGAGTTCGAGCCAAAGGCCACCTTTGTTATTTTTTCAATGGAATAATTTAATATATTTTTTTATTACAACATAGTTTTTTTGTTTTTACTTAAAAACTATTTTCTTCTTTGGGATGGATGGCAAACGAAAATCTCTTACAATACCAAGTGAAAACTTCAGAAAAAAATACGCCTTGAAGCAGCCAGTAGGTACTCGGGACATTTTCCTGTCTGTATCACTGCTCGATGTTTACGAACCAACAGCTTGTACAATTATTCAAATTTACTGGCCTTGCTTGGTTTTATGGCTTGATCACATTATTATTATATATTTATATACCAAAAACGTACAAGTTGTGAAGGTGTTATAGTGTCTCACACACCCGTCCACGGCTCATTATATTTCCAATCACTCAGACATTACTTATCACGAAATGACGTGTACAAAAGAGCATTACCCGCCAATACTGCAGAAGAGGAAGTAAGAGGCTCCGAAGATAAAAAAAAAGCTTGGCAAAAACAGAATATTCAATATTACCATGGATAAAAATATTATAAAACTGACTTAAAAATCAGAGAGAATTTCCTTGTAATGATGAAAAATATTGTACGGCCACTACAGGTATAGGACACGCCGTAAAATTTTTTATATTTTACTCAATTAGAATCAATAACTAGTTGTTTTGTATAACACTACTTAAAAAAAAAAAAATATATAATTCCGAGCTGATGGATTGATTTTATTTGACAATGGTTGAAGAACTACACGAAGAGTAGTGATAATAGCCAAAAGAGTTTTATAAAGATCCCGTAAATGAGTAGTAGAGTGGTTGTACGGATGGAAAGGAGCTTGCAATCGTAAAATTGTTTGATTTCCAACATCTCTTGCGAGTAGCAAGTTATCGAACTGTACAACTCCAGCAGAAAGAAAGTAAACATACATATATATTCACTTCGGGGCTTGAATTGTTTGGTCAATAAAATAGAAATAAATATGTCGTTTGTAGTTGATGTTTACGTAGTTGGGAAAAGCTCCTCATGCATATATATATATATATATGCGATGTTGTTGCCGATTATGGAGTATAAAGGTTTGTGGAAAAATAAAAAATGCCACAATGTTCTATTTGCATACAGACAACTTATTTATTTTTACATTTACTAGAAAACTAATCAAATAGTCGTACAGTCAAATATTCACGGGAAAGTAAAAAATGCCTTCCCTGGGAACGCATCTACTCCGTAACTTTACAGAATCGCCGACAGAAAATGTCTGAGCTATGCGCTCGACGGTACAAACAGTGTGGATGCAAAATTGTTTATCATCCACCGAAAAGTCCATGTACAAATCCTCAAATGGCGGTAATTTACAATCATTGATAATGTCATCTACTGCTGCTGTTTGGTCTTCCAACTTGTTGTCCTTGTTGATTTTAACAACATCAAAACCAGTGCAATCCATAGTGGGACATTTAACCAGGAAAACGAGCATTCCACCTTCGGGTAGATTATAAATACGGGCTAGTGCGCCGTTGTGAGTGTTGTGCGGTTCAATGGAGAAGAAACACAATATTCCGCTACACGTGTAATTTTTTTTAATCGTTAACGTCAACGTGGTATTCAATTTTACTTTTCCCTTCGCGTTGTACTGAAAGAATGAAAATACGTTGTTGTTGGCGTCTACTGACCATCCCAATCCGAAAAAATTGTTACTGGATGATATCGAAGCTTTTTTATGGAGCATCAATTTCTTGTCTGGCAAGAAGCGAGTCAGGTTCCTCTGTCGACCTGCATGATTGACGTGGAATAGCGTCTGAAACTCGCTGTATTCGTACCATGGACGGTTAAGGTAGAAAAAACTGTTATGCAGTACAGCTACTGACAGATCTAAGCTGTGTATGTTGCCTTCAAAATTAACTGGATCATCTCTTCTGTTGCCTGTTGGAAATGAAAAAAGTGCATTATTAAAATTACTCGTTCGTCAAAGTAATATTTATTCTAATTTTACTTATTTTCAAGTATTTTGGTTAACAAAGCCTTCATATGCATTTCGTATATTTACTAATTTTATGAATAAAATAATTACCATCAAAGTCAAATTTAATCGTACAATTGCTGAAGCTGCCGCACATCGTGGTGTTGTGATAAATGAATTTGACTGAGTCTTGATTCACCAATGGCACTTGAACCAATGAATTTTTCGATAAAACATAATGGTTATTGTTAACACATGTGCTCATGTCGATGAAACTGTACAGCGACTTGTATTTCATGAGATAATTGTCTTGATGCGTGGTAAGCGGTATTTGCAACATGACCCTCTTGTTATCTAGGAGATATAACTTAACGGGTGATGTGAAAAACTCCTCGACACCTTCGTCAGTGGTATACTGTACATCACAAAATTTGATGCTCGATTCGTTCGTGGTGCGTGGCGTTTCAAATGTTACCGTACAGTTAGTTGAAGTATCGTTTCCAAAATAGCTGATAATACTACACTTTGCATATACATAAGTCTCGTGAAGTTTGTCCATTTTATTTGCCACTACAAACAAATTTCGTCCCCTTTCAATGTCCCGACCAAACAGGGGTGATTCCATTGCTCGAATGTTGATGCAAGCTAAAAGTAACACGGATAATCGAGTGATTCCTTTCATGGTCACTGTTTTAAACATCACTCAAAATTTAAAAAAAAAATGAGAAAATTGTCTTTATTTAAAACGAAGATATTAATACAAAATTTAAAAAGCAACAATTAGACGCAAGTGTGATAAATTTTGACATTTTACGCGTATACGAGTTACTCTAACCGAAGATTGTGACGCTCTGGGATACACGGACTTCGAGATTCGTCGAGCTCGTTTCTTAGTACTAGACGTACGATAACGTTTTATCACGTTCCCATACAGACTCGAGATCTGACCACATGATTTTCAATAATGAAAAAAACCCATTCGATAACACATTTCTGGATGTCGAAACACGGTATTGCGTAATCAAGTTGTTCAATTTTTTTTACATTGCTAATGTGAGTTGTGAGTCAAGTTAATGTAATGAAACTTTTGTACGATAGACGGTGCTTACTCATTAATCTTGAAGATTGTGAAAATATTGAAATTCGACGCATAAATCAAATTAAAGTAGCTGATAAAGTCAAACACATTTGCTCCAAGCTGCACTTCACGTTTGCCATAAAAAGTGTACTCTAAACATATCTACTTTAGAAAAGTAGACGAGTTTGTAATATTATAGCAAAGACTCGAGACGTTTCCGTCGGCAAAGGGGAATCTGCCGATAAACTATTCATTGCGTGTGTCTCTACAACTAAATGGCAAGACGAAGTAGCGGAAAGACAAAGTCAATATCGGCTGAGCTGCAATAATAATAATAATAATAATAGTCGGTTGCGCGCCTGTACCAACACTGACAGACCATCGAGGCTGTGTACTCGGGCCACGGGTCGTGTAGGGACGAGCGAGCGATCTGATGGGAAATGCTTGTTTCGCGGCCACTGTCAGAAAAGTTGATCGGCGCGTGGGTCCAAATGGCCATTCATGGTCTTCGCGCGAATTATTCAGCTGCTTGAGCTTTTACTTCGGGTAAAGGAGATATTCGATTTTTCATCGTAGCCCACGAGTCTGCGACAGAGTATAGCATTACCACTGGTCGAGGATTTATCTGGCATTGACGTGTAGCCAAGACTCCAACAAAAATGTTCTTTTTTTTATTGGTAATTTTTTTTTAATGATTACCTGGGTTTATTGAATTATTTGAACGAAAAATGAAATTCTTATTCCTTTAGGGTAATGAAACTTGGTCACAAATATTTTTCCAATTTTTTAAAAATTTTTCTAGGGTAATGCATTGTATATACTAGCAAAAAAAAATCAGTCAATATGAAAGAAAAAACAATTTTTCAGAAAAAAAGAGTGAAAGTATTATCATACATATTTCAAGATTTGATTTCGAATTATAATAAACTTTAACGTCTAAAATGTATTACACTTATCTGTTAGAAAAAAAAGTTGTATCTGTATTATATTAACATGGATCAATAAAAAAGTTTTCCGATTAAGTGTTTGAAAATCCGTAGCTCAATCGTGCCCAACTCTGACACGGTAATCGGACTCTTAATGAATAGTATCGAATTTCGAGAGTCAGCTTGAAAATCCCAACTGATTGTACAGGAATTTATTTCGGAAAAAAGTGGGCATGTCGTAGTCGCTCGTTGATTTGATCGACCAATTGGTTATATCAATGGCACCCGAGATTCGAGGGAAAATGGGTGGATCGTGTGGATCGAATATATATATTTAATTCGCTTCTGTCCGGAGAAACGCGAGTTTTAATTATTCCGCGGCTGTGGAAACAATCGATGGCCGGTGCAATTATTCCAAGGGACTAGGAAAATATTTATAGGTGCCCGCACGCTCGAGCACAAAACAGCGGCACTTGAATAATTGAAGCCGCGCTAAAATGGTTTTTGAATTTCACCGATGTCCGATAACCGGATTACTTTTTAAAAATCACCAATTCGATGGGATTATTTTATCACTCCCAAAACGAGCTGAACCAAATTTGTTGTTGTTTTTTTTTTTCGATCGAATCCCACATTTCCAAAGGTACATAGTAATTGACAGAATTGTGTACATTATCCCGAGGAAAAGTCAAACAGAGCAAAACCTATGTACTCAAACATCAATTAAATTTTATTAAAAAATTCCAGCACACCGCCACTTTGACATCATTTCTCTTACCTAAAATCTTGTAAAAAAACAAATACATATATGTATATATTTGACATTCGAGATAGCAACAACTAAAAACTACTCAGTGTAAGAAAAAAAAGATCAGCAGCTGGTTCACGTCTTCTTGTCCACGCACTTGTTGAAGTATTTAAAGTTGACCCCGGCCGCGGAGTCCTCCTCGTGGTGCGCGCAAGCGAAGTAGAAGCAATGCTGGGTCTCGGTCTCCAGGTGGTCAACGCTGAGCTTCTTGGACGGCGATGCGCACCTGTACTCGACCCCGATCAGCTCCAAGTGCCCATCCACACTCCCGTCCGCAGCCACCAGCTTGACGTGGGCGGTGGTACAGTCGGGCGAGCCACTGCAGCCCCGGCACACAAACAGCACACCACCCCCCTGTCGGCCGAACACGTTGAGCATCTTGTGGCCCTTTCCCAGCTCGACGTTCGCGTCCATCAGCATCCTCCGGCCCTCCAGGTCGTACTGCAAGCAGTGGGCCACCTCGCCTTCCGGCTCCTCCAAGTGGCAGGACGTCCAGTACTTGTGCTCGTTAGACCCCACTATGTGCTTCAATATGCCCCTGTCCGTTATGGGGTAGCTGTAGAGGACCGTCTCGGAGCCCTCGTGGCTCACGTGGGTGGCGTGCATCAGGCCGCTGCCGTTCTTGTGCCAGTCGACAGCCGCGAAGAAGGCACCGCTCTTCGGCGCGTACGGGTCCACGACCGTCGAGTACACGTTGGCGTACTTGGAGGGAAACCCAACGAGCTCGCCGATTCGCTCACCTTAAATGGGGGTCGATGGCGTTGAGTGTGCTTGTCGTGCAATTGCTTTGACTAATGTCCTTACCTTCTTTGTTGTACCGGAGGATGCACTGGCTGCCATGGGCCTCGCCGCAGAGGGCCTTGCTCGTCACGTACACGTCGAAGTTGTCGTGGTAGACGACGACCTGGTAATTGGGCCAGTCGACCCTGTCCAGGGGGAAGTCGAGGTGCCGGTCTTGGCAGGTGTCGAAGTCGACGAGGACGATTTTTCGGTACTGGTGCTCGTACCCGTTTACCCTGTCCCTGGAGAAGAGCTCGATCAGGGCCTTGTTGCCCGCGAAGGTCTTGAGCTTCGTCTGGTTGTTCAGGAGGATTTCCCGGGTCTCGGGCTCGACGAGCTTAAAATTGCACCGCTTGTGGGGTTTGTCGGGCATTTCCATCGTCACCTGGCACTGGCGCTCGTGGGGCGCTTGGAGGCGCTCGCAGGTCAGGTACGCGAAGCTCTGGTCGGCCATCGCGATATTCCGGGGCACCGCCATGAAATCGGCGCTCTCCTCGTGGTACTCCTTGACGAAGGTTTTCATCTCGGCTGCCAGGGTGCTGGTGCACAGCAGACCAAGGGTCGCGAGGACTATTGTCAATGATGCCATTTTTCGCTGGATCACCTGATCCTGTATTTACGGAAAAATCAAATTGGCGTTTTACTTTTCACGCGTTACATTGTTTTCGAGATTTTTCTGGGCAACCGCACCGTTTGACTCCGACAACGGTTTTTTGCTCAACGACTAATGTTTTTTTTAAATTCTCTTCAAAGCAATGTACTCCTTCGGTTGAGCCGAAAAAAGCAGTGCCTTAATATTCCAAAAGGAAAAAAAAAAAAAAAAAAAATGGTGCGTGTAAAAGAAAATACACATTTAACGCTGGATGGATACTTACCCGGGCACGTAACAGTTGACAAACGACTGTCTCCGTGAACGTCGTGGCATCTCTTATATATTATTCAGCATCGCTGGGCTGAAGATACCGCGGTAACACGTGACCCGTGATGCCGGTGTCAAAGTTATCGAACAACTCGTGTGTGTCCCCCCCCCAAGCCCTCGTCAGTCATCCGCACAATAAAGACCCCTCTTGTGTCACCAAAATCCACAAACGATAAGCGTAAGTGTATACCTACTGGTAGAAAAAATGGAAAACAAGGCGAGAAAAAAAAGGTAAAATGTTGCTATCGTGTGATTAGAAATCACCGGGTGATACATATTCTATAGAGGGGGGAGGGAGAACTCCATCCTCGCGCTCTCGTATCTTTTGCTCTCGATGTTTACTTCATCCAAAAAACGTGTACTCGATGTAAGATTAAAAAAAACTCAACCGATGGCCGTACTTGCGCTTATTTACCAAACGAGTAAAAAAAAAAAAAAAAAAAAAAAAAAAAAAAAAAAAAAAACAGTATGTGCGCATCCACGCTCTACGCAGTGCTTAATACAAATTTCCAGTCCGGCAGACACGACGTTAGTTTACAAAAGAGCATCGCCAGTGCGATGGATACACGGGCATGCATCATCACGAGGAGAAGGAGGAAGACGAAGGAGCAGGCCATCCAGAGTGTGATGGAGGAACAGGAAAAAAAAAAAAAAAACATTGGCCCGCCCCTATCGCCCCGTGCATCTCGAAACAATCACGCGGCCGGTCGCCTGTCTCTCTCCTTCCTATGTGCGCGCGGGGTGACTTTGGCGCAAGAGGAGGGCGCTCTCTTTTCGCGCACCCCCAACCCCCCTTCCTCTGGGTTACGTGGGGTGTACCGTAGGAAATAACCGTCATCTGTATTCGCGATAGCATCGTAATTGAATGCGGTTGACGGGGATTTGCTAGCCTCGTGGGTACATTATACGCCCGTCCGCGAGGAGCCCCCCCTCCCTCCTTTGCGAGTATATGTGTATGATTCTTTTTTGCGTCAGCCCGCAATACTTTCGATGTGCGTATGTACCACTTTCCGTGTCGTGTCGAAATGTTGCTGTTGTTCGCCAACCACCGTGGAAGTGTAGCAGTAGTGGTACAGTAGTGGTCGCACGGGTATCATGGAAAAAAAAGGTTTCTCAATCTTGCACGCGGAAACTCTGTTGGCTCGCGCCAAGGGCCGAGAGACAAAAGGACGTCCAGCGCGTGTCCCCATTTGTGTACATATATATATATATATATTTTTTTCGGGCTCATTTTGTATGTATGCGATCGTAAATTCATGGTCCGGGAGACTAGATTGACCTCGCGATCTTGTCGTCTTTCTCCCCTTTTTTACCGTCTTGACTTGACTGTTTTCGTCTTTTTTTTTTTTTTTTTTTTTTTGGGTACACAATCTTCGTTCAAGACGCGCCATTTGAAGACTGTTGCTATCAACTCGATGATAAACGGGGAGATATCGCGTGAAAATACTCGAACCGAGTACGAAATACAACGTGTTTGAGCCAAACCCGATGATATTCCGGAATTTTCGTAAATACAATTATTTTTGCCGATTATTTTACGTTTAGTACATATACGGTAATTAACAAAAAGTTTAAATAAGACCTTTTTGGCGACTCGAAGGAGTAGAAAAAGTTGGAATTCATATCAACAGCAATATAATATTTGCCTTATAACATTACATTCTCAATTTTAAAGAAAAATGAGAAAAAAAGAGTATATATAGTCGATGACGATAGCACGAATGTGCTATAGATTAGAAGTAAGACCACGTTTATAAAAATGTTGTGTAATTTTAACAAGTTTCCTCCCGATACCCACAACATGATGTTACGTGAGACGTGTGCAACGACGAAATTGATGTCCTACATAGAGTTTCATGGATAACACATCGAGTATATATTATTTCGGGGTAATCAAGACGTACGAGATATACGTTCTTATGCGACTCGACCCCCCTTACATTACAGTTTTAACTTTTATTTTTCGGAGAGTAAAAATTCTGCGCTCGAAAAACACAAAAGGATCAGTTCGTCGCTAGGCTCCAACTATTTTTCAAAACCTCGAATCCAAAACAGAAAGATTATTGTCAACAAGATTATTTAAGTAACTCTTGTAAAAGCGACTACTTATTTAGCAAAAAAAAAAAAAAAAAAAAAAAAAAAAAATCCTGCTAGACATTACACACGAGCACGTCAATTATACTTTTCACACTAAAACTCGTACATAATGAAAAAGCCGGCAGGTTAACAAAGACAACTGTGCTCTCGTACGCTTGCGAATACTTCACGCCCGCCTCGACGCTTCGCGTTTACTGAAGCCCTCGGACGCTTCGCACGCGCTCGCAACTTCAAATCAACACGATTTTTTTGTACACGCACACGCGATAAAAGCTCCCCCAACCAAGTGCTCGACGTCTCAATCTTCGGCGCGTGTCGGGGGCTGTGTTGTACTCAACGGATAAATGCCGAATTCTCGTATCCGTTACTGCAACTTCAAAGTTGTATCCCACGGTGTACGTCACGCTCGGCGTTGACTTTCTTCCCCGGGGCTCCGAGCAACTTTGTCCTCCGCGTATATACTCGAGAGGGAAGAGCGCGAAAGACGCGTTTCACCGAAGCCATAAAACTTGAAATACACCCGTGGCGAAGGATGTGCGGCCCATAACGTCGCCACGGGCCGGCGAGCCCTTTGGACCTCTCTCTTTCCCCCGCCAAGAAGCTTCCCTTTGAGTTTGCCCGCGCGCTCGGAAGGTTTGTTCTTTTGTCGCACGGGGTGTACATTTATTTTCCATCGATGATAATCGCTGATGTTCGCTACCGTCATTTCTCAAGCCAACGTATACACGCACGGGTACGATTAATCCTGCGACGCCGAGGAAAACGACACCGCAGCCCCGGTATCTCGAGATCTTTAATTCCAGCGTTGCCGAGCGAGGGGGGGGGGATGAGGATTCTCTCCGTCATTTGTCCCGGGCGCAAGCAAGGGGCGAGGGGTGGCTCGAGCTGCGTTGATTTCATTTCGCGGTAGATTATTTTAAGCGGCCTTTTTCACTTGCCCCCCATCCCCCACACACACGCGCATGCATTATATACATGTGTATATATTATGTGAGCGCGCGCACGCGACATAATCAGCCTGCCATCTCTCCATATACGAGTGTGTGTGCACGAGGTAGGTACGATGATTAATGCGATATTTTTCAGACCCCCGCACCCCTTGTAGGTACACACGCGTCACACACCGCTCGGGGATCCAATTTCGCTTCTCGCGTATGGACGGAGAATTAACTTTCCTTATCGCGCACGCTTGCGAGTGTCTTTTACCCCCCCACGTCCGTCCCTCTTTCTCTGGTTTTTGGAGATGCGTGCGGCTCGACGATGATGGAAATGTTATCTTGTCTCGTGTTTTCCTTCATCTTTGCTTCGTGTGTTTTGTAACTTTCGTGACCTCGACTTTTGGGATTGTGTCTTTTTGTTTAGGGGTGCCGGCTGTCTTGCTTTGGTTCAATTTTGGCGCGTTTCTTGCCGTACCTGCCGATTGTTGCAGGTGTTGCTCCCGATTCGTTGATTTACGACAGCCAAAGGAAAACTCTGTACAGCCATATCGTTTTTTTTTTCTTCTTTCAGCGCGATTACGGAGACCGTCGCGGGTGGGGCTCAAAGAGCGCACATATACATATATATACACGTGTACACGTGTGCAGGGAGTAAACGAAATTTCATGCGCGAGTCGAGCGTGTAATCGAAAGAAACCCAATAACAGACCCAATAAATTTTCCCTCTCTTTCTCTCGATGTGCTCCGTATATATACGTGTACGATCCGCGGAGCCAAGCGCCGAAAGTTCGGAAGAGTACGAGAGAACGGCATTTAAGGAAGCCAACCTCCCTCTTGTCATTTGTTTCTCGCTTAGCGGGGCGGAGAATTTTTTTAAATTTCATACCTTTCCCCTTTCGCGTGTGAGAACAATATTTTATTGGCAAAGTTTCCGCACCGATATTATACCCCGTGGCGCATACATGAATCACACGTGAAAACCATCGTGTTGTTCGGTGTTCGTTAGCTTGGGTGGAAGAACAGAATCTTCGTATTTTTTCAGGATTTGGTTTTTCTATTCCAACTCCGAGCGAAGCTCCGATGCGTGTAAAAAAAACAGCGTTGTGCTCCACAAATGGTTGTGAAATTAATGCAATAAACCAGCAACGACAAAGTTATTGAATGCAGTCTCGTTTGCATAAGAAGACTTTTTTTTTTTTTTTTTTTTTATTCAGTAGCGATATCGACACAACACGTTGAAACTTCCGAAAACTCCGTCAAAGGAGAAACTATTTCAAATAAGGCCGTGTTGGGGGACTGAAATCAAACAAAAAAAAAAGGAGCGGTGGTATAGCTGTGTAGATATAGGTGGAGTAAAAAAGCAATCTAGCGAAATCGTTTAGTCGCGTCCGTGCAGCCCTTACGAGTCGATACACCGCTGGGCTGGATAGCAGGGGAGAGCGTATCGAGGGTGCCCTCTTGTCTTTCGCTTATATTATACACTTTGGCAACTTGGCCGATTCGGCGCGGCTGGAGTTGGAAGAAAAAGGGAGAGGGGCCATTTCCCTAATGTCGGATGTTATTATATTTGGTGAAGACTTTATAATGGCTCTGGAACTCTCCTTAAAACTACTCTCGCCCCGACGCGCTACCGATCGGTTTCCCCGTGCGCTTTTTACAACCGGAAACGGAGCTTCTATGGGAGAATCGACTTCTCCTGCAGCTATATGCTACACTGTTTTCGTATTTTTGTCTCGATGTTTTTTTTTTTTTTTTTTTTTCCCCTCCGCGAGTAATATGCATTCAAATGAGTAACCGGGAAAATTAAGCCAAGCAGAGCTGGTTAGATCACGACGCGCGATGAAGAGGAAGTCGCTTCGAGCTTTTAATTAAAAAAATTCAATCGAGTGGTACGCGAGCATACTTACCTGGCTCCGTGCACCCCGAGACAAGCTTATTTTTCAGCTGTGTTTCTTACTCGGTATTTAATTGGTAATGGCGTGAGGCTTTTTTTTCAACTAAATCAGATGAAGCGCACAACTAAATGGATATTTTTTAAGGGAATGGAGAGGTCGTAAAGGCAAGAGAAGTAGACAACTTTTTTTTTAGGTATTAATAAGAATGTATTTTTTTTCTTCGTATAGTAATGGAACCCTATCAATCATAATATTCTAACAGTAGTGCGCTAGTTATGACAATATATACAGATGATTTGACAAAAGAAAAAAAAAGGATAATAAAGGATATTGTTCTTATACAGAGCCGAAGAATGCGGCGATAATTGTCTGTTACTTTTCTTTTTTTTTTATTTATTTATACATTTGTCGTAATGCCTTTGCACTAAATTACACAGCTTTACGAAATATACAATTTTCTTTTTTTTGTTTTTGTTTTCTTAATTCCAAATCGTTCGATACCTTTTTTTTCCACGCACACGCAAGCATTCATTCTCTCATTGCATTTTTTTCTCCGAAAATGAGATAGTTATTCATACTGTAATAATTTTTTTTGTTTTGTTTTTTGTTTTTTTTTTCTCTCTCTCTCTCTTTCGCACTTTTAATTTGTTTTTGTGTGCTACTTGACAACTATTATTTGCTTCAAATTTGCATATACTTACACTCTCGGATATTTATTGATTTTTCGTTCAACTTTCGTCACTCGATAACTGTTACTTATGGTCTTTTGGTACAAGTAGTTTCTCTTTTGGTTTTATTGTAAAGCTATGACTAAGCCCCGGTATACGTCAAGCAAAGGAACAAAACTCCAATTCATATACTCAATGTCTGTTAACATATGAATGACAACGTGAAAAAAACAAACGAAACGTGTATTACAATAATATATGTATATATTTTTTTGTTTCTATACAGAGTACCGTGTAGATGCGGTTCAAAGTGCTACAATTTTGAAGAGCGAATTTCGTACGAACGGCATACCAAAAATAATGACAGCGCGTATCGAGGGCAAATATATTTCTTACTTCATAATCTTTGGTACCAGCTGTATGGAAACCAATTTCTCCAATCCACCTTCAGACTCTTGATTTCACACCATCATCTCTGACGGCCATCCATCTACTCTCTCATCAAACGCAACAACAATCGATTTTCACTCAAACGTCATCAAATTTCACCAACTGTACATAGATGCTTGAAATCCGTCGGAGCATGGCACGCTTATTGTGGTACGTCGATCGGCGCACTTCTCGCATTTTTTTTTTTTTTTTCCTTTCCATTTTATTTTCACACATATCGTTATAGCAAACAGAGGGAAGAAAACCAATAACGACGATTACAATGTAGTTGGACGTTATACTTGCAATATATAAATTTAAAAATGAATAATAATAATAATAATAATAATAATATAAAGCGATAACCTTAATGATTAATAATAGTAATGATAATAATGATAATAAGTAATAATAGTAATAATATTGAAACCACAGAGCGAGTTAGCCGTGGGTAATAACAAAAATGCAAAAGACAAAAAAAAAAAAAAAAAAAAAACAACGCAGGGGTCTCGTCGCGCGCACTTTTCCCCCTTCTCGGAGGAAGCGCCGCAGAGTCCTGTATGTACATTCACGACCCCTTCCTCGTAACATGTATATATGTGTATGTATCACGCACCGCGTCCGGGCCTCCCCATCCTTAGCGTCGACCCCGGTTCCGCGAACGAGCCGAGATTCGAGTGTTCCCGGCAAATAAAGGACACAGTCAACTTGGATCACCATCGCCTGGGCCGCGTGTCATCGCTGTGTGTTTCCTCCTGCACCCCCGAAAAGGGGGGAGGGGCGCCATTAGCCACGGCGGCCTCAGTAGCTGTCGAGGCACCGGAGTTTCTTGAGCAGCGGCGGTGCGGCCTCGTCTCAGCTCGTCGGCGCCTGCATCGATATGGGCGCCGCCTTCACGGACCCCAGCCCGGGGCCCGACAACCCGTTGTTGTTCATGTCGCCCGGGCGCGTCGGTCCCATGCCTCCCATCGCCGTCCCGTTCACCTGCCCTCCGCCGCCCGGCATCTGACCCTGCACCAATCGACAAAGAGCTCTCATCGTTTTTTCAACCGCATATATACCACTTAACAACAAACAAACAAAATCCGAGAGTGACTCACGTTCGCCACGTGGTTGTGCTGCCCCATCATCTGCTGGCCCTGCTGCTGGTTGGGCTGGCTCGGTGGTGGCTGCTGCTGCATGGGGTTGTGCCCGGGCATCTGGGGCACCCCCTGGCTTGGTGGCGTCGGGGGCAGCTGTCGCTTCAGGTGGGCCAGCGTGGCTTGCGGGTGCAGGGCCATGTTGGCAAACACCTGACGCTCCTCGTAATCGTACTCGCAGAGTATCTTGTTCTCGCACAGGTAGAAACGATCGCCCACGCAAAACCTGCAAAAAAAAAAAAACAATTACCCATCATCAGGTTCGAGGGGTCGCGATCAATCTCGGCGCCATCTGCCCGAAAAGTGCCCACATGACTGTGTATTAATTTATACCCATCGATGGCGAAAACGCATTTCCGCGTGTATCCTTTGCCGGGGGGGGGGGGGCCTGTACACTAATTTCACCTCGGCCATTAGCGGCCCCCGCCGCGACCGCGTTTTCCCTACGCGCGAGCTCGCTTTATTATATAATTAATCATTGTGCGTCGAGCGGCGGTGCAGCCTCCTCCCGCGAAATAATACGTCGGTCGAGTAATTATCGCGCACCAGCACGAGCTCGGCGCCGACCAACACTCGAGGTTGGGGGAGAGGGCGGGCAAACGTGCAGCCGGCTGATATTCATAATCGCCCGGCAAATATAGAATTATCGCGTCGGCCCATTATGCGAGACAGCTCTCGTGACGCTTTGGCACTGCTGGCGTAGGTATACATATTTATGTATACGTGTGTGGCCGACTGCTGCATGCCGATTGCGCGTAAATGACAGCTGCTCCCCCACGCGGGCTCTATTTTTCCTTTGTTCTCCGGCATTAGAGCGGGGAGGGGGTGAGTGTATAATGAGAGCCTGCGATTGCTGCGAAAAAAGGCCTTTGTAATTGAAGAGGAAAAATTAGACGAGTCGAGATTTCGGAGCACGTGCCGTGGAAAAAATGAAAAAAAAAAGAAACTACGGCTCGATCGGTTAACGAAACGTCGATCGATCCCCGCCCCTGCGATGAAAATGACAGACTGCAGTGCGCGACGACGCCAATGCTCCTCGAGGGGTTGGGAGGGGGGGGACGAAATTACATCGGTGGAGAACGAGCGTCTCCCGTATCCGGCCTGAAACGCGAGAGCGCGCCCGCGACTTGGAACTCGCAATTAAACAGCAACAATTACACGGGGGTAACTTTAGACCGTAATAACGCGGAATGAAGGGTTGAAGACGCCGCCCCCCTACTCTCGGTGGAAGTGGTAGCGAGGGCTCCGGTTGCCCCTCCCTTGGCTCGCGGGATGATTTACCGATCCAATTAGCCGTCTCTCTGCTAAAAAGACGGCCGGTCTAATTTAACGGGCATCCAATTAAAGGCTAAACGACCAGCCCTTGAGAAAAGAAGGGACTTCCTCGCTCGACCTGATTCGGAAGAAAAAGAAAGAAACTCGCTCGTGTACCGTGATTTCTCTTTTTTCCGCGGCCACTCGACTGTATTGTACTTCTTTCGGGATGAACCTTTCGCATTACCAACTGGGGGAAAAAAATTTTCAACTTAAATTAAACCGACCTTCACCCCGTTCCGTAAAGGATTCATCCGTGTGGATGGCGAGCGAAAATGTATTCCTCTTGGCCGATGTAAGTCAAAGCCACGGGGCGTCCGCGACTGCGGAGGCGCTCGGGGTGTGAAATATTAAAAATCCGCAGAGAGGAGGAGGACGTCCTTGCATGGGAAATTTCAATCTGGACTGCCGGCGCGTCGGATGACTTTTGCTAAATCTTTAACGAGGGTCGCGCGCCACCTCCCGGCTTTGAATAAATAAATGCCGTTGCTAGGCGTCGCGTCGATACCTTATAGCGCGCGACCCCATTAGGGGCCGTTTTGAGCACTGCTCCCCTGCCCGCGCGAGGATCAAATATTGAGGAGGGCCCGGGATTTTTACGAGCCGAACCTTCCTTTTTCCCTCGGACCAGCGGGGACTAGGATTCTCGATTAACTGCGGGATGCACCCCTTTTTTTTTCTCGCCTCTTTCGTCTCCTCTATACTGATGAAATTATTCACGCTCCATTGGCTCCCGAGTACAGAGTTTTTTTTGCATTGAAATACGCCACGGGCAAAGTCTGACCGTACATTGACTATTACTACTGAAATTCTCTGGGGAGAGCCAAATAATTTGTCGAAAAAAAAAGAAAAAAAAGAAAAAAAAAAAAAACTATCGCATCGATTGGGGACGATCGTGTATAGAAAAGAGATACGGGGTACAAAAGCGTCGTGGTTTGCCGCGAGTGCCGGAAACGGGTGTACGATCCCTCGGCAACAAACGCGGTATCCGAGCCGTAAAGAAGGGCATTGTCGAAGGTCGGAAAAAGCAGCAGCGCAACACCGGGTGCTGAGACAATGGCCCGGGCGGGCGATAAAAACGGGTAAAATTGATGCTCTTTTGTTCGGGCTCTGTTTGACCCCACAACAACACAGTCCACGCCCGACCGAGCCATTACTATTGGCTCCAGCCGATTTTTCTCCCCACCCCTACCCCCGTGTCGTCACACATCCCGATACGATACTCTCTGTCGGAGAAACGGAAGCGAGTGGCTCCCCGACAATATAATGCCATTGTCGCGCCATATAGCTGCACCGAGGCTGCGCTCTGCCGATTATTTTTGCGCCGGACGAGCCATTTGAGCTCTTGTTGCTCCCTTTTTTTTTTTTTTTTCCTCGCTCTGCCGATATGTTTCGTCGCGGACGGTTGCCCCGATAATCTTTACAAAAGCGCGCGGTGCACAGTTCTGTAATGGATATCAGTCCCCGTTGAGATTTGGCATTTGAAAAGGTGTGCGGGTGTACTATTTTTGTCGGAAAAACCGTAGCTTGGCTCATCATCTAAATCACAATCCCAAGGGTGGAAAAAATTACTCGCTCAGTTGGTTAAACGTAGCAGGAGGAGGAGAAGGATCGACAAGTCCCTCTATTAAAAATGAGAGGCGAGCATCGCGCGCCAACAGCCATCCATCAAAATTCAATTTCATCGCGCACACCCTATACCCCCGCTACAGGTATGTATATGTATATAAATCGTATTAATGGCTGCGTGGAAGCGCGTCCGGGCAAAAATTAATGTATTCTAATTCTCGCATTTGTATTCCCGCGCGCCGGCCCGTAGCTCATACCCCGAAATGAGGGGAAAAAAAAAAAGAGAAACGACTACTTTGGCTCGGAAGACGGCGTCCCGAGGAAAATTGAAAACATGCGCCAACACACGTATACGTTTTGATCGTCTTCCGTCTTTCCTATATATACACGTGTTGGTAATTTTATTTTTTCATCGACACTGTACACGCGACGAAGAGCGTCCGGCCGCGCGAGCAAGTGGGCAGGGGGTGCGCTTTACAGGCCAGTTGGGAAATCACCCCTCGCTTCAGCGTCACCCCCCTCCCCCCCCGCGCTTCCTGTCCTTCCATATACGCCGCGAGAACCTCGTCTGTCTTTCTATCCCCCGTTTTTTCTTACGTGTATCTCATATACACACCGTATACCGTTATGGTAGATTCTCCTTCGCTCGGATCGTTACACAATTATCGGGATACCCTGCACGAGACTGAAAATTTATTCGCATTGGGCTCGTTAAAAGGAAAAAAAAAAATTTACCGGTGGTAGCACTGCTGGCAGGCAAAGCACTCGAGGTGATAGACGTTCGTCTTGGCGCGCATGACCATCTCGAAGGCCGGTATGGGCTTGTTGCAGGCCGAACAGTGGCCCGTGTTGCCGAATAGCCTCAGGTAGTCCCTCCTGCACAGTATGAGGTTCGCCTTGAAGTAGAGGGTCGAGCCGACCTCGCCTAGCCGGCAGTCGCAGCAGCTGCACTTTAAACAATCCTCGTGCCAGTAAGCGTCCAGTGCCTTCAGGAGATACCTTTCGACAGACGGACAGAACCAAGGGTTTTTTATTTTTATTTTTTATTTTGCTGATTGAAACAAAAGTACGGGCCCGCACTGCTATGATTTTGCGAGCTCACCTCTCCTTGATGGTCTTGTTGCAGCCGTGGCACTCCTGCTGAGTGGAGCCATTTTTGTTAGTCTCCGACTTGCTCACATCCATCGTCATCGTGATCTGGTCCAAGCCACCGTCTGCAAAACAATAATATGCAAAGATGCTTCAATAACCAACGCATGTTCCTTGATCTGCGACAAAAGCTATACAGGCAAATGAAAAACAATGCCCATTCGGATGAAACGACTCGCATCCCCACATCTCGGATCCATAGCTGCAGCGATTCCTTCGATATGCCAATTATTTTTAATTACAAGCTCGTTAATTTTGCACGCGACAAAGGCGAGGAGGAGTAAGAGAAGAGAATATGAGCGCGCGGTGGCTTAATTAATTAGCCGAATACTTCTAGTAACAATCCATTACACGTACACAACCATCTCTCTCCTCGAGCGCTTGTTTCCCGGCGACGACGAAGCTTGGCTTTATGCTACTAATTGGCCCTCTCTCTTTCTCGAGCCGAGCGCAAGCAAGCGACCCCCCTTGGCTCGTATTATGCAGCGGCAGACTCTCTCGCGAAAATCATAAACGCCCCCCGCGCCCCGCCTTTCTCTCATTTTCCTGTTTCCCCTTTGTTTTTCACGTATATACGTGCGTAAAAAAAAAAAGTCACCCACGCTCCTCTTTACTTTTTTTTTTTCCCCCGTTGACAGAAGGAAGCGGCATACAGTATCATTTGTTCCTCTCTTATCGTCGCTTTTGTGTATATGTCCTCGTGGCACTCAAACGAAACCGACCGAGACTGCAGGCGAGCGATAAACGCTGCATCGGGAGCTTTATCAATCGGACATACGTATACATGTGTAAGCTCATACATGTATGAATATACGAGTCGGGCTCGCGAAAGTGAGCACTGCACAGGCGGCGTGTAGCTTCCGCTTTGTTCCCGAGAGCCACGGCGGAAGCTTTTCCCGCAGAGAAAGGACGAGTACAGCTTATCGAGAGTCAGTCACTCGAGAGAGAGAGAGAGAGAGGACGAAGCTACGTGTACACGCCGTACCGTTGATGTATAATTGGGCGCTAATCGCTTGGACCGCCAGCGGTCGCTCGAGGGATTGATTCAGAAATTTCTGTGCTCGTACAAAGTTGTCGTATTTAGATCCGAGCTTTCCCTCGACAACCCCGCCAGGGACGTCGCGTGGCATAGACCGGAGTTTAACTATCTCGAGTTACATGGATATAGGTATATAAATTTTAGGCTTGATTTTTTTCATGTATATAAAAAAGGACTTGGTCCGGGTGGGTATAACTGGAGCACGGGAAGGCTTGATGGATACTGGCTTCCGCGTCTCGCGCGCACAATTGAAAAGAAACACAGAGTGCGGGGTGGTGTGGAGGAAAAGCGCCTTGCTTCCAATAGAAATGACGAAAGTGTCCTCGGGGCAGCGTGGCCAGTCACTCTTTTTCTTTTCCCATATTTATTTCGGAGAGGGGAGTAGGACGGTTGGGGTGGAGGAGCAGCCGGACGTAGTTTAATAAAAACGTCAAGGTATAAAGTAGCCAGTGGGGACGGACGGTCGTGCGTTTCGGGAGAGCGAAAATAAATAAGCGCGCGAGGCTGCTTCCATAACATTATACGGCTAAAGGGGGCTGATGGCTGTCAGGCGCGCGCGCGGCTCCTTCCGTCGCGTCTCGAGTATTGTACACACGGCCGGGGGGTGGGATGGTGGACACTGGACGCTCTCTAACTCTGAGATGTTTCAAAGTGCCTTGCCGTTGCATGGCTACGCCGAGGCGAGATTTTCCTTTTTTTTTTTTTTTATGCGTGGAGAGTGCAGGGTGGCATACACACGGTAATACACCGTGGCTACCCTATCCCATTGGTGACTATACCATGTAGGCGATTTGTATGTAGATGCGAGACATTTTATAGACTTTTTGTAATTTTTTTTTTTTTTTTTTTTTTTCTACCCATTGCGGAGTTTTTACTGTTTTCTGAAGCAACATCGCTCGAAAGTTGAGTAACGTATCAAAAGGAGCGATGGAGCGACTTTGTTATTTGACGTCCAAAGTTTTGTTTTTCCACACTAAAGTGCGGGCTACCCACGCGCGGTATTGTGATTTTTGATACTTTGTATTCTCGAGGAGCTTCTCTACTACTCGAAAAAACAAGCATCGATTTTTATTATATACTTTTCTTTTCCACCGCACTCGACTCGCTTTGACGTAAAAAAAAAAAAAAAAAAAGAAAAGGTTTCAAGGATAAAAGGGATAGGGGGGAAACAATTACACGGCGTAATGCTCCAATTCCAGCGCACCATCTCACCAATTTAATGATGATCTAGCATTTGAAAGAAGAAGAAAAAAAAAAAAAAAAAGCACAGGTCTCGTTTGTAAAAAGCGCCGAGTTGTCGCACCCGTACTTATGCATACATGCCGAGCTTTTCGACTGTACGTACTCTCCTCGCGTACTCGAAACACACAGACGCATACACGTACATATGTATACGTGCGAGGGCGCGCGTGTCATTATAGACCTGAAGTGGAGAGCCTGCTAATTAGTCATTAGCGGAGGAAAAAGACACTTCCAACCCCTGGGAGGTACAGCAGAGAGCTGCAGCAGAAGGGGGGGTAGCTGCTGCACTCTCTCCCTCAGCTCACCGTGGGGCTATCTATCCGTCCCTCTTTGTCTCACTACTGCCATGTGTACACACCATGTACATATATATATATATACATACATACACTACAGGTACCGTACAGACTTGAGCAAACAGGGTGTGCAGTGGCTCCTGGCCCGCGTCTAATTGGACCCCGGCGACGTAAGTTCAACTAATTGAGACCGGAGCTTGTAACTACCAGAGAGAGGGTGTGCGCACGTACAGGCCGAGCCCTTCGGTGAGCGACCGCTGCGGCGTGTGCGATGTACTGCAGCAGTGCACGGCAACACGCGCTGATTTCCAAAATTTCTGCGTACATACAAACTGTGTAGTATACCTAACGGAAAGCGCGGTTTCCGACAAACGAAAAGCAAAGGGCCCCGGAATGGATACACGCGATCGAGACGCTGCCGTGTAATTGTCGACTCCCCCGCCATACACTCTGTTTTTCTTTTAATTAACGAACGCGTGCTTATTCTTTTTTTTTTGGAAAATTTTTAACGAACAATGCCGCACGCGAAATAGAGCTCTAATTAAGTCCACAGGGTGAACATGAAGTAAAAACAAGAAAAAAACGGGCCTACCATACCTGCGAATCTTTGTTTTTTTTTTTTTTTTTTTTTAATGTACACGGCACGCGATACATCCGTCCTAATTATACCTCCGAAGCGTCTGAACTGTACGTTCCTCAGGAAAAACAAAAAAACAAAGGGAAAACTTTGAGGTAGGGGGTGGGGGATGAAAAAAAGAGCCAATAATACACGAGTTTCTGGTGCGTATATACGAAGCTCGCAATAAATCTGCCCCGATATAATGACCCCGCGCGGGAGACGCCGGTGGCATTTTAATTGATGGACTCTCGCGGCGCAAACGCATATATATACCTGGCTCGCCCGAGACATCTTGTTAGACTTACGTACACACACAGACAGTCGTAGCGGAGAGAGGCGTGAGCTGAAGCTCTCTCTCCCCGAAGCTCGGCTGTCTCCCCAGGAAGCTTGTTAGGCGTCGCCTATCTTCTAATTGGCGATATAATGATCCTGAAGGATGGAGGCGCTGCTCGGTCTCTGGCGGAGACTCTTGGCGTGTTGTGTCGCTTCTGCTTTGGGAGAAAGGACTTCTTTTTGCATGACTTTTATTCTTTCGTCGTGCATATGCATGCGGGCCAATACGAAAAAAACAAGCTGGTACAAGTCGCACCTACATATATATATATGTTGAAAATTGTGGGGAGGGTACGGATGAGGAATACTCGAAAGGAGAAGAGAACAATAATTCAGGGAAGGGAGAGAAATCCTTTTGATTCGACTTAATTACATTCCATTATCCAAGCGTCAACAATTGCCGTTATTATTTTACGTATATGTATGTACCTGTACGTTTATCTCTGCCGTCTTCCTTGTACTGCTGCGAGTGGCTCTTGGGTGAAATTATTCGAATAAAGTGCATTTGCGTGGATCAACTTGTTGCGAGTATTTCTGATTCTTTCTTTTGACAACGAAGAAAAAAAAGTCCGATTGGTGATTTAAGATGAAGCCGAGCTTGTTTTTCGAACAAACTCGAGAGCGAACCGAGAAAAAGGGACTCTTGTTCGGGAGTGATCCGTGGGATCCAATCAACGGTAGGCGAACCGACTAATTGAATTGTCGACAAACACGTAGAAAAAAAAAAAAAAAAAAAAAATGATGTTTGGAAACGTCTATAGACCCTGGATCTTCTGTATAAGGGGAACAAAGGAATTGGTCGAGATTTGATGTTTAGCTCCTACCGATAGAAGGAGGCACCGGAAAACCCCGCGGATCCTCGTAGTCCCGGCGTGACGCAACGGAGCCAAAGTCTTGCGTCCCGTGTGTTTCATACATAGATATCCACTTGCAGCGGGCTCGGCTACTTTCCCGAAAAGAGGAGCGGGAAAACAAGAGACAAAGTGAAAATTCAAACGCACCGAAGGAAGGGGAGACCATCCGCCCCAAAGGAATTCGATTTAAACTTATTTTTGCTCCCACGCTATCATTTTAAACGACCCATCCTGATAAATGAGACACATGAGAAATTTGTACACCCTAAGTAAACTAGAATCGACGCGTTACGTCAGGAGGGGGAGGGAAAATTTTTCCCGTCGTCGCGCTTCGAGGTTGATTTCACGCGAAACACGTCATAAATTCTTCATACTCACGGAAGCTTTGGAAAAGAGAGAGAGGCTCCTGTGTGGCACAGTGGCGGGATAATTTCGAGATGGCCGATAGGGCGAAACTGTTTTGCGGGCGAGGGAAAAATCGACGCCCGAGAAAGAGAGAGACACACCTTACGGCGAAAAGGCAATATTCATAAATCACAGCTCTTTTTTTTTTTTTTTTACTTTTCCACCACCAGGAAAAATAGACGCGATTGTATCTATCCTCTTGCAGCGGAGGAAGAGAAAAGAAAAGCAGCGTTTTGACCGACAGCTGTATTTACACGTCTCGAAAATGAAGTTGAAACCAAGAGAACGAGCGTGTATATATATATATATATATATACTTGTACGGCCGTGACGAGGAGATAAGCATCTCGGAAATTGCTTGGAGCTTGGCGGGTGGAGAGAGGGGCGAGAATTAATTATCTCCCTCGCGGGTATTGGGCGTGTATCCGTATAAATTTTCAAGAGTTTGTAATTAAATGTAAATTCAGGCCGAAAACTCTCGAATAATTAAATCCGTCACCGGACACGAAACGATTCCGATGAATATTTCACACTAAGCGCGATAAAAAAAAAAAACCATCCCTGTATACTCCCCCAACCCCCTTTTTTTGTCCAAGGAACAAAAAAAAGGTGGGGGGGGGCGTTTAACCCGGTGTGATTTAAATGTAATCGTTAATCATGCTTTTTGACGCGCAATTCGGGAGATAAGAAACTCCCATTACGGGGGAAAATAACATCACACAGCAGCAGGCAACAAAAGGGGGCGGGAGGGGGGAAAGGATCTCCGGTATCGCGATTCATCACGGGGATCCGCATCAAAATACATTAACCGTGCACGGGGCCAAAGTTGGAAAAAAAAGGGGGGAGGAAGGAAGAAAAGCAAGGGATGAAGGGCGCTCGCACTTTCTCGAACAAAAGGAGCTTTGGTCAGCCCGCGCCGCGAGGCGGAAGGCGCGAGAGCCGTCGCCGCGGAAAAGGGGTGCCAGCATCCCCGAGATTCCATTAAGATCTCTCCAAGAAGTCCGAGGGGTGGGGGGCGCCCGCAAACCTCGCAATAAAACAGCCCCCGATTTTCCTCCCTCGGAGGGGGTGGGGGGCTTTTTTGGCTTTGAGTTTTGAAAATTCATCCATGTGCGCGGGCGTGTGGTAACCCCTCGTTGAAAGCAATCTCGGAAATCTGGATGGCTCTGATCCGCAAACAGGGAAATCGAGAGCTTTGGAAATGGGAAAAGCCGGGGCATCGAGTTTTATTTCGGCGCTGATGAGAAAACAGCGCCGGCTGCCGGCGAAACAAAACGGGGGCAAAGTCAATCAAAACATTAATTGAAAGACTCGGCAAGACAATGCACGGGGGGTGGCTCTCTCTCTCTCTACTCTACTCCCCTCTTTCGCTCCCGATGATCGTGAGATTGATCTGACTGCTGAGGTGTACCTTTTTTCTCCCCCCCAACTCCTCGACGAGTGCTCCGGAAAATTTTGCCTGTACATCCCGATAGTCGTGATTAAATGAATGTTGTTTTTTTGTTTTTCTTCCCGCAAGGGGGCAATAATAAAGTGTTGGTTAAAAAGGAAAAGTAATTAAGCCGCTCTCGGGGATTTCGGAGGGGCAATAAATTTGTAGCGACTGACGCGGGTTCACGGCGGCAAGAGCCCGGAATAAAATGGGAAAGAAAACCGAAAGAATGGAGGTAGGGTGGGGGCAAGTATAGCGGAATGCACTCCGGAAGAGCAGCGGAGATAAGTGAAAGAGATCGGCGGCCGGGGCGGGCCCTCCGATAACTGCTGGATAATGTCGAGGCTCCTCTTCTCTTTTGACGCTGCGGTAGCAGCTCACTCGGGCTCGACTCAGGAGAAAAAAAAAAAAGTTTGGTATTTGCGCGCGGCTGTTTTGCCGATGCACTTAAACTTCATATTGACTCCGCGCTCATCGATTAGATAGCACTGTGATTTTCTTTTTCTTTTCTCCCTCATCTTTTTACAATAATCGATGCACGCACAAATGAAAGCAATTAACGATTCTCGCTCTAATCACAATGACATTTTTTTCCGAAACGAAAAAAACAAAAAAATCTCGCGGCTATCGCCACATACCGAGAATAATTATACTCCGGTCGGATAAGATAAGCAAATTTCACGCTTCTCGAAAACGAGATTGCGGTGGGCCCCAATCTATATTTTTTCCTCGAAAAGCCTATATTATACACCGTACGCGCGAGGGACGGAAAAAAAAAGTGCACGAGGCCGCCACCTGGCGTGACTCCCGGGGACTCTCTGCCCGCCCGGTACCTCCTTCGATACCATGCACCGGCTGCAAATCGAAAATTCCGAGAAGACGTAGGTACGACCTTTGTGGGTACACCTATAGCCCAAGCTTTTGATGGTCGCGTCCCCAAGCCGAGCGGCTACTCGCTCCTATACGTACTATACAGCATTTATCTCCATTGAAATCGTGCGCGCGAGCCGTCGCAGCAATTAGTGTAAATTTAACGAAAACGCACTCGCTGGCACTACGGAGGGGGAGTGTAGCGCCCTGCGTAACGTGTACGCGCCAAATGGGGGTGGGTGCATGGGGGGGGGGAGAAATAACGCAATTTCGTATATAGCTCTGTAACGAACTAGCAGCATTCATTAGTGCGCTCACCGGATCCCTCGCTTGCCCCTTCGTATACCTACTCTATCTCGGGGCTCTCCGCTGCCTTGTTTTAATTTATTTACTTACACGCGTGCCCCGCCGCAATCTACGGAGCAAACTCAGCTCCCACAGGCTAGCATGTACGGAGCCACGCGACGATGCTACAGCCTGTACCGTGTATTATACGGGAGTTTCAAGAAAGAAAAAAAAAGGGGGGGGAGAAGGACTCGGTGTGGATTATAATTAAATGCAAATCAAAATCAGCCGAAATTAAGCTCCCTCCTCCTCGCGAGCTTTCATTACTGCTAATGACTCGCTTCTCTCTGTATTTATCTGTATAGGAACGCGTGTCCGCTTCCTCACCCCCCGCGACTCGACGAAAAATCATCATTAGCGGGGAATTATTATTTGCTCATTTGGCGCGACCTTTCGCTCACGGTGTGTGTATGTGTGTACAATATATTATACACGTATGATACCTGTACGGTGCACCTCGTGTGCTTTTATTTATATTTGTGAGCCGATGACAACGCCAGCTGAAAATTACTTGTTTAAGTTGCCAAGGGTCTGGAGGGTGCAGAACTCTGTTTGGCAATCAAGATAATTTTTTTTGGTTCTTTTGACTCGACTGATGGGTCTAAAAAAAAAAAAAAAAAAATAGGATTACAAATAAGGGTGTCGTTGATCAAAAACACGGAAAAACAAAGCAAACCATTGTAACGAGCTAGTATACCGTTGCCGAGGTCTAATTAGCCGCACCAATTTGCCCAAGGGGGATGGGGAAAAAAAAAATAAAACACTTTGCTCCCCCTCCCTTTCCTCGGGTATATCGTACAATATATAATGGGTGTATTGTGTACACCAGAGCCGAGCTTTTCCTCCTCGTGACATGATGAATATACACCGAGCATCGGCACTGCAACCAAACAGAGAGAGTCGTTCCGTGGATATACACAGCGGAGAGTATATATATATATATGATAGCCTTAACCCTTCCGCTCTTTGGGACTTCAAACGAAATAATTAAGCCAGAGGCGGCGGCGGTGGAGGAGACTAACGAGTCCGCGGCGGGAACTAGCGCCAATTATCGAAATCCAAACGCGGACACGTCCGTGGAGGAAGGAAGGAAGGGAGGAGACATTATATTGTACGTCTATACGTGCAGAGGGAGCATTGTAGCTTATATATATACACCTACGAGCCTCTCGAGCCGGGAATGTCAGGAGGGGCTTCTATTACCTTCTCGAGAGCGGTGTCGATTCCTCCTCTTTTTTTTTTTTTTTTTTCTTTCCTCTGTCCCCCTGCCCCTCATCCTCGACAGAGTAGTACAAAAGACTGAGAAATGAGGTGGTGGAGGCATTCGCGTATAAAGAGCGAGGGGAGTATAATATCAAGTGGTGAAACGAGAGAACGGGGGTCTTTTTCGCAGCCTTTGAGCGATTAATTTCTTTTCATTGGCGCGTTTGTTGCCGTATCACCGCAGGCACTTGATGATTATTATTAGCTGATGCTTATTAGCCGAGACTGCGGTGCTGCAGCGGCTCTTAATTGCCCTCCCCCCCTTTTTTTTTTCTTTTCAGTTTTAATTGAACGACCCTTTTGCGATCGGGTATGACGAAAACAGTTCAACCCTCCTTGTTTTTTTATTTCTTGCGTGGGTGATACTTGCGCGTGACGATTCGAGGGGGGAAATTAGCCCACTCGAACGAGAGGGACGATGCAATGCAGTGGCGTAAAAGAGGTTCATCGGAGCCCGCCGCTGGAAGTCTGCCAGTCGGTCGACCTTCCTCGCGCGGAGGGACGATACCTGCGACTACACGTGACAAATTTGGCTCTTGGTTACTCGATAGACGCGTCGTCGGACGGGGTGCCTTTGCTTTTTAATGCGCACAGAGAGAAAAAAAAAATAACCCCTCCCACGGAGTAATTATAGATAAATCAGCGATCTACCTAAATCAGGGGCTGATCCGGCATCGCAGCGAGTTAATCCGCTTTTCATGCCGTTGCACCGCACGAACGCCAGAGCGCTTCCTTGATGGGAATAAAAATAAAAAAGTGCGCGCGGGTTAGTGCATGTGTGTGTGTGTGTCTGCATGTGATGCGGCGTGTGCGGTGGCGGGATTATGTGTACCGCGTGCGCGCCGAACGAAAGGGAGAGCGAAGGAGGTGGAGAGAAATAGCGAACTTTTAAGGGATCTCTCTCCCTCTCGAAGCTCCTACAGGTATGTAATATGAGGGCTTTGTGTGTGTGTATTAAGTACGAGACATCGGAAGCCTTATTGCAACTCAACTACATGTGTGTGTGTGTATACGGCAAAGCGTCTTACGTGGCTCGAGTAATTGATACGACGACACCGAGTGCCTCTACATCACTTTGTATCCTTTTACTCGCTCTAATAACGTCTCGCATTAGCGCGAAAAATTACTAAGAGGCGAGGTCACTTTTCCTTTTTTTTTTTTTTTTTTTTTTTTTTTTTTTCACTCGATTTAATGAGAAAAATTGTCGAAAATTTTCTTTGTAAATGACATGATCTTTGCTCGCAACAACATTAAAATACAAAACCCTCATTTCTTTTTTCAGCAAAGAGAAGCTTTTTCCAGGTTGGAATTTAATTTAATTGGCATTGCTCGAGTCACGGACGAATAGCGGAAAAACAGAAAAAAAAACATGGAATAATGAATTTTCAACAAAATCCTACCTGATGACAACGACGCAGAGTTTTTCCTCGACTTCACGTTGGGAGCAATTTTGACGAATAGTTAATCTTCACTTTGCCAATTTGAACAAACAATCGAAAAACCAACAAACTGTTGTACAATTAAAAATTCTAAAACAAACAAATAAGTTTGTCCAACAGAGTCACTTCACAGTTTTCCAAAAAAAACACGAACAAAAGTCAAGCCTCGTCGGGACGTCCCAGCCAATCGCACATCCACCAAAATCGCAAGTCCTTTGAAAGTTAATTTCCAAAGTTCCCTCGAGTGCACCCAAAGGCAGGAGAGCGCCGGATGAAGAGCGAAGCGCGCGCCTCGACAGCCGGCTATAAACTGCCGCGTGTAGTCGCTGGCACGCCACCACCACCACTACCGGCGCTATAGCGACATAAATCCCGCTCTCTCGTTCCCCTCCTTGCCACCCCTACGACCCCTATCTCGGCGCTGGTGCAACCCCTGTTTGCCCCACTCCGTAAGCTACAGCCCCACCACCAAGAGCATTCGAGGGGAATCAGGGGAACGGCTATCGATACTTCCCCGCCGCACGCGCGTGCCTCGCCTTCTCCTCCTCTCCTCTGCTGCTCGCGGTACATAGAGTCGCGATTCACGCTTGCCATATACCATCGCGTGTGCGTGCATGTATATACGTGCACATATACATGTATATGTGGGCGCTCTCGCTTAATGCCACATGCCACGATGTTGCAGCTACATTCATATCATTAATACTGTGCCCTGCACCCCGAGTACCTATATATATATATATATATACCCTCATGCGATGTGACGCCCCAACTACTGCGCTGTTATTACTATACCTACACCGATACACCTATACTACCGCACCGTGTACTCTCTGCTCGTTTGTCTTTTGAGCCGGTCTATACATATATATATACTATTCGTCGATTCGATGCGGGCATGTTTGACTGGCTTGATTTCTTTTATCTCGTGTCTTCTGTCTATCTCTCGCTTTTTTTTTTTTCTCTCATTCGCTGCTATCGTTTTGAGTAATTGGTTTTATTGATTTTTCGAGAGTTTCGCTTCATTTGCCACCTATGTGTACATTCATCACGAAAATCCACGCCAGTGATTCGTTGAATACCTCCACGCTGTTTGCGCAGGATATATATACGAATATTCAATGTATGCACACAGAGCGTATCCGTTGGCTGATGGCGCGCAATCGACGACAATGTTGCGCAATGTGCCGTACACTCGTTTAGGTGACTCGATAAATAAGCAATAGCGAGGGGAGCACAACGTCGAAGAAAACGTACACTCGTTAACCAAATTCTGGGTGAGGCCTATACGCCGCGGTATTGTTACGTATTTCATTAGTCACGATTCGTGATTTTCCTAAATATCTTTCGAGGAAGAATCAATTTTTCGAGACTAAACAGTGCAACATAATACCCTCGTTGTGGTTGTTCACGGGTAGAAGCAGTAGCGCAAAGAGGGGGTAAAAGCAAAAAAAGAAAACTTGATTAGACGCAGTGAGCGAACGAGTGCCCGTATTATTAGGACTTGTATCGCTGAGGGGACACAAGGGTAGGAGAGAGAGAGAGAGAAAGGGTGCGCGAGTGGCAGGGAAGGGAGAGAGAGAGCACAAGAATCCCAATTAAGCGCGTGCTGCGACCACCCCTTCCTAGCCGCTCTCTCTCTCTCTCTCTCTTTAATCGCGAAAGAAGCTAGCCGCTCCAAAGGCCGGGGTGTGTATACGAATGTACACACAGCCGGAGCAATAAAGGCGCCCGTACAGCTATACCAGCCCGGCCGAAAAGAGAGCGGGAGGGGTTATAGCCATCAAGAGTCGAAATAAGCGAATAGCCCGACTATAGCTAGTATGTACGTATATACTGCCGTACAACCTACTGGCGTGACGGCAGCGCGCCGCGCGAAATTGCTCCTGCGACGCGCGCTCGCCCCCGACCCCCCCCCTCCCCAATGCTTATACAAGACTGCGCCCCTCCATCGGCAACCCCTTCATCCCCACCTCGGACTGTTTATCCCTACCGCTGCGCTGTCATCCCCTTCAGCTCTATACCGTGAGCGAGTATACACACTGTAAGCACGCGCTCGTTCTCGTCCTTACAAGGCCACACCTCCCATTACAAAAATTACACCGGTCCGCTGATTTAGTGGTGTTGCGCTCTGGGCGTCCGAAGGAAGTAAACGGGGGGAAAATCTAAGTAATGAAAGGGTTGCGCGCTCTCCTTATTTCTCGGGGGCTTCCCTCCTTCTCTCGCCACCGGAATCGCGGAATCATTCGCCAGATTAAATTAGAAAGGCTATCGGGCGCGGGGGCTATTCTTCTCCCTCTCCCCCCCCTCCTTTTTTTCTCCTACACTTTTATTCCTCGTTCTTTTCATTATCCGCATCGCGTCCTTCGTGGATCGGGTGCTCGCTCGTTTGCCCACTTTTTTAATAAAGTGCAAGATTTAATTAGTTCGAAAGTCCATACGCTGCGTACTCCCAAGTGATTTAGCCGTTGCTCCTCTTGTATATTTCGTGTTGGCTTTGAAGTTTCGCGTGGCGGCTACACCTATATGTAAACTATACGTTTACACGCGTATATACGTGTATTCTTGGCCCCGTTAATTTAATTGAATGAGTAATGCCGGAAATATTTTACGACCAACTCGCCACCTACTGATTTTTTTGTCAACCCCTGTCGCAAACCTTGCCCGCGCACGAGACAAACTGCGCGTTTATTCATCAGGGAAAGGCTTCTCGGTACAATCAACGCCTAGCGACGGGGGATTTTTTATCCACTTCCCAGCTCCATGTAGTCGATACCTTATACAGCTGACCGTATTTGTACCCACAAAATCGGCAAACCTGGACACGTCAGGCTGAACTGGGCTTGGCTCGTCGGGGGGGACAGCAGCGCCCACTATCCTCGTCCCTTTTAATTAGCGCGTGATTTACGAGCAACGAAAAACGACGGAACAAAAAAGAAAATTAAAAAACAGGAGCTCTGCACTGCCAACTCGTCACGTTGTACCTTTGCGGAGGATATAAGTGACTTTCGGGGGGGGGGGGTGACGAAAGACCCCTGATTGGAAGAGTCCTAATGGCATTGTGGCTCGATGCAGGGAAAAAAAGAGCAAAGAAGAGCGCCGGTCACCGAACTCGCCTCCGAGTCCCGTGTGCGATCGGCACATCTGTTTTGATTGCGCGTGAGAGGGGTTGATTCTTCGCGTCCCAACCAACTGTTGGAAAATGCCTGTGGAAAATTTCGCGGAGCCCCTGTATCGTGGCAAAGTACATGAAGGAGGGGCAAAAAGGACGAGGGGGTGGCGGAGGGAGTAGTGGAACGGAAAGGTAGGGAGGGGTGGGCGAGGAGGAAGAGGACGGCGGTGGAGTACTAATCACTTCTGGGGACTTTAATGGAGGTTTTCTGTACGCCGTCTACTTTGTCCTCTACTTATTCTACTCCTGCTTGAGCGCGAAAGAGCGGGGCGAAGGGGAATCGCTCGGGGTGGGAGTGGGAAAGCCGAGCGGTGCACGTTGGCTCGGCTGAATGTGGAGTGCCTCGGAGAAAAGACGGGCGAAAAGTATCATTACTCGCATTAAGCGAAAAAAGCCGCAGTCATCTCCCCCCCCCCTCCTCTCTCTGCAACTTCCCTTTCTTTTATTCCTCTCGAGTTTTTTTTTTTTTTTTTTTTTCTTTCCTCTTTGCTCTCTCTTTTTTTTCCCTCTGGTACTCAATAAGTATACACACTGCAGCCTAAGGTGCGATTGGCTCTCAGTATTACTACACGCGTTAAATGTTTTTGCCTGCGAGTATACATACTCTTACAAATGGCACGTCCGTATAAGCCTGGAAGAACAATAAGTAAGGGATGATCGTGTCCAAAGTGTAAACCTAACATATATTATATACATCCCGGATGAGCACAAAAGCACACACGAGAGCGAAGGGAGTCGTGGGGGGGTAAAAGTTTTTCCTCGTCCGAAGAGTGCCTCAATTTCTCCAAGAGACAACTACTCCCGAGTATAACAACCTCGACGCACTCGCGCACAATGGAATTAAGAAAGCTCATAACCAGAGTGGACAAAAAAAAAACACTTACACAAGAGTGCAGGGAAAGGGGTGGCAGAGACACTCGGCAGACATCGCGTTTGTTATATCTGCCGTATAAGAGATGAGCTAGACTAATTTCGAAAATAAAGGGCAGACGGGCTGTGACGAGTCGAGCGGAGAACGGGGGAGAGCAAAAATGTATCAGCGAAAATTTGATGGGCAAGTTTTGCCACCGCCACTCGGACAATTCCCGATATTGATATCCGGAATGGCCCCCTCCATCACTCCTCGATGCCAACGTGTATTTATATATATATACACTCTCGTGTCTCCTCTCTCAATGCCAATACACACGCGTACGAGAGTGCACCAGCTACGTACACACGTGTACTACACCAAGCTTCTCCGAGTTTCGGGGACCACGCCAAGGTGGGGTGGGGCAAGAGCGTCACGGTTCTCCGGCCGCCGCGCTCATGCACGCTCTCGCACTCCATCTACGAATTTCCCGCATCTGCCCTCTTTCTCTCGCTCTATATTTCATCATCTCGGGGGCTCTTCTCCTCGCTTATTCTACATCTCAGGCGAGCGTCCCGAGATTTATTATGCAGGGGCTTGATGTTGTATCGAGTATCGAACGCGCGCGCGACCGGACCCTGGGAAAAGAGGAGGACTCGGGCGTATTGGCCCATCCATACCCTCGTTTTTTCCCCATACACGTATCCTTATACACTCGCGCGAATTCCCTCTTTTTCGGTCGCGCATAGGTAGGGATGTATGTGTGAATTGTTTTTCCTTTCCGATGATGGGAAACAAAGCTGGTTACGTAACGGGTGGCCATCGCCGAGAGGAGGCTTAATTAATTTTCCTATCTCGCGTGTGTAATCGCCAATATTCGCCCGAGGAAGCGTTGTACCTATCGACAAAACTGGCGCGCTCACGCAACTTTAAAAACGAAAAAAAAAAAAAAAAAAAAAAAAACAATCTGAGCCGAGAAAATATGTATAAATATATATGAATTACACCGGAGTGTAAAAAACGAGAAGTAGAAAGAAGAAGCAGAGAGGGGGATGGACGGACGGAAATAAATAAATGGAGTTGGCGGGTGTGTACGTGGAGGGAAAAGCTACGGCCGCGAATAACCGATATGGCATCGATACTCACGTGGCACGGATACTAAGAGCTTTTCAGGAAGACAGAGAGAGAGAGAGAGCTTGCGAGCGGTCCCGGGTCCATTAGTCGACTCGACTGTCTCCCGAGTCCATTACAAGATGAGCCTCTCTCTCTTTCCTCCCCTACCGCTCTAACCTCTGATCCTTCGTGTGCTCTCTCTCCGTGGAGTAAATAGGGAGAGCGAGTAGAATGGAAAAGGGAGAGAGAGGGACGCAGGGAGGAAGTGAAAAAGCGTACATAGGGATGAGGGGGCTGTATCGAGGAGTTTTCGAAAGCACTAATGCTTTTAGCCGGCCGGCGCGACGTCCGGTGTATAGGTATACGTCCGCACGTACACTTACTTTACGGACGGATGTATATAGGTATTATACTTTACAGCGATGACCCGGATGAAAAAAAAAAAAAAAAAAAAAAATCGTCTGTACGCCGCGGTAGTGCCATTAATAATCAGCTGCTGGGTGGAAGCCGCTGATGATGCAGCCCGAGACGAATGGACCCTTCTCGTTTTATCCTTTGTTTTTCGGTTACCCATCGCAATCGAGGAGCACGTGATTTTATCCTATATCTTTGCGCGATTAAAATAGAGCTTTGCTCTTTGGGCTGATTAAAAATATTTCGATACGAGAGCTTACGGATATCGTTATACACGGGGGTATGCATCTGTCACGTGCAGAGTCTGGAGTATACATGATTGGGAGATGCTGAAAAGACATTTGGTTCAACCATCCCCACACAGACGTAAACCAAAAACCTCTGCTCCTTTGCCATCGACGGCCAAATGTTTATTTTCAATTTCCCCATGGCAAAATCTTCGACGACCGACCCACTCGCGCGCGCATACCTTTGTGGATGTACATTATATATTATATAAACATATAGAGCGGCGAAAAGTGGCCATTTCTCGGGTCCTCCGTTAAGCCGGAAAGCAAGCAAACAACCGAACGCTCCGAGCCGAGAGCCTCCCGACGCCCCTGATTTATTCAGACTGTGAATTGTTCATGCCAACTTTTTCCTTTCCTCTCCCTCAAACTCACGCATTTTACTCTTTCTTTCATTACAAATAAACTCCGTCTCTTTCGACTTCGGATGTATATACCTACACTCATTCCGGTTATACATACCAATCTCGTAAATATAGGTACACAAGTGGTTTTCGATAAAAAAATCCACTTATCAGATGTACTATATACTCCCCTATAAGTAGTTGCACCTGGACTCTGATCGCTCGATTTCGCTTATACTTATGGGTACCCATATACATATATATATATATTGGCGAGAGCCCGCATACATGGATTAATTCATTCGCGAGTGAAAAGTGCGCGCGTAAGTCTTTTTTGTACTTGTTATACACGTATATATATATATGGCGCGAGCGAGGGGGTCCAGAGTATTAGAAGAACGAGGGGGCCGCGGAGGGGGGGGAGGGGTGTTCTGAAAAATGCAATAATAGGTCTTTCAGAGCGGTAATAAATAAATTGCTGAGACCCGCGCGCTCGCCACACAGAGAGGTGTATACATATATATATGTATGCCAGCAGAGGCGCTCGCACACAGAGTGTGTATACACCACGAAGGAGGCAAGGAGGGACGGACGACAATATGAAGAAGTTGGCAGGCGCGTGTATGGGCGAGGTGGGGACGGGGGAGCCGAAGCGGATGGATATTGCTTAGCGTAGACCGAGCGGGAGAAAAGCCCACTTTCCTATATTATTGTCCCCCCTACCCCGCCCCTCACACCCCTTTCGCTTCGACGTGCGAGGGGTCGCGCGGGGTATTATACATGTGAGTTGCGAGCCGATGTGCCGCTGCTTGGAAATGAAATTTCGACTGGATCTTTTGACGAGCGCTTGTTTATTAGTTTTTTAAATTTTTTTTCCATCTTTTTTTTTTTTCGTACCCTCGCTACTCTAAATCTGATACTTTCGATGCAGCATGCGACACACGGTGTGAGGGTTACCGGTATATACCGATTATGTGTGTATAGTTTCTCAAAAATTATCGATCGGAGCTTGAAATATTACACCATAAGGCCAAAAGTGCTTTTCATGAATCTTATACATTATATGTATACTTGCATGAAAGTAGTACCAATATATATATATGCCATAGCTGTGGGTGATAAATCGTCCACTCAACGTAGCGTCGCGCGGCTATAACTGATTTGACCTGGCAACGATACAAGACCGCGTCTACGTATGTAATATGTATACGTGTACACATATACACCCGTAGATATATATATATATATATATATATATATATATATATATATATTATTCAGCAACTAATGTATACATATACGTGCGTTCGAGCGGGTCCAAAGCGATAATTGCCCTATTGACATCGATACAGGAGGACAGACGTGGCAGACAGCCTTCGCGTCTGGATAAAACTCGATACTTGCGTCATCGAATCGTGAACCTCTTTGTAATGGGCATTGACGAGCGCAGCCACCGACGCTGCCAAGCATCTTGCATATAGGTACATATGTATAAACGCAATGATACATTCCCGGTCACATGAAATTATCCAACGAGACAGTTGACTAGAAAGCATTTCTCTATCAGTCGTATTTTCAAACCGCGAGTTCATTACCATGCATCTCTCGTCGATTGACCATACGACTGGCTATATATAATTAACAGATTGAACCTCGTAAGAGGTAGCTCGCGATTCGAAGGAAAAGAAGAAAAATCCATAAAGAGCTATCATCGAGCTGATACCCTTAGGCCTATTGGTGTTGGGTTTTTCTCAAGCTTTTTCATTTCCTCAACAACGTAATGGCCTCGCTACCTTTATTTGCTCCGATAACTATATGTATTTCAACAAAAGAGGAGATCTTGAATAAATAAGGCTTTTCGGTTGAGTTTCTTCCTTTGCTTGTCCTGTTATCGAACAGCTATCGCGTATACAGTATACCATTCCCTGGACTTTCAGTGCAAAATTGATAACAGTAGGGGAAAAGTATTTTCATTTACCTGCATCTACTTGGATCAAAGGAAACAACTGAAAAACGGCTACTCACCTGAAACAAAAAATAAAAATTTTCAAATTATTACATCGCATTAAAATATACCACGTTCTTTTATGCTTATTAAATATTTTTCCAAGCCTATTTTTTGTTTATCGACAAGAACCAACGATACTGCTGTATCCCTGACAATCGGCTTTTGTTTAATTTTAATTGTTTAAAAAAATATACATCCCACCATATTTGTACAATTTATACATGGAAACATTGATCGTTTAATCAACGAAAATTACTTGGAGCAGCAGGTGATGGAATTTATCACGAAACACCAGCTTTTCTTGACGCAACACTTTATTTTCCAATTAATTAATCCACCGACAACAACCGTACCCTGTATACAATATATGTATTATGATATATACCTACGGTATTATATAAGAGCATCCAAGCGTCAAAAGGAACGTCGCGGAAAGTATAGTAATTAAAACCGACGGCGCCTCTTTCCCTGCCAACGAGGCAAATAACAGGAGAAAAAGTTGGCCATTTTTTCAATAACAGGGAAGCTCGGGGCCGTTTATACATCTATACACCACCCCATCACCCCTACACGCGATATGTATAACTACCATATACCCGCGGTAACGAAGGAGAGACGCCCGCAGCGCGCCGTTAAACGGGCAGGACGAGCTGCACCACTGGGGCACACAGCCACACATATATGTACAACCAACAGCCCACCATGTATATACGTATCGTCCCGACGATATTTCACGCGCGGGGTAGGCGAACTTTAATAATATTCGTTTCATCAGGTGTACGCGCGGACTGGCTGGCTCATATTAAGTCGGCTCGTGACGCGGGGGCAGCATCGGCCATGTGCATGCACGGGCAGACGCGAGAATGAGACGTGTAATAAAGTGAGTTTTTAATTTCCAGTGGCGAAAGAGAGAGAGAGCACTCTCGTCGAACTGGCTGGCTGCTGCCCGGCCCCGTCGGCCAGTATTACTAGATAAATCACCCAACAGGCAATAACCCCATACCTCCTACCCCCACTGCTGGCTGCCCCGTCCTTCTTCTTCTTCGTTTTCTTTCTCGCGTGTACATTTAATCCCACTCGGCATCTCCGTCTGACCGCTACCTACACAACGCGGATGTTATTATTATTCCGATGCCGAGAGGTGAAGCCCTTCGCGAGACTTTTTAATAAACGCGACGCTTGATTCGCTCAACTCGTTAATAACCCCGTACCGTTTTTCCCCTGCCCCACTCTCTTTTTTGTTTTTCCGATTCCACCCGTGTAATATCGTACACCCTCGGGGACTTGCTTTTTTTTTTTTTTCTTTTGTCAGGCTCTCCGTCCAAATTGCGCGCCCCGGTTCAAATTTACAGTTTACAAAGATCAAGGCCGCGTTGCTTCGAGGATTATTATCTACTGTATAGGTACCGGCCGATGTCCATCTGCTTCGCGCAGCGCACCACTTGTACATATACGTTGGTATTGCTGGTATAGCACAAACAATCCTTAATCGCCGGCGTACCAACTGCACGCACCACCTATATACCTTTTTGTGCAGCTCGTAGGCACACCGAGCGACCCGCATATGTAAGGGAGGGAGAGAAAAAAAATCAGATACACGGACAGACGGTATGTAACCAAGGGGGGAGGGGGGCGTGTAAAATCTTAAAAGCTAATATTTGCGCTGCCGGTGACGACGGTACATGTAACCGCAGAGCCGAGGCGACGGACCGTGAAATATCTGTCGGAAACTCGGGGCCCGTAGGGCCCTGAAAAAATAATACTCAAACGCGCGCTCGTCCTCACGGTGCGTTTGCTTGTATATACACACTCGCGCTGCAGCCGGGGGGGGGGGACTCGAGAAATCGCCGGTACGATCTTCTTTACGATGCGTATCGCCAGACATCACGTGGGATTTATTTAAACACGTGCGCCCTGCCATGTATTATATATTATGTGGATGCAGCAGTAATGAGATTCCCCCTAAATCTCGCGTGCGGCGAAAAAAAAAAAAACACCGGCTAAAAGAGTCCTTATTTCTGAAAAAAAATTTTTTTTTTTTTTTTAAACAATCGGGCTCCTTGTATGTTCGAAATGCGCTCCAAAAATAACCACCCCGTGACTTTGTGGAAGGTAAAAGGCGAGCGCACGTGTCGGATGGGAGAGAAAGAAAACAGATCGCGAGACGCGCGGATTAGCGGTTTTAATGCCGGTCTTCCTGCCCGAGCCAACCATGCTTCCCCGTCAACTCGATTCCAAACTTCCTCCTCCTCCGAAACCACGCGCGGACATCTGGAACGTATCTCCTCCTCCCTTCCCCCCTCCCATAGTCGTGCCGAGCTCGAATTTACGCTTTTTACGCTCGGCTCTTCTTATCCTCGCTCCATCCGAGAAGGCGGGTCCCGTTCATTTTTGTGCGGCTTCTTATCCTCCGACTGCCGCTCGGTCCATTAGCTTTCAACACTAGTTTAACATTTAACCTCTGCTTTCTCTCTGCTGAATTTTTTTTTTTCTTTTTTTGATCGTTTCAATTTATAAAAGTGACGCTCCGTGTAAAACGTTTGGGAAGCACTGCCTGCGGTCGACCCGATCACCCGACCATAATGCGTGTGTATATAAACGCGCAGTGGCCCATTATACCGAGTTTATTTATATCCCCCCACGCCAGCGTCATCGTCGTAACATAACAATGATAATCGGTGCCGCTACCGAAATCATCACTTTAAATCGCCCGCAGAGGAAGATTTGGTTTCACGAGGGCAGGCCTCGTTGATTTGATTTTCCCTCCGGCGCGCCGGGAGGAGAGATATTTCGAGCGTGGGAAAGCCGGGGACGCGTATAATACACTTGCTTTTGTGCACCAGCTCGGGGGGGGGGGATTCGTTTAACAAATGGGGCCTTTGCCTCTCGTTCGTATAGCGAGAAAAGCGAGCTCCGTTGTCGGGCTGTTTAGCTGCGAGGCGATGTAATTTTTCGGTGCTTGCGGCTGGTTAATTATTAAGGAGAGAAAAAAAAAGGAAAGCCCGCGCAATAGTGCCATCGGGAAGGACTGTGGGGAAGAGTGTCTATAAAGTGCGGGGGTTTTTTTTTAAGATCTTCTACAATGTAATTTTTTGTACTTGACCATAAAATTTTGTTCACTCGAGTAATACCCATTTCGGCATTCGTGAGAAAACTCCATCCGAGGTCTCGAGAGACAATTTTCCCCATTTATTTTATAAACAACATTGAAGAGAGGTCACCCGAGCCGAGAGACTCTGTGAGTCAAAGTGAGTACACCCGTAGGGTATAATAAATGATCAATGAGGTCGGCTCAGGCGCATGATAAAAATATTCCCCACTGCATCTTCTCCGTAAACGAGGTTACACAGCCAAAAGACGAGGACATAGGTACCAGCAGCTGGCTCTCTCTCGCCCGCATATGTTGCATAAATAAGGGCCGCTCAATTATCCCCGTCCATTAGGCTCTTCACGAAAACTCGTGCGACCATAATACACGTCTCGCTCTCGGCCTCTCTTCCTCCATATATATACCTATACTGGTTTTGCTCCTCCAAAGAGATTAGCCTTTTTACTCGAGACCCGACTCTCATACCTACTTAATTGAATTTCCTTTTTTTTTTTTTTTTTTTTTTCTTTTCCCAAGTCCGTCCGGGGGAGCTACGTATGTGCTCCACATGTGCGTTCCACGTTATAACAACTATGTACTATTCAGCCAAAGGGTTGCACCAACAGCGCGATTGCGTATACCTTTTTCGTTCGGCAGCTAAACAATTAAACAGCAAAAGCATACATTGAATACAAGTTTAATGATATTATATCGCCGTTGATTTATTGTTCCTATAGTTGGCGAAGAGGATGAAAAAACTGTGAGCCGTGATTATTGACTGTTGTTGTTGCACCACTTGGAAAAAGGGGGGAAAAGAATCAAAAGCTCCACAAGTACCGCGTTACGCGTATACCTGCACACGAGGGCCATTGTTTCCGCACAGGGAGGACGGCTATGTTAACGTTTGCACGGAGAGAGGTACTCAAGATCGGTATAACGAGATACGATCGGGAGAGCCGTGTAAGTACGGGATGAAAAAAAGGGGGGGGGGTCGGAATCAAAATGGAGCAATCAGCGGGAGAGGATGACGATGACGAGGAGGTGGAAGAAAAAAGTCGAGCGGCCGTGCGCGCGTGTGTACACGAAGAAAAGAGGGAGCTCGATCCGAGGGGAAAATAAGTGAGAGGCTGCGTCCTTCTTTTATAATCACGGTGGTCCTCTCTACACCCCCCGTACAATCGCTCATTAACACATTTTAACCTCTGCATCTACCCCCTCACCCCCTGTCTTTTTTTTTTTTTTTTTTTTTTTTTATGCAAATTTGATGATTGCGCGTGCACCGGTTCTCGAATCAACTGGTGCGTATATACCGTAGCTCAAAAGACAGAAGGGCAGATACAAGCGTTTCGACCATAAGTATACGAGGAGAACGAGCAAAAAGCAAAATAAAAAAAAAACCATGGTACACACACATGCATGTACGTGAGCGGGATTGAGCTGGGTGTACACTAGCGAGGGGTGTAAGTGTAGCGGGACGAGGGTGTGCAACCCGGCACACAGAGAAAGAGCCATGGGGTCAAATGGCGGGCCAGAATGCGTGGTGATTGCCGGAGAGGGCCGCATAATTGCACCCTTTGTGGGAGCAATCAGCGCCGCAACTTGCCCCGGCGCCTCCTCCCACCCCATTCGTTCCTTTTTTTTTTTTTTCACTCGCTCCCTCCTATACGTGTACGGGGCCCTACCTTTCTTTCTTTTTTTTTACACTTTCTCGCACGCGCACCGAGTTTTCAAAGCGCGATTTTTTCCAAACTCCACGCGCGCAGCCGCGATGCTTTTCCCCCCTGAAGGGAGCCGTTAATTTTCGAGGCTTGTCCGCTGATGACGCGCGAGCGCATTCACACGCGCTGATTACTCCCATACAGGGATGAGCCTTTTTATTCGATCGATGATTGCTGGGGTGGAAAAAAAAAAGAGAGAAAACGTGCGCTAACGAAACTCGGGGGATCTTGTTTTTCTCCGCTTCCATACGGATGAATACACTTTGTTTCCGTTCGTACACACGTATGTATCCATTTATACGGCAGACACTGGATCATCATCGCGATCATCGAGTCCCCTCCCGTCACGTCCGAGCCAACTTCCGTACCTCATTTCCGAATATTGGATTAAGGCCGCCGCTTGATTCGGTTACACACTCGGAGCCGAGCACCCACACGTACAGACAGATGCGCAAAAGGGCTAAACGAGCCGGCCGGTGATTGATTTCCGAGTCCGAGTAACGATCTCCTCCATCTACCCCGAAAAGCCCAAATTAAACGAATAAAGAAGGCCCACTCTAGTATGTACGTGTATATACACATCGCTCCGTGAATTATCCCGATAACCCGATATACCCCCTTCTCTATTTCTTTCCACACACAAGTATCGCCGATTACCAATGATCGGCGCTAGGCATCCGCTTAATAACCGGCTTTATCGCGCGATTTTTCCAATAGTTATAGTGCACGGTCTCGAGACGGACGTTTTCGTTGGACATACATAATTATACTCTCAATTCACTGGCTCCAAGTTATACCTTTGCATTGTAACGCACCGGCTGGTACATGTATATACATATACCTCTACGAATAAATAACGCAATCGTTTATCTGGACTTTTCGAGGTTTACGTGATGTAGTTACATGTGCGCGTCATACAAAACCACTTTCTCAAGAGTTTTTCTTTTTCTCAAAAAAAAAAAAAAAACTCGTAATTTTCTAGAGAAATTATGCAACCCATAGGATACGTGGGAGGGCTCGACGAAATTTTTCCCAGTAAAAATAATGGACTGCATGTAGGAAGAAGGAAAAAATTTTTCTAGGGTTGTGCGTTTACCGCCTATACGCCTGTCATTAGTTTTGCGGGATTCCCCGTAATGTTTGCTTTTTAGTCTCTGTCGACTAGCACGTGCGAAAACTCAAGCGTTCTTTCTCCTGCGGGCTGTGCAAATCCCCCCGGGGCAACGAAATCCTCTCCAAAGGGAAAAGAGGATGGACCGTCCAACAGAGGCGAGTCATCGCCGAGCATCCGATCAGCGTCCGAGAAAACAGCTGTTTATTATATTTCCCCCTCCCCCCCCCCCTACGCCCGCGTCCTCATTGTACACGAGAGAGCCTCTGTTATATATACATACCAGCGTCAAAAGGTAAACAGTGTACCTAAAAAGGAGCAAAAAGCCACATATACGGACGCGCACGGCATCGGGACAGGATGTTTTGACTCGAGTCTCTCTATATGTATACGCGCAGCCGCTCACATTGTTTCGTTTATTCTCTCTCTCTCTCTAGGTCCTCTTTCTTCGTTGGGCGCCTTTTCTTCGGTCCTAATTGTCCGACCCACGGACTTCCGGTTCGTTAAACGGCTACTCCTCTTCTTTTCCCCCGCGGTTCAGGTTTTGCTCACCGCACACCGTCTCCGTGTATATATATGCATGTAATTGTATTCAGGGGCTCTCTTTCTTTCTTCCCCTGGTGATGCAATCAGAGAACGCGATTACCATCGGTTCCCGTTCGGCACTTTCGTCTGTTTCTCTTTCTTCCCTGGTATACCGCGTTGATTGCCCCGAACTTTCCCTATGTATATTCTGTATTGATTCGATGAAACTTTGGCAACTCGTGTACACAAATATATCCACTCCGATGCGCCTAATGACGGGTGACGAAAAAGTTGCTCGGTTGGTTTTGCCGCTCGCGATCGCTCGATGGAAGGAGAGGAAAAAAAAAAAAAAAAAAAGTTGGATCGGGCAATTCATCAGCAGCCATTGGAATTCAAAGTCGCGGACACACGCCGAGGGAATAATAATACAAAAAATCATAACAACAAACCTCCGGCATCGAAATCCTCCACGTGTGTATGCACACAAAAATATCCAATTTTTCCTGGCTAACGAAGACCCCCTTCCGTTCTCGTATTTTGCTAAAAAGAGACTCTCCCTATAGCGTCGCTGCGTGGAGAGAGAGACAGTATACGGCGGATAAAACACAGCTTTAAAATAAATTGAAGGAATTTTAATTCCCGAACGCGCGCAATCCCATTAACTTGAGCGCTCCGGCTGGAATTCACCATTAAACGGGCCCCCGCTTTAATTAACTCTGGTCAGTGTTTTTTTTTTTTTTTTTTTTTTTTGCTTCCCTCCCTCCTCTCCGCGCGTACGTATGTATATATGCATATACGAAAAAAAAATTAAGCAAAATAAATACCCCGTGCGTACAGTCGCGACTCTTGAAATAATACGGCATGGCATAAACTGCGCATCAGCGCTAAAAGCTGTCATTTGCCGTAATCCGGAATTATGGAGATCCCGCACCCTTTCCTCGTCTATCGCGGTGTATGTATGTGTGTGTGTGTGTGTATACGTAGCCCGCAGTGATAGCGCCAAATGAGGAGGAAGAGGGTGAAAGTGGCATTAGCTACTTTTTTTTCCCTTTTTTGTTTTCGACCGCAACGGCTCGGGTCCCCCTCACGCGGTTGAGTGCATTAGCTTGCTACCTCCCTCTCCCTCTTTCGCCTCCCTTTTTTTTCTCCCTCTTTGCAGAAATAAATATATGATTGAAGGCTCTCTGGTTCCTCTGAAACACCGTCCGCCCTTCAATGACGGAAAATGGACAAAAAAGTGATTTTTGCGATTCCAATCAGTCACGCCGCGACTGTTCAAACGTTAATTTATTGCGCGAAAACAGGGCAAACGCATAGCAGTAAAATTACTCCATCTTCCTTCTAAAAGCGTCTGGCATATCCCATATAACCGCGTGCATTGTACGCGTCCGCAACACTTGAATGGGCCATTTATTTAATCGGCTCTACACACGGGTATACCGGTATGAACGAAACCAATGTAACAAATCATATAGGTACACACGTGTACGTGTATTGTATATACCGTACGCCAACGATGAATGAAGACTCCAGTCAATGAGCCGCGTGTATATATACCCCCTCGCTTTTCTCGGTTACGCTTCGCGAAAAGCGTGGCCAGCCAGCGATGATGTACGGTCGAGACAAAAGATATAAGAAAAAATATCCAGACCCACGACTGATCGCGCAAATCGAGGCTCCACCGGGTCTATTTTCACGGTACACAGCCGAAACGAGTGAAAATAATGGCACGCGCGAAAAACATTTGCGCATCGTTGATAGTCGAGAAGGACCTAGTTGATCGATGGACGGAAGCTCGTAGCGCGGGGCACGTGCACACACATCTCGCTTAATTAAGGTCGTATTTGCTCGAGCGCGTACGTATACATATATAAATGCTCCAAATATTAATCGTGCGCGTCCTGCGTGTAAAAAGAAGGAGCCTCGCCGACGAATCCAATTTCAGCCCCTCGACGCGCGCAGTCACGCGTGTGCTCGTATATACACGGGCGTCAAACGCGTGCAACTATACTTGGTGTACGCGGGGGGGGGTGCCTACTCCTCGCGAAGAGCAAACAACCCAAGGATAATGAATTTAATCCCACCTGCTGGGCAGAACAGGGAGGAAAGTGGATGCGTAGCACGGTATACACACTCACCGTGAGCACCGGGAGCTATTAGACCCGACAGCCATAATGAGCCACAGCCATTAAAAAGCCCAGCTACGTAAGCTCTCGCGCGTGGCAGCTGCGCCCGGATTATTAATTTCCGTTTGGACCGTTGTGCACGAGAAATGCCCCAACTGTACTTTTTTTTATTCCTAACGATGGATCCCCCGTATCGGTCCTTCGTACTTGTATCTATGAGTGCTTCCGACGCCCGCCGCGTGTGGTATTGGGCCCAGCTTACGATTTCTTGAAGTCATACGTCGTGATGACGAGCCGATGTTGCACGAGGCCCCTCCCGACTGCAGATCCCGTTCCGGCACGTACCTTTAGATTTCGCCTCCAAACTCCCTCCCTCCCGCTCGTCGGCGCTTTAAAGCTCTCCGCTTTTTCTCCCCGCTTCCCGTCGTCGTCGTTTAAAAGCGCGGGCGGACGCAGGTTCTCATTTGCGGTTGAACGATGGCTTTTAAGAGCTCCACTTTATATACATGTATTTTTTTTTCCTATTTAAAATAACCGACTCTAATGACTGTCATCTGTGTGTAATGTGCGCAGGGGAATCGGAAAGTTTTTTTATATTTGCCGTACAAATTGATTTCCAACTCGAGAGGCGGGTCTAAATTGGTTGGGAGCTGCGGAGGTGATCCAGTGATAATTTTCTTTGTACGAGTCCCCACTCGTACGAGACAAAATATTTACCCAGAAGAAGAGCACACCTCTTGGCTTGTTTTAACAACTCCCCGAGCCAAAATGCACGCCTCGATTGAAGCGAAACTTCACTACTGATTATTTATCGAAAAATGATTTGAACGAACCGCAATATATTTTCCTGATTCAAACAGTTTGATGATTCGACGGCGCTAAAAATATGAAGTTTCACTTCAATCTGATTTCGGTGAATCCGAGTGGCATGTGATTTCACGATAAATTAAAAGATAGCAGCGAGGAGAGCACAAGTGTCTGGGGTATAATGAACCCCATCTCCTGCCCCGGAATGCCTTTCACTCATATATAAACCTACAAACGTCAGCGGACGCACTTGATTCTCCTTCTCTCCGACCCTCCTTATGGTATATAGTATACATGGGCAGAGTGTTGCGCGCGTAACCCACGCACTCGAGAAAACACGCCGGAGTGAGGGCATATCGCGAGAGTCGAGCCGGAAAGTGACATCAACGGGCATTTAAAAATAACCCTCCGACATGTAATACACCGCACGTGGGAGAGGAGACGCGGCACCGGCCCCTGGATTATGTATGCGTTCCTCCGTGTATACTACAACGGATACTTATGAACGAGAGGAAAGGGGGGCAAAAAAAAAAAAACCTCACGGATAAAGTGCTGCTCGTGAACGGCAACAGCAGTGTTTCTCGTTGGGGAGAAGCACCGCCAGATGGGTACATGTACGTACACGTAATCCGCGTGTATACAGGAGATGATGAAGAATAATTGCGCGTTACATCGGTCCACCGTGTACATGGTGTATATGTATACACGCGCAGGTGTAATGAGGGGGTGTTTTGCGTAATCGCCCTCACCCCTGCCGATGATTTATCGCGCCCTACTCGTTTTTCCCTCCCTCTCGGTAAGCTCGTCATTTGTCTGCCTCTATCTTCTCGAGAGGGGATTGATGAACGTTGAACGCAAACAACGGCCCACCTCATTGAAAGTAAAATCGCCTGCTTTGAATAATTACCAATTGCGTTGGAGCACGATGAAAAATAAAAAACAAAAGAAAAAACATGTTTTTGACGCTTCGTCCCTGATAGAGGACAGGGCATCAGACATTTCCCAATAAACGGGTGATTCCTATCTTCACCTTCCTGCTCCTTACGCGTGCTCCGATGCTCTTTGAGGATACGCATACGCGGGAGCACGGGGGGAAGGAAAAAGAAAATCAGCCGCGCATCATTCTCCTCCTCGTCTGTAAACACACGTGTGCCTTTTCTCATATTCTGTAAATAGCCCGAGCCAGTGCATATAAACACACTCGAGGACCTTCGCCAGCCGTCACGTGTGTATTTACCCAGCCCGACTCAAGCAAGGTACACTCTCGTACGCACAATTTATTTTTTCAAACCCACAATACCGAGCAAACGAAAAAAAAAAAAAAAAAACTGCAGCGCGCCGATTTATTTTATCTCCCGCGTGCGGTAATTATCAGCCGAGAATTATTTGCTCGTTATATCCTCCCGGCCCGTCGCAAGGCTATCGAGTCCAGAACCGCGTGCAAGGGACGCGCTTTTCCCCGATTGTACATGTATATATAATTCCAGCGAGCGCCGGCTCGTTGTATGGACTTCCGATAATTGCGCAAACAAATATCCTTCCCCCCTCTCTCTTACCTGGCTACCGTGTACAGATAACCACTGGCGCCTTAATCACGGCGCGACGACTGCGTGTATATTGAATTAGGGCTATTTCCATCAGCGAACGGAGCGCAATGAAATCTGGATGTGTACGAGGGACCTTTTCAATTCGATAAACGAATCACTAGGGAAGATTAAAAAGTCGAGCGAATCCGCGCCCCGAGACACGCGCGGTGTGTCTCCTGTTTTTTTTTTTTTTTTTTTCAATCCACTCAGTGGCTGCGGGGGGTGTACCCGTGCGATGCCTATAGGTGCTCTCTCTCTGAAAACAGACGCGAGCGGCACACGCGATAAGTCGAGACAGAAGAATATTTCCGGGGGTGGGAGGGGCGGTAAGGCGTGGGGAGCTTCGATAAAAACATTCTTGGTAAACTGTACGGCGATGCTATATGTAGTAGGTACAGGCGGTAATTTTACTAATGGCTCCCCCATCCGACTCGAACACTCTGGATGACTTTTAATGTTGATTGCCAACGCGGAGCTGTTCTCTCTATTGAAATCTAATTCAGAGCTTTTTCATTGGGATAATCGGTATACGGTTATTGCAGGTGGTCGGTTGTTTTGCGAGAACGAAAAGAGTTTTTTAACATTCAGTGTTTTGATGGAAAATTTTATGGCGAGATGTCAATTATGGAGGTGAATTTATAATCGGTGGGAAAATAAAAGGGAAGCGGCGAAACTTGTTACGCGATCAATTTATCGGAGTTTTAGTTTGGGGCGCATTAACGGCTCGTATATGTGTAGTTGCGCACGATGATCGTGAAATTGACCAGATGGCCTCTTCACTCCCGCGAGCGGCCCTTTAATGAGTCTCGGGGCTTTTTCAGTTTGATGACGCATTACGCGGAGTCATTAATTTTGACTCTCTTATTCTTTCCCCCCTCCCCCCATTCAACACGAGCCATCTCTCCACGCGTGAATCGAGAGTATATTTTAATGACGGCCAGGCGAGACCTCTTTTTTTTCACCCTATTTATGTTTAATTAAGGTTTTTTAGGGCCATTTTCATTCTAAATTGGAACGCATCCAATTATTTTTAATGGCTCTTTGCAACAAACTTAATTTGAATTTAACGCCTTTATTTCCAAACGCGCACTTATACACCCCCTCGTTTACGTTCGTTAGCTGTGATGAAAAAAAAAAACACATGCACACATACAGCGTCATTAATAACGAAAAAAATCGATGATGGAGAGAAAACGAGGTAATGAAACAAAAAAGATCAATCTGATTTTTCCAAAGTGAAGCTCTTTCGAAAAACCTAATAATTAAAAAAAAAAAAAAGGTGATTTATGAAGAATCCAATTACTCCGAGTATAGACCGGTACATTAGCCGGCCATCAGGGCAACTCGCTAAAAGCCCTCGGCAACAAAAGCCGATGCCCACTTTTTTCCTCTCCTCCTCCACCACCTCGAAAACACGCGCTCTCTATACATGTGTATGCTTCTAAATGCACCCCACACGTACGCAACTTTATTGGCCGCGAGCCGCTTCCTCTGCCCATTAGCTCGATAACTTAACGGGCAAATTAGAAAAGCCCTTGGAAAAACTATGACGCCCTCGCCGTTGGTTTGTTCATATTTACATGCCCTAGAAGCGGGTTCCGTTAAACTTTTTCAGTTGCGAGAGGGAAGGGGGGGGGGGTGATTTTTAATCGACGCGACAGAGATGAAATTTCATCGGGATCATCGATCGAAGCGAGAGGGTCACAGGAGGAGTGAGGCAAGAAACGTTTAATCCCATCTCGCAACGTCGACCACAAAGGACCCGGGGAGAAATCGCGCTTCCGGCCGATCGATCGGTTAGATTTTTCCGGGCTGTCGAACGGACGAACGGGCGGATTGCGTTGCGGCTACTCTCCGGGTGTGTCGTAAACGAGAGGTAAAAGAAAAAAAAAAAAAAAAAAGGAGGAGGAGATCAGCACTCGTGTAAGTGAACTCGAGGCAAAAAAACAGAGGGAGAGGCGAGGACAGCCCCCAGCTCTCGTTATACCTGCACTCTCGACAGCCGAGTGGGGAAAAAAGGAGGAAGGAAGGACGAGAAGAGGTGAGAAATTGGAGCCCGCACGAATTTTCCCGATCATCAATTTTCCCGAGTGACAACGGGCGAGCAGAGTTATTTGAATGAACCGTGTCTCTCTCTCACGTGCATCTACCATATATTATATACGTATATGTACAGGTGGGGTGCAGTTACCGAATTAACGCGGGACAATTGAATCCAATTACAACCGCCTCTGGGCTGCACCTATAACACATCCTCCTTTGCTCCGCTCCCCCGCAGTGATTCTCATCATACGCGGCGTGTCGGTGCACGTGTGTGTACAGTTTGTCTCCCATCTCTCGCAGTTTGGCAGAGGCGAGCGTTTTACTGGCTCGATTTTCGAGTTTGATGGACTTTTTCGTTGACTACGCAGTACTGTTAGCGGGTAATCGATTTTTGTTTCGGGATGCCTACTGTTTGATCCGTTTGAACGATTTTTGTGAGGAAAAAAAAAAATTGCTACTCCGAGCTTTCTCTATCGCTCTGGTGGCCTTTGTTCGGAAGGGTAAAAATCGAGTGAAACATTTTGGGTATCTGTTCGCTTGTATTTTTTTGTAATTTCTGGATTTGTCAATGCTGGATGCATGACTTTCAGCAATTAATTAAAAATTTTATTAATCCTAAATAACTTATCGCGTTCATTGGGTTCTACGTAAACAAAACAAGTGGCTAGAGTTATGCGATAAACTTCGGAAGGTAAGTACGTTATGACGCTGATATATATAGTTCTCTTTACTAACATTTAATTTTTTTTTTTTCTCGACACTGTCTGAATTTTTTGCTTTTAAGACAACCAAATGACTATTTTTTTTTTTTTTTTAGATTTCTCACTATACAGACTCCAAAGTCAAGACCCATACGATAATAATAACATATATAGTTATCAGCTAGCTTCCACTCTTTGAATGGATTGAAATATTTTGAAAAAATAACTCGAAATACTCAAAAAAGGATCTCTACTTTCTCGACGGATATACTCGTTCAAAATCCAAATACTTGTTTTAATGAATCCCTAAAAAATTGTAATCCCGAGTTGAAAGACATGCAAGCACAAAAAAGAATTTCTCGTTACAAAAAGATGCTGGTTGTATCGGAAAAAATCCCAACCAAGAACAATCACTCCCCCCCTGGAAAACCGTTCAGCGGTTCACTTCCAATCAAGCCCTTCGGTATTACGCGCACACCCATCCATCCACGTCCTTATGCTCCTAAACACACACACGCGCGGCTCGTCAAGATCTTCCGCTATACAATCCCCAATAAATTAATCAAAAGCCCCACCTCCCCCCGAAGCATACACATCCTCTCTTGCATTAACGACGCTTATAACGCAACGTAATCCGTCCGTCCGTCCGTCTGGCGAACTGTACATCAGCCAGTCATCCGCCCACCTCCCTGCGTCGAGTCTAGCCCTGTGCCGTACATCGCACGACGACGTCGCCCCCCCCCCCCCGCCGGCTGTTCGTTAGGGGCCGCATTGTCCGCTAACTAAGTACAGCGCGCCTCCTCGCCCCTTCCATGTATATATATGTATACAGACTATACGCCGCGGAAGCCAGGAGAGTATATAGATACCACCTCTTACCCCACCCACCCACCTATATCCTGGTATCACAGCTGAGCTGTTGCTGCGTGCATCTCTCTCTCTCTCTCTCTCTCTCCTTCTTAACCAAGGACTCTCGATCTCTGCTGGTTGCTTGCACTGAGTCGAGAGGGTAGGTATACAACGCAAGGGAGAGATCCCAGGGTCGGTGCTCCTCGACGCTGCTCTCTGATGGTTAATGCTCGTCGTTGTCGTCGCGTGCCACCGTCTCCGCCGTTCTTCCCTCCTTCTCCTCTTCTCGTTCGATTGCTCCGTGTATATACGTATACCAGCTATAGTCTGCACGCTCCGCCGGTGATGACGACGCAGCTCCAACCCCCTCCCCACGAACGAGCCCTACCTACTGTGCCATTTGCGGCTTCTAAATTAACTGGTGGATGTACAGGACACGATCATATATATATATATATATAATATATAGAGGGCCACAAGGGCGTAGAATGGCGAGGCTCGTTACTTACTTCGTCAAGTGGTGCAGTGCCGGTAATGCTTGTATATATATATATGCGTGCCGTTACGTTTCGAGCTTTACTCATCGGCGGCGCTAATTGGGATGATGTACATCCATGTACCGATTCTGCGTGTTCACTGCCTTCGCGAGAATTTGATCGTTGAGCGCCAACACCTGTACCTATATGTATACCCTCCGAGGAGAAAAAAAAAAAAAAGAAAAAAAAGAACGGCCCCTCCTGCGCTCTTGATTTCTCTATTCTCCGTAGAGTATACTGCTCTCAAAGGGGAATCGGTGCAAACTGCGCGGCTAAGCTTAATTGATCCCATCGGGCGCTGATCGGCTGTTTTTCTCTTTCCGATGCTTCGTTTTTTTTTTTTTGTTTTTTTTTCCCATAAATTAGCTTTGAGCGAGTGCCGATTATCCACGGCTATGTCTCTCCGGCGGACTGAAATTACCCGCTGAAAAATCCTTAGCGCCCGAAGGGACGGAACTGTTTTGCATAGCAATACTCGCTCGCGGCCAATACCAATAAGAAAACTGGAAAAGTTAAAAAAAAAAAAAAAACCTTATGGCCACTCATCATCGGCAAGGGTAATTGGTAAAAAAAAAAAAAAAAAAAAAAAAAAAAAAAAAAAGTCGAGGCAGTACAGTAGAGCACCGTGCCCAGAAAAAGAGAGAGAGAGTAGGGCAGCACGCGCCGCCAATTTAGCAGCTCATTGTTCGTACATATGATGTATACATATATGTATGTACGAGAAGAGTCGGGCCGAAACGAGCTACACACACACACATACACGTTGCTCTCGCAGACACAGGAACAAGTGTCAATCAGCAAAGTCGGCGCTGCCCTCCCTTTTCCTCGTCCCACCGCCCCCCTGCCTCTGCTAGCCTACTCGTGTGCGCTCCGTATTCAGCGCAATCAGGGAGAGCCTTCACTTCCACCCCCACCATCCCTCTTTCGTAGCAGTTCTACTCCCACGAAGAGTTGAATGCACTGATCGGCTGGTCTACACCCACCCCACGGTGTACTCGCCAAATCTAGCGTGTACCTACTTTTTTTTTTTTCTTTTTTTTTTTTTACCCAACACCGATGATCGATCTCTTTTGTTGCTACGGTTGTTTTTTGTTTTTTTTGGACAAAATGAAGCTTGATCGAGCGAGTTATCAGCCATTTGCTCCTGATTGTAGGTGAAACCCTGCATCTTTCGGTTTCAATGTAGCTTGTGCGGCGCGAGCATTGTTCAGTCAAGCTGTGTCCTTACGGTCGACAACGAGAACGACGAAAAAATCCCCCACACCCCTAATCGAGATAACGAAGCCGCGGCATGTAAATAACCTTTCCACCGTCGTTGTCGCAATCAACTAGCGCGCTAACGCGTAGGTATTGTACGCATGTACCTTACATACATATACACTTTGAAAACGCGAGCAAATCAGAGGTATTCAAATCACGCTTTCTCCGACCTGATGGTGGTTCTCCCGCTAGGAGCCAGTTTTCCCGCAAAACGGGCTAAAAGTTGTTACAATACATAAACGAGAGCGCTAGCGCATCGTAAAAATGCCATACGTGGCACGGTGTAATTAATGTCCCTCGGAAATGCGATACGAAAAGGAGCAGCTTTATTTATTTATTCATTTTTTTTTTTTTTTATCTTCCCTCGATATAATACGTAACGCTGGTTTACTCTCTGCTTTGCATTTTAACGTTGCTTCCTTTGTTCTATACGTATAGTGGACGCTCGCATACACATAGATAGGTAGGTATATAATCCCTGAAACGAGTTTGGTCCTTAATTCCCGTGACGGGCCGCGCCGAATGTGCTCGTCTTTTCTCTTGCATATTGGACTTATGCTAATGTGCCATAGGATTTAATACCTGCGTGTATGACATCCATCTTAAATTTCTGCTTCCATGAGAAGAGTGAAGGGACTCGGGGAGGGAAAGAAAAATACCCGCAGCTCGTATAGCACCTCTTACACGTCGATTGCTCGCTCTTGGTACTTATATATGTATAGGGGCTATGTAAATAGAGCCAGCTCCCCCTCCCCGTTGGACCGACCACTGGTACAGCACCGGAAATTAGTCTTCGAGGCCGGCTCTGCGGGCCGCTAATGCGGGAGCCGCGTTTCGTTGATGAAGTAATAAGGAGCCATGATATACACCATATATGGTATAGCCAGCCACTCTCGCGTTATACAACGTGCACCTCCCAAGGATAGTGGCTCTACTGGCTATGTATGTATATACACCCTTATTCTCTGTCTCCCCGTACTACACAGCAGGGCAAGTTGATTAGCTGCGGGGTTCGATCGAAGTGTGTGTGTGTGTGATAGGTCCGAGCATCGGGGGAAGGAATTTTCGGGACCACTGAGCTTCAGGTACGTGAGGTATGATGGATTATATACGCGAACGTGTCTTAATTGTCCACGATGAACTCGAATGGGCTTCCTGTACCTCATTGAAGTTTTCTTCAATAATTTTTTTTTCCCCTCTTTGGATGTTGAATGCTTGAGTTTACGGTAAGTATATGATATACTCACCACCACCGCTGTGTCCTGTCCACGCGACGACCCTCAGCAACGAAAGCGTCCCGACTGCATCGTCTGCAACCAAACAAGAGATAAAATTTAATGCGTTTGGAAACTACCAGCATATCTTGTAAAAAACGCGTAGGTATTGAAATTCTGTCGACGCAAAAAAAAATATAAAAAAAGATAATCCTTATCGTCTTTGTGGTCGAGAAAAACCCATATGCAAATAGTAAACGGGTCGACTTCCCACACAATTTAAAATACGATGCGCGCACTCACGTAATCGCACTTATCGCGTAAACTTGTTACGTGGGCTGAAAAAAAAAAAAAAAAAATCAACAAACAAGAGAACGAAGAGACGTGCGCGAGACAGGTAAGTCATACACAAATATTCTCTGACCCGCATTACATTCAGCGATAAGCTTTAACAACAAGAATTTACCTTTTACTGGTTGTAAAACTCGAATGTAGCTTTTAATCGCTATATAGAACACAGGTATACGCATATAAAGAGCTTTTCGTCGTAACGAAGAAGTTATATATTTAGTGTTACAAAAGTGAAACATTTTTTTTCAATTTTCTATACTTTCTTCCGATTTAACAGAACTTTTGCAAATATGCCAATATATTATGTACATATATGGACGCATACAAGTATATGTACAAAGCAAACAGATCCATCTCGTTTGTATCCACTAATTGAAAAAGTGAATATTGTTTCACTATTTGATACAGTGAATATTTCCTCTTGCAAAATTTTATACTTGTAACTTTAAAAAATATAGTGAATATTTACTTCAAAATAGTGGTTATTCACTATTTTAAATACATCATACGATGTCAAAATTTCTGAACACAATATAGAGAGCTATACTATTTAATAAACGAAATGGAAAACGTTAATTATGCTCTTTAAGTGGTAGTAACGCACAAATGAAGTATTATTATATTAATATTCACCACCGATTAAAAGTTTTTTTGCTGCGTTGCTGAGCACTTGATACCCATTAAGAGCGTGTGTACTATACATGTACATAGACCTACAAAATGTGCGCGAGCGAGTTTGAGGAAATTTTGCGCGGCTGCTTCTTTTGCTTTAAACCAGATACCTATACTTACGAAGAGTTAAGCGTATAAGGATCGATTAACGTTGCGTGGCCTTCTTATATACGATATCACTATACGGGGCTTGAATTTCTGATGCCAGCAGCAGTAAGTAGAAACACATGGTTTTTTTTTTTTTTTTTTTTTTCGTATCCATTGGCACGAGAGATTGAGTTACGTTTAGGTGTAACTGATGCTCGGACTGTTTGGTATCACCGCTAGTTTTTACCGTGAAAATAAATACTGTCAGGGGTAACCGCAATGAGGTATGCGACTATCTGAATTTTTATCGTATTAACTTTGGCCTGCAATCTCGTCGAGCATGCTTTGACTATTGTTTTTTGATTTCGTCAACACAACGTGACATCTATTACTAATAGTTGATCCACATCATATCTCAAACAGTTTTATCTCGCTTGTAGAAAATTTTTTCTTCGACTAGCAGGAAATAAATGATCCCACGATTTTTACACAGCCTTGCAGAAACGCACATAATGTCTGTATAAAATCGTAAACGTATCATAAATACACATATAAGGCATAATATCATAGAGTATTTAATGAGATGGATCGAAAAATCAACGAGAGCTGCCCACGCGCCACAAAGCCTGTTTGAATATCTTCCTGCAGAAACGGCGTGCATGCCTCGAAGGTGCTCGCGGTCCAGGCCAAGGTTTTCAATTCATGGTACGAAGAAAAAGGTGGGAATAAAAAGAAAAAAAATAAATAAAAAAAGAAAGAGGAGGAGGAGGAGGAGGCGTAGAGGAAAGACGAACGTAAGAGTATACCCCCCCCATATCAGGCGATAGCTGGCATTTCGCAATCTCTTTCGATCCAATATCCGAGTTTTTTGACAGCAATTTCGGTCACGTCCGATAATATATCTGGATCATTAATATAAAGCTCCCAGGCCCCCCTGCTCGTAGTACTGCACACACACGAGCGTCCGTTCAGACTTTCACCCCACCATCGAGAATCCCATCCTCCCTCGCTCTCGGGAAAATTGCTTTTCAATCCCCGGTAACTTGCCTCTCTCTCTCTCTCTCCGTCCCTTTCCCCTCCCTCCGTGGCTTGGGCGGCCAATATGACACCCCCTCCCGCGTCTTTCCATCTCCTTTACTCGTACGTGTGTGCACGTGTATGTGTATACGCTTGGCGCTCGCTCTACACTTTACAGCACAGTCCGACTACTCTATGTGTACATATATATAATATGTATGGGTAAGTACAGCGAAAGTACCTGCGCGTTTCTAGATGTAACGGGGAAAAACGAATTTGCGAGGATTCGCGCTGTATGACGAACGTTTTATTGGGACATTAATATCGCGCCCCTGGGTACCCACACACAGAGGCAAAAACGATGGTTACGATTGTTGTAGCAATTTGCTTCGTTTTTTTTTTAAGGGCCCTGCATTCTTTTATCGACTATATAGTTGTTTTTTTTCCCCCACAGCAGATTGATTCGTTTGTTTTTTATCCACATGTATAATGCTGCGGGAAAGAAAAACAAAAAAGAGAAGGAAAACCAGGGGGGGGGGAGATTTAGCAAACAGAAGCAATAAATCCGGCAAACAAAAGTCTCGCGGGGCTTCTTCGAAAATCAGGGGGAGGGGGAGGAAAAAAAAACGAGATGGAAGTAAAAAAGAAAAAAGTAATTTCACGAGGGAAGGTTCAAGGTTCGCATCAGCATCGACATCAGTGCCGGGGTTAGCATCGCCGTCGTCGTCGTGTATCCCTCGATCTGACCGAGGCAATAAAAATTAGTCGATATATATATGGCGGGCAAAGGACTCCGAGAGATGAAAGAGGGGGGGAAATGAGATCGGAGAGTGTGCGGCGGTGGCGGCATAAATATAAAAAGAGCATCGCCGCGACTTATACACGCGCGCGCACTCGATTATACCCCCAACGTCGCACACACGCGCGGCGTGGACGATACGAGGAGCCCACCCCCCTCCCCCCATGAAGATCCCCTCGATCAGATAAAAAATGTATTATAGCCGCCATGATACAGAGAGACGGGAGCGCGACTGACGCCTCTCTCTCTCTTTCACCCCCGACGCGTTGGAAAAGAGAAACCAGCACCCCTTCTCGCCGTGCCAGCGGTAGCTGCGTATATACTTAAAGTACACACGCGTGTATGTGTTTTCGAGAGCCAAGGAAAACGAGAAAATGCGAGCTGCGTACGCGTATAGGTATATATATACACATCTATGAGTTTTTGGCACACGGAGTTTGGCTCTCCGATGGTGTAATGTATCTAGACGCGATTGATGGATCGATTGATTTACGATCCCCAGCAGCGTTGGATTGCTCCTTGGCTGAGAGTGTTTGACTTGGGACGATCGAGGCAAACATCTCCACCAAGAACGGATTGTTGTACCCCACTTGGACCGATAGGCTGTATACATTTATAGGAGTGTTGGCCTCTTCTCCTCCCGTCATTCGGAGGATGAGTCTCTCTGCTATACATCCTATCACACATTCAATTTACGATACTGCAGGAGCGAGTACATAATATACTTGCGTTGGCAAAAAATTACATGATTATCATCATCAGAGAGGGTTGAAAAAAAAAAAAAAAAAAATCTGTCCGATGAAAGTGTCGAGGAGTAGAGCACTGCGGATACTACCTGCACCCTATCGATGCAAACTCTCCGACATCGGCTCGAAAGAGTGCAAGGGGGTGACGTTCCATCCCACGGGGTGATCGCCAAAGTTCTCTGCTTTTAGTCACCCTCTTCTCCAACGGCGTCTCTTCCCGAACGCGCGAGAGGAGGAGGGGTTGGATCAGAGCTGTCGGACAGAGGGCAATTTCCCAAAGACCGAGTTCGCCGAGAGACATGCAAATCGAGCTTCGGATCGACATCATATACACGAGAGCCAAATCGGTCGACTCGCGTGGTTGTACTTGGGAAGATCCACCTGCACTTATACACGCGAACTCAAGAAAGATTATCGATTCCAGTTATACGCATATAGGAGTCGGTCTAATTAAATTAGCATTAGTGCGCGCGTGTGTGCTTTATTGGTGCCCATACACGGCTACTGTGCGGTGAAATCGCAAACAAAGGTGGCGACTGTAGACGATCCGCGGGACAAAAGACAACGACCCCTGACGCGCACGAGCGTACAGTCGCGACGCGGAGCTTATGCGATTCATCGACTCGAGAATCCCATTTGACTGATTAAGCCCAGCCACTGGTATCGCGCGTACACGCAAGTACAGGTACACGCCGTATATGGGTATATAGGAGGGAGGGAGCCGCGTTTGATAGGCTTTGCGTCGAAAACAAGAGGAGGAGGAGGAGGAGGAGGAGGAAAAAATTCACAAGTCGCAGCCGCTTGCCTAATAATCGGCCTATACGTATACGTTGCAGGATAACGTATACATCTGCACCTCCATCCGAATAAATTTGCAGGTCGGATCAAAAGCTACTCTCTCGCAGACACCGTTAATTAGCGGGCACGCGGCTGCTGCGGATGCTAATGCGCCACGATATAGCGCTTTATATTCTTTATCCCCCTCGTGGCTTTGTGTCGCGGCGTGTATATATATATACGTATACTTACCTATACGGAGATCTTTCGTCAGAGGAACATCAAAGGGCCCCTCATGCAGAGTGTAAGTATTGTACCCCCCGCCCCCCTCTTTGCCCGACAACGTCACCGTATAATGAAGGGCATCCGCAGTGCTAATACCCCCACCGAAGGAGGAGGAGCACGTACAAGCGTAAGCGTGAAATTCGCGGTGACGGCTCTTGCGTGCGTGTCATGCTCTGCCTTCCTTCTTTCTTTCCGGCTCCGCTACTTTGCGTTCTCGGGGAAAAAAGTCATCGTCGGGCCGTGCGTGCCAAATACGCGCCGAGGGGAAAAAAAAAAAAAAAAAAATTGGAGCCACAGGGGGTGACGAGAGCCCAACTAGTCGCCGCTAGTTAAAGTGGCTAGGTGATTATTTTCATCCACACCCGTGGTTTTTGGAATATCCCGTTCCACGGATTACAAACTAATGGCATATGTATAAGTATACATAAAATTAGCCTTTTTTCAGAGTAAAGGGATGTACCGGCGCGTTGTTGAGAGACGAGGCACATTACAGACGCAGATGGATGTATCACGAGGGTATATATATGTACACCTGCACGAGGAGAGAGAGAGATCACATGAAAGTTCACGGGGCGCTGCTCGAACTGAAAGGGCCGAATGCGCGGGCCAAGAGGCAGGAATAAAGGGCCGTATAAGACTATACGCGCAGTGGATAATCACGGTAGGCATGCCTACTTACGAAAAAGCAAAAAAAAAAAAAAGAAGAAAGGAATGGGAATTCCGAGTGCGTTTTACCCGGGAATGAGGCGCACGCGCGCGCTGTAGGATTGTCTACGAAAACGCGTACAATGCCCCTATATACCCGAGAGAACAGAGACGCGTGCATCGGTCTCATCATCTCTTCCCCCCTCCCTCCCTCTATCCGCTCCCTTCCGCCTTTATTGTTCTTAATTCGCGAAAAGGGCTACTGCACGCATCGCTGGATCCTTTCGCTCGGAAATCCCCCGGATGCATGAGCGTCTCTGTGGAGGGTAGATCAAAAATCAGAAAGTGTTATGTTTAGAAATAATTTATTTAGAAACAAAAAGCAATGAAAATTAAATTGATGATGAAAAGTGTTCAGATTATCGATTAACTGAAGTATAAAAAAACGAAATTCTGACAGCCGAAAGTGAGAAGCACGGAAAGTCAATGAAAGGAAAAAAAAAGTTATGAAAAAAATTAAACCGTCACGCAGAATTCCGAAATTAAAAAGTTACGAAATTGAAACTTCAGAAACTGTACTTAGTTATGTAAATGGTTGCGAAATAGTATTTTTACGATGAAAATGGCTTAGAAACCTCTTATTGCTTGTGGTACAAGTTGAAAATGACTCCTAAAATCATCCACAGCATTATATTAAGATGAGAAATTAATTAGCATGAGCCAAAATAATTATAATTGTTTTTTCAGCTTCTACAGAATAAAATGAAGGTAAGACTGGCTTGCGTAGAAGTCACAACTGACCCCCTCACAAAATAACTATACCTATGTATACTGATATACTTTAAGTTAACTATACAAGATACATGATCATACATGTATTCATTCAGATCGGATTAGACACTGTGAAAAAAACTGATCTCATACCGATCTGAATAGCCTGACCGGAGCCTGATGATGAATCTAGTCTTGCCGAGAGTAATTTTAATTCGGGTCGCATATTTGGGAAAAAAAGGGGGAATCAAAAAATCAAACAGATAAGGTAACAGATGAAGGTGCAAATTTGTACATGAAAAAATTCTACAATACGTACACGTGAAATCTTATGTAAAACAAAAGTAATATACTCCTGGACAATGAAAAAAATTTTTATCAAGCTTACCGCGAGATACAATTGCTTACACGTTGATAAATTTAACTAATTAAATTATTGTCTGAATTTTTAGGTACGACCAGTGTATGGGAGTTCCTTATAATTTTGTCAGAGCAAAAAGTGTAACCACTTGTCAATCACCTATTTTTCGGCTAAAACATATTTTCAACCTTGTATGAGGGTGATCTGAGTTAGTCACATGGTGTATGAGATGTGAAAGTATGTGTGCACGCTATCAAGTTTTTCGACCAACCCAAGTAATTATGGTCCAAATGGCCTGAAATTTTATTTTTCAGCGATAATTTTTCTTGCGTACATTTTACACGTTCGCGTTTGAAGGCAAACTTGAAGAACTCGTTGAAATGCAACTTTTTTGTGTATCATACACTGTGCTTTAGACCGCAATGTAACGCTCCATAATAGCAAAATACACGCGAAAACAGCGAAAAAACGTGTTTTTTTGCCTGTTACGGAAATAAATGTAAATTGTACATCAAAATGTTGAATACAAAAATTGTACATCTCATAAAAATGAAACTTCATCATAACCCGTTTTATCATTAGTATGTTATATAAGTTTCTGTCGTATTAAAGCTGTCAAAACTTTATAAAACAATTCTTCACTTACTAAAAGACAGCTGAAGAACCGACGAAGAACAGTGTTAGAATTTTATAATTCTGTTATAGAATAATCGTATTTGGTAGATCTCCGTTAATACGGTAAGTTTTCAACTTATTTTAAATATTTAAAACCGTTATTTTTAAGAGTATCATATAATGATATAATAATATAAAACATCACAATAATAATAAAAATTCATTAAAAAAATAACATTGACATCAGAGTCAAGATATTTTGACTGACCACTTTTGATTATTATTATCATTTTATAAAGTATTTTTAATTATCATTACTACTTATAATTATTATTATCATCATGATTAACATTATCATCATGACTAATGTTATCATTATTATTATAATTATTATTATTATTATTATTACTATTATTATTATTATTATTATTATTATTATTATTATTATTATTACTGTAGCCAAGATAAAAATGGCGTTACATCGACAAAAATATTCTATCCATGATATTCTGACGTTATTGTGACGGAGATGCTGTCACAACAGTACGTCCACATTACTGGATACTGTTGTCACTTATAGTAAAAGTGTGTCAATGACGCCATCTCATTTTTCACTCAGCTACAAAACGCCACCTATGCTGAGTTTTCTGATCGTAGAGACCTCATACATCTCTACTGGTGAAAGCTTAGCTCAGAGGGCACCAGAGCCTCTCGGTTCTGGTTTATGGATGTGTTAATATATGAGCTGATGAGCTCCCGCCGATATTGTGCATCGTACGTTGCCGAGTTACCTTGTCCCGTTTTTGTGCGACTCCAACTTTAGTGTTGATACTGAATACACGTTGGCATCCCCCCCTCAAAGCAGAGTTCAGTACTCTAGAGACTCGCACACTATAGGCTGGCGCTACTAGAGTACAGCTCGAAAGTCTCTACCCCAGTTCCCCTACTCCTACTTTCCCTCTCCATGTGATGTGCATGCGATTACCCCAAGCCCGCCCAAACAGCTTGAATGATAATGTTTGGCCCCAAACTCTACCACCTGCAGTGCTGCTGCTGAAGAGCCATCATGGCGTCACAAATGTATATATAGATATACAAATGCATATCTACCATTCTTGTGTTTAAAATATATGTGTATAGATACAGTCATAAGCCTTATGACTGTATGCAGAGTAGCCTCCACTTATGTGCATGTAAACAATAACGTGACAGTCATCATTGAGTCTAAAGACGGTCAACAATATATCTATATATATTTTAGACGTCATGATATCTCTTTTTTTTTTTTTTTTTTTTTTTTTATTCATCATCGACCGTAAGCTCAGACATGGCATTCTTTTACACAAGCATAGTGTTAATTAGCCACTGGTGCACCTGAGTTATGACCAGATGTAACTCAGTCACACCTATTGATCACGTTGACGAAACGTCAGAGACACAGTTAATCGACCTTCGAGAAATCAAGAGCACAGGCGAAACGGCGAGACCCGAATGGTGACCAAGCGGTCACCCATCCAAGTACTAACCGCGCCGAATGCAGCTTAACCTCGTAGATCGACGGAACTGCAACTCTACCGTTGCGCCACCACGACCACTGATGGCTCTTTTACGACAGCGCTGCAGGCGGCAGAGCTTGGGGCCAAACACTCTCTTAAGCTGTTTGAGCGGGCTTGGGGTAACCATGTACATCACATGGAGAGGGAGAGTAGGAGTAGGGAAACTGGGGTAAATACTCTTTCGAGCTGCACTCTAGTAACGCCAGCCTATAGCCTACAAATCTCCATAGAGTACTGACCTCTGCTTAAATGGAGATGCCGTCTCGTCTGCATCACTAGGCCTTGACATTGACATACGTGCACCACCACACAGCATGATGCATCCACGCGTGGTTTCACCTGCCATAGATTATCAAGCTGGTGATGAAACTGAACCTCTAGTGCAACATCAGGCTGATGATGAGGCTGCAGGACAGTCTCCAGAAGCTCCTCGTGTAAGTAATATTTATTTATATTTTCACCGCAACTGCATACATTACGATTATTCAATTGTTTGTTCGATTTATTTTAAACTGAATCTAAGTAGACAGCTTAATCACTACATTCATCCAATTCAAAATTACGATGTACGTGCTTTTTCGGAGGGTGTAACTCTTCTGGATTTTTTTTTTAAATAGCATAAAAATTATTTTTCACTTATTTTAGCACTCATCACATAAGTATTGTGACGGTTTTTTCATAATTCTTTATTTCATAATTATGAGTGTTAATCACATAAAATAAAGTGTAAGTAGCATAAGTATTTCGATCGTAGAAGAATTTTTATTGAAGTGTGTGCGCTTACAGCCGTTGTCATCCTAAAAACCGGTAAAAAGTAGGAGGTTTCAAAAAATCAGTGTATCGTGCCCCTGCTCACAAGCACCTTCGTAGCTATAGTTCCAGTAGCGATAGTGAATAGTGATTGAAAAATTAATAAAAAAGTGAATATTGTGACTGTTTATTTAAAATATACAAAGTGCACACGCCCGCATTCATGTAGTAAACGTAACAGATAAAGTTTAAGAGTGTTAACAGCTTCTCAATGTTTATCCCAAAACAAGCTTTTTTTGCCAGTTTATCGGACATAAATTAATTTTTATTATGGTTAAATAATATTTACAATAACGTTTTGAATAAGATAGGATTTTCAGTAAAGTGTACGCATAAATTTGTTGTCCTCCTAAAAACCGGTAAAAATTAGGGGGTTTCAAAAAATCAGTGTATCGTGCCCGTGCTCACAAGCACCTTCGTAGCTATAGTTGCGGTAGCGATAGTGAATAGTGATTGAAAAATAAATTTAAAAAATGAATATTGTGACTGTTTATTTAAACTACACAAGGTGCATATGCCCGCATTTATATAGTAAACGTAACAGATAAGGTTTAAGAGTGTTAACAGCTTCTCAATGTTTATGTCAAAACAAGCTTTTTTTTGCCAGTATTTTGGACGTAAACTAATTTTTATTATGGCTAAGTAATATTTACAATAACGTTTTAAATAAGATAGGATTTTGATTAAAGTGTGCGCATAAATTTGTTGTCCTCCTAAAAACCGGTAAAAATTAGAAGGTTTCAAAAATGAGCAGTTTAGTGCGTCCCCGCTCAGAAGTGCACCACCATGGCTATATCTATACCTTACACATTAATGTATGGTAAAATGCAGGGAGGTATTGACTATTGTAGTAAGGGATCTGCTGTATTTTTATTGCTCCCACATTATTGGCAGTCAAACAATGGTAGCAAACGAAGAAAACCATTTAAATAGTGCTTTCCTCGATTTTTAAAGCTGCCGGTCTATAATAATTTTAGTAAACTTATTTTACTTAGAACATTACTATCAAGTTATGTAATTCCCTGTATGCTTACCTACACTTTATATGCACACATATAACTCGAGTTTTGTTTGGATGCTCAATATAATTACATCTACGTAGAGCGTTCAAATAAAATCTATATTTTTTATAATATTCGATGATGCAAACTCGGATGCAAAGTTACTAAAAGCTAATTTTTTGCCTGCTGCTGTTACGACTTTAAACTCAAGTTGCAGCGTATCTATTGTTGTTGGTTCTTCGTTGACTACAATTATCGTTTTATATGGTGTTTTTGTTTCTTGAACTATACTGCTGAATAATTTTATATTAAAATATATTAGCTATAAAAGCCTCAGGGCTTAATAAAGCTTATTTATAAAAAAAAAAATTTTCAATATTAATATCTCATAGGAGTTAACCAATTTTTTTAGTTAATAATGAATTTTATTAACTAACCATTACAAACGTATGTGTACAAATACATGAACACTACTAATACATACCCATAAATACGTATATTAATGAATATTAAAAAATAAACAAATAAGTTACACTTATTACCATAAAATTAGTTTGCTCGTGAAGAAATATATCTTTTAAAATAATAGTCCTGTCTTTGACAAATTTAATTTCGTAAAAATGATAATATCGTATGCATCTATATCAGTGCACGTACGAATTTACTGTAAACAAACATGGCTATTAGGATACACGTATTATTTTTCATAGGAGTTTGCGTAGTTTACCTTTCATTTTATATATATATATAACACAGTGAAACCAATGTTTTCACATTTTCTTAGCAAAATTATGATGAAACAATTTTTTTTGTTTTTGATAAATTACTTTTAACGCTCTAACAACTTATAAAAAAGAATCCCACACATTCCAAAGTTATACAACCGTTCTGGACATGAAAAAAATAATAGTATTGTTTTGAACAGAATTTTGCATAGTATGACTTTCATCTTTACATATAGTACATAATGGAACCAATGTTTTGAGATTTCCTTAGCAAAATTGTGACAACTTTTTTAACACGTTTTAAAACTTTAACCTATAAAAAAACGATAATAGGACTTTGAAGCGTGCAGCGTTAAAACGTCAATATGATAGCACTCTAAAAAGCGTGCAGCGTTGTGACTTTGAATTTTTTTTTTTTTTTTTCGTTAAAAAATTATGACAACAATTATAATAAACATTTTAAAACTTGGATCTATAGAAGTAAATATAATAGGACTTTGAAGTGTGCATCGTTGCAACTTACATTTTTTTTTTGTTTTTTTTTTCTTAACTAAATAATGGCAACAATTTTTATAACCATTTTTAAATTTGGATCTATCAAAATAAATGTATTTTATGGTGTGCATCGTTGCAACTTACATTTTTTTTTTTTTTTTTTTTTTTTTTTCCTAACTTAATAATGGCAACAATTTTTATAATGAAATTTGGATCCATAGAAATAAATTTAATAGAACTTTATGGTGTGCATCGTTGCAACTTACATTTTTTTTTTTTTTTTTTTTTTTTTTTTTTTTTTTTTTTTCTTAATTAAATAATGGCAACAATTTTTATAACCATTTTAAAATTTGGATCTATAAAAATAAATGTAATAGAACTTTATGGTGTGCATCGTTGCAACTTACATTTTTTTTTTTTTTTTTTTTTTTTTTTTCTTAACTAAATAATGGCAACAATTTTTATAACTATTTTTAAATTTAGATCTATCAAAATAAATGTACTTTATGGTGTGCATCGTTGCAACTTACATTTTTTTTTTTTTTTTTTTTTTTTTTTCTTAACCAAATAATGGCAACAATTTTTATAATGAAATTTGAATCCATGGAAATAAATGTAATAGAACTTAATGGTGTGCATCGTTGCAACTTACTTTTTTTTTTTTTTTTTTTTTTTTTTTTTTTCGTTGATAGATTATTTTAAACGCTAAAACAACAACTTCTGTAAACGTTAAAAAATACTAATCCCTAAAAGCTAATATGATAGCACTCTCAAAATCGTGCAGCATTGTGACTTTTAAATTTTTTTTTTTTTTTCCGTTTATAAATTATGACGACAATTTTAATCAATACTTTAAAACTTGGATATATAGAAGTAAAATATGATAGGACTTTGAAGTGTGCATCGTTGCAACTTACATTTTTTTTTTGTTTTTTTTTCCTAACTAAATAATGGCAACAATTTTTATAACCATTTTTAAATTTGGATCTATCAAAATAAATGTATTTTATGGTGTGCATCGTTGCAACTTACATTTTTTTTTTTTTTTTTTTTTTTTTTTTTTTTTTTTTTTTTTCGTTGATAGATTATTTTAAACGCTAAAACAACAACTTCTGTAAACGTTAAAAAATACTAATCCCTAAAAGCTAATATGATAGCACTCTCAAAATCGTGCAGCATTGTGACTTTTAAATTTTTTTTTTTTTTTCCGTTTATAAATTATGACGACAATTTTAATCAATACTTTAAAACTTGGATATATAGAAGTAAAATATGATAGGACTTTGAAGTGTGCATCGTTGCAACTTACATTTTTTTTTTGTTTTTTTTTCTTAACTAAATAATGGCAACAATTTTTATAACCATTTTTAAATTTGGATCTATCAAAATAAATGTATTTTATGGTGTGCATCGTTGCAACTTACATTTTTTTTTTTTTTTTTTTTTTTTTTTTTTTTTTTTTTTTTTTTTTTTTTTTTTTCGTTGATAGATTATTTTAAACGCTAAAACAACAACTTCTGTAAACATTAAAAAATACTAATCCCTAAAAGCTAATATGATAGCACTCTCAAAATCGTGCAGCATTGTGACTTTTAATTTTTTTTTTTTTTTCCGTTTATAAATTATGACGACAATTTTAATCAATACTTTAAAACTTGGATATATAGAAGTAAAATATGATAGGACTTTGAAGTGTGCATCGTTGCAACTTACATTTTTTTTTTTTTTTTTTTTTTTTTTATTCATAAATTATGACAACAATTTTAATAAACACCTTAAAACTTGGATCTATAGAAGTAAATATGATAGGCCTTTGAAGTGATTATCGCTGCAACTAACATTTGTTTTTTTTTTGTAACAAAAGGCTTTTAACGCTTTAACAACTTATTAAAAAAGCTTTAACAAATTATAAAATTATAAAATTGTAATTATCTGGAGATATAAGAGTTCAAACAATAATTTACGTGTATTGGCAATAATAATGTGGTAAGGCATTAAAAAGTAATAAATTAAAATTACTACGGTGAATATGATTTTAAGTCAGTTTATGTTAACACAATAAACTATAAAAAAATATTTAAATAAATTTTACACTAGAATACGATAACGATATAACAATAACATATATCCTATATCACCTAAAAATCAAACATAGTTTAGACGAGATGTATACGCACTTACAAATAACTTGGAAATAGAAAATCATCCAAAACGTTACAACTATCTTAAAATACATTTGCACCCACGTATATAGTATACATACTTACATATATGCTCATATACAAGCTTCACACAAATACACGCGTACGTACGTACGTGGACATACTACACACGGAACGCATTATACAACAGTTATGTAATATAATACCATACATTGACCATATGCATCTGATAATCGGCAGTTTATTCATACAAACTTATTTCGTGTGTAAAGTACTTACAGTTGAGTGTATTAGGTTCAAGAGGATTGGATTATTAAAAGTATAAAGAACAAAATTAATAAACAAAATGTAGGTAACGTTTTACTGGTCATTGACTGCCTATAATTTGCATTAGTAAATCGTTATGAAAACGTGCAGGCAGTAAAGTTTGTCTGATCGTTAGAGGCTGCTTATCAATAAGTAATTAATTAGTATTATCTTATGATTTATGAATATTATATAATATTAGAATGTTCTACCACCACTTCATCAATGGTAAGCAAACAACGTACTTCCCCTCCCTCAAGTTGTTTACATAATTATTTTACAACCCTTCTGTATTATGATATAATTTTTTAGAAACTGAAAATAAACTGTCATTATATCCAGTGTCCTCATATTCTTATATTTACCTCATTTTTACTTTTGAAAAATGTTACTCTTTCTACAAGTAGTTTATTAATAGATGCGTAATTTGTATTAAAAACATGTGGGTGTCTTGTCCAGAACATGCGTTATTTATCCAAGAATTCTGAGCGTTCCAAACGTTCATTACTCAGGTAACCCAAAAACAGCTATGAGAGGTCCCTTACCTTCCCAGTTATTTCCGAATTATCTGAGTAAAAAGCGTTTAAAGAGTTTAGATAAAAAATGCGTATTTGAGACAAAAATTTGAGTGCTTGGATCTTTTGGATTGCTGCAAGCATCAAATTTCAACAGATGTATTATGTCAATCGAATATAGATTTAATTTAAAGATCAGTGTGTGATAATATAGCTAAATTAGTAAAGTAAAGCACTCTTATTCATCGACAATAATTTATCACTGAATTTCGTAATAAAGAATTGTTATTAGATGCAAATTAAAACATAAGCTCATTAATTTACGTATTACAGTTTGAAGAAAATGATCCAGATCATGATGTAACTATTACATCTAAACCTAATCGACAGTATCACTCTTTAGAAGAGCGCCGATTAAACGGAAGAACCTTTCACTATAACAAGACTGTGGGTGTTATATCGTAAGAAAAATTCAAGTAGATTTTTTTTATCGTGATTTTCCAAAAATTACACGAAATGAACAAAATTAATAAAAATTATCGAGAAAATTCAGTAAAAATCACAGTGCTGGTATGGCTCATGGTACTTAACGAACCAAGGATTTTTTTGGTTGAGTGAATAATTTAAGTCTAATAAAAGAAATTATTAATCTTAGTTCGTAATCGTGCTAAGATTAGACATTGTTAATGTACTATCACTGAAGCTTTGACTTTTTTAATTAAAATTTTCACTATTTCAACATTCATTTTCACTAAATTAACATTAATTGTTCCTATTTCAACATTAAACATCCTGTGCACTATGCAGCAAGGTAATTTGCGCTATGATTTTCTTGGTAATTTTTGTAAAGTTTCTCGATGAATTTATTAAATTATTTTTAAGCCGAACACATATAATGGTAATAAAGTATTTTTAATTTTTTAAAGTCTCTTTAATTTTTTAATACCATAAATCGATGTTCATAGTATTTTATACATCACAACGACGAAAACTTATTGTGTACCATCGAAATAACAGTAATAAAATTTAATGAATTTAATATTTTTTGTAGGTATTACAGATGCAGGAACAAAAAGTGTATTGGTAAGGCAGAAAAATTGGACACAGATAGTATCTTACATTTATCAGTCAACCATTCACAATTTTGCAAGCCAGATAATCTCGAAGAATGCATTGAAATGCGAAAATATATACGTGAACAATTAAGTCAAAAGTATTGGAGTTTCAAAGAGTTATACAAAGATGCGTGTAAAAGGTAAGTTAAACTTAAGAAAAAATTATAATTTGTAGGAAAGATTACGTCACCATAGATATATACTAAAGAGTATGTGACTTTTGAGTTTGTCTATACAAGTGATAATATCAAAAGGTTGGAGAGAAATCGCATTTCGCGTCCTCGCTCTGTTTTTGTCCTGCTGATAAACGTGAGTGGCTGCTCTGCCCCCCCCCACTCGCGCATTATTTGTACCACCAATTTCATCAAAATTGAGCGATTGCTTGGAATGTTTTCTTGTTCTATTTTCAACTAATGAGAATTTTATTAACTTTTACTTACTTTTATTGCTAATACCTTCAATTGTGTTAAGAGTTAGTTAATGAATTTGCTTTTTGCTTGTAACTGGACATTCACTAAGCGGAACTACACTATATAATCTAAGTTTCATATCAATTGTATTCCACGCACACTTGAAAATATTTTTTTCTAGATATCCAAACGCAGGTACTAAGGTCTCGCTTGCCACTTTGAGACCGTCAATGAAACGTTGGAGACTAGAACATTTTCCTTCTTGTCCTAAGACAATCGATCTGTTTGCCAAACAGCTATCTGAACAAAAGTATTCGACAATCTTGTTGTCTAATCACTCAGTTATAACGGCACTAACTGTCACTGATGTAAATGGCAATAAATCAATAATATTTTACGACCACGAATTTATTTTAAAAAATTTCAAAGAAGTTGAACATCTTTTTATTGATGGGACATTTCAGTGCAGACCCAAATTGGACGTATGCCAACTCTTAAATGTTATGGCAACAAAATCTGGACACGTATGTATATATATATAACTCAAAAAGTAACAACTAAAATCTACGCCGCACTAACCACTCTACAATAAAGTTTTGATACTACCAAAAGATTTTTCCAGTCGTGTTAAGTCTTACTTATTAGGAGATCTACCGAGGACATATTGTTTATCTTGGTATTATAGCTGTTGTGAGTCCTTGAAAAATAACCTATTGGAAGTCTTATAGACCAGCGCGAGCTCCTCAGTATATAAAGTACTGTGTGCTGAAAAAAATATAGCCTTAAACTTTCTAATTTTAAATAGAGAAGGACTATGTATCCAAAAAATTATTTAAAAAAATTGTTTATACTCTATTAAAATAAAATATATCAAAACAGTTAGTTCTTCTTTGCCAAATAAAATGAGTATGTCCTTTGAGTCCGAAGTTTTTTATAAAAACTCTTTTTAAACCATTATAAGTTACAATTAACTTAAGTTTTAGACTCTTATTTTTCGTCTGCCAAATATATTATTGTTAGTATTACAAAACATGAATAAAATTATTAAATATTATGAAAACAAATTGCAGTAGTAAGTTTATTAAAAAAAAAACAAAGTTATTCTAATATTAGAAATTACTTGCATTACCTTTTTGTTTAATAGAAGTTAAAAGCGTGGATTTTAGTTTTTACATTGTTATCAAACAATAACTGCTCACCCTGAACCAGGTCTTAAATTTGTAGGCTGCTCCAATCTTTTTTATTATTATGGAAAGAAAAACCACAGAATCATACGTATCTGTATTTCAAGAAATTGTGAAAATATTACCTGTCAACAAATTGAAAGTAATTATGTCTGATTTTGAGCTAGCGCTCAGGAACGCCATTAATTCCTGTTTTCCAGAACACGTTCAACTCACGGGGTGTATTTTTCACTATGATCAGGTAATCAAAATCCATTAAATAATATAACATAACTTTCTTTTGACCACTCTAAGGCTGTTTTTTTTTTTTAATGATTAAAATCACGAACAAAGGCACGCTCATTACAAAACATATCGGTTTTTTAAGTATTCCCAAGTAGTAAAATATCATTGTCGTGGTAACTGTAGTGTGCACTATTGAAAATCTAATTATTTTTCTAATGATGTTCTAAGAATTACAACGTCTTAAGTTACCCAAGTAAGCATCAATATCTATTAATCTTTCCTCTAACAATTACAATTATATAAGAGTGCAAAGTCATCATATATCTGAGCTTTTCCGCTATCATAAGGGTATTAAAACACTTTTCGTACAGAGTTCTTGATTTTATCGGTAACTGAATGATCACAAAAGTCACCTAATTTTTTAATTAAGTTGATTTAAAGCAAGATTTTGCAACAATATTAAAAAAATGTTTGCCATGTAGGATGTTTCCGAGCATATTTTTTATTAAAATATGAATATACTAAGATTAATGTGTACGTGTTACTGAATCATTTTTTTATATTTTTAAAATTTTTTACATATTTATTCATTTATATTCATATATTTTGCAGTGTATTTTTAAAAAATTAAAACCGTTAAAAAAGTTGATGGACAGTGATCCAAAATTTCGTAAATGGATTTATCGAATTCTTGCTCTTGCATTTTTACCATCTGAAAGAATAAAAGAGGGGTTTCAGTTCATAAAAACAGCAATGCCAGAGAATTACAAACGTAGACTCAGAAGCATTGGATTCTTCAAATACTACACTAAACAGTGGATCAAAATAACTACTCCCGAAGGTTATAGTGTGTATGGACTTCTAAAGCGTACTAACAACATAAATGAAAACTTTAACAGCCAATTAATCGAAGATATGGGAGTAAGTCCTTTGCCTTATAAATTTTTACGTAAGTACCTTTTATACCATTTAATGAGCACTTGTGATCACTTCTGCTTTGAACTCGAACGCATTATTGTCTAATATTTATTAGAATATTGTGAGCTGGAAAATTGTCACATTCTACTATTTTAAGGAGGTTCTGGCAAAAACTAAGAAATGTTGAATAAATATGTTGTACATGCTTATTAATTTTTCAATATTTTTATGTAGACGTACGTACATTCTAGAAAAAAAATTATTTCATTCCACAATTTAACATAGTCACTAATAAAACGTTATTAAATGTAACGCATTAAAAGATTTTTCATGTGATTTTGTTATTTATTTTTTTTTTGTTTTGATAACACAGCATATTTTTAATTACGTGCATTGCAAATAGAAGAAATGTTTGGAATACAAATCAATTATTTACCCCTATAAGAGTGCATGTTAATTTGAAGAATTAAACATTTTTTACTCAAAAATACGTCTAGCTAATTATATTGGAAAAATTCATACGCATGCATCAATTACGATATCAAAAAGAACGTAATTTTTTTATCGTTATTTCACATTTTTTTTGGTTTTTGTGGTACCTCCTTGAAAACACTTGACTGAGAATTTCCTATATATAATTATGCAAAACATTGATAAACTTCCAATGTCTACAATATACAATCACATGTAATAATTTACACTAAATACTATGAAAATGGATCTAAGATGGAAAGAATATTTTGATGACTCCCTAAATTCTAATAACTTGAAACGCTTATTAAACTTCAATTTTCTTTCTTTTAAAATGAAATTTTTATCTACGATTAGCAAACAAGACCATCAATATTCAGACACGAACCCATTCTTAGACCATGTTCCACCTCCCGTTGACAACCTTAGACATACGTTCTATCCCCTAGCCCTTGGAAAACTAACGTAGATTGTTATTTTTACATTAACTTAATCATATATTACTATTTTTTAAAAGCTGTGTTTCACAAAATAATTTTATCATAAAAATTTAATTATATAATATTTTGGGGACTAACAATTAGGTAAAATTTTTTTACGCCTAGTTTAATATTTTAACAATAATAAATGGAATGCAATATTTATATATATATATATATATATTATTAACAAATGCACTCCCTTTTTCTATCCAAAAATTAATGTTTGTAATTATCGGCATAGTAATTTCAGATGTTGCAAAGTGACTAACTTAATTTTTATTTCTAGTGTTTCTACGTTATATGGCCAGAGTGAACAGCGTTCGTTTGAAAATACGATCTTGTTTTGATTTTTGGTATTCATTTTGAAATTAGTATTAATGGTCATATGTAGACAAGTCTTTACTATCTCTATGCATCACTTAATTACAAGTCACAGTTTTTATTTGTAACTCTCGTTTTCCTTACACCTAGTAACATATTTTTTGTATTGCCCCTAATAGTAATAAACCAGCAAAATTAAGAAATTTTTCAATTATCATGACCAAATCACATTTCATTATTGTAATGATGACCCAGTCTGTATTAAACAAACTCTGTTGCATTAACGAATTATTAAAGGTAGATTGAAATTACATATTGTGTTTTATGTAGCAATAAAGTATCTTTTAAAAAATGTGCTATATTTAATTACTCGTTCAAATCATGATCTCAATAAATGTGATTGACAGTAATGAAAATATTTTTTCCAGTTAAAATACGAGATATCATTGACATGGCTCAATGCCAGATTGAGCAAAGACTTAATTTATGCAAAGTAAGCTCATTACCAAAGTATGAGACCCAATTCAAAAGCGTAAAGATAGAAGAAGGTAATTGATCATTTACAATATGAATATTTTAAACTCCTTAACTGAGGCAGTGAACATATAAAATATTTAAATTGTTAATAGTTTCAATACTTTAGTAGAAAACGTTCGATATCATTAGCAATAACAGCTATGTGCTACTAAAAGGTGATGATACACGAAATGACGCCAGCGCAAGAAGCGGCTGCCAACGTAAACACAATTAATGCAGCAAAGCATATATTACCTTCAATATCTAAAGCCTAACTCAAACATGACAAATGTTCCGTTAAATAATTTTATTATACCATCTCTAGGGTTACTCAATTTTCGAATTATAAATCTAAATGTCATTTAAACTTTTTATATGTATACAACTCAGTTATATCGGAGTAAAATAATACAATCTTCTAGATTTAGTTTTGCCCACAGTACCAGAATAAAGTAGAGGATGTACTACTTCATAAGACACATGAATGTTCACTTTGCTTAAATTTTTTTAACAAGTAAAAAATTCATTTTAAAGAGCACGGAGTATTTAAAAAAGCTACCTCTATTCCAGTGTATAAGTATTACAAAATTTCTACATTTTGCAATATCTTGTCAATGTATTTTTTAAATAGCAATTGTAGTATTCTTATTATTTTTGTTATTATTATTATTATTATTATTATTATTATTATTATTAGTATTATTATTGCACAGTTTATTACAAATATTTTGATAATATATATTTATGACTGACACATTATTAAATAATTTCTTATTAAATATTTTTTGTCATCCTCATTATATTTTTATCAAAATGAATATTACATTTTACTGTCGAGTAGTATGTCCCACGTATCACATGGTATCATGTACGAGCTAAAGCTATCTTATCGATTAATATCTATAAGTAAAGTGATATTTAAGATGAATTTTTTTACAAGCTTGGGATAAACTTGTGCACACAAAGGAATTTACAATTGAAGAGTTTTTAGAAGCTATAGCACGGCTGAAAGGATGTGTAAGCCATGCTTTACAACATTATTTTAATGATGACGTAAGTGCGAACGATGCTGACGAAAATGAGGATGGAGTTTTTCCTAACAATCTTGAAGATATAGACGTATCAGAATCTGGCGAAGAGTCAGAGCCCTGTACAGAATCTGATGGTCGAGAATCTCAGCCGTCCCAACAATTACCTACATTTCCACGATTAAGAACACCAGGTATGATAAAAAAATTACGGAATACCATATTCACAAGAGAAATAATTATGAAACCTAGTATTTGTAACTATTTATTAAAACATTTTTTCTTATCTTTTTATTTTCCGAAAATAGTACAATATGCTTTGTATATTATGCACAAGCTCCTAAAAAAAGGTGCATTTAGATTTATGTCTTGTTCATAACACACATTACACATTAAAGTTTTGAAAGGAGTAATGAACTGATTGGAAGATCACTTGCATCTTATACCAAATAATAATTGATATTTTTATGTAGAGCTCTGTATACCTCTATTTATTTAATCCACTTTTTGTTAGTAAAAAATAAATAATACTTAAAAATTTTTCAATTTATATTCCATAGTTCAATCAGGTTGCACATATCGCATCATAGAATCGTAATAAAGTTCTTCGTATTTTTTATTTGTAATTGCTCTGTAAGCTGTCATACTACATGTAGATGCATTGTGATTAATAAAGTAAGTTGTAAAATTTTTTTTTTTTTTTAATTTTCGTTAAACAGTTTCAGATGATTCTAAAATTTAATAAAACGATAAGTGTGACAGAAACTAAATATAATATTTTCCTAATAAATGTAAAAACTCACACATTTCCATATATTTTTTAGTATAAATGATTGCTTCTACCTTTCCATTATTTCATGATAATCTATCCATGCCCAATTAATAACCGTTTAAGACACATTGTTCTTCAGTACACATGAATTCCCTATTCGTATTGCATAAATTTAAAGAATTTTGTATAGTAAGGTGAATAAAAAATTTAAGACAATTTTTTTAAAAACAAAATACTATTGTGTCATACATAATGGATCTTTACATTTATGGAATAATAAAAACGATTGTAATAAAAACTCTGCATAAAATTTAATTTTAATTAACAGTAACATTTCTGAAACTTATATACTTTGGGCTTTGTGCGTACTCATGCTATAGCTCACATACATAGCACAAGAGAAATAAAAACTTGAGCCCACCATAGCGCTGTCTACAGACGGTCTTTATATATTATAAATTTTTAGCAACTTCAATGAACTACTAAATAGTGTAAAGTAGTACAAAATTGTTAAGTAGAGACAAAATTGTTATTTAGGATCCCTCATGTAGCATATGTAGTAGATGACTATATACTATCACTGAATTGTATTTCATATTATAACAAAAATCTGTTTTACAGTCAATATAATGATTTTTTGGTTTCCATTTTTTCTCTCTTTTATAAATATATGTTGTACAGTTGATGATGTAGACTTCGACCAGGCAGTATTAATGAAACCTGCTGAAAGGCGCTTGAACAAGCAAAGGGAGAAAATCCTAAAAAAACGTCAAAAACGACTCGAAGGTATAACTTTCATGGTATTAACTATTTTTCTCATCCATATAATATTCACGGAGATTGCTAAAAAATTGAGATGTTTAAGTTTGAATATAGCGTCCATTTTTTGAATAATATTGTTTCGTACGTCTTTGAAAGTATGTTTACAAACCTACAGAGTCTAAACCACATCCTATCTAAGCTCTCAACTTAAGTTTATAATTACGTTTTTGTTAAAAAAAAACCCAAAATATTCAACTGTATTAAAACTCAATCCATATTTTATATAATTATTTCAATTTGGTTTATACTTATTAAAAGTTTTCTTATATCGTTGAAAATTTTTGTTTTATTGCAAATTAAGTAACAGGTGTGGCAGGTAGATTTTGTACAAACATTCTATACTTACGTTCATGAATTTTTATGTTAAATTTGTACTCAATGTCACGAAGGTTTCAATATTTAGAATCTTTGTAACTTACGGCATTCCTTATTTACGAGCTTTAATCTGTTTAACATACGTCAGCTGGTCGTATTTTACTAAAATTTATTATGAGGTAATTTATAATTTCCAAATAATTTAGTCGTAGAGGTCTCAAACTTTTTTTTAATTATTTATTGTTACTTTTTCTCGGAATTCTGCGACAGCCTTCCCTGGGTCTAGTCACGAAGGCCACACACTTACCTCGTATGTGTGAGGGTGTTATTGCCACACGTGTTATCCCCTCTTTGTAATATCTCGCACGAAGTTGTCTTAAAAATGTGTAATATTTTCATTTCATCAACATGTGTAGGATACTCTAAATGACACATATGTACAAAGTTCTTGTTATTCACATTATTCTTTACTGTAGCCAAAAGAGTTTTCTTATAGCTAAGCAACATTTATTTAAAAATTTTATTATTTGTACTAAACGTATGTCGTAGAATTTTATTAAATTGTAATAAATCGTATAAAATTATTTTAATTATATTGTAGATAAACAGGATGAATCTTCACTTTCTAAGAATAGGCGTATAAATGGTAAATCAATTATATTTTACTGTATCGTATTGAAAAATAAATGTAAATCATACATTTAATTTAGATTCCAGTACTACAACTAATTTGAATCAGATTACAAACGCAACTCCCAATGCTAACAACTCTAATCCAGAAAGATTATTAACCGAACAGGAGGATGATATACATCAAGAAGGTTGGTACTTATGTTAAATAAAATATAACCAATACAGTATAACAATAATGTAAACAAAAGTGTTGATTTTATAGTTCTTAATAGATGTGATTAATTCTGAAAATTTTATAAATGTTTTGATAGATTTCGATTTTTCCATGTTTACTGATGTAGTTGATATTCCTACAAACCTCTATGACAATAATAGTCATGATCTGGAGAATAGTATCAACATTTCAACAGAAAAATCTTCTAAGAAAGGTAATTCTATAATTGCAAGTAGGCTTAGTGTATAAATGACTTATTTAATTAATACATATGTATATACAATTAGATCATGAGACACCTAGGAACCCGATGAAAAAAAGATTAAATAACAAAAGGAGACTAAAGCGAGCTCTTGAAAAGAAGAACCTACAGCAGGAGCACAAGTAATACTAATTATACCAGCCATCAGGTGTGCAATTCTATTCAGGTAAAAGTTTTACTTAGTATACAAATATTAGACTCTAGCGTATGAAGTTACTCAATAATAGTGCGTTGAATCAGTTACAACAGTTAAATCAGTTGAAAATCATAATGATCTTGTTGTACTTGTTTAATTTTAGTAAACAAAACACGTTAATCTTTTATTACTGCTCGCAGAGTAAAGTATACGAATTATGTACCTGCTTAGCTCCAATTATTAAGTTTTTTGTTTTAAAAACACTGAATTGTAAACAAAAAAATTATTTATTCATCCCCCACGTAACATATTGTTTTTTTTCCGTAAATGAATAATCATGTATAACTTGAATTTTCGTAAGTAAAATACTTTAGGTAAAAGTTACTAAGAGTATAGTTTAACATGAAGTTGCAGGCTAAGTTTCCAGAAATTTTATTGATCAAAATTAATGTATTTTAGTTCATCCTCCTATCGTAATGGTTATTAAGTAATCATCTGCAATTTTTTCCTAAAAAACGTTTGTCTACAATTGTAGGTTCGTACGTCATGTATATTAAGTCAACTGTTTATTTTAACTGTTTGAAATTGTTGTTTATAACTGTGGAATAAATGGTAGAATAATGGAAACTATTTTCTGTTAAATACTTAAGCAATGATATGAAAATTGTGCGAATAATAAACGAGCATAATTGATTAATTTGATTATATTTATATATAAAACAAAAACTAACACCTAAAACGTATATGTATTATTAAATCACAATACTTTACAAACATTCAAAACTTTATCAAACAATTCTTATAAAGATGGGGTACTTAATTTCGTATATTCAAATTGTTAAAGAATAAATTGTCAAAAAAATTTTGATCATTAAAAATAAATGCCTGTTTCATAAATTTCATACTTCTTGAGGAAGTGCTTTTTTGATATAAAACATGCAGATAATGTAGTATGGTTGAAAAAAAATTGAAATATCTAAAACAAAATTTAATTTTATGTAGAAACAGTTTTAAATAACCTCGCAAAATAAATAAATTTCTCTAAAAAATATTTAAAGCAACCCTTGTGTCGTGACGGTCATATACCGAGTGATAAACCTTTAAAAACCGGTGAAAAACGAGCATAGTGAAACAAAGAGCTATCTACATTGCGGTTTTTTTGTAATCGATTCATTAATTTATAATCTACCAAAATATTTATTGAATACTTACGATAATTATTTGTAGCTATTTTTTGGTATATCAACATTTCTTCAGAGAAAAGAATTTTATAGTATTTTTTATTCAAAATGACTAGGCTTTTCAAAACAATGTGGGTCTAAAAAATGGAAAAAGGGTAGATCTTTAGGAATCTATTTCTTATTAATATCTCAAACTTTTTCAATGTTTGACTGTAAAGAATAATTATTTGAACATATTTTTATACATTTTTTTATGTAGGTCATAACTTTTCTTTTTATGTGCGAAATTCGAGCTAGTACTCTTATACATATATATATATAATCATATAAACCCGTAGTAGAAAATGCAAATTTAAATTTTACCCTAATCGAGTATATAAAAACGATGTCTCAACAGCAAATTCTGCGAAACAATACTAGTTGTGAAAAATTATAAATTTAGAACTTGGCACGTAACAATCACGGGATGTTAGTTTCAATTAAAATTGGATCAAATTGACTATAAAATACTTTTTTATGAATCAAACTTAAGCGATTGATAATATTGATGTGCATTGATATGAGGTAACTCTAAGAATGTTAAGTATTATTTATCGTAATTGTGATATGAAAATTTTCTATTACTAATCCAAAGTAATTCAATATCGGTTTCAATATGCTATTTTAACAAATGTATTAGTTTATTTTTAGTATAATATTATTAATTACAATAACTATTTAAAAATCTGTTTGACATCGCAATAATTCCTAAGATGCACATAAAAATGGTTTTATTATTTCTAAATACATAGATGGGTGGCTTATAGATATATCTACATGTATTGCTGGTTTCGTCTATTAAAAATTTCTTAAAATAAAAAATTACTTGCTTATGTGATTTTCAAAGAGTTCATGTAAATAAACAATAAGTTATGAAGAACTATTTTCTTACATCACATTGTCGTATATGAAGAAATTTAATAGTTCCCTTAATTTAAAACAATGCAGTAACAGTGTAGGAGTCTACCATTATTCAGAATAAATTTTACCACATTTTTATGATACCGTAGGATATCAACCTAATGTGTTATCAGTATACACGATATAAATTATAATAACAACAATGAGGATTATGATGAGGATGATGATTTTGACAACATCAAAAATTAGAAATTTAGTGTACACGTACCGATGCACATTTTTCCGTTGATTTTTGATTATAATGTGTTTTTTACTATAAGACAAATATAATTTAGTTGTAATGATAATGTGCTGAATGTTGTATTGAGCTGTGTTTCTAAAATTTATTGATAATACTGTCACGGATAAATTTTATAACTGTTTAGGATTTTCAATGATTATTAGAAAAGATTTAAAGATTTTCAAAGCTATAGTGGCAGTTTGCAGCTTTTGGTAAAAGCTGGTGATAATGGTAACATTTTCGTATATTTTCTAATTGACCGCCAAAAGCTGAGCATGATAGCACTACAGCAATTCCCGCTCGTATTTCTCATGTTAAGGTTTTTCGTCACTGATTGACTGCTGAAAAGCTGGTCATGATGGTGGTGTATTCGTTGTTTGTCTGATTGACCGCCGAAAGCTGGGCATGATGACACTACAGCAATTCCCGCTCGTATTTCTCATGTTAAGGTTTTGCGTCACTGATTGACCGCTGAAAAGCTGGTCATGATGGTGGTGTATTCGTTGTTTGTCTGATTGACCGCCGAAAGCTGGGCATGATGACACTACAGCAATTCTCGTTCGTATTTCTCATGGTACGGTTTTGCGTCACTGATTGACCGCTGAAAAGCTGGTCATGATGGTGGTGTATTCGTTGTTTGTCTGATTGACCGCCGAAAGCTGGGCATGATGACACTACAGCAATTCTCGTTCGTATTTCTCATGGTACGGTTTTGCGTCACTGATTGACCGCTGAAAAGCTGGTCATGATGGCGGTGTATTCGTTGTTTGTCTGATTGACCGCCGAAAGCTGGGCATGATGACACTACAGCAATTCTTGTTCGTATTTCTCATGGTACGGTTTTGCGTCACTGATTGACCGCTGAAAAGCTGGTCATGATGGTGGTGTATTCGTTGTTTGTCTGATTGACCGCCGAAAGCTGGGCATGATGGCACTACAGCGATTCTTGCTCTTTTTTCTCATGTAGCGGTTTTGCATCACTGATTGACTGCTGAAAAGTTGGTCATGACAATAACATTTTCGTTTATTTTCTGATTAACCATGATGGAAATAAAATCTTTGTCGATAAAAGGTATGGATTATTTTTCTTACACCATGCTTGTTGCATGACCTATTGACTGCCAACAGGCTGGTCATGATGGTCGTATCTTAAGGTGGCTCGCCAGTGAATCAAAGTGTCTCGCAAAATCGATGACAGTTTTCTAATAGACTTAATTGATTAATCTTAATTGATTTTCTAATAGACATTCTGAAGTAGAATATTGTGTGACCTAAACTGCTGACATTATAGTTCTTTGCTTGATCGTGATAATGCTATAACGAATTCAACTTAATATGTTTTGTTTGATACTTGTAACGTTACTCACTAATACCTGAATAGATAGTAGTGGAGAGAACTGTAATTAAATTTGTTTTTGGAATCCACGTATGCTTTTGTGGTTCAGGATTATTGTTAGTTATGACAATTCATGTCGATCATGAAGCAATGTAAGAGAAAATTGAGTTGCTGTGCTTGCAATCAAAAAGTACTAATTTTTTTTTGCAGTTTTGTGTTATGGAGAGAAGTTTTAACAAAGATAGTTGTAATATGTCTGAACAGTGAAATTTCTGGCTTGCGTGTAATTGATAATGTGACAATTCAGTTCTATAATAATATTAAAATAATAGAGGTTTCCAAAATTTGGTATGATTAGTTATATAAAGCTAGGTGAAAAAAGTCTCGTACATCGGCTGGTTTATTGAGTTCCAACGTATATAGCAGTGATTGTTTAAAATTTAAAACTGCAAACACTTTTAATTATGAACACTTAGGCTAAATATCTAATGTTGATACCAGAAAAAAGTTAATGTAGAATGTATACAAAAAAATTTAATAGTTAGAAATATTATTGCATTGTAATATTGTAATTACGTGTTCAGTGTCACATATTAGTTACAAAAATTGACGCTTACTGAAAAAGTTATTTTCTATTTGACTAAATAGTGAGCTTTAACTGTTAATTTAACGTTCTCAGTAAAAATTTGTGCGGTTTCGTAGACGAAAAATAATACAGATCAAATGCATACCATGCACCAAGATCAAAATGCGCAATAGAGAGCTTGCATTGTTTTTTGAAGCAATTTTTTAAATAGTATATTAAATTTCTAGTACATCTGATCAACAATATTTTTTTTTAATGCTAAAATAAATTAGTTATTATTGATGTAGTTTCAAAGTACTACTCAAATCGATATCACGTGAGCTTTTCCCAATGGGGGAGGGTGTGTTCGAGTCCGATATACGTCTTCGATAGCGAACACACTACCATATATTCAGCCATATATATATATAGCACGAACTCACATATATATATCAGTAAATGTGATATTCGTAAGCATCATTTCTTCTGCTTGTTAACGTTAAGTTGGGTAGTTTTAGCACACAATCAGAAAATTTCTGCCACCTGGAATCTATTATTGTTAAAAAGTGGGTTAAAATTAAAAAAAAAAATTTTCTACAGCTCTAAAGTTCTTTGTATTCTAGACCAAAAGCCATTAGAAATTTTGGTCTAACGTTTTTTTACGCTTTGTGCAGGCAAAGGAATTGTTAAATTAACAATCGAATAGTGACCTCATTTTCCGAAATAAACGGGGAAGGTTTTCCATGGTTGAAGATTCTTATATTACGTACTTCATCCCAAATTGTCAATGATTTTTATGAACAAATAAAAAAAGTACAAATACACAAAGATTGATTTTAAGAACAGGAAATTTAGCACTTTTTTGCAATATAACATTGCAAAAAATAAATTTTTAAATTATCAAAACAGCTGTAATCGATAGGAAATTTCATTTCGAACAATTTTGCTTCCATACTTTTTTCAATCACACTTATAGGAAAGAAGTTACAAGTCAAAGTGAACTCTAAAAATTAATTGTATTTTTCTAATAACAATTGAAGATGACGCCTTGACAGAACAAAACTATTTTTTCTTTTTAAAATACGATATTTGTTAACGATTAAAACGATTTCCTTACAGGTGGCAGAAATGTCTTTATTCTTTTTTTTGTGCTTTAACTACCAGACTAGTTTAATGATTACCAAAAGTTTCAAAGTAAACTATTACAATTTTTTTAAGTCACTTTGGTAAAACCTGAATCCATAATTACAAATAATATAATAAAAATGATAAAAAATCAGGCAGTTTGTTATGGATCGGATCTGATTAGGTGAAATTGCGTGATATCGATTTGACTGACACCTTGAATAACGCACTTAGAAAATGGTTTTATTTTTTAATCTCCTCTCTATATAAAGTATATGTTATATAAAATTTAAATAATGTCATTAAAGTGATTAAAACTTTTCGTTCTTTAGAATTTAATCATTAAAAACATAATGTATACCTTTTTTCTCTAAGTAGAACGAAGAGTTCTAAAAGAAACTCAACGTACCACTATAATACCTTCTAAGTGGTGTAGAAATTTACTGATAAATATATAGCTAATGCTTAACGATGTAAATCAAAAACTCTTTTTTCTCACGAAATTCTGGGCACCAACCTCTCCCCACTAACAGATGAAATGTAAAGACTCTCCTTTTAAGTTAGAACAGTAGGGGGTTGGCGCGTGGAGCGCGTAGGAGGGCGAAACCCCCCTAGTATATATATATATATATATATATATATATATATATATATATATATATATATTCTATTGCGATCACTATATCAATAGCAAGTATTAACAAAGTGATTCTTGTAGCATGCAAGTTTTCTATTCTGTGTTGAATTAATGTAAAAATGTATTCAAAAATTCGTACATTTCAAAAACATATCTCCAGTGCAAATTGAGAATAATAGTATGTAGCTGGTTGGATTTGAAAACATCTCATGTATAAATGTTGGATATATAATTCTCATTTGTAAAGATAGAAACTATGATACTTCAAAATTTTGATGATTGATAAAGCATTCTTAAATTTTAGTAAAAAATGTAATACTTAATATTTCGAATTATATTGGATGAAATAACTTATGTTTTGGATTTAGAGGATATATTATAGTGTTACGTAGGGAAGATATTGGTAAGGAGGTGCTTCGCGAGAATGATCAACGATTATTACTTCAAGGATCTTTATTCGTGATACCGTAATCATAGGCAAGATAGCGCGTGTGTTCCCTACAAAGGCTCGTCGTGTTCTCCCCGAATAGACTCTCTCCTCGCTCGCACTTCCCTTCCCTTGGCCCTAAGGCCCCTCGTTATGAGATTTGAGGAGAGGGAGCGTAGAGTTTCACCTATACTACCGTACGTTACAATAGGATAAATTGATGATTTTTCTACGAAACTTTGGGAAAAAAATTGTAATAAGTAATGCTGCAAGACAAAGACTCGTTTAACTATGGGAAGCCTTAAATATCAGACTGTGACGAATAATTATGAACACATCAAACTAATTGTCCATCGTACTCAATACTTAGAATAATCAAAAGACGAGTAATAAAATAATAATAATATCTTATATTTCGCAACTAGAATTTAAACTTAAGGTGTTTAATGCTTTATATAATACTGTTACCATTACGTTTGATAACAATAATATCTTATAAGAATTAAATCTCAGCGTATATCTTTTAAGAGCTATAAACAGATAAATTAGAAATCAATAATATTACTAAAAATATAAGTGTTTTTCAGGCACTGCACTTTCTTTTTCTTAATTTTTCTTCAGAACAATACACAAATAGTCGTAAAAAAAGTTTAGATCAACATAATACGTCCTTTTAAACCAAACAACGCAATCCATCGCTTAAGTACAAGTAAATAAATTAATATTTTTATTACTGTTTATTACATACACCAAAGAATTGTTTAACGGTAAAACCAAAAGATGTCTAGTTAATGAAAGTAAATAATTTCTGTAGACACTAATTTTGGAACGAGCCGCTCGCATATATATTTATTCTTAACATACTTAATACTCGGTTTATCCACCAACTAAAATATTGTAATGAATTCTAAATATGTATTGAATATACAGACTATATAAGTATGACAAGATATTGTGATTTGTAACTAAAGAGAGTTTTTCCTGTACTAATAGAATTAATTTTCGTTTTTCTAGATTTTTAATGTTAATTTAATAATAATGGTAGACGTTTAATATTTGCATACTAATGATTTTCACAGTTTTTAGGTATTTGAAGCCTCAGTTCAAGGAGTTTCGATGCTGCCTACATCTAATACAGCGATTGAATATACCATTTGTAAAAAATGTACTGTAAATCAATAAACGTATTTTGTAAAATAAATAAAGTTTTATAGAAAAATAAAGCTATATAAAGTTCTTTCACAAAGTATGCCACAATAAATACCGTTGTGCCAAAAAATTTTCCACGAGACTAGTACTAAACAAAGTATAAGAATAAATAATTTTGTAGTAAGACTCTTTTAGAATACTTATGCTCTCATGATGATGAATTTTCATTAATAATTGGTGAGTAAGTCTTGTATCAATGATACCATAATCAGAAAAGTAACCGCTGCATTACAGTAGTTTATAACGTGTAATAGTATCTAATACGATTTATTATTCTCATTCAATATTTCTGACTTTTTTTTTAGTTAATACATGGAGAATCATTGACACATATGCAGCATAGAAACTGTCGACCTAAAAAAGTATCATCACAAGTATAAAGGTGTAATGTAGGAAAAAAGTAATAAAATTAAAGCAAGCGAAAAACGATGTTTATACATTTTTTAAATGACAAAAGCTATAAGTTTGAAATTAAATGTTTTTAAAAATGCAAACAACATTTCAATTAGTTAAATTTATCAACGTGTAAGCAATTGTATCTCGCGGTAAGCTTGATAAAAATTTTTTTCATTGTCCAGGAGTATATTACTTTTGTTTTACATAAGATTTCACGTGTACGTATTGTAGAATTTTTTCATGTACAAATTTGCACCTTCATCTGTTACCTTATCTGTTTGATTTTTTGATTCCCCCTTTTTTTCCCAAATATGCGACCCGAATTAAAATTACTCTCGGCAAGACTAGATTCATCATCAGGCTCCGGTCAGGCTATTCAGATCGGTATGAGATCAGTTTTTTTCACAGTGTCTAATCCGATCTGAATGAATACATGTATGATCATGTATCTTGTATAGTTAACTTAAAGTATATCAGTATACATAGGTATAGTTATTTTGTGAGGGGGTCAGTTGTGACTTCTACGCAAGCCAGTCTTACCTTCATTTTATTCTGTAGAAGCTGAAAAAACAATTATAATTATTTTGGCTCATGCTAATTAATTTCTCATCTTAATATAATGCTGTGGATGATTTTAGGAGTCATTTTCAACTTGTACCACAAGCAATAAGAGGTTTCTAAGCCATTTTCATCGTAAAAATACTATTTCGCAACCATTTACATAACTAAGTACAGTTTCTGAAGTTTCAATTTCGTAACTTTTTAATTTCGGAATTCTGCGTGACGGTTTAATTTTTTTCATAACTTTTTTTTTCCTTTCATTGACTTTCCGTGCTTCTCACTTTCGGCTGTCAGAATTTCGTTTTTTTATACTTCAGTTAATCGATAATCTGAACACTTTTCATCATCAATTTAATTTTCATTGCTTTTTGTTTCTAAATAAATTATTTCTAAACATAACACTTTCTGATTTTTGATCTACCCTCTTCTTATTTTTTAATTAAGCAGCCATTCTCGAAATTGAAACTCGGCCCGAGCGAGTGGAAGGATGTGTGTGGCGTAGGTATGGGTGTATATATGTATATACGCTCGTTAATTAACAAAGTGCCGGCCGGAGGTTTTCTGATTGAAATTTTCATTTTTTCCCGCGGGTGCATAGGTATATTTATAAGTGCAGCCAAGGGTAGCTCTTTAAAGTTGTTACAGCCGAACGGATTTTTCATTGTAAAGTCCGAGAGGGGAAAGGAGGCTACGCACTCGTAATCAATGCTAATGGCTTCTCCCCCTTTTTTTTTTTTTTTTTTTTTTTTTACTTCTTCCTTCCGTGGAAAATGATATGCATACACGCGCCATGTCGACAATCATTTGTGTGTCGATGAGGAGAGGAAGTAAAATCCAACCCTGTGCGTCTGTACAACCAAAGCCAAAGAGGAAAAAGAAGGAAGAAAGGAAGAGTCGAGACGGCACGGTGTAGGCATGTATATAGCAGAGGCGAGCCAAGTAGGTAATTCTATTGGGCGAGTGACAAATTGATATAAACACTAATGCATTCGGGGGGGGAGCTGTTGAAAGTTCGCCTCTTCGGCTATGTTATATGTAGACCGTACGGGTGTACGTGGGTGTGCATAAAAAAAGGTGGCACTGGCCCCGCCGGAATCAAAATAATGGAGCCGCGATGTGTATATAAAAACGCGAGAGCGCGCGCGCCTCGTTAAATCTGCTAATGCACCGGCCGGACCTCCACCGTACAAGCCCCCTGGAGTATCTAGTTTTTTTTTTCTTTCTTTTTTCGTTCGCTCTCACTCGCTCGTTGTTTCGTTGCTAATGCGCTTCTGTTGCTACATGCACTGTGTACGCTGGCTTTTTTTTTTTTTTTATTTCTCGCGAACGTGTCTCTGTGGAAATTTTCACAAAGAGGAGGGGCTGCTCTTTGCCACGCGGTGCGTGCCTGCACGCGCTTTGCGATAATCCGCCGAGACTTTTTTGCTATCGCGCGCGGCCCTGTTGGACTTTGCTGACGTTTTTTAATGGATCAGGTTTTTCGGGCGCAGGTGTACACGTGGCAGCACACGGAGACGCGTACTTTGCAGTCAAAGCGTTGCGTCAATCATGGCAATGAAGGGAAAAACCACACGTTTTTTTGTAAAATTATATTGGATTTTTACTCTATTGTGGTTACGGTGCAGGATTTTATTAACGATTCCGTACAACCAGACGAATCCAGTTGACGTTAAACTTTTCGGACGCGGAAAAATTATTCCGAGCACAGCCGACCGCGATGTGTTTATCACGCGAAAGTTTGAAAAACACCAGATGACCGCGGTGAACAAAAAAAAAAAAAAAAAAAAAAGTCACCCGTATGGTACGTAACGTACAAATAACACACGCGCCCGCGTCGCGGTGCTAATAAAGCTAATGCAACGTTGGCGCCTAATGTAATTGAGCGCGACGCGGGGGGAGGTGTGTTTTGTTATACGCGAGCCCGAAACAGCTGGAGAATAGCAGTTTGTTGTCGGGTTTTCGGTAAGTGATTGCGAGATAATTGCAGACGGTGTGTGCTTCCCCCTCCTTTTTACTCCCAACTGTATATGACTTTGCTTTTGCGCGAGCTTACGATGTTTTGCAGATGTGTTTGCCCAAAGTTTTAGAGCTGCGCGAGCTGATTGTACCGCGAGCGGCGTTGCGATTGTTTTCATTCTTCCCACTCGCCCCGATCGTTACATGTACTTTCATTGCATGCGTACATTTTTTTTCCAACAATCAAACCACCGTCCTTATTATTTTTTTTTTTTTTAATACGGATCATTATCGATTAGTCAATAGGTAATTTTAATTTGGTATACCTTATCGCTACTATTTGCAGAAATCAACTAAAAATAAAAAACTAGTTAAAGTTTTCCACGCAATATTCCCCGATATTTTTCAAGTCTATCAATTTATCAATGAAAATTTTCCAACGCGGCCAACTAATTGACATTTCCCCCCCTCCGAGAGTGCCGTTCGTTAAATTCCGCAGTACAACTTTATTGGGTTCGTGTGATTTTTTCATTAAATTCTCAGCGCGCTCAGTGAAAAAAAAAAAAAAAAAAACAAAAAAAAACAAAGCAAAACAAAAAAATGCTCGGCAACAAAAACCAAATACACACAGCACAAATTAGATTTTAATATTTCAATCCAGCCATAAAATTAAACGAGTTCAGACTGAAAGAGCAAAGCGATTTGTAATGTACCTTCCACGCCTTGTATGTATATATATATATTTACATTAAAAAAAAAAAAGCGCACCTCGGCTGATATAATTAATTTGGCGTAACGCAGGTAACAACTTAATGAAAGGCTCCGTTCGCTCGCGCGACGCCTCCGAGAGAGAGAGAGTGTATATTTTTTTTCGCCACCGCTTTGATTATATTTCAACTCTCGGCTCGTGCCCCCTTCTTTGTAAACTCATTTCTACCCCCCCCCCGCGTAATTTTTCTTCTTCTTTCCAGACCATCTCTTTCGCCACGACCGCTTTTTTCTCCATTTCGCGGTGGGGCTGTAATTTTTTTTTTTTCCACGCGGCTCCGTACAATTTTTGCGCTCTACCGCGTGACTTTTCGCAACCGAGGCCGGGGAGAATATTATTTTCTGCGGTGGCCGAAAATACACGCTTTTGGCTCTATATGCGCTTCGGCGAGAGGAATGTTGACACCCGCGCGTGATCGGCGCGTAGGAGTCAAGGTGTCCCTTTTGTATACATCGCTAAGATATTCGTCGCAATTTCTTCGCATCCCCCCCCCTCGCTCGTTTTCTCCGTCTCGCGTTCGAGATGAAATAAATAAATAAAAGAGAAAGCACGGTGGGTCGGGGCGTAGATAACATAATTACTTTCGACCCCCGAGCGTGTACATACTGCGGCGTTGGCGTGTCTTATTCGTCCGTGAATTTAATTAAACATTTTCATTGGCACGGCTATATCTCCGCTGTATATTTCCTCGCTCATATAATATATATACCCTACTTTCATTTTTCATTATTTCCAACGGTATTTCTAGATACTGATGACCCTCCCGAGCCAATTTACTCTTTTAATTAGCGTAATGAATCAAACTTGTGTATATACACGCTTGATACACGTGAGTTATTATTGTACCAATCAGCCTTAGCATGGATCGAGGGTGAAGGTCTCTAGAAAAATTTATCGCAACAGTGTGCTTATACGATGCGGTACTTGCGTCACCCTCTCCGATGCCATTCGGTTGTCGTTAGTGATGTCCCCGCGTACTCGATGCTCTGACGCGCCTTCAATGCGACGCACATACCATTTATGTATACGTGCCCGAAATGCCCAGCACGGCTACCGTGAAAAAAAAAAAAAAAAATTCATCCCTACGTACGGGCGTCGTCAGGGGCGGAAAAAGTACTCGAAGGGAGGGGGAGAGCCCTCGTTATCGTATACAGGCCTGGGTATAATATACAATGGATCGGAAATATCACCGGGGAAAATTGGATGATTCGCCAGGCTTAATAAGAAAACGTTATTATGTATTAAGAAAGAGGCTCGCGCGCGATCCAACCCCCCCCCCTCCTATGATTTATGCCCCCCGGGATCCCCTCGTTTTTTGCCCGATGCGAGCGTGTCTTTCTTTGTATCCCTCGTTCCTTCCCCTGTGTTTTTCCGTCCCCGAAATATTGACTCTTCTAATGGCGCTTATGGTATTTTCTTTTTTCCTCTTTGAGCTTAATTTTTCTCCCTGGACGTTTGATTGATACCTTTTGCAAAGGAGGACACGATCGATTTGTTTCCTACTTTTTTTTCTTTTCTGTTCTCGGCATCACAAATATTTGGGGCTATGAATATTAACTGAACCTTGATGTTTCGGGGGATCGATATAGGGAGCGTGTTTTATTTTTCGGAAAATCGTGCATATCCAACGAATATTTTTCAAGCTCCGTATAATCAATCTTTCGGCGAAATTGCGAAAATTCAATTTAACAGCGATCAAACAACGAATGGCCAGGGATAAAAAGGGAAGAGCGTTTTTTTTTTTTTTTTTTTCACTCGACCGTAGCAATTTTTCGATGTACGCGTGTGATCGTACGGCCGACATCCATCATCGATTCGTACGCGTACTTTTTTTCCGGAATTTTAACGCGCCATGTCCGAGTGTATTTTTGAGGGAAGGAAAAAAAGAATACTTTCTTTTCTCCCCACGATCGCGAGGGGTAAACCACATTTTGTTCGGCGGAAACTGGCCTTTCCTGGGGTGGCTGCATTTAGATCGAACCCTCAATTTTGCATTGGCTCGCAGTTGCGTTCTCCTCCCCTTTATTTATCCACCTTGGGCAGCACGCGATTGAATTAAAATTTTTTTTTTTTTTACTGAAAATTCCTATAAATTTTGCGTTTTTCGATTTTTATTATTAAAAACAATACACGCGTCGTGCGCGCCGACGAAAATTTATTATTGTTTACAATACATTCGCATGCACGCGTGCATACATAAATCTTTCCGTGTTTTGATAAATACACACGCACCCGTGGGATCTTGAAATAAATTGCATTACAGGAAAAGAACGCAAAAGCTTCGTTTTATTGACTATATTTAAATAAATCACATAAAAAGAAAAAAGTACGTCTCGGAGGGGCATAAAAAAAAAAAAAATACACCGCCGTTCCGCGCGAGCCTGATTACTCCCGGCGCTTTATGGGCCGCAATCGAAAACAAATCAGGAAAAAAATTTAATCCCAATCGGATATCGATGGTCGGCGCATTAAAACCATAAATATCATGGCCCTCCACCCTGCCCCGAGTATGTATATCCAGAGTCGTGGTCGTCGTGGCTGGTATAGGTATACCCGTGCACACAAAGGGATAAGGAGCGCACTGCGGGCAGAAAGGTAGAAGGGGAAAGTACTTACGGCTCTCGGAGGATGATCGCTGGCGCGAGCACAGAGACGCCACTCGCATATATATATAGGGTACACAGCGATGGAAACATCAACAGATCGATACGACGATCGGCGTATACCCTCTTTTTTTTCTTTCTTTTTTTTTCGTTAGCTTATGTACAGGGGCACATTTTTGTACAGCTTTCAATTCCTAATGGAAATAATCCGATTCGACGTTTGATTATAACAAATAAATTGACTTTCTCCGGCTGATTGATGCATTAGCCGATGTCGCGAGGATAATTAAATTTCCAAAGTGTATATACACAGAGGCGCTGACTGATGGCGGGTGGGGGGTAACTTTAATTTGCCTCGGAAAGCATTATTATAATCACGCGAGACGTAATAGTTTTCGCTCTCTCCGTAATGCTCTACTCCGTATTGATTAAATCGCTCTTACAAATTAAAATTAAAAGCCCACCCCCCACCGCCTCGCTGACATTTCCGTAAAAGCAAGTCACAATTTTAACCTTAGATCCATTATTCGAAATTGTACCTCCACCCTCCCCCCCTCCCCCCACCGCTCGTCGCTGAAATGCAAGTCACCGAATTACCCGAGAGCATTTACATTGGGATTACTCGCACGTACGCAATTGTGATTAATCTAGTTGTTAACTCTGAATGTTTCTGGGATACCCATATATATATACGTGCGGGACGGGAGCTGCAAGTGTAATTAAATGAGAGCCGCCGTCACGTATTATCTGATTACTCGACGCGTTACGTCATTGTAATCTACGAAATCGCGTCGGTAAATTGTAATATTTGATAGTGAAACAACTTAAAATTGTGACCCCGAGAAAAAAATAGCATCAGTATAGGTACGGGTGCCCACTAATTTCCTCCTTTTTTTTTTTTTTGAATCTGCTATCCCCTTCGAGGCCACCACCTACTCCTCTTAGAGCCAACGCAATCTCATTACCCGCGTCTCGATGCACTTTAGCCCGAGAGAGGGGAAGATAGCGCGTGCCGGAAAGAATTAACTTTCGACGTCACGGGATCAAACGTTATTAACTTTATATTGGCCGGGAGAGCTGAAAATAACGCGTCGGAGTCTACCTATCGTTTCAGGCCCCTAATGCATCCTTCATTTAGCGTCAGCTGTGCCTCTCCGCTCCCTCCAGTTTCGCTTTTCGCTCCGTTGCTGCTGCGGCAACTTCGATTTTCTGGCTTTTTTCTCTCTCTCCCCCCCCCCCTCCGCCTTCCTTTTCCACGGGCAATGCATCTCCCTCTCTCTCTCTTTGTGGCTTTTGTACATCGAGAGCCTCGGTTTAATGAGGTTTTTCTCCCGCGGCGAGATTGAACCCTCCCCGTAGCTGCTGCCGCGCGCCCATTAATAGAGAACGCATTATACGAATTGGCTATTACGTTTCTTCTTCCTTTTTTTTTTTTTTTTTTCCCTCGTATCGGGCACTCATTATACCGAGTCGTTTGTAATCGGAAAAACAATTTTGCGCTATGGATACACATCTTTGGAAATGAAAAACCTGAAAAGTTGTTTTTCCTTTCGAATGAATCGATAAGTATTTCATGCAGCCGTTGTATTTTTTTTGTTCCTTGGACGAATCTTCACAACGGCTAGCTTTTTTCCTCTCCCACGCTCCTACGGTCGATCGCCCTCATACTAGATTTTATTTACTTAAATCCTTGTGAATCTTGTAAACAGTCGCAATTAATAATAAAGTTAAAAAACGAGATAAACGAGAAAACGCGGTATAGAGTGACTTTGTGTGCATCTATACACTAGCCGAAGCTCGGGGTACTCTGTCGTATAACATTTTTAAGCCACGTATAGAGCTGTAGGCTATAAATATGTACATCTGCGTGGAGAAAGAGGTGTATCGATTTGGTGAACCTAATGGCCGCATTTACGAGCCCATAATACTCATACCACGGGAACATCGCGTTCAAGAAGTGCCACGCGCTACCAGAGATGATGTTTGTGCGTCGGTGGATTTGATGGGCGTACTTTAAATTTAAATTTTTCGTATATAATACCTACACGCATCGCGTGTCCTCGAGATTTGAATTTTTATCGAGCTCCTTCTGATGTTGAAATTAAAGGCCACCGAGGGTGATTTATCACCCGCTATATACATTGAAACAATTAAAAGGCCGTCCTTCAAAAAAATAAAACAAAAAAAAATGTCCCTTCCTCCCACACGAGCGCGAAGAGACCTGTGCAATATTTGACCAAGCCGTGCAATGAACGCGTAGTTGTCTGCCCCCGATGTAAATCGGCAAATCGACCCCGAGAGTAAACAATCGAGCGAAAAAAAAAAGAAGAGAAAGAGAGCCATTCTCCGGCAAACGATATTGAGGAATCGGCGCTACTGCCCATCGGCTGAGTGTATACAGCCCCTCCCCCCCCCCGGAATGAAAGGGCTTCGCATTAAAATAAAACAGCCCTCTTCGATCGTGAAACGAGCCTCGGAGCGTGCCTCCACCCCCGCTGTCATTTCCTATGCATTGGGCCGGTATATACACTTGCTCGTTTTCCACCGCACGTAAGAAATAGTTTTGCTCCGAGGAGGAAATTATTGTTTTCGGGAGAGCCCGACTCTTGAATTATTCTCGGGTTTTCTCGCAGTGCGCACGCTTACCTTTACGAGCGGATACGGTCGCACCCACACCTATCCCTGGGACGATTCGTTCCGGACCTACCCCGCGAATCATCCGAGCAAACACGTTTTATTTCAAGAAAAAATAAATAAAAAGCGAGAGTCGCGTCGGAGTATAATATGTAATATATATTATATAGGGATGAGGGAAAACGATTTCTCAAGATCGGAGCACACCACCGCAGCGTATATGCACACATACTCTTCCTCGAGATTCAAAAGGAAATCAATGCTTATTTGTTTTCGCGGTTCGCTGGCTCGTCCCGGTCCCCCTGTGGGTATAAAAAAAAAAAGGCGCCGCGTGAAATGGATCCCTCTCTCCAATAAAATTCGACTCTGCGCGTCTTTTGTCTTATCCTATATATATACACGTACACACGCACAGTTTCTCCTTGTCGTACGCGCCCCTTCGCCGATGTGGCACACCCCTCCGTCACTTCGAAATGGCATCACGATATTGGCAGTCGGCGGCTGCTCCTTTCCCTTTTCTCCGGCAGCGTCTCCGCACCGATGTGTGATCTATACGCGTGTACGCAGGGATAATACGATTCGGGGGAAAAAACGAGATCTGCTACTTCAACCTCCTCCCCTTTTTTTTTTTTTTTTCATCATTCGAGCCCGAAAAATCTTTGTTTTTCGCATTTTCGTATAAACATCGGGCCGAACACGCGCGCTTCGGGAGCAATCAAGCGCCGGCTCTTTTTTATTAAAAAATTTAAATGAAAAATTCAACTTTTTCATGACACGTCCGATGTGGGAGAAAGATACGGCGCGGTGGAGCAGAAGCAGCACGTAAAACCACTTTAATAACAACGGAGTATCGACGCTCGCGCGTGTACGCAAAAAAGATATCCGGCCGGCCGGCGCGATAAATTGAAAAACAGCCCCCTCCCCACCCCCCTATTTTTTTTCCTCCTCTGGCTTTAATACCGAGCGGCGTCCACCACTCCCTTGCACGCATTCAAGGGGGGTATAGGGGGGGGGCGAAAGCGATTTTAAACAAAGTTAATTGAAAAACACATTGCGTGGAGAGGAGCGTCGTCCACAGGCTGGAAAATTAATAAGGGGAACGCGTTGCTGCTGAGGGAGCCTATACACGCGTGTGCGCCCCTTCTCTCTCTCTCTCTCTAGTAGAGTAGCACTAGACTTCTCTTGGTACGTACACTTATATTTCCACACTTGGATTACTGTGCGTCTCTCTTTTATGGCTTATCGTCGGAAATGGAGCTTAAGATGACTCGTTGCTTGAATGCTGCCCTTCGCCTCATTGATGATATTCGAAAATTTGAGCATATAACACCAGCTTATAAAAATTATGGTATTATGTCATATTCTAACAGAAGAAGATATGTTATATATGCAATCAACCTCAGAATATCCAATAACCCGCAGAGTTACTAGTGACGCGGGTTAATTTAGATGCTTATAAACATTCGCTTACCATTGGAGCTGCCATTGAATGGAATGCACTGCCTGATCCATCTAAACTCCAGCATTATTCAAAAGCAGATTATTTAAATATATTATTAGTGAAGATTTTAGACTTAAGTAATGAAATTATAGATTATTTTATATGTTGTTACGTGTGCAATTAGTTAGCCTATATTTAAAATTTTTCAAGAATACTGCAATCATCAACAGATTTTATTACATTTGATTTTTACTATTTAATTTATTTTAAATTATTTTAACTATCAATTAACGTTTTATTTTAAATAACACTATTGTAATTAATTTATCTGTGATATATCCTATACTATTGTGACCTGCGTGTCACTAACATTGTAAAAACTGCTTTTAGCGTCTTGTAAAGACTTGAGCCTAGGCTAATACGGACCGTAGGTCCTTATCTTAAATAAATACACTCTACTCTACTCTACTCTCTCTGTATGTTCAAAGGCACGTCAATCCCATCGAGCGACCAAGGAGCCAAGGCTGTCCGAGGATGAGAAAGAAATCATACACAAGTACCCATCTTTGGCCGAGGGCTGGTGGCAGCGACGATTTTTACTTTGTTTCGGAATTAAAAGTGTGTGGCCTGAATTTTGGTAACCACCGATTACTATTTCACGTGGCTTTTGGGTGTAGTTGATGTGACTGTTGCAAACTCGAAATGAAAACTGTGTGGCAAGTGAAAAGAAATTCATCAAAACAAAAAAACAAAAAAAATACCAATGCATGTGTATACACGTATACTGGGAGACGGAAGGAAAACAATTACAATGAGGAAGGAGAAGGAGGGTGGCGGTGGGGCTAACCGAGGGATGATTTATAACTCGGGCGTCTCGACGGCGCAGCCAATCTTGAAAAATAATTTCGGCCCCCGCTCTGCACAGCGAAAACGCGACACTGTGTCTCTTCTTTCTCTCTCTCTTTTCCCGCCGCCGAGCTGTCAGCCGATACCTCCACAGCAATTTCGGTCGACTACCTCCTGATGGATCGATCCCTGGCCAACTAACTTTACAGCTAATACCTATATATATGCGCTCGTTGTTGTCACCGAGCACCCACCTTCTGCACTCGTATGTAGGTATAAATATATATATTTTTTTTTTCACTCTCAAAGTTTATTGTAAAGTATAAGTATACGTGAAATCGAATATTTAAGCACCTTTACTCTTATTTTTTTTCTAATTTCCAAAACCCACCATCTCGAGAAAAAATACGCATTGTGAATGTACGTACACGGACGAAATTGGTGGGATGTACTTTACACCATGCACCAACGTAATATCGATTTGCATTAGTGATATTGAAAGCGGAATCCTTCGTCCCCGGGGGATATGGTCTCTCTGGTCTATATAACACACACACACACATATATATATATATATACGGTGTACAGCCGGAAAGTGGAGTCCACGGGGCACTTTCTTCATTTCGGACTGCAAGCGTTTGACAGGCACTATTTCTTTTCCGCCCGTCCTTCCGTAACAGTCCGAGAGCTATACGTGGAGTTGGGTTGGGCGACGAAGAGGGGTTGGGCGGTAGCCACGTGTATGTATGTATACATCCGCAGTCTCTCTCTCTCCGTTTTTCTCCTCTCGGGAAATTGAATAAGAAGGGTAGAGGCCAGTGGAGCAGGACGGGCCGAACGTGACGAGATATATCCGGGAGGAACAATTTGGCAAAGGGGGGGGGAGGAGGAGGAGGATCTCGCGTGACAAGGTAATATTGATACCCGCCAGGGGTATCTTGCTCCGAAGCCCCGAATACTCGTTAACTATTGGCAGTGCCGTGCATGCATGCACCTTTGGTCTCGACTTTTTTTTTCTTCCGTGTGCTCGCAAATGGCATAATATATACCCATCCTCCTACTTACGCGATGGGTAGACTATGTTGTAACTCATTACCTTTTTCGATGCCCAATACACACAGGTATATATACCGCTCCAACAAAACACTAGTTTCAATAATTGGCAATTTCACGAGTTTTGTCCGTAATATTTTACGTAGCTGCAAAATTATCAATGATCGCTCGAAAAGTCCTATCAGGCTCCTTTATGGCGCAGGAAAAAAAAATTGACAAATATAATTGTAACAATACTCGCTCATCCAGAAACACATGTATCCCGTGCATACAGGTTTTTGAGCATTATAATACATCGTTCGGTCTTTGCCGGTAATGGAAAAGCGCCGAAAACCGCGGCGGAGACATTTCGGGCTTTGTCGGGCGTATCATCGGTGTACATCAGCATCGGGAGTACACACACAGTTCCATTTTCTATTATCCTATCCTACCCTCCCTGCACATGCGCCCGCGATCCCGAGAGCCTCCAAAGTCCCGCGCAATTTACGGGCCATCCAATGTATATACAGTATAGAGGGTGTAGGCGCCTTATTTCGCACACGTGGTGTAAACATCGCCCCGATGCGACAGCTTGTACGGCCCACACCCCCCGGTTTTTCCCTCTCCTGCTTGCCGGTGGGTGTATATATTTATACTTATATTAGGAGGTTTTTCGATGGGCCATCCAGGACCGTACGTCCAAACGGGCAAAGCGCTACCACTCGATCCAATGCACTGGTATACTTGTATGGATGTGCTTGCATTACATGCAATTAAATTGTTTCGTTAACGCCACGAGATGACGATGCGCTGAGTATACGTTGCAACGAATGGTTCTCTATGAACGATTTTCGGAAGAAATGGCCAATGTGAAACGATTCCCGGGGGGTGTTGTTTTCTCTCCAAGCAAAGCTGTATAGGTACAAGTAAAACTGCGGACTCTGTATATTATACGGCCCTGCCTCGGCACGGCGTATTACACGCCGACACGTGCACAGCGTTGCGGTGTACACACACGAGTACAAAAGAGTACGGGAAACGGAAAGAGGGGGTGGGAACGGGATCAGCCGGCTGACAGGTTCCTAATGGAACCCGTAAATACCGGCGTCCGAAGTGGGCGGGTTATGTTTTCCAAATGAGATAGCCTCCACCCTCTGCCGAAAATTGAGTCGGAGAATCGGGAGATCGGCTCGAGATATTATCGCCACCCTCCCCCCTGCGCCTACGTCATTCAAGGAGCCACGTATGGGTTTTTTATATATATATATATATATATATATATATATATATATATATATATATATACGTGTACACTTGTACGCATAAATTGGCGCAAAGGGTGAAAAAAAGGGACGAGGGAGTCTTTTCCAACGCGGCGTGAGGCACCGATACCTACACACACCATCCGGTAATTGAGCGATTAAAGATGTATTAGGGATAATTCATCGCATCGCCCGGTCCGGGAGAGCAAAGACGTATTGGTATTTCCATATGTCTCGCCCTGATTGAAGTTATGCGTAGATAACAATTCACGTGCAAAAATTACGTGAGCCTAATGAGGAGCTAAGGGGTGAAAACTCGCAGATACCGTGTTAATGCCGCGTAAGTATAAGGTTTACTCCATGGACGCCATGGCCGAACAAAAATGTAGCTATACGTAAGACGTACACGATCGAAGAAGCCGCACCGGGAGGGATGTTTATTTTCAATTTCAATGGTTTTTCCCGTATAAATTGCGTTAGACTTGCAAAAGTGCGGATGCGAAAATGAGGAGGGAATGAACGAGAGCCAGACATCAGACACGCGAGTATACACAAAGGGCAAACTCGGTCCGGGCGTTCGTTTGTCAGGGGAACGGAGCCCGGCTCTAATGAAAGTCGGCCGCCTCGGCCCTTAATTAACATCGGAGGCGCTGCCCCGGACGGAGAGCGCGAAGGGGAAACTGTTTCGAAATATATAATACCTACGCGACGGTGTCGGTGTGTATAACCTATGTGCAGCGCCGTGCGCGCAATTAGCGCAGAATTACGATGTCACTTTCGCGCCGGGGTTTCCGTTTCGCGAACGCCGCGTCATATATGTATATACGTGTAGGGTGACTCGTGGCGTTTCGGATGCGCGAGTCTGACCGCTGATGATGCTTTTGTCTCGCTGCGTGTAGCCGTGTACATTTTACGAGGGAGTGGCTCGTTGTTCTCTTTTTTTTTTTTTTTTTTTTTTTACAGCGCGAGCTAATTAAGATGTTTGATTGAGTTTTGTTGGATCGCGTTTGGTATGGCCAACGGTGCGGAAGAGAGGAAATGACGACTTAATCCTTCCCGGGTGTTTTATTTTCTTGCCTCGGCTATAATTTACCGCCGACGTGTTTCATGGCTCTCTCTTCCGCGCTCTTTGTACCATCGTCTCTATTGTTTGATGCTGTGTCCAAATTGAAGTGGAAATGTTTTATTCGATACGCAGCTGATGCTTCGGTACGATATTTTTTACTCGAAAAGAGGAGGTTGCAAATCGAGTATGAAAAAAAAAGAGGCGCGATGCAGCATCGAGTAAGAGCGAGTAAGCGAGTAAGAGAGAGAGAGGGCATGATATGTACGGATGTAATTCTTCGCTCCCTTTCTCACGCGGCGGTGAAGCTGCAGGGCGCTAATGCCGCGATAATTGGCCAGTTGTTTCCTCGCCCAGATTTACGAGGAGGCAATTATTGCGAAAAAGCCGATGTTCGCAGCTGCTGCCGTACGTCCCCCGAAGGGCCCACTTGGACAGGTGTTATGGTTGTTGTTCCTCGGACACTCCTCGATATCTCTTTTTTTTTTTTTTTCTTTCAGAGGTAATTCTTATTATTTTCACAAGGACAAAAATTGCGTAACCATAGCACCCATAAAAATTTCAATTTCTGATGCAAGTATGTTTAACACTGTAGGTGTTGGAGTAACAACTTGCCAGATTTATTTTAGTCCTTTTTATTCAGTTTTACTAAAAATTATATCGAGTATGTATAGGTATTTTTTTCCACTGTGAGGGTTTTTTTTTTTTTTTTTTTTTTTGATGCGAAAGTTTCCTGAAGTTTCGTCGCTTTTTTTCACAAACCCGTATCTTTGTAAAATGAACAACTTTTAACTTAATCACACGAGAAAAAATATTATCTCTGTAGTCAATTACGTTCGCGTCAAGTGGAGTAGAAATATCGTTATCGTGAGAGGAAAGAAAAAAAAAAAAAAAACATCAATCCTCTCGAAAAGTCGACCTTGTAAAGCACATATATACACTGTTACGTGGTTAATTAAATTTTTTCCTCAGATAATGATATCGTGTGCCATACGTATTGTATGAGAAAAAATGTAGAAAATTCGAGCTTTGATATTATTTTAATTAACCGTGTGTGTGGCGTGATTATAAAAACCCGAGTCGAGTATCGATAAGCCGATTTCATTTAATGCAACAACAACAATCACACGTAATTAGTAGCTATCGCTCCGAGAGATAAGTGTTTGTATATACATTAAAGAGAAAATTTTTGCTGCTTTACGACCGAATATCGCAACTCCCTTACGTAAAAAGTTACTATGCTTTAATTAAGAAATTGATTGTCGCTCTTTCCTTTCCTTTCGTTCTTAATTTACTCACCGATAAGCTCCAGAGCTTTAATCACTCTGACGCGACTCTCTATATACACGCACGCGGACTTCCCTCGATTCTCGAACACTCGTCAGCGCTGCCTCACTCTCTCCCTCTCGCTACATCATTTTTCCACTATTGCAAATCATTGAGAATAAATCGGTAATAATTAACACTGATAGCAAGAAAAACTCGCGCGAGTCTTACCATCTCGTTGGCTACTGTTGCAATCCGAGAAGCAACAGATTGTTCTTTTCCTCCCGGTGTGAAGGATGATGCTGTGCAAGCGGTCCACTCGCAATAAAGTATATCAGTTACGAAAATACAATCTCCATCCCGGTATACAGTGGCACCGGCTTGGGGTTTGGTTAAACGTGTTCGTCTAAAAGCGCGGACAAAAATTCCCATCGGAGCCGAGAAAGCGGGTCCGATGAAATTTAATTTAACGCTCCAAGGCGCGCCGCGGCACCGAATTTCCATCAAACAAATGATCAGCGTTAGGAAATGCGTGTAAGGCCGGTCGACGTTTTCTCCGACCCGGCCTTTTTTTCCTCTCTATTACACGCTTTACCACGAGATTCAACACAGCGAGGCGCGTAGTGGTATTTTTCAAACAAACGGTCACGAGAACGGTAAATCGTCACCTTTTTTTTGTCCCCCCGATTCATTCACGCTGTATATATTTACCAGCTTGAAATTGAAAGTTGCATAAGCTCGGAAGTGAAATCGTCGATGAAAAAGCTCGTGTTCTCGAGCCGAGGAGAAACAAAACAAAAAAGAAACCTCGGTCGCAAAAAGTTAATTAGAAAAAAAAAAAAAAAAAAAAAAACATGATTGCGGCGTTGGGTGTCGAGTAGGCGAAATTTGCATATAGATTCGATGTCCGCGATGGTTCTCGAGCGGTCACTCGTGAAAAAGTTAATTATCGGCCCGCTGAAACGAGCCTCAAGGTGTACATGGATGATAATCTCACTTTTGTTTGCTCCCGATCGATTTTTTCCTCGATCGCCGCATGCGATTACAATTAGCCGTGTCTTACCTGAAACAGAAAAAAAAGAAGAAAATTGTTTATAATTATCACCATACGAGACAGGGATGAGATTACACGTAGAATATTATACAGTCACAACATAGAGTTGAATAAAATTAATTTCTCTCTGCCGAGTCCCCGAGCGATAAGCTCAGCCGTGGTAATATAATGGGCACAATAGTCACGGACTCCGAAGCACCGACTGAAAGGTCAAAGCTGTACGTATATACATCCGATTATAAATGCCGCGCATTCATACGTATAAGTACGTAATTCGACTCGGCTGTTTAGCGACGATAATATACATGTGCGCGCCATTGTGAGAGAAGGGACAATTTGCACAATAAAGGCTCTTTTTCGTTTATTATTTTTTAAACGCCCGCAAATTGAAATTACTCCGCGTGCAAAAAGCAGCTCGGGGCGAAGAGATTTACGCCGTTAATACGTAGCAGGAACTGCGGTAAGGGAAAAATAACGCGATAATCGAATTTTAAATCGGCACCGGATCGTGCCCGTGCCACCAAAGCGATCGCGTCCCCTTCAACATTTTCAATCGCCGGCAACAATGAATGACGCCTGCGTGTGTACAATATGCAGTTCGGAGCCCCGCCCCTCCCATGCATTACATACACTGTGAGCCGAGCCCTATTTGGTATAATTTCGGGATCCGATTGGTTTGGGAATCAAACTCGCGATATCGATAGGTTGAGTCGCGGGTATCGAAAACACAAACGGAGTAATTGCCCTGCCAGAAAGGCTATTGTCGTTTGGTTTTCGTTGCGATGAAAAAATTGAATCAACCCCCTCAACTGAACAAATCTTTATTTTTTTATTCTTTTTTTTTTTGTGAAAAATCAAAAAAAAAAAACCTTTTGTTTCGTGAATTGTATAAATGAGCCCGAGCCCCGTAGGAAGACACAACAATCGCGCCACATCGCGATTAAACCGGAGCCGCGTAATACTTAACGAAATTAGTCCGAGAGAGACGCCCGCATGTAATACCATCTCTCGAGCCGTGCACTTCCCAAAATAATAATTACACCACGCGGTACACAAGATAGCATTATAGTATAGTGGCAGAGGGTGCGTGCGCCAAGGCTCTTCCGCACGGCTACTGTAGTGTACAGTATAAGGGGCGGATTAAAGTGGAGTGAAGGCATTGCGTCCGTGGCCTTTAATTATCATAAATCTCATCGGGAGCTGCCGATTAATGGGAAAAAACAGAGGGAGGGAGGGAAGCGCCAAGGCTGCGTAGCGGTTTCGTGCACTTGGCAAAATTTTCTCCCCAAAGACGGGCGCGGCAAGAGGAGGAGGGAAATTAATTGCGCGCCGGCCGAGCGTACACACGATGAGCTATGTGGCACTGCATAGGCAACTCGCTAATTGAGTTCCATCTCAGCCGAATTTTCTTCTTTGGTCCATCCTTGTAAAAAAACATATTTCCCATCGTTTATCGAGAACATCATACAGCTAAAGGTGTAGCCGTACTTCGGAGGCTAATCCAGCGCTAACTCACTATCGAAATAACGTTTCAATATTTGCGAAATTCCCTATCGCGTGTACGTGCAGGTGCGCGAGCGTCAAGTCGAGCCTCCTGCATTCCCGGGCTTATTTACCTAGGGCTCTGAATTTAATGAGCGCCCCCCCCCCCCATACCTTCCTCCTCCGCCAAATGCTCCGTAATTACATTCGCACTGTATAGTACCTACCGTTTGCTGCTGTACTGCCGCGCTTGAAAATGAGAACCGAAAATTTATACCTAATCTCCCGAAGAGCCGCTCGGGTGGTTTAGATGCGCGCGCTCAATGGGTGTGTACTTGAGATTTGAGAATCCAATACGTCGCGCCTGGAAATTTTATAAAAAAAAAAAAAGAAGGAAACAAAAAAACGTGCTTTTGATTCGAAAATACACCGGAGACTCTGCTGGTATAGGTATACGTAATACTCTCGCAAGTCGAGCGTTTTCCTTTGGCGGTGGCTTTCCCTCGCTCTTGGCTTCGAGTCCGATAATTAGAATGGCTCGGGGAGAGAGACGCGCTAGAGCAAGGCAACAACCTCCAACCCCCGCCCAACTTGCACACTCTGTTTTAATTGAGTCGCCTCGTCGTCGCTTCACGTGAAATTGGTGGCGTCGACGCTGCTGCTGCTCGGGGCTTTGAAGTACCGACACTTTGCCTCTCTTTTGTATAATACGTGCATTGTTGCGGTCGCCCCGCTTCCACCTTATACGCGAGTGTGTGTCGCGAAATGAGCTGCTGGTATATAATATAATGCTATACAGTAGCCGACGTATATACTCGTGTACTGGCTGGAGCGACGGCGCTTATCGAGGTGAGCCGAGGCAAACTTGCGAGATTTGGCTAATGAAAGTCACGGCTTGAATTGAACGGTTCACCCGACCCTTTCAACTGTACAAGGTTGTATTGAAATTTAAAAAAAAATAAAACTATTTAATCCCTTCCATTGATTGCGTGATGAAGAACAAAGAAAAATCATCCCCGGAAATTACGGCCATCTTTAACACCCGGCGCCTGGTGTGTATGTATAAAGAATAATTGACGCGCGCGCTGCTGTTACGCCGACAAATATTTTTTTTAATTAACCGGGACAGCCGACGTTGCGCGAGCCATCACCGGCTATACGACACTTTTTATTTCCTAAAACAAAAAAAAAAAAAACGATGGGGCTCGTCCGTTTTACAGAGTATGAATTTTCTCATTTTAGCGCGCGGTGAAACAGACCAGGGAAAATTTGCATTTAATTGAATATGAAAAAAAAAAAAAAAAAAAAGACTTACGCGCGAGTTTTGATTGTGCGGCTTCGTGTATACAGGGCTGTTATTATTATCATTTTTTTTTCGGTCGTTTATCACTGGAATGAGCAACCGCGTGGTACTATCGAGAAAATTAAGTTAATGTCGCGCTCAACTGAACGAGTGTTTTTTTCGGTCGTCAAAGTTGACTTTCGCGTTTATTGCGTACCTCCGTGTTTGCACGGGGCGTAATTGAAGATGATACGTATACATACCCGTTTACCCGATGCGTTGGCGAGCGCTTAACGCGGATTAAAAATTTTTCGTCACTCCTCTCTTCCTCGTCCTCAAAATTCAATATATGCACGTGTGGCCACACTGGGCACCAAGTGCCAATGGGGACCCTTGGAATAAAATTTACGTGTCTTCCATTGGGGGGGAGCTCAAATCGCTCAAGAACTTGATTTTCCACGAGCCCTCCCCATCATCATCATCCCTGATATCCTCAGGAATCCTCGGGGCTTAAAATTATACACTGCTCGGTAAAAAGTGCAGATATCTATATACACGGACCGAGGGGCAAAAGGGGAAGAATAGGGGGAGACAAAGGTCTGCGCGCAATTAGAAAACACGCGAATAAGGTGACGAGGCAATATCCGGCTTATTATAGTGCACGGTAACATTACGCGGTTGTAATGGCACACGTCCGAGGGAGCGGAACTGAGAATATATAACTGCATGAGAAAAGAGGAGGCTGCGAGCGTGTGAGTTGGCGGGTAGATATATATATATAATGGTGTACACACACAGAAAGAGAGGAAGGCTGTAGCGCGCGTCGGTAATTGCAAAATTAGCAAAAACAATTTATCGTTTAATCTCGCCTCTCCCGCCGCGGGCGCGCGCTTGCCTTCTCTTTTCCTTTTTCCCCGTGCACGCCTATATACATATATACATACTCGCCTCCCATTCTCTCTCTCTTTCGCTCCTCCCGAGTCTTGGAGACGCGGCACATGTACACACACACACAGAGCGCCTACGCTATACAGGCTCGCGGATAGAATGCCGGGGCGCAATAAAAATCCTTATAATTACTTTTTACTTCCGTTCGGGGAAGGGCTGCCGCGGGGGGAATTTTAATTAAACCTAAGAATTTTCCTTTAACGAGAAATGACCCGGCGGCGCTCGAGTTAGCGCCCGAGGAAAGCTCCGCGGGATGTGTATATATACATCGGGAAGGTGATGGCGCGAGTGGAATCGATCCGACGACTACGTTTCTCCATCGATCGATCCATCAACCCCCAAGTATTATATATAGGCGTGTAAAACTATAAAAGTTTCTTTTATTGGTGATGGAAAAAAGTGGAGAGTACAGTTTACCGGTATTAAAAAGGGTGCCATAATCGGGGCGTGATTTTTCACGCTCGAGCGAAACGAAATGAGAAAATCTTCACCTCTGCGTGAATATATATATGTATATTTATACACGTACTCGGCGTACCCATACGTATATACATGCACCTGGAAGGAGCGAGTTGCAACAGAGTCTCTTCTCTTTCTCTCTCCCTCGCGGTAATTTACTTCCAATTTCGTAACGAGCGGTACAAGCTCACGCGCTCGCAACACACAACCACCGCATCTCTTTTTCTCGGCCGCTTGCGCTCCAAGAGAGGAAAAGGGAGAGAGCGATTTACGAGGTGCCGGCAGCGACGAGGAGAGAACCACATCGTCACGGCAATAGGGCGCTAATTTACGCCGGGCGATTTATCAATTTGCACAACTGCCGTGCACGGCGACCGGCCCAGCGAATCGAGTGCAATCAACAGAGCCCGCAACGGAGCCTTGATTATCCTCGACAACAACTCGCGGATAAATATGTGTGTGTGTGCGTTTTGAAAAACCGCAGATTTCGCGCCTCGCGAGTATGCAGTATGTGTGTGTGCGGCATTAGGTCTAACGGCCGTGTACCCGGACACACACGGGGGCCTGGCTCGCTCATTCACCGCTGATAAACTCGTTCGCTAACTAAGTATCACGTGCCTCCGACCTGTTTGTCCCCTTTTTGTTTTCCATAGGTACATGGACTTTGTTATTTCAGTGGCGATTAGTCGGCTATGATTTTAACATTTTATGTACCGGGAAGCAAATGTCACGGCTGTCGACAAATTTTAATTTCCCGTTCATTATTATACTCTCGTGAAAGTCAAGCAAAGGGTTTGTTGCTCGTATAAAGTTTCGCGCGTCACTTTTCATCACCATCGCCGTTTTCGCGCGCGACGCTCAAAAAGGCTGTATTACAAACTTTGCGCCCTTTTCTGCATAATATTATAGATACATGCCACGAGAAGCGGTACTATTGTGTATGGGCCTTTTTAATTAAATTTCCATGTAGACGCGTGTACGCAAATGTTCCAGTATATGGGAACTCGACTCGGGCGTATCGCCTCGCGATGTTGTATAAAATCCTCTCGACGCGCGAGTGAAAAGCTAATTATTCGAAAAAATTTTCATCCCCGAGACGCGCGTTCCTGAGTGGTAGCCCCTCTCGCCTCGAGAGTACGTTATTATTATTATTGCGTGTGGGTCTTTTGGAGGAACGACTCATCCAACGTTTTATTCAACACGTCGTGCAATAAAATACAACAGCTGTTGTAACAAGAAAAAAAAAAAAGAAAAAAAAAAACTAGAGGGAGAGCAGGTAAGGTATTCCTAATTAGCCGTAATGAGATGCACGCGCGAGTGTAATTCACGCGTCGACTTTCCCTATCCACCTACATGTACGAGTATAGCAAACAAACAAACAAACGCGCACACACTCATCAGAGCAGAGAAATAGAGGAGCGGATTAAAAAGGCGTGATTAATATCTCGGGCCATTATCCCGCCGGCTCTCAAAGGCTGTACACACACAGCACATAGGGATACGTGCTTTATGTATACGTATATACCAGAGAGGAGGGATCCAATTAGAAATAGAATCATTAAAAAAATAGAGAGAGAGGAAGGAAAAAACAACAGCAGCAGCAGCAACAAAAGCCCCTTTGCCGTACACACACACACACTACTCTGATGCCTTTTGATGTATCTCGCGTCGTTTCGTTTTTCACCGGCGCTATAATTGCGAGCGGCAAACACCATCTCCTCTCGCGCACGTGTGCACGTTTATGTCTCTCCCACACTACGCGGGGGCACAGCAGCAGGTCGCTCGCGTTATGTATTTTGATTATTGCGCCGATCAAAGGGGGTCGTATATACCATCTCTTTGTCCGCGCAAGCATCGGATACGTGAATGGCGATTTTGACGTTTTATAATGAGCGAATTGCCTTTTTTTTTTTTTTTTTTTTTTTCCTCATTCGGCCGAGCTAGCGTTTCGCGGGAGTGCGATTAATCGTCGGATTGTTTGCACCGGCTCGTTATGTGGGTGCCTCGCTCGCGCCGCGCATGATCTTTTGTTTATGGTTACGAATGCGAAGTAATTAATCTCTCGGGGGGTTTTATTTTCGGGGCTCGCGGCCTTTATTTCCTCTTTTTCGATTTCACACGTGCACAAACGCGTCTCGTTGCGATTGGTTATTTTTTTTTTTTTTTTTTTTTTTTTTACTTTATCCCATAGTCACGTTGTGAGTGATTAAACTCGTCGCTTTGGTGAGGATGACTGGACTGTATATTAAACACATTATACAGTCGACAAAGTTATTTATTTGCTCTCGAATAAGGGTAATAGTAAAGTTATAGTATGGATGAATGAACGCGAGCAATCAAATCAACAATGACGATTTAGAAAACGGTTTTATTTTCCATCGAATTTCGGGGAAAAGTGAGTAGAAACAATGAAAAATTCAAGGGCCAGTCCACATGGAAAATTCACGCGCAAAGTTTTTTAATTACTCCCGAGTCCATCGGGAAGTGCGGGGTACAATTTCAATCAACTCGGACGACACCAATTACTTTTAATCCGGTGGAATTATTTATGTGGCCCATTAGATACATTAACCTCCCCCGGGTTGGCCGACGGACGGAAAAATAAATACAATTTTACTGCGATATTAAACACGCGCCGTAAGTGTACACGCGTACGTATGTATACTTTGGGACCGAATGAAAATGGCGCCGTAAAGTTTATTGCCCGCCAAGAGGTGTCCTGACACGTGATCTCAGATGTGCCCGAAGCGATAAACACCCACGCTCGGGACATCCTCTCTTGTATAGCAAACGTGAAATTGCATATACATGTAGGCATACCTGCATCCGAAAAGTGCACAGTTAACGAAAAATTAAACCACAACATATTTGCGCCTCTATTATTTAGAGCGAAAAATCGTCTAATTTTAAAAAGGTACGTAGTGTCCGGTTGCCCAAAAACAACTCGCCCCTCTCTGCCGATTTCGTACATTAATCAAAATAATCCTCTTACAGTCGATACATAGCATTAGAAAAATAAATATCTTTTTCCACACAACATTTCGACGGATGTACGTAAAAAACATACATTGAAAACATACATTTGACCACATAAATTCATTGGACGCGAGAGAGATATTATTCACCGAGAGTCACGAGCAGGGAGTCCAATAAGTCACAGATTTTCCGAGGTATCGCGAGCAAGATCGAACGCTGGAGGGGAAGGAAAAAAAAAAAAAAACTCCCGAGTCAGACGTACAGGAGAGGAGAGAGCGAAGAAAGGAAGCGGAGGTGGATATATCGGTAAGGAGGGGAGGGGAAGGTCGAGTCCTTGCCCGATCGAATTAGAGAGGGGGTCATATTTAACCGAAATAATATTTACCGACTAATAAAACTTCCGAAAAAACTTTGGTCCGTAATCAAATTTACAGAAAACATACTAAGCCGAAAGAGAGTTTTACCGAAATTTTTTATGCCGAATTACCTACAAAAATATTCGGCAAAAAATCATTCGGTAAAATGCATTCGGCAAATTTTATTTTCGGCAATTATTGATTTCGCAAAATATGTATTTGAGATAATTACGTAATTTCGTATACACACGCTGACAGAAAATAAAATAAATTATGCTGCAAGACTGTAGAAATCGCATTATAAACGTATGCTGGCATAACCGTACACATTTCTCTTACACTAATGGAATACTTAGCAATGTGAAGGCAACTATGGTATAATAGTACATTACTCACTATGGAAACGATGCCATTGTTGCCATTGTTGTGTAGTACTGCAGGATTATAAAACATGCCTTAAACCATTAGAACGAGATCAGCTAAACACTAAAATATCGTTCTTTAAACAAAAAACGTTATGTCTTACAGAAGATAGCAAAACGTTTGTTGAACTACACAAAATGTAAAAATATGTGAAAATAATAGTGTATAATGTATGGGAGCATTAAAAATTGACAATATCATTACGTGCACGTGGTTATAACTATACAGCTGTGAGATGGATGACACACGATAAACAAGTATCGAATTTTATGTATCGAGTGCTCAAAAGGTATTTATACTATAGAATAGATAATTTTCATGAAGTATTGAAGTATCAGGTATTGAACACTTTTCCTCTTCGAGTGAAACATTTTTTGTAAATAATGTAAGTAAAACTATTTCAACTATACAGATAACAGAAGCGTTCTCACGATAGTATGATACTACTGCAGTACAGATTCAATCGCCCAGTTTTATGTTAAATTGTTTTCCAGCACATTTATATGTTATTTGTCACTGATCATAACCATTACTCACTAGTGAAAATATTTCAAGTGTTCAATGGCAAGTGTATTGCATAGAATCTGTTATTTTTAACTGCTGAACTGCAGGTGAAAACTTTAGCAAATATTGTACGATATTTACTTATACATGCTATCTCATAATTTTACTCTTCACTAGGGTTAGGCCGCGATCATGATTGCCCTTTGATTTCACCACAGCTACGATCCACCAACTTAGATGAAAAAAATTTATATAGATACACTTCCATTACAGTACCGCTGCAGTCTTGTGGATCACCGAAGTTAAGCAGCTTTAGCCATGGCAAGTATTTAAATACATGAAAAAAAATTCGCACTAGTAGAAACGCTACCTATCAGGCAGCTGATCTTTCTGGACCATGGTAGGGGTTTTTTTCGTACCAGCAGATGTTTTCGGCTATCAAGCTATACTAATTATATCAAATATACTGCATGCACATACTGGTTTGGCAGTGCCGAATGTGCACAGTAATTACACCTCAAAATGACTTAAAGTACTATGAAATACAATAGAATGAATTGTTTGATTACCGCTGTGACTGTCAAATACTATGAAACATGTAAACACGTTAATACACGTGAAATCAAAGCTAGGGATAGCTGCATACTTTTTTCAATTATCAAGCTGTACATATCGATCTGCGGTACTGCTTTTTAAGAACGTCTGGGAAAACCCCTACCACGTATCTGAATTATTGCTGCTAGAACCAAGAATGTCTATTCTTATGGCTACTTACTCTAAGTTTTAATAATTACCTACAAGTAGCATGTTATATAGTGCTGCAATCATTTTTGACTACTTGCAACTATTTCTACCGGTGCAAACTTTTTTCCATGTTGGGGACCATTCAAGTCATGACGTTCACCTTCTTTCTTAATTTTGCGTGTTGAGTAACATCCTCCTTACATTTTCGTCAATGAAAGCAGGGTATGCGTAGGAGTACGACGAGTTGGCCAGAAAGGAGGAACTCTAGCCAAATATGTCACCTACTATGCGTACGATTTTCTCCTGCTAACTTCTTATCACAAAAAAAAAATTTATTCAAGTATAGACAGCAGTATTGCAGCTTTCTTTATCTTTTTACTAGCTACCAAATTAGTCATCAAAAAAAGTTCTTTGGTACTGCTATTCGATGAACTATCTACATATAAAACATACTATTAAAGTACCACTTACACGGCATTTCACTCATCCTGCTTTTTCTAGGCAAAATTAAAATTTTTACTTGTTTAGCCATTCTAACATTTTACATTTACGTAACGATTTAAGTTAACTTACTTAATAAATGTTTATCAACTCGGAAAGTATTTATGTATAACAAAAGAAAATTAACTACATAGATGCACACCCCAGTATGGATGCATGCATATTAGTATGACGGTTAAATAATAGAATTGAGGAAATAAAACCTTTATATGTGTCGCAAAATAACCATTACACGTTTTATTTGTAAAATTAGAATAAATATACAAAAGAGTTATTCACAAACGGTGACTGATCTTATATAAAAGAATAACTTTTCTGACATTAACACTTAGACGATACTTCTCACGTTCAACTAGCTGCTTCCTTGAATCAGCTTACAAGATTCCTAGAACAAAACTAGAGAAAAAAGTAGTAAACAAGAGTATACATATAGTTCAATGTTATTTAAACTACATTACATGCTACTGCTACTGATTGTTTCATTCGGTAACACTAATAAGACAGATTGTCACTTTAGATACAATTATAGCATTTATGTAGGAGTTGCGACGTAACATACTTTTTTGTATTTTTATCTAACTATGTTATAAGGTTTCTTTCAGTCACATATTACAAAAAAAAAGCTTTTATTCAACATACAAAACGTACTTTCACTATTTTCAACAAGCTCATCTCACACACCACGTTCCGAATAAATATTTGATTGATACTGATTTCATAGTTAATCTATGCGAAATGAAAATTCATCGAAATAATTAAACGATTTTCTAAGGCGCTGTTGTGTGTCAACCCAATCACACAGGACGGGACAGGCCTTCACACTTACAACGCCGTAGAACAATGCTTTAACCACGACACTACATGAACACAAATATCTTGATTATACAAGTACTCGGAAAATGTTAGTTCAAAGAACAAACAGAGCTGACGAACATGTTACAACATTATTTTATTACTCTGAAATAAGAATTTAATTCCACTGTTTCTAACGCACACCTTACATGAAATACTTTTTAGAAGAATGTATGATCAGTACGAATTGTCTATGTAATCTATGCAAAATTGAAATAAGAAAACGAACGACTTTTTTAGGCACTGTTGTGTGTCAACCCAATCACACATGACGGGACAGGCCTTCACACTTACAACGCCATAGAACAATTCTTTAACTGTGACACTACACAATTACAAATACATTGATTGTGCAAGTATCTGAAAACCCTAAGTTTATGGTAGATACAGCGATGACAAACATGTTCCAGCATTATTTTATTACTTAAAAAAAAAAAAAATTCCTCACTCTTTTTCACAAATACATTACACAAAACCCCTTTCGAATAAATATTCAATTGGTTCGAATAACCTTGTTAATTGATGCGAAATATAAATTCAAAGAAATAAACGAACGATTTTCTAAGGTGCTGTTTGTGTCAACCCAATCACACAAGACGGGACAGGCCTTCACACTTACAACGCCATAGAACAATACTTCAACTACGACACTACATGAACACAAATATCTAGATTGTACAAGTACTCGAAAAATGTTAGTTCAAAGAACAAACAGCGCTGACGAACATGTTACATTATTTTATTACTTAAAAAAAAAAAAAAAATTCCTCTCACTCTATTTCACAAACACATTACACAAAACCGATTTTAAATAAATATTCAATTGGTTCGAATAACTTTGTTAATTGATGCGAAATATAAATTCAAAAAAATAAACGGACGATTTTCTAAGGTGCTGTTGTGTGTCAACCCAATCACACAAGACGGGACAGGCCTTCACACTTACAACGCCATAGAACAATGCTTTAACCACGACACTACATGAACACAAATATCTAGATTGTACAAGTGCTTGGAAAATGTTAGTTCAAAGAACAAACAGCGCTGACGAACATGTTCTAGCATTATTTTATTATTTAAAAAAAAAAAGGTCCTCTCACTCTTATTAACAAACGCATTACACAAAACCCCTTAATAACCTTGTTAATCGATGCGAAATATAAATTCAACAAAGAAAACTAACGACTTTCTAGGGCGCTGTTGTGTGTCAACCCAATCACACAAGACGGGACAGGCCTTCACACTTACAACGCCATAGAACAATGCTTTAACCACGACACTACACAATTACAAATACATTGATTGTGCAAGTACCTGAAAAATCTAAGTGTTGACTACATACAGCGCTGACGAACATGTTTGAGCAGCATTTGAACGGTATTACCAACAAAGTCGAAAAATTAACGTACACTTTTTTTATCAACTCATAACACAAAGACACATTTCGAGATAACGTTCGATTTTTAGTGATTTTACTAGTTGAGTTACTTGAATTGAAAATCAAGAGATATCACCTATGCGTAACATTGCCAAAATTGAAAGTCATGTTTTTTTAGATTGAATGCGGCCTGTATCTATTAGAGCATGCTGAAATAGTAGATGCAGAAGAAAAATATGTGAAGTTTTTATGTATTTATACTTGTGTTGCTGTACAAGACGTATAAATGGACTGAAAACTGAATAAAACATTACATCTGTAAACCACACTAAGTACTAATTATGATAATGTTTGTACTGCAACTTTATTTAACATTAAGACTTAATCGCAAAATAAACATTAATTACTCTATACAAAAAATTTTGAATTATTACTGAAATAATAACGGTAATGTTAGTCTGTATTCATTACTTCACACTATACAATTGTATAGCCTTGCTTACTAGTAAATACTATCTTAAAATGCGGCTAACATGTGTGGTATGGTAAAATCCGGTATTAGAAAAAAGAACAACTTAATTTCACAGGTGTTGATTTTAACAATATCTGAATAGTCGTCCTTCAGGATTGCATAAACCATGAGCAGTAGTCTTACGTATTTAACTACACCGTGCGAATACATGTACTTCCACTGCTATGTATTTTAATATTACAGCTATAAAAAAAAATGTAAAGTTTACTACGAAACAGCCAGTAACTTCTGTAACGTATTTATCTGATACAGCAATTGAAAATTGAAGTACACCCTCGGTCTTGAGTAGATATTTATATTTATCAAATTGTCAAACAAAAATTAAACAGTGAACAAACAGTTACGTCTAACAAAACGTAATTGAGCTTACTATACGACACATTAATTATTTTTTTTTACAAAAATCATACAACAAAATTTTAAGGTTTACAACATATCAAGGAGCACGGGTGTGTATTTCAAAACTGCATAATCCTGTTCGTTGTTAAATTAGTATTCAAGGTGAAAATGATCGTAATAGTTATTCACGTAAGAAGTGCGGAATAGACGATTTCCCGCACGAGCTATGGTTCACGCGCACAAGCGTCCGGAGATAATGGCGTAGGCAACAAGTGCGAGTCAATCGCACGAGTGTGAGAAATCGTCCCGACAAGCTGCATAGTATAAGATTTTTCGCAATACACGTACGAAAAATAGTATTAGTTCTTTGATTGTATAAATATGTATGCATATATGCTCACCCGCGCATTTATGCTATAATTACTTTTTCATGTTATTAAAGAAATACTCATGTCGACCGTGAGCTCAAGTTATAAAAGTTGAGTAAGAAGGTGTCACGAGATCCGGGGGCGGTAGCCCAATAGGAGGTGCCGGGGGAAAAGCCTTCGCGAAGGGGGGTGGGGAATTCGGGGTGCCGAAGCCCTACTGATCTGAAGTAGAGCAAAAATTATCTAATAACAACAAACAAACAAAGATGCAACTTCCGAAAATGAATAATACTACTTTGAGAAAGAAAACAATCAGTGTAAGCTCGTCCCTCTACATGAAAACTCTGTATTTATTAAAAAGAATATTATTCAGCAGCTTTTTGACAAAGCTTTTTTTTTCTTTACTGTAAACAAGTTAAAATACCACGCTCTTTCAGTCTCATCATATCGTCGGCCAAAAGCAGTACAGCTACTTTTCAAATCACATAGGCAAGAAGGCTACTTTTCAAATAATCAAGCAAGAATGTTACTTTTCAAATTAAAAGGCAAGAAGGTTACTTTTCACAAATAATTTTTTTCTTCTTCATATTTTATGTTCGTCATATATGATGGAATATTTAGTTTCAATAACAATATGTATACGAGACTATAAAGATGATTTGGTACCACACATATTACCGCATTTTAATGACAAATCGTAATTACCTTTTTGACTCCAAAGTTCCGTCATGCTTTTTCTAATATCACTGCTAATTTCTTTGGTTACACTCATCCCCTAATCCACTTTGAACTTCATCTGATTCTTCCACTTGACTGTTGAGCCACATTTTGCGTCTTTTTGCATTTCCTTTTCTGTTCTTTTTTCGATTTCTTTTCCTCGTACCTGTAATGCATTTTTGTTCAATTAATTACGAATACACAATATAATAGTTCATAATATACACTATTAGTCGATAAACATATAAATTAAGCATCATTCTCCTAAAATTGTTCGACAAACCGAAGAGTTTCACGTACATGTGACTTCTAAGAAGTACGAGAAGCAGAGCTTTAATACAAATGTTTAGTGACAGTAGAAACAATTAATTGAAACAATCACGTATGGCATATTAAATGGCATACTTAATGAAAGTGACTCTATCGATAAGGTAGACAATTTACAGTATATCTCCAGATGGTCCATCCAGTGTGAATAATTACGAAACAAGTCATGAGTACCGTCTAAAACTATCATGTATATTTATAAATACGAATATCAAACATTTGCAACACATTTGCCAGACAATTTACAAAACAATGGTACACGTCAACATATTTGACTATTACCAAAAGTGACAATTCCTTTTTTTTATACCTTGTGAGTCTGTCACCTCGTCCACGGATTTAACATCCAGATCATCACCTAGCTGGCCGTTTCCAATAGCTTCGTTGACTGCCTGCCACCACAGCACCTTCATTACTTGGTATTTCCTACTGATCGCTGAAAAATAAATCTTGTTACGCAGTTAGGAAAACAAATTAGAAGTACAAGTATATTTTGCTTTTATTTTGTAGATACTGCATATTAAACCAGATTTTAGCTGACTTTCGTACTGAAGTGCTACAATTGTTTATAGCGCAAGTGAAACACTGACCTTGTTCAACTTCAGGTAAATTTGCACTTATGTCGGAATTATGAGAAAATTCAAACGTAGCATCGCGGCTGGCTAAAAAATGCAAGTATGAATGTATTATGAACTTGCGACTTGAATTTCGTTGTATTCATGATTACATGGAAGTAATTTAAAGTAATAATATGCACGAACCTGTACTATCCGGAACAACGTTCACAAGGTTTTGATTCTCTTGTGCATTTGTGACTACTGCATCTTCAGAATACACTGACGATTCAGTATTTTGCACAGACGGTACATAAGTATAGTAAGTTCTTCGAGGGTGTGACCAATCGGATGAAAACATGTCTGATAGATGAATGGGATCCAAAGTTACATTATGTACTGTAGACGTCTTTTCAGCTGAACTTGGCAAGTCAATTTCATCTGAGGATTTGAGGTTTATCGAGTACTTTTTAACTTTTACGTGATTAGATTTTCGCTCAAGTGGCTGCTTCCGTGAATAAATAAATACCACTTTTGACAATTCGTTTCTATCAGAAAAATCATCTGTTGGGCCTGTGCTTACGGCTGCTACCAGTTCCTTGCCTGGTTGTGATTTGACGGTTACGTAATTTTCCATGATAAATATTAAGTTTATTATTGGTTACAGAGATGCGAGTGTACATTCAACGGTGTTATTGGAATTTAAATCATGAGGGGTACGTCTATTAATGACGTGAGGTGTTTTTTCAAAATTTCAAACCCTTCCCCCCCCTCTTGGTGAGATTGCCTGAAATTTGTCAAGGACACCCCCTACGTGAGATTTATCTAAAAAAAAGTTGCATATACATACAATTAACAATACACGCAAGTTTTTTATTCACACTACGTTACAAATGTAAAGCTTTCCCAGGATTTCTTAAAACAATATACGTTTGAGTACTCAATCTTCGAGAGTACAAAACTAACATTGCAATGTAATGTTTTGTAGTCGTGATATTATTAGCAGGCAAATATTCAACATTGTGCAGCATATTATAAGGGATTTTATGTATGACAGTAATTCTTCCATTTTTATCTGAATTGGAAAGTTGATGTGAGTTTTTTTTAACCCCCACCCTCCTCCATTTGCATGAGATTTGGTTGAAATTTGCCGGACCCCTTCTCCCCCTCTATTTTGCTTTCGTCATCAATAGACGTCCCTTAAGTTCATCAGTGCATGCATCAATAACTATAAAGTTTTTACTTTGTAATTAGTTACCTGGGTTATTGGTGCGATCTGAGGGCACATATTCAGGTATGGTAAGCGGCGAAAGCGGTGGTAAAATATCATCATCATTGTAGCAAGGTAAATTTTCTCGTGAAATTACTGATGGATCTTGCGGTTCAGAACACACTGGTTCTGAATTCAATGACTGTCGGGCTTCTGAATTAACGGGTTCTGAATCTAGTGAATGTTGGGGTTCGGAATTTAAAAGTTCTGAATTCAGAGGATTCGGAGGTATTCGAGGTACATGAGCTCCTTCATCATCTATTTGATTTAATACTTCCACATCATTTATTACATCTTGAAGTCTTTCATCAAAATCTGGATCTGTAATATTATTTTCCAAATAAATCTTGTCATTTTTTGATAGATAAAGATTATTTTCTTGAAACTGTGCTGGCTCAATTAAGATTTAATCATAAGAAAAATTATCGACCACATTGTAGGAGACAAAATCTGACTCACTTCATCGCAATATTTAGAGAATGAATAATTGCATTCCGTCAATGTTGTACTTTCAAGGAGAGGGCTTGTGAATTAGTGATAAAAAAAAAGTATTCATTATTTATACGATTATACGATTATGTACTGAGAGAATTGTCTCTACCATCAAGAATTAGTTTACTGAAATTTCGCAAATGATTCCGTCTCGTGTCGTACCTGGCATGAATCCACTCAAGTTAACTTCGGAATTCCAGCTGTCATCAGGCACCCGGTGTCTGCCTTCTGGAGATAACTGATTGTTTGTAAAGTCAACGTTTTCGAGGATCTCGTTTTCAAGACGTCGCTCCCTTGAGGCTTTTAAAATTGCTTGGCATATTTTACCTTTGTAAGACACTAGAATATTTAAAGCTTCTGATACAGTCAACTGTTTCCTCAGTAACTTGATCCACACTGTAATAAAAGCGTGCTATGGTATTTATATTTGTTTTACAACGCGATACACTATAGGTCGTTTCTTACCATCGAGTATGCCACGTTCTTTGAACTTTGATATGTATCGTGGATTTTTACTTATGCGCTTGTTTCGTTTCAAAAGCTTCAGATCAAGTATTGTTCGGTCGCAAAACTCAATGAATCGTCCTATGACAAATTAATGGAGCATGTTGTATTTAAAGTTATCAATTGAAAAAAAATGAACATGTATCTTTTAAAGGTAATATTTTTAAAGTCGATAAAATATTATTTGTCAAGATACGTAGTAAATTATGGATGTATTAAATGTTAAAGGTAGTCTAGACATAACATTTACGTACTTTATCATCTTTGTTTTGACTGTTATTTTATTAATATGAAGTGAATTGCGGAGATAATCATGAAAACATTAGTTAATTATCGATTCCTATCAACACTAAATTATTTAAAAAAAAATTTTTTCCACTACCAAGTCTAATGCATGCATGACATTTCTAGGGTAATAACAGCAAGTTTGACGAGTAAAAAAAAATGTTATAAAAGGGAGATACAAGTGTTACATGCAATATTGTAAGGGGATAGAAAAGCTGATTTAAAATTTAAATCTACGAGCCTCTGCCGGTAACTATACAGGTATTTATTGTTTTTAAAAAACATTCGGGCTACCGAAAGTGACTAATGGTGCTAAATGTAAATTTAAAATCTGATACTTCATCCCCTTCGACTAAGCGAATTGTTTTAGCAAACTGACTGTAGTATACGGTACATGGATCTCATGACATTAATATAGACTAATAACGAAGTGCATAATACAAATTAGATAATGCGAATACCAGAAGTACATGTAGAAATAGAAAAAAATGCGCTAAATACGATACCACATACTTCAAATTTTATTTTCACATACATCTAATACCGTCGTCTTAATAAGTGGGCTATTTCAGAAAAATCGGGATTTTCTTTGTACCAGACCCGTGTATGATATTTATCCTGACTCTGATGGGTGATAATTAATGTATGATTATACGTATCTAGTCGATGAATACTAGAAAAAAATTAATTAAAAGATTGAAGGCAAAACAAAGCAGTTGATAGAGTATGCTACTATACTTATATCCAGACTGCCCCTGTGTAGCCACTGAGTGACCAGCATGCACATCTTAATTATATTATTTCTAGCGAGGTGTACAATGTTTGCTCTTACGGAAAAAAGCCCAGGGAGACGCATGTACTTGCAATTTGAGTACAAGCCTACTATGGTAAGCTTCGATACAATTGTTTGTTCGGACAAGCAGACCAAAAATGCTTATTCCGTAAGGGCCGATTTTTTGAAGCCAAAAAGACTCAAAATACTGTATAAATCCCTGAAGTTTAAGTCTTTGTGCCAATTCCAAATTATCCAGCAGATTCTCGTACTCCTCGAGTATTTTTTCAGCAGGTAAGAAAGGCAAAGCTATGCATTTTTTAACGAACTCTTTTGCCTGTTTGTTTGTTCTCAAATAACCTTTGAGCTTCAGTTTGTCTAGCTTCTTATAAATCGCCTAGAAACGTCATTTTATTTTATAACTGATCTGATAATTACATTCTTTGAAAGGGTTATGGAAAGAATGTACGTTACGCACTCTATCCCAGTGAACCTGGCATCCTACAACTCGAGATGTGGGAAAGGCCGTGGCTGCTGCTTTCCTCAAGGCTATCTCGTAATCAGCCATTATCACTTGCACCACTGAGGGATCAAGTAGTTTTTTGGACAGAACATGATCGAAAAATACACTGTACGCTTTCTCGGTTTTTCTTGTCAGCAAGCCGAATATCAAAGGGAATACCTTAAAATTATGTAACGTCGAATATGTTTTGTGAGAAAAATTGTATTGCTTTAAAATATCAATTGTGTCGCAGTTTATCTTCATGCAGTTGCGTAAATTAACAAAAATTCCATTGAAAAAATGCTCAAATATTAAAATTTTTACTTTTATATCAAAAACGTGGTAAAAATTACTGAAGCTATAGAATTGCATAAGAAACAAGATAACGAAGTACGAAACTTCTCTAATTGTACAAAAATTAATAAGCAGAGCATTTTTAATGTATTTTTTGCTATATAACGTATTTTGTAAATAATTTCCACGTATAGTTTTCAGCTGCGTTACTTAACAATTATGGGAAAATGGTATGAAACACTGAATGACTTACGTGCCCGTGACTGACACCCATTACGGTCATGAGCTGTTTAAACTTTTCCCGTTCTAAATCTGGAGTCACTTTGAAAGTGCAGTCGATGAATACATGAGTGATGGACTTGAAATTTGTTGTAATCAAATTTTCATCGTAAAAAATTAAGTGTTCATCGTTGTCTCCATCGGTTAATTTATACACATTTAACTTGGTATCGATCCCTTGACGTAAAGAAACGTTATCAGGATTCGTCAGCTCTTCAAATAGTCCTGTTAACGTTGTTGGATTTGGTGGGTATTTTTTTTTGCGCCATCGTATCATTTTCGGCCTCATTTCTTCGTAGGAAACCTTGTTTTTAATTTTTGGGTATCTGAATCAAAGTATCAGCAAAGTCTAATGAAATGAGTAATCTTTAGTGAAACATCTATCAGTGAAAGTAAGGTACTCACAATAATATTGTTCCATCAAATAGTACTTTGAGATCGCAGTAATTTTTCTCAACCGATTCCTTTAAACTTTTTTCAAACCGGGCCCTACACCCCGTAGATTTTGATTTGAAGCAAAGGTCAGCATGTTTGTTCTTACCTCTATGCGACTTCCACTCACCGTTACTCAAGACTTGGATCGCAGTGGCTTCGCAGTGTTTAGTGGTGCATTTCAGAAACCTATAGATTAAATTTAAAACCGCTTATATGTATATGTATTAGAATCTCGGGGAGTAGAGAATCATATTTCAAACTCCTAGTCTGCCCCAAAGTCTCTGTTAGCTATAAAAGGTAATTTTTTATTTGACAACGGATGCAAAGTGTAAAAAAATACATGATCGTGTGATCTAGACAGTAGCAGTATTCAGTAAAGTATACAGTTTGGAGTTAATGCTCGAATGATAACTATCAAAAGTACTGGTCAGAAGCAAAGTATGCATGACTTTTTAAATTATCATATAATAACTCCAAACTCGATCAGCAACAAATAATGTTGTCATCTAGAACATGCGAACTTCCTTTTTTTGTATCTGATTTTAAATGAACGGTAAAAAAATGTATACCTACAAAGGCTTATGACACGGATAGTAAATTTAAAATCAGCTTTTGCAGCTCTCTCAAAGATTTTTTTTCGAGTCAGTTGTTACCTGCCCTCCTCAGAGTCAAATAGTACAGACCACATGCAATATTACTAACAACATGTGAATACATTTTTTCATAACTGTATAGTAGTAAACGTAAAAGGGAGATAAAAGATTACTAGCATTATATAAAACCGAGCTGTAAACAAATTACTACTTTTGTTGCTAAGAACGCCTCTCTACAATTGAGGTAACAGACCGTATCGAGCACAATCTTATAAACTGGTGTATATATGATTATCTGGATATAGATTCCGACATAAATGTCAGAGTGTCGGAAATCAGTTATTGTTTATTTGCAATGTCTGTTAATAGTATAAAATACAATTACGGCATATAAAAATTGAGAAACATACCTCTTCGTAGGTTCTGTCTTATTAACTCGAAACAGCCGACCTTCAAAAATCCGCAGACATTCGTCACTTTTTTTCTTTGGTGGCATGGTAATTCACTTGGCAAGCTGTTGCGAATATGAATGAATTTTTCGAAATGGCAATATGACACCGATTTTGCGTAAATACAGAAATATGTGTGTATTTAATAATAGCATTCTGTTGAGATATGATTCCGTTGTATACAGCAGCACGTCAAATCAAACTTCGCATATATGTGTATATACACGCGTTACACACTTGATCATTTTTTGCCTATCGAGGTACTATTCTTTTCTCCCTGTACGTCCTCATGCTCTCGCGGTCAATCTCGACGATTAATTTAACAATTAAATCAGTTAAACCACTAATACAATTTATTCCATGTACACTAACTTGATTCACGAAATCACTTAAACGAAAAAAAGGATATTAAAAAAAGGGTAAGTAAGGGACACTATTTATGAGCCAAAAAAAGATGACATATTTTGTGACTCAAAGGAGAAAACTGCAGAGGAACGAACAACCGATGCACTTTATGAGAGAAACACAATTTGAGATGAGACGTTACCTCCTGGAGGAGGTGTTGACGAGTAGAAAGCGCCGGTGCGTGTACGGGCCCGTGGCGTACTCCTCTCGATTCTGATTTCGTACATGGTTCCCCGATGGTACTTTCGCCGTTCGTTTTGTTATACGGTTCCCCACGATAGGGATTTTTGCCATGTTAAGTGCGCATCTCTCAATTTCGAACACCACGTACTCGCAGCACGTCGTACCTCGTATCACTCCCGATCACGATTACGTTGAACAAAAACACGAGAAAAAGTTCACGTTATTAACTGCTGATACGCGCCGACCGTATGAAAAAACTGCACGCGCGAGGAAAAAAAGAGGAAAAACCCCATCGTGGTGAAAACAATAGAGATAAACAAGAGATCGCTCTGGCCAAAGTTCACCTACCGTGTCACCGACCGAATGCTGGCGTCAGCTATTTCCCCGAACCGATACTCTTCCGTACCTGTGATGTAGGCCCGCCCCCTTATGATGCGCACCAATTAGCAGTGATGTAATTATGTCCGAGCGCCCGAGTCTCGTCGAGATTGACCGCGAGAGCGCGAAGACGTACAGCGAGAAAAGAATAGTACCTCGATAGGCAAATAATGATCAAGTGTGTAACGCGTGTATATACATATATATGCGAAGTTCAATTTGACTCCTCCCCCGTTGCGAGAGTACAGCGAGCTAGAACGATATCGATAGTTCGTAAACCGTTTGTACAAAACGATCACCTTTCGCGTTCCGATTACTATTTGCGTTTCGATGACGTTTTGTAGGTCGTGTATGTTCGTGTAACATAGGTACGTGTGAATATGTGTAGATGGTACAAAACGATATATCGATATACAGCAATGGTTCGATGCACGTACATATAACAACGTAGTAAAATAGCGATATGAAATATTTAATAAAATAAGAAACTACTTTCACATAATTCTAATTCTACGAACGAGTAAAAAATAAATAAACCGCGTTTTGCTAGATTTGCACAAGTGTGTAGTGTAAAAAACATACAAACGTCTGTACGTTTGATCGATCGCGTCAAGAAAAGAAAATAAGAAAATAATTCGAAACGTAAACAATTCTCGATGAACTGAATTAAACGAAATTAATACTTAACGCATTTAACTAAACATAAGATTCTATCAGTCTGAATAAATTAATTAACTGTATGGAAATAATGTAATACCAAAAATATAATAATATAAAGAACAAACATAATCACAACTCGAATGAGAAAGAATAGTTCGAGAAACCCGAATTGCACGCCACCTTTGAAAAATCTTTCACGTGACTAATCGTACAGTTAAGCTTTTAACAAAAATAAATAATGAGAAATATAAATAGTTCTGAGTCAATATCCCGGATGAAGTACGTACGATGCGTTTGTTAATAGGTGGGTTGTCAGCAAGGTAGTGTTTCATGGCGCGCCGTATGTACACGCTCGACCAATAGGTAAAACTTGCAAAATAGCGCAACGCATACACGTGCTGAAATGACCACCAATGCACATACGAGATCGATATGTTGTTCGCTCACCGAGTCGTTTGTGCTTTGCTTCTCGTGCCCGTATAATCCCGTTTCAAGATACATTGAATGACATTTCATGAAAATGAACATTCTTACTGGTATTTGCATATTCTCGGACGAAAAAAGTACCACACGACCAAAAGATTTCGCTTGTCTTTGTGCGATAATGTTAACTAGTGACGCGTTAAATCGATTGATATCAATAACGGATTCGAATCTTGAGACATAGCATTACGTTAATAAATTCCGAAAAATCTTGATAAAATAAATAAACGAAAACTCAACATAATAAAAGAAAAAACAATCATTCTGGAACTGTCTATCGAACAAGAAATAACCTTAAAAAAATGATCTTATGCCAACTGTTGGCATTGAACGAAATGAATGAAGATAATAATTAACGTTGTATACAAAGAAAGAATTAAAAATACGAAAATTCCCGCATAAATAAACAGAAAATCATTCAAGTCGTCCTGGCTAAAAATATCTCCTAGTACTTATGACGTATCGTTTATTGGATTTTGTCACTACGGATTATCAATCGATGAAAAACGAAAAGTGTAATTGCGTTTTAGCACACAAACACCGTGGTAGTGCACTGTACATAGACACATCTGAACGCGTGGTATGTATATTATATATACATCATGCTCCGTATCGAGCGTATTGCTCTCGCGTATCAAATCAATCTATTACACTGTAAGACGAACGACAAGATAAACACGAAATAATGCAACAAAATTAAACAATAGAGTTTAGCAGTGAACTGGCATTAAATTTGCGATGCACTAGTAAAGAAAAACATTAACTCTGCATCCACTGTTCGGCAAAGACGCCGATGCTCATCAAAAAGAGAGAGAGAGAGAGAGAGACGCACGCGTTTGTAGTGCAGCAGCATGCGTTTGCCTGCGAGCCGGCTAGAGCGCGTCTTACCTCTCCCCCCTCGTTTCCGCGAACTATACTCGTCGATGCAAGCGCGCGGTGTTCCGCGCCACGCTGCTTGTTTACTTAAATACTCGTAATGTGCGTAGGGCAACAACACGCGTCAGCCTTCTTGAATAAATTTCACCCGATGCGTTTTACGGCTTCGATGATTATAATATATATATATATATATATATATATATATATATATATATATATATATATGTCACTCGCGCTAAATACGTCGTTTGGATGACACCAATGATCCAACGAAAAATTAAAATTTCACTCGCGCACTTCTCACAGATTAAATCTATTTATGTATACAATAGTAAATATAAATAACAAGCCATCTCATGGATGTAATAAATGACTATGAAGGCGAAAACAAAAGAGAGGAAATAAAGTGAGATTTTAAAATAACAATGAAAACAAAAAAAATATTTCACCACGTGAAAACAAAACAAACAAAAGGCGACATTTGTTACTAATGAAAATAATTGCACAAAATACAACCAGTAAAAATTTAACGAGACTAGAAAGAATACGATCAACAAAAAGCAAGTAAATTACGCAGTATTAACAGTTGTACGGTAAAAACAAAATCGTAAGACTTATCTTTTATTTGTTGATGGTGCACGTGGTGGCTGACGGCGAGATCACCCATTGGCGACACTGATGGCAAGGCTTCGTTAGCCTTTCGAACCTCCGAATGCTCGTGTCCTCGAGGGAACGACGTCCAAAGCTCCAAGTACAACGATCGAATCAACGATAAAGCGCGTGAAAATAGAGCACTGAAGAACGCGTGTGGCACCAGGGTATTTACACCTCGTACGATATTTTGAACAGGAGAGAACAGATCACGTCAGGGTCACCAAAAAATGTAGCATCGAAAACCGACTGCCACCCTGCCGACTACGGGGACTCTTGTCCACGCGACGAAGCCGACACATTTATGAAATGTGAATAGTATGGGGATCACGATACAAAATATACAACAAAAATAAACAAGAGTGTGTGTATGTGTGTGTGTGTTTGTGTGCTCGGGCCCGTGGCGTACTCCTCTCGATTCCGATTTTGATCACCACGTCCCTACTCGCAGCACGTCGTACCTCGTATCACTCCCGATCACGATTACGTTGAACAAAAACACGAGAAAAAGTTCACGTTATTAACTGCTGATACGCGCCGACCGTATGAAAAAACTGCACGCGCGAGGAAAAAAAGAGGAAAAACCCCATCGTGGTGAAAACAATAGAGATAAACAAGAGATCGCTCTGGCCAAAGTTCACCTACCGTGTCACCGACCGAATGCTGGCGTCAGCTATTTCCCCGAACCGATACTCTTCCGTACCTGTGATGTAGGCCCGCCCCCTTATGATGCGCACCAATTAGCAGTGATGTAATTATGTCCGAGCGCCCGAGTCTCGTCGAGATTGACCGCGAGAGCGTGAAGACGTACAGCGAGAAAAGAATAGTATCTCGATAGGCAAATAATGATCAAGTGTGTAACGCGTGTACCGACATGGTGGCGCAGCGGTAGAGTTGCAGTTGTGTCGGCAGTGTTGGCAAAGAGGATGCTCAAAAAGCTCCGAAGCCAATCAAAGTTGAGCTTTCCGTTGTAACATCATCTCTGATTGGCTTCGGAACTTTTTGAGCATCCGCTCAGACCTGCGTTGATCACCGAGGTTAAGCAGCATTTAGCGCGGTCAGTACTTGGATGGGTGACCGTTCAAGTCTTGCCGTTTCGCGTTTGCTGTTGATTCTCGAGGGTCGAATACTATGGGCTTTAGGTAAATACATCCTAAATAATTGTTTATTCAAAATGTGCCAAGGAACAAGAATAAATTTTTTTTGTTGAAAAAACGAATATTTTCAATTTGTTTATAAAAATTGTTAATAATTTTTTAATGCGTGGTATTTCAAAGTTTCACCCCGGAAATTCTGATTCAAGAGACAAAAAAACAGAAAAAACCTTAATGGGGACCTAGACCTCAAATGACTACGGGAACCCCCTGGCGCCCGGACTATAAATGGGAGCCGGACTTAAAGCAGTATAATATAATTAAAAAAAAGTATAACGTGTACACACACACACACACACACACATGTTCTTGTTCCTTGGCACATTTTGAATGAATAATTATTCAGGATGTATTTACCTAAACCCCATAGTATTCGAGGAAAAAATTCGCAAAGTTTCAAACAAAGCGTTTTTTACATACTTTAGAAGCATGATAAATTATTGTTACTTAATTCTATGACATTCTGCAAGAGTTTAAAATATTCTTCTAACATGTATACATATATATATAAATATATATATATATATATATATATATATATATATATATATATATATATATATATATATATGCGAAGTTTGATTTCATACGCTGCTGTATGTGACCGTACTGCGAGGCTTCGTCCTCCACCACCCTCTTGGCGGTACACGATCCGATTGAAGTCATTTTCGACTATGCAACTAATAGTCCAATCAATAGGTACAAGGTCACCCCAAAATTTTTAACAACAAACAAAAAATACTATCGTATCGTATAGGAAAATTTTGTCTACCTTCTCGCGAATGGCGAACTTAACCTAAAAAATTCGTAAAGTAAAAAAAAACGGTTTTTTGCAAAAAAAAAAAAAAAAACTAAGGATCGTAGAGGAAAAAGTTAAATGAGAAAGTTGTAGATATTAAAAAAACACATAGATCCTTTTTTATTTTATATCGATCCGTCCATTACTTTTCGAGATATATCGAAAAAACCGTTAAAAATCGAACATTCTTATTTTTGCTGTACCTTCCGCAAATTAACGTTTAGGAAATTGTTTCTCACTGAAAATATAGCCCTTGGCAAGCAAAAAAAGATGCATTTTTTAAAATTAAAAAATATCTGTAATTTTTCGAGATATATCGATTTTTCGAAAAAAATATCGTCTCAAAAATCGGTTCCTCTTGCCCGAGGGCTTATCCTACAGAAACGAATTGGGGCTCATTTTTTTCATTAAGAGTTGTACTTTTGTGCCAATAAAAAATCGTAACGATTTTTTTATATTTAAGGCTCCAAAAACCCTTTTAAAAAATTAAAAAATTTTTGGTCACGTTTTTGTTTGATAATTTTCTCAATTATAATTCCTCAATAAAGTCTATTGCATACCTTGATTGCTGGCATTTTTACGCGTACTTAAAAAAAAAATATTGCTCTACGACCTTCTGGAGCCGAGATAATTTTTTTTTTTCAAAAAATTCCAGATGGCGCTAGTTACGTGCTACAGCTTCCATTCTTACGGAAAATAAAGTTGAATGCTTATATTTTTGATAAAAAAATAGATGAACTTATTTCATTGGCTTTTGACATATTTTAAAAAATTCCAGAATGCAGCGTGCAAGCGCGCCGCGAGCGGGCCGTGGAGTGGGGATACCGGGCTCGGCCGCTTCGGAAACTGAATTCGCGTGTTCAAAATCGTTCGCGCTCTCAAAATTTTTGATAACTCTACTTCTAAATGACGTACAAAAATCCTTTTGTACTTAATCTGGGGTAGCTCGACGAGATAAATCTGAATATGACAATCGAATTTGTTTATTTAATAAATTAGACCCCGAAATATTTTTAAGCAAATAAAACAATAAAGCGTTTAAATGCATATTACAGTACAACTGTAATTTATGATTATATAAACAAATATTATTGAACTAAAATGCCATGAGTTCATGTAATGAAGAAAACGTTGAATTTTAAGTACGATTTAATGAGGGTGATGCTGCTTTCTATTATAAACAGTCTAACAATATCTTAAAATATCAAAAAAAAAAAAAAATGTTTATAAAAATATTTCGGGGTCTAATTCATTAAATAAACAAATTCGATTGTCATATTCAGATTTATCTCGTCGAGCTACTCCAGATTAAGTACAAAAGGATTTTTGTACGTCATTTAGAAGTCGAGTTATCAAAAATTTTGAGAGCGCGAACGATTTTGAACGCGCGAATTCAGTTTAATTGTAATGATCTCAGAAGGAATGCGAGTTGAACGTAGAAATTAAAAAGCAAATGGCAAAGTCAAAAACTGTTTGGTGAAAGACTATCATATTAAAAACCTCATTTTTAACGGTCCACAAGGTTTCATGAAATAACTTTACAAATAAAATTAGATTGTTTTTTTTAAAGAATAGAAAAAAAAGTGTAATAACGATTTTGTATTTATGAACTGTAAAACGAAACGTATGTTTTTTCATGCTAGTCTGCTGTACGATCATCTCGTTAATAGCGTCACTTTCAACCACGTTTGCTAACGTATGTGACGGTAAAATAATGTTCAAGAAGGCTTGAAAATGTGGAAATTATTAAATTAAGTTAGCTCGGGCATTATTTAATAGGCAGAACTTAGGATATAAAACTGAAGATGCCCAATTTACGTACAATTTGAAAATACTATAGTTCTCTTTTCCGTTTTGAAAAAAAATGCGCCCAAATAATAGAGACTTGAAAGGCATTCAGTATATCGTTTCGAGCTTCTACCTTACAGACAACCTCAAATCCATGAATGTTGTCAATTATTTATTGTATATTTATTGTCACCTTAAATGGTAAGCAGAGGCACAAAGCTTGTACTTTGAGTAACAAAGCAAGCCCAAGTTAATTGTAAGTAGTGGCAAAATGAGAGAAAAAAGTTACAACGCGCGTTCAAAACGTACTTCTGATTAAATTTGTAACTTTTCTTCAAAAGAAATGCATTGATTGATCTGAAATTTATGCAAGACTGACATAATAAAGTAACAAATACGTCTCTGTCAATTTTGTTAGAGATTTTGAGTTTGAAAAAATTTCCTCTATCAGAAGCAGTTTCTGCCTTACTGACCAAATAACTTTCATGAATTTTTACATCATCAAATTAATAAAATTGTACAATGTAAACATTAAATTCGAGGGTGACACCCTAATGAATATAATTACCATATACGTATAGGTAGTATAAGAAAAAAATTGAAATTGAAATACTGATTTTTTGTGTGTTCCAGAGTAATTTTCCGAAAATTACCGACAACCAAAACATGCTGTAAGATATCGCAAGATATTATTGAGTTGTGTATGTACAACATTCAAAGGAGCCCCTACTATAAATCTTGATCGAAAAATATAAAGAAAATATTCGTGCATAAACGTCTGCTATGTAAATTCTATAACTAATCAGAATTTTTTGTAAGATAAATGTGCGTACTTACGTAAACAGCCAATAGACAGCCTGGATTTTCTATAGATCCAGGATTCCAAAAAACACTTTCATTGTTGATACGGCGTATCTTAAATAACTTGAACATCTTACATTATAGATCGGAGTCACTGTCTTTCTCTGCAGCAGTCTAGTTTATCAGTGGCGCTAAAATCCGGTCGGATGTAACGAACGAATTACTAACGATAACGACAGCTCCAAACTCGAAGTCGCAACAGCAGCCGCATTGGTGTGCGTGACACCCGCATCTAGCTTGTGGCTTAAAGTAAGGTAGTGGCAGTAAGGTGAAGGACCCAATACTCGACCACTTATACCGCTTTTAAAGTTACATTGACAAAATCACGTTAAAAAAATCGAAATTGGAAAAAAAAAATGTCATGACGATTGAAAAACATTTAAACTAAAATTTAAAATAAAAAAAAGTGTTATCCCTTTACAAATTAATTTCCTGAAGGTTTTAATAGTGTATCTCAGTGACACCAGAAGTTGATCACCGTAAACGGCATGGAACCAGCACTCAATCAGCTCATACCCTCATACTCGACCAGAAAAGTAAATTTATGATTGTGTGCAAAAAAAGGTTTACATGAACTTTCCCATTCCAACGTAACTAATAGAGTAGACTATTTATTAATAAATACGTTCATCCATTGCTATCTTTCTAACAAATTAAAGGACCGTCATTTATAAATACGAAAACATCAACATAACCCGAAATTAGTACTCTCGCGCAGTTGATGTTACATATATATATTTCACTGGACTCGATGATTGAGCTACATAATCATTCTTTCGTTACGAAATAAGTTATTTAATATAGAGTTTACAACAATTTGTCCCTAACAAAACAAATTATAAGCAAAAATAGCATCGTGAAGGTTGATAGACTTCTAGTACCTCTGTCATTTTTGCGAAACCAATAGACAATCGTCAATTTTTTTGAAAAAGACTAAAAATAAACTAAATAAATTGTTGGTTTTATTTTTTTACTTTCTTATTTGTTACTTTCTCGAAAAGGTATAAAAAAGCTGCTTTACTCTAGTGTTATCATTAATACTCGATTTGTTAAATTTGCACCGAAAGTACAAGAACAGCTTTGAAATTGAAGAGGATGTCCTAACTGATAAAAATGTTTATAAAAATCTTAAATTTTTATTGAGCTGTCAAATATAAATTAAATTTGTTTGCCTATTTACCGGACAAGTTATTTATATCAACTAACAATGCATGGAATCCGCGATTCTGTAAACAAAATCAATTTGTGCCCATGAAAGTAAGATAGAAGTCTGTTCCGTATACACCTGTCTCTCACTCCAAAGGGCAATGGGCTCAAATGGATTCTGTACACCATAATTATGATCGCGGCCTAACCCTAGTGAAGAGTAAAATTATGAGATAGCATGTATAAGTAAATATCGTACAATATTTGCTAACGTTTTCACCTGCAGTTCAGCAGTTAAAAATAACAGATTCTATGCAATACACTTGCCATTGAACACTTGAAATATTTTCACTAGTGAGTAATGGTTATGATCAGTGACAAATAACATATATATGTGCTGGAAAACAATTTAACATAAAACTGGGCGATTGAATCTGTACTGCAGTAGTATCATACTATCGTGAGAACGCTTCTGTTATCTGTATAGTTGAAATAGTTTTACTTACATTATTTACAAAAAATGTTTCACTCGAAGAGGAAAAGTGTTCAATACCTGATACTTCAATACTTCATGAAAATTATCTATTCTATAGTATAAATACCTTTTGAGCACTCGATACACAAAATTCGATACTTGTTTATCGTGTGTCATCCATCTCACAGCTGTATAGTTATAACCACGTGCACGTAATGATATTGTCAATTTTTAATGCTCCCATACATTATACACTATTATTTTCACATATTTTTACATTTTGTGTAGTTCAACAAACGTTTTGCTATCTTCTGTAAGACATAACGTTTTTTGTTTAAAGAACGATATTTTAGTGTTTAGCTGATCTCGTTCTAATGGTTTAAGGCATGTTTTATAATCCTGCAGTACTACACAACAATGGCAACAATGGCATCGTTTCCATAGTGAGTAATGTACTATTATACCATAGTTGCCTTCACATTGCTAAGTATTCCATTAGTGTAAGAGAAATGTGTACGGTTATGCCAGCATACGTTTATAATGCGATTTCTACAGTCTTGCAGCATAATTTATTTTATTTTCTGTCAGCGTGTGTATACGAAATTACGTAATTATCTCAAATACATATTTTGCGAAATCAATAATTGCCGAAAATAAAATTTGCCGAATGCATTTTACCGAATGATTTTTTGCCGAATATTTTTGTAGGTAATTCGGCATAAAAAATTTCGGTAAAACTCTCTTTCGGCTTAGTATGTTTTCTGTAAATTTGATTACGGACCAAAGTTTTTTCGGAAGTTTTATTAGTCGGTAAATATTATTTCGGTTAAATATGACCCCCTCGAATTAGATTTTTAATCGGCGAGCACTCGCCGGAAAATAGCCACTTGGAGCTGCCACGCCGCGTCTATAAATGCTCGACCACTTGTTTTCCCCTCGCACACATCTGCCCCCCCCTCCGACTTGGCCTCCCCCTCCCTCCCACACTAACGAAGAAGTATTGGCTACCGCGCTCGTGGATCCGATCGAGTGACTCTCCTATATACATATACCTATACTCCTTCGTGTTTCCGCACTATACCACCAGGCCCTTGTGTGTATTTTCTCGCTCGGCCAGTCGGTCATTTCGTGGGTGATTGCTAATTTAATGGAAATGCCCTACAGGAGGGGCCCACCAATCGAAAGCGCAATTTCTTTGTCACCCCCGGGGGAAGGAAGAGAGCGCGCAAAGAGTCGAGTTAAAAAGCTTGTAGGTACCTATACAAAGTTTTTTTTTTTTTTAATTTGCCGAAAGAGCGAGTCGTTAATTATCGCCAGGGGGCTTTGATCGGTGCAGCCGTTTGGGCCTTGCCTCTAAGCGGCGTCGGTAGCCCGAGCAGCTTGATTTGTTTCGTCTTTGCGTCCGCTTCGCTCGTGCACACTGGGAATTTGTTTTCACGCGTCGAGGCGCGGATCGAAAAATCGATTATATATATATACAGGTGTGTGGGGAAGGGGGCTTGGGCGAGTTACGAAATTGAAGGAAAAAAAAAAAAAAACATCGGGACACGTATATATCCCCGGGCACGCGCGTGGGTATTAATCGAGAAAATCTGAAATTCAATTTCGAGCGGCGGCCGATGCAACCATAGTCACGGCCATCGTATACATATATACACGTCTCGGGCAGAGATAGAGGGAACAAGCGGGTGGCATCAACTTGGAAATCCCGTCTAATATCGTCCTCGAGAGAGAAAGAAAGGGAAGAAAAAAAATCGAAGCTCCGCGAGAAACTGCTCGGCAATATTTTTTCGCGCGGGGGGGTGTCCCTCCTTTTCTTGCTATAATACATCAGTCAATAAATTCACGGATCAAATTGCCCGGGCGATTCGAAGGGGGTTGGGGGGGGGGAGGGTGCTCTCTCGAGTTGGTGTGCGCGCCGGCGACTGGCATCTTGATACTTTTTCCATTTACCAAAATTGATATTACTTTTCGGGGGGCCGAGGTGAGGGAGAGAAGTAGAAAAGAAGAAGGGGCAGAAGGAGGAAAAAGGCACCGACTGCATGCAGTGCCCGCGCGTGTGTATATATGTATAGGTGCCCCGTTCGCTCGAGCCTATAAATATTTCTGGACGCAGATTCGCTTGTATGCGCCCCAATTTATCGACCAGTTACGGATTCGACGGTGCAAGATTTTGCGAGGAGTAGTTGCTTTTTTCAACACATTTCTAAAGCGTAAAAGTATACTTACAGTACAGGTATGGAGTAAAACAAGGTACCCTATATGTACGAATGGTTGCGTACACTAATTTTACTTTTTGGCAAATAAAAAATATCGGTCTATATTCGCGTGGAGTGGCACTCGTTGGAAAATTGAAGCTTCGACGTGACAGCTGCCACGCGTTTCAGCTAAACAAAGTACAACGGAACCACCGAGATGCCTCATCTGGTGATCGAGGGATCGACTCCAGTGGAGGACGAAAAAAAAAAGAAATTAAAATTACATCCGCTCCGGGAGCTACGGTAGGTCGATCATCGCGCGCCAAACTGCATATAGGCAGATGGATGTATGCGTGGAGGGGAAAGAAAAGCAAGAGAGCTTGATTGCGCATATATAAACAGCTCCTCGCGTCGAATCAGCGGCTGCAGACACCGGCGTCCCCTTAATAATTGCGGCTAGCCATGCCATGCCTCGTCGCTCGTAAATTAACACGTCGATAGGTATCGCCTCGGTAATCACTATTGGCTCTCTTTCTCTATTGCTCCACACGCGTGCAATTTATTTATGCGCGTATAATGCACCTATACGCTCTCGTGCGTACTCTCTCGTCGACACTTTTGCGCGGTCGATTGATCGATGCGGACGGTTACCCTCTCGCAGCTTGAGCGCTAATGAAGTGGGCCGAGGCGACGAAGAAATCGGTTCGCCGATCGAAACTTTCCTTTCGTGTAGACATGTCATTTTTTTTTTTTTTTTTTTTTTTTCATTATCGAGTGATTTTAGACTTTCAGGAATTTCAATTGTCAAAAGTTTACAGTTGGAGCTCATACAGTTACATGGATAATCACTTGGTGGGGTTGTTGGGTTATATAATGGGTGTTTCAACGAGAGGATCGTTGCTGGTCGTAAACGAGTTAAATAATAATTGTATTGTAATGCCGATAAACCCCGGGGCTAAAGGGATCGAAGTTATAATTCCAACTTTTAGCAGCAGTTCATGATCACGAGCTTTTTACTATACTTTGTCATTGTGTTTATAAATTTAAATTGCCCGTGGTTGGTATACCCGCGTGTGTAATTTATTCATGATTTTTAAAGTACGCGTAAGGTATATGCATTCAAATTGCATTTTTTTTTTTTTTTTGCTGCAAAGTTACATATAATGACAGTGCAGGGTATCTCTTCCCTCGCGTGCACACATGTGATAAATTAATTACCCTTTGGCAACGAAGCCCGCATAATCGACGCGTTACGTCTAATTTCCATTGTTTTCAAAACACAATACGACCCAAAGTAATGAGCTTCAAAGTCAATCCTATGGATGTCAAAACGGTTATTATCTACGTTTGCTTGCCCGTCATTATCAATTAGCATACGTGTGTGTATAATATATACACGCGTACCTATAACCTACACAATCAAATCGAAGCAAAGCGTTAAATTTTCCGCTCCAATTGATCAAACGATCCACCAACGCACAATGGGCCCGCTTTTAGCAAACAGAGCCCCAACCGCATTAATTACACGCACCTACGCGCTCGAAACGTCAGCCAATCATTCAAATATGATTTAATGCATATATATGTATATGTATACACATACAATTTAATTTAAAACAAATATCACTTCGCTCAACCCCACGTTATATACACATTAAGCGTGTTTACAACACAGCACCATCCATTGTTCGGGCCAAATTGACGATATATTTCACAAAATTGGGGGGTTCGACGCGCCCGTAAAATTATGTAACGTAAGTAAAGGGTCGGTTATAGAGTAAAAAAAAAAAAACCACCCGCGCCTTCGTGTGGCGACAGCTCCTACACAACGGCAGGCGTATACATACACTGGTGCAAAATAATATGAGGTATGGCGTTTATCGATGACTCGGATTAAAATTTAATTACTCCGGGTATTAATCAGACTTCCGGCTGATGGCCGAGAGGCGCGAGAGGATGAAGGCAAGGGAGATGAATGGGAGTCGGGTGACGATGTAGCGAGAGAGATAAAGACGCGCGTTCGTGGGGGTGAAGCGACGGGGAGGCGGCGGCGACGCTCCTATACACAAGCTCTCACGGCATTGGGGGTTGTATACAGTGGCAGTGCTCTCTCTCTCTCTCTCTCTCTCTCTAATGTGATTGGTTTACTACTCCCGACAGACAACCTGCAGAGAGAAAGCCCCGCGTGTATGTATATATACGTGTATACGCCGCGGTGAGGGCGAGAGAGAGAGCGCTCGACGGTAAAATGGAATTAGCTTTTCGCAATTTCGCGTAGTCCATCGTTCTAAGTGGGCGAAAAAGCTCTGGCCGGCCCTCTTTATCTTTCCTCCGTCTTTTCTTCCCCCCCGACTGCACCTTCTCCTCGGACACAAGACCCTTATATACCTATATATATGCGTGTGTATATACCATCACTGTATTCTCTGCACTTGGGGGTTTTTTTTCTTCTCCTCCTGATGGTGCTCCCGTTCTCGCGCACCGACCAGAGTTGGTTTTAAAAATAATTACTCGCTAGCGCCGTTTTGAGACCATTACGCTGATAGAGAATTACTCTCGCCTGGGTTACATCTACGGACACAATCGTGTTACCTCTGCTGTACTCAACGAGATGACAAACCGTTGCTCTGGTACTTTCATGCAGTGCAACTCGCCGAGCGAATTGGAAAAAAAAAAAAAAAAAAAAAAAAAACGTGTCTCCGATGATTAATTAATCGATTTGTAAATCATTAATAAATGATTTTTGAAGGGTGGAAGGAAAAACTTTATTACATGGTACGTCGAATCTCAAAAGCATCTTGAATTTGCGACAGGATTTTTTCATCTTTCTACAAGAAATTTCACGAGTCCATGGAGTTGGCGATGCTAATCCGACCCTTAAGCGCAGTAAACTCAATTGGTATGGATTCTGCTAAAACCACCATTTCAGCTGTACGCTTCAAAAGTTCTCAACGACAGATCTGTCGATAATTTATTATTGCTAACGAAGCATGAATCAATAAATTAACTGTATACAGTTGTATCAGATGATAATTTCACTTGGATTATCAATAAACTCCGGATCCTTCAATTTTTAACTCGATACGAGGCACCTGACTTTAGGTAAATGTATATAATATATGCGTGGGCTCGAGCACAAGTGGCGTTTTCATTTCGGGATGAGCTACGTGCAGTTTATACAAAAAGAGAACGGATAAAGAAAATAACATATACACAGTAGCTGATGGTTCAATCAATCCCCGCTCGAGAGTACATATACATCCCGCGCGCCTTTCGTCTCAATTTGCACAAATTACTCCGATACGCGTTGCTATACGCTTCCACGTGCAGTTTATCGAAAAATGTTTTCTCCTTTTTTTCTCTCTCTCTCTTTTACCGTTTATTTCGAGCCGTACACGTTGCGAGATTTTTTCACGCGTGACTTTAATGTGGATTTTTCCGCAGCCAACCAAAGACGCCTACACTGCCACTGTATCGGAGTTTCCCTGCGAATTGCTTTAGTTATTCGATACTCGTTTTTTCGAGAATCCCTTGCTGCTCGAATTTTTTTCCACCCCTCCCCATTCTCGCTCTCTTTGGAATTTTTCTCGATTAAATTTGACCGTCCGATGAATTGCTCGGATGACGCGTGGATTTAAATCTATTTTAAATCCAAAAAAACGAATAATCGTAAAAGGAAGCAAAATATATATATAGGAGCGACGTCCTTTGGAAAGATTAAACCGAGCAGGGGTGGAGGGAACATTGTTTTTACACGGGGTCTGATTGAAATCCGCTCCGATGTCGGTAGGGATGTAATGGAATAATAATTCAATCTGACTATGCGCGACGGCCAATAAAATCCGTAAATACGTAATGCGAAGCAATCGAGATTTTAATTGGAGCCGACACGATTAATCGAAACCAATTCGCTCCCTCCGAACATTTTGCGTTAATCAGCGCATGAGAAAATGCATTATTCCGCGCCAAAGTTTCAAGCAAAAGGGAGGGGGTAATTGGCGCAGCCGAGTGGACGGATAATTGCGAAATTGTTGTGGCCGCTTTGGAGCCGGAAAACCATTCGGCCATCCCGAGAGGGGGATTGAAAAAAAGAGTCACTTTCGGTACATAAATCGGTATAAGTAACCGATCGAAAAGCTTAAAAAAAAAAAAGATTTAATCACCCAAACCACTTATCCGCCTCTCTCGTATATACCGATCGCACACACGAGAGCCAGACCACGGCATTTCCAGGACGAATCGATCTTCGAGACGACGTCCTCTGGCACGAGCGCGCGTTATTATATCGTCGGCGGTGGCGTTACCGGCTGTACTTTCACATGTATATATATGTGCCACACACAGCCATCACCCTCGTGCGTATATTATACGACCGCCGTGTAAGCCCCCCCGTATATGTATAGGAAGGACAGAGGGAGTAAATAGGACTCCTGGCCGCTGTGCCGTAAAATTGTATGTGAAATTGTGCCATGCGTCTTGGGCGAATTGAATCGCCGGTAACGACACTGATTTTATTGCTTGTTTCACCGTCCTCCATTTTAGTGCTTGTATATAATATATACATACACACACACACATACACTCCTCGAGCCGGAAGAAAGATCGTCAAGTGCGCGCTTCCATATAACCACCTGCACCGTTGCCGATTTCGCGTATTTTCCGGATCGCCGATTTCGTTTAATTTAATGTCCCCTGCTATTCTTCTCCCCACACACATATACCCATCGTGGACCGGCTCGACGTGTAGGTATAATCTTGATTTGTTGGATCCGTTCATTTACCAAAAATGTCGATTATGAAAATCGGCATGGTATCGGCAAGTCAATCAACGCAATCACTCGACCGGCGTAAATCACACTCGGGCAAGCAAAACACTGGCGGCCGAAATCAGTTGTGATTGTCGCTCGCCCTCGGTATATGTTATGTATATAATGCGAGAGCGCGCGTCTAAATTAACCGGTTCCATTAACGGAACGGGCCAGCCCCGCGTAATGAGGAGGAGCGAGTCGAAATTTAATCGGACCGCCGTCACTCTGCAGCTGCTGGTAAAAACCATTAGACAAAACAATTGGCTCTCGCTGCTCGTGTGTGTGTGTAAGTTGCACTTTGCCGGGCGACCTGTGAAGTTCGTTGTACGCACTCGATGGCGCAGTGGTGGTGAGCAATTAGCTCGAAAGATTCGGACGAGTGTCGATGATTTCCATCGGCGACGCGGAACGGAGGTTTTCAATTAACATGGTCATTCTTTCTCATTGGCCGGACAGACGACATTGACGCTAATGCGCGTGACTGTGGGCGAGTTATTTTCCGTCACCTGTAATAACATACACAGGCACTCGTCGCGCCGGCGGGGAGGGAAAATTAATTTAAATACACGCTCGGATTTACTACAGGGACGATAAATTTGTCGGGGGAACGCGTCTTCGCCCTTTATGTACAATAGAGAATTTAATTGAATGTGCGCCTCTCGATATAATATCCAACCGCTTGTATACCTACGTTGTATTCATTGTATAGAGGAATTAGACGCTCAGTCTTGCACATGATGTTATATGCCAATTATATGCAAAAAAAAAAAAAAAAATTAATTTGTCAAAAATCAGTGGAGGATTGGAGAATTCGTCGATTGATTGGTCCGTCAAATTATTTCAGTATGGCAGCTTATCGATAAATCGATCCACAAGAGAAAGTATGTAGGTACACGAGAGAGTGAAAGTTTACCAAGCCTGTCAATATGTTTAAGAAATTACTCGCAATATTTTTTCATCTATTTAACCATGTCTATAGAAAAATTTATTTTCGTGCGACCTCGATCGTACAGGCGTTGAAGAAAAATTCAAAACGAACAAAAGCGGATGATTGTCATCACTCATGCAGTCATACAAATAAACATTCACATAAATTTATTTAATGGTTAAAAAATTAAAAAAAAAAATCACAGATCACTGATGATGAAATGATACTATCAGAGTGTCTCTAATAAATCTGTTACTCAGCGCTGTAGTAACTGATTACATAATTGTTAACCATCGTAAATCTACGAATAACCTGCATAAATAGGTTTTGTTGATCAATCGATTGCGAAAAGATCGAGTTGTAGTAAACATAAAAGCCAAGCAGAACAATTCCAATATCCCATTACCTATCCCCCCCCCGTACAGATTGGTACGGTACACCATTCAAAACGGCGAATCATCTCTCGCATAAACATGTATGCAATATTCCACAATGGTATACAACTTCGAAATTCGACTAAGCTATACACTACCCTGCACTTCAGTTCTCATATACATCCCCCCCGCCCCTTCGCCATAGACACACTCGGCGCAATAATTAATTTCGGTAACGCGCAAGAATTTAATAAGCGAGCAGTCGGCTGACGGGGATGGCAGAGGATGGAGAGGGAGGCGCGCGTGCGAGCTTTCGCGTTCATGCGGATAATCAGAAGGTGGAGGAGAAAGGGAGGGTAGGGGGTACCCCGAAGCCGCGATACGTCAAAACCAGCTCGGGGCTTTAAACTGGGCCGTTGGCAGCGATCGGTTCTGACGTACATTGTATTATATTATAAGTACAATAGATATACGCCGTACACGTATATACCTATAATGTACAATACACAATTAGCAGGACTGCCCGCCTGATTCCCTCCTTGCGGATGGATGATAAAAAGGGAAGGGAAGAGAGAAGTCGAGCTCGGCGTATCCCCGGTATATATATATATATATATATATATATATATGTACGCCTCGAGCCGTCCATAATTTGTATTCAATGATTTACCGGGGCTAATTGCAGAATGCAGTGCTTATACAGAGGGTTGGGGTAATATCGCTTTGCAGTTTACACCGGCGGGCGAAGGGCGAAAGTGAGGGTATGTATACGGTGTAATAAGGCCAGAGAGAGGGAGGGAGAAGGTAGGTGGTGGGTAGGGGCTATACTTTAGTTTGCAATTTAAACTTTACTTCCTCTGGAATTGATTAGCTTTTAGTAATTAAGCAAGCAGCGCCTTGGCCCCTTCCACCCCCACCCTGACCCCGTACACAGCCAACGCGAAGCACCCCCCCCCCTGCACCCCCTATAGCTCTATACAAGATGTACCAACTTAACCCCTATACAGCAAAGTCAAGCTGCTCGGTGCATGAGCTCGTTCGAGGTGCATCCCCCCCCCCCTACCCTCCACCTCGTGCGAGCACACGTGGATGTCCTCGCGTGCCGAGCTCCGATAAAAAGTCCAATTTTTAATTGGCTCATCCTGCGCGCTTCTTTCCTCCTTCCCCCAGCCGGTGCACCGCCACGAGCTTTATTTTTGTTACATATATACCGAGGGGGTACAAACAACTCGTTTGTGCACTTTGGCCGAGGCTTAATTAGTTGAGCCGGGCTGCCGGGGGATACAATGGGGATCTCTTGACTTGCAGCCAATTCGGGAATTACTTTTTCTTTTTCTTTTTTTTTTTCTTTTTTTTTTTTTTCAAGCTATACGGCTTTTCCTTTATACATGTATATGTACATAAGTGCAAAATAATCCGTAATTTGTTGCGTGAATGCACCGAGGAAGCGTCTTTCTCTTCTGTATGTGTTACGGTTACCTATATACATATACCAAACAAAACGCACACGAGCACAGCACGGCCTGCTCTTTCCGGTGGCAATAACGCCGGGGTAGTTGTACGCAGCAGTGGCGCGGTGGTACGAAGGGGGATGGGGGCGATTTTAATCAACGCTCCGACGGCCCTCGGTACGTATATATTAGGTACAGACTACACTCGCGAGCAGGACAGCTTTGGCCCGCGTTGTCCGTGAGGGAAGATGCAAGGGTTCAATAATGTTTTTTTTTTTTTTTTTTTTTTTTTAATCCCAAAAAAAAAAAAAAAAAAGAGTACCTAGATTGGTTGGAAATCATCAAAAATGTGTAATATAATGGCCGGCTCGCCCATGCAGCAAGTGGCACGGCATATCACACGGGGGAATAAAGAGAGAGAGGGACAGATAGATGGATGGATATAGGAAGGAAGGAAGGAAGTAGGTAGGTACACAAGAAGGGTGAGAGGGACGAAGAGAAGCGAAGGGGGTGTGTGATGGCAGTGCGAAGCAATTTCGGCATGGAATGCGTTTCCCTCGATAGCTCGGCGGTGGCGGCGCCCCTCCACCTCCTACCGTATAACGTGGTGCGCGAGGGAAAAAAGGAGTGGGAGACTTGCCTCCTCCTCCTGCCCAGCCCGGGACAGGCCCAACCAATTTCAAGTTCCATTATGTACACCCCCTTCCCCCCCCCGTCTCTCTTCACCCCACCCCTCTACTCATACTAGCGCGAGCACGCGAAGCGGTGACGCGAATCTCAACGTTTTAACCCTCTCTTTGAGTTGCGAGGATCGAGCTCTCATCCCTCTTATTCCCTGTGTGGGTGTGTATATACAAATAGTCCACAGACACGGCCACGCATAGAAGGCGTACGTCTCTCTGTGCACACAGCTTTTTTGTGTATATACAGACGAACTCGTGGGGCATATATATAATATGTGTATGGAGTTCATGATGTGGCCTTGACAATTTCTCAGCCCATCGGGTGTTTTTGCGTGATAATTGACCAATGTTTTTTTATTTAAAAGAAATTCGAGAACATATATAAGTTGCCTGGACGAAAAAATACAAAAATTTAAATAAAATCAGGGCTCGAATCACCCCCAGACCCCAACCGTTTGTGTGTATATACCAGAGAGCAGAGACGAAAGTCGAGAGATGAGGGCGAGAGAGGAAAGCCTCATATACTTACATTGGCGGGCGCGTTCGAGGTTTTTTGGAAATGCGGGAGGAAGAGAGATACGTATACAGATATATGGCTCAGTGAAGCCAGCTGACACGTGCGCGCTTTGCCACATGTTGTATTGCGCACGTGTATGTACATATACGCCCCCCTACGAAGACGACGGGCGAATTTAAAAAACGCAATTTACGAATAATGGAAGGGGCCGGTCAACAAGTCCCCCTCTTTTTTTTCCGCGTTTCGGTGTTATGTGTACTTACACGCTCCGAATTCTCTGTTCTTCGCGTGTGCCTTTTGGCCTCCCCCATTTAGTCCACACACGAGAGAGAAGGTTTGCGAAAACTCGGGCGGGGGAAAATAAAGTTTTTTTTTGTTTTTTTTGTTTAATTGATTTTTCGAGCAGCCTAACCCTCCGGGCTCTGCGCGTGCGTGTGTACACCGACGAAGCCAATCGAGTGTTTTAAATCTCGCAGGATCGAGAGGCGGAGGGAAGAAAAAAAAAGTTACATCGCGCTATGAGCACCGACAAAAACACCATTGTAATCTATATATATATATATGCACTGTGAGTTGTGCGGGCTGCCCTTTTTCCCTCAATTACGCCCTAATTGCGTTTACCCCCCTGTAGCTGCTTCCTCTGTTCTTGGCGGAGGATGAAAAAGAGAGGGGGAAAGGAACTCTCCCTTCCGAGCGTAAAATGTTGTTTTTTAATTTAGCGGCAGCCGCCGCGGGGTTAATATACGGCTTTCATTTCGGGATTTCATTTAACCGCGAGGAGGACTCTTTGGCAGCCCCGGCGGTCGACCAGAGTGTATACAGTATGTACGGGATATACGGGCGCCTCCGAGGGCACGCGGAGGATCGATCGATCGATAACGCGACCCACTGTGTGTGTGAGGGTGGCAGATATTTTGTAGTTTCCAGGATTACTTTTTTTTCAATTTACACGTCTCTGCTGGGACAGCCTTTGCTTTTATCGAGCGTCTCGGCGATGAGCCCAAATCGATCGACCCTCCAAAGGGAGGGGGCTCTCGAGCGCCGGCCAAATGAAACTCGGCGTCTAAGCGTCCATCGGAGGGTGGGCGCGCAAAGATAATTAAAGTAAAAGCCGCTGGCCCGGTGCCGTGCAAACAGAGAGAGAGAGAGAGAGAGAGAGCCAGAAATTGAGCAATCGCTCAAATCCAGCTGGGGTCGAAGTGTAGGCGATAAAAAAAAAAAAAGAAAAAAGAAAAAGTAAAATTACAGGCGAGCTGGTATACAATCCGATGCTGCGCGTGTATATACGTGTACGTGTACAGAGAGAGAGGGGGGGGGAAATAAAGTCGAATGGATGGAAGAGCTATCCGCTGCAACGGAGGGTAAGAGGAGGCGAACCACTTCCGGCCACGAAGATTGACTTCCGACCCAACGAGCCACCCCTTCTCTTCCCCCGCGCACACGTACACGTCGTGCAGATCAACATCCCAGCTCCGCTAATCGAAGACTCCCCCCCTCCCGAGCTTTTTGGCAGCTGTACCATTCCGTTTTGCCCCTCTATTCGTCTTCTCCGGCATATCCATCCGAGCGGGCGAGTAAACATTCTTTTTACCCCTAATGGCTTTGCCTCGATACTTTCGATTGCTTTTCCCCAAAATTACAATCCCCTCCTATATATACACGATTAGGTATGCGGACCGTGTCACTTGTACACAACAGTTCGCCCCGGTAAACGTCAATTATTACTTTGCACCGGTCGAGTGTGCGTCGTGAGGATGAGGTGTGCTTTAATAAGCTCTCGCCGCTTTCATAAATTATCCCGGGTATCGGGCGTTTTTCTTTTTTCTTTCGACGGACTTTAGCGAGTGCGCTCCGGCGTTAATTAAAATTTTTACGTGACAAAAAAAAAAAAAAAAAAAAAAAGGGAGAGAGAGAGAGCAGGCAAGGAAAGCGGCCGAAAGAAAGGAAGGAGGCTTACACAGGGGCTGTTGGAATATTACCCGCGACGCGAGAGACCCGAAGCTCTTATGTGTGTATATATGTATACACACCATGTACGTACCGCCCAAGGCGCGAGTGAGTAATGCTCCGTTAATTACAACTTTTTTAATAAAAAAGCCCCGGCAACGTATATATATATATATATAGCCGCGCTTATCGAAGCGAGAGTATATATGTACACGGCATCAACTTGGTCCTCCTGCTTTTTCCGCGCGAGAAATCAATTAAAAACGCACGGGCGCCGATAACGGGGGGATCGGAAATTCGGCGTGTATCCGAGGCCCCCGCCTAATTGGCTCTCCGCCAAAGTCCTCGCGGTAAAAAAAAAAAAAAATTGTTAATTAAAGTAATTGCCGATCTTTGCAGCGGGGGGGAGGGGACTATACACCGCCGTCCGTCCGCGAGTGCATCGATCTCGTATTTATCGCGGATTAATTCGCACTCGGCGAAGGCGCAATTAGCAGCGGGGCCTCGGGAGATTCTTATCACGCTCCTCGCGTATACAATCGGAAGAATGGGCCGATACGAATCATCCGCGAGCAAAAACCGCGGGAGACGCATAATATTTTTCAGAGCCCCCCCCCCCCCCCCCCGATGTACAAAAGAGACACTCGAGTATGGTCTGAAAATACACGTTTGTGTATACATGTACACACCAGCCAAGAGGGACGGTGTACCGGACGACGACAGCGGGGATCATTAGAGTACATTATACGGCGCCGTCAAAGAACGCGAATCAAGTGAAAGAAAGTACATAACGCGGTGTCCTCTCTGCGCGGGGGTATTTAAATGAAAGGAGGGGGAGGAGAAAAACGAGCTGTACGGCGAATAAATTAGAGCAGAAAACACAAGGAGGCATGTACGTGCACGGGATGGGGGAGGGACAAGAAAATTAATTAGGATCAATAATTGGCAATTTAAAGCGAGCGATGCAAAAGTTTCCGTCCCTCCGGCTGCCGCTCTCTCTCCGAGGCAAAGGAGGAAAGGAGGGGGCGCGTTACAATGGTATCATTAAAAGTTTTTCTTAATACGTATACCTACGTCTCGGGAGTATAAGGGACGAAAGTATTATAGCAACTGACAGGAATAACGAGACAGGGGGGGAGGGGAAAATAACGAGGGCTGAAACGACGACCGTGGGGTGGAGGGAAAAGTAAGGAGAATAAGCCAACGAGCGGCCATTGAAATAGATAGAGGGCCACGGGGAACGAACGAAAGAGAGAGAGAAAAGCCGGGGCGCGCGATAAAAGGTGAAGCAATTAAGAAGAACGAGAGAACCACCTCCACCTCCCTCGGTTGGGTTGCACAGTGATGTGTAATACGCCATCGATGTATGTACTTACACGTGTACATATCCGTGCGCGCACAAAGGAGACACTAATGGGTGTACGGAAACGAGACAGATAGTATACATATATACAATGGAAGAAAGGGAAAAAAATATGCTCCCTCATCATATCGATTAATACGAGAGCGCGGATATGTAAACGGTATATTACAGCTGCTGGGTATACATATACCTATATGTGTAACGAAATCATACAGGCGAATTAATGGGCGCGGGGAGGATGTGAGAGCGAGAGGTGGCGAGATGAGTGATTAAGAAGCGGAATGTTAGCGACGCGCGGGACATAAATAATATACACCGAGTATAGCCGCTCATTGCCATTCCTTGTCCGGGACCATGTAAGTATAACGTGATGAGCACGTGTATGTGTATATAGTAGGGATAGAGGCAATTAACGCGAGCTACTATGGTAAAATTAACGCCGTTTACCGATAAGTTACAACTGTATATTAGCTGACCTTGAATCTCATCTTCTCTCCATGTATAAGTGGCTCTCTTTCTCCATTGCGTCACTAGACGCAAATATGTGCGTATATATATTATGTATGCGGATCAAATGCGCGAATGTTACTCGAAGGTTTTCCTCTTTTTTTTCCTTTCATCTTTCCACTACGTGATACTCGACCGAGTCGACCTCTCCTCCTTTCCTTATTTGCACTCTCGTCCGTCTCATTTAGCGTTACTCTCCTCGCGACTCCTCACCCCACCCCTCCTTACTCGTACGTCTGTATATTTATGTGTAAGTGTGCAGTCGCGAGAGTTGGTGCAGCAGCGGCTGGCACCTCAGGCGAGGCAATTACAACGGTCATCGCTCGCTCGCGCGCCGGGGCAATTAAGCCGCTCCCAATTATTGCCGAGAGCTCTCCCTCTCTGATTCCCCCCTCCCCGTTCCTCATCCACTTCCTTTGCAACTTTGCAGTATAACATATATATATATATACAATATACTCTCCACACGCGTGTATATCATGTATACTTACTTGCAGTGATGGGAGCGACAATTACAACGACTGCAGGGACTCTGGGCGTGTGTGTGTAACCATGCAAACGTGCTCTTGCAATTTTTCGTGATGTGCGTGCGCGTGTGATGTTATTGCATCTGTATAATCATTCGGGAGCCGCGTAAAACCGGGAGCGAAATTCTTTCGCGCCCAACCGTACGTATAGTGTTAAAAAAATTTAAAAAAAAAAATAAAGAAGAAGGAGAAATAATCGGCGAGCTCAAAAGTGAGAAAAAGAGAGCTGGGACGGCAGCTGCTGTCGCGTTCTCCTCTTCGCTGCTATATACCGACTCCCACTCTCTCTGCGGAGCAGTCTCGTTGTCGAGGGGAGGGCTGCTTGATAAACTCGTGTATATATATATATATGTACACCACATACGGTGCAGTCGAGGAGGTAAGTGCCCTCTCGGAAGTCGCGGATGGCAATTTATCGGCTCGCCTCTTTCCCCTCCCCCCTCGCGCTCTTTCTCTCTCTCTACTCCGCGCGATGGGTTTCGATGTATAAACGAGCGCTGCTGACGGACCGCGTTTCTCTCGTTTTGCGCTCACGCACCGCAAGGTCTAATTAAATCGTTTTTCCTCCCCTCCCCCACCCCCCCGTGCGCCATGACGAGGCCGCGATGATGATAATCATGCACACGTGTGTACTTAATAATTGCTCGAGTGAGTTTTCATACGATATTTCCCCCCTCCCCCCCTCCCTCCCTCGCTTTACACCAGGGGCATGCATCCTTTCGTACAGCGGCTAAGAAAAGAATGTTTCTTAATTGCTTCATTATGGATTGGCGCTGCAATTAAAAGTGCACCGGTGGCAGTTGAGTATATCCGAGAAAATCACGCTCCATCTGTGGGTATAAACGTGGTTAATTTCGCCGAAGAGAATCAACCTTTCCCCCTCCCCCTCCTTTTGTACATCGCTCGGGTTCGGAGTTGGCGCTGTGCTAGCCGATAATACGATACCGGGTGTATCGGGTGTACCGGTATATCGGGCGACCTTCTCGCTGCAGCTGCACAACATGGCTTTAATTCTTTTTTTATTTTTTTTTTTTTATATATTTTAATTCAACTGAAACTGCACTCCTTACAAAAATTCAGCGAGTCCGTGTAAATTGGACGAACAAAAGGATTTAACGCGCGTGAAATTGCGCCGATTGAGAATACCCGAAGATAACGCGCGACGACTATCGCGAGGCTGTTCTTCCGATACCTATACGCAGTGCTTTATTTTTTTCATACGACTCCGTGCGCAATCACTGACGCAAATGGAAAGGCGCATACATATATGTACATGAGTTTGCCATTAATTAGCATATACACATACGCGTGGTATATTGATTTCGCGCGCCAAACAGAATATTAATACATGCACATCGTACACCCTTGCCTCGGAGATAACGCGTTCTAATTAGGAACAATGAGCGATAAGCGCCCCGAAAAATTCCAAAGTTGATAATTAGCGCAACCTAATTGAACCAGCGTATCCGCGATCGGGGTGGATGAAAAGTAAATAAATTGAATCTCGAAGTTGGCGCGCGGGGGGGGGGGAAGAAAAAATGCTTATGCAGCGCTGATACGAACGTCCGAGTTTTAGACTGATAAAGACAGCGTCGCTATGTCTTGAATGGAATGACGTTCGGTCTGGCTCTCTGGCCAAGGGTGGGGGTGTGTCAGATGTCAGATCGAGCCGTCCGACAAGGCTCTGATGTGAATGGGCGAGCCGGACTATATTACACCGTCGAGACTTGTCTGTTTGGCGTGCGGGTTTGTTGGGATGGCGGGAATTTCGAATTTGCTTCTCGCGATGATTATCTTCTGCGATTTTCGTTATTAATCAAACCTCGCAGCTCTGCAGTTTTATTGTCGCGGTGATATAGTTGTTATTGGGGTAATCGATGCTTTTACAAAAAGAAAATATTTACAACATTGACGAAATGTTTTTTTTTTTTTTTTTTATTAATTACGTTGTTGATTGAATCCCAAGGCAACAAAAAAGTGTTGTTTTTTTCCATCAATTAACGATGTAAGAATTAGTTTGTTAAAATTGAAAAGCTCGTAATTAACGGGGTGATTTTCAAAGCGAAACACGAGCAGTTGGAAAATGATTTCCCGGGAGTTTCTTGTACCGCACATCGGAAAAGGCGCGCTGAATCACCGCACGAGAGTTCGTTGTATACTATACGCACAGAGGCTGCCCTCGCGGGTGTACATATCAAACTAATTGCAGAAAAAGTTTGCGTTTGGCTTTGCATTATTAGTTACGCATTTTCTTAATTAGGCAAAACCAAAGCAATTACTTTTTTCTGATTTAATTGGCGCGCCTAATGAATGCGAGCGATGTTTGTCTAGTTGGAGAGAGAGAGGGGGGGGGGATTTTATAAGATTTGTTTTGCGGTTTGACGTCGACGTTGCGTAAGTAATTTGCCGAGCGCACATCCACGCACGTCCATTCACGAGTTAATTAGCAAACGAGGACTTGAACACACAATACACCCATACGGGGCTGCAAATACAAATATACATATTGTATTTTTCGATCGATTATTTTATTATACTTTTGGCATGCATGATTTCAGCCGGTCGTTGTAAAAGTGCCATTTTGCGGTGCGGGTTTTTTAATTGCGCCCGTAAAACATGTAAAGAACTCGGTATGATACGAAAAACGTGTAGATCTGGGGGGAGCCCTTTTCCGCGGTTTTATGCACACACACACACACCCGCATGCGCGGAATTAAAAAACACGACTCATGAATTATTCACACCGGCGAAGGCTTAATTAACTTAATTACTCAATGTACACTCGTTAAACAGTGCACAGGAAAAAAGGAAAGAGGGTGGAAAAAAAAAAAATAAATAAATAAATAAAAAATAAACTATTAACCAACAACAAAACATAATCCCGCATCAGTGCGGTGCTGATTAATGCACGAGAGCTCTCCATCGAGCAGCAACAACAAAAGCCCCGCTCCAAGCCCTTGCAATAAATACGTAATGCGCCGAATCCTTGATTAAATTCTCGATTTTTCGAGTGTGAGTGTGTAATATATACGTACAGCTAAAGCCGGCTGGCTTGGAAGCCTATATATATATATGCATGGAGGGGGACGAGGGAGGAGAGTCAATGGGGCGAAATTCCAATCGATCCGATAACGTGCATAATTAGCCTAACCTATTTGCAATTACGCGCGAGAGAAAGAAGGAGGGGGGGGGGCTAAAAGTCAATGTCGACGAGCGCGCGCGGAGAGATGGCGAATATTAAATTCCCGAGCCGTCAATATCGAATGAAAATCGCCGAATTAATTATTTCGAGTTTCTCCCTCTCCCGGTGCGCGTCCGTCCGCCTGACCTCCCCTGCCCCGTCCTAGCCGCTCTCCTTCACCCTTTCTCATTTCGCTCTTCCTCCGCTCCTTCTCTGCGGAATTGCCAATCAAGAGTTAATTAAACGCCGAGCGCTTCGAACGATTGCTGTGTGTCCGTGTGTATACTATATATATATATACATTGCGAAAAGAAAAAGTTTGGAGCGGTGGAAGGGGGGGGGAAAGGTTTGCACAGCCAGGAGGAGGGGAGCCAAAAAAGTCGCCGGCGTGCAGCGTGGTCTCTCAATGTACACACGCATATACACAATATTGCGCGAGTAGACAACGGCAAAGCGAAGAAAGGATGGAAAGCAATATGAGGCTCTTTTACCGTCAAGCTTGAATCAGATGGCGCCAGGGCACGTCGCGGCTGTCATGGCCGTCTCACTCACACAACATTACTTTTCAGTATTGTATGTACATAGGAAATTAAAGTGTAGTGGTAAAGCGCAATATTTGAAATTTTGAAATGAATAAGGAAGACAAGAAATAATATTATGGGAGCTTAAAAGTTTCAGAATTGAAAAAGCTTTTAAAAGGGAAAGGAGCAAGAGTCAGTGAAAGAAAAGCAGAACTCGTGGACAGGTAAGCCATGACATGGGAGCGGCAAAAATGTTGGTCTCCCAATTGCTTCGAGCCACTTATTTTTTTTTATCACACTATCAGAAGGAAATTTAAATTTCACTTTTTTATCGCAGGATATTACACTGCACTTCATTTTTCCTACTATCTTTAAACGTAAATGCAAACAAAAATTGTCTGCAAACAACAGCAATCATTTACAAAGGTTATGTCTTCTGCTTTGCTCATTACACAGATAGGCTCACGAACACAATACACAACTGTAAATTTGACGGTGTGTAAGTATGACAGCCGCGACGTGCCCTGGCGCCATCTGATTCAAGCTTGACGGTAAAAGAGCCTCATAGGGAGTTGTGCGTGGTATATATATTACCTGTATATGGGTGGTGGAGAGGAAGGGAAACGCGTTGACGGCGCGCGGTGATTATTCGATTACGGGGAACGCAATAAAACAACAACCGCCGAACGTAAACACAGAGCACTCACCGATTTCTGGATGAAGAAGATTTCAAAGTTTCTCGCCGTCCTTCCACTGAAGATGAGAATACGGGTATCACTTCCCTCGAACTTGGTTGCACTGATATATAAATATATATATATATTTACTTAATTATTTATTATTTTGTTTTTCACAATTTTTCACACTAGCGCTGTCCTTCCGCAGCCAAGTAGTTCGGCGTGGCGGGGGCTCGACTTGTCTTTCAAAGCTCCGCGCCTCTCCGCGGCCGCCAAATTCAAACACTGCACGATACAAATATTATATGCGAGTACTTGTGCTACCGATGGCATAAATCCCTAAACAGCACGAAACTACACAGTTGCCGGGTGCAAGGTGCGAAACCACTCGCGAAAATTGAAATTGAGAGCAATCTCGGTTGGAGGTGTTTATACACTGAAAGAGAAAGAGAAAGAGGGGGGGTTCGGGTATATGAACTGCACAACATCCGAAGGTAGAGCTGCAATGGAGACTGCCGGGCTCCGGACGCGGCGAAAGCCCGACTTGCTGTGAGCCGCGCGAACCGCCGCCGCCGCCGCTCTCGACGCCCGTCGTGAGGTTCTGGAGCGCCTGCGCGAATATATTCACCAATTTCACCACCCGTCTCTTCTCTCGCACTCCCGTGGGATATACGTATACCTATGTTTTCACGAATAAGAGGTATATCGCTACCAGCACACATTCTCAAAAAAAAAAATAGGTTGGAAAAATTTTATTTGCACTATTTATAAATGTTACGAAATTTAATTGCAACAACGTTGAATAAAACCTGTAATTTACAAAAAACCTTAAAAACGTCCCTTTTTGCGTGAATTTGTACACAAGTGGCCAGGTGTTGAAAGCTGGATAACGATGATACGTGATCAAGTGTGAGAGTGACGAAGCAATTTTATCATGATCCTGGGCAACAATAATATTTAATTTTATTTATTCAAACAATAGTGGAAATACCGTAAAAAAAAGCTATAGCCCCCATTTCCCAATAGAGGTTTTGTCGTTCAGATTGCCCCTAACTGCATCCAATTTAACTTAAAAGTAGTCCAAAAATGATTTTCAGTCATAAAAGGCAGAGGATTATGTTTGAACCTATAAATCAGTGCAATCGAGAGCTTTCTCGTTGAGATAATATGATTTCAGATGATAAGCATGTGTTTGAATAATTACGGTTGGGTGTGGTGATTTTTAGTAGGTACTTATTTTTTCACGGGTGGCTTACCTGTTTCGGCTGTTACTACTGAATTTCGAGTTTTAGCGCCTCGCATCGTGCTGATTTTACAAATTCGAGCGATTTCGGGTTCAATTATCGAGTTTGAATTATTTAGTTTGACGCTCGCTCGAGCGACGTAATCTACCAGTTGGAAGGACTCGCGGTAATTAATTCAATATACTCATTATGTCGAAATATCGCGAGTGAAGGTCAATACGTACGCGACATCGATCGATTACACGCATCCAGGTATTACATGGTAAATAATATAATGATAATAATAATAATAATAATAATAATAATAATAATAATAATAATAATAATAATAATAATAATAATAATAATAATAATAATAATAATAATAATGACAATGTCGCTTTGGGCTATGACACGTTGGTAACCGACGAGGGGTAATCCAATCGGACGTGAATTGTGATTTTCTTCTCATTGTACTTTCATAACCGCATAATGTACACGATCGTGTAATGAGAGCATTGAATCGAAGGCCATTGTAATTTCAGCGAGTGCCAATGAAATCGATCGACAAAATGCTCGACGTATACATACTCTCGTTTAACGAGCGACGACCGAAATTAGGTATACCAAGTAATTGATTTTCGGCTATTGTTCGCGCATATTTTGAAGTAAAAAATTTAATTCCGCGCGAATAAATTACTCTCGTACTCGCTAATCGCCATCCAATTAGGCTGGAAGAGACTTGCGAACCGTTGCGACTGTACATTTGGTTATCCATTCCTCGCAATATCATCGATACTTTTCATTTACCCGAGAATGACGATACAAAGTGAAAATACACGCACCACTTGTACACTTAAGCCTGTACTTTTTCAGAAACGAGTTTAATTAAAAATCGACTTGCGTATAAATTGTGCATCGCTAAACAACGCACCAGCGAGAGAGACGAGAATGGAGGTAACAAATGTTACACAGGAATAAATCAAGATTCTCGCGAGTAGTTATGAATTTTCATTAGCCCCCGAGCAAACGAAAATCGCGCCGGGATTCAGCTAATCGTCGTTATGGAAGATTGTGTTTTTCCCCCGTGGCTGTAGATATATACACACGTGTATTTATCAAAGATTTCGCTAATGACACTATTTTGGCGAGCCTAAAACGAGCGGAGTTAAAAAAAAAAAAAAAAAAAATCATCGCTCCTAATTGCCGGTCGCAACTGGCGTCGAGCGATGATTAAACCACTCGCTCGCGTTTTTAATTAAAAGCCACGATGTTTGTTTGTTTTTTGTCCTCCCCCCCCCTCCTGTCAATTTGCTAAAAAGCTTCGGAATCCGCGGGTTTTCTCGCTAATCCGCGCAGAGAGGAGAGAGTAAAAAAAAAAAAAAAAAAACCAGATACCTATCAGCTAATTAATTAGCCGGTCCCTCGCTCCACCCTTGGCCGCTGATTACCGCCATTGCCGCGATTTTCTCGGAGCTAATTAAATATTCAATTGTTTTTCCCTCGCCCCCCCTACACCAAGGCACCGGCTCGCGAGAGCTCATTTAAAAACGTCGTTGCCCCGCGTCGATTACACCCGGCGTTCCGAAAGTTTTTTAATTAACTGTTTTCGCAACTCGACAAAGAGAGCGCGCGCTCACGGGGTACATGCAGCATATAGGTACGCGGTGCAATTTAACAAATTGAAAGTCGGTGGGGGGGGGGGGTGGAGAAGAAAAAGTGTACATACATACCAGCTCTTGAAAAATGAAATTCCCGCAGACGCACGCAGAGGGCCGGAAGAGTTTTGCGTGCGCGCGGGCAAGTTGGAGATCGAAAAACGCGGGGAACAATGACGATGACTCGGGAAGCACCTCAGCCACTCGGCCAACTTTGTACCCGCCGGGTATATACACTTCAATTTGAGCGATTGCTCCTCCCAACCCCCGCTCAATGGGCGTATGTGGAAGGATCGACTTTAACGTAAGTGCACGCGGGAAGCCCCTGTGGCAATCCGAATCTTGTCACCGCGACTCGTCCCATCTCGGGGGCTCCTGATTAATATTTTGCAATCCCGCGCGTGTTTACGGGCAAATCGTGCGAACGCCCCGCACTCGTTTGGCAAAGGAAGAACAAACAAAAGAATAGTCGTAGGTGCACGTATATCCCCCCCCCCCCCTCGAGCCTTTATATATATCGGCGTCCATTGCCAAGCGCTTGCATTAGGAGTAATGATCGCGCCCCGTGAGACTTCCGATCGCGGAAAAACTCCTCTTTCCCACCAGGCTCGTCTACCCGGGCCTGGAAACACGTATCTGTATGGCGTGTCCCCGCGCCTCTCGCCGGGATGATGATTCTCGGGATCGCGCTTTTTCCTCCTCCGCATCTCTCGGGCGCTTTTTGTTCCGCGATCTCTCCGGCCTCTGCTTCGGATTAAACGATCCCCGGCTTTGATTAACTCCATACCGGTGTATAGGGCTTCTTTTTACCTATATGTACTTACGACGCCGAGTGAAAAGTTATTGCGCTTCGTGTACCAGCGATCTGTTGATTGATTCCGGTGGGGGACCTTGAAACCCAAGGTTTTTTTTTCATCGGGAGGTGACAAAAAAAAAACAATTTAGGGTGCACACTTTACTATTTGTTTATGATAAAAAAGAAGAAGAATAATAATAATAACATGTCTACTATATATTTTAGAAATCGCTCGTTTCACCGACTTTGATGCTCCTTTTCTTCCCAGGCGAGAATGACATCACGTGATTTTTCTCCCGTGTAATTTTCATCTCCTCCAAGCCGTCCGATTGCTCCGTCGTTAATTTGTGGTCGAGTCCCTCAAATCGTACACCCTCGTGGCCTCGGAATACGCAAATAGAGCCAGAATGATTTTTATTATTTCCCCAACAAACGCAACCGGTTGTTATCTTTACGGTCCCGGAGACGTGGCCGCGATTGCACTTACTGTTGGTATACTTATCGATTCGGCGAATCAAGTGGAAAGGGGAGGAAAAATGACTGTTTTCGACTCGACCGTGCACCCGCTGGAGTTTTCATAAAACCCATCGCGAGGATTAAAACGCGCTAAAGACCCATTGCCGAGGAGCATTAATTTAACGATGGAGAAAAAAATGAGGTAAGGACCGAGTCCACGTATAGACGTATGCAAACGAGTGAACGTATACATTTATATACGTTTCCTTGGGCGGCGATCGATAAGCGCGAAAAGACGGACGCTCCAATTAAACTTAAATTAAATTAAAAAGCTGAAAACGAGCGCCGCAAGCCCCGCATATACGCATGGATGCACATATACCTGCAGCCTCGTGTTATCAAATCTTGCCCCTTGCCGTGCCGAGAGGGAGAGAGCGACGTAGCAATTAACATACTAATAACGTGCCGGCGTTGGTGCCCGGATGGAGTTGGTATAGGTGTATGACATTATACGGGAAGCGTGTGTCAATATACATCTGCCGCGAACTTTTGAGAAAATTCGTAGTCGCGCGCGTGCCGTGGAAACTTAAAAGCTCGGGGCTGGGGTGAGGGGCTCTGGTGCGTGCACGCGTGCGTTGGCAAAAGGCGAGAGGTGCATAGCAGAGAGCGTTTTGGTCAAAGCGCGGTCTGAGGGAGGCATTAAAATAATTAAACGCCGGACGAGCTTTTTTTTTTTTCTTTGCTCCTCTTTAGAGGTGGTCCTCTCTCTCTCTCTCTCGTGTTTCGCGGGGGAAGAGCTTCTTTGGCCTTTTCTTTCGTTTGCCAAAAGCGAGCGGGGACTTGGGCATAATATATAGGCGTAGTCACGGGTCGATAACTTTTGATGCTGTACGGGTATATACCTGCGCTCCTTGAAACGCGCGGATGCGTGTGCGTTGTGTGCCTATACTTGCCATGTATCCGTAGCAACTGTAACTAAGAGCTCTGGAACGCGTGGCTGCATAATTGCGCGAGCAATTATACCGATGGGATTTGCGCGAGTGTACTGTGTACGTACGTTATTGTTGATGAATCGCGTCGCTGATGATAATACGTGCGGTCGCGTTTTTATTTCCCATGCGTAATACAAGTCTCGTTGAATTTTTTTTTTTTTTTTTTTTTTTTTCACAAGTTGCTAAACTAAATTGTTTGTTCGAGCAATCTATACGCAAATTGGAGAATCTCGCGTGTGTATAAATGTTCAATCGACCGTTGATCGCGCTACGGTATATACCGCAGTCCCTCAAAGGGTTAATTGTTCCATAAGACCGTGAATGCGCTAACGAGGTGAGTTTCTCGAGTTTGGGCTTTGAATTCCCGGCGTTAGTACACTGTCCTCCTCTCTCGGTGTCCCCTCTTTTTTTTATGGTTTGCCGAGATTTTATTTTTCCGTAAAAGACGCTACAACTTATTTGGCACAAAATCCTCGCCTCTTTAATTACATCTCGGGTTGATGTTTACCAAAAGGTGTATGGTTGCACAAATTGCATGTACTGCCCAACATCACACGCCAGGATTTATTTTACACCCCTTTCCGTTTTTACTCCCCTTTTGATTCACACACTAAGTATTCACAATAAGTAAGTATAAAGTTACAAAATCTTTGGTCAATAAGCACTTCGAGATCGAATCCTTATATATCTCTTCATCTGACAGTAATGGCTCCTCTTGTTCATGTTGACGACGCGGGGGCTCGATCATACACTCAAAAGTGCGAAAACGGGGACTCCTTTTACTCCTTTACATTGTTTGACGAAAATAAAAGCCGCTCAGATTCACCAAGCCCTCCTTTTTCCCCTGTACACTTTCCCGTTTTCTTTGCCTACCCCATGACCTCCCAGCCCCCCCGCATCACGTAACGAGAGCAATTACTAAACAGCCCGTCGGCTACTGCGTTGTACAGTCTTTTAGCCCCCGGGCGTTAATTCAGGAAAAGTAAGCAGAAAGGCGAGGTGGGAAGGAGGCCATTGTCGCTCGCTCATAATTAAGAAAATAGTCTTTAAATCTCGGGGCGTTGGGCCACAGAGAGCTTTTCGTCCCTCTTTTTTTTTTTTTTTTTTTTTTTACTCCCACGGTGGTCCGCGCGAGGTAAGGATCTGTGGGTGTTACTTTAAAATTGGAGAGAACGGGGGGGGGGGGGGGCAAGGTAATGGCGGTAATAGCATAGCAGCGAATAAATAAACGGAGTGTCGAATAAACAGCGAGTTTGGGAAAAATAAATCGGGCAAAGTGCCGTAGCCGCGGGCTCTAAATGAACGACGCGGAATGGGTAACGGAAAGAAAAAAAGGGAGCTAGAGGCCAGAAGGGGGGTCGAGAGGGGGGGGGGCGTAAAAGCAGGCGACGACGCTCGGATGGAAATTAATTCATTACCTTAATGCGCCCCGGCGCGATGAGAGAAGAGTGCGCGCCCGGCGTTTCTCCCAAAGATGGATGTCTCGTTTTCATTTCGAAAATTAACACTCTCCATTCTCGCCCCCCCACGGCCCCCCTTCCTTCTTTACCCAACGATTTTCCAGCTTCGCACTGCAGCGTGTATATACCGATGCCTTTGTTTTTTTTTTTTTTTTTTTTTTTTCCTCTTCTTCTCTTTTTGCGCACTTTTATCCTAGCGCTTCTCGATTAGTAGCAGCACTTTAGCTCAACCGCTTCTTCCTGTCGTCGTCTCTTGTTCCCCTCCACCTTTTCAAAGCGAGAGTAGGTAGTTTCCTCGTACACTGCACCGTATATAATGCGTACACCGAGGCACTGCTTTGAGTCAACTGTGTACACCTAGCTCCACCCACCTATATCATGTTTTGCGCTGATGGACGATTCTCACCGACGCAACACTCGCTCCTCTGCAGGTATCCCTCCCTGTCTCTTTGTCTAATCGAAGCGACATCGACATTTACTCTTTTTTTTTTTTTTTTTTTTGCGCGCGCGCGTTCGTTGAAAGGTTCTCTCATTAATTTCGTTTTTTCGCCTCTCTCTCCTTCCTGCACCGGCGCGGGCTCATTGTCTCCCGATCTCCTCTCGAGCTCGCGCTACTGTATACCATGGCTCGATAATTACGGGCGTGAATATCGATTGTCGGGCTCTTCTTCCGGTGACGATGGTGCAGCCAAACACACCCAGCTCGCTGTATGTGCTCTCCCGTCGTGCTTTATATATAGGTGCATGTGGGGATCGCAAAACCAATCGATCGATGACCCCGTGCGTACGTTTTGTTTGTTTTGGCGCGGCTGGACTCTTCTATCTCTCGTTAAAGATTCGGAATTTTTCAGGTGCCACCACTGGAAGGGAGCGATGATTTTTTTTTTTTTTTTTCCTTTTTTTCTTCAAGTTCGATTTTATGCGTTATCTTAAAGGCGTACGTCTTCAAAGAGGCATTTTTCCTGCAATTTTCCATCACCGACAATGCCATCCTGATGATTCTTACACGTTTTACATTTATTTCTATTTGCACTCACTTGTTTTTAGGTAACGGTACAGTGACGGTAGAAATAGTTTCCAACCAACGACGAACAATCGTCCAATCAACTCCGACGAATTGGGTGGGGGGGGAAGAAAAGCCCAATCCAACGACCCATCGTTCATCGAATAAACAATAATCTAATTCGCGAAACAATCAGGACGTTGACAAACACGCGGGGTATAGGCGGCATTCAAGGCGCTGGCGCAATTCTCGCGATACGCAAACATCAACCGGGACCCCAGCGCTCTCACGCGCCCATCGAAATGGGAACACTTGGCACGAGTATAGGTATACACGCACATACACACCTCTTGATGCAAACTCGAAAACGACCGGCAGTTTTGACGAACCTTCCCACACATCCGTGCATTTTGGCTCGAGGACACTCTCTACCTCGTGCGCTACTAAATATTATAAATATATGCGAGTTTTTTCGAAATTATGTGGACACTGAGTAAGTAGGTAAAGTGAAATTTTGAACGACCGATACCGATTACCCACCGCCGGGACTTTTAATCGAAACTTTCACCACCGCGAGAGCACGCCATCGTTCTTTTATATCCTCTGACGGGCCAACGACACACGATCGTTCCCCTCCCAATCGCGCACATCGGCCACATTGATCGCATTGCCTTCCGCAGATCGAGCGTCACGAAATAATCACCCTCATCTTCACAGCCGAAAGAGCGCGTACGTATACATATACGACATCTGCGGTTTGGTACGTACATGTATGCATAGTCTCTGCAGTCCAACAATTAGTTTCGCGTTGCACGAGAGGGTGAGATAGCAGGGGGAGGGGGTAGGCATCACGCGTTAATTAGAAATCGGTATTATCAGCAGTCCCATTAACAATGCGAAGACGTCGAGAGAGAGCTGCCGCTGCCTACGCGACAGACACGTGGGTGGGGGGAGATGATCGTGCAGATGTGCTCGGAGATAACGAGCCCGTGCATGCATGCTCCCGACACGCCATACTATGGGGTAGCGATGGTACACAACAGTTGGACCGACGGCTCTCGGCGCATCGAGCACCCGTCACAGGGCATGTAATTAGATTTGAGTCCCGGCTAGTGAGAACTCCAACCCTGTGTTGCGAGCATTCGATAAGAGAAATCTCTGGTAAAGCGTTAAAACTCGTTCGTTTAAAAACGAGAGAGGCAAAAAAAAAAAGAGAGCGTTTATCCGTGAATTTATAAAATATGGCACGGAAAGGAAAAGGAGAGAAAAATCGGATAGGGCACGGCGTGCGTGTTTAACTTGAAACGAGGGGGACGGCCAAAGAAAACCAAAAGGGTAGGTTGTATATACGTATGACGTTGTATAGGGGAATAAGCATGCGCCACCGTCTTATATATATATACTTGAACAAAAGGCGGCGACGAGGCGCCTGCTTGCCACCTCTTCTTCTTCTTCTTGCTTCGAGCCGCGCCGATGTAATTTTCTGAATGACTGCGTAATTAAAACTCTAATTTCCTGCACTTAATTGACCAGAGTCTCGGATACCTCTTCTCGCCCCCCCCCACCATCTCCCTTTATTATCCACCGCGCGCTGCACGTAAACACAACTTCCCCCTTACTTGCTCGGACGTGGCTTTTGAAAGCTAGGCGTGCTTGTGCTTGGCACTTTTTTCCTCCTTTTTTTTTTTTTTTTATTCGAATTTTCCCGCACAGCTAACGACACGCGCGTGGTCTCGCTGATGCTTTCGGCGCTAAGAAGATGAGGGAGCGATTGTCACGTGCAAAAGAGTACCTGCCATCGCCACGAAAACAAACAAATTGCTCGCATATCCATCCTCGCACTCCAAACTTACACATCCGAGACTCGTGCGTATATATATATTTATATGAGTATATAGTCGTAGATGTTGGGAGGGGTGGGGGGACGTGCACCACATTTAAATAATCGATTCGCCATCAGCAGCAAAGTGGCTCTCCTCCCCTACACTTTTTTTCCTCTTTTTTTTTTTTTCCTTTCCTCGGCCGTGGGCTTTCCTCTACCTCCCGATGGAGAGCTTTTATCGACTCCGCCCCCCATCTACCTCCGTTTTACAGCCCTCCTCGGCTCGTACATACAATACGTGTACGCTCTCACGTGATTTTCGTAATTTTATCCCAATTTACTTTTTATTTCGCGCGCCGGATAAGTAATACCTCGGTTTTTTTCAGTTAGCCGACTCTCGGTGGATCGGCCGTGAATACAAGGGGAAAACCATACATTGTATATACCTGTGAAAAGGTATTCAATTTTGGGTAAAAAAAAAGCCACTCGCTCGTTCTCGAGAAATCGTTCAAAAGCGAGTCTCGGACGGTAGGTACATCGCGGAGATAGGGAGAGACGGCGCGGCGCCCGGTGTTTGTTCGCCTTCGGTCTCCCTCCCCGTATCCCATCCATCTACCTCTGCTCCGGGAGGATAGTTACTCGGCGCCTCCTCGCTCTGGGGGCGTCGAACGTGCCAGGAGCAATTATAATTGCTACCTCCTCTCGCAATTATAAGTTTGCGCGCGCGCGCGACTCCTCTTCCCCCCACCCATCTCTATCTGGAAATGTGGGTGGGTGGGTGTACCCATGTTGTATGTGGAAACGTTAATTGGGGTGACCTGCTCGGGAAACTAGTTACCCGCGCCACTGATATTCTCCACGTGCACCCTACACATATATACTACACGGATGCACGCCTAGCTTCGTTATACCGTGTTGTACATGTCTATAACCAGCTCCATGTACGCGATGACTTTATATATAATATAAAGTGTATAATATGTGGATGGCTCTTCCTTCTCTCGTATATATAAGCTGCAATATTGCCAAGACTGCGGTACCTCTTATATTTATTATATACGTAATACTTACTCCTCGAGCTCTTTTATTTCATTCATTTTCCACTTTCCCGCAATACTTTGATTTACAACGGAATTCAAATAAACACGCCTCTCAAAAAAAATGTAAAACAATAATTGTCATATACATATACAAGTGCGTGAATTTATTCTTTCGTCTGCGTGGTACATGTATACATAGGTCTGAGAGTAAAGTAGCAAGAAGTTTTTTTTTTTTTTTTTGGGTACAGCGTAGAGAGTAGAGCAAGTATACAGGGGATGGGGGAAAGAAGGTCCTGCGAGAGATACCTACGTACATTACGCAGGCATAGACGGGACGGAATGAGGGCTGGCACGTGCGGCGCCGGCGAGAAAAGCTTTTTGAGTGCACGCGCTTGCGAAGGGGGGAGGATGTAGCGAGAGAGCGGAGGCTCGAAAGTGCGCCGAAAGAAGAAGAAAAAAAAGAGAACGGGGTGGAGGAGGAGAAGAAAACACACGCGACCAGCTGAGATGCGCGACTAAGTACACAAACATGTATACGAAGCTATATAGGAGAGCGCAGAGAGAGAGAAAAAGAGCCGTGCACCGAAAGGAGAAATATAGTTATACGATGACCCTACGGTTGGGGGGGAAAGATGAAAATTAAGCCTGCATACGAGCGAGAAAGAAGAAGGAATAACCGGAGGAAAGAGACAGGACACCTCCGAAGTTTAAGAAGTAACATCCATTTCCAACCCCCGGGAGCGCGTGGCGGCAAGCCCTTTTAGTGTTTCGGCCACACTTTACTCACCGGCACTACATAATATTATATACTATATACGTATTATACAAGAACAGCCAGGCCTTCTCTCGTGTACTTAACGTACACTCTGGCGTGAGCTTAGAGTTTGCAAACAACGCGCTCGCAATTACTCCTTTCTACGCGTAACAATCGACAATCAGGTACATAGGGGCGAGGGATGGGCTCCTCTTTTTTTTTTTTCTCCCTTTCACGTACTTTGTAGGGGCCAGAGGGAAATTGTATTTTGCACAGCCGCGACTCGCAAAGCGGGCTGAAACGGAGTAACGAAACGTCGAGCCGCCGAGGGCTTGTTTGGGGGAAAAATCATCGGCACCCCCCTTTCGCGAACTTTAACGAGCTCGAATTTCCTGCCCTCCCCCCCTCTTTGGACGAGGAGCGAAAGGGGAGAGAGCGAAAAACCACTGCAGCAGCGGAGGCAATTAAACTCACACAGCACTTTTATCTCTCTCTACACACACCAACACACTCGTGTGCAGCCAACACGTACGAGCAAAGTCAGGGAGAAATAAGAGAGCACGTGTACATACATGTATAGGGTACACACACAGTGGTGGTTAGTTATTATAGCTCACCACTCACGATAGGTACATACATGTATATACATACACGTAGGTCTGGCACACGAGCGAGCGCAATCATCGCCAAGTCTTTTAATTTCCTATATATTGGGGCAAGAGAGCGAGCGGAGGGGTGGGTGCTGCACCGAGGGGTGGTAATTGGCTGTCAGGGGGGGTGCTTCTCCCTCATCCCCCCTTTTGCCGATTATGTGTGTGTACACCCCGTCTCCTTTCTCGCGGCGTACATGCAGGCAAGCAAGCGAGAGAGAGAGGGGGGGAGCTACCAACAACCCCGGGAGAGATTGGTATCGCATAATTAACTTCTCTGTGCCACGAGAAGCCGTTTCCATCGGGCCGCCGACGCCACTGCTGCCAACCGAGAGAAGCAGAGATTGCGGCTTCACCCCCCCCCCCCGCTAAAAGGAAGGCAAAGCAGGGGCGAACTCGGGAAACTCGCTCGCGAGAGGGACCGGCCACCGCATGTGTATACCATTTGACGGACGCCCGTCTGTGGGGATGCTTTTTTTCTTTTCTTTTCAGAGCCGTGCGGATTACCGGTTTTATAGTAAATGGTGGTATATAGAGAAGAAAAAATTAAGAGCAGAGTTATACCGATGCGATTGTAACCACCGCTGGGGGAAGCTATAGGGACGATCTAGCGTTGGTTCTGTTGTTGGTGACTGCAGTGGTGTCCGGCTATTTAATCCCCCTCCTCCTGAAGTAAGAGCTTGAAAATAAAACGGGACGTCCCTTCGACAGTCCTGTAGCGCGTGTGTTTATGTTTACCGTCTCGGTATCTTGTGCTCGTGGATATAGGTAGGACTGGCGAATCGGAAAAAAATCATACGAATCCGTGGTGTGCGGTTGCCGAAAATATACCCAAAAGCTCCCAAAAAATCGGTACTACAAGCCTGTCGGCTAGAAGAATAGGAACCACCCACGCAGACTCCAAAGGTTACCGATTGTAATTACACTTATAGTCTTTTGTCATGTTTTATAAAAGTTTTTTTATACACGAGCATACATGCAGGATTGCGCGTAATATTAAGTACAACGACAATGGCACAAAAGGCAAAAAAGGGTCCTATCCTATATTTATGTGTATATAATACCCGAGGATCGATTATGCAGATCCCATTGCCGCCGAGCCGAAAACAAAATCAAGGCGCACACCCATCCCTTATCCCACCTCGATCTCTCCGTGTGTGTGTGTGAGTAGGTATGCGTGCATGTATAATTTGTGCTCCGTAAAACCGGCAGACATTGGTCACGAGAGTCTTTTCCCCGCGCTCACGTTCCCATGAAAGCTACCCCATACATGGCAGCCCCAAAAAGGAGGGGAGAATAAGTTTACGCAAGGGCTAATGACGCCCCGAATCCACTCGATAGCCATCGCGATAGCATTATCCCTTTGTCTGGTCTCGGCCTGGCGGTCGCATGCGTGCGCGTGTTGCATTGCCGTTGGAAAAGCATCGGGACGAGCGGAGCTGTGAATTAATCTTGTACAACTATACCCTCACGGATCAGGGACTACCACCCCTGCCCCATCCCCTTCAAATGAAAAAAACAAAGAGAGAGGCAGTTCCGAATTTGTTTTTATTTTTGCAGTTATATGGTTGGCAATGACAGAAAGCAATCGGCGCCGATAAATCGAGGACTCGGGGGGTATATGCGTGTACTGTTATATAACTACAAAACATCCGCATGTGGGTCGAAGGTGCAAATTTACGTGCAAACAGCGCTTGATCGGTAACAGATCGGTCGCTGACTGGGGGGGGGGTCAGCGTCGAGAACCTTCGAAAAAAAAAATCGTCGAGAGGACGCGTCAATGTTGGCGAAAATGCCTATATACGGAGCAACGAATCCAATATCGCTCGATTATTACGCAACGAGCGTATGCACGATCGTCTGGCTGCGGGGGAGGTTTAGCGCGTGAATTAATCATCGATAATGGAAATCCGGGAATGCGCCAAGAACGCCATCATCGCCAGACATAAACGCGTCCCTACCCCTCTGACGATGCGTTTCGGCTGATGCACGTGTACCTATATACTGTATCACACCGGTGTATGATGTTGCAGTATACGAGGGGGTAGGTATACATCATCGATGGTTGTACAAGGTAAGTATATGCACGCTCGAACGAACAAGTTGACGCGTCACTATGCGAAATTACACGCGTACACCGACTGTCTGCATGGAGGGTGGGGGGGGGGATGGGGTAGTTTCGGTTATTGGAGTTTCGTCGGTTAATACACAGTGTATGTAGTTGCGGTGCCAGAGAGACGAGACGAAAGGCATCGTCGTCGTCGAGATTGTAGAGAGAGAGGGAGGGAGATAATGAGAAAACAAGGTATATGCGGAGGGGGGAGGGGGAGGAAGAAGAGCAGAGGGGGTCGCTGGTAGACTGCAGACGCAAAGGGGGTAGCTGTTGCTGCCGAGGAACGGGCAGGGGGGAGGAAGAGCGCACACAGAACGGTTAGGTATATGCATGTACATATACCTACCCGGGGCTTGGTTGGTTGGTTGGCCTGAGTTAATTATAACTGATGGTTATCAACCGGTTAACTCCGACACGCCATTACGTGCCTCGGCTGCCTTTCTCCCGCTCTCTCTCTCTCTCTCTCTCCTTTTCGCCCCCCTTGTGCTATAAGGTAAAGGGCCCATCTATGAGACAGTTTTTTACCACTTTTTTTGCTATTAAATTAATGTACACTCTCTATGAGCGGAAATATATCAAGTTTTGGTATCAATGAAAGCATTAGATCATTACGAATAATATTATAATTTTTAAATTCAAATAAAACGTTAAAAAATAATTTTATAAACAAATATAAACAGGATGGAAATGCACCTATTAATGAGACACATTGAATCTGTAGGGCCCTGTGTATGAGACACACGTCCGTTACTATGAGACACCCATGTTATTTAAATGCGTCTTGAGTGTCTCTTAATAGGGACAACACATGTTTGAGGTTATGTTTTCACATTGTACCTATGTATGAGACAGGGTCTTACAATAAAATTCTTTATTATTTAATAACGTTTGAAGTTCTTTAAAATATTTGTTTATTCAAAAGATTATATTATAATGATATTAAAAAAAATTTCTTTTCATGTTTAAGTATTACGTATATAAATTAAACTGGGTGTCTCATGCATAGGTACCGATTTTAAAATTGTCTCATAGATGGGCCCTTTACCTTACTCTTCTTCTTTATGCTCAATGTTTTGTGTATGTGCTTATTTGTATGGGCCCTCTATGTAACGAGTTACCGATTTTTGGCAGCACTTTTGGCGGATACTTTTTTTTTTTTTTTTCCAACATAATCCGGGCCCATAGTGAAACTCGCTCAAGGGGAAACGACAAAAATTAATGACACGTCACTCATGGTGTAATATCCCGTATCCAGCGCGCATGCATATACACAGGGGGTTGAGCCAATAACCAAACAAACGATTTTTATGTATTATATTACGTGCGTGGGACGCTTTCGGTATTACGTATAAGCTTCCGAACAAGAGATAGAGAGAAAGCGCATTAATCAAATAGCTCGTGTGTATACAACGTATATTATATACTATATTAGGCACATCATGCATAAACGACACAGGTTCCTTCGTATATTGTCTTATACTTTTGTTATAAATATAAAACACGTGGTGTCAGCGAGCTCGAGTTGCAACTTGAGGTGTATTGATATATATATAGTAGCGCGAGGGGTAGGTATATATATATTACGTATGTATCTCGATGCGATGTATATTATCTGCTTCTCTTTCATCGGCGTTTCTCTCCAATCTCCGCCAATCATCTAAACGACGCGTCTGATGCGTTTTAGTCCATCATAGTCTATATACGTATACATAAATATACACCCCAATGGATATAATATCCTCCGTGCGGGTACATTACTCGCGAATAAATGGTCGGGGACCGATAAGAAATGATCACTGGTTGCCTAAAATATACTGTATAACCGCGGCTATTGTGCAATCGGAGTCTTTTTTGTTCCTTGTCTATACTCGGGTGTACGCGTCAAGAGTCAAATATTCCTCTTCCGCTTTGTATCTATATAGATGTATGTGTTTTTCAGCAGAGTGCAACCATACATTCGTGAATCGGTTCATACAAGCCAAGCACATTCGATTTGGGGATCGGACGAGCCTCGTGTGGTGGAGAAAAAAAAATAAAAAATAAAAGCCAAGGGTACAAAGGGCGCGAGTATCGGAGGGTACCCTCTGCAGTTGTCCTGTTTCGAGCAAACGCGTGCACAACTGTCGGGGGAAACCCGAGAAGCCCAAAAGGAGGGGAGGGAGGGTGTCACTGCGGTGCACGGTTTCGCGGATATTATTCGCAGTGCGAACAGCCACACGCTTTTTTTATGTATAGACATACGCGCGTACGCGATGCCCCAACTATATAGGTACAGAGATACGAGAGAGAGAGTCACAGGATGCCTTATCTGATCTGCGAAACGAGTCCAAACGCGTGTCCGCTTCACGGAAGGACTTTTTACCGCAATGATGCAAGAAGGGAGGGGGGGGAATCATTGTTATATGGTGTAAAACTGCATTGTAAGTACATATATTCCATTGTACCTGTGTGTGTATATGTGTATCACGGGTAATGAAATTCGGATATCGATCACCACCTCGTTGCCAGCTCGGTTTGGCCGATGCGGGGGTGCACTTGTCAAAGTCCACTCGTTAGCCTCGATCGCCTCGAAAAGCCAAAAAGTTCGTAATTGAGTCTTGGGACGCTTCTCCCCTTCGACCCTCGGAGATATATATATACCTGTATCTATAGGTGGTGGTGGTGGTGGCGAGCTCGTTCCGGGAATCAATCCGAGAATGGCCTCGTTAATCTGGAAAAGAGAGATCGGGAGGATATAGGAACCGCTCCTCCTCCTTGGGCTTTTACATCACGTAACTCGAAAGTGGTCTATACGCGCGTAATTTAGGTAAGAGCACGGCCACCCATCCACCCACACGTACACTTATACATATATCCTCTGCACTTTCTATAACATCGCGGAGCTTGTATACGTATATACGTATTAGGTATATTTTATTATATACGCGTGTAAGCGTGTGTAAAAAAAAAAAAAAAAAAGCACGCCAACTAGTGGATATATGTATAAGGGGGGGTCGACCTGATGTATGGCGCCTCGCGGAAGACAAGTCGCGACTACGTGCAGCGCTTCCTTTCGATGCTTTCATTATGAAATTGATCTCCCGTTGGTGTATCATGTACATTCATACATATACTATATACACCCTCACTTTATGGCGCGGGACGTGTTACTTTGCTCGGGCTATAGTGATTCAGGCAACACGCGAATCTCAGGATTGATGTCGACGAGAGCACATACAACGTTGTACCTCTGCTCGTGGACATTTGGTTTTTTGCAAATAAAAGCTTAGCTCTCCTCATGTTAAGTAGATATTTATGTACCTGTTATTTTCGGCATTAATATTTTCAGTTCCTAAATGCTTTTGGATATACCTTGTATGGGGTATGGTTTGAAAATGTGAAACAAATATCTCACGTGTGATTGCATTATTATTATTTTTTTTTTAATTTTTTTTTTTTCGATTTGGATGATAGAAATTTAGAAGGTTCAAAGTAACATCTAGCAATAAGAGTTTTTTGTGGAACCGCTCGTGTACGCGGGTCGCCCTAATCGTGGACATAACGACGAAATTAAATAATCGTCCAAGCTGACTCGCGCAATTTTCCGTCGAAAAGAGGAGGATGGGAAGGACAGCAAACCTTGGATTTTTTTTTTTTTTTTCTTTTTTTTTCATCGTGCAGTACAAATACAATAACTACTGACTCGGCGGCAAAACAAAAAATCACCGCGGTGTAGGTAGTGCGTGCAAGGGACGCACAGAACTAAAGGGACCATCAGCCGCACGCGTCGGAAATTCGTGCGGGCCTGCCGGCGTGAAAATTAAATTAATTCCAAAGGTGTACAACATGTGTGTATATATATATATATATATATATATATCAAATATACCCACGTCATCCAGCCCGACGAGCGGGTGCTCCGTTGCACGGACATCAGAGCCATATATTCCCCCCCTTGCGAGCGAGGTAATGCGAGTCCACTCGTGTGCGCACCGCAACGAGCTCTGACTTTCCCATGACGCGAGCTCTTCTCTCTCTCTCTTTCTCCCGTAATCAGATCACCCCTTGCATATACGCCATCACTCGGATGCTCTCTTCACCGCTATACACTATGCTCGTACCGTTACCGGATCGCTCTCTCTCTTTTTGGCTCCCTTTCGTCCAAAGTCTCATTGTCTCGCGCATACACAGAAATGTGCACGCGTTTATTGCGTCGACGCTCTTCCCCCCCCTCCCCCTCACTGATACTGAGTTCAACACTCGCGCGAAAATCAAGGGTGCGCGGGGGATGTGCCCGCCTTTGGGAAAAATGCGTGTGTTTGTCGTCCTTCGAGGCCGACCGACTGCTCTTTTGCGACGCGCACCCGGTGCACCGAATTTATTGTTACTATAAGCTCTTGTAATTTTATTGACGATTCTTTTCTTTTCCTCAATACAATTGAAATTTCTTTTTTAGTGATTAACGATCGCCATGGTGGTTAAAACTTTTTTTTCATATTTTTCTTTTTCAACACAAATTTCCTTGAAAAAAAAAAAAAAAAAAAACAAAAACAAAATTATTTTATAATCAACCCGCAAAACAACAGTTCCCAAAACCTCGAGCTCTTGTTTTTTAATAACATATCGTACAGTTAGGTAAACACATCGGCTTTTGATTAAAAAAAAAAAAGAAAGTATCAAAAATTGTAATTATATATACCCTTTACACCGGACGGAAAAACAAGAAAATGTAACGCGCTCCAACAGCGGGGAGGAATGAACATCCCGTACAACACAAAAAAGTTGGGAACTCTAACGTATAATTGTATACATACGCGTATGTAATTCGCGATGATACGCGTCGAGCGCAACGCGATACACACACACAACCCCCATCGAAACGGTCACGTATATACATATATACACGATGATAGTAAAAGACACTGCGGAGCGGCTAACATTGGGAGGGGAACTCCCCTGGCTAACTCTCGCGTCATCTCTCCACTCGTCTAATCCACAATTACGTGCCAGCGACACGCGCGCCCGCGAAGGGGAGAAAGATTTTCGCTCTCATATATGTATATACCACAGTACGCAGTGCACGGAACACATGAGAAAAAGAGGGGGGGGATCATACATTATATTGTACTTATGGTTGCGCGCGGGGAGGGGGTGGTGGCTTCGCTCGACGGGCTGCAGCTACACGATAAGAATGAGAGCACACCAGCTCTCATTTTCATTACGTTCTTCCTTCCCTGCGACCGTACGCGCATCGGCAAGTCTAATCGCATCACAGCCGCGAGAGAGAGACCGGAGATTGGGAGGGGGCACCTTGGTGAAAATAATTTCTCGCTTCGACGGTGATAAAACAGCGCGGTGAGCTAGAGATCGGCACGGACCGGCAACATCAATGCGCTCCCAGATTTATTAGACCCCCAATTCTCTCTTGCCGCGGGCCACACATCCTGTACTTTTCACCCGGCGGTCACGCGAGCTTTTATCTTGGAAATTCACACGCGCCCCCATCTATGCGAGCTTTTCCAAAAAAAAAGAGAAAGGCACGCCGACCCGAGGAGCTTCCGGTGAATCAACAAATACGATTGTCGCTCAACGCGGAGGCTATAATATACTTGTTTCCTTTTGAAGAGAACCAGATGTACGTATGTACATTGCTCCTTGATTTATCGACGCGGGTGGACCTCCTTTGCGTATACCTTGTACACACGCGAGATGGAATTTAATGGGCTCATTTAACGATTGTTCTCCACGATGATTCTCGAAACGCAATCAGCTCGAAGCTGGTCTAGGATGGTTGGAGCGTGGAAAGAAGGAAGGAAGAGCAGGTCGATCCGCGTAGGGAGCAAGTTTATCGGGGGGGAAAAAAAAGAGTCAGCGCGAGTCCGTCGAACCGATCTGGAGAGCCGATCGGCGCGAACCCGTTACGTGTGCCGAGCGCAAAACACCTCTGCAGAGAGCGACCGGAAGTCCTTGGTTAATGACGATGGCGATGACGACGGTGAGACGCTCGCGGCCGAGCAGCAACCCGTTCAAGGCCGCGCAGGGCACCTACACGCCTTTATCCCTCTGCTCGGGCAGGTGTAAAAGACCGGGAGCACTGATCGAGCCCTTCTGTATATACGCTTTATCGAGATAAATCGGTATATAGGTGTATGTATATTAATGCCAATGCCTGTTGATTAATTTTATTATTTATATCCACTGGGGAGAAGAAGAAAAAGGAACAGAGGCGTCGAACACTGTAGGTATAATTGGATCTATATCTGCGTATTGGTATGTATATTATTTTTAGCGACGATCAGCTAATTAAATTCATACACGCCGATCGTTAACTCCTACAGCCGCGTCGATAGCCTCTTTTCGCGTATAGCTATGGTGGGTTTTGTTATTAGCCCCGAGGTTTATTGTTGCACAATCCACGGGAGCGTAAAACAACTCCCTACCGTTAATTCGACCGATGGATCGGTCCGAGTCGAGGCGCGACGGACAACTTTCGAGCCTAACGGTCGATAACGTGACGAAAGGAGCTCGGGGGCAATTAAAAAAACGCGAGTCGTCCAGTCGTCGATCCCATCTCAACGGAGCGCGAAATCGGTTAGCATCGCCACCTCCCCCCCCCCCACTCGGTGCATAACTGTAAAACACATCGGGAGATAAGAAATCGGATGCAGCGGGGATTAACCGTAAGCGATCGGTAATCGCGAGCGAAAGAGACCAAGAGTAGCCGGGACACTTTTTTTCTCTCTGTAGCTTTTTGCTAACCCCGACTAATTTATTTATTTATTTGTCTATGTATACCAGAGGAAGGGGAAATAGTTTCACTGTTGCGTCATTTATTACCTCGGCGATCTATGAAATGCATACATACACACGCTTGGGCTTGATATCGGGAAAAGAGAGATGGATTACGGGGGCTAGGGTGGAGAAAGAAAAACTGTACTGTCCCGAGTAGGGTGTATATACCCAAAACGGGGAGTACACGCTGTGTCGGGGAGCGTTAAATCCTGATGTAGATGAGCCTCCACTGGTCTCGGCTTTTATCTGTTGGCTGAATCGGCGCGCACCCTTGATTTTTCGTAACTCCAAAGGGTCGCGCTTACACGCGGAGAAATGTTATACCAAGGCTGCTCTTTTGTTTCTTGTGATTTCGTTTTAACCGCGAAACGCGCGAATATAATCCCAATGCGAGTCTCGAGAGGTGTCACGGAGAAACACGCGTTTGCGCCAGCTAAGCGCTCTGGAACTTGTTCCCACGGCCAAACCGATCCCTTGGACACGAAAAAAAAATCTGCGGCGCGTATTCACGTGTGAAAAAAAAAGAGGCGTCGAAGGGGAGCCATCAGCGCGTTGTGCCGCACGCACGGGGACCGAGGTCGATTTCACGACTGTTGCATCATGTCTTTCTTTCTTTTGTCCCCGATTTGACGCTTGCTTTTGGTCTAATATGTGGGGTGATCATCTTTGGTGCAAATACCGATTTTCATGTCTAAAATTAAAATTGAGAATGTATATGTAGAAGAAAAAGTAAATGTGGGAAGCGACCGTGTCGGGAATTGCACTCGCGCTCGCGGCATTTTCAATATTATACGGCGCAGCTTCCCGTTGGATATGACATGTAATATTTAATAAGCCCTCGTTACGTTGCGTTTCGCGAGCTCGCGACGTGCGCAAAGTTTCTTGCGCGTTTGGCTCCTGAACGTCGTAACAACAAAAGGTCGGATTAATAAAGCCAGGTAGGTATTTTCATGAAAAAGGCCTTTTTGGGGTAATAATGCGGATGTCAAAAACAGTGGAGCTATGAAAAAAAAAAAAAAAAAAAAAAAAATACTCGTGTGCACAGCTCAGCGGAAAACAAGACACGGGTCACATATTCGATGACTATTTAATCCCACTAACAGCAAAAATTTCCGATTCCAAAAGAGCGTAAGAAGGAGAAAAAGGAGCGTATAGGAGGGCACATAACTCTCCCTTAAACGCGACGTTTCCGCAGGCGTCGGTAACAATTGGCGGGGGTTGTGCTGCTGCAGCGTGTCACCCGCGAGAATTCGATTCACGAATCCAATTTACGTGCAAGCGAGCGGGGAACGGGGGCAGATAACTCGAAAATCGAATTGTTTCCGCGAGGGACGTCTCTCTCTCTCTCTGTGTCCATCATACACGCGACGATATGGTGCTCTTTTTTCAACGCATCCGTGTAAGGAACCTACACCTACTCGTATACATAGGTATATGTACATGCAAGGACGATCGATCGTAATTGACGGCTATCCGTGGCTTTTCCGTCTTCTCTTGTGCTTTTATTCCTATTTTCGATACTACTCGGAGAGAGACGCAGCTCTTTTGCCCTGTTTTTGTCTACCCTTAAATGCATGTATTTATGTGGTGTGTACGTGGGTATTGCGTCATTTACGTAACTTTTCAATTGCCACTGACCGGATGTGATTGCTTCATCGTCTATTTGGTGATGAGTAGAGTGCACTTTTTCCACAGCTGTACATCGAAGAATCTTTACTTTGAGAAAAAAAAAAAGAAAAAAAAAAACTACGAGAAGGAAAATGGTTTTGTATTTTTGTGCAAAAATCACGTATAGAAATGAATCGTGAAAAAATTATTTTGTTACTATGTATACTCACGTTTTTTTTTATAAAATCCACCTTGATTAACTACGTTTTTTTTGTAAATTATTACCCCTTTTGGCGATGTTATTTTGCTCTGTTATTCCAAACTAATTATACGTTACCACGGTCGCCCATTACACTTTCATCGCGTTTTCTCAATCGATGCAGCACAATTTACACCATAAAACACACAACTGCCGTAATTGAAAATTCAACGGGGACCCCCTCGAATCCGAAATTTGAAAGTTAATAATAATGCACATCGCGATCGATCGCCGATTAAACGGAGGACATTAATGCGTTACACGAAAACGTAAAACCTCGATCTAAATGCCATCGCTCGAGAATGGACGGAGAAAAAAAAAAAAAAAAAATGACAGAGAGCGCGATCCAGCAAAAATACATTTAGCCCGTAATGAAGGGAAGCAAAAGAAAGGGAGGACGGGATGAAATCGCTAATGCATTTAATGGAAAAGTAACGAGCTTTCGAGAAAATCCGCGACAGTCCCGTCCATTAGCGCCCGCCCGCGCCATTATTACCATTTTACTGCGCATAGGCCAATATTACGTATATATATATACCTGTTATCAATCCCGCGCAACAACGATGGACGAAAATTTTCTTTTCCCCCTTCGCAGTAAAATCAACTAAGCAGAGGTAGTTTTGTACGGGTGGTACAACGCATGGTAAGTATATATATACACGTGCGTGGATGCAAGTCGAAAGTTTCGAGTCCTCGGCAGTGTGTAAGTATATATCGCTCGAATGGGTGAGAATCGAGGGGAGCCGACGGCGATGACGCGGCTAAAGCCCCACGTATATACGCGTGTGCGAAATCTTCGGAGTCAGCGACTGTAATGTACGGCGACGGAAGTGGCTTGCACGTAATGCGCGTCATTGTGCGTTTTAGGAGTACACCGCATTGAGGTGCCGTCTTGCGTGATTGATGGAACGATCGACTCTCTCATCTCTTGGTGACGCTATTATATTATATATAATACTTACTTTTTCTATGTATATGTATATCGTATTAATTATTATTATTATTTCGTTGAAATTCTTGAGTATATAGTAAGTATCAGCGGTTAGCTTGGCTGGAAAATGTAAATTAAGCGTTAACGATTAATTTATCTATTGGCACACTTTTCCACGATGTACCTTCATTAATTTTGTTAGATAATTTTAGAAAAAATCCCTTGCGGCTAATCCGCTAAGGAAAAAATACCACTAGTGCCAATACCATACAGGATCGAGTGGCCATACTGACAACTCGCGAGCGCATGGCACTCGGGACGAAAGCCCGTACGATACACACGACATAATATGTGGCTCTCATCACGGCCAGGAGTATTACCAGCTGAAAGGGAGAGCCGGTCGTCGCAATTATGGGCCTTCCTAATTACGGCTCCCTCTCTCTCTCTGTCTTTCGTGTCGTCGTCTTGGGTCTCTCTCTCTCTCTCGGCACCATACATGTACACCTGGGCTTAATTAATTCGAGCGTATATACCGGCGCTGGATCTACATCTATACCCTGTAGGTGATGTTGCAGGCCACACGGTGTAGCACCGATAATTGCTACGAGAGCGCGCCAAGGCCTTATTTTTCTCCCTTTCGCGACTTTCGCTAATGCCAAATGGCAATCAAGAGCATATTTATATAGATGGAAATCGCTCCTGCACAAGTATAATAGTCAATCGAATCGCTCGGGAGTAAACAAATCGTTGCCATCTATGTATACGTGTTACACAGGGATGGTCGACCCCCTGCGCCGCGCGCGCGTTCAATAATACATCACAATGGGCCAGAGCCTGCACCGGCCCTTGTGCTCGTGTGTATATGATAATACTACGTCCATTACACCTAATTGCAATTGACGCGCGTGTGCGCCAACTCTCTCTCTCTCTCCTGAAGATTTGGACCCTTGGCTTTTTTGCTCGTTGGCGACTGACTCGCCGAGTCAAACAATCGGATCGAAGTCGAGCCAATTAACTCGAGCGTGCGCCGATAAACTCAATATACCCGCTGCCCCTATGTACAAGGACCTGAAATTAAATGTTTCGTGCGCCGCTTGATCCGACATTCAAAGCTGTCGTGCCCTATTACATTGTATACATACTTTTGACCGTTTCTCCTGGCTACGTTGAATTTAATTAAGACTTGGGGCATCGTTCTTTTTTCTCGCTGTCCATTATTTTTGTTTCAATTCATTAGTACACATTAACGCGAGCGATGCCTCGGAGGAGCCGAGTTGGGCGTCGCGGCGCACATGCATCATAATATCAGACGGTAACTTTTATACCCCCTCCCCCCCCTCGCCAAAGTTAATTAGCTAATTAGTAATTTTAATCGGATGACGCATGCGCATCTTGGGAGATACAAGCAAACCCTCTTAGCGGACAATGGCAAAGCCGGCCTCTCTCTCGCAGGCACTCCTCCTCCTCGTGCTATAAAGTGAGAAGTGCTCTGGCACAGTTTCCGCCCTGCAGACTCCAAAGTATACGTATACACATGGGCAAAGACGTGCGTGGATGTAAGTATTATATACTCGTGTATAAGGGATGCGACTCGTTGTTATACCCGGGAAACTTGATTTAGCGAAAAACTCCCGGGGACCTCGCAGCTCTCGCTCATTGGTGTTGTGGCTTAAAACTCAAATGAAAAACCAAAAAAAAAAAAGAAAGGAAAAACCATCGATTTTGATTTAACTCGTGGGGGCGTCCCTGTGTACATCCAAGAGAGAAGTTAATATAAGCGTAGCCGACGGGGGTAAAATTAATGCATCGTCGAAATAAGTGTCTCGCCCCGGCGAGTGCGAGACGGAGCGAGTAGCTGAAAAGCAAGTTACGAGCCGTGAGAGAGGGAGGAAGGGGTGGTGGGATGAAAATGGGCAACGAGAGGGAGCCGAGAGGAGGACGTCAGGAGTTGAGAAGTGCTTTCTCGTGTTCCTTAACGCGAGGCCCCGCCGTATACATATACCGCATCTCGGGCCACTCTCGCGCGTCTCGCTGGCGAATAATCGGGGGGGGGGGGGAAGAAACGGAGTGCCGTGCAGTCCATCGCCGAAAAACGAAAAATCGGCGGGGCGGGCGCGAAAAAAAAAAACGGCCCGGACGTTGTTTGATTCCTCGGAGGGCGGCCGGTTAAGTGACACTAACGTATTGGAGCGTCGCGACCATATCGATGCGTCTTCGTTACGCGCGAGAACGGACGCCTCTTTCTTCCTTTCCTTCTCCATGGGCTATGGCACCTTTGTGTTTCGTTGATTAAATTACTTATTCCACCACGCCACGGGATGTGTGAACTTTTATTCGTTCCGGTCGCGGTGAGTGTCCGACTCTTCGTTTAAATCCGAGGGCTTCGAGAAAAAAAGGGCAATTTCGGGTAATTTGATCGATTTCACCCGGCTCTGCGAAGAACCACGCCCGATTTTGGAATGTGGATATACTTTTAATCAACGGCTCCTTTGTTTTTTATTTTATTTATTTCTTACCCTTGATTTGGCTGTTTGTCAAAGTGACAGGCATTTGTTTTACTTGGAGCTACGATTTGTTCGAGTGAGCGAATTTTCAGCAAACTTGTCAACGAATTCAATTGGCCTTTTATTGTGAGCCATTCGAAATAACGAAATAATCATCGATTTAGTTTCTATAGAGTAAACAGTTAATTTTGAAAAGAAAGAAAAAAAAGTGTATTGCATTGTAAGTAAAATTTATGATAATTGTGCATACACTAGCAGTAAAGTTTCAACCTTTACTGAAAATAAGACGAATGCAGTATAGAGCCCCATGAAAGAAGAGTAATAGTATAGCAAAAACAGTGCCTCTTTGCGAGCGTGCGGGCAAATAAACCCACCTAATCTCGCGACAATCGCAAGCTCGACACTCCACGCTCAAAAGCTCGAGAGCAAAAAAAGAGCGGGGGAGTAGAGACAAATAGCCCTCGAGAAAGAAGGAGCCCCTCAAGGCTGCGCAATCGACGCGCCGGCTCGATTTTCCACGGACGGGAATAAGCCGCCTATAGGTATAGCTAGAGGGGAGGAGAGAGAGAAAAAGCTCGGTTTTAAAACAAACTCCTCTTCCCTCGCTTATGCATACATATAGTTACATGAGCGCAACAAGTAAGTATTTTATACCTAACCACAGCGTCGTGCCCGCATATTATTATATTATCACGACCTCGAGTGGGTTGTACCTATACTTACGTTTTTTTTTTTTTATATATTAGAGGTATTCTGCATCAAATTGATTCATACATAGACGAAAACGAAATAAAGGCCGAGCAGCTGTATGATTCATGATTAGAAAAAAAAAAAAAAAAAGCTTTGGAGATTAAAGGCAGCGTATACGTTGGCAATCAGTGCGCGTTCATCCTCTTGGACAAACAGAGTGGTCGGGTCCGCACAAGCTCCTGTAGGTGTGTATACGCATGTGTGCGTGTGATCCGAGGGGGCTGGTGGGCACACCAACTAATTGCGCGCTTAGAATTTTCACTCGAGCCCGCATGTATAGTGTATGTAGATGTGTGTATAGCTCGTTTCTTCCCCTATATACGCAGCGACCCGCATTTGTTATGTACAGTCCACAACAGCCGTGTACCTCGAGGAACGATCTTTGTCGAATCGAGCCGTGTAAAAACAGTGATAGTTGGAAAAGTGCGAGCATCAGAGAAACCAATCGAATCATCGTAACCCGTTTAGTTCCACTATCAGGGGGCTCCTTGTTGTTGTACTTAATTTATTCTTTTGTGTTGCCAAGTTGCACAACCAGATGTACAGTCCACGATGATTATGCACTGGAAGTAATTGGGATCACTAGATCTTTCCCCCTACCCCCCTGTCCTCCCAACTGAAATACTACATGCATGGGAATAAATCAATTTTTCGACACTGTTTGCGAATTGGATATGGTCACCGAGACCTCGTCGCGCGATCCATACGTAATTCGTTAGAAATTCTCCCACCCTCGTGATCGTGTGTATTATATACATGTATAGGGTAATAAGGAATTGCGCGAAAAAAGAGATACATGGAAAATAAGAGGAGCAGAGAGGCCAAGGAGCGAAGGGAGGGGGAAGAACAACAAAAAAACCAGTCCCCGGTAACGAGCTCATTAATATGTCCGAGTCGATTCGTCGCGATTAATTGGAAGACTCGCCGTGTATAAATGTATATATATGGTGTATGAGACACGTGTAGGTGTACTGCTGAATAGGGCGAATTTAGGGGGTTGGCAAAGGTATGTTGTATAGTAACGACTCTTTTTTTTTTTTTTTTTTTTTTCCGTACATCTATACACGTGTGCGACACACGAGGAAACGAGAAGCAAAATGTTGAGGGCCCGCGGATCGAGTTTAACCAGGGGCAGCTTTAATTGGTCGAGTTCGCGGTACTTTTTGACTCGACGACGAAGGCTCCCGTATATGTTAATTGAGGCAATTATTACCTACCACGAACTAATCGATCTGGTTTTTTTTTTTCCCCGAGTCGAGGTGCTTCGTTGCCTCGATTAAATTCGATCCATGCATACAGTTGAAAGGACGAATTTTTTTTTTTTTTTTTTTTTTCTCGTACCAGGCGAGTTCTGGTGCACAAAAAAACACTTTTGTTTCCACGAATCGCAAAATGTCTCATTCCAGCACTGTGAGAAACATATTTGATGCCCCAACTCTTGACCAAAGGCAACTTTACACCCACGAGAGTTGTCGAAAACTATATGATTTTTTTTCAATCGTATAAAATTTCGTTTGATATTTCGTGATGATCGAATAAAAATTTCAACCAAAAAAAAAAGCATCCAACTAAACGCACAAGTAGAGTAACGTAAATTAAGGCACACGCCACACACGAAAATGAAGCATATGGGCCGAACGGTAAAATCCACAACACGAACTTGCCATTTGTTCCGTACACCCATACCCGGTCTGACGTGCGGTTAAATAAACATTTAAATTCTGTTTCTCTCGGCTCAAACACACGAGTATAACGAGCAAACAGACAATCAGACACAAGGGGGGGGGGGACGCAGCCGTGCGTATATATGCAGTACCGAATTAAGTGCGCCATCGATTGGACGCTGGATTTCTTTTCTCTGGACGCAGCAACACAATGCTTGTCTATATAGCCAAGTTAGCTGTTGGTAATGGGTGGATCTCCTTGTCGGCCCAACGCCGTCGGCGACACAGCGGTTTATCCCGTATTATACACATGATGGTTAACAATGTTTGCTCCGAGTCCGATTCGTTTGCGGTTCGCTTGAGGGTCGGATTTGGGTTTTGTAGGTCTACACGGTGTATCGTGGCTCGAGTACTACAAACTCTGTTTGCTACGAGTATATTATGTATACGAATTTTCATCAGAAAAGATAAATATGTGTGCTCAGGTAGCGCGGTTCGTGCGGAAAAATTAAGATGCTGATTGTCATCTGTATAGGATGTTTGCTTCGAGAAGAAAAAAATGGTCAATTTAGCTCCACTTGACTCAGCGATATAATATATGTATACAAGATGCCATGTACTCATACGAATGGTACAATTTTCTTTTGTTCATGAACCACGAGGGCTCAACCAGATTGGCTTAGATTTTGGTTCCCCCTAGCTTTTCTTATTCCAGATAATAGCAATCCGTCATTTTTAAGCCAAAACGCTAGCCTTTTTATCGAAAATTGATTACTATTTTTTTGAGACGTTCAATTGAGTTTCGAAATCAAAAAACATTGTTGAACGAAACTTTGATTTTTCTATACCGAAGCCAAGATTCTTTTTTCATCTCAATTACCTACTGGCAGGATATACATATATTATTATATCCAGAGTGAAAATAATAGAAAATCAAGTGCAACTGTTTATCTCCCCTTTTGAAACTAATATTGCGACTGGCACTTTGTTAGTGGCGAAAAAAATAGAGTGTGACCTCTCAATCAAACGCCGAGCCAAATGTCGCAAATAAAAAGCCTTTCAAATTTGCCGATCTTTATTACTTTCCCTACACCTACCACGTTTATTTTTTCAATACTACCTGGTTTTTTGCCTTTCCGGATATTTCCACACGGTACGTGCAAATCTATTTTCAAATATATATTTATTCGAGAATTCGTAGGATTACAAAAAGCAAAATGAAAAAAGAGGAAACTATAATAAAAATAAAGTTGGTACAAATAATCATTTTTTATTGGAAATATTTTGAAAGGGCCTATAGGATTTGGCGTGTCGAAACAGCTTTTACTAAAATATTTGGCTTAAATGATTGCTTCCTCGAAATCCGTCCGTTATTCGAGAGATCGAAACTTCAGGGATCGATCGATCTGACAAAAGTGACGCAAAAGAGACCAGTACGTCGATTTGAACGTATTTCCGATTCAAATAAAAACATTTCCCATTGCGAATTGATTGAATTTTCACCAATTAGTAATTTCGAGACAGTTGAAAAAATGAGGTTTGAAAAAAAAAAAATTAATTTCTCTCGCATTTGAAAAATATTAATTTGACGCTATACGAAAATTGATGAAACGAAGGCACCCTATTACACCCACTTCTCCGATTTTCTTTCCCGTGAATTTGTTCGTACACTGAAAATCCTCGTTTCCAGGGCTGTAGTCGAACGGTCATCATCGGCATCGGTGTCAACAGCGCGAAATTACCCGCAGAATCACAAAGCGTTCGCTTTACCCTTTCTTTATCCCCTACATACCCACACTGTAATAGAATATATACCATGCAACACAAATAACTGCAGAACACGTATATATTAGTAGTGTACGTGTAGCAGAGAGACAACAGACAATTGCTGGATGGGGGGGGGTGGGATGGTGCGCGCGGCCACCGTACCGATTAACTAATTGCGATTTTCAATTTGACGCTCGGCTGGTCGCGCGGAATGCTCCGGGTACAACAGCCGTGTATGTATATATATACGGGACGCCTTCGTCAACGGCAAATTGATATTTTTATTCATTACTCGGTCGCTGGATTCCATTTGCATACATTCGCGGAACTTTTTATTTCCCACCTTCTTTCCTTTTTTTGTTCAATCAGATAAGAGCTCGCGGAACGAGATTTCCCGAGCGATGTGCTCCCTGGAAATCATTTTTTATCCTTCTGTCCGACGATTTTTTGCTTATACATGTCTTGGACCCGTTTGATTGGGTGGCATTTATAAGTAGTTTAAATTGTTTTTAACGCTTCAACGTAAAAAAACAATTTTTTTTTTTTTTTCTTCAAGATTAAAATTATACTTTTATCGACCATAAAATTTAATATAGGTGTCACATCCAGGGATTTTCACTATTAATTTGAGTTCATGAAAATAAAAAATTTTCCCTAACGAGCAGTTCACTGTATTAACCATTTTTTAATATTTTTTTTTACGTACACTTTTTCTAGTTGACCGTGTAATTTTTTTCAAATACACATCCAAAGGGTCCAACAATCCAGTAAAAACGGGAAAATTGGAAGAAAAAAATGTTAAACGGTGCGAGTTGGAGAAAAGCACGCGAAAGGATCAAAAGATGGTGGTCGCGTAAAGAGGAGGAGGGTCGCAAATCAGGTGAGCTCTACAAATATACGAGCGCAAGCACAAAAGGACGAAAAAGACCTGCATATGGAGTGCGAAACGAGAGAGACGTACCAGATGCATATATAGGTACGTCTGTGTCGTCCGTGTAATGGACAGCGGTCAATTGTACCATCCGGCCGGTGGTGGGCGCGACTACGTGACGCGGCTGAAATTGAAGTTTTTGTTCCCAATATCAATTCCCCGGGCGCGAGCGCGTCCAATTAAAAGCACCGACCGCGTCCTCCGGCAGCTCCTTCCATTCGCCACCCTTTGCTCTCGGATCCGCGCAAATATTGCACGTCCCCCATTTTGAGCGTTATTACGCTCGATTTAACGAGAAACGAGTGGATCCCCAGTTTTTTTCTTTTCTTCTTTTTTTTAACGCTAGCTCCGACTCCGTGTCCGCGTGGTCATCGTTCTCCCCCGCGTTTTTTGGCCACTCGAGCGCCAATTTTATTATAACTGTGCATATATCGCCACCCGTGCGGTGGGGTGGATAATTTTTTTTTATTTCATTATACCATCACCTACTTGTAAGGCAGTACTTGGCCACATTTTTTAACAGAAAAAAATGGCGCCAAGGTTTTTTTAGAGGGTACAGTTGGAAAAAGCTTCAGGCAAAAGAGTGCGGCATATCAAAATTGTATATACTTACAGTTGGAAAAAAAAAAAAAAAAAAAAAAAAAAAATACAATTTACAGTAAAAAGGTGTCGAAAAAGTTGATAGCGTTAATAAAAAATAGGACTGTATCTAAATTCAATTGAATAAGCATAAAACTCGTCTCCCTCGCCTGGCGCTCGTTGGGAAAAGCTGCAGAACCCGAGTCCCATTACCGGGAGGAAATACCCTATACGTATATATACGTACACTTTTTTCTCTTTCGGGGGAGGGGGGGGGGGGTGGGTAATTTTCGGCGAGCAGTGAGTTAAGCACCGCGCACAGCTGTATAGGTATATTGCCTATCAAGCGTTAGTTAGGAAGGTCATGGAAAGACACTCGGTCGAGCGCGAAATAAGAAAAGTCGAGGCTACCGCCGCTGTGTATGTATATTTGTGCCAAATAAAGACTTACTTACTTATATGGTATGTGTATGGGGGAGAGGGACGGAAATGGATCCAACTTTGCCACCCGCTTTCGATTTCCCCTTCCGTCCCTTGCCTAATTCCGCTCTTTCTTTTTTTTTTCTCTCACCATCACGACTGTGTACTGAAATGAAACCATTTTGTAAATTATTTATTGGTTTTAGAAATCGTACATGATTCGTCCTGTTTTTGAATTTCAAATTTATTTCTGTGCGCTGTAAAAAATTATACCTCACGGGCATTTCCATTCACAATAGTTTATATACATTTATATAATTATATTAGCCGACAGACGTAAAATCATTAAAATTAAATCAACCACCGCGCATTATTCGTTCGGCTCTTACTTGTGTGAGAATTAAGCAAGCATAATTTCGTGTAAGTAATAAAATAATATGTGTTCTGTTGAATGCGACAAAAAAGGATTGATTTTTTTTTCTTTTCTTCGATCCGATATCTATATGATTAACGAAAATCCAAACAGAAGAAAAGAAAACAGCGAGAAAGTGCGAAAAAAAAAAAAGAAAGTCGGATGCTCTCTCGCGGCGGCGCCTCTAACGAAAATGACTTCCTGCATGGAGTCCTCCGCGAAGCAGCGAGCGAGAGATGAATAGGTAAGTAGACGAGGCAAGTAAAGAGAGAGGGAGAGAGGGATCAAGGAAAAGGCAAGCGGAAAAAGGGAAAACTGTCGAGGGGGTGTGGCACGCGCGCCTCGCGATTGCGTCCAAGTGGCCTCTCTCGCCTGAATGAAGGAGAAAAAGAAGGGGGGGGGGAAGAGACCAAAGAGAGACAGATAGAAGAAAGCAGCGACTCGGAGCGCGTCAAGACGCCCGAGACAGTTGTATATAAGGATAAAGCCGCTCGTGCTGAGTGCTTTTATTTGTCGCGAGCTTTCTCGCCGCCCCTTGGCAAGCTACTCTCTGCCACCGCGCTCGGGCTGCGTGCCATTATTTCAAATCGATTCACTTTTGTTTGTTGACGCCATTAGGACCAGGAGAGCGATTCTCGCTCTTACTTCCCACCCCCCGCCCCCATTCTTACGTATACATACCTATACTACAGGTAGGGGCTGACAACTTTTCGTACATCTACGGAATTCCCGTAGCCGACCTTGTTTTCGATGTTTTTTTTTGGGGTAGAGGACATGTAGTCGAGGTATGGGCGCTTGGTTTTTTGATTTTAAAAATAAGGCTTATAGCCATGAAAAAAGTGTACGTGTCGTTACAGAATAAGTAGTCATTTTTGTCACAATAGCACTATATCGCCACTAGCCCCGGTTGGATATGGCACTTGTGTGGCAAACACTATTGTCTCTCAAGTTGAAATTCGCATTTATGCTGGGAAATACGATTTTTCAAGCTCTGGGCAGCTTAGAACTCGATAAAAAAAAAAAGTCAGTGGATACCTATCTACGACTTCTACTCAATGATTTTGGCCACTTTTATAACACCCACCATTTATTGTAGATGTTTTTCGGGATTGGTGCAATGTATCTAATTAAAAAATTAAAAAAGGTACATTACGTTTTGTAGGAATGATAAAAATAAATTACATTCCTGTACATGGATATGCTCTTTTTCTCAAAATCAACCTACTGTCGCATTATTTTTTATTTACTTATTTGTTTATTTTTCATATCAAAGTTCCTCGGAATAGCTGGACGAAACATCAATAGGTATGTAGACTCGAAATCGAAAACGTGAAGATACGACACCAACATTTTTCGATTAAAGGAAATGTAAAAAAAAAAAAAAAAAAAAAATGGTACAGAAAACGTGGATGACAAATGTTAGTATTGAAAAACAAAATTACTGATTCGAAATTCGATTGGGTGTACTCATCGTCAAATGAAAAGTGAACCATTGATAGAAGACAACGTATACCTGTACACACATAGTACTATATGTACACGTAGTTTCGTCACGTCCAATCGATCCGCAGTTGGCACAGCCGCTTGATTAGCTCAGCCGTATTGACATATCATTAGCCGATTGTTTGCTCGCGAAGCTACCGACTACGCGCTCTATCCCTTAAACTAGATAATTATTTTCTCCCTTTCCCCTCCAACCAAACGTAAGCATTTAAACTCTGCTCGTTGAAAAATAATAAAACGAAGTACGGTAAAAAATCACGATGATTTACGATGCTTAGACAAAATATAATTTAAGATTAATTGTACAGCACATGCAAGTATATACATTACAATGATTGTGATTAAATTAGTGCGCACGGACGCGGATCTTCACTCGTTTGATCGCTCTCTGTATCCTGTACAGTACGTCCCCCGTTTTCTTAACTCGCTATTCCATCGGTTTTTGGAATCGTAAGCACGTCGTCGTCTGTCCTTTTACTAACGTTACTTCCTTCGCGGGAATCACTTTTTACACGAGTCACATCCTCACTTGCCGGGTAGCCTGTGCCATCATTACCACCATCACCCGGTTCCGAACAATCCAGTTTTGCTTCTTCATTTGAAACTATCGTACTAAGAACTGTGGCTAGTTCGTTTTCCTCGTCTGGCACTTCCTTGATTTCTTTTTTGCTTTCATCAACCACTGATACTTGCTCAATGAGTCCTTTATTCGCTTGTTCACTTTTTAATACAGTATTTACATTTGATTCTTCAACCACCTCTGATAGTGTGTCGTTGCTGGTAGATACAGATTCTTTTTTTACCAACAAACTTTCACTCAAAAGAGACTCACTCTGGACTGGAGATTTAGGATAGCTAGTGCTGTTGGCACTATCTTTAGCAACACTTTCACTGTCTAGTACTTTAGGCTCAGTTTGTTCGTTCGTCGCTTCGTTTTTTTCTTTCAGCGGATCACTTTCAACTTTGACATCGAATTTTTCTGATTCCATCGCCACCTGTACCAATGAACTATTACTTGCAGGTACACACTCTAGTTTTACTTTGATGTTTTCACTTTCACTCTGAACCAGAGATTTGGCAGAGCTTGTACTATTTGCACGATCCTCTGAAATATTGGTGATTTTTTTTCGGGGTGATTTTTTATGCTTGGTTTTTTTCTCCGCTGCTTTGCGTTCCATTTTTTTCAAATCACGTTTTGCAGCTGCTGCGAGATTCAATTTTTCTGGATCTTTTGCCGTACTCGCTGTAATTACATCATCTGTGGGTTGTGTTTTTATCACTGTATTTTTACTCGATGGTGACTTACCCCTTACTGTAGGGCTAGAAGAGATAGTGCTATCAATGCTATCCTCCACAATATTAGTCGCGGTTTCACTGACAAATACTTCTTTATTAGTTTTTTTCTGTGCTTCTTTGTATTTGTCCTTTGAAAAAATACTTTCTGCAGTAGCATTCGAATGTAACTTGTCCGATTTTTTTGCTATCTCTGCAAATTGATTTTCGCTCACAGATTTTTTTTCTATTGCAGTATTTGTACTTGAAAGTGACTCACTTAGTACTAAAGACTTAGAAGAGCCAGTGCTGTTCGTACTATCTTCGGAAATACCAATTATTTTTTCATTGGATTGGAGAGCCTTCAATGCCAAATACTCTTCGACAGAACCCGTAGGTTTCTGCATTTCAAACTCGGAACTTGGCTGTAATACTTCATCATCTTTCATCTTTGGAGAATTGTTCATTTTACTCTGCCTCTGTCTTTCTCTCAATCTCTTACGTATTTCGGACTGTATTTTTGATTCTTTTATCACATTCTGAACGTCGTCTTGCTTAACATAGCGTGTTGCCCAGGTTTCCGAATGAGTCGATGAAGAAGCGGTTTTTTCTGTTGCCTTGATATCAGAATTCGTTGTTTTTTCACTTTCCGGCTCATCATCGTTAGTTTCATTTTTTTCTATGATATCCATGTCATCAGGGTAATCGTCCAAGTTGATAATCTCCTCTATATCTAAGGATTTATCATCATCCAGATCAATTTGTATGCTTTCCTCATTAGATTTTCCTATTTTTTCTACTTCAGTCTCTCTTCTTGGTGATTCTTCGATCTCTATCGGCTCATCTGCAATAGTATTGACCTGGACATTTTGAATCTTGCTATTTTCATTCCTTAATCTAATCACTTTTTTGTTCAAAGTTTCAGACTCCAAATCAAAAATATCATTATCTTTGCTCTTTCTTCTGGAACGTATGTGTAGGTTTTTCTTCACTTTTTTAATTTTGTTGAGAGTCACGTCTTCATTGGAATTATTTGCTTTTTGACTAGAAATTCCGACATCTTCTCCGTCATCAAGGATTTCTCCATCTTCAAGTTCTTCGTTAGGCTTATTTGATTGTTCTTGTTTATCATCTGCATTGTTTTCAGTAACACTCATTGGCAAACTGGAACTTTCTTTTCGATTTTCTACCTTTTTACTAACGATATCTTTATCTTTTATTTTACTAGTGCTCGCTTCATTCGTCTTGTCTTTTTCTTTGTTAGCACTAGTATCTTGATTAATGCTCACATTTTTGGTTGCATCTGCAGATGGATTTTTATTCGGTTGCTCTTGGACATTTTCACTTTCAGATCGTCTTTCAGTCGCTAACTTTTTATTAACACGCTTGGAGTGGTCCTCATTTTCGCTTTCACTGGAAAGTAACTCGATAGTGGGAGCTGGCTGAATAACTACAAAAACATCTTCATCATCTCCGTGCTTAATGAGGACATCGATTTTTTCTAGTTGCTCTTTTAGATTGACTTGTCTAGCCTTGGCACTTTGGTCGGATGACGTTCCAGGTTCCGCGTTAGTCTTAGGTGCATCTACTTTGCTAGAGACACCTGCTTCTTTTCTGATCAAAGCTCTGATGGCTCTTGCTCTCATTTCCAGCTCTAAAAGATCTAAAAGACTTTCACCTTCTTTTTCTTTTGCTTTCGGTTTATCTTCCGTTTTTATCTTTTCTGTTTTTATTTTTTCTGTTTTGATTTTAACTTGTGATTTACTATCCGTTTCCGGTTTTCCCTTAACTTTTGTTCTCAATTTGGATTTCTTTGTGGCATCTTGATTTTTTTGCACTGAAACTTTTTTCTTTGGCTTCTTAGAATCTTTTTTATTCTTTGACTTTACTCCTTCAACTTTCACACTAGGTTCATCTTCGCTTATCCACTCTGTATCAGAAATAATCTCAAGAGAAGGACCTGCGTAAATGATGATACAAAAATAAAATTCTGTACATTCTTTCTTGGGTTGTAAACAAATAAATGAACAATATTTACCTGAGTCATCTGACTCGTCCGTTTCTGAAGATTCCAACATTGGTTTATCATTTATACAACACATGATCCTCTTTTTTGACATGCCCGTCAATTCAGCAGCACACCACTCTTGCAGTTCATCAAGATCCATTTTCTAGAAAAATAACATGAATATTATATGCATATTAACAAAAAAAAATTACATTGACAATTGTACATAGGCAAGTATTTACCTTCATGATTTGTGGTAGCATCATACGGATCTTTTCTGCTTTGACAGATTTGAAAAGTTGCGCAGCAAGTTCCGTTCTATTAGTTAGATATTCGCCTATGGGTTTTAAATCCTTGGCATCCGTTTCTTCGTCGGACGAAGAACTCATGGATGACGTGCTGGTAGAGCTGCTGTACGACTCCTTAAATGAGACATTCAACATTTGAAATAACCTAAACATTAAGTACACGCAGCAAACCTCAAAGTATCCCCAATTTTTTTTTGGTCAGAAGAAAAAGCGATGAAGAGTCTTTTTTAGCAAAAAAAAAAAAAAAAAAAAAAAAAAAAAAAAAACAATGACAATCAAACAAACCTCGCTGGAAAGCCTAGGCCTCTTGGTTTTACTCTTGCTGTCCGACATTTTCTCCGGCATCTCCAACTTCAGCTCAAGGATAAAACAATAATCACACCACTCGAGATGACTACAAACTCGCTCATAAATTAAATTAAAAACAATTCTAAACAAGATTTGTTATGTATAGCAACGAGTGTGTCGTTTGGCGGATAACAGCTGATTACAAAGTTTGTCGGGCTGCGCCACTTTTGCGCGCGCCGCCTTGACGCCTCTTGTGTACATATATAAATATACATTTGCATTGCAATTGCAATCCGCAAATCCGCAATCCGCATCCGCAGCGCGGGAGCAGAAGAGAGAGAGAGAGGAGTGACAAGCAGCAGCAAAACACAAAAAAAAATAAACAAAAGGTGTTACAAGTTTTGTATTAATTTGTTATTTTTTGTCGTTTGTGAGGCAGTGTGCTTGTGCTTATATACGTGAAGTCCTGTGTAGACACTGTAGACTGCAAAAGAGCCTTTTTCGGGCTCGCGCAACACAATTAAAACAGAGGAGGCCAAGCAAGAAAAGATAAAGTCTCTCCGCGCCACTGCGCTCGGTTCCCTAGCAAATATTCTTATTGCAACACATCACAATCTTACTCTGTTACTTATCTCGTTGAATGAGAAATATGGTTCGACTTTACCATGTGTAATGTTGAGTCTGGACAGAAAGTACGAACGAAATTAGAAGGAGAGAGGTGGATTATTTGAGTGTATAGGTGCAGAAATGTCATGTTGGCCTAACACCTGGCCACAGCTGCAGCCGCCTACAGTGCCTACCTGTCTCTCTTTCTCAACTCCTTTTCTTTGGCAGCCTGTATGCCTTCTCCAGACGACGTCTTTCTATACTTAAAGTATTACCAATAGCATTTAAATGAAAAAATACAGTATTTAACGATTTTTCAGTTGATTCTAACTATAAGCAGATATTAATTGGTAATGGGTTAGCACGTCACTGGTGTTACTGAATTTGATAAGCCTCGTTGTGTGAACTATAGTTGTTACTTTCACAGATATGCAATGTGATAGGAAGTAGTTCTAATGTCAATAAGGCACGAGACAGCTCAAGCAACATTCCTAATTTTATTTAAAAAAGCTAGTATTTGTAATAGAGAGCACTTGATTTGGTAAACAATCAAAAACCAAAATGTTGGGAAGATTCAAAACAGCGTTAATGAGCGCAGTTAGTACTAGTGAATATGGATTACAGTATGCTAACGATGTAGATAATGAATCTGTCACAGACCTGATAAACTCCAACTTGCCAATTGCTGTCGAAACCAAGCCTTACAGCAGACCAAGTTTTTTGGGTCTCACAACTGACGAAACTCAGGTAATTTTTATGATTGTCATGATGGAGATATAAAATAACAATGAAAAAAAAAAAACGCGTAAATTTTTTAGGTGAGTGCTGATCACAAGGTGAGGCCAATCATTGTTCCCAGAGATCTCAGTAGATTACCATGGTGTGCGGGTTATGCCGAATGCATAAATGCTGGCAAAAGCACCTGGAATGAGGACCAAGCAACTGCAATGAGAGGAGACTTAAAATTACTAGATACCAATATAAGTTTACCCTATGTTATGTTTTCAATGTTTGATGGCCATGCTGGCTATCAAGTGGCACTAACTGCCAGACTACACCTTCACAGAATAATTTTGGTGCGTTTTGTACAAATTGCTCTCAAGAGTATCATTAATTAAAATTTTTCAATAATATTTTAGGAAAGGTTAATGGCAATACCAGGCGAAGTTTTAATGTTGGAAGGTAACAAAGGTCAAGAATTAGTGATAGGAGCGATTGAACTCGCTTACAGGCAAATGGATCAAATGGTTGAGCAGCAAGCACAAAGAGGTGGAGGTGGATGCACATCTTTGACAGTATTGTTTTTAAATGGCAAACTTTACGCGGCTGGAGCTGGAGATTCTAGGTTTGTAATTGCTGTGAGAAAGTATTAGAGCCTTAATTGATAAATTTGGTAAAATGCAAATTTTTCAGGACAATTCTTGTTTTGGGAGAAAGGGAATCGGCACTAACGAGAGATCATACGCCTGACTCTGAGTCAAATCGCGTGCGAGCTCTTGGACACTTAAAAGGAACAGAACTTTTAAAGGGTCAATTTACACCTTTAGAGTTTAAAAAAAGACCATTACAGAGGGATATTGGCTCTTTGGTTTTGTACAGAGAACCGTACATGACAGGATGGGCATACAAAGTCTTGGCTCAACCTGACTTGAGGCTGCCTCTGATATCTGGCCAAGGAAAAAGGGTAAAGTGATCTCAAGAGCTTGAAAATACATCTGTTTTGATGGTCAATAATTATTTAATGCACTTTTAGAGTAGAGTAATGGGTACAATAGGAGTGACTAGAGGTTTTGGAGACCATGGCTTGAAAGCGGCCAACACAGGAGTCAGTATAAAACCATTTTTATCATCTCAACCGGAAGTTCAATCATTAGACTTGGAATCATGTGACCTTACCGAAAGGGATTGTATTCTTATGGCAACCGATGGCCTTTGGGATGTAGTTTCCGATAAAACAGCTGCAAATATTCTTAGAAGAACTGTGGCACCTGACGACCCGTCTTTGGAGTATAGGTAAAAAATCATACTTTTCAAAACAAGTAAAAAATTGTGGTTTTATAAAAAGTTGAAAAAAAAAAAAAAAAAAAATTAAATTTCAGATTGACAATGGCGGCCCAAGAACTGGTTCAAGCTGCGAGGGGCAGACTAGTGGGGCGCATGTGGCGACTTAAGTCCGAAATCCAAGAGAATGGTGAGGACGACATGATGTCGATGGCATCAGTCGATGATATAAGCGTGATGGTTGTGCCCCTTTATCCTTATCTGTGTGAGCATAGACAGTGGGTAAAAATGCAGCAGCAAGAAAGACGACGCTCGGTAAATTCGTTGCAGTTATCGAATAATGAAACCTAGTGCGTTAATCTTTTTTTGTAGCCCTTCGCTTTGAAGGTGGACATAAAAAAAAGACGATACTTGAACAAATACTTGGTAGAAAGATTCATCTTTTTTATTGCATTTTCATTTAACTGCGTATAAAATAAAGAAATAAAAATTTTCACTTAGAAACTAAGTCTAATATTTACAAATCTTATGTGCAGGATCACTGAATAGCTTTAAAGATGGAAACAAGTCTTTTTTCTACCAGGAATTTGTATGCACTAAATATATACGTATTCGTTAACATTTTTTTTAAATAGAGCAAAGTATTGGACTGCTAATCACACATTTTTTGAATTAAATTTCTAATAAGTATTTGTTTCATTCAAACAATTAAGACATTCCAGTTTACTAGTAACATCAGAGCATTTCATAGTCAAGTACGCTTTACAGTTTTATGTTTATAATTCAAATTGTATAAATAATTTCTATGTGCATTTAGACATACCTACAGTATATTTTTATCTTTAAAGTAAATTATTTCAATACCAAATTTATCTTCACTTACTATAACATATTGTAAATACAATGGAAAATATTTTTATTAGTTGAAGATTGTAAAATAAATAGCTTACAGCATTAAATTTGTAATAATAAATTTATACATATGTCATGCAATGTTTTTTGTTATCTTTCATCATGCAAGAACCATCAGGTTACATTAGAATAATAAATTTATTGCAAAATTATTATATATTGAATGATACTGATATTGTCTACCGTACTTACCCAATGGTTGTTGCAATTTCTCTCCTAACTTCTTATTATTTTTTTTTTCTATCTCAAGAAAAAGTAACAATCCCATATTTGAATACTTAATATCTGCACCATATTTAATCTGTTGTGTGGACTACAGGTCTCAATTTTTGAAACTGCGATGGTAAAACTGTCAAAATACGAAAATGTATGGAAAGATGAACGTAATTACAAAACGCCATCATGTATTACGAATGTATATTACATTATATTTATATATATTACACACCATTACATATTTTGCACACATTCTAATCCATTATATATTACATACCATTCAAAAGTTCAGTTTTTCATATCTTATTCTCAATAAAATTAAATATATATATAACAAAAGTAATATCATCGTATAAAGTCATAAAACTAGTCTTTATCATCAAAAAATAGCAACTTAATGCAATTACATTGCAAGCGAAGTTCTTATTTAAATGTTATAAATATTGTCACTAAAATGAGCATAAAGTTTGTTTACAATTGGTTTTTCAAGGCACGGGTGCCTCTTTTTTTTCTATGGTACATATTTCATTCATGGTTGCACTTTATATTCTATGCATGTATGTATATAAATATACTTATAAAAATTGGGAATGCAAGTAGCACAGCATAAATTCCAATACAAGACAAAACTATGAAAAACGTAAAATAATAATAGCCCTAAAGTACTAGGAAATAATTTAAATGACTTAAAAGACAATCATTATAAATCCTGTTGTTGCATTGATAACTTATGGCATTTCGTTGTATTAATGTAATAAAGCTTCTGAGTGATGTAGTTTATACACGTATCAAATAAATAAGATATAATTAAGGACATTGATAAACATACATCTGAATCTGACAGCATTTAAGGAAGCTAAAAATTTCAAAAAATTGCAATAATAAGCTACTTAAAGTCCATTAAAAAGTATATTGCAAAAGCAAACAACCTTTTATATTCTAAAATAACGCAGGAATTTGATTAGTAATAAAAAATCTATTGATTAATCTCAATCACCGCCGAAGCAGCTTTGTTTCAAAATATTCTTAAAACTTTTCTGTCCGAAATTTTTACACGTAAAATATACAGATTTTTTTTTATGGCAGAATATTTTTTTTTCTCTAAAGGAACTGAGTTGCAAACAAATTAACGTACATTATACATATACAGGGTTATAATTTTTGAAATGGTTAATATTAAAATGTTACTTTAAAACCAACGCGATATATCTGTACTATTCAGGTGTTTCGAGAAATACTTTAATACTATACTTTATGAATTTCCCTGATTAGCCTTGAGTGAGTGACATAGTTTTAAAAATAAAAATTAATTGAAAAATGTCTCAAAATACTTATAATTTGAGTTTAACCTCATTTTAATCGACTAGGGGCCACTCGGAAATAAATTGGGCAGAAATTTTTCTTTTTTCATATAAAGAAAAAATAATCAAATTTTAAATCTCATTGACGCACGAGATGTTACTCCTTAATTTAACGAAATTTGAACGTCCTGTATCTTTATTACATTTGATTGATTTTAAAACATTTTTTTAAGTCAAACCCGAATTGTGAAAGAAATGGCAACAATAAAAAAATTAAACATTTCAAAAATAAAATTTCTAATGTCAAGGGTAATGGAGTCATATAAGTAAAAACTACGTAACTAAATTTTTACAAAATCCAATAAAACAACTGCAGATCGCGACCTCATATGCATATTATTTATACACACTTGCAACGTGACTCGTTGGAGCAGTTTTTAATCGGAGGGTCCAACCGGGTGATAACGATTTGGTAAGGTTTTGCTCATCCAGCGTCAAAGAAAGCTATATGCATTCTGAACAGCCCGATTTGCCGTAGCCTGTTGCTCACCTGTGATATTACTCTGATGTTGCAAATGCTGCTGTTGTACTTGTAGTTGCTGTTGTTCAATTCTCTCGAGCGATTCGGTCCGAAGTCTTATTGAACCAGCAAAAGTTTGTACCTAGTTTACAATCACTCAATTATAAATCATGCTAATAAAAAATATATTTTATTTATTGGTTAGTTTTTGAAGTTTATTAACTGTTTTGAGTTGGATGTTTAAGATGTGCAGATGACCAAAAGTTTTGAGTTAACCCATTAACGCCAAAAAAGCATAAGAACGTTGTAATGATAAAATATTGTTTCAACAAGTTTTGAAAAGTAACAAAAATAATCTAGAGCTTCAACAAGGTTTATAAAATATTGGCTAGGTTTTAAAAAATAAAATAAAATAAAACAAAGTAAGGAAGATAAAAATTAAACACAATCAACCCATTTTCTACTTTTGAAATGAATAAGAAACAGCTTAATTTGAGGAAAAAATGTGTCTTTAAGGCATTAATGGATCAATGTAAATTATTTACCAACTCAATTTTTCGTTTAAAATTTCTGGATCTATGCAAGTCATTTTTCATCATCTACTTCTAATTACTTTGATGAATTTTATAATTTGATTAATGTAGAATCGTTAACAACCAGAAATTTTATTCCATGTATTAAGGGTTAATATGTATCCATCCCCCAGTCATTAAAATGTAATTGTTATTTTTCATAATAATTGGGATTGTGAGTAAATAAATTGCCATTATTTCTTAATATAAAATTATTTCAAGACTAAAGCAGTTTGATTATCTCATAAAGAAAAATAAAAACAAATTAAAGGTAATGAAAATTTGGCAAACGAAGTTTTGAAGTAAAATTAATTATTGTGAAGAAGCAACTTATTTAACTCTTAACTGTTAATTATATATGTAAGACGTAAAATTATTTTTAGTTGCATCGAGCCAAGGTATGAAAAATATTAGAAAATTATATGTGTATATGTATATATACATATGTAGAAACTTAAAATTATTATTAGTTGTTTTTTTTTTGTGAGACTTGTGCAAGGATAAAACATATCTCACGGATGTCATCTTAGCGTTTTTTTATCTACTCACTGTTTATGTAAAAACCACGACATCTGACTGTGGGAAAATTAAATAGACAGACACAGAAGCGTGCACTGGCTGTCTCGTACGGTATCGGTGCTCACTCCTGAGGAGTAAGATTCTCACTGTAGACTCTTACTTCTCTAGGCTCCGGCAATGGTACCACTCTGCGCTCTTGTTGCATCGTCGCGTCCGATGGTTGTGACGAAGAATTAAGGGTAGTGGTAGGAAGGACTGGTTGACCGTGCACCACGTGGCTCGCCACCACGTACTCAGTGAGCTTGACATCGGCCGTTCCACCCGTCTCCAAAGGTATTGGATGCTGGCGGAAATGCTCTAACATGTCGTGAATTGTGCTGAAACTGAGATGCTGAACTCGGCAACCCTGGTCGTTCAACGTCATTCTCAGATGCTAAAATGCAAAGAAATCTCATAAAAGAACTAGCTTTAAATAAAATCGACGCTTTTTCAATAGCTAATATTTGCATTACCTTGGCTTTCCCTTGGAAGTTGAATGTCAGAACGTATTCTCCTTTTCGCGTTTCGCTCTGTCGTACTAAAAACGTGCCGTGGCCGTCAGTGCCGTTGTGTAAGACCAACATCGTAGCATCGGTTCTTGGAAGTGTTCCATGAAACCACGGATACTCTCGGAGACTACTTGAAAGATCTACAAAAGATTCTACCTCGTTGCCTGCAACTAAAAGTTAAAATTCCGAATTTTTAGCAAAATTGGTTAAAAAATGGTAGTATTTTGCGTGTATGCAGCATTTTACTCGAGCTTACTCTGTTCGATTTCTTGTTGCGATGAGCACAACTCTAAGTTACTGCTACTTCTCGCCTTCAATCTCGGTGGCAATTCTGGTGGATTACTGCCGTGCTCATCCAAATGATCTGTGTTGGAACGGATACTTTTGCTCGCAGAATTAGCCCTAGCCCTGTCTTCATCGACGTGCATCGAGACGAGTCCGTGCATCAAACTCCCATCGTCAATTAGATCGCTTCCACTGCTCTCGCACTGCAGTCCCTGGGGATCTCGTATGCAATATTTGATCGTCGCCAGCCACGACTTCATATCGGCGGGATCCTTTGCCTCTATGATGAATTCCTTTTCCCCGGTTTTTAGAACAAAGGTGTTCTCTTTGTCGGGCATCTCGAGAGCCGTCGTCTCTCGCGTCTCCGATATACCCGAGCAAAATATGCCGTAGCGTGGCTTAGATTTCGAGGAGTAAAAGAACTCGAGCATGTAGCCAGCACTGGCTCGGACCAGGGACAGCCTGCACTTTTCAAACTGTTGGGATCCATCTGTGTTGTCGGTGTTATTTAATGAGATGTTTGTGTTCTCGGCATTATCGGCGTTTTCGACAACCATCGCATTCACGTATCCTTCTTTTCTACATTCGACGACGATTTTCGAAAGTTTGGTTTTTGAATGCTTGTCGACCTTGCGATGTTCTACGTGAGCTCGCTCCGTATCGTCGCTTTGCTGCTTAAGAAAGAACGCCTTACTTTTTTTCAGACCCTTGAAAGACAAGCGCCTGAAGAAAGGTTTGTGTGTGGATTTCGGCGATGTTTTTTCACCATTTTGCTGCAAATGATTGCCAAACTCCTCATTAGAAGAGGCTCTCACGGATATCCTGTTGTTTTGGCTGATTGCATTGCTTATGCGGTTGTTGGATGCTGTTAGCCTCAGATTTTGGCTCGATGGCGATCTAAAAATCAGCGAACAATAAAATCAGTTCAGTTTAACAAAAATTAAAGGAAAAAAAAAAAAAATGAAAACTTCAATTACATTTGTTTAAACATTAGTTTAATTTATTGCAACATTGTAAACTCTGATATATAAAATTACTTTTTAAGAACTCATCAGGTCGGCATTCATACCACAAAATCAGCTCAATGATTCAAATTGTGTTTAAATTGATTTGTAAAAAATTTAGTTACAAATTATTTCAATTATGTTAAAATCCGCAGAATGAAATTGAATATGGGATCTTGAACCACAATAGTTATTATACCGTGTGTAGCCATAACAAGACCACAATGATGTGCATTTGTATTATATCATGCTTGAAAACGGAATAATTGGTAAGTGAGCTACAAGTGAATTTAATGGCTTCTAATATGAGACGTTATACTTGAGTGAGACAGATTGATAATGCTACACAATTGAAAAAACCGACACAGAAAAGTGAACGCAATTATTATTGATTCCCTATTCATACCGCATTAATTTCGAATTTTGGTACTACTTATTGACAATTAAACACAAAATTTTCGATTGGAAAAAATTCATCACCGTAATTGAGCAACTGAAATTTTTGGAACTGCGTGAGGGAAGACATATAAGTACTTACAAAAATGTAAATAAACGCAAAAAACGTGAAAATGAAATCAGCATGTTGAGCAGATCATAAAAATACCCAGAGTAGTAAGATGAGGTTTAACAGGTGATCTAACTATACAATAAGTACATGTACGAATCCATTACCTGACCGAACGCTTGCTGTACTCCACTTCGAAGTGATCGCAGAATCTCTCAAAGAACTTTCTCAAAAAGTCTTTGTACGAGAGATTGGTCCTGGCGATCTCGGTGAGCTCGACGTTGACGTACGTGCAGAACGCCCGGGCAAACTCTTGAGCGGCGTACCTTGCCTGCCTATCGCAAAACTCGGCCCAGTCCTCGCTGTTGCCGGCGGCTGCGGTGCCCGTAGGCGAGCTCGCGGCCGCGGCGCCGTTGCTCATCCTGTGCTGAAGATTTTCTACGGCTACTCCTCCGTGGCGTGATCAGCAGGAGGCGATCAACAGTATGGTAGCACCAATGGGGGTGAGTATGAAGGGCCTCCAGAGCCCAGCTACTAAAGGTAAAGGCATGGCTGGGATAACCCGCGCCCACGCAGCCTCTTTCTCTCCCTCCCGATGATGATGATCAGCTAGTGTTACTTGTGCAGTGATGGGGAGCTGCCGGTCGTCTTCCTCGACGTCCTTGTTTGCGTCGAAATCCGAGCATGCGACGAGCTGTGCCGTGCCGCACAAGCTCTCACTCACCGCGCGGGACACTGCTAAGCGACGATCCACTCTCCCCGCTCCCTTTCTTCGTTCGGATATTATCTTCACGAGAGAGTCTCCGCGCCGAGCACTCCGAGAGCTCCGAAATACACGTATAGACATATATATGTGTGTATATAGTTGCAGAGCAGCTGATTCTCTTTTTTTAGCTCTCTGGGTATCTGGCAACTCTGCAATTCTGCATGATGTCTCTCTCGAGAGTCTTGAGTACTCATCTCTGGAGTCAGGTTATAAGTGTATGTAGTATTGGCACGTGCTTATAATAAATACAAAATTACAAATACATGACTAAGTATTATTGCCTACTGAATAAACCCCGCATCAAAATATCAAAAACACTTCAAATCCATGCAGTAATATGTATGTATATGCCTCACAAGTATGCATTGCAGCTCTTTAATTAAACAATCTGCCAATTGGCTGTACAAAGTTGGCTTTATTCTTCGAAGAAGTCCCAGGAGAGCCCATTACAGCAACCAGTTAACTTATACCTATAGCGAGTTTCCTGCATATACTTTGCCGATATCGTTCAATTCGTTTTCAAAAATTTAATTTTTTTCCATTTCTTTTCATATAAGTATACTTCTTCTTACTTACATGGTTTTTTTATGTATAGTATAGTCTACATAATATACCTGCATGCATATATAGGCATCATCTGCGTGCAGTGTGGTATATAATATGTAGCAGACGCCCGATTTGTTTACTATTCTCCGTGATGACCCACGTGACCACGCTCTTGACGATGTATGAACGTATATATAAGGATATATATATATATATATAATTTACTGTCATGCACAACGTTTTAAAAACAATTGAGGAAGTGCATCGAGTATATTTAAAAATAGATTATAATTAATGTGCAAGATCTAAACATTGCTGTTTCGCTGTACGAGATCTGTGTAAGGTTGAACTTTATCGTGCTATAACTATGTGTGTTAATTTATTTGCAAGAGTTTGACATTTTTTTACTAAACAAAAAATTTTTTTTTATCCATGTGCCAGGTTTGCAGAACAAAAGAAAATAATGTGGACTTTGAATCGATCCTCCCACTCGTTCGCAACGTATTGCGCAAAAATTGATTGTATGAATATTTCAATAAACGAAAACAGCTATAGACTTTGTTTCGAAATGAAACGTAGATAAAAATGTATCACTTACTAAGTTTTGTTTTACATGGTAATACAAAACCTCTACGAAGATTTTTTTTTTTTTTTTTTTCAAAATTATAACTTTGGAAATTTTCTAATTGTTGATTACTATATACTTATTAAAGTTTATTACGCTGTGGCAGATATGTATTTTCTGCGCATTAACAACACTTTCTGCATCTGACTGTGATCAAAGGAAAAAAGTAACCGAAAAAAAAAATAAATAAAAGTTTAGTGAACAAAAGTCTGCGTTTTTTATTGTAAATTAAGCATTATTCAATAACCTATATAAGAAAAAAAAATTTGAATTATTTTTTCAAAATACATTGTGCCCATGTAAGAATAATATATCAAAAGTAGAAATGTTGTGGTTGTAGTTTTTAATGATACCTGGTGCCCATCTACCAGAGCAATGCAAATTTTAACGCGTGTGTCCTTTTGGTAATTGCTTTGGTCGGGTATGATCATGCACCAGGTGTGCGAATGACGTTTTTCCTATATTATACCAAGAGCCGAAAAAAACGTTCCAAGATCGCGAAAAGAAGATCGCTATAATACTCTATTTAATCGCATCCGTAGTATGATATCGTAGAGAAAAATATTTCAAGTATACAGCACGAAAAAGTTGAAGTTGAAACCCAAATTATTTTCATTTTAATTAATATTCTTGATCATCAATGCGTTCATCACTTAAAAATGAATTATTTCTTTCTTGAAAAAGAGAGAAAAAAAGTCACTCTCGAAAAAATGCTATTATTCAGTACATTTTTTGGCTCGACTAGTGTTTAATTACATATTACATAACAATTGTTAAGTTTAATTTTTTTTAGTCCTTACATTTTTATACACAATATTTTTTAATTCTGCAGTCAAATCACACACTTTCTTCCTAAAAGCGAAAAAAAAAATTTTAAATATACGTGATTTTGATATCTACAGCGTCCATTTGACTAATTTTAAGTTATTTTATTTATTTAAACTTAAACCATGATGGTGTTTCAGAGAAACAGCTAGAACATACTCGAAGCCTCCCTATCCCCGAATTCCGTAATTCCGTGCGTACAACCCGCAACCCAACTATTTGCATGTACATACACTTGTACATGTATGGTGATTCCATTTAAGATTGTATAGAAAAAGCGAGAGTCAGCTATCTTTGGACATTGTTTGGTAAATATTGGAAGATAACAAAGTGTTGAGTTAAACGAGTTTAAATCCCTTCGAGGCTCGATCGCGACCACCTATACATATATATATATATCGTTGTCAGTAGCAGAATCGTCAGATTCGTCAGTTCTTCAGTTATTTAGCTGATGTTGAGTTGGTTATGCGAATGCCGAGTCCGCTGTTCTTATGAAGTATTTCTTCTCGCGTAAAAAACTTGTGTTAAAAAGTTATCGATACGTGTGATACGGTATAATTTTGTCAAGCGAGAAAAGTTCTAACAGTGCTTTTTAAAATCTGAGAGATATAAGAAGATCCAGGCGATACTTCTGAGAAACGCAGCAACATCATCGTAGCTCGTTTCATCGCCCCAGGTTCTGTATCAGCTTTTAGCCTGGCGACCAACAGAGGAAATCTGTTTCCTGGTGCTGTGCCTTCCGTACCAGTAAGTCTACAACATGTTGCTTATGCCTACTTATAACCTACCTCTCTCATGTAATACTTGATTTGCGTGGTCTGTTTGGTCTGTGGGGCTTGAAACATCAACTGCTGCATGTCCCTTAACTTGTTAATTATCTTTCTCGTATCCTTGTTTTCGTTCAAGTTTTTTACTTTCTCTTTGCTCGTTTTCACTCACTTGGATGATTCCCCTTTGAACATGGGGGATGCACATTAAGAGCAGGCAGGAAAGATCCAAGAGACAAAAGTCAACATTTGTGAATGTTGACGTGTTCTTTTATTATTTAAGAATCACAATTGCTATTGGCTCCATTGAAAATTCACAACAGAAAAAGAAAATCTTTTTAACTTTAAAATGAGGTGAATTAAAGATAAACAAATAAAAGTAACAAAGTATCGTTGGATTGTCTCTTGGTTTTTCTTGCATTGCCTACATCAGCTTACTTTTACTCAGTTCCTATTGGAACACAGAGTACCATGGGCGGAGCACACCTGCACACCCCCCAGTCTGTATTCCAACACCAGAACAATAGCAGTTTGCATAATGAGGCTCAATGGCTGGGAATGCCGCAAGTACCTCCAATGTCAATGCCTTGGGTTATTTCGTCTCCTCAACAACCAGATTTAGTATACTTCACTGGCCGTCAAAAACCATGTGCAATAGGTGATCGGTCTTTTAAAAGAAAACTAGAGGCACCAGATCTTGTTGAAATGTAAGTTTGTTCCCTAACTATTTCAAGTATAGTCTATTGGAAGAAAATTTTGAGTAAATAACATTATCTGTGGATTACTTTAAGGAGACCTACTAAGCAATTGATTACCGAAGAAAATATGGCCCAACACTTACAAGAATTGCATATAAGTAGCAGTGTCGATACAAACAAAGTTGAACCAACAACAATTCAAAATGTACTCAAACAGTCGAATTTTTTAGATGTAGACTTGAAAAACTCCTTGGATTCAAATAATAGCCATAGTGAACCTAGACTAGTAATATCTGATGAGGTCAAAAGACTGCAGAACGAACCTATTCTACCACCAAGTTTACTAACACAATCTATATCAAAATTGTAAGTAGCCATGGTTGATTCTCTTGAATAATCTACAAAAAATTAATCCTGAAAGTAAAACTGGATAAGATTTTCTCTTTCAGGGAGCGGCCCTCCATGGCTTTAGTTCTTTGGACCCCAAGCAAGCATTTACGCTTTTTCCCAAGTAATACACCATCACCGATTCCGTCCGACGATAACAACAACAGTAATAATAACGGCATGAATTCTTCCAATGTCAACAATAATACCATTAGCAGCAGTAACAACAACAGTAACGAAAGCATTTTCGACTTTGATCAAACAATAGAAGTCAATGCTGGTAATCCAACGTTGGAGCCCATGGATTTTTAATTTATATGAACGCTCATTTTTCATCTTTTTCTTTTTTCATAATGAACATGAGCAAAAAAAAAAAAAAACTACCTAACTGCCTTTTGAAAAATTATTTGTGATAATTTGAAAAGGTCATAAGTGGATTGATTAATTTCAAGAAAAATTTCTCTAACATTGTATATAATATAGATAACTAGATAGTATATTTGAATGATTGTCGATTAAGAATAAACGAAACGCGTGGTTTTAATAAGGGCTTATAAATCATGATAATCTCCATGAATAATGACTTTTCTAAGCTACAGATATCATTTTTGTACATACAATGTATTGTCCTTATTATCACGAGATATAAAAAGTGTATGCATGAAGTATTGTATTAAAATTTTTTATGGAACCTATTTTTGGTGTTTTTATTGTTAAGAGAACAAAAATCTTTTTCCTCAATTTATTAAGGGTTATTATTAAACATATGTTATTGTTTGACTTTACATTTCTACAATATGTTTTCAATACCAACAATGATTTGTAAGAATACACAAAAAAAATGTTGAATGAATATTTTGAAGTAATGATGAAGCATTGATACATTGATTTTCTGGCGTTGATTGTTATTTAAAACATATTTAGATCAAGCTTAAATATAAGTAATAATTTGTGCTTAATAATAGAGTAAATATTATATGTGTATGTATTTTGTTTGTTAAATATTTCTTTAACTGCTAAGCTGTGAGACTAAAATAATATTCACTAATCTATCGCTCCTATATTTCCACGTACAACGCGATTGGATGAAAAAATTTTCTTGGTTTAAGCGGTATGATGTAAGAGGATGAGCTCCTTTCGTTAAGTATTTGTAACTTTTGAAATACTTGTTAAAGCAAAAAATTAATTTACAATTCGATCCTATGGAAAAAAGAAGTTATTGTGCTAGCGCCGCAGCCTTTGACGTGCATCCCTCAGTTATTTGCTTTTTAAATTCTTCCGCATCCTCTATGGGCTCGCCGTTGATGGCCATGGCTACTTTGTTGTTGTCCAAAATCGTTACGTGGTTCCCCTCTACGTAGTGAATTTCTATCTTCTCCCTCGTTATCTGTATAGGAATTGATTTTATTTGTATAGTACTTATTTTACGTGTCCAAGATACCCGTGGGTATAATATACTTATAAAATCGAAAAGTAGCGAATTGAATAATGTATACCTTGCAGAGATCATAATCCTCGGGCGCAGTTCGCAAAGTTGGCGCCGTGGGTTTGAGTAGGATAATCGGCGTTTTTAAGAGCGGCAGCTGGGACGCGTCGTAACTCTGGACCGCGAGCAGCCGCTTGTACACCGCGGTACAGATGCCAGCTTGGCTTTCCCTGGAAATTTCCATTGTCGCGTTTGCGGACAAGCCCTTGAGGAAGGCTTGCAGCTTCTCCTCCCAACTCGAGCACTTTTCTAGTTGCACGACCAGCTATGATGATGATGATGTTAAAGATTATGATTACAGCAATTATATTACTCATCAGGTATACATGGAAACGACAAATTTAGGTACCTCGGGACTCGCAGCGGGTGCTATCAGATCCATGATGCCGAGCAAAATGTTACTCTGAAGTTCTTCGTTACTGTTTGAGGCCAGCTGTTGGCTCTGGATGAGTTTCATGAGCTCCGGCGCGCCGTCGATGAGTACGAGCCGGCCGTGCAGTCCCTCTGCCTCGAGCCTCCTCGCAAGCTCGATCGCAATCATGGAACCGAACGAGTAACCCACCAGCAAAAAGTCCCGACGATTCTTGTTCCTCTTCAGTATGTGCTGCGAAAAGTTACCAAGAAATGAGTGTCTGCAGATGCAGGATGATGCAAGAAAAAACATGTGCATACCGGCAAAAGTTTGTCAGCCATGCTGGTGATGGAGTCCTGGGCTACGTCCTCGGTGCCGAGTTGCAGGCAGATCGCGGGTGCCTTGATTTTTGGCGCAAGCTCGTAAAAGATCGTGCCGATGCCCTCGATACCGGGCACCAGGTACACCTCCCCCCGGTCGGATTCTTCCTTGCTGGACAGCCTGAGACAAGTTTCGGGATTGATCTCGACGTTACCTACGGTCCGCACGAGGAGCTTCATCCCCGTGACTACTTCGGCCGAGCCCGCGTCCGCGGCCCGTTTCTTCCCGTCGTTCGTCTCCTTGGCCGACATCTCCTGCAGTTTAGCAAAGTTCAAGCCTCGAATGTCCTGAGCCGTGAGGAAGAGCTCGAACTCGCGCTCGAGGGTCTGCTTGATCTCCACGGCCATCATCGAGTCCATCCCCAGCTCGGCCAGCGACGTCTGCGGGCTTATCGTCTTGAGGTCCTTCAAGCCTTCGAGTCCCCACATTTATTTCACCATTATTATCATCGCCATTGTTGTAATATGTTTTTTTTCTTTTTTCCTTCATTTATCGTCAAACTCACCCATTATGTTGAGGATGGTGTCAACGATGTTTGCTTTGGCCCCCGAGCCCGCTTTCTTCTCGGCCACCACCATACTCGAGACAATCGCGGCTTTTTGGCGCAGGAAGCCGTCGAGTTCGTGCAAGCACGAGGATATCCTCTGCTGGAGGGTCCCGCCTATGACTAATTCCTTGTTGTCCTCTTGCATGTCGGCGACGAGACCGACGTCGCCCACCGCGCCCCACTGAACGGCCAGTCCGGGCAAGCCCTCGGACGCGCGTCTCTCGCAGATTCGCTCCATCACCTGTGCAAGTCGCGTCATGAGTATCATGGCTCATCAAGGTTGTGTATGATTATTATAATCATTGTGTTCTCACGGAGTTGGACATCCCGTAGTTTGATTGGCCGGCGTTGCCCCTGCCGCAAGATACCGAGGAAAAGACGACAAAGTGCCTGAGCTCGGGGCAGAGTTTTCTGGTGAGCAGGTCCAGGTGCTTGGTCGACCAGGCCTTTGACTTGAAGGACTCCTCGAACGACTCGGGGGTCTGATTGTCCCAGAGCGCGTCCCTCAGCACCACCGCCAAGTTGAATATGCCGTCCACGGGTGCCAGCTTTGACGCCGTTTCGATAATTGCTTGGCAATCCTCGCGCTTCGATGCGTCCTTGCCCGAAACTACGACCACCTTCGTGCCGTAGCTCTCCCAAGTCTTGATGCGCATCTTTTGATATCCGTTTCTGACACCCACGCGCGACGTGATGACCAGGTACTTGGCTCCTCGCAGTACCAACCAGTCGGCTGTGCTTGCACCGATACATCGTCATGAGTTTTGTGAGTCAACATATTGAAAATGAATACGAATAATCTGGGCTCTGACGTACCCAACTCGAGACCGAAACCACCGAGACCACCGAGTAGGATGTAGCTACGATTTTCGAGACAGTGAAAGCGCGGCACCGCCATTATGAGCTTATTGGGTGGTTCCTTTTCGTCCCTGACTTTGATGAGTACCTTGCCCATATGCTTTCCAGCGGCCATGTACCGGAAAGCCGCTTCCACTTGATCTCTTGGGAACACCGTCCTGTTTTTTGTTTTTTTTTTTTTGTTTTTTGTTTTTTTAGACACGTAAATTAATTTTTCATAAGACATTATGTACACGATCGATTTTAATCGCTCACCTGACCAGAGGCTTGATGGCGCCGTTGGTCAAGCCCTCGCTCATAACTTCCTTGAGCATGATTTTCGATTCATCATCGGCTGTGAAGAGGTTGTCCAGCATGATACCGTGGAAACTGATCTCGTTGAGGAAACAGTCCATGCCCAGGGGGTTGTTGGCCGCCAAATCGAACTTGCCGATTTCCAAAAAGCGTCCACCCCACCCCAGGCAGCGCACCGACGCCAGAAGCTTTTCCTCCGCGAGACTGTTGAGAACGATGTCGACACCCTTACCACCTGTCTGCTGGGCTATCATCTGCTCGAAGCTGGTGTCGCGGGAGTTGCCGATGTGGTTGTCCGGGATCTGGGGGAAGTGCTCGCGGATGAACCTCCTCTTCTCCGGGGTGCCCACGGTCGTGAAAACCTCGCAACCCTCGTACAGGGCCAGGTGTATGGCCGCCTGGCCCACGCCACCGGTACCCGCGTGGATCAGCACCTTGTCGCCCTTCTTCATTTGGCCTGCAGTGTGCGTCACACGATCGTTTCACTTTTACTTTCAGGATAATAGAACACAATTACGTATGGGGCACGGCAACGTACCGCTGATGTAGAGCGCGTAGTAGCAAGTGCCGTACACGCAGGGAACTGTCGCCGCGTCCTCGAACGACCAGTCTTTCGGAATTTCCCAGGACAAGAGAAAATCGGCCAGACAGATGTTGGTCATGGCTCGATTCTCGATAAGGCCCATGATTCGCTTGCCCTTAGTCGTCGTGCCGCAATACTCGAATCCTAGGACGCACTCTTGCGCCTGTCTAGTCTTTGCCACTACTTCCACGGCCAGTTTGCCAGTGGCCAGCATGATGTCTCTTTATCCCGTTGAAGCACCCGTATCGGTTGATTATTGATCGTGGCATGTGAAGAGAGTGCGCGGTCAAGCGGTGCTCATTTTAGTGGGGGGAGAAAAAAGAAAAGGTGAGATATCTTACCGGAAATTTATGGAGGAAAACATGACGTTGATAAGGTTCTCGCTGTCGAAGCCGACCTGGATCGGGCCCTCGTACCAAGTGAGCGAGGTGAGATCACCTCGAGTGGCCTGGTTGGCGGTGATGTGTCGCACCGGGTGCAGGCCCAACGGGGGCAACGGTAGATGCCTGTAGCTACCCCAGACGCCGTTCTCCCGCAACACGCAGACCGCCAAGTCCTTTTGCAGTTCCGTCGCGTACAAAGGCTCCTGGAGCGAGAACTTGGGCGCCTTCGAGTCTTGGATGAGGATGCCCCGGACTATCTCGCCACCTGGTTCCTTTCTCATGCAGTTCACGAATCCAATGAGACCTGTCGAGCAAAAAGTTTCGTTCCGATAAAAAAAAAAAAAAAAAAAACTTAAAAGGAACACGTGGTCTTAATGGCAGTGCAGTCGGGTCGTACCGTTTTCGAAATCCCCCTGGCCGACGAAGACGATCCTCGCGGTGCCGGGAGACTCCTCCTCCAAAATGTCCTTCATGGTGTTTTTCATCTCGTCAACCCAGTCGAACTTGTCGTTGACGATGGGTATGACGATCGTCTTCTTTGGTAGCTTGCCGCGCTTCCTCACGAGGACGCACAGCTCCTTGCCGCACCTCTTTTCCATAACGACCTCGAGGCCCTTGCTCTGGACGGCCTTGACCACATCCTTGGTCTCGGGGTTTTCACGAAACAGCAGAAAACCACCCTCTTCCGTGGCTGCGAGGAGCATCTCGAGGTTTTGGGCGCGACCGGGCGACAAAAGTCCGTGGCCTACGCACAGGAGGGCGCTGGCGTCGGGAGTTATCTTTTTCAAGTCGCCGACCGTGACACCGGCCGGCAGAGTCCCGTTCTCGATGGACACGTTGGTGCCAAAGATGCCAACCTCCGCTTGTATGAGCGGCATGTCGCCCAGCGCCTCGAATATATGGGGCGATAATAGACTGCCGGTCTGGGGCACGTGGTCGGCCTCCTCTAACAGCTCTATCGTCTTTATTTTGATGCCCAAGTGATTTTCCAAGCCGATGTGCGTGGCGAGGCGTACCATATCTCGGATCGACGTCTCGGCTCTGTCCGCGTTCGCGACGAACTTGTACTCCTCAAGGACGGGCTCGCCGGCCGGCTTTCTGCGCGGGATCGCGCTGGCTTTCAGGCCACGAATTTCTATGCCTCCGGAGACGATGACGTCGAGAGGTTTGTTGACGTAAACGGGAATTTCTGGGCATCGGGGAACAAAGCAAACAAACTCCGATGCATCAAAGGTGGACAAAAAGCCCAACGGCGCGTGTTACTACATTTTTTGCTTCGTCTCACCTTTAACTTCGTCTTGCAAGGTACGGATGTAGTCGAGGTGGCTCTTGGCGTCGATGGTCATCTTCATTATGCCCGTGGGTACGAAGAGGCCGCGCGTGTCACTGCCAAGTATCTGCATCTGCAGCATGTTGTCCATGAAGGCGACCCAGTTGTTGTGCCAAGAGATTCGGCCCTTCGTTCCGTCGATGGTGGAGCCGGTGATGGCGCGAAAGTATCCGCTGTAGTAGTAGCCCCGGAGTCTCAGCTCCTTGTAGATGTCGCGGGACGACAATTCCTCCGGATCGTCTTTGTCGATGGTCATCAGTTTCGGTGTCACTTTTTTGTCCTTCGAGGTGTCTATGACCCGCACGAAGCCCGTCACCACTGCCACGCCGCCCTCGACGACCTCGAACCTCCCCGTGCCTATAAATTATTTTTAACACTCGCTGGTACACGTGCATCTGTACGTAAATTTCCGATTTTTGCCCCTAAAATATATTCCCTACAATCGTTTTGAGGGGAAAAACATACTTACCCTTATTTTTCAAATTGAAAAGCACTGCGTGGCATTTTTAAAGTTGGACATACCTATTGGTTCCCACAATAGTTATTTACGTAACAAGTGCGGAAAAGACGATTTCCCGCACGAGTAGTGATTGACTCACACGAGTGCCGCAGTTGACGGGAACGAGTACCAGTTGAGCACACGAGTGCGTAGCACGAGTGTGATCGCAAGGTACGAGTTACCGTCACTGGCCACGAGTGCGAGTCTATCACACGAGTGCGGGAAATCGTCCCGCACGAGTTGCGTACAAGTTTTTTCGCAATGTGTGAGGAAAATAGGTACAAAATAGGTTTGAATTTTGATTTCCAGTGGGTAGCAAAATTTTTTCCGGTGTGTGGCAAAACCTTTTCCACACACCTTTTCCGCACACTGTGCGGCAAAAACCTTTGCCGCACACTTTTTCCACACACTGTGTGACAAAAACCTTTGCCACACACCTTTTCCGCACACTGTGCGGAAAAACCTTTGCCGCACACCTTTGTCGCACACAATGTGGGAAAATCGATTTTCCACACTAATATCAGTGCGGAAAACACCCATTTTCCGCACACTATTGCGAAAAATTTATTAAATATACGAGAAAGTGTATTATTTTGGAATTTGATCGAAAGCCGATTTTTATTTTACACTCGTTTATCCTACAATAGCTGTAGTTATCCGAAAAAAAAGGGGGAGGAGAGTCAAGACGTCTTTATGCTTTTGAAAAAATTCCAAACGTGGAGTAAATTATTATTTCGTGGGAATGCCTTTCGATTCTTCGAGACTAAACTTGGAAGTAGATTTGGCCCCAGGTGGGGGTACCCTACCTATTAATTTTCAGTCTTGAACAATTGTCACGTAAGAATAATTAATTCCAGACACAACGAGTCAATTATTGTCGTGGGCACATGAGACGCGCAAGACGGGCGGTTGTTAAAGTTGAGGTATTTGCAAGCCTGACCTTTTTGGACCATAAGAGTGAACTCGACGTTGGCCTCTTTGCTGACGGTCGTGGCCCTGAGGAACTTGACGTCCTCGAAGACGACCGAAACTTCGGTGTAGAGCTCACCGCGCATCATGCCGACGGTCTCCCAAATGAGGGCCAAGTATCCCGTGGCCGGGAACAAGTTGCGCCCGTCAATGATGTGGCCACTCACGAATTCAAAGTCCTCGTCCGTGAGTATGACGTTGACCACCCGCTCGCCCGATGTTATCTTCTCTTGCAGCCTGTACGACGTCACGTACCAGTCCTCGGAGTGCTCCCACTTGACGAGGGGCGATATCATCGGCGTCGACCGGCTCACCGGATAAGCCACAGCCGGATACAGCTTGTCTGAGCACAAGTCATCGATAAACCAACCTTCGTCTCATATCCGCCCCAAAGTATATGGGTATACATGTGTGTGAGTATATATACTCTGGCTTACCCAATTGGGGCTGGAGTCCGCAGTTGTACATTTTGCCGATCGCCTGGAGTAGCACCTGGACGTTGTCCTCGTGGCCCCGTTGGGTCAGGGGTATGTTGGCGACCGTCGGGGCGAGCGATCGCCGTAGGATCGCCTGGAGGAGGCCGTGGGGCGCTATCTCGATGGCAATGGCGTCCTTAGGGATCAAGACGGAGGTTTCCTCGAAGAGGACGGGACTGAGCAAGTTGTTGGTGTGGTACTCCGCGGAGGATAGCCGAGCCGCGGCCGTGTCCCACTTGTCGACCGGCACCGAAGTGCTCAGCCACTTGGAGCTGCGCGGCCTCGCCGATGGCAGGATTTTTTGAAGGTAGGCGAGCAACTTGGGACCCATTGGCGCTATGTAGCTACTGTGGTACGGGATGTTGCTGCACGCCACCTCCCGCGCGAATATGTTCTTTGCCTATCACTCGTTCACAACGCTTTTTGTACTTTGCTTTGTTTGCTCATATGTATATATATATATATTTATATTTTTTTTTTTTTTGCGTATAGGTACGATATATATGTTTGTTGTTTGGTAAACATTGTTGCAAAAATACAACAGAGGTAGAACATTGACTTTTTCGTCCAAAGGGTTGTATTGTACATTGTTTGGTACCCCCCGTTTAATTTATTTGAAAATTGTATATACATTGTTCTTTTTTAATTTCAACGCGACTTTTGTAACGACTCGCCAAACTACGGGTTCCAATCATTTTCATGACCTGTATTTCTTGGAAAAAAAAAAAAAAAAAAAAAAATTCCATCGCGTTCGAGTTTTGATCGAACACCTTAGCAATTTGAAAAGAAAACGCCCCAAAAGCACGTATATGAACAAGTATAGATGTTCACCTGCAACTTGGCGACAAAGACCTTCATGGACTCTGCAGGTCCACTGATGGTCGAGCTGTCGGCCGCGTTGTGGCAGGCAATCTTGATGTCGGGTGGACACATGTCCTTGAGCTCGTTGTAGCCGAGGCCTACAGCCGCCATGGAGCCGTGGATGACTTTGGTCTCGACGGAGGCGAGGCCGCGCGAGTAAGCCGAGAGGATCATCTGCTCGGCGGTGAAGCAACCGTCCGCGTAGGCGCAGCCCAACTCACCTACCGAGTGGCCGATCACGTTGTCCGGTTCGATGCCGAGCGAGCGGAGAACGTCCACCAAACCGATCTGTACACGAAAAGTTGCCGTTTCAGGTGAACTTGCAAGTTTTTTTTTTTTTTTTTTTTTTTCAGGGGACATTGAATAAAACTCACTTGAACGGCAGCGATGCCGACAAACGAGTTGAGAATGTTGTCAAAGATCGTTTTGTCTTTGCTCGTGATTATGTGGACTATGTCGACGCCGTGGGGTTTCAGGGCCGCGTCGCACTTTCTTATCGCCTCCGCGAATACCGGCAGCCGCATCAGGGCCTTTCCTGCACAGTTCGAAACACGTATGTATATGAACTCGCACATTTTACATAAATGAGGTAAATGTCGTCTTACCCATTCCCGGCCACTGAGACCCCATGCCGGAGAAGACGAACCAAACGGGCTTCTTCAGGCCCAAGTAGTTGCCGATTTCGCGAGTTTTGTTCTGCACGAGTCCCCGGGCGGGCACGATGGTGTAGCCTCGGAACAGGTGGCCGTTTATGTCGTCCGAGTGAATGTCGTGCAGGAGCCTTATGTACTCGACGTCGGCTGGTCGGCTCTCAATCTGCCAAGGCACACCGAGACAAACGAGATGAAACACTCGAGTCATAATCGAATGAAAAAGAAGAAAAGTCCAATGTTGTAATTACGTCGGTGAGGAGCACGTCTATGGCCTCCTCGGTCCTGCCGGAGACGGCGACCAGCCGGGGCAGGTCGTCGTTGGGCTGGCCCCCGTTGACCTTCTCCTTGGGATTGGACTTGAGCAGGACGTGGGCGTTGGCCCCACCGAAGCCGAACGAGTTGATACCAGCCAGGCCACCGTTCCACGGCGTGGGCTCGGTGACGACGCGCAGCCTGCCCTCCTCGAGGGCCTTGATGCCCTTGCGCACGTTCTTGAAGTGAAGGTTGGGGGGTATGAGGCCGGTCTCCATGCCTACGACGACCTTGGCGACGGAGCAGAGGCCACTGGCGGGCTCCGAGTGGCCGAGGTTGGACTTGATCGAGCCGATCCAGAGGGGCTCGGTGCGCCCGGTGCAAAACACGCGGTCGAGGGCGTTGACCTCCTCGGGGTCGCCGACCTTGGTCCCGGTGCCGTGGGCCTCGATGAAGTCGATGCTCGAGGGTGGGACGCCTATCTCCTCGTAGAACTCCTCGAGCAGCTTGCCCTGCATGTGGCTCGAGGGGAAGGTGATGCCCTGCTCCTTGAAACCGTCGCAGTTGGTCTTTGCGTGGACGACCGTTGCGTAAATCCGCTTCGCGTCTTTGGCCTTTTGCAGGAATATCATAGCTATGGCTTCGCTGCGCGTGTACCCGTTGGCGGATTCGTCGAAGGACTTGCAACGACCGTCCGGCGACAGCACGCCTTTTAAGCACATTGTTATATATAAGTTTCATTACATAAATCCTCCGTACATGTATGTATAGATCATTGGTGCTTTTGAAACTTTTCTCATTTTGCTCGAAATGTCTACGTGTCTCGTATTGTGCTGTGTACTGGTGACGTGCCATGTGCTTAAAACAACTTTTTTCTCTTTTCATTTTTTTATTTTATTTACAATATCACTCAACTCAAATGGATGTACGGTATATAATACTATTTTAACTCACCGAATCAAAAGTAACCATTCAACAATATTAAATTTTCAAGCAACACAAGAATATTTATTCAAGCAGTCAATTCATGCAATGTCGTTATAATAAAAGGTGCACCTTCCGTCGTGCCCCCTTTTTTTTTCAGCATAGTTTTTGAGATAAAGTGTACAATAGTACTCGTTACTTTCGGAAATAATGAGACACACTTTTTGGGATTATTTTGAATGCCAAAGGAATATTTTCCAACAGAATTCCAAATAATTTTCATGATTCTCTATACAGGCAAAATTGATTTTAATTGGAGAAATGAAATGAATATCTAAAACAGCAACGTCATGATGTACGAGTTTTGTAAATATACTTTTTTTTTTTTTTTTTTTTTTTTTTTTTATAAAAAGTGTAGCAACTGTTGGCTTTTGTGTCAGCGTTATCTGCTTTTACATATATTAGCCCATTTTTTGCTACCTTGCATAATTAATTTGTACCTTTAACCACACATGTGTTGGAAACTTTTTTCTTTTTTCTTTTTTCTTTATCAGTTATTTACTCGTTTGAGGTGGGACACAGTCTATGCATGGTAAAAAAAAAAAAAAAAAAAAAAAAAAAAACTGTTCAATGAGGTTGTACTTGAAAATAATAAAAAATTAATGTTTTGCCAACTACAGCGAACTAAAGCTCAAAAAGCATGAGAACCAAATGAGTGTGTGTGTGTGGATATTATAGCTCACCAAGCCTCGAAAACTGGAGCGAGACGTAGGGGTGGAGGCATAGATTGCAGCCACCCACGAGGGCCGCGTCGCACAGTCCATCCCGTATGGCTCTGTACGCGTGCTCCAGGGCAAATAAGCTCGAGCTGCAGGCCGAGTCGACGGTGTAACTGGGCCCGGTGATGCCCAAAAAGTACGAGATCCTATTGGCCAGCATGGCACGGCTGCAACCCGTTATCCCGAACCCGTTGACCTGCAGCTTCTCGTAGAACCAGGTTTTCTCCGACTCGGAGAAACACGCGCCTATAAAGACGCCGCACCTCTTGCCTCGCATCGTCCGCGGGTTGACCCCGGCATCGACCACGGCCTCGTACGCGTGCTCCAGCAGCATCCGGCACATAGGGTCCATCGTGTGGGCCTGCTTGAAGTGCACCCCGAAGAATAGGGCATCGAACTTTTCGAGGTTGTTTACCTTGCCCGTGTCCTGCGGTATTTCCGGGTGATCTGTCGTCACGGACAATCATATTAACCATATAATGATACAACATAAGTACCTATACTTTACGTATGGCACGACGCGTGATATAGCGATGGAAAACGCGCGCTTGTTGTTATCGTTTTTCGTCGTTTTACATCGGGTCAACCGCGCGATGACGCACGTAACGCCGGCTCGTCCAACTTTGTGCCTTTTAATATTCATGACGTTTAGGTTTTTTGATTTTCAATCGACCACCGCGCGGCTCATTACAAAGTCCGGAGCTTCATTCGCAAGACCTTTTTTTTTTCTTTTTCATTCGTTTATTTTCGCTTTATGCAAAAAAGCTTTTCATCGTGTGGCAGTTAAACGGATCGCTGCAAAGTGGGCATATGTGACCAATGTTGGAAAGTATATTAATCGTGTGCACGGTATAACACGCACAGAGTCACTTTCCGAGCACGAAACTCATGTACATAAAAGAGGTCAGGATTAAAAATTGTAATGAACGATTTGAAATTACGATTCATCAAGCCTAAGGTAATTATACCCATTACAATGAGTATGGAGGATTCGGGTCACTCAAAAGTATAGCCGTCCAAAGTTTCAAATAATAACGAACGCGTTACGCAACATCGTTACGCGACTTACGGGTGCTCGTGAAACATCGCAAAGTACAATATTCATGCAACGTATGAATGCTGGTATACTTGGGGAAATTTTTCCATACTATTACTTGACTCGCTATGGAAAACTCCGAGTTTAACCATTTTCATTACGTGATTTCGGGCGTGACAATCGGCATATTTTGTACGCGGCTAAAACTGATATAAACGGACGCAAGGCGTCTTGGATAAACAAAACAAAAATAAATAAATAACTGAATAAATAAATAAAAGTAAAGCATAAAAAAAGGGGGCCATCGGCTTACTTAGTTTCCACCTTCGATCGTCGTCTGTAATGAGATCGAGCTTGTTCATCAAGTTTTCCTGAAAGTGCCTCATGTCGTTTGACTCTGGAAACCTGCCGGCAATGCCGCTGATGACGATCTCCTCCTCGGGCGGGACCTTCTTGAGCCTCGGCACCTTCGGCCTCTCGCAATTGACCGTCGACATGTTCCCGATGTACTATTTACTTTTAGCTCACTGCTCTTTTATTCGTATGTACAACGTATGGTCTATTTTATCAGGTGTACGTGTATTGTATATGTATACTTTTGTCGTTGTCGCGATTTTCCAATATCTCACTATTCGCACCACCACTGTTGTAAACACTCGCGTTCGAGTATTGTTATTTTTTTGCTTTTTTTTTTATTATCTTGAATTATTTCTTCCCTGTCCTTCCCTCTGCCCAGCTTATCGTTGCGTGGCGCGATATATATATATATTGTTTGAGGAGCGGGTCACCCCGAGCTGCAACCTTTCAATGATCGTTTCGGCTATCCCGTAGAAACCCCTCGGGGGTCGTCTATATAGAGTGAAAAAAAAAAAAAAACCAAAGAAAGAGGGGGTGGGGGAGGGGGTTGACACGAGGGCACGGTGGTACTCTCGCGTCGCAGTGTCAGTATATGGAGGGAGCGCGAGTATTATTGCAACTGGGACGCCGCGCTGGCATAGGAAGAGCTTTTATAACAGCGGTCTTTTCTCACGGTACACATGGATAGGATTGGTATAGATAACCAAGTGGGCGCACCTATATACATATATATATATGTGTGTATATATTATGTATATACACCACATGTATGAGGGATTTAGGCAGGGGGTCCCAGGTCGATCGATGCTCGACCGATGGCCGAATTAGAATGCCCGAGTCGTCGAACCGATCTTCGCTTCTTGTCTATATATGAGTACGTATATTTATATATATATACATGCATGTGAGTGTGTACGTTTATACATGTATGAGGTGATATTGAACATTTTTATTAATACGATCTCGAATACTATTTTTTTTTTTTTTTTTCCATTTCGTCTCGTTCATTTGGGACGCATGGAAAAGGTTTCTGGCAGAATATACAGCGTTGAAAAAATTAAAATTTTTTTTTTTTGCGATTTTCTATCATTGTTGCATTATTTTGATCTAACCAGGGTAAGAAATAAACAATTAATAAATCAATCGGTAAGATGTTGATCTGATCCAAAGTGCCCATTTAAAAAAATAGGTAAAATTAAAAATCACGTTTCACCATCCATGTCCACTGAAAATAACATCATCCAGAGCCGATTCATTCAGTTCAATCGAACTTGAATCTGCCTTTTTTTTTTTTTTTTTTTTTTTTATGAAGAGCAGATACATAATATTGTAATAATATCTTGGGTCACTTTTAACTGTTCGACCCTCAGTGGACATAGGGGAAAGCATTTAAAGACTCCTGCCGCGACAACACATAGGGGCCCCCCTTCCATTTAAATCCATGTTAACTAACAAGTTTGAGTACGCCATTTCTTATGTGGCAAAAGTTACAAATTACATGAATTTAAAAAGTAGAACACACTCTTTATTTGTACATTCAAACTTGTAGGTATTATCTGTTAGAAAAAAAAAAAAAAAAAAAAAAAAAAGTAAGCCGTTGATAAATTACAAAACTTGTTTTACGATATTTTAAACGTTTTTACCCATTGTTCTGTATACCTACCTATACCTACTCGAGAATGAAAATTATAGCGCTTGGCTTTCACGAGTAGATACATAGTTTACGGTAATGGCGATGAAATTATCATTTTTTTTTTTTTTTTTTTTTTTTTTTTTTTTGTGTTGTGAATGTAGAGCTCACTTTTAGTTTAAATTTTCAAACAAATTCTCAAGCCATTAATGAAGACTCTTCCTCCCTCCCAAAAAAAATCGGATGTCAATCGAAAATTTTTTAAAATCGATTAGTAAATGAAAACCTTGAAAGCCTTAAATATATCCATGTAATATTATAATGTTGGTTAAATAAAATTGTAACTCACGAGTTATATGTTTAGAAGTTTAAGGAGTAGGTATGGGATGTATAAGCAGTTGTTGCAAAGCAAATTATTTCCTACGCGTGTCCGAGTAGTGGGGAATTGCTTCATATAGGTATATATGTATAAGTACTTGCACTTTGATGGACAAACGAAAAGTGAGAGCAGGGGTGCTTGGGTGGCGGTAATAAGCGAGTACCTACTTTAATGTTGCCCGAGACCTGAGCGCGCAAATAAAACGCCTGATGGTCAGCCGACGCTGGAATCTGCATTTGCTCGGTAATTATGCGTACTCGTATCAGCGCCAAGCTTTCCAAGAAACAATAGAAAATTCGAAAGAAGAAAAAAAAAAAAAAAAAAAAAAAAACAGAGTAAAGGAAATTTAAATTGTTGTCGATGATGCTAATCGCGGAACGAGTCATCGCATGAGCGCCCGTCTCCGTTTTCCACGGGTGGCAAAGACCAGTCTGTACTGCCAGCCAACATGAATCGAAAAACTGCCAATGGGCACGTCTTTTCCCATACGATGTCATTCGTCCAAGGGAATAAGACGCGCCGCCACTAGGGTAGCAGTTCGGCCAATTTACATATTGATAATAAATTGTCCCTTTTTTTCATCCAAACGTATTACCTTTTCATCACGTTCCAAATTGGCATTTTTATTCTTCCCGATCGACGTCGCGATATACCTACGTTTGGCGAAGTGTAACTTATTAGGTAGTGTAACCTATATATACAGAACCAGTTCTGTTCGGTTCCTTATATTATATAGATATATTTTGTTAAGAGAACCGAACCAAAAGTGGCTTGAACAAATCTACTGATTTACTTCATAGTGGTAAGACAATTTTTTTTTTTTTTTTTATGAACGAATGCCTTGCGACTGACTGAAGTAAAGTATTTTTGAACTACTCGTAAATGGTAAAAATCTTCTAAAACCCAGAATTTTTATAGTTTTAAGAAAAAACGTTTATCATGATTATATTAACGTTGTCATTGAGTAAATACGTAAAAAAATCTAAAATGTTGTTGATGCTTCGGCAGAGGGAAAATAGGTTGCGAAACTTTTAACCGGCGCGCATAGTAAGCATCCAAAAGTTTAAAGTCAATGCATTCGATTGGAATAACCATGTGTATGCAAACAACCAAGAAGTATAGCCACCATTCAATAGCTTGTATATATACACCTATATTTATAATACACGTACTTAGCCGGTCAGCACAGACGATCGCAAAAGATTAAATGTGTATAGGCGAGCTCGATGAATTTTCGGTTGGTTGTCCCGTCGAATAGTCCACCTCTTTTTTCGTTGCGTTTTAATTCGTGTCCGACGAAAAAGCGAATAAAAGGCAAGGGAAACACGAGCAGCGCGTAAGCACTAATGAATATGGAGGTCGAGGTATCGTCGATACAGCGTGGCCAGTGTCAAGGGTTATTGGATGGATGTTGCATTAGATCTGCATCTACTCAAGCTCCCTCCGATTTATACTTTTATGAACTATATTTATTTATTTTTTTATTTTTTTATTTTTACTCAATTTTTAAAATCTTTTTTTCAACTGTAATTTAACATGTATTTATAATATTTTATTTTAATGATAACCAGGTCAGTAAACGAAACAATAATCTCAACGGTGACCAACGTATGGATTAATTTTCATAGCTAAACTTCCGAAAACAGGATACCTCTATTTTTTTCTGCTCATCGAAAGTATGTGATTTTCCAAAGACGTGGCTTTTTTTAGAAAAAGGTACATCCATTAAATTTTTTCGGTCAGTTGCTTTGAAAAATTTTGATTTAAATATTTTCTTCATTTACATGGACATGCCTGATCAAACGAAACATTTTTTTTTATACTTAATTGCACGATAGAAAAGAAAAATTTGTTGCGCGCACTTTGTCTTGTAATATAAACTTGGAATAGTTTTCGTCGGTCATATAGTACAATGATCGATTGTGCCAAGACATCATTCGGTGCCTCACCTCGTTAACCTTTTTTTTTTTTTTTCATCAGATTTCAATAAGATGAGTAGGTACGGCGATTTGGGGCGATTCAAGTTGTCACCGAGCCTCTTTGGTCAAGCGAATCGGTAAATCAATGTAGATGTACAGATATACCCTAATTATATTGCAAACATGTCAGTTGACCCTGCTCTCTCCATTAACGTATTAATACATGCTAAGGCCATTCTATAAATTAAACAAGTAACTTTTATTTTTTGTAAACGTGGAAGCTTTTTAATGCATGAAAAATCATAGTTCGGGAGAATTCATAAATACGTTTTCTTAACGACAGTATCATAAACAGTAACGGCTGTAGTATTTGGTATTTTAATCTTATCAGCCAAAAAAAGTACACATTGTTTCTACTTTTTTTGAAATTTTATTTTAATTTTCTCTAATTTCTAAAGAATAAATAAAAAAATTTAAAAAAAACACTTAAATTTTTTGTATTTAGTAAATCTTTTGTAGCATCAAAAAAAAGCTTTTTTTTTCTTTTTTGTCCAAAATTCTGTTATGTAAAAATTATAATGATAAATTAAAAAAATTGTTTCAACCTCAGTAGTGCAGCAAATAATGCATTATTCATATTTTTTCTTTATGTTTACTCTTAGTGATATTTATAAAACGTTTTTGTCATATTTTTTGCGTTTATTTGATAATTACACGGCACAATAATTTAAAAAAAAAAAAATCATTTTTGCCATATTTTTAGTTAAAAGAGTTGGCAAAACTATTACCTAGACGCGGAGCATTATTTGCGTTAAATGCGCAATGAGCATCTTCACGACACAGGGGGAATCGTGCGCTTGCAATCACAGCTCGATTTACATGCCCAACTTACTTAATTATTCTTTTAGAGTGAGAGTAAGTTTAGTATACGCTCCGCGCTCGTTTGCTACGTGGAAGCTCGGTATACCCACTGCCCTCGTTTTATTGCTCTTTTCGTATGTTGCATACTACGGGGTAAAATTTATTGATGCTCCCTTTTTAACGACTGTTATGTTAGTATTAAAAAACAAATGTATACAATTGCGCTTGATGTTGTTGAAAATAAGCTCAAACCGTTGCATCTGTGAAATATTGATTGAAATCCAGGGTTACCAAGTTTTTCCAAAGGACGTATTCTTTTTGATACACAAAACTCTGCTTCTATTGCGGGACTCCACTTGATTATCTCTCTTAAAACTAGTAGGCACGAGAAAATATGTTTGCGCTTACATTGTCAGTGAAGGCTTGTACTATTTACAGCCAAACAAACGTAAAAGCAGCCTATTGCGTAATAAAACATGATAACTTGAAGATTTATATTATTTTTCATCAACACTAATTGGTAGTGCAACTTTGGACTGTTTAGCTTTACCAGTCCAATTTTTTTGTTTCGATCGAACCGAAAATGGGAGTTTTGATGTTATATGCTTCATTGTGGTGTTTTGTAACAGTAGTAGAAAATAGGTATTTTGTTCACTGTTTTACGCACATCGTGGCAACGTCACACACTCGTATCTCGTATCCTTCGTTCTCGAGGTTTTCAGCCACCCTTGCGAGCTTCATTATCGCTACTCGCGTGGGAAACTGTCTTTTCTGTACTAGTCACGTAAATAACTAAGGCAATACTCATACCATACGTTAGCATATACAAACATTAATCAAGTTTTGTTAAAAATGTATAAGAATGAGGCGTCACGCGTCACATATAATTAAGGCCCCATAGTCGATAAGCTCCGTTTCTCGTTTGTTTTCTTTGGGACCAGTCTACCTTTCCGTAAATACTCTCCTTAACATTATTTTCCAACTCTTCGAGTCTCCAACATAAAAACAGATAGATATTGCGAGATTGGTTGCGAAAGTTATCCAATAAGTTTGAATGTATTCCAATTTAATTTTCAGTATGATTTCACAACTCCACTACGCAACGAAGTAACATAATTAACATAAAAAAAAAAAAAACTATTGTGGAATAAAATCACGAAATAATTTGATTGCCAGGGGCTCTTTGGTGGGTATCAGACAGGCAAAAGGGTGACTGTGTAACACCACACATAGTACACTCACTAATGGCTATATGTATGTAATAGGGGGTGGAGCCAGTGATTCGGCCCGCCCACAATTGTTACCACGCCGCGGCTGCCAAAAGTATATGAGTGTGGGCGGGCTCTGTCACGCGAGAGTATATAGAGTAACGTCAGGGTATTTGAAAAAGAGTTTCTTGAGCTGAAGAATTTATTTTTATTTATTATTTCCCATTGTATTCGCATCATTTTCGTTTTTGAATGTGAACATTGTGAATTATTTAAATGATATACGGTCACAAGTAATAAATGATACACTGCACTCAAATTAAAACAATTATGAGATTTTACTCAAGCTGGCTTTATTCAAATGAAACGATTATTCACATTTATAATGCGCAATTGGAACCTTCAAGTTTAAAAGTGTTTGGTTGCACTTGGGTGTGCGTAATATATGGTGGTTATAGTATGTAACACAAGTAAAAGGAAATCCGCGTGTTTAATCATAAACATATGACTATTGATCATTTACACACTAAAAACTAGGGATTAGTTAATTAAACGTTAAGAGAAATACATTGGTGGAAAATTTGAACGTGCAAAGTTCCAACAGCGGGCGACGAATGTACACTATATATTTCCATCATTGTTCTGATGATCAAGTGGGCGTTATTATTTTTCATAGCTTTTTACTTTTTCCTAATATTTCGGCCTTGAATGCATTCGTGTCCTCAACGTCGCATCCATTGATTACACTCGCAATCCTCTCATTGTCCAGCATTGTCACGTGATTACCCGGCACGGTGTACACGCTGACTTTGCTCTTCGTTACCTGAAACGTCGTTTAATAATCAAATTCAATCATGTACCAATGATTCCCTCGAACGCGTCATTTGCACCCGCCAAATAATAATCATCATCATCGCGTTATACCTGAGATAGACCGTAATCATCAGCGTCGTACTGAATACTAGGAATCGTTGGCTTCAACAGAGTGATCGGCGCTCTGATCGGCGACATGTTTGACGTGCTGTAGGTTTGCAGAGCAATGATCCGGTTGTACAGGGACTTGCACAGATTTCGGAAGTTCTCGTCCGACATGTTGAGCCTCGAGGGTGGGTAAATCTGCACTAGAGCCTCCACCTTTTCCTCCCACTTTTGGCACTTTTCTAGCGCCGTTTTTAACTGAAAATCCATCATTTTTACGTTACGTGTTGAAGAATGGTAAATAAAAAGAAAAAAAAAAAAAAAAAAAAAAAGAAATGCATTTAGGTACGTTAGAAGCGTGGGCCGGAGACAGAACAAGGATGATGTCCAGTATGGCTTTGGTTTGCAACTCTTGGTCGCTGTTGTTGTGCGTGTAGCACTTTTGCATGAGTTTGACCGGCTCCGGGGCACCGTCAATCAGGATCAATTGCCCGGCGAGGCCTCGCTCCTCCAGTCGTCTCGCCAACTCTATCGCCAACAAACTCCCGTAGGAGTAACCCACCAGAGTGAAGTCCTGGCGATTTTTGCTCCTCTCCAGCACGTGCTACGACCAAAAAGTTTATATTTTTTTTACCATAATTTGGGATTGAAAATCAAGGTCGATATATATATGTATGTAGGTGTACGCGAGCTCACCGGCAACAACAGGTCACTCATGCAGGCGATGCTCTGGCAATCGTTGTTGATCTCCAGTTGCAGACAAGTGGCGGGCGCCCGAATTTTCGAGGCCAAGCTCATGAACACGGAAGCAAAACCCTCGACACCGGGTATCAGGAAGATCTCGCTCCTGTCCGACTCCTCCTTAGTCAGTAGCCTGACGCACGTCTCGAGGCTGACGTTGCCGTCGCCGAGTAGACGCGACGCTGGCCTCAGGTTTACCTGCTGCTCCGCGTCGGGCCCCACCTCGCCCAAGGTCGTGTTTAACTGCTGTTGCTGGGCGTTCTCCGCCTCCACGGTCATCTCCTGCAATTTGGCAAAGTTCAAGCCCCGAATGTCCTGGGCCGTGAGGAAAACGTCGAACTCGCGCTCGAGGGTCTGCTTGATCTCCACGGACATCATCGAGTCCATCCCCAGCTCGGCCAGCGAGGCGTTCGGACTCACGCCCTTCAAGTCCTTGAGACCTGTTGGCAAAGCGCGAGCGAACGCAATAAAATACTACTGATGAATGGGGGGGGGGGGGAACGCCTTACCCATGATATTGAGGACCGTGTCGGTGATGCTGAGGACGCCGGATCCGCTGGTCTTCTTCTCGGCCACCACCATGCTGGACACGACGGCTCGTTTCTGCTGCATCAGCCCGTCGAGCTCGTGCAGGCAAGAGAATATGCCCTGCTGGAGGGTCCCGCCGATGACCAATTCCTTGTGGTCCATCTGCATCTCCGCGACGAGACCCACGTCGCCCACGGCGCCCCATTGGACCGCAAGTGCCGGGTAGCCCTCGGACGCGCGTCTCTCGCAGATTCGCTCCATCACCTGACGATCATCGGTTGTTTTTTCACTTGTACCAGTTCAAGTGCGTACCAAAGAAAATTATACACCCAACAACTGTACTTACGGAGTTGGCCATTCCGTAATTGGTTTGGCCGGCGTTGCCCCTTCCGCAAGATACCGACGAAAAAACGACAAAGTGCCTGAGCCCGGGGCACAGCTTGCGCGAAAGCGCGTCCAAATTTTTGGTTGCCCAAGCCTTTGTCCGCAACGACTCCCGGAAGGATTCTTGCGTCTGGCTCTCCCACAGCGAGTCGTTGAGCACGACCGCCAAATTAAATATCCCGTCCACAGGGCCAAGGCCAGCAGCGGTCTCCAGGATGGACTGGCAATCCTTCGGCACGGAGGCGTCCTTCCCGGCTACCACGCTCACCCGGACCCCGTAACTCTTCCATATCTCGATGCGCATCGTTTGAAAGCCATTTTTTATCCCGCTTCGGGACGTCAGGACTAAATTTCTTGCTCCTCGCAAGACCAACCAATCAGCTGTGGAAAAAACAGTTTCCATAGCTTTTGCTCGTGTGACACTGTATACATGATACATTATACGGGGTGTACGTACCTAGTTCGAGGCCAAATCCGCCGAGGCCACCTAAAATGACGTAGCTCCGATCGGCGAGGCAGTAGTAACGCGGATAGGCCGATATCGGTGTATCTATTGGCTCCTTTTCCTCCCTTACTTTGATGATTACCTTGCCCATGTGTTTACCAGCCGCCATGTGCCGGAAAGCCGTCTCTACGTGGTCTTTCGGGAAGACGGTCCTTCGGAGACGCCATCATTAGATGTGTGTTGTAAACTACAAAATGAATGGGGCAACATAGTTGTGATTATTACCTGACCAGTGGTTTGATTGCGCCATTCTTGAGCCCCGGGGCCATGAGCATCTGCAACTCTCGCTTGGCCCGGCTGTCCGCGGTCATGACGCGATCCAGGTGTATGCCCTTGAAGCTGATTTCGCGCAGGAAACACTCCATACCCAAGGGATTGTCGGCCGACAGGTCAAACTTGCCGATTTCCAAAAAGCGTCCACCCCAAGCCAGGCAGTTCACCGACGCCAGAAGCTTTTCCTCCGCGAGACTGTTGAGGACAATGTCCACGCCTTGGCCATCCGTCTGCTCGGCTATCATCTGCTCGAAGCTGGTGTCGCGGGAGTTGCCGATGTGGTTGTCCGGGATCTGGGGGAAGTGCTCGCGGATGAACCTCCTCTTCTCCGGGGTACCCACGGTCGTGAAAACCTCGCAACCCTCGTACAGGGCCAGGTGTATGGCCGCCTGGCCCACGCCACCGGTACCCGCGTGGATCAGCACCTTGTCACCCTTCTTCATTTGGCCTGTTGACGCGACAGCGACCACGTTAGGTATGGTTTGACTCCTGGTGGTACACCTGGTTGTACTTACCATTTTGGTAAAGGGCGTAGTAACAGGTCGCGTAGACGCAGGGGACGGTAGCCGCGTCCTCGAGGGTCCAGTTGTCGGGGATTTGCCACATGAGGTCGGGATCTCCGACGCACAAATTGGCCAGTCCTCGGCTCTCCATCATGCCCATGACGCGCCTACCCGAGCTGTCGATGCCGCTGTACTCGATGCCGATGACGCTCTCCGCGCTCAGCCTCGTCTTGGCTACGACTTCCACGGCTAGTTTCCCCGTTGCCAGCATCACGTCCCTAACACGAGTAAATTAAAATATCATTGGATACAGTTGATCCACCTAATGAAATGTCAATACTAGCTGAGTTGGGCACAATCAAAAAGTGAGTTTTCAATAACACCTGGTATTTTGGAGAAGAAAAAAAAACATGTGTGTACGAGTGTTTTTCGATTCCCAACTCCGATAATACAAATTGTATGTGTGTTATTGCGGTTTCGTTCGTACTTGAAATTGACGCTGGAGTAGTAAATGCCGACGATGTTCTTGGCTTCCTTGTTCGTTTGCACGTGGCCTTCTTGCCAAATTAATGAGCTCAAGTCACCACGAACCGCCTGATTGACCCATCCATAGCGAACTGGCTTTGGTTCGACCGGTGGCAGGGCCACGTGCCGATAAGTTCCCCAGGCCCCGTTTTCGCGGAGGACGTTTATCACCAAGTCCTTCTTCACCTGGTTGGCGAACAGGGGATCTTGTAAATCGAATTTCGGAGCCCTCGGATCTTGAACGAGGACTGCGCGAACTACTTCGCCACCTGGCTCGAGCTTCAGGCAGTTGATCAAGCCCATGAGACCTTAGGAAGTAACGATACCGTTGTAGGAAGGAAAAAAAAAGTACTCCGGAGAGTAAGTTTGTTCGAGCTCGTACCGTTTTCAAAGTTCCCCTGGCCAACGAGGAGGACTCGCGAGTTTGCGGTATTTTCGTTCTTCAGGGCCTCAGCCATGACCTTGCGCATGTCGTCGACCCAGTCGAGCTTCTCGTTGTTGACGTGCACAACGTAAATTTGGGCTCGCAACTTTTCCTGCCTTCTCAAAAGAACGAACACGTGACTTTCGTGCCTCTTGGCCAGAACAACGGTCAAGTCCCTGCTCTGAGCAAGCTGGTCCAACTTACTGGCGTCGCTTGCGTTTTCTCGAGTCAGTACGAATCCGTTTGGCTTGACCTCACGGAGCAACAAACCCAAATTGTCCGCCAAAGTGTCGGTCAAGAGCCGATGGCCAACGACCACGAGAGAATTCGCGTCCGCGCTGGCCTTTTTCGGATCGACTATGGAAATACTCGGGGGCAGGGCAAACTCCTCGCTGAACTTGCTCTTGGTACTGAGAATGATGGTTTCCGCCTGGATGAGCGGCATGTCTTCCAGGGACTCGACAATCAAGGGCGATATGACGTCCTTCGGGGAGATCTTGTCGGGCTCCGAGATGAGTTCCACGGTCTTGACTTTGATGCCCATGTGATTCTCCACTGCGATTTGAGAGACGACCTTGGCGACCTCCCTCAGACTAGCTTCGCCGGCGTCGACGAACGGCACAAACTTGTACTCCTCGAGGATCGGCTTGCCGGCCGGCTTCCTGCGTGGGATGGCACTCGACTTTAGACCACGTATCTCCACGCCACCGGACACTATGGTGTCGTTCAGTTTGTCGACGTACACCGGAAACTCTGCAGAAGATCATTAACATGTGTACGCATTGGTATCGTGTATATATATATATATATATTATCAAAGGAAAAATCAATTACTTTTGCCCTGCTCGCCGAACTTGATCTGGCTGAGGTGGGCGCTGGTGTCGATGATGAGTTTTTTGATGCCCGTCGGGACAAAAAGGCCGCGCGTGTCGGTGCCCAGTATCTTTATCTGCAGCATGTTGTCCATGAAGGCGACCCAGTCGTTGCACCACTCGATCTGGCCCTTCAAGCCGTTGGCCGTTGAGCTTCTCATGCTGCAAAACACGCCCGTGTAATGATAGCCACGAATCCTGAGCTCCTTGTAGATGTCGCGGGACGACATGACCTCTGGCTCGTTACTCGGGACCCTGGTCGTCTTGATCTTCTCCGCGGCCGGAGTCGTGGTTGAGCGCACGAACCCCGTCACGACCGCCGCGCCACCCTCGACCACCTCGAATCTACCGGTTCCTGGATTCATCGTTGTTAATTTGCCGCTTTTAAAGATTACCGTTATCTAATGATATGTTCTCTCACCTTTTTGCACCATCAGAGTGAACTCGACCTCCCCGGATTTGGGTATCTGCGTGGCCCTGAGGAACTTGACGTCCTCAAAGACCACCGACATCTCGATGTAGAGTTCGCCCTGCATCATGCCGAGGGTCTGCCAGATCAGCCACAGGTAACCCGTGGCCGGGAACAAGTTGCGCCCGTCTATCACGTGGCCAGCCATAGATTCGTAGTCGCTGTCCGTCAGGGCTACCATGACGATCCTCTCGCCGGAGGTGTTGTTCTGTTGCGACTTGTAGTTGGTGACGTACCAGTCCTCGGAGTGCTCCCACTGGATAAGCGGCGATATCATCGGCGTCGACCGGCTCACCGGATAAGCCACAGCCGGATACAGGTTGGCTGCAATTCATCGGCATCGCCCCGTTTCAAACACACTCCACGAATAGGAGAAATAATAGCAAAATAATGTTGTTCTTCTCGTACCCAATTGGGGCTGGAGTCCGCAGTTGTACATTTTGCCGATCGCCTGGAGTAGCACCTGGACGTTGTCCTCGTGGCCCCGTTGGGTCAGGGGTATGTTGGCGACCGTCGGGGCGAGTGATCGCCGTAGGATCGCCTGGAGGAGGCCGTGGGGCGCTATCTCGATGGCAATGGCGTCCTTAGGGATGAAGACCGAGGCCTCCTCGAAGAGGACCGAGCCCAGGAGGTTGTTAGTGTGGTACTCCGCCGAGGAGTAGCGAGCCTCCGGACTGTCCCACTTGTCGACCGGCACCGAAGTGCTCAGCCACTTGGAGCTGCGCTGCTTTGGAGACGGCACCAATTTTTGGAGGGTTGCCAGCAACCTCGGCCCCGCCGGGGCCACGTAACGACTGTGGTACGGGATGTTGCTGCACGCCACCTCCCGCGCGAATATGTTCTTTGCCTGAAACATCGTTACGCTGTAGTGCGACAACCGATCTCCGAGTTTTTTCATTTTTTTTTTGTTTTTTTCATCGTCCATCTCACCTGGAGCTCGGCAACGAAAGCCTTCATGGACTCTGCTGGCCCACTGATGGTCGCGCTGTCAGCCGCGTTGTGGCAGGCAATCTCGATGTCCGGCGGGCAGATGGGTTTCAAATTTTTGTAGCCGAGGCCTACAGCCGCCATCGAGCCGTGGATGACTTTGGTCTCGATGGAGATGAGGCCGCGCGAGTAAGCCGCGAGGATCATCTGCTCGGCGGTGAAGCAACCGTCCGCGTAGGCGCAGCCCAACTCGCCCACCGAGTGGCCGATTATGTTGTCCGGTTCGACGCCGAGCGAGCGGAGAACGTCTACTAAACCGATCTATAAATACGTTTTTTGTAAGCAGCTCTCAGTGAAATTTAATGCTTTTGGCACGATTTTAGTCAATTGTTTTTCAAGCACTTTTGCGCGTGTATAAATGTTTTTTCTTCTTTTTTTTTGCCATCCACTGCGTATATATAATATTGCAGTGTTAACCATTGTAATGATAATCGTTGAAAATATAATTACTTGGACAGCGGCGATGCCGACGAATGAATGGAGAATATTGTCGAAGGCCTTTTTGTCCTTGTTCGAAATGACGTGGAAAATGTCGATGCCGAGTGGTTTCAGGGCCGCATCGCATTTTTCAATGGCCCGGGCAAACACGGGTATTCTCAGTAGAGCCTCACCTGCGAGCAAGCAAAAGGTCAATCGTATTATATATGTTATGCGCGTTGCGCAACTCTGCAAATGAAATATTTAGGATTTACGGGACAAAGTGGAGGAAAAGATCGAGGAACATGATGAACGACAAATCGAGGAGGTGGCGCGTATTAGATGGAAACGTACCCATTCCCGGCCACTGCGACCCCATGCCGGAGAAGACGAACCAAACCGGCCTCTTGGTCCCGGAAACCTGTTTGATCTCTCTAGTCGGGAAATTAGCGACTCCATGAGCCGGCAGGAGCGTATAGCCCCGGTACAGATGATTGGTAATGTCGTCCGAGTGTATATCGTGGAGCAGCCTCAGGTACTCGACGTCGACGGGCTTGCTCTCCAGCTGCAAACGAATCGTCGATATCATAGTGCAACAACCTTTTTTTGTGGCAAGTTTTGATGGTCGTTCGCGTATGAATGATAAATCCCTTACGTCGGTCAGTATGGCGCTGACTGCGTCTTCCGTTCGCCCAGACACAACCGCCAATCGAGGCAGGTCGTCGTTGGGCTGGCCCCCGTTGACCTTTTGCTTGGAGTTCCTCTTGAGCAGTACATGGGCGTTGGCCCCACCAAAACCGAACGAATTCACGCCGGCGAATTCACCCTTCCACGGCGTGGCATCCGTGACGACTTTTATCCTTCCCTCGCTGATCGAACCGATCTCCTCCTTGGCCCTGTTGAAGTTTATGTTCGGGGGGATGACCCCCGACTCCATCGCCAGCAGGACCTGAATAATTTGTAGTTGTTGGATCGACCGCGATGGGATGAAAAAAGAAAAAAAAAAAAAATCATCGGGGCCTGACCTTGGCGATGGAGACGAGGCCACTGGCGGGCTCGCTGTGGCCAAGGTTCGACTTGACGGAGCCGATGAGGAGCGGGTCCGTGGAATCGCGAGCGTCTCCCGCGAACACCGAGTCGATGGCGTTGACCTCCTCGGGATCGCCGACTCGCGTCCCGGTGCCATGGGCCTCGATGTAATTGACCAGCGACGGGGGAATGCCGCACTCGAGGTAAAACTCCTTAAGCAGGACGCCCTGCATGTGGCTCGAGGGAAAGGTCACGCCTTGCTCCTTGAAACCGTCGCAGTTGATCTTGCCGTGGACGACCGTTGCGTAAACTCGCTTCGCGTCCTTGGCCTTTTGCAGGAATATCACCGCTATGGACTCGCTGCGCACGTACCCGTTGGCCTCCTCGTCGAAGGTCTTGCAACGCCCGTCCACCGACAACACGCCTAATCGCTTACGTGAGCACATTTCTCGTTTCCATCTTGTCTAATCTCATGCAACAAGTGTACGCGATACCCACCTAATTTGAAAAATTGCATCGACACGTAGGGATGGAGGCACAGATTGGCCCCACCGACAATCGCCGCGTCGCACAGGCCCTCGCGTATGGCTCTGTACGCGTGCTCCAGGGCAAAGAGGCTCGAGCTGCAGGCCGTGTCGACGGTGTAACTGGGCCCGGTGATGCCCAAAAAGTACGAGATGCGGTTCGACAGCATGGACCGGGCGCAGCCGGTTATCCCGAACCCGTTGACCTACGCCCAACCGGACAATCGAGTGAAATGAATATACGTCACAGGTGCACATCGGTCGTTGGGCAGTAGGCCTACCTGTAGTTTGTCGTAGAACCAGGTTTTCTCCGACTCGGAGAAACAGGCGCCTATGAAGACGCCGGTCTTGGAGCCTCGTAGGGTGCGCGGGTTGACCCCGGCATCGACCACGGCCTCGTACGCGTGTTCCAGCAGCATCCGGCACATAGGGTCCATCGTGTGGGCCTGCTTGAAGTGCACCCCGAAGAATAGGGAATCGAACTTTTCGATCTTGTTTATTTTGCCCGTTCGTTGAGGGATTTCCGGGTGGTCTGTGGTTTTTTTTTTTTTTTTGAATACGAGTCTTACGCGAAAGGAGGACTAAAATAAGGAGGACTTACCCAACTTCCAGCGCCGGTCGTCATCGGTTATCAGATCGTTTTTCGACATGAGATTGTGGTAGAGTTGTTTCATGTTGTTTGACTCCGGAAACCGGCCGGCAATGCCGCTTATGACGATATCCTCCTCCGGGGGTTGTTGGGCCAACTTCCGGGGACGAACGTCCGGGTCTGCAGTGGCGCTCGTCGACTGCATGGTCTAGTTTTCCAATACTTGCTCGTTGGTCCAAAAGGCCGGTGTGTTGTGCTTGTCGTTCCCTTCTAATGGAAATAATGCCACCAAATGTCACTCAAAGTCCAATTGTCAACGCACACTGTTAACCTACGGTGAGCACGAGTCTATGAAACTACTACTGCGGCCACTGGTGGGCAGGACACCACTGGCTTTCTCCGTGGCCGAGTGATAGAGAAAAAAAAAAAAAAAAAACAACAACAACAACAATCGTGGAAAAAAAAACAGATGCCACGGAGAATGAGAGTATTTGAATGGTCAGGGTCTTTTATAACCGCGACATCATTCCGGCCGAGCGTTACCCCCACTTGTCAATCAAAAATTGAAATTTAATCGTCGGTAGAGGCCACGCGCGTATACACACACGTACAAACGGACGTACACTTGCCCAAACGTGCATTCATTTGTGCGTTTACTTATAAATTTTTGAGCGGAAACTAAAGTATCTAGTTGACGAAAAAGGTCTCGTCGATTTGGTTTCGAGATACCAACCGTTAGCGTCAGTTTGACTTTAACGCGTATACCTACTCAAATACTTTATAAGCATTTTCTTTTTTTTTTTTCGTTTTTCATTCAAGTACTTGTTACCTGTAAATCACGCATTTGTATAAACAAATTTGTACGTACATTGCCCAAGCAGTAGTGGAGGGTGAAAAAAAAAAAAAAAAAAAAAAGCGCGTGTTGCCGTAGTGCGGTGGTATTTGCGACTATTTGCGAACAGCCGACGGCGAATCCCGTGTCATGGAAAAAAAAGGTGGATAGCTCGACGGAGACAATGAAAAACATTCGGTTTTTTCAATTTTTACATGTTAACGAATGTAAATTTATATTTTTCAAGATTTTTTTCCTGAGAACTACCCTATTTGACTTTGTAATGTCACTTGCGCAACGGCAGTGTAAGGTGGTTGTCGAAACGTGAAAGACGTTTTTCGAATTTTTAAAACAACGTTGGAAGCCACGATGAAGACGCGACGTAAGGTGATTGCGCATGAAATACTCTGACGTACCCTATAATGTACTTTACGTTATCGGGATTATCTATACGGAATTCGTATTCTCGCTGACCGATTTGATTTTCTACGTAATTAACACACAACAAAGGAAAGAATAGAAGAAAAAAAAAAAAAAAAAAAAAAAAACCAACGCGTAACAAGCGTATAGTGATGTGACCGTTTCGAGAAAGAAAAGTAATGTACACTTAAAACGATAATATGAATTTATTGCTCGAAGGCAAATAGATGTAAGGCTCGAACGGCGCGATAGGCTGGATCGTACGACAAAAAATGGTTGACTGAATCTTTTCGCACACTTATAGAAATCGGTCACTTTTTCGCAGAACAATGGAAAATATGCAAAGCAAACGGTGCGCGCACGAATTTTTCCAACAAACAACGTTTACGGCTATACTCCACCGCCGACCGATGTCGCGCTTCGCCAGATCAAAGGTCTGACAAAATTTCGAATATGTATACCTTGAATGTTTTCCATGTGCACACTCTACCTGGCAATTTCAAACGCTAAACTCCGTGTAGGGATTTACACTTTGGTATATAATGTAATGATAGTATACAAAGTATGTCATGTGGAACAATAACATGAGCATGAGTACTTGCGATGGGTAATTGGACCACAATTATTTGCTATGTTTTTTCTTTGCGGGATATCGGTGACACACTTTTTCTTTTCTTTTTTTTTTTCAAACTTTCATGAGCCACTGTAGTGTTGGACTGTATACGTGTATATGTCGTACGTACCTTGATAATATTTTTCTATCGCGGTAAACACCAGTATATGTATGTATAGATGCGAAAAACGAGCGCTAACTGTAGGAAAGTACGAAGCGATGCGAAAATTTGAAAAAAAAAACTTTTTATGCGGATGCTGCTCGTGTCGAACATGCTTATATAGACTTTTGGGGTGAATTTTTCAATTTTTTCAATTCGAGCCATTGTAATTTCAAATGGACTTACGTAAATCCAGCTTGCCTTCTGCTTTCCATGTTAAATCATAAAATTTGCATTATTCATGGAAAAAAAAAAAAAAGAAAAAAAACAGAATTTACGAAAAATCCCGTAACTTGGAAGCCATACGAGAATACGTGGCATACTGTTGCACTTGCATTTACTTATACACTTATTGTTTTACTCGGTATAAATTGAATTTAAAATCACCGAGCTGGGAACAAAACCCGGAACACGGTTTTCGTTACTTTTATTTATTAATTCAAGTGCTTCGGGGGGATCCTAGTCTGTTTTCTCAATTTTTTTAAATTAAACAGCTTATAAAAATTTCTTTAATAATCATTGCAAACTATCACAAGTTGCAAAAAAGTAATCGTAAAATTTCAACAAAATACAAACAGTTGGAAACATTTTCCCGTAACGAGCTAGTGTATGATGTGCTTTAGTAAAATGACACAAATACTGAGGATTTTTTGTGGTAAATTATAATATACAATCAAATTATCAGAAAAGAGAATTTATTGAGTTACTTAAAATTTTATGATTTTACAATTTACTTCTGCATGTAATAATAAATATGATGAAAAGTCTTTCGATTTTTATAAAAATCACGTTATACATATTTTAATTTACATATGTTAAATTTATTCTACATTTATTATGTAATTCTTAAAACTATTAGATAAATTTGCAGTACTTAGTTTACGAGCATATATTTCTGCAACAGAAAATGCTGCTGAAAATGCATTGTACTATATTATTATAGCCACTTACAAAAGTTATGGCAAGAATTTTCGTGACTTTTTTATATTTATAAATTAGTAATATCAAATTACCAAAGTCATGGGATAAATCTTACGAGGGCTACTTATCAAGTCTTTTAGTTATTTAATAATAATTACACATTTACCACACATTGTTGTATGACAAATTTCTTTTTTAAGCTGTGTTTGTATCTACAAGTTATGTATAAATATGATATATATTATCGGATGTACAATTTTCCAAACTTTTTCAATAAGAACTCATTTGTGTAAAATACAAAGATAACTAAATATAGTATTGACTTTTTTTTTCTTCCTTTTTTCAGTAAACATAAGTACTTTAATAACTGAGTATTACGGTTGGATCGGTCAATTCTATTCGGAAATAAAACAAGCTGATGAAATACAAAATACGGCTTGCGTTTCGCTGCAGCGCTTGATTTACAATAAGTTGCATTAAATCATTAAGCCATGTATAGAATTTAATTTGTCATGCCATCTTCAGTGATCGTATGAATTTGCAAAGTGTACTTTTTTTCCTTGACCATCAAGTACGTCTATTAAACTTGGAGTTAGACTGAATTCAGATGAGCTGTCATCATCGTTTTGCGAACTGAAATCAAACCAAAATATTGACTCGGGGAAAAAAGTGGTCAGTTTATTTGAAAAATAAATTTTTACCATGAATTTAGACTTGTGAGACTGCTGCATTGGCTCTGCAAGTTTGCGGGTCCTTCAATTTTCAAAACTTCCAGGATAGAATTTACCGAGGATACATAAACTCCTCGAGGTCCTGCTAATCCCAAATATCTTGGATTATTTAATTCTATCAACTGTTTCTCTGGATTCGCTGAAGACGATCTGTAGGAATCGGCGTCGAGCTTGATAATTTCGACCGATGAGAAGTGAATGATAAAGAGATATGGTTTACGGTAAGCTGAAAGCAAAATTGTAAATGATTAGAATTAAATTAAATATTTTTTTTTTTTTAATTATTTTTCCGTAAAACATCGTGCGTATTTGAATATAAGTACGAAACAATATAGTTTAAAGAAAATCCTTTAAAAAAGTAAAATAATGAATAGACAAGAAAGACACTGAAAATGCAAGTAAATTTCCATACCAAATGCGAAAGGTAGATGACTCCACGATGGGTCAATGCTCCGGGTTCTCTGTCCATTTTCATTAACGAAAACTCCAAACTCATTGTAGCAAAGTAAAAGTTCAATGTTATGGGAACTGCTTGAAATATTTAATACATGAATCGGAAAAATGCCTAGTTTGGCCACACTGCTTAGAGCTGCTTTTACTGAATTGTCATCGTCTTCCGGAAAATCTGGAAATATTCAGTTGTTAATGATAATTTTTTTTTAAATTTACTATGGGGTTGCAGCACATGTATGACAAAAAAAAATTTTTTTTAACTAATAAAGACGCTTAGCAGTGCTATAATCGATGGATATTTAGTAAAGTTCTTACCGTCAATAGAGTAGTTATTGACATCGATTTGGAAAAATTTGTGACAACCAACAATCAGTAGATTTCGTGCAAATAAAGCACAGCTGCATGGCTCTTGTGTCTCTAGTTCTCTGAGAGTTATAAATTCTCCAGAATCTTCGTTTGTTATCCACTTGAGTAAACTGAAATTTCACACGGTGTAAAAAAAAAAAAAAAAATTTTTCCACCCAAGAAAAAAAAAGATTAACAGACTTACATTACGTGACTGGCTGTGGCTGCGCAAAGCATTTCTCCTTGGATTTGGTACAAGTGACAGCTGTCGGATCCTGTAAGCACTGCTTTCGTGTTGATGGCTGGTCTAGAGCACTCGGCAGCCAAGGCATTACTTTTGAGCTGTCGTAGATCACAAGAAACGAGTTGACGGTCCTCACCAGCTATCATCATAGCAAGACCCACATGCGGATGCAACGTCAGCTGGTAGACTTTTTTAACGCCTCGTATAGCCGTTAAACAACGAGATCGACCAACTTGATAAGAAAATAGACCTTCCTCAGCACCGAACAATATCACATTCTCGTCTTCCAACTCTACAGCAGTATTTATATCCAACTAAAATAATATCAAGTTAATCAACAAATGTAAAATTTATGTAAGAAAAAAAAAAAAAAGTTGCGAATCTTATCAAAGCTTTTTTACTTGATGTTTCTCTAGTTTCAGCACTGTATGAACGATCTCGGTCTTTGATAATTTACTCGAATACATTTTTAACGCCTGGAGCCACTTTTTCTTGTCCAATTGACTAAGTGCCATTATATCCAGCCTAGACGTTGGCCAGCATGTCGAAGGTGACTTAGATTCTATCCTAAGTATGAAAGGCAAATCGGACTTGGCAGTTCCAGGCACGTCGGCCTGGTGAACCGTCTCGCTAACAATGAAGCCGTCTTTTTCTGCAAGATCCAGCCGATTGATTGGCATCATTCCCGGACTAGGCTGATGTTCATAGGTACACAGACAAGAGCCATCTAATTTCAGGTACTTGCGTTCCCAAGAAGCTTTGGCACGACCTGGCAATTTCACCCAGCCCTCCATCAAGGTAGAGTTTTCCGGGGGCTTGATCCCGCCCCCAGTGTCTCTTTCGGGAATCATATCTGGCTCGTCGATTGCCAAGGTTTGTACACTACCACCCAAACTTGACAAGCTCTCCGAGCTAGATCTTAAATTTCTGCCAAGTTGTCTCGCAAATCCTCCAGGAAGGCCACAGTTGGCCGGCACCGACGTTGAACACTTGACGTGCGTCATGATTTGGCATTCGTTGCAAATTGTCGCTCTCTTACCGAATTGTATCGACTCCATGCATGCCGCGCACTTTCCAGGCCTCATCGGCAAGCTTATATTGAACCTGTGCGGTATGTTGTGCCGCATTCGTTGCATGGAAGCCTGTCTCGCCATAACTTCGTCAGACACGTCTGTGTGCAGCTTTTCTGGTGATGCATGATTCGACACAGGAGTCGGACTTATTGCCCGCGAGGCTTTAACGGAAAGCAGTTGCTCCGTCAACGTTTTAACTTTGGCCCGCTCTTGTTCCAATTGATTTTCTAGCTCGCGATAACCAACGGGCAAGGCGTTAGGGTTTACTGGTGGTATGTTTTCTTTCTGCTTGGAACCAAAAATCTTGTTACACACATTCTTCTTGCGCTTACTACTTTCCTCAAGCTTTAATTGCAAATAGTCGATAAGTTTGGTCTGTTGTTGGCAAGTACTGCCTGCTTTCATCTCGCGTTCTTGGTAGAACTGACGCATTTCGGTAAGCACCTCCTCTAATTCAGCAACTCTTTCTCTCAAGTCTTGATTCTGATCCACGCTGTCTTGTAAGTCGATGTTTAGTGATTCATTCTCCTCCTTTAGCTGATGCACTCGTGTGAGATGCTGCGTACTTTCCTCCTTTACAATTCGTGCTTCAGCTTTGGATATTTCAAGATTTCGCCTCATTTCTGATAACTCGCACTCTAATTTTTCGCATCTCTGCTGTAATTCTGCAACCTTGGGACAAAATATAATGATTAATAAGTTAATCGGGACATATACTAAAAAAAAAATTTGTTAGCTTCTGTTTTACCTGTTTGTTCAACTGCTGAGTCATTTTCCTGTACTGGTCGCACTGGCTGACCAAGTCGTTCCTCTCTTCCTCGATGTCACTAGTTTCTGATTCGAGGCGCTCGATCGCTCGTTCTGCCACTAGTCGCATCGTTTTCTCTTCGTTGAAAGCCACCTTTGCCTCGCGCAGTTTTGTCTCAATTGTTTCCAGGTCCTTCTGGAGTTTCATTTTTTCCTGTACCAATGTATTCTCGCGCGTTTCATGGTTGCTTGTAAGCTTCTCGTAGTCGTTGAGTTGTTCCTCGAGAACGGTGCAGGTTTCTTTCAAAAGGTCTATGTTCACTTGGTACCCATTCGCTTGTTGTTGTATCCTTTCGAGCTTCACTTCAAGTTCATTATTTTCTTCATTGAGTTTAGCAAGCCTCGTGGATAGCCGCTCATTTTCGCTCTGGATGGAATCCGTGCGACTTTCATTACCACGCAACTGTTTGCGAGTAAAATCGAGTTCACGGCGTAGTGATGCACTGGAGCTTTGTAGTTCCTCTATCTGCTTATTAGCCTGAGTTAAAGCCTGAATAAACAAGAAAATGCAATTCATTTTATAAACAAAGTATTAAGGATATTGAAATTTTAAAACATCGAAAAAAACTCACTCTCTGAGCTGAATCAGCTTGAAGCTTGTTTCGTGATGCCTCTTTTGATGCATCAGCTAATGAAACTTTCAAAGACTCCAGCTCTTTTTCAGCTTTTTTAAGTTTTTCATCATCTTCTTTGATCCTGTTGTTCAATCTTTCTGAAACTCTTTGTTTCTCTTCCTGCAATTTTTTTATCTTCTCTTCAGCCGCCTTTGCCTCCCTTACAGCTATTCTTTTATCCAAATTTGCTTCCGACAGTTCCCTTTCCTTTTTAAAAAAGTTTATCTGAGCCTGTTTGGCATTTTGACGTTCAGTTGACAAATTTTCTTTGCAACTCTTGAGCTGCTGCTCTAAGCTTTCGATTTGCTGCACGAGACTAGATATCTTTACAGTATCTTCAATTGTTGAGCCCGAGCGACGATTTAGGGACGAACGATTCTGTCCACTTCTAAGAGTCGCATTTTCAGCTTCCAACTTGACTACGCTTTTCTCAAAGCGTCGCACCAACTCTTCCAGATCGCCAACTTTTTTACCTTGTTCCTCTAAAATTCGTGCATACGATTATTTCGTTAATAAATTCAACACCCCTAGAGATTATAAATAAAATTTGTACAAACCTTCTTTTTTTAGAGTATTTTTCAATCGTTCTTCTAACGCATCTTTATCTTGTGTAGCTTTTTCCAGATTCGCAGCAAGAGCTTCGTTTACTTCCAAATTTATTACTGTCTCATTCAAATCTGATTTGGTAGTCTAAAAACGAGAAAGAAAGATTATAAAATAAAATCCAATTATTGAAACATAAAAAATGCTTACCTCCAATTGTCTCTTCAACTGATCATTTTCTATTTTAAGTCTATCCACTTGCTCTTGAAGCGTAACAGCAAATTGTTCCGCGTTGTTTGCACTTTCCAACTGCTTAGCTTTTTCGTGCAACTGATTTTTCAGTGTCTCTATTTCAGCATCTCTCGCTGGAATTGTTGCTTTTAAACTTCTAAGCTGCTCTTGACAGTCTTTCAATTCATTTTGAGCCAATTCCATTCCCATGTTGAGTCTGGATTGTCGGCAATGATTGGAATCTTGCTCATTCCTCAGTTTGGATTCCAATTCAATGTTTTTTGCAGTTTCCAACTCTAACTTGGATCTAAGCTCTGCTATTTGATTGTGTGCTCTTGCAGATATCTGTTCAAGCTTATTTTCAACTCCAACTGCACTTTGACGGTTTAATTCTCGCATTTTGGAGAGAGACTCTTTGTATTGTACCTGAAATGCAATCAAATCAAGAAAAACGTTTTTTACACGTTCGTGAGATATAAAAATTTTCTTTACCTGAAAGACTCTTAACTTATGAAGTTCTGCATTGGCAGTTTCAAGTTCACACTCCATTCGCTGTAGCCTAGAACTCATTTCGTTGTTACTCGTACACAATTCTGTGATGCGTACAGTTTGAGATTCAATGTGCTTATTCAGTTGAGCAACTTTGTCTTTCTCTGCATTCTCCCACTTTTTCTTTGCACTTTTTATCAAATTTAAGGCTCTTGTTTCTAATTCTCTTCTCTCTTGACGCTCCAGGTCTACATGGATACATAAATCATTAACATTTACTTGACTTAAAATCAAATTTTTTCAAATTGTGAAAAAAACAATTGTAATTTCATAGCATACCCAGAGTACGTTTGATTCCAGCTAATTCTGATTTAGTTGTGACAAGTTCCCTCTCAAATTTATCTCTTTCTCTGGAGGTTATTTCTAATCTCTTTGTCGTTTCCTCCAGTTGATTTTCCAGATTGGACGTCATCCTGTAATTTGATTCTGTTTTGTCCTGCAAGGCAAGCAACTTTTTCTTCTGTTCTCTAATTTCCTTCAATTCTTTCCTCTTGTTCTCCATTTGCAATTCCATCTCAATGTTATCAAGTAACGCATTAGTCTAATTGATGAGAAGAAAAACAAAAATTTTATACAAACACTTTATCGAACAAATACGTTGAATTCTTGAAATATTTCATTGACTGGCCAGTAACAAAAAACTCATCAATGAATTAAAAATAATAATTAACTGTTGCACTCGGTTGGAAAAAAAGCACAGTTAAATTTACAGTTGGGCAAGGTATATACATGAAAATAACAAATTTCGTCATAAAACATACTGCTCGGTAACTTTGTAAATGTTTTTTATTACGAAATTGAGAGTCATGAAACTTTGGACAACATCATGGCCTAAAACCCGGCGGGTATCCCTCGCATGGAAAAAGTATATATTTTTAGTTCCCACGAACGAAATAAATATTTGATGAAGTACTTGTTAAGCACATACTCAAATTGTAATTGACAACGAGTAAAAAGCTGGCAGTGGTAAACAAAAAAAAAAAAGAAGATACGGCATCAGTAGATTTGATAAACGAGGCGTAAACAAAGCCCTCACAGCCAAATAATGAAAGCGCTAACCTCGAATTGCCGAAGACAAGACATTTTTTCTTTGCTGACGATGAATCGCAAGCCGCTGCGGTACACGCGACTTTTGCAATTGAGTTTTTCTTCCAAGCGTATTCGTTTGGTGTGTCCACCCGCTCTCTTGTGTATTCAAATAACAGCCGCAACAACAACAAACATCGACAGTATCACACCCACAATAGATGCAGGTAGTGCCGGCGACGAATTAAATGATAATTAAAGTTCTTTACAACACACTGCGATTCTCAATGATTTAAACACCCCCTCATCGCTGTAACGTACTTACTCTGCGCGCCTGTAGATTATAATACCATGTAAGTATGTGTATGTACATGGAACGAAAATTTCCAACGGTTATTTCGCGCGTCAGTAGAGGTCAGAGGGGTGTACAACTGTACAACAACCACAGCTGGTGTGTGCAGCAATGGAATATACTTACTATACCTATATGTGTACTTGTACGCGGTTTGTTTTTTCAAATCCTCACGGATGGGGAGGCGAACTCGTGCACCGATTGGACGAGGCCAAACAGTTTTCTTCCATGTCTCCGGTCACGTGATATCAACGATCGAAAGCGCGCTATTTTTGAAATGAAAAAAGGTGAGAGTTTCTTTTTTTTTTTTTTTTTTCTCATCGAATTCTTATGCTTAACTTTCAGCATATGAATAAGTATAATGTATAGAAATATGATTATAATTTTTGGTTGACATTAAATACGCAAGTGTAGATACATTTTTTTTTTTAATTAACCAACAACAATCTGTATGTATTGATAAAAGGGTTTGTACGGACAAAGCGATTCTTTGCAAATCATATTTTACTTTCGTCGAATTTTAGTTACCAACTTTGTACGCACTTACAAAAATAGTTTGACCTGTTGAAAATAAAAATAAAAAAAATGGCTAAAGTCGCTCGATCGTATTCTTCCTAAAATTTCGGAATGAGGTTGTTCTTTGCAAAACATTCCATGACTTTGCCTCCGGTCTCGCAAGCGTCCGCGCCAACTGGAAACAAACGCAATGAAAATGATCGGATGAGCCGTAAAGAAAAAAAAAAAAAAAAAAAAAAAAAAAGGACCCTATAGCTTACCCAGTTTCCTGCACTCCTTGACCTTGTCGTTTGTACTCGGCTTGTCCTGGTCGATGGTACCATCCTCCTTCATCTACACAAATTCAGGAAATAACCATTAACACCTAGATTTACCTATACACTCACCCCTAAAGCTAAGAGCCAAGACCGCACTTACCACTCCATTTTTCTTGAGAACGCAGGCCGAGAAACAATCGAGCTCACGAGTCGGTGTAAAGTCTTTGCCATCCTTGATGTCATCCAATAGTTCTGTAAAAAAAAAAAAAAAAAAAAAAAAAAAAAAAAAAACAAACAACCAACCAAGTAACACAACGTAGCGATGGCTCCCATACTCGTGCAGGTATTATTGTGAAAAAAAAAAGGAAAGAATTTCAACACTCTGATCTTGAAATGGCTTACTCTTATCGACTTTGGACTCTGTTATGCATTCCTCTACTTCGTCTCGTATCTTCTTCCTCTGCTCGTCCGTCAAATTTTTCTCCTCCAAATGATGGTGATGCTACTTTGGCAAGGCAAATTGTGTCAATCGAACGGAATAACAAGCAAATGTGAGAAATATAATGATGCAACAAGACCAAGTACTAGTACTGACCGAGTAGACGCAAACGACGCTGGCAAACAAAATGAGAACGAGCAAGCCCTTCATGCTGACCATTCTATATGGAGTAGGGTACAGTTGAGGATTCAAGTGTTTGTTCAAGAACACAAATCAATGTCCGAGCGAGCATATACTTAGCCGGGCTTTATATACCGCGGATTTGTTTACGCATTTCTAATCACGAGAGCTGTACAGAAATCATCCATCACCAGCTCTGCGAATAGATTATCAGTTGAAAGTTACAATTTTCCTCGCACCGACTTTGCTTACGCAACCGCCGCGTATACATGAAATACGAATGTGTCACCTATATAATACAAAGGCATGCACGGATATATATTTTTGCGAACACGGCAATTGGAAAAAAAACAATGGGGTATACTACCTATCCTCGATGAAAGTACGAGGAGGAGGTTTAACTCATCCAAGGTGACGAAAATATCTTCGATACTATGTGCATACAAATTGATTCCATTAGTTTAATAGTAAGTCAGTAATGTAAGAGGAAAACTTGTCCGATGAGATTCCGTGTATTTTTTCCCCCTTTTTTGCTTCGCCCCCGATAGTATTTAAACTATTATTGTCATACAAAACAAAGTTGCCCGAGTGGAGTTATCAAATGGCATGATGTAGCTTTTTTTTTTTTTTTTTTTTTTTTTCTCTCGCCTGGTAACTATATATTGTACACCGTAAAATGAAAAACACGTCGTCGATATTCTAACGATTCCCCGGAGATGTGAGATATGAGTATAAAAGACACACACACACCCTCGCGGGAGTACAGATGATATACTGTATTATGTGAGTGTATGTACACTCGTACATTGTACACAGGACCGTCAAGTGGTCGAGAGAGTGTCCGCGGAGAGCATCGATCAGATGAAGTGCCCGACCGGGAGAGAAGGAAAGTCCCGTTAAAAGAAATCGCGATTCGTCGCGAGCGGCAAACGAGTCGCTCGTACGGGCTTGGGGAGTAACGAAACAAAAAAAAAAAAAAACCCATCACCGTCGAAACCTGCGCGCATACATGACTCGAGGGTTGTGTGTACAGCAGGTTGTGTGTGTATAGTGTGCCTATATACACCTGATAAGTATATACAGTTGAGTACAGCAGCAGCGGAGAAAATGGAAAAGCGCGCCGTTTTTGGCAGTTCCAAGGCGCCGGGGAGTGAGTCTGCTTTTTTTCTCTCTCCTCTGTGGCGACCTGCTAACTGTTATAAACCATCTCTCACTTGCCGCCTGTTGTTGCTGGCGTGTGTCTTTGAGGCGATCGAAGCCAGAGAAATTGGTTCCGACGCCGCATGATTTACCGGCCGGCAGTAGCGGGAGAAACTCTGGAGCGATGATGAACCACACAACACACATTGGCCTTTTTTTTTTTTTCTCTTTTTTCTCGTCACGCACTGCACCTTCCGTGCCGATCTTTCAATCAACACTTTTTGTGGCGCTGTGGCGATCGGTAATTGACCGATTTTTTTCTTTCCTTCCTCACCTCGGAGCGTGTCAAATTCTGCTATAAACGAAAATTTCATTCTTTTCAATGTCTCGAGAATATGAACAAAAAACATCTGTGCAACGTGACAAGATGTTGTCTCTTCGAAAAGTTTACAACAGTCACCAGCTTGGATCGTTACGTAAATTAAATTGTCTCTGCCGCGGTTAAACGATTATTTTAAGTAAAGCCCCCCTCGCTTGTTTGTTTTGTTTTGTGATTGTACGAAAGGTCGAGGGGGGAATAATTCAATCGTCGCGCAACGCAATCCCAGCAACTACACTTTAATCGGCAATTTGCTAATCTCGACAGAGAGAGAGAGGAGGGGGGAACGCGTTTTTTGCCGCGTCCTCTCTTCTGCATGCTGCGCGATGTGCGTGTCTTTTGTACTCAATTAAAACGCCCGACTGGAAAATCCCTGGTTTTTGTGGGATCGGATTTACGCCTCGATAAAGCATTCCAGAATCGGTAAGGAAAAAAAAAAAAAAAAAAAAAAAAAAAACCCATGCGGTTATTTTTGGAATTTGTTTCATGAGAGACGCAAATGAATCTCCCCCTCTCTTGTTCTCGATTTGCAAATCGCGCTTTGGGTCACACACACGCCACGCAAGCACTTTACATGTTTACATCGCGTTTCGCGTTAGAAGAAAAGAGAAAAAAAAAAAAAAAAATGAAGAGAATCACACATTGTCCCGACTTTCTCTTGCAAATTAAGCCGTACACGCACACTCGCTCCCAATATAGGCACACACATGCTCGCAAACAATGTGGAAATGAAGCCTGAGACGTCATGTATCGTAATTATACCCATGAAGTTGTTGCGTTTTCATGCATCGAACCCATCATACCCATCGTACAACCTCTTGCAGCTACACATAATGTAAGCGAGTACGCGCACTCACACGGGTCAGGGAGTGCAACTCCTTGTGGCGTTGATGCCTTACACTATATATATTATGTAGTAGGTGTGGGTAATGCTTATATTTATATACTTGTGTATTTCCTGTGAGCTCCTATTGTCTATACTCTTTTTCGGGAAAAACTCACGATTTAAGGAAATGTTTTCCCATGAGCGCGCCTGGTTGGGTATTTGGTCGTACGCAAGCTTCGTCATGCGTGCGCGTTATTGCGTAACCTGACCCGCAACCGCGAGTTGGAAAAAAAAAAAAAAAAAAAAAAAAAAAAAAAAAAAAAAAAAAAAGACGTCGCTATATATGCACTTTCCGCAATTCCTTTTCCGTCTCTGCAACGACGTCGCCTTACTCGTAAGTATACTTGTACAGCCACGCGTACACTTATTCGCGTATTGTGTACGATAATATTGAGTAGACCCGAAATGCGCTGATCCCTCACTTTTTTGCGCGCACAATCTCGAAACGATAAGTATATTCAGATATAGTATACTATCGACACCATCTCAAATGGAACGAGTAACGAATAAAAAAAAAAAAAAATGTAGACGCATGGGTGTACCTATACGTATACTAGATTAGCGAAGCGACTTTCTCGATTCGAGCTATTTTGTTCACGCATTATTAGCCGTTCAATTGAAAACGCTAAACATCACTTGACCTGATTATTTTATTGGACGAATACCTATACAATGTAAAAGTTACAACTCCGATCAACGTACCTGTAGTAATATGGCACGTTTATTAATCACGCGCTACAGCCGTGGGACTTTCCGTCTCTGTATGAAGATTAGAAAAAGGCATAATCCAGCACCATCAGAGGATATCCAACACCTTGCATTGAAAGCTGCTAAATGCGAGTCTCATTTAGTGCCTTCTCATAAATATTTGGAAACGAATGTCGACCTAAATATGGACGGTGACTTATTTGACTTTGATTTCGAAGGGATTTCAACTAATCAGGAAGATATTGGTCTCCCCTTTGAACATTATATAAAGAACCTTGAAGCTGCTATATCAGAAAGACAGGCTCACTGGTAATTAAACGTAAAAAAAAAAAAAAAAAAAATTTTTTTATTACGACATGATTTTTTTTTGTTGTTCTCATCGCTAGATAAATAAAAGTTTGTAGAAGTCAAAAGGGGCTTTCGTTACAATTTTTATGTGGTAAAATCAACCACTGATTTCTTTTTTTTTTTTTTTTTTTTTTTTTAAATATACTAATAGACAGTGCTGTTGTTATCAACATCATATAGAGATATAATCATGGTCATATAATTAAGAAGATAAGATCCTACAATATATACATTTTTTTCCTGATGAGTTAGTATCTTAAGATCACAATGTAGTATTTGTTTTCACAGGAATCTAGATTCATTATTCTTTTTTCTGAAGCCTCTATAAGAAAGTTGTGATTACACACGACATACATCTTATTGCAATACAAACTATATTGCCCTAATATTGCTAATGCTTCTGTACGATACAAATAGAGAAATCTTGATGAACTCATTGTACATTACTTTTTACCACATATGTATTCCTACTAGGTAATGGTACATGCCTCCAAGGTTTAAGGCTTACGAAATACATTAGGCACCTGAATCTGAGATGACTGTATTGCTAAAATCCTTGCTCGTTGTGTGGTTCCTGCTGGGAAGGAATATTGAGTGGTAGGATCTTGTAGGACTTGAGAAGGTCCAGGTAGTCTTGCTACAGCAGGGGTTACAACTAATGGATCAAGCTGTTTAGGTGGTAAAACTTGTCCTGCCACAGGATTGAAATGTGTAACCCCTCTTCTTAAAGTACCTGTTACCATCCGGGGCATTATTTTATTAATTATTGTATATTAAAATAATCATTTTTCTTAAATTCGATCGTTTTACATAAATTTGAATTTTGAAATTTCGCGCGCAGCTCCGACTTCCAACTAGTACTTGATAGTCCCACCTATCGCTCGCCAGGTGGCGACCAAAATCGCAAGTAAGAAAGTGAAGTAAAGGATATAAGAAGGACTGTGCGACGACTGATTGAGATCGATCCGAATCATGCAGATACGGGCGGAATAGTTGTATTCTTCTTGTAAACTCTTTCACTTCACTGTTTAGGTTAGATGCAATCTCAGCAACATTATCCATCTTTTTGGATAATTCTATTTCCGTTGTATTATGGGCTAATGCAGATCTTAGTGCATTTATCTCTTCAGCTGTAGCAACTCCATGTAATTATTGAGAAATGTCCTTACATATTTCTTCCTATGATACACATCTATCAGGTGGGTCTCTTGATGGTGCATGGGGTTTTATAGGTAAAGGATTGTCCTCAAAGGATCCATCTTCATAATCATATTCGTCATCATCTATCTACAAATCCAGTCTCCTCTGAGTCTGTCTCAACTTCAGTCTCTTCTGTAGTATAACTTCCTGCTATAAGATCTGAAATATGGACATCATCTGGTATATATTCAATACCATCTGACAGCTGCAGATTGGAAAAAACTACTGAATTTAGTATAACCCTTGCTTTTTCTGGATCTTTGAATTCTGCCTTTCTGAGCCTAGCAATAAAGCTATAATCATTTGGAGTGGTATTGAGCTGTTGTGCAATGCCGATGACCTCATTTGATAAACACAATGTAGGTAACCCTCCTACATCAATCTCTCCAATATCAGGGATGTCTTCCTTGTTGGGTTTCACAGTGTACATTCTACCTTTATGCTTGAAGAGTAACACCTTATCCATGTTAGGGAATCAGGTAATGTTATCACTTGCTGTTGCTAGACAATACAGTGGCTAGTATTCTAAGCAGTATTAACTAAGGTATAGAATATTTACCTTGTAACCATCGGTCCACCTGTAAAAACGAAAAAAAGTTTGGGCTATCATTTAAGCTTGAAGTTATTCCGAATTTCAAGTAACGCCATGGCTCTGCGGTTGTTGTGGTGGTAAATGACGGCCAGAGCCTACATGCCAATGAAAGTGAAAAGATGCCCGGTCGTTGTTGCAACTTATCATTAGAAAAAGCCTATATATAACGCAGCGCTTAATCGTGTGGTTATCGTATCTTCATAATCATCTACGCCGTCATATTCCATACGGGCTCATCGGTGCTTTTTACCTTTTTTTCATCGAGGTTACCTTGGTCCATCTCCAAGAGAGATTTTTTTTATCGAGACCTGCACAATTTTTGTCAAACTCCTATTAGCTATGTACGCATTCACATTTTACGTGTGCGTCTCTTGCCATTTTTCCGTCCAACGTATTATTACGCTATTAATTCAAGCCCGAGAAATCAATTGAAATCTTAAAAACGGCCACCAGTCAATATACATACTCCACAGAGTTACTGTTCGTAATCCATTTTGAATTCAACATGTGTTGGGACATTTATATGTATATAGTTTGTCCAAGCACGAATCAGTTGCTGCGGTTACACTCCATCAAACTGTACCTACGTGCAATATTACGCGGTATAAGCTTGCTCTCTTCTCACGCTCCTATACCCATATAGGGATTCGATTGTTATTGCGCACAGATGCTAGCGTGGCTTATCAGCGAGAGATGAACAAACTAGGGGGGAGAAATGCACCTGTGACACACGTGGATACCCACCGATTATATTATCTATGACCTGCAGGTGCTTCGATGGAGCTTCATTCATTTTACTTTTCATCGAACTCCTCCAACGAACGACTGTCCAGGTTGGATTTACTATAAAGGTACATACAAGTCAACACATATAGGTGTACACACGTATGATCCAACAGCAGTCGTAGTTGACGAATGAAAAAAAAGTAGCGGCGCCGTCGCGCACACGCCAATATACGGGCGGGAAGCCCGTATACAATATAATATATAGGATCCGCGTAGAGGCGATTTTCTCCTCCCCCGACCTGATGTTTGTACTCTGGCGCGCGGGAGATAACGAGAGTCGTCTCTTTGCTCCCGGCAAATAAGTAAGACTTGGGGCAACTGCAACGAGGTGCGTCAACGTCAAACGCCGCGGGAGGGAAAACCATTGGGGAGAAGAAAAGAAAAAGCAGTGGACTAGTTTTCACTGCCGCGAATGGGAGTCTCTTTCTCTTCCTTTCCGCCGTCAGTTCTCGAATCGACGCGCGCCAGGGTACATATCCGCCTGACATTTTCCGCGTCGAAGGAAGAGCCATGCCACTCGTTGATGCCTCCTCTGTTCGCGGGCCGGGCCCAAAAAGTATTATTTGTTTTTGTGGAACAACGGCGTGAACATCCCCTCTTGCTTGCCTGGAATGCACCGACTCTTGGCATGATCAAGTTTTACAGGGAGGTGAGCGTCATCTCATAACTTTGCCATGTTTTCAGGCCACTTAACATATTTCATTCGGGTTTAGGCCACGCAAATTTATACCGATACTTAATTTGCTTCTCCTCTTATCTCGCGTGTTCTCATTACAACGTCCGTATACCTACCGCATCGCGGTGGAAAATTTTTTTTTTTTTTTTTTTTTGCTCATCCTCATACAAGGTGGAACGTTGACTTTGGTCATTATTGCCATTCCAACCGGATTGTCGAATATTTTTAGGGGGCCCGAGGAAACAAGACCATAAATATATACATAAATAAAAAGAGGTTATTACCATTAGTATAATGATACGTCCCAACTGTTTCTTTGTTTTTGCTGTTAAAAATACAACGTTGTCGTTATTATCTTTGCACATTAGTGGCTTGGCGTGTGAGTTCTTAACGAAATGGAAAAAGTTTTGTTTTTTCGGACCCTCCTGCTTTGAGTCAATTTTTACTTATTTTGCCGGTTCATGATGATATGGCTGCTGCAGCATTGAAAACTACGTGTTCAATCAACACCCGCTGATACAAGTATATTTACTTGCTCGTACCCATAACTGTACATCATCATTATGTAGGTATACCCATACTCCCGCTTGTACCTACTATAGCTGTAAAATCATCAAACTGTATACGTACCTACATTGAAAGTCAACCTGTTCGTAATTGCACGTATATAGGTGTATACACTTCTTACGGGTAATGAGTGTACGCGTGTGCTGTCAATGAACCAAATGCAAATGGGTTGCGTAGCATAGTAATGGCGTATTTTCAATTACAATTTGAGAAATTGCGCGCTTTTACCGGAAATCGTTCAAACTTTGGAATGATAAAATAGAAAATACTCGAGGAGCCGCACGCGCGCGCGCCACACGACGTAATTGCCCGTTAATTGGCGCGCCGCGCTACTCCCCAGTATATAAGTACACCTATGCAATAAAAGAAAAATTGAACGACCTTGATTTCCTTGCTGCACCAGGAAATTTCGAAAAAACCGTTGGAATTCCAAAATCGTATAATAAAAGAAGGCCATCACATTTACAATTATATATCATAAATAGGCTGCTGTATCCGCGTTACTTTTTGCTACGTCATGTCTGTATACTACCAATATTTATGTAAGGACTCTTAGCTTCATTATCCGTTTTTTGGATGAAAGTACAAAGTGCACTTGCACTTGCACTTCTCAATAGCACACAAGCATCAGTATAAATATGTGTGTATGTATTACCTATGTATCCTCTATATTTTTTTTTCTTTTTTTTTTTTTAGAAATTAACACGCACGCACAAGGCTTCCTCAATACGATAAGCGATAGGGTCGAACCCCATTTGCCAGAGCGCACATACTCATTTGAAGTTTGTTTTACTCGTCACAGGGAAGAAAAAGATGCACGTAAAAAAATATATAATAAGTTGTTATAAAAGGCTATATAAGGCTATAAGTTTTCCATGGTTAACGTTTTTTGCCTTCTTTAAAAATTATTTCGTACATTTTTGGTGGATCGAACCGTGCGGAAATTCTCTCGTTTTAATTTTCAACGAATTGTCTTTGAAAACGTAAATTTCACTCCCTCTCAAAAAAAAAAAAAAAAAAAAAATAACGCAGTACTTATTTACCACATATTTACACTTTACTCGTGCTTCATTTGCTTTTGCACCTGATTTTATTCATCATAACATCCACATGAGTAATTGCCTCGTACTGACTTTCATCCATCACGACACAAAACTTCCACGGGTGTGAAACAATTATCGAAAGATTTGACTTGAGCCGAAAGAGTGGGAACCCCAGCTCCAAATGTAGGTCTCTGAATACGTTTTGACCCAAGCCCCAGGTGATGAAAAATGAAAAAAAAAAAAAAAAATGGCCAAATACCGCTCCGCGCACTTCTTACACGTTGCGTGAGAGATTCTGTCGGAGAAAAGAAACGTAGGTATGGACGCAAACAATTGACAAGGCGTACACGTATGGACAATGTATTTATATAGCGCGCCTCGATGACATCAGTAGACACACGTGGTTGAAAATGTTGACGTACACTACCAGCTGAGACTGGAATGTTGGCGATTAGTGACAGTTGAGCTCAAATGACCTACATGGGTCAAAAAAGTTCTCTCTTAAGGGTCCTGGAGGGAGATTCAGCATCCGTGGATCGGGAGATCTCGAAATCTCGAGCAATCGTGAAATTGATTCAGGCAGAAGTTGGAAAATGCGTGGCATGAATTGAACAAAAGAAGAGGAAAAAAAACAGTGAGAGCATTATCGGAGAGGAGTGTACACGAGGTGGGAGAGTATGGTTGTGTGTACATAACGGAGAGCGAGAGAAAGAGTGACAGAAAGAAAGGATTCGAGGCTTGGGAAAAAGAGAGAGGGGTCACAGAGCCTCGCGGCGAAAGGCCAATGCAGTCCTTACTTACTTATTTACTTCATACATTTTGACAGTCAAAATATCCCTCTACTCGGTTAAATACATCACTTAAAATGACCTCAAAGTTATGCCATTGCTCAAAACTCAGGATTTTCCGCTAAAGAAATAGCGTAAAACATGAGGAAGTGCAAGCAATTTCGAGTAATTTTAATCAAGCTCTCCTTCGGTGAAACCAGTAGAGGAGAGGAGCTAAAAAGGCACGCCGGCAATAATCCTTAATTAGAGGCGGGAAATCATGGCAAGCTCATTAAGCTCGAAAACAAGCGAGGGCCAATATTCTCTCTCTCTCTCTCTCTCTCTTTGCGTTTGATGGTGACGCGTCCGTGTTTCGGACATCTCCTGGAGGAACACTTCCTGCGACGGTGCTTTGAGCGGTAGTGACGATGGGATGGATGATGGATTTCCGTGCTGTTGTGTTTCTGTGGTGTGGCGTGGTTTTTGTGCTCCGGGTGCGTCGTTGTTGTTGTCGTTGTTGTTTTTATATTTATTTTTGTTTTTTATTTATTAATTGACTTATTTATTTATTTATTTATTTATATTTTTTTTATTCTTATTTTTTATTTATTTATTTATTTTTTTTTTTTTTTTATGTGTCCATGTCCGTTGTACATATTTCTTGTTGTACGTATTTGTACTTATAAAAGAAGCTTTCAACGGCAATTGCCGGACCATGTAGGACCATGAGTCCTTGGACCATTTAAAATAAATCAATCAATCAATCAATCAATCAATCTCTTTGGTCCTGCCAAGTAGGTATTGTGCGAATTGAATGAAACATTTTTTTCAATCTCTGATGTATTTGTTGCACGTGTCTGTCTCGTTGTTATTTATATGCCACTGCAGTCACATATTATTTATACAGTTCTTCAAGAGCCTTTGAATATACATATATTTAAAGATGAACAGAGAGAGGTATTGGTCATGATAAATGGCTAGATGTATTTGCAAGAATCTCCGACATGGGTTTTTTTGTTTCACACTTTCCAACTCAGTCCCATTTCTTGTATAGGTACGTATAGTCATTACCACCATCGAAGAAGAAAAAAAAAAAAAAAAAAAATCTAAAAATATACATATACTGAATTTAGTGAAAATAATACTTAGTTTATCACTCTTGATAAGTTTGTCATTCGGGCACTGTATATAATGACGGTGCACCGGTTTATAGGTACTTTTTACCGATGTGAGAGATTGTGACGAAAGATCAGCAGTCGGGATCGGCGAAAGTGTGACATTGTACCCATCGACAAATCCAGGATGGAATAGACATCTCCGAGAGGGCAAAGAGTCGTAAAAGAAGGAGGAGGTGCAGCATTTCTCAATTTCGTGTAAAAAAATGGCAAAAAAAAAAAATCAAGGAGCTATATGATAGCTTATAGTCAACAAAAATCGAGAACCGGCGTGGCGAAGCGCTCACGTGTGTGTACACATGGGTATTGTATGAGCGAGTGATCGGCATTAGAGCAATAATAATGCAGCTCTCAACAAAACCCTTTCTCTCTCATCTCGACTCCCTCGACCGTGCATGCATGTGTGCATTGTCGTTTTTGCTCATGTAATGTATATACACTTACAATGCGGTACACCGTGTACAAGCCGACATATACTTACAATTGTAGCTGCGGTTAATCGGTATTCGGTATGTATGGATGAATAGGTGTAGGTATATATACATATATTATGGTCAATATACTCATCCTACACCAACACACCCATATTAAGTTTAGACAGGGCGCACACATATGACACTGCGACGCGGCGCGAAAAACCAAAAGAGAAAGATCTTTGGCCGCAGCAGCACACACATTGTAATATTATAGGTAGGTACATAATAATATCCTTTCTCCTTCGATCGATGCTCGCCTCGTGATATATGTTGCTGCTGATGTGTATACTTGTAAATAAGGCTATATAGCTTATATAGAAAAAAAAAGTCGGGATGAGAGTTGTAGGTACATCAAGTATTGTATATGTATAATACACGTATATGTACTCGAGGAGCGCAAAATGTAATAAGCAATGCGCGAGATGAAAAGTAGGTACATATTTATAATGTATACGTATACGTATATGGGTATGCAGGTAAGTCGAGCTTATGATGTACAAAGACGAGCTAGACACTGAAAGATGTCTACAGGGAGGAGGGAAACCGGTAAGAGAGCAAAAATCGGCTCAGGGATAGACGCTTCTCCATTTCCCTCTCGTACCCAAAGAGACTCCGTACATATACAAGTTCTCTGTATAATTGTATTATATTTATGGTAATTATCCATACATACCTATGTATATGTAAGAAAGGTATATGTATGCGTGTACTATATTATGTGTTGGAGAACGAAGTGTAATATATAGGCCCATCATGATAGAGTCACAGAGGTGATGATCAATATACGTACGTATATACCTATTAATTTATAATGGGTGCACCTATACTTATAACATAGTGTCCACCTGTCCCTTTTTTCCACCCGCGCTTTGAGCTCTCGAAGGCGAGCCGGGGCCCAAGCATGTATATAATATAATAGCTCTGCACCTTCTCTTCTCGGGGAGCTTATAAGGTGTATATACACGTACACCTACATATATATCACCTGGGTGAACGCTCCCACTCGGTATATATAGCAGCAACAACAGCGGAGAGTATTAAGGTATATATACAATATAGGCCCACATATAGGTAGGTATACGTACAGAGAGGTCGTCCTCTGTGCCTGAACACCGCAACTCCTCTCCGAGAGCCTCTCCTCCTCCTCTCTCGCTCCGGTGTATACCATGCACGTGTGTGCGTGGTTGCCGCCATCGTATTCCTTTCAAACGCGGTTCCCTCTCTCTCGTTCCCCTGCCGATCCCACTCACCTGGTGGCTGAGTGCTACCGGTGTGTGCGTCCCTCCACTTGGAAGTCGTGGTGGTGGTGTTGTTGCAGGGCTCCGCACATCGGGAGAAAGAGGCAACGAGAGAGAGAGAGAGAGCGGAGTGTTCTCTGCCGTCATCAGGAGTCGTGGCGGCACATCGCTATAGCCTTATGCCGGAGTTCTCCGCGGTAAGTAGGTACAAGCTCCTCGGCGAGCCGACGACCGCCAGTCGCTCCTGCGCCTCCCACATCGCCCGTCCACTCGTACAGATTAGCGAACGCTGTGACGTTATACGTATACAAGTGTCTCCGCGCACCGCGGCTCCGAAAAGTGCCGAGTAAAATCGGTAAACGCAGCCGCGTACTTGTTTTATACTTTACCGATATTTGAGTGCATGCCGAGGCGTTCGTGGGTACCGGTCCAGCTGCTGGCTACGCTTGCATTTATCGTATGTATAATACTTAGCCTGTACGCGTAGGCGCCATGTGCGACAGCGACTACGGCGTCGCTGGCTACGCGACTTGTGCAGCGGGTATAACGATGCTGGGTGCGCGCTACTTCGCGGATCGGTAACGCCTGCGTCGATAAATATACCTGCATACCTCGTATTTTGCCTTTTTTTTCTCTTCCTCTCTCTCTCTCTGGCTGTCAAAACGAGAGAAAAGTGACGGGAGAGGCGCATATATACCTACCTACGCAACTGCCGATCCGCGCGTGTCAGTGTACATATGTGTTCGTGTACCGTATAGGTATATTGTAGGTGCAATAAGGAGCTGCAGCCGTACTGTGTTGCGGTCTTGTATACCGTATATATGCACAACAGCCCTGACTCGCGCGAAAGTTGAAGAGAAGAAGGAGGAGTGCAGCATCCGCGACTGCAGCTCCTTCGAGGCGAGCGCAGCTGTATATATACCTTATACTGCAAAAGAATACCAGCTATACATATACTCTCTTACGAGCGGGGCAGCCACTGCACTTCGAGCTCGACGCTCTCGCCTGAACATATACGCGCACACTCGGTGAGTTTTCCCGATTTTTATATGTGCATTTAACATCCATTATACGTATTATATACTTTAGTACTGGGCATTATCAGCATATCGAGTGACGATGATAATGCGTACCTATGAGCTACTGATAACTGCGTGTTGACTCTAGTGTTGGATATTGTTTATCGGGAAATAAAAAACACGCCGCTGACCCGCGGCTGGCTTCGTTTACTCTGATGTAGCGGCATCGAGAAGAAAAATATTTTCCGAGCTAAAAATAAAACTAAAATTGCAAACGATAGCTATATATAGGGTTACTTTTTTTTAAAGGGCAAATAATCCTTGTCAAGCATACACGATTTAAGCGAAAGAGTTTGTATGGATGAAAATTTTACGGAAGGGGAACTCAATGTTTACAGCAGGGGTGATTTACTCGTATTTTTTTTAGCATCCCCCACTAGGGAGAAGGATAGGCCGATTTTTACAGAAGAGCAACAGTTTCATGTACTCGTACAGAGAATTAGAGAAGCGGCGTATGATGTAGGTATACCCTGTGGCGTATAATATTATGATGTACACATTTATAGGTACATGGATCATTCCGTCGATGCTTGCAATATTAAGAAGATCTTTATGTTTGAAAATTTTTTCTTTAAACCCTATATCTGATCAAAACTATTGATTTCATACTTTTTGGTTCGAAATGATGGAAAATAAATTTTCTCGCGTTTTTAAATGAAAAATTCATAATTTTACATCGTTTCAAAGTTTTTTACTTAAAAAATATCGATCTTAAATAAAAAAATTGGCTTAACTTAGAAACAAAAAATTCAAGTAATGGTCTCTGGACATTGAAAAATGTTTATTATGCGCGACTTGTGTAAAGATCGGTTATTTTAACTCGTAATTTGTTTGACAAGAAAAATTTCGTCAGTGACAGATTACATGGAACTGGCATTGCAAGATTGGGTGGAAATATCCATTTGTTCACATACCGTGTAGGACTTGGACTACAAAAACAGTCCAATCATATAATATACGCGCTGCACTTACAATCCACACTTCACAGCATGCGTATAAGCGCGTGTGTCTGTTGGGTACACATACTCGAGCAATTTACGCGTGACTTTCCAACTTACTTTTTTTCAACCTCGACCGATCGCTTTTTTTTCATGCATGTGATTGTAAAATTAACGTTTCTCCTTTCGAGTCCATCGGTTAACTGTTTTTACCCCACATCTTTTGTTTTTTTTCTCCCTCCCTAACGGTTGTTCCGACGTGCCCCGAGAGTTGCTTAACCGCCCCACACTCAAATTTACCAAAAATTATAGCAAAACACAATTAATCGTAAGTAGGCAGGCATCCTATCAGTTAATACACAAACATGAGTCGCAATGTTTTTTCCTAAATAGAAAAAAAAAAAAAAAAAAAAAAAAAATGGAAAATATGTGCGGTGGAAGTAGATCTTGAACTAGTTCTTTCCTTCTTTCTCCTTTCGGCGCTAGAATACATTAAGTTTAGCTCGTGAGTGGTACGCGCATATGCAGGAACCTGCGCAAGGCTGTTATGTGAAACGCGTAAATGGATCACCAAGTCGCGCCTTGACGCGTGGGTCGGCATCAGGTGTGCAAAACGTTAGAAAATTTTATGCACGCTCGCGCTATTTTGGTCACCCTGTTTATGGATTTACCATTTTCAGCCCGAAAATTCGGAATTCTACGTACCTCATCCGACAAGAGAGCAACAAGCAACGAATTTCGTAACTTCCAACCGATTGTTTCTTTTCACTCCATTGTATATCCTTACGACGCTTCAAAATTTGCATTATTTCACCGTAACCGCGACACGCACGCGCTAAACGGTTCGTATCCGAGCGGCGCCAAAATGTTTCCGAATTCCCCAAAGCGTCGCTCTTCACCGGAACGACTCTTCTCTGGCGTCAAATTGAAATAAACTTTTTTTTTTTTTTTTTACACCGGCTCGTGTAGCGGTATACTCGCCCAATGGGCCTAAGAGATACCCCGTGGAAATGCGCGCGAGCTGAAAGGAAGGAATGAAAGAGACGGAGGAGGACTATATGGTACAAGTATAGGCATTGTACTTATATATTATGGTTGTGGGAACGGGATGGGCGAGAAGGTGTGTGTATATTATACATTTACATTCAGGTAGCGAGGTCAAGCGTACGTGTGGCGTGCGCCTACATTGTAATTATTGCTTATGTATTTAGGTACGCGCAAATAGAGTGGGTACAAAAAGAAGCTTGCCCCCCCCCCCCTTTGGTTATTCCAATCAAACCAGAGAGTGGCGTGTCTCGGTTGGTTGTGTTTGCCAGTGTATAGGTATACACCGACGTCATAAGGTTTTGCTCAAGGAAGTTTAAGCCATGAATGGCTGATAATCACATTTAGGCTCGTGGAAATTGACGGTACGGGCTTTACTGCTGTGCACTTGATTGCCACAATGCCGAGCGTATGGCAAATAAGTCATTTGAGGCGCGTGGCACGCGGCATTGCAAAACTTTACGGTATACCTACTTTTTTTTTTTTTTTTTTCTCTCTCATCCGCGCACGTATATAGCGTTGCAGTAAAGGGCTGCAACCCAACGTAATCAAACAATGAGAGAATACACCCAGGTGTACGTGTACTCGCCGTTAACTATGTATACGTAAAATCATGGCTGTAACACAAAGATTGCATTTATTTTTTACTGTGCGAATGAACGTAATGAAATTATAATGAAGCGGTGCGTTGGTTTTGGTTTCAGCAAGTGATGGCTCTGCGCGGCCGAGGGGCCAGCAAGGATGTCAAAAAGAGCTCGTACTACGTCTGGTACTTGGGGGCGAGGGAGGCCAAGGGAGTGGACGCGATGCCCGGTGCCATAGATTACCTCTTGGAGCGCGAGAGGCTGCAGGAGCCTTTCAAGGTCACGCTACAGGTGAGCAAAAGTATAACAAACTGCTCGTTTGTCTACAGTAAACATCACCCTTTTCTTTTCTTTTTCATTTTTTTCCCTTCATTTTTCCCATTTCGTATGTTTGCTATGAGGAAGGAAAAGAAAGAAAAAAAAAAAAGAGAGAGGGAAGACAACTTTCGATTCCGGATTCTCCTGGTGTAACGCTGCCGCGTGCATTTAAATTCTTTCGCTCCTTTTCCGCGTCCGCGCGAGAGTCCATCGTCGCACGTTTCGTTTGGCCAGTGAAAGCAGCATACATTAAAGGAAGAGAAGAAAAAAAAAGGTCCACCGCCACGTGCGAATTTATTGCCTTAGCCCAAATACCTTGGGATGGAGACGGGAAAAAGAAACTTGCTCGTCGCGGAGTGGATGTGTATAGGTATTTATTATTTCAAGCTGTTTGCAGGTGCACGCGAAGTGTGTATACACGTATAATATACCCATGGTGATTTTGGTTTTTTTTTACGTTTGCGTGTTATCGCGTGCGTTTTTTTCTTTCTTTTTTAGCGAGATAACGTGGAAAACCGTAAATAAGTGATATTGCTCCTTGCATTCTCGTTAACCCGGAATTTTCCCCGAGACTAGGTTATTTGTTTTTTCGCCCGATGGATGAGTACATCGCGCTTTTCGATTTTCGACTCTTCTGAACGAGCGTCATCTCTCTCCCGGTAGTTGCAAGACCAAGCGTCGATAATCACCCACGGGGATCTCGCCGCATTTGTGTTAACGCCTCTCTAACGGAGTGGCGGCATCGGTTTAAAAAAAAAATATATATATATAAAAAGAAAAAATCAAATATTGAAGTTAGTAGCTCGTAGAAACTTACAATTTCTTGAAAAGTCAAGTGCCGGCACTCGGCGAGGCAAATCTTTGACCTAAATAACTCGGCTCTGCCCATATGAGCTTTCTATGCAATATCATACCTAATAATGACTTTTTCCATAGGTGTCCCCTATTTAGTAACCCAAACTTTTCATGTTTTTACTTTACTTTTTTTTTTTTTTTTTTTTCAAGACTCGTAACGTTTTGCCTAGGCTTTTTAAATAATCTGATTTCTAAATACCCATATTATACCCTACATCGAGCACTTGACTATGGAGAAACGGACGGCCGACAGACTCGATCCTCGATAATTGAGTTTGTGCGTGTGTTACGCGAGAAATTATCATAAAATGCTGTGACAAAACGATAACAAGTGACGTAAAAAAAAAAAAAAAAATGGGTGATCGGAAGGTGAAAGTGATTCAAATTTATCGGTTGTATAACGCTCGTTTGACCGGTGTATATTAATATTTCAGTGATGAAATAAAAATAGCAGCCACTGCGATCGGTGTGGACATAATAAACACTGCCATTGCGAATCGTTGCGATCATTGCAAACGCAGGCAGTAGAAACTCGCGTGTGTATATACGTAAGGTACCGATCTCGTGTACAAATGAAAATTAATGGCACCGTCAAACCGATCGGTCCTTTCGCAATGGTCGTACGGCTCGTACACTCGATAAAAGTAACATCGGATGGCCAAAATCGTCTACAATCGGCCAATGAAAGCGAATATTTACCGGTATTATGTGGAGAAACGCGCCCGCGTTGGACTCCATTTCGAGCGCAGTCGATCGGAAATCGGTCCGCACAGTAACGCACACAAGTTATACCCACTCGGGCGTGCAAATGCAAATTACACGTGTAGTGTGGGCATGTATGCCCGCGCGATCGGTCGATGCACCCGATTTCGAATTCTCGGGGAAAAAAGACGAGCCCCCAGGGGACAACTCTACTTTTTGCGCTGCAAATTTCTCCTCCCCCCCCCACCCCCTGCTACGATGACTATGAAAAATAATCGCTCATTTCCAATGTCGCGCGTACAAATACATATACTTATCCAAACACGTGAATGTACAACAAGCGTTATTTTTTCTTTGATTTATCCTTTGAATTACACGGCCATCATCAGTCACTCGGCAAACAAATGGCATCCCAATCAACTGTAATTTAAAAGTCAAAACAGGTAGCGCGTTAGGTCTCACTAATAATATCCCACTAATATAATGATGATGATGGTGATTACGTATACAATTGTATTAGTAACTATCGAAACGCCTCGAAGGGATATCATAAGCCTATTGATCCGTACGCGAAATTTTTTTGATACCATGGACCTATAGAAAATATAGTATAAAATCGGTACCTACACTCGCATCAGTCATACACTACATTTTATTTGCTCGGGCTTTCTCTTATTATTAAATAATTGCCGGTCAATTAACTCGTCACTGGCAGCCGACGTGTACCCAACGGCGGTGTCGCTTCTTATACTCCTCTTCCAAAGGTATTTCATTGTTAGCATCCAATCGCAAAATTGGAAAGTCGAGAATTGACGATTCCAAGTACGTATATATAGATATAGGTTGTACCGATATTTCGATGGATGAGATTGAACGACTATATATGCGAGAGTCGGATGTACATCGGTATTATATTGGAGCTCGTGGACTCGATCTGCCGACTTGGATGATGATGAAAATACACCAAAATGTATACGGTATACGGTAGAGAAGCGAGGCCACATCTATACTCGGAACAACTGCGATCTTTTCTCGTTCGGCAAGGGAGTATCGAGAATCGAGGGTACCCTCGTGTATATGTACCCAAGGATTGTATTATACGGAGAAACGTGTGCGATCGAGCGACGATACAAGCTTGCGATTAAAAATGATCCCGGCTAACGAGCTCTCCTTTCTTTCGCCAAATAGCTCCATCGGAGGAGATACCGATGCACAATGTACTGCCAATACTTGTATTTAGGTGGCTCTCTCGCGCAGTGGGCGACGTTCCACATGTATATATAGGTAAAAGAAAAAATGGTCCCCGCGCCAGTAGTATAACATATACATGTATACTTGGTATTGGGTGCACATGGGAACGGAAGCGTGTGCACACGGTATAAATCGGTATGCTGCAGTTACGAAACGATGATCCGCGCTTGGCGATATGTATCGATGTCGCGAGGCGAAAGTCGTCGTCTCGGCTGTTGGCACGTACCTATATATACGCGTATATTATATTGGATATAGTGCTGTATACTATATCGGTAGAGAGAGAGAGAGAGAGTCCGCGTGGCGACGACAAGCTCTAAACATCACGAACGCTCATACCGATCTCTTCTCCCAGTCTCTATTGGTTCGTACCGGTATTACATGTATACATTACATACAAGTACCTGTATGCGGATGATGACAAAAGTACCAATATGATGTGATGCGTCTGGGCCTATATACACTCACGTATTTCGCATGGTGTGCATCTATACGTGTAAAACCAATGCAGTCAACAAGTTACCTACTTACACATAATATACTTACAATGCAACGACAAAAGAGAGATTGTTTGCCATATATCCCGATGTGGCTCGTTTGATCTCCTCCCCCCCGCTACTTGGTTGACATCGATGCCCCCCCCCCTATCATAAATATGGCTCGGCGCCGCTGTTATTCCCATTCAAATTGGTCACGGCACACGTATGGCCACGCAACCGGAAAATTGCGACGTCGCGCTGTTCGAAAGCTCGCATGCTCATGTACATATAAATATAAGTATCATGTACTCGCAGTGCAAATATTACGTACAGAATAATATATAATACAACCTATGAGTTTAAGCATACGACAATCGAGACGAGAGTGTCCTCCTATTAGGGATAGTTACCGAACTACGATGACAAAATGCATGCCGATCTTTTGTACCATCTATACGATAAATATATATAGGTGTTCACACCTATAGGTAACCATGCCTGCACAGCCTATATTAATATGTATATCTACAATAAATCACCGCGCACTCCTATACGTCAATTATATTACGAGCTTAATTGCAGCCACGCCGATTGTTTTTTTTCTTCTCGGCTGTAAATATGGGTCGGTATCCACCTATCATTATGCATCGCGTATATATATTGAGGTAATGGCTACGTCCAAATTGTGGCTTTTACATCATTAAATACGAAATTCTACAAATAGTACATCACCTATACCTATAAATTGATATACGAGTGCAGTAATGCAATTCGGCAGAACTCCTTTTCCACGATGCGTAATGGAAGGGTGACTACTTATCAACGAGGGAATAAGATTATAGATGCTTGCAATATTTTTTTCACTACGTGACAAAGTCAACTAAGGTTGCAAAACCTCGTGAAACCTGTTGCAGGGTGATGCTTGACGATTTTCAATCCTCCTCGTTTGATGTTTTTTGGTGAAAAATTTTTTTTTTTTTTTTTTTTTTGCCAAGTACTCACTCGTTCACTCACATTGCGTAAACACGTGAAAGTATCACCTTCGGATTCATGCGTGATTTACGAGTAATCAAAGTCTTTTGTGTAATACCTCCACACAAAGGATTGTTGTCACTGATGACGGAATGGGGCTGGTGTCTCGTAAAATCGTATAAATTTCGCTCAAAAGCATCGACAGGACGAGGAGGATGACGATTGTTACGACCATATACACATAGGATTTCATGCGCGGAAGATGCAACCTGAGGAATACTTAATTATAAGTACAGAGCGCCAATATAATTTACTCATATTATTCATGTACAGCTTGAGTATAGTATATATATATATACATACGCATTGCTTTGCTATACCATGTACGGGTATAGATACGAAAGTACGCCCGAGAACGGTATTCTATACGGTCGCGTTTTGTCGAGCCATAGCCTGTACATATATATACTTACATACCTACCCGATGCAATGCGAACTAACGGTCGTTTCCGCATGTACATGGGTGTACAGGGTACACGTATGAGGAAATGAAAAAAAAAAAAAAAAAAAAATGTGTGCGCGTGTGTATCACTACGACACGACGTGACTACCTGCCAAAGTGCCGAGAGTTGCCGATGTTGAGCTCATTGCTGCTTCCTCCACCACAGGTATATATACCCAATACTCCTTTTTGGAAATGTTTGAAGCGCTCAGTTACGGCCATCGTAATAGGGCTTGGTATAGGAAAATCTTTGAACCCTTCGAACTCTCGAATATCATAACTCCATATCTTACTAACGACAGAGAGAGATAAGAGCTAATTAAAATGTTGTAACGTAATATTTACTGGTCGCGATGGTGATTTTTTTTAAATTTTATATATACATATACTAGACACGCAAAATTATACTTTTCCCCTCGTTGCGTGCAAAAAGGACAATAGCAATATATTAATTTTTTATACATCGGCCCCATATAATTATGTACATACCCGAATGGCAATTGTGGCGGCGATACTTATCGACAGAGGTGTGTTATACCGCGGGCAGATATTGTTACTCGAGATTCACGACCCTGTCTATATACCGTATATAACGACAATTCATTGTGCATCGGTTTATCTCCCTTGTGGCCCATAGGTGGTATACGTACACACAATAAATATAAGCATACCTAATGCGTACACATGGGCCTATATAACGCGCATACCATCATGGGTGCGCGCGGTTGGACATTCTCTTTCACGGTGCGTCAAACGTTCTGGCTGACACGCAGGGCAATCAGCGATATACGCTATACGTTTGCATATACAGTGTACCCGTGCACTCCTATAAACACCATCGCCAAGCCTATCGAGGCATTGTTCTCCTCTTCTTGCGTATATAAAGTAACATTTATTTACGAGTCCGCGTGTTTTTACCGCACGTCGCCGGGGGATAAAATTTCCATCGATCCCCCCCGCATTACATCGGCTTCTTATTTCCACGTTTGTCGCGTTTGACGTTGGTTCAGGTAAATAACCTTCCACGTACAGGCTGCTTCGCGATAAGTGAAATTCGGGATATTCGTGCTTTCTAATGACACGGCCGCGTTTACCTGATATGTGTAGGTACTGCTCGAGCGCGAGGCAGAAGAGAAAATATTCAGCGTGAAAATTTTACGATTGCCAATATAATAATATAAAAACATAACGAGCCATCCCATGATCTCTCTTTGCCGTGGTTACTGCTTTTCATCCCCTCATTTTTCATCATCGACTCAAAGGAGATATGTGCCGTGTTTATTGCATATATACCACGTGTATCATATATATTTCACCGTTGGCATTACGTAAAGGAGGAAGAGGCAACTTTCTTTTCAACTGTACATTAATTTTGCCATGTATATATACACGCATCCGTTTAGCCATGGCACATTTATATAAATATAGCCTTGACGAGAAAAGGCGGTGCTTTACACATTTGAAAGTCAATACGGATTAGATGCGCGAAAGTTACGTGGCCCCGCGGGCATATATATACATCGATAATTAGTTTGATCTTTGCATACGCGTCGATACAAACATTTATTTTGTCGGGAGCTGCTGTTATGTTGCAAAAACAAGAGAAAGAGTTACGTGGCATAAAAGGATACATCGATGGATATGAAATTTTGTGTTTTTGTTCCAATCTCAATTCAAATTGCTTCATTTCCCTCGTGTTCACACCTATACAGTCATTGGTTTAAGAACCACTGGAACTCGATGATTCATCGAAAATAAAACCCCTCAGATATATATACAATGTGGGACAGTAGCTTCTCTTTTAGCAGTCCGCCATATATATACATATAAAATACTTGCGTATAGATAAAGAGAGGGGTATTTTGCTGCACCGTTCGACCCAAATGTCGTGACTTAACGGGGAAGCCACGGAGAATCGTGATCCAAGGCGCGATCTATCCTTTCACCCTCGGAGCTACACCGGGTTACGCCGATGCGATCAACGATACCTATATACTTACCGTCCAATCGATAATCTTTGCTCTTGTTGACATTTATTTATTTTTATTTGAAAGAGAGAGAGAGAGAGAGAGAAAATTTGAAGATGAGAGGAAAAAAAAAAATATATATCTACCTATACGTACTCTGATTGTGCAGGTTAGCGGCAAAGGGCTAAAGATCATCCAGACGGTCCATCCGAGCGGCTCGACGAGGTCGGCGGTGAAGCACCTGGTGCCGGGACACGCGCTACTGGCCGCGGTCCAGCGGGAGGACGTGGTCGCAGCGACGCTCCTGCTGCCGAACCCAGCGAGCAACAATCCCGTCCACGTGCACGCCTACAGGTAAGCGGCGAACAGTATATATGTATATATACATCCCACGGTGGGTGCACACGTCATATTGTTCCATCGACGCGATGAGGCCATTCAAAAGTATCTTCTCTTATCCGTGGCTCCTGGGAGTTTTGTTCGTCCGAAGCCCGTAAGCCCCGACCTCTTATAGGTACACCCGTTGCCGGTCGATCCTATACACCCGTGCCAATAACTGCTCTTAAAAATTACATTTGAAAAAAGTCAAAGCAATCAGTACGGGACATCATTGGGTCAGAGGGTGATGGAGTATCGCCGATCGTCTCGCTTGGCCTGGAAAAAAAAAGAAAATAGTAACGCCACTGCATGAGCCCACCTACTTATATGCCTATAAGCAAAATGGAAACAACGACGACGACGACGACGACGACGAAAGCAGCAGCTACATGTAGGAATACTAGTGTTAGTAGTGGTAAAGTAGTAGCGAGGAATAACGAGAGCAGCAGCAGGAGCGAAGGTATAACGGTATAATAAGCGCGCTAGGAACGAATGTAGTATATGCGCGCACAGAGTAGTTGCTGCGGCATTATATTCCGCGAGGCCGCTTTTAGGTTTGGCTCGTGGGAGCCCGCACACTTGCAACCCAAGATGATGTATATATATATATAGGGATAGGGTATGGTGGTGGTGTCCCATTCATCGCGCGTTCTCGCGAGAACGTGGGTATATACATACAGTATACATATTGTATACGTGAGCTTTCCGGGGCGCGTGTAGGTACGCGGTCGTTACCCCTTTATATACCTCACCGCAAAAATTTATACTAATAGCGAATAATAATATATACGGTACACGCGACTCCATTTTTCCGGATAATTCATGGACACAGATCGCACCTGCAATATAATACATTGAGTACATAGTCGCGGGGTTAATGATTAGGAATTATTTTGATCCTTCCTTCCGAGACGGGCCAATCACCGGTTTTTTTCGCGCATCTGTAGGTATGTATACATATACAACTTACCTGTACCAAGCACCCGTGGGAGCATTTAAATTTCCTTATACTTCTCGTGTTTTAACGAGCTCTTCCGCTCGCGGGCTGAAGATCAATCGCGTCAAGTGTACTTGGGTGTATCCGTTGCAGTTGAAAAAAAAAAAAAAAAAAAAAAAAAAAAAAAAAAATCTGTTTCAGATGCGACTCGGTGGAGACGGCCGAGCTGCTGGGTGGCCAGTTGAAGTTGCTGGCCTCGCAGTCGGACAGCCTAGCGCGGCTGAACTCGCTGGACACGAGGCTGCGCAGCAACCTGGGCAGCGACGGGCGCAGCACCCGCGAGAGCGAGTCCTCCGAGGGAAGCGGCGAGCTCAGGCACGCGCCCATCCAGACCACCAGCATCTACGAGTCCCTGGCGGCCGAGTTGCGCGCCAAACTCGGTGAGACAAACAAACATTCCAGTATATCGTTGTCGCGCCCACGCAACCCACGAGGCTACTCATGCCCCACGAGCTTCATTTTTTTTTTTTTTTTTTTTTTTTTTTTACATTACACACGCCATTGTGTTGTTTGCACTGCTTATGCTTGTACTACTCACGCGGAGAAAGGCCATTATTGTGTGTATTATCTTATCCGCGGCGGTTTCCGGGTTAAGTACATCCACATATTATACGCGAGCTTCGGTTTACCCTATCCATGTACTAAAGGTGGAGCACTTAGATCTCGGTATATCCATACACGATAATTACTAGTAAGATATGCGCACACAGGTATTCATACATATATAGATAGGTATATATTATGTTCTCGACTTTCTCGCTCAGGAATATGTCATTAGTGTGTATAATATATTGGATTTACCTATAAGTACTTGCTCGCAAAAATTAGCACTAGCTACATGTTATTAGTATATGTTACATACATGTAATACACGTGACACCCCCGTGCAAGCATGGCGATGATAATAATAATAGATGGTATAGATTACAATTAATCGTGCAAAGATAAAATTGAATGTATTGGGTGAGATGGCAAATCATAAATAATGTCGCGTATACATGTACTTAATATGACTTACATAAAATACTGTCATGATGCTCAGCTCGTAAACTTAAATATTACCAACTGATGTATATTCTCATGTTGGGAGATTTCACGGAGGCATATGGGAATCTTTGGATAAGGCGTCGGTGATAATAATGTTACGACTGTGTACGTTACGCGACAATGCGACAGGTACCTATATGTATATACATCCTACTTGTATACGTATGCATAAACATATCGCAACAAAGATCTCCATCGGTGGAGAAAGAGCAATACTTTACGTATTTATAAACGCAAGTATGAAAAAAAAACAAAAAAAAAAACGAGTATGCATATATACTTACCAATGCCTATACCTACACACGCGTGCTTTATAGGTAAATAACCTATATACGTGTTATCTGTTCACATCCTACCAACACACTTTCCTGTAGCAATATACCCACCCCGCGGATGTATGGTATGTCAGGCATGTACAAATGTGGGTTTATCGGTAGATATAAATAGATGTACGGGTATATGACTGCCACCGCGTACCGCATATATTATACATGTTACAAGCGCGACAACAATATCCTACCTAAGATTATACGTTGCATTACAATAACCCGCGAGGGTAAATTTCGCGCGCACGAACAAATATAATACACCTATGGTATATGTAGAAAGGACAATGTATGTATATAGGGATCAAGATAATATTGTATTTGACGTAAGCCCATCTAATATGTTACAGGCAGGGGCAACGGGGATAGCGACAGCGGGCCCATACTCCTGCCGCCCCGTGACTACGACACCGTGCACCGGCAGCGCGGCAATCTCGCGGGTATAGAGCTGAGACGCTGCCTCAACCAGACGATCGTCGGCTCGAACGGGCTCTCGTCCCATCAGGGCCTCATAACGCCGATCGTCGAGCGCCCGGGGACCCGCAGCGCGGCCAGCAGTGGCATCGGCTCCGACAGTGCCGCCACCCCACCGCCTTACCCGGGGCACGGTGGTGCCACCAACAACAACAACCACCATCCCCTCGGCCCCAGGCCCACAAGGCCCACTCGGGACTCGTCGTCCGGTGAGTACACCTAATGGCTTCATCATTATCATATTGTCTTCCCGACCTTCAAGATATATATATACGCATATCGGCTGTACGGAAAGTGGGCCAGCGGAGCAAACGAGATTCGGTAATATTATATATAAATATCGCCCATAGTACCTTACAATGTATAAATACCTATACGTATATAGTGCAATGTATCGTGATGATGAGAATCGTTGAGGGTAAAAAGTGCCCCCCAAGGACTTTACTTTCGCGTCTATGGCGCGCGTACATGTAGGTATACCTACCGCGTCTATAGATTATAGATCTCCCTCTTTCGAGAAAAAAAAAAAAAAAGAATCGGATGGATTTCGCGACTTTCCTCTCTATATATACTTACCCATGCCTTCTTCTCCGCTTCTGTATACACACTTTTTTCACGCGAGTCGCTGGCTTACGTAATTGGCACCGCGACGCAGCCGTGTCTTTTTACCTTTCACCCGTGCTGCCCCCTTCCCCCGCGGATGATTTTCTCGTCCATACACGATAGCTCGCTTTCTGTCAGCGCGAAAGATCGCCCCGATAAATCGGCCTCCCGCTCGCCAGATATACATATTACATTTACCAATCGTGATGGGCAACAATCGTAGACTCAATTGGATACACCCCTGCCAAAGTGAGGTGTGCGCTCGTGTAACCACCGGTGCCAAGTCGGGCGTGCGATTGTTCCGCGTTCGTAACACCGATAGTACGTAAACTACGGGGGAAAAATGTTATATTCGGGAGCATCGAGGGGAAGCAGAGCCACGCGAGTTATGATATCAACGGATCGCTTACTTATATATATATACCCGATGCGCACTCTCGTTTTGTGTTCTCGCTGCACGCGAGCTCGAGTCAAAGGAGGAGGAGCCGGAAAAAGAAAGAAAAAAATTAATCGGTACGGGGAAAAGATGCCTTATCTCTACGGGTGAAAGTCATCGCGGCTGCTATCGTCATCCCCCCGCTTGCACCGCCTACTACTACTATACACTATATATAACCTACCATAAGTGCTTATACACATACGTATATATATATGCACGTGCCGTCGCGAGCGCGCACGTAATATCCGAGTAATCGCTTCGCGAAATGTGCAGTCGCGTGTGTTGTACAATATAAATGTATACACACCCACGTATACCTATACATGTATAGTGTTCCCATCATAAGGCGTAAATGTTATGGTGTGTGCAGTATAGGGGCAACTGCTGCAGATGTGTGGATATGTGTGTATACAGGTACGTGTACTCTCGAAACGCGGAAGGAAAAGAAAACGGCATCGGGGGGATAAGGTGAACTAGGGAAGCTCGCGGGAAAAGTCATCAGCATCGGCTCCAGCCGCGCCTACGGCGAATTGTGTATGGCTATTAGCGCAGATCTTGATCCTCCCCTTTTCTCATTTCTCGGTGCAACAACTCAATGCCTATATATCCAGAGTATACGATGATTAAAACAATTGAGAAATCGACAACTAAAATATAAAATTGTTTAATTGGTATACGCGACTCTCCTTGGGTGTACCTACTTTGTTTTAAAATTAATATCATCGTATAATACAAACGCAATATCATGACGAGGGACGCGCTTACATTGTGTTGATGAAAATTAATCGTTGCTTTCGACACGCTAATGAAGCGCTTTACCGTCGTAGATTTTGCCACCGTGTAGTCGCTACTTGTACACTTACTTAACTAACGCGTAAACAGTGGGTATTGCCCAGCTATAGGTATACATACCTACATACATATATAAATTAAACCTTAGCACTTTTAATTTCAAAGCCCATATGTATATATATACATGTATCCGTCACGAGGAGCCAGAGAGGAAGCTAGACCGAGCACGAAAATCGCGAGCCGCGCAATTTACAGTTAATAACGTTCGTCTGTGCAACCGGCTCCCGTTGCGATTGCTAATTACCTGGAAAAACAGCTGCTCCCCCAACAACAGCTCTTTGTATAATTGGCGACGCTGCGGACGATCTTTCTATTCTTGCGTATATTAAGTACTATCACTACCATGTAGCCGTGTATGTTCAACTTGGCTCGCGGGAGCCTTTCCTTTTGGTTCCTTCGAAAATCAGAACTATAAGAAAGCTCAAAATACTGCACCGGTATACCTATGTAGTGTTCGAAATAGGAACAATTGAATTTTTTTTTTTTTTTTTTTTTTTTAATGCATCAGGATTCAGCATGTAAAAATGTTTGTAGATGGTTACGAATTCAAAACAGTTAAGTAAGTTTTAAAAATACCGAGACCCCTCTGCTGGGTCAATTGTAACAGTTGACCCAGTAACCAGCATAAACAAGGTGTTTTACCACCAAAGCCGTAAGATTTTACTTTTTGTGATTTTGTTTTAGTGAGAAAGAACACCAGCAACAAAGACACGGTGGAATATTGTTTTATTTTCAGTATAGGAAAAACACTGCGCTGGAAGCTGTTACGGCTACCGTTTCAGTAGTAAAAACCCCTCGTTCACAGTCGCTCGGATTATTATCCGTATAATCATTCCGCGAAAGACGTACACCTAGGGCAAAGTTGCTTCAGCATTTTTTAGTACGTATTTTTTTCTTTTTTTTTTTTCACCGCGATGCTCCAGCTAGATCTCAATAGTATTAAGGTTCAGCGCATCGTGGGCACCGTATATATACGTACATCAAATCACTGTAAAGTGCAGTTGCTCCGACAATAAAATCACGTTGCGAAGAAAAATACAATGAATCGTCTCAACTCGGGAAAATCCCTTTATTTATACGTATAGATGTATATACAATTCATAAGCACTCGGGAGCGACACGCGACAGCTCTCTACTCTTTGTTTTTTGTCTTTTCGGTTATTTTATCGCGAGAACATGTTTTTCAACTGACCCACATAAGTCGGCGCGTACACAGTTGAACCAAAGCTAAACTACACGACTGGCTGCCAACTTAATTTACAACGTATTTATGTTGCCTGTTGTATGTACGTAAATCGATACAATTAACGAGTGTCTACAACATAATATACATTTGCCGTGGTGCTGTAAAAAGTGAGCGAAAGTGCATTTTTTTTTTTTTTTTTTTTTTTTTTAATATAAATTTTCTCATCCGTAACGCCACTCGCATGTATACGTATACGCACTCGCCTACACATAATAATTATACCTTCTATTATCGTAAGCATCTAAACGTGCGTTTGCATGAAAATGTTCATTTACAATGACGTTTACTTTGCACTTTTTTTTTTTTACAAAGAATTAAAAATAAACGCCAAAGAAATAAGTCTCGGGTCTTAATGGTTAAAATTCAAGGTCTACGAATTTCCGATGCAATCCAATGAATGTAAAAAACAAAAAAAACAAAAAAAAAAGAATCATTTGCGATTGATTTGTGAAAGAGAATAAATCAATTCAACGGCCGTCAAATTAACGCTGTAGTAAATATGCGCAACTTAACAATACACATGTATGCATACGCCCACGTAGATTAAAAAAAAGAAAAAAAAAATCTTACAATGGTATAAATAAATAAATTTTATTACGCAACTCGCGATATTCGCGAATTTACAGCTAAAAAGTAAACCTGTAGGTACATTTAAATATATACAGGTATCTGTACTATACTTACGATACGCACATACTTTAGTAGATACTTATTATTAGTAGAGTCCTGCAGGCAGCCGTACAGGTAAGAGGAGGCACCTGTTACATTATACATATATATATATATATATATATGTGCTGCCACATCAAGCGGAAAGATGCGAACATGCGGAAATCCCGTTACTTATATTTTAGACGTAGATTCGTATATCATATACATATACGCCCAGTCGTTCAAGAACAGCTACCTCCTCTGCTTGTATTATACTTATAACTATCTTATATAGATATTATATTTATAGCACACGTTGTGTATAATATATATACACACGTAGTACTCATACAAATCAGAGTGACTCGCATACATTTCAACGCGTACACGCGGTCTAGCCGTTTGCGGTATAATGGTCGGAGGCGATTATTATTTTCCTCCCGCAGATATGATACATATAAGCCATACCTTCCGAAATTTTAACGCGATTCGGTCGATGCCTTCGCCAACGCGTTTTATTACAATCCTCGCGCCAATTACATTTCGTAACATACACACGCGTACCTATACATATATAGATGGTGCTGTTGGCCTGACCTTTCAGTTGTATACGTGTAATACATTTGGCCGTGGTCGCGGACACGGCCCGGGGAGCACGTGCTACTACTACTTTTTTTTTTTTTTTTTTTTTCTCCAATTAGAGGGCGCGTGGCTTTTTACGGGCAACCCTGTAATTTGGATATTGTACCTCACGCGTGTTGCAAGAACGCCTTGTTTTAGAGTCGAGATGACGATAAACAATTGAACAGGGTATTGTTGAGATTTTTTTTTTTTTTCCCCGCAATAGCCGGCATCGTAAATTGATAAATGTTTTTCGGCGCGTGTACATTATGTATGCCACGCGTGAAATTCAACAGCCGGCTCTCTATGCGTAATAGTTTCTCTCTCCTCCGCGTCTTCCAAGCCGCCCGATGGCTCTCACTCGGATGTACGCGTTTTACAGCGAAGTAGGCGTTGTTGAATCAAGACATCTGATCCTCGCTGTTCAAGGACGGCTGTTTTTTTTTTTTTTTTTTTTTTTTTTCCTCCTTTTTCGTACAGCATAAAGTATAATTATATGGTATACATGTGTTATGAAAATGTCGAAACGTCCATACGCGCCATCTCTTCGACGTAGCCGTGCATCATCGCTCTTTTTTCGCACATGTGTACAAGCTTGTGCCTATACATTGTATCGTTCGGGGAATCGTAGATCTTAAAACAGAGCCATTAACATCAGCAGTGGGAGAAACGTAATGGTATACCTACGTATAGACGAGCGAGTTTATGATTCGTAAAAACAAAAGTGATGGGGCGAGCGGGGGAGTGCACGCGAAAAACAAAAAAAAAAGAAAAGTTAATTGGATGGTAATTTATTCCACGTTTGTACATGCATGTATTGTTATGTATAGCATATACGTTATAGCTTCGAAACAAAACATTTTCGTTTGAAAAACTATAGGCGAAAGATAAGTATATATGTTAAAATAAAAAAGTTTTAAGCCAACAACAAAGTATGGTCCATACAATTCGAGTGTATGGATTTCTTGTAATTTTCCTTCTTTTTTTTTTTTTTTCTTCTTGTACATACACGTTTGGCAAGTGTATAAAAATACCCGATAGTCGAGGTAATTGTTATGAAGAAGAAAAAGAAGAGGATCTATGGTACAAGAGCAACGAACGTACAGGTGTAGAAAGTACAAGCGATAGACGAGCGGAAGAGGGCAGGGTGTTGTTACGAGCCACCATATAATATATAATATCATAAGTAACAACAATTTGACCGGCTAACGCACAATAGCAAGAAATCCAAACGCCCCGGGCAGGCGTATCTCATCGTAGGTATATATATATAGGCATTATTATAATATTACGTGTATCCATATATATGTACATCCAGGCTGCGGATCTCCGTGGCAACTGCGCCACGCTCCGCGGGAATGTCGAAACGAAGCGATTGCCCCTTTTCCATCCGCCATCCTCTTCTGCAGCTCCTTTTCTCGACTACGACCCGCAGGTATATATATCTATACACGCATTATGTGGAATGCAACCGCACAATCTCCCGTGCACGTATTATGTGCATGCTATAGGATATAATATTATGGACTCTCCGTTCCGTACTGTTGTCTGGCCTATGTTTGTGGGAGTGTGTTCGTACACACGTACATGCACAATTCAACAATCACGATGTATATGACGATACCGATGCACGAGTACGTACAGATTATATTCCTACGTTATACCTATTTAAGTACAGGCGTATTTTTCTTGGTATAGGTGGGGTGAAAAAATTCGTAAAGTCGGATGCATCTGCGGAAAGGTATGAAAAAAGTGGTGTATGGAGATAAGGTTGCGTGTGATCGAAAAATGCACTGAAAATCCTCGGTTACGGTGCGCTTCGTGAGGAATGATAATTGTGCAGATAGCTATAGGGACCGCAGACTCCGGGAATCGGCGAAAGGTGCAGCGCACGGGGCACTCAAAATCCACCCGACTATGCGCGAACTCTTAGTCGAAACGGGTTAATATTAATTTCATTGACCGATAACGTCGATTGATTTAATTGGGATTTCTCGAGGTATCGTGCACATTACATGAATTAATGCAGTCAACGGTAAAGCAACAATATTATGGACTTTGGAAGCTGCGAGCAGAAAAGTGCAATAATCGATTCTCTCGTATAGGTATACGAGCACCTCGCGGTCTCGATGAAAATGTGTGTACAATACCGATCTCCTTTGCTCGCAACATCCGCAACATCTCCACACAGGCAACAACTGTACATTTATGTATACCAACTTACATATTATTACATGTAACGCTGACTTTGCGAAAATTTGCTTTGATTGGAGTGTGTCGCTCGCTGATTCCACTTTCGTTGCCCGATAAATACATCGCTCGGCTGCTGATGCTCTTCTTTCCTTGCAAAAGTTCATTTCGCAACGAGCTCCTGTCTATCTGTCCGCCTACACTCGCTTTTACCTTTCCCTTATACCTGTATCAACAACCTAATTCTATCTCTCGTTAAAAATTCGTGTCATTACGTTGAAAAAGTTGAATGTAATTGTCAACTGCGTGATCATTAAGGGGAACAAAGCTATTTCGAGCTGCTTTGCTATTACCCCGGCGTATTGTGCTTGTACTTTTCTATTTGACTCTTGATCGTTTATATCACCATCATCATTATTTAACATAAATTAAGCAAAGTACAGTAACGAAAGTACAAAGAGACTGTGATGCGGGATTACGTTGATTAATCAATATAGGCGATGATCAATGGATAGTGCAGATGATCACAATTTGATATAAAATATATATACATGAATGCTATGAGATCAGTTGAAATGATCTTTGATCATGATCAATACTGTGATCCATACATTTTGGTGGGAAAAAAAAATAGTAAATAAATAAAAAAGGTTTACTGCATAAATCGTGCGATGTGCCGTTATAAGAGAACAAGAAAGATTGGGCTGTCGGGCGTGAGTGCCGAAAAATTTATCTCACCGGTGTCAGCCTCGTTACGTCTCGGTGTCGTAAAAATAAATAAAAAAAAGGGAAAATAAAAGGTGAATAAAGAAGAAGAAGAAAAAACCCGAGTAATAAAAGATCATCGGTGGCATCAGCCAGGCGTTCACGGCCTCGCTATCGCGTGGGTGTGCAAGTTTAAGTATATTCAGAATGAACGAATGAATCCTTTCACGAATCAAGGACCCAAGCATACATATACATGTGTATATATTATAGACGCACGGGCGAGATGAACCATCCCGATTCTCAAAACGGCGTTGCACACAAAATCTTTACGATGTACCTTTGTTCTTTTTGCGTGGAGGCGCTTGATAATAACAATAACAATGATAATTATAGTAGGTATGTGTCTATACACACATAGATAGATCGGAGTTTGGTATACTTACTGGGGACGAATGTATACGTGCACATAATGTTTGCCTTGACCTCAGTCTGGCCTCCTGCGCGTGTGTCCCGTAAAATTGTTATTGTATTTGCTGGAGAGAGAGAGGTTTAAAAAAAAAAAAAAATTATTTATTTACCCCAGCTTGGAGTAAGAAAGAGCTCATCCAAAGCGAACGAAGGGAGAACGGGGCTATATATACGCTCGGGAAAACAATGACGTGGGCCCTCCCGAGGTATGTATTGAGGGGAATCGTAAGTTTGTCCGGGCGATCGAGCAGCGCGTTTATTTGCCATAAAGCGCAGGTGAGTCCGCGCTCGAGCGTCCCTCTCCGCTTGCTTCCGCATTCTCGGCCCACAGCCTCGGGCCGCGCTTAACCTTACGCACCGCGGTACTCTCTCCTCCTCTTTTAAAATTTCTCCGATGCACTTGTGGACCTACCTGATGGCATTCAACCTCGTTTGATTTTCGTAATGCCCATGGTTTCGAGATGAAAAATTAACGACTCAACGATACGTGTATATAGGTGCTATTCAACGGGTGGATATTGTTTTTCATCTCAAACACCCGCCACTATAATATTGTACCTGTACTATTAGCAGATAAGTAGCATGTAGTTATTATATTATTATTTAACTAGCTCGTTTCATTAGTGACTCGCATCGCAAGTATGGGTATTATTAATTCGCTCGCACAAAGGCGTGTAAGCCAAAAGTAGCTTCCGATGCATGTTGTTGATGGCGTTTTTACCCGCGGTTCTCTTGTCAGTGACCTACTTAATCTGCATAATAAGAAAAAAAATCGAGCACATGCCCGCATACCTCCAATATTTCATATAGGTGCAGGTATTTATAAGCAACAATTCCGTGTGTTGAAATAGTCCCAATGATTATAATAATAATGATAATTAATTTTCTCGTAATCGGTTTTCCGTTACCGGTATGGGCGCACTGCCGCACCGATCCTCATTTACACTTGATCGTATTACGTTGAAGTTAAGAGCATTATACCTATCGTGGCCTTTTAAAGCTGAGTTGGGTATATTTAAGTAGAACACCGCATATATAAATGTAGGTATTATCTCGATATATGTATACTAACAACGCGCAAGTAAATAAAATAGTCAATGTACAGGTGGTAAACGTAAAATTTCCGTTGTTTCTCTCATGTAAAATATATATAGCGAAGAAACCAATGGCTTGACCGTATAATATACCTGTACGTGGCGTCAGAGTTAGAGTAGTTGGAGTATAATATGTAGGAGGAAGAGCTGCACACGTTTGAAAGTAAACTGTGTACTTGTATACTATATGGTGGATCGAGGCTCGTTAAAAACTTTTGCCGCAAAAAGCTCGTCTCTTCGTCCGAGAGGAAAGAAAGTGACGGAGAGTTGAAAATCCCTCGTTCACGCCTATCGATCGCCGATACCTACGTATAGTATAGGTACACACACGCACCACACCCAGTGAGCGTGGTAATTTTCAACGCGATAGGTAATTAGAATTCGAAAAGCTGCGGAAAAGGGGCCATACAGCTCGCACAACCAAAGGCACCCATATACCCAAGTATCGGCCTTACGGATCATACGTATACACGTATATATTATACCCTGCAACACAACAGCAGTGCAAGTACGGCAGCGTGCACGTATATACTTACAGCTGCATGTCGTCCTCGGCTCTTTCTCTGGCCTCCTTGCATCTCTCCTTCGCCTACCTACATTCGCAGGCAGAGGCGCCCCGTGTGTCGTCGCCGTCGTTGTATACTATACCCTACCAACTCGTCGTCGTGGCCCTCTTGGCCTCGCTAATACTCTCTCACGCTCTCGATTCTCGGGGTCCTCCGCGAGTCCTCTCGCCGCGCGCTCTCTCTTCTGCCCGCGAGTAGGAAGAGAGAGCCTATACTCGGGCAGATGACCCCCGGAACGGAGATACATACCTACATATAGGAGAAACTGATGGACGACGCGCCGATGTATACGATCATCGTGACTTGAGTTTGCGTATAATATATTATACGGAATGTGTGTACAGCAATATTGCCACTTAATCGAGATAATAAATAGTGTACCAATAATGTTATTATTTTTTAGTGAATAACTCGGCAATGATTGTGATAGCTCCGAATTTGTTGATTGCAGACGAGGACTGGGGCGCGCCGACGGAGGACCTCGACTACCTGGCCGACCGGGAGCCAACGAGCGTGAGTCTGCCACGGCTGCCGAGGAGCCCGGACCGAGGGGTCCTGATAACGTCGTCCTCGGTGCAGGTAGCCAACAGCAATGGCTCGCCCCTAAAGGCCCACCAGACGCGGGGCACCTCGCCCATCACCAGCGGCTCGCCAAGCTCCAACAACAATAGTCTACAAAAGCAGTCGGCGGCCAACAGGTTATTGCGCAGGAGCGCGGAGCACCGGCAGCGCTCGCCCAGTCCACAGTACCAGCCGCGGGTCTCGCCGGCCGACGGTGGGCTCAACTGCAGTCCCCGGGAGCGTTTCCACGACGCCAAGGAGATGTTCCGGCAGATGGAGCGCGAGGCCATCGCTGCCCATCACAGGTCGGCCCTGTCGTTTGTCTTTCATTTAATATACCTATTCATTGTCGCGTATTTTATCGTATATCTTCTACACTGAAAACAAAAATTTCGTTCGTTCAAACAAATTTTTTTTCGAATCAAATAAATTATTTATAAGTATACGTTCAAATACATGTTTTATTTAAATAAAATAAATATATTTGTTTGGACGCAATATTTATTAATAAATATTTAGTAATTATGAGGAAAGACTTATATAACATTAATAAATATTTATCAATTTTGCATAAATATTTATTAAAATGACAAGTTTATTTATTTGGATTTAACAAAAATTTATTAGTCTCAAAGAAATATGCATTTGAATCGAAGCTCTTGCATACTTAAAAGTATCAAATATGTATTCCCGTTTAGTAAATATTTATTAAAGTTTAAAAATTACTTATTTGTTTCGAGGGAAAATAAAATATATGTGGATAAATATTCAATTATTCTGAAAAAATATTCGTTTAATGCTAAGAAATATTGATCAATATTAAATAAATATTTAATACATTGGGAGACAGATTTATTTGGTTTAAATATATAGCTGTATTGTGACAAATAAATATTTATTGAAATCAAATAAATGTTTATTCATTTCAACTACATCCAATAATTAACGTAAACAATTATGTGATAGAGCTTATTAAATGCTTATTAGGGATGAATAAATATTTATTTATTTTGTAACCTTCAATTGTCTCGTTCAATAAATATTTATTTGTGTAAAACGAACACCTATTCGAATTGAATAAATGTTTATTTGATATTGAACCTTGTACTGTCTCGTTGGATGAATACCTATTTGGGTTAAATAAATATTTATTAATATTAAATAAGTATTTATTTAGCTTAATAAGTATTTATTTAGTTTAAATAAGTATTTATTTATCTCAAATGAATATTTATTTAACGAAATGAGTGCAAAGTTAAAAGTTAAATAAATATTTATTTGAGGTGAATAACCACATATTTCAATTGAATAAGCAAATATGTAAAATGATATTAAGACTAGACAAATTTTTTTGGGAGTTATTGTATATATACATATGAAAATAGAAACTATCATCCATTAAAATAAAGTTTTCATCAAATTCCATTTGAGTGCACAAAATGAATACATTTGTTTAGTGACTGACCCAGCTTAATTGTAATTTTACATTATTCCCATGTTAATCAAACAATTATCAATATAAAATTTACATAAATTGCTTGTTTTAAAAACATTAATTATTTGAAAAAAACAATGTTTACCGATGTTGATTCCTGTTTGAGATATGGCATGAATTAAACTACTTTTAAACACAAAATATATGATTCTTGAAATACCAAATATTTGATCGATTCAAATACGTATTATTTTGAAACAACGTCAGTTATTTTTTGAACATATTCTATATAACGGTTTATTTGCTTGGAATAAACCATGTATTCCTTTGAGTTCACATCAAGCGTTCACTTTTCTATAATATGTCCCACTGGAATGAACAAAAATTATCTCATTATATTTCTTTCACTGAATTTAATGAATAATCATTTTCCCGCAAATCTATATAGAAACGAAGAGAAATTTTATTTAAATCAAATAAATATAGTCCTTGTCCATGAAGATTATTTATTTGAGCCGAAAAAATATTCACTACAGTAAGCCCATCTGACGCTACGGTAAATCAATATTTATTTGACTTAAATAAATATTTATTCGAAGGAAACAGTTTGAACTTATATTTTTTTGCGTACATGCAACTTGTTTGAATAAAAATAAAAGGAACGAAATAATTAACGTTTTCACTTAAAATAAATTTTTATTGTATTGGAATAAATATTTATTATCCGCAAATTTTAAGATCACCGTGTGAATAAATATTTATTCACTTATAATAAATGTTTCTTTACGACTGACTAAACAAATTACCCGAAACAAATAAATCATTTTTTTATTTGTATTCTTATAAGTGATTTATTTGAGCCAAAAAAATATTTTATTTTGATGCAATTGAATAAATCGTTTATTAGAGTACGTTTTTATTTATTAGAATGAACTGATTAAATAATTATTGTTTTCCAAATAAATTTTTATTAAATTGGAATAAATATTTATTATCTGCAAATTTTACGACGTCCGTGTGAATAAATATTTATTAATTTTTAATAAATGTTTCTCTACGATAGACAAAACAAATTACCCGAAATAAATAAATTAATTTTTTGGATGTATTCATATAAGTGATTTATTTGTTGTGAATAATTGATGTATTTCTTTATTTAATTAAATATTTTCTATAGTTCAAATAAATATTTTTTCAAATTAAATATATCATCCATGGAATAAGTCGTTTGTTTCATTCTAATAAACTTTTTTTTAAATATTCAATTCAAATAAACATCATTCAAATAAAGGCATTTATTTGAAATAACTAAATTTTTTTTTCAGTGTATGTATACGTACATGTACCCAGTGAGTTATTTTGCCGCTCGACCGCATTGCCTGTATAATATTATATTGTTCGTGTGTGCTTTAGGCCAATTAATCTACGAAGGCTCAATGTTAAATTTGACGTTAGTGTTAGCAGAAAACAAAAAATACGTTGATACAAAAGTAAATGATTCAAGAAACATAGCGTTTTTTTTCGGTTATTCAGTGGCTGAGTTAACCTAAAAAATTCGTGAAAGTCCGAAAATCACTTTTTTCGCGTTTGAAAAAAAAGTTGACCTCCAATGCCGAAAAGTTAAATGACAAAGTTGTAGATCATAAAAAAAACCTATCGATTGACGATATAATTTGAATGCGTAGTTGCTGAGGAAACTTGAAAAAACCATCGAAAATCGTCTTTTTTTAATTTGTTAATAACTTTTTTTCTTTTGAGATTTTAAAGTTGGTGTTTGGTCAAATTATGAGTTTTTGGTTCACAAACCTTCAGTTTTTTTTTTTAGCGAAAAATATTAAAAAATTTTCGAAATATCGCATTTTTTCGAAAAAAAACACCTTTCGTAAAACCTTCAATAGACGTCAGAAAATAATGTTGGAGCGATTTTTCAAGGCTTAATCTCTTCGTCTAGACTTATTCTATCATGCAATGTTTGTAGTAAGTAAAATTTTTTAATTTTTGATGCCGAAATCGGACTCCGAAAAAATTACTCCATTTCGGAGCCGTATCGGAGAGCCCGAGTAAGAGCAACCAGCCAGACACACCTCATATCAGCGGGCAGTCGATGCGCGACGCGAAAATAGACTCAACTGTAACGTTATCATACCCATCGTTCCGCTAAAGTTAACGATTGCGAATAATTTTTTTAATGCAAAATGGGTATTTGTTAGTAAAGTGTGCAAGTTTCAGAGTTCTACGCTTTTTACCGTCGCATACGGATTTTTAAAAAAAAAAAAACCTAATTTGGCTCCACATGGTCGTATCATGAAAATTTTTTTTTTTTTAATTCGTAAAAAAATAAGTACAATGCATTGCAGTTAGTTATATACGTGCAATTATCAAAATACGTAAAAAAAAATGCAAAAAACCGATAGAAAAAAAAAGTAATTTTTTCGGAGTCCGATTTCGGCATCAAAAATTAAAAAATTTTACTTACTACAAATATTGCATGATAGAATAAGTCTAGCCGAAGAGATTAAGCTTTGAAAAATCGCTCCAACATTATTTCCTGACGTCTATTGAAGGTTTTACGAAAGGTGTTTTTTTTCGAAAAAATGCGATATTTCGAAAAATTTTTAATATTTTTGGCTAAAAAAACAACTAAAGGTTTGTGAACCAAAAACTCATAATTTGACCAAATACCAACTTTAAAATCTCAAAAGAAAAAAAGTTATTAACAAATTAAAAAAAGACGATTTTCGATGGTTTTTTCAAGTTTCCTCAGCAACTACGCATTCAAATTATATCGTCAATCGATAGGTTTTTTTATGATCTACAACTTTGTCATTTAACTTTTCGGCATTGGAGGTCAACTTTTTTTTCAAACGCGAAAAAAGTGATTTTCGGACTTTCACGAATTTTTTAGGTTAACTCAGCCACTGAATAACCGAAAAAAAAAACGCTATGTTTCTTGAATCATTTTCTTTTGTATCAACGTATTTTATGTTTTCTGCTAACACTAATGTCATCTTTTTCGTAGATTAATTGGCCTATAAGGAGGTATCGAGTCAACGTTACAAAAACGCGCGCTGTAAGTAGCTCCTCTTTCTCTCGGCTTGTATTTTAAATCATCGGAGGGGAAAAATCCACCGGGGCATCGGTAATTATAAAAAAAATCACGCGAGTGCGAGTATAATATGTATATTTTGGACTGTGGCGCGCAATCCCACGCTAACGTATTATTACTTCCGCGTCGCTTTTAACTTCACGGAGGGGTAAAAAAGAGCCGAGACGCGGAAAAGGAGCTGAAATTTCACTCGGGCAATTTTATCAAGATCGGAAAACTTTCTATATCGAATCGACTGGAGAGCGCGTGTTGTATGGGGGAACATTTCGAACGGCCGGTGTGTACATGAGCAAGTAGCAGCGCGTTATCGCGCGCGAGCGATCGCTAAATTAAACTTCAAACCTCGAATCTGTACCTTATACTTTATTGTATATATATATACCTATATGTGTAATAGTGGCTGTGCATCGGCCACCGGGGGAGGATACACGTATAGGTAATACCCATTCGCGGGAGAATCGAAAGTTCGTGTAAATATTTTCGTACGACGGGCATCCAGTGACGTGACTCTTGCACCTCTCGATTTTCGATCGTCGCGTCGTGCGCAAGTGTCCGCGCATCGCAGCCATAGGCTCGTTTATCTTCTGCATAATCCGCGACGGGCACCCAAGTTTTTCACACTATTTTGTATCGGGTATAGGTACATCCCGTAGACGGTGGAGCAAAGAGCTATTTCAAGCATAACACGTGTACACCTGCACCGCAATGCATCCTTCACGGCCTATACTGTCTTGGTTCTCTCGGGTTTCTTAGGCGTATAGATTACTCGCCAGTCGGAATATTTTATGCAAATTTTTTCCAGCGCGATTTCGAAAATCATCGGCGCTCGTCTACCCGTTCGGGGTCCCATAGGTACATAATATATACACTCATCGGCTGTACCTACTTGTGTGTTATCGGTATGCGGCTATACGTCTACGTGATCGATGATCGTCCCGAACCGATTTTTGTTTTTCGTTTTTTGGCAGTAGACCATCGTGTACAGCTACAAGAGGAATGCAATTCCACGTTACGGAGCGCATAAAACAAGTTGAAAAAAGGAATGATTGTGACTTGAAAGTCGACTGAGCGCATAGCTACAAGTATATATTATGCAGCACGTTGACCGGCAACGTTGCTCCAATCACCCCTATCTCGGGAATCTCGGGCGCTATTAATCCCTCAAAAGTAACGTAAATGTAACCACCGCTATATTGTGTTATTGCTGTCCGAGGCCCTATATGTACATGTTAATATGGGTGTAGGTAAGGTATATGTATGCACGAACGCCCGCGACAGAGTTCAAAGGGAGAAATCGCCTCGGCGCACTCTGCACGGTGTGCCGCATTCGCGCAAAAGCGAATGTACCTACGTGTGAGTGTGCAATAACGAGTACGAGAGTCAACTAAGTAGTTAGATATAGGTGCGTATATTTATATTTATGCATTCGCCGCATGTATTACATTCAATAGATGCTCGGCAATGGCATCGCTCTACATCGGCTACTTACGCTGCAATATAAGTAATACAGCACTCGTACGAGGTATTGGATCGTCATTGTCATAATTGAGCGCGAGAAGCCATATATATATATAAGCCATCAGCGTGTGGCCCGGATACCTGGATGCTGACCGTGCGAGCACAATTTCAAGGCGGCGATGGGAAAACATAAACTGCAAGTCAATATTATGTACAAGCGGGTTATGCGCGCCGAGAAAAGTTTCATCTCTGTGTATCCGCAGCCCCTTTCTGACCCCTCCTCGCTTCTGCATACCTGTACTCATTGTACTTGCGTACAGGTATACGGTTACACCGTGGTGGACCCCACAACGTCAATGGTCGATAAAAAGATGAAAAAAAGATACGTGAGAGCTTGCACCGCGACGTTATTCGCCTCTTATTCACTTTTATTTTATCCCCATTTCCCTCCCCTCGATTTCTATGAAATAAAAAAAAATTGTATGTGATGGCCTGTTTTTTTTTTTTTTTGTTTTTTTTAGAAAACACTCCCACGAACGCGTGATGGGATTTCCGTTTCGAAACCGCGCCACACTTAAAATCAGCTGATGCATCGCGTCACGAGAAATTGATCGACAAACGGATAATGATACACGGAATGACGTTTGCTCATCTCTCACTTCCGACGTGATGGACTTATACTCTAGAGAGCCAATAATTTTAATGGCCATCGGCCAAATAACCCTTTTTTTTCTCTGTCCTCCTTTCTTACACACGTGCGAAACTGGATAAATATAATGGAACGGCTACAAGCACTTGCTCTCGCACATATACGTATACACACATATATTTATATATATAAGCATCCCGTATCGCTACTTCCATTCCCAGGGAGTGTTCGATTACTTTCTAAAGAAAGTCCACCATACGCGAGGCGTGCGATGCCTTTTTTCGCGAGTCGCCATACCACGCGTGAATGTAAATACTCGAGGATACGTCTAATCGAGAAAAATATATATATATGTATAACTTACGATTGGCAGGTCGGAGCCAGTGTCGCGGCAGTCGTCGTACGAGGAGCCACCCGTCCAAGCCCAGCACCAGCGCCCAAACCGCCAGCAGCAGTTCGTCCAGGCCCTGAGCTCCTCGAGCAGCGGCAGCCAGCCCCAACAGGCCCTCCACGAGCGGCTCATCAGGCGCGGGGCCGTTCCCCACCACCACCAGGTACCCCCGGAGCCCCAACTGGCCGATAGGTCCCGGCCCAAGCCCCGCACCCACTACCAGGAGCTACAGCAACCACCCGAGCCCGAGCGGCCCCGGCCCAAGAGCTTTTACGAGGTGCCACTCGCCGCGAGGGAGCTCCGAGGACCCCGTAACCCCGTCGACTCGCGGGAGGTGGGCCAACTATTTTTTATACCTCCGAGTATATAATTATGTATGATTACGCTGACCCCCGTTGTTCCGTTGTTCGCAGGCGCGGGAGTTCGCCCGGGGCCTTCACGCCAAGCAGCAGCGCCCGAGGCCGTTTACCTACGGGGAGCTCGCCGAGCACGAGAGGTACCCGGGACTGGACCGAGAGAGCGCCAGACCGGCCCACGAGGGGCCTGCCACCCCGGCCCGCTACAGGCACAGCTACGCCGAGCCACCCAGACTTGGGCTCGCTGCCCTCCATCCATACTGATTTTTTTTTTACCTTTTTCTCGTTATCCCTCGGCGCACCATTTAACGCCATGCGCTGGAGGGACCGGAGCAAAGTATCGGAACGATTTCTGATGATAAATGAATGAGAGTTCGAGAATCAGCTGGGGATACAATACGACGGACTTTAGAGGAATCTGCATTAATCAAATAAGGGCAAAGTGTCGCGAATTCACATGTATTTTATGCTCAAGTATACTTCTCGAATGACTATTATACGTGTGTCATCGTACTTTTTTTTTTTTTTTTTTTTCTATTTTTATACACCACTGTAAGCTTATTGTTTTCGATATTTGTAAGATAAATCTTTTGTACAATCTTATTATTGTTTGATGTGCTAAATGGCGTGCTGAGTGTCGGCAATATTTTTCCAGATGACTTTTGACGAAAATAAAAACTTATTTCATGAATTATTCTTATGCTGTAACATACAAACGATTATTGAAATACATGTTTACGTGGAACTACGAAATTTCAGTGCCATTATTTTAAGCTGAAAACGTGCTTTTTTTTAATATTTTAAACAACCAAATAATTATAATGCTTAAAATATTCAAGCTTTTGAAAAAAAAATTAGTTACTTTTATAGTTAAAAAGTTCTGACTTGTAAATATTTACACGACAATACATTAATGAAGATGTTTTATTGACAATTATCAACATGAAATTTCAAGAGTAAAGATATAATTATTATGCTTTCTGAACAACAAAAAAAAATGCACGGAATTTCAAATTTGTTTGATTAATAGGAACAATTCAATTAAAAAAAATTTTTTTCGTACTTGCTCAGAAAGACTATATAATATATATTGTTGTACATACGGATATCCATAATGTTATTCTGTTTTTCAATACTATCACGTACATGCGTCAACATTATTGCGACGGTGAAAATATTTTTGTATACCTTAATCTAATGTAAAAGAAAAAAAAATACTTGCGATTACGACATAATACAATAATCGAACGCTTGTGATAAAAGCGAATGAAAAATATCGATTAACTTTTTTAACGCAACAAATGAAAAAAAAAATAATAATAATAATAAATAAATAAATAAATAATGGTGCAAAACGTTTTGCAGCGACAAAATACTTTGGTCGAATTCACTTTTAACGAAAATCAATCGCCCAACAAACAGGAGTTTATTATGTCTTATAAAAATACATGCATACTTGTACACTGCAGAGCGAGCGTGTAATGGCGATTTTCGTGCCGAACGTGAATTACGACGAGTTATGGCGCTACGACAACTATCAACTAATATAAACGATTGTATGATAATAAAAGGGACAATAATATGTTGTTGTACATCGTTGTCCTACTTTTTTTTGTATCCACCCTAAATATAAGGTTTTTTTTTCCAACGTCAAAAACAACGTGGTAATGGTGTTCGTAATACGTCACTCCGGCGCCGCAAGAGTAGGATATATATGTATGGCAAATGAACTCTTGGGGATAGTTCGCGAGAAAGCGCTTGTATAATACGACGGCTAAGCGAAGAGGCGAAATAACAGTGATTTGCCGGGACATCAGAAACGCTATTAAAGATTTTCTCAATTGTTAGTAATGACGACGGCATGAGGGCGAGGGGGGCCAACCGCGCGCTCGTCTCTTTGGAAATTGCACGGGTGTACTTGGTATCGTCACCGCAGATCATCATCAACTCTCGGCGAACTGCGCGAAAAAAGACGAGAAATCGTTAATGGGGAGGGAATGGTTGATTTCGTCTTAGCTTCGCTGCTGCGATATTGTAAACGCGTGTTTTTTTACGATTCGTTGAAATTACGGCCCGCGTGCCATTTATTATCCTCAGGGGCGATTTCTAAGGAATTTTCCAACACCGAAACCTCTAACGCAACAAAACCTCGAGAGTCGGTTAATGAGTTGCGTCTGGTCCCAAAGTGGAAACCATAAGGAGAAAAAAAAAATGCGTACGCGAAATTCCCGAAGTAAGGGCCATTAATTAAAAGTTCCACGTTTAGCGTGCCAAAGAGCTGCAGATTCCAAATAACACTTTCGAGGCAAGTTAGTTGACGCCAAGCCGGCCGAAACCTATATATGATGCTGATGGTTCGTTGTGCATCTTTTATAGTACATGCAGGTATGGTAAGTATCAGTGCCGTGCAAGCGCGAGTATGGAGACAATTGCTTCCTCCGTGCCTTTGTCTCGATGGCTAATGCTTTTTCGGTGTTCTCCGTTTTTTGCCCTGGTATAGGTGTTCAATCGCCTGCTTGCAGAGACCTTCGATAAAAAAGAGCCATTCCTGACCAAACTTTTTTTGTTTTCCTCAGCTGTACGGCTAGATGGGCGGTGCCATTGAGAAAAATGCACGCGATACTCAAACTCCGGGGTATTCGTCGAAGTTAAAACATATAATTCAGCCAGAGAAATGTATGCATATGTGTAATATGTGTAAGTAGGTATATCTCTTAGCATAGAAGACGCAGTGGCGCAATTAGTGCCAAACTTGCGTATGAGAGCGTTTTCCGCGAACGGAGGTAAACCTTGGCTCTCGCTCGAATTCCAGTCCATCCGCTGTCTTCTGCATGTGCGAGTTTGCAGTTATTGCGTCGCTTTCGAGACTGCCTTTTTCAAACGCATCGGCGTAAGTACACCTTGTGAAGCTGTATAATTTTTTGTCCCTTGTTCCGAGTGCACCGGCAAATACCTCCATGCCCCGACGACAGAGTTGTCGCAAAGTATATAGTTCCGGCTCGGTGCAATTTCTAATTGAGCCGCCAACCTCTCTCGTGATTTTTTTTAATCGGTCGAGTGCATGGCTAACCAAAGCGCGAGTGTATCATCTAGATGACGCCATCTCGTTGGGGGGGTGGTGATGGTTTCATAATGAGTTTAGCTCGTAATGGTTACCAAAACTTTACTCGTCGGTATGTCACTTCCACAATGGGTAACAACAGTCACGAAAGATGAATATCGTTAAAAAAATCCTTAGAAAGGGAAAAACAATGTACAATGGAGGCACGGAGCGTGCGCAGATGAGATAAATATGAGCTCTCAATTAATAACGGCTGCAGGGCCGGACGATGAAACAAACGGCCACTTAAGTATTCGAGCCGTCCGCGGGAGCACCGAGACGATACGCGTGTGTATATGTAGAGGTATAATTACGGGCGTCATTGTTATGGAAATCGCGAGCCGTACTTTTGCCAACGTACAGCCGATACGACAGAGACGGAGTCCTATAGCTGTGTATAATATGCACGATAGACAATCGAGGAATCGCGAAATCGGATTGCGAGCGTTACGCCGTGGTTTTGTAAGCGCTCCCCTGGTTGCGAAATAGCTCGGCTCTGAACGGCCGAGTGCTCTTGATCGAGATGACTCCCCCCCAGTGGTCCTGTTCACGCCGAGGAGTGGGCATATATAGCGTTGATCATGTCCGGAGTCAAGCGGTTTTTCCGATCGGAAAATCGTTGCGATCGCGAGGAATGCCACCCGAACCGTACGGCGCTGAAGTAATTGCATTGGATTCAAAATGAGAAGAAAAAAGGAAAAGAAAAAAAAAAAATTGCACGGTGGATGAGCGCTCGCGGTGTGTGTATCAGAGGCGCGTGTATGTAATTTCGCGCGGAGGGGCAAAGAAAGCAACCAAGACAGCGGCAGGAGTTCCTCGAGCTCGGGGCTCTGCTATTAGCGTCGCATCTGCGGTAGCTCTCCTTGTGTTACTCCCACGCTCGCTGCCCCGTTGGAAAGGGAATGAGTGCTCTCGGGACACAAAGGATTATTTATATACACACGCGAGGCTTATTTACAACAAAAGAATAACACCCCCTCTCCATCATTACGAGCAAAGCTTTTCTTTACTCGCATTTGACGCTATTTTTTTTTCCTCTCAAGTTGCACTCATTTCTTTTGTGCATTCGCGTATAGGATTCCTTGCTTGTTTCATCTTCTCTTTCCTTCTTTAATAGTGGCCATGCGCGGGCACAACGTATAATGTGTCTCCTGAGCTAACGGGAATTTTAGCAAGCCAACGATACAAAACATTTTTTTCATATAAATACTGATTTCTCAGCCTAAAAATACAACGTTTAGTCGTTGTAATGACAATGTTTTAACGGATACATGGAAAATTTTCGGTAGATTCAACTGTTAGATAAAAACGGCAAAAACAGTAAGTTCAGCTTGTTGTAGCTACGGAAAGTGGCTAAAGCCAAATTACGAGTCCAAAATATTGACGTCTTTATATACCCTGGGGCTTGTACCTAGTCTGTCACACATTTATTAATTAAAAGATTTTTAGGTCAAGTAGAACCGTTATACATAAAGTAGCTCGAGCCGATAGTAATTAAAAAAAAAAAAAAAAATGAATAAGTTGGTCGTAGTCTTATGTTTTGATACTCGCTGTAAAAATATCTAACGTATATCATTGTTTTCTAGCTATCAAATTACTTTCAATTGCGCGTGTTCGCACGCGTACGTAGTACTGTCATTAAATCATTGCCTGAAGTTATATTGAAAAAAATAAAATCGCCCAAGAGAGAGAAAGACGAAATAAAAGGGAGTAACTAGCTAGTGGGAATAGAGAACAATTTTCAAATGACCGATAAAGTTAATTCAATTGATAATATATAGATACACCGGTAATCACATGAAATTCGAGATAAATAATGTCAATGATCTTACGCAAGTACAAATATAGGGTAAACACTTTTTTCTCACTTTAACGGACACCCTATTCATAACAACAATGCATCATCAACGAAACTGCGATTTAAAACACGTTTAATTTTTTGTAAGCATTAATATGAGTTCCATCCAAGCAGCATTATTGTGCACTCCCAATAGATAATGATATTGTACAATTCTTGATTTCATAAAATTTATGATTAAACCACGTATTTACAAGGGTCGGAAAAAAAATTAGCCCACAATACATACATATCAAGTGCTCTGTACATGTATATGCGTGTGAATGGTATTGTTGCAAATCGACTCGGGTGTATTCGCCGAGTACGTATTTACGGGCGATGGAATTCCACGTGGGCGCAGTGTTTTTCCAGAGGCCTGTGCTGTAACGCGCTGATCCTGCTCATTGTGCATGCCTATACCAGCGGGAGCAGAGCTGCATTTTCTTTTTTCTTCAAGTCGACGGCGTATTGTTCGGTTTGATTTAGATTGAGGCTGGCTCGCAAACGGTGGGATAAGTATACGTAATAAGTGCACGTAGGTGCCTATATATTATATACAAAGGTCTACGTCATCGGTAAGGGTGTTGGTGTGTACAATAACAGATTTTTCCGTAGTTAGACTCCACGGGCATCAAGTGAAAAGTAACAACTTGAAAGGTCCAAAGTTCACTGGTTATAACAGACGTAATGGGCAGGTGTATACCTACTTACATGAGCATTCGATGGGGCGTATAATAGATGCGAGTGCACGTATTACGCGCGTTTACGTATAGGTATAACGTGCCACGCGATGGAAAAGCGGATACTCCGTGTCAGCATTTCCGCCCACCGCGAGTTTGACTATAGGTAGCGGCGCGCTAAACAGCGCCAACACTGCACTTGTAGGATTTTTTTTACTCCCAAACGTTTTCTCGTAATACCTAGTTATTTCGATGGTTGTTTTTAAATCTTGGCAAGTCGAAGGTAATTTATTTTAATAACATGTAGAGAAAGAAAAATACAAAAGTGCAATGGGAGAGGTAGGCAAGTGTTAAATATTATACGTAACGTTATAAGTATGATGTCCAAAAAATCTCGCATGTGCCGCATATTTGTGAGATGACGATAAAATAACGCGAGATCGATCTTTAAACGAGTCCATAATAAGTAGGTATACCTGACATGATGTATACCTATCATTGAATCACCTTAAATATTTCTACGGTTAAATAATATTTTTCTACCGTACTTTTTTGAAAAAATCTATCGGTGCCAATGACATAAAGTCGATGCTCAAGCTTCTGAGTTATTAGTCACCTGATGTGAATTCATGACAATGGTAATAATAATAATAATGATAAAGATGATGATAATAATAATAGTAATGAGGTTGCAGTGCTCGCGCGTGACTTCCGCGACGCAAGTGCACGCATACAACATATTATATGCACAGGTAGCCACCTTCAATGTTACGTTGCGAGGCTTAGGACAGAAGTGGCATGACTGCATATTCGCAACGATTAGAATAACGGATGAACGCTTGCGGGAAGTGAAGCGACTTTCATGACGATGTATATATGTGCAAACATAACTCGTCCACGGCCAAAGCGATAGTTGGCTCTTATCGGCTCGGATTATTTTACTACTGTCCTTTGACTTTATAAGATTTTCGCGCACAAAACTAGTTTACATTTCAAATCTAATTACCTATACGCTGCTGTTATTTCAATGCTGTAAATCAGTTGATAAATTATGCCTATACGCAGTTCGTTATATATTATCATCTAGATTATGTTTATGGGAGGATAAACATTTCTACGAAACCGCTAGATAATTTCTAACTTGGGGGAAAAAAGGTCAAACATGAGCATACTGTAAACAAGAGGATTATTTTTTATGCAAAACATTGTGTCTTGCGTGTAAGTTTTGTACTAATGTTTTTTACAGCAAACGTCGAATAATAAAATTACATTATAATATTATGTGGATGACATTATAGATGAAAATGTTACGTATGAAAATATATTTTTAGTTTAAAGTGGTAAGTCGACAATATTAACAAAAATGAAGAATACAAGAAAAGCCATAGATACTATACAACAAATTTTTGGCCTTTTCGTAACGATTTTTACCATTTCGAGGGTATTTATAAAAAAAACTTAATTTTCTTCTTTCGTGTGCAAAAAACGCTTTACAAGTGGTTACATTTTTTGCTCTGACAAAAATATACGGCCAACCCATGCATTGGTAGTGCACAATATTAATTAACATTTCTCCATACGCGACTGTAAATATTCAAAGAGATTACAAAAGTCGTTTATTTGCATCATTCTCTTGACAGAACGTGGAATTATAGTTCCACAGTGAACAAAGAATTATAAAACTTAGGAAAAAGTTGAAAAAACACTGTATTGTCATTTGGTGATGAAATAATTGATGTTGAAATCAAATAAAGAAACAGGAGTGCCTGACCAAGAACTAAATTGCAGATACATACGTATATAGGTAACAACATAGTCATATTTACTGTACTGTATACAGTGGCTGTCTATTTTGCATGTAGTACTAATGTAATACCTACTTACACCAGTGACGAAGGCAAACGTGTGACACCATTTTTATATTTTGACGTATATGCATAGTGCGCAGGAAGGACAGCCAAGCCACTTAATGGCTCTTATTACTTGGATCATGATAACTAAAAATTGTTACGAAACTCGTATCGAGGCTCACGTAATTTTCCGGTCAAATAGGTGCCCCTCCCGTATGTCATCGATAAATGCGAATACATCGAGACTATCCAGCGAAGAAATACGGAGTAGAAAAGTATACCTTTAAAAAAACTCGGACGTAACTATTTAAATAGAAAACGAAGTGACGAAATTTTCACAGATCCATTGGCAGGGAAATTTATTCCCCGTGTATCAGTGATGGACATCAAATAAAAACTTCCAAAGCCGAGGTGAAGTTCGACGGAAAAAGTATTGCAGATGTAGAAAAATCTAATGAACATTTGCCGTTACGCATACACGCAAATAAGTATATCTCGTGGTACACGTATCCGCGTGCAAAGAGTCAGAGAGCGCGCGAAACTTCCTTGAAGGAAAAGGTAAGTCGAAGGTATGTAAGTATAAGAAGCATAAGATAAGTATGCCAGTCGAGCTGAGCCAGTCTCTCTCTCGACTCGCGTGTAATGAATCGTTGACCGCACCGATTTTCGAAGCGCCTTTTCTTCCCGTAAAAGCGAGTCTCCGCTGGATTCCATCGCGCGCGACTTTCCAACTCTTCTCCTTTTGCCTCGATGACTCTTATATGACATTATCCTCGTGTACATATTTATATGTGTACACCGTTGTGGGGGAAGATATATATTTTACCTTGCACCAACTCAGGAAAAACTCTCGAAGGAAAAACATTACCGAGAGTGAAAAAGAGACGTTTTTTCGTCATGGCAACGCGTTCAACACAAAAATTAATGTGTAATGTACCTAATCGGTTGTCGTTGATTGTGCTCCGAGAGATGCTTGCACCTCTACTTGTTTCGTCGTGAATATAGGCATACGCCTCTGTACAGGTATTTTCTTACTCTCGAATGAGCTTACGAAGCCCGCGCGAAGACTTCTCAGTGTAAACGGGTTTCACGACTTTTTTTTTTTTTTTTTTTTTTTATCGATGAAACTTTGAGCGATGCTTTTGACAAAAGGCCACCTCAGAGGGGTCATACTATTTCATTCCGCATACATAAAATGTAGGTATATTACAAATTATGTATGCGCGTGAGATGTAGATATCCTTTCGTCGGCACAAATAACTTGTGTGCAGTCAATTCGAGCACGAGAGAAGAAAAAGAAAAAGGAAAAAAAAAAAAAAAACGACCATATACTTAACAGTACGTGAGTATGTACGGGCTACATGAAGTAATGTGCTAGAGAGAGCATATCTAGCGGAATTCGGACGAGAACGGCGCACACCTTGCGGCTACTTGCTCATGTGACGAGGATGTGGCAATCCTCCGCTGGAATTTGCCTGCACTCACATATATCATACCTATATACATGCACACGCACCGACGGCGCCTCGATCATCCTGTTGCCGTGGACTTTTACAGCTATCCTTTGCTTCTCTCTCTTCCTCTTAACACTTACACACGCACACACACACTCGTCGGATGACGTGATCTTGTTTTTCCGCTCTTGGAAGAATCTCTTCTTATACTTTTTTTTTTTTTTTTTTTTCCATCATATTATGTATTCATTCTATGATGGTAACATTGATGGATGACGAACAAGTTTCAAGGGATTTTAGAATAATCGTAGATGTATCGATCACCTATTGTAACGAGGGTCACAAATATGGGTATATCTTATATAATTATAGGTATATAGAAGAGGAATAATAATAATGCGTGAACGCGAGCAACAGCTGTGCAAAGGTAGGCCCTACAGGATGAATACTCGTAATGTTACATAAATGTAGCGAAGCATGCGGGACCAAGTTTTTTTGATTGTGGATATGATATGATCCATTCGAGCGATGGACTAGCTTCTTCGACGCGGCTGATCGATGATACCGGAGCAAAAAGTATAACACTTTATGAAACCACTGTTTAGGCTGTCAAACAAACACAACATGAGAAGGGCCTGAAAAAGTCACCTAAAGTTCTCGAGGAACAAAAAAAAACACTTTTAACGATAATTTTTAACGTTAAAATCGATGAAATTGCAAAATTAATTATTTTTGTGCCAAAAAGCACCTGTGGCTGAATACATACAGATAATGCGCATTGGTCAAAATTTGCCTTACGGATTAGAAAAAAAAAAAAAAAAAAAAAAAAAAAAAAAAACCAATAATGACAAAATATTGAAAGAACGCAAAAAAGATGCTGTGATTTTCTTGTTCATCGGCTACTCGTCAAAATGATTTTTAATAATAATATAGGTATAGTCGTGTGGTTGCGATGTACGTGCAATATTAACAACTATGATTTTACAAGAACTTACTTTTAAAAGGCGAAAAATGTGTTTCAGCGCAAGACAATGGAGGCATTATTGTAATAAACGAAAGCAGCGGCAACAAAAAACAGAGAGAAGGAAAGAGAGGGCCCCGCGTGCGCCTGATAATGAATAGCATGCAGGGAGAAATAAGAGAAAGAAGAAATATATAAGGCTTGCGCACGTTGTATATATACATCGGGTATATATATATATATATATATATATATATATATATATATATATAAGGTATCGCATTCACCTGAGGGTGTATATATATATATACGTATAGTAGGTGTAGGTATATATTATGTGTGACTGCCAGGGATGGGGGTATAATATTATATATATCCGCCATTCGCTCGCGCGCCGGGGAATCGGCACGTAATGATTATCATCATTATTATATCCACGACCCAGTGACCCACATATACATACACACATCTACGAACTTTGAATTCGGCCATCAGAGCAGAGAGAATATGCGTGTACATACAAGGCAGGATCAACATCCAACGACAGTCAGGAATTCCGTTCCCACGGCCATGCAAGTGCAATTTTCAAGTCGCCATAACCTTATACCTATATGTATCCATACCGACCTATCTGCGGCCTCTAACTGACTACAAGAGGACATTGTATGTATATATTTGTATATACATTATTGCCAATTAGTGACATTGCGTCCTGATGTACCTGCACTACTGTATGAACGAAAGAAGGGCATGGCTTGCGGATTCCCGAATTATTTTACAACTGAGGATATATACCCGTACAAGTTTTCCCTTCAACCGATCGCCAAGCACTGCATCAGGGCCCTCTTTCTTTCAACTCGAGCTTTCCGTTTCTACGACGATGATTTCAATTTATCAGCATTTGAATATGCACATAATAGTTACGCATATAGTAAAAACTCAGCTCCCACGAGCGTGTGGTAGGTTGAGGTATAGCTAACAAATAAGTTTATGATAGTAATAATAATAATGCTAGATATTGCGGTAAATTTCCCGCTTCTCTCATGCATATATGAATATTAAAAATTCGCTCCTCACACAAACGGCAAAAATTGGAGCTTCGATACCAATATCCCATTTAAATCTATTTTTAATCGGATTTGGGTAAAGAAGTTCCAATTTTTGCCGTTTGTGAACGGAGCAAATAATGCCTTTAGCTTAAAAGCGTAAACTATACGTGCAAGTATGTATAAAACACTTAAACCCAGCCTACAGCTTCACTAAAATAATTCCGCTTATTCAATTATTGTTTAGAAGGGGTAATCCGTCTGCTACATACACTGGCGAAGTAGAGGCTATGCTAAAAAATCAATAAGTTTTGTCTGAAAAAAGTTGTCATTTATTAGTGCACGTATCTCCTTCAATAATAATGATATCGCGAAAAGGACGTTATGTAGTAATCAGAATATAAAAAATAATTTACCAGCGATAATATATGATGTTTGGCACTTACCAACTTTCTACAAATATATTTAGGTACCGTAGAATTGTTTAACAGACGTGGAAAGTATTTTACAAACTCCCACAACACAGAAGCTTTCCTCCAAAATCAATTTTTTGACCCAAAAATTGTTTAAAACTTCAATCGCCCGTATCTCCGTAAATAATGGAGATATCGCGAAAAGGGCGTTATTTAGAGATCAGAAAATTTGGAAAAATTATTTGGCGGTAATGTTCGACAATAGGTGCTTGCCAACTTTGTACAATTATTGCTACGTATCCTAGAACTGTTTAAGAGACGTAGAACGTATTTTACAAACTCCCACGACTCAAAGACTTTCCTCTAAAATTAATTTTTTGGCCCAAAAATTGTTTTAAACTTAAATTGCCCGTATCTCCGTAAATAATAGAGATATCGCCAAAAGGACGTTATTTAGAGATCAGAAAAATTGGAAGGATTATTGGGCGGTAATGCTTGACAATTAGCACTAATTAACTTTGTACAAATATTTCTAGGTACCATAGAATTGTTTAACAGACGTAGAACGTATTTTACAAACTCCCACGACTCAGAGACTTTTCTCTAAAATCAATATTTTGGCCCAAAAATTGTTTAAAACTTAAATCACCCGTATCTCCGTAAATAATGGAGATATCGCCAAAAGGACGTTATTTAGAGATCAAAAAATTTGGAAAAATTTTTTGGCGGTAATGTTCGAGAAATAGCACTAACCAACTTCATACAAATATTTCTAGGTACCGTAGAATTGTTTAACAGACGTAGAACGTATTTTACGATTTCTCACGACCCAATGGCTCTCCTCTTAAATTAATTTTTTGGCCCAAAAATTGTTTAAAACTTAAATCGCCCGTATCTCCGTAAATAATGGAGATATCGCCAAAAGGACGTTATTTAGAGATCAAAAAATTTGGAAAAATTTTTTGGCGCTAATGATCGAGAAATAGCACTAACCAACATCATACAAATATTTCTAGGTACCGTAGAATTGTTTAACAGACGTAGAACGTATTTTACAAACTCTCACAACACAGAGGCTTTCCTCTAAAATCAATTTTTTGGCCCTTAAATTGTTGAAAACTTAAATCGCCCGTATCTCCGTAAATAATAAAGATATCACGAAAAGGACGTTATTTAGAGATCACAAAATTTGAAAAAATTATTTGGCGGTAATATTCGACAATAGGTGCTTGCCAACTTTGTACAAATACTGCTACGTACCCTAGAACTTTTTAAGAGACGTAGAACGTATTTTACAAACTCCTACAACTCAGAGACTTTCCTCTAAAATCAATTTTTTGGCTCAAAAATTGTTTAAAACTTAAATCGCCCGTATCTCCGTAAATAATGGAGATATCGCAAAAAGGACGTTATTTAGAGATCAGAAAATTTGGAAAAATTTTTTGGCGGTAGTGTTTGTAAAGTAGCACTAACCTACTTCATACAAATATTTATATGTACCGTAGAATTGTTTAACAGACGTAGAACGTATTTTACAAACTCTCACAACACAGAGGCTTTCCTCTAAAACCAATTTTTTGGCCCAAAAATTGTTTAAAACTTAAATCGCCCGTATCTCCGTAAATAATGGAGATATCGCCAAAAGGACGTTATTTAGAGATCAGAAAATTCTGCAAAATTTTTTGGCGGTAATGTTTGAGAAATAGCTCTAACTTACTTCTATACAAATATTTCTAGGTACCGTAGAATTGTTTAACAGACGTAGAACGTATTTTACGAACTCCCACGACTCAGAGACTTTCCTCTAAAATCAATTTTTTGGCTCAAAAATTGTTTAAAACTTAAATCGCCCGTATCTCCCTAAATAATGGAGATATCGCAAAAAGGACGTCATTTAGAAATCAGAAAATTTGAAAAAATTATTTGGCGGTAATGTTTGACAATTAGCACTAACTAACTTTGCACAAATATATATGGTTACCGTGGAATTGTTTAACAGACGTAGAACGTATTTTACAAACTCTCACGACACAGAGGCTTTCTTCTAAAATCAATGTTTTGGCCCAAAAATTGTTTAAAACTTAAATCACCCGTATCTCCGTAAATAATGGAGATATCGCCAAAAGGACGTTATTTAGAGCTCAAAAAATTTGGAAAAATTTTTTGGCGCTAATGATCGAGAAATAGCACTAACCAACTTCATACAAATATTTCTAGGTACCGTAGAATTGTTTAACAGACGTAGAACGTATTTTACGATTTCTCACGACCCAATGGCTCTCCTCTTAAATTAATTTTTTGGCCCAAAAATTGTTTAAAACTTAAATCGCCCGTATCTCCGTAAATAATGGAGATATCGCCAAAAGGACGTTATTTAGAGATCAAAAAATTTGGAAAAATTTTTTGGCGCTAATGATCGAGAAATAGCACTAACCAACATCATACAAATATTTCTAGGTACCGTAGAATTGTTTAACAGACGTAGAACGTATTTTACAAACTCTCACAACACAGAGGCTTTCCTCTAAAATCAATTTTTTGGCCCTTAAATTGTTGAAAACTTAAATCGCCCGTATCTCCGTAAATAATAAAGATATCACGAAAAGGACGTTATTTAGAGATCACAAAATTTGAAAAAATTATTTGGCGGTAATATTCGACAATAGGTGCTTGCCAACTTTGTACAAATACTGCTACGTACCCTAGAACTTTTTAAGAGACGTAGAACGTATTTTACAAACTCCTACAACTCAGAGACTTTCCTCTAAAATCAATTTTTTGGCTCAAAAATTGTTTAAAACTTAAATCGCCCGTATCTCCGTAAATAATGGAGATATCGCAAAAAGGACGTTATTTAGAGATCAGAAAATTTGGAAAAATTTTTTGGCGGTAGTGTTTGTAAAGTAGCACTAACCTACTTCATACAAATATTTATATGTACCGTAGAATTGTTTAACAGACGTAGAACGTATTTTACAAACTCTCACAACACAGAGGCTTTCCTCTAAAACCAATTTTTTGGCCCAAAAATTGTTTAAAACTGAAATCGCCCGTATCTCCGTAAATAATGGAGATATCGCCAAAAGGACGTTATTTAGAGATCAGAAAATTCTGAAAAATTTTTTGGCGGTAATGTTCGAGAAATAGCTCTAACTTACTTCTATACAAATATTTCTAGGTACCGTAGAATTGTTTAACAGACGTAGAACGTATTTTACGAACTCCCACGACTCAGAGACTTTCCTCTAAAATCAATTTTTTGGCTCAAAAATTGTTTAAAACTTAAATCGCCCGTATCTCCCTAAATAATGGAGATATCGCAAAAAGGACGTCATTTAGAAATCAGAAAATTTGAAAAAATTATTTGGCGGTAATGTTTGACAATTAGCACTAACTAACTTTGCACAAATATATATGGTTACCGTGGAATTGTTTAACAGACGTAGAACGTATTTTACAAACTCTCACGACACAGAGGCTTTCTTCTAAAATCAATGTTTTGGCCCAAAAATTGTTTAAAACTTAAATCACCCGTATCTCCGTAAATAATGGAGATATCGCCAAAAGGACGTTATTTAGAGCTCAAAAAATTTGGAAAAATTTTTTGGCGCTAATGATCGAGAAATAGCACTAACCAACTTCATACAAATATTTCTAGGTACCGTAGAATTGTTTAACAGACGTAGAACGTATTTTACGATTTTTCACGACACAATGGCTCTCCTCTTAAATTAATTTTTTGGCCCAAAAATTGTTTAAAACTTAAATCACCCGTATCTCCGTAAATAATAGAGATATCGCCAAAAGGACGTTATTTAGAGATCAGAAAAATTGGAAGGATTACTGTGCGGTAATGCTTGACAATTAGCACTAACTAACTTTGTACAAATATATTTAGGAACCGTAGAATTGTTTAACAGACGTAGAACGTATTTTATAAACTCCCACGACTCAGAGACTTTCCTCTAAAATCAATTTTTTGCCTCAAAAATTGTTTAAAACTTAAATCACCCGTATCTCCGTAAATAATGGAGATATCGCAAAAAGGACGTTATTTAGAGATCAGAAAATTCTGAAAAATTTTTTGGCAGTAATGTTCGAGAAATAGCACTAACCAACATCATACAAATATTTCTAGGTACCGTAGAATTATTTAACAGACGTAGAACGTATTTTACAAACTCTCACGACACAAAGGCTTTCTTCTAAAATCAATATTTTTGCCCAAAAATTGTTTAAAACTTAAATCGACCGTATCTCCGTAAATAATAGAGATATCGCGAAAAGGACGTTATTTAGAGATCAGAAAAATTGGAAGGATTATTGGGCGGTTATGCTTGACTATTAGCACTAACTAACTTTGTACAAATATATTTAGGAACCGTAGAATTGCTTAACAGACGTAGAACGTATTTTACAAACTCCCACGACTCAAAGGCTTTCCTCTAAAACCAATTTTGTGGCCCAAAAATTGTTTAAAACTTAAATCACCCGTATCTCCGTAAATAATGGAGATATCGCAAAAAGGACGTTATTTAGAGATCAGAAAATTCTGAAAAATTTTTTGGCGGTAATGTTCGAGAAATAGCTCTAACTTACTTCATACAAATATTTCTAGGTACCGTAGAATTGTTTAACAGACGTAGAACGTATTTTACAAACTCCCACGACTCAAAGGCTTTCTTCTAAAATCAATTTTGTGGCCCAAAAATTGTTTAAAACTTAAATCACCCGTATCTCCGTAAATAATGGAGATATCGCCAAAAGGACGTTATTTAGAGATCAGAAAATTTGGAAAAATTTTTTGGCGGTAGTGTTTGTAAAGTAGCACTAACCTACTTCATACAAATATTTCTAGGTACCGTAGAATTATTTAACAGACGTAGAACGTATTTTACAAACTCTCACAACACAGAGGCTTTCCTCTAAAACCAATTTTTTGGCCCAAAAATTGTTTAAAACTGAAATCGCCCGTATCTCCGTAAATAATGGAGATATCGCCAAAAGGACGTTATTTAGAGATCAGAAAATTCTGAAAAATTTTTTGGCGGTAATGTTCGAGAAATAGCTCTAACTTACTTTATACAAATATTTTTAGGTACCGTAGAATTGTTCAACAGACGTAGAACGTATTTTACAAACTCGCACAACACAGAGGCTTTCCTCTAAAACCGATTTTTTGGCCCAAAAATTGTTGAAAACTTAAATTGCCCGTATCTCCGTAAATAATGGAGATATCGCCAAAAGGACGTTATTTAGAGATCAAAAAATTTGGAAAAATTTTTGGCGGTAATGTTCGAGAAATAGCACTAACTAACATCATACAAATATTTCTAGGTACCGTAGAATTATTTAACAGACGTAGAAAGTATTTTACAAACTCTCACGACACAGAGGCTTTCTTCTAAAATCAATATTTTGGCCCAAAAATTGTTTAAAACTTAAATCATCCGTATCTCCGTAAATAATGGAGATATCGCCAAAAGGACGTTATTGAGAGCTCAGAAAATTTGATTAAATTATTGGCGGTAATGTTCGACAATAGGTGCTTGCCAACTTTGTACAAATACTGCTACGTACCCTAGAACTTTTTAAGAGACGTAGAACGTATTTTACAAACTCCTACGACTCAGAAACTTTCCTCTAAAATCAATTTTTTGGCTCAAAAATTGTTTAAAACTTAAATCGCCCGTATCTCCGTAAATAATGGAGATATCGCCAAAAGGACGTTATTTAGAGATCAGAATATTTGGAAAAATTATTTGGCGGTAATGTTTGACAATTAGCATTAACTAACTTCGGACAAATAGTTCTAGATACTGTAGAATTGTTCAGAATATATATTGCACTTGTCTTGAACACCTACAATGCAGAAGCTTTTCTTAAAAATCATAACTTGTTAAAAAAAATCATTGTTACTCTTCTATAGCTTAGAGAAAATAATCCATCGGTTACTAACACCCACGGAGCAGAGGCTCTTTTAAAAATCGATTCTTTCCGCTTTAAACTTGTTCAAAACTTTAAGTCTATATGTCACTGTTGAAAATGGATAGATTATACACCCACCGATTGTTGACAATAGTATAGTGAAATGGTAAAAAGAGTTGTGCGTGCAAATTAGTGAAATTTTCGATGTTGGATGCACTTTGGCACAGATAAATCAAATAAATATATATTTGCGTATGCGTAGGTATCCGAGAGCTTGGTTCTCTAATTGTAAAGTATATATATATATGCATTCTCACACGCGTATGGCAGCGGTGCGATACCTTGACTCGTTGCGTGTAACGGTACACCCGGGTTCGACGACAGCGTACAATATTATAATATATATACATGTATGTGCATATAACCACAGTGGTGTGGGTAATATAGGCAAACGGCCAGCATACCGGGCAAGTTTGGCGCGCCTCTGATTACAGCTGCAGCAGGAAACTACCTATATTCGCTCCGACCGTGAGCAAATTATATCTTGTTTGAATTTTTTTTTTTTTTTTTTTTTTTTTTATCAGTGCTATGCAGCGCCGATCTATCATCTATAGCGAAAATTGAAAATTCCTACCAAGTCGGCGCCCTTCAACGCGCACCTGATCGAACAACCGTTGATACGCATGATTACCAACGCCTACCGAGTAATGTCTAAGCAATTAGAGCTTAGAGCCAGAAAGACGTACACAAGGTCTCCTCCGTATTCCCACAAGGGTCCCCGTTATACACCGCAACAATACCCTCATATTCCTCGCGTCCTTTATCGCCTACGCTGCGTCACACGCGCAACGCCGGTTAGCAAAGTCATGATCGCTACAACGTGGCCGATGAAGCTGTGGATGTATTGTATTTATCGCGAAAGAGGTTGCACTTGATGGCGAGAGAACAGCTTGTTTTTTTTTTTTTTGTTTTTTTTTCTTTCCAGCAGCTTTCTAAGCTACATTTTCCGGCTGTGACACCCACGGAGAGAAAGAGTCCGCTTCTCCGCGTAGTTCGACGATTGTCGTCGAAGCTCTGGCCCTGAAATGACTTCCCCATCAGGATGTGTCCATCATCTTTGATCATGTTACACAGAGTCCGTAATTTTGTCAATAATAATAAAGTACCCATTGAGCGCGGTTATTACTCATTGTAACGCCACGGCGAGAGACAATATTTATTACAAGCGCGTCCTGGATCGGCTCGTTGCCTCGGCGCATGTATATATATACATATTTACTTAGGCGTACTCTTTATTTTCCACGATGCGCCGTGGCGCGTGACAATATGTATTAAAACACGCACGGCATTGAACGGAGAAGGCTCGTGGTCGCGCGGTCAGGGACTTTTTCGGTCACGCGACTCGTCCGGTGATGGAGAATTTTCGCACGCGTGGCTCTTTGTGAATCGAAACATCTCTACAAGCTGCTTCCGTTACGTGACAGCGAGTATATAGGTATACCTGCTCCCCTACTTGCGCATTTCATGAAACGATCCACCAAATGTGCCCACGGCTGGGATATGCCCTTCGAGAGCTCGTAGGGTTAACCATTAATTCAATAAATATATTCCACCGCTCGTTGCTTGCCTGCAGGTATATATTATGCGTTCACCCATAAGTATTGCACACATGTTTTCCATGATGTTATGTAGTTACAGCTACGACGGCTAAACGATTGATTTTTCCCAGTTCATTTTAGAAAGCTGTGGGTACTTGCTCTCTTACGTCACACGCGATCGCTCGCAGTTACGCGCATTTGCCTACACACAACCAACTACCCACACCTACCCATTGCTTATACCTAATAAATATGTAGTATTTATTGCCCGTGGTACCTATTATATTGATGACGAGGAAGCGAGAGTCCTTTGACCATTGGACGTACAATGGCCCTTTTTAGTGCAGTTTTATGCCACACGGAAACCACTTTTAATATATCTCGTCACGAGCAACAGAAATCAAAGATTCGATGCTCCGTGACAAGTGTCAAGTGGAAGAAATGTAGAATCACAGGGAAAAAAAAAAAAAAAAAAAAAAAAAATTTGAGGAAGAGCACGGAGGCCGTTGTCTCCATCCGGCAGCGAGGGGGTCAAGGAATCAGGTTTAAAGCCAAAAGAATGGTGGGGGAAAAAAAAAAAAAAGAGATAGAGAAAAGAGCAGGATATACTACCTACACCCGTACGGAAAGAAAGAAAGAGCCGGACGAGTCTCGGGTCCTGCCCCCCCTCGATAATGAAACACAGGTGCGCACCGCACGAGACGCCCTGACCTCGAGACCTCGAATTTTTCCGTGCCCCAGCGTTTTCTTTCCCATGTGTATGCCTATACATACTACTCGAGGATCGGTAAGCTTTTTTTTGTCCTTTTATTGTCCGCGTGCGAACCCGCATGCTTACTTCTTTTCCCTTGGAAGCAAAAAATGTTGTAAAAAAAGCCAAACCTCAGGAAGAGAGATCACTCCGGTGTATAATATATTATATACGTATAGACACTGTAAACGTATAATAATAATGTATACAAGTTAAAATACTTGCCACTTCCGTTTGACAATTATTGTTGTAGCGAGTATATATATATATATATATATATATATATATATATATATATTCTTACATTGTATAAACGTGGAAATGGCTTTCTAAACGCGGAAATCGTTGTTTAAACAATAATCATGTTAAAACCGGATAGCGACAATTTGCACCGCGAGCATGACTTTCTCTGATATTACGCGCCAGGTATATCAGCGAGTGGCGGCGAGTGGCATTTGAATAATTCCAACAGAGCACATATATATATATATGTATTATAGCCGTAGTTACGAGCCGATTCGCAGCCTCGAGTACGAAGGTTCACGGGATCCTCGGTGCCCTTGCGCTCTCCCGACTCGGCTCGCGGGTTCGAGGTCAGGAGAAATTGGGAAATACTCGGTCGTACACTCATAATATAGTTACTCCCAAATGGACCGTTCGGAGCATATCGGTATGTACGATCGGCATACCCCGGTAGAGTTCAGGTAATAGGTGTCGCGCGTCACCGGATGCAAGAAACGAGCGTACCAAAGTACACAGGTATACAATGTATCTTATCCCCGAGTCTCGGGTGCCCCACGGAGTACAAGTAAAGGCTCTCGCTACATACCTGCGCGCAACAGTGCCTCTACGGGTATATATTATACATATACGCGCTCGTTTCACCCGGAGGAGGAAAAGAGAGAGGAGCTCCTCTATAGACGGTGGCAGCAGAGGTAAGAGGCACATACATGCACACCTATACAGAGCCGAGCAGAGGAGGAACGGGAGAAAGACAGCGAGAAGGAGAGTCGGGCCGACTCCACAGTCCACGTTACTTACTGCTGTGTTATCCACCTCTCCTGCGCAGGAGAGTCGAGAGCAGCCGAGGTATAAGGTTAACACACAAACAGCCTCATCAGCAATATATACCTATACGCTCGCGGCGTCGCGTCGTAATTTCTCCCTGGATCGGCGGGCCCCTGTGCAAAGTCGTACCTATACACTGGGCACAAGAGAGTGTGCTGTGTGCATGACTCAGTCCGGAGCGGACCATCTCCGTGTCGTGTCGTTTTTGGGGGCATACGATCTATAAAAACATAAGTGTAGATCGGTACCGATATACCGTCCATAGGGCCAAAAGTCAGAACTTTGGGCCCTTCGTGCGTGTCAAAGTTACACAGTGCACAAAGTCGTACGATTATTTTGTGGGGCAGGTGGAGCTCAAACGCCACCAACAACCCGATCTACAAGCGAAAGACGCGTTGCCGAACTTTTGGCCCTCCACCTACGTACGTATTACCTATGTGCGGCGCACCTTCATCTCCGCTGAATTCCTCGCGATCCGCCAACCAACTATACGTGTATACGTATGTGTGCAATACGCTCGCGCACGCATATGCCGAGTATGAACTGTAATAATTTCCCCGCGGCGAATACCTCGTGCTATCGTTGCCAACCGTCCCCGTCGTCCCCGTGGTCGCTCGGTGGGACCGTGGCCTGCCTGGGAAAAGGAATACACGGCGAGGGGAAGGGACGCAGATAATATACCTAGGAGCGAAGGAACCGAGCGAGGCCAGAAGAAAGGAGGAGGAGGAGGAGGCCCTCGCCGTATACTAACGTTATATTGTGGGCGAAGCGCAGGAGGAGAGAGATACCTACAAGTGTAGAATAAAAGAGAGAGAGAGAGAGAAGGAGCCGGTGAACGCAACACACGGTTCTCCGGCAGCGCCTCGAAGCCCGTACGGGAGGCCAGTCGCAGTTGCCGCAGCGGTGCTACAGCAACCGGCCACACTTATACCGATTTATTTCGCCACAGATCGCGAAAGTGCTCTCGCGCGCGCGCGCGTGTGTGCGTGTGTGCATCTGTTCCCTGTCAAAGTCGCTGGACCACCTTTGACATAAAGTGACAGAGTGGTTTTTTTCTTTTGGAGCGCTAAGTACGTGAACAAACGATGGAAATGTATAAATAAAACTCGAGTCTCGTCTCGGGTCATGCTGCTGGCTCAACGAGTCGAGTTAGCTCAGCTCGCCATAGGTCCTGGTGACGTATGAGCCGGATATGAGAGGATCCAGCTGTCCTCGGCGACGATTTAGCCAAGTGTACGTGCGCGCATGTTTGTGAGAGGAGTGCAAGTGCAGGTGACGGTGGCGGTGGTGGTGGTGGTGGTGGTTAGTGCGAGGACGGAGCGGAAGGTGAAAGGAGCCAGGTCGCCGAGAGGTATCCGCGCGTAGGAACCGATCGCGGTTAACGGGAGGAGGGGGGCATAGCTATATAGGGACACCGAGAATACAGGAGTAGGAGGAGACAGTGTGAACGACCGTTCCGTCGAAGCAGCCGGCGAGCATCGTCATCTCAACGAGGAGTTTTCAAGATGCGGGGCTCGAGCCAGGAGAGCTCGACACCGTACTGCCGCTGCCGGGTGCTCTACCTCGGCAGCGCGGTGCCCCACGCGAGCAAGGAGGGCCTCTTGGGGGTCCAGGAGCCCCTGAGGGAGCTCTACCCGGAACAGGGGGCCCTCGGGGCACGGGGCATCGACTCGTGGCTGAGCGTCTGGAGCAACGGGCTTCTACTCGAGAACGTCGACGAGCACCGGAAAAAGGTCACTCGCTTCTTTCCCATCGAGTCGCTCCACTATTGCGCGGCGGTGCGCCACGTCAAGGCCGGTGCCGGACCCGACGCGGCGGCCACGACCCGCTTCTTTCCCCTCGACTCGCCCTTCGCCCGCACCCCCAGCGCCAATCACCCGCCCCTGTTCGCCGCCGTCCTTAGGCGCACCACCGGCATCAAGGTCCTCGAGTGCCACGCCTTCATTTGCAAGCGCGACATGGCGGCCAATGCCCTCGTGCGCTGCTGCTTTCACGCTTACGCCGACAGTCGCTTCGCCAAGGGCCTCGAACCCCCTCCCAACGCCGGTACCAACAACAACAACAACAACAACGACAGCAGCAACAGCAGCAGCCCGACCACGGTCAACCACAACAATCACAACAACGACCAACACCACTACCACCAGTCGACGGGCAGCCTTTACCACACGCTCGGGGGTTCGAGCACGACCCTGGCCGAGGCGCACAACAATCACAACAATCAGCAGCAGCAAAACGGCGGCCTGAAGCTCGTCGATGGTGGCAACGACGACGACACCACCAGCCTCGTGTACAACGGCGACGAGAATCACAAGGTGTGGGCCCGTGGTCGGGACGAGCTGGACGGGCTGTACCAGGAGCAGGGGACCATGCGCAGTACACGGGGCTCCCGGTTGCGTCAAATGATTGCGCCCCCACCCCCGCCGCCACCCCCGCCCAGTCAGCCCCTCATGGGTACCGAGGAGCCGCGCGGCAACGGTGGCAAGAAGCCCCCCAAGAGTAAGCTGCAGAAGCGCTCGAAGCAGCGCCAAGAGGATCAACAACTGCAGATGCAGCCGGTCTACGCGAACGGCCATCCCCATCCCCACCCGCACCACCACCACCACCACCACCACACGCTCGGGCACCCGGCTCGTCAGGGTGGACCCGGTTACCATCCCCACCACCCCCAGAGTCGCTCGGTGGCGGGAACTCTGGCCCGACCGGCGCCCATCCTCCTCGTCCCGGCGGCCACGTTGCCCCGCAAGCTCCACCATCATCCCTTGCACCCGCCCCCACCGCCCCACCGTGCCATCCGAGCTGCCGCGCCCATCGTGCCCCTGTACGCGCCCCTGCCCGTCGTGCCCCCCGTACCTCCAACCGTGATCTACGGCTACGGGACGACGGGCAACCGGGGCCACAGCCGCCGGCACAACCTCCACCTGGTGGACCAGCAGCAACTCGAGTACGGCTCGAGCCTCGGGCTGCACCAGTCGCGGCGCATGGCGGCCTCGCACGCTGATCTCTCGTCGACTAATGGGCCCGTGGCCCAGCACGCGGAGCGGGCCTCCCCCGAGAGCCCGGACAACAACAACGAGTCGCACTTTGGCACGGGCATCTACCGGCGCAAGGGTCACTTGAACGAGCGGGCCTTCTCGTACAGCATCAGGGCGGAGCACAGGAGCCGGAGCCACGGCAGTCTCGCTTCGCTGGGCTTTGCCGGGCAGCAGCCACAACAACAGCACCACCAGAACGGCGGGGTCATGCCCAAGGAGGAGAAGAAGGACAGGGAGATGGCCCATCTGGTGGCGGGTCTGAGCCTCGACGACGGTCTCGGCCAGCGGAACGGCAATTACCACCCGCAGCCCTTACCCAGGCCCAAGGCCCGCTAAGGCTCTCTTTCTTAGATTCATCTTTTTTGTTCGCGTCATTTTTACGGAAAAACAACTACCATCATGATTGTGGCAATTATTTTTCATACCATCGATACCATTAACCGTAAATCGTAGGTACATACATAGGTGTATTATCTGCGTCGACATACCCCGACCTTGCGTTTTTTATGTAATCGCCGAATAGTGCGTAACATATGATGATTTATTATATATAGGTACGCGTGCGTGCTGCTGCTTTGTACACATCAGCGAAGCGTAAGATTTTTATCTTTCAATTACGTATATTATGTATACTCGTCCGATTAAACCGCGCAGGGCCCACGTAGAAGTCGATTTAAAAATAACTCATATACATGCCATCTTTCGAAATAAGTATAGGTACGCGAGCAATACGAGAAAATTTGAATAAATTCAACTTGTTTGGAGCCCCTGTCGTAACAACCCGCCGCGTATAAAATGGGTTTTTTTTTTTTTTTTTTTCTTCTTTTTTCAATATTACATCCTTGACACGTTATTTGTCAATGGAAATTTCAGATGTTTCTCATAAACTTTTTCTCAGCTTCTTTTTTTGAAGCGGCAACACGTCCATCCGCGGATGGGACCGTCCTCGCCCCTCTCACATTCGATTCGATCCAAAGACGAGAAAGAGAGAGAGAGAGAGAGAGAGAGATAGTAGGTATACACAGATCTCGAAAAAGCCAGAGGCGTGATCGGCTCTAATGGACGCTCCGTTCGTTATTGCCTCTCACCTCCGACCAGCACAGCCATTCTATCACGGGACCGAGTAAAATCGCATCTCATACAAATACAAATACAGGTATACAATTCAATCGATCGCGCACACGGCCACTTCTTTTGCGGAATAACGTTAGGCTAACGGTGATTTTTTAACGGCGGACCTTTTTATAGATAGATCCCCCGTGTACAGCTGCTGGCGAGCGCGCGAGTCACGACTGGCATTGCTTTTTTTTTATTTTTTTCCCCCCACCGACCCCCTTTTTCGATCAGCGCGCGGCCGATCGCGGAATTTTTCGACCGGGAAACCGATAGAGAGCCAATAACGCTGCGGCTAGATTTTACGGGTTGTAGGTACCTACATAAACACAACAGCCAAACTCGAGATCCATTGGTCACGTCACGAGATCATATACGCGTCACTGCTGCCCTGCTTTCCATTCGATATAAATAACGTTCACGGCTATATACTTGCTCGATCGAATTTTTTATTTCTTTTTTTTTTTGTGATGGAATTTCATACCCACATTCCTTCGGGGGCCCACATAGGTACATGAGAGGTACCGGTTGGTTGTTGCGAAACTAAAAATTTATCGGAGAATTCGATTATTCATTCCAAAGTGGAGGCTAAACAATAGGAGGGTAATTATTAGATTTTTGAAAATATCACACGGTTCGTGCAATGTACGTTACGCAAAAAGACTCGAGCGCCGCGGAGTAAATTGAGTTGATACAAGTATGCGAATCATGAATAGCCTAATGAAAATTGGCAGCTCGAAACAGTGTATTTACATATAACGGATCCGCGTTGTAATTTATATTTTATAGATTTATTTGTATAATATATCTGTAAAATGATGTGATTCGTCCACGCAGGATATTTCGGTTCCTGGCCTGCGGTGAAATCATTTTTATATTTTGTTTAACTTGGATCCATTAAAGGCGATTGTTTATTTTTACAATAAATCCAAAGCGCGCGGATGATTTTAAAGTTTTGATGATCCAAAATTACGAAAAAGCACCTATGTACCAAGAGCTGATGCAGCCGATGTAGCCGATGTACAGGAGATGATGCGCGAAAGGTCACGTTGACAGAGAGGAAGGATAGAAAGTGCGCCCCATTCGCCGGGCCATTCCTTTATATAAGTAACCTGTATACATTTATACACCCATGAGTGTAAAAGAGAGTGCTACAGCTGTACTTTACTGCATGTGTTGTATTATACCTTTTCTGAAATTTACAGCCCCACAGAAACCGTACCTATACACACATGATACGTTAAAACCAAGCAAAAGCAAGGATACAAAAAAAAAAAAAAAATGTGCTACAGATCGAATTCACTTTGCTCGTAGAATCGGTAAAATTAGCCTGCCGTATCGGGCTCGGTGTCGGAGAAAAAAAAAAAACACGGGGTAAAACAAGCAGACAAGCCGGCTGGTACGTAACTTTTGTAAAATTGCATTGCCTTTCCCTGCACGAGGACCCGGAAACGCTTGCAGGGATGCTGCACAAAAAGAAACCCTATACACTCGCTTATCCGATTTTATTGTTTCAATTGCGATAGCGTACAAGTGCATGCATGTACAAAGTGTTAGTCCTACCGTAGCTCCTTTACCCGTAGCATCCCAATGTAATATTCGTTAATTTTACCGATCGGCTCCGCTACAATACATAAATACATAGACTCCCTCACCGCGCATATATACCTACAACACATGATGTATATACACCCGACTTTCCAATTTCGATCTTCAGCGCTGCTGCATCCATCTCCCAACTATAATACCCGCCGGGCTCCGTATATACATATGCATTGTGAAAGAGGGAAAGGTTTCGCGTGTGCTCGTGTCCTTTCAAACGTACCGCGGCTGTGTTACAGCTGCTTGGATGCGCCTCGGCGATCTCGATAGTGCAAAATTTGCTGTACAGCCGCGCGAGACCAGAAGTTGTTGCAGCACGTATCATGAGGGGGGAGGGAAACAGAGATGCCGATATCGTCCGGCTAGCAAGGATATTGCGTGACGCAATGCGTCTCTGTTAGAGCGTTACAGACATTATGTATACCTATATCTCGGGACTCGTTGCGCTCAATGCTGCTGAAATTGTTACGCATACCTTTCATATTCTCTCTCTCTTTCCTTCTGTTGGCTCAATCGATCATTTCCCGGTGAATCAAGTCAAACAGTTTTTTTTTAATCGCTCTCATACTTCTTTTACCCAATCGAAAATCGAATTTCCCAAAGGCACACTCCATACATTAGTGGAACACAGTTGCACTTGTTCAAACAGAGTAGGTAATCGCTGGAGCACCCACATACATCTGTTTCCCTATACGTAACTGCTGTAGACCACAACGACTGATCCACATCATCAGACTCACTCGGTATCATTTCGTTGGATTCGGTAATGATATGTACGAATAACACATTTCTCCCATCGAATAACTCCACAAGCACATACTTACTTACCCTAGTTTCGGCAAAAGTCTAAGAATATAGAATTTGTTTGTTTTCCATGTTATTCGACGGTAATCGTCATTTATTTAGCACGTGCCAGAAAAACGAATGAAAACAATCATTAAGTGTAAAACGTCCCAACGATAAAGTTATCATCATGTACGCGATTTATCATATTATATAAACATATGTACACTGTAACGTACGCGTCGGAGTAATTTTTTGTAATAATTATTATAATTAACAAAAAAAAGTAAAAAAGAGAGTAAACTCGACTGTAATTATTCATACAGCATATAAAAATGTATACTATCAGGTACTGTACATTTTACCGGAGAGAGAAAAATAAGCGTGAAAATAAAATAAACATGCGTGCGAGATTGCCGGGTGTTCTGCCCGCGTCGGTATGTATACAGCTTCTGTCGCATAGCGGTACTTAACCCGACGAAAAAAAAAAAAAAAAAAAAAAAAACAAATATGGTAACAACGCATAAATTGAAAATATGTTATGGGCGACAGCTCAAATTGTCTCGCACAGCAAGCGCGAGCGTGGATCTGTAAATCCCGTGCAAAGCCATATATATATGTAATATATTATGTGTAACGCGATTTTTCTCTCGCACCACGAGCGCTCGATCGTTATTTCTTTTTGTGTGTTGCATACAATACTCGTACACTTAGGTATGTGCTTACAAATAAGTATGTATACCCACGCGACGCGAGACAATTTGTGCCCCGGTAGTCGTCACCCAACGCACTTTTGTCCTTTTCTGCTCCCCGCGAAGCTCGTTAGTATAGAGAAAGAAAGGAGCCGCAAAAGTGCCTCTCGTTAGTTTACGCGCTCACGCGAGCACAATAGCGCGTAATATTGCGTAAGTGTGGACCTGCAAGCTTGGCGACACCTCCGAATCGGCTTCCAAACGTTGCAAGTGCAATTTGTCGAGGGTAACTTTTTTTTTCATATTTATCTACATGCTTTTACAGTACGTCGTTTAAGGTATACATGTTTGCGTGAATGCGTACATTGAGAAGCGAATACCGTCCATGTCTCATCAGAATTAATTGATTGAAAGGTGTGAAAAAAAGGATACAAATACATTTATACATGCGATCAGGGATGTGCCATTTATGGAGTATTTTTGCGAATAGTAGACTCAAAGATATAATCGTAGAACAGATAATTGTTATAGTATATTAATTTGTATTTTTCATTGAGCGAAAGTGTGATGTGGAGTGCGAATCTCTATTTTGTGTATTCTATTGTTGTTTTTTTGTGTAGCCGAAAATATATGTTTAGATAATATACGACTATTGTTGTCACCGATGCAATCGAAATTTTGTAAAATTTTTTCTATACCTTAACTCCATTTTATAAATTTTGCTAAAAACTTTTTATTTAATGCCAATGTATTTTTTGTTCTAAATTTCGATTGCATGCGGCAAATTTTCGTTGAACTAACAAAACTGTGTATCCTCGGTATGGAAGGGACAAGTAATAACAACTCATTTTTTTCACGATAAAAAACATTTTGACCGATTAAAATCTTCGCGAGCGTAAGTTAGCGAGTTACAAAGATACGTAAGCTAAGCCTTTCGATAAATTTTTTGTTTTCTCTCCTTTATGATTATCATTTATAAGCAATAAATCACGTGGCACCCACACCACAATACATTGTCATGTGCCTCTGATTGAAAGAAATCGTTACGTCAGTAAATGACACGATATTACGTGTGTGTCTGCGCGACAGATGGGAACCGAAGTAAGAAAGGAAAACCGCAAGTGCCTTCCTCGTTCATCGCACCGCCAAATGAACAAGTTTACATTGTACCATGCGCTGCGATCATAGTTATAGTATATTACGTTATAAATAGATGAATATATAAATTATCATTATTATACATACGTGTATACTTATATATACATTGTGAAAAAAGATATCAAAAAGATAACATACAAAGCGAACTTATATTACTTGTGAATATAGGCATGTTAATTATTGTAAAGGTCTTTGTGCAGAAATAAAGGAGAGTAGTATGTACATAATTAAACAACTAATGACCACTTGGTGTCTTTCTTACTTTCCAATCCTCCAAATCCACATTTGCCATCACATATCAGGTGCAGGAAAAAAAAAAACAGTTTTTTTTTTTTTTTCTTACCGACGGTATAGATTACTTCCATGCCGGCGAATCGTATTCACGCGGTTTTCGTATCAAATAACACAACAGTTAATATCCTGCAACATATAATATTTACTTTCTATCCTCATGTTATATTAATCGGTTATTTCATGAAATCGTTCGACACATTTTGACGTTACGAGACAAAATTTTTACCCTTCGCAGTTACCATAAACGGTACAGCCTGAGCATATGAAAAACAGTATTCGTTGTACAGTTAGCCGAAGGAGAGCTCGTCACGCTTCGAATACGTCGACGAGGTAATATCGTTATTCAAGGTTGCTACCGATATTACACTTGCCAGCTGTTACGCATAGTTTGCATCGAGTGGTCCGCTTTCCTTTTGTCCTGCCCCCCGAGTTACGTAAAAGGATACTTACAGACACGGAATCGAAGTATGCAACATGGCATATCATGGGCTTTCGCGCGTGACGCAGTTGCAAGATCAAATTTGCTTTTCTTGCCCAATCGGCGTAAGGCTATATCTTAGCTACTATACATATAATGATCATTGTTATTACGCCGGTATGTGCAGCACTTGCTCTGTTGCCGTAACGCGTGTCACATACAACTTTTATCAGGTTACCCGAGACGGGACTTTCTAATATAGGCAAACATGCAACAAGAGCGAAATCGAATTGTTGAATTACCCGTACTCGCTGGATTGAGACGACATGGACAGGGCTAGATCATATTATACATATATTATCATGTAATAATGGTAAGGTGGACGATTTTCTTTGGCTATAGTCGTGTTGAACATGACGAAATAACTATACGATTACATGTGGGATAAAGGTACGTGTATAGCATTGCTCGACTGAAAATTATCGCCAAGAAAATGAGACGCATGTAGGTTACCTACTAATAAAACTTTTTGCAATTCGCGTATGTTGTCCATGTATGTATATATAATCTCTGTCACAATGTAACGTCACAGTACAGTGTTCGTTACTCGTGTGTTATCATAAACATTTCATACACGCGGTGTGCACGTATATAGACGAGTAACCCTGTACCGGATGAGTGTAAAATATGTATAATATCACGGTGGTGAGGACGACGAGGACACTAACGTGTCATTGAACGTGAAAAGCTCCCGTTATGCGAGTTAAATATACATCCATACCCGCACAATCTTACGAGTTGACGTGCATGTATGTACGTACATATATGTATATATATATACCGTATTAAATGTATCGAGCAACGCCTCGTTTCACGGTTACGCTTTGCCGAAAAATTAGGTCGAGCTCGCGATACATTTAATATAAGTATATACTTATATTATGTGTTACACATCGTTCACTCAATTTCATCCGCTGCACGCGCGATCCTTTCCATCAGCAATCACTTATTAAAGTCCAATTAGCCGGTCACCATTTACCCGTTGCTGATTTGCTACGTGTATAATATTAAGTTAATAAATATAGTGTTACATCTTACCTGTAAATGTGTAGTATATAAACGTAGCAGTGGCCAAGTTTCAATTCTTTTTTTTTTTGTTTTGTTTTGCTGATACGCACAGGTGGATTCGCTCATACTTCGCACAAGATAATAAGCAGTGAAAAGAGCAATTGAAAGTAGCTGACCTGCTTAACGTGGGTTGAGGCCAGGAGAAATTCTAGACTAAAATAATAGAAACAGTACAGCTGCCTTCGTTTCTTTTCGAATTGTATAACTTATTGTTTGTTTCCCTACACTCGAGATGGGCAGCTCATTTTCATTTTTCACCCACGCGATTGTTTCGTGCGCAAGTTGATTTTTACTAATGTGTCGCAGACTAAATTGATACTATAATTTCACATGTTGGGGTTCGATGCTTTTACACAAACTCGAAATTTAGTGAAGACATTGTTAAGTTTCAACGAAAACGTACGATAGGTTTTGTTAATAAACATCACAAGTTCAATCAATTTTTTTTTTTCTTTAATTAGCAAACTTGGTTATCAGAATTTCGTGATTAATGCATTTATGATTAAAATTTAAAGCTTACAGCTGTGCCAATTAAAAAGTAAAAAATCTGTGTGCCAATTTATTGGTACGGCAATTTTTTCACCTACACAACACATGGGAATTTTTTCGTTACGTTGACGAATCAAACTTGTACGTATGCCTTGTCTTAAATCCAACTATTGTCATTGTAAATAACTCTGTCAAAAGAATAAAGATTAATAAACAAATGCGTCACGCACAAAACACAAGTAACTTGTTTTCAACTTCTCACACAGCCACGATAAGGTTATCCAGATAAAATACTTATCTATGTTGACGATCACTACAACAATTCACACACGAGTGTAATGATTCATAAAAAAAAAGGAGTCCAATGTCATACGAGTATAATGTGAAACCAGTGCAAGTGAACGTACCGTTGGTCATTGCGTCACAAAAGTGACAGTAGTCAGCCCAATAGGACAGTACTTTTCGAATGAATCAGAGTGTGTAATTGGTGCGATCTTTACCTGCACAAACATCATGTCGTGTGTGCAACATTCGAGCAGTTTTTTGTTTGTTTTTTTTTCATGCAAACAGTATCTATCATCGATTTCATAATAACCCTAATTCCCTTAAAACATTTTACACTATTATTTGTTGGAAATCAATTTTTCTAAATACTTTTGGATAATTAGTCGATTTCCATTATGGAAAAAAAAATATGGGTATACATGGGCATAAATGTAGTTCAGTGCGAGTTTCGGGTAATTATTCATTAATAAAGTGTAGGTAAAGCATTAAAAAGGCATGCATCATGTACTATTTTTAATATTGTATATTAAAAGACGAGAGATTATGAATGTTTCAACACTGTGAAATAAATGGTTTTAAAACCAACAGTCAGTTGAAGATATAAAATTCATTGAAGCTTTCTTTTTCGGGTACGACTTCTTCTTTTTCGTCACTAACTGTGCTCAAACTTTCAGAAATAGAGCTTTCTTCGCTTTCACTGGCACCTGTGATCGCAGAACCTCCTTCGCTCGTAGTGCCAGCCGGGGATGTTGAGCTTACTCCTTCGCTTGTACTCCAACCCAAAGTGCTGGAACCTTGTTCGTTTGTAGAACTTCCTTCACTCGTAGTGCCAGCCGAGGGTGTTGAGCTCACTCCTTTGGTTGTGCCGGTGCCCGTGGATGTGGTGCCTCCTTCGCTCGTAGTGCCAGCCGAGGGTGTTGAGCTTACTCCTTCGGTTGTGCCGGTGCCTCCTTCGCTCGAAGTCGAACTTCCTTCGCTCGTAGTGCCAGCCGAAGGTGTTGAGCTTACTCCTTCGGTTGTGCCGGTGCCCGTGGATGTGGTGCCTCCTTCGCTTGTACTACCAGCCGAAGGTGTTGAGCTCACTCCTTCGGTTGTGCCGGTGCCCGTGGATGTGGTGCCTCCTTCGCTCGAAGTCGAACTTCCTTCGGTCGTGGTGCCAATTGTCGAGGTAACGGTAGACGTGGGGGCTGGTAAACGGCAGACATCTATCGCCGCGTCGCATTCCGCTTCGCCGCAGCACTGCTCGTCATCGATACACTAAACGACGAACCAAATATTAAATACCACATTTTTTCGTGGATAACGCGTACTTTATACATGGTTACTTGGTGAAGCTTACAGGAGATCCGGCTGGACGACAAAATCGTTCTTCGAACATCTTGCACACTCCCGCGTCACAACTGAGGAGCTTGCAGCACTTTTCTCCAGCCGAGCACTAATATTACGGTGACAATCGTTCAATTTTTACCATTCAGCGAGAAACGTTTGAAAATGCATTTAATTAAAGATGAAAAAAAAAAAAAATGAAAAAAATAGCTTGTCCCGTCAGTATACCTATACGCGATGTATTAAAAATGACTTACAGTAGCGTTCATTGGACGGCATTTCGGAGGTGGCTTTGGCTTGTTTGGGCGAGACTTGCAGCGAGCCTTGTAGGGGTCGCAATACAATTGCAGGCAGCACTGGTCGTCTCTAGAGCACTACAAACACCCACGAGTTCCCTTATGTATATATGCATGTACTTGTATGCACGCGCAACGCACATTGTTGTCGTTTCGGGTTAATTGTAACAATACGACTCGAAATTGGTAAAAACTCACGATTGATCCTCCAGGTCTGCACCTTTCGTTTACGATCAGTTTGCAGGTGCTGGTCGTCTCATCGCATTTCATGGGCTTGCAGCAATCTGTGCTAGTTGCGCACTGTTAGTTGACAAAAAGAAAAAGAATGAGCACAACGCAGTAAAACACACAGGGATGCTATTTATATTATGTCAGGGATGATTAGTTGTGACAATAATAAATTACCGTTGAGTTGAGTGGAACACATGTTGGCGGTGGAAATGGCCAACGTATTTTGCAACGTGCTCGGTAGGGATCGCAGGTGAAGGGCCAGCAGCATTGATCGGCTTTATCGCACTGGGAAATAGTTGTTAATTTTATGATTATCACCCGGTAAATGGTGAAATTTTAACGCCATGTAGAAAAAAGTTGGACTTACAAGGGCACCCGGAGGGGTGCAGGATGGCTCGAATAAGTCAGCCGAGGACGACGAAAAGCCAACAAGGGCGAAACACGCGAACAGCAAAATCTTTGACATTCCCATGGTTGGAAACGAAGATTAACTAAACTTCGAACGAATCCACCAAGAGAGGTATTAAAAATGTCGCGTCGTCAAAAAATAAATAAATAATAATGATCGTTGCTCGCTGATGCTCCAACTCAGATTTGATTGCGTCTGACGAGTTCTTAGATGCACTCGAGCTTTTATACATATCGACTATCTTGGCGTCACCTTTGGATAAAACGCCGAGCTTTGCCGAGAATCGATAAGCAATCGAATAAACAACGGGGGAAGTCTCTTTTTTTTTCCACAGTTGCAACGTGTGCATCGGTACTGCTGCACACAGGTACATTCAGTTCAAGTTTCAAAATATAACGCAACAATTATGACGGTAATTGGTAAGATTGAAAAATCCTCGACGATATCAAGACGATAATTTTATCTTCAGCGCCGATCTTGTTTACTCGCAAAAAATCGTTATTAGGAACTGGATGTTAAAACTCACTCGAATCGAATCGCTCGTGATTGATTAGATGTTATCGATCACATTACGATCATGACTTCATCCCCGATAATCCCATCGCGGGTGGCCAAACTGCACGTGCAACGTACCGTCACCGGGAAGAAGAAGAAAAGATAATCACCCGATCGATTTCTATCTATAGACAACGTTCGTAACGCGTATACGCATCGGGAAAGTTCCACGTTATGCAACAATTGTTCCAGACCCACCTGTCGGGGGCTCGATCGACAAATAATATACCCAGCCGCGATGAACAAAGCTCTCAGCAGAGGTTCGAGAAAATAATTATCAGACGGTCATGAAGACGTTAACGACAGCCACGGTCGAGCGTTTCAATCTCGGGGAGCCGCGAGTACGGAGGTAAGCAACAGGTGCTAAAAAGTCCCCTCTTCCGGCATCTTCGGCAAATAGCCGCTAAAACTATATAGGGTCGTCGCTCGCAGGCAGGTAACGCACAACAGCTGTTGTCGTATAATCGCGCCTCACTGCAACCTGCGTGAACATATACCTACGTATGCATGCTCGGACACGTGATTGCGAAAACGGAGATTTCCGTAGCCGGGAGAGGGACAATGAACTTTGAGACGCTGCAACAGCGGCCTCGATGGATTTTCAACGGTATATCGGCACCTGGTACTATGCGCCTGCTTCGGTTTAGGTGATTTATTCGCGCGAACAATCGCCAAAGCGGGAAAAAAGTTGTCTAAATTTCGTGGATTAGTTTTTGGAAAAAGAGTATAACGCCGATGCATTCGATGGGTCGTAACTTGTCGTCCTGTCGTCGCGTCCGTTGTGCCATTTTACAGAGTTTGTTCCGAGTACCTATAGACACACACGATATACATATATACGCAGCAGTAAAGTAGGTACGCTTTTGTTTGAAAAGTCGTATTTCGCGATTTCTTGAGGTTTTAGTAAACGAGATCGTTAACCCGCAGTAGCATATATACACACACACACATATATAGAGCCGCACGACAGGTGCCAAAGGGGCCATATCCATGCACCTATTTTGCTTTACTGCTTTTTCCGCTAGCTTAACTTTTTTCAAGTACGCGAGACGTGCAGGCGAGTGTAAAAAAATACCTGCACACGAGAGTAAATTTACCCAAGTAAGCTTTTTTCGAGGTCGCGACAAAACATTAACTTTATATGATCGAAGAAATCGTCTGCTCCGATCTGCTCGATTTTCGTTGTTGTTGTTATGCAACGCGAATACAAGTACGACCGCGAGCGAGGAGAGGGGCGTTTCGGAATTTCCAACGCGCCGCCGGCGTTCCCGGTAAATGGCTGAAATGGTCCCATTGTTCATTGTGCATAGCGCAAGTGCCTTAACATGGCATATACGTACACGCGGATTCAAAAAGGGGCTACCATACGTACTCTCCTCTATCATTACATATAGGTCCCAGATAAGACTTCATCTCGCGCGCTCCGCACACGTCATCCGGCATTCCTGCTGCTGGCCGTTTGCATTGGAGGTTGGTATAGGTATTGTACCACGCACGAGCGTCATCGCCCTGATTATCATTATTATTGTTTCCCAAGAGATCAGGGCACGCCCTGTGTGTCCATGGGTACGCAACACGGCCCACCCGGAGATTTCCCGGTTGGGCCGTTAATTATAAGCCCCCTCGAGTGGCGGTCGATCCACGCCCCCGCCTTGCCTTGACCCGCAATTGGGATAAATGTAGGTGTACATACACTCGAGGAGGTTTACTCTGCGAGCGCTCGAGTGTTGGTCGACCGCTCAACAATAATAATGATAATGACAACAAGCACGTATAAAGTTTATGGTGTCATTTTCGTTTTACCATCGGTGGACACGCGAGAGTTTATTTTGGCCGGAGCCAATCCGCTATGATAATTCGCACAGGTGACTGTTGTCCGGGTTGACGTTATTCCCTTTTCACTTTGAAGCACCTGTAAGTAGCAGCGGTGTATATATATACTTACCGGAGCCTAAATAAACCAGTCCGAGTCTCTTTTCTCTCTTTGCTCCGGTGTATGTGTGTGACTTAACTGTTTCCGCGCAATTATACAAATTCGAGTTTTGAGTCACCTACTTTGGAAATTTACGGTAACGCCTTTGTGTATGTTGTACACACACACACACTCACGGATATACATAAATATATGAGGCGTGAATTGCATACCTGCGACCGAGCGCATCCTCGTTTGCCTTGAGCAGCACCAGATTGCTGCGTCCGCGAGCCAATTGGATTTCGAGAGACGATCATTCCGAGTAATTCAATCAGTAAGTTGATCTACCACTCAGCTTATACCAAATTTATACCTTTGTAAGAAGACTATTGTAATAATATGGGTTTCGATTTTTATGATTTTTTTAAATAAAAATTGACCGTTGAGATATTATATATTCGATGTAGAAATATAGCTTGTCTAGAATTTTTAAAATGTTTAAAATTAATTTAATTCGTGTTCAGGAATACAGTGAACTTGGGTTTCTTTTCTTGCTTCATTAAAAAAAAAAAAAAAAAAAAAAAAATTAAATTATTACATATTTTTATTGATTCTTTTTCATGCACAGAGTCTCCTCTCAGTAATAATTCAAACATACCGCCGATTTATTTGTATCTCTTCTCTTTAAACGGTAATTTTCTACGCATAAATCTACGTTTGTTGATTGAAAATGTTCACATATGAGCCCCTATCCTCAACGAGCTTGCATCTTTATCGTAAGCTCCGTGTCATGATGGTTCGGTATGTATCTCCCCCCAACGCGAGCGCGTTTCCCTCTCGAGCGTTAAAATCGAAATCGGGCGCCCAATCCTCTCGGAGCCTCCCACTCGCGCTGTGGACCGTCTGCATACGCGGGACGACGATGCTCGTTGGAAAAAAAGCCCGAGTGCGGGGAAAGAAGGAGATACCCATCACCTCGGAGTAGGCACAGCCGGAGTGGAAGTAGACGAGACGCGCACACCGACGGTGCACGAGCGTAACAGTGTTTATATATATATATATATACCCGCACACCAAAGTACCTATACCATCCCACATCCACAGTGGTGCACGGCGCGATACCGTTAAGCGCGAGTCGGAAGCGCCAAGTACTCACGGCGGCAGATGCGCTCCCGCTTCTCTGGCTGCTCATCTTCCCCGGGAGCCGACTCGCCAGACGCGCGCGGCCCTGCGCTGTAGAGAGCCACATAGAGCGGCGGTGTCTGCGGACTCGTATATAACTTCGCGAGGCAGAAGAGACCGGAGTCTTTTTTTTCTAAAGGATTCCGTCATCGCGACGAGGAGACAGAGCTCGCGTTGGAAAGGGGAGCTCGAGAAGGAGGTTGCACGATGCAGGGGGAGATCGATGATTTCTACCTTGTCCGCGGATCGGAAAAGAGGATGGGGCGACAGGAAGCGCGAAAGAAAGTCGATTAACAAGTTTCTCCGTGTGCTGTGTCTCCTTTTCCTTTTTTTTTTTTCTTTCGTTTCCCTGCACTCGACGCTTATCATACACACACCCGGTGATGCAGCGCGCTAATTCATCCGCGGACGAGCCTTCGGGAGATGTTGGATTTCAGCTCTCCGGGCCTGACCGAGGAACAAGAGGAGGTGGAGGATTCATCGTTTCAAGTGTACCACCCGCCGAGGCACTGTAAAAAAATAATCCCAGCCGTCACGGACTCCAAATCGAGTAAGTGCCTTTCGCCTTACATACATACAAGTTTGCACATATATATATATATATATATATATATATGCGGTGGTCCCGGAAGCGTGAAGGTGCGCAAACTATATCTACACACCAACACGTGGACGAGGACCAGGGTACCTCCACTGAAGTAACACCCCCCCGTCAAATATTTCAAATACACCACGTACACTTATAAATTGTCCATGTACGGATGAGCACGATCTTTTCACCAGCATCGATTCAACCATCCCGTGGTACTGTAATGTGTATAAATTTATACCCCATACGATCGGGTCGATTCGCGTATACCAATTAAAATCAGATGAACCAAATTGTCCGCCAACGCGTGCATGTAAAATATACGCGCTCAAACGAGATTGTACCATTAGAGCAAACAGAGTCGCGGTGTATAATTTTACGTCAGTCATTGGGCTTGAGTTGCATGCGTAAGTATACCCATACAATGCAGGATTTCTATAAAAGCCAAGAAGTGGATACAAGTAGGTACGTTGATTATTCGCGCGAGAGAGCTGCGTTAAATGAAATCTTTTTTTGAAAAATCGAGACGGACGAGCGCGTGATATGTTGGGTGTATGCGCGCATGTATACAAAGAGCCGTGACTATATGGTTACTCGAGACCCAGATGTATACATTAGGCCTCCATGGTGCCCACACGTGCATCCGTAAGGGGGTGGGGGGCTTTTAATTGGAAAAAGTCTACAACTTTCCTTTACGCGGACGCGTAAAAATCAAGGCCGCGGATCGGGTTTTAGAAAATCCTCTCGCGGACGCTCATCGACCGTGTACATTGCAGATATACATCCTCCACCCATCCACGTATGTATAGCTCCCCTTCCCCCCTCGTGTGTGTGTGTGTTACGATTTTCATGCACCGGCACATCCCGCTGCGCCCGATACGCCCCCGTGCCCCCGCTGTTTATGCGAGTATACACATACATCGGAGGCACCACAAGTGCACGCGCGCTACGCGTTCGATAGATCAATCCATACGTGCTACACACCACGTCCTCCTTTCCTTCCGAATACGCAAACATACAACACAATGTATGCACAATCAATGTTCATCGGTATATTTATATGCATTAATAATATCATATATATATATATATATATATACATATGCGCGAGAGGCAGTAGGTGTATAGCAATATCATGAGACGTTGACAATATTATATACCATGGAGATAACGTAAGCCTCAAAGTGGCATTGCGTAAAAAACGCGAGAGTTACGTGACACGCAATAAGGTAGTGAGATAATATAATATAATATACTGTTGGCGGGCCGGCTCTATGGGAGTTGTAATATACCTACCTACGATTTCCGCGATGATAAAATCATTACTGTAGAACGTGTAATGAGCCATAAGAGCAGACGTAGCTGGTGATATGCATCCCTATGCATATATACGGTAGCGCTCGAACGGCCGCGTCAGTAGGATCGCGTCTTAAAATTGATTTGCGCGCTTGCTTGATGAGATCAGGTCTGTCTGGTATGTGTGGTGAATCCCTCTGCCTCCCGATGATGCTCCATTACGAGCACCTATATTATCAGTGCTATCCCCAACCCCCCCTCGCGCAACATAATCTCCCACGTACCTATACTTATATGTAATCCCTACACAGATATAATATGTACAACTTCCGAGTAATATATAATACCTACATAACTGTCGCTCATTCGCTCACGCGTGCCGCGGCACATGTGTAATCTAACGTTGTACATACATATATAAGGTGGCGGCGACTTTTACGTGGTGATAATGATGATGACGATCCCGGCTTCTTTAATTAAGTCGCCTTTACGACTCTGTTTCCGCTGCTGCTCCTGTAACATTTACAGTATATATGTACCGTTCGAGTGCAGTAGCGTTTTGGCACCCTTTTTTTTTACGCCAGATAACGCGGCCGTTCATTTGCTTTTTTTTTTTTCATTCGAAGAAAATGTAATAACGTCGGGGTCCAGTTTCATTTTATTTTCGGATTTTCGGGCGCAGTCGCTCGTTACACTTCTCGCACTTTTTTTTTTTTTTTCTTTAAGCCGTCAGACTCCAGTCCGATTCTTGCGAGTAAGATTTTATAGGGGCTCGGGTATTCCTCTCGCAACTTCTTTTTATCGCCAACGGTACCGAATACCTGCATTAAAAATCGTTCGGCTGAAAACTCGAAACAAGTCTTTATATATATATATACACTGTCTTGGTATGCGTGAAAAATATAAGGATGCAATGAAGCCCATTGGTACACACTTTAATAGTTTCCATGACCCATGCATGGGGTCGCATCGTTTTACCAAATAGAAGCCCTTATTTTGCTTACACGCAAAGTGTCGGATTACATGCTTCCGATGGAACCGTGTATTTCCATTTTTCAAGAAAAAAAACGAAAAGTAAGCGTATAAAGATTATCGACAAAACTCCCAACAATTTCGCAACAAAGGTACAAATGAAATATGTCGTGTTCGTTCAGTGGGAGAAAACTCGAGAGCCAGCCGTAAATCAAAGCGCGAGAGTTTGCAAATATTAAATCGGGCACGCGTGGCCATTGAAACCAGCGTGCGTGCAGGAGATAAGCTTGAAAAAAAAAAAAAAGCAAGAGAGATCTTTGAAAAAAACGCAACGGATCGGCTGTACTGCAGCGTTTTTAGAAAGCAGTGTCCATTTCGCCCGATAAATCGTCCCTTCGCGGAAAAAAAAAAAAAAAACCTTTTTTAATAAATGCTCGTTGGTGTACAGGGACAATATCAGGAAGGTGACCGTCGAGTCTTGAGCTACATCGCGGTACGGTCCACACAGCGTCGATCGATCGCTCGAGCACCAGGAAGGATGTCGTGTTGCGAGAATTACGGCGCCGGGTTCCGGCTGGCGACGGCCTCGGAGTGCTCCCTACGCAGCAACAGCAAGGCGCGCATCGACGCCCTCTTCGGGGACTCGCGCTCCGTATGCTCGAGCAGTTGGACCGCGGTGCAGGGCGCGATGGCCGAGACGGGTGCCGTCGGGGTGTGCTGCGGCTCGCCGGACGACGACCAACAGCGGAGGGTCAACAGCGCCGTTCAGGCGCGCATCGAGGCCATGTTCGCGTCAGTCGAGGCCGAGAGCGCGGCACCAGGCGAGTGCGCAGCTGCCCTCCTGCCGGTGAGTTGGAGTTTTTCAACTACCCCGTGGAAGACAATAAATACGCCCATACATAATACACCAAAGCTGTACGAATGATTTCAATCACATATACATATTATATTATAGGCAATACAGATTAGAGGAGAGGATTGTTGATGGAGCGTGGCTTTTATATTATTTGCTCCTATTGAATTAATAACAAAAGTACCCTGTTATTTGTCAATCTTATTCGTGCACCGTCATTCAGTCTAATATTATACATACATATATTATCGTGACAGCTGGCACGCGCGCAGCTTATACCTATACCCATATAAAGAACATAACTGCAATCTAGTGTAGGAAGATCAAGGGTGACCATCTCGCTTGACTTCCTAGGTATATATTTTGTATATGTATACACCAAACTCGAGGTTTTTCTCACGTATTATACGCTACACATGTATACATACATTGGCATTTGCGATGTACGTGACCGGTAAGTTCATCTGTGTTTCTTTTTTTTCTTTATTCTTATAATCGAAATCAAGAGTAGATATGTGTAATTAGCCGATCGGCCTCGGTGATGTATACATTTGTGTATAATGGAAAGTCTCGCGGCACGCGCACCTCGAGCGTGTGTTGCTGGCTTTTATCTTATCTCTTCGCGCATCGTACCCCAGTAATTTGTGGTGATTCGTGGTGCCACTGCAAATATTGATTCTTTGGGTATGAGTAAACAAAACAAATCCACCTCCACCTTAATTAGTTGACTATATATACTTCATATATGAATTCGACAAAGAATAATATATCTTGGGTATTGTTTTTCTTTTCTCAGTAATTTGCGAGGGCTCATCCAAGTAGCTGTAAAATTAATTTGAATCTAATCCTCGATTCGAAATCTGCAAATGTAAAAAAAAAAACAGCTCTAGAAATTTAAATGCTCGTCAGTTCGATGTATACGCGCGGAGAACATGTTCCGCTGCAGCAATCAGAGAAACGAAACGTTGTAAAAGATGATTATCAGGTGCAAAGATATAATCGTATATGGTATTCGATGCATTTTCCAAATCAATTGTCATCGACGACCTTATTTTAAGCTTAGCTAACTTATTTTCCATGCGTGTGCGCGTACACATACGCCTTCCGTTCCGTTTCTAATGGTATTTTCATTTTACCCATCGACTTTCCCTGATGCTCACGCGCTACACTCGTAAGTACACACGGACAGCTTCATACACTCGATTGAAAATTCAAGATGAATAATTGTATCAAAAAATTATGAAAATATTCGATAAAATGGTCCTCCGGATGTAATGCGCAGGTAAAGTACTTGGGCGCGGCGCCCGTGGGCGGTCGCGTGGCCTCCGTGCGCGGACTCCAGGAGCCGCTGCGTCAGCTCTTGGAGCACATCCAGGATGCGGTAGGCGCGGAACTCGAGGTCTCCCGGCGCGGACTCACCTACCGCACGAGCGAGCTCCACGAGAAGAACAATCCGTTTCGGCGCATCGCCGTCTGGAGTGCCCTCAAGCTCCAGGCCCGGAGACGCCACGGCTCCGACCCTGTAACTATAACAATCATGTTTTTTTTTTTTTTTTTTTTTTTTTTTTTTTTTAGCCAGGACGGTGCGCTGCACACTTTCATCGGAGCAAAAAAGCTAGAGAATCAAGTTTTTTTTTCCCTTTTTTTATATTATTTATAAATCGTTACATTTAGTATTTATATTTTGTGCACAAAAGTGCTGGCTCTTGAACATTTCTATTTTTGTTCTTTCGTTTCCTCGCAAAGAAGCTGTGCAAACGGTTTAGAGAAATGTTTTGAGAAAACGCTCTGGTGAAAAGCGCACCGGCCATGCAGTGGGGCTTAAAGTGCCAAAATTTTTCTCGCCAGTTTATACCCACCCTATGGTATATATCAGCTCTATATATGAGCTTCTGATGCACAGCAGGACGTGGTGCACGCGTTCGTGCCGCTGGTCGCGGACGATCGGGCCTACGATCCGGGCAACAGCGAGGACCGACACGCCGAGCTCTTCCGCTCGATGCGAGGCATTCCCAGGGACACCGACGACTACCCGCCGATCTTCGCGGTGGTCATGCGCCGGCCGGGCGCTGCCCGGCTACTCGAGTGCCACGCGTTCGCCTGCCAATGCGACGAGGACGCGATCGCCGCGGCGGCCACCCTGTACCGGGCTCTACTCGCCGACCTCGACGCCACCGCCAGGAGGCCCAGGCTGCAGCGCAACGGGCTGGGCTGCGCCAGCCTCGCCTCGGTCGTCTCCAGCGCCATCACCAGGGAACTGAGTCCCACCGGCAGCCGGTGCTGCTTCGAGGAGAACGAGTCCCTGCCCCCCCTCCCGCCGGTGAGTTAACCCCATCGTGTTTCCCTACCTCCTTTTTTATTTCCCACGAGGGACCAATGGTGTGTGTGTGTGCGAATCGACAGGTGAGACCACCCCGGCTGAAGAAGATCGGCTCGGCGAGCAGCGGCAGCATCGCCAACACCGAGGACAACCGGAGCTGCTCGTCCATCCGCGCGATGGTCAGCGCGGACAAGCTGGCGCAGCGCAAGAAGAAGAAGAAAAAGGGCTCGGACGCGCTGGACGAGGACGACGTCCTCGAGGCTCGCGGTCGGCGGCTCTGCCCCGGCGATCCCGGGGTGTTTGCCGGCGCGGGACCGGACAACCGCTCGAGTTCCGGGTCCTCGCGTCTAGAGGTGGGTGCGCGGCTTGTACGTTGTACACTACCCGAGTGTCGTTCACTTGACCCTTCGCTCCGTGTCCCACAGCAGGCTAGCGTGGAAAAGCGAATGAACGCGAAAAACCGGGTGTACGGGTCAAGCGGCAGCAGCTGCCAGGAGGCGGTCTCGGGTGGGCTCCAGGTGATCGAGAGCATCTACGACGGCCGGCGGTCCCGGGCGGGCAACGACAAGTCCTCGAGCGGCTCCTACGACTTTGAGTGCTGCACCGAGAACTCGCTCTACGAGAGCAGCCGCATCTACGCCAAGGCTTGCTCAATCGGCCAGAAGGTACAAGAAGATATACGCGCGTATACGTCTTATGTAACGCCATAAACCCAAATCGTGCACAGGTTGAGGGCGATAGGAGGTCCTGCGAGGGAAGCAGTCGAGCGCCGAGCAGCTCCACGACGACGGGCTCCTCCTCCGGAAGGGCGCAGCGCCGGACCAACGAGCCCGTCCACGCGGAACAGAGACGTCGGGCCCTGGCCGGTGGCGCGGCTCGGTACCGCGAGCACTTTCGCGACGTCGACGAAATCCGGAACCTCGACCCGCCCTACGGCAGGTGAGCCTCCACTACGTGCACTACAGAGCACCAGTCATCCTGTGCTAACGGTTGTGATTCCAGTAGCAGGCAAGTGTCCAGAGCATCCGGGCATCAGCCATCAGAGCGCTCAACCCGTAGGTTGACGCGCGTCGACACGATGGATCGGCCGTTGCGCCAACAGCAGGTAACGTCGAGGCGCCGTAGCAGGGCCGGCAGCGAGCCTCCGACCACGAGAACCGAGGCGGCGGCGGCTGCGGCGGCGGCAGCGGCAGCGCTCAAGCGCTCCCAAAGCGACGTGGATTTGGACAGGGGGGATCTACTCACGAGGGTCGAGTTGCCCAGACGGAGTAGCTTCCTCAACAAGCCGGGCAGCGTGCGCAAGAGGGAGGGCTCCGAAGGCGGAGGGGCCGGCACCCCGCTCGGCTTTACCGAGCTCTTTGACGAGTTTCGCAACCAAGAAGGCCTCACGAGCGTCGACGACATCCTGGCTGCCATCATAGGTACGTGGATCTTGCTTTCCTCGCATTTTCCACACTCACACGAATTGACGACCTCGCAGATCCCGAGGGCATGTCGTTCAACGAGCTGAAGCCCCTCTACAAGGAGTTCCTTCTGAAACTAGCGGCAACCCTGACCCAGGACGAGCTCTACCAGCGCTCGGCGAGCATAATGCGCCGCCGGCGTCGGCCTCAGAGGCGCAGGTCCAGCCGTGGCCTCCTCCGCAGGGCGATCAAGCGCTCGGTGTCGCGGCTTCGCAGCGGCAGCAGTGGCCCCACCGAGTTCCACTCCGTCATATTTCCAGCTCGCAAGCTCAACGAGCGCAGCAGCTTCGGCAGCTCATCGTCCTGCGACGTGGTGAGGGTCGGTGCTACTCCCGTGCCGACTGGGAAACACGACCCGGCCAAGAGCAGGCTCGGCCAGACCACCTCCGAGGACAGCGACACCTGTACGTTTTTTACAGACATCATAATACACCTATTGTGTGGTGGTATATCTCTGCAATTTTTTTTTTATCTCGCCTTGGACGCACATGACGAATGATGGATCGGTTGTTGATGCTGTGCAGGCAGGCGGGCTGAGCGGGGCCTGGTCGTAGCTGCGAACCGCAGCAGCAGCGGCTACGTCAGTTGCAGCGAGTGCAGCTACGACTCGGAATCTTGCACGTGCATCTCGGCGGACAAGTGCTACTGCTCGTTATCCCGCAGACCGGCCCAGCCGGAGGCCCCGGCGCTCATCGTCTGCTCCTGCGACACCGACAGCTGCTCCGAGAGCAACAAGTGTTACTGCGCGCGCAAGCCCAACGCGCAGCAGCCCAGCATCCTCGAGCAGCTGCGCCAGAAGGGCATCGTGCCCTCCGAGAGCACCCTCAGCCGGGACGACAGCCCCGACAGGTCGCGACGCAGTGCCAGGGCCAGCAGGAGCCACCTCGCCACCTCCAAGAGCCTCGAGTACCTCAAGGTACGATAAACGTAAGCGCGACGTATACTTTCCACGTAAAGAGGTTCTTTCGTGACGACAGGTGCACTCGCCACGGGGCAGCGCGGATAACTTGGCGCTTGACTACGACCTCTTCCGGCCTGGGGCCCGGCGATCCTCGCAGTGCTCGTCCGGAAGCGAAAAGGTGCTGGTGGTCAGTGCCCGCGATCCCCAGGGTCGGCTGATCTACGTGGGTGGCACGGAGCGCCCTGGCATTAGGGATGGTAAGCGCTCGTCGCGCCACGGGCAGGCTGGGAGGCACAGGCGCGGTTCGGCTGCAGCGGCTGGGCACCACGAGGCCCTCTCGATCAAGAAGAGCGCCGAGATAGCGGCGGTGTTCGGAGCAGGGCCTCTCGCCAGGCTTGGCAGGAAAACTAGCAGCGCTTCGAGCCTCAGGAGTTCGGTTAGCCTCGAGGCCGGCTTGGGGTACTTGCCTTGATGCCCGGCTCAACCAAGGCTCTACTTTGTACATATATATGTATTTATATTGAAAATTTTATATTCCATTTGCTACCAAGTATTTATAAGACGCTATAATGATATCGCTTTTAGTTTTTCATTTGAATCCAGCTGTTAAACTTGTACTGATGTGGGTATTGTCCGTGAAAATCGTCAATTTATAATCCAGACACGTTATATAAAATGAAACAATTTCTAGAAACACGTGTAAAATTATCAAAAGTTTATTACGCTCCATGTAAAATCTTTTTATTACTTATCTACTTTAACAGCTTTCTTCTCGTTATCTTCCTGCTCTCTTGCACCTTCCTCATCCTCCAAGTATAACCGATCCATTTGCAGAAATTTCTCTTTGTATTCTTCTGGAACTTCAACTTTTTTCAAATTGTCCAATCCTATTTCTTCCTCGGTCCTGTGGTAATAAACAAGTGTAAAAATTAACGTTAAAAAATAACGTGAGCTTGTTATGACAAATTTCTCCTTACTTGATTAAAATATCTACAACATTTTCGCACGCCAGAAGTATCGCCTTATCTCGTTCACATTTGTGCAACTCTCTGAGAATTATGTATGCATTATTTTCTCTCATTAATTCTCGGCCACTTTTTGTAGCGCACAACTGTGCTAAAGCTTCTAAAAGCATAGTTCTGAAAATACATTTCATTAATTCATTAAGTATGCATATTATAATACGATATCTTGTAAAAAATAGCTCGAAATTTTTTTTTACTTAATGTCAGGGTCTCTTTCTCTTTCTTTAGTTTCTGGTAAATATTGTAAATCAATCGGTAACTTGTTATTTTCCTCGTCTGTGAATTCCTCTGGTCCAGCCAGAGGTAATAGTAAATACGTTAAGATGTCAACGTCTGGACTCAGGAGCCACTCATGATTATCTTCCTCAAAACAACAGTTCCTCAAAGTCCCAACAACACCACCTCTTCTCACTATGCTATCCTTATATTCTACAAAAGGTAGTAATCGTTGAATTATTTTTTGATCTTTGTTCAATAAAAAGCTAAAAAAATTGTATTTTATAGTTACAGTAGCCGAATAATCAAAGTAATATAAAACTAAAATATAAGCAGTAAAAATCATACTCTCTCATTCTTCTTGATTGAGTGATATTGCTAAAAATTGGTCCCAAATAGTGCAATTTGGCTCCAACAGAATTGTAATTGTTTTTTGTTAGTGCATTCAAAAGATCGTTCCAGCTTAACTCTAATTTCTCTACTAATATGATTATCCTATCAACAAAAATTTTGGGACGCGTCATGTTCGACAAAATCATACAGCAAGGATCAGCTAATTTGCTTCCCTTGTCTGTTATGTATCTAAAAACATCCATTTGTATGATTATTCATGGTTTGAAGTGGAATAAAGAAAATTCATAGCTACTGAATACAAATATAAATTACTTACTTGAAACATAATGATATTAAATTATCAGTCTTTTTATCAGATGAGCACTTGGAGGTTTCAGAAATAATTAGCAAAGCACTAGCTCCCTCCTCATCGCCAGAAATGTTTATCAAAGCTAAAGAAGCATCTTTTGCTATCGCAAAGGACTCGTCTTGCAATAGTAATATCAACTGTCTTACGATTTCCGGGATTCCTAACAACAGCTGTCTACCCTCCGGTGTGCCAGTTACACCTAGTAAATAATCGTTTCATCAAGACGTGAAAATCTTTTTTAGTGTTAAACAAGAAATTTATGAACAATCTTACCCAACACGTGTTCAAGAGCTACTGCTTTTAAATCTAATCTGGATGTTGGGTCTAAAAAGGGACTGATCTCTTTTAGAGACTCCATAACTACTAATAAAAATATCTCAACAATGAAGGCATGATAATAAAAAACCTTCTATAAACACAAAAATACACCAAACTAATAAGTAGTACCTATTGAACCACGCGTTTTCATTTTTCTAAATCAAATTCTGCAGTGCGCGGAGTAACAGTTGTGGAAACAGCCGACATCGGCCTTATCGATAATCGGTAACTCTGCTCACTGCTCAGTACTCCGATCGTACCGAGTAATTTACCTTCAGTCGGGGCTTTTTGTCGATATATATATAACACATCAGTCGAATGCTGACGAAATATAAACAAATTGTCACGTTGTTTTTCTAACCTCAACGGTTAGTCTTGCCGTAAATATCTGGAGTGCAGGGTTTTATTCATGTGAAAATGGTGGAGACACAAGAAAAAATAACAAAAGCCGAGGATTTGTTAGCAGTTTGCACTGGTTCACAGAATGATAAAAGTGATTCTGATTCCAATAAAAAGTCTACATCAGCAGATGACACTAAGAACAAAACACATGGAAAACCAAAGCCAAGTAAAGTGATTCCCAGAGGTAAACCAAAGTCTGGTCGAGTATGGAAAGAACCTAAACAGAGGTAAGGCCCTGTCTTTTAATTTCACAAGTATTTGTAATTTTCATTGACTAAAGTATTGGTTGATAGGTTTAAATCAATAATTAAAACCAAGGGCCTTCAATTGTCCCTCGAGAAAAAACAAAAATTAAGAGAAGATTTAAAAAGAGCCAAGGAACTGTCAAGGGAAATAAAAGCACAAAAAGAAGCTGAAAAACAAGCAAAAAAAGAAAGAAGAAAGCAGAATCTGAAGAGACAGGAGGAAAATCAAAAAAAGAGCGAAATCGTACAAGTGGTGAGTATATATTCTACAGGTTTTATGAAACCATGTAATAATTTTCATTATTAGTATAATAAAAAAAATGCTTTTTTTTAGATTAAAAATCCAGCCAAGATAAAAAGAATGAAGAAAAAACAACTACGAATGATTGAAAAGCGTGACACTATAAAGACATGATTATGATTTTGAATAATGATAATTTTTGTACAGGTTTTTCGTAATAAAAATAGTTTTATTGATGTAAAACAAGATTGATATTACTTAATTGATGTACTATCGTTAAATTATAAAAAAATATTACTTTAAAGACATTCAACGTACAAAAAATTTTAGTCAACTACTTAAATGCTTTATGCATAATTTACACTGAGACATTCTATCCTATTAACATCCAAAGGCACATTCCGACTTATATACGGTCAAATATACACAGAGCAGTATTAAATCTAACTGGCTAAATCTGCTTATGCATGATCGTATAATAAACTATATTTTAATTTACTACCTCGCATAAATTAGCTTGAGCTTATTCTCAGAGCTGTCTGTCCATCATGTTGCTTTCGGTTTTGAACAAATTTTTTAAGATCATTAGGATCGTAGTTTTTCTGATTTTTCATCTGTAATAACAAACGAAAAAGTTAATATTTTATATAAATTTTATATTTTCCAACGAGAATTGATAAAATATAACTTACTGTTGCACATATCCATTTTGGAAGATACTCTGAGGATTCGTTTAACCTAAAGTAGAAACATACAGATTGTAGAGAACATTGTTGCTTATAAAATAATTTTAAAATATTGAGTAATGGACAAACCTAGCATCTACAAGCAAAACTGCTCCCCAGTCGTTTTTGTGCCTTATGCATCGTCCTAAGGCTTGATTTAAGGCACGGTAAGCTTGTACATCGTACCACTTGCTTCCTTTCATTAAACCTATATCTTGATGCTGATCATTGTACTCCCGCTTCATTTTGATTTTGGCATCAAGAGTATTAGGATATGGAATGCCCACCTATGAACAGAAAATATACATTGATGTAGTTACAAGAATAGCACGAACTACAAATGAGTTACAAAATTTTTTTTTTTTCAACTTACTGTTACCACACAGCGAGCCTCGTTATCACTGAAGTCTATTCCTTCTGCCATTTTTCCACGAAAAACGCCAAGCAACAGAGCACCGGTCACACCGTGTACGGGTCCATCGCTCGTTTCCAAAATGACACTGCGAAATTCGTCCATAACTTGATCATAGTTGGTGCTAAAACGCGGCTCTAAAATAATTCGCTTGACCATTTCGAGGTTGTCATACACTTCCGTACTTTTCCAGCGCTCTAGCATTTCGTTCAAAACATTGTATGAAGAAAAAAAGCATAGCACCCCGTGTGGTACTGATTGACACACGTCAATTAAAAGACGTCCCAATTCATCCTACCAACAGAAAACGCCATGTATTTATAATTTACGGAGAAAAAGTTGATGAAATAAAAAAAAAAGCATACCTTGAAGGGCAGAGTCTGTATCTCCGAGTAAATCGCTTTGAGGGGATGACCCGTAGGACCTCGAGGTACAATGCGCGCGTATACTTGCTGGGGATTTATGACGTGGTTGGCATGCAGCTTAAATGTGAATTTAGTTCCGAGCTCACTTTCAAAAGTCGAAGTGGGCGTCAGTGTACCCGAGGCGAGGATCATGCTTCGACAGGACCTTGAAAGTTGCCGAAAAATCATCGCAGAGTTCATACATTCAAATTTCAGTGTACGAAGAGCTACTGGTTTTCTATTCTTAGTCTGAATCCACTCGTTCTCCTTGGTCTAAATGTGATAAAGTTTTTGTTAACTTTTAGTTAGAAATACAAGAAATACAAACAGACGCGGCAGCTAAATATGTTTACCTTAGTTTTAGCATCTTTGTGGTACGACAAAGCCGTCACGACACGAAAGTCATTTTGATAAGTCGCATTCTGGATAGCTTCGAGCGATAAAAGTAGCTCTTCCAGAAGCTTTTTGGACGCAAAGGTGATGGTTGACGAATGTTTTTTTTTTTGGTTTTCCTTGCCTACTGGAACATTCTCTTTCATGTCGTTGTAAGCTTTAAAGGCATACTGGCACGCCGTATGGAAATGAGTATAACGTGGAGGGCCCAATTTATGGATTTCCTTAAGCTGCATCCAGGCTGTGCTACCGCACAACCATTTACTCGTTACCTCATCAAAGGGCTGCTGCAAATTCTAAAGAAAATTTTTTTCGTAACAGATTAGATGACGAATGGCAAAAACTTATAACTCCAGAGTCCTGTTTTCAATATATTTACATTAGACGGTAGTGTTTGGTTGTGTATAACGTTGATCAGGGCATCGATATAATATTGGATATCTTGGTAAGCCTCGTGCTTTGTTACGCTGAATACAAATTTACAGTCTTCAGAAACCTCTTCAAGGTGATCCTCCCTAAAACTGGTGCTCGCGACATCTCTGCATGAATTTTCTATATTGTGAGCCTCGTCTATTATCACAATGTGACCCTTCAGTTTAATTTGCATCTGGAAAAAGAAAAAAAAAAATTAAACAACGTTTACAACCATTTGTAAGAGTCGTCGAAACTCACAGTATCTCTGATCACTGGATCTATCAGGTAATTGTACGGGCAGAAAATAATGTCCGCCGTATCCATCATACTCCGCGCAGCAAAGTAGGGACAAGAACCTTCATCTCTACCGAAAGCTACCAAGTCCTCGATGTCCCAGGGCGAATTGAGTTCGTTCCACCTTGAGTTTTTACTACCGTAGTACTGACAACCCTTTTTCTAAAAAAAAAATAATAAATAAATAAATAAATAAAATGAAAGAACATCGTGCACATGTTGATGTGAACAGGTACAATCCCTCGCATAGACGGCTTACCAATTTTGGGTCGAGCAAATTATTGCAGAGCTGAGTTAAACTAACGCCGTTCTCCTTTGGCTGGATACACGTGTGCTCCCGACTACTTAGGATGGTCATTCTGAAAATTAATAGCAAGTTATTTTTTTGCTGTTTATTTCTGCAATAAAAATACTTATACAGGAAATACCGACCCAACGTTGGAATAGGCGGTTTTTTTCAACTCTCTGATTACTTGCTCGATCTGCTTGTGCGTTCTGGTTCCGTAAAATATTTTTGGTGTGATTCTGCGCGTAAAATAAGTAAATCATTACTAGATACGCAAACAACGACAATCATACGAATTAATAACGATGATAGCGATAGTACTCACGGTATGTCTTTCTGTTTGACATTAAACTTTTCAGGGTCGAAGACATCCTCTTTAAAATTGTCAGCATCTCCTTCAACAAAAATTTTAATCCATGAGCTCATTGATTGCTGGCACTCTCATGCCGACACGAGAACAAAAGCTCGAGAAAAGCTTCTTAATTCATCATAAAACAAGGGTTCTAATAAATAATAAAATATAAAAAAAGGAAGTGACCCATACACCAAGTATCAACACTGGTTGCTCTGTATTCTCATTTATAGGAAGAAAAATGTATTTAAAAAATGTTTCTTATTTAAGACAGAAAGGGAAGGTAAGTAGTCGAATGAAAAAAAAAAAAAAAAAAAAAAAAAAAAATCTCTAAGCGAGTAATGGGTGCAGGGAAAAAGTACCCACATTTTGATGTATTGTGTGCACGAGGGTAGATATATAAGGTACTGATGGAGGTGTGCTCGGTAGCGCCAAAACAGCTCGTCACGTCAAAACATTGATCTCAACAACAGCTCCACGTCGTCGGCCCATTGTGAGTTTGTTGCCGCTGTCACGGGGCGAACAAAACGATCGAGAAAAAGATGACGGGGGGGGGGGGGGAAGAAAAGACGCCGATGCAGCGTGCCCAAGACGCTCGACGGGGAGAAGCGAGGAATTGAAAAAAGAGAGCAGGCTAATCGCCCCGTGGTTTGCTCAATGGCTTCGTATTATGTATACCTATGTACGCTGCAGTAAAGCACACAGAGGGACGATTGAAACGATACACAATAGGTATATTAGCCACACGTTACCTCGCGTCAATCTCCTCTACCCGCAACGTTCGTTACCTATTTTCTCTCTCTCTCTCTCTCTCTCTCTTTGCAAGTTGACCTCGAAAAAGTACGAACTTTTACGAATGAAAGAAAAAAAAACTACATGAAACTCGGACATGGTTTGTAAATTTTTGGAGGAAGCTTCGGCTCTAGGGTAGAGAAAGAGAGAGAGAGCAAGGAGGTGCATTCTCCGGACAGCTGATGCTGTGATCCGCTTTTAGTCGAGTCAAATGTCACCACTTGGCCCGGATGGGATAAAGCCGCCCGTGAAAAGGACGCATCATCCTTGCAAGTATAGGTACATTGTGTCATCTGTGTGTAACTCCAAGTATTATGGGGACACGGTGCATCGATCTTAAGTGTAGGTACAAAAGACCGTGGAGGGAGAAAAAGAGTTTAAGAGGCAAGGGTCGAAAGAATACTTATTGTTGTGAGTTGTTGGGAAAAGTCGAAAGAAGTGCAATGATCGGAAGAGGAGAAGAAGCATCAGACCGACTGGCGAATTGATCTGCTTTCAGCATCAGGTAAACAATACTTAAATACTTATTTCAAATGCCTCGTATAATCTTACCCCGATGAAAAAAAAAAAAAAAAAAAAAAAAATTGCTCAGAATCAAGAAAACATTTACTAGTGTATAGTTCAAAGTATTAATATTTCTTTGAAACAAGAGGCTATGATTTTTTTACATCGTGAATAAGTATATTGTCGTTTGAAAAAAATACTATTAATAACCTCGAGTCATTAAACTGAATATTCTCTCGATTTAAGAAACCTTCTTTTCGATGCATGAATTTCAAAGCGAAGCATCACGTGGTGTATTACACCTCTCCTCCATCTCGGGTACATCAGATCTATAGACCGGGTGGACGAAAGGGAGGATAGCGCCACGTTTACATGCACGTTCGAAGGGGAGGGCGGGGGTGGACTTACGGATCATCGAGGATTTGCACGCATGAAGTGCTTCGCAGGGCAGGAAATATGACAAAGAGAGAGATGAAGAGGTGGATTCAGGAGGACGCGGTGGGTGGGAGAGGTCGAGAGGCGACACGCGGAGCTGCGAGGAGGAGAAATGAAATATGCATGGCTTCAAAGGAAAGCTGCAAGTCCGGGGGGAGGGGGGGGCGAACTTGGCTCGGCGACCGAGGGAGAATGGGGGAGTAGACGCAAGAGAGAGGGCTATCGATAAGCTCACCTCCGAAGAGGAGAAAATTCGACGGAAACGGACAAAAAATAATATTGGCTGTGTTGGTTGCGTATAGGTTATATATATACCTGTATAACCCTAGGGAAGAGGAGAAAAAGGAGGCAAGACATCACACATAGAGCGGCGGGAGGACGAAAAAGGGGCTAGAGAGAGAGAGAGAGGAATAAATAGATAAATAAAGAAAGGGGGTGAGAGCCGAGTTGGCAGAGACGACGAGGACGACGGTAAAGTGCAATAAGAGGGTCTCGGCATGGCTGCTCTGCGTGGCCGATCTAATGCCGAGGGGGTTGCTCGAGTCTTCCAGCAAATGTGCGACTTGATTGGAACTCACACACACACACGTGTGCACGTACGTACGTATAGAGAAAGAGACAGGGTTGAGCAAAAGAAAAAGTAGAATTGGCACTCGTGTACTCTTTGGGCGGTTATATATATATATATGTGTGTGTGTGTGTATACCAGCCTATATACGTGTACACGTACAAGCAAGAGCAGCGCGTGATGGATGGACGGACGGGAGAAGGAGAGAAGAAAAGAATGAAAGAAAAAGGGAGAAAGTGAATAGGGGGCGGGGGCCAATCGGAGTGTGAGCGTATGGGCGCGCGGCCGGAGGGTGTCGTTGCCTGGCAACCCCGAGCCACACGCGCGCATCACACAAGAGGAGCAAAGAGAGAGAGAGAGAGAGCCTGACACCCGAGGGGAGAGTTTTCTCCCTTGAGCCGTGTGGAGCCTCTCTCGCTCTCCTATCGCCTATATTGTATATGGCATGTATGTACGGTGTATCATCGTTGCTGCTGACTTCTATAGGTGTATACATGTGTACTCTTCGACTCATCCCATACACCCGAGCGCACACTCTTGTCGTGCCCGGGAGCTATACCCACCAACTCTCTGCTATTTCCTCATGTTACGTACTTTTCATTTTATTCCATAGTTTTTGGCTAATCAACTGCTTAACAGCGAACATGAAAATAATAATAAATAAAAAAAAAAACACCATGTCCTCCCTATTGGCATAACTTTGTCAAACTTCCACCCTTGTTTGACGCTGTTTTTTTTTCATTTTTTATTCCAACATGAGATATTTTTTTCTAATTTATCAATAATTGTATCAACAGTATAGGTTTTTACTTTGTTGTTTTCATTCTGATAAAGAGATTTTGTACCCCCAATATTATCTTAATCTCTCTCAGTAAAGAATATACAAGATACTTCCCGCTTATAAAAATATTAATTAAATTATTTGAACTTTCATCATTACATGTATTTATCTGGTAAACATTTTAAACAAACGGATCACCAACAAGACGAGTAAATGATGATGGTGCTTTTCGAAATAGTTTCAGATATTTTACAATGAAAAAACGAATACCCTCATAAGTATTCCACGGGACCTATATGCTCGCGACACCGTACGTCCAATTTGATTTTCGAGGTGTATCGGTGTTATTTTTTAGGCTCACAGCTTGAGCCGCAGTGAACGATTAAGTGGCTTGGTTATCTTGAGCTAAGTAACGGCCAGAGTAAATATTTTGGTATCGGCCTGATGCTCTTCATCGTAAGTTTCATCAAAGCTTCGTTATTTATTTCCACGCATTTTTAATAGGAAGCAAATAAACAAAATCCTTTTGGATGAAAAATTCTCATTAATAATTGTTATGTTAAACTAATCGAGGTATTCTATAATTTAACGAATGTACTAGGAAAATTAACTTAGACGTGCGGTGAATTGAGTGTGAGGGCCTTTACTTTTTTTTATTGCCTCATGACAGAGATCGTATTCCAAAGTTTTTCATTTATTGAAAAGTAACCGACGCGTGAATTTTTGAAAAATAATAATAATTATTAATGACTGAATAACTACTGAACTATAAGTGTAACTATTTGAAAACGGAAAGTTCACAACGAAAAAAAGGAAAGAAAATATTGAAACGAAAAATAAAGTGGATGGTGCACTTGAACGAAATTTAACTACAGGGACACAATGAAAATCCGAAGTACAAAAATATCATCCCAAACCAAATCAGTCAAAAGTGTACCAAATACGTGACTGACGAGACTAATACATACATAATATATGTACATACAGTGTTTAAGTAAGTATATAGTCTATGAACAAATGAGACAAAAAAATACAAATCACGTCAATTAGCAGCCAATGTTTAAAAAAGATAAATTGGTACAGTTTACGTAAAAACGTCAGTCTATTACATCTGGCAGGGGGAAGGTACAATAAAAACCAAAGGTCTCCGCGAATGATGGGCGAGGAGGCATGAAAAAAAGGATCGATGTTCCGAATTTTCCCTGAAATTCACGCCAGGCCACGCAACAAGCATCAATAGCAATCAAAACGTGGTGGGGTGGGACGGGGCTTGACTCTTTCATGCGCGCAATTAATTTTTTTTTTTTTTTTTTTTTTTTTTTCGTACGCACATATTTCGCTCTGTATACCATTCCGATCGAACGCCCCTGTTTTGATGTGCACGATGAATTTAATAAAAAGCAAAGCAAAAAAAATCACCAGCAAATTACTCTCATGTATCATACGCGATGATTAATTTGTCCTCGCAGCACGTATGTACCATAATACCTACCCCACATACACGTTCACGTTGAGCACGTTCTTATATTATATAAAGTGCGGAATAGCACAGACAAACAAACGAACGCTGTCGCTGATACTGTTAATTAATATAGGCAAGAGAGCGTCTCTCGCTCGAGTATCATTGTCCGTCGGCTAGTGGTAGGAGTTTAATTACATTCGCGGGATAGCTATGTGCCTATACATATGTTTATAACCGGAGCGCATCGTGTGTGCGACGCGCAGCTGCCGCATCGGCGGACGAGCGCACAACTCGTGCGTATACACATGTAACGTAGGATGCAATTGTCCATGCGTGTGGATGCAGCGTATACGAAAGACTCAATTTGCAAAGTTGATGTGCGAGCCAATCGATTCGAGTATCGGCCGTTGGTGCACGATGTCACTCCAGGCTTGGATTGATAATCATTTTTTTTTTATTTTTATTTCTGAGATATAATAACCATTTGGGCAGTGAGCGTACACCTACATGCATATGCGCACATGTTACGATTTGAGAAATGAGAAATTAACTCCGACCTTATATACTGACTATTTCAGCCTCCCAGCCAAATTACACACCTACACTCGTGTTCGGAGTTTAAGACGTCACATTTCTTGATTCCAGATTTCTTCAATTTCGATTGTCTCCTAACTGTAAACTCGTAATCCAAAGCTTTACGTGATTCTAAAAAAATAACAAATATCGCATCTGCTTACATCCAAGTTTCATCATAACACGGATTTTGTTCTTTTTTTTTTAATCCTAAAACAAGTAGTAGATTTTTAGAGAGTTGGGTGCATGTTTTTTTAGCTCATTCGAAAGTAGAAAGAGCTCCCGTGGAGCAGCCCTACTTCAAAACAATGCCTGACTTTTTAACTCTCGACTCGCTCGTCGCAATTAATGGTACACCAGAACCGCATCGCAACAGTAACCCAAAACGGAATGATTTTTTTTTCTCCAGCAAAGTGGAAAAAAAAAAAAAAAAAACGAGCGCGAGCATTTTTTTTCATCTCGCGTAACTAATTAATACTCGGCCGAATCACCCAATCACGGCGAACAAAAGAGCGCCCCGAATCGGACACACATACGCGTATATATACTCATATACCTGTCCAACTGGCGGGGGAGCGTGTCGTTTCATTATTATTCACGTGGCGCTTATGACACGCACGACCGCTCGTTCGCAAACATCGCTGCACTATACAGCCCGTACATTATCATTATGCAGGCACCCTATACACACGTATACGATACACACATCATTCTGCGAACACACGGCCCGTGGCGCTCGAGACAATTATATGCGCGGCCGCGCTTTGGCTGCAAAAAAAAAGCGCCGAAAGGAGAAAAGAGAGGAAAGAGCAAACCACTGCTCGCTCGGTGCCACTGCGCGTACGTATTTGTGTTTGTACGCATACCCATATACATTCACGCACATAAATGTATAGATTTATAGGTGATGTATATAGGCATATACCTGCGATGGCAAACATATTCGGTGCCGCGGCGCGAGTCGAATCGCTAATTGCGTTGCGCGACATTATTTCCCCGTACAGTTGTGCATCGATCGCCCGAGGCTTCGCACCATTTTGCTTTGCTTATTAGGCACTCACGGGCGTACTCTCCCTCTCTCTGATGGCCGTGGGCCATCGGGGTGTAAAATTTACGCGCCCATGTATAAACATTGGCGAACCACCGACGGCTCCTTTCTACCGTACCTATATACTTATAATAACATGGCAGGGCACATTTCGACTCCCATTACTTTCAGCTAAAACATCTAATGCTTGACATAAATGATCATCGGTTCGCAATCGGCTACCGTTAAATTGACACTACGAGCACGAAAGTTTCCTTTCGAAAGACTCCACCACACGATTTTTACAAATCCAACCGTAGCAACATCGACCTTGACTTGGACAATTGCTCGTGGTAGTTCTAGAGACGCGTGTCGGCCGATGAAATGTATACCCTCGAGAAAAATCAGAGTTTGCTGATAATGGTGAGGGGGGGGGGGGCAGGCTTGGGGTAAAATTGATTCAGGGGCTCGCGAGAAGAAAGAGAGGAGCGTGGCCGTCGAGTGGTCTGGCCGAGAGAAATCGAGTGGCAATTAATCAAGAGAAATATTGCGCCCCTCTCCGGGTCTACTATAGTGTTCAGTCATCGGTGGTGTGGTGGCCGCGCCTCTACCCTATCGTATACTTTGACACAGCGGAACTTGTAGCTTCTATATCCACCTATACTGTCACAATCGTCCATAGCACCTAAATTAGTTTTTCGTCTCGGCTCGTTTGTATATACTGCAGGTACGCATCTTGCACGAGTCAAGTATATAGTCGCGCCAAAGTTTTGAAAATCAACGAAACTGGTAACATTATTTTTCGGGCGGAATAATCAGAGCTGCTGACAGACAAGTTGTCCGTAAAGCTGCTCCAAATAGTTTGAAGAGAGCAAACTTGAGATGAGTATGAGCGCGCAGAGCTCTCACTCGAAACTTTTGCCGACAAACTCCCGCAACTATACCTACCTCTTTCTCTCTCTCGTGCAGCACATACCGCTCCAGCGTGGGTAAACAAAAAACATGATGATCCGTAACCTGTGCATACCCCACGTATAGATAAATTGTACCGATGTGAACAATAAATTATAGTACCCGTAAGGCATACATGTATATGCCAATGCACCTACACCGTATATCCACAATTGATTATTTATTGTGCTAATGTGTTGAACCAAAAGTTGCGAGGGACAAGCGATGTTGGCTCGCATCCTCTTTCCGTCGCTTCTCCAAAGTCGCGTTCGTACGATCGACTCGGAGGGCGCTATACAGGGACGTTAATTAGCCAAACGCGGCCCCTCGGTCTTACACCTCTCTCTTCCTCCTGTATGTCTGCTCTGAGGAAACCATGGGCTGCACGTATACAAGAGTGCCCCGAAGGGTTTATACGTATATGTATATATAGCTGGCTCGGCAGTGTTATTGACATGATGGTGTCAGGGCGGCCATCTTGGCGAGTGTCGGCTCCAGTGTCTGCGGGGCCACGACCATATATACACATATATCTCGCCTGCGCGTGTGGCAGCGTCGCCATAGCCTCCGTGTGCGGTGACACTCGCTACTCCCAGGGGGATGAAAAAGAGAGAGAGAGAGAGAGTACGGGCGAGGCAACCAATTCTGCACGGGCGTATTATACCTTTATGTATGTATGTATACCGTGGAGGAGACCAGAGAGAGAGAGAGAGAGGCACCCTTTGAGCCAACCCCGGCTGGCTCCCAGGGGCTGCCTGTCGCCATGGCGACCCCACGACCCTCGTACCGTCTCTGTCGCTCGCTCGGGCGCGCTAACCCCCCCCCCCCCCGACCTACCACCACCTCCCCCTTTGATCCAAGCACGCGAAATCGCGTCGTTTGTATCATTATGGGTATATATATATATAGGCAACCTGTGTAGGTGTGCACGGCTCTCCTTAAAGTCCTGTGTATGCAGCGACTCTTCTTCCTCGCTCTCTGTACTTGTGTTCTCGACGCTTCAAAGAGGGACTCTGCAGATATCACCCGGATCATTCGAGTTTTATTTTTACGGCAAACGAGAATGAGATAATTAGTCGGGGGTTTTGGAGCGTCACGTGAATCGTGAGCGAGAATCTCGGTGACGATCCCAAACTCTCCCCGACGTACCTCATATTTGTCTTTTTCCGTTTGAAATTTTGTCCGAGAATATCATATTATGCCGTCATCGCGCAGAATCACCGATGTACCAATGACAATAGGATATAGTGTATACATAAATACTTGCACACACGATTGTAACCACACTTACGATTATATTTCCTGTAACCCTACACTACAGCACACTTGATATAGGCATAGGGACGCGCGGGATCAACGTGGGACTTGTAACAGTTGGTCAATTATAAATTTACTCTAATTAAGTGAACCACGTCAATATTGTACTTTGTGTTATCCGAGGTAATAATACTTTCTTACTTTGTACCCTATACCTATCATATTCATTGGTATAATCAAGTAAAATATGTGCCAGGATTTTTGAAGCTTCGACCTGGCGATGAAGATTGAAATTTCACTTTAATTACATCTATGTCCGTACTTCATTGTATCGAACATCAGAATACATTAAAACTGTACTGCTCAAACTAATACGTTTCTATGCAAATATATATGTACGATATAAGAACATGGAAACAAGTCTATAAATCATGAATACATGGAACGCGTATACACTGGCTGTGGGAATTGAGCAATTGTAGAAAAACTATTTGAAAAATCTCTATATGAAAAAAAAAACTGTCACCATTGAATAAGTATCAAATGTGTACTTTTTTATTATAACCAACAGTTATTTTGTACATATTTTGACCATTTTTCAACTGATAAATGTAGCAACTGGACGGATGTCCCTTAATTTTTGAAAATGTTTATCCTCCTGGCACTGTTTAAACATAATATTGTATACAGTACACAAATAACTCATCTGTTTGGTGGTAGAGCTACACCATGAACTGACGTTCAAACGGACGGACATAATGCGGCAAACTTTATCGGCGCATCCACGTTACTTTCCCAACAGCTACCTATGTACAATATATTATATGGACAACCTCCCACCGCCAGTTTTTACGCTCAAATATGCGTGTGCACACTAGATGTATATATATATATATATATATATATATATATATATATATATATATATATATATATATATATATATATGTATCTGCCTGTCCATCTCTCGCGAGCGCACAATGGATTCGGGCGCCTGGAAATTCGACGCCGCGCATCAGAGGCCCACCAGCGAATTTCTCGCTTTTCCCTCGGCAGTTTACATTACGTCCGAGCCCGACGCGAAATTTGGCACCTGGCGGTTCGGTTCAGCGTGTGTGCACTGGCTCGCACTCTCCGTACGCTCAAATGGTGCGTTACAGTGATGGGTATTCACGCTCGCCGGGGCGTTATTTACCTCCACCCCTTCAGCCCCTCAATGCTGGGATAATTAAGTTTGGGGCGTGATACGATGAGCTTTTTACGCGCCAGCTGTGGCGTGTGCTCGAGCTTCCACTGGATTCATCCGATGCTCGTTGAAATGACGCTACCTCACGTATTACATCATATAATCCTGGAAAGCTGATGATTGTTACGAATTCGCGTGAACGAATCAAAAATCACCACGTGGCGTACAAATATTTCGTACTCGAACTATGTTTCGTATAAAAAAATTAGGTACAGTTGTTTCAGTTTGGAAGTGATAATTATTGGGGATATACTAATATTTACAGCTACGCCGAAGCCTGCGTATTATGGCTGCCACGGAAAACTCCTTTCATGCGAGTGACGTGAAATTATGCATCTCAGGGTCGCTTGTGTACATATGTACGTACTTTCCACATCTGTTGATACGATACACGTTGCACTTTACCAGGGGGTATTATACGTACATATATTTGGTATACCTATAATAGACGTCAAGATTAGCGTACCGAGCCTTTGAGGTACTAAAGGTACTAGGTTTTGGAAGTAGAGAGTATGAAGGCGACACCGAGCAGGAGACATGTATGTACGGGGGGAATGGGATAACGGCGTAATGGGTTCGTTTGATTTTGGTCACTTTGCCTGCGAGTGGCTCTTGAATGATTTATAGAAAGGACGAAAAGCCCGAGAGTGCGTGCATCGGAGGAAAAGGGTGGTTATCAGTTCATCCGGTATAACTTATTTATACCAACTTGACGATAAAAAAAAAAAAAAAATGTATCCATAATGTTCAACTTACCTTGGTTTTTCAAGGATTCCTCGCACGCGGCGTCGTACAGTTTCGCTGCAACAAAAAATAAAAAAAGAGAACTGTCAATCATAGACCAACACAAAATTTTAATAATATATTTATGACATAGTACCTAATAATTACATTGTAGATTATTATTTTATTATTTAATAGCTGTTTGATTCACGGTTCAATTAATTTCATGATGTGTGGGTATTTCGTGAAGCAGAGCTAATTAATCGAAGCACATCTGATTGAAATATAATTGTCAAACCTACGGGATCGATGTAACAAAAAAAGAAGAAGAAAAAAAAAGCAGGAGAAAAATAAAATAATTAATGTGACGCGCAACCAGAAGAGACGAGGAAAAAGATCCACCTATAGCTTATACACGTAAAAAAAGTTTGTAAGCATCATCCGATACCGGCAAGGCGAATCAAAGAGGGGTGGGGTGGGAGAATAAAAAAAAAATATATATATATAATATCCCGGGCTGATGCAGTACCCTCTGTATCTCTCTGTACTTTTCCAACAGGCATGCAGACAAGTGAGGAGGGCGGGCAGGCTCAGCGTAAACGGCGATTTGAAAGGATCCGCGCCCGTTAATAGGACTTATACATGGGAGAGCCGGCATTATAGTACGAGCCGAGGGATTATTATGGGTCCTGTCATGCTACCGGCCTAATAACTGGTTTTAAAGACTGGCTGCTGCTCTCCTTCCGCGCTGTATAGTATAACAGCAGCAGCATAAGCAGCGTTGATACCGATAGGCTGCAAAACTCTACTGCTTAAGAATGTCCGCGCGTGTGCGTGTGTCGCTCATAAATGTGTACCTGCCAGCATATTCATTCTTACAGCATTTGGGTTTATACGCGTAGGTATGTATGCATAATACATACATATATACACAAACTAATCACCGTATAGCTTCTTCACTTCCTCTATGTATATAAGTATAGTTCTATACTACCAATACGGTGCTGTTTCTTCTTGATACATGTACCTAAGTTTGTACGATGTGTAGGTATTAGCCAAGAGCCTGCAGTGTAGTTGCAAGGCCCGGAGGAGCTGCAGTGCCTCTCCTCTGATCCGATCAAAGGGAATAGCCGCGTATATATACACCTACAGCCGTGACACGAGCGATTCGGTCACTTTGATCGTATATACCCGCGAGTACCTATCAGCGATACAAAGTTACTCATAAACATACGCGTGTATCCTCGATCCACATGTATATTACAGCTTCGTATTGGTGCTTCGTAAGTGCGCGTAGTATAAATGTAATTGTATCGTGTAATAAATGCTGCTCAAGTTAAATGGACACATGTCACGTAAGCGTGGACCCACTGTACCACCCATTGTTGTACCAAAGTTTATCACTTGCCGTAGATTCAAAGGGAGCCTGTATATTGTGCTCGTGTATAGCGAATTGTAGTAGCCGCTCGAGTTTTTAAAGAGCACACGTGCGTGCACCGGACGAGGACTGCGACGACCGGCACGACAGAATCAAGTATGCGGACAAGAGGCGGTGGGGGCGGCGAGCAGCTCAAAACGTCCTATGATGTATGATTATCAGCCGCTCGCGATCAGGAAAAAATATTTCCTCGAGTGGCCTTTTTGTGCTTTACTTACAAATATACATTCAACTAATGTAAATACCCACACTATATTGTACCTCTATGAACAGCCTTTCATTTGTGGGTAACCCAGTGGTCGTCTGCTGAGTACAATGTATATACTTTGTACGAAATTTTGTGTTGCGGCAAAAGTTGTTTGCTCATACAACCAAAGCGTTCTCGCGTTATATATAAATCAACTTGTCTCATTCAAGTGAAAGTATAATGAAAATGAGTATTATATAGAATTGGTTGGACCAAAACAAGTAGAGTAGGTAAATGAAAATTTAACAAAAAGATCACCGAGCGAGAAAATCAGTCGAAGAACCGTGAGAAATAAATTGTAATGTGCTTATTTGCCGTTGCTGGTACAATCCGATGTTAGTGTGTAAACCCCTTTCAAGAGTTGTTGACTACGCAACAGCACACGCACGTTCGTATCCCAAACTGAGCTGGGTATACAGCGATAACAATATATGTACACGCCATTATCTCTCGCGAGGCTGCCTATAATGAAACCATTTCGATCCTCCCCCAAGTAGGTGTACATTGTTCGTACGGCTTCATTTTGACCTCGCCAATTGCGATTTGCACGCACGTGCACTCCTATGGGCCATCCAGCCTGATGGTATAGGATATAATACCTACGTAACTTGCAACCCGACACGCGCTACTTCTAGCCAGGGAAGCTGAGAAGTTGGCGGAAATGTCGATACCTTGTCGTCATCGCTGCGATTTTTTGCGTATTTTCGTATCGCGATAATTTCGTGTCACGCGTGTACGCATGTATAAGATTTTTGAAAAAAAAAAAAAAAAAAAAAATCACAGGGGAAAAAGCGAGGGCAAGATTTCGTTAGCAGCGCCGATTAGATCTAACTCGCAAGCAAACGAGGGTGGGCAGAGCCCCTGATGGGGCAGGTAGCTCGAAATTAATTTTTTCTCGAGGGCCTCCGAGCTGCTGAAAATCCGGACCGTATCTCCACGGAGGAATCTCTGAAAAAGATGGATGAGATACGCCGATACGGTAAGTGCTCGCGGGGGGGATAAGGTACCCACTCGAGGTGTACCGCGAGAAGGGTGCTTTCTTTCCAACCTGCTATCCTTCTGATCGATCTACCGATTAGGCCAACGAAGGGAAATTCAAGGAAATTGACCCTGGCGCACGAAATTTGGTTGCATCTTTGAGGACAACACTTTTCGATGACGGACACGCGAGCACAGCGGAGCTACTGTATTCTCTATGCCCAAGATGAGTTTGATTAATTAAAATGATGGCACTGGATTCGACATCTGGCAGATATTGTTTGCCGGAGGCGAGCGAACAAATAAACGCCCTATCCGTACAAATGATATGTATATAGGTACACGAGAAGCTATTTTGACGGGATCATAATATACAATGGCTATAGGGCCAAACTGCACTGGGTATATAGCAACAACGAATGGCACGCATGATCCGCTATGGCAGAGCGAATAAGCGAAATGGAGACGACGGACGCTCGGGAAGGAGAGGTATTATACACGTCACGTGTACATATATAGAGGTGGAGGAGGACGTTGAAATTGTCACGGGGGGCTGGTTGCGGTGTGTATTCGCGTCGCATATAGGTAACACCATGGCACCCCCCCCCCAATGCGCTCTCCTCTCTGTAGAGGGTGGCTCCCCTGTCATTAAGCCAGGGGCGAGCCGGGATCGAGGGGAGGGACGCGAGGGTTGTATGGCATGGCGGGCGAATCCCCGCATAATTGCTTCGGCCCCTACTCTCTCTCTCTGGTCGGACCCTTTGAGTGGCCCAGCTGGGGGGACGGGGCGAGTGCATTCGCCATTTTTTAAGGAAAGCCACCCCACTCCCCGAGGGAAGACTCGCTCACTCGCCCGAGTGGCAATAATTGATTGAGATGATGGCGCAGTGGTATCAGCAGCTCTCTCTCTCTCTTTCCATCTGCGCTGAGCGATAAAAGGAGATGTAGAAGAAGAGGGTGATCCGGCTCGCTGATACGCATAAATAATCCGCTGCCGACCGACCCCCATGGACTCGATCTATATTTCTCGACTCGCACTGAATCGACTATTTTTTTTTCGCTCTGTGCATATTTAACAAACGACTAGTGGGTATGATTACAGTTTTTCTCATGTTTGCAACTGGTCAAACGTCACTTTTTTTTTTTCACGCGCACTGACACATAATTTCAATTTAAAAAAAAAAAACTTTCAGCCATTGTAGGACTGTAGTTGACAAAGTTTGTAGTTGAATCTTGTAAAGTATCGTTTCTTTCAAAAGATGTGGAGCATTTAAATAATTAATTATTCAACGTGTTTTATTTGCGGTATTATTTAAAATTATTTCGACCTTTGATAGTGGGGCTATGTAAAGTTGGTAACAAATATTTACGAAGAGAGTAGCATAAGGACAATATAATTAAAGAAAGAAAAAAAATTTCAAAAAAGGTCATGTAAGCTCTCACTGCGGAATAACTGTGCTAACTTTCACTTTTCAAAGGGATGCCACTCTTTTTTTCAGTTAACTGCTTGCATTAATTTTTTTAAAGGAATTTTTAATCGACTCTGTATTAATAATACTCTGCTTAATGTTCATCGTGACAGTAAAATTTGCAACATTTTAAAGTACTTTTTTTTCTTTTCCGAACAATGGGGATATTTCCCGTTTGAGATTTTCTTATGAACGATGTATATTTTACATATTCATAACTAGACCAAATTTCATAATGTTTTTTTACGATGTCGATGTTCAATACAAATGTAAATTATTTAGGACGTGAAACATTTTTTTCGTACATATCTTACAGTTTGTGTTAATTATAACTTTATCAAATAATTCTTTTTTCTTCAGTGAAAATCACAAAAAAAAATTTTGTTATAAAATGCATAACTTTTTTGTCTTATACTTTATTTTGAAATGTTGAATAAGAATTTATTGAGATCTAAAAATTGTATATTCAACCCCTTGTTCAAGAATGTCTGATTTCTGTGATAAGGAATGGAAAACTATTGCATAAAGATTCACGACTTGTACGAAATGTACGAGTGAAACGCTACAGTAAAGAAAAATACAGTTTTGTTTCTCCAAATTTTTGTACTCAAATTTAAGTTCATAAACTGGAAGTTCTCTTCTACATTTCAGCCTAATGGGAATGCAATAATAAGAAGCCGATTTTTTACACAAACGCACGTGATACATCTCGAACCAACCTCGATACAAAAGTTTTAATTGCAAGGAGTGAAACGTTTTGCTCTTATAAAAAAAAAAAAAAATAATGAGACACTCCAATACATATTATTCGTCCCCAAAGAGCAGATTGAATGTTCGATGGCATTAACTTTTGTTAAAACAATGCATACCGCAATTTAGCTGCAATACTCAGAAAGCCAAGAACCGATGAACGTAACAGTCGACGAAAAAGCCTGGTGCCCAGAGCTCGATAGCACGGCGTGCGCATGTATATATAAAAAGAAAGACAAAGAGCTAATCGTACTTGGGTGTAGCGGCGAAGGAGCGATTTGCCGCGGCACGTGCATTACGAGCGCGGGCGCGTGTGGTGGTTTGTGGCGCGATTGAAAAGCGCGGAGCCGGCTGTCGAGATATGGATCTGGCCAATCGTGGACGCCGGTACCTCGAGTGTACTCCGCCGCGGTACAACATTTATATCGTAACGACCACTTCACGTGCCCACCCGGGCCTCCTGCGCGCCGCGCTATGGTGTACCACCGGACCCTCGAGAGCCGCGCCACCGGAGCCGGAAATCAGTCAGGTTCCGTGTGTGTATGCTTATTAATTGACTGACGTTTCCGTCATGTTATTGCCACGGAGTGGGCGTAGTGACAGACAAGAGGGAAACGGGGAGAGAGAAACCGCCACTCGACGATGACGAGGGCGAGGCCCCGTGGCAATCGGTCCCGAGATGCTCCAGCCGCGCTTCGATCTCGCCCCCGCGTTTTGCCTTTTGTTTTTTCTTCCTGCCTTTTTTTTTTCAATTTTAATCCTTTGTCCGCGCCGCAGAAATATGATCGGAGATTGATGTGTCTCGAAAACACTCCAAGCGCTCCGTGGACTCCAAAGATGGGGCCATTTGCCATGGAAAAAAATTAAAAAACACTCGAGCCAATTGTAAAAAAGTCAACATGGAAAACGTATGGGGTATTGGATTACCGCGATTAAATCTTTTCCTGTCCTTGTTTAAAAAAACCCCCTCGAGAAATTCAACTGAGCTGCCTGCAAGCCCGAGAGTTTGCGAATAGAGGAGAGAAAAAGTACATGAGGACAGAAATCCAATGCAATGGGCAAACAACGATAGGCTGCGACGAAAAGGTTTTTTCATCCTCATTTGCAGCCCCGAAGTACCTCTTTTAATATCATCCGAGAAAGAGCTGTAGCATGATGCACGTAGACTGGGGCTCTCCTTTTCGACTCGTAAGGCTTCGTTTTAGCCGAGTAGGCAGTGCTGCTTGTGAACAAGAGCAAAAAAATTATCAGCATTCAGACGATAAGCAAAATAGACCGAGTCACGGGGGAAGACACCAGCGAAAATGAAATAAAAAAAAAAAAAAAAAAAAGACTTGTAGGATCTTTTCAAATATTTCTGTAAGCATGGTACGTGTAGGTGTACATGGTGAAGAGCACTTTGATTCAAAACAAACGGGACGTATACGTAAGGTATACTCACAAGTAAAATAATTGAGAATAAAAAAAAAAAAAAAAACCTTTTACATATCTATACTACGAGGATATCACGGTCTGATGAATTTTCATTAGTTGAGAGAGCTGCAGCCCCCTACAATTTGTGCAATGTCGCAACAGCACTCGACAAATGGAAAAAAAGGAGGAGGAGGAGGAGGAAGAAAGGATAAAAGAAAAATCAGAGGAGTTTGAAAGAATCGAGCGATTTGAGCGTAAAAACACGCAACCCTCTACCTCCCTCGATTTGTGTATATACGTATACACAATATACAGTAATACTAAAAATCCGTGCATTAGAACATATCTGCGAGAACGCGAGGATTAAAAGCAGCAGTCAGTGAGGGGCTGCGTCTCAAGGGTTCCATTTACCGCGTTGCACCCCTTTCGCCACCGATCCTCCCTCGGCGCGCTCGGGAGAGTAATTATACTACTCGAAGCTGCTGATTAGGACGCGGCGGGGCGGTGCAAGGAGGACTTGAAAAACCGCCCGAGTATCTGCTGGGAGAACGAATAGAATGAACGGGATTGGGGACGGGGGTGCTTCGAGTGGGCGTAGGGCGAAGCGCGAGGGATCGCGGGAGAAGAGGAGGACTTCGAGATGCCCCGACTCGGTCTCTTTTCGAGTCCGGAGTACAGAAAGAGGAGAGCCTGTGTGTGCGTGCGTATGTGTATATATATATATATATATATATATATATATATATATATATATATATATATATATATATACGTGGCCTCCCGCTCGAGGGCCGAAACGTTACAATTGAAAGCACGACTGCTCGCTGCTGCACACGTAGATTGAATTCTCCGTTTTCTCTGTTTTTTATCTGCGCCAGCGGCGCGCAACTCCACCTTCTCCGCCTCCTTTTCTCTTATTCTCAGCTGGTTCTTTTTCTTTTTTTTTTTTTTTTTCTTTTCTCTGGCGCGCTTACCTACCCCCTTTTCTTCTTCTTTTTTTCCATCTTTATGCTGCCGAACTACTTACTTAAGACTCTCACCGTCTTAAACTGTCCTAAGCGGCTGTTTGTGCTCCATTTGTCCTGATTTTTTTTCCCCTTTTCTTTTTCTTTCCTTTCCTTTTTTTTTTTTTTTTCCAAGAAAGAAGAAAAATGGGTATGGTAATATCACGGTAAAAAAAGTGACAAAAGTTATGTACAATGGCTCGAGTTGATCCATTGTTCTTATTACCCCGAAATTTTTGCGACAATCGTGGGTATACGATTAAACTGCGCCAAAATTTTCCAGATCAGCGATGAATTTGGGATATTTTATACCCAAAAGCGACATTTGAGAAAAAAAAAAAAAAACATATGACAGTAACGATGGGTATTCATTTTGAATACGCCAAGAAGGAAAAAAAAAGAAGATCAACCTACGATGGAGCTCGAAATATCGAGGGTGGCAGCCATTGGCGACATATGAAGCCAACAACCCATAGTCAAGCCGTGCCGTGGGGTAAGTATAGCGTGTAGAACAAAAAGAAGAGACACGCAGGAGGCAAAATGCGTCCCTGCAGCCCCATTCGACTCGTAATTAAATGGCAGTACCTATCTAGTGTACCATCTCGGTCTGAAGAATTTCATTAAGCCGTGCTGCGTTGGCATACGCATACTCCACTCACGTTCTGCTCGGCTGCGATGCTGTAGGCGATGATGTATCGGGGGGGGGGGGGGGAGGGTGGAGGAAGAAGGCAGGGCGACAACGACGCCGACAACAACAGGAGCGGTACAAAGGCGAGCGAAGACAGGGGGGAAGGGGAAGCGGCGCGATGGCGCTGGGCGAGCGTGCACGAGGCCCCCGATTGGCTGGCTCGGGCTGCTTGCACCCTTCGGCCGGATCGAGTCTCATTGTCATTTTAATTTCGAGTTCCCGAAGGCAGCATCTCCACTTCTCCGGTGTACAAGTATACCCTCGGTATATAGGTAGGTGTATTTATACTGCTTGCAACCATCTCTCCCCTACCCGGGCGTTGCGCGCGGTATTCGCGAGATTAAGTAGCTACTGTCGCTGCAGTTTGAAAACTCACTGCCGGCGGCACTCTCGCGAAGAGAGAGAGAGGGAGAAAAAAAAATAAACAACAAACCCGAGCTTGTCTCCTCATCCTTGCCGAGATCCTACGTCGACTCGTGTACTGCATAATACACACGCCCGCCGCTGGCTACCCCATTATATACTGCATTTCCCTCGTTCTCCCTCTTTTCCTACCTAAATTCTTTTATTCCGGAATTTTTAATCTTTGCTCCCAGACAACGCCACAGTGCAACGTATGTACCTTGCACTGATTCAGAGAGCCGAGCAGGCGCGCCGAAAAAAACAAGTAGTAACACACGCGTGAGGCGCGACAGAGCTTTTTTTTTTTTCTATTTTTGCTCGGAACGTTTTTTAATCATCATTCGTCGGAGCCATGAAAGCAATTTTATACCCTTGATTGAACCTCATACATTGCGAAACAAATCCAATTTTATTATTATTATTAAAAATTGTCTGTGGAGTGAAAGCAAAATATTTTGCAGTTCATCAAAAGTGCGGCTCGTTCGCGCGCACCGAGGCAACCATAGCGCGCAGCATACAGGCACTGTATTTGTTATAAAATACACAGGCTTCGTGCAGGCAAATAAAGAGAGAGAGAGAGAGGCGCCGCTCGCTGCGTGTGACAGCCATTTTAGTTGGTCTGTCCGCCCCTCGAGGCCACTCTGGTTTTCATCCCCTGTATAGTATATATAGCTCCTGCTGATGGAATATTGGCCTTTCGAGCCTCCCCTTCTCACTATGCGTATACACCCAGCTATTCGCTCGTGTTTCAAATCGAATGAAAGCTCGCACATGTGCGCGCCCCCTCTGCGAGTGCTGGATGGATGGATGGCATTTAATTTTCCAAGACTCAAGAGTCCTTTTTCTCCTCCCTTGAGCCAGCCGAGGCAACGGATTTACAGTTTTTGTTTTTTCTTTTTTTTTCTCTCTTTCTCTCTCTCCCCCGTGCTATATTTGTAATTTCCGATGTTTCGTAAACGATTCTCCGACTCCGCGGCGAGCACCCCCCGAGCAGGTCTTTTCTCTCGAACAAAACAAAAAAAAAAAAAAAAGAAAAAAAAAGAAAAAAAAAAAAAAAGAAAAGTGGGAGGAGGGAGACAAGAAAAGGTAGGAGGTGGTGTACGGTACCGCTCGCGGGAAGAAAGAGCGAAAAATAAGAGGAGAAAAGCCGAGGTAAGCGGAAAGAAAGGACGGCTAGGAGTTATACCGCTGCTGGCAGTGAGGCGAGGCTCATTTTGCCGGCGCTCGGGGGGTCGAGAGGAGGATAGAGTAGCGTCACCAGCGTCGAGGCTGGGATGGGGGAGGAGGAGGAGGAGGAGGGTGGCGCACGGCGCGCTACGTAAAACGCCTGGCTGGCGACATTATTAGACGCCCCCGAAAGATGGGACGCCAGGGAGAAGCAAAGGGGGTTGTGCCGGGGTGGAGATGAGGCTGACTCTGGCCTCGGGAACGTAGTCGAGCAGCACCGGAGTAATGAGAAGAGAAGGTACGAGGCGCGCGGGGAGATGAATTTTCTATGCAGGCTCTTTCTTTCTTTTCTCTACGGGAGAATATCCACCCTCTGATCCTCTCTCTTTCTCACGACTCAACTTTGCAGCAATGCTCTCTTTTTTTTTTTTCTTTCCTTTTTTTTCGCTCTCTTCTCTCTCTGCATACAAGTATACCCCTTGCACAGCCATATACAGCTAGCTCTCGGGGGAGCGGAGCTTGCGAGCTTTTTCGCAGCGCCAGCACGAGCTGTCTCCCTCGTCGCTTCTTCTCTCCTTAAACTCGCTCTCATTTTTGCCTTTTTCCGCTGCTCCTTCTCCTCTTCCTGCTCATCCAGCCGCGCCATACACCCGCGGTACAATTGCTGCTGCTGTTCTGTGCAGTGCGAGCAGAACTTTACCGAGGAGAGCTCGTTGGACCCGAGTCTGTAATGCTTACTTCCTTTATCCATAGCTGCTCGCTAGTTTTCCCGGGTTATACTCTTTTTTTGGCTCTTCTTTCGTTCGACCTGCAGTTACAAGAGAAGTGGTAACAGAAGAACGGCGGGTTGCAACCAGAACAACACTGTCGCTGATGACGACGTATCTCTGAATCTTTTCTGGACATTTTCTTTTTATTAACCATTAACATTGGAGTGCACTAGTTATCTGGCGATGAAATTAAAGAAAAAGAAAAAAGTAGATTCGAACGAATCAGCACCGCACTCCTTTATCGAGCAAAAGTTTCCAAGCACGCTCGAGTGGCTCTGTTATCGTTCATTTCGGTTTCCACGAGTCGTTGTCGAAACAAAAGAGTCTCCATGCAGTGCGGAGACAGCAGTGTACCTATATTATTCACATGGTATGTACCTAATAGGTACCATCGACGGCGCTTTTGGATTGTCGCTTTTTTCCTTTCCCTCCACACGATATGTTATACGTTGTACGAGAAATAAAAAATTAACAGCAGATATTTGATGGTAGAGTCGAACGGAACTCACTGGGCCATCGATTCATTTGATTATTGATTCCACGGGCACCTCTGCTACCTCTCTAATAGCTGTTTTTCTTTGTTCTTGCAATCTAATTCCTATCGTTCGCACAACTGTCGAAATCGAGTCAAGAAAGGATATACAGCTGACGATGTCTACAAAACATTTCTTTGGAAAAAAGGCGCCATCTCAGTGTTTTTTTTATTTAACAATTGAAAAATGATAGTGTTAAACAATGAACTGGATGACTCTTTTTTTTTTCATGACAAAAAACAAATGGAGCACGTAAATGTATGGACATCAGGCAATAAAATGTTAATATTAAAACATTCGTGTGAAAATGATTTTACAGGAAATGATTCGGAAACGGAAAGCGCGAGCACCTGTTTGAACACGAAAAGCGCGAAGACAAATAAACTAAATAAACGCAGAGGCGGTGAATCCGTTGAATTTGCTTGTTTAAAAGAGGGTCGGGAAATATTATTCCAGTCCGATAGCACAAAGTGCGAGGATCAATTAATATTTCTCAACTTGTAAAACTCTGCACTCATGAAAATGGATTACTCCAACGTTCACCTGCATATCATTGGTTTGAGCACAGTTTAAATTGTAAAGTACAAATGGTAAAAAAAAAAATCACGCGAGGAGCGTGCCATATCGCATCATCGGCCAAACGGTACATGCAATTTCGGAATGAACAATAAGTACAACGTTTGACTCTGCAGAATGAAGATCTTATCTCGGGTTGTTCAAGCCTCGAACAAAGACAATCGTTGAGATGCAATATTATTCGCGACACGTGCTGCAAATCTAATCTCGTCTTACGATCTGCACGATACGACTTTTCCGCATCAGCTGGGGGACGAGATTTTTTTTGTTTGTTTTGTTTTGTTTTGTTTTTAACCACAAAAACTATTAATTATTATGAATGCGTTTTCGTCACACTACACGCGTAAAACTTGTATTAAACGTGAATATATTATCGATGAGTAAAAAGCGTACATATACCTTAACAATGTATGGGTTATTCGCATTAGGATCGAGCACATACAACACACATGTTGTATAAAAGCACGTTAAAAATGTCCGGTAATAAAGTCGGCCTAGCTCACGCAACATTTGGCTCGGGCTTGCGAGCAAAAGGTACAGGGCAAGGGGAGAGGTGGGACGCAGGGTTGGTGATGGTGGCGACGGTGAGGGATGTATGTATATATACCTATAGGTGTGCCAATATAACGTCGAGGGCTTGTTCACAGCGAGGGTGGTGGGTAGCCATGGTAACGCCGGCACCCGCTAGTGTCGGCTCCAACGCCAGCCGAATCCCTCCTCCTCCTCCTTTGTCGTTCTCGTCTCTCTCTCTGCCTCGCTGTTGTTCCGCTCGCTACCTCCTCCTGCCCCGAGGCTCGAAACCACCTAAAGCCATCCCGAAGCTACGAGTGCCTGCGCGTTTACACACGAACAGAGAGAGAGGACGACTCGAGGCGATCAATATAGTGGACAGACGCGCAACGACACCCCCTCACGTGTCCTTTGGCCGCTGGTGTCTGTGCGAACTCTCGGCGAGAGCCAACTCAATTTCCTCCCCTCTGGGACTTTTTTCTCTTTTTCTGTTGTACACACACACACCGCGCGCAACTTGTTGGCGAGATGGAAAATTCACGGCAAACATCAGCGAAATTAAATTATAACCTTCGCATATATAATATGTGACTGGACGGATGAGCTAACGTTGAACTTCATCAAATTAATTTTGCGCCACGCGAACGTCAATTATAACCACATTATCGGCTACTCGCTTCACCTACACAATATATTATACCTACAAGAATAAATATTTCCTGGTTGACAGTTTCATGCGCGCTCGTGCTTTCCTTCGGCACAGATGATGCGTGTTTCTCACCCCCTCGCGTCCTTGTACCACTCGAGATTGGCAGCGCAAACGCATTGGGAGCACACCCGACAATGTCGCTCCAAATATGGAATAATCCCCCCCCCCCCCGCAACGGCAGCGATGGATTTATTTCCGTGTGCGCGTATGGATGCGGGCATTGAAAGCTCTACTGTATTGGGCCGACCTCAGGTGCACAAAGAGACCGCGGGCTGTATTGCTAAAAACTCTGTTACGATGGGCGCGAGTTTAATCCTTCGCTCCGAGCAATTTGATTTAGTTTGCCCAGTACATACCATGTACATAACCAACACAACGGATACATATGGGTATAGGTGGGCGCGTATACTGCACCTATATATTTGTACAAGATGGGGTGAGGAGGCGGCTATATAGCTGTGCCACACAAGTGCTCGCTTTCATTGTACACGGGCGCTTCGCTTTATTTCGCTCTCGCGTAGGTGCTTGCGAGCCGACACAAAACCCGTCGAAAAGCTCCGCGGGATCGCGAGCTCGCTTTATTTTTTTCCATTTTTTTTTTTTCCACTGACCATTGCCTGTCGCTCTTTTTTTTTAGCGGCTTTTAGAAAATTTTTTTATTCGTTTTCGTACGTCGACGCGTTTTACGCGAGATGAAGCCGTTAACGGGGAAACGCTCGCGTTGATTATAACCGAGAGTCGTTTCGTTTCGACTCCACATTCTCGTGTCCCTCTTTCTTTTTCCCCGTATGTGATATCGAAAATATTGATTGTTCAACAGGCAATCGAAGCACGCGGACGTGGAGGGAAACGTTCATGGTTTTAGGATCACGTGCCGAATGAGTCACGGCAACAATGAGAAGAGGGGAAAAATCAAAAAGTCATATCTCGATCTAAATTCAAAAAAAGACGTCTCTTGGGTTGAAAGCAGTCGAGCTGTTTGGTGGTGTCAGCCTCTGTATGGCTGGTCTAGCCGCGGGAGATGAGAAAATTCATACCTCGGGAGGGAGGCGCGGACGGTGGCGATGGTTGGCCTTTTGAATTGCGAATTGTGTGTGTAGATCGGCCCGACGAGGACGGGTGGCGGCGAACGGGCAAGCGCCTTGCACGTATACACGACCGCGGCGGCTCGCTTCTTTTCCTCATCTCCGGTTTCAAGCGTCTAGCCGCTTTCAGCGCGCTAATAGGCCCCGCTCTCTGCCTCCCCGACTCTTCAGGGACCACCTACACCTACACCGCCGCCGCGCTGTGATCATCAACCCACGCGATACGTGCACATGTGCAAACTACCTCGTCCCTTTTTTTTTCTTTTCTTTCTTTTTTTTTTTTTTTTTTTTTTTGCTCAAGTTTTATCTTTTGGGCAGGAAGGGACCATTTTTATGGCAAATGTCACTCAAAGTCGCACGAGCTAATGACAGAGACGGACCTTGGGAACAGTGTCGCCAATCCGATTGCAACTCTCGGTCTGTATTGTACACGAGCCGCGGTAGAACACAAAAGAGGTGCATCTGCGATCGGAAGCAAAGTAATTCGATCGGGGCCAAACAATGGGGCCCAATCGGAGCATTCGATGCGTGCAATGTATTGTTATCGATCACTCGTATCCACTCGAAAAATGTGTCTCCAAGTTCCAAGTTGTACCGTATCTCTAAACTAATGTTGAGAATATCATAGTAATATACTTTAGCTACACGTTACGAGCTTGCGAATATTATCGAATCCCCATCAGCAAGGCCATTTGTGCAAATGTACGAGAGCCAATTCGAATTTGGATTCCCTTTCAATTGTGTGCCGCCTTGCAAATCGACGCTCGACCGAGACACTGCAACAACTTCCGCTATGCTGTTTTTTTTTTTTTTTTTTCCCAGCCATTCATCACCACCAGACTTGAGTATTAACCACTGCGTTTCTCCTTTGATCAGATTGTTTCTGCAAGTACAAGAACGATTGAATTTCAGAGTACGCCGATCGGAAGTCTCGACCGGGTGTTTTTCTTTTTTTTAACTTTTTTTTATTGTTTCAGCGTCATTGACGTAAAAAATCGTCCATCGCGACGTACCTACAAATTTTGTTTCCCCACCCAATTTTGTCAACTGGCTCGTATGGAGCACCTCTTGACCCGCGCCACCGTCATCCCGGAAAATAAACTATTATTATCATCATCATCTGAAGGGTTCATCAGCCGGCCATTAGCTCTTTGCGCGTGTACACGCGGCGTTGCAAGAGAAGCTTCAAAATTTCATCGCACGAGAGGAGAGCTCCGGGAAACAAAGGAGGAGCCAATAGCCCATAGCTGCTGCGCGTGCAAGCGCTCCAAAGAAAAGTTCCTCCGGTCTCTCTAAGCGTCGAGTTCCGACCCTCAAAAGACACGCTGATGCTTCTTCTACCCTTACAGAAAAAAAAAAAAACGCCAGCTACGTCGTCGTCATCTCGGACGTAAAGAGGTACATATATATACATGTACAGAGATGAGGCATGCAAAGGGGAAGAGAGCGAAAGAAGCCGACTTCTCTTCCCCATATATCTCCGGCACTCGACGTCTCTTTCGGCAGCGCTTTCCTCTCCTAATACCGAGAAGAGCCCCAGCGCAACTAGCCTCGTTACGGTCCTCCACTCGCAGAGCGGCTACATATAGGCAAGAGGCTCGAGCGCCAAAAAGGAAGTTTCTAGCTCTCGAGTTTGTCTGCCGTTACTGCATCGCCATCAGCTAGGACGATGCAACCAGCGGAGCTCGGTATGAATTTTAGGCTCCGGAGGGGTCGACTTCTTTGCTCAGCCGGTACACACGAGCGCGCTGTGTACCTACGCTGCCCTGCACAGCCCCGAGTGGCCTCCACCTCCGGCTAACGAGGCGAGCTAGCGCATAGCGCATATCGAGCATCACTAACGAGCTGCGTCCGTTTGTTACCTCCTCGTTTCCCTCCCCTGCGCTTGAACGCTACGCGTATCTACTCTCCTGCAGCAGTAGCGGGCAGAAAAAATAAAAAGATAACAGAGCGAGAAAGCTGGAGGAGAGATTACTGTACCTCGCGACACACCCCTAAGGCCGTATAGCTATAGAATCAGATAGGCGACGCCGGGGTTGCGGGAGTCGCTCTAATGGCGAACGCCCGGCTCTATTGCGTGTTAAGGTGTACCTAGAACCAGGTCGGACGTATCCTTTTGCCGTACATATATATACAACACGCACACGCAGGCGCGGGCTCGTCACAGGATAGCGGAAGGAAACTTGCGGAGTGCGAGTGCCGGAAATATTTCATGAACCAGGAGGCACTGGCCAAAGTGCCCATCCTCACCCCGAGTTTATGGGTTATTCCAAGTTTTAGCGCGATTTGGGGGTAGTTTTTTTGTACTCTATATATACATAGCTGGAGATGGCTGTTGTACGCGCCGTGATGGACAAAAGAGCAAGACTCGAAGATAAAACAACTATTAATTACATACTTAGCATCTATACATAATATTACTTAAAGTGCAATGGGGGGAGGGGTGAGGTGGTCAGTAATATTGAAAGCATTTTGACACCTTGCGATGCTCCTAAACAAAATAGATAAGTTTTTCATGAAATTCCATAATACAACTGGAATCATATTTTGATTCAAGCTAAGGTCAATGGCAATTTCTAAAAAGTTGTAGGTATCAGTATTGTAAATTCAAGAAGAATATGGGACTATACGTATAGTTCTAGTTTAAAAAGAAAAAGCTCTATGGATGATTAAGTTCTTACACAAAAGTTTGGTGTGAAAACGGGTGACTTTACTATTTCGCAATTTCCACTTTGTTTTTATTTTAAGAGTTATTGAATGATCCCTGGTAAAATAATATTTAGTATTTTTTACCGTGTGCACGCCACTACAGAGTAAACTAGTTGCCAGCCATTCGCGTCCCCACTTTCGGTGAGCGCAGAGTACAGAATATAAAAAAAAAAAAAAAAAAAAAAAAAGGGGGGAGAGAGAAGAGACCCCCTGTGAACTAGTCCGCAACACCAACTGCTGCTGTTGACACAGTGCTCCGTCACTGCAATTTCAAACATGGCCACTATGTATAATAATGGCGTCTGAGCGTCCTTCCTCCTATCCATCGCTATACATTGAAAATAACATTTGCTTCTCGTGCAATGTTGAATATAATTATTGTTCTAGAATTAGAGGAAGAAAAACATCCGCAAAGATAATTAAAAATCTCATGTATATTTCCATTTGCGCTTGGGAAACAGGTTTCTTCTGTTTCTCGTTCAAAACGAGAGAGAAGGAGACGATCGTGTATAGTTTTACATTTTCTGTCGATGTTTCGCTCGTTTACTTTATTTTTTACGAAAGAAATAAACATGAAAAAAAAAAGCACTCCAATTTTCCGTTTATTAACGCACTCGTACCCAGACCAAAGAGAAAAAGCAGGAGGTACAAGACACATCGGGTATTTGTACGTGTATGCAGCGCATCCAACAAAGGAACGAGGGGAAGGGGGGTTTTTCTCAGAAAATCACAACCCGGAAGGAAAGAAAAAAAAAAAAAAAAAAGAAGCGCAACATTTCGCGTTTTCCTCTCTCTCTCTCTCGTTCGGTGCACGGCACTGGGTATATATACAGGGAGGATAAGAGCGCGGGCGCTCGTGCTATCTCGAAGAGGAAAAAAAAACAAAACAAAAAAAAAATAGAAAAATAGAAAGAGGGGGAAAGGTGAACTACAACGGGCTCATCGAGGGGTAAAAAAACGGGGCTTTGTCCGGGGGAGCACCGAACTAACGAGAAGGCTGTAGCAGGCAGGCAGGCCGCGAATCGGGGTGCATCTCTCTCGCGGCATCGCATTTCACTAGCTCCCCGTGCATTTAATTTTCGTCGGTGGCCGGGAAGGAGAGAAAAACCACAAAAGTTCCACCAGGGCGAATAACCGAGGTAAGAAAAGCAAAGAAGGGCGCAATGTACCCAAAATATCCGTCGGAATCGCCATGGGAATGGAGACGGGCGACCCGGTTATCTGGTCATCGGTATCCCTATAAAGCGCTGCTGCCGGTATACGACAGATCAAAATCAATTTTTCCTTGCGGAGACAGACGGACAAACAGAAGTAGGTGGCGGGAGAAGAAGAGGAATAGGTACTCCAAGTACAGAGTATCACTTACAATCCAAATGATTCGTTTCGGAAAAGTATTCCCACGCTGCGGATGAGCATTTATACTCAAAGATATTTATGTCAACGGTACAATCCCCAAGTACCCATTCGAAGCTCGTGGTGCTAGAAAAAAAAAAAATTCGTGTGGTTTTTAAGGGCTTTTTTTGTGAAACGATCGATAGGCGCTACGGATTGCAAAAAACGTACGATATTTTCTTGGACTGATTTATTCTTCGTTTTAAATCGATTAATTTGGTTTATACTTTGTAAACGTATACGGCTCATTTGATTGTCACCGTGAAAATGTAACATGAATGTATGTAAGTATGGAAAAACAGCTGTACCGTCGTTCCAGGAATAATCTGCAGCCGCAATTACGTACCTCAGGAAGCTAGTAGTTAGCTACACCTGTGCTGTCAAAATAAAGAAAGGAGATGTCTCTCTGCAGGGGCATCGTGGCGAGAGACCCGATTCATAAGAACCAACTCGGGGGGGAAAAAAAAGAAACATAATGAAAACGACGCGCGTGCAGCCAAAGAAATTCATACTTACACACGCGCGCGTCGTTTCATACCTCTTCTCGCGCTCGGTATTCAACCCTTACACGCGTGCCTCATCCTGCCTACGCGTAATAATGATATAATAAAAGTATAGTAGCACTAACAACACTCGGAGACGTAAATTAAAGCTCTTTATCTGTGGGTTACATGAGCGTGTAGGTATGAGATCTCTGTATGCACACTTTTTTTTTTTTTAATATGGCAACTGATCTGTAGGCTATACATCCTCGTCCTCTCGGGCCTCCGAGAAATCGAAAAAAGAAGAGCCGAGCAAAGAACAAAAGGGAACGAGCTGCTCTCGAGGCGCTCGTCTGTCTTTCTCTCTCATAAAAGCACAAAAGTAGGTACATCTCTCGCTTGCTCGAGCACCAGAAGATAGAGAGGTACCTCTCGGCGATCTATTTGGTAAACACACGGTAGTGAACGTACACGAGTGGAGGAAAGAAAAAAAAAAAGAAAAAAAAAAAAAAAAGGAAAAAGAAAGAGCGAGGAGAGAACAGACAATGCCGCTCATCGCCCGGATGGACAAAAGCAGAGGCAGCTATTGCGTAAACACGCTCACGGAAACCTATATATACATACATATGTGTGTGTTACAGAACAGCTCCCAGCTACGCCGACAATACCGGAAAGAGAGAAAGAAACGAGATCCATATAATATTGTATACGCCGGTCTGCATTTCGAGATACAGATGAGCGTGCACGCAATGTCTATGCGGACTGTGCCGCGATCCCCCAGTCTTCTAGATTACGCGATGGATAACAACGCTGCTCGGCTCGCATGTGTCTCTTATTCTCTTTCCCTTTTTTTTAAATGTTAATATACGTGTGTCGCGACGCTTCGCAACTCTCAGCACCAAACTGGGCACTTCTTCGTGTCATCGACGATGCACATGAATAAGTATGCCCGTTATTCTGAGGATAAAATAACTTACCAATAATAATTTCCTTTACAAAATTCAAATTGATAAAAAAAAAAAAAAAGAAAAAAAAAGAAAAAAAAGTTTCCCACGATACCTCAGCGGAAACGCGTAGCGTAATTGAGCTGTTTGCAATCCGAGTGTAAAAAGATTAGTGCACGGGGGCAGCGTTTAATTTGCGTAAACTCGAAGGAGGGCGAAAATCGATCCACGGAGAGAATCGCAAATGTCTCCGGGGACTCTTATAGGTACGGCCACGGCTCAAGTTTGGCTTTAGCAGCATAGCTCCGCGCGCACGTGGCACGTATATAATGCATGTACGAGAGATATATATACCCCCGGGATTACATTAAAACTTGGGCAACGCGGTGTAGAGCGGAGAGTTTGAGATTTCGCTTACTCGGCCGCGAGGATCGCAAGTTTTAGCGGACGCAGCGCGTAATCGACCCTCCCAACGGAAGCTGCAGATGTAGGGAGTTACTATTGTTGTTGTGCACGCATTTGCCATGATAACCCACCAAGTATACCGCTTTCCAGACGAAAATGATGAAAATGAAATTTGAGACAGAACATTCACATATGTACTTTTTTTTTTTTTTTTTTTTTTAATAATCATAATAAAAATTATGAAAAGTTAAAATATTTGATGACGAAGGCTCGCATCCAACCATTTTAGTAACCATATTTTGACTTGGAGGGTAGGGATGCCAAAGCGGGTTGACTGTTTCGTCGCGAGCATCAACGTGTTGCGAGAAGCGAGTCAAAAGAGGAGAAAAAAAAAAAGTAAGCGAAAAGGCAATAAAAAGAGTTTAGAAAAGGTCTCGGTGCTAAGCGCCAAAAGCAGAAGGGAAGTCGAAATAGCGTCGCGTGGGCGGCATACCTATATATACACTGGTGCACGAGCAGTTCGCAAAGTAGAGCCAACTAAATTCCGGAGAGGCTTTTGCGACTCATTTCGCCGGAACTGGCTGAGCTCGCGTCTTGTGCAAAGATACGCGCACACGTCACTTACGCGCGAGCGCTCGTATATACCTGCGTATGGCTTACGTCAACATGGGAGGCGGCGGCGACAGAAGCAACGGGAGAGACCAAAAAGGGGAGGAGAATGAAAAAAGACGAGAAAAACTTGCACACGCGCTGCACTTTGAGCGAGCTCTAATGAAGCTCCCGCGCTGGTCCAACTTGGATACTTCGCTCTTAGACGTCTTCTCTGGCGCGAGAGAGTATGGCTGCATGTTAAGACTTGGCAAATGGAAGTCACAAGGAAATTTTCTCCTCGACGTTCAACAGTACACCTATACTTTCAAGAAATTTTTAAATACTTGTTTTTGGTCCATTTATTTCGAAGGTGATAAAAAGTGATTGCAAATTTTTCGAATGGTTTATACATATCTGTGGATACTCGGTTCTCGCTCGGTTCACTAAGAAAACCAACTCCGATTTATCTTACGTTGTAGTAGTTTCAAATATTTTTAATGGAAAAAAAGTAGCACTTTCACACATCGAAAAATCAATGAGAAAAAGAAATCGGAAAAAATTGACGGTTGACCCAATGGCTGCAAATCATAAGTAGAAACATGATATTTCGTTGAAAACTTTTTACAAAAAACCGGCACTTTAAACCAATAATGGTAATTTAAAAGTTAAAACTACAGTAAAATGAAAATTTTGCACCCACATGTAATTAGGGTCAAAGTTATATGTTGCACCATGCAACATCGAGGCATTTTTCATTCACAAAGACGCATGAGACTTAACGAAGCGGTTGGCGCTTGGTTGATGCCCGGAGTGGCCGAACAAAATATGCCCCGCTGCATAAATAACTCGAGGACGCCGTCTCGTAAATGAAACATAAACCAGCTCCCATAGACGAAAAGTACCAACATACATGTAATATTCGAGGGTACATCTTTTGACTCGTTATTCCACAATGTGCACGACAGCGTTTTTATTACCCGCCCTCTCGTTCAATTAGACCAAATGCTTACAATGCCAAGAGTATTTCAGATGCAAAAAAACAGCCGAGCACTGGCAGGATCCAAGGATTAAATGTATAGAGAGAGTTATAGGTACAACGAGTGTACGCGCCATGCAAAGAACAAAGAAGATGTACGTACACGATGGTACGATTTAATGCGAAGGAGGGTGTACCGTGCCTACTCTCTTTCTCTTTCGTGTTCGCATTTGCGCAAAAATAGCATCACGGAGGAGCGAGTTAATGACGAGCCAGAGCGAGGGTTGAAATTAAAATGGAGTACCGTAGAGAGAGAGAGAGAGAAGTCCTCGTATACTATATTCTTGCTGAAAAGCCGGAGAGAATCGCGCGTGTAGAGGCACAAAAGTGAATCTTCGAGGACTACTCCCCGCGAGTTACTAGGTATATATATAATAATATACGCTGCAAACAAGCGAAAGTGAAGCGATACGCGTTATACTCTATATATTTATGTACATGGTACGATGGAGTTGCTCGAGTACTCCTTACCCTCTTTTCTTTCATCCAAAAGTTATTTTAAGCTTTTCCTGCTACACAACTCTCTCGGCTCTCCGAAAGAGCACAGCTCCGTGCCTTTTTGCGTTTGTCAATTTAAGTAGAAAGGGGTACAATGAGCATTATAAAAAAAAAAAAAAAAAAAAAAAGAGTAGAACGAGTTGAAAAAAAAAAAAAAAATATAAAGATGTAAATGTATTTCTGTCCGTCATTTTGTTTTGGCAGACGCGACAGTGAGTTTCGGTCTCGAGAGCAGCAGTCGGTCGAGAAAGGCAAATCGAAGAGCGTAGGTGTTGGTGCACGCGAGAGGCTCTGGCAATTTTCTCTCTCGCTCGTGGCGCCGGGACAAGGGTCCACGTAACGCGGGCCGGAGGAGCGAGACGGAGAGAGAGAGGGTCGTGTCGTGCACGGGTGATTGTATAGATGCTTGGGTCGGCGGGGCGTGGCGCGGGCGCGTCCAATGGGAATCCAGCGGGCCAGGAAGGACAATGTGCCCGGGGGGGACTCGGGGGAGAGCGCCGGCAGAGAGGGACGGAGAGTCGCCGAGATATTCTTCGGAAGAGGTCTGTATATATGACGTACGACCCCTCGGCGGAGAGAGACTCGATCGTCGAACGCTACCACCATATCCGAGTGCGAGAGTCAGAGTGAAGAGAGCGAAACCCGACAGAGCCAATAACAAGGGATGATGGAACTACTGCCGCTGTTGCTGCAAAAAAAAAAAAAAGAAAAGGAAACAAAAAAGCCGTGCAGCCAGAGAGAAATCGTCGTTATCGTCGTTGTCGGGACGAAATGAACATTCTTTCATTGACATTTTTTTTTTGTTTTCAGCCAAGAGAGCCCTGCTAAAATACTGCTAGCCCTTCCACCAGAAAATTTAATTGTTTCCGCTGCCTGAAAATGTACCCTCTCTGTTCCTCACATTTTCTCCATTTGTGTTATTTCTCACAAAACATATAAATGTACAAGGAAAGTTAATTTACAGTTCATAAAGTAAAAATTTCTTTTCACCCGATTACGAGGAATAAAAACTTGTACCTATTTGTCGCGTTTTTGTTATCATTACTGTCAATCCAGTGGCCAACACGAATATCAACATGCAGGCGCGAAAGTACCGGCTGTAAAATCCAAACATGACATCTGTTGACTCGTTATTCGAAAATGAAAATAGCTTTAAAACATCAGAGGAGTCGATGATGGGCACATAAAGTGCTCATTGATTCGAAATTATCCATTTCGTGTATCTGCGGGGATTGAAAATATTTGGTACCCGCACCCACATGTAATGTAAAATCAATTTCGGAGAATAATCGAGTTTATCGCGTTTTCACGCAACGTTGGTTAATAAATAAACGTTCATTTTACTGTGCAATGATGAAGGTATTCATGAGATATGAAAGCTTTTATTTTTTCAGATTAAAAAAATTTTTTTTAGCAGTAGAAAGTGCATGATGTACGGGTGTTGCAAAAAATAATTCAAGTCAGTATAATATATGCAGCAGAGTTTACGTGTTTTAAATAAATTATTTTCATTCATTAAAATAATTACATTAGTTTTAATATGAATATGTCAAACTTTGATAATGTCACGCTAAACATAAAAAAATTTGAAATCGAAATTCAAAATTAGCATGAAGGTAGGCTAAAAAGCATCACAAACATCCTACGAAGAAAGCTTAAGCTTTCTAAAATTTTAGATTGTTATTTAAAAATATTGATACGTGAAATTACGTGAGTAACATAAATACTGGATCCAGAGAGCTCGTAAACTCCTAATTTTTAATAACTTATTCATAATCAAGAACTTCTTAAGGTAAAATCAATTTTGCATTTAGTTATACAATATGTGCATGTGTATCGTATCACGTATGATTATTATTAATTCGAGAGTAATCTATAATTTGCATCACGGAGAGCTAGATATTTTTCGTTTCAAAGACTATTATGACTAAATAAAAGCAATATCTTCTCCAAATTAAAAAAAAAAATCTTGAACGTATTTACATGAACTTTAGAAAAACGTGTGATGTATTTAAGAAAATTTTTTTATTGAAATGCATTATTATATGAGTTAATTACTATTTTTTGATGAAAAAAAAAAAAAAAAAAGTCAATTGTTCAAGTTCCAGCTTGTGAGTTACAATTTAAGAGAAAACAAACTTTGTACGAATAAAATCTTAATTTTGTGAATGTACAACATAACTCTACAAGGATTAATTAATGGCAAAAAAGTAATTTTTATAATATTTAAAAACTATTAAGTAATAATAGTTCATTGAAAAAAAATCGAGGAGCAAGCTTAAATACTAACAAATAGAATTACATATTAAATTTGTCATAAAAAAATAATTATTGTACATCGCTTACAAAGCGATTATGCTTATTTTATGAGAGTATCAAACCTTATTTCAGCAGAACAACAAAAATTTCTCATTGTTTTTTTGATTTTTATTTAAATATCTAAAAATCATGTAAGCGTGAAAAGTTACACGCCGTCATTAATTTAAAAATACTTTTTTCGTAATTTTGCATAAATAATTGCACGTATTTTCAGGCAGGTAAATTATTATTATTAAAAAAAAAAAAAAAATGATCCAAAAAACTGCAGCAAATCAAATAAGTATCTATGATAATCGCATCAACTTGGACAACCTTCGATAGGAAGCAATCGAAATCCAACGCTTGCACGAATAAAAAAAGAAAAACTATGCATGTATATGCAAAGTGGTGCCAAGCTGTTCGTACTTGCACGGGGTCACCTCGGTGGTCTCATTAGACGCATCTGCCCGTACGCGAGGCGCCTCTTCGCCGACGTCGTTTCTTCGCGTAATGAGCGCCGGTCAATTGGGACGCGGGGACTGGCGACGCGGTGCCGACGAGAGCGCGCGCAGAGTCCAAGGAGGAGGAGGCGCTATGAAACATTGGTAGTAGTAGTGGGTATAGGACTGGGCACGAGGAGAGAAGTCGCGAAGGAAATGGCGGCTCCACGCGCCGAGAGGCTCTTCCGTGGTCAGAGGATGTATGGCAGCTGCTGTTGAGCCCGTCGCGTCACCAATTAAAACTCACCTGCGGCAATTAATCGAGCTCGTATGCCTGACCTTGTGAGCATCTCTAGTTTTTTCCTTACTTTTATGTTATAATTTTTTTTTTAAATCATAGCACACTTAAAATTGCTAGTGCATTATTTTTTTAATTCTTTTGAGACGATCTTCAATTGAGACGAAGTTAAAGGGAAACCAGCGTTGAGTTAATAAACTATGTAGACATATCGCAAAATGGTACGAGAAGAATAAATGTATCTATCTATATATAAGAGTAGGAACTTGAAAAGATCTTCGGCGATACAGTTTTTTTACCATTTTTTTTCTTCTTCTTCAAACTTAAAACCACGTGCTTGTTGACTCGATCGGGTCGAGACTGAGAAAATGTAAATACACGGAAAAGTTAAATCGAAGTCAAACGGAAAAAGGAATAAAAGCTTTTTAGTGGATTGATCTGCTTGTTCATTTTTACAGATTTTATATCAAGCTGTAAAAAATCGGAGAACTCTGTTTTTTTTTTTTTTTTTTTTTTTTACTTTAAAATCGTTGTTTTAAAATCGTTCATTTATTATTTGAAAATAAAAAGTGAGTAATAAAAATTTTTCTCAAGTGTGCAATAAAACTCTTGTGTACGCAGAATAATGTGGAATGTTTTTTGCATTGTTTTATGAAAAAAAAAAGATTTGTTTTACAATAAAACAATTAATATTGACAGAAGTTATTTCTGCATAAAAAATAAGAAAATCTATTTTAAAAAATTAGACGTTTGTATGTAAAATAACGTGTAGGTACAGTTACTTTTACATTTTATACATCGTTACTTTTTTTTTTTTTTTTTTTAAACAAAATAAATCGTATTTTCTTTTTTCAAGGCAACAATGTGCATGGATATTAAAACGTGGATTTTCTTTGAGGAAAAAAAAAAAAAAAAAAATTGTCAAGTGCAGATAAAGAGGAGAAAAGTTACACAGAGAGGGGTTCATGTCTGGGCTAAGTTCTCCCATATCCACGCGGTTTCTACAGGTTTCAACGGTACTCGCACAGATGTCGCGTCAAGTCAGTTTACGGTGCTCGATCTATGGTGTTATCAAAGACCCACAAAGTTCACTCGAGAAACAAAGATGTAAGTAAGGTAAATTGAGGTGTATCGGGACACGAAAAATGTTTAAGTTAACTCGGGACAGCATCGAAAACAGTATTAAACAGATTATTATTTGAAATAAAAAATTTCTCTTTATTCTACGAGACCTTTCATAAGGAAAACAAAAAAAAATGTATGTGTTAAAGTGGTAAATTAACAAAAATTAATTATTCTTATGTGGTGATCAAATCATATGTGTCCCACTATACCATAAAAGTTAAATCCCTTCAGCTTTACCGGGACAAAATTGAGTATGTACTTTTTTTCGAATAATTCCACAAATGTAAACGTTTTCTCTTACTTTCTAATGTTACTGGAGTTAGAGATTTCACAAACATTAAAGTTTGGTAGAATTATCAATCCAAGTTATGTATATCACGGAGAATTTAAATCATAACCTCAAATTTTTCGTGCGCGATTGTCGTCCATGCAGTGGCAGAGAAAATATGGATTTGTAATATAAAAACTATTTCAAAAATTGAATCTCACATTTTTCGACTACTTATCACTAAAATTTCGATTCAGAACGTGACAATACATAACGTAAGTGAGGATACACTCTCTCCATTTCAAACAACTTTTATCAGTTTGTAGGCTAAAATAAGCTCCAGTTCTTATTGTTTTATCCACAAATAGTTAATTTATCTAGGAATAATCACTGTAATAGCAATATGGACTGGATGACATGTAATTAAATTGGAAATTGGGCGTTTGTCCAGAATTAGTTTAATCGATGTCCCGAATTACCTTAATACAAATTAAATGTGTCCCGTTACAGCTGAATTAGACACAAGTTTAAAAATTTGATTTTTAAACACTTATAAAGGAACAAATCAATGATTTTTTTTTTAATTGATAGAAAAAAATGTGCGCTAACGGTTGAAAACGATTTTACGTACTATTGTGATATAGTTTTTGAAAAACCGAGGATGATAATTTCACACCGTCAAAAGTGTCCCGATACACCTCAATTTACCTTATGGCAAATATGGTGTTGTATAATTTTATGTTCATCACCGTTGAGCTCTTTTTCTTTGTAAAAAATAAACCATTGTACAAGGAAAAAAAAAAAAAAAAAAAAAACAATTGATTGAGCTAGATCGGACTTACAGACGTATATTATGCATACGCGAACAATGCACGCCGTACGTCGAAGACGTCTCGAATTAGCCGGAATTAATCAAATTAGAACTGTACCGAAGAAGAATAAGAATTGCGAATTGTCGACGGAGAACAGGGGACCCGCAAGTATTGCAGCATCGCCGGACCAATTAGAGCAAATTAAGAGCCATTAATTAATATTCCGCTCTTGGATACGACGTGTACACGTCAATGGAGCGCGAACGGCTGCGAGGTATTACTCCACCGGCTGCAACAATGGGTATATCTCGCATTGTACCCGCGCGCGATGAATATTTCGCCGCGGCCTCCACGTATGAGCACTGACTGGCCGTTTTCAGTCTCACGCGCATTTCATACCTCAAAAATACATTAATTGTATAATTATCCAGCCAACCCCTATCTGCTTCGATTCTCGGGGCCTCTTATTCCTCGCCGTTTGGAGCACTTACGCGCTCCCAGAAAGAGAGAGAGAGAGAGAAAAAAAATCTCCGCTACACCTATGCGAAAGCTATCTGCGCACTTATCGGCGGCGGCCATTCCGTACACAATACTGCAATTTTCTTAAACGTATTCCCAGGAAGGAGGCCCGCCGCGCTTCGCCCCTCCGCCGATCGAGAGTGTCGCTGCGGAATAATAGAAGGGCACACAGCGACAAAAAAAAAGAAAAAGAAAAAAAAAGAGAGGGAGCTGTAACCATTGTACGTATGTATATAGAGTTGAAAACTCGCGCGGGTAGGCATCCAATGGGAGGGCGGCCGCCGACAAAGCCCCGGTCGCGCGAGCCATCGGCGCATACTTCGGATTTCGCTGATTAAAGGCATATTAGTAGAGCACTCCGGGCGTGTAAAAGTGCAGTCAGTCAGCCCAAGTTTATCTCGGCTCCATTTTTTTTCCGCAGGTCGCGCTACTCGCAGGTATATAATATACATGCGCGCATATTCCAGTAGCAGCCGCGAGTACCTCGTATATATATATATACACACCTAAATAATTACCCGAGCGGAGCATTCTTCTGTTATCCGTAAAGACTTACTTTCCTCCGTTTGGAAAATCTAGAGATTTTCAATTTATTTTTTTATTTTTTATGTCCGTGCCAATAACGCGATCGAGAGAGGTGCTCGACTTTAGTGCATGCACCAATGAAATATAATAAGACCGGGTTCTTCTGAAGTTTGCCGAAGTTGTTGATCGACGCGATCTTGAAACGAGTGAGTATGTGGGTTGTGGTATTGATATCGAGACAAAAGTCGCTCGTAAACAGTACCTACAAGTATTTAGCCGGTGGAACAAAGTGTCCGTCCATTATGCCGTAGGTAGAAAAACAAAGAGGTCCTGCACGTCTCCGAGTGTATACTTACCGAACCCGTGCAATGGGACGCATTCAAGGGAAGTTTGGAAACTGAAAGCGGCTGAATCTCCGACTGGATGAAACAAAGCCACGGGCGCTAAATGGATGCAGCGAAACGTGAAAAAAAAGGGCCGATCAATCAAAAATCATCGAAAACGCACGCGTTACCGGAAGATCGAAGAACGGACTCGCGCGCGCCGCGCATATGTCGTCGCGCGACTCGAGCTCCGTCGTCAAACATTAACGTCCCGGGGCAATGGGCCGATACCGAATTTCGCGAACTGTATGCTCAAGTATATAAATATACGCTGCGTATACGTGTACGAGGCAGTTGTCGGGACTACAAATGCACTTCTATTTGTTCTCTCTTTTTCTTGTCCATCTCCGGCGCGATCTCATTTGACATTTGCAGCCATTGTGCACGCATGTATACGCATTGAAACAAATGTAAAGGCAATAAATAGAAGTTGCAAGTTTGAAGATGCACTCGAGAGGGCAGAGAAGACAAATGAATGGGAAGAAGGGGGAGGGGGGTAAAGAGTAGTTACAAAAGAATTTGTGTAATCGGTGGTACATTCAATGTTTAACTAATGATTGGTATCAGAGTTGACAGAAAAATCAATGATGAGTTTTACCGATTCTCAGGTATAAAATGTAACATTCATTGATCTTACCGATTTGGTTCAAGGGAGCTCACCTATACACATCACAACGTTAAGATGTATATTTTTGGTCACAAAATTTATATTTATATAGGTATACGTATCTACGAGTGCTCTCGCTGAATGGAACTTAAGCGTACAAAGATCCAAAAACATTGGTACTCGCTGCACTTTCTTTCTGTAAAAACCAATCTTAGGCAATAATAATATATACCCGTAATTTTTGTGCAAATTCATCAAATAAATTGAGATTTTCACCGATTTGATTTCAAGCTTTGACTAAAATTATTTCAACGTGTTAATATTCATCACAAAATCCTGATTCCGTTGAAGAAAGTACGTATAGGTACAGCTGCGCCCACACGCAAAATAGCAACGAACGAAGCAGGGGTTTATTATACTTATATATTCGCGGATAAATGGAAGAAACATTATAACACACAGGTATTATACACAACTCGTAAACACGTCCAAGCTCGTGTTCAGGTATATGTGCGTGCTACCGCAGCGGCCGCGTACGTGCGGGGGATAGAGCTGCGATAGTGTCGCGCACGCGTGCGTTAAGCGAAAGAGTCTAGGAAAGAAAGGAGAAAACTAAAAAAAAAAAAAATGTAATCATGGCATGAAAGAGCACGTATGGGTATATGGGCAAAGAGAGAGAGAGAGAGAGGTGATACGGTAAAGGGGGTTGGCAGGGAGGGGCGCGCGGAAGGGGAAGAAAGAAAGCCGGCTCCTTTGATCTCGTGCCCACACGTTATGCGCGAGACAGAGCAAAAGAGAGCCACTCTCTTCTCTTATTGCACGGTATGTATATGGAGCCTGCATGCACAAGGCTCTTTTGCTCTCTCTCTCTCTCTCGTCGTACCCCTATAGGTATAAATATTAGGTACGAGCAAACACAGCTAGTTTCACGATATGCGATTCGGAAGGACTCTTTATGCGTATACCTATACTGCCGCTGGACATTTATACCTATACGTGTATGGCGCACAGGTATACCCGTGAATATCGCGCGCAAAGCCCATCTCCCCTTCTAACTGTTCCCATATAATATCCCTCCTTCTTCTCTTCCATATTCGCCCATAAATACGCGCACCCAAACGTGGGTGCACTCGCGCGCTCGGAGTGAGCTCTACTACCGCAAGTGAGCAGCGAAGCAATTCGTATGGCTCTGTTGCAGGACTGACCGATGCGACGTATACAGCACGAGTGGTATACCTATCCATAATAGTGGCTCTACGCGCGTCTGCTCAAAGTGAGCTATAAATTTCTACAGATGTACCACATTTATGCGTGGATTTACGTGTGGGTGTAGATAGCCGTACCGCTCCCAACTGTCATAAAGAACCTGCTACTCTCAATATAACTACACTATCTCGAGTAATACCTGCCTGTTGACTGCCCCGATCTCCTCATCGCCCTCGAAAATAATGATCCATCTGAGATATTTAGTTCATCATCGAATCTCTATCAAATAGTTACTTTCTTTTTGCATTAATTTCATATTTCTCGTACAACCATTGGATTATCGGATAAAAATAGTATACGTGTATGCACGCAAGGGTGATACATAAATAGCTGAAGGGGAAGGAGAGGGGAAAGCAAATGCTCCTGCACCGCGAATTGCAACAATAGCCACGCTGTGGACGTGCTATACCCGTAAACACTACTTTCGTGAAAAATTACCGTGCGATGCATCCATATACATACCTACTCATCACCAGTTTTGCTGACCCGTACAGACAAAAAGCACCATCATGCGGATAACCAAGCTTTAAGGTATACTTTTGTTGAGGTTTTTACGGAAAGTACAGGTATAATAACAACGTACCATATGGTAGGGATTTGTTTTTCAAAATACAATTGAAAAATGAAATTTACAGAGTGTGACAACTTTGGGGTTTTTTTTTTCTTTATGATAAAAGTTGCACCTGTGTATATTATGCATCAAAGTACCGCGGGGGATACACTGTACCAACCCTTTTCCAACTTTGTCAAACAGTCATTACATCGCCCCTTCCGCTGCGCTATAAAATATTCCACGACTGCAACACGCCGTGGAATAATACATTCGAGTCGCGCCGTGCACGCGTAATGAGTCTTCCGAATGGTGGATAACGGACGAAAATGAAGTAGAAAAAACAAAACAAAAAAACAAAAAAAAAAAAAAGTGCCGAGGAACGATTTGACCGCAGCCATGCATATTTACGGCTAAACGCGCGCGTTTGTGGATTGCATTAGTTGGCTTCTACGCGAGCAAAGCAGAGCTCTCCCACTTTGCCCGTGCATAATGAATGTACAATAGAAACGCGTTTTTTTTTTTTTTTCTTCTTTTTTTCAATAATCACACGCGTATCGAGACACCGACTACCGTTGGGGAGAGTCTCTGTGGTCTACGTTCCCAACCGATCAACTTTCCGTGCGTCAATAACAACAATAACAACAATTCTGCATCGTTGTCTCAGCCATAGTTACTTCATTGACGTGCAGTCGAAATTTCCAAGTTTCGCAACTTCGGAATTTTTCTTTCGATTAACAGTATTGAACAAAGTTGCGTGGGGACTGCGAAAAAAAGTTTGATACAATCTTTCGGTTAAGGTCCTCTGCTGTAAAATAACAATTTAACAAAATAACACTACTTGATTTATTTGATTGTCGCACCTGAGCTTCCAAGGATTTCTAACTCGGTAATTCGACCAAGGTTGGCAGAGTGCCGCTGAAAAAATTTTACAAAACTTGAAAACAACTTTTGCCGAGCTTAAACCATCATGGGAAGTGTCGAAAAAAATTTTATGAGCTAGTCGTGCAAGCCAAGGAGCGAGACTATTCGATGGGATGGAAAAAAAGGCCTCGTCGTAGACCCATCGGAGAATTTATTCACCGCCAATAAGAAAGCCGAAGCAGAGGCGGGGGGTGACATTACCTGTCCGAGGAATCGATTTGAAATGCGAAACGTCGCGATATGTGCCCTCTCTCTTCCGTCGAATCGCGTCAGCCTAAGCTGAACTCATTATGCGAACGAGCGGGGCACACATCAGCAGCAGTCGGAGCCGCACTGTATACATATACCAAATGTAACCACATACGGTATAGGTGGTTAGGTATAGCGAGCAAAAACAATCGCATCCGTGGGCCCGAGGGGAGTAGAACGAGGGGCCACTAAATTCAGCCGCGTATACGTAACACACGGTCTGGCCGGGCGTGTTTACGCCAAAAGGCGAAATCGATTCGTAAAACTGGGAGGCGCAGCGATTCCCACAAAAGCAGTGGGCCCCGAATGGCCGATTTTTCGCAAAACCCTACCGCGCGCTTCTGGGGCTTGCAAATCGCGGGCGATTCATTAGGCGCGCGCCTGGCAAAAATCCGTCCAAGTGTTACCGAGAATGCTAATTGCGCTTCTCCAAAAGCGAGCCGCAAAAACGCGCCACTGAAGGGAATACTCCAGTTTACGGGTCTCAAAGACCAAATGGCAAGCGCGTCAACAATGGAGAAACAATCGGATTCGATGCGAGCGCATCGCGCAACTACTTCATGATCTCCGTCCGATATAGTACGTGCACTGAGAAAAAGGAACAATAAAAATTACTGTGATAAAATGGTTATCTGGTATAGTGTTTGGTCATCAAGAGACTTTTTACTATTGGAACAATAATTTTTAATGTTTAGAACAGTAATTTTTACTATTTGAATAGAAATACTATATACACTACTACACAAAATAGAAATTAGTATCCAAAATAGTAAAAATGAGCTTGGCCAAAGTAAAAAGTCCCTAAACTGCAAAATGACACCAGATTACTATTTAAGCACTGTAATTTTTTTTTTCTCTTAACGTGATAGGCATTATCATACATTGTAGTTAAATACAGCCAAAAATGTATAAGTAGTTGTTTTTCATGTGGCACACGAGTTGCCAAACACCGCACCCAGATAGCTGTCTGCCATTGCTACCGTTATTATAAACCGATTGTCCAATAATGACAACACGCTATTCTTTCAAACTACGTGATCCTCTTCAAACAGGCCCGCTACAACAATAGTAAAATAAATTACTGTAATTATATATACACTTAATACTCTGCTCTGCCTCGATTTGCCCTTTGTTCCTGAATTGATTTCAAGCTCCAATTGTCTTAAAATTATTTCAACCCTAAATCAAGCAAAACGAAGGAAAAAAAAAAAAACTAGCCAAGTAGTGCCTTGACGGTCGTGTCGACTGTTTTTTTAGTTTCAACTGCGCTTTAAACGGAGTTTAAACGAACCGGCAATAATAATTACACCGTGTGCCATTAAGTACTAATAATAATAAGAGGGGAAGAAAAAGAAGAAATTCGTTCAAATCCACGGGTCATTATGTGATAAAGTGGTATAGAAAGACAGCGGAGAAACGAGAAGCGGGAGAATCGGCATCGGCAAACTTTATAACAAGCCGAGCTCGTGAGCTTCGTGCGGCTGCTCTTGTCATATTTCACGATTCGGATTTTACATTTGCATCACGAAACGAGCCAACGACACGGCGACGCTGCTCCGTGCCCCCCATTGTACACTGTTAACTCATTTCTCGGCGAGCGAGCGTCGGGACTCGGGGGACACGTCAATTAAAAAGTTCGTACGTATAGCGGGGACAGAGCAGTGCGTTTAGCACGCAATTACCCAACTATCGTATCTTAATCACATTGTAACTGTATACACGTGCATTTTGTCAATTTTGAATAATTTATTGCACACAAGTTCGGGGTAAATTCGTTTGGTATACGTAAAAAGTACCTATACTCTGGGAAGGCCGATCGTTCGATGAATCAAAAGGGGAGAGAGAGAGAGAAAAAAAAAAGAAGAAGATTCGGCGTATGAGCTACCCTCGAGCGAGCGAGCAAAAAAAGTGGGGAGCGCAATGGAGATGATGGGATTTTCCAGAAAACGTAGGGGTAATGATGACAATAAAAGAGAAATTTGAGCCTCATTATTGCCGCGCTCTCGACACGAAGCGGAAAAACGCCGAGTCACGACGGGGGGGGGGGGCAAGGAGGAGGAGCGAGGTACGTTGGACAATGCAAATTACACGCCGCTAATAGCAGCCATTTAGTAACGTACGACTATTATACACTATACCTCGGGACTTATGACATATAATTGTACCAGCTCGGCAACGAGTCGCTTTCGGTGATCCGGCGCGCGCCTCGGAGCGTCCAGGTGTACTTGTGCGATATCCCCTCGCAATTTGCAAGCCGCTCCCCGGAACCCACGCGAGATTAGCCCGAAATTGGGTAGGCCGAATCTCGTCGTCGCTTCCTCGTGGTCGAGTCCGCCCGCAGAATCTGTGGAACGCGCTCTCCAGCAACAACGACCGCCTCCTCCGGGAATCGGAAGACCAACACCGACGGCAGCCGTTCTTTTTTACACCGTACCCTTTTCTCCTTAACTTTCATGTTTGCCATTTTTGTCCCTCCACGATTTTCTTGTCCTCCACTCGAGTACACACACATATATATGTGTATATATATATCCAAACAATATTTACACACAGACAACACTGTCCACGGGAATAATTACTACTGCCGTCGAGCTCATCATCATTATTATTGTAATCATTAAGCAGAAGTTAGCTTCGGTGGTACCTATATCACCGAGTGATTATCCTTTGGGGAGTATAGCTTCTGGTCGTCCATCAATCATTATAATACTCGCGTCAGCGCGGGGATGGCGCTGCCAGGGCAAATTACGAGAGAGCGCGCGTGCACTCCTTCGAGGAGACATCGCGGCTCCCTTCTCGGAACGCGTATAGAGGCTACTCTTTCTCTGGGCCCATCCTCTTCTCTTTTCCTCTCGAGCAAACGACCTTCGCCGAGGTGAAGACCGTATACCAACTTTGCTTTGCCGTCCGTCCTTGTCGATGGCCGATGCATGGACTTTGTTCTTCTTCGAACGGGTGGGTACACACGGGGGGGGGGGAGTAGCGCGAACCGCTCACTTTCAGGGAATCGTTCGCCACGGACCAAGTATTTGCTCTCCATTACTCCGACTTTTATGGATATGTGCATTCAAATGAACGATCGTCCCTTACTCGAATTGGCAATGGAATTGTAATTGTGAAGAAAAAAAAAAAAAAAAAATGGGTCCACAACCAGCGGCTGTATTCAAAATAGGAAAAGGTGTGGAGAGAAGACAGGCGAGAGCAACGAAACGAAAGTATGGAAGAAGAGCGCGAGGCGAGAGGAGGATTAAAAAATGAGGATAAGGGGGAATGAGCGAGCTGGCTGCTTATACACGCGTATACAGAGGTATGTGCGGTGTACAGGAGGACAAGGAGAGGCTCCACGCGGGTAGGAGGAGGAAAACCGCGGAGGGAGGAGAGAGAGAGAGAGAGGGTCCCTGGAGACGGACCACCCGAGCGAGCGGCGGAGAGTACGAGCCGCTGGCGCCCGCTGCCGAGGCTTTGGGGGGTCTCTTCTTATCTCTCCGCTCGCCAACCTCCTCCTCCCGGATGGAGGACCCACGGCCTTCCCCGCCGCTCTTCGCGAGGGAAATTTTGTTCGTTAAAATTTTACCCTTCAATTTGCATCGGCTTTGGTTCCGATTCGACATCCGCCGATCGGTTTGACTCGCGCCACGTCATTTTTATTCTCTCATCGAGCATCGACATTGTGCTTTCAGCTATGCGCTGCAACTGCGCGCTCGAGGCTTTTCCTCCCTTGTTTTCTAATCAAGGTCTATATCTACTCAGTGGTGATAAACGAACGACCAATTTTCGCTCTGCGTCTTTTACGGGCGAAGGTCGCCAACGTGTATATACCAACTCATGTGGCAGAGAATTGGAGAAAGGGAGGGAAAAAAAAGGAAAAAGTTGCGTCGGCGCGAGTACAAGGTATACATACTTATACGGCCAGTTTGCGAATCTCTCGTGGCCAAGTGTGATCCGTTGGACCCGCATGGAAACCTCATTGTCCCGAGCAGCGGTGATTCGAGCGCACGTTGCATCCATGGGTGTACCTATATATACCACTGCCACCACCATCATCTCTTCCATATACTACTTACTTACTTACTTACTACCTATACGTAAGTATATCTTTGGATCCATACGTAGGTACATACGCGTCATGTACGAGCGCAAGTAGCGCGACCCTACTCCTAACGTCGGCGAGGATGAAAGCGCACCACGGCCTTTGTCTTTCTTCCTCTTTCTCTCTCTCTTTTTCGCTCTCCTTCCTCTTTTGCTTTATTTCTTCCTCCTCTCCGGCTCTGCGGGTAGCCCAAGACGAGTATTTTCTCTCCTCCTCCTCGGATTCGTATTCTTACCCATGTGTGTACCCATATATATATATATATATATATATATATATATATATATATATATATACACACCCAATAAACGCGTGCTTGGCTATACTCTACATTTTCCCATACCCCGCTCCGTCACCCCCTTGCTTAGCGTCCACTCTCCGTCGTCTTACGGGGAGGCTCTCCCTCCCTCATCATCATGCTCCTTTGGTGCAGGCGGCGCATTTGAGATCTCGAGCGTGCTTCTCCAGATTCGAGATTTGACAAAAAACCGCTCCGACACCGCGGGCGCGCGGCCTCCTCCCTCCGCCGTATAAACTTGATGGGCATACACGACGGGGTCAGATCACCGGTGTGCAGTCGGTCAGGCAGGTAGACGACAGGGTGAGATCGCGCGTGAAAGTGCCCGCCCTTCCCGAATCGTCGCAATACCTGTCTCCTTAAACGCTCGTCGCCCGTCGATTATAGTTGGCTATTCAACTCGGCTTGGTATAGATGGACGGCATGAATCTCCAAGGACAAATATTATATATACATTACCCCACACGGTGTAGGAAGACTGGGGCTGCTTGCCAATTTTTTTCACCCTCGAGAATTATTTGGTACTTGTGGAAACAAAAAATAAATATTTCCTCCCGAGCGTTACATTTATCATTTTTTCCAATTAATAACAATAAAAACAAATATTTATTCGTTGACACAGATTAACTATACATGTACTTCAATCATATGGACAATTATTCATAATCAGGTCCGTGGACACTTACATTTTTCAAAATCAAGGTGTCGAGTCATTCTCTAATCAGTTATTAAGTAGAGTCGACTACCTACATATTTTTTCTTCACTTCCTGTACGTACACGTTTTGGCCGAGCAAAAATAGTTAAAGATGATCGTAAAAGGGCAAAAACAGAAGAAAAAAGTTGTTTTTGGAATAAGCTCTTCAAGTTGCGAGCTTTGGTGAAAAGCATTCTCCAAATGGTAAAAAAAAAAAAAAAAAAACTTGGTTTATATAGTAAAAAATTAAAAAACATGTGAGAGTCTAGCCAAATTAGCGGGACTCTTGAAAGCACGATTTGGCTTTGAGTACCGAGCGAGAATAGCCAGTCCGGGCCGGTTTTCCACCCGTAAATGATGGAGTGAAAACCAAATTTTCGTCCATTACGACGACAAATAACGTCAGGAGGTCATGCGTGGAGCAACGTTGACAAGTTGACAGCAACAGCCGACGCGTATACGCGCGACTCGAGAATATTACACTGACGGATGAAAGACCCGAGACGACCAGCAGAGCGTCTTTTGGGAACAGTTCGCTATAATATTCTCATTTGTACTCACATACACACCTATGTGGAGTCAAGAAACTATGTGATGCGTGTCATATACATCGTATTTATGATACCTAATAGACAACAGGAAGAGAGCGTTATTCATGGCACAAATTTGTCCCTCATCGGCAAGTTAAATTTTCGAGAATGGCTTGCAAGTGAAGGTACACGACTAATTGAACAAGGGAACGTGAAATGTTTGGTGGATGGAGGAAGAGGAGGCGATTCTAAATGCAACGATATGTATCATACGAAAAGCAATGGGTATTACCTCTTCACCCTGCTCGGCAGAACGGATGCATGCAAACCTTAAAATCACACGGTCGCATGCAGACGACCCCAGCAGGTATCACTTTTTTTTCTCCTCCTCCTCCTCCTCCTCGCCAATACTTAATTGTCGTGGATGGGCGAGCTTTGCCGAACGTGCCCTCGTTTGTCCCCCGGCCACGCGATTTCGCGATAAACTACCTACTCGCATTTATTATATTCGTGCGCCATAATAGGAGGAGACCATTGCGCGGCAAGCAGGCGTATAACAAAAGCCGATGGATGTGCCGTGCGCTGCATGAGGGCTGAAATGACGTTGCGTCGCGGGCTCTTTTTTTTTCTTTTTTTTTTTTTTGTGCATATATACCCCTCTAATTTACGACGTTTCAACATTAAACGCCGTCTGAACTTTCGTCACGCGGGTGATGGCTCTCTCCGTGCAAGCGTACCTGTAAGTACCAGGTATACCTGCAATTTTGAGCATCAAATTATGTTTGCAACCCGATACCCGAATAATGAGAGGAGCATCGCGGTGAAGGGACTCGGTTAAACAAGTCGCCAAGCGAATCGAAAGGGAAAAAAAAACAATTCATAGTGTAAAATATCAATGGAAAATATACCGGGACGACAAATTTACACTTGAGCGCACACGCGTGTTCTCGACCAAGTCGGCGGGGCAAGGGATGTACATGATAAATCACGACTACGGAGTGAAAAACAGTTTTATCGATTAAACGAGAGCCGAGCCTCGGTGTCCTTTGACGGCAATTTTTGTGTATATATTAATGTATATTGTAACGTGGGGTCGGTGGAAGCTCGCCGAGGCCGCGGCGGTGACGCTAATTCATTCTTCCCTTTCCGTTGGCTCGTTTCTCCGACTTGTTAAAATTAAAAGGACGCTCGGGTAGCCGAGCAGCGCGTGACGTCGACTTTCGAGCATAAATTATTATCATATACGCACGCGCTACCGCCTGCACCGCTCCTTCTGTTATGCAGGTATATATATACTTGCCCCAACTACTTATATACTTACTTATTACTACTATATCACTGTGCTGCATAACATGCGGTGTATATTTTTGCAGCTCGAGTGTGTGCCGTCTGCCGTGTCTGCTGCTGCTCGACTTTCTTCTCTTCCCGCACCCGCGATTTTGCCTCCCGTAATTATACATCTCGTTGGCGCTCGCGGGGAAGCCTACCTGTACAGGAATTGCGTGCCCAACTCGGTTGAATGTATATGCGCAAGTACTAGTACGCGCTTTGGTCGTTGACAGAGAAAAGGAGAAAACAAAAATGTTCGGACTTCAACTACAATTTTTTTAAGCACAACCAATCTGTTTCATGAAAACTTGTTCATGTATCTATAATTATACTGTGTTAATATTATTATTTGAAAATTTCACCTACCTTTAACGAATTTTTATTGCTGTAAACAATAATAAATATGTTTTTTTTCCAATTGTGGTCAATTTCCCGAATTTGACGATTTCATCAATGTATGTCCACAACCAGCCGAAATACCTAATGGTGAGTGGTAGAACAACAAAAACCACAAAAAGCCCGATTGCCTTCTTGGGCAGAGCACAGCCAGACTGTACCCTCGGAAAACGACAGGAGAGCTCGAGTTGCGTGCCACAGAAGAGAGGCGCGCGACTATGCGATAAATTACGTCATGACAGCCGGGACAGGACGCGGAGAGAGAGAGAGAAAGCTACCGCGCTAGCTTGCGCATTATACGCGCCGAGCGGAAAAAAGCGGGAGCAGAAAAATCGCATCGCGACATATTATATAGCGCCGGGGTGTCCCTGTCGGGGGGCCGGATCTTCCGTATACCCCTCGCTTCGGCGTCTTTTCGTGCTCTTCTTCGGCTCTGCTACTTACTTTTAGCTGTCGTCGCACTGATTTCCGACGCTGAACGCGCAAGATGGCTCACGCAAATTTGACGTTAACGCTGAGCAAACGTTCAATTTACCGGAAGCGCAATCACGCGCACGCGATGCGTCTGCTCTACCAGCGACGTTCACCCGAAATGTTGGATTTTCGCCTCGTCGCTCGACGCCCAAGTGATAAAATAATAAATCTCGCCGAGCTATCTCCCGCGCCCCGCGATCTTTATCACTGCTGTCAAATTATCATGCGAAATATCACCACATGCGGGGGAAACTGTTCTAGCTGTATCGTTACAGTGACACCCACACACAGGGCCAAAGGGAAACTTGACCGATGAGTCATCGCGTACAGGATGCCTATGTGAGTGTGCGAGGCGCCTTATCAAAAGAAATGTAAGTATATTGGCGCGCTGCTGGAACCATCCGGCTGTGTGCGATCAACGACTGCCCTACGGCTCGTTTTCCTGATTAATGTCTCGGATAAGATGGTGGGAGATATCATTCAATGTCTTTCGGCAACACGCAGCGTATGATTTTTTTTTTCCTTCAAAAATTATAGTTTTCCAAATGTTATTCTTCAAGTTTTCAAAGTGTGGTAATTTGATTAAACAAGAAAATTAATAATTGAGACAGTACGATACAACTAAAATGCTTGGGAATCATTTAAACAAAAGAAAGAAAAAAAAAAACCTGATGCTTTGCGTGACAAGCTCGGATGATCTCTTTCTAATTTGGGTAGTTCGCGCTCTCGTTTTCAACTCTATATAGGTACTCGCTGATATTGGCCATCGTAGCATTCGTAGCAGCCCAAGAGGAGCGAGAGAAATTGTTTGCTGCAAAAAGAACGGCCAGGTAAGGTAGCCATGAACGCTAACGACCACTTGGCACGAGACAATCGCGAAAACGAGAGGGACGCATTGTCGTACTGCTGCATGGCTTGATTAGCCATTACAAGTGGAATGGCCTTTTGCCTCCCGAGGAACATTTATTATTAAATTGATCAAAGACTTACCTTTCTCTTCCTGTTGCCAGGCTAGAGTTGCACACAGGAGGGCTAGAGTTTTGCCACTGCCAGTTGGACTTTCTAGCAGACAGTGCTGGGAATTCTTGCATCCCATGACAACCTACGACAAGAAATTTTTTAAAAGATATTCATTATTAATTAAGGTGATACAGTGTACAACACTGTTTAAGCTTACCGAACTCATAACAGTTTTTTGGCTACTATACGGAGTCACTGGAAACTTCACAGCCACTCCACCCCACATTTTAGGAGGCAGAGGATTATCTGTATGTATTTTTTTTTCAAGTACCTGACTAGGTACTGGTCGCTCCTCCCACTTGTTGTCTGGTTCGTCTTCTGACAAATCTATTGTTTCTATGGGTGCAGGATCGACCTTTCTTTTCTTCTCTGCTTGCTTCTGCTCCATAGGCTCCCACTTAAACAATCCTCCACGCTTCATATCTCTTGGTTTTGGGCTTTCACTTTTTAGAGAAAATCTGTAACATGAGAGTACACAAGTTTAATGAGATGATTGAGTAAAAAAACACGGATAATTTGAAAAACAATGAATCAAATCTTCAACACAATTGACATGCAATCAACTGCTCAAAAATGTAGGATACGATGTTTGCAGTACACGTTTTCTACATTTGAAATAAGTACTGGAAAGGGGTTTAACATCCATCATAAACGCAAGGATGAACTTGTATATTCAAATATTTTTTAAAAAGCTAACCTCAAAAGGAATAAAGTGCGGATAACTTACAGCTCGTCATTGTCCAGATACTTGTAGGTGTAATAAGCACAAAATAGTAGTACAATAAACAAGTAAATTAGCATGAAAGCTTTAATCTTACAATTTAAAAACAAATCTCAACGGCACAAGCGCGTACAGACCTGTTGTGTACACAAAGAGAGAGATAGTATAAGAGAGAGAGAGAGAGAGAGAGAAAAAACAAATAAGGTCTTTAAACGAAGAGGACGGAAACGACACAGAGTGTGGGAAAAGGATACAAGTAACATATGGGCGCTTTTACATGTACATCTCACTGGTAATCTCGCGATCTGCAGTACCTATGCCATGGCGGCATATTTAAACCGTATGGAATACGAAAATTGATAATGAAACCACAAAGAGAATAGGATACAATTATTCACGATCATTTTCACAATATTGATATTATTGACATAAAAAAAAAAGAAAGAAAGAAAAATTAATAGCCTAAACCTGATGATTAGAGAAAATTCAGGTGAACTAAAATTATTTTTTTACACGCGTTTACGTGAATTATTAAAAAATAATCATACATTTTAAAATAAGAAAACATTGTTTTTATAACACTTTTATTACTTGTCGCGTATTTTTTTTGGCGATTCTGTAAATACAAAAAAAAAAAAAAAAAAAAGAATTCTCTGTACGTATGATAGGGGCCAATCACAGCAACGCGTCTTTGGGCCATTGTAAATATTTAGCCCCCTGTACATGTGAGAGATATGTCGCGTAAAGTGGCAACAGCGAGTCAAATATCTAGCCATTACCTACATCATACCTCATGTTTCAATTGTGCAGGTGTTGGCAATATACTGCACTCTATTTTTTTGGGTCCAACCTCACGGATACAGAAAATGATTATCCAACGTAAAAACTCTTGGCAAGCCACCTTGTCGAGCGGCTACGGGGGAAAAAAAAAAAAAAAAAAAAAAAAAAAAAATGAAAGCACAATAGGGAGCTGATAATATGATTAAGCAGTTTCGGTGGCGACGGGGGAACCAGGAATAAGAGGGAAAAATTAACATTAATTGCGCGTATCCTATATATATATGCATTCTTGGGGGGTGCAAGGATTTCCGAGAAGCCCCAGTGACGTGCCGGTAATTTATAATAAGGAAGATGCTGGGCGTACGCGTATACGTACACTGCACACAATGATATGCGCGCCTCTGATCCCCTTGTGATTGAATTTCATCGTGTCGGATCTTCTCGAGGGCACGCAGCAGGTAAGTGTATGTACGTGCAGACGAAGAAGAGAGAAAAGGAGGCACGGCCACGTAGATAGGTATGAGACGTCATGTCGTGGTCGCGATGGCCCGTGATACCAGATGTGAATTATAATATAAAAGCGTGTGCATGGAGTCGGTCAGTTGAAGAAGGAGCGAGGAGGAGCGTGTGTAGCCAACTGCGTGCTGCTGTTGTCGACCCGAGCCTCTTACGGGTTGCGCGAAGTTGATGTTAAGTATATCCTATCGTTGTTACGAGGTGTATCGGTATAGCCAACACCCACTTTAAGATTTGTTAACTTTCAAGCTCAGGAAGTAGCTACAAGAGGGTGAAACTCGTTGATGTCCGACACAAAAATGATGAATAATGCTTGGCAACAATTGACACATATACGTACATTTGTCGAAGGAACTATCGCTACTTTCCATTCATTTTCCCCCTTTGGTCGATTCATTCGATGATATATCTCGGTATAAAAATGTTGAAATGAAAAAAAGAAAAAACCAAAAGCCCCTTTGACGTTGACTAACAAAGTCTGTTGAATATTTTTACGTTGGATTCGTCAACCTCCTCCTTGCATCGTGTACAGGGTGGAAATTGAATTGGCCCGTCACACGCATCTATATGAAATATATATATACACCACGCGGCTCTTGTCACCACACTCCGCGCGGATTAATCGAGGTGTGGTTCCTCCTTTACCTGATGTACTACACAAAGCACAGAAAAAGACATAAGCCAACAGTAACAACCTAATTTTTCTGTCACCCTGGACTCTCCCCTACACTCGGCCGAATTAGGTACATCCACCCCATAGCTTTGGATCTCGTGTAGGTGTACATATACACACATATATATATGTATATCAATCTATCGCCCACCCGATAAGATAGGGGCCACATGCGACCTGTCTTCCCACTACCCTATACTTATACTTTCGGACACTACAGAAAAGCCGATAGAAGAAAGAACGAGCTATATAGAGCCGATAAGGGAGAGTGTGGGGGGGGGGAGAGAACAAGACGCTGGAAGTAAGTGGACGTGAAGGTTCGAAGGTCCACTTGAGCGAGGCGCGGGAAGTTGGAGAGAAGACGAGTCGTATAGTAGGAAGTACATGGGGGTGGCCATGCGCGAGGAGAGGAAGGCAAGTAAAACAAAAGAATCATGCTGGCCACTCGCCAAGAAATTGCTGCCGGCGCAGTCCCCAACCCACCTCTGTATAGTTGCACGAACGCTATATATATACATATACATAGACCTACCGTGCGCACGGAAGGGAAATGTTTGGTCCAAAATTTTCGTCCTTGTACTATACCTGTAAACTCTTGCTTCTTATATAGGTATATGTATACAGCTGGCACAAGGTACAGGGCTATATATTATAGGTATGAGCGCAAAAGAAGCTATTAGGACTCGATTAAAATGTAAAACGCTCCTCGGTGAGTTACCCGCGCACACACACTGCCCGCGCTGTTATTCACGCTTGGATGATCCGGGCGCGGCCAATCCAATAAGACAGCTCGCAGATTCGGACAATAATTTTCCGAGGAGAGTCAGGGTCTGCGGGGGGAGGGATGGAGGGGCGCCCGGCCGGGACATCGATCAGGAGCGGTCGCGCTGGAATTAGCCGTCCCTTGCAGTGTAGCACAGCCCGGGGCTTAGAACACGGGGGCTGGGGAATCGACTGTTGGAGTACGTACACGCGTTCCCGTCACCCGTGTTGGTGATATCGGTAAATTCTATACGCATATTATAGTCGCAGTCCAACTTTGAGACTCTCGTACCTATGGTACATATATAGAGACGTGCACTTACTTATTGAAAGGCTGAAGAAGACAAGTTGGACCGATGGGGACGATCCACGAAGCTAAAGCGGATACTCCAGGGAATGAGAGCAGTGTGATTAGCGATAGCATCCACCGTTGAAATCGTGTATTTTTTTTTTTTTTCACTTCAACGCGTCACGTGTGACGGTCGAGAAACAATACATACGTTAAAGGGACCATTCGGAGCTTACGAGGGCCATTTTTGTAAGCACTTGTCTTGAAACCTTTGCTTGGTTTTTCTCCGCCAGTCATTTTCGACTCGAGTACCGGGGAAAAGTTTGAAATGTTCAGACTCTGCGAGTATAGGTACAATGGGAAAGAAAAATCTAAAATTGGAGCGTTCACGCTAGTGAGTGGGTAGTAGTTACGTAGACCAGCTCGGTTAATTGGGCCGGTTGGAAAAAAAAGGGCATCTGGAAAAGTGCGGGGGGTCTCTGTTGGGTGAAGGAGCGCGCCGAGCCAAAAGGGAGTTCCTTTGGGAGCGGTAGGCTAAAAATTTCATAAACACGCCGGCAGTCGGTAGTTGCGCTAAGTAGGTATGCCGTGGCGGTGGGGAGGACGAAAAAGCCCTTCTCACGTGGGTAAGCAAATGCCGGGCCAAGAATGCCCCGCGCGAGTTCGTCGGATTTTTTTCGCCCGTGGGAATCTCATTGAATGGCCGTGCACGCGGGCCCGCGCTGACGATAAACACACACACACTAGCGTTGGCTGTACCCATTTCTCTTTCTTCGCTTGTTTTTGCTCGCCAAAAGGGCGCCTCTCTCTCTCTCTCTCTCTCGATGGGAAGAGAGGAACCGCCGCCGCGTAGGGGTACACCTACATACACAATACGTTACTTTGTAAATTTTGGCCGATATATGCGTCGGATTTACCTTCACGTACTTTTTGCTCAATGAAAGCAACACGACATTTTATTTTTTGTTGAAAAATAATCCAATACTAATAACGGAGCGCGTACAGATTAACATGAATCATTGTTACGTTGATATCATAATATTAAGGCCATCATAGCCTTGGTCTTGCCTAAATAGTAAATGCGCTCTTAACCAAAAGTGGCAACTTCCAGGCCGATAATCAAAACATTAATTTTAACAACTGATTGTCGATGCCTATCCTACAATATAAGCAGAAAGTATTAACGGGGCGGAAATCTGGTAACCCGAAGGGTGGGTAGGTTGACAAACGACTGTATAGACTTCGCATGATAAGTTTACCTGCGAGTATACTTACTCCTCTGCTGGAGAACCCGGTACAGTTGTCCATACCAGAAATTTGGCAATTGCACGTGTACGCATTCGGTACATAGAGAAAAACATCCGAGCCTGTTTCGAAAAAGATGGAAAGTAGAAGTAAGAAAAATCAGGGAAAATATGATTAATGGGGTATATTATATTAAGGGGATTGCTGTTTTGCGGGGGTTGTAAGCGTAGCCCAAAGCTCCCCGGCTTTTGATAAGTCGAGAGAGGCTTACTGCGCTAAACGTATACACTTGTGTGTGGCTCGGCTCTCCACGCGCCTGGAAGTTATTAGAGTGAGATTTTATTTCCGAATACGTCGCTACAAGACCACCGTGACTCCCTCTTATGGCTGTAATACGGTATACGCCGTTGTCGTGTAGGTGTGTATATATATACTTGTAGGCATCGTGTATAAGTGGGGTGACGCGCGGCTAAACTGGATGAGATGGTTAAATGACCGGTGCAAAAAAGTCATAAAATAAGTTATAATTTGGCTTAGCCAGAGTCTTTGGCGTCGCGCTGTTCAATGTCCCGTGTGATCATCGCACTCTCGCCCGAACGCACACTACCCCTCTGCAGTACATACATATACTAAACGTTGCCGTTGCTGACTCCTCCGTTGTGTTGCGCCTCCCCCGACCCGAGCGCCTGTCCACCATCATCCCCCTGCCATAGCAGCAATTTTTCTACTTTTTTTTTTCCTCTCTCTTCTCCTTGGAAACTTTGTCGTTTTGTTTATTCTGATTTTTGTTTTTCGTCATTATAATACACTTGTGTTTTATGTTTTTCTCATCGATTCCAAACAATACCAGTTACTGCAACGTAGGCTCAATATCTGTATTTGTCAAGTTTTCATCCCCTATACCAATCCAGCAGAGTGTGCCACGAATGACAAGCTAAGACGACATACATGATGCAAATCATCCGAATAAAACAGAAAAAGTCTTTACGTGTTCCTGCTGTTGTCCCTCTTTTTTTTTTTTAATTTTAATTGTCAATTTTTTCCCCATACATCTGTAGTGTGCGATCAGACACTTTTGGGCTCTGCAGGCATCTGCGAGAACGAGCAATGAAGAATCACTCGTGCACTTACATTTATTACTACGTGGGCCATTTTTATTTACGTTGACGAGTACAAACATCGATGATGCACGTTCACACGCGGCACGCAACTGACCAAGATTTTTTTTTTTTTTTTTTTTCTTTTCTTCGTTTTATCCATTTCTCATTACTCATGCGTACAGCTATGTATTATATGCCCGATAAATTGGGTGGAAAATTGTATCTCATGCGAGCCCGACATGCAGTGGTACTTACGCGTTGATTATTCAATCACTACACTATATCCAATACAACATGTCATGCGTAATACCCGATGCACAAATTCTCCTTTTTTTTTCTCTCCCGACGGCGGCAGAGAAGAGCAGAATAGAAAAAGAAATGAAATAGCTTCCGAAAGCATCAGCGCGTGCAGCAAAGTTACTGTCGTACAATCGCTCCCACAGTGTGTGTGTATATGTATATGTTACAGTAGCGAAGCGCTGGGGGGTATTCGACCCCGATGTGTCCGATCCACCCCCGCTGCTGTGCTCTCTCTCTCTGTACATGTATACACACACCCACACACATGGATATACATATATACAAACGCGTATCTGCTGATATATCGGGAAGGAAACGATCGGACGCGCAATGTGAGAGATACGGACGTACCTACATGTGTATTGAAACGGGGAAAGGAGAGAGAGCAGAGAGGGAGAGGGGGGAGGGGGAAAGAAAAAAGGAAGAAAATAAAACGGAGCTCCGCAGTGGTCCATCTATCGGTCCTATCCAATTTCAGATTAATTGCCGGGATCTTGGCCGAGTCGAATCCCAGTTACTTATCGGGGAAAACTCGGGAGCCAGAGGACTCGTAAAAGCGCCGAAAAACAAACAACCCAACCCCCTGACGTGACGCGGCCGGCGAGAGATGTCGCGCGATACGGGACCGCATCAATTTTGCACGGAGATGACCGTTTTCCTCGGAAATCCCTCCGTCATATACCTTACACATATGTACACCATGTATATATATATACACACACCCCGCGAAGCGATAAACGCCCTCGGAACAACGTGGCTCTCGACTATCTGCAGTTACATCTGAGCCAAGGGTCCGTTGCTTCGCATCCTCCGATCCGTTTCGGGACGCGAGTCCGAAGCCACGGGAGATACCAATGCCTCGTATACCTATATGTACTCGCACGGTTTTCGAAATTAAAGATTTCTCCTCTCGATACAACACACACGCGAACGACTCGTAAAGTTATTGCCGGTGACGGACGAATTTCGTTCGAATTTCGATGTATACACACACACACACACACACACACACACACACACACACACACATATATATATGTTTTCTGCTTGCGCGCAGCTAAAGAGCGGGAGGGAAAGACCAGCGTGCCAATGTAAACATACACAAGGGATAGGTATATTGTTGTTACGACCGCAAGTGCTCAAGCGACTAAATGAAAGTCCGGAAATCCTCTGGGAATTTAAAGAAACGCCGTACCTATACTCTACGTTTTGCGAGTATTTACATATATATGGAAATATAATATATGATCTTGTATATTGACGCAATATAATATATATTGTATAAGTGCGCCACGTATAAGCCACGCTCGATTAGACACACCGTGAAACTTTCAGAGTGGACGATTTTCACTGCAGCAGGGGCCATTAATGTATATTCTTTATCCACGAGGCTTTTTCCCGGGTTTGATTAATCGTTGCAAGTATTTTCCACGTTGTTTTCCATCCACGACGCCAAAGCATTAGGACACGCGCGTCATTACTTTGCGGACGCGAGATGCCTGCCATTTGGAGATATTGTCCGACGGGGCAGATGGAAGTCACACCAGCTTTATGATCCATGCATGTATTATGTGCATATAATATGAATCGCATTTTACGAAAACTTTACTATTCGATGTCATGTAGTTTCAGTGTGCTCTGTAAATGAGTGGAAAATTTGGTCACTGCTTTTTCAGTGAATTCATACAATACTTGAAGTCACTAGTTTCAAACGACAAGCGAAGCACTGTCAAGTTGGTTGAAAACAAACGATAACATTATGTAAACAGCACTCAAAGTTTAATTGATGCAGCACATCAGTGAATAAGAATCTACCGAATAAGATTTAAAGCGTATAGTTTTGCAGTTTTTTTGTTCATTCAGTATATGGTATAGACACGGTAAAGTATGTAGATTTTAAACATAATTTACAAACTAAAAAGTTTGCTATAAAGTCACCACAGGACAGTTGGATGAAGTAGCAAAGGCACCTATAGGTATACCTATACACCTTGCACAGTGGTGTATACACGTCGTATACCATGCATTGATGACATATGAGAGATAGAGGGAGAGAGACTGCAGGCCTTAGCAAATAAGTTGTGTGCATGAGTCACAATGCATCCATGTATACCTTGACCTCAGGGACCCCAGATCTGCATGCAGCTATATATACTATTCGTGATTGTCACATACCTGAGCTTAGCTGCTGCTCGCATGCCTGATCTGCCAGCTTGTTTTGCCCCATCGGGTGTCTTCGGGGCTTCCTTTGACTGCCTCATCTCCCTCTCAGCTTTTCCGAGGTCACCGCTGCTGCTGTCGAAAAATATTTTACGAGTGAATTAACACGAGTCCTGCAACCTCTGCCACTGCAGTAATTATACTGCGTCAGCCCGTTGAGTCGATGCTTCGGCACGCCCCACCTTGGGGTGACATCTACACGTGTTTGGAATTTCAGATTTGCTTGAGCCATGTTTTTTCATTGACGCGTTGTTTTGAATTTCCTCGAGACAACCCTTCATTTCAACTATACTTATAGACGTACCTATACTTGGGTGTCGTCGACCTCTGGTATACATCGAGTAAGTTTACTCGAAAGAATAGAAAAACATTCGTGCGAGGAACGAAGTACAGGTACACTTATGTATTATATACATGTATGATGCAAAAGTTCTCGTTTTAACTCTATAATCAGCACGTGTATGCAACATTCATGCATCACACATTTTGTACGTGTGCAATTTAACTAGATCGGCTCACGTTGCGTGCTGTCGTCCTTAATTCTCTGTCTCTGTCGCTTTTTATTTTTTTTCTTTCTTTCGTCAGAAATATACTCGTGACAAATGTAATGCCACTCGTCAATTACATACCCACTGCTGTACGGTCGTTATACAATGCAACGTGTATACGAGTAGACAGGCATATACACTTAATTATAGCTCACTTTGCTCGACCTCGCTTATTTTGGCTCGCAAAGGTGTTGTATTATGTATAAAATGTCGCAGGAGGAACATATGGTTTGTACATTGTGCGCGTACGCGTTACACTCTTTGAAAAATCGAGCACAGGATATACAGATATCCGTACGGGTATACCTATACATGTTATTCAAGTACATTGTGCTCAAAACAATAATTTATATTATCATTGTATACGAACGTCCAAATTTACGGTGAGGATATCGCACGAAAAAATTATATCGTAGGATTTTGCAATCGACAAATTTTTTTTTTTTTTTTTTTTTTTTTTTCATTGTCGCGTGGGACTTCAAACACTTGATATACATGTACTTACTTGTTTTTTGATCGTTGTATATTCGTTATTCGTTGCTGTATTTACCAACACCTAAAGTTGTTAAGGGCAAACGCTTTTTAAAAGTTGAGCAACAATTGTACGAAAAAAATGGTATCGTAAAGTACGGAGTAAAAAATCCCGACATTTATTAATCATTCGGTTTTTTACAAACCCACCGCAGTTTTCTTTCTCTTCCTCCCTTTGAGCGCGTTTCCCCGGAACGGGAGCGAAAAGCATCGACGATGTCTCTGACGCGGACATATGACACATACAAGCTGCAAAAGGACGAAAGCAGCCTAATCGTGTGACCAGTGGCCGGCTCGTTTGTCGTCCGGGGTCAGCCATCGGGTGTGCACCGAACAACTGTAATGTATGTGTAGGTGACGGGTATAACGCGCGCGTGTCCGTGCACAGTTAGCTATACGGAGGAAAAGAGAAAGAGAAGTCCTGTAGAGTATTTTTGTGGAGGAGTCACGCGGTGGCAGGTCGAGACGAAAAGTCGAGCTGCGTTTGACCACACCCTCGATTACAACAAGATTTATTAGTCCGACTTCCTTCTGATGGTGTTTTGCCTCCCCTTCTTTCGCAACAGCTGAGCTTACGTACTGTTTTTCACTTGTTTTGCAACTAAATTCTGTTTTTTTTTTTTTTTTCACATTAAAGCTTAAATGCATTCAACGCGTAGTGCTAAAAGAAAAGAATATTGTCCAAATGATTCGAATGTGTCTCAGTCGAATTGGAAAAGTATTTGAAATAATACTGTATCAAACGAATGAACAAATGAATAAAATGAGGAAATAAAAGCGTAGCTTTGATAACTGTAGGGTAAACGACGATCCTTCATTACAACAAAGTAGGTGCGCTGCTCACGAGGGGCGCAAACGATTAACTACCAACAACAACGTAAAACTTGCGACGTTTATCACTTATACCATGTACTTGTTCATGTACTTATCCTGCAATGCTCAAACGCACTTTGCAGCGCGACTCCATCAGTTTTACAATGAAAGCGTAGTTGGTAGCCACCGGGTGTACCTATTATACTTACGCGTGATGCAGTAAACATGGACAAATGATCTAACGCCGCATATTACAGACGGCCACGAGCTGGTATGCCTGCAGTACAGTATCCATCATACACATAGGAATATATATATATAGGCCGTGCAAGAGCCAGTGCAACTCCTCTCGCAGAAGAGAGTTATTATTTCTCGTGTACGGGTACAATACAGCCCCGGGCCCTGACAGTATAGGTACATGCACACCCATTGAGCGAAACGATGCTGGTTGACGTCGACGGCTCGTTTCTGCTCTTGCTTCTGTAATTCCAGGTGACGCTCCCGGCGCGACGAACGAGCCATTACAGTATATTAAAAACGACGGGCGTCGCTCTTATACAGAGTACAACTTGCGACGCATCGGAATTGAAATACCTATAGGTACTCGGTACATGGTCGTTATCCGATGGACAGCGTCAGCAGCTGAATCCCCACCTACAGCTTCGCGGTTTCCCGTAGTTAACGTACAATACCCACGTGCTGTAATTTTCACGATATTTGTCCACTTGTGGGTGATATTGCCGTGATAGGTGCGAGCAGTCATCCGTTTGAAATGTGAACGAGTGCATACCTACACAATGACCCCGTTTGGCGTTTTACACGGTAGTCGATGGTGATTGCGTGCACGCGTTAAGAGTATATACTGCCGTTGGGTAGTTTTCGGGGACACAGTCGTGTGAGCCCTCATGGGCAAAGTACTACGTACACTGGAACAATGAAAAACAGTAATCGAAAGGCACGTCGATTTTTTTTTCTCACTTGGCAACGGAAAAAGAAAAAAAAGAGGAAGCGCTGTGCGCGCCAGCGTCACAGGCAATTTAACACCTGCGTGGTTTGTCGGCCGCATAATAGGTGGATACACGACCTATCGGCGGGCCAACAGGATACGGGACATTACAATATGGAAATGAATCTCCTGCTTATTCTGTCTCGCCTGTCTCGCTCGTTTGTTGCTAAACTTAACGTTACCAATGCCCGCGTTTAGGTACTTATAACGAGGAACGCTGTTCTCGTTGCTTCTACTGATGTACAGCACATAGGTACATGGCACGTACACGAAAGAGGCACGCCTAATTTTCTCCTATATATTCTCTCGCGCCCTTTTTTTTTTTTTTTTTTTTTTTTGTTTTTTTCTTTTGGGAAGGGGAGGTGCATTCTTTCCTTTTTTTTCAGGACACACGCGATTCTCTTTTTCCCATTCCGTGTTTTTGTTTGTTGCCGAACTCAGTCGCGATCAACCGTGACCAGATGGTTTTTTGACTTTTGTATATTATCCTCTAGATTTATTTTTTTCCTACGTAGGACTTGTCTTTGTTTCAATTGCTTGAGAATAACTTTTGCATGATAGTATACAATAATGATTTTTTGAACAAAAAACTACGAAGCGACGAGAAATTGAGTCTTATTTGTGTAAAACGTTATGATTTATTTTCATATTACAGTACAGATGCACTTGTTTATTTTATGAAAAAAAATCTTGGGTAAGCTTTATATAATAGAAAGAAAAATGAAAGTACAAATATAAATAGAAAGTACCGATATATGCAAAAAATTTATTAATATTACACAGCCTAAGAGCTAGTAAAGTTTCTCTCTTATTGAAGTTCATAAAATTATCAGTTTTCTGGTTCTAGTGTAAAGTTTTAAGTTTTATGTTTATAAACATAATGGATGAAAGGACTAATCCGAGATTTCAGTACCAAAGATATAAGCAAGTTGGTTAAATGGTTAACTAACGTAGAAGATAAAAACATATAAAGAGTCTTATACAAACTTGAGCCTTAATAATGAATAACCTTTCTTTGGGTTTTAAAGTACAGTTGTACTAATTGGATCTCTAGGACATTACAGCTATGAGGTTTTGACTCTGCTCTAGTACAACGCCTTACAATATTGACAAATGAGTACTTACTGTACAAAAATAAAATCAAATGAAAAACTCACTTTTCAGAGGATGTTCTGTTTAATTAAGCAGTGGCTGTCTTCGAAGCACTTGAAACGTTGGATGAAAAGATTGGATTAGCATCTGAAATGAACGAAACGATTGTGAACAGTGTAAACAAAAAGTATTCTCTTGAGTCGACTCAATCAAGAGGAAGTGGATGCACTGACCTAATCTTCTCCGGGGTCTGCTTAGGCACGGTGGGTAAGCAGCTGCTATATTGATGAAGAAACTGTCACTGCATGGGATACTTTCAGAGACGGACACGAACCTGCAGAAACTACGAGAAAGGCCCACATGTGTCGGTATCTCGGTAGAAGTTTTCTTGACCCTGCACTGCCTCAAGGGTGCACTTCCGAGCTTTTAAGATCAAACGGTAGGTACAAGTAAGGCAAAGAAATAGTATCAGCTACTTCAGAGCTCAGGGTGCATGTATACTTGTATTTATGTACGTAAAAACTAATGCCTACACGGTCAGTCTATACTATACGCACTACGTAGACCGCGTAGTCGTAACTCTTTATAGGTTAGAGTTTAGTAACTATAGGTGTATTTTCGACTGCTTTTGCGCTTTAAAATAGTTTTCATACTGCACGCACGGCGCTCGGCGCAGTCTGCGAACTACACCGGGAGTATAAGTTGAATTTCTTACACACAGTTAATCCACAAATATAATGAGGTAAGTTCACTATTATTGTTGGTTCATTTAAATTGAAATTATATAAAATTATATTGGTCCCCTCGCGTTCTACTCGTACATACGTGATAAAAGCTTTTGCGCGAGAGAGTGGAGATATCACGATTTACGATTGCCTCGACGACGCGACGCAAAACCGTGGCGCGAAAAAGAGAAAACGACAAAATAAGTATACCTACCTACCTCTGCTGCCGTGTGTGGTGTATAGCAGAGTAGAGCGGAGCTGATGATGGCAGAGATGGCGAGAAAGAAGAAAAGGGTGTGTGTGTGTGTGAGAAAGAGGGCGAGAGACAACGAGGTGAGATATCGAGGGAGGAATTCCCTCGGGCCCACGTAGGTATAGAGAGTTACAAGTGCCGGGCCAGCTCGCCGCGAGATCGATCGATCCTCGAGACAGAGCCTCTCGCTCGATCGCGCTTCACACCCTAAGTGGCGCGCGGCGTCCTCTGATGTGCTCCTCGTCGCGCGCCCGATCCTTTTGCCCGGTTGGGCACAACACGCGCCGGCCGACGGGCCCCGCCGTACACACACTTGTTGCCCCTCTCTCTCTCTCTGCATGCAGCTGTCCTCCTTTTACCCCCCCCGACTCCCTCCACTGCCGCGCCTCTGAATAAAACATGAGGTTCACACCGATGAGGCCTGATCCTCCCGCCCGAGCGGTCCATGCGGCGTGGCTTTTTTTTTATTTGCCGGTGCAGCGAGAGCTCCATCGAAGCCGCCACCGACACTTGCCCGTTGCATGCGCGCACCACCACCGTAGGTTGCACATTCCGGGGCACGTCTATAAGGCCCTCTCCCCCCTGCCCCGGATAAATTGGTTAAAAGGGCCTATTTCACTATATTTTCCACGCTTCGCCTCGGTTGAGCTTACGAGTGAGTGTAGGTACAGTGCACGAATTACTTCGTCAAAGTCACACCTTCTTTGCACACACGGTGTTTCCCCCCCTTTGGACCGCCTCACTCCGCGGAGCTCGAGATGAAAGAGCGCGAGCGAGCTCAAAGAGCGTGCGTGTATACACCCTGCAAGTGTCGGCAATTTGAGCTTTTGTCGCGCGTGGGCGTCGAGAGCAAGAGTACGGTTATAGCCGAGAGACTTTTCACCTACGGCGGAAACGCCAATTTTCGCGGGACACCTTTTTTTTTTTTTTTTCTTTTCACGTCGGCTCTCGAGTGCGCGCTGCAATTAGACCGATTACAACCCCGCGGCACGCTGGTCTCCGAAAAATCACCCTCTTTCTCACCCCCGTCTCCCTTTCTCTCCCGGTCGTGGCAAACTAGCTTGGATTTTTTATATCTCGCGCAAAGGGCCATTTTATGGTTTCTAGGTCAGTGGTGGCATATTTTTTTCGGTTGGCTCAATGCGTTATTGACATTCGTAAGGAAATTAAGAGGAGTTTCAGCAAATAACATAGATGTCGATTAGTTGTATTTTCCAGCTAGTCGCCATATCATGTTGGTAATGTTGGCTGCTCGGGAGGACGTTGGTACGATAGGTACACAAGCATATTAAGTAGAGAGGCGCGGGTCAACAGCTGCACTGGGCACTTGTAATGCCTGCATGTAGGTACCACATGTATAACTTCGTTGCACCTACCACGCAATTTGTTCCTTTTTTTTTTTTTTTCCACTTTATAAAGCACGTTTACGAGATTAAATTGACAAACGAACCGCGCAAGCTGAACCATGAGATTGAATTAAAGAATTTTTTCTTTTTGTCACGTCCCCTCGCGTAGGTGTCGAAACAGATATACAATGTGGGAAAAAAGACTAAAGAAAGTTTAACCACGTCAAATTCTTTGATATCTTTGTAATTTTTATTTCGAAGGTACCATTTCTTTTTTCTCTTTTTTTTTTTTTCTCTCTTTTTTTTTTTTTTTTCCATCCAGACGTTTAACGACACACAAGTCTGACAATAAGAAAAACACACGGGAAATCACGGCACACGGTAAAATCTAAATTTCCCTCGGCAAAGAGGTACAAGTATATAAAGTAGTAAAATCGTACGAGCAACTTGAATTCCGTCACACGCGGGCATAAAAGAAAAATCCTTTGTCTTTGAAAGTTCGGTGGTGTGGCGTGAAAAAAAGCCATAAAAAAAAAGAAAAAAGAAAAAAAAAGTCACGAAGGTGTCGCGACTCCCGTACTACTTACGTGTCACAGACGCGAGACTGCGATAAAAGAAGGCACGCTCGAATACAATAAAATGTACATGCATGCATATATATATATATATATATTACCCCACACGCACGTCACATTTAAGGATTTCTAAACTCACTGCTCCTTCGCACGGCCCGAGAATCGTGCGGTACGACCATATTGTTATATTTATGGTACCTAAATAATTATTCATACGTGCTTGGGTTGTTCACCACAGGTACGTATCCCACAAGCCGCACATACCTTGCACTTGCATCACAAACAAATCGGAAAACAGCGTGGAAAGCGGCTTTTTTCGCGGAAACGGGGCCTCGCGCTCGCACATCATTGTCTCTCGTCGTGTTACCACGTACTACACTACTGTGCGAGCCTACATGCACACACATGCGATAATAAGCACGTGGGTCCAAGCGCGGGTGACACGCGCGCAACTCCACGTGATATACCCATGTAATTATCTACACGTATATGTACACCTGCGTATATACACATCATACAAAACGCTGCGAGCGAGTAAGTGGTTGCGTATAGCTGTTACGCGTTATAATATGCTGCTGTGGGAGATGGGGGGGGGCTTTCACGCTTTATTGTATTCGAAAAAATGGTTTGTGGTTTTTGCGCCGCTACTATATACTGTCGGACAATATTTCACGAGGCATTCCGGCAATGTGGACAAAAACCCACGAGGAAGTGGAACAAAAGTGCAAGTTGCTCAGCTCGTGGCGTGTCGCATCGATAACTCTGTTGTTTGCTCTCAAGCGTTTATTTATTTATTCATACGTACGTGCAGGTAAAAAAATAATTTTCGGTCCTGCAAGAATAAAAATAATAATAATAATAATTACTAGCTTCGAGGCGGGAGAAAAAAATATGCAACGATGATAAACAACGGAAAAGAGAGACGTGCCGGTCGTTGACTCTAGGTATATGTTCTTATTATCATGGGTAGGTGCGTATGCATTAATCCGAACACTTGAACTCGAGTTCACGGTCCCGATGTAATCTCCGAGGTAAGAATAACTTTTGGTAGTTCCGACACGTTCGCGGCGAGCCTCTTTTTTTTTTTATTACCTCGCGCTCTTTGTGCTTTCCAGATCTGTGGGTATTTTTCTCGCATCCCAAGTGATTCAGCAACGAGGGATCTTTCGTTTTCTTTCTTTTCCTTATGCCGTCAGCCAAAAACAAAAATTCGAGTAACCAAGAAGGGAAGGAAGAGACAAAAATTCGGTGAAATATGCCGATTCAAGCGGCTTAAAATTGAGTGTTTTAATTCTCCATAAAATAAAAGAAAATAAGAGAAAGGGAGTCCCGAGGTAGAAATCGGCTAAAGAGCCGCTGACGCCCACACACGGAGCGTGTAGCGCAGAGAGAGAGAGAGAGTCAATTCGGCTTCCCTAATTTAAAAACGCGATCATCTATAACGAAACTGCTGGCCGAACAAAAAAGAGAAAAAAAAAAACAAGCGAAGGGGCGAGGGGAGAGGAAAAAAAAAAAAAAAAAAAAAAAGGAAACGACCGAGGGGAAATACATCGGCGTGGCCAGATAATGTAACGTATTATATATTATACTATACGCTCAAGTTGAGAGCGGGCATTTAAAAACGATTTCCAATCTATAAGTAGATGGGTATATTTGTGGGGTACAAACGTACACTTTTTTGGATGAAAAAAAAAAAAAAGCTGTCTTGGGGAAAGAAAATGGAGCAACGCGATAAAGATACACACGCATGGAATGCATATGGCTACTTGTATAGGATAAGAGGTGAAATTTTCGAAAAATCGTAAAACGTACCTATACCAATGTAATATTGACCATAGCCGATTCATTTTGTTTTCCTGAGATAAGATTGACATCGGATGAAAAAAAAGAGGGTCGTGAGAAGAGAAAGAAGCAAAATGATGGCAATGTAAGTACATAGGCAAGTACAGAAGTTCAAGGTACCCGTGGAGTACCAATAACACTTGACGTTACAAATATGCTGGTTAACAGCAAGTTCTATGCATATACTCGCGGCTTGAAATGAGGAGGCGAAGGACGAGGGGGAAGGAGAGGATATATATATATACACGTAGAGATGAAACTTGGATGATCAGGCTTAATTAACTCTCGAGAGTCACGAAGCTCGTTTGCGTGTCAAGTCGGTTATGTGGAGAGTTGAGTAGGAGAGAGAGGGAAAAAGAGGTGCCGGCAGTCCATAAGCGTCGGCGCGTGTGTCTCTGGGTGGTCAGCGAATTCCAGTTTCTCGATAATTGGTCCAAGTGTTTCAACACCCGGCCCAATATACATATGGTACACAGGAATGTAGGTATACCTACACACACATGTATGTGCATGCATGAGAAAAGGAGTCGCCGGCCATCCGCCACTTACACTCGTTCCAAACGCTATATATACATATAGGTGAACATTAGAGACGACCGAGATTCCAAGCTCTGGAGGTATGCGCGCTTGTGCATTAGGTGTATTCGTTCTGGTGGATAATATATATATATACTCACTTTGGGTACTATCCTCCCGATGATACATACATCCATAAATATTGTGCTCCCAAGCTGATATTGAAACCCAAGTCCACCTCGATGATTCCTCATTTGCGCGACCCGATTTGTTTGCCATCCAACTAAAGAAAACCCTACGGCTATATCGAATGTATAACGCAAGCACAACGAAATCATCATGCTTACATTATATGTGTTTTAATTGATATGTCAACGGTATATACAAAGATATAATATACATGTGTATTCAAATATCTTATACATGCATATGTATATCACGATGGGATAGATTGCGTGACGCGATGGTGTGTGGACATTGATCCGACCAATTTGTACGAAAACATAAATATATATACACGCTGGAGTGATGAATGCGTATATGTAACTGTACGTACATGTATATACTACTTATACACGAGATGAGATGGAAAGTTGAGATTTTTCGAGGACACGTGCAGACAGGGATGTAAGTAGCTGTAAGTTTTAGCTTCTGCGGCTGATGTGACTCATCCGTACATATATATACATTATCCATTATAATAATAATAATAATATATATATATGTATATGGATAGCGATTAATCGAGGAGGTATAGGCTGATTGGTCAGGCGTGTGCGCGCGCGATACGCATCGGAGCGATACGTCTCGGCTCTCTCTCTCTCTCTCTCTACTCGTATATTATACAGCCATATACATATGTACATGTGTATCGGTATCGCCCCATATGTGTACATATACCGCCGCGATACTATATACGCACCAATCTATCGTATCCATCTCCACATCTATATGTACATATATACGTACAGCGTCTTTGCGACGTGCACCACCCCCCGATGGCGTTGCTTCCGTGTACCGTGTATATAATATACACGATGGTCGATGCGCATTTGTGTCGCTTGGCTTGTCCGATTCGGACCAACGTTGTATATACGGTGCGCGTCCCCTCTGCCCCGTGCAGTGCACGCCACCGCTGGCCTTGCTCGAGGGGGAAGCAACGGTACAGAGAGACGGTGTGGCGCTGACTGGGGGGTGGGGGCCTCGGCGCGTTTATTCGTTTGTGAAATTAGTGCTGGTTTTGTCATCTAGTTTGGGCTATCGCTCGTACCAGTAGTAGCGTAGTTCAGTGGCGCGAGTGGGCATGCACCCCCCCGTCTCAATTCCAGCGTGTTCGAGAGGAAAACGCCACCGACACGGACACCACAGCTGGAGTACAGTATAGGGACAAAATGCGCTTCCTCCCACGCGGTGTATAAATATATATATATAGATGAAAGAGAGGGAGAGAAAGAGTGTGGTTGTTGGGGCTCCCCGCGCCGCCCGGGCGTAAAAGTCGAGCAAATCCAATCTGCGACTGAGCCGATGTGTCATCAAAAAAGTGCGATAGTTTAATTGAGAGAACCGCGCTCCGTTGGCCCCCGAAATCGGATGATCCATCCATCTCCACCCCCACACCCTCGCCACCCACCGAGTGAGCTGACGCGCCAAGACTTTTCACGGCATCGTTCACTTTGTCCTACCATCACTCGTTCTCGTTGTTTTTTGTGTTTGGCTCTATATAATATATGTACCTAAAATCTTTGCTACGCGGGGTAGGTACATCATTGCCAGAGTCTCAGTTTCATTGTAATAAAAGTGTCGTGGGGCCATATATATATGTATGGACATCAGCTGGAGAGAGCTACCGTTTGGTATGAAAAAAAAAAAAAAAAAAAAAGGAGAGGAGGACGCCGGGAGTAAGAGCAACGCTCGAGGTTGCGGAGCTAACGATTCCTCGCGTTTTTGCCCGCGAGCGAGTCTCCTCGGCTGTCCGCGCGCGCGTGCGATGTTTCACTCAGCCGCTCGGAGAGGAGCTAGAGCGCACTATATGGTTGTTACACACGTTGCTCGTATATATATATATATAGGTGGAAATTTCCAGGCGCCGGGGCACCGTGTTTTTTTTTTTTTTTTTGTTTTTTCATCCGGCGGAAACAATTAGCCCAAACACATTTACGAATATCGCCGAACGATTTTCGGGACGTATGTACACCTTATGCGTATATCTCGTATCCGTCCCCGGGGGAACCGTGGCAACCCGGGATTGATAAGCATCGGATCGAAAGAACAAATAATTGCCCGAGTCGAAGCGAAACGCGCGGCGCGTACATACACACATGTACACCTCGCGGATTTTAACATTCCACCGGCGATTCTTCTTCTCGGAGGAAGGAAAAAGCAATTAGCAGGTAGATGTATATATATATATAGACGTATAAGAGCCGCGTTCAGCGAAGGGTGTAAGCTGGAAGTGTAAAAGGGTCATCATCCCGCTGCTTGTTCCTCCATTCTCCTTCTCTTATTCTCGAAGCGGGGCAAAAAAAAAAGCCGATGCATCGGCCATATATGTATATACAACGGGCACTAGGTGCTTATATGTTACTTATACTCGCTGCCCCCTCCAGAGGAAGGGAGACTCGAAAAACTGGAATGTAGCGTAGTTACGTGCGCTCGAGCATCGACGCCTCTAACGAAGCCATGCGCTGCTGCCGATGGTGGACTGCAGAGTGACAACGGAGACCCCGAGGAGGAGGAAGGAGTACCTACCTACGACGACAACAATATTGTCGAGAGTGGAATGACACGGGCGAGCGCGCGCGACTCGCAGGTGTGCAGGAACGTACGATACGCGCGATGATTTCGCCAAAGGAATTCGTCGTCGTCGTCGTCGTTGGCTTTCCGTATACTCGATCGCAGGAAACGTGATTGTTACAGCAACCTCTTCCATATATACATATATACCCTTACTCTCCCCTAAGCGATTTTACTCGCTGCACTTTTTGCGTCCGATACTTATATACGTGTGTGTGTGTGTATTTTTCGCTCGTACAAACGTATATAGTTTTTACACCTCCACCTGTACCTTTTTTCCATGTGCCCCGTCCATCCATGATGTACATGTCTAGTAATTCGTCGTCGCCGTCTTTATCGAGTCCTTTGCCATCACGCGGTTGTATTGTTATCGCGGAGGCCGATTTCAGGTGCAATCAAGGCAGAGCCGCCAATAAGAGACGGCAACGAAAAAGTTTGTATGCTGTTTAGGGATACGTGGATGCATAGGTGTATATGTATACTAAGAAAGGCCAATTAAGAGAAGCCTGCAATGAAAGAAACGTATACAGGCAGGTCGAAGACAGCTGCGATCAGTGTCCGTCTCTCGTTTTCTCCTCTCTTCGAAAAGACTTCCCCAGCCGGAGAAGCTATACGTCACATTATATTTTTCACCTTTTTGTTTTCTCTTACTTTTTTTTTTTCCATTTTTTTTGTGTTGGCGAAATTACGCGCACGCGAGCTCGAGGCGGAAAGGGGCCTCCCGGGGGCTGTATTTGACACACGCGATTCCCCCTTTGTGGACTTTAAAAAAAAAAATGCCAAATTTTAACACCTCCGATCAATAACTATACGTTACAAAGAAGAATAATACCCACCATTGTCCATGCAAATATAATATATTGCGTTCTCCATTGCATCGAAGGCAAACGTGCTCAAGTATTTCCTTCCCCGTCGATGCAAAAGCTGTGTATAGCTTGTGCTCCCGAGACGCATACGGTTAATTATACACTAGCACCTTTTGCCCGTAACGTCATTGGCTCCTTCCGATTTTTCGAAGGACATGCTGTGCCCGCAAGGGAGCCACGACACACGCTACACCTGTTTCACACACGATATACCTAATGCCATCGGCATATCGAATAGGCACACCTACATATACACCTATACCATCTCGTTACCCGCATAACATATACTATTTTTGTAGGCATAAGTGCGTGCGTGCGTGCTTGGTTTATTGCGTGCGTCTGGAATACTCACTTACTTTTTTTTTCCGTTTCCTTGCCTGCGTGTCCCCTTATTTTTATTAGGTTGCCTAAATTGCTAGGCGACAGTTGTCACGCGTTTCTCTCTAGCGCTTCATGCTCCTTATATTCGGGATACATGTATACGTATACACGGGTGACATATTCACACCTGCCACTCGCCAACAAGAAAAACGGTTCATATATAGTTTTTCTTTTTCTTTTTTCCACTCTACGTTGTGTGCCTCGTCCAGCATTTACCCGCAGCTAATTATATTTTTTCGGTGCTCCCATACGTGTAATTACAGTTTCGAGACCTCGACATTTGAATAATGCACCTATCGTTGGAGCACAAAATTTTTACCAAAGATATTGGATACGTTAGTTTCAATGGGAAATGAATCAACATTTTGCGCGAAAAGTGAATGGTCCGCTTTTTATTATGTTTACAGATAGAGGCCACACACTGTACTGTAATTACTCTCCTGTAACTCGTTTGGAAAAATCAGATTGATATCGACGCACGAGTTGCTTCCATCTCCAACACGCATAAGGTATTTGTAGGTAATTTTTTTTTTTTTTTTTTTTTTTTTTTTTCTCATCGACAGCTTTAAACGTGTCTTTTTCTGTAAAAACCGTCGATTACGGCGTGACGTAGGGATAAATGGGCGTTTAATGCACCTGCGGCCCTTCACGAGAAAATCACCGGCAAATGGTGCAGTTTTAAAAATCATCAGAGGACGGATGTCGGAGACGCACACACACACACACACACACATAGTGTTGTATGTATATACATGTAGACCGAGGCTCAAAAAGTGTAATTCTACATCGCATAGCCGGGAGAGCCCTGATTCCCGGAACGATTAGAGTCCTGGCCGCGCGATCCCCACACACACTCGCGCGTCCAGCCCGTCAATCTTCTTGCTACGAGTGCCTGATGTATGTGTATACGTATGTTTGAATAGCCGAGAAAACATCGTCGAGCGCGACAATTTATAGCCCCCCCCCCCCCTACCCGCCGAGTCGATCGGGACAAAAATCCCATCCGAAGGTTCGCCGCGACAATTATATGCGCGCGAGAAATAGCTACTGCGACCTGGATAGCGATCGTCGAATGTTTATGGATGATCTTGTTGTTGTAGCATCGGTTTTTTTCCTGCCTCTGCGACGAAATTGCCTTTTTTTTTTCTAAAAGGAAAAAGAAGAAAAAAAAAAAAAGCAGCAGCAACGCCTTCGATTGAAATATAGCTGCGATGGCAATGAGAAACGGAGAACAGACAGCCGAGCTGCCGTACAAGTACACGTAAGTAGAGTACGAGGTATACATTGTTAATGCAAAAGTAGCGCTATATTTTTCGCGTTTCTCGACATCGGAGGAATGAAAACAAAAAACAAAAAAAAACAAAAAAAAAAGGAAAGAAAAAAAGGTGATGCCGGTCGCGCAGGTGCAGAGCAGCTTCCAGCTCGAATTTACGATGTCATTTAGGTACGTATATAACCCACGGGCACGAGAAAAGCAACAGCACCAGTAGCAACGCATTAGAAGATTGAGACACACTCATACCTTTATATGTACATATACATATGTTGTACGCGGAGGGAGCGTATAAAAGTGGACGACTTTTATTGCGCTGCTTTTTCGCACGATGAGCTGCGCGTAGAGAGTCTCTGTGTACGCGATCCGATCACAGCCGGGCATCTCCGTATTTTTTTTCTTTTTCCCCCCCCCCTCTTCCTCGAGGTAAGGCTGGACTGAAGATTTTCCGAGCGATTGTCATCGGGAATCTCAGCTGGCTGCGTTTTTGTCCGATTTCGCGTTTAATTAGCACCGAGCTCCCGCGAGACCGTCAACTTGAAATCTCTCTCCGCCGTTGCTACACCGCGACAGTATGAAAAAAAAAAACAAAAAAAAAAAAAAAAAAAAGAAGAAGAAGAAAAAATAAGCTGATGTCTACAGAGAGTTACGAGCTCGGTCTTGATGCGCTGGCATTATTTAAATGGCTGCGCCGCGAGAATAAAGTTGGAAATCCTATGTGTGTATGTATATGTATATATACACGGGGGAAGGTAGGTATTGTCTTGCGCGCACTCCTCATAAATAATTCACGGGGCTCGATGAGCTTGTACCCATATGGCAACGAGGTCTGGCGTAATCGAGATCGCGCCAACTCCATCATGCCGTGCGCGCATACACGTATATATATATATGATTAAGTATTTCGGTTCTAACAGTTATAAGCCATTTGTTTGTGCCACGCGTGTACTTATAAACGTGTAAGATATGTGAACTTTTTTTTTTGCTCTATTGAAATATTACGGCCATTCGTAAAGAGACCCAACGCGGTGGTAGAAAAAAGAAAAGAAAAGTTGTAAAGTGGAGTGGACGGAGTAAATAATACATCCGCGGCCGAGTGGGCATTAGAGGCGGAAAAGACTCGGCAAAAAACAATTTAATAAATTTATTGGGGAAGATTCATCACGCGTAAGTACAAACGATCCATACATGTGTATCCGTTATATTATACACGTTGTCGGTGCGCTTTCCTGAGAACATAATGTTACAAGCAGTCTATATAGCAATAACAGTGTCGGGATGGTTTCCATGTTCCTGCAAAACAATTACACGGAACAAGGGGAAGGGGGGGTTGAAGTGGGGCAAAAAAAGCCTCGGCTCACGTCCCGCGGAAATATAGCTGGCAGAGCGGTGTCAGGCGAGAATGAAAAATCGGCGAGAAACTCGCTCGCGGCGAGGTGAGTGCCGGGGCAAAAAAAGCCCAGTGCTGCGGTGGAGGAGAAAAAAAACAAAAAAAACGTAGGTATACGTTCTCCGAGGGAAAGAGCCGACTGCGTCGTCCTCGCGCATCGCGGAGCGTCGCTTCGGGGCAGACTTGGGATCGTTACGGGTGTATGTTGTATATACATATATAGGTGGGACAACAGTAGCTCGCAGCGCTCGATTGAGACGTGAAACACGTCGCCCGGGAAAACTCTGCACCTGCGAGTGTCTATGGGCTGAGAGTTGCGCGTGCCCGTGTCGAGTAACGGCAATCATCACCTATGCCGGAGATCAGCTCTGTTTCGCTCGCCAAGACGGTGTCTCTTCGTCCCCTTGAAAAAAATCAAAAGGGTACTTTTTTTTTTTTTTTTTTTTTTTTTTTTTTTTCATCCCGAGCATTGTAGGTATTATATAGAAATGAAGAAATAAAACGAGAGTGAAATGCACGGTTCGAGCGTATACCCGGCGATGGTGTCCGTTTTCTTATCGCCCGAAAATGAGAGGCTCTCCAAGTTGAAACGACCCGTGCTTCTGCCACTGGATCTCCCGGTAGCAGCTCGGCTTGTTGTTTTTTTTTTTTTTTTTTTTTTTTACTACTTTACGGGTGTGTGTGTGTGTGTGTGTTTACAGAGTCTTCCGTATTGGAGTTGATTTTTCGTTTTCTCCTGGGCTCTCCCCCTCGAAAGACCGGCTCTCTAATCTCCGTGACCGAGCCTCCTCTCTTAAACGATAATCGCCTCTTTCTCTCCTCCGGTGCAGCGTGTTGGGCCTTTCGGCACTCTTGCCTCCGTGTATTTATTGGGGAAAGATGCCCTGACAGATACGGGCGACAATAACATTCTTAAGTGCCCCTTTTTTGTTTCTCGATTATACTGCATACATATACCTATATATGTTGCGCGTCCACTCGGAGCGGGGGGGGGGGATTTTTCTTTTTTTTACGATTTTTACAATCTTCCGTGGATCCCGTGTTATAAAATAGGTATACGCGTATACGCATGTGGCTTTCGTAATGAGATGGAAAATTCCATAAATTTGGACGGTCGTTTATGCGCGTGTACGCGCGGTCCATCAGACCAGGCAAACTTTTGAATATTAATCACCTGTTACTATGAATTATCGCCCCTTTGTGGATGGTTAACTCGAAATTTCACAGCAATAGCCCCGATGATTTATCACGCCGATATTTGAATTTAGATGGAGAAATTCCAAACCGAGGGATTCGAAAAAAAGTAACGACAACAATAACAATAATAATAAATAACTGCTCTCTGGGTACTAAAATCAAAGGTAGGTTTTTTTTTTTTCCTTTGGAAAATCTATTACTCCGTACCTTATGCCCCGGTGTAATTGATTTTCAGGTTCTGGCTGTGGAGTACCTATACGTAATATTATACGTTACGCTGCAGTCACTTATTCCATCCAAATCGTTTAATATACTGTATCGAAGACTAAAAAGGTCATCATAACACGAATACAAATGTCTCTTCTTAAAATTCAATTTAAAGCGCGTATAGAGCCAAAATACAGTACATCCGTATAGAGGTGTAGTATGAGTGACGGTCAAAAGTTAACGAGGCAAAAAAAAAAGAAAAAGAGTTTAACGAAGGATGGGCTAATATGACTCGTACCCATGACCTATAATATATACCTATATACACAAAGAGGGAGAGAGAGCAATTTCGTATATATATATATATATGCAGAGAGTATAGGTGAGCGAGGGGAGGGCGAGCTGATGGACATCTGTAACTCGGCGCCAGCAGAGACGTTCTCATAGCGCGGCCGCAGCAGGTGCCGCTCGGCTTTCGGTATCCCCGTATCCTCGTTATTTATTGATTTACTTAATTTTCTGAAAGTCCAAGCGAGACGGGGAAAGAGCGGCTCTTCTCGTGATTACCGACGCCTCGGGTCTCTCTCTCTCTCCACCTCTTTTTTTTTTTTTTTTTTTTTTTTTTTTTTTCGTACCGCTACACACGCCGACTGTACCGCCTCCTTTCTTTTAATAATATTTTAACGCTCAATAGCCTTGTTACAGTTGCGCGACGCGCGTGTTTGTAATATATTGATAGCGCTCGATACCTGCCCACTGTACATGCGTTTCACTTATAATGTGTATTCTCTTTTCTTTTTTTTTTCCCCCGAAAAAATGAGTTTTTTTTTCACATCTCAATACACGTATTACCATAAGAAACAGCAAAAAGAGAAGAAAAAAAAAAATAATCATCGCGTTGGTTCTCTTTCCCTCGGTGGATGAGAAAAACCTTTTTCTCAACTCTGTTTTGGAGTTCCAGCAGATGATATTTTGTTTTTCTCCCGACCCAAAAACGTCAATAAAATAATCGACCAAGTTTCACTGGACCGAGAGGTTTTTCCCCGACGATTATTCCCACACTACCACGCCACAAGCCTGACAAACGCGTCGAGCATAAATTAATAGGTAAGTACAGGAGAGCGTGCGACGTGGCAGTGGCACGCAATCGTCGGCCCTGTCATCGCGACTGCCAAGAGCAATAGTAATAAAAAAAAAAAAAAAAACTCGTTCCGCAAAAGTAGAAAAATATCGGCATAAATTATTCAGAATTCGACGAACGAACCCCGTACTCTTCTTTGGGATGAATCCTTTAAAATACGTTCACACCTCGGCTCGAGAGGGGATGAGCCGCGATTTACGGATCGATAGCCATCGAGTGACCCGACTCATTTGCCTGGGTATTAATTTTGCCCAAAAATGGGGGGGATAAGAAAAAAAAAAAAAAAAAAAAAATGGAAAAGGCGAAAAGACAAGAAATAATCTACGAGTCGCGGTGCTAAAACCACACCGGATTCCCGCGTCGGGGGGAGGGGGGAAGGATAAAAGAAAAAAGATCCCATCAGGAACGCGCGGGCCTCTCCAATTACGAGTGACTAACGCGATATCTCCGTAAATAATCCCGGCACCCGGATCTTTTCAACGGCGCATCTATTATTCCATCCGGGTGGGTGGTAATTTTTTGTTTTCGATTTTAATAACGTGAAAAGTTCGGCGTAATCGATCGTCTAATGGCGCATTCAAATGAAGCCGTAAACATATGCGCATTTTTTTTTTTTTTTTTTTTCCTACCTAGGATGTTTTCATCGATAAAATGAAATACGACGGCAAATACATTCACGTTACTCGTCTCGACTCCCTAAATGGTAAAAATAAACACGGACTCTTCGGTGCGCGTCCCCCTGGCTTAAACTCGGCTGCTTTGAAGAAGATGTCTCGAAAAACTCGATTTAATTAGACGAAGCGAAAAATATCCGTACATACACGTTAATGCCGTACCGGTAGCGTTGTACCTTACATTTTGTCAGTTTGTTAAGGACTTTATCGATAAACATTTATGATGCCCATACGTTGCGAGGAAAAGAGAAAGTTCGAATCGTTACTCGGGTACACCCATTATACCTGCAGAGTTGGCTTACAATTAAAAAGTAAAACAGCGCCTATATATACTACTACGCTGCTAAACCAACGGTCCGTAGTATGCGTATAGCGAAAGCGAGAGATCGAAAATTAAAAGCAGGACAGAGAAAAGCAAAAAAAAAAAAAAAAAAAAAAAAAAACATGCGCGGGTCGGGGTGAAGGGCCTTGGGGGTCCGCAACGGCGGTGGTTCGTTTGAGGCGAGCCAAGCGCCACAGGGGGTCCACGGGCACACATGTGCCCGCGCACTGCTGGGGCCCCGAAAAACCAACAGCGGTACCGCCCGACAAATAACCAGCCATATTATCCCATATCTCTCGCGGGGCTACCTGCATCATCTCACCGAGGGCCTGCCTATATACCTGGCGCCGCTGCAGAGGGATTCCCTTTTTTTTTATTATTTTTCCATCTCTCTCTCTCTCTCTCAACCCGACTCGAGATAGCAGTGAACCCCTTCTCTTTTTTGTCCAGCTGGAAGCTTTCATGGTAGTAAATTCTATTCCCACAGCAAAAATCAAAATATCACAACAGAAAAAAGGAAGGTCATATCGCTGTCGCATATCGCACCGGAGATGCGCTGTATACAGGGAGAAAGATCGATGGAACGACAGCGAGAGGGACGATTGCAGTTTATTTGACGGTCGGGAGGAAGTATATGGACGGATCGGAGAGTAGCGCGAGACGCTCGAGGCGGATTGTAAATCGGAGGAGCTAACCGATATCGCAAATCAGAGATTCCGACGCGTCCCTCCCACGTGCCAAGCTGCAATGAAAAAAAAAAAAAAAAAAAAAAAAAAAAAACGAGGGGACGCCTTTCTGGAGCGAGGACACGTGTAAATACTACCTCCACGTTGGCACGTTGCGCGCGTTTTATCGGAACGTATCTGAGGGGAAAAAAAAAAAAGAAAAAGAAAAAGTTATTGAAAAACTCCTCTCGATGCGTCACCGCGGAATCGGGTGCTCTCTCGAGTATACATGTATTTAGGATATACGTATGGGTACTCACGTTGGATGAGCATAAGCTTTTAAGGACGTTCGGTAGAGATAGAACCCTGTGATGAATCTTTTTGAAATTTTAATCAGACGTTTTTATTGTTGTTACAATGAAGCTGTTAAAATTTCAAGAGGTTCGTTTGTTTCGTTTCCGAGATATTGAATTTCAAAGTTCAGTCATTTTAACACGGTCGCTTATGGGGAAACCTATAAAAACTCAGTTTTAAAAAAATTGGCGTGATGAATGTCTCCAATTTTTTTATGTGTCACAGATAATGTTATTAACTATATGTACACAAAGTTTCGCGATGATCATCTGATTAGTTTATAAATAAAAAAATTAAATAATAGTTCGACAAAAACGCAACGGCAACGTTGCAAGAAGCGGGAAATTCAAAATGTTCCAGGACGTAAATCAGTAAATATTTGAATATTATGGTAGATATTTAGGTATTTCTGTATAAAACATAAGTTTATATATGTGTGTCAGTGTATGTCATAGGTTCCACCCGTACTCATGACGAAACAATGTATTATAATAACACATATTTATTTTTCTTAATAAAATTTTTAATTTGTAATTTTTATACAATACAATTTTTTCACACAAGATAACAAAATCATACGCTTGTGTAATTGCAGAGACTAGAGTCTGTCCTAATTATTTAACATATCACTTTCAATGAGACTCTTCAAATGACATAAAAATTCAAGAATTTTATTTACATTAGCTACGAATATAATTGTATGTACATATATCTGTCACAAATCTTTTAAATTATTAACTCATTTTTATTACATTGTTATAACGAATAAAAATCAAATACTTACATTTTTAGCACAAATGCATACGCTGCCGTAACCAACGTAGCAGACAGTGTATATATGTGTGTACATGAACACTCACACATTGGAGACCCGTGCGGCGATGCCAAGTCTTCACTCATCGCTACCTTCCCCTTGCCCCGCAAGTGGTTCCCCCCGCTATCCCTTCCGAACGTCCTTAACGCCTCGCGTCGCCGCATACCTATACATATACCTACTTTACGCGCAAGCTGCACCAAAGAGGAAATAAACCGAGACGGAAGATGAGAGAGAGAGAGAAAGATTGGAGGCCATACACGCATACACATAGACAGAGAGAGAGATGAAGGCGGCGCCGTGCTTTGGTTATATATACGCGCCCTTCCGTCGGTTGTCGGCTCGTTTGTGCAGCCGCTCTCTCGGGGAGCATTAATATGGCCCGTACCATACTCGCTCGGCCGAGCGCGATTAAGAGGCCGCGAATATAGCGCCGGCGCGAAATACGAGGCTCGCGCCTTTTAATGGCCCGATGGGCTGCCCCATATGCACATATCTCCCCCCACCCCCTGACGCTGCTCATCCGTATACCCCAGCCCTCTCGTATATACCAGATGCGTTTCATTTTATCCACGTGTGCGCGTCCGAGTACTATCATCTTCTTACTCTTATCTCCGCCGTCTCGTTTTTCTTCATTGGCCTCCCAAGCACTGCCGATCGACTAATCGATGCTCCTCGATGATATTTTCCTCCACCCCACACGGTATACCGGTGCGCTGCTTGTGAGGTTTTACGGCCCACCGCAATAACGAGACTCTTTGATCTCACTTTATGCCTCGCGCATCAACGCCAGTGTGTTACCTGTACATGTATGTACCTGCGCCTTATACGCTCTGCATCGCAATAATATCAATAGTCAACTATATAGGTATGATGATTGATTTTCAAAGACAACGGTATAATCGCTTCGATGCCTTATCGATTGGATCATCTTGATTTTTTGCTCTCAAAGTGGAGATGAGAAAAGAAAAAAAAAAAGAGAGAGATTTTTCAGTAGCGTATACCTATATAACGCATCGGCATCGCACACCGAGCGGCTCCGAAGGAGCAGCCAATAAAGCGAGCATCAGCCACCGCACTTGCGCATACCGCGCATTCGCCGATAGAGAGCTGCCTCGGACACGGGGCTGCATTGTATTCCGAGGCCAGTAAATCCTGGCTCCCGAAGCCCGTGCATGTATAGTACGCCGAGTGTAAATGAGAGAGCCGCGTTCGTTCGCGCGCGACAAGCACCTCCACCGTCTCTCCCTCGCACGCGAGGCCCGTGTATATATACGTGGCACTGAAGGACTGCTTCGGCTACCCAAGATTTACCGCGACCGCTCTCGGCTCCTGCGAGGAGTTCGCATTTTTCCCCATTTTTTATCCCTCCTGTACGAGCCAGCGCCGGCTTTTTTCTCGCCGCCTTTTCTCTCCCCCTCCCCGCACCTAAAGGCACCCGTTCTGCTGCGCTGCCGTCCTCTTTTTGGACACCGGAATAAAAATATAAGCCGAGCTGTAGCGCGGGTGAAAAAAAAAAGCTCGGTCAAGGCTATATGGAAACAATATTCACTCTTATTTCCAACGGATTCGGAATTTTCATCGAGATCCCCAATTATACGGCTTTGGGCCGGCTATTTTTTCGCAGCGGAACGTGGGAGGAAGGGAAGGGGAATCCAAAGAACAGCGTACACGACGGACAAAGGGAGGAACAGGTGAGTCGGGGACCAAAGATTCACGGCGCCGCTTCGAGAGAGAGGAGCACCGCGGGGGGACGACGACAAACGAGGGCCAATCTCGAGGAGGCCCCGAATTTCTCGAGTACCACCGATTCCACGTTCGCGCTGTAATTGACGGGGACGACGCGATATTATTCAACGGGTGGGTTATTGATGACCGCCCCACCCCCCTCCGAGAGCCATGCAAACGGGCGCTATACTCGTACGACCGATTTATCAAATTTTGCGTCATTTTGCCGATCGATCGGTTTACTTACGCGAGTATAGTTTTCGTACAAGGATGGCGAATCGGCCGATAGTCGGGGAAGGTGCAGATCCCTACTGCAGCAAGTACAGCGACGGAGCTTGGGGTGAGTGCCGCGGAGAGATCGGAGGCCGCTACTGATTTCGTTCCTTTGATTCCGACGTACTGACGATTTTTCGATAAATGTTGGAACATGCATACCCTACAGAATGTATAAAAAAACCATCAATCTCCAGTTTGAATTTTCAAAGTGGCATTTCCATGATATATCCTCTCTAAATCATTTACGAACAAAAGTGTTTCATCAGAGTTTTGTTGAGTCCGCTTTATTGAAAAAAGTGGTGATTTTTACTGCGATGCCTTTATCCCTTCCCGCAAAAGTGAGAATGACAGTCGCGTCTGGGAAAAAGTCGCGGAAAGACGATCACTTGGAAAATCAAAGTAAAGGGCGAGTAAAAGCGAGTTGCAAAGGGGGGGGGAGGAGGAGCACATCAGGTAATGTCTAAATGTAAAAACGCACATGTGGGAGGGGGCGTGCGCGGATACGAAAAAATTATAGTTTGGAAAAAAAGCGTGAGCGATCAGCGTAACGCAGAATTATACATATATATATATATATATGTACACGCATGTAATGTAACAGCGCGTCGTGTCGCTCGAGTAAAAAAACGTCGCGCGCGGCGCAACACCGGTGCAACCCGCCCGCCTGCTTGTCCGCCTTATGATTATTGTGTACGTGCGCGCGGACCACCTCCGCGTCTCATTCGCTTGCCTATCATTACCACCTTCCGTCCCGCAAACCCGACAGGAAGCCGATGAGCGCGCCCCCAAATCCTTTTACTTCTTCATACCTACCTCTCCGCTACTATTATTTAAGTATTGTGTCCTGTGTTGCAAACGCGCTTTTTTCCCATCTGCTGTATACCCTCCCCCCTCTGCTAATACGGTTTACGCGACGATTGCTCCACAACAGTGACCTTTAATTTTTGTTTGAGCTGTGTAAGCGTGACCGCTCGTGAAATAACTACTATTTGGTCTGTGGAAAAACATTTTTATCGAAATATTAAAGTGGTATACGGGTATTTTATTTCACATGTAATGTATGTGTGTGGGTGATCACGTCACGTATTCTGAAAGAAATTCATAGATCATCTCATTTTGAAGGATAACTTTTGTATCAAATTCTATACAGTCCTTGAAATTTCAAAAATATATACTGCAAATCGAACAAATTAATAAAAATCTGAGCTAATGAAGAATGTTTAACATCACGTGTGCTCCAATGATACCTTATGAACGTATAATTATGACTTAACCAAAATACAGCTATACTTGTTTTGTTTCATCCTTAGTTTTGTACAAATGATGTTATTTTTCATTTTGAGAGTCATCGCGGGAAATTTTAAGATTATTTTTGGATTCCTCTCCGATGCTGCTCGCAAACGCTCGAGAAAACATTTATGATTAATACATCAATTACCATAATGGATATTGCAAATTAATCCCATGTATAGAGAGAGAGAAAAAAAAAAAACCAAGAATCATAATAACAAAGCGGGCGCGTTCTTATTCCGATGTTCTCGACGTGTGCGGTAGTCTTGTATACGTGCTACAGGTCTTATAACTAATAAGTATGAAGAAAAGGAGAGGAGAAATGCTGGAAATCTCGTACGATAAATACGAGCTTTAGCCGAGGCACAATGCTAATTTACAGCTCGTAGTCGCCTCGTCCGATAATACGCCGTTTCCCCACCTGTTGGCCGCAGTTTCGTTCGCATATACGTGTACACATACACCGAAACTGCCGATGGGCACATAAAGGCTCGAAGCCGAAGGGAAACTGATTATCTTTTTACGGGATAATAACCGACACAGGCCGCGGACCGTCATCGCCGTCGCCGCCGTTTTTAATAATCGGCCTCTTGCCCTCAAACGCGCCGCCTTTCTTCTTAGTGTGAAAATTAAAATGAAATCGGCTGATTTGAATTTTATACAGCTACACTTACGTATATAGGTATACCTACATACACATATACATATCTTTGTTGGGCCGAGCTTGGGATGAATTTACGGCGTCCCGCGCAACTGCCGCCTCGAAAATTGTCGATGTCATAAGTGCTCGTACAGCGGCTAGCTCTATCCACTCGATTTTATATTACGGTACGGCGAGAAATCACTCGGATCGACTCTTGTATTTATCGTTGCATAAAATAATCGTAAGAGTAGTGATCTCATACTATTTTTCTTTTTTCGTTCCGTATAAAATGTTTTCGGTGCTTTTCGTTCGGTTTGTTCATCCAAAAAATTGATGAGATTTTTTCACTTGAAATGACCGATTATCAGCTTTTACAGCTTTTTTGGGAATTTACAACTTACTTACTAAACATGAATATAGAAATTTGAAAGATTAGGTACAAATACATCTGTTTAATGAATAACATATAACTTGGCCGACATAGACATGTAGTATAAATATAATTATGTACATTATTCTCGAGTCAAATATGTAATCCTTTACGATGAAAACTCCCAGTTGTCAACTAAAGGTAGCTTTTGGTAATTTTCAAGCGATGAAAACTCAAAAGCTTGGCAATTTAAGAATGCCCAGTTAAATGCAGAAGGTAAGATTTTCACGTACATATCAGAAAAAAAGAAGGAGTAGGCATGGCACGATTGATGCAATGAATAAGAGGCAGATACAAGCAATGTTTTTTTTGTACGTCCCAGCTCCATATTGTGGTAAATCTTACATGCAGTGCAGGCACCAAGCTTGTATGCCTCTTACAAACTCAAAATGTTTCTTTTCGGGCTTTATGTTCCAATACGAAATAGAAATGTTACTTTACTTTCAAAGATTCCCAGAGTTTTTTTGCTTTTTAGATAAGCAGCTCGAAGTAGCGTTTCATAATTTTAAATCAAAAGTATACGTATCGAGAGTGTTAACACTTTGAAAATAAAGTCATACGTCACGTTTTAATGAATACCCTACGGATCAAATGAATAAATTGAGAATATTTGAAAAACCTTTTTCGACCTGGTATAATTTGCTGAGTGTTTACGTGATAAAAGACGCGTTTTTCGTATTTAATGGTATCGATGTTTACTCGTTGAAGATTCATTTTGATTTTAATGAATTATTGAGCAACTTGAAAATATATGTGACATGTTGGTCTTCACTTAATTTAGTATACGTTTATTTTTGCCTTGGCGGCTATTTTGATACACCGCGCTGTCATTTTAAAAACCGTTTTGTTTATTTTGAAGATCGATTAATTCATTTATGCACAGTGGTTCTCGATTTTTGAAGCATTTCTAATTTTATAAACCGCAAATGCAGAAGCACCGGTTACATTATAAGATTTAATCCAACATATGCGGCATAGTTTTAGAAAGCTCTGAGTGATTTTACAGGTGAATACATTTTTCGACCAGCAGCCATGATCAATTTAATGGATTTTTGTCAAATGCTTCCATCATCACATATTGGGATGTTTGTTTCAATAACATCGATACATCCATAAAAAAAAATCATCGTGCCGATTTGCCATATTTTTGCATCATAATACAGTCGATTATTATACTCATCCTCTTGATTCCCTCGGAATCGATCAAACGTATTTAAAACTCAATCTTAACTGAATTTGAATAATGCGATGCAAAATGTAGATATAGTTAAAAACGCTCTTCGAACTTGTTATGTATCTGCATGAAAAATCACAAAATTTTCAATTAGTATATTGTCAGTACAAAAGTATCTTTCGACGGGTCGTTTCATTAGAAACCACACGTACACGTGCCGAGGCACAATATACCAGATGATTATATGTGTTTAGTTGCAAGCGTATGTAGGTACCTCACACATGAAACAATAATCATCGATTATCGCTAATCGGTTTGTGTTTCAGAACAGCCAGCCCCACTGGATTTGCATACACACACACGGACGAATATAAAAGTTGGAGCAAAGCGTATATATATACGTACACATCATATACTTATTACATCCCAGAGCGCGAATTATTTATTGCGCGTAGACAATGGCCCATCTCACCCTACGCTGCGCCCCTTTTACTATACTTTCCCTCCCCCTCTTTTCTGGCCCTTCCTGCGGCTCCCCCTCTTGGCCGCCGCTTACAATCAAATTAGCCGCCTCGTTCTCACCCGCGCTCGAGCGGAGAATCCGTACGGGCCGGGCAATTAAAATATTTCTCGTGCAGGTTTAGGATAATAGAAAGCGTCGGCACGCACGGGGAAGCAACTCGTTCGGCCAGCTCTGGGTATAGGTAATATATGCGCACCTCTTCCCATGTAGGAGGGAAAAACGCGGATAGTTTTTCACGATCGGCACGCGCGTATACTTACCTGCTTGGCGTGTGTGCGTGTACGGCTGGCGATTACTTTTGTAAATATGGATGAGGGCCGGCGAGTCATTTTTCTTGGTGAGAAATTTATTCAATTTATTCGGCCCCGAGCCGAGTGATTCCGCTCGATTGAAACGTTGCGCTTCGCGTGTGCTCGGGGATCCCTTGCCCCCGGTGGCTTCATCTTTTGCTTATTTTTCATTTCACCTTGTTAGACACCCATTTTTCCATTTGCTCGGGGATCGAGATTAAAGACTGAGAAAAAAGTGAAATGAAAACAAAAAAAATACGAGGCGAATCTCGGGAATTGGTTGACTGGAAGGATGGTTACTTTGATTCGGGGAATTTGGATGTAGTAAATGACAAGACAATGGTGCTTATTTTTAAATTAATATATAATTTTTAATCGTGTGTATCTTTCGGAGGGTCGGAGACTAAGAGTGTACAATATACATTACAAGCGATAGGAATACGATTTTTTTCTTCTTTTTTTTTTTTTTTCAAGGGGTCATGAATTTATTTTCGGGGGTACAAGTGAGGGTGACAACGTGCGAGCGATTATTATTGCTTATTTTTGTTTTGCCTTAGTACACACCGTACAAACAATATTCATCGCAAGATAATCATCATTGAATTTCGCATTTTGGTTTCACAACGACGAGCGAGTAAGTTGAAGGAATCAATCGATTGTTTGCGATTCCTCTCTGTGAGATACTCGTCAGTCTCGACGTATTCACATGGTTTTTGTATTTGTTGACCGCAGTTGCTTTATTGCCGGTTGCGATGTCTAGGCATCCGCTTGAACAATCAATAAACTGCCGTGGACTCGAATATTTTTATGATACAAGTCACAAGTTTACAAATTTAATTAAAATAATCAAAGCCATACGATAGACTGCACCTATACAATACTTCAACTTTACACATTTCAATTTTTACAGTTGCAACTCCAGTTATCTTTCAATAGTATCACAAATTGTACTTTTTTTTCCAAAGTAAAACAAACTTTGTAAGTGGCAAGAAAATCGAAGAATGTCCAAGCCTCAAATAAAAAAAAAAGCAGTTTCAAGATTCGGCGAAAAAAATCAGACTTACCAATAAAATGCTATTTGTAACAAGTAAATTTGTACGAAACTGAATTGTAAGAGGAATATCGGATAAATGAAAGGAAGAAATCTTAAACGAGCATTCAAGGGTTCATAACTTTTTTATTCTTCTCTGGGCAATTTATTCCATTTTATTTTTATAATTTATATAATATCGTACACGCGTATCATACAGGTGCAACTATCAGACTAGCCTATTTCACTACAAAGACTTAATTTTCCTTTTCACTTGGCTTACAGGCATGTGTACTTTTACTTTATTCTTTATCGATTTCTTTGCTCAGACACGCGACTCGTTTTTGCAAAAGAGAAGATCTCCATGAATTTCTTTAACAAATTGAACAATATGATTGTAATCGAACGGCGCAGTGATACATACGACGAAGGTACATAGTTCTGTTTTGCAAGACAGCCTCATTTTGGACGTCTTATTGCGAAACTGTATTTTGTTTTGTTGTGTGACCAGCGTTAGAAACTCGACAGATGATTTTTTTTTAATGAACAGTGTCACGATGTTGACTGAAAAAAAATACTCAATCACTCTAGCAAAATCCGACTGCGATGACAATACTATACTCTTATGATTCCTCGCAAATAATTGAACATAGTTTATTCGCTCGCATTCGGTAAAGCGCAACCATGTGCGCTTGTCTATTTTTTTTTTTTTTTTTCTGCCGTTCCACACTAGCTCACTCACACTCAATGTACTCGCTCATCAAATTATCTACATGAAACTTCTACGCTTTATACATGATTTATTTTTCTTCAAGTCACTTATAGAGTCACGCGTTTTTTTCGCTCTGTAGATATTTTTTCCTAACTACTATTGGATAATCGAATCACAAAAATCACCCCCCTCACCCCGAAATTTTTACTCTATAATTTTTTTTTTTTTTTATTCTATTGATAAAAATTTCTCGCTACATGCGTCTACAGCGCGAAATTTTGCATAATCACCACCCTGCTCGGTTTTTCTTCAATTGTATCAATACAACCTCAGTGACTGAGGCCATTTTATTGCGTTATGCGAAGAAAAAAGCGAATGAGAGATTAAAAAAAAAAAAAAAGAAAGAAAGAAAAAAGACGCTTACGCTTTATTGACGATTTCGCGCGCAATCGAGATTCATCGAAGATTCGTAAACTTTTCAATTTACGATATTAATAGTTATTCGATACTAGACAGTAGCTTAATAAATTTATTAACTTTGTTTTTTAAATGTTTAAAATTGTTTTTTTTTTCTTTTTCATTGTTTATTAATTAATTAATTTATTTCTTTATATTCAGATATAATATAATATCACTAGGGTACATATGTACAGGGACTTGAAAGTAGTAGAGATGCGTTTATATTGCAATTATCATTTAATAATAATTATAAGAATGATAATGATTATAATAATAATAATAAAATTTTCTTATACACTTTGTCGTGGTCGAGGGTGAAAGTCACATGCTCGTAACTCGTTCCAACAAAATCCCACGTTAAAACCCACAGCAACATCTGTGTCCGATTGTTGTCACGCACTTGAAATTTGGTGGGACCGGTGCGTGAAAAATGGTCAATTCATTCGAACAAGTTACGTATATAATGTACACATCGCGCGTCCTCGAGTATACCCGTGGATTATTGCGATTTCACGAGTTAACCGCGGAAGATGCTCTCAGAACATATAGACACCTCATAACCAACCTCACAGTTCACGCTTTCGCCAATAGCCTTTGTCACACCCACTCTTTTTGTCTATTTTTGATCAATTTTACCGGTAGCACAAACTCGTACGGAGAAACTCGGATGTTTGTACTCTTTCGATTGATGGAGGAAAAAAAAAAAATTATCGCACAATTTCACAGTAAAACGCCCGCGACGGCCCGTGTGTGTCTTTGTAGATTTTACAAAAAACTGCTTGTCTTCATTGAAGCATCGAAAATTGTAAGACATAAAGTTTGATTGGACAAGAGAGGCGGGAGAGGGAGAAGAGAGGTGGCAGTGGGTCACGATAACAACAACGACATAAAATATCCTCAAAACAAAACGAAAAAAAAAAAAAAAAAAAAAAAAAAAAAAAAAGATAAAGGGAACAATCGTCGGTTTCTCCGTACGCGCGATGATGCACTTTTTAACAAAATATATATATATATAAATATGTACGTATACACTTTCGTCCACAAACGCACAGTTAAAATTACACACACGCCCGCCCGCGCGCACTCACAATCACGCGCCAATAATAATTAGAATAATGCTAAAATATTAATAATAAATTGTAATAATATAATATAATACTCGATTTAGAATTGTGCTCTAGCCGCAGAGAGGGGGACTCATCGTTATAATATCGCCACAGTCGCCGGTATATAATATGTACATCGCCACACAATATGATCAGAACGCCGCGCACGAGCACCTACCGCCTCCGTCCAATTGCACTTTGTAAATATATATATATACTATATAATTATAGTATGGGGTGAATCTAGGTATGGATTTGGGGGTAAAGGCCCTGGCCAGGGAGCCCGGAGCGGGGCCTCGGCTACGACGGCAGCTCGGACGTCGAGTCGGGCTGCGCCCCCAGCCTCCTGTCCTCGTCCAGCGAGCGGGGCGTCCCCTCCTGAGAGCAGTCCTGTCACGGGCTCCCGGCTGCCGCTTCCGCGGGACTCGTCCGCGGCCGCTTCTCCTGCAACCCGTTGACCATGTTCTCGATCGACTTGAGCTCCGCCGTCGCCGAGGAGCCAGCCCCGGCGCCACCCCCTGCGGGACTGGGCGAGCCCGTGGCCGGTCGGGGCGGGGGCGAGCGCGGGCTGAGGGTCGTGCCCCTACTGCCCGGCGTGACCGTCTCGAAGGCCGAGCCGTGCGAGGGCGCGTGCGACGGCGGCAAGCTGTACGGGGCGAACCTATGGCCCTTGAGCTGGTGTAACGGGCTCGCCAGGGGATGCGGGTAGTGGCCGAAGAGCGCCGGGTGCTGCGAGGCCGCCAGGGCCAACTGGGCGTTGAACAGCATACCGGGCGTCACACCCCCGTGAAGCCCAGCCAGGTGTCCCGGGGGTAGCAGGTGTCCCGGTCCTGGGTACAGTCCCGGCACCGGTGGGTACAGGTAAGGTATGAGGGGCGGGTGCAGGGGCGGGCCCACCGAGACGTCCGGCCGTGGGCCATCGGCCGCCCCGACGTGGTGTCCGGCGGCACCCGGTCCCGAGAAACCGCCGCTCTCGGAGCCCGAGGACTCGGAGCCGTCGCCCCGGTCGCTGAGGTCTCGGTCGCGCGGGTGGGGCGTGTCCGGGCCCACGACGTCCAGCAGCTTGTCCTCGTCGTCCAGGTAGTCGTTGCCCGAGTTGGTCGAGGAGCGCCGCTTGTCCGGCGAGCCGGGCCCCCCGAGGCTGCCCGACAGCCGGGAGCCGCTGCCCGACACCGACAGCAGTGCCTGCCTGCTGGAACAAAAAGAAGACACGCCGAGTGCGAGGGTCATTACGGTGCCACTGACGTACTTACACATTATTACATAATATCATAAATTAAAGCAGTTTGCAAAATTCAAGTATAGAGAAAAAACGCAAACCAGCCGTCGACGTCGATAATATGTTGGACGGGAGCGCTCTCTGTCGGTCTCCAGTTTACGTATACCTTTACCGGTGCGTTTTGTGCATACATATATATGCATTTATTATGTTAGTGTACCTACTTAATATCATTGTAACGCGTACAAAGAGCCAACTGCCACGTGATGAGCGCTAGCGTATTTGCGGCATTTTCACCTACAATATAGTATACAATATATGTGCTTGCACTGCACAAGTACGAGGTACTAGAGCGAATTATCTTAATTGCGCCTTTGGCACCTTTTCAGCTAGCCGTCTTTTTTTTGCTAAGTATATATATATATTATTGTATGCTTATACGATAGCGGCTCGAGTAGCGCGATATGTGTCTGCACGCATGTGTACGTACTATATACACACGTATACGTGCTCACCTATATACTACACTCGCGGTAAAAGTTTTAGCAAAGTAGTTTTATAACTTATCCTTCGCCAAATGAACTTTTCATGTGTGTGGCAGGCTTTCAAACGGTATACCTGCGCCGTGTAACACTATTCCGGGCAGACGTGACTTTTAATAATACCTACTCGGCAAGTCGTTGAAATTCGATCTTCATAAATTATTCGATGTGTATATAGGTACGATGTAACTAGAGTTGAGGTTGGCAAAGCTACTAATGTATACATTTACATGCGTAGATACATCGATGGGCATGTACATGGATGTTCATTTGAGTAGCTTTGAATTTTTTTTCGATACAAACTAGACAGTCAAAACAAACATGTATACGCATTGACTTTAAGAGCTGGGAAAACTCTCTCGATCGAACAAATTGTACATTTAAATAAAGCATAAAGTAGAAAAAAAGGAAAAATTTTTAACCCAAACATATCAATGATTGAAATTTTTTCAAATATTGAACATTCGGGCCATCATTTCTTAATATTGACGGAGCACACGCTAAATGGCTTAGCTTAAAAATCAATGGCTTTCCAATACAATATAAACGAAATTTATCTCGAGTCAATAAAATTGACGACTATTTCATCGGTGCTCGAAAAAAGTATGAGCATGAATATGCAACGACCGAGCCGAAGTATCGGGGATATAGCACCGAAGCCTGACTCCGGCAACCATACAAGATAATATGTAAAGCACGAGATGCAGGTGTATACGTACGTATACTCTGCGTTAACCAATTGACAGTATACGTGTAGTTGAAATCCAATTACTGTGTGAATCCTCTCAAGACTACCAGCAGTAATAACAACAATCGTGAAAGCTACAGCGACAACAGCAAACTACATTTCAACTCATCGTATAGCCACTCTATTGTACGTACCTAACACTGATGCGTCAATGTGCAAGCTTTGCCCCGAGGATTACTTCGTGTCTAACATTGCGATTCGCGCCTTTCGTAAGCTTGCCTGTGACAGCGCACACGTACACACGACGAAGGTATAATTCGATAAAGTACATTTTGTATAACACGATTGATCAAGCGAATGTACTTGGTGAAAAGAAAAAGAAAATTTTCTTTTTTTTTTTTTTTTTTAACCAGCATCGGTGAAGCCAAAAAACACTGTTTCTGTTATCATCGGCAAAAAAGGGCTACTTTCACCGCGAAACTAGAAGCAATGTATTTACAACGACAATATTCTTGGTCGACCCGTAAAAAAACATCATATCGGGTGGTATTACGGGAGGATTATCGCGTTACTTATTCCGCGCTCGCGTGTTCACGAGACGCCACGAGAGCTGTGTACTATCAGCAGCTCCCCTAATGCCGTGTAATGCGATTATTTCACCAGCACGTCGCCTACAACCCTTATACACGTATGACACGTGTAGGCCGCGCGTCCAACGAGCTTGCAAGCACCGATTGTACCCACACGTGTCGACCAACGTATTAACGTTTACCTATATATACTCATTAGGCAGTGACGCAATTGGACGGGCCTTTGCGCGTATAGGTGTGTTTAGTTGAAAAATGCGACGAAAACAGCAGCAGCTGGTGTGAAACTAAGTAAGTATACAAGAGTTTACGAGTGCATGCAGCTAATCGATAGTGCACTAGAACTCCACGGGATTCTCCACGTATATGGGTAATGCGTAAGGGGTTCGGCGTATACTTTGTCGAGCTCTCGTTGCTTCGATTTTTCACCGGTCCAACGCTGACGGAAAATTATTTACAAAAATATATAGACATATCTGCAGTCTGAAAATCATACGCGTATTTTGCAATCAAGGACTGTTTGTTGTCCTTGATGATACAGCTGCAAGGGCTCATAACGAGCGAAGAGACGAAAAATGGGGCGCGAATGAATTATAAATAAGCCGATCGCGGCGTACACCGTATCGGTGTGTTTTACTTTTTTTTCCCTCTTTTTCTTTTCTTTCGAGGTAATTGAAGCGAGCGTATACAATACACCCACACACGGAGTAGGTGGCACGAATGAGCTGCGAAACACGCGGCAGTGGCGCAGTAGGTATATATATATATACATAAAAACCGTATATATAGTACTCGCAGAGGGTGGAATAAGCTGACGCGCCGGGCTTTATTATTATGCAACCTCGTCGTGTTCTTTCTCTCTCTCTTTGTGGCTTGATATAAAATTCAATGCCCCCCCATCCAGCGGCGCGCAAGTGGCCACGTTAACGATAGCGCCGCCCCCGAGGAGCATCGCTATGCTAATCCGATGATTGGCTGTGTTCCAAGCCCCCGTGTAGCCGCCGCTGTTGGTTCAAAGTGTATACGCGTTGCGTGCGAGCTGCTCCTATTTGCGCCATCCACCACCGCCACCACCCTTAACCGAAAGCATAAGCCAAAACTAACCCTTATTCTAATTAGGAGCCGCAACACGGCGATGCGTCCCTGCTTTGCATATTTTCTCGATTAACTCGCTCGAGACTCCTGTACTTTTCAGCCTTTGTACGCCCGCAGTATGCTACGTACCTACCTATACCTATATACCTACGGGTGTATAATATGTTGCTGTTGTTGCTGCATATTTTCACGGGATTATATTATATATTTACACGCACGAATTCCGGTACTGCCGGTATATATACGGTGTAGCCCGCACATCGGTACATTAGCCTCGCCCCTGATGCACCATTACGTTTAACGAGATTGGACATTTGTATTTAAAACTGGAGAAACGGAGCCAGGGCGCGGTTCACTTGTACCCGTGATGTGATTAAAATTTCGCTGTAAAAAGGCGTTTGTAAAAATTAAGAGCGAAACGCGTCCTGCGTATACGAAAAATGATAGCGTCGAGTGCTCGGCTCACAGTGTCTAATCTCCCAAGGGGTAGGGTGGGGTCGGTAAAATTAAAATCACAAGCCAGCGCTTTCGAAGTTCCCTGTACTTTATATCTCGCCTTCCCCCGGCTGCCGTTATATTGTGGCGACACGAAACCTCCGGGTGACAGCCCCGGAATCGCAAATTTCCTTTCGCACGGCCCCGTCTTTAAGACTCCTCCAGCCGAGGGGTGCCGGCTCCCTTTGGCCGCGCTCTCTAATTCCGAATATACATATATATATACACACAGAGCACGCCCCGCTGCGATCCGATCTTTTCTTTTATTGATTGATCGAGGCAAGCGCTATACTTTGGCCTTTTTTCGTCCCTCTTGTCTTTTGTAGCCCGGAGAGTAAAAGAAACAAAAGCGCAGAAAACACAGAAGAGAGCTCAATTAGCCGAAACGCAACACGCGAGCGCCCGAGCCCTCGAAAGTCAAACGACGAGTCGAATTATCATCATCGTCGTGGTCATGATTGTGATGGGTTCGTTGACCAAGACTTTGGCCAAAAGGAAGAAACAAATAAAACGGAGATCTTGTACCCATATACGAGTATATACAGGAATAGAGGAGGAGAGGATGGCCCGAAACACATATAGCTGGGCCCATCAAACGGAACGAAAGGTCTGCCGCCCGGTCAAGCCATGCGTGAAATACCGCGCGGGTATTATAATGCACGCGCCATATTGGATCTCGTTGGTGCGCTTTTTTTGCGAGGCTGAGGACGAGATTGGCGCGACAGGAGGACCAAGCGCGCGCCGCTGCATTTTCAACTCTATATATTATATAATGGCCTCGCGCGCATTGGCAAAATTATACAGTTGTATACCCCCCAACTCGATACCACTCTCAACTTTAACTTATTTTTCATTATTCAAAGAAAACGTATAGTACAGTAGGTAGGTATGTACATAGCGTTACACAGATGTGGATGATGGTTGTACTGCCCATCAAACGCCTCTCTCGCTTTCATTTAGTTGTACATCAGCTGGGTGGAAGAGCCCGTTTGTACGTGTACCTATACGTTATATTCCATGCATACGTAACGCAACGTAACGTCATCAAAATCCACTCGAGTTCACTCGCGAGAAGCCCCGTCCCCCGTATGCGTACAACAGAGTATATATATACGCGGTCTATCTGCGTACACACGCTGCACAGCATCACGGATGGAAGACAGAGGCGAGTATACGCAGCCGATGAAATTGAAACGATGGGCTCTCACCCCCTCCTGGACCCATTGGCGCTATCTCTTTGCGGTGGTGGTGGTGGTGGCGCGCATAAGCTCGTAAACTCGCAATATTGAATACAAATGAGCCGGCGCGGGTATCCGCCTCTCGTCCCCGAGCTTCCGAGCGGGCTCCCCCTGGGGGTGCAAATGAGCCCTTCCACCACTGCTGCCGAGCGGATATACACACAAACGCACGTATGCATACACGTACATACGTGGGTGTGGGTGTGGATGTCGAAACGGAGATAACTGGAGAGGCGCCCCCTCGCCGACTCGGATTTTATGTTCCGGGAGTCGGGGGAGATATCCCGTATAACCAGCCCCAGTGCCGTAGGGTAGAAGATTAAAAAAAAAAAAAAAAAGGAAATAAAAAAGGAAAAAAAAACGAGAGAGAGAGAGAGAGTTAGCTGGCGCGCGGGAATCAATTGGGTAGGCGAGTGTAGGTACGATTTACGACTCGCCATACGTCCCGCGTGTTCGGCTCCATGGTCGTGCGTGTTTTGCGGAGCGCGAGACATTTAGGACCGTTTGCGCCAGAGTCTGAGCGAATCGTCACATTACAAGTGTTTTATTGCCGACGACGTTTGTAACGTAGATCCACACTCGTAATAACTGACGTGTATATAAGTATACTTACATAAAATTCACGGGGTGATTGCTGATTTGCGTTTTTTTTCTCGTCATTTCAAGGAAATTTTATATATAAATGTGGGTATTGGCTTCGACTTACTTTTTTTCCCGCTTGCCCGCACCTGTGTCCCTAAATCCTTTCGCGAACGGATTGTTGTCGATCTTCAGCTGCGTTATCTGAAAATAAAAGAAAATAAACACATAAATGTCAGACGATAACGATAAAAGCTACGATACTATATATCTTTCCCCGCACTTGGCGGCATCGGTATGTACATACACACACAGAGCTCCATTCAGTTAAGGGTTTTCGGTTTCTCTCTCTTGGTGAGTATATACTCGGAGCAAAACACCACCCGCGTACAGACCGATCGCTCTGTTTTCGTGCGAGCAGTCGCACGCTTATCTAAACGAAGCGATGATCGAGAGCGTCACTTTCGAGTGTCCGCGGCTACGGCTCGGGATCGCTCGTCGCTGTACATTATATTACCGATAAGAGACGACTCGTTGGGCGACCGAATTTTAGGTTCATCTGCAGCGCGGAGTAGGAGAGTTCGGTGGAATTCGGGACGTATCTCAATGAAAAGCGCGGCTCCATCGCGTTGGCGATGCGCTACAACCCTCGCGCTCTAAACGACGAGAGATGGACGTTGATCGAGCGAGCGACGCCACGGAGGAGGGAGGAAAGAGAGGGCAAAAAACAAAAAGTGGAAAAGGACGAAGTAAAGGGGGAAAGAAAGAGACGAGCGGGAGAAGCGCGACGGATAGGAGAGCGCGCACGTGTGTACTGGGAGAAGGGGAGAGATGCGGCGAGGATAGGAAGGAATCTTTAATGCGAACCTTCTGAAAAATCGAACAAAGCCAAGCCTTTACGATCGCCCGGGAGCGATAAATATGGCGCACGCGGGTGTGCAGCGCACCCCACGAATGTAACGCGTACCGAGAACCGGGGCTTTCCAGGAAAGCTGCACCTATATACACGCGCGCCGATACCCATACTACCCCCACTGCGCGCAGGCGACGCTGGACTGTGTACTGCATCAACTCAAAGTTCATACATTATTATTATACGTGTACATGACCATCTCGCGTTGTATCGCTCATTAGCTCGGCCGTCCGATTTTTTTCTTTCTCGATTTCTCGCGATCGAGTATAGGTACGGCTGCTTTGGGTTGCTATTGGCTTAGCGCATCTTCCGAGCCAAAACTTTGACGAAACATTCAAAGTGCTTATACGTACGAATATTCAGATTAGATAATTTGGACTCTCGTGTGGTTTTTTGGTTTGGATTGCGGAGTGACGCAACGGGACGCGATACGAAGAATGAAATTTATCATTTCTTCGTCGACGCCGGCAATCGATAGACCCCCTCGCTTTTTTTTTTAAATTTATTTATTTCAAAGAAATGAACCAAAGCTTACCTTTTCGTTTTGGTACGCCGTGACTGCGATGAATTCCGTCTCTTTGAACACGTAACTCCTGAAGGTGGAGTAGGGCAGCTTCAAGATGTCGTTGGCTCGGACGAGGTGAAACCTCGGCTGATACTTGTGCATCGAGTTCAGTATCGTCTGCAACAAAAAGCAGAGCTTACATTGGGACAGACTGTTTTATGCCACTCGTATACGCTATCTCTCCCATTATCGATGTTTATTTTTTGCTTTCCTTCATACATCAAATAAATTAATTATCCACACACGGATGAGTATAGAGATAAAGAGGCATATAGAGCACGTAGAGGTTGCAACAATAAATATCACATCGAGCCACATCAAGTCCCGGTTTATCCTCTACTCACATTGGCAGAAGGCAACGTCTTTGCATTGGCGAATAAAATAAGTGGTCTGCGCGTATCTGTATACAGTGGACGTAGATATACATAATGGGTCGGCAGAGGCATGAATCAAAAGTGCAGATGTTGGTATAGGTAGGTATACCTATATATATGTACAACGTGTGCATAGGAAGGCGCGAATCGGAGTAATTTCCGGCCGAGCAGGCCCCCCGTGGCGCTGGCTCCGAAGGTTGACCGGCACTACCTCCTCCACCTCCGTACAATTTATTCAACGACCATCAGACCAGACCTGGTGATGCCGTGATCGATCTAGACGCTATACACGGCCTCCGAAACCCTCTCCGTCCATCCATCTCTGGCCTCTTGCTCGAAAGATCCGGACTTTAGCTTTGAATAACGCGATAAGCCTTTCGATAACTTTTTTCTTTTTTTTTTTTTTTTTCATACATCATAGCTACAATACATGCCCCATATCCTACACAGTAGTCGCGCCGGTCATGTTATTATTATTATTGTTATAAAGTACTTATCGTTTGGCGCTTAAGTTGAGCAACAGAGTTGCGCTCAATAAAATTTGCCGCGGGGCAGCTCGAGCGTCCCCTCGTAAAGCCGCAGTGAGAAACATCATGTATAGGCGCGTTTACGACTTTGGCGGTGATGGCCTGGGCTTTTCGCGGATGCGGAGGCACGTTTAGCGGGAACGGAGAGAGAGCCAAGATTCGTTTTAAAAACGAGCCGATAAATTATTACCTTCGAGTCGTCGTTTCTGCAACTATGCGCCGAACGTTAAAAATCTTTAAACAGCCACGATGACCGCCACTCTCCCTGCCCTTTTATTTATTTTTTTTTCATTATTTCTTTGTGGATTTTTCGAGCCATATCGCGCGGGTACCTATACGTAGTACCGCGCTCTCAAGAAGCCGTTAAGCAGTTGGGCCGGGCATAAAAACGGGCACTCAGGGGCCTTATTCAGCGTTTTTAACGCGAGCGTTATTTGGCTTTTACGCTCGAAATATAGTGAAACAACGCCTCTACGCATGCGCAGAAGCGTTTTTAAACGATATTAAAATAAATATGTTCCCTGGCCGCGAGGGAAATAAATACCTAATTGCGCGTGCTCTTTTATCACGCGAAATTTTTACATTTGAAACGCGAGTACTATGCCGCTAAACGCGTTATTTACGCGCATATGATTGGGGAGAGCGTTTATGGGCTACGATGCCGATGGACAAAGAAAACACTGAACAGACGCCACGATGTTTAATTGTGTGCGGCAAATATATATATATATATACGCGGGCGAGGATAAAGCGAATACAAAAGGAAGTCTGTACCTAATTTTTTTTTTTTTTTTTTTTTTTTTTTTTTTTCCTCAACGAATTGCTTATAGCAGCGACGGAAACGACGCACGAAAGCCCACCCGACAGCAGCTTTTGTCGATAATACAACTTGTATTAATACTACACGTGTATTAATATACTACAGCACGCACAGTGTATAATATGCAAAACTGTTTATATGTGCCTATACGTGTAATACCTACGCATTACAAGTAGCTAGGAGAAAAAAAAAAAAAAAAAAAAAAAAACATATAGAAGCCTTGACGGCCTGGTATGGCTACAGCAGTAGGCGCATGAATTTTTCATCCGGTGTAATTCGATCGACCAGCGGAGCTTATTTTTATAACGCAAAACTTGGAGTGATACACATGTATAGGGTATATAATATGTGCGTGGACGTACAGACCAGTAGAAGATAGTTACAATGATCGGCTGGCCAAGGTTGGCACTCGTGTGTGTGTTCTGTATAGGATTTTCCTCGAGTGTTATTTATATATTGCATACGCCAGTTTAAATCATCGCCGCTATATGCTCGAGTACTTATATTTATTATATTTACCGGTGATGGTAGTAGTCTAGTGTAGGTGTATCATGGACGAGCCACGAGGAAGGAAAACATTTTTCACCCAAAGAGGGAACGCGACACTCTCGCCCCTGAAATCGGTGGAAAAGCCAGTAAGAGGTATGGAGTCGAAAATTTCCGATGGTTTCACAATGTAATAACGATTATCGCGAGTGCAGAGCGCAAAGATAAAGTGATGCATCGGAGTACCCAAGTAAACGCGCGGACCGGCGTCGGCGACTATCGAAGCAGAAGAAGGAGAAGGAAGAGGAACAGCCGACCCGACTGTCTCGTGCACTCTGAGGCTGCTGGAGCAATAAATAAAATATATGTATATATGCAGCCAAGGGGCACCGATCGGAGTGGCATTGGCGGTATAAGACCGTGGCGGCGCGCCGTCTCCACCACAAAGGCGAATAATTAGCGCTCGCCGAGATAACGCTAATCTAGCCGTTTGGCATTAGCCTATCAAATACCTCCACCGATGTGCACGTATAATGTGCATACGCTCGCACTCACACGCTACTTTATGCGCTATTTGAGACGTTTCTCTCTCTCTCTCGCTCTGCGCCTACCCGATTAAAATGAATCGGTTGGGCAAAAATTTTAATGGCGGGCAGATGTTGATTCACCCCTAAAAAGTAGCGTAGCTCATATAAGCCTGTAAAATTTTTAAAAGTTGGGCAAACTTAAGTGTTTCGAAGCCAATGAAACGTATATTTGATGCTACATTTTTTACTGCATCTACTCAGGGTATGTGATCGAAATTTTTTCAAAACTTTGGAATTATCACTTTATATTATATGTATTGAAAAAAAAAGTTTTGATTTTTCATTGGGTTCTACTTGATCGAATTATAAAAATTACATTCCTACCTTTCAATGTATACTGGACAATATTTCTAAGTCTCGAAAAAATTTTGAAAAAGACTTTTGGTGTCGAGCTGGAAAAACAACTTTTTTTTCCACTTTCAATTATCAAGTAGGTGCGTTACACGGAGCAGAGACCTCGCGGTAATCATCAAAATTACGACAAATTTAGAGCCAATTTCGAAGATACGCGCATTATTATTTATGTATGTATAAGTAACATATTTTTTGCACGTGCAATATTTTACGATTTTCACGAGGATGATTAATTCGTAGGTATATACTACATCCACCTCGGCCGATGCTCATTTCCACGATTCGTTTAACCGCGAGATATCTCACTCGTGCAACCCCCGGCCCGAGCTCTGCTCATTAGGGCTCTGCAGCATAAAAGAATTTCCATCAGGATTCACTCAGCCATCGGATCTATAGGCTATACAGTAAATATATACCGTTCTTCGATGCTCATCACCTGTGAGTTCAATTAGAGGAATACCACCGTACGCGCTGCGTATACACCTACATAAATCAAATGTGCGATTATTTTTGGCGATAAAACTGTTTTAAAACCGGCCTATGGCAATCTTGAAGCATTTGCAAGAGTATAGCAGTAAAATCAACTCCCGTGCACGCGCTGTCTATGAGAGTAGAAAAAAAAAAAAAAAAAAAAAAAAAAAGAAATAACATAGCGCTTGATAGTGCATACCTGAGTAGCATAGGTATATTTGTCCGTAACAACGGGCGTATAGGTGTATACCTACTAATTTGGAGTGTGGGCTCACACACACGTACACCGCGATGAAGAATTGACCGCGCGGGGCGAGATAAGTGAGTCGAAGAGTTAGCTACTGCTGTTAGTGGCGATGGAAAAAGAAGAGATCGAGGGGCGGGGGGGGGGGAGGCACACAGGAGCCGACGCGGCTAATGACTCTGTCCGGGCTATCTCCGAGCTACCTGGAGCCCACCTACTTGGAATCACGAGAAAGAGCAGGCCCGAGGTGCTTTACGACCGATCGAGCGATTCTCCGGGTCTACCTTCTCTCTCTCCTGCTAGCCATACCTACCTATATATATATACATACATGCAGCTCTCCTTCTCAAAGGGGTAGAGAAAGAGGTAGGTATACAAGGCGCCGGCGTCCATCTTATATACGTGTCCTGTGTGTGTGTGTGTATATCGCCCTCTTCCTCTCCTTCGCAGGCCGAGTAAAGGGCCGCCGGACACGCCCGAGCCTGATAAAGGGCGCGACTCGCCTCGTTTTAACGAGCTTCAGTCCGGCACAGCGCGTCGGCGCCTTGCGAGCTCTCCCCCCCCCCCGGCCCTCCTCCGCGCGTCCTATTCTCTTTCCCTCTCCAGCTCGCTATGGCAATTTGTTTGTTTTCCCACCCCCTTTCTCGTCCTTCGCCACGTATACCCCCTATACCTGCATATAACGCACGGACCTATTGAATGCATATTATCGAGGACGACATCGGTAACATTCAAGTCGCGCGCGGGCGATGCCAAACCACACATATAGCCGTGTTGGCTTACCCTATGTACATTCATCATCATCCAGCTCCATACCCATGCACAGCTTTACTATTTTCATCAATTTCACTCTATGAATCGTTGAGCGGTGCCAATTATTTCATTTTACAGTCGTCAAAAAGGTGAAGACGTACAAAAGTACATTGTACATTTTTTTTTTTGGTAATAAATGAAAACCCACTTCAATTACCGGGCTTTTTTCCCGATACCCACTCAGGACGATCGATTGGTTTTAATTCAAAGGGATTGAAAAAACATTTGGCTCGCGTTTGATCGGGCGTATGAACAAAAGTCGAGATGGACCTTTGATTTTTCCAGGACCTGCTGGTGTTTTTTTTTTTACTCTTTCGTCCGATCAAAGCAAGTATTCTCGGTTCTAATTTAGTATCGCGGCTTCCATCGTCGACCAGCCAACGGAAGCAGCGGCTCCGAGAAGACAAAAAAGAAAAGGAGTAGGCGAGCGGGGCCATAGGGGAGGCGAAAGAACGCCGAGACAAAAGCCATCGATAAGGCTCCCGAGGGAATACGAAATAAGCGCCTTGGTGGCCGGCATGTACACCTACACTCGTTCCATATAAGCTATTAATGTATATTTTTTCGTAAGCACCAAAACTCGGGCATTTTTTTTTAAAATTTTTTTTTCAGAGGGAGAGAAAAAAAAAGATCAAGATGCTCATTAAAAAAAAAAAAAAAAAAAAAAGGTCAAAATGTTTTTTTATTTTTATGAAAGAAGCACAACGTCACGTGCACGTATTAATTTAAAAAAGTGGCTAGACAAATAACCGACTCACACTAGCGCTTCGGGCTGACGAGAAAAAAACGAGCTCGTGTATATACGTATACTTACACGAGGCCGTAATCTCGCCCGGCTGGCAGCAATGGCATAGCAAAAGAAAAGTGGCGAAGAAGGAGAAGGCGGGGTCACTCTAGCGCAAAATCGTGCCTGCCCGGCTTGTGCAAATAAACATAGCGAGGGGGAAAAAAAAAATAAAAAAAAATAAGCTCGCAAAGGGGTGGCTGCTGCGGCTGTATCAGAGCTGCGTGCGAGGTGGCGTGTGCAGAGCTGGTGGTGCTCGGTAAAAAAATAGCTGGGCACACCTATGCGGAGCCCACGGAGCACGGAGGAAATTTTCGCGCGCGCGCAAAGAGTCTCGACGGGGGCAAGAGGGACAGAAGGGGTTGCACGCGTATCAGCTCGAGGTGGCGAGGAAGGAGCGAGCCAAATATATATATACTATACATATGCGTGCCCAGGGGTGGCTCACCTCGCCTTCACTTCCATAAAGTCTCGCTCGATCGTGGGAGTTTGCTCCAAATGTGGCGCCACTTTGGCAGAAAGCGGCAGAGCGAAGAAACTCGCAAACACGCACACGCAGTGCCTATATGTACATAAAGGCGAGCATATAGGTATAGGGCCGTGGGGTCGTCTTTGCTCGCTCGCGAGAGTGGTAGTATGGCGCGTACAGGGGTGACTTTTTCTCTCTCTCCACGCGTGGCCATGGAATGAAAAAAAAAAAAAAAAAAAAAAAAAAGAAAAAAGCGAGGAGAGCTCGGGATAGGAGGTGGGAGCAGCCAACCATTCGATTCATCCCACTATCGACCGCCGCCGCCCGGACGACGTCGTCTTGTTCCTTGCCGTGCGTGTACCGCAGCTCCGTCTGCTCTTGTGTGCCTGTACGAAAAAAAAAAAAAAAAAAAAAAAAAAAAAAAAAAAAAAAAAAAAAAAAAAAAAAAAAAAAAAAAAAAAAAAGCAGGGAGGCAGAGAAAAAACATTGTGAGAAGCATCGTGGGCATCGTGCGTGGAAGCTCGACTTTGATTTTCCCATTGGGGACATCCTGCACCTCAAAACTTATAACCGAGCACTTGACAAATATTTAAGTATCCCCGGAGCAAATACAGAAGACCCGACAGATGTGCGACGCTCTTTTTACAACGCACAGTCTACCGTGTATCGTTTTGGGTATACAATACACTTAAAGGGAATTGTTTTTCATTTGGACGCTTTGGTGAAAAAAGTCACAATACTTGTCTCGAGTTTGAGGTTTAAAAAGGCAATGTAACTCTGATAAGAATAAAACTTACGTGTATGTTTGAGTGTAAAATGAAAAAAAAAAAAACTACATTTTTTACCTTTACGAATCTTCTTGCACATAACAACGCTAAATAGTACAAAATTATTGGAAGAAAAAAAATGGATTTTCCATTTGATTTCACGTGGACTTGTATTGTAACTTTTCACCGAAAAAATAATGACACCGCTTGCGGAAATTAAACGACAACGAAGACTGGGTGAAAGAGAAAGGTTGAAACGATATTTGAACACGCTACTCATAGCTGGCTAAATTTAGCTCGTAATCGTATTTTTTTAGATTCCAAAGCACCACTTACTTATCTCCCGTTATGAAATACATAAACACATTTACTTTTGCAGTGACGAAATCCCCGAGAATAAGAGAAGAGCGGGAGAGCCGAAGAAAGGGAGGCCGAAAAGCGATTACTTTCGCAGAAATAAGTACCTACTGTACCAACGGACTCGCTCGGGGGGTAGCATTTAAAAAATTCAGAATCCACGGCGCCTAGATGCCGTTTGATGCATAAATAAGCTGTGAAAAAGGGACTTTTTTTTCGCGCCCCACGAGGGAGCGGAGCAAGGACGAGGGACGGGTCCTTTGAACTTTTGGAAGGAAAATTCGTGCCGGGGAAATGTCGCGCTCAAGTGAGAAATCGATATCGGGAAATTGCTCGAGAGCCCTGCCATTCCACTTGGTTTGCGTAGTGACGTGCCCGCGAATACAACGGCATAGGTATATATATAACCCACGTGTGCTCGAGAGCTCAGCATTCAGATGTGGAATTTGCCGGAGAAAATTGATTGAGAACGCATTTGCCGCACGCACGTGCCGCACATTTTTCCTCGGATCGGCCGAGCGCGCAAAAAACGAGGAAAAAAAGGGAGGGGGGGGGGCATGACGCCCGTGGAATAGCAAGTAATAAAACAAGAGGGCGACAATAGCGGGGCTGATTGCGAATCGCCGATCGTCGTCGATTTATCCGGTAGCCGATTACGGATGCGCGTGCGGGCCGACTGCTCTGCCTTCCGGGCGACGTACTCTGACCCTGTAATTTGCGGCCGCTCGACCACCCGTGCTTCGCCCCGGGAAAAGTAAAAAACCCGGCGTTTGTCGCCGCTGCGTACGACTCCTCGTCCCGAGCTAAACGATCATCTGACTCAGCGGATTTTTTCCTTCTTTCTTGTTTTCCTCCGTCTCTTGCCTGTTCTACTTCAAAACAAAAATCTCCGCTCGCGCGCGTAGCGCCCAAAGTTATATCACCGACTTGGAGAAGAAAAAAAAAAAAAAAAAGAAAAAAATCGGCGTCAAAAAGTGGATAGGGGAAAAAAAGAGCACCGGGATGACCGATTACGAAAGCGACTTTCTTAGCGCGTCAGTCCATCACGATTATACATAGGGAATCAGAGTGGGAACAAGGCCAGGGTGACAAGCGCGCCAGATAAGCGTCGACGAAAAAAAAATCGGACGGCGAGGCGCGTTAGCGCATGAAATTTATCCATCATCGGGCTCATATCGCACCGGCATTATCGGGAGGGATATACCCCAATATGACGCTCAAAAGCCAACTCCTAATCAATTTACTCATCCTTTCTTCTTCTCTCGGGGAAAAGACTGCTCTTTCCTCCAACTTTATCAACTATTGTCGTTTTATTATTATTATTATTATTAAAATTATAATTATTATTTATTGTTACTAGGCACGCAGGGCTTCGGAGAAGGTTATCTCAGGGGCCCCGTCGACTCGGTGTTTGGCGCATGTATATAATTATAATTACGTATACTCGTTTTATCGTTAACGAGCGTCTGGAGGCCAAGCGCGTGCAGCGCGACTACTGTATTATAGTTGGCCGCATTATCCGCAATAACGCGAGCTTTGCTCTCTGTTGGAGCGTAATATGCGCACCAGCGACACGTGTGACTTTTTGCGCTTGTCAATGCACAGCGACTCCCAAGAAGTGGAAAGGAAAAAAAAAAAAAAAAAAGAGAGACAGGCTGCGGATGATAAATACACGAGGTTTCGGGGGCGCGTGCACCTTATCGCTCGAGGCGACAGTTTCTGGATGTTTTATTTTCCTCGGGCAATTGACGTGTTGACATATTATTTTGCCCGGGTCTCGCAGAAGAGCTATTACGTACAGCACGAGTGTTTGTTTTTTCGGTAGATTGAAGTAATCGCACGTCCAGCGCTCGAAAGGGAAAAACCCCGGGTGAGATCACCCCTGCAGAGATTTGCACACAACAAGACTCGTTATTTCATCAGCCTGGCCTTATAAAAAAAAAAAAAACACCTATTTTCCTCCAAAGAAATAAAAAAAAAAAAAAAAAATTAAAACTCTGCATGGGTTTACATGCGTATATATTGTCGATGACTGAAAACAAGCAAAAATTACTCGTCCCAGGCAAATATTTACAAACGCGTACAAGTTCAGGGGTACTTGGATTTTCTCCATTTTTCCTCCTCTATGTACAGTATAGACGTATACGATTATTTGATGAATTTTCAAAGTCTCGGTGGAGGAGACGCTGGGAGGGATCAAGACTATCAAGGGGGAGGGGGGGGAGGTGGAAAGTAAATCGCGCCTGTTTGACCGAAGCGACGGACAAGTTCGCAAGGTGTCTCGGATACACTCGGACCCTTGAAAGGAGGAGAGAGAGAGAGACGAAGAGGAAAAAAAAAAAAAAAAAAAAAAACAATAAAAGAAAAACCAAAGGACGGGAGTCGAGGCGCCGTGCAAACACACGGCGGCAGTAAGTGAGTTGGTTAAACAGCCATCCTGAAACATTCAGAGGACAAACATGCTTATATTATGCGCCGCGGCAGTCAAGTTCGGTCGAGCTGCTCCTCCTCCTCGTCGGCAGCATCGGCATCAGAAGCGACGGCTGATGCCCGCCGTATACTTACACACGGCGCGCACCACACGGGGAGTCTAGCGTCCATTAGCAAAGTTTGCACGGCGGCGCCTCTGAAGTCCGAGTCGCGCATCGGGCTCTCTTAGGCAAACAGTATATATATACCTACGGGGCAGCCGCGCGATTTTTCGTCCTCCTCCACAATTTTTTCTCCCTCCCCCCCCTCCTCGCTGCGGAAAAACACGCGTAGATTGTCCACGGGCTCTCCGTGTTTGATTCCCAGGCCTCCGTTTCCACATACGCTTTTCGCGCTCCTCCGGCAGCTGCCCTGCCCGTCGCGCACTGTTTCAAGTATAAAACGCGTTGGAAAATTTTAAATGTTACAAAGGCAAAAGTCACCCTTCAGCCCGATGGGAGACACGAGTATCGCGCGATCCCGTCTAGAAATACAATAACAACATAATATGATACATTCCATGGTTGTGTACCTCCGTGCTCGCCCGGTGAGATTGACTCGACAAACCAAACCTATTATACCGCCGACGAGGACACGACACGCCGGAGAGTATTGACATTTTCCTGCTCTCGATCCGGCTGTCCTGTGTGTTTGCACTCGCGACGGCCACTCGAAGGAGACGAGCACAAGAAGAGAAGAAAAACGAAAATATACACCCGTGTACTTGTCTTATACGTGCCGTATTAGGTATACAAGGAACGCGGTAATTGCGCTCGAAAACTTCTTGGTTCGCTTTGGAGATGTGTACCAATACTACCAATGTATCTAATGTCCCTGCACAGCTACTATATACGGTGTGGGGCGTGAACCGAGGAACGACCGTTCGCGTTACAAATCTCTATATGTTTGATTTTATAGTTCACATAAACCCATATACTAATGCTCTCATACACACCAACTATTTACCTTTTCATCAGTCACCCGATGATCGTAGTTCTTACCTCATCAAGATACTGAGTTTGATGTACTTATAACGCAAGAAAAAAAAATATAAATACAAGAGCCCTTTCGATGTAGCAGCAAAAGTTATACGGGTGCTCGGAAGCGCAGAGAGTCGAGAAATCATGTATACATATGCGTACTCAATGGCAAATGGAAGACTACGAGACGACGGGCGACAAGGAGGATTTTTATAGTTTTATTGGGTGGAGAAAAAAAAAAAAAAAAAAAAAAAACAGGAGCGCAACTTGTGCGCATATAGACACCGCCACGGGGGAATTCCGCGTATTTCGAGTACATCTCGACCGGCGCCAGTTGCGCTCACGTGCGTCATGCGTGCCCCGAAAAAAAAAAAAATAAATAAAAAAATAATAATAATAAACGAGAGCAGGTTCGTAGAGAGCGCGCGGAGCTTGCGCCGGGCAGCTTTTGAGAGTTGGGATTGTGATATACACACTACCACAGTGGTACGGGTAAACGTAATACCCGGAAATCCGAGGAGAGGAGCCTCATTATGTTTAGGTAATTAGCCGGATCGCGGGTAGCACGGGCGTGTTTTCAATTTCGCCGGGGGGGGGGGGGGCTTTCAAAGGCACCGCTCCATCCCTCCTCGGCCCCTCGCTGTTGTACAGCGTGTACAGTCCTGCAGTTCTCTTCCGGCGTCTTGGTCGTCTTGCGTGTATACCCTCATCCGCTCAAGCGCCGGCGTCGATGCTTTCGCGGAGCCGAACCAGCGCTTGCGCGAAAATTTTCGGAACAACCGTCTCCTTGCCCCGCACCCCTCCCCCGCCGCCTTTTTATTTTGCATTGCCGTCACGTGCAAGGGCCGGGCTCTTTTGAAATTTTCTTCCTCTCGCGGGCAAACACATCTCGACGATATTAAAACGGCGCAGAGATGACGTTTACCGCAGTCGCCACCGATTTCAATCGACAGTCGCATCTAAAAGGAAGCGCATCGAACCTGATTATGCATATTTTGCGCCGCAGTGACAGCTCTCCGTGCGAGGATGACAATGGAAAAAGCCCCGAGAGCCGGCTGTGGCCGTGACTGCCGCTGTACAAGTACTTGCGGGCTATAAGCACAATGGGGCGTCCGGCCATCCTCCAATCGTCGCTCTTCCTCGGCCGACTGTCCCCATCGTCACCCCGAGGTGGCTCTGATGGAAATTATGATTGGAGCGGTGCTCTACCCGAGGGCTCTAAATTGAACCTCTGCTTCTTCTCCCCTGAATTTTAATCGCACATGTGAGCTCCTGTACACGTATTGGTACTTGTATAAGTATGTGTATATGCACACGCATCAATTGTCGACGGGCAATCCCCACCCTCGACCCTCTTATTATGCAATTTAAACGCGTTTGCCCGGCCGAGACATGTATATTTCGTGTGGCTCTTTCAGCTGCCGCACAGTACACCTCGAATGCTAAATAATAGCATCGGCATTAGTTGTACGTATACTATATATTATTTTATTTATTATTATTATTGTTTTTTTTTTCCAGATGATCTCGGTATATAGGTTGCAGCATCCGTGTGTATGGTGCCAATTGCCACATGTTCTAGTTCTGCTCGCTCCAATCGTATTAATAACTCGCGAATTAACATTCGTAGAAATAATTCAAACAACTGGAGCACCCGATGTATACCAATCGGTCTCTCTGTATGACTGTGTGCCATATTCCAAATTGGCTAGTCCGCGAAAAAGGCCGGCATCATGACCATTTTTTTTTTTCACTTCCCGCGTAAAAATTTTTACGTTCAGCCAAACTTTGGCCAAGCTTGGGCAATGAGAAAATCCCAAACTTGGATTTTATAGATGGAATATTTTATTCAATATTTTTCGTAAGTCATATAATGCAGACCAACTAATATCCTGACGCAACAAATTAATTTTTTAGACGTTTGGAAGAACATTTGCTAAACTTGAGTAAAATATTCCAACGAAAATCCAAATTTGGGATTTTCTCATTGCCCAAGCTTGGCCACAGTTTGGCCAAACGTTGACCACATGAACTTTGGCGAAAGTTTGGCCAAACGTAAAAATTTTTACGCGGGTTTATAATCCAACCATCCCTCTCGCGTTTTGACAGTACATATTTATACTATTTGGAGAAATGCCTAAAACCCGACGTTATTATACAACGCATATAAAACATATAGGTGCATCTGATGATGGACGGACGTAGCTGCGTAGGTATAATATATACACATCAGATACAGCGGGATGGGCAGCAATAATGGTCGGCACGCTTGGCGTCAAGTTAAGCAGGAAGCTGTCCCGCCGAAGCAGGCCCATTATAGAGAGTCTCCTCCACCTCTCGTTGCCGCCTCTCCGTCGTTTGTCACCGCTGATGAAGGCCTTCTCTCATTCGCAAGTTGTTTATCAATAAGTACGAGGGACAAGCAAGCACGGCGGGGGAGGGCCATACGATGCTCTGCATGAATTATAATCGAGAGCAAGACCATGCGCGTGGAGGGAGGATATGCTGGGAATAATATTATATATATATATGCTCGTGGGGTGGTCGGCGACGGGCAATATGCTTCCTCTTTTGGGGGGGCGCTCGTCCCCGCCCACTCCATCGTTTTACGGCGTATATAAGCGACGCGCCGATAAAAGTTAATTTGTGCACTGTCGAGTGGGATGTAGGTATATATAAGCCATACAAAGTTAAGCAACGAGGCTGAATTATTATTCATCGCGAGATCCAATCCGGCTAGTTTGCTTATATATATATATGTATATATTTATATATATGCACGCACGTTCGCTCTTTCTGCAACTCAGTCCGCTAAAGACGGCTCGTTCGATTTATCTATACCTATACACGATACATACAATGGGCTCTGCTTTGTAGGGCGTGAGAGAGTCGCTCCGCGTAATGAAGCTTCGTTAAAATTGATCGGTTCTTCTTCTCCTCCATCTTTCCCTTCCACCCCCCGCTTGTTCCTCTGTCTTTAGCAGAGCAGAGGAGCGACCTTAGCTGATATTAAATTAATTTTTGCTGCTTACTCATCGAATTACTCCTAAATGATGCTGTGGCTATAGTGACTTTATGGATCAATGGCTCTATGCTTCCTTTCGTCACGTATTTCAATGTAGAAAAAAAAATAAAACAAAACAAGAAAATGTGATACTTTTGGTGCTTAAAACATTGATCCATGCAAGGAAACGCTTTTAAATTGCGCCGCAGGGCAAAGTATTATACTCGCCCGCGATGTATACACCCAGGGGAGAGAGAGAGAGTGTACATAATGTCGCCGCTTCATTACCCTCTAGTGGCTTTCGTCACCACTTTGTCCTTCTCGCGTTCTTTTCTCCACACCGGCTGGCCGGGCAAAGATTATAGGAGGAGACGTGCGCGGCGCAGCCTCGAGCTTTGATGTTGCGCTGTCCTGTACAGGTTATACACATACAAGTACACGCTTACGTATATATCAGTCCCCCGCGCGCCTCATCGGAGACGTGATGCGTGCATATACGCACGATCCCGATGGCTCTCCCTTCGTGCGTGTCGGACTCGCTCCGTCTACATTATACATGCCCCGTTCCTCTAGGTCTCCCTTGTATATAGCCGGAGGCGGGTATTAGGTATTACAAGCTTGTGTGCGCGTGTAGGTATATAAATCTATACATGCGGTCAGTTTTCCCTTGCGAGGCTGCGGTGGCTTTTCGTCATTTTTTCATGACCATCGGCCTTTGTGCTGACGGGTGATGATAAGTAACGGGCTCGCGCGAGTGATGTTTGCGCACCCACCCGTGAGTAGTTTACAGCAGCCGCGGCACTGGATATATATGTATATATGGAGAGTACAAGTATGCTATACCTACCCGTGCCTTCGACACAATATTGTATTATAGTATAGGTTGTACTTGTATTATACGATGCCAGAGTCGAGGGAAAAGGGTGCCTGCTTACTTCCGTTAATAACCCTCAATCTTCCGTTTTTTCTTTTTCTTCCTTCTTGACAATGAGAACTAGGCTTATGCGTCTTATCAACACGCCAGCTCCAAGTAGGTACAGGTACATTATAATGCATGACGAGGTACGTAGGTATAAATGGCTTGCGTTATTTTTTTCATTTGCCCTCGAGATGACAAAAGACTCCTCGAAACGGGGGGGTAAAATTTTTGCGGGTGAAGCTGTACGGACAATGGATGGAAAAAAAATTATAATTAAGGAGCCCAGTCGCGCGAATAACTCCTTTTATGGGTGTACACGTCGCCCATGTCCGGGAGAATTTTCCCTAAAAAAACAATAGCGCAGCTCACCCAAGTTTTATACATGTATACACGGTATGGCTCGTGTCCCCCTGTATTAATTGCCATACCCAAACCCTCATGTCATTATCACGTTGGGGTATAAAGAGCATTGAAAGGAAGAAGAAGAAGAAAAGAGAGTCTTGACCTTAACTTGACTACCGGCGCGTGTACTTCCAACCGAATAAGAACGAGGAAAAAGTGTATAGGTGTAGTAGAGGAAGTAAGGTATGGAAGAGCGGGGGCGAAAAAACACTGGCGAAGCGGGTAAAACGCGTGCACGGGGGGGGGGGACTTATGAGCTCGCAAAAGTCTCTCTTGTTTTCTTTCCTTTCTTGAGAAGGTAACGAGACCACGAAGTGCACCAACCGCAGCCGTCGTCGCGAGGGTGGTCCGGGAAAAGTGTACGGCTAGTGCGCGCGAACAGCTTTTTACCTTCCTCTGCTCTTTTTGTACTTTCTCTCTCCTCCCCCCTCCTCCCCCGCCCGCCAATCTTCTTTCGTTCTCTCACGACTGTATATACACATATATACGTGTGTGTGTGTGGCAGACGGGCGTCCGGGCAAGGGACTGGCATTAACAGGCGCCTCGGAAAGAAGCAAACTTACCTCCCCCCCCTCCCTCGAGGGCCCGCGAACACCTCCTCCTCCGGCGCTACCGCTGCTCCTTATTATCTCTCTATCCTCCTCCCATTACTTCCTCGCTTCCCGTTTTCAGCCTGATCTCATTTTCTCTTCGCGCTGATTTCGTCATTGCGGCTGATACGCATGGCACGACTGGCAAAAATACAAATCGTGACTAATAAAGCACGCTGCAGTACAATCAATGCATTTCGTGAATGAATGTTTGAAAAAAAAAAAAAAAAAGAGTAAGAGAAACATCTCGTCGAGCGGGTGGTTGATTATTTCTGGTGCAATTAAAAAAAAAAGGTTCAAAACAGCGGGCCCGAGGCAATCTCATTTCTGTAGCTGCTAAAGTCCGAGGAGGTTGGGCTGCAGCACCAGCCGAGAGCAGTTTGCAGCCGGGCGTGTGGCTCGAGGCGCGTCGTCGCGTTATGGCCTGCCATCATATCCTTTACCTTCGCGAGAGAGGAGGAAGGAAGCGCGCAAACGAGCAAGAGAGACGAAAAAAGGGGGGGGTGGAGGAAGGAGGAGAGAATAATAAGTTGAGAAAAGGCAGCAGCATCAGCATTGCAGAGAGAGAGAGAGAGAGAACGGAAGAGGGACGAGCCAGGGAGGATGGGAAGAGGGAGAGAGATGGTTACCTTGGTAGGAGATAATATAATGTAGCCAGCTGTAGGCACCAGCGGTAATCACATGTTTGTTTAACCTCCGGAACCCCTCATCTGTGCGCGAGATATTTCGCTGCGTCTCTCTCTCTCTCGCTTCTTACCTCCAGCTCGTTTAGCTCATCCTCGGTCTCTCTCGCTCACGACGACCACCCTCCTTGCCCGCGAGCGCGCCCGGATTTGTGAATTTTTCTTTCCTCTTCTTCTTCATCTTCTTCTTCTTTTTTTCACCTTTCTCTCGAAACTACCGATTCCCTTTTCTCTTGCTTCTTCGCTCGGCCGATCGTCTGCTTCGTTCTCGCGTGTAACTATGTGTATATGTTGCATATGCATCATCACGACTTATACTCCGCATGCACCTCCTCATTCCAGGTGTATAATATGCCCTCGGTTCCACGCGCTCATTCATTTTGCCCAGCAGAAAGACAAACACTCTCGCCGTGTGGGTGCATTGTCACATTTTACAAACAGACGGCGATTTTCAATTGCATATGGTATATATATTAGGTGTAGGTGTATTTTTTGAGACGAGACCAAAGCTTTTAGTTAATTAATGACATTACAAAAAAAAAAAAAAAAAAAAAAAAAAAAAAAGAGGGAACATCATTATACCTTGGTGACACATCTTCCCCTCCCCCCCCCTTTTTTTGTCCATCTCCATTATTGGCCTCAAGAGTAGCAACTGCCCACTGGCACGCAAATGGGTGTACGCGTCCACTTCATTTTACGGGTTCCTATATACACGCGCTGTTGTACTATATATATAGAGAAGGGAAGAGAAGAAAAGGGACATACACGTGTGTTTTACACCCCAGAGGTGATGGATGAGCTTGGGGGAGAGGGGAGGGCAAAGCAGGAGAATGGCCGGGTACGTATTAATGGGCCGCAGATTTTACGCGCTTTAAGCTCCCATCGTGCTTAGAACTGACCGGCTGGACGCATGGCGTTCTCATACCTTCTCCCCTATACACAACATGTATGTATGTATGTATGTATATAGCTTCCTTGTTCATATTGTATACCTGCAGTATAATATGTTATAGCACCGTGTATAAGTGCCGTAATCGCAGCGCCAACACAAGTATGTTGAGGTATAAAGGCGAGTGCATCAGGACAATGTCAACCCCCACCTCCCCGGGGTATGGGCATACCTATACGTATCTACTATATATGTAAGTACAAAATCACGTACACATACGTGCATACATGCGACCTAACAGAGGTCTCTCGTGGGTATGATATACCTATACCACGTAAATATCGTGTGTTTTAATATAAACGGCAGCAAAGAAGGGTTGTGCTTTGCCGCCTGCATATTGGCTAAGGGAGGGAGAACTCGTTGCGTGGTCAGAGAGAGATGGATACTGCAGCTTGCTTACTTGACACGTTCTTCTGTACAAGGCATATAGGTTGTACGCGAGCTGAGGTTGTTTGTATAATTATATACACGTCCAATGCTTGTGCGCCGTGATGGGGCGGTCGTTCACTTTGTATGTAGGTCCACAGCTCGTATACCATTATTAATCAGTGATGAGCTCGGTAATGTCACCATTAGCCATTATTATTTGTACGATTAAGTGTCGATTAGTTTATGCGTTAGAAATCAGTTCATTCAAAGCGGGGGGAAAAAATGAATTATAATATCCTGAAACGAGCTATTATTCATCATTAATGATTCACGTCGAGTCATATCCAAGTACGTACGGGGACTGTGTGTAAGATATAATATTTATACATAGTGCATGTACGACGCTCCTAGTAGTTAACTTACATCGCGTATATACATATAAAGCCAATAATATCCGATCCAAACTCCGATGCGTGATATACAATTCCGTGTACGCGTTCGAGGTGAAGCTATAGACGCAATTTACTCTCTATATATATATAATGGACATTTACCTAAAATTTACCGTGTATATAGAGCTCTTGTTGTAACTGCGCCACAGTATAGATATACGACCAAATGTTATAAGCGTCGTACTTTTCTATTGTTTAATAATAACAGTGATAGTGGAAAAAAAGCTCCGTTGAACTCAAAAACTCGGGCTGTATAGGTAAGTATACATGAGTAACTAGGAGAAGAAAAAATGATAATTGACAAGGGCAATTTTTTTGTCAAGCCCCTGGGATGAAAATTATACATATACGCTTGTATAATACATTATGTGCATTGCCCGAACTTTGCATTATTATTCGTCGTATAGGTATATACATGTATACTTGCTCCGCGTAGGTAGAAGAGGGGCACAGAGAGAGAGAGAGAGCGAGCAAAAAAGGTGGACAATTTCCTTGGCTCTCCCCCGGCCGGTAAATCCTCCTTCGTGCATTCGATAAATCGAGCCTCGGCTGGCACTTGAAGGGAAGGAAGGAGTCCCCTGGCCGCCGATTCATCCGGCGCGATTACATGCGGTCGATTTTGGCGAAGGCCCCTCTCCCTCCGCGCACGCTCCAGCAGCATCAGCAACATGCACCGAAGCCCCTGAGCGGACGAGAGAAGGACGATCAGCAGCACAGCCAACGAAAAAAGGGTCTCGCTTTTTTGTGTCTCGGGCCCGTCGTCGCCACCGCCGCCGCCACCACCACCGTTCGCGTCAACAGTCTCTGCCGAAGAGAAAAAGAGAGAGGGGGCGGGGGCGGGCGGAGCACCGTGGCGCCATGTCGCGGGGGGTCTACCTCACGGCTCACGGCGCACCACCGATTTCTTCTCTCTCTGCTTCCATCCTCGCTTCTGCGCCTCGTCTTCGCACGCACACACAGGTGCACCTACACATATGTATATGTGTATATAATATACACTCCACACACACACGCACACGTAACATAGCCACTGTGTGCGAATCTTCCACCGTCTCCCCTTTCCCGCGTTCCTTCTGACCATCGGTAAATCATCATCATCTTCTTCTTCTTCTTCTCCTCCTCCTTCATCTTTATTTATTTTTATGTGTCTATAGGTATCCGCAGGAGTGTTTTCACAATTTTCTACAAATGTAAGGCCAACCCCATCCAACTGGACACCGTTGCTCAAAATTTAAAAATCAAGTACCAGCTTCACGTTGTTAGTCTTGAAATATTACGTACAATTAAAAAAAAGTGTTTGCATGGCATGGCTCGCCCATTATTACGATGGATACAATTGGGCCAGCTCTCGATTTTTTTTTTACGTTCCGCCCCACCTCGGTTGGCGAAAATATGTTCCCGACACTTGTACATACATGGAGATAATTACGATGATAGCATCATCCCTATAGGTATATAACACGGCTCGAGTCCACCCGTGTACACGGATATTAGGTTAGTTGATGCGAGGCGGTATGTATATACATATACCTATAACCACCGATGCCCAGTGTTCGCTATACCACCCGAGAGATTTGTGATTCAGATGAGCTCGAGGTCCGATCCGTTCGTGTGTGGAGCGGCCGACATGTTGGCTGGTCATGCCTGCCCGAGTGTATAGCAGCAATACGCGAGGGAGAGAGAGAGAGAGAAGGACAGCCCTGGCTCCAGAGCGCCTTTGTTTTAAAAAAGCGAGCGAGACGGCCAACCTCCTCCTCCTCTTTCCTTTGCTCTACCTTCTTTCCTTCCTTCCTTCGTCTCTATTTAAGGGGCGAGCGTGTACACGAGGGAAAAGGGACACGCTCCTATTACCTTTCCTACCTGCGCTGTGTCCGGGAGAGGCCTTGTCTTGCGGGTGCAACGTGCATGCGAGATCGTGGACTATTAGCCATATAATGTATCCCCCCCCCTCCCCGCTGCTGGTATGAAAATCGGCCCTGTGCTCCTGTTGGCCGGAGTCCATATAGGGGAAGGGCCCGCGCGACTCGCAGGCGCCGGAAGTTGTACTGATTTATTTTCATACAAATTGGGGCCCGCACTCCAATTTTACGTACAACCACGCACCCATGCATCACATTATTACACTACGTTGAACCCAACAGGATATTATTATATACGAATATTGGTGGGTACCATGGCACTGTCAGCTTCCACATGATATGACGGGTGATGCATGCGTGTGACAATTTTCACCATTTTGCTATCATGATATATACAGTATACTTGAGATGGGGAGCCAAAACGCAACGAGAAGCGAAAGAAACGTCGACGCGTGGTGCAGCAACAGGAGCAAGTCATTATTAGTAGGAGGACGCGAGACGAGATCTAAACAATCGTAAAACTCAATCCGAGGAAGAAGACCAAAGGGGGGGAGGGAGATAGCCCGCGACTATATCCACCGATTTAATCGCGGGTATAGTATATATTATACAGCAGAGAGAGGAGGGCGCATCATCTGACGGTGCACGGGCATAAACAAGATCCATAAGCACCGGTCCGGCGAGAACACGGGAACCCTTTAGAGAAGCCTCGTTCTAGATATAATTATGTACAGCACAGAGGGTCATGCGGTAGCTGCCGGACACCTCGGCGCGCGGGCTCTTTCATATCAACGCGCCGAGAGCTTTCATCGCGCCGCCAGCTATATATCCCGATGCACGCTCGCTGTAATGGATACACGCACACGCGTACGGATAATCCATACGACATACGCGACGATAAGAGGAGCCGACACTTTTTTTTTTCTTTTTTTTTTTTTTCCCCTTCTCGAGGCCACACACTCGCTCTTGTCACCCACGTGCCCTAATCTTACAAATATACTTTTTGAAGATGTACGTATGTCTGCACAATCAGGGAAACGACCTCGGCGTGTCGCGCGACGCCCATCAATTATTTGGGCGATGACGCTCGGAAGAGCACGAGCACGACACCTACAGCGATAGGCCAAAAGGGTATACCAACAGCTATCGGGTAAAGCGAGGGGCATTCATCCGGAGCCGCGAGGATGATACGAGTTCATATGTGCATATACTACGCGAGAGAGGGAGAGCGGGACGATGCTATGCCACGGAAAACGAGAGGGGAGGAACGAGAGCTAGGGCGAGAGTAATGGTGGCGACTCGGGAGGGGATCGGGAGTGTAAGGAGCATTTCGCGATGGGTGGCACGCTATCTTTCTCTCCGGAGGCGACTCATGCGCACGGGAGAGCGCCATACCTCGTGGGAAACAACGGCGTCGACGGGATGAGACAACGAGTGTATGTTATATATATATATGTGTACACCTATATATACGGCAGCGGCAGCTTCCGAGCTCTCGAGTCGTGACGCCGCGCGCCCGGATCTCTCATCCCCGCGCGTCCAAGGATATATGCATATTTCAGTTTTACCTGCGTAAAGCTACGTTTGTGTTAATATTATTATGACGATTATATCGGTAGGATGTGTGCAGCACATGCTCTCCTAGCTTCGAGTGTTCTCAATTTTCTTCGATCGGAGAGATTTTTCGTCACAAACCTCGGGTTGAAACTTTTAAATCATCATCCAAACTGCTACGGCTATACCGATGGTAAGTTTTACCCGATCAAAGACATAATGATGGAAGCCCATTTTCTTTCAAGGGAAAACAATTATTCTTGAATTACGCGCGGAGCAAGTGCAGCGATATATCCAGGCTCTCCCCGAGCCATAAAATATCTCGTAAGAATGGCCGCGTTTCTCTGTCCCCTCCTGAAACTCCTCTATGCCCATACATCACAAGAGTAGAGCAGCAGCCGAGAATCGTGAGTCGGTTTTGATAAATCGATACGATACCCCGCGAATGGGCATAGGCCCCGCGCAATCTCCGAATCTGTAGTTTCTACTTTCTTGTACACATGCTTGCTTGCTTCCTCGTCGCTCCTTTGATATTTGGTCGAGCATCGGCAGCTTCGTTTGCCTTACGTAATTCCCTCGCGTGGGACGCTCCGATGGCGGTGTATCGAGCACAGCCGAAGCACGTGGCGCGTCACGGCGTGGTATATATATTATCATGCCTATAATCGTACCCATATGTAATTGTACGTACAAGCGAAAGGGCGAGCTTCCATCTCGCAGTTTTTCGATCCGGGAGCTGGATAAGGCGGTCAAATCACGGCGGGCTGTATGTAGAACCACAGCTACCGTCGATACCAACCCCTCCCTTGGGGTCGTGGTCCCATCGCGTTTGAAATCAGAAGTAGGTACGTACAAGTATGGCCGTGTAAACGTAACCCATTAAAATTTATTTTCTATGTAATAGATATACGTATAGGAACAGGTATTTCGATCGTTTTCATGAAATGAAGCAAATCTCATGTCCATACTTAGTATCGTATGTATATGTGAAAGAAAGTGTTGAAAAAGGAACGATCCAGCAGGAAAAAAAAAAAAAAAAAGTATTCACAATTATATAAACAGATCTGCTCGTCAAATGCATCACGGGCCAAAGAGCAGCGAAAGCTGATGATCTCTGTAACAATAGCCGAGGAAAATTAGGCAAATTCAGCGTTGTGTTTATATATATATATATATGTGTGTATGGTATCCGAGTAACGGCAACTACAACTCTCCCAACGTGAAAACCGTGTAATATCTCCTGCAGCAGCGCCCACCACCGGCGCGGGTCCCTCGGTCTTCTGGCGCCACGTAAATTGCAAATCCCCTTTCATGAATGGACGGACAGGTAGAGCGAGAGAGAGGGGCACGGGAGAAACGGGTTCAGCGATGAACGTCAAAACGCCCAAATAACCGACGATTTCCCATAAAATTAATGACCTCCGGAGCCCCGGCTCTCTCTTCCAAGGCCCTCGGGGTCCCAAGACCGCGGGAGAGAGATTATGAATGGAAGCAGTCCTCCTCTCCCCTCGTACTATACACATCCACCTATATACAGGTTGTATACCTACTATACCTTATATTACACGCGCCCTTCTCAATAGCCAAGGAAAAATCCATCTTTTTTTTTTTCATTTTCATTTTATCCACCTCTCATCTTTGGTCCTTTTTTTTGGCTTTTCGAGCTCCCTCCTCCCCCTTCGCTTTGGATCTCTTTTTATCTAAAATCTGTATACATAAATTAATGTTAACTCTATTGGCTCTGTGACGTGGTAATTATAAGCGCTGCTCTTTTTTTTTTATTTTTTTTCCCCCCTCGAGTGCTCGATACCTGGTGAGATTAATGCCCGCAGCTGATAATTTTCGTCCGCGCCAATGTCATCAATTTACTCGGCACTGCGCGAGACAAGTATAGGGAAAAACACCAACGATGAATTTAAAAGAAAAAAATACACCATTTAGTGGTGGTCGACTAAACATTATCAAATTATGCATGAAACAAAAATAAAGCGACCCGACCGATCTGTAAAAGTGTGTATCTGTGCGATCACGCGAGCCTGTAATATTACTACCTCGTTGATTATTCTCTCTTTAGAACTGTAGAGTACCCGGACTCTCCTCCTCGCGGGTAAGGAGAGAAAAGTGCTCGCTAGAAAAAAAAAAAAAAAAAAAAGGTAGTAGAAGCCTCGCAGACAGGGAAAAGGGAGAAAAAAGCCGAGAGATGGTCCGCGAGGCGTCCGGAGTAATAACCAGCCGTAGAAGGCGAGGCTCCCCGGCTTCGGAGAATCGTCATCGTCCGGCGACTTTTTCAACGCGACGCCGAGCCGAGGAGTAGGTATATGGTATATATCATCGAGCAAATGGGCCTCATCCTGTGCGCCCCCGGATAGCAGGACTATACGCTGCGCTGCCTCCTTCCTACGTGTGTACAGGTACATATTATATATGAGCTGTAGGTACGAGGTGCGCGACTGGCTCCCGCGAGCCACCAGGCGCGCGAGAAAACGAGAGCGTTCGGCCCGGCCCGGCTAACGAGGCTGCGGTCTACTGCCTATAATGGCCCTACTGGCCTTTAGCTCGAATTTGGGCCCTCCACCACGAAGGCATCATCATCATCATCACCGAGAACGGTAATGTACTATTACCTACTGCCCCGAAAATTGCTTCTTATTTGCGGCGGCGCCAGATGGGTGGTACCCGTACCTAATGTACACCCGTGATGATGATCTAATCCAATTAAGCCGATATGGGAAAACAACCGAACGATGTACCACCTGTACGGCAATGGTGTGTACTAACGACTTTGAATTTTCGTGTTCAGCTGATTCGACGTTTAACGGGGTGACTCTGGTATTTTATTATTATTCATGCATACCCTCGAGAAGAATCAATATGGGCCCGTGCGTCGAAGGAGTTCATTACAAATGGACTTTTAATTCCATTCTCGAGCTGCCACAGGGTATTTATACCGCGTACATCGGAGTGTCGAAAACGCGGTGATTTGGTGCTAACGAGCGTCAAGATGGTCTCGATACTAGCATTCCTTTTTTTTTTTCTTCGTCTCCTCCCTTTCGAAGATTACCCAGCTTCGAGCTATCCGAGATTTTTTCTTTCCTTCCCGGAGCGAGGGCACCTCCAATTTGTTTTAAAAAACGATTTCGTAGATGCACACTTGATTTTTACTTCACTTTTTACGCAGCTCGGAGACCAACTCTTTACGGCTGCGGCTTGTTTCTTTATCCTTAGTCAACGTACACTCGCAGGGAGAGAGTCCTTGGCGTCAAGTCACACACACACACAAGTGGGCCGGCAAACCGAGGAAAGTCTAATGCCCGAGAAAATGAGAATCGCGACGACGCACGGCGAAACCCTCACCGGAATTTCGCTCTCGGTGACCTGTACCATGTACTTAGCCCTCCCACCGCCTCCTACGCCGATGTCTCGACTCCATTTTGACGTGCCATTAACGGAACCGTATGGTCGACGAAGAAGGAAAAAAAAAGGCGCGCGCGCTGGCTGGTATTATTCGAAAGCCCGTGATTTGCGCGATACGCTAGAGAGAAGGCAAAGGGGCACTCGGGATGGCACATTACAGGATTTCGAGGGAAAATCAGTGCACACGGAGAGAGTAATGGAAGAATAAAAAAAAAAAAAAAACGAGAAGCGCACGCTCGCGACTCTGCTAGCCTATGATTAGTATAGTGTAGTGGTATAGTAGACGCTAGAGCGAGGACTACTTGTATGCTCCGTGTAATACATGGTGGTTGAACTACCTTTCGCGACTATACGTGTAGGTATACAATATATACTCGAGTGATAATCGCACGTGAAACGGGAACGGCTATTGTTACTTTGAGACCATTACTTTTCTTTTTCTTCTCTTTTTTTTTTCTTTATTTTTTTTTTTTTTGTCATAATTTTATTTTTCCTTTGTTGACAGCACGACGCGAAAATGACGAAAAAAAAAAAGAAAGAAAAGGATTTACTCGACATCAGTGACGTGCTTGCGTCATATGATTATCCGAGCATTAGCACAACAACGAACGAAATTCCCGACTGTCAGAGCCAGTTTGAGAGTTTGCTCGGGATCAAAGGCCTCGGTAAATTTCACGCCGAAAGGAAAAAAAAAAAAAGTGGGTAATGGCAAAGGTGATGAAGTAGCGGTAGGTGGAGTAAAGAGAGGAGGGGACGCCGAAAGAGGACGTGTCGCGATTTCGAGATGTCGCGCCGGCCCAAGAGAGCCATGTCGGACTCACGCTTCGCTGCCGGAGGCGACCGACTAGACAATTAACGAGGACTTTTCTTTTCTCATAGTATAGAGACTACGTTTGGATATTAGCTGACAAGGAACTCTTTTTTTTTTTTCATCCGTCCCTTTCTCCCTTTTTTCTTTCACTTGACACTTTGCCGTGGACTACGCGCAACAATAACCAAGCACACACGGGAGAAAAACCGAAGCAACAATTTCTCCATTGGCTAAAGACCAACGATAGTCTACATATGTATTGGCTAATTTATAGGGGATGAGTAGGTACGAGACACACCGTAGCTATGTATAGGTGGGTGCAAACACGCTTCAAATTACAGAGTATCTATAATTGTGTTTTCCCAAAGGCACGGGCGCGCAGTACGCGCTACGTGTTGGCAAATCCAAAACAGACGAGCCCGACGTTGCAAATCAGGGCAAAAGTGCGGACGTACATGTATATATTGCATCCAGACGAGAACCCCAAATCAGCAACGGCCCCATAGGCCACAATTTCGAAACAAGCCCTTCGCTCGGCAATCACGAGAGGAGGATTTGCCTCGGAACACGATTAACAGCCGTGTGCACACAAACGCACGGCTATGTGTATATATAGTGGGGCCAGGGGGAGGTTGTTGGGACACGGTCGAACATACGTATATAATGTATACGGGCGATGAGCGAGAGATGGACGGTGGGTGTGTGGCGTAAAACAAACTGCGCTCGGCGCCGCAATTAATCGGCCGGGAATCTCTGGCGGGGCCGGTGCATGCACAGAGGGAGAACAAGCACCACCGTCGTCGGAGCAGCCACGAAAAGTGTTTATTCGCGTTAACACCGTTCGTTCATCGTGCTCGCCGGTGCCGAGCAAACCTCCCGTGCGTATATATATGGGTACGTGTGCGTTAAATACAAACATCCGCCCACACGTATATAATGTCGTGGCATGGCCGCCGCTGCCAAAAGCCCGCAGCGGTGCGCGATGCAGCTGGGGGTTTGTGCCGGTGGTGCAGGATAAAGGCTAGAACTAAATGAACACCGAGAGAGAGAGAGAGCTGCTGCATGCGCTAATTAATATTTACCCTCTGACAACATAGCACCCACGCGCGTCATAGTGACTATGCACAGTTGGTTCTCCCCCACCCCCACCCCCACCATGTACCTATATACATACTAGTTCCCGACAGGTTGCGCACGCCTTTTCACCCGACGCTCTTTTCGTACTCGCGCGAAAATCGCTACTTGCCCACTCTTTTATCTCCTCGATTTTGCGGATTATCGCCATCTCCGTGCGATGTGCGCGGCTATAGCGTCAAACGAGGGGGTTCGAATTGGCAAAATTTTTCATGAAAAGTGCCATACCGAATCAAATAAATTCGACATTTTGGGGTGGCTATTTTATTGGCTCCGTATAGGCCGATACTCGATCGAACAACCCAAAAACTACTATTTGGAATATGAACAATTAAAAATCAGAAATATATTGTTACGTGTGTGTTTGCAATAGGGCAGTTAATGCCAAAAATATAACCCACACGTACAAAAGGTTCCCGAATTATAGTATCCCCTCTTACATGTATATATATATATATGAGAGCGCGCGGTGGCTCGGTCGGCTAGGTCGGGGATTGGCACGCGGGAGACCGTGGTTCAATTCCCGGCCAAGTGCGACTTTTTCGGGCAAGTACCTCTGTGTCTTTCACATGTGCTTTTTCACCACGCAATGCTCCTCGAGGAGGGTTTAGGCGACCTTCTCGTAGCATAATTGCCTAATTTCCCCCTACCCCCCTCCCAGTAATGGGGGGCCTCCCATCCCTCTTCCCTTCCTTCTCCAAAGTGCTAAGTGCCCATAGTAGTGCCCTTATTAAAAAGGAGCCGGACGTAGAGCACTATAATATAAAAAAAAAAAAAAAAAAATATATATATATGCCTATGTACAATGAACAAGTAATAATAAGCGCGGTATAGGTATACATATAAAACTCAACTCGGTGATGGTCATCAGCAGAGCAGACCATCAGCGGCCTCGGATCTTCCCCCACCCCGAATAGTATTTATATAAGTTGGGGGGCCGAAGCCTTATACGTGCACGCTCCCCATGGGTGTGTATTTATTATTTGTGTGTGCGAGTGCTGTTAGTATCGCTCCGCGTATATTTTCTCATGCTGTATATAGGTACGGCGGCTACAGAGCGTGGCGGTGGAGGCGACGGCGAGAAGGTGGGGATGGCACGACCGCCTCTAGGAACGCCCTTTCGTGCGGCGGCGACGACGGCTTTGCTCATACATGTATATATATATATATATATATATATATGCTCTCTCCCCTGCGTGTATACGTACAGGGTGTAGGTATAAGTATTGTGTACGTGTGTATGTATTTTGCTGCATCGGGCGACGAGACGAGGAGAGCGCAAAAAATACATCACGGGCACAAAGATGGGCGAGCCGAGTTGGTGGAGTGAAGTAGAGGGGAAATCAGGCTCGCGGGCTGCTGTTGGCGTTGCTGCTATCTTGTTGGTGACACTTGGGTTAAACTCCTCGGGTTCCTCTGGTGGATGATCATCCACCCCCCATTCCATGGTTGTTTGCTAAGTTTCTGCTTTCAAATTCACGATTAAATTTTAAGTAATTATAGCGTGTAATTTGTCTTTTTTTTTTTTTTTTTTTTTTTTTTTTTCACCGCGATCCAGGGGAACGATATTAAAATAATGTAACTTGTGTTTTTTTTTTTTTTTTTTTTTTTCTTGGTACTTCTTATATGCTCTCTCGTTCTTAACGACTCTTTTATTTCTGCAAGTGTGTATTATCGATCGAATCACCAACACATCCTAGCACATAGTTTAGTTATTGTGAACTCGTTTTAAGTACACGTGTATATACATACGAGTACCCGAAATTTGAATGCACGTGCAGATGCATTAATAAGCACCTATGGGTACATATATATTATATATTACCTATATACTCGCACGAGTAGGTACTGGAAAGAGAACGCGCGGGGGAGTAGGTGTGGGTGTACGTACTTTGCGAAATAAGAACGAGAGAGAACGAAAGAAAGGGCTACTTTTCATCTCCTCCTTCTCTGTGGTATGTAGGAGCTGCTGTTGCTGTGGTACTTATACAAACCACTACCAGAGCGTGCCAGAGATCGTTATAATTGCCATCAACTGCCGCATTAATCTCCATGTACAACTTGTTTAAAGGAATTAAAAAAAAATTTTTTTCTACACCAGGTAAGTATAAAACGAGTTACGAAACAAACGCCCTGTTTTTCTACCGTTTTCCGTAAACTCAATAAGAGGAAGCTAGGGCCGTTGGTAATGTTCTTGGGCGTAAAAGGTGAGGGCGAAAATAAAAATGCGTGCAGCAACCGTTGAATTACCAATACCCTGTACACACACACAATAGGCCGAGTGGAACGAGAAAACTTTGGCAGAGCGTATTTTCGAGAAAGCTCCTGAATACTTCATGAGAGAGTACGGGAGCAAATGTACAAGATGAATAAAAAAAAAAAAAAAAAAGGGAGGGGGGGGAGAAAAAACATGGTGCCGAGTTGCGTTAGGTCTAATGCTCGCACGCACGCACGCCCAGTCGGCCGCTTGGGGTTGCGCTCCATTGTGCACGACGTATAAGAACTATCGTACAGAGGAATCTCCGAAAGAAAGGACTTACTCTCTCGGCATCATCGACCCCTCGACGAAAGTGGTGCAGCAACATAACCGAACCGAGATAGCGTGCGGGAAAAAGAGAGCGCCCAGAGGGGAGGCAGATAGCTTTGATTATGCTCGGCCTGAAAGCAACGGGGCGAGCACTCGATAATTTTACTTTTCTTTTTTCTTTTTTTCCCTTTCGCTTCCCAAAAATTCTATCGATCCTCTTGTTCAATTGGTCATGGGAAACATTTACGCAGGAAAACCTACCCAAGGTTATTGCAACTACCTACGCGACGTTTTGTACTTGGGACGAAACTTTGGAGACCACAGGACTCGGGATTTTTTACAATGAAATAAAGTTCATGGAAGTAAGAGTTTTTCGCGTGCGTCGAGTATTTATGATGATTAGGTGGACCACCACCACCACCATCACTGCCACGGAACCGATGGAATAGATGGCTCAGGGGGGAGAAAGAGCACTATTTGTGTTTTTATTGAGCAAAGAGAGTATAGGAAGGAAGTTGGCAGTGCGTGTGTGTATAGCTCTGCAGTAGACAAGGGAGGGGTAGAAAGGGGATCGAGAAAGCTCGTCCTCCCATGGTAGATTGAGCTCGGGACTCTTGTTTATGGATATGTCAGGGTAGGGGGGGGGATGTCGAATCCAACGGTGGTTGGGGGCTGCGCACATGTGTAGTGTAGCGAGGGTCTCTCAATTGGAGCGGTCCGGGGACGTGGGGAGGAGGCGACGGCAGGGCGAGGCAAGACGGATCGCTCGGGATCTCTTTACTGCCGCGCCAGGGCTGTTCGATTCTATTAACCCGATGTGCCGTTCGTTCGTCCTCTTCCCCCCTGGTTGTCGCTTGCTCCTCCTCACCCCCTCGCTTTTCCTCGACCTCGTTCCCTCGCGGCTGATGCTCGTGTCTCCATTACTTGCTTGACACGCTTCGCTCTTGCTGTGCTCTGCAATCTGCTGATTATTTCACGTCACTTTGACGTCCACTTTTTTCGAGTCACGTGAAACGAGAACCAAACAATTTTCTTCATTTTTGGCCAAAAATCTTTCTGCTCGTCTCGAGTCAGGGATATCCATGAAAAATTTTAAGGTAAACGAAGTACAAAGTAACGAGACGTACGTGTTCTTGTTAGATAAATTAAAGAATACAATTTTACTAGCCAGACCACAGTGTGTTCTATGATTTTTTGTAAGAAAATTTTATTTTAAAAAACATAATAGTTTCACGTAAGTAAAAAATTAATAAACTCATTTTTTTACTCAATTTTTTTCTTCTGACATCACATTGTTAATATGTTCTACTGTATAATAGCTGGTTAAATGATCAGCTTCATTAGTATTGAGTTGAAATAAATGAATTTAAAAGAAAAAGTATTTTTTTTTTTTTTACTTCTCAAACATCTGAATAGTTATACGTCACGTTCGAGATGGTACGTTGTTCCACTGAGGTGTCTAGTTTTCTGCACACTAAAGGATAAAAAAAAAAAAAAGGTTGTGGCAGAGGAAAGAAAAATCATTCGCGCAAAGGCAGAAGCCTCACCCATGCCGTGCACCCACGCTATTCCTCACATGTATAGATGGTGGTTGGCTAGCTGACGGCCGCTGTTATATATATATATACGCAAGTACGAGGCATATTATGTATAGCACAAGTCGATGCGAGCGCGCGACGCGCCTCTAATAGCCTTATGACGAAATCGCGTGAGCCGCGGTCCAACACCGATGCACCTATACCCGCTTACTCGTGCACACGAGCGCAAAGTGGCCCCCCTTACTCTGGAAGTGTTGCTGCGGTAGCCATTTTGCGGGCTCTCCTCATTATTATGCAAAAGATAGAGAGGCACCCGAGTACACCCACACTTGAGCAGTTTACGACGCATGTGATGTACCTAATTATTTATATTACATTGCGTACGTGGTGGCTCGGTAAAATCCTGCTGAAGGTGTTGAAGAAAACATCGTTGTGCGAACAAAGTATAGCCGAATAAATTTAAAAAAAAATCACTCACGAACTGTGGAAGGAGTTGCCATATACGAAAGCAAGAAAGAATTGAATAAGTGATGAGTGGCGTGTCGGAAGGTATACGAAAGAAAAAAGTCAGACGGTCGGACATATTGTACCAGCGAGTGCCGGATAATTTGCATTCATCGAGCAAAAAATAAGCGTGGATTGCAAGTACCTTATACCAATAAAAAAAAAAAAAAAAGTATAAAATATGTAGCAGAGTGCGTTATGCGCGGCGGCCCCGCGTCGTATTTATATATGCATTAGGTAAGTACAATCGCGGAGAGAAAAAGTAAACTCACGCGGAGAGGCGTCAAAGACGATTCTTGCACACACGCGAGATGGATTACGGAGATAACGATGCGACGGAAAGCATTAACGTCATAATTAATGCGCCAACGCGGCGAAGAGGCGCCGAGGCAGATGTAGAGCCTCCTGCCATTCGCACGCTCGCTCGCGAGATTTCACTTATACATGCCTACACCTACCTTTTTGCTTGCACCTATATACACGTGTATACACTGTACCTTGGTGTGGTGCATGATAACTTTTACGGATACGGATTATACATATACCCGTAAAAGGATGCGGTGAGGTGAGGAGGTATACGTGTGGACGAATAGATGTATATCATCGGCAGTAAGTGCGCGATCAAGGTGGCGATGAGCGTGTTTCGGGCTCTTGAGGCTTTCGAGGCGTTGATTCTGATTTTTTAATTTTATTTTTTTCTAGCACGACTGATCTAAAAGGGCACTTTACATGTTTACCAGAGCAATTACATTTTACAGTGCGCAAGATTAAGACTATTATTCATACAACAAAATTCTTGTCCTTTGAAAGTTGAGATTTTACATGTTTGACTGAAGAGAGAAATTTTTAGGTCTCGCGAAAATATATTCTTATCGCCCACAAATATCATTGACACAATTTCAAATTACAAAAATATGGTTAACTACTCAGTTGGAAAATCAAAAAAAATATATTTAAACAAGTTGTGATCAATTTCAGTAGTTTAAAACTAAACTAAAAAAAAAAAAAAAAAAGAGCAACCATCGCGAAACAAGTGTTATAATTACACGTTATTCTCCGGTAAAACATGTACATCAATCGTTCCTCGTTTAAAAAAAGATAGTTTCATTTTGCAGGAATCCAGCCTCATGCTCTTACATGCCTATCTTTTTTCAAAGAGCCACTCAATCTTAATTCGATCCGTTACTAATCAGCTAGCGTCGAGCATATCTGATTATACATCGAAAGAGTATATGGCATACGTGTATTGCGAGTACTTATAAAGCAAGCATCTTTCTATAGGTGCAACACACGATGCACCGTTGATGCGGGGCTCGAGAGGATTAAGTATATATTATACTTACGCGGCTGGGCAAAAACGTGAGAGACGCTCACAGTCAAACTAATGCGTATTCATACACGTAGGTTGTAAATATATACTTAACACACCAAATACACGTATACGTATACAAGTAAGTAGGTGTGCGCGATGCTTGAGCTACCACGACGAGTACATATATTATATACACGTTGAATGTACACACGTATAGCAGTACACCTCGCGAAGCGCCCACTTCCGGCTTCGTTTTCCGCTCGTCCGTGTACCTATGTGCAGCACGTTCGGCTGATGTAGCCTCGCGGAGGATCGGATTTTGAAGAATTTTAATGGCGCCTTTGTCGAAAGTTCGCTGCATAAGTACACGAGACCGAGGAGGAATCTCCGTCACTGCGCGGTGAGAATCGAGCCGCAATTAGCAGGGATGGCCCGCTGGGCGTGCGCGCGGTTTGAGAAACGGAATTGTCGTTGTTTCGGCTGCCAGGCTCGAAATGAAATGCACGCGTATGTACACCATATGCATCCAAACAATGGGAGAAAATATTTTCCTAAACGCCCCTGCCGCCTTTATCAATCGCGTACCCATGTTTTACTTGGATTGTCCCGCCATTAGAGGGCAATTAGTCAGACTCGATTGTTTCATTTCGTAGTTGCTTCAATTACCTCTACGACTACCCTACTTATGTATACATATCCTACGAGTCGCTGATGGTATACATGCAATTACCGTTATTTACTAAGTATATCTACCTTTGATTCCCCAATTAGGATTTGTGGTGGAGAACTACTGTCACGAAAGTAGGAGATGATTCTCGTCAACGGTAGCCACACCAGCCCAACGTCGGTGTGATACGGGCTCGAGTTCGATGCTCTATCGCTGCAGTGCAGCAGTATTTTTTCCATTAAGTACGAAGCATTCGTTGGTGTGTAGCTTTTTTTTCCAGAGCCAAGATTTCACGCTAGAGTTCCATTGAAGGTGTTCGGAGGCCAAATGTGGCTGCAAGTTGTTTTAGATTCACCCCGCGAGCGGACAAAAGCCGAGCTAAAATTTTCTGCGATCGAAAAGCACAGATAAGACGCGGTGAAAGCTACATATATTATGTATATACCCATGAGCATTATGCTCGCGAAGCTACCCGGTAGCTCGTGAATTCCGGGACTCGTTTTGTTATAAAATAAACACGCGATCGTTTTAATGCCTATACCACTGGGAGCGATGGTGCTTCGGGCTCGGTTTATCGTATGCGCGTGTGGGATAAGTATATGATATTAGCATCAATTAAAACGAAATCGCGCCCGCGAGCGAAAAAACTCGGGGGGGAAATTTGCAGGCGAGAGCAGTACAAATTGCGCGGATTTAGAAACGAGCCGAATATATTCGTGCACACGCCGCTTTCCCACCGACGGAGCCGCCACCAGTACAACCATCAAGTGGCACTCGTGGCACTGTACATCAGGTATCGGTGCGATGTACAACTTCACGCACCGCTCGTTTCGTACAAGAAGCGCACGCCTCTACCATAATGCATTATGCATGCCATGTTTGCTGGAAAAAGTTGCGGAGGAGCGTATTAATAATTGATAATCCACGCGTTAAAAGGTGCAATCATCAAATTGAGAGGAACATCTTTCATTTAGTTGCTACGATGTTCATCAGTGGTGATGATGGTAAGAACAACGACCGGCAAATGAAGTTTCTCTGCTATGCTCCGGGAGATCTCATTGGGCAGGCAAACTCTACTTTGATAGCACTCGAGGCATCATAACACCTCCTATGGGTATTTTTATTATATGCACCGTACATGGTATGCAATGATTTCTACAATGATTTTCTGTCTCTCTGTCATTGTCAAAAACACAGCGACACCGGTACATGAATATATGGCGGCCTTATTATGTGAAGCGAATCAAACAACAAAGCTTATGTGAAATTGTTGTCGCACTGCATGTAAGTAGGTATATGACATAAGAGAGCGTAGCTACTCGTTCTGCTGACACGATGGTTACGTAAACATGCGACGTGTGCTGTACACGCACGCCCACACACATAAGCGATAGGCCGAATTGTATATGTATAAAAATACACGCAAAGCAAAGTACGTCGCATAATTTACAGTGCCGGCAGCAGTATAGTGGGCACACGTGTGTACAGGCGAGTGAACGCGATAGGTATAACTCGATCGTGCTAACGAACCGAAAATTACGCTTCCATCGCGTCAGCGACAACAGCGGCGCTTCACATATATGGTCATAGCGTTTGGATGTGAGCTCGTGTAACAGCAGTGTTGTGGTGCTCCTCTTTTTTTTTACGAGCCCATGACGTTATCTAAGCACGGAAAAGCATCAGTGCTTCCGGAGCTAACATTTCTCTCACTTTTATTATTATTATTATTATTATTATTTTTTTTTTTTTATTCCATCCGTTACTTCTTCCCTCGACACGCACGTGGGTGTGCGTTTTATTTATCTTTGCGCTTTCTGATTATATTTCCTACTTTTTTTTAGGAAGAAAAAAAAAAAAAAAAAAATCGCTCATACGTTGAAATCATTGAAGAAAAATTTTAATACAATTGGTCGATCGACAAATTTGGCTCCAACTGGTTTTCCCAACTAAAGCGAGCACTAAAAAGTTGGTGTGAAAAAAAAAACTTTTCAACTTATTTGTGTTTAACCCTCGAGATCGTACTGTTATAATTGTACAGGGAAAGACCCTTGAAGCCAAGTTTTCGAGTAAATCGATCAGATAAGAGTATCAGAAAGCGAGGGAAAAAAAAAAAAAAAAAAAAACTCGTCACGATCGCTAAGCACACACGTACGGCAGGTTACTTTTAAATGATACCCCGCCAACCATGTATTTAATCCTATGTGTATACAAACATTTTCTACTCTGACAGCTAGAAAATATGATGTAGCTGATTGGCGGGTGTGATTTATCATCGAATAAAAGTTTTTAATTAATCATAAATTAAACATGAACAACTTTTTTTTTCCCCGGGAAATGATATCTTTGGCGTACCGTTTCGTTTGAAACTCGTGGTATTTTTTATTACACGAGCTTTTATTTAAGCTTTGGCACAATAAAATTTTTCAGCTCCCCGATAGAATTAATTGAGCTACTCTTTGGGTTCTCGCTTTAAATAAATGGCACTTTTCGCGAACTTGCCCTAAAACGCTGCTATACCTAAGCAAAATTTTCCGACAATTGGTCATCATCGCATAAATTAACTTTGGAAAAGTAGGCCCTCGAAAAACGCTTCCCGCTTTCTTTGGGTCCCGAAACGCTGGAAAAAAAGTCCCGTCTACGTTGTGGAACCGCTATTTTCACCGTTACAGGAAAACTATCCCGTTGAGCCAATAGAGCCATCCCCCGAGCAGCTATATATATATATACCCACCAAATAAACGGAGGCAAGACTGGACAGCAGCTGCCACTGTCGCCGTGACCTCGTAATTTTTCGGGTGTATTGTATTATATATACAAGGGCCAGTCAGTCAGTCGAGGCTCACCGCAGCGACAGGCGCCACTTTTCTCCGCTCCTCCTTTCGTCGCTCGCACACGGCCACGCGCACACCTTTCTCGGGCATAGGTATCCCGATCGTCGCAAGATCTTTGTGAGATTAGGCTCGGCAAGCGGTAAGTAACTAAGTAGGTATATATAGGTGTGGGTATGACGTATAGCTGGTAATAGAAGAAAAAAAAAAAAAAAAAGCTGCTGCGTCACACAGAGGTCGAGGTTCCACGGTCGTTCGTCAAGGCACTCTGTCACCCCTGAGTGTACAACAATATAATATACATATACACGGGGTCCTCTTTCTCCACGGGGTGCAACTTTCTTTTCGGCTGTCTTTCGGCCCTTTCACCGCCTACATCTAATTATTGCGATCTCCGCGGTGCACCCGCACCACTCAAGAAGCCATCGGGTAATCTGTTTGGGGGGCGTGTCGGGGAACGGTGTCCCTTTTTGTATCCCATTTTATTTCTTCGACTTTTCAATATACATGTGCACCTGATGTGTATCTATATATGTAAGGTGTACGCACCTCGCATGGAATTACAAAGCAAAGAGATCTCCGTGCCGAGATCTGATTTTTCCAGGTAAAATTTACAGCTGTAGGCCAAGACGAGCCGAGGACTTTACTTCAAAAACAAACGTGGCCTTACGCGTGATGCTCCTTATACTTGAGAACCGATGCGTATAGAGGCGCGCAAATGAACGAAATACCTATACACGTAAGCGTCTCTCCTCTTTTTTCCTCCCCTCCCAATTTTAAGAGAAAAAAAAAAAATAAAAAATAACCCACGTGGACAAGGAACAAAACGTAATACACGTCTCGCGGCTACAGAGGGCTTTTCGCTAGACAGGGGTGCTTACTTTCTCTCTCAATGCATAGTAAAGGCGGAAGCTCTAATCGAATCTTGATCGAGTCGCTGATGCCTATACAGCCACCGCCAACTTCCTCGAGGGTACGAAACTTTCGCGGGAGTGCTCGGGAATTCCGTCCGTGGATCATACAGTGTATATATATATATATATAGGCAATGGGGAGGGACAGAGACGCGAACAGAAGCAGCAAGTGAACTTGTCGAGGGTGCGTTGGCGGATTGCTTGTATCAGCCAAAGCGCGGGACCTCGAATCCTCAAAGGAGCACAAAGAGGGAGAAAGCTCTGTATAGGTGTACATGTACACGCCAAACGTAGAGGCGGGCTTTCTTTTTTCTAATCGCAGGTACCTATTGTGAAAAATCTAAATACGGGTATAGTATAAGTATAACTATGAGCGCGAATTCTTCGGCGCGCATTTACCTCCGCTTACAGGAGGTTGGTATAGGTATGGCTGCCTCCCCTTTCCTCCCGTGCATGTAACTAAGTATATAAATGAAACTCTTGCGCGCTTACTCCCGCCACGTGAAAGAAAGGAGGCGTGCAGCCTATACATATATATACGCACGCATTGTAAGGAGCCGCGGCGGCGGTTTCTTTGCTGCTGATGTAGATGCTGCAGCTTTTTGAAAGGAGCCGGTCTTATACACACACACACACATACATATATATATATACTTATGTACAGCCGCTGGACCGTATACGGATATAATATATCTATATGGGCACTGCACATGCACGCATGTGTGCTTTGGTCGGGCGCGCCACCTATGCTCCATCTCGGGCTTTTTCTTTCTCTCTTTCTTTTCGTGCTCGTTCGCATAATATGCGGTGTGTCGTTACCCTTTTCCTCCCCCCCCCACCTCCTTTGCCCCTTTCACTCGCGTCGTCGTCACCGTCGCCAGGTGAAAACCGCGCCTTGCGCGCTTATTAGCCGTCCCAAGGGATAAAGGGGGGCCTTTCGGCGCCCGTGTTCCTTACTCACCCCTTGCAGTTTGCTTTCGTACACACACATATATATATATGTATACTTGACGTGGGTTACACGCAATACACACAAATACCTATACAGATCGGATATGTATTTGTAGGGGGCCACTTAGGCTTCGCGGATGCGTAAATTACCGCCTAGATGTGGCTACCTTATGTAACACGATTGTATTATAGGCAGACAAAAAAAAAAATCCTTTTGCGGCACGCTGCAAGTGGCCGCTCGTCTCCGCATCTTTCTCCTCCTCCTCTTCTGTACGGCTCTATATATATGTATGGATGTCTTTTATTTTTCGATCCGCGGGCGGACACCGGTTTGTTTTTCTGTCGCCGCCGACGCCGCCCGCAAACGGCCCTTTGTTACCATACCTATATATATACTCTCACGCACGTCACACGGCACACCCGAGGAGGCTCTATCTTTTATTATTCGGCGACATGCGGGATACCTTTTATATTACATACGAATGAACGCGCACCGCCCAACATCTAATTTTCAAGAGCACCAGCGGAGAAAAAATAAACTCTGGCGAGCACGCGGTATTGTTTTTTCTCTCACACGTACCTATACTTATTGTATGAGTTTGCCCGAGCTAGTGACAGGTAAACTCGTGGGACGTCAATTTTACTACTCTAAATTACGAAAAAAAAGGAGGTTGAGTAGCGAACGATATTCCAGAAGAAGTAAAAAATGCTGGATGGACGAGTTCACTGTGGAGTAATCGAAGCACTTACATAAAATTGGAGAAACAATTACTTTGTAAGAAAACAGGGAACAATTAAGGGAAAAAGTATAAAAAAATTCTGAAGGAGTGAGCACAAAAGAGTCGATTGAAGAGAGAGAAAAATGGCTATAGAGAACAGAGCTCGCGTGTACCTATGTATATGTCGAAAAAAGAGAGTAAGAGATCCCCTATGGGTTGCGGAACGGCATCAACAACTTGTATTGTAGGTATATATATATGAATACGAGGTAGGGCGGCGGTACACACCTAGTAGCGCCATTGACGTCGAAGGTCGGGCAAGGAGCGAGGACTAGATTTCACGAGCCAGCGATGTAGGATCCTTCAAAAGGCGCCGCCGCCGACGTTACACCGCAAAAAGGATTCATACGGGAAAAAAAAGGAAAAGGGACGCGAGTGCGTACATAGAGAGGAGGGCACGCAGCTTCCATCGATTATGGGACCACGGGTGGGGTGGGGGGAGGAAAAGTGGGATTAAAAATGGGGGAAGAGCGGAGGAAAGCGTCCCTCTTTTTCTACTTGTCTCGCTACTTGACGACCAAGTCCCAACCGCGATAACTTAATCTGGGATTACTTGGTGTCGGGAGTCTTCCTCGCTTTGAAACGTTTCACGGGCCGTTGCCTGCTCTGAATGTGCGGCAGACGCTTCCTCTTTCACACGGATGCGTCCCCTGCGCGCACATGTCTCCCCGTCCGACGACGGCTGGGTGTGTACCTACTTAATGCAACGTACACCTATACCCCTCCCCCCCCCAGGTGATCTCGGCTGCCGTCTGTTGCCGCTAATGGCTCTGCCCGGGATTTTCATCATCGACACTCTCGACCCGTCAAGGGTGTAACTGATACAATTACACGCCCGGGCTTAAATCATCGGACGGCTGCCATTGTTGTTCTTATCGTGTCACTCCCAACCGATGGAATTTTATTTCTATACGCCAATCGCCAGACCAATGTGACCAAGACATTTTATCAACTTGAATGTGTATGACATTATCATCTACGTGTGTTGCTGCTTTAAGTGAACAGAGGGCAAAAGAAAAGAAAGAATAAAAAGCAATGGGACCAGAGAGAATTAATGAAAATATGCAATATTAATATATAAGGATGCAGTGCTACAATTATAAACTTAGGAGCTATTAGATGTAATAATAAAATAAGTAAATCATGATTGTTGGCGTTACGTACAGTACTTACAAAGCCGTGCTTGTCGCTGATATTGTTTGTGAGTTTGAGCTTGTGGAAGCTTACGACTTTTTGCATCCACTGCTCACCGCTGCTCGGCGAATCCGGATGGATGTACATCCTCTTCGGCATTTCCGGATCCGCTTTGCCCGCCACCATCCACCTGCTGCTCGGCGTGGCAATCCAAACAAACGATTAAACGACCAGACGTTAATAACATTTAATAGAGCCCACCCCCCCCCCGCACTTTGCTCCCCCATACAATAACTATACATTCATATTGTACATGTTTCAATGTTCATTATTATCATCACCGCTACCACTGGCATTTACGTTTGGGTAATAGAGAATAAACAGCTCCTCTCGTCAAGTTTTTAATGGTGGTAGCAATTTTTAAATCAAGTTCAGGACCCCTGGGGTGCAATTTTTATTCCCAATCGGCGTGGTATGATGAATTATTTTCAACGAGCGAGAAATTGAATCCCCTCCCAGTGAGGTCGGTTTAATTGAAAGGTGCTCCCCGGAAACCCCTTCAGAGCAATTTTCATTTCTTTCAATCAAACTTACAGACAACCCCACGACCACGATCATGCAAATACACGTCCTTACGACTGTGCTTTCGAGGGCACCAGTCTTTGAGATACAGACTCGTGTGAATCGCTCGGCTTACCTATTGTGAAATTTGTATCTGTAGTCGTCCGCGGCTACAATGTCCAGGAGGAGGATGTATTTGGCTTTGGCGTCGAGCCCCGATACTCGGAACTTCATCTGCGGGAACATTTGTCTGTAATCATACAAAAATATTTTACACGATTATTTTTTTTACAAGTTGCTCATTTAACGATCATTATATGATGGGACGATTATTGTTTAACTGCATGAAGGTCATGTCACACCAGTTTATTATTTTTTTTGAATGAGATATTCAAGTCTAAGGTGGTGTTGGAATATGCGCAATAATTAATCGTGCGATTATTTTTTAAGGAAAAAAAAAGGTCCTTTGTACGCACCTCAGTCCTATAACTTGTGGATTAATGGAAAGAGCAAAGAGGACCGAATGAGCGGAGGCGCGAGTAAGCGCGAAAACAACAACGGGGGAAAAATCAATAAGCACACGCGCGGGGCAAGAGCGTATATATACACATATAGTAGACTCAAGACGACAGTAGCAGCAGCAGCAGCACCGTAAGAGATCGGGGTGGCTTGCCGGGTGCAAAAAAATACAGTTGGTGAAAATTGCGGGGAGCTCGGGATGTCGATCATTTTCGCGCAATACTGATTATCTGTAATACCATTGTATACCCCTTTCTCCCTTACTTTTCCTTGTTTTCTCTCGAGCTATGCAAGCCCGCGGGACCGGAGAGAGAGAGAACGGTTTTTTCCAAAGAGCGCGAGGGGAAAGTCGAGCGCCGTGCATGCCAAGATGACTTTTGTGCAGCGAGCAATCAGTCGAGAATACTCGTAAATCACGAAATTGCTCTCAACATCTCCGTCGTCGTGGTTTTTGTTCAGGTGTATATTGCGAGGTATGGGTAGGTGGTATGCAGGTTTATGTGTATACATGCGCAGAAGCGAGCCGAGGAAAACAGAGAAACTCGAGCTGATGATTTTCGGTGTTTTCGCGTGTGACCGCATCTTATTATTGCTGATTGTTACCTCCTCCATTATAGACACAACCTCGTCCACTTTCATGATTATGATTTTTTTTTCTTCACTTTTTCGCGTAGATTACGATACTTTTATTGAACGAACACACGAATACCTAATCAGTATAAATAGTTTGAATCGAGAACAAGTGTCATCATAATTTTAAATAACTATTTTTCAATTTTTAAATAACGATTAATGATAGAAAAAACGGATGGATGTTAAAATACTGTTTGGATTTGAAAGAAATTACAAGTACACGTATATTGTTCCAATAGCCCCTCTGGATGCACTATCCAAATGTTCGAGTAAGTACAATGATGAAAAAGAGCATTGGCTTTTTAACCACTCATTCGATGAGCTAAAAAAAAAAAAAAAAAAAAAAAAAAACTTGTGTAAGAACGGAACGATGAACAAAAAATCATGTGGTTTTGCTTGCATTTGTGCGCGCGCGCAGCAGCAGAAAACGATGCCGCGTAACCAAGGCCTAATGCATCCTATATGTGCAGTGCACCGCGCATATTGTATACGCGACACGTAAAAAAGCGCCCGAGCCTCGTGGCCCGCGCACGCGGCCATCTTGCGGTGGTTATCGAACAGCCCGACACACCACCTCGTCTCACGACTTTTTTTTTTCTCCGCCACCATCACCTCACCACCCACTGCCTTCTTCTCCTTCTCGACCACCGAACCATGCTAACACTTTTAATCCTTTTCTCGCAGCTAATACACTTACTGTTTTGCAGAGAATAGGTTTGAAAAGTTTTTTCAAATTTCGTTGGGCAAACAGTATTTCAAATGTTTACAAAATTTCATTGATTCAAACTCATGTGTATGGACAAAGTCATGAAAAATGGTAGATTTGAAAAAAAAAAAAATTTCTTTTTCATTTTTTTTTTTTGTTAAAAATAAACGAAAACAAAACATTTGCAAACCGTTTTAGTTTTAGGTTGTTTCATCATCAGAGGATAAGATAAGTCGTCCCTTGCACACAAAATTTAATTTTTTTGGATTATAGCCACTTTTTTGTATAGCTAAAATCTCAAGTAACATTTCGTCTCGCATTTCGTATAATATTTATGTTGAATCAAGTTTTAGAGTGAATAAAATTTAGCTGAATAAAATAAAGTAGTACACTTTTTCACATATTAATTGGTGTAGTAAAAATTTAATTTTTTACGGCTGATTTACTAAAGTTGAAAGAGTTACGAAATTTTCACTGTTGGTGATATGTCTCGTACAATATGCCCATACTTGTTTTTAGAAAATCTCGATTAAATTCTCAATTGTAATATATAATCGATATAAATCACCTTTTATAACGATACTTTCATGAAAAAATGTCTCTTGACAATATGATAAATTTATTCAAAGACGTATACAACAAAGTGCAACAAATTAATGAAATTGACAAAAAAATAATTTATTTACGTAACATTCGAACGATAGGTACTCCTCGTAGGTGTTGCAAAATTTTAATTTCAAAGCAGTGTAACATTTAAAGTCGATGTATTTTTTATGCCCACTAAAATTATAATATAATCTTCAGAAGTGGTACACACCTACTCTTAATTTTTTGGGGAGCCCAACGAACACTCGACCGATGGTAATAAAAGGATAAAAAGGAGACTTATTCGTTTACGCTCCTTCGTTGCGAAGAGAATAAGAATTCTATTTACGATCAAGTTACATCATCATCATCATCATCGAGAGCGCAACAACGCACTTACTGGTAAAAACCATTGGTGCCGAACCTCGAGTGGAGAGCATTGCAAAATCTTGAGTGGAAAGTTTCATAAATAACACAAACGACAACAATAAATTAATATAAACTCCAAGAACCACACCGGCACTCGAATTCTGCTTCCTTCGTACACGTATACCTATGCGCGTAACAAATGCATTAGCCGCGCAGCACCTACTTTCTCTTGCAACGACGACATGGAAAACGGTAATAATCACTCGTGCGAAACTCTTCCCGCCGATTCAATTAATTTTTTAACTTATCCGAGCAACCGTTTCTCAATAATCCCGTTTTAATACCGCGGCTACGCGAAAGTATGAATTCATCCTCGTGAGTCATACTCCGTTCCGTGAACGCGGCGATTCCCGAAATCCTCCGTCCATCAAGTTAGTATCGGACAAATTGAATAACCGAAAGAACGGAGGCATCAGCGGCGAAATTTCGAAGCCACCGCCGTCGGGGGGGGAGAACTTGATTAGAGAATTCGCACACACACACTCGGGCGCGCGCGAGTATCGCTGACGAGGTTCACTTGACATTGATTCCCGCGTGGCGGTGTATATACGTTCGCGTGGACCACCCAGCGGGCGCGACCCAAATCAGCGCGAGGCTTCTTCTCGCCAATGTGATGCATATAATATAGTGCCCGTGCACTCGGCTAACCGAGGGAGTGTGTGTGTGTGTATTATTATTATATAGGGTATAGAGGATGCCGCTGTGCCGCGTGAGGTCCCATGTGTTACATTCTGCGACGATTCCTCGAACGAGTCGGCCTATCACGCTCCCTGTGCTTGTTAACCCGAGTCGCGCTCGTCAATTGAGTTTCACCGTCACCCGAAATTTCAACCACCACATAGTATACTCTCATCGAATCAGTCGCTCCGCTGTTATTTTTAATTTTCACAGCCGAGTATTTTTTTTTTCACAAAGACCCACGTGTTCAATATTATTTTCTACTTACTTGCCGATGAGAATTTAAATGGATTTACGCGATCGCAGGTGATGGGGGGAATTTTTTTGTTGGATACTTCGAGAATGGTGTTCTCCGCTCATTTCTCACGCGTATGACATGACAAATATTTGTAAGCTATAATTTCGAACAAACTTGGAGGCAACGAGTGCCCAATCGTGTGTTTAGTCTCCGCAAATATTGTTTCAGGCTTAAAGAGGTAACACGAAAATCTTACGCGAGGCAAAGTTAGTGATGCTGTCGGTCGGCCGGCGGCGGTGTAAGTATAGTAGTATAGTGGCTGTCTACACGAGCACTTACATTACAAGCAACACAATTTTTGTACTTTTACCGAGAAACCCGCGTATATTATACCTGTATCAATAAGTGTAGGACTTTTAGTCCGCGCGGAGTGGTATAGACGGAAACATGCGGTCGAACGGTAACTGCGTCGAGTGTCGATTTACAATACTGTAAATAGAAACGCCACCGTGGCTTATTTAAAATTAAAAAATCACCGACTCATTATCATGCGTATTTTTAAAATGTTTTTAAAATGTACACGAGAAGGTAGAAGCTTGATGATTCACTTATTCCATTTCCTCGAAAATACTTGGGGAGAAAAGGAAATTTTTCAAAACGATTTCTACAGGAATGTACTACAATCGCTATACAGGAACAGTTTGTATTAAAGTATCGATACATTTTTTTTTTTTTTTTTTTCATTAATGGGGAAACATTTTTGATTTTATTTATTTTTTGCTAATATTTTGAACCTCAAGTTATATTTTTCTGTTCCATAATTATACATCGTGCTTCACATGCAACGCCACAGCCCCTTGTATGGATTAAGCTGCTGATTTTTCAAAATATGGATATAGTTTCTAGTGAAAGTTACGCGATGGAAAAAAAGTGTTCAAAGACACGAAGCCAGAAAAATACAAGAGAAAAAAAGAAGTGGAAGCGAAGGGTGTGGGTTATTGGTGACGGCTGGCTAAGCTTAAATCTTTTCTTAGTAAACCGACACTGGTAATTCCTCGTTAAGACTAATAAGCCTCGTGTCAGACGAGTTAGCAAAGTTGAAGTAGGTACAACGTGAGAAGCTGAAAAAAAAAAAAAAACATCGTGGGAAGCAGTGTCTCATCTCCATATATGAACATCAGTCAATTTTGACTCGAGTGAATATATACGTAAGCAAAGGTCATTATATTCGGTGAGAATGTACAGTACAATGAAAGCAGCAAAGGGTAACAATAAGTCCAAGGTGGAGAGAGAAATCGGGGGATTCGGGATGCGCGTAATCAAGAGGTATGCTAATGGGAAAATGATCGGGAGGAGGCAATAAGGGAAGTCGTCGTTTGGGAGCCGGCGAGGAGGACGTTGGTCAGCCAATTACGGTAATTAGGCGTTGTAAACGCACCCGGGGATAAGGAAGGAAAGGAGACAAAGGGCGCCTCCCCCGCGCGACACACGAAACGCCGGCCGGCTCGACAAGATGGGCCCTGACGGCGATAATGGGATTTTTGAAATTCCACCGAGCGCGAGCCCTCGGCTGTACCCTCTCTTGGCCATTGTTTTCGCATTACTCCCTGCCCGGAGCTCTCGGCGGCGACAATGACCGTGAAACCGAGCCGCTCCGAGCCTTCCTCCCGTTGTCTCCGGCTTTCTCTCTTTCCGTAAAACCTTGCGATTCCCAGCCGCGCGTCTATACTCGGCTCGTGTCAGCTCTTCGAAGGTGCCCCGGCGCCACTGCTCCTCTTGGGCCAAATTTTTGGATACCTGCACCCCGGAGCGTCGAGATTATGTTTTCTTTTTTTCCTTTCGGACACAAAACTGCCCACTTTGGCTCGCTCGAGATGAGGTAATCATATCAACGCTGGGTATAAACACGTGTTTCCACGAGATAAAAGTTAAAACCCACGAGTATCGGTGTGAGCTTCCAGATATATTTTTCCCATCGATTTGCCCGCACTCCCACACTCGAAAGAGCATCAGAAGAGGGGAAAAAAAAAACAAAAAAAAAAAAAAACGTACAGTTCCCTCGGAAATCCTCGCTTCCTCTCCAAACAGCCACAACAACAAGGCGGACGACAATTGAAAGGCGCGGGGCTCGATATCCGCGCTTCAAAGAGTAAAATCGCCGAATAAAAGCGCGCACGGAGCAAAAGCCACCACGAGCCGTGAAACTGGGGCGATTTTCGTTTCACCGAGCGGACGGAGAACACAAAGCGGCTCTGGACTATACACACCGGGACGTCAATGGAAAGTGGGGGGGGGGGTGAAATGGGTGAAAAATGAAGACCGTATGAGTATAACACGCGCGCACGCGAGGCCCATCTGCTTATTAGTGAGGCGTGCGATCATCGATAGAGCGATACGTATCCCGCAAAGCTCGGAGGGGGGGATGATTTCAGGAGCACATGTATATACATATATAGAGGAACAACAAAAACAAGACTATAACGACCCTCCCCTTTCGCGTATCGATGTGGCCCCCAGTCCATGCGCGATGCGCGTCAAAGAAGCGGAGGTGTCCGGGCCGCGATCGCGTAAGCCGGATCATCCGGATGCGCTGAAAGAGATCCCCGGCGCATCCCTCCGCGTTTATACCTGTCCGCTCTGTCGCCAAGGATGTAGATGTTATATATATATGTGCCCGAGATGAAAAGATCGAGCCGACGACGACGCCAAGGGCCAGTTCTGTTTTTATAGTCAAGTAGGTGTATACGTATATATGTATATACACGTTTGGTGCATAGTCCGAACAAGGCTATTGTAGTATATGCATCGGATGCACACTTCCCTGGTCACATCCCTGCGTCATAGAGTGCTTTGGGCGGAGGGTGTCGATGACCCGATGTCTCATCTTCTAGCTCTCGTCTCCATTACCTGTATACAGCTCTATTGGGCGCATATACATCTACTCGCGACCTTCCACATTACGATGATATACGTGTACACGATGAAGTGGCCCGAGGCAAGGTATATAATTATTTTACGATTATTGCAGCTGTTAAGCTTGTCGCAGCTCAATTGACGACCAAAGCCTCCGGAGGATGAGCCGTATAATAGCCACTTCTCGTCTCCTCTATTTTTTTTTTTTTTTTTTTCTTTTTTATGGAACTGCGCTCATTTCTGGTCGCCTTTTCAGTTGATTTGGGGCAGACGTTCGCTCCCTACCGGTCGTATATATACCAAACGACACTTTTCGGTCATGGTTTTTCCAATGAGTAGGTACACAATATAGTTATGCAGGGAGCCGAGATGCTCGATGAGCAAACAATGCGTCTGGATGTATCTTTCGAGCGTTTAGAGTTTGTGCAGCGAGAGGAATGGAAACAAGAGAACCACGAATCTCCTGTCCCTATACTAAAAGCAACGAAGCTAATAAATGGCGGGGCGGTGGTCGGCCATCGCACGATTTATCCCTCGCGAGTGTACAACATACACTATACTTTTACTTGCGTGCTACATCGAGAGAACGAGTCGCGCCGAGATTAACGCTATAAACTGCTGCTTGAGGGAGTAGCCGAGGGCCCCTGCACACGCTCATGTCCGATTGCTTCTGTGTACATGGAGGGGAGTGGGGGGGAGGCCAAACAGCGGATGTAGATCCACCGCTCGATGGGAAATCATTGCCAGGGTGGGGGGGAGGGGTTACAGAGATTTTGCCAACAAGAGATACGCGAGGAGTGACTTTATCGAAAAATAAATTTTACCAAAGGGAGTTCATCCTCTTTTATTTTACTTTTCTCCTGCAGGCATGGCGAAAAATAAAAATACGCGAATCCACCAGCTGCAGCTAAAACATTTGTACCCAAGTGCATACGGCGCACAGTACTTAAGCGTTATGTACGGAAGAACGGTAGCTATTCTCGAGCCGACTTATCTGACGCGGACGCCGATGATTTTTGCTATGAACGCGCGTGCGTGACGCAAAAGCGCGAGCCCGCTCAATTAATTCTAATGATGAAGCGGGAGAAGGTCGTAAAAGCCGGTCCCTCTCTCACACGCGGCGAGCGTTTTCTCGATGGCGTCCCTAATGCGCTCGGCAAGTGCGAGTTATTAGCTCGTGCTCACTCGCAGAGAAGCTGGTTTTTGCAAGCGGATCACGCCGGCCGATATGATATCTCGGACGCGCGATTCTTCCCTCACTCCCCGGGTGGAGGGAAAATTGAACGCTCCGTCATTAGGCGAGTGGTGCACGCGCTGCCCGAGACTTTTGATTCCCCGATCGAGATATCAAGCGGTGGCGCAAGCGCACGCGCGTTATGTGGGTTACACTTTTTTATTGTCCCCCCCCCCTTCCATCGGTATAATATATAACGTACCATATATATCTCTCTCTCTCGCGAATGAATGACGTTATTCATAATTTATCGCCAGCTGTCTCGCTTAGGGTTTTAACGAGGATAATGGCGTTAGCTTTTTTTTCGCGCGCGTTAATTAAAGACTTTTTGCCCGAGCCTCCTTCATCGGCCTAATGACTCGAGTTACAACGTCGATGGCAGCGGTGTGCCTGATTTTTTTTTTTTTTCCATTCCCTCATCCCGATAAATCAAAAATGGCTTTTTGTCCCGGAGTGCCTAATCCGATCGAGCGACAACAGAGTTGCATTTAATTGGAGCTAGATGAAAGTCGGTGCATACAGAGTCGAGAGCCCTAACTGCGACAACTTAAACGTCATATTTTCGTGGTGGAAGGAGTAAACGTCGGTAGTCGGTATACATACAAATTTTATATATATATATATTCACAACCGCGTATAAATTTGTATATATATATATGGAAGCGATAAGATAAGGGCGGACGATTTCGTCGACGCCGCGAGATTTATGGGATTTTCGTGCGGAAATACCAAAAGCACCGATAGTAATAATTATCGTCGTCATTGAAATTGAGCGATAAGCCGTCGGATTAGAGAAGCGATACGCTCTTTTAAACAGAGAGCGAGGCAGCATCGGTACATATCATACACACATACGTATATAAAAGAGTCGTTTCGGCTTTGAGCTGCGCCCGCAGAGAGAAAAGCACTACTCATCCGTACGATACTTTCGTTTAGCTTTACGAGCGAGCTGTTTTCTGCTTTGCGCGGTATAGACCGTATACCTGCAGTATACAAAAACAAAAAAAATAAAATGCATATCGGGCAACAAAATATGTATACTTGGTAGCGGCTTCTCGTCTTGGCTCCGTAAGTTTATGATAGCCGCGATACTGTAAAACGCGAGCTGCTGAGCACAGTTGAAATTTGGTCCACTTTTAGCGGTAACATTACATTCGTATAACTGTATCGCCGTGTATATAGTGGCAAAAGTGGCGAAGCAAGCGGGAGAGGGTCGATCGCAGGGGCTCCTCTCTCTCTCTCTCCTTGCCTGTTGAACAAATCGGTACAAACGATCGTCGTAAAGCAGTTAGAAGCCTCTCTCTCTTCCCCTCTGGGCCCCCTTTTGCCGTTCCTCTCCGGGCAGTCCCGAAAGCCGAGATGAGGGGAGCCGATAAGCGAAGCGCGCGACCAAACCTTCCTCTCTCTGTCTCCCCGGCTCGCTCTTTATCTCTCTCGCTTCTTCTCTTTTTCCTCCTCTCGGACCCCCGCAGCGAGCGAGCCTCCCAGCCGCTGAATATCAAAGTCGCCTCTCTGGTCTCTATACCACCTATAGCTTCCATACACATCATGCGGCTCGATTATTTAGTCGCGGATTTTAGTTTTCGATTGGGTACAAGCTCACAGCGAGAATAGGCTACGCCTGTGTACGAGGGAATTTTTACTTTTTCCAATGTACATCTTGCATATTTTTGACAATGTGTGTCGACGAACAAAAAAAACCATTTCAGCTCTACGTGTTTGATTCAAGGGCGCTTGCGTCTCCGTTTAATTCACCAGCGAGCGATTCCACGTGCGTACGTGTATGAAAGCACTTGAAACCAGCCGAAAAAGTCAATTGTATTCAAATGAAGCTCGATAGGTCGACTCTTTCTCGGGAATCAGAAAATGACGAAATAAAATCCAAGGAGAGGGAGAGATTAGATCGCAGATTAGATGGACGAGGAACGCGAAAGTGAAAAAAGAAGAGAGAGAGACGATTAGCATGTGTTTGTGTAATACATGTTCCAGGAGCATCGGCCGGAGAAAGAGGAAAAAAAGACTAAAAATTCGAGGCGCCAGATATATATACGCTGGCACACCGGGCGTCCATCTAAAGTATACGGATGTTGCAAAAAATTTTAATACGGTGGTAAGCAGTCCTTCTGTGATACCATTTTCGTAACATAATAGGCACCCTACAAAGTTTTTCATTAATTTTAAAATGGTGAGTAATGTTACTTTTAGCATATAATTATGATGTACTCCCCTCCAAACTCGAAAAGGACGGAGTATGAAATAAATAAAAATATTATATACTGAACTTCTCGCATTTCGATGAATTTAGGAACGATTTCTGCAAGTCACCGCTCGTTGGATCCCTCGTTCGGGAAAGTAATAGCGATCGATGAAAAAAAAAAGAGAAAATCGTAGATAATGAGTGGTAGCTATCCACCAACACACTTGCATGGCATTGTAAATCGCGGGACGAGGTAAGTACGGTTAAAGGGGGGGGGGGATCCGACTTTCCGGCATTTCGGCGATAAATTCCAGGGGCCCTGCGCCAGCCGGAAAAAAAAGATGACGAGGAGGAGGAGGATGAAGCGCATGCAAGGAAGAGAGAGAATATTTATACACATGTATATACCCATTATACATCCCAAGCAGCAGCGAGCGCTTCTCTCGAGTCGTTGCGCACGAAGGCTGATTCTCCGGCGCCTCGCCCAATCAGCGAAAATACCCATCCCGAGAGCCAAAGCCGAACCGATAATTTGCCACCCTGGCCGAGCGAACAAGAGGAGGAAGATCGCCGATCGCTCGTGTGTGTGTTTGCTCGACGAAAATTGTTGCGGTCAGGTGATGGTGGCGCGTCGCTCATTTGCGTTTGCATAATTGAAAAGAGAAATAAAAAGGCCCCTCCCCCATCCCCCAATGTACCTTATATATATATACACCTATTTCACATCGGGCAATTTCGCTGCGTGCATAATGTTACGTATTATATACGTCGAGAGCAACAGTTAAAGCCCGTCGGCCCTCGTATACTTACTCCCTGGCGCCACTTGTTATGTGCGTGGTATATCTATGTATAAGCATATACGTATACATCTGGTCATTTTTCCTATCCGATATATGTATGTATACTTGATTGATACACGGTGACTTTTTTTTTTTTTGATCCAAAATCCCCAAACGAAGACGTATCTGTATGGTAGAGACAAGTCGCAATCAGTTATCGACTGTACATACATGTAACTATACACACATATCGTAATGTACACGATAATATGTACGTATACGTGATAACGTTGGTGCATGCGAATAAATACGTGGCACAAGAGCTCGAGGGGGAAGAGCGCATCCTCGGCGCAGTGGTAGCACCCCGCACCGTTGTAATTTGGGCGTTTATGGCTCTCTCGCCCGAAGACAGACGGACAGAGATGATAATTTAGTGGGCGTCGCAACTCGCCCCGTCTCTGTCCCCCTCCGATGTTGCAGCTGTATCCACGAGTCGCGCGTGTGCTTGGTCATCGGGTTTTTGTTTTCTCTTGCATATTTGCGTCGATCCGAGGATGGTAAAATTACCGGCGAGTCCCACGGCACCTTCGAGCTGACGCAGGAATCCAAGCACAGTGACTTTCTTGGTGCGCTCCGCGGATGGGACGGGGGGGGGGAAGAAAAACCAGCCCCAAGACGCGCTCTGAATTATTCTTCACGCCTGGGAGTGACAAAGACGTGTCGGTCGAAAAACAGCTTGAAAAAAAAGAGGTTTTTTGCTTTTTCTCTCGGTCCACATGTATATATTATATACCAGCAACTGCAGCAATAACGGAAGAAGAAGAAGAGGAGGAGGGAAGAAAAGCGAATAAGCAAGCAGGGCCGGTGAATAAAGCTCATCTCTTTGGGCAAAGAAAGAGAAAAGCGTCCGCAGCCGTGAAAACCACTCGGGCGATCCGCTGAATGAGAGCGAGATAGAGCCGAGGAGGCGTTAGAATAGCCGTGGATCTTTCATCCGGTACCCCCCCCCCCCCCACTCGCGCCCATTGAATCGACGTGAGCAGCAGAAGTGAGCGAGGGCAGTAACAGCTTTCTATTTGCATACACACACCACCCCCCTGCAGGGCCTTTTAGGCAGCCTCGATTTCGCTCCTGCTGCTACCACCACCCCCATATCCCATCCTCTTTTGCACCGACTTCTCCTCCTCTATTTGCATGGAGAAATTGGCCCCCAGCCACACCGTTCTCTCGCTGCGTCGTAACGATTTTAATACCATGGTTTCAACCAGCTGCAGCCGTGTTGTTCTTATACTTTAACGATTTTCCTCCTTCGATTACCATAACGTTTTTAACAATTATAAAAGTAAACATTGTACCCACGCGGTTAAGAGTTACGTATGGGTGCGTGAAAATATATCTTCGTCAATCGAATGGACTACGAGGAGACCAAATCTATATTATAGGTATACCATGAAACAAGTTTACTAAATGTATTGTGGTGCACCGTATCATCACTGTGGTTCCCAACAACACAATCTCTGCTATTCATCGTCCACTATTAAATAAATTAATATGTGTCATACGTGTAGTCGTGTATATATATACCGAGTAGTCTCCACTTTATGATTATACCTCGTCTACACATGTATGTATTCCTACATCAGCTGGTGCGAGTCGACCTAAATGCTTGCGGTGTAATATTGGCGTCCGTTTAGCTGCGACGCATCGACGCTCGATCGAATATCGACATTCAATCAAACATTCATCGCTACATCTACAACTTTTTTTACCATATCGTCGGAATGGTTTTTCTAACCGATGGTGATTGGTAAAGCTTGAAAAATGTGGTACGCTCGAGGTTGGAGAATAACTAATTGTCGAAGCGTTATTTTTTTTTTTTTTACTTCTCCTTCTTCTTCCGCTTCTTTGGCAGCGACGACGACGACGGTGCGTGGTGGCGGAGAGCGCGGAAGTATTGACGCCCCGGTGAGTGCGCGACCGCTCAGACGCAGACGACCGAGACTCCTCGAGAGCCCCGCACCGCTGGCGCTGTGCTTTACGAATAGGTACACTATTCCACGCATCCGCACTTTGATCGCATGATGGAAAGTTTTGGGACGAAAAAAAAAAAAAAAAAATTATCCCTTGTCAACAGCAAAGTACCAGCTATATTCATTGCTATAGTGTAGGTATATTGACACAAGTGCCGTGTAACATGCGGCGAGAGGTACATGCCATTTTATAAAAACTAGTAGCTGACGTGAGCAAAAGAGAATAGACACTTGTCCCCGACATATTTATAAAACGATACAGGCATCCCTCGATTCGCCAATTGACGCCAATGCCAGTCGTGTAATTGTATAAAAAATATGTAGCTGTGTGTGTGTGTGTGCGCGACGGAACTTTGCGCACGACAGCAACCTCGACCCAGGCGTCAAGATTCTCAGGGCCGAAGGGGTGACGGGAGAGAAAACGGAGGGAGGCTACAAACCAGCCTAAGTAAACGATTTCCCCCGCGGCAGCGCTGGACCGGTGATGATTACACGTTCGCGCAATTTGCGCCCGCTCTCGCAATAATTACCCACGGCACACGTATACCCGAGTGCATATATAGACACCGTGCTGGCATATATACGTGTGTTTGTGAAATTAAAAAACAAAATGTTTTTCTTTTCCCCTCCTTTTCTGAAATTACCGCACCGTGAGACTGTGGTTGCACGACATCCTAAATACATTATTAGACGTATGCAGTTACACCTGGCCTCGTAGTATAGGGCTCACGCGAGCTACTTACTCTGGTATTAAAGAAAAAAAAAAAAAAAAAAAGGGATTTAAGGACAATGAGAGAGAGGTCTGGTCGCGTGATAATGAAGTAGAGAGCAAGGGCACAAGAAGAAGAAGCTGCGGAGGCCGCAGAAAAGAAAAGAGCCAGTGGAACGTATACACGGTGCCGCAGCTACCGCACGAGGTTGCTCCCAACCCTTTTTGGGCTCGCATGTGTGCGTGCGTATACGCGAGAGAGGGAGAGCGGGCCCGAGTGTTTGCGTTCAATAGTGGCACGTCACGTCTTCATCGCGCGCACGCACACTCCGTCATGTGTGAGAGCTGCCTCCCCGGGCTCTTTCTCTCTCTCTCCACACATCCTCCTTCTTCTTCTTGTGTTCTTGCTTCCATATAATACTTTTACGCTGATGCCTCCCACACGTATAATACCTATACCACTCTCTTTTCCCGCTTGCACTCATTTAACGATCCCCGCTCGCGTTCGCGCGCTTATTAGCCGAATCGCTTTTTATGTATTCCTTCCTACTTATATATACCTATCTGCCTGTACACACGCCCGAATAACCACGTGGCGCTTAACCCCTGCATGGTATACCTTATACAATGAGTATATGCGTGTACACCAATACCAGCGGGTTATTTACGACCAGTCATCGTGACTCTCCGACGGATGAGTTTGTGAAAGTGATTTTTTTTTCAACGCCCCGACTCTTCGTCATTGGATGAGTGGGTATTCATTTTTATGACTTTGTGAGGCCCGATCAAATTACCTTCTGACTTTTAGCCCAGGAAAATTTTCACTGTAATTGAAAAAAAGAGCAAAAGGTAATCGAAAAAAAAAAAAAACTTTGCAATCGAGCACCGGCGCCACAATAGCTATGAAATGCCTGCTAAGCATGTAAATTTCTTTGCCCGTAAAACCCATTTTTTTGACAAGTTTAGAAAATCACGGACCTCGCAAAAGTCTGTGTACGTGTACATACATATTATTTACTCGTGCACTGCGCCACCATACCAATTAATCATCATTAATCATCGGGAGCCCGCGTTCCGTGCACGCCAAGTGTTTAATGGAGCGTCGATCGGCGCAGCGGCGGTGTTGACTAGAGATTTACAAGGCAAATGACGCCGCGGGCGTCGCGCTGCTGGTATACAGAAGAGGATGCAAGCCGCGACAGAAGAAGGGAGCAAGAACGGGTATACGCGCGGGTGCAGTGATGGGCTATAGGGGCTAATAAATTCCCGCGACACCCAAAGAGGCCAACGCATGGGCACTCGCAACGTAATATCACAAATGACCAAGGAGGGTCCCTGCTTTGCACTACTCATTCTTCTGTTGTACCTACAACACGTCACATTACATGTACGAATACCTTTATTTATGACCACGTCTTTATTTGTGTTTTTGCTCCCCAAGTATGACTTACGTTTTTCAGTTGAAAAGTTTTTCTTTTGACTAACAATGATATATGAATCTTATCGCCCAAGTGTACACCAATAAAAAAAAAAAAAAAAAAAAAAAGCATGTAATAGATACTTGCGGTCAGTAAAAACCTATCACTATCAAGCTCAAAAATATGACAGTATCGTATTATCTAATAACACGTTTCAATGTCAGGATGGATGAAGTAGGTGTATTATTTTCAGGTTAAGTGTCGAACTGGCTGTTTTACTACTTTAACACGCGAGTCGAACGAGCTGTTGGTCACGTTGACGCTTGTCTCTAGGTATATGCATTACTTTGCTTGTAAAAAACGAAATTAATATGGGCCGAGTCGAGCGTCACGTCAGTCACGAGATGTTTAGGTGCACACCGATCAATCCACTCAAGTTTGTTTGATAAAGTAATATAAATACCTACTATACGTTTACGGTTACTATGGATTTCATGCCCCACACATACTTTAGAAGAAAAAAAAAAAAAAAAACAACCTATTTACAATAAATTGGTACTAACAATCCTTGTAAATTAATTTTTCAACAGCACAAGCGATTTCCGCACTTATCGCCTACAACTCTATTGTTACTTATTATTAATTAATTATACCACTTTCCAGCATTTGAGCTCTTAATTGCGAAAATCACTTATCTGATGATGGTACTCCGCGAAGCGTGAAGATTCCGCTTTATATTAATAAAGAAAATTTCTCCACGAGTAAGAATTACTTGGTGCGAAACAACCCCTCGCTAGTATATATATATTTGTATACGCCTAATGGATTGATGATTTTTATTTTATTTTAGCGTCAACTATAAGGTACATGCAAAAAATGTACGGAATTAACGTCGTAGATTGACAAACACCATTAAAAGAGATGCAACGTAATATTGTCGGACCGTGACGATTTCTGCTCTGATAAATAACGATTATAATATATATCTATGTAACAACGGTAACGAGGTAAAGTTGGCAAAAAAATTGGCTTGAAATGCATACCCAGCCAATTTTAAACTGAAAAAAAAAAATACATCGCTTATTCAGAATTGCAAAATACCTAACAGCATATTTATATCCTACGTCGTGCACATACACACGCACGCGTACACGTTCCAGCACTCGATTGTGGCAAATTACCTTTGGTTGGCGTATACAATAAGACATAGACACGCACGTCCAGAGACGCGTTTAATTTGCAGAGCGAAAAATCGCCCATCTCGCGTACACAGGCATAATAAACGCCTGCCTGCAGGTATATATATATATATATATATATATATATATATATATATATATATATATATATATATACTGGTACGTTTAAAGAGAGAGGGCGAGAGAGAGGGCGTGGGTGTATATAGGTATTAGAGTCGAGGAGGTGGCCGACGAGCGGCTTCGCCACGCCACTTAACAACTAAATCGCCAACGACCTGGGGGCTACCGGCCTTCTTTCAACAGTATAGGCATTATAATTATACATACCTATAGCGCTGCAGTGATAACACTTGCCTGTTACAACTATCGTGTGCAGGGGAAAAACCAGTACGATATATATGTATATAATATACCCGCGATAAGAGCTACCTTAGCCACACACACGTACAAGTAGGCACAGAGCCGTGAGACACGTTTTCCACCTCGTATCGCCCGAGGCGTCAAGAAAACACACACATAATATATATATACATACAGCCCACGCGCCGCGTTCGTTTTCCCGCTCGACGCGCACTTGTTGGCGTTATCGTCTCGTTGCATCGTGTCCATATGCCATGCCATGTACTTATACACCATATATGTATAAAAACATACATGCTTATAATATACGTGTATGTTATACATATAAGTTCGTGCAGGGTCCCCGGAGGGAAGCGCGTATACATACATGTATGTACATGTATTATTCTTCACTCGCGCAAAAGCCCCTTTCGATTAATTACCCGTGAATGCGAGAGTGCACACACGCGGTGCGAAGTGTATATATATATTTACAACACACAGTGGGTACTTGGGTAGGTTTGAATATATAGCATATATAGGTGTAATGCCGGGCAGTTGGCACTACACGCCCGGTATGCTGTGAGCCGCTTCGCGAGATATAATTATAGCGCCCCGCGTTCGCGCTTCCTTATCGCGACGGGACTGCACGCACGGGCGCGGGATGTGCTGCACACGCGCGCCGAGACCCTTCGTTATTGATGCCTGTCCGAGCGGTACGCCATCCTCCATGCGCGTATACCTGCACCTATTTATGTATACATAGTGTATTACGAGGGAGTGTTTTTTTTTTAACCCCCAAGATTTTGATCGGACAAGTATTTGCTCATTTTCCTCTTGGTCAGCAACTCGGGCTGAAACATTAACCTTTTGCTGTACAGTCTCACTGCAGTTCTCCACTTCGTTTAATTCACCCGTTAACACTGGATAGCTTGATTTATGCACGCGTTTATATGGCAATGATTTATTATATTCTCGCGCAGAGTCGATGACAAGTCTCATTAGCGGCTAATACTTATTGCTCGCAAGTTGCAGCAGTAAACGTATATAGGATGTCATAATATCAAGCCAGACGAGGCGCATTATGCATGAACACGAGGTTTGCCACTTGCCACTCGCGCGATCATCGTGTAATGAGCGAGCAACTATACTTCACTTTAATTTTCAAAGTGATAAATTAACACTTTAATCCACGCCTTTTTTTTTTTTTTATAATTATATGAAATAACGCATTCGGAGTGATGCCTTTTCGTTCCTTTAATGACTTGCAAGTAAAAACAATGAAATGTTTTCATTCATACTCTGTATGTAAATTATTAAAGTAAAAGTGATTTCATTTTATTGAGAAAGTATCGAGTGATTTTTATCGAAACACGCGGTTGTTGGCATTTTTGCAAGTATCGAAAAACAGGTGAGTTTGCTTTGCGTGTTTGTGCAAAACATTTTCCACCCCGGCACACATACGCCGGTGTTGGCGGTGGAAGATTTTAATCTTGAAAGTTCCCGTCCAAGGGACAAAAAGAAAAAAAATAACGTTGATAAGCCATTAGAATAAAAGGCAGGAATTGGGGATTCATACGTGTGCGTGTGAGAATCGTCCTTGCGGGTGGGTGTGTTTCAGCTGTGAAACAAGAGAAAAGTGCCCGAGAGAAAGACAATGAGAAGCGAGAGAGAGAGAAGGAAAAATAATAAGTGCGAAGTGAGCGTCCCTTTTTACGCCTCGAGAACAATGACTCCCCACAATAATTCTGTGCAAAATCATTTTTCGCTGCTCCGGCTTCGCGACGAGTACTACTACTACTACTACTACTGCCACTGCTGTGAGCTCGAGTGCGAAGATTTCTCGCACTTCGTGGAACATTCGTCACTGTATACTTGGCTATTATGTGAGATACTTACACCATACTGGTGCTGTTTTTTGTGAAAGAAAAATAAAAATCCGTTCGCGTGCCCTTGTAACCCCTCGCGCACAAAAACCTTGAATCCGAAAAAACGCCACGCCGATGCTTCACCCCGTATAGGTTACACACCGAGACTAGAGAGAGAGAGAACTTTTTTTGTTGACTAATTAGCCACACTTTGTTCAACATTTATGTTTTTCAATTTTAATTACACCCCCTATTGTCTATACATGTGTGTGTGTATGGTTATCCAACCAAAGCGATGTTCTTTCTAAAGAGCGAGGTGCAAGCATTAAAGAAGAATGGATGAGATCTGCAAAGCGCGCTCCCTCCGTGAAGACGCCGCGTCACGCCTAGCGCTAAGCAGCTTAATTAGCGCATGAAGGGAAAAAAAAAAAAAGAAAAAAAAAATGATAAAGAGCAGGAGTAGCTTACTTCTTGCGTCTTGTCGCGGCGAGAGAGCTTTTCTTCCCTGCCCGGCTGGCGTAAGAAACGGGGTAGGGGGGAAGGTCGTGGAGGGGCGCGCGTGCGAAACGAGAGGAGAAAAAAGAACAGGAAAAGCTTGTAGAGGTATATTACATCCATGTATACGAGCATGTATAGGTACGCGGGCGCATTTAAAGGGGAACAAAATGCGCGCCGAGACGCGAGGCTGCAGGGTGTGTGTACATGGCTACAGCTACCCCTGTATATATATATGTAGTTTCGTGTAGGTACATATTGTCTGGTTGGTGAGATAAAGAAGTAAAGCAAGACGCGTCAAGTGCCACTGCAGTGCAGCTACTTAGCGGTGGCGCGCGAGGGATGAAGAAAAATAATCAAGACGCCCCCGTGTAGTTGGTACACGCCATACCAGAGAACGAAGACGCGGTTAACGTGCATCTTACGTATTTTTGCATTAGCTTATACATGAATACCTATACGCGAATATTTTTTTTTTTTTTTATATATATAGGTGAGCGGTGATTGGTGGTGACAGCTATTGACCATTGATCGTTTATCAGGATTAATTCGCCACTCAGAGGGTGAGTGCACCATGACAAAAAGTCGCGAAGAACGAAAAGGACAATATCGCAAAACTTGCGGGGAATGGGAGGGAGGCGCTATACCACCGAAATAAAAGAGCCAAGTCGAAAGGTTGGATATAAGGTATATACATGTACTCGTATCATAGCCGCGAGCAAATTCTTGAGAGACGGATTCATGCGATATGTAAGAAATCTGGTCTGCGTAGGTGTGTAAAGGTATATTTGCACAAAGAGAGCAAAAAAGGGAATTCGTCACACGGCACCTACAAGACAGGTACATAAATACACACACAAAAAGTGCCTTCAAGAGGAATATTAGAACGGATGGGAATGTTTGAGGCGGCCCGAGGAAAAAAGTTTGTACAGCCCGAAGAGAGGGAACTGAAGGAGGAAGAATTCGCGATACCCACGCGTCCGGGGGAGAAAAAGTTAAATATGCAGCCTTTGCTCGAGGGGAAAAGGGAAAAAAGAAGGCGCCCTGACTACAGGCGAGGGAGTACAATCTCCCGATATGCCGTATTAGCTGTGTTTCGCATTCCTACTTTTGCATATTTGACACGTACGTGGGCGATGCTTGCCTATATACATATTTTTCGGCATCAAATTTTTGCTCCACTAAAACAGTGTCATCTAATCTGCTGTAAATGCGGGAAAACCTATATGAGGAATGAAAAAAAAAAAAAAAAAAGAATAAAAAATTTTTGTTCCTCCGTAGGTTTGCACAGAAGGGGGGTTGCGGTGAGTATAATGTAGGTAGAAAGAAAGAAAGAAAGAAGGAAGGAAGGAAAGGAGAAAACGAAAGTTGGGGCACGCACACGCTGAGCTTCGAGCTTCAACGTCACCTCTCTCTGGGGCAACTTTTCAGCCATCAGCGCTCACCACGCTCTTCTCTTTCATTCAACTCTACGTCACGACTCTACTCTATACACACACGCGGCTAATTATCGAGGCTGACTGCAGCTACGGCGGAACGAGCAAGCGAGTAAGAACAAGGAAACGAGGGGATGAAGAGGGGGATGGAGGAAAAAAAAAAAAAAAAAAAAAAAGAGTCGACCCCACGGCAAACTCTGCCTGAATGTTTGCTTGCCACAGTGACTTTCTACCCTTGCTACGGATATACCCTCCGCTGCAGGATGCCCGAGCAGATAGGGATGGGGCTTCAAAAGGGACAAAAGGGCAACCTCCGCGTTTTCATAAATGTACTTTAATGCTCTGTGGGAAGGGTCAAGCTTTGACGCTCCGATCCTCTGACCCTACATGTAGCACTGACTACTTTCTTTAATACATATGTACTTATGCTCATAAAAAAAAAAAAAATACATATATTTACGAGGAATTCCACAAAACAAAGCGGATACGAATCAAGGAGCTAACTTGTATACGTACACGGAGGCACTACTCTTGTTAACGACGTGCAAAATCTTCCCACGTGCTCTCGCGTGTCTTGTAATTATGTAGGCATACGTTTGCTTCTCGGCAAATAACCCCCGCAGGCCCAACCAGTTTGGATTCTACATAATATTATGTACACCTATACAGACGTATGTGGGTACAGGTCAAGGGTGTCGATATTACTATTATTTATAAACGATTATGTCTCGTCTTTTTGCCAATCACAATATACTTATCAGCTTAGCCATAATTCAGTAGGCGATTCAATCGATTTTTTTGCAATAAGTAGAGCAGGGGGGTGGGGTGCACCTTTGAGCCGATGAACAAGACAAACAATTTATCGCGCGATGAGTCCCACCGAAAATAGGCGAATGATATACGAAAACAGAAGTCCAAATACCTCCATCCAACGCATTCTTGACTCTCTTTCCCTCGACTCGTACCGTTCGCTCTCCTTCTTCTCCTTCTCGTACAAAGAGGTCCAAGCGAACTTTGCGATATTCCCAAGTCCCGCAGCTCGAATGCACATGGGGCCCTTTGGTAATTTAAGTACCTGAGGCGGCACACATGCACACACGAGGTGGAGAACAACCAAGCATGCACATATGGGCAGAGGAGGAAGGAAAGGAAGAGGATGAGGGGTGGGGGGGGCTTGCAATTTCGGGCCCTCGGGCTCGTCGTCTCTCTCCCATCTCCGCGTGCAGCTATATACTTATACGAGTTAACGCGAGTGTGCGTGCGCGAGTGTGGGGTTTCGCGTCCGATTCTTTTTTCTCCCCGTGTTCTCACTTTGGCCGGCTGCTCTCGACTCAACGCGCGCTTCCTCTCTCGGTTCTTCTTCACCGGTAATATCTCGTTTAGAAAGATTACAGGTTCGAAGGGGCTGCCAATGTATAAAACAAACATCGTTAACTCGGCCCCCATACTTAACCAGCCCCGCATATACACCACGTCCTCCTCGTCTCTCCCCCGCTCGCCACTTTTTTTTCCCGACTTCCTCCATACGTACATGCATATACACACACACGCTCTCCAGATGCATTACATTTATACTTTCCTTTCCGCAAGTGTGACTGCACGTATATATCATCGTAGTGCGCTCTCTGCAGCAACCCCTACTGCTTCCACACTTTACACGTGTAGATAGGTAATTATACGCATGCCTCTTCACCCACGTCACCTACATAATAATAATTGTATAAGCTTGGAGGTTTCTGCAGACTATGTATTGCTTTTTTTTTTTCTGATCGCACAAGTACACGTACACGCACTCATCGTTGCAAATTTCCAAGTAAATACCTATAATCTTGCCAAAGACCTATACCTACCCTCTCTGTGCCGGGTTAACCCTTTTAGCAATGTGGATGCGATGTGCCGGGGAGAGGGCACGAGTGCATGTACATATATTCCGTGCCAAGAGTGCATGCACGTATACCATGGCTACTCTCGCGGTGAATGAAAAATATGAGTGGGGGGGGTGTGCATGTGCTTGGAGCTTCGAACGTATATATGTATACCATGTATAACACCACTACCAAACGCAACGTCACATGGTGTGTGTGTGTGTGTGTGTACGCGCAGCAGCAGAGAGAGGAAGCTGAATGAGCCGGGCGCACCGGGGGAGTGAGTATATTATATATACCTGTAAGAAAAAGGGGGGTGAAAAAGGAGGAGCAGGAAGGTGGACGCGAGTTGGTGGAGCGTGGGGAGCAGGGAGGTATATGGCAGCAGCGAGGCGATATTGAGACGTAGACCACACGACGACGCCAGCGGACGGACGTGTATGTAATGTATATATACATATATGTAGTACAAGAGGGAGAGAGCAAAGCTGGATGGAGAGAGGGGCTCATCCTCCTCGTGCGCTCGTAATTTCGAGCCGTGTATAATTATCGAGCACTGTTGTTATGTGTGCGCCGGGAGATGGGTGATTTCTCCGGTGCCGGGGTCTTCCCTGGAAGGGGCCAGCCCGCGGCGGAGGCTCGAGACTCTTCCTGTTTACGGGTACACGTATATAAAACTCGGTAATAACGCGCAGCCTTGGCGCCCGTCGTCCCGTCCGAGTGGGGCCCGATTTACGGATTGATTTAGAACGATCTCCGTGCGTGGCCGAGGGAGAGGAAATACGAGGGTGATTAAATAATACGGGGCACCCTTGAATTTTCATTTTTCACGCGGGCCCCCGTTTTGATTTACTCCCTCCCGAGAAGTTCCCGGGAGAGCTGGTGCAGGTTGCGCGCCTCGACGACGCTGCTACATAAATTCATTACTCTCGAGTGATTGTGTACTCTCTCCTCCCCGTCATAAGTACGCGGGTGGTTAACTCGAGCCCCCGACGCACGATTTTTTTTTCCCAATTTCTCGACTGAAGGATATGGATGAGCTCGCGAATCGTGATTATGCTCGAAACGACTGCACTTTAATTTGAGGTTTCCATCGAATTGAGTGATTATCAATGAAACGTTATCAGAAAAAAAGGGCATCACGATAATAATGGAGTCTTGAAAAAAGCTTCATGCAAAAGAGAGCTTTTTGGGATTCCGAAGCTTTTGATCGGCATCCAGGTGACAATTGTTATGGTAGAAAACAAGAGAAGATAAACCACCACTTTTGAGAGATGGCACACCACCATAACGTGGATACAATTTTTTTTTTTTTGATATATCATCCTCGTAAAATATATAAGTACATCGAAATCAAATTATAATTTTATTTTTCACATCATTGGCTCGAGTCTGATTTCTCGTGTCTCGCTTTTAGAGCTATATGTATAATATGCGCATGTTTCGAGCAAAGCTCTCGACCTCCCCATCAACTAGGCTATACACGCATATATCCGCATGAAAAATACACTGCACCGGCGAATTCGTAGTGGGCTGATACAATCCGACATTAGAATCCCGTGTAGTAAACACACGCAGTATTTTTTTTTTAATGCCGCATCAAACAAGTACGAGCGTGGGTTTGTGTACATAGAGAGGCACGAGCTAAAATACACGATAAGCATCTATATACTTCCTTGCACACATGCTTCGACATCCGCAGCTTTCATAAAATTTTATTTTTCATTCCACTGTATCGTCGTTATTCCCTTTTTTTTTTTTATTTTTTATTATCTGCAGCTGTAAAAAAAATCGATGACTTTGGAAAATGTACATTTTTTATTACGTTTATACCAATCGTGACTTATAGGGATTGAAAATTCCCAAGCATAGGCCGGAGTTGAAAATTGTTAACAAATGTGCAGAAAAGCAAAACCAAAGCTAGCTAAATATTGGTCAAAGGAGTGAAAAAAATAACGCCATCCATGGGACGGTGGAAACTTATGGTTCCAACGGATTATACAAACATGCAACTTGACCAAAAACAACAAGCCGAAAAACAGCTTGAACAAACACAGAGAGGGGGGGGGGGCACGTACACGCGCGGGCAAAATCCATACTATATATTACGGCGCCGACAGTCATGGCGAGAAGCTTTGAGCAGAGTGATCGAAGCCCCGGCGTCAAGGGGGTGGCAGCTGTGTGTTCAGGTGAGCTGCGACACCTATAGGTACACACGCGTGCACACGCGAGAGCGTTTTAGCGCCAGAGGCTCGGAAAAAGTTTGATCGGCACGCACTGCCGACAGCAACCTACCATACACACCGTACCATCAAGTATATATACATATAGGTACAGCGTACGTGCACGCGTTGCGCATTAAATATGAAAGATGTGTGTGGGTGTGCATGTACACCACCGCCAACCCTTCTTCTTTTTTTTTTGTGCTGCTAGAACTTTTCCTCCATCCCTCCTTTCCTTTTTTTTTCTTCTCTGTTTAATATAAAAGGGGGTGAGCTTTGGTGCCACATTAGTGGTATAGGTACAATACGTATCGTGAATACTTGAAGCAACTAACGAGTCCTCCCCTCCTCGATCCGGGGGAAAACCGAAAATGATGCGTGACAAGGTTTTTCTTTGACATTTTGTTTTTAATAACAGGGTGTTTCTGATGTTTATGCCGACATTATGTAGTCGGCAGATCAGCAAATTATTGATTCGCCCGGGAGTTATTTTTATCAGTTTTTTGAATAAACGACACGAGCGGTGTACTTGTAAACAAAAGTTTTTCCGAAAGAGCGTTTGCTATTTATAAAATGATGACTTGTTTGCCATTTTTCTGATGAAAAGCCACAGTCTGTGGGCAAAATAAGTACTCCTAGTGTCCCCGCACTGTACAACAAAGTCTCCGAGGCGTAATGAAATTTGGTACAACTGAACGATTCTGACCAAATGGATCAGTGCCAGGAACTATATATCCACTCGGGCCATCGATACAATACACGTGCAAATTCGCTTCTCTTTGGGCTCTTTTCTTAAAATACACCAACGCGACCCGCTCGACTGGCAATGGTGTTTTGCATCGAATCGAGGCTCACTTCCGCGAGTCAAGTTACAATAGGTAAAACAAAAAAAACACGTTATCATTCCAAATTACGTATACATTGAGCTAACGAGGTGCAGTAACAACCGCTGACATGCGTGCTCTACTCAGCAGCGGATCGGCAGCGTTGCCATGTTTTTCTTTCCAAGCAAGTTGAGCTTTAGCCGAGCAACGCCAACGGTTTGAACAACGCCTGCACACTGCATGCGGGCGATATCGTTTCAACGGAGGCGACGCCGGGACGCGGGGCCCCGATCGAGCGGGACAAGCGCAAAATGTGTACACGGTAATCATCGGAAACGCACGTGCTTGCCCGTTGTCTCGTTAATGGCTCTCTCGCGCTCCAATTTGGACAATACAGGAGCAGCGAATGCTGATCCACACCGCGGTTAATCATTTTTTCGTCATTCAGTGCTCTCGTCCGTGCAGAGGGGGTTAAAAGCAAAAGAAAAAGACCTAAGCGTTCGCGGGCACGCCCCGAGCAGGTACAAAAGTACCCGATCGCTTTCGCGATAAACTTTCGCGACTCGGAAGGGTGGAGGGGGGAGAGAAAACAACTAGGGGAAAGGAGAAGAGCAGAAGAGAGAGAGAGAGGAGAAAAAAAGAGAGAAGAAATCGCGCTGCACGGGCTTCCTCGATACTCTTCCTCTACACACACACGTAAGGGCGCGATGACACTCGCGGATGAAAATCCACGAAGGCCGCGTTCGAGGCTTATCGGCGCTATAGGTTCTTCTTTTGCCATACGAGAAGGGGTATATATATACATATAAAAAAAATATAATACATGCACATGGGTATATAGGTAGCATTGAGTGTATTGGCGGTTGGAGGAACAAGAAGGATGAGAGAGAAAGAGCCCATGTGCGCGCGCAAAAGCAGCGGGGGAGTGCCCTCCAGAGCTTGCTATGTGCTCGCTAGCCAGGGCTTGAGAACTTTTCATCGCTGCATGTGTCGATGGGAGGGAGGGATAAGGCGCGATTTCGATATGGGAGAGCGGAGCTTATCGACCCCTGCCTGACTCCGTGTATATATATACCATAGTACCTACTACGTGTGTACAAGCTGCAACTCTCTCTCCCTCTCAAGAGAGTGTGTGCGCCAATCTCTCTCTCTCTGTACACGTACACACGTGCCTACACCACATACACGTGCAGCTGTTGTATATTATGTACCTACTTATACCGTGTGGTAGCTGATACCGTTGGTGGAGGGGCCAGAGAGGGAGATTTTGATTTTAGAAATTTATTGTCAGTGGGTATACTCGAGCTCCTCAGCTCTGTCGGACGGATAAACGGATTATCGGCAACAGATCGCGATTCCGTCCGAAAATCCCCGGCAGAGATTTCTTTTTTCTTTTTTTTGTTTTTGTTTCATAAGAGCACAAAATAATAGTGATAAATAAACGTATGTATAATACATGTATCCCCTCGCTGCGGGTGAGCGTGTAAAAATAAATGTCGAAATAACCATGATGGGACGAACGTTTCGTTAATCGCGGGATTAACCGTGCAGTACCTATATGTGTATACGTGCAGTATACGCGGAGATAATATAACATGTTGTTAATACGCGCCTGCCAATAACGCGGCATTTCAGTACAGTTTTAAATCCGCGTAAAACTTTAAAAGCTCCGGTGCTTTTCAGTATATAGGTACTAGAGTGTAATCCACTTGGGATAGTGCATGGAATTAAAGTTTTTTCACGAAAGCCCTGCGAAATAAAAATTCAATTGCCAAGAGCTCGTGCAATTGAATCGATACTCATTTATTATTATTATTTTTCAATTCAAGACCAAAAGCATCGCTTGATTCAAGTATACCCCGCGCATCAATCACGGAAAAAAATCCCCGAGATAAAGTACAAGAACGAGCAGCGCGAGGGAGACGAAACTGACGCGAGCGCGCGTACGAGATAGAGATCAGGCCGGCGCGGCTAAAATAGATGCGATTATTCGAGAAAAGTCGCGCCTGCAGCCTCGCCGCGCGTGTAAATTGGAGGGGTGTTGGCAAGAGTTGACGCTCGTGATTTTGAAACCCGATAAAAACCCGAGGCCTGGCGCGACAGATGCCCGGAGGATGATATTATTTTCGAAAATCGTCACCCGCGGTCGAGAGCTCGCTTGGCAAGATCGAGCCAACAGATATTATTCCACGGCCCACCGTGCACGCGTATAGCCACCATCAGACTGTGGACGCCTATAAATTGGTGTGGATCCCGTCTTCGACATTCATTTAGGATCGTAATATTACGCCTTCTCGGTACTTGCAGCTATATACATCCATATCATCATGTATATTTATATGTGTACAAAATATTTGAGGTCACAGGTTGATTGATTATACGTACAAGGGAAGAGTGTGAACATTTAGCTATACTCACCGGCCACTCTTCGTGATGACCATCTCGGTGCCGAGTTTGTGAAACTTCTCCCAGAGCTCCTTGCCCTCGAGGGTGACCTTGGGATCGTCGACGACCCCGTCCTCCTCGGGCGGCGGTGGTGGTACCAGGTGCGGGTGCGGCCCCGCGAGCGGATGGTGGCCAGCGAGCGGGTGGGGCGAGGGTAGCATGCCATGGGGCAGGGGTGGCCTCAGGGGCCTCATGCCACCCGGCCCCGCCGCTCCGGCTCCCTGGTGATGGTGATGGTGAAGGGCCGCAGCCGCAGCGGCCGCCAGCACCGCGTGGGCCTCCTCCGTCGTCTGAGGCCCGAGGCCCAGTCCTGTAAAATAACACGGACACTTTCTTTGACTAACGAGTTTCGTTTCTTGTACTATATAATATAGACTATATCTTTCCCCGTGGGCATATTAATTCGTTCGAGTTACAGGTGCGCAGCCGACATTTTTTATTCAAACCAGAGCCGCCTCGTTTCGATGCAGCATCTCTGCTTGACTCGCGAGCGGAATAAATTTATTAAAAAAAAAAAAAAAAAAAAAAAAAAAAAAAAATATACACCTTAAAATTTCCATTCTGGTATAGCTGGGCCCGACGCAAGTAAGATGTTCCGAGCCCGGGATGAGCGGCGATTCGCCCGAGTCCCCGAAAAATTGAAATTCCTCGGACGCTTCGAGTGTGGACGCGGAGGAAAAAAAGAAGAAGTCAGACCAGTACCATTGTTGTTGCTGCTACTATCAACGAGAGAGGAAGAGGCTCAAGAAATGTATGATCAAATATAACAACAACAACGGCGGCACAGTAGCTAGTTAAACAAACGCTCGTCATCTCGGAGGGGCCACTTAAAAATTCCGGAAGCGTAGCTGCGCGTCCATTCATAGCAGCGGCCAAAAATCATCGTCCGGTTTCGGGAGGCCCTTACATCTCTTTCTCGGGGCGAGTGAGACTCGTTTTTCGGATCGTGCTCCGCTTGGCCAAGTGAAAAGTGAATGAAAACAAGCGGAGGAGGATGGGTGCTGCAATCAGGTTCCGGCGCATGAATGGGGCGCCCCGGCGAAACGTAAAATAATAATAATAATAATAATCGTAATCGTGAAATACAACTCTTATACTGGTGCACCCCCCTACACGTGTTTTACCGGCCCAAAAGTGTCTCATGCGTGCCTCGACTTTTTAATTCGCCTCGAGAGGAAGAAGAAGGCGTCGTTTCAGCCAAAGGCCCGAGAGATCTCGCGTCACGTAGCCCATCAAGATGCCTATCTGTGGCTAGAAAAGCTACGTACGCTCGTCGCGACTGCGGCTCGGAAGATGCGAAAAAAAAGAATAACGCGCCCAGAAGCGAAGGGAGGAAGGAAGGAAGGAGGAGGAGCGCATGAATGAAACGTCGCCGAAAAATCTCCTTTGTCTCTGACGTCTCTCTCTCTCTCCCCCCCCCTCGGGCTCTCTCCTAATGGGCCCGAGAGCGCACCGCGACGTGCCTCAAAGAGCCTGAAAGTAAATGCGGTTACGTGCGTCGAGGGTTGAGCCGCGGCGGCACGAATAGAGCGGATCAAACGGAACGGCCAAAGAATAATACTTACGCGCGTTGAATGAGGGAGCGGGCCCTTGCTCCTGCCCAGGGGAACACGGGGCCCGAGATTTTTATTGTTTCAAGACCGGCAGCCGGGGTCCTCGGACCGCGAACCGGAGGAGGAGGAGGAGGAGGAGGTGAGTAGCTATCTCGTGTTTTTTCTCTTTTCCCCGCCCATTTGTTCACTCACCACACTCGCATGCGCAAACTGTAACAGCACAATTTGGCCCATACAACACGCGCGCTCTATAATATACCCAACGACGCGAGGTGAACACAAGCACGAGAGCGCGTCTTTTGGGGAGGAGGCAATTACCCGCGAGCTTGCAATCGGAACAATACACATACCAATGGAGAGCGAGGTTCGAGGTGGTCATACACATAGCGAATAAGGTTGATATGCCAAAAGGGGTGCGAGTTAGAGCTTATAAAAATAGAATTGACGAACTCGCGCGGATCGATAGACCAATGCATGACATCGGTAACAATTGTCTTTGGCGCAAACAGAAGCGCACGTTAAAGGTATATTGTAACATGTACACCAATCACTCAGAGTCTCAGCAACAACATGTATATTTATATAGCCTTGCCCGACGATTCAAGAGGGATGTACGTATATATCCCAACATGTGTGTGTGTGTGTTGCATCGCCAAGTGCGCACAGCCGCCAACACGTTTGGCTCTATGTGTACACAGTACATCGCCGCTCGAGAGTCGGGAATAAGTAGGTATTTATTTACGCGCTTTTTACGTGTTAAGGCGTATGTAGCTCGCGTGTAACGATACGCGGCGACATACGCCGATTTCGAAATCATCGTTGAACTCGTTAGTCGGTGTTACACTGGTTTCTGTTCGTCGATCGATCGGTGGATGAATAACGCGACGTTTCTCATTACGAACGCCCGAGATCAACGTTGACTGGAATTTTCACGTGGGCTTGCGTTGGCGATTTCCGGTCAATGACTAGGATATATTATAACAAAAAAAAAAAACACTAAAATACATTCGAACGAGATTACCATATGGCAGCAGCAAGAATCACGGCGATACAGTGACAAGTATCGGAAGACATATGTAGAAGAAAAAAAAAAAAAAAAAGGGAGAAAGTAAAATCAAGTTTGTACTTAATTGATTGAAAAAACGCGTCGACACCTTGCAACTGTGTCGTTGCATCCCTTTATACATTGTACGTGCCCAAAGCATTGGGTAACTACATGTATACACGTATAGATAACACACGGCGCCAGTGCAACTAAACTGGCGCGGCAAAAACGAGGAAACGAAAAATGATGTACATAACATTATAAGAGTTGGTTTTAATTAAGATCAATGGAGGCGCTTAACCACTCGGCTGCTCGCGGATAGCAGCCCTCCCCCCCACTTTCTCGGATCCAAGGAGCCAGAGGATTGCATGCCCCGCAGGAGCGAGCATAAAAGTAGAGGAGAGAGAAAAAAAGAAAACGAAAGCCAGTCGAGCGAAACGATTCGCTTGCCCGATAATTTATAATTATCGCGTTGAAAAGACTTACCGCGACTCGCTCCCTCGCGCTAGGCGGCCCTCATTTACTTGCCCGTGTGCACGAAAGCGCATACCTATATATACCCGCCACTCGGCGACCCTATACGTATACTTGTGCGTGTTACATAATTTGGTGTATTCAGCCATCGGGGAGCAGGAAAAAAGCGCGACGGGACAGCTTTACGCTCACGCGTGGTGGTAAAACCATGCAGATTAATATAGGTGTATTTGAAGTCATCGGAATTCCGGAGTGTCCTTCTCTGTCGCTTCCAGATTTTTTTTAGGTCATCTTTCCGCTAAGATACCATAGCGCAGAGCATATAGGGACGTTTGGGCGATGATTGGCCATTTTATTTCAGATCAAAAAAAAATTCTTCAACGCTTTTCAATGAGACTTAAGAATATGGGTCCAAGTGCGTTGTAGTTGAAAAAATTTTTCAAAATAACTAAACTGTAGTTTTAATTGCTCTATACCGTTGTCAGATATTATACTTAACAGATCTCATCTCATCCGTGTATGGGAAAAACGTACAATAAATCAGCTCAAACTAGGAATACGTACAATTGCTATGATTCGAGCGATAATTACTGGCTGCTGCATAACTTTGATATGAAACGGTAAAATTAAAAAATGATTTTAGAACAAAAAAAAATAACTAAAAATAACACGTTGGTTATTAAAGGAAGAAAAAGAAGCCTACAGCTAAGTACCAAGAGACTAAATGGCTTGGTGGAATATTTTGTGATCGGCAAATGAATTTGAAAAATTGTGCAATACCGAGGGAAAAAAAAAACAATTGTGTCGTGAAAAATAATTGATGAAGCACAGCAAGGCTGTGTCACATGACACGCTTGAACGATATATTCGGCAATGGTCTCACGACGCAGTTGTGACCTCGACGATCGAACGGCGCATACGTAATAATATACACGCAGGTATCGGTGCGAGTGACTATTTTTTATTTGAGCCATTGTTGTTCTCACTGAATACCTACTTGTTACTATAAAAGTTAGTTCAAAGTTTCGAGCTCTGGGCAGTTCTTTTTATGTCATACCACTTTTGTGAAAGAAATATTAAAATTTGTTATTAATATTTTGCAAACGTAACTTTGTACTTTTTTCGCAGCAATGCCTTGAATTACAAAAAATATCTATTTTAACTTTTGTTTCTACATGAAATGAAAACTAAAAAGCAATAGACAGTCAGCCTGTATCCACATCGAAATATATTTATTCTTTGAAAATTTCAGTTGCAGTTAAGTAAGTCACGTAAAATGTTACAGTTTATCAAGTTTTCGAGACTAATAAAAATTAAGTGACCGCTATGATAATGGCGATGGTCAACATAAGAATTTTAGGAATATTATACCTATGTTTAACTACTTATTCATCGTATCTGTGTTTTTAAGAAGCAAGAGATACATTTAAATTATGAAAAAATTTAAAACGTTTGTTATTCAGTTTAATCGAATTTCGAAGCTAACATTTTACTTATTGCAGATTTAAAATAGTTTTAGCGAGAGATGAAACTGACACCAGATAATTATTAATGGTATTGTCTCTACATACAAAAATTCTTGAAGGATGAACCAAACTTTTAATCTAAAAAAATATAACTCTCAGAGTCGTACTACAAATTAAGTGCACCAAGTCCTGTAAAAATTCTGCACCTCTCGGCATTTTACAATTTTTGTCAAGTCACGAAATCTGCAACGTAATTTGTCAAACTATGAAACGAGTACGCAGCTTTCGATTCAAACGTATAATGAGGCATCGAGTAAACGTAATAAGCTAAAATGTAATCTGATTTTTACTTTGGGCCTAACTCGTTGACAGCTACTGAAACTACAGCTATTACCGTTTAACCATACACGGCGCTTGTAATGGGATCCGCGCGACGATAATCCGTGTAGTTTAGCATCGTCCACGCGGAAAAATAACACGGTAGGAAAATTACAGTATCGGCGACTGCACGTCCGACGCAATAATGGCAAAGTGTCCGGAAGATTAATTCGAGGCTCGGCCGAGAAAACACGTAACGGCCAGACAGTGCCGGCTCGGATGAATAATTGCCATTATGAATCGAAAATCCCCATACAGAACGAGCGGCAAGGCTACACACAATGCCCCTGGTAAATTTATTCGCGCTGCGCCACGCTCGTCGTCGTCGCATCGGAATAAAATCGTGAGAGAGTGATTCACATGGTACGCGTATACATACGGGGAAGCACGTCCGAGGAATCACATTTCTCAATCCGCGATGATGCCCCTCGCTACGGCGACTGTCTGTATATTTGCAAGTGCGCGCGTGTGTATATAATTATATATATATAGCGAGGAGTAACCGAGCCTCGTTGCGTGGCCTTTGATCCTTTGCCGACGAAAACATAAAAATTTCCATTGTTTTGACGAAAATGTGGATGGAAATTATTCGACGGTCTCGCGCGTTGCGCCATTTCACGTATATATTGCCTTACCCCCGCCCCCTATGCGATTCGTACGTATATCTTCGAGGCTCCTCGCGCACCGCACATTTTGGCTTTCACGTTCACGTTTTTGCGAAAGAAAACGAATCCCCGGAGCGAGACCGCAAATACTTATTCCGCGAAAGCGCCTCGTGGCGTAAAAATCGCCTTTCGAGCCCGACGGGCAATCATCGCGTATTAGGCGCTGGGAGCGTCCTCTTCTCTGTCAAAGTCGTTACCGTCGATCGCTCGGGTGGATGGGGATGACGGCAGCTCCACTTTTAATTTTCAATCGAAGGCTCGGTGCATTCCTCTCGAGCTGTCCGATGCTAATAGCGAAAGGGGAAATCGGCCGGGATCGCTCGAGAGCGGAGGGCATACATAGTTTGAGAGAGAGAGAGAGAGAGATATATCCGGGAATACGAATGGTGACGCGCGATTGTGAATGTGCAACGCGAAGCCCCGAGAATTGCGCGGTGCCTTATTCGTCGCGCCGATTTTTTTTCTCTCGCTTTTGTTTATAGCGGCCGTAAGTAAGCGAGAGCCCGGCAGAATTACGCGTACGGGAGCGCATTCCGAATGCGCGGAGCGTTTTCGCTCTTTCTCTAGGCTCGGGAGAGCGCGTATGCACATGCGTGCGTGGTGCTGTTGATGCTGCCCTTGGTAAGATTAATCGCCGAGCCCGCGGCACGCCGAAGACACCATTCCGGGGTTTTATCTCTCCTTTTTTATCGCCGCTTCTTGGAAAAATTTCGCGAAATTTTCGTGGACACGTCCGTCCGTACCTCATCTCTTGCTTTCTTCTGTCGTGCTACCGCATGGATTTTTTTTTTTTTTTTTACATTTCTTACGTTGCCTCGTGACTATGAGAAAGTGCAGCGTTAGCTCGGAGAGGAAGGCGTTATTGAGATTTATTTTTCATCTGTACGTATACTGAGAAACAACATTTTTTCACTTGCTTTCACCGAAACGCTTTATTCTTTTACTTTCATTCAATTTTATCCAATCGCCAATCATTTGCAATTTTTCATAGCCCGCACTGGTTATCAAATATGATAATTGTTTGGAAGGATTCCTCTAAAAATCTTGTTTGGGAATTTTGTACTAATAGAAGGGTGAAAAAAATTACAAGAATTTAAGAAAATTAGAAACTATGGCTATGAAAGTGATGATGTACAAACAATTTGTCGCTCTAGAATTTTTTTCCAGCTTCAGAGCCAATGGAAGAAGAGTTCAATGATTGACATTTATATTGGAAGCATGTTTGAAAAAACAGGTTCTCTCGTTTGCTAAAATAAAAAAGAAAGAAATAAGAGAAATAAAAAAAAAGGAAATTGCGGTGCTCTGAAACAAATGAAAACAGCCGCGTCTGCGAGTTAATATAACGTTAAGGATATCTCGAAACGAAAATAAAAGAAAAAGGTCGGAGAAACAAAATGGATTGACATACGAAGGTGAGCTGCCGTGCAAAAATCAGCCAAGGCAGACCGCAGAGAGGTGACACGTGTACCCATCCCGAAAGAGGGACGGAGCGAAGTAAGGCTCGTTCTCCTCTCGCGCGTCAATTCACACGGATATAAATTTTGGAAGCCGCGAAATGTGTGTACACACCAGCACGACGAGGGGGCCAAGCAGCGCCGATTGGGCATTCCGCGGGCATAGCTTGCGCGAAAATCGCGCGTCGAGCCTATCGAAAGAGAAAAAAAAAAAGGGTGTTGGCTCCTCGGAATTTTAAAGCACGCGCTTCTAAAACAAAAAAAAAAAAAAAAAAGAAAAAGTACAGCAGCAGTGTCCACTTTTCTAACGATCATTGTTAGCTGCTACAAACGGTAGCCGCTCCTCACGGACCACCGATCGGTCCGTGCCTCGACTACGAAAGAGAGCTGGGCACTTTGCAGCCTCGAAAAGGAGGGGAAAAAAATAAAGCCTAGGGAATAATATTACACTCAAAGATGGGCCGTACAAAAATAAAACCACTACCAGCCTAATGGCGATTTTTATGGCTGCGCGCCCGAATCCCCCCCCCTCCTCAACAACGCCATACCGCCTGGAAATCCACCCACGGAATGCTTTTAACAATGAGATGAAAATCGAAAAAACGGACGAGCGTAGCCACGATTGTAAATGTATTGACGTTACAAGGGTGCAAAGAGTATACGATAATATAAGGATCTTGAGGGGGCAAGACTGACCTGAGGGCCCAATGCCATGGGGACTGAAGGCCGGGTGGTGGTGCGTGCCCGCGAGCATGGCCTTGCTCTGTAGGTGGTGGGCAGCAGCCACGGCAGCCACCGAGGTGGGCGAGCCCGGGGCCGGGGGTAGGTGGGGCCCCGGACTGTAAAAGCCCGCCGCAGCGAGGGCCGCCGCCCCAAAGTAGTTGGCCGCGGCCACCGAGGCGCTCGTCGGGTGGTGGGCCGACGACAGTGGATCGCTCGCCGAGCGCTGGGGCGGTGGTGGGCTCTCGGGCACGGCAGCCGGACTACTCGGACCCCCGGCCCCGGGTGGTGGCGAGGCGCTGTCCTGAGAGGAGGAGCCGCCACCGCCGCCCGAGTGCGGGGCATGACTGGTAGCGGCCGTCAATAGCGACGAGACGCTAAAGTCGGTGGGCCTGGGGGCAGCCGGGGCCGGCAGCAAGAGTCGCCCGTTGCTCGGGCTGCCGTTGGCCGCGGGCTGCGAGGCGCCGACCATCAGGCTACCGCTGGACGACGACGACGTCGCCGCGGCCGCCGCTGCCCCGAAGGGCGAGTGCCGGCTGCTGCTGAGGCTCGCGGCGGCCGGGGCTGGGTACGCCATGCCGGGGCCGGCCTGCTCCGTTTTGAGCACCGTCTTGCCGGCTGGGGAGGCGTCCTCGGGAATTTCTGGCTCCTGCGTGGCTGGTGCAGGCGCGACAGCGGCCGGACTGCTTCGTTCCTGATGCTGCTCGTGGCGCTTTCTCTTGGCCGGGGACGGTCCGTCACGATTTTTATCCCCCTCCTCCTCTTCCTCGTCGTCGTCGTCCTTGCTGCTGCTGCTGCTGTCTTCGTTGTTGTTGTTGTTGTTGTTGTTGTTTTCCTCGTAGTCGTTGTCTTCGCGGACAGGTATGATGGTAGCTGTGGCTGCTGCTGCGACCACGGCGGCCGTGTCGCCGGCGGGGCTCCGGGACTGCCGGGCGCGCGGTAGCAGCTGCGGGTGGCTCAGCTCGGCGAGGCGCTGGTGCTGCTGGGCAAGGACTTGCTGGAAGTGGCTGCTGTAGTTCTGATGGAGGTGGTGAAGCTGGTGGGACAGGTAGTGGTGATGATTATGGTGATTGTGATAATCGTGGGTCTGTTGATGCTGCTGCAGAGAGGCGGCCGGTGGGAGCGGAGTGCTGGCGCAGTGGGTACCCCTGCACGCTGTATCCTGTTCGAATCTCATCGAGAATCGGTGCAGCGCTGCCCTGCGAGTCGCGCGAGATTTAACTCTTCGAGTGACTCAACTGTCCAGGGCCCTCCGATTAACTACTCTTCTTCTTCCACTTGTTCTTACAAAAAACACCCTCGATACGCTTTTTAATACTTTTGTTACGCCAATCTAAAGTCTATTGTAATTTTTTTTTTTTTTTTTTTATTATATTTATTATGCTCTGTACCAACATTGGCCAGACAGCCAAATTTGTCAGAGTCAGTTAACTTTGTCTTGGCAGCCACACGGGTGCTCCGAATAATTCTCAGGAACACTGTCAATTGATATGTATCACGCACATAATTACGTACACACACGCACTTTCACTCACTCTTTATTTATATCCGGCAAATGTTGTATCTCGTGTCCAGCGTTGAATAAAACAAATTTTTAGCGTATTCTCTTCAAGAGAAGACCAGAGATGATGCCCCTTGGTCGCTCTTATCGCGAAGCCGTGTGGTGCCTCCCACAAAACTGTGACAGCAAAAGCACTTTGTCCTGGTGATTTCCAGTTCCATCGTCGTCGTCATTTTCGTTGACGTTGCGTTGCTCCATTAGCTGCACGCACCGCAACTGACACTGAAAACTCAACTTGTCACACCGACAGTTCATCACAACGGGGAGACGGACACCCTGAGTGAAACGAAGGTTGACGACTGTGGGAGCACCGCATTTTTTTAACAAGGCTCGCCGGAGAAACGGTTAGGGTGAGCGTGCGTGCATGCAACCCTCCCCCTTTTTATTTCTCTTTGCAGATTTAGTGTGCGTCGCGCGCGAAACAAAAATATTCTAGGCAACGCCGGTTGACGCTTCCGACGGCCGGCGAACCACCTCCCGACAGACGACCACGGTACAACGGCCTGGCTTGTGTACTCTATTCTGCGTCTCATGCACGGTGTACACTGTCACAGCATCAACCTGGGCCACACAATTCAACCCCACGGCTGGGACGCTGGCCTCTTTGAGGTTATGTGCGTTAAACTAAACTCATCCACCCACGCACTTTTAATTACACACCGTATTTGTTACTTTATTGTAAACGTATGCACCAAGTGACGAGAATGTCCACAAGAACAGCGACGAGCTTGCGTGCCTGGTGCATGTAAATAATAATGTGTATACGATAATTGCCAGTGATAACAGACGCGCACCCCGAGGTATACAATGTGATACTGCGGTGGTGGCGCGTTTGGTTTGTTGCTGCAAGCGCCTCCGGAAACGAGGTGCAACGGCGCCGGTGACGCGAGAATCGAAGGTGTTACTTGGGTGGTGCCGCGATGGTCACTGAGCAGCGCTAGGATTGACACCTTCTCCGAGGCCTCACCCCCACACCTCCGCCGGTGGCGGAGGGAAGGTGTTAGTGCGCCAAGTCCCGGGGAAGCGCACCTCTCGCTCTTTCTCGCGCGCGCGCGCGCTGCTCTGTCTCGCTTTCTGCTCCCAGAGAGAGCACACGGATAGCCGACGAGGACGCCGCTAGCCCAAGCACGCCCGACAGAGTCTCGCTTGTCAGCGAGGTAGGGGGGGGGCGTCGCTTCCCCTCCACTGCCCCCACTAGGCGGCGTTCCGTGGCACAGTCGGACGCGTCAAACCGGTCGCCTCTGCCCCTCCGCTCGCCCCACCACGGACAAGACTGCCGATGTATATATATATACATACACACAAACAACACCGGCGATGCAGGCTTGGCAGAAGCGAGTAATAGGGCGCGTATGTGTGCGTGGGGCAGATGCCAGCGCGATGTAACAATCCGCACGGGAGGCGTGAATGCCGGAGGCGAGCGACGCGAACTGACTGAGCCGCCGGCCGGCCCGCAGCTCCTCCTGGTCCCCCCTTTCCCCGCTGACCGGCCGCGGTGGTGGGAGAGCAAAGTTATAGGTGGGGTGGGGGGTGGGGAGTTACCTCTAGTTGGGCGATAATGAGCGCGCGCCTAGCGGATTGGCGCCTGAACACCAATCGGCGCGGCGTTGCCTGCGACGCCTTTGTCGACGCGTGCAGCTGCTCCATACTTGTGTATACTCGGTGACCCCTCTCCTCCCCCCTCCCCCTCCCCAACGCCCCAGGGGGACCAACGCGGAGTGAGATAGTTTGAACCCCCGAGGAAATCTCGACGACGTTACGGAAGACGTCCCCTGGCCCCCGCTCTTCGCGGATATCGTGGCATTGTGGTGCTCCTCGGTCAGAGGGAGCGAGAGCGACTTTGAGGGTGTTTAACCGCGAGTACGCCCATTAACACTAGCTTTCCCGCCCCTCTGCCCCTCCCTGGCACCTTCGCTCCGACGCTCACTGCTACTTCTCTCCGCTGGTGTTATATCCAATACGTACACATTATATTTATATACGTACCTACTTGGCTCTCGAGACTTTTTGCCCTCCTCACTTTATTTTCTCTCTCGTTCTCGAAATCACTTTCTCAGGTAAGTAGACTGAGAGGGTGGGAGGGTGAAGAGTTGCCTGAGTTGCCTCAGAGATGTGGATATATGCAAGCCAAAGGCGCGCGAGCCGGCCAACTTTTGACGCGGTTCCTTCGAGCAACTTCTTTCGAGGTTTCTTGTCGGATGGAGCGGCTGTATACTACACAGTGTATACACAAGCAAAGTCAAGAGTCAAGAGTGAGTACAGGAGAAGCTTAGCTGCTGCTAGTAAGGAGATAGAAAAAAAAAAAAAGTTTAACGAGAAGGTATCGCAACACAGGAGTGTTTCCCGAACTATTAGGCTGCTATTACGTACGGGTACTTATCATATTAGTGAATTATTTTCCTCTTGGACTGTTAAATTTATGAATAAAAATGTTTACGTCAATCAAGAAATGCAAAATATTTATGCACAATGGCTCATGGTAAGAATTTTGTTTTTTAATAGTAACTACTTTATTGAGTTAATTCTGAAATTCTCATACATATTGGTATTTTATGATTTTTTAAAAAAGTTACCATGTGTCGAGTTTAGTAGCGTCATTAATTTAATCAAAATTCACAAAAATCCAATTTAATGTGTTTTAAGATATTTAATTTATACTAATAACGTTGATAACTAAAATGTTTATTGTGTGAAAGGCAATTGACGAGTTATAATAGGGAATTTGATTAAAAATTTGAACATGAAATGATGTTAGCACTATAATTTTACTCTTCAAAAAAGTAATTTTTATTATTAGTAAGTATTTTGAGTGTAATATTTTTAACAGCACAATTATAAATTTCTCAGTTCAGGTGTAATTTTTTTATTATAAGAATCGAAAAATGTGGTTGGATATTGAAAGTTATATTTAAAATATAATTGTACATCAATTTTTTAGGTAAACAAGTTGAAGGAGTCTTCAGTAATTGTTACTAATTATATATACTAACTCAAGAAAATTGGTACACTATTCAATTTGAGAAGGAATTAACAATTTTGAATCAATAAATTGTTGTGTGTGTAAGATTTGAAGATATCGAAAGAGTAGGAGGACATAATATTTTTTCATGTATATTTCCATTAATACTCATGTAAAATTAATGGATTTATGTTAGTAACAATCAAGTTTTAAATGTATATGTTCCTATTTTTGCGAGTAACTAAAGTTGACAGTCCTGAAAAATCGAAGAGTTTGTTGTCAAGAATGTATACGCTTTCAAAAAAATTGAAACATATCTTTGTTTTTAATGCCAATGCAAATCGACAAAAAGCAGAAAATTTTCCCATGTAATGCACTGCAAATTCAAGTTGCGCACGTACAGAAAGCATTGCTCAACTCAGAAGACAATAAAAAAAAGTCTTCTAAACAAAATTATTTTTTCTCAACTGATGCGGCATAATACACGTCACGTAGCCAAACTTTGCTGGCGTAAAATTAGCCCGCGCCTGGTTCTCTCGGCCGTCGCTGCCTTTTCTAAGTATACTGTAGTTTCGGCTCCTCGCGCTACTCGAGCAACAGCAGCCCAAAATAATAATACTCATGCGATAGCCGCAGAAGAACCAGCGCACGATCTTCTACGGGCTGTACATTTTTTCTCGAGACAAGGACGCCCCGAGCGCGCTCGGGTGGGGAAAGCGGGAGGAGAGGCGCAGGGAGGGCCGCGATTATCCCCCTCCACGCGTTTCACGGTCCTCGGGGGCGCGCCCCGCTCCTCTCCCTCCTCGGCTCTCGTCATTTGCTGCGCTCCTCGAACGCGCCGACCATCAGAGCCATATTTCCCGAGCCGTCACCCTCGTCGTCCCTCGAGCATCGGTGTGTTGCAGTGCGCGACACCCTGGCGTCCGTGGCCCTATACGCCGATGCTGTTCACCCCAGTGTTGACGATTCCCGAGGCACGGATACAACAAATAAGAGTGACAACGGGGGGAGGGGGGAGGCCAAAAGTTTTTCAGCGGAAGACTTTGGGGGTGGAAATTTCACACACGTAAGTAAGGCTATTTTGTCGAGGCGACCGTCCCAAGTGCGCGTTCCAAGGGCACTCAAGTTGGAGCTGTAGGCGAGATCTCTCCTTTTTTTTTCCCCCCGCCTTATTTTTTACTGCCAAAAAATGTAGATTACTCGCTTATACAGTAACAATTTAGTGTTGATCATTTTCATTTCTTCAAAAATGTATGGCGAGTTATTAAAAGTTGTAAGTTTCTTTGAAATTTGAAAAGTAAATAACACTTTTACAACTAAAACAACAAATGTAAATTTTATAAAAACATACATTGTTTTAAAACGCTATACAAAACCGGAATACTATCAACTTTACATAAAAGAGACTTGCGCGAAAAACTATGTTGTACTTTTCATTCCACGGCGATTTTTATTTTTCACGTGTACAATCGAAACTCTTGTATCACAAGTGTCACTTATTAAAACGAATCGATGTATTGCAATTATGAAATATAAAAAAAAAAATCATGCAACTGATGTGGTCCGAAAGAAAAAAAAAAAAAACATCGAGACACAATTGCCCCGTGTAGTACAATCAACCTTGGGCGCGTGAGCAACAAACACGTAGGTACAAATTATAAATTGACGAAGGAAAACCTTTTTCACGGTAAACCCGCGCGTATGTATGTGTATACAAAGAGAGCCAGGATAGTAGATGAAACGGAAGCGATGTAGAGCGTATATATAGCTGGCGTCGCGGGGGTTACGACTCGAGGCAGGGGCGAGAAAATAAGAAGAGAACGAGGGGTGAGCTTCGCGAGCGAGAAGAGACGCGCGAGGGTTCAACGAGAAAAAAAATGCACGTACACCCGCGCGAGTCAACGCAGAGAGAGGAAAAGAGCAAAAGCAGTGGGGGGGATGGGGGGGAAAGGGGGATCCCCGCGCAGGAGAGAAAAATCCGAGGATCCCGCTCGCGGTCATAATCGCACAGACCGCGTCATAATCTGCGACGGAATACATTCGATAAGCTGCAGCCAGAGAGAGCGAGTGTATCGCACGAGCGAGCCGTGGATGGCGGAGAGAGGGGGGAGCAGCTATCGCAGTCGAGTGGGCGTGGCCGGTGTTCTCTCGAGCCCGCCCCTGTGGCTCCCGCTGCGTGTGCACGTTTCCCCCCTCCCTCCCAACCGTGGCTCATTCCCTCCCCTGGCCCGCCCCACCAACAGCTTATTACGTATATATACACGCGCGCAGCTGATGGTATGTCCCCACCCCAGAGTCCGCGAATAAAATCCACGACTCATCTCAGCAGCTAAACTACATCTTTGTCCTCATCTGACGTTTAAAGGATAAGTATAGAGATCTGTCTCTCTTTTCTACTTCTCGCGCGCATTCGTGTATATACGCTGAGCAACCCAATTCTTTGAATCAAAGAAAATTTCTTTATTCTCATTCCGTTAAATATTTTCTTTTAATTGAAACAAATTTAGTCGATCCAAAAAAACAAATTTCGTACAACTAAATGAGAAATTCGTAATGAAAAAAAGAAAATTTTAATTTAATAAAATATTATTTTCAATTAAATTATATTTTTTTACTCATGAGAAAATATTTAACGGAATGAGGGTAAAGAAATTTTCTTTGATTCAAAGAATTGGGTCGCTCAATGATATGACACTTATTGCCACTGGGGCAGTAAAAATCAAAGTATTGGAGGACCATGTACAAGTACATAAATGTAATATATCCGTGTATAGGGCCGAGGTGAGGTGATTGCGTATTGGTCACTGTACGGAGAAACGATGAGGGATGAAAAAAGACCGGGGATGGTCCGTGCAAAATACATGTACTCGCGGCAGGTTCGAGCATATAAGGGAATGTCTTCTCGCGTGGACGTTTAGCGCTTGATGATTATTTATCATCGGTCCTCGGGGGTGGGGGGTGGGGGGTCCTGATTGATCACTTGCTTCCGACTCGTTTTGATTACTCGGTCCCGCGAGCCGATGCGTCAGGGTATATATACATGTGACACGCGACGCTCCTGCGACGGTCGCCGTTGTTCGGCTGCTGATGCTATTATTATTTGCTGCTCTTGATGCTTCCAATACTCAGGTGACGTGATCGATGAGTTATACATATATACATTCACTTCTGGAGTGCTGCCATTATCTGCACTCTGAGGAACAAAAAATTTCTACTTGACGTGTCTCTGTTGTGGTTTTTTTTAAATTTATTTATTGTGTAGGTATATTCGTGGCAATCACGTGCAATGACGAGCGCATGCAGTGATGTCTTGTTCGCCACGCACACGAATAGATAAAAAAAAAAAAAAACATCCATCAGAGTCACATCGGAAGTACGGAGCACAAAAAAAAAAAAATAATAATATAAATACAATACGTCTACGCGTATATTTGACGTCAGCACGCCACTCAGGGGTCAACGAAGAATTGACTGCTCGGGTTGAGCTTGATCGATAAAAAAAAGGCACCCAAGTCTTTGTTTACTCCGCACATGTATGTACATGTTTATGTTTTATGTTCTGCTGCTTAGAGCTGCTAACTATATGTATGCGAAAAAACGCCAACGCGCGACGAGCTTGCAAAGTAGAGCCACACATGTGACACTTGCACCATTACCTATTACGTGTAACCGATTTGTGGAGGTACATTACCTACATTTTCTTTTTTTCTTTGTTTTTGTTCATAAGACATACAAGAAACATGATGGTAATTTAATTTTCTCCGTCCAATAGTCATAAATTTTAGCTCGAAAAATCAAGGTAGGTATAAGTTATAGGTATACGTATGCAGTTGAAAAAAAAAAAAAAAAACAGTCCGATGTGTATACCTACAGTACACTTTTGGATGAGGGGCGCCGAGGTGCTGCAAGAAATATACCTAGAGCCGAGGGATAAGATTAAAAAAGTTTGTCCTATAGGAGCGCCACGCTTGCGTATACGTGTGGAGCCACGAGCACGTATATATAGGGCGTACAAGGTGTATAATGCAGAGGACCAGCGCTGCCGCAGAAATATAGGAAAAAGGAGCGGAAGGAAGGAGGTGGCTCGTATTTCAAGGGCCACTACTCCCCCCTTGCACTGCACGCGAGCTGGTGCAGAAGCGACGACGCCGACGCGACTCTCTGCTGCAGGGCCTTTGGAAAATTAATTTCCCCCCAACCCGGCGTGGCGAGGCAGAGCACAGAGATCGAGAGCCAGCTCCGCGCGTGCAGGTCCTATAAATCACGGCGCGGACCATAAACCGAGGACTCGCCTTTGATGCGAGAACTATTGCCCCGCGAGTCGCTACTATGCAGCTATATATACGCTACATATACACCCGTGATGTATATACATCCATCTGGGCCAAAAGAGAGCCCAAGCGCGGACGCAAAGTATAAAAGGGGGAGGGCGAGTGTTTGTAAGCAGAGAGAAAATAAATTGCAGCTGGAGGGGGTGGGCAGTGTCACCCGTCGCACGCGCGCTGCCGATTTCCCTTCGGGAAAGTGCGGCTCCACTCGCCCGTTCACTCGCCGTGGTCACGGCTGCTTACTTTTATACACTCCTTTTTTTTTTCCCTCCCATCCTCCGTCCCGCTGCTATTTCCGTCAAGCGTTTCTCTCCCTTTTTTGTTTTTTTTTTTGTTTTATTTTTGAACGCGCTTCAGCTCGGCGCAAAATTACCCCAACGGCTCGAGATTTACGAGAAACGATTTTCTTTTCCTTTACAAAACCAAATCGTTGGACGATAAAAAAAAAAAAGAAAAAGATAACGCGTTGCTGCAGCAGGCCATTGAGGGTGGGACGGAGCACGTATGCAAAACGAGGCTCGGTGCAACGCAACAGACGGACGGGGGTTGAACGCGCGATTGATGGAACTGGGAGGATCGGGTGTCGAGCGATCAACGTCAAACTGCGTACAACAACACGAGTAATCCGGGGAGGAAGCTATGAAAAAAAAAAAAAAAAAAAAAAGATAGAGCCGAGGGCGAGAAAAACAGCTCTTTGGCCGCTTGTTTACAAGCACGCGCATCCATCAGCAATGCCTTCCGTACTTTATACTGCAGCCGGGACGTGTACACCTATACACATATAACCCTAGACTCATCTTTTTTTGTTCCATCTTTTGTCGGCAGGTTGAAAAAAAAACCTTGTTTTTTACAGCGAGGCAAAACGAGAAAATAGTATAAATTGTCGCGGTGCGCTCCATTGGCTCGAGCGTCGCTCGGACCATCGGCATCTCATCGGTCTTTTCCACGGAGCGATGATGGGGTGGCGCCGTTGAGGCGCCGACCTCCCCACCCCCCCCCAACCTTTGGAAGCGTCGTGACTGACTTTTGGCGCGTCTGTGTTTGTTCCGGGCGTCAGAGCTTTGCGCTGCTGCCCTTTCGAGGCACATGTTGGGTAAGTATACTCCCTCCGCTCCGTTGGTGATGCCCCTTTTGAGATTTTTGCAGATTTATCGGTACACGAGAGGGAATCGCATGGAGCTTCCAAACAAACGGTTCATCGCCGTGCAAGCTCCTTACGGGTGCCAATTTTTCGAAAAGACAAGTCCATCCCCCAAATGGTACTTGACTTTAATATATGTGCACTCCTCCAAGGGTATGTATATGTAGTACGAGGGGCACACGAGGTTGCTCGTGAGAGTGAAAAAATAAATATAATGATTCCGAAAACAAAAAGAGACTCACGTGGGAGAGAGAGAGCGCGGCGAGGATAAAGGGATGAGAGAAGAGCGAGGCTCCCAATGGGTATAATATGTATACGCACCTCTTTCGTCTCCTCGTGTGACACACGGTTCACCCTTTATTTCGTTTACAGGCCCATATGAGCGGTATAATGCACATACGCACGTAATACCACGTGTGTAAGTGTTTATTGTGGTATAGACGCGCGCGGAACAGCCTAATTATTGCCTCATCGAGAGGCGCCCGGCAGAACGTCACGTTAGGCGCGGGCTCCTCGGCTTGGGTTACCCACTGCTCGAACAACTCGTACGTATTATAGGGAGGGACGAGGGATTCGGATTTCCCCCCCGTCTCACTCTCTCTGGCGCTCGATTTCGGTGCGTATACATATATATGCCCGCCCATATCCGAGGACCTCCTTCTTCCCTTTGGGTAATATACCTACCAGTGTACTGTGTGGCGGGGCCCCTTCAAAGGCTCGCGAGCGCGGCTCTTTTGCGTGTGTGTCGCCGAGCGTACTTGGTGTATATGTACACGGTAGACGAGCATTTCCGCGCGTCAAGTTTGTTGCTTTGCTCCGCGCCGCTCGCCACCGCGTTTTTCACACGAGAACGCAACGACCATGTGTATATACACCTATATGTAGTATATATACCCGATAATAATAATAATAATTATAATATATACCATGTATAACTGTGTGTCTCTGTCACTGAGCGCGGGTGTTACGATACTTGTACAACGCGTGCACGTGGATGATACGTTATAATAACATTAGTCCACGTTACAAAAGAGTGTACATTACGCGTGAGAGCCATCAAGGGTGGTTTTTATGGGCTTTCTTTTTGGATGGCGTTGTACCGTATACCAGACCCATTGGATTTTTTTCATTTTAATAGAGGAATATCACAAAAGTTTCAATCAGCTTTTTCCCCCTTTCTTCGATGGACAGCAACCGCAGCCCCGTTGCTTCTATCCCTCGCAAGTTTCGTGGCTACTGCCGTATGAATCATTGATTTTGCAGCAATAATTTAGCGCGGACTTGTTTCGATAATGAATTTTTCATCACCGGGTGTGGCCTGTGTCTTGGCTATTGAAAAATTCAGGAGAAAAGAAAGGGGGTTGGCACGGGAAAGGAAAGTACACCTGATACAATTTTTTTTTTTTTTTTTAGCCGCAAACACAAATCTCGCTCTCAAAACCTGTAGGAGGCGGCTCGCAATTTCGTCACGCGCACGAATAAGAGTCGTTCGGTTGGTGTAATCAAGTAAAAAAAAAAAAAAAAAAAAAAAGAACCGCAAGAGCTTGACACATAATAATTTCAGCCGCGTAATTCGTCAAAAAGTATAACATGCCCTCCCCCGTGTAATTAACCTCTTTTGTGGCGGTCTCGCGACCGCAAGCAGGAGGACGTTCTCCCTCTCTTTTTCGTATACGCTGAAACGCCCACTTGCGTATCGTAGACAACGTCTGTTGTTTCAACTTTAATTTCGGCCAACTTTTTCGTAACGCACGAATCGAAAAATTTTAAAAACGACCGACGACGTACGGCACATCGATGACGCGAACCCGAACGAGTTCATCATTAACACACGATAGGATGGTGCAACGGTTCCTCGTCTCCATGTCCCTTACAAAACAAAAAAAAAAAAACACAAAACAAAGTAAAAAAATTTCTTTTAAAAGGGTGCAACTGTAAGTACTAGAGATTATTCCCTCCTTTCGTGAGCATATATATATTATCTACACTCTGCGAGTCGACTCTAAAACACGTTGCGAGTGTAGGTATACGCAGTGTCATTGTCCTCCCTTGACGGAGTCGAAGGAAAAAAAAAAAAAAAAGGAGAAAAGCGAAAATGTATGGGTATATATACACGCGGCGACGGTATGTATATGCCTTATTATATACACACGCACGTAGTGCAGCAGGTATAGCGGGGAAACTGTCGCACGGCGTCCTCCGGATGGAAATTGCACAATAATTTTACCCTCGACAACTTCCGCTCGGCGCGACTACGACATCGGAGCACGCGGTTCATAATTAAAATGAGTAATGCCACGGTGCAGGAGCTCTGCACAGTATCTATATACATGTATACATACACGCGTGCGGGGGAACAGATAGACAGTACAGAGTAGCCCGGGATGTATTTATAGTATTTGCGAGCAACGACTTGCACATCAGCCGCGACAGTTTGCCCCATTGTTTGGCCCATCGCGTCAGCCTCTTCGTTCACCTCCAAGTTTTCCGTGGAAATCGCAGGAAAAAAAAAAAAAAAAAAAAAAAAAAAAAACTTTGAGCGCCATACGCAAGCAGAACTAAAGTAGAAAACACTTAGATCCCGCACCAACGATGGTACGTTATATGTATCGGGTATGGTATAATTATAATCGTGTGTATACACCTACAAGCTTCACATAAATGTAGGGGCAGGAGATTCGGGCAAGGATGTACCCAAGTATAGGAGGAGGGGCTCAATAAAATCGAGAGAAATCGCGTTAATGAAAATATAGAAAAATACAACAACGGATATAAAGCAGTGCCGGGAGCCAAGTAGGTATAGATAGGTGGGTACATAATCTACACACATAAGAGAGTATAACGTGGCATGCACGCAACACTTGCGAGAGTAGGTATATATATATATATATATATATATTTATATACGACGCACACTCTCGAGGAAGCTGGTCCGTCAGAAGGATATAATATGTATATACACACACGGGGAGATCGAGTACATAGGGCCAAACAAACACATGCATAAAACATCCCTCCCTCCTCCTTTGGCTGAGAGCGAGTTGTTGGTATATACATTACACATTACGGACGCGCTCTGGACGAAAGCGCGAAAGCTCCGAGGCATCCCGTGGGGGTCCGACAATCGGCGCTACTACCACTACCATCACACTATACATGCTATATCTTTTAGGTTGTTCGAACATAAGCACACACACGCGCGCGCGCTCACACATGTACGTACTCACAAGTTAAGCCCTAATCCTGTAGCCTCCCCCCTGCAAACCAAACGGGCAACGCGATTTGGTCGTCGATCTGTGAGCGAGCGAGCGATTGTTGTCTCTCCTTGTGCTCTTGATAGCTCGTGGGGGGGGGGGGGGAGAGCACCGATGTATATACGGGCACGACGCTCCGTATACATTTCTAATGCTATTAGACGGTGTTCCGTTACAGGACCAACAGATGTACAGATGTACATCGGGAAACGGAGAGGCGCCTGTACCACTCGTGACGCGCTTGTGTTTGGATTGCAGCGTCGGGGGCTGCTTCTCTTGCCACATCCAGCTGCGAAGCACTCGCGCAAATACGTCGGATATGTGTATATACCTACCCACCTATGTATATATATATACCCAGCTTGTACGTCCTAGGAGCGTTTCTCCGTTGCTTTTGGGTGGCTGCCACCCCCCCCCCCTGCTGGTGAGCATCGATTTCCACCCCTTGACGAGGCCGAGCCTGCGATTAGACGCGGCCAAACTGCTTTTCGTATACAAGCGTCCTGATTTCTGCGTTTCCCCTGACGCCCAAAGACGCGCGCTCGTGTATATACCATGTTTATATGTACCAACGTGACCGCAGGACTGTCAACACCATTGCGCCATGAAAAATTTAAAGGCAAACGAGCCTCGTGAATATTCATACATATCCGCGGGAGCGCCCATTATCTTACGGCCAGCATGATTTTTACGAGCTTCCCCCCTTACGCGCGCGCGATATTAACATTACCAATGCACGGGGCGCGTGGAAGAATGTACTTACAACGCGTATGAAAAATACAGCGCGGCCCATCAAAGTTTCATTCCGATGCCTGACGCGCAAAACTATAATGCACGCGGTATATTACTTTATCTATGTACTGTGGTAACAACTGTAGGTACACACATGTAACAATAGTACAGCTACCGTGTATATATATTACATCAGGGATGAGAGATCGATCTTGACCGCGCTCGAAGCGGTTATAAGTGAGTATACTTGCGTGGAAGAGAAAAAAAAAAAAAGTTTGCTCGGAATAAGTCGACGCGGGCAAAAGTTCAGTCGCGCTAATCGATGACTGCGCATCCCCACGTATACTTTTGCCCCTCTCGCGCCGTAGAGAAGAAACTTGAACGGCTCGCGAGATTTTCTTTTTTTTTTTTTTTTTTCGTGCGATTATTGGGAAGGAAAAGGAGAGACCATTTTTTTGTTTCTTATCGAATCGGAGGATTATTTTTGCCTCGAGTACTCGATGGAGTTTTGTTCATCTCGGAACAACTCGTTTGGACATTGGGATGTATACAGGGTACGTACCATGCGAAGAGAAACTTTTTTTTCGCGCATACGGTAATCCGCGATTATAACGATAAGAGTGTCACGGCAACAACCGAGAATAAGTAGGTATAGTCTGCCATAAATTAGGTTGTACGTGGCAGGCTTATAGGTATATATATATATATGTAACTGTAGGCGCAGCTTGTAAGTATAATTGTGGATGCAAGAGGCATCGTCAGTCAGTGTCAATTAAATATACAAGCTCGTCCTAGAAACGCGGTTGCAATGGCGATGTCAATTTCACGTAAGCCATGCACTCGCGATGTAATAACGCTGGTGTACGTACATTCAGGAATGTCCGCGGGAAAACGAGTGTGTACAGGTATATGTAATATATTCATGAATCTAATGTTTGATCCCAATCGGGGGTTGAATAGTTTTTTTTTCCTTTTTTTTCCACCGTTCAATCCACAAATTCTGTGTATCGAATGTTATTGTTCGTTTAAATCCACGGGCCAGAATAGAACAAAACAAAATCCCTCCCCATGGCTCCTTCGATGCCTCCATTGTTCTTTTTTTTTTTTTTTTTTTTTTTTTTTTTTTTCTCGAAAAACTCAAGCGCCCGTACACATTTTCAATCGTCATTTTCATTGTACGAGCCGCGAAAATGGGCTCTGATCGGGCCAGGGGATCGAGTTACTTAATTCATCGATTTCGTGGGTAACAACGTATATACACGTATTTTTTCTCTCCCCCCCTCCCCCAATTTCTGTACGAAAAACACACGATCTGTACATAATGGACGACACTTTCAGCTGCGAAGGAAAACAAACTCGATAGTTCGAGTGTGCTCCGCGGAGGTATAGGATATATTTTCGAGAGTGTACACAATACAAATGTATAATACGATTGGCCTTCCGCGGACATATTTTATACATATACAAGCGCGTACACGTGCTCGGGGAGGACAATGGCCCCCGGGGCGATTATTTGTAGCCCCGCAAGCCCGAAGCGTCCGCACTCAAATATTTACACGCTATTTTGCGGGGCGCGAGGATACAATACATATATATCTTCTTCCCTCCTATACTCCCACACACCAAAATTGATATATGTATATATAAGTCGTTTTCTGTTTGCTCGCATCAGGCAGGAAGTTCGATCTAGCTACGCACGCGCCGGTAAGTTAATCATATGTATCCTCCAAAAATCTTGTAAAAAATTTCATCCCTCAAATTCGGTGGGTTTTCAAAGAAAAATTTATATATTTTTGCCGTGCACACACTTAAGTAATAGTGTAAAAACCCGATCAGCAGTCGGAGAATCATTACTGCGTTACAGAGGAGGTATATGTATATGGGTACGGATGGTGGTGGGGCTCTGTATAACTGTAAAAAAGCTCGTAAAGGGGATAGTACGAGTCGGGAGCAGCCACGGGGTGGCGGGGGGAGCCCGCATAAATTCAATACCGTCAAAAGGTTAACCACAACGAGTCTCCCCATTGAAATCATCTTACGTGTAATCCCGACGAGGACGACTGCGACTCACCTATGCCCCGTGTCCAATAACAGTTGGGCCGACGAATGCACACCGATCTAAGGGGGAGAGAAAAGCTAGGATGGGGATGAAATGAAAAAAAAAAAAAAAAAAGGGAGAAAAGACGCGAAAGAAAGAAAGAAAGAAAGAGAGTCCTGTTGGGCGGAGGAGAGGGAGAGCTGTAAGCTTGCAGCGGTTCTTTCTTGTCGGTCCCCATATACACACTGCACCGCGTCGTCTCTTGCTGCACGTCCCGGATGCAGGAGCTATACCTTACACACAGCGAGGAAAGAGAAAGAAAGAAAATAAAATGAAACGAGACGAGAGAAGGACAGCAGCTGAGGAGGCAAGGGCGTGTTTTTGTGCGCCACTTCTGCCACTGCTCTCTCTCTCCTTTCTTTTTTTTCTCTTTGAGCTGGGCCTCGTCTGGCTCGAAAAACCACCCCGTGGCACATAGGTGAGGGCCAATCGGCCACGCGGCTCTCTCCCCCCTCTCTTTGCCTGCCCTTTTCTCTCTCTCTCTCTCTCATTTTTTTTCCCTTTGCTCCTCTATTGATGAAGTATAGCAGCGGGCATGGATGACGAGGAGCCCAACGCCGATCCGGCAAGTATGGTGTCCGTCCCTTGCGCCGAGATGAAAAACGTATCCACAAGCTCGTGATGGTGATCTGCCTCGAGTTTTCTCCAGTTGCTCCCTGCTATCCCGCTCGCGACGTTTTTTTGCAAATCGCAACTCTCGAGTCGTGGCTTTTCGTGTCCCGGTTAAACTCACTTTTTCCAAAAGGTACCAGCGCTCGTTTCGGTAAATACATGTATAATATTCTTCCCCCTCCTCCGATGCTTCGCAACTTTCGTAAAAAGTCACCCAAACTGTAATTTTATTTAGTAATAAAAACAAACAGAATATTATACCCTCTCCCTTGCATGCCTACCGACGTACGCTTTGTTTGTCGAAAGCATTACGTGTATAGCTTCGTGGACGCCATTGCGAAAGCCTCGCTCCTAATCCACGCGTATGAGTATATAGAGCCGCGGCTTCTTCGCTCGTTAATATATATTATACCACTTTACCCTCATCTCAAGTAAGTATATAGGTGCGTTAGAAAGAAGTACAAAGTTATATGTAAAGTCAAAAGTGTTTGTTATGGGTGTACCGAACAGATGACAAAAAACAAAAAAAAAAAAAAAAAAACTACGTTTTTCGAGGTTTTACACGGATTGCATTAGTTGTGAAATCCAATATCATCAGCAAACGCGCGAAAATAGTTTAGTTTGCCGGGCTGCTGTAAAACCCTCGTTTGCGAGATTTGGTCCTATATAACTGTATGTTGTTCGAGAGGGAGGTTTCAATAATTGCCTTGATTTCGGAGCCTTCGTTGTACTTTACCCTGCAAAAGGTGCGCGGCGTGCCCTTCTGTTTTGTCTCTCCCTTCCCGGAGGCGCGAGCAAAAGCTCGTAAGCTCCACTGGCGTCTCTACGCGCGAGCGAGGAGAAAGGAGTTTTCGGGGGGGGGGGGTGAAGGGGTGGCAGCGAAGAGAGAGAGACGGCGTCTCGGGGGAGGAGAGAGAAGGTCTTACGAGGCTTTCGGCGTCTTTATGCGAGGCAGCATTCCGCGGCTTCCCGACGCCCTCGTCACTCCTTCTGCTCTTATTTTCCCGGCGGAGCGAGGGCATACATACACACACGTGCACGCGTCTTCATCGAGAGTATATGTGCGTGCCCCCCGAAGATTTTCCCTTATTTTCTTTGTTTCCCCTCCGACGGGGGTGGAGCGACGACCGAGAATAACAGCAGCGCGAGCTCCCCTTCGCGTCCTCGCGTGTATACCTATGCGTGCATGTGGCGTGTATACGTGGAGCTTCTTCTTCGAGTCAGCAGTGAAGGGACACGTTCTTCTATTATTGCGGGGAAACTGCGCAGAGTGGGGTAAAATATACAAAAAAAAATGTCTTTCGGCGATGGAAATATCATCCATTTGGATTTCGAGTTTTTTTTTAAAGTCTGTTCATTTAATTTAACGCGAGTGATTTTTTGCAACAGTTTTTTCAACCAAAGAGTGTACAAAATTCATTTGCTGTTACATTCAAGGTATAATACCTTTACCTTAAGTCTTTAGTTGCGTCCGAATCGAAATAATCGTTTCAAAAGAGAAAATGTACTTAATCGTGCACGAGTGTAAAGTTTGAAGAATATTTAAAAAAAAATTTTCTAATATTTTTACTTTTAGTTTTCATGACAAAAAATTATAGATCCTAGAAAATAATGCTTTGAAAAGTTTTATTTTACTTTGTCCAGTGTACAACTTACGATACACAATAAACAATGGCACACTTGTAAATTCCGTAAGTTGCCGTTCTAATGTATTGTTATACCTAAAGAAGAGCCAGTTGGTGGTACTTTTGCATCTCATACAACTTCCAAAAACTATTTAAAGACGTTGTTCGCTACACAATAAGCAAAGCTTGTAGGATTATGCTTTGATATATGTAATTTTTACTATACACGTAAATCACTGTTTGTGCAGTGGTTGTGATTATTAATTTGTGTACCATAAACGTATAATCAAAGTTATAACAGTCTCTTCTCACTAAATTATCGTCACCGTGGCGTTACAAGCTGCTATTGATTTCAAATTTTTTTAAATTTGTTTAGATGAAATGGTATCAGAAGGAGCAGAGAAGCGCAAATGGCAAAAATACGAATATTCCTCGAGAGCCAAACACCTAAGATTTGAGAAGAGGGCATTGGGTGAACGAGCAAAAGAAGATTTGGCCACCTACCTCGCGCCCGTCGCCGGTGCGACGCCTGCACCTCTCCTCTCTCCATTGCTTTCTCGATATACACATGTACACTGTTATGGGTATAATACCATCGAGAAAAACCGAGCGCTTACAGGTACAACACAATGTAGCTACACCAGTGCCTATATGTACCATGTTTAAACGCGGCTGTCAGCGAGCCCTCGGTTCTGGCGCCATCAGCATAGCAAAGGAGGAAGAGAGAAAGACAAAAATATTTATCAATAACGCAACCATGTGGGGCGGCCATTGTTTTCCCATCCTCGGAATCATCGGCTAGTTTTTCTATCATCAGGTGCTCGTTGCGATGGATGACGCTCTACCTATACAGCGCCGAGATTTCATGAGCATTATTACCAAGGCGCGTCGTGAAGTAATGGCAAATGATATTTCAGCTGTACCGTCCCGTTGTAATTTCCCTCGTAATTATATAGCCTGCATTGTACATGTTATATACCAGAGGAATGAATGTATACGTATGGTGCGCCACTCGAGGGCACCAACGCAAGGCCGTATCATCTCGTACGGATGTATATATATATTATATAAATGTGCCGGCCTCCGGAGATTCATTCATTCATGGGGCGCTCGCGTCGGGAGGATCGAGTAATGAGGGGAAAAAAAAAAGCTCGAGAGTAAGTTCTGAATGAACGAGGGTAGGGAGGAGGAGGAAAAAAAAATAAACGAGCGATCGAAATTACGCAGAAGCGATTTGCGCCGGGTACACACGCGTGTGTGCTCCCTCCCGAATCGATTAAGTGTACAGGTATGTATATATGTACGGCGCATCCCCGAGAGTTATAAACTGTTTCCTCTGCTCTCTCGCGGCTTGCATAAGCCGGGCAGGTAGGGGCTGCGAATCGGGTTTTTTGCCGGCTCGTGACTGTCAGAACCGTTGGCCGTGGCGCCACCGCGCGAGCCGATCTTTTTTTTTTTTTTTTTTTTTTTTTCTCTCGTTCCCCGTACTTATACACACGTACGCGCCCGCATACGTACACCGGACGAAACGCGCGTGCCCTTCGCGAGCTCCTCCACATACATAATATGTACCTACTCGCCGATGCTAAAGTGCCCGTTCGCCAGCGCCTCGCCGTTTGTCTCGTTCCCCCTTTCTTGTGCTCCCCCGGCTCCCTCTGGACCTTCTTTTTTTTTTCAAATAAAATGGCGGCTGCCGGTCGACCGATCCTCCGCGAGAGAGCAGTGCCGGAGGACCACCACAGAGAGAGCCGCGATTAGACTTACAAAACAAACGGTCCCACGGATCTCTCTCTCGGTGAATCCGGGCCCGCAGACCAATGGCGCGCCGATCTCGAAAGGAGAGACACCGTCGAGATAATTGGATCCGACCTCCTCGCCATGCAACACGTACATAATATTATATACTGCAACCTACCCTATATAGGCTCTCTCTCTCGGAGTAGGTCTGCGGTCTGTACAATGTGTGTGCATAGCTAATGCTGTACCAGTGATATTTTGACTTTGATTTTTTTTGTCCCAAAGATTTGTGAGAGTTTAATGATTATTACTTTTGTTTTGTATGTACGCAAGTTGCAGGTATCCCGATCGAAAAAACACCTCGATTGGGAGTGGGCCCGAGAATGAATGACGGGAGGAACGCGATTCTCGGTATAAAATATACTATATGGGAGCATCGTGCAGGACGAGTCTCATCTCGGGAGAGTGTTTTATGACGGAACGAAATATGGCGTTCTCGCGTCCCGGAGTAGCAGATATCATTCCTGTGTGTGTCGGGGTCCGATGAGCTTTTTGCCACCAGACGACGCGAATAAGCTACACAATAGGTGTGCCCGTATACGAAGGACAGTCGGCAACGAGAGGAGCCGAGAGGAGAAAAAAAACGGTCTCTCTTATCTGCGATCGCGAGCCAGCGAAATATCTCACAGCCGGCTTTGACTTATCGTCGCGGTGCGCCGGCCACGGAGAAATAGAAGAATAAAAAAAAAACAAAACAAAACAAAAAAGAAGAAGATGGGCCCTCAAATTGGACTGGACGCGCGCCGAATACGCAGCAGAGTGTCTAGCCGTCCGCTATTCCGCTTCGCTCTCCTTTCCCTTATTCCCATCGGTTTGGCCGTGCAGGCTCCGGGAGACCTGAAATTTTAACCTGCCTTCGACTCTCCCTGCCCCCTCGACAAATCTAATCGCATTTTTGATTTTTCGACCCGAGAGCGCGAGGCCACTTTTAACTTTCGCCCCGCACACGTGCTTCTTTTCATCTCTTATATACATATATACGTTAACCCCAACTTTTTTCAATTTTCACATATTTTGATTTGCCATCGCGCAGTACTAGGGGGGGAATCAAGTGGGTGGGAGAGCGGCATCGTTGGAACATCACTAATCGAGGCACGCAAACACGGCGCCATCGGGTATACGTATACAACACATGTCCACAAAAGAGTAACGCCAAAAAAAAAAAAAAAAAAAAAAAAAAAAAAAGGGGGGGGAGGAGGGTGATACCCGAATTTTCGGACCCGAGCGAGCAAAGTGAAGCGGCGTCTGGGGGGACGGGGACGGCGATCGATAGAGAGAGAGAGAGAGATGCCGACGAGCCAAGGTGATCTAGCGAAAGTAACATACATCGTCGGAGGCGAGAGACAGGAGTCAGGAGAGCGAAAGAAATATGCTGTCCGATTAATCTGCCGACACCCATCTCTGGGTGCGGGCGCGTACATATGGAGTCACACACGCCGGAATCATATACATCTCTCTCGGATCGAGAGCGCGTGGTGGCCCGGGGCGCATTATCGCGCTTGATTTTCCACGCGCCCGGCACCACCAACGGATAGCCCTTGGGGCATATCACGTATACCTCCTTTTTGATTATCGATCCCTCGAATAACGGACGCACACTACAACACAATGTATAAATATACCCGCAGTTTCACTTGTCATTGGTATAATGTATTGAAAATGTGACGATGCGTATATATAACATACAACCAACAGGTAAGGACATGTACATTATTATAGTACATAATACTTATGAGCCAGCTGACAAATCGCCGCGACTACAATGCAACGTGGTCCTCATTGAGGACAAAGTTGATTTGCCAATATTTCATGTATATAGCTACTGTATTCGTCGCTACATAATTATATGTGCACTTGGACATGGGGTGAGCTTGTATTGGAAGACATGTATAGCGCACGCTCGAGTCTCTCTGCTAAACGAGTAGGTACTATAGTCCCGTGGCGCGGGGCAAGGAGGAGAGTCAGGCCGATAAACGGGGGGTGGGGGAGGGACAGAGCTGGAGCCCGGCTGGCCGAGGGGAGGACGCCAACCCCCCCAAGTCCGAGACAGAGACGGAGTGCCGGCTTGTCCACTACTCGACCACTACTCCAACTGCTGCGAAGGGAAGAAGGTGGCTAGGGGGGAGGGAGGAAAAGTCCAGGGCAGCAGCATTGCCTGCGGGAGCGATCGATAGAGGCTAGAAACGGCAGAGGCGCCTCAGGCGCGTTTCTAGGAGGTGGACACGCCAGAGCGCCTCTCCCTTGCCAGGCGACTAGGGCTAGCTAGCCACGCGTATACATAGGTGTATATACGTGGCCGAGCCATACACCCCGTCTCCCTCCTCCTCTCCTCCAACCTACCCTCGAGTGTGCTATATAGCTGTTATACCGCTGTTGCCGGCTGGGGACAACTCGAGCACCGGGAAAACCCCTCCCACACCACCCCCCCTCTTCGATTGGCTATTTCCGCAATCCACTGTTTGTTTTACATAATCGCTCCGATACTCTATACATACCTACATACATATATTTATACAGTGCAACAATAAGCCCGAGTATCTATACGATGTTGCATTACCAAGTGTTGCCCGTGTATGACTGTATGTATGGCAGAGGAGTTTCGGTGATTATTGTGCCGTGGATTTTTTTTTTTTTTTTTTTTTCCTCCAACATCGACATACGAGGTGCTGAAAAAGTACGCGAAACCATCGGGACGCGTGAGGGACAAAATTGTTGTAAGAGGTAGCTTCCGCGTTTCGATGACACGGTACCTGGGCTATTTGCAGAGAGAGCAAACCTCTCTTGTATGAATATTTTACCCCTTGCGAGCACAATAAGGGGGGGGGGTTATTTTTATTTTCAGCCCCCCCAAGTCCCCACCTCCATCTTCGACGGCATCACTGTATCGAGCGTACATCACAGGCCACACGAAGTATACGTATGTGCCAACAACCCACGATTTTAATAATAGATGCCCCAAGGATGGACGGAAGGAGGGTTGTTGTGCGCCTAATGATGCGCGCGCGCGCGTGTGTACACATCATCACGTAGTAGCTCTGCTAACGACATATATACATATACACCTACCTATACGTATATACCTGTAAAGGTACCCTCTTACGATATGCAACGAGAGTCTAGTGGTGATGTTCAATTGTTGCCCTAAAAAGAAGCCTAGCCGTGTGAAAATTATTGAACCGAGTAGAGGTATACGTGTATACCCATGTCTGACGGGAATTTTACGGCATATATATACGTATAGCCACCGTCATACGGGGAGAAGGAGAATGGAATAATGTAGCGTCCACTGGTAAAAGGTAATGATATTGACAAGGATGTCCTTTTCTTGGGGTAAGATTAGTCAAGCGCGTCGCGTAAAAATTCCGTGAGGCAGCAGCAGCCCGCAAAAAGCATCGCAAACGACTCGGGCAGCGGAGACAGGATCGATCAAAATTTCGGCCCGACAGGCTACGGGGGGTAAAAAAAAAACAAAAAAAACGAGTCACGAGGATATCACTGCAGCGGCCGTCGAAAGGAGGGTAAAAAGCCCAAGCTATGGACGAGGGGAACGAGGAGAGATGGATGCTCATAAATAAGACCAGGCAAGGGGAGGTAAGGGAGGAGGAAATTTCTTTCGACGGCGCGGAAAAAAGGTATATAGGTAGGGCGGTGCATCCTCGCGATGCCCCGAAGCTTCGGGGAACCGATTTGGTCAAGAGGCTACCACGACTTCCGGGAAACAAGTGGAGTGGGAGGGGGTAGGGTGATAGAAACAGAGGGCAAAAAGCGCACCCGCGTAGTTTCGCCATCGTTTGTCGCTCCGGCGGACTATACAGATCGGAGCGGCGCGGGGGGAGGGAAAAAAAAGGCCCGACTCCGGAGGGATAGAAATTATTGTAGGTGCACCGAACGGCGAAACGACGAGGGTGAAGAGGGGGGAGGGGGAAAAAAAGGTAGAGCGAGAGAGAGATCCGTATACGTCATCTCGTTCTTTGGTCTTATGTATACACCCTGCCCAATCGTCCGATGCACGTTCACGTATATAGTACGCGTGGGGTAGATTATACATTAACATTTCCAGCTACTCGATGCTCATGCATGCACGGTGTGCGCTTTATCACGCGATCCGCGACCGAACCAGAGAGGCCGATTAGTCGGTTGATCGATTTTCCGGGAACTATCGGAGCCCCCCCTGTCGCGTGTCCTTTCCCTCTCGCGTGATGGATTTTCGCCGTTCGGCTCTCTGGTATTAATTTTTTTTTCTTTTTCCCTGCACCCACCCCCGCTCCTCTGGTATGGTACACCCTTCGACGAGTCGGGCTGCTCTTTCACGGAAGCCCCGCTCTTTTCATTAATTTTATGTCCCTCGTGCTCTTCTTCCTGTCCCGATGCGCCTCTACGTACGCCGACCCTCCACCGGATAACTTTACTGCTGCAGCTCAGCCGTTTACCAGGGCATGAAGCCAAAGACGCCTTTTATTCGAACCTACCTCGAAATATCACCCCACCCGAGCTAAGCCTTTTTCTTTTTTTTTTTTTTTCAATCCGCAGGAATCTAAATCAAAGCGATGCACGTTTGACATATGCAGTTCAATATACTGTATATAAAACCTCGGTGCTATTAGTAAATAATGATAATCATCCCGATATCATCATCATGAGCGGAAGCGAGCAGAAGGGTCCAATTAGTCGGTGGCACTATAATTTCAGGCGGGTCCGAGCCGCAGGTAAGAGATGATTATTATTGATTTGAATATCGCGACGAGCCGGTCTGTACCCGCATAATTCAATCCCCGAAATATTAATAAGGACCGAGGAGGGGAAGAGCGCCGGCATAAAAATATTTCTGCGGCAAAGGAAGGAGGGGGAGGATGCGCCGAAAGAAAGGAGCCGAACTTTTGGCGCCGCGCGCCCAGACACACGCATCGACGGGCTTTCTCCTTCGCCTCGGCGTTATGAGTCGAATTAATGAATCTTGTTATTTATGGGTGGCCTTTGTTTTAGGGCGCTATTCCTACACACAGGTACACCTATAGTTGGCCGGCCTTTGGGCCCCACCGAGATTTAGGATCTTGTCACTTTTCGGCTTTCCAGCTCGAGACGCTCCCCTCCCCCCCCCTCCCCGATTCTTTGGCTCCTTATATTCTTCGCGTCCAACGCAGGACCAAACTGATACCTCTTCCGCTCGAGGACGGATGAGACGGTTTCGGTAAACCCCACGCTCGTTAAACTGGACTCTCTGTTTCGCTTGTATTTATTTCAGACATCGCCAATAACGACAAGAGAGTCCAACTGACATGGGGAAGTAATTCGAGTAATTTGCGAGTACTTTTCTCGCACAAATCGAGTCATACGTGCACGATTATCGGTTTGCTCCATATTGATTATGCACGTACACACACCCCCGTCTGTGGGATTTCCACGAATAAAGCTATTGTTTTCTGCCCACAAACGTATACCCGATGCGTTTCAAAATAGATTTGCACACGTTCAATCATACAGGCTGTTTATAACTTATTGCACGTACACATGGCATTAGAGGTATCCCCGAGAGTATCGCGTACGCGCGTATAAGTTGTACAAATATATTTTTACAACTGTATAAATATACGTATCCGAGCACCTGTGTGTGGCGGGGCGAGGAAAAGCTTATACCATGTAATAATACACACTCCCCGCGTTACGGGTGGCAGGTTATTATATACGTACACTGTGTAATCGAGTGCTTGTACAAATATCGATGGACTCATCGGGAGGGAGATGCGTGTTATTTACGTAAAATATTATGCACCTATACCTGCGTAAGAACGTGTTATTGTATAGGTCAGATATAGAGTCATATAATCGATAACTATATATGCCTGTACATACCTGTACTCTTCACTTTGGTCTATAAATTCCGGCATAATTTCGAAAAATATATAAATATCCTTGCTAACTAGTCAGAAATTCGTACCACTGTTTTGAGGTATCAAAAACAATTGTATAATTTAGTAGAAAGACAGAGGAGACACAAGTGGCACCGAGTGCAATTTATCCCGGAGCTACGTAGGTATAGATTTCATTTGCACTTGAATTTTTTTTTTTTTTTTTTTTTTTTTTATATAAGTATATTTGTATGGAGAAAAAACAAACGATTCAATACACGTGTAGCGCTCGCGTGCAGCGAGTATAAAAAGTACACTTGGGGAAAAAAAAAAAAAAAAAGAATGAATGAATCTTGGTGCACTCGTCCGAATTATAGTATAGCTATGGGGGAACCCACCTAGCTCTTGGATTACAAGAAAAGGCTTGTAAATACGAGACAAAAGCCGGAGGATCAGAAAGAGGAGCCGCTCCCGCGGTGGAAGGAGGAAAAAAAAGCTTGGTACTCGTACACATGTATATACATACGGAAGGGTTGGGGCAGATATAGGAGAAAATAAGAGATGCAGCGCTGCAGAAGTGGAAAAGGAAGAGAGAGAGAGAGACGATGCGTGTGCATACATATAAATATATGTGTGTGAGCGGTGCTGCTGCACATGCAGAAAATAGAAGGGGAGTCGCGTGTACATGTGTCGTCGGGAGCGGAGGAAAAGAGAGCAAAGGGCCGCGCCGTCCACTGGCGGCCGTTCAAATGTTTAAACAAACGAGTAATTATCTTAACTCGATCTCGGGATCGGAATATCGTTCGTTGGTACACATCGTGTCCCTCGCCCACCGCTTAGCCCTTCTTTTTCTTCCTCCTCCTCCTGGTCTTCGTTGTCGCCGTCGCCGTCCCTTTTTGCAATGTACCACTACTACCTCATCCCTCGCGCTTCCACAGCATCCTCTTTATCTACACTCCGGCCTCCCTTTCCCCCCCCCTTTTTCATCTAGTAAAACTACGCGTGCTTTACATATTATTTCTTCCCCACCCCCCCCTACCTTTTACCGCTGTGTTAACATTTGTTTCCACTTTCTTCCGATCTTGCACGCGACAGTATAACTAATATCATTAGTGGCTAGACCAATGGACTGGTGTTTTTACACATACACTAACCAGCAGGTACAAGTTTTGTCCTTCACTCTTTATTCGTCCTCTTGATTAAAAATTTAATCAACTTGTAGCCAATGTTTGAATATTGCCAAAAACACAACCATCGTAAAACAAAAAACTATTTTTACAGGTGTAAACATTTTTTCAAAAGATCACTTAAAATATTGTCAAACAGAAGAAAACAGGCTAGGATCTCATATTTAAAATAAAATCAGTTGTTTCGATAAATTTGAACTTTTTGGATGACTTTTTTTTTTTTTTTTTTTTTCATTACAAACTGAAATGGTACTTTGGTAAAAAATACAGAACCAATAAAATGTCGGTGATTGACTGTCACATCCGCGTTTGGCTGTATTTCTTCAACCATTGACGATCTCAGCTATACGCAGTGGTTAACCTGCAATTATTATTATTATTATTATTTACGTTGACATGTATATTAATTCTTCCAGAAAAAAAAAAAAAAAAAAAAAAAAAAAATGGTAAGAATAATCAGAGTACTCCACTGTTACAAATAAGGAGCGACGAGGATTTATACTGCTCGTCCCGACCTTGCACTTCTTCGTATCCCCAGAGATAGCACGAGTATTTTTTTTCCTCCCCCCCCCCTCCCCCATATTCTGCTTGTTGCGCGCGTAATGAAAGAGAAACACGGCAAATCCAGCGAGACCCGAGATCCTCTTGGCTAATACAAGACGCTTCCCCCCGTGGCATAAAAATACACCTTGGAAGGACGACGACTATACGAGGATATGGGACACCATCGGAGAGAATCATCGCCGTGTAACTTGTAGTACGGGGGGAGGAGGACCGGGCGATTATGCGCCGTTTTCGAGCCACTTGGGGCGCTCGAGCGAGCGTCAAAGGCATCGGCAGACAGACCCAAGTATATATAGAGCGAGTCTCGCGAGTAGAGGGATACGTATAGAATCGACGGTAGCAGCGGCGCTTGCGAAGAATAGGAGCGACACGGGCTTATACAAATATATATATATATATAGAAGAGCTTTCGTTTCATTTTTTTTCTTCCTCGAGGGAACGAAATTAGCCCCGAAATGTGCCGGAAAAGTAATGCCGGCGAGTCGCTCGCGCGCATCCTCCTCTCTTCCCCCCCCCCTTGGCGCTCATCCCGTTAAACAGATCCCCCGTGTTAATTCTAACGTGATGCTCGTCTTTCTCGTTCGGCAGTGTAGGTATACATGCAACGCCAGTCAGGTGGGCCCTTTCTTCAGCTCTCGGGGATTGCACCCGGGCGCATTTTTCCTTTGTCCCGCGAGCGGGGGAATCATGGCTTTTGCAAGCCCACCCAGCCGACCTTTCTCCCCCTCCCCCTCCGGCTCCTCCAAACGAAGAAGAAAAACTCGCGCTCCTCCTTAAGTAGGTAGACGTTTCTTCCTTTCCGCTCGATGCGTTTGTTTCTCTTTCTTTCGCTCCCATTCATCCGTCCGATACATAGGTACGCATTGTGCCCCCGAGAGCAGGAGCCGAGCCCACGAATTACTTTGACTGATTCTTCTATTAGCGGCAACACGAGTAGTTCCCTTTTGTGGTGTTGAGTGATTCGTCCATTCCAACTATACGACAATACACGTATGTGCTTGGTTGATGGAAAATAGTGTAGGGGTACTAAAAATACACTGTATATATGGGGCAAACAAGAGGTGTGTAACGAAGGCTGTATGTATAACGTGGCAGTTGTGGTGGAAATGGTAAAAAGATGTTAAACGCAAGGTGGCGCAGTGGTGTTTTTGCACAACAGGTAAGAGAGAAATCGGACCCCTCGAATGAGATATTCTACGTCTTGGCTCATCACCGAGTGGGTATACACACGGCGGAAGATAATTGTTGTGGTCGAATGTTTTTTTTTTTTTTTTTCTCCTCCTCGTATTTCCCATTTCTGCTCCCATGCGCTAGACGGAACGTGACGGCGGAAGGAGAACGTGTTTTCGAAAAAGAACGGCTAAGCCTCCTCGACCCGATCCGCAGAAAACACAATTTTCCGGACGACTACTCGACAACGGAGGAGCCATGGGTGGCATCAAAAACTTTTACACATACCCCACAAACGCGTTTGGAATCAACGCTGTCGACGGAGGACTCCTCGCTGTGAAAACTCAAACAAAGTGCGTATATACGTGCATAAAAAGTCGCGTATACATATGAATCAAATTCAAGCGGGGCGGGGCCATTGGGCGCAACGCTAAACACTCGAACGAAAAAAAAAAAAAAAAAGAAAATCACACGGTGGATTTGTCGGAGCGATGCCTTTCGATCGACCCGCACCTCCAATCCAATAACGGAAAGAGATTTCCATTTACTCGGAAAAATCCCGAACGTAACGGGGCCCACGTTATGATATACGGGCCCCATAATGGGTATATGTATACACAATGGCGCATCGGTGCCATCAGGGAGCAGGTAAAGGAGGAAGCCGGCCGGCGTGTCGAGTGAAAAGTGCACGTATATATGCACTTGTAGCCCGTGTATGGACGGATCGGTCGAGCGAATATATACTATAGAGGAACGGCGACGACAGGAAACGGAGGAGGAAAAAGACTTATGGCGGGGCACGAAGATACAGCCAGACAGATAAGGCTGCTGGCGCTCTCGAAAAGCCGGCCGGGCCCACCTATACCTACCGGTAGGTATACGTGTGTATAATATATATACGTGCTTGCTGCTGCCTACCTGGCTCACGCAGCGGGCTGCTTACACTTTGACAATAGTAATGGATACGTTTAATCCAATTGGCCGTCGTCGGCAACGGGGTCCCTCGGTTGTATTGTGACAAAGCCGAGCGGCCGTCCGAGCTGGGGGCCCTATATAAAGCAGCGGAGGAGAGTGACGGACAGCCATAATACACGCACACACACACTTGTGCAATGGAGAGCGGCTGCTGATGCCATAGAGAGTAGAAAAGAAAGAGAGAGGGACTCGGGTGGGCAGGCTGCATAATGACGGGGCCCGAGGAGCAGTGGTTAGCCGGGGCTGCTTAACCAATTTACGGGAGAATGGCTGGAAATTTGCTTAAAATCGGATCCGTCCTGGTGCATCATTGCACGCAACAACTGTCCAGATGAGGCAAATAAAAGAACGGAGACGGTAGCGCGGACCACTGGGCCCGTACAAGACTATATATATATATATAAATATGTGTATACATACATATACGTGTGCGTATAGGTTTAGGGCGTAGGCGCCGGCGGCACCTCAAGTCTCAATCGCGCATCACCAGAGTCCGTATATTACTTTTTATTGTACCGCATCCGTATACATATACATATATACCTATTCTACATCCTACTTTACATTTACAGCCTCTTTCTTCTTTTGCTTCTTCCATTCTGTTGCTTGGATATATATATACATATAATACACGAGTCACCGTTGCATTAAATGAGCTCGCAGGCGCCTTTCTTCATACCGATTCTGTTTTCGTTCAATCAATTGTGTACACACAGGGTACATGATTTCGCAAATAATCGTAGATCGAGGGGAAAAAAAAAAGCGATTTTCATTTGGCGGTGTTTTTTCATTATCGAGCAGTTATTGTTTTTTTGGAAACAGTTAAGCCCTGAATGTACGTTTAACGTTCATTGCGCGATCGCGAAGCGGTAAGTTGGCGAGGTATACATATATATACATATATACATCTATACTTCGTATCGGCAACGAGAGGAGCGCACGTATAATAGACGCACTTGTGCCAGAGTACACAAGGTATATAGGTATATACCTGTACAAACGTACATAAATATATAGGGCCGCGCTTCGCGGATTCATTGAAATCGAAGCGAGCCAACGGCGGCGGCGAGGGGCATAAGATCGGGACGGGGCTCTGGCGCCAGCGTGTGTGGTCCCGATCCCAAGCGCATACCTTTCTCGCGCGCGCAGGCGCAAAACTGTACACAGTACCTACGTATATATATATATATATATATATATATATATATATATATATATATATATGGGGCCCGATATGCTGCACACTTTATCCGCTTAACCCATTACCTGTATAATAATATAATATATATATAACTGTATACATATAGATGTGTACATGGGGTACAGGCAAAACCTGGGCTGCCCACGATCGAGAGAAAAGGAGGAAGGGTTCGTGTGTGCGCGCAAGGCCCCCCCCGTCTATAGATGTCTTAAGTAGATTGGGCCCGACGCGCCGCGCCTTGTGCAGCATCTCTCTCTCTGGTCCGCTTATTGTCTTTTTTGCGCGTCGTGCGCTTCCCCCGCCATGCGCACCCTATATATATACCCTATACTGCCGCCTGCTCGTTCCCTCCTTCGCTCCTTTTGGCCCCTTCGCGCGACTCCGACCACAGATACCGCCAGCTGCATTATATAGATTATAATTATTCGCGGGACGAGTTTCTGCAGCAGCTACTGCCCTTGCGTTTCGCCTATGTATACATATATACATATGTCGCTCGCAAAAAAGCTGCAAACAATCGATTAACAAATATCAGTAAAAAATCGCTGCTACGAGCTTTTGTTTATAATAAACCCATTTTATATGTAATTTGAAATTCAAATCATATGTTAATCGATTTTATCTTCGATAAATACCGCAATTATCACTTGAATCCAACATCTGAAACAATGATCTAATACAGAATCATCTTGAAATTTAATTATTACATTTTTATTGACGATTTAAAATGATCGTGATTCTGAATCATTTGAGTCACGTATATAATATGTACATATAGGGTACAGATATGGGTACGCCGTTCGTGACGGTTCATAATCTCGGTTCGTGCTCGCGAAATTTTTTCACCCCCTCGCGTTTGTACAAGTGTGTATGTATACCAAGTTGTTGTTCGTGCGACTCTTTCACATGCCACGGTCGAGTGCTCCTTGTCAAATACTGTCTACATCTATACCGCACAAATTACCACGAGGCTCTATAATAAACGTCAAAGTGCACCGAATAAAATACGTTAATCGAAGTAAATAATACTGCCATCGGCAATTATTGTTGCATATTATGATCTAGGGGTGTTTGTCACGTGGTAACTTTTTTTTTCCAGTACTTATGGCTCGATAAAAGTATAAGTGCCATTTTTGAATACAGCGTTGTTTCCAATTCACAACGCAAGGGATGATATGATTTCGATGGTACTTTGAGAAACCTCGTGAAAAAGCCTCCAAGTAAAAAAAGTCAGAAAAAAAACCTTCACTGTCCAATACACATGTAGTTATGAGAATATAAACAAAGATATACCTACATTTGTTGATATAGATTCATGAGATGGGGTCGAAAAGCGTAAGTATAAAAGAAACGAAGCCGAATCGGACGAGACGGAGTCAGAAATGTAGGGCGCAAAGGAGACAAGTGGAAACACGGATGCACGACAGCGATGGAACGTACGAGGATCTCCCAGTCCTATACGGGAGAATGATAATGAGAATCGAAAAAAAAAGGGAGACGGCCTATGGCACAGATCAGGTCGACGGCTATCTCGTCTCTGGATCTACTCCTTGGCTTCTCACACGAACGTACACACTTGCGGAATGTCCACGAGGAACCGAGGGACTCGCAGGGTAGTTTTTGTTTCTGTATAGTCAAAGACAGAGAGAGAGAGAAAGGGTTACGCATAGCTGCCATGATACGGTATATAGGTATACACGGACAGAGGAGCACGAGTCCCTCTCTCTCTCTCTGTTGTATACCCCCAACATCCATGAGCCAGTCTACATAATGTTATACATAATACATGCATGTATATACACGTACACCCCTGCGCCCGCGTGGATCCGTGTACATATATGTGTATGAGTAAAAGGAGGCGGGGGGGGGGAGTAGGGCCCGCGAAGAAGCCCGTAAGGACGACGCGCGATGACAGCTCGTGGCGCCACCAACCCCCCGCAGTTAACGGCGCGACGGGCCCTGCTCTCCTCCTCCTCCTTCCATTTCTGCTTGCTTCATCCTTTCCCTTTTATATTTCTTTTCCCCCCTCGCTTCGTACGCACACATATAGGTATACATACACCGGGGCATCCGTCTCGCACTCCGCAGCTAATTTTTTTTTCCCTCTCTCTCTCTCTCTCTCGCTGGCTCTTTCTCCTTCGCTTCGAAGGATTCTTTTGTTTCAGCCTCGTTAACGCGTTACCGAAGCCAGCCTCTCTCTCGAGTCTCCCCTTCCTCTGACCGCGCACATATACATGCATATATTCCTATTTCACCACGAGATACGCACACGTAACACATGGATGATTAGAAATAAATGGCCCCACCATAACAGCATATATAAAAAAATGTCTACCTAATATAGGTCGTATAGGGTATATATACCTACGTATTTTTGTTTTTGCATCAGAGGCAAGATGAGGTTCTAATGGACTTTGTTTTTGCCATTCGATGGGTGACTGTACCTATACATTTATATGGTGTTTGACGAGGCGCACGGCCAATAAAACCATTAACAAACAACGTCAGCGACGAGAGCAAAGAGCAAAGAAATAAATCTTATCAGCCCCGGCACCTGCACCAGCCCGACCATGCGAATGCAGCTATTAGGGACGCGTCACTCCGGGGAGGTACTGACGCATAAATTCCTCCTCCTCCTCCTCCTTTACGGCCGGAAAAGTATATAAGTATGCGTTGGAGGAAAGGATACTTGGCTCTCTCTCTCTCTCGGCTTTATTTGCCGAGACTGTCGGGGCATCCCAAAAATGCGCCGGCTTCGCAGGTACACGCGAAGAAAGGCCCTCGTTGCGTTTCGGGAAAATGCGATTTACCCTCGTTAACGAGATCGAGATGGTACACCTCTTTGGCTCTGCGATTTTCCATTTGGGGCCGTAAATTTGCCCGCACCCGTTAAAACCGAGATCAACGTAAACACTGGGCCCCCGATGCTTCCCCCGTCGCCCCGTCCTTTGATCCGCTCTGAACAAATTAAAGCCAAACGTACTCGGTAGCTGCCATAATTTACGACGGCACCTACACGAGACGCCGTCGAATCAGATTCGGTTACGAAGAAACGATACGCAATTATAGGCCCCATCTCTCTCCTGTCCTCTCTTGGCTCTGTTACGAAAAAAAAAAAAAAAAAAAAAAAAAAAAAAGAAAAGTTAGCGTCAAGTATCGTGTCGCTGCTCACTTACACATACGCGCACTGGGGTTCGTGTCGTCTTTTCATTCGTATCGGCCAACTTCTCGTGAAAACGTCCCTTTCTCACTCAGGGTTCTGGAATCCGGGATATTCTATCTAGATGTGGACCTTTGCTCTTGATGCCTATCCTTTCCTCCTGTCTCGGAGAATTTCAGCCGAGGAGGACACCATACGGTGGGTAAGTAGATGTAGGATATTTTTTCCCTCGCCGCTTTTTGGAACGACAAAGCTCTTTGGCCATTTTTTTCTTCCTCGGCTGACCTACATTTTGATCGGAGCTCTCCGCGAACCCTCGCACCCCGTTTTGTCTCGTAAGTATTTCTTTGATTCTTCGACCGAAAACTCGCATTGACATTTTTGGTATATTTGCCCGACAAGGTGCACCTGTTAACAAGTGTCACGATTAAGCGTGGGATATGAGAAACTTAACCACGTTACTTAAAAAATTATTAATTAATCCGTGAAATATTTTTCATTAAATATGATTGTTAAATTACAACAATTCAAGGGCAACTATTTTTAATGAGTTTGCTCATTCGATGAAAATACTCCGATATCCAACGTACCTTTGATAGTGACAAAAATTTTTTTGCTCGAGTTAAACAAGGTTAAAAAAACTTTTGTCCTCGTGGATTGTATAAACTCCAAGCTGCTTGAATTCAACTTGAGCGAAACTTTTCGTGGTGACTGTTAAAGTTTCCAGCCCCTGCCGATTATTTTCCCACGTATATATATACTCCTGTACCCTGTCGAGTGGCTGCAACTTCGGTGTATTTCAAAACGAACAGCTCATCTTCACCTCGGCTCCCCCGCCTTTTCCCTGTCGGGTCCGCTTGCCCAGGCACCCTTTCCTTGTTCCCCCATCGCGTCCGAGCCACCCTTCTTTTGGCAACGCGCCTACACGTCGTAGACAGTGCCCCGTCAAGAAGCGAGTGACTTCAATTAGATGCCTCGGCGACTACCACGCCACAGCCCGACCGGCTAATTAGACCAGTCCCGCGGAACCTCCCCTATGCACATCTTTGCCTCCCAGCATGGAAAATGTTTTTTTTTTTTTTTTCCACTCGCTTTGCTACTGTTGTTTGATTGTTGTCCCCCCCTCCCAAGCTTAAATGATTCGATCGTGCGCACCTCACACCACGCGTATAGCAATTGAGCAGCCGGCCGAATGAAAAATTCATCTCTCTGATTGACCTCCCGCTGTTCCCCCGCGACCGCATTGAGATATGAAATCGGGCACCCGCGCCTTCCTCGAGCACCAACGATACACGTAGAAGCAGCCTCTATACTCCTGGTGGAGGTTGCTCGATTTTTCTTTTTTTCCTCAAAAACTCACGACTCTCGTGTATATATATTATATACCTGTACGTGCACCGCGTCGAGTCGAGAGACGAAGATGTGCAGGCAAATTAAGCGGAACACGTACGCGCGCGGGCAGAGGAAGAGAGATTGGTGGTCTAAAAAAACAAAAAAGAAAAAGAAAAAAATAAAAGAAATGAGAGAGAGAGAGAAAAAAAAAGATAACAAGACAATAAGTTGGGCGCTTTCGTACAAGGCCTCGTTCTATATCAGTGTGGGATCAAAATGCGCGGGTACACGTGTACCTTAAGTGGTATAAGCCAGGGACGAGGTCGAGGGAGAGGGGGAAACAAGGAAAAAAAAAGAAATCGAAAGGAACTCGCTCGAGTCTGTCGCGGCCCGATCGCGAGTCCAAAGACGAAGAAGAAGAAGAAGAAGCAACGGCAGCGCGGCGTGGTATGCCCCGCTATGGCGCCAGGAGAATATGCGCTCTGCTCCTTCTTCCCTCGCTCATCCTTTCTCTCCCTGTGGCTCCCACCTTCAGCAGCTGAGACGCTCCCCGGCTCTCACGTTATATACCTATATACGTACTCTCTCTCTCTCTCATTGTTGATTCATGAATATAATATATGCTTCCTTTTGTTCTTGTGCACATCGACACCTCGGGAGTATTATAATGCACCATTTAAAATTTTTCCGGAAGAAAGCGATATACGTATACTTGTCGGGCGGTTCGAAGCAACCAAAGTTTCGGGATGGAAGTTCAAGGACATGTTGGGGTGTAAAAAAAAAGCCTTTTATTCCCGAGGTGCTGATATATATATATACATGTATCTATGCTGGTCACAAGCACCGTCCATTTTTGCAAACAGTACCAGAGTAAATCACAGGTAATGTTTTTTTTTTTTTTATTGAAATTCCCTAGGGTCTGTTTACCTGCCGGACTGCGAGGACCGGTTGGTTATCCGATCGTGCCGAAAACCCGAGCTCTGTCGAGTTGGTCCTGAAAAAGATCGTATACAGGTGACCGGTTGAAACAAATGGTTTTGTTCCGTGTTTTTACCGTATCATTTGTACCTAGCGTTGATATTTAATTTTGATCGATGACGACGCCCAGAAGACTCGTAATAGGGTCTCGGAGGTAGTATATAATGCATGGCTCCGTGTATACAGATGATACAAGGTAGCCGGGCAGAAACAATTATTAGGTAGGTATATGTACACCCACGGGCTGTAGAGGCACACATAAATCGTTTCCTCGTTTCGTCTCTCACCTGCGCCTATACTCGTACCCTATACGTATATACCGTAGCCTTTATACAGTATTTATATATATATATAGCGACGACACACACCGGGTATATATGGATACGGGATAGCATCTCAGCTCCCAAAAGTGACAGTCGTCACGCATATCCATCTACGCCGGCGAAATTAATAGCTCTCATTTTCCTGGCCCAACAGATTCTGGATAAGGACATCGGGCGCAATCGGAGATCCGTCGCTTCGATACAAGACGGACGCGCGCGAGGAATTTCGGCCTTCGACTTCTCGCGCGAGGCTTATCGATTTTTTTTTTTTTTTTTTTTCCTAAAAGGAAGGTGCAGGTACACCTTGTTGGGCCTGTCGTGCGTAGCGATGAAGAAGATGTTCGCCGGAGATAGGGCTAGATCGAAAAGGAAGGGGGGGACGAAAATATTGACGCCGAGCATCGGTGACCGGCTTCTTGGGAATCAATTTCGTAATTTAATTGGGGATTCGAGCAACTCATCGGTACATTTGTTGTTATTCGTCGCAAACCTCGCGTGGATGATCGAACAATTGTATCGAGGCCAAGATTATGTTTATTTTGGCTGTTGTGTTCCAGATGACACGCGGTCAGTCGAGGAGAGAGGGGCCACGGGAATGCGCCGCAGTTATCGTTTTCCCATGAACGGGGGGGGAGGGGGGAAGACCGGCACTCTCGAAAAACAAATCTTGAAAGGACAGGCCGCCACTTTGCCCCTCGGCGCGCTGCCAAACGCGTACCCCCATATACACATTACTATCGGGAGCTGCTTATCCGCCGAGGTATAGTGCTGGTGAAGCAATTAAGTCGAGCTCCTCGGATAGGCCGCGGATAATGATAATGGACACCGGCAGCCGCAATAATTATAATCGCGCGGGGCTAATGGGGGCCAGCAGGCAAAGGGGGAACGGCGTCCTGATATTGACAAGCTGTACCTATATGTATACATATAAAAAAAACACACGTACATTATACACAATAGACGTTAATCGGCGCTCGGATGAGACGAGCGGATTATACTTGTAATCCTCCTATTAGCGTTCATGTATATAAAGGGCATTAGCCTTCTGTAGGTATATATACATTGTACTTTGTATAGGTGGCATTAGCGTTACGATTGTTACACGCGCGTGGCCTGACGAGCGCGAAAAGCCCGAGATGATAAAAATGCCGAGGTGCGAGGGGCGGGCAAACATTTCTCTTCCGCGTTCGATCGCTCGTGTACATTAAATCCAATTTCACGGGGCACGAGCACCCAAAGAGCAGTTGATTAGCCGCTAATTAAATTCGATTTGCAACAAAGTACAATCATCGGCCACGCAGTATATAAGTGAACAACTCTGCAGCAAGCAACTCTTCTCTTGATAGTCACAGGGTTCCTCAAACTCGCCGGGGAGAAAGACGTAGCTTATATGGCTTGAGGGGCACAACGGACGTGTCCCCCAAAGACGCCGACGATTTTTGCGTCGCGCCCGCTCCTCTGATCCGGCCGGCTTGGGTTTTTGGCCTCCTTTTGCGCGCCTTCGCGGGCAATTAACACGAGCACGGCTCGGAATTCGTGCACAGCCGGCCAGGCACGCACGTAGCCAGGGGGACGCCAGTCGGAAGGAATGACTTTGGTGCCTCTGTTCTGCCGTCGGGGTTCTTCCCGGGACGCGATGACTCTTTTTCTCCCCCTCGTTGCCGGGCACCCTTTCATCAATCATTTGTACTTTGGATGCGCACCGGCCAACGGGGGGGAAAAGACACCGGTTTTATTTAAAATTAGACTCTTGACCCAACTTTGCTTTGTTTGTTCGGGCTTATACTTATTTCTACAAAAGGTATCGATTGTTCTATGCGAATTCGGAACAAAAATGCAAATAAGCCTTTTACAAGTTTTTCTCATCCTCTGGTTGCGGCGCTAATCGTCACAATCACGTGCGAGTGGGCCATTGCCAAAACGTCAATTTTCCACGCCACTCGGGTAATTTTTCTCTTTTCTCCTCCCTAGTGCACGACAGACCGTGGCAGACCGATTTCTTTTTCCCCGGCGCCAAAGAGACAGCATAATTCGAGCCAAACGCCCCGTGATCATCGTTAGACGAGGCAACAGCGCCACCGGGGGGGTGCACACGTACACACAAGCTTTTTTGGATATAATCTGTGCACACCTGTGTGTATATACATTCGAATGTAGGTGCAGACAGACGGGATGAGATAAAATTCAGCAGAGCAGTACAAACGCGTGTCCGAAAAGGAAAGGGGGCGTACTCTCTTTCTCTCTTCCCTTGGCCCGTGAAAAATATGGACAAGGGCTCGCTCTGCCCCGAGACGCGAACGGCAATTTCTCTCGAGGAGTTTCTACGTGGCTGAATTTTTTCCGGATGATTTGAAATCCTAAGTCGGGCATGTCGGGCTGCGGACGCGACCCCCCATCGTGCTCGCCCGCCTGCTCCTCGCCCTCCGCCCTCTCTTCCTTTTTCGAGAAAATTCTTGCCAAACTCGAAGAACAGATGAGCGTAGACTCTGGAAATTCAATGACTCAATTACACAGGTTGTAAGTTTTTTTTTTTTTTTTTTTGAACTGTGGACTGTATATCGAGTCAAAAATCGGTGCAAAGTGAGTCGATAACAAAAAAAAAAAAAAAAAATTCTTGAAATCTGAACCGGCTTTTCGGGTGTCAGTCGCGCCCACCCACTCCCAATTGATTCCGATGTTCAGATAAGCTGTAAGACGGTGTGGTAGTCATAAAATTACCAACTTTTTCTGTATGGAATTGCCATTATGTCATTACGTGACGTCGCGTTTGGCTCTCATTTTTTTTCGTTTTTTTTTCCCTCAATGACTACTCTCGTACCTCGAGCTTCTTAACGATTTCCTTTTATATGAATGGCCTCCGATATAAATATTCACGTGATGCCGCTATTTGGACTAAATTTCATACTGTAACTTTCCATACATGATCACCTCAACGTTATGAAATTATAGGCACCGGTTATTAAAAATTCAAGTTCATTATCAAGTGGGACTAAGAATGCTAGGGTGAAAAGTGTTTGAACCATAAATTCTAGTATCCTTCGGGTGAATGATGGGCACGTCATATCAAAGTACCTACGCGTTTGGTTGTAAGTACAAGTTTGATGGTAGAAAGTGAGGGAGAAATAAGCTTGTTATCTCGAGATAAATAATCATCGCGCTGTATATGAAAAAGATAAAAATTTGAAACTTGCCACTGAAGGGTTGCCAAAATGCTGCGTATGGCTAATTTACCCTCTTACCTTCTGTTAAACCAACACGGACCTTAAGCTCATGGTGATAAATATATAAATCTGAATTCCAATCACATCGACACGGACGGGCATTTAAGAAAACTTTACTTTCACGACTACACAAAGCGAATTTCCGATCGAAAAACAAAACAAAACAAAAAAGGAATTCTCGTGGAACAAGAAAAAAACAGAGGAACGTCCACTCTTAAGGCGTTCCTCACGCGAGCGTCAGTGTGCTCCCGTAGCGTCTGGTATTATTTTTCTCCGTCACGTCCACCCCTCGGAAAACGAGCTCCCGTAAAGTTTTATACGAGCCATAATAAATTCGGGGGCCGGTTTATTCGCAAGTTTCCCCGCTCTCGCCTGATAACCGTGGACCCCTTGGAGGAAAAACACGAAAAGTATATATATAAAAATGGATTTTTTTTTTTCTTTTTTTTTTTTTCGCCCACCACCACGGACAGAATAATAATATGGGAAAGGAGAGGCGGCACATAAAACTCCGGGGCGCTCTACACGAGCAGCCGGCTCTCCCTCTCACAGGAGCCAACAGACATCAAGTTTACAACGCAAAATTAATAGAGCCCATCCAAAGCCACCGGTACAATTCATCACGGGATTACGCTGCAAATAAAACGACTGCGTGGACCATGTACTCCCGGCCGTGCTTCCCGATAAACACCCTCCGATGGGACAATGTGTATGTATTGCACTCTCGTGCGCTCATTGCCGGCTCTTACGATCGATGATTGATTTCGAAAGCCGGCCTCCACGGACGTGACGGAAGCTCCGGCCGTCATCTTCGAAAGGGCTCTCCTCCGGCAAGCTGGAGAAAAAAGAAAGCAGCATCGGAGTCGGGGCGAGGGGGTGTTTGGGGGGATGTAAAAAAAAAAAAAAAAAAAAAAAAGCGGCAATGACGGCGCGGTAGCGGATCGACGCGTACGTCCGGGGGAGGGGAGAACGCGCGTGCCCTGTAACGCGCGCAACAGCGGTGGGTATATTAGGAGCCCGGACGCGTATTGTAGCTTCGTCAGGCACTCTTGCATTTATATCTGTTATCGTGAAACTTATTCCGTTGTTGGTATTACGCCGAGGGGGTACATTACAATGACAATGACCGCAGGCAGCGAGCCACGATCGTCACTGCCGACAGCTCGGAAAATTGCTAACAAATAATCATCGGGGTGACACACGCACTCATACACACACACACACGCGCGCGTATTCCTATTGTATAATATAACGTATCGCCAAAGGGGGACGACTACGACAACGGAGGGGAGGATGTGTTTCTACTTGTCTCAGTGTCCCACGTGCCGATTGGCCCACTCTGGGGTGCTTACTACGGATCAGTGCTCTTTGGACTCGTTTACGGCCCGTGAGCTCAAAGTTTGCGTGTATCAATTACTCCGATATGATATGCCTAATTGCGGATTAAGGTATTGTACCTGCACCGATACATATACATATATGTATATCCTTATACTTTTCATTTGTGAGTATAATATATACCTCAACCTATCTTTGTTTCCGTTGGCCATCATCTATATGTAATTGGCACGAGGCATGTATGCACTCTCTAATCTGGTAAGCTATACGCAGTGACAGTGGATTCAACTGAAAGAGTTGTACGTACGATGGATGATCCGCTCAAAGACGAACGGCAATTATTGTTCGATCGAAGGGTTTTTTTTTTTTTTGCAATTGATCAAAGCGAAGGAGACAAATTCAAGGGAGAAAATAGATAAGTTCCCATTTCATCCCTTTGGACTCGGTTGCAAGCCACGCGACATTAGGTACATGTTTCACGACAACACCGAGGCCGAAAGGTCGGGCTGGAGAGGAGTGGAAACCGGATGGAATCCAGTCGTGGCGGCATTTGTCTTCGCGTGGTATATTATATATTGTATGTACGAGCGCCAGAAAGAGGCTTTTCACTTCAATAATCGGCACAGCTCCTTCGAGCAATGGTACAGAGAACATCAGTCCAAAAGGAAGGAGGAGGGGTATATATTATTAGTTGGACGTTCTCGCCAAAGCGACCGAGACCGATTAAACTACTGCCGAGTTGTCGTTGTCTTTGAAACGTTTCACGTGTACCCATATACACACTCTGGGGGGGGGGGGGTGGAATCAATAATACACGACGAGTTTTCCATGAACGACAAATTTGTCGGATGTATCGATGTATACCTGCCCCAAAAGGGAAAGAGTTGATCCTTCGGATGGGGTGAGCTATACCTTCGGGCGTTGGCAGCTATACATACGCGAGGGAGTTGGTATAAATATGTGCAACTAACTGTATACTTACGCATAACGGGCGCGGGCGAAAAGATTTCCAAGATAAATATAGCGAGCGCGAAACTCGCACGCCGAATACAGATAGCGTGTCCTATAGTACAAGGTATATATTTATTACATAATGGAATAGAAGAGGGGGTGGAAAAGCGAGTATACCTACCTTCCGCACATGTATACACGGGGGATGGATAAAGAGTGTGTGTGTGTGTGGAGGAGGGAGAGTCAACCCCGTGAGCGGTGCGATCTGTCAGATGGGCATAAATCAATGTTCCGCGTAGCCAACCCCTCGTAGGTATAATCGCTCGGCTCGCTCAAGCAGCACCTTGTACACACGCACGCGCGCGCTTCTTCTTCTCTCAATATATATACATGTATATACAAATGAATCCGTACGTCCCCTTTAGGTACGCGTACACAAGTATACCAAGGAAAAGAGAGAGAGAGAGAGATATGCTGCGATGCTCCATTATGCCGGACACAATTGCGTGTTGGCTAAGCCACGTGACCGGTCGACTTCCGGCACGCCGCTGATGCACGTATACAAGACACCCAGTCTGGGTTACGCGCGGTAGCCCCGCAAAGCGTGCGGAAGCGCATCGCCAGAATCATCATCCACCACCACCCCCTTGTAACTATATAATATATATTCCGCTTCCCCGTCCGAATCTCCCCTTAATTCGATCTTCCTTCCTCTCTCTCCCTGCCCTTTTTTTTCTGCCACCCTTTTCCGATGCCCCATCGTCCATAATATATATATACGCACTAAGTATATTTCTTTCTTTCTTGCTTTGTCCCCTACTAGGTACGCGGATTACGCTTTGCTTCTCGCTTTCGCCGTTTTAGGATCAGCCAACCCTATAATAATAATAATAATATACTTACCCATCGCCACTTGTGTGGCGCGTTGGCAAATTTACAGTATATTGTGAAAAAACAAACAAGTTACTTAAGTATAGGTACTCTCGAGAGATCGAGGGATAATGTGAGGTTGAGTCAAGCATCGCGTCGTAAAGAGCGTTCCAACACAACTTTTTAGCAGCACTCTCCGTATAAATGTGAGCTGCATCGGTATAATATATATAGTTTTATGGTGCATCGGCAGCGCCGGCGGGACGTATATATACGGCAGTTCGGGCGCACGACAGTTTTTCACGATTTTTCACGCGCTTCCCCGCTGCGCTTGCCCCGAACCGGAGAGTCATTGTCAAAACAAGGCCTCTATTTATTACCACCGGCTCGTGCGAACCCACACCACGCACCGGGGGGAAGGTCATTTAGCCTGATGGCTTCTTTCTTTCTTTCCTTCTCATGGTGTATATACAGTCGGGCACTCCACGATGGACTGACGTGCGTGCGCGCCCGCAAAGTTGGAAGATCATTGTTTCCATTCGGGTCGTTGTTGTACACCCACCTCTGTCCCTTTGATCCCGAGGAATCGTTATAGAGCTGATGCGCGCCGTTGCCGGGAGGAGACCGAGGTTTAAACGAAGACTTTAGTACTTTTGTTTCACGATGACTATGGCGTTTCAACTCCATTCTCATACGTAACACGAGTTGACTGGCTCGTCGGCTCTACTCTCGCAGATTAATTAATACAGATGTGTATATATACCTGCGGACGGTATAAAGACGTTTCGACGCGTGGGAAGAAGAGTACTCGAATCTCACGGGGTAATACAAATAGAGATGGCCTATGTGGGACGAGGTGATTTTATATACGCATAGGGAACCAGATCAGTTTGGTTCGAGTAAAGTGCCCATACGGATAAATCGTCAAATTGAAGAAGAATAAGAAAAATCATCGAATCGCCAGCATATGATTATTCGCGTGCCTGGAGCTTACAGTGGTCGTGAAAGGCTCATCTACACCCAATAACCTTGTACAGACCCTGTGATGCGCACACATACATCGGTCTACCGTGTACGTGCAGTATCTCGTCGCGCGGTTTATTGCGTCGTCGTCGCGAGGGTGAGTACTGTACTGTGACCAGTAAAAGCGCTTTTGCGGATGGGGTGAGGGGTGGGGGAGGAGTGGGGACAACAACGGAGATGACGATGGGATGAGCCATGGGAACTACCGCCGTGGCCGCAGAGTCGTGTGCGCGTGTATATACCCATCGGCTTGTTGGGAAGTCGTGAGGCAGCAGGCCACGGATGTGCAGCTCGATGAGCGACAAAAACACAATTAGCATCATTCGATTTGCTTCTCTCTCTCTCTCTGCGTGCGAGTTACGCAGTTCTTGCGCCATCAGATTTTTACAAGTACACCTACACATGTATAATACATACCCATATATAGGAGTGATACTATATAGCAGGCGGGGGGTTAATCCAGTATCATTAATTTCATCGTAGCTCTAAATAAATATAATACATGAATTTGCAATTATTCGTTGAGTTTCATTAATTAGGCCATTTTTCGACAGTCCATCGCTCTTGTGAATAATACACGAGTCGCCGGCAACAATGACATAGGTGGTCGACAAAAACTTGACTCTCTACACACAGATCGGTATTTATACAATACAAAGTATGTATACAGGTAAAGACGATCCCAGCTATGGGGATTCGCGAGTAAAACAATATAATAAACCTATACTTGCTTGAAGAAAGAAAAAAAACGGAAATAAACGAGGCAGGGGTGGTGGTAAGAAGATGGAGCTAACAGGGTTATTGTGTTTATATATTCTGCCCGCGAACGCGGTGGAGAAGCGCACAAAACGAGAAATTCCGAGTGATTCGGTTATCGGCGGATCTTTGCCTCTGTCGAATGCGATACCCTCATCGTACCTACCATTTGGGCACAAAATATTCAAAATATTTGGACGGTGATCCCTAAAATAACTCCTCGACATACTTATTATATGCTGTATACGCATGTGTCAGAACGATTACACGTAAAACCAGTGTTATTTGCGTGCTGGTATACTTATATATATACGTAAACCATGATTTCGCAGCTCGTAGAGAGAGAATAATTGTAATGAAGCGATCATCGGGCCAAGTTATTATTCCCGCGGCATCTAATTTACCAACCCATTCACCGCATGTATTATTATTACTATGCGTGTATATATTCGTAAGAACATGGGGGGGGGGACAATGACCGACCATCATCGAGTTCTGGTCATCCGCGAGGCAACGTCTACTCATCACCGGTATATATATATATATAAGGCCTGAAAGCCGATGAGGGGGAGGATTGTATAATACACACATTGGTGTACACGGCTGTGGGTATAACTCCGCGGCTGTAAAGGATGGGTAGCGGGGCCGCACAATCGACGGCTCTGCCGCGGTGGTCTCGCCACGGTGACGTCCTACCCGTTGCTCTTTGTTTTCCTCGCCATCTAATCGAGCTACGGGTTATACACCATGTATATGTACCACCTCCTCGCGACTCGCTGCCCCTGCCTTTCACTTCCGCGCTTATACCCCGCGAACAACGCCGCCACCCTCGCCTCTACCTCTTCAAATATAATATATATATATATATATATATATATATATATACCTACTTATTAATTTCCACTCGGGGAATATCATTATGCGAATATTAGACAATTCACAACACAGGGGCTATATAGACTCGAGTACCTATACAAAAGAGTGACTTTGAAGGCCGCGGATCGCCGACTCTTGTAAACTTGGCTAAAAATCGGTATTACGTTTTAGGTGCTGTACAGCAGAGCACAATAAATAGTCATAGGCAACAGTCGTCACCTACACATATATACATATGAGGCATCGTATAATACCTACCCTAACAGTTAGGGGGAGTGGGATAAAAAGCGAGCGAGCCGATAATATTCCTCCGCCTCGAGCCCCGCGCCAAGGTGTATATACATATGTGTGTGTGTGTACGAGAGGGCGAAGGAGGCGAGCATCGCGGGCAGCAGAGAGCGAGAGAGGCCACACACGCGGTCTTGATGGTGGCGACGGTGCTCGTTTGCACTGGAGAAACGCGCGCCGCGAGAGCAGCTGGCGCTCTCCGATCACCGGTATGTATTATAAAGCTGCGGTTGTTGCCTATATATGTATATTTGCTCGCTCATTAGCTATGCATACTTATATACATAAAACCAATCTTGGTCGCCGCGTCTCGAGGGAGGGGGGGGGAGACTCTATCACGTACCTACGTCTATATATTATAATGTGCGTGCTCACCGCGATGCTCTCCCCCGATTGCTCTATACGAAACATCTTCTTCTTCTTCTTCGCCCCCCCCACCCTCTTTCGTCTTTGGGGGAGCTAAAAGAATACGAGCAAGAAAATGGCCGTGTACGCGAAATTGGCCCAGAGTGAGAGGGTATCCAGCTCTCCCCGTCCGTTTATCTTTCGCGCACGCCTCTCTCGGATCACCGGACCACCATGAGAGAGAGAGACGACGCGTGTTGTATACCTATACGTACGTTGTTCTTCTCGCGGTTCCATCGTTGCCAATAGCGTCCCTCTCTCTCTATATCTTTCTATCTCTTTCCAGATGCCTCTGATTTTGTACGTCTCCGGCGATTATACCGCATTGCGTATATAGCTTGGGCGATATAACTTTCGTTATTATACCTCGGCGGGAGACGTCCACTGAAAATTCGTATCCATAAATAAGTATAGGTACATGCGAGAGGGCGCCATATGAGTATGGGTACACAATCAGCGTGGAAACCAAAGTTCTTGATGACTTTCCAGTATTGCTTTTTTTTTAACAGCCACCCAAAGTTTTTACGCCTCGGTTTTTCTCTCGATTTACTGGACTTTTACGACGAAACCCCCCCGGCTGCATGATATTCGTTAAACAGCGAATCCGCACATATTATATGTACATATATTATACGTTGCGTGATTTGGCTCATCCCTAATTTCCAACTCGATGATCCATACGTAATTGTTTTTGTCTTTTTTTTTGTTTATTCATGTAATGTATACTAACAACGCCCAATCACTGCGTCGACCCCTTTACGTTTCATCCACAGCCAATTATGAAGCACAAACGTTCAATAACTTTTTTTTTTTTTTTTTTTTTCCCTACCACCGCTTCTCTGTACAACAACTATACTCAGTCCGGTACTTTTCTGGCCCGATGAGTACACTATACCAGCTACAACGTACTCTCAGGAGAGTCCCCAATACCGGTTGAAATTATTTCACGGAATAATGAACAATTGTCCGTTTGGAGAAATGTGTAATTGCAGCAGCCTCGCCCAGCACAGCGTGTTGTATACACTATATAGTATTCCTCGGCGCCAGAGCACACCGTCTCATCACGCGCATTTGTGACCTCGTAACACGGATGAATCGATGCTCTTCGCAAAAAGACTTTTGCCAGTCCACAAGTATCACGCGTGTTGCAAAGACACGAAATGACGAACGCGCGAATAGCCAGCCAAAATAAGAGGTGGACGGGCGATCGACGAGCCGAGCACCTGCTGCTTTCAAGGTGTATATATGTATATAGGGGAGGACAGGTGCGCCAGCGGCCCAATCGGACACGACAATTATTAGCCCGCTAATTACGATATTCCCCCCGAGACGAGATTCGGGCCTACGATAGCTCGGGACACCGGCTCGGGGGCGAAAGCGCATAATGAGCCGTACCCTACACGCTACCTACACGTGTTATTGAATATTAATTCAATCTCCCTCCACCCACTTTTTTTTTTTTTTTTTTTTTTTTTTTTTTTTTTTTTCTCCCCGAGATAATGACGAGTCCATTACCTAAATATATTCGCGTGGATTCGACTTTGTGTATACTTTTGACATTTTATTAGTCTGGTTGTTCTATATACCCACACATATTAATATATACTTGAAACATACGAGTTGGTGATAGATGCGATCGCTCGTGGGATAACACGTATATATTATGATTTAAGGGGCCGTTCGACAAGTGCGCGCAGCTGTGGCCGGCGGTGCTAGTGGCTGGCCCAATGGAGATGTTTCGATTGGACACGAGTGGAGATTATTTTCAATTTATCGCGTTCGATCTACTGATTTACGTTCCGGCTTATTGTATACATGGCTCGTCGCGTAAGGCGCGAATTGAAATAAAAACGATTTCACGCCGAAGCGTAACTCAAATTGACAAAAACATGTATAATATACGTGGAGTTGCTCTACAAGTGGGGTGGTATTTTTTTGTTATTGTTTACCAAAGATAGTATTTTCATCCTTTGGCCCGAGAAGTTACGCAAACACGTACAAGACACTAGTTTAATCATCCAATGCAAAGTGTTGTTCGGTAGATGAGTAGAGATGAGGGCATCGAGAAACACCCGAAGGAGTTGGGGAGGTACTCGGAACGAGACACTCATCCATCGTGGCCCGAATCAGGGGGAGGGAGAATGGCATCAGCCCCCTTCAGGCACGAGACACGGAATTCCCGTGGCTGTGCTCCCTGAAACTCCGCGGTTGAATGCAAAGTCACGATGACGACAAGACGTTTCTGCTTTCACTCGGATGTGCACAACGAGGCCCTAAGCGCTCTACTCGTTAGAGCTCGACACATCCGAGAGGAGTGTACGTGTTTGTATCCAAAGCGGTTCGATGTGGCGAAACTAAAAATTCAGCTGGTAAGTACGCAAGCATCGAGTGAAAAAGAAAAAAGAGGCGGTTGGAAGGGTGGCAAAATTGTATTACCAGGCGACAGCGGCGCAGAAGTTCGAGGAATTCATTTGTATTGCAAACGACGGTTGATGCTTTTTCCGCTCCCACGCGAAAGGGACTGTCGGTTGTACGTATATGTACGGGATAAGAGGGAGAGCGACGCCTGCACGATTTGGTAGGCGGGACGCTGCCAAAGAAAACAGATATATATCGGAGGTAAGTACAAGATCGCACGAGAAGGAGTAAGTATAGCGACGCGAGTGAGATGGTGACGCTAGCAGCTATACATGAGAGGAGAAAAAGAGGCGGATGTTTGGCCGCGCGTGGGGTGGCTGGTTTAATTAAATTTAAATATAATCGAATTCAATTTCAAATTTAAATGTCACCCCCCCCCCTCCCGGCCTTGCCGTGCGTGAAGCCACGCGACGACCCTTTCGTACCACACATCGCCCCCCCCCCCACCCGAGTCTGATTTTTATACCATCCGCAGGGAGCTCTTCTCCCTCTCTCTCTCTCTCTTTATCTCCTCGTCGATAATCAGAGACGGATGGTGGGTCAAACCAGGGCAAATCCACTCCCCCCCCCCCCCTCTGTTGTCGATCTCTCTCGAGTCTACTGTCGTCGGATTGAGAGAATGTTTTGTTTGTCGGGAGTTCATGGTGTATGTCGCGCCGATGGGGAAGCAGGGCAGAAGCTATAGGGTGGTAATTGAGGATAGAGGAGCTCACGGCTGCAGGGAGAATCAAGTACACACACGTGTATAAATATATATATATGCGCCGGGGGTGTTATTATGCGTCAACCGCAGCGCCCCCTGACGATGACAACGCCGCGAAAGGGGATGGAAATAACCGAAGGGATGCCGTCGCCAAAGAGGCATATATAGCTTGTTTGCCTGCGTGCCCGTACCTGCAGTATAGTATACACCCCTGCATTCCATTTGTCCTCTCGGAACGTATTTTTTTTTACTCCTTTTTTTTTCTTTTTTTTTTTAAATGTTTGGGGGAAAAATGTGTATAAGTACGCACGACTCAACTCGTTCGGATTGGTCAATCGGCCAAACAAAACGTGCGCGCTACACGTATCGTATACGTCTATTGACTTTTTTTTTCCTTTTTCTTCGCAAATACCCCACGTGCCGAGAAGTCCGAAATGATAAATCTCCGAGTGGCTGTATGGTATTACTGACTCTTTTTCTTCTTCTTCTTCTTCTTGCCGAGAAAAATCTTTGCTCACGCGTGCACTCATATCATTTTAAATCGCAATGCGCCGGCTTACGCGTAACTGCGGCTCTGGCGAGTAAAGTGGAATAATTGCGGGTACAAGGGACACCATTTATGTGAAAACTGTAATTACGATTAGCGTTAGTTATACCTTAAACTCTCGGCGCCTATCAAAACCCATGATCGAAAAATAATGAATTGTAATGACAACAACCTCTTTTTGCACGTAGAATAAAGCTCCTTTGCGATTAAAAAAAAAATTCACCATCACCTACCCAGTTGTGGTGGTAAAAAAAAAGCAAGAGCAGAAGAATCAAAGGGGAAAAAAATATACTTGAATCTATTGAGCTTTTTGATCATTGGGTCGTGGATATTTTTGATTGTTGGATTTATAGGGCTTTTTTCCACTAGAAACTCTCAATTGGCTGGAACGAGTTCGAAGAAGCACGAAATGATCGACCAGATGCTCTAGAATCTTGAATCGTATATTTATTCCACCACTTGCGCTCTAGAGTAGAAACAGCTTTATTGCCAATTAACCTGGTCAAAGTTGAGTATTTTACTATTAGTACGAAAAAAAAGAATTTATCGAATTTTCTGTACAGCAACAACCTTGGTAGTAATTTTAGAGCGAGTCTGTAAAAGCTTTATAAAGCGTTTTTGCTCGAGAATAATATAATACGTGTTAATGCATATAATAAATAGTGCGAGGAGAGGAAAAAAAATATATCACCGAATGACTGTACGGATATGCTCGTTTGTGTGGACGTAAACATATAAACACACGAGTACATAATGTACACGAGGTGGCCACAACTCGATGAGGAAGGTAATTATTCGAGGCACGCGCTTTGCGAAATGTATCGAAATTTTTGACTCTTTGGAGTGAAAAATTCAAGGGGAGAGTAGATTTGCGCGCGAGCGGTAAATTATCCTCTCCTGCCTTACCCTCTTTTTTCCTCCGTGGGCACCCCTTCCTCTCCTTTATACAGACGGAAAAAGAGAGTCTCTTGTGTATAGGTCGTCACTGCCACGGCCTCCACCACCACCACCGAGGCGAAGCCACTTGCTTTGAACTCGCGTCGTCGTGGCTTTTTTTTCGTTGACGGGCAGAGCTAATATACGCAGCGCACTGTATATACTCACGCTTGGCGCGGACACCGATTACGCCAATATACATAATATATTATATGCCTATATTTGTATAGTCACCGTGTGTATAACGTATTACACCACCGCCCACTGAAATCAGCCATCCTCTTTCTTATTCTTAGGTGCAAGGGTATTCAGCCGATTTATACGTGTACCATATAGTCCCGATGACCATTACCGGGAAAACGATGAAAGAGATGGGATGGATCAATTTGTCGAAAAATCGGATACCGGCCCACCCAATTAGCCAGCTATTTCGTCTATTCCCACATAGTTCGAACGATCCGTCCTTTTTCTATGCTCGATCCGCCAACGTGATTCGTCCCACCGATCGATTACCCTTGGATTACGCAAAATTTCCCGTGTTCTCAGGCCGAGCCGGCAAGGGAGGGGGGGCATCCACGTTACGGGTCTAATTAACGAGTAAGATCGTTTTATTCGAGCCGAGGAATCCTAGATTCCGATCGGAGAGCTCCTCTGGCTATCTGTATACAACCGTATGGTACTTATATAATACCGCATTGCCGGGCGACTCTCTGCTCGTCTTTGATCCGCGAGGGGCGCACTGACGCGAGCGTATATATATGCGTGGCGAGCTGGTTCCCAAGCCCAACGACGCGCGGAGAGGAAGGAAGGTAAAAAGAGACAGATTATCGGAATGGCGCCTCTGTAAATCCTCGACCGGCCGTATACGTGCAGTATGGGTACATGGGCGTGCTTCCTCGCGAGAGCATTCCAATTAACAAACGTTCCAATTATCCACTTCTCTGCTCTTCTCGCCGATAATTGCCGCGCCGGTATGAACATCGGTGCATGTGTGTGTGTGTGCACGGGTGCTCCTACTTATACACCCACCCACTGAGCGACCAGCATTAAGCGCGATTATTCCTTTTCTTTTCTTCCTCCTCCTTCCTCTGCCGCTGCTTCTTTATTTACTTTTCTCCTTGGGAACGGGACTCGAATGCTTTCGTGTGACAAATGTACTCTCTCTTGTTTTTTTTTTTTTTTTTTTCTTTTTTTTACTTAATTAGCCAGTGGCGATCGCGGGATGCAACCATTGGCCCCCTGGAATTTTATCTCGGCTTACAAAGTGCCTTTCAAATTGACCCGTGCGCGCTCCGATAACGCGACTTTGTTCCGAGATAATTTTATCGCGATTACAACAACCTCGCCCGAAACTGTGCCCATGTGTACAAGTACTACTTTTTTTTTTTTTCTTTTTACGCCTGCATATATTGTTTTTTTTTTTTTCTTTTTTTTTTTCCCCACGTATATTTAATCAACAATGGAGCCTTTTGAATGTTTTCTTCATCCGCACGACACGTGGCTAATGCGTAGCGGAGGCAATAGTAATAATTTGCTGAAATGGAACTGTTTGCATATAACAAATAGCTCGGAAAACCCAGTACTTAATTTTGGCGAGGTGGAATTTCAGACAAACTCTCTCTCTCTCTCTCTCTGCGTAGATCGTTGGATGGAAAAAAGGGTTGAGGAACGGAAGAGAGGATTAGCCAATGAATCGGCTTCCCTTGCGATGTACATTACACAGCCAAGCAAGTACACAGTCGACAGTTGCCGCGTGCTTATAGGTATATCCTGTACCGGCTTTTTTTGCGGCGACAGCGAGCCTCGCTCGCGACAACTCGATGTGCGTGGCACGGCATCGGGGGGGGGGGGAAGAAAAGAGAGCCTGATGCACACAGAGACCGGCCGATTGAAGAACGAATGGCGGCACATTTGCACAATGAGCGGCTACTACGCGGGCGACTCGCATACGTCGTACGTCGTATTAAACGTATACGTGTATATATATGCCTACAGGTACACACACACAGACCTACATAATACGCAAACGCGTGCATGGGTATAAAGTGAGCTACGGACAGCCCCATAAATATTATCTTTTGCAGAATGAGGATGAACGAGCCAGTGGCGCTTGATGTGTACGCTTGCACGGTAAAAAAACAAAACAAAAAAAATTTCGATGTTAATTTATTACCCTGCGCGTACATAGGAAATACTCGACCTTCCTCGAGATTAAGTAATTTTACAACTTTGAGATTGTATACGAATATCTACTTGAGGGACTTTTAAGATTACAATTTGTACGGTTTACTATACATTATTAGATTAATTTACCATCACAAAGTGTAGTATTGACTAAACATTCCAAACTGGAATTCTTGATAACAAGCACAAGAAAAAATTGCAGAGTATGTGCTTGTGGGTAAAAAAAATAAAATAAAAAATTTGACTATTACAACAACAAATTACTAAACAACTGTAGCCGAGTAAAGTAATCTTGTTTCAAAAAATGTGAATGAAAACTAAGCCAAGAAAATGTATTTTATAGTAACAGCGTATAATACTTGTGCCATGTCATCGTGAATCGAGGGAGTTTAATTTTTACTTACGACGAAACAACACTAAACGATTTTTACCTATGAGGGCACAAAGGAGTATAAGAAAAAATGCTTATTACTTCTCTTGATTCTCAAAACAAAACTCTCGCGTGTAATACAGTGGGTATACGGCGGCACGCTACAGCGCAGAGGACAAGTGACTCTTGGCGATCGGAAAAATTTCTACGCGCGCACAAGTGGAATGAGGCGTACCCTATAAAATATATATATATATATAAGTGGAGGTATACATAGTTACGTGCAGGGGAAAAAAGACGCGCAACATTGTGCATATGTAGGTAATATTATTGGCGTCACACACCCGTATCCTCCAACTTGACAATACACCTGTATTTTTCATTTAGGTGCTATACACATGCAATATGCTGTGCAGTCCGGCCAATGTGTGGGTGTAATATTATGCTGCACCGGTGTATATATAGGTATACCTTCGAACGGGAGGACAAGTTCACTTTGCTGCGTGGCATGCATTAAACGACGACGCCCCAACCCCGTGCAGGCAGGTATAGGGGTGTAACGTCGTCGTAGTCATCCTTCGGTATACCAACGTATATATGCACTCCTCGTGCCGTCGTACCCGAGCATCGGAGGGAAATGGCTTCGCCCCACGCTATACTTACCAAGCCGCGATAGGTCGCGCAGGGAGAGCACGAAGGAGGACGATCGGGGTGCATGTCTCGGTGTCACGGCACCACGGAGCACTGCTCCTCGGGGCTCGTTTGTTACGGCACTTGATGAATCGACGGCCCTCCCTGCATGTCGGGGCAGTTTGTTATTTATTCCAAAAATGTTCATTGCCTATTCAACGACGGGCCAACACATGACTCTGCGGAAATGATATTTTTCGTAAAAAAAAAAAAAAAAAAAAAAAAAAAAAAAAAAAAAAAAAGATCTTGTTTTGTATATATTTTTGTTTCCCATCGTATACAGCCAAGGAAACATGTAAATAGAGGTCAAGAGGTGGACGTTACCATCTGATTGTCAATGAGAAATTGAAAAAAAAAAAAAACAAAGTTGTGAATGCACAAACCATACGCGAGGCCAACCTCATTGTGTTATCACTTTAGCTCCGAAGATCGGTGAAAACGCAAGTTTTAGCACGTATAAAGTGAGGAATGAAAATTCAAATGGTAAAAAAAGTGGGCACCGAGAGAAGCTCACCTCTCGGGAGCTTGCCTCTCGGTGTCCCCAGATGGCCTCAGCTCTCGTCTCCTCGAGGAGAAAACAACTACTCTCTCTCTCTTCCACCATCTCCCACTCGCAGTTTCGAAGGGCAAAAAAAAAAAAAAAAAAAAAAAAAAAAGCCGATCCCGGCGGATCGCTGCAGCGACGATTTATGGGGCGAAGGTATAGTCGTAGTCGTCGCGGCGTAAGTATACAGCCCGCGCTCACGGGAACAAAACAAAAAGGAACGAGCGGAGGAAAAGGAAGAGGTAGGTATATATGATGGTAGAGTAAAAATAAAACGCCACGGCGAAACGAGGAGACACTCGAAGCATACATATATATACATATATATATATACATATACACCGAGTGATAAAAAAGAAAGAGAGAGAAAGCGAAAGACGGCGTGGCTCAAAGGAAAAGGAGCTACACACAGCTCTCCAAAGATCAGAAGAAGAGGAGGAGGAGGAGGAGGGGAGAGAGTGGCAAGCGCACATGTATGCAGTTTGCAGAGGTGTGGCTACGAGAGCACGGCTCCGCTCATCTGGGGTCTCTGGTTGGTTCCGCAGCCCACGGGGGGGCCTAACCCGCGCTCTCGCCCCCTCTACCGGGCCCCCCTCGCGCTACATACTACTCCCTTCGCGCCGATTGGGGGGCCCTCGGCACGGGCTTGCGCTCCTTATATAATAGGTGTCGGACGTACCTATACGCGCACCCTTGCTTTATTTTTACCATCTTCGTTTATTTCTTTCGTTGCCCATCACATATTATATATACACCTTATACTCACCGGCGCCGCATAAGGACAACGGGGGTAGGAGAGGAGGAAAAATCATGGTGGCCACCCACGTCTCGGCGACATCGCCAGTACGTGTATACCTACCCCCCCCTCCCCCCAACTTTATGCATTTGTACGTGTGCGGCCCCATATAGTAGCCGGCGACGATCGATTCCTTCCTTCCTTCCTCTCTTGTTTTTCGTCCCTCCTCGAGAGGAAGACGCGGGGACCCCGAACGACATCGGCAGCCCCGGCGCCGTGCGCTACGAGATCCCATCTCTCTCTCTCTCTCGAGACCTCATTGTCATCGACATCGTCGCTGCTGGCGATCGCACGGGACTATATCCACGTCGAGATAAATTCACGTCGCTGCTCGGTTCAACTCGATTGCTCCTTTCGCCCCACCATACCCGCAGAAGTGACATACCATCCATGGCCGCAATGGCCGATTTGGCGTTACTTGCCGGTCAATCGTTTACCATTTCATTAACGCGACGAACCTTCTTTCCCTTACACAATTGCCACTATCGAACTAGCGACTCGTCGTTACACGTATATATACATTACAGCCGGTAGAGCGCAGAGTAAATACACACACACATATATATATATATATATATATATATATATATATATATATATATTCATGATCGTAATGGCTCCGCGCGATAAAGCTCGGTAAAAATAATGTATCCCCGTGATCGATTGTGGAAGCGAGTATAGCGAGTAACGACGGGAAAAAGAAACGGGGAGAGATGTTTACCATCATGAATTATGCACAGCGACAATTAGACCCCTCGTGTGCACATATATACACGGTGAAGCGAAAGGGAGGGGGGGGATAGCCCAATGCTCGCGGGTCGTTTATAAATATCAGCCGGAGTGGCATTAGCTCGTACGCGCCGTATAAATATGTTATTATGCTCGGTGTACGCGTACACGTAAGGTATAATTAGATCAAACGCGCACGACGCGCTTGTAACAAACGACACTAGGCGGGTCGTTGATCCCGTGACGGAGGGAAATTTTTCGCGGCTAAACCCAAAAAAGTCCCCGGTGGATAATTCACCCCTTCTTCCGAAAGAATGGCTTGACACCGCACTTATGTGGGTTTTTTCAAAATCAAATTACACGTCTCGGATGGCTTACAAGTTGCCATATTCAAAACGACTTGATGCTCCAACTGCGATGCATCATCCAATCGTGGCTTTCGGATTATACCTGATGCTAATGGTACATCGTATAGGACAATTTCAGAAGAGCTGCGAGTCGTTTCCCTATATACCGTGCGGTGCTCACTTGAAACTTTATTCAAACAAAGTCGGTGGTCAAGCAAAATCAATAGGCGCTTGATGGACGTTGAGAGAGCACCAACCCCTGCCATATCGCGTACACACTTACCCGTTGTAATCGATCGCTCTGCTGCCGTATACGGGCAATTTATTCGCAATTGCCGTCGATTTTTACTGAAAAATGACTCATGAGCCTTGGGCGTGGTATCGTGAAATGTGAGCGTTATTTTATCCCAACTTGTTTCATGGGAGTGGGGTGGGACGCGAAATCTCGTCGATTCCCGATGCATTCGCGGGAGAAACCCAATCAACCCAAAGTGGAGCAAACAGCACTTGGGCTCTCCGTGCGATGATTTGCGCTCGTTCCACCCTCGCGAAAAATCATTTCGACCACGCGACGATAACCGCGTGCACGATGCCGCTGACAATGGGAACGAAATAACCAGCCGGGGGGAGAGCAAATACAACGTTGTCGCGGGGAAAGGGTGGGTAATTTGGATCGATCGCAAGCGCAAGGGGGAGACTCTGTCGTCGAAGCAAACAGAAACGCGATTTTTCTCGTGTGTCTATACAGGTACATGGAGAAATGGCTATTAAACCCGAGCACCGCGGGGCCAAGTGTGCATGAACTGGCAAAAGAGCAGGAACGTTTCGTGCGACACCGGAGTTTCGAGGCTTCCGATCGTTCCGATTTTTGCTTCGCGGGTGATGAGTATCGGGTTGAGGCAAAGGAGCATGCACGTCGACGTTTCGTTTTTCTCATCATCGGGCTAGCTATTTCTTTTTTTTTTTTTTTTTCTTCAACTCGTTTTATCAAAGATACTCTCCACTGTAGTCACAATCAATCGTGTCCTCTCTAATTACAAAAGTATACACATATGGAATATACCCACCTACGAATTTCACTATACCTCAAATGTACCCCCTTGACTTTCTGTTCCGCATCGATGTCGCCCTCGTGTACATATTTTACCGTAAAACGGAAGGTTGAAAAAAAAAAAAGAAAAAAAGAAATCGGTCACATTGAGAAATTCAAGACGTTAGAATATTACACATATAGGTAGCTTCTTGTGGCACGTTAATCATCACGTAGATCTCGAGCTCGTGGAGTACGTAAGCAAAACTCCTGTTGCGTTTCCTGTCGGAACGTAAAAATTACAGCGAAAGCTGGGATATACTCGCCACCGTGTCCAATGTGTCGCAATAACCAGGAAACTCGGGCTGTACTTACTCTCTTGTGTTATATACCTATATTACACACTAGTCTTACGTCGATATCCAAAGGTATATACTATACACGCGCTTATTTTGAAAGAGGCTACACGCTCATCGCATACATTTGTAGGATGAACGTAACAATATTTTAGGTTTTGTACCCACATAAAGTATCCTCGGGTGTCGTCCAGTTCATCATATAGTACTCGGTTTATACATTTAAAAATTGTAAGGCGAGTGACGGATAACCAGTGCGACTAGAGCTCAAACAGTAGCTTTGCGATGCTCAAGGAACGAATATTTTTTATATTTTATAAAGAGTAACTCGAAAGGTGTACATATACTTACGTGTTTTACGAACAACTCCAAGTTACACTGACTAGTCGTATACAGGGGAGTGGCATTTTCGTGTCTCGATGGTAAGTATAATATATTATAAGGAACAATGTACGAGTTGATTTTTTAAATAATTTTGATCACCTTCAGCTAACGACTTTTTTCAAAGATTTCAACAAGTAAGTGTATGTAAATCACACCGACACATGTGGCACTGTAGGTGCAAGTTACAGGAAAAAGGTGGGAGGTATAACGTTGCAATGGCTCTCCTCGGCGCTTGGAATGACATTACGTGGCTGACGACGAATAGATGGAGGTGTAATAGCAGTTGATACTATGGTACCTATATGGTACAAGTTATGGGCACTCCCTTCCCACCAAGTGCCATGTCACGAGTGACACATTGTTCGGATATACATGTATACGTGGGCGCGCTTGCGGCGTCATCGTAATATGCAGCACGGAGATGCGTGACTTGTGCGCGCTCCTCGCGCGACTGCCCTCAAATTGCCTCAAATTATTGGGCTCTTTTGTATACCCGTCATACACCGTGTGCCCCGCCACCGTCATCCGTCCCCTGTTACACGTACACCTATACTATATGTGTCGCTCAACGCGTATAGGTATCTCATACTATATATTATAATGTACCTACACCGTATCGTCATCGTCTATTTCTATATGGTACCTACTAGTACTTATTGCTCATCCTCGCGTTCCATACGTTTTCCTCGCTACCTTTTTTTTTTTTTATACATCACAGGGAACAAAACCCACGAGTTGCACGCTTGCACGCCCATGTATTCAAGTATATAGGTGTATAGAAGGTACGTCACATCAGCTCGGGCTATTTTACCTCACCCGATGCGACTAGGCCTCTTATTTTTATTTTGTTATTTACAAAAACATATTTACATGATACGTGCTCTCATCCTCTTACACGTCGGACAAGGCGTACAAATGTGTACGGAACAATGTTACGAGCGACGTGTGAGTTTTTTGTCTCTCCTCCAACATGATGCCATGGGAACAAAATATTGTTTGAAAATAAGAAAAGCCCGCGTGGACGAGCCAAGGGAAAAAGCGTACTTTAAATTAATCGAGAATAATGCGCCATGATACAAATATAAGTATACTTATGAGGCAGCCGTTGCAACGTGTCTCGAGTGGCTCCTGTGCACGATGCGTGAAACTTTTTGTTTCTCGTTACGAGTATACAAATCATAATTAATTAGGTTCACTCTGTGGCGTTTCATGCCAATAAGGTTACAGGCCTTTCTCCGGTCACCGCAGATCTAACTGCAGTCCCTCTACAAGTGAAAATTGAGATTAAAAAAAAAAAAAAAAATAGCATACAAATTACTCTTGAACCATTTGACCTTTCATCGAATGCAACTAAACACAAAAGTACGGCGACAGGGGCATTAACGAGCAGTCCCGCGTAACAAGTAAGTATATATGGCCGTTATTACTATAGGATAAGCGCCGACCGACGCGGCATAATACTCATCGCTCAAAGGCGAAGAGCTGGCTGGCACCACACACGTGTATATATACACGTATAAAAATCAAGAGCTCGATAAATCGGGTTGGGCGTCGTCTATCATTAATGCGGTCTTCTTTTACGTACATATACCTATACATGCACGAGACAGAACGAATGAAAAAAAAAAAAGCATGGAAATTCCAGATACATGTCGTGTAATATACGAAGGTATATATATGGGAGGGCCGGAGAGAAGTTAGCCGAGGTGGTCCGAGAGAGACCGTTAATAGGTAGCCCGCTGGGGCCCCACGCTAGCGGCTCCTTTTTATTCCCCATCGGCTCAAAAGCGGTATTTCCAAATTTGGAATACCTAAGGATATTTGCCGGCGCACCACCGACTCTCCCATTGCCACCTATTATATTATGCTCTCTCCCCCATCTCATATGACATAAATATACATCCAACTTGTTGAATGCACCTACTAATAGGCACCCCAAGTGTTTTTCCACCGTTACATTTCATCAAGTCACCTTTTTTCCAACCAGTGTCTCAATTATTGAAACAAAAAAGGAGGGGGGGGGAACAACAGTGTATGATGATTTAGTTGCCTAAACAAAGCAAGTGCACATACTTATCTCAAACAAATTTTATTCACCTTGCTTCGAAATATGAAATGTACACAAAATGTACCCTATTGTATCAATTAGCATTTTCTTTGCATCCGTGGAAATATGAGATTTTTTCACCCAAGTATACATAATGTATCGAAGAAATCCTTGTTATTGAAAAAAAAGGGTAAAACAACATTGTTTACAACACCGTCGCCCTCTGTGCTTCGCGTCGTTTTTTCTCCACAAAAAAAAAAAAAAAGCTCATCAATCAAGAGGGAGCCTGTCGTCGCGCGATGTACGTGCTTTTTTTCCCCCCCGTGGTAGCTGTGCCGTGCTCTCTTCTATTTTGTCGCTCGGGCGCGCGTAATCCGGATGCCGGTAGAAACGAGGCGCCGTTTATGCAGATTTTCGCGCTAATAGAGCCCTCGCCCCGAGCCGTACACCCTTACTGCCACGAATCACGCGGGCCATTTTAATTTTTACCACGTTCATCATCAGCCGCCCACAAAGCACGTGGATGCATGTTGTTTTTTTTCTTCTTTTTTTTCTTTTCACCCCCTCTATTTCGACGACAAATTGCGCGTCGCTGTTTTTATTTTTCGTTTCCTCCCTTCCCCCCCTCAATGTACAGTTGTATCATTTAGACAAGCGTATTTATATATACATACCTACTAAACAGGCAATGTCTCTGTGACGATGCCCGTGCAAAACCCCGTCATTTCATCCTCCATTTCCTCCCGTTGCGTACGTGGGAGGGGGGGGGGCTCAAACCAAACGCCGGCGCCTCTGTAATTTTCAAGCGCCAAGTCAGCCCGCGGCATCGCATGTATATATCCCAATGAGCCAAAGCCGCCGTCGCTGCATATGCGACATTAAAACACACATGTAGGTGGGGGAGGATATGGTGCAGGTGGCGCGCATGGTAGGAGGAGGAAGCTGGTGCAAGCTCCCTTGCCGGTGTATACATATAAACCGATGCGCTTTGTCCTCTGGATTCTCCTTTGAAAGCTAACGTTATTTACGAGCGGCGCCGGATGTCGCCTCGCGAGCTGTACTACTGCCGCTCTTCTTACCCATCTCCCGCCGGATGATGTATTTGCAAGAGCAATGCCCCGAGTCGTCAGGGGGACGGGGGACAAACCCACTCGCGTCAGCGGCGGGGTTATTCGGAAGATTTTCACTAATTTTAAGGGCACCCAACGCATTGGCAATTAAACAATGTACGTGCATCGGGACACTGGTAAATACATTATATAAGTATAAATAATAATGTTTTTTCGCCGCATAAGTACCATATAGCAGGCGGCAAAGCTCATCCTTCCATTGGTGTATACAAATAGTTGTGTATCTCCTAGCCTTGATCTTGGCCGGCGTTGCTGACATTACGTGCTGTCCCGTCGTCGTTGTACAAAGCATATTATAATATACACGTGAGGGTCCTCCTCCTCGTCGCCGGTTCGCCCGCGAGTGGCGCATGCAAAGCAGGAGCCAACGCATGCCGCGCGGCAGCACCTACATACACACACATACCTTGTAAAACGTTGTAACAAAGTTTCTCATTTCAAGTCTCTCGGCGTGGGTGTACTTGTAAATGTATACACATGTATAGGCACTGCAGTTTTTACAGGTATATATATTCACGCACAATGTACATGCACACATAATACAAGGAGTAGGCGGTACCTGCCATACCTCCCCCGTACACGTCCTCCTGTACGTACAAGTGCGCCCACGCCGCGCCATACTTATCACGGCGCTTGCGATAATAACGTACGTATATATATTATGTACCTACAGTCGTTGGGACTGCTTTTGCGTGATTATCCTTACGGCGCATGTAAGAGTATAATGGTAAAATCATTGTCGACGCAGCGAAAAGTGTGTGCATCGATTGAACAAATCCATATTATTGCACGATAAAACAAAACTCATTTTCCCGCGAATGCGACATGGGGTTGAAGAGCCTCAAGGGGGGGGGGAGGAGACTGGCATCCGGCTATACTCCCACGTACTCGCGTGAAATATATACAACGAGTGGGTACATCGGCTCGAGCAGGCTGTTGATCGGCGGTAAAAAGAAAAAAAAAAAAAAAAGGGAAAAATCTGCCGTGCGGTTTGCCCGCGGTGACGACGAACAAAAGCTCGTGTGTACGTAACTCGTGGTGTGCGAAATCAAAGGCGACCAGCGAGGAAGTACGAGGATCGAAGCCTCCGCGCACGGAAACAAATCAAAGAGCGACTCGGCACTTACAATGCCGATACACCTATACGTTATATATATATATATATTGTAAAACGTGCGTTATATGTGCCCCAATCTTACAATGGCTCGCACGCCATACGTTGCGACGCGATGGAGCGGAAATGGAAACGCACGTCCGCCGGAGCAGCGCCTACTACTGTTGAAAAAAAAAAGGACAAAAAAGGAGGCGAGGAGGAATTTCGCGGCGACGGCGGCAGCAGAGTCATTAGGTCATTCCCGTTAAGCCGGATATCTGCGGCTAGCACGCGAGCATTTCGGCCACGGGTATAGAGAGGCACCCGTATCGGAAGAGAAAAAGGGGGGGGGAGAGGACCGGAGACATCTGGTATCCGTGCCAAGGAAATAATATGCGCTCTGGCCAATACGCAACAACGATACATAATGGCACTGTCATAAGAACGAGCCTCGCGTGCGCGTCCCATAGTTTGCCGTTGCGTTGCACCTCGTATACCTATACCCGTTTACGTTATACGTATACAACGCGCAGTATGGTGTTTTTGCGGTTTCTTTTTTTTTTTTCCCCCTGATGCGAGCCGATGTACCATAGTAGCACCTAATAACGAAACGCACGCGCTCATTCTCTACCAGGTTACTCGAAGATTTGCGAAATTCCTCGCTTCCTCTCCCATAATAAGTACATCTAGTTCGACTCAATTTGTCAGCCAATGAAACTTTGTCGTGTGCTCGTAATATTGAGCCAAACGGTAAAATATAGCGTCGACCGGCGCAAGTACAGGGAAACAATGGTCGAGTCGGGTCCGCGAGCGGAAGGATACTGCGGTCCCTCGTGCAGTCGAATCCGGGTGTCCGGACCTTCCGCCGATTACGTTGCGGACAGCGAGAACGAAAGACCGGAGCTCGGAGACTTTTGGCTTTTTACGCTACGTGCACCGCCGCATTCCTCCCTCCCTCCCTCCCTCTCTTCGCGACACTCGTGTAGTACACGCGATTACGACTATCATGATGGTTATTATACGGCAATGGGGGACGCGCCGCTCTAGCCGGGCCACGTGCGTGATTTTCGCGTCGCGTCGTTTCGTGACTTCTACCTGATGCCCGTGCCGTTTATAAGTACAATAATTCCTGCGTACGCGAGCGGAACTATAGATAGTCCAAGAGGTTGCGGTCGAGGGGACTTGTTTTTTTCCCTTTGTTTCACGAGAGTAGGTGCAGGCTGAGTGCCATTTTTTCCGGGAAAGAATCGCGCCCCGTCTGACGCCCCTCGCAATTTGTGTCTCGTCATCCAACGCGGTGCCTCAAATGAAAAATCTCGTCCCGAGCGTAGGTTGTTTCGCAGTCCTTTCAAAATAAGGAGTCGTGGCTTCGAAACGGAGGTTTAATTTGAAAAAATTTCTAGAGCAACCCCTGGCAAAGTGTCGCGACCCCCCGGACCGTGTACTCGCCGTAAATCGTCGATTCATTAGCCGGCCGGTCCTTCTCTCGCGTATATATACTCTTATTCGTCCCCGGCGAGGATGAAAATAAAAGAAGGGAGGAAAATAACTCGGCTTTGCAGTGACCGGTATACGCAACACCGAATTAAACTGTCCATGTCGCCTCCCCCCCTCTATACCATGGACAAAAAATGACCCTCCTATTTCACTTTTCTTTTTTTTTTTTCGCCCCCGGCGAGTGCATAATTAAGCGACACGGGCTGTGCCCGCGCGGTCCAGCTCTACGAAGCCCCTTCGGTGGTGGAAAAGAAATTATGCGCGCGAAACATAAACTCGGGAAATGATTAATTCCCGAATTCTCACGCGGAGTCTGTATACCTCGCGTACATGTTAAAGATAACAAATTTGAAAAAACTAATCGAGTACCACAACTAAGGCTGGTAGTGGTGGAATCGGAAAAGCTTTGTAGTTCAAAGGAGGGACACGTACCAGAGTGTTGGGACTGTGTAATACCTATATAATATATGTATGGAACTTGTTGCGGCGAGCGAGGCGGGAGCGTATAATAGTGAATGAAATCCAAAGTTTTGCTCGAACAATGCGATCCCGAGCATATTGCCCGTATCCGGGCTATTCTGATTTAAATTTCCGCGCCTCTCATTTATCACCGCCACGGAACTTTGCCCCGCTGTTATAGAGGCACCTACACGCATATATAGGTGTACTGTATGTATATATACCTACGGCGCATACGAGTATATATATTATAACGCACACACTACTGAATATGCGAAAACTCGTTTCATTCTCGGATTGTCCTCACAAATGATTACGGTTTGATTACAATGACGTAAAACATACAACGATTCGCTATTGGAGCTTCATGTGTAATTCATTGTTCAAAACAATTTAAAGTATGTATTGGGAAATATATCAGTTTTTATACGTATATCTGTTTGTCGTACATCCCAAAGAGCTGGAGTAAAATTATAAAATTGAAATACAAACGTTATACTGAAAAAGGATCAAATCGAGTCGAGTTTTCAATCAACATATAGCATCCACAATAAGCAGTTGGTACGGAAATTAGAAAAAAAAAAAAAAAAAAAAAAAAACTTGTTCCACATGTTGATCTTTTTAGATTCCACATAGCATTCGTTCGACTATAATGAATATATATATGTATAGGTACCCGTTAAGAAGAGATGTTAGATCTCCTTGAAATATAATTGGTCGCAACGGGCTGAGAGGAGTAGGTAATTGTGAAAAGAGGAAAATGCCCAAATGAGAATGAAAGCAGTGTGGGCAATGGAAAAAGCAAGGGCATCGATATCCATCGACCGCGTCGTTATAGAGACGTCCGCAATATGGTACCCCAGGGTACAAAAGGATGGGCTGCGAAGCGAATGAAAAATGTTTATGTGACCCACGAGGGGGATGCCCACTCCAAGGGATAGATATACATATATATTTAATTTTCCATAAATATAGGCCCAATTACCGCTGGTCTGCCGGCAGTAGGTATATTTACGTATAGGTGGGCGCCCCGAGACCCCACCGCGCTCGCTTTACCACGGACTCGAAAGGTACGACGGCGCGTGGCAAATCGAGAGAGCCACCTACTCCTCGAATGTCCAAAAGTCGAGAGGTACGTAAGTATACGGAGCCGCCTCGTTAGAGCTGAATGCCGGCCATCGGTCGTATGCTGGGCTCTAGGTGTATGGGTACATATATATATATATATATATGTACATGTCACATGAGCGTACAGGATGAGCTCCTCTATAGGACGCATTGACCATGACCACCCATCGGGTAACGAGCTCTCGTATTATCTCGTACACTCGGTAGGGGGGGGGGGGACGAAAGAGCGTCGAAAAGTGTAACGATTTCGGGGATATATCTGGCGCACTTTAAAGCCAAAAGCTTAATGACTTGTGACCGTACAGTATGCATTGGGACGCGTGGGCCAAATAGAGGTGGGAGAGATCATCGTTGACCGACACAGTCCCTTTGGTTGCCCCGTTGCGCGGGAGGACGCGTGATTTATGGTGGCGTTGCGTCATTCTTTCCACCCTCGTCCACGCAGCCCATCTTAAGTAGTATACACTGCGATCTATTCTATACATATATACGAGCAGTGCCCATTTACAAGTATACATTTATGCAGCTTACAGTAGCAGTGTATACCCATCTGTATGGAGGGGGTCGTTTGCCCAAACGACGTATGTCAGCCGATCGAGCAACAGTGGTCGATTAATCTGCTTTAAGCTTCGCTCGGTTGCCCTCATGCCGACGCTCGTCCGAGTAAGAGATACTTTTGGCCCATTGTGCCCCTGCTCGCGCATCCTATGGGTACATTTGTAGGGAGAGCCTCTGTTTTATGTGCCAGTGCTTGTATACATACGAATCCAAGTGTCCAGTGTGTACATCCATCGACGACGACTGCGTGCCTCCCAATGAAGGAGGCTCGCCGTCCATCGATATTTCACGTGCCTATACATGTATACCTGCACGCATTGGCCGCAAGTACTTTGTCTTGCTCTCGTCAAATGCGCCATTCGTCCGTTCGAGGCTGATGGTCCTCGGCGACGATTTGTCCGGGCCGAAACGGTCAAACAACCCCAAGAGTATAGACCAAACCGTGGCACGTGGACCATCAGCATGATCAACAACATCTCTATTTTTTTCCCCTCCAACCGGTCCGTAGGTATATTCGACAGCTGCTGTTGGCGATAGGGCTCTACCGTGTGCCAGAAGGGGTCCTATATACCCCCCCCCCCCCAAAAATTTTCTCATTTTCAATTAATCCCGCAGAGTCGGTGCAACAGTTAAACATATTAATTAACGGCGCGTAGCAGCTGGTCGTACAATATCACGTATACTCGTATGGAGAGGTCCATCGGAATATTTTCCAAATCTTATAAATAGTAGATCATATAATGGCCGAGGCCCGTGTGTATGTATATACATAGTGGGACCGGAGGAGGATGGGCGGGCGCGTCGATGAGCCCCCAATAAATACCCTGGGAGCCGAGGTGGAGGCGCCGTCTGCATTCCATTGTTTCGGATGATTCATAACGAGCCACGGCAGGTTTACTCTGTGATGGCGCATCATCATCATCATCATCATCCCCAGGCCGCAGTGGCGAAAGGAGTGCAGGCAGGTGTATATACATGAGAGCTCAATATACGCGGGAAACGGGGCCAGTTTGGCTCGCGTAATTTATTAGCTTGAATATCGAGCGGAGGGGCATATTATAATACACAATGTACCGTGATACAACGCGTAAGTATTGAAGGGAGAGAGAGCGAAAAGTATAAGGGATGGCCCGCGCTTGTATCTCGTCCACGCGCCCGTTGGTAGCTATATGGTTGGTCTAGAGGGCCAAAAAGTCCGCCTGAAACTTACAACTATATACGTATGTGTGTGCATGTATAGGGATGAGGATGGGGCCATCGGCTTGCTGGGTGGCCAGCCTCGCTCGCTCCCCCCCTTTTTTTTTTTGCCCTCCCCGTGTCTCTCTTTGCTCCTCTTTCACATCAGGGGTATTATAGCCAAGAGAGAGGACTGTGCGCGGCTTCTTGTACAATGTATACACACCGCGTGCTCCGTGTGCTGCCGCCAATCGCGAGATAAATTGCAATTGGATAATCCTCCTGCACCGGCCGGCTGCGTATGTCTACACACGCTACTGTCCTACTCGCTCATGTCGCCCGATAATGCGCTTCGCGACAATACGTTGCATATAATACGTATATTTATACACTCGGCATCGCGTGCATACGTACCCTTCTTCTTCTTCTTCTTCTTCCCTCGCTCGAGTACTTATATCTATGTGTGTTAAGTTGGTAGTGTGTGTTTGCTTATAACTCTGCAGCAAACACTCGTCGAGTAGTCGCCGTTTTTTGGTATTATTTATTATACCCATTCTCGTAGTAGGTAGGTAGGTATATATATATATAAGTGAGTATATTATTGTCTCGGCTCGAGGCTCGATCGGCACCGCTGATTACCTCCTCGGCCAAATCGATGTGGCCTACCCTATATATATGTATACCCCCGTCCCGGCGATGTTGTTTATGCAACAGAAGGGACACGATGATGCATGGCCGTGCGCGCCATTATAAGGCCTGCATCCCCGAAGAATGGATAATTAATGGGACCACCGAAATTTCGATCCCCGAGCGAGCTTATGTAGGTATATGTATAAGTAATAGCCCCCGATGTCTCCGATGGTTAATTGTTGATTTTATAATAAATAATTCGTGTCCACCCCACCTCGTTGGTCAGTTTGTTAATAGCAGTAGCATTTAGTTGCGCAACGGGGGGGGGGTATAATTTTTTTGCCAGGTGTCAAAGGTCCAATCGAGTGCAGAGAGAACGGGAGCGCGAGAAAGTTGCTGTTGTTAAGCGGAGAGAGGAACATCAGATGGGAGACGGGGATCACGTGCGCGCGTCCCCTTGGAAGATTTCTATCTTTTGGGAAACCCGTTTGTGGGCGTATTATAATCAAATGCTTGTACATATACATGTATACCCATGGCGTGTGGATGAGATAACACGCGGATGACAAGATTTCGTAGCTTTTGGGATGTTTTCGAGCTCGCTTGGTTACAAACGAGACGATGTATACTTACAGGAAAACAAAACAATACTGTATAGGGTGAGGTCAGTCGGGACTGCGCATGAATGAAAACGAGAATATAATGTAACGTCGTGCACCGGTATTTCGATGCGCCAAGCGAAAGCAGTCGTCCGAGCTGTTTGTCCAATCGGTGGTTTTCTATTAACGATCAGCCAAAAACCGTGTCGAACCGAGCCTTTTAAATACAATAATCCGGACAATCGAAAAAAGCTTCCAGTGTTAAACCTGAAAATCACTAAAATTGCGGAAAATTTCAAGTATCAAAAAGAAAAAAGAAAATGAAAAAGGTGAAGATCTTACGTGTGTTTTCTCGCTCTCGGGAGCGGGTAGAGATCGCCGCGCCGGATTTGGTTTGCACGCCGGGTGACGCATAGCCGCAAGTGTGGGAACTTGAGCTTATTTCGTCCACCACTCGGCGGCAGGACGCGCGAGCCAGCCCTGATTGTTTATCTCCGGATGCGGATGAGGTACACGCAGTTATATACATATATATATATATATATTGTGCACTGCACAAGTTTCGAGTTTCAGAAGGAGGAAAAGGCACTCCAGAGGGGCTCGAATTCACGGTTGACAACAAAACGCGTGAAATTTAATTTGCCCCTAATGAGGTGGTATAGCTGATGCTGGCGTGCGAGTCAAAAGAAACGTCGTCCCTCCCTTCGTATAATCCTCCGTGTATACTTGTAGGTATATATGTGTATATACATGTACGAAAGGCTAAAGTTGAAACGGGCGCGGGGAGGGGGGGGGGGGGAAGCACAGCCGGTGACAGGAAGGATTGAAACGTCACGGCGGTTCTTCGCTATCAAAGAAAAAACGAGGATAATGCCCATCAACACTTCCGCCCGGAGAGCCGGGCTACGTCAAACGCACCCTCCAGCCAGCCTCTCTTCTTCCCTTCTTCGATGTGACTCAAATAAGAAGAGAGAAAAGGTGGATGGAAAGGGGCGAGAGAGAGAGAGATGCCAAACGCAAAAAATGAAAATCCCTGGAGGCGGGGAGAAGTGGGTGGGTGGCGGCTCCACCGAGTATATCTTTGACGTTTCGAGGGCTTTTTTTATTGGCCGAAAGACACGAGCTTTCATTGGCGCGCCTCGCTGTTTTATCCCTTTTTCATTTCTCTTCTCATCCCCCGCCGAATAATATGCGCTTTCTTCCCTCTTTTATCGTTCCTTTTTTTTTTTTTTTTTTTTTTTTTTTTTTTAACGACGGACAGAACGAGCGCACGGGCCGTAAAGTCGCGATTTGCATCCCCGCACGTACGTACACTTCAGACACAAGATCCACGCACGTATGGGGGTAAAGCGAGTACCTATATATTATATACCACAACCACATTAATATGGTCGAGCTTTGGAGATTTTGTAGATCGAGCCGCCTTGTCACCTGCTTTTTGCAACACAAGTCCATTGGGGTGCTAGGGGGTAACGTACCTATATGTACACGGAAAATGATGTAACGATATAAAACATGATAAACAATCGGATCCGTACGAGCAGTATACTGCGACGGGGAAAGAAAAGAAAAGGAAAAAAAAATCGCGAGCTATGTATACGAGATGATGTTGAAAACAGAGCAACATCGGTCGAGGGGGACAGGAGAAGCCAATGGGTACGCGTCCGGGATTTTCAATGCCGGGGAAACAGGTGTAACTGGTGGCGGTGCAAAAGTAAGCAGCCCGGGGGTCAGTCGGCATTTGCCGAGCAAACCCACGGATAGGGGGGGGGGGTGTATCGCGGCAATTACTTGACTAAACATCGTCCGGCGAGCAATGGCACACGGCGGTATAGGTACACATACACACACCCGCTCGTAAATTCGACTCACGTAGGTAGGTACGCTGTTGGCAGCGCACGAGCCGAAGAGATCCCGATTCCACCGAGCTCACGAAATCGAGTCGCGTATACGGCCCCTCCGTTTGTTCTAATCAGCGCTGCTGACCGCAAACACACGTATGGATCGCGAGAGAGAGGCTAACTCGATCGACGGACTAACGAACCACGATAGGTACATGTATATACCGCATCTTGCTGACCGTTCGATCCCCTCGCCCGCGTATATGTATCCGTCCCTGCGCGCGAGTCAACGGCCATTTTCCCGCTGTTGTTCCTCGTTGCACAATCTTATACAACGGCGATCTGGTCCCGATGCGTTGGCAAACACCGCAAGGTCTCGAGGAGACTGGTCCACGATGTGTACCGTTTTGTATTAGCCCCGACAAAGTTTAAAGAGATGGGGGGGGGGAGGAGAGGCTGAGTATATAGGTATGCCTGCGATGGCTCTGATCTTCGATGCTGTAGGCAGGTATAATAGCATCAGGGTCCATCTCTCCAGAAATGTGGACATTCGCTTCGTGCGCGATACCCGCGGATATGAGCCGGAATCTAGGGGAATGGCAACCAAATATCAACGTGCAATGAACGGCGGTACAGTGGAGACAAATTGCAAGCACGTCCGAGTCACTTTTACCACTGCGACCTCAAACATATATAATGGGATAGTAGGATCGATTGTGGTTGTACTCGTATGTATACACCCACCGCTCATTTCCAGTAGGATATACATATATACAAGTCGTAGGCAAATGATAATAATACGCAGTCATGCTCTGTGCATTTGTATGTGCACACCGGCCATCATCTTTCTCTCGCTCTCTGCTCCTCCCCAATGGCGTGTAAGTAGTCGTCGCCGAGTAGGTATGCCTACTTCTTTTGTCTTACTCCGCTCTGTACCCGGTTAAGCCGTACGTGAGCGAGCAAACGGGCATGAATAAGTGGCTGCCTATCGGCGATTCACGAGGAACATTATATATATATATATATAACTGTACCCACCGTGATTTAGGAGCCAGCCGTTACAAGTAACAGCCCCGTCCCGTGATTGCCCGTGATCTATGGCTTTTTGCGAATTTCGATCCATACCATCGCGTGGCCTCCGCCTACCTGTTACCTTTCGCTCGTCATTTTTCGCCGATCAATCCGTGGGTACATCTAACACGTTCGAGGGATGGTTATAAAGTAAAAAAAAAAAAAAAAAAAAAAGGGTCGCAAGCTCCAGTCTGGCTTTTCATCTCACGTTCATCTCGAGCATCCGGCGGATGTGGCGAGTCTCCGTCTCCAGATGAGCGAGAATTTCTCGTGTACGCGTATATACACAGCGGCGTTGCAAGTATTAAAAACGCGCACCGCGCGGGCCCGGCCGTCACGTCCGCACACGACACCATCGCCATCACCGCCGAAACCTTCCGTAATCCAACACTGCTGCACCCTTTGACGCTCCACCGCGGTATCCTTTGAACCCTATTTTTTTTTTTTTTTTTTTTTTCACTCTGTCGGGCCCACGGTACTATATATATTTCCTTTCTTTTCATTAGCTGGCAATACAACCAACCTTCCTCGATCCATTTGTTTTTTTGCCAATCAGCGAATAATCAACACCCAAAACCACGACATACGCAATCCATCAGACGGTGTCTGTATAATATGTACAACCTACCCTTCCCCTCCATAAGTAAGGGTGGGGGGGTGGTACGAATAACCCATTAGATGCAGCTTACAACGGTCCTCGAAAGAGGTGCGCATAATACGGATAGGTTCGATGCTCGTCACGCGCGGCGCGCGCCTCGTATATATTTTACCTCTCTCTGATGTTTTTTCTTTTTTCCTCGCCCCTCTCGTCTTACTCGCATATACGTTTACGGGGCATAGCTAGCCAAGCGAGCACAACCTGCCTAGCCATATATACATTGGGTGCTTTGGAGAAGAGCGAGATGATGCCGGCTGCGTAGGCGAGACGTGCGTTTGATCGGACGCCGCAACGCTGCACGTATGGGAGGCTTACTGTTAACCGGATCAGCGGCTAGCGACTGTCCTGAGACAAAGAGAGCTCACCCATACACGCACTTGTGTGTGTTGGGTCGTGTCGTTGGGCCGAGCTGATCGATTGTACCTAATGGGTGTCGCGAATTCGGTAACGCCATTTGCACATTTTCACCCACCTCATGCGTATTTTTTACCTTTATTCGCCACTTTAATGGAAAGAAAAAAAAAGTTATTACTTACTACCTCATCGATTCTATCAAGTGGAAAAATGATTGTATACATACATATATTACAACTATAAATTCCCCACCTCATCGAGTAAACAAATTATACGAGCAAGTATATTCCGCAAATTTATTTGAAATGTAATGAAAAAAAAAAAAAAAAAGAGAAAAATAATAATAAGGAAAAAGAGTAACAAGTAGCATGTACGGATAGCTAGGCATCACGTGCTATATAAGGAGCTTTTCCCTTCCTTACTTGCTATAAGCTATCTCTCGGTTTATCGATTACCCCTCGGCCCCGCGATTCCACGTCCAACGGGCCATGTTTGCTTTTTGTTTTCTTCAAGTGGTGCGCGCTTTCTTACCCTACCTGTCCGATACGTCTTGGATCGCCTCCCTTTTTCGGCTCGATCGGTGCGCTCTTTTCACACCCCCCCCCCCTGTCTCAGTATATACTCGATCGCCCGATTTCACCGTCACACTACACCAATATACACGAGCTGTCCGCCTATCGGCTTTCCTGTAGATCACCAATGTATACCTTGCCTCTTTCAATGATATACGTTTCAACTGAAATGATTTACATTTTTTTTTAGAGTATAATTGATAAAGAAAGAAAAAAAAAAAAAAAACTGTTTTTATTTTTAAAAAAGAATTTCCAGCAAGTGTGCGTGTATGCAGATGTGGTTGATTTTTCAGAGGAATAACGTAAAAGTAAGCGCAGGAGATAGCGAGCGCGCTGAATTTGCGTATAATAAACACATTCATCAATTAACTCGTTTCCGAGCCGACAAATATTTCCTCCTACGAAGCTCTGCTCCTGACGGCGATGACAACGATTATCGGTCCGATCTTGCGGCTTGAGAGTCAAGCGCCCTCCCCTTGGGTATCGCCTATACACACAAGTAGTGCGTATTACACATAGGTACGATTGGGGCCCTCTGTCGCCTATGCCATGGTGGCAGAAAAATCCCGAACAATGAGGCTGTCCATTGTCTCGGCCGAGCCAACGAGAGATTAAGATCCACACGAGACGATGATTGTTATTCTTTGTGCCTTGGCTTCACGGGGGCCGCCACCTCATCCACGGCCCGACCAACGGAGAACTACTTACATAAATATATATTTATACGCAGGTTATATGCCGTTCACAATTCGCCCTCCGTGTAAAACTGCTTTGCGATGCGTATCCTCCGTATATACCGCGTGGAGAAGAACAGCTCTCCCACTTGGACTTTTTCGCGATACGCAGAGAACCACTACAACACATCCTTGACACCACTGGTTAGGTATGCAAAGATCGTTCCCGTATGTGCGGGTTATACACGGACCAACCTTATATGTGCGGTTCGTGTGTAATGTAGATATCAAGCGCACGGTACACGCCTCCTTCTGTATATATACTATATACTCGGCGTGGCTGTTGTAACTCCCACTATAATTCACACGTACCTATATATTATACATCTCGTGGGCAAAATTGGCGTTAGATACGACGTGATGTTCCTTTATACGGGCTTTCAACGAATTAACAAAAGTAATAGTTTTCGGGTGATTGACCAACAATCACTTGTCTGTGAAAGCAGCCGCGGTACGTATATATAAATGTAAGTATGATTTTACAGGTATGGGTATATTGCGGTAACCTTTGGAGTGACAAACAATAAAAAATGAGCAGCAGCATCACGTATACCTGATCATCAAATTGAAGCAGTATTGACTGTTACGTATAGCGTACGTGCAGTTGTGGGGGTGGAGAAAAGCAGCTGGAGCACGACTTTGGATGTGCCACAATTTTCAATGAATTTCCAGCGACAAAGTTGACGACCAAGTGTATACTTACGCAAGGAGGGAAAAATAGTAATAGAATGTCCCTCGCTGCATAACCGGCAATCTCGCACGTAAGTGTAATAATTGTGGCAGCGGGGAGTTAATTGCAAACCAAAGAAAATTGCGGCCCCAAGACTACTCCTCTCCTGCGCATTGCCATGCACGCGCAGCCCTCGCGATAACGACAAGCGCGAGACCCTCTCGTTTTTTTGTTACCATGTACACAGAGGGCACCCCTTCCTCGTCAATTGTACGCGACGTGTGTACGTCACATCCAATAGCACTCGTATACTTACCTACACTGACGTTTCTCGAAACTCTGGTTACACTCCCACCCTCGGGATGGCTCATTTTAATTGATGTACTCCGGCCAAAGGCGCTTGACGGCGCGTTTTTTGTTGTTTTTTCCTCTTCTCGTACCGACGATGCCAAATATACGAATAGATGACGCGCCAGCACAGAGTTGACGGATTGTAACAATACGACAGATGCAAATGTGAGGAAGTACAACGGCGATCATCATCATCGTACTCGGTGGGTGGTCCATAATTTGCGGTTGCTTTGACCAATTACGCGTCGTTTGGCCATCAGCGACGAGACGCGCGTGTCTATGCGTCAAGTGAGCATACGTATATAAATATACAATCAGCCGAGGACTTGGTATTTTGCTCGGGCATAATGGGCATACCCACATAAAGCATATGGCACACAAGTATCGTATTGACCGTTCGAAAAATGAGTAACATCGCCGCGAGGAGATAATCAACGATAGGTGGTGCCTCGGGAGTGTATCGGATGTACAAAAAAAAATATCCGTCGGTCATAGGCAGGGGTATAGTATACTTATAAAGCCGTTCGGCGAAAGCTCACCTTCGCGCCTATGTAGCAATCAAGCCAACACCACACGTATCTCCCCCCCCCCCCATCAATAGCAATCATCGCTCACTTATCGCCGTTTCCTCGTACCATACGTAATGTTACCCACATACCTATACCCAAGAATGGAGTTCTCACGTCCGTGCTCTTGTATACTGTATAATTCGAGAATGAGAAGAAGGTGGAGGATCGCATCGGCCTCCTCCGTCTTCTTAAACCAACAACGTGCGGGCGCGTGTGCACACGGATACACTCTCGCGCTGGACCCCCCGCACGTATAGCACGAAAACCTGAGCGGCGAGATTCTCGCGCGCCGGGGGCACAACGAAGCAGCAGATCATCGTCAGGCCAATTAGAGGAGGGCCAAAGCAGGGGGGGGGGATGAATACCCTGCTGCTGTTGGATCAGAGAAAATGTTTCAATATACCTTTGAGGGGACCATGTCGACGACCAGGTGGACTCCATTCGTATACCTGCGGTCATAAATTACACGAACGTATAAAAAAAAAAAAGAAAAAGAGCAAAGTTAATTATGTACGGAACGTATGATAATTATATTACATTATACAAAGTTTGTAAATTTAAATGTCTAGCTTCGTGATAGATTGCCCCGATGATTTTGTCACGCATAGGCACATAATAATTATTTATACTCGTTCAATAAACCTTGAGTATTGTCGGATTGATTGGTACGGGTATGCAGATATGGGCAATCGCAACCCCCCCAAGTATGTACGTATCGGTTAAGGATGCCCACGTCAAATCCAAGCAAGGGAGTACACAGTGTCCCAGAGCAGTGAGTAGGTATGTATATAATACGACGGTGCAGGTAGCTAATAACGAGGGGGATGGGAGGGGATGAGATATCACGCAGAGGTACCTGCTACGTAGGGGTTCTGGGAATTTCGGGCAATTTTAACGGCTCGGGTGCCGCGTGTACCCCGAGCTCGACGCCGTCTCGTTCGCGCCCACTTCCACTCTCGTACATTTTTTTTTTTTTCCCCTTTATTTCTCCTCCACCTCCTTCCTCTCTCTCTCTCTCATTATAAGTTACGCTCCCCTCACGTGTGCAGCTCCTCGCCGCGTCCCAACCATCGCGTATACTTACGCGCATATATGGGCATCAACTTATTCCTGAGTAAGTATACCCTATATACACCGCTCGTGTTGGCTCGCTCGACCCTGCCGCTCGTCGTTAATAAATTAGGTATACATTCGCCACTCCTTGCTCGCGGAAACTAGTCGAATCACTCGGCTCTCTCTCTCTCGTTATATACCTACTAGTGGCGCTTCTTCTTCAAACCCATCGCTTCAGCGTCGACGATTGAATCGAATACTGTTTGTGTGGCCCATCGCCTGAAATACCTCGACTCATCTAAAAAAAAAGTTGTTCGGTGCAATTGTTTTTTGACTCTCGAGAGCACGTGCCCCACCGTCTAATAAATTGGACACGGTCATTCGTTGCTCGTTTAGTGATTAAACATCTAGTTTATATTATACCCTGTGCCGAGGATATAATACACATGTACACCAGGTGCGGAAACTAATATATTTTGTGTTCCAAAAACACAGACCCTTGTCTTCCTCCTGGAGATCGTAAAATTGTTCAACATCCCGGGCGATGATTGTGCTTTGGTGGGCATGCACGCAAAGACCAGATGAATAACTCGACTTCGGGTATAACAATAAACTACAACTACTTTTTTTCCAACTATCTTTTACTATAGGTACAAGGTGTATAAACATTAAGTGTTGGCGGTTGATATGATTTCCAGTGTATATATATATATATGTGCGGACGTCGGCTGTAGTGCAAATTGCAAAAATAATGGAGCAAAACCGAGGAGAGTAAAGTGGCGCGGACTAATCGCGCGCAGCACAAGTCGTGGTCCATTATATCATCATCGCGGCACCTGGACAGCCCCCGAACGTGAAATAATCTGATCAATCCAGCGCCTCGGGGAACGACTCGGGAAACTGGTTGTTGCGTAGTAGTGGAGGAAAAAGAAAAAAAAAAAAAAAAAAAAAAAAAAAAAAACGGCCACCAGAAGGAGGTTCGCGCCCGAGGAAATTGCAGACGAGCTCGCGTCTGCTCATTACGGGACGATGGGAAAAACCCCCACGTATGCAGGTAGCCGCTATAATTTACTTCTCCTTATTCTTTTATTACACATTGCAAATACCCAGTTGAACGGAGACAAAACGATGATATATTGTGGCGTTAGCATTGACCGGCTAAACGAAAAAGAAAAAAAAAATGAGTTTGCGCGTAATTATAAGCGCTATGCAACGCGAGATGAAAATATTAAATGTTCGCTCCACCACGGATACGTGGAACAGGGGACGCGATGCCACGGCACGAGAAATGGTCCCTGGGAGCCAACGGAGCAGGTGATAACGAGGTGGTATTAATCAATGCCCTGCTCTCGAAATTGGCCACTCTCGAGGAGGAGCTCCCAAAAAATTGGAGGTTGCGAGGGGGAAGGACACCGTGGAGTCGATTATGTTCTTCGCCACCAGGAAGAAACGCGGGGCCAAGGAGGGGGGGGGGAAAAAAAAAAGACAAAAATGACTCTGTCTCCGCGAGCGCCCAAAAGACCATATACGCAGAGGGGCAGCAAAAAGGAAAAAAAAAGGCCAAGAGAGCAAACAAGCATCAGGAGAGAGAAAGGGAGGTGATGATGGCTCGGGGGGTATATGGAGGCGCGTCAGCAGCGGAATAACTACGGCGACGACGCCACGCTGGAAAGATGTGTATCCGCACGGCGGATATGGGTTGCCGTGCCGGTAACGTATAATCAACACATTTTTATAGCCCACAGCCGAACTTATTTTCTCAATGGCCCGCACGTCCGGCCGAGCCACAGAAATCATTCCTCTCTTGCCTCCTCCGTCCACCCATACACCCCACATGCATGTACACGTATACGTTTCCATCCTCATTTTTCCCCATTGCGTTATCTTTACACAATATCGTTATTTCCATCGTATAGCTTTTTTTTTTTTTCATTTCGGAAGACTAGATAGTAGTAAAATGTCGTATTAGACACCTGGTCGTCGGAGAGAAAGAGCCAAGTGAGTAAGTTCTTCCTCCGGGTCCCGCAAAATTCCCCACCCCATACACGTACACGTGCAATCTCGTTCATTCAGCCACTTCTTCTTCCCCTTCGTATACCCACGCCCTGCCACCCAGGGATCTCATCATCATCATCATCATCCTTTTCCCCGAGCATCGCGAGAGAAAGAGAGAGACAGGATAGGCCTCGAGCTGGTTGTTGTTTTTAGGGCTCGCGAAATTATCCCGACCACCTTGGTTCTCGGCTCGCGCGCGCGCGCGTCGCTCCTCGAACGCGAGGGAGAGCAAGACAAAGAAAGGAAAAAAAAAAAAAAAAAGGAAGGAATGCCGTCGCAGTTTCGTAATTTGCCAATCGAGACGACGAGGCTGCGCGTCCTCCCATCACCCTCCCTCGTGTATATATTTATACATCTACTCCTCGTTCGTACATTTGCATTTTACGATTTTTCGAGTGAAATTAACGCCCCGGCGCGCGTCGCAGCTCGCTTATTACGATGCACGCGTGGAAGCTCTTGCCACAGCTTCTGCTCTCTCCATCTCTTTTTCGACTCCACCATCGGCTCTTGTCACGGCATATATACCAGCAGATGAGAACGTGCTCGAAAGATCGGATCGGACAGATATGTATACCTGTATCTGGTGTACAGCTCTGCGTGGGTCCGCGATGATGTGCCATTGGTGTGTATACATATGTATCTGCGCTGCGGAGATAGAGATCGACTCTTTGCGTGAGAATTCATTCGGATGAGAGGTGACACGAACAAATAATGCTCGCAGAGGCTTTTTGCTATCATACGTCCACGTATGTAGCGCAAAGTACATCCTGGATTACAAGTACACGTGAACATTACTTCTTACGTTACCAATAAGCTCATTTGTGTCTAAAAATAGTGGTTGATGTCTGGCTACAACTGCAAGTATTTTCAAGTAAATTCAATTTCTCCGTATAGGTATTACCTATAAATATTGGAAATACCTATATGTAATACGGGTAAGTAAATAAATTGTTTTCCATTGATGGAGGGGGCACAGTTACAATCTTTTCATTAGAGTAAACAAACTCCTCCTACTCGGATTGAAAAATCAGAGGTGAAAAAGGAGCAGCCAAAAGGGGGAAAGAGCGAAAATAGGATATCTTGTTGAAGCTAACAGAGTAAAACAAAAAAATTAAAAAAAAAAAAATAAAAAACAAACAAGAAGAGCTGAGGAGATGAAAAGAGGAGAGACGAACGAGCAACAGCCTACACAAGCCAGGAGGTAAGAAAGGAACGCGCCCGATTGTTGCCGTATAATCCTTACCTACCAGTGGCGGACCACCACCGAGCAGCCACGCCCCCGGCGGACTTCGTGTTTCCTTGCACTATACCTAAGCCTACTACCTACTACTACTACCCATTATATGTATTGCACTTAACTCGACTCTTGCTCGGGCTTCTTTCTCAATTTTTGCACGCTCAGGAGGCGCATGGGCTTTGCTGTTTCATATTTTATGATAAAAAATTTACTCCTTCATTGTTTTGTTTTAATGAAATTGGTACTAATCTCCCGTTCGGGACATTATCCATACCTCCTTTTAATCGCGTTCGCGAGTGGCATTATGTTCATTCCTTTGCATGATAATATTACAGTATGTAATTATTGATGTATATATAGCACTGCGCATTAGAAAGAGGCAACTGCCACATTTAGAGCTCACGGCAAACAAAAAACTTTGTAAAGTGCTGTCTCAGGGCGTTTTGCAACTCGTACAGATTAGTCTCAGGTGTAACATAAATGTAAGATTGTAACTATGTAGCATATCTAAAAAGGCCCAAGTTTATATACCTTTTATTCGCTCGCTATATTTTTTTTTGCATATTTAATATATGTTCTGTTTAAATTGTTAATAAAAACGCCATTGACTACAGTTGTACCATTGATTATTTGAGCTAATAAATATACAAGCATCTATCAAACATCCCTTGCGGGTTAAATTTTTTACTTGGTATGTCATTATCAAATGAGCATACAAACATACGTATTTTACCAAGGTATGATATAGATATTTATAATAAAACTATGTACCTTGTGTTCCATGAACGATGAACATCGCAAGCAGATTGGCCAACTTATCTATAAAGCCTCTATTCGTGGCATGGCTCTTTTTCCTCTTCTCATCTATTCTAGACGAGTGTGGTATTGAAGTACATTGGCTCCAGGCTGAAACGAGTAAGTGTATTTGTATATTAAATATCCGCTTGAACTGCGTTGACGTTAAAGGTCATACAAACTGAATATTGGGCAAGTTCGCAAAGCAGAAGAATGACATGGACATGAGAATCTTCAGATGTCGATTTTTTTTATTATTTACCTTACAGTGCCATATTTGCAGTGGCACTTGGGATATGGGAAAGAAAGAAGGATATAATGGAGTTGAAAATAATTAATTTAAAAAATTAATTTACATTAGTATATGGTTAGTTGTTCAGAAATATTAACCAGTTCTTCCTCTTTCCGTGCCCTGAAAACCATCATGTTCAAGAGTTGCACCACTAGAATATGTACGACAAAAGAAAAACTCTATGTCCAAAATCCTACTTTACATAAATTCGGTGGTCCACAGAAATTTCACTTCCTCAAAGCTAACGGATTAAGATGAAAAAGTTGTGCTTCGTTAAATCCTTTAGTGAAACACCTATATACTCATAAAACTCTTGATATTGTTTTATTTTTTCGTAAAAAAAAAAAAAAAAAAATGCCAACTTCATACAATAATATGATGTATAGTATTATAGCCATAATGTCATCATACCTATGGATATTATCAGCAATCACGCTCAGATTGCTCATACCAACCAATTCTACAGTTCCACAAAAGATATATCAAACTCGCTTATATTGGCTTGTCACACTTGTACTGATAAATGTAACAAATGTAAGTGCGGTAAAGCAAAGTAAAAAGGGGGGCCGCGACACAAACACACACACACGCCCGATATTTATGTACGTAGTATTATGTACGCGAGAGCCGTGCCACGCCTGCCTCTGTGTTATACGAAGGAAGGGCTGCGGAAAAATGCTGGAATTTCCGCAATAAACACATGTGCGTACCTATATGTATGGTGCGCGAGAAACATGTGGGGGGGAAGATCGGCACTCGACAGCCACAACTGAGGAATCCAACACAATATATCGCTGGTAGTCTGTCACATTCGATTCGCCCCTACGGCTCTAATGTTCGCTCTCCCTTTGCCACCGTGAAGCCATGAATTTTCCACGCTCGCTTTTATTGCGCCCTTTTATTATTTCTTCTCCCGAAGATTTCGCGGCTACCGGCATATTACATCCACCCACGGCCGGTACTGCACGCGCGAATCGATACACCCATCAATGTGGTTACTGCGTTATTGATAATCATCCTGCGCGAATCGTGAGGCTATCGTGTATACACGCAGACGTAACTCGAGTCGAAAAGACATAGTGCACACTTGAGTACGTATATCATTTTTTAATTGAAACAATTGCATGTAAAGTTTTTAAAAAGTGTATACGGATAATAGCGAGGGAAAATCGGCAGGAAACGGATTAGCCAACATTTCCTCGCTGAAAATCGGTGGCATATATACATCACGATAAGCGTACAAGTTGACAAGGCTAGCGGCAATAATATATAATATATACGTATAATGGGTATATTTATATAATAAAGCATGAAAACACTTTGAACAAAGTCGGTTTGTAATTGGAGCATATAAGTATCCATAGTACGTGCAAGCTTAGTAGTTTAGCGCGATCGTGCGGGATGATAAGCCAAGGAGGAGCTGATGGTTGATGCGGCCAATTACCCATCGCACCGCGAGCATCACGATTTCATCCAGGAAGTGGTCGTCGCGTCGTCGCGCCCCAAACTACACGTGAATCCCCATGAATGTTATAGGTATACCTACACCCGTGTATATAATTAAATAGACAGCACACTTGTATTTGCCTATACGGTGCACGGAGCTGAGATCATAAATTCCGATAAGGTATAGCCGAGAAATATTACTCCTGACGTTTAATTGCACGCTATTTTTCACGTAGCAAATTGAGCTATGAATCGGTGAACGCGCGCGCGCATACACATATAACATGTTGGTAGGTGATGTACGTAAGTACAGCGATAACTCTGCCGCGAGAAAATATCCCCGGCGGCCCCCGCGTCCCTGTACACACGACTATAATTCGATATTACCATTTGTGTATACAGGTGGAGCAAGTGTATAGGTGGTTTGTATATAACGCTCGCTGGACTCCTCGATGTTTTATTTTCCACAGCTCAACTAAAGTAGCTTTTTTTTTTTTTTCCATTGTTGCAGTAACATGGGTCACAATATTTTTTTTCTCCAATTCAATCAAGTATACGAAAGTGTACTAGACAGACATTATCATACCGGTCACATAGAACCGCACGTCAAGTCAAATCTCTTGGATTCTCAAGTGTATAAGTCTATACAATATATATAAGGACAAGGCAATGCTTTAGGGACGGTGTACCCTGCACGTGTATATATATATATATATATACCATACCTAATGCTATGAAAATTACTGTTGTTAGTTGTGCTGGCCATGCAGTTTCAGTTACATAGTTTCTAGAGTCAGGAGACAGGTAGGTATACCTACGTGTGATATATAATATATATATATATATACACGGGTAGATAATAGCGTTAGCGCTGAGAGTCCTCCTCAAGGACCATATACGAGCGAAGCATATGGTTGGTTGTACAGGACGACCACGACGGACGAGAGAGAAGACACTCCATGATTAACATAATGCAACGCGATCCATCTGTTTTCATTTTACCTCGGCTCTCTCACGCATAAGTGGGTATATATATATATACCTACACCCTAATCACTCACTCACCACCGGTGTCGGTTATTAAGTATAATCACTTCCCGTTCTGACGGCCCAAAACAACCGACACGAGCGCAATGTTTACTGGCTACTGACGTTGTACGTGTATGTATACCGATCTAAAATACCCTTGTACCCTCGATATAATGCCGTTATTTACAGCCAGACGGAGATATTAGGCGTACATTTTTTTTCGTTACAGCTACTTACATAAAAATAGGCCTCAACGATACCGACCATTGCAATCATAATATACCGATTTGTCATATCTGCTTTCTCTCTCACCGATTCATCCATATGCCTAAAGGTGTACATCCATGATATTATTTCCGTCCAGCACTTTTTGAATAAATCGTCACTCCACGCGCAATGGAATCTACGGTATTTAGTCGTGGGTACAGATGTTTGGATGTATAATATACGTATATTACTTTCCAGTATGTAATATGCATCGATCGTTGCGTGCTTGAATAAATATCGATGCGTGCGTGCTCTTGCGCGGATCGGGAGTCCAAATGAGCTGCACGAAGGGACTAGGGAAGGAAAAAAGAGCCGGGGAGGGAGTTGAGGCAAGAAAGACACGCGTGTAGCTCATGAATTGAAATAAAGGGAGGAAAAAAAAGATGATACCGGTATATATATACGCCGGTCGGCGCTTTTGTAAAGCTGGCACCCCGCGGTGCGCGACATGCCTCCAAAAGCAAGTCGCCGGCGCTCAGCCGCTACTTAGCGCTTCGGGACGACCGTTCGCCGCGAACCTGTCGCGCGCCGCCTTCACTTGCACGTGATGGGTATAGGTATACCTATACAAGTATATATGTATACACGCACACGACGTGTACTTAACTTACCTGAGCGGTTGCCGCCGCCGACGCCACTCGACAAACCGGACTCGCGATTTGCTTCTCAATTTTTCGATCGCGCGCAAAGAAAAAACGAGGGACTACTGCACCGAAACAATCTGATCTCGAGCGTGCGCCTCGTCGTTTTTCTCTTACAAGAAGATTTTATCCTTATCCATATATATACAATATATAATTTAGCCGCGGTGGAAAATCTTTCATAAATATACCAAGTGGAAATATACAATTTTCATTCCTCGTATATATAATACTTGCACACGGTATTGGAGTGATGCTCAATCAAGCTTGTAAATACATATGTAATATTGTATCGTAGGTATATTTGGGCGTATATATAGGAACGATCTGTCGGCGAGATATCGGCGTTTGAGGGATTTCGAGCTCGCCTGGAGTTCGGAGATTTCGAATTTACGATAGTTTTTTTTTTTTTACGGCTACAGTCCGCTCTCGTGGCGATCTTCTCTGCCTTACTTCTGGCAGCCTCTACAACACGAGAGCCCGGCGTGGGAACGCATATAACATGCTTCGGAAAAAGGCCTATACGTACCGATCGATGTAAAATATACATTATGGAGTTATTCGATGCGCTCCGCCGATCGTGCTGGGTTTTTGATGTCTTTTCGACACCCGATCGTTTCGATATAAATACTTTCTTTTTCTTTCATCTTCTCGTTCGCAGGAATAGTACCGATGAATACCTGTGCCTATCACATGTTGATGTCATTGATGAGGTGTGATTACTTTTTGTCCAGGATTATCGCGTATTTGAAGATTATTGATATACAAGGGATCAATGTCACCCGTATACTTGAAGAAATCTTATCTGTAATTAAATGGCCTATGCGCGTTACATGTCTTTTCTATATATTTCAGATTTTTAGTTTACTTTGCAATGCCATGAATTTGCCGAATTTGATAATCTTTGGAGACAAACGTCATTGTTGGTTGATTTATTTTACATATGGGAAATTCCATTTATTACAATTTAATAAGTTTATTGTTTAAAAATAGTCACTATTTTATTGAATACGTTCAAATTAAACAATTGGTTTTTATAGTAACAAAAATTTCCCTTTCATTTTTCACACGCCGATGAATTTTATCAAAACTCCCCCAAATAACATCTACTAACAAACATCGGTAAGTTTGAAATATGAATGAAACAATTCAACGATAACGGAAATAAACAGATTATAGCAAGTTTAATAAAAAATAATGAATATAATATTTAAAGTAGTTAATTGATTGTGAGTATACCTACGTATTATAGGTATACGTTGAAAATTTCTGGATCAAAGAAAAGAAAAGAGCCCAAACTTATACTGCAAGTACCTATACATGTACAAATGTGGAATAAATCTCGTTTGCTCAATACGCTAATACCAATAGCCAAGAAATTTACGATCGCGATCAGAGCCGTAAAAAATAGCCCCTGCCCGGGAGCTCCTCATCGCCCCACTCTCTCGTATATATGGTTCGCGAAAGGAGGGAGGGGACAGCTGGAAGGGATGAAGGTATAGAAGTGAAAATATTTTTCCCAGCTCTCAGTTTTTTCTCTAGAGCCGGATACCCATAGCGAGAAAAAAAGGGGCAAAGTGGCATCGGTGACATCTCGTAATCCGAGGCTGGTTTCTTCAGCACATAGCAGCTCGGAGCTCCGCCGATCCCCATCCCCCCCGCAGCTTCGTGGTCTCCTTATCTCGTCCACTTCTCGAGCTATTCCCCTATCATAATCTTTTCTTCTCTTTCTAGGACGAGGAGATAAAGGAACGGGCAAAGGAGGACAAAGGGTGGAGGGGTCCGAGAAAGTCAAATCGAGCATTTGTATTCCGCGGAAATTTTTCAGCCGGCGCACCCGAACGGTTTTCTCATTTCGTTTATGGCCAGAATACCATAACTCTAAGCCCCGGTCGTCTACACGCTGCGCAAAGGCCATTACTGTAGCCTCTGGCGTCGCTGGATTTTGGCTCCTTGGACGGCTATGTGTGCGGGCCACGTTCCCTCGGCAAAAGAGCTAATAACTTTGCGACGAAAAATTCATACCGGACTTTGAGGCTTAAATCTTCATGGAGTTGAATATTAATATCGTTTTCTTTTCTGATTAATCAAATTTGAAATTGAGGAAATACAATGTCATTGCTAGTTTCATAAAGTTACTTGAGTTGCAAGCTGCAAGGCTTCGGGGCCAATTTATTGATGATAATTTGTATAAATAATTGATCTGTGATCGAAAAACTTGTTAATTTGTCCCCATTTTATGATGCACACCCTTGGAACCGGGCACATATTACTCGTAATGCCATGTAATATGAGGAACAAAATTTTTACACAGGATACAGTAAGGGAGACACCCTTTAACTGCAGTTTACATATTGAAATTATAACTATGTAGGTGATAAGCTTATATGTTTTAACAATAACCGAAACCTAAACAGAACATTATATCTCTACGAACGACAACAAAGTCATGACAACAATAAGAATTCCAAGATCTTGTATCTCTGTATCTCCGTAAATAATAGAGATATCACGAAATCAAATATAACTTTGGATCGTTAAAACTGATAATGAAAATTTGTTTATTCACCTCATACTAGACCTGAACATTGCTTAAAGTCATTATAAATAAACTTTGTAGACTGCAAAGCCAGGGCATGGCTTAAAATTTTAAACTTTTGGCCAAGAAAAGAGCTTAACTTTAAACGCTCGTACTCTGGAAAAATTGCAGATATTACGAGAAGGACAGTTATTTTTTATAAGTAAAAAATAAAAAAATACTTTGCTGATTACTTAGGTTTTGGAGTATTTTGACGATTTATTATTAGTACATAACACTTAAAAATTTTCTAATTATATTATTAGGATACACAGAACTATCCAAGAGTTTAGGCTTCCTGTAAAGTTCGGTTTGTTCTGCTAGAAATTTATGTTAATCTAAAAATCGCTACACCTCCTTGAATATCGCAGATATTGCGAAAAGAACGATAATTTTTTATTAGTAAAATATTCATTATAGGAAGATTAATATTACTACTTGAAAATAGTTTGAATCGTGTTTTTATGCTGGTTTATAATTATAGACTTATCTGTATAAATAATAAAATCATTGCGAAAAGGACAATTATTGTTAAACACTTTAAAATGAAAAAATTTTCTTTTGATTTGTGAGGCTTCGAACCTTAGTACCATATAAAAATTAAATAGGCAGTATCTTCAAGACTTAGGGACAACTTTTGTTATGAAAAATAAATTTGAAGTTATAAATGGCTGCAACTCCGTACATTATATATATCTATATATTGAGAAATGGACGATAAATTATACAGCGTATTTAAAAAATGAAGGTAGTTGATGCGAAAGTGAAAAACTGTTTATGAATCTTTTATGTACCTTTATGCAAAATTTTGGGATAGGCTTGAAGGATAAAATAATGAGGAGACGTTTGAAAGTCGTCGTTGACCACTCGTTTTTGACACCGAAAATTATGAGATAATTTTTCATAGAACTGACCCATAATTATTATAAGCTATAAAGTAATAAACTAGAAGTAATCCACTTTGGAATGGTGCGTTGGAAGTTGAAAATATATTTACTGACAAAGTTCATTTTAATCATATACACAGGTGATCGAGTTACGCGTTATTATTGAGTACACCGCGTTGTATGACGCAAGTTTTCGGTCTGCAAATACTGCGAGTCACCGATGAATGTATTTTCATAGTTGTATAAAAATTAAAATATAAGTACGTGTTTTTTTTTTATATCTTGAAGCTTGCTTAAAATCACCATTCATTAATTACTATAATTTTTTTTTATACACATTTTTCACAGTAAAATTTTTTTTTTTTTTTTTTTTTCATGACCACCAAAATTGTTTGTACATCGTCAGCTTGTGGTTTTCACTCCACCAAATCCACTACTGATACCTCACTTTTTTTGCAATGCCTCGTTTGGTTGTAATACTTGTTGTTCTCATCGGAACAACAGCGTACCACAGGTTGTATTCATTAACACAAAGCGCATCGCAAGGAGGGAGCCAATCCACCTAAACTCTATATACTTGTATAATGGTACAAGTGGTAACACTATTATCTCACGAATAGCTTCCGCACAGATAATAAAGGCTTTTTTTTTTTCTTCATCGAAATGTCGAAGAGAGCGAGAGAGGGGGAGTGGGGGGCAGGGAGGAGATGATGGCTTGCCAGCTGCGCGCTCGCTCGGGCAGATATCGATCTCCTTGGCGCCAGCCAAGTCAGCCCGGCTGGAGGAGAGAGAGAGAGAGGGATCCTGGGGCCCCTAAGACCCCCGCTTGCTCCTTTCCTCGTGCTCATTCGACTGTCGTCGTCGCCATCGTCCTTTGGGAGCGTGCCGCTCGCAGGAACCCTTAAACGGGGCTTTAAGCGTAACCGATACCCTGACAGGGGGTACCGCGACGGCCATCATCCATCTTCCCATTCGATTTGGGAGCCTTTTTCGTTTACATCACATGTACACCGTGTATCAACGATTCGAGTCAATCTTTACAAGTTTCGGAACTACGAGCACGTGACCGTTGGCCTACACAAATGTATTCCTACTCGCAAGGCAAACATGATAAGACTCCCGCTCTATTGTTATAAGTGTATATAATAATTATACATACGCAAAAATTTTGCATATAAATATCGGTCCTAGTGTTCGTACCATACTTTTTTACTTATACAGTTTATCGATTGATGCAAGGATTTCTTGTTCCCCAGCTGTGGCTCGTTTTCAGCTATCCTCTCGAGGCTCATCTACGAGACCAAGTGCTTTATTTCAACACTTTCAAATATCACTTTTTCGTACAATACACATGGGTCTTATGCACTCGAAATTTCTTCAAAGGTTCGGTCCTATCAGCGATTGATTACGGACATGGTAAATGATTGTTGGACCTTGGATGCGCATGTGTATTACATACCCCAAAATTATCTCAACGACTGCAATTACAGTGCGTGTTTGCATGCGTTATTGTGATGAATAATTAATATTGTTTCCCATCGATCAGACGTTTTACCCATTTTTTTTTTCAATGACATAGTATTCATATGCAAGCGCACGGAACACCCGAGTGCCAGGCTGTGTGTGGAGGTTTATGGATTTTTGGAAAAAAAAAAAAGTAGTGGAGATTCAGAAAGTAATAAAGTGACAAGGAGACAGCGGGCGAGGGTCAGAAAGAGAAACCGACAGATGGAAGATAAAGAAACGGGAGCCGATGAGTTTGCGCGCATCCACAGAATTCTTAACGAGGCTGGACGTGCCTTTCGGTTTGCCTGGCTTTGAAGCCAGTAAATAACAGATTTCATTGTTGCGGCAGATATATATTACGCATGGGTGTATACGTACATACTTATTTCCCGAGCTTTTTTTTTTTCTTTTTTTTTTTTTTTTTTCAAGATTTCGTTTCTTATTTTCAAGATTTGTACTTCCCTCCGTGGCTTATTTTAATTTCAAAATCAACTCCGCGAGACCAAGTGTTCCTCAACCAAGTAAACAATCTTTGATATTCAAGAAAATATCGGTTACGATCCAAAGGCACATTATGCGTTTGGGTTAAAGTAGCCATTCCACGTTCCATTTTCCATATTGTGGAAAAACACGTGTGAAACAAGCCCTGATTATACCTGACGGCCCGTTAAGTATGCCTTTTCCCTTCCTTTATAGTCTCTGTTTTTGTATATCCTACACTACCATCGAAAGCCGATCATTGTCGAAAACACACTTCTCACTATACTATTCCAGGTACCTACATACGCGCTTGTTTTTTTCCCTTTTTTTCAAGGAAATGAATATATGCAACATTAACTATACAGGAAGGTTCTTCGGTATCGATGAACGAGTGTATAATAGGCATGGGGTACGATTCGAGCGTAGGCCAAACGACTAAATTATAAAATTGAACTGATTTTTGAATTGCAAAACAGAGTTCCGAGAACATTAAGGAGTATGTGCCGGTAATTTAAATGATGAGCAAACAAGACGGTAGATAAAACGTTGAGCAAAGTAGGTATCAGTCATATACTAGCTGGTAACCCGAAGAACCGATTGATTCTCGGAATCGGACAAAAAGTCCCAACAGGATATAATAATAACAAGTAAAAAAACCTTTCAAAGAAAATTGTTGAGTTTACGCGTACTACAATCGCCCCACCAACCGGGACAGGACGAAGCGACCGGGGCCGTCTCGGAATTTTTTCGATTTGCCGAAAGAAAGTAGGTACGTATATCCATTTAAGCCCCCTTTTTCCACCCGTCCGAGTCGAAATAATAATATTCCAGGCATGCGGGAAAGGTCAGCGCAGCCTCTTTCGCCTCTGCACGCGTGTCTCGCCTTCGAGATGACAACGGGCCGCACGTGCAAGTACCAAAAGTCATCTGTCCTTTTGGAACGGTGGCCGATCGTGGCCGATAACGAGAACCGGGAGCCGAGCTGAGCTTCTTTTCCTTGTTCTTTCGGCTTCCGCGAGTCCGCGTTTGTGTATAACAACAGGGGGGGGGGGGAAGGAAAGATTGAAAAAAAAAAAAAAAAAAAAAAAAGAGAAGAATACAGTAGTTGCGGGTACGCTGTGAATTCGTAATTGCCGACTGCTCCGACCGCTGATTCCAAAACTGATGCTATTTTCTATTCGACAAGCGACTAAGAGACACGCATATAGGAGGTACTCGAAGGACTCAAAGGACCTGTGCGTATATATATAAGCACAGCCACGTGTACAGTACACGTACATGCGCGCCTATTTGGTTTTTTATTTCTGTAAACCTGCGTTAGGTATTACGTATGACATTCTTCGAGTGTAATATACTACCGCAATCGGACCGAAATAACGTGTATTGCATGATGTATATTACACCACACGAGTACCTGTAATCTACAATATAGGTACGTATAGGTGTGGAGGAAGCTGGGGCTCTGCAAGGGGCGGTGAAAAATATGTCAAAAGTATCCGGGCAACTGTATATACGCATGTACCATTCGGAAAATGTGTTAAGTCATCCGATAGCGCGCAAATGCCTCCTCGCTTGATTCATTCCTTCTTTTGGTGCTTCGTTTCCGCAGCAACCCCCCGATCTCTGGATTCCACCACCCCTGCGACGCGCTCGCGTTTGTTGCGTCTCTCGCGGGTATGCGCGCACCTCCTCCGGAGCGACTTGTTTATGCTTTCCTGTGCCGCGCGGCTGCAACAATCGTCGTGCTTAATGCACCACCAGTACCGCTCTTGTCCCCGGAATAATATGCAAATCACGAAACGCGATGGAACCACCGCGCCAGGGAACGTCTTTCCTCTTTCCTGGTGCCGGGCTGAGAGGCTTATTTTTATTCCCTCTGGTTTTTTTTTTTTTTTTTTTTTTTTTTTTTTTTTTTTTTTTTTTTTTTTTCATAGGTACGCGTGATTGTTTTCCATCCAGATACCATTCCAAACAACCATTTTTCATTCAAAAGCATATACGCACGACTCTCGATTCACCGCTAATCGCTCTCACGTGCTTTAAAATTGTTCCAGGGGTCTACACCCCTTTTGGGGGCGAGTCAATTTACAATTGGCTTCCTGCAATATATGTATACATGGGTACGCGGTGTAAAAAAAAAAAAAAAAAAAAAAAAAACTAAATTCTCATTCCTCCTCTTTGGAGTTGAACGCCAAAGGGGAGTTGGGGCCCGGGTGAATCGAATTTGCGTGGAAGTAAGAGGGATGTGCCCCGCGAGAGGGAAAAAGGGTCACGCGCGGAGAAAAAGAAAAAAGCCGGGAAACGGAGGCGGAAAGTGTATACCTGTGTAGGTGGGGAGAGGAAGGAGACAAGGGAAAAAAAAAAGAAATTCGGAGGGAGGAAGTCTCTCGCTGTTGGGTGGAAATTTATGGCCGCGGGGCGATGTCGACGGAAACCTTAAATTCAGCATCGCTCGGCTGAGGAAGGAAATCGCGGGTCGCGGGAACCGAGCCCCTGTAAACGTACGTATAGGTACGGCGACGCCGTGGAAAAGCTGCGTCAGTGCCACGCGCTATAGGGAATAAGAGAGAAAAGGCAGAGGAGCAAAAGGAACGACTTTGCCACGGAGATTTCGATACGATACGATATTTATACATACATATACATACCTACGGTGAGTTTGTTGGTTCGGCGCTCGACGGGGCGAGGCGATAAAATAAAAGCTCTCGACTTCCTAAGAGAAAAACCGAATTACGCGCTTGCGGGTATACTATTAATAGGGTAGGTATATTTTATGATATATGATACAATATACTTGATTCACTGCATTGCTTTTTTTTTTTTTTTTTTTTTTATTAGTTATCATTCTCACACCCATCCTCCATAGCATGGCATTTTTTATAATTGCCCCTTGTAAACATGGTCTTCGGTCATCAGCTCTGTGGGAACATACATTTTAGTGCAAAAACTCGCAAAAATAAAAAAAAACCATCTTTGTGCTAAAAAAATTAAATAAAATTTTTCTATTGGTTTATAAAAAACGGCTAGCTTGCTGTCTAAAAAACTGTATATGTACCTTCGCATCGAGTTATCCGTTTTACGGTGTACTTAAACATATGATTGTTCCGGAACGATCAATGATATTTTAGAGCTAACGATTTTATCAAGAAATGTCATTCTTGGGCGAAATCGGACACGTACAGAAATAATATCAACAGTTTCCGAGTCGATGCGGATGAAAAAAAAGAAAAAAAAACTTAAGTGGTTTATTGGCTTTAAGTATAAATTATACTGCTGAGAAAAAAAGAAAAACTCGAATGAAACATCACCCCAGTGTCATCTTTCAAGACAGTGTGGAACCCTCCAACCGCCGCTACATAAATAAGGATCGGTCGATAAAGCTGTAGAAATAGCTATAGGGTATATATGTGTATATTATACCGACGAAGAAAGAAAGAGGTCATCGAAGCTGCCTGTCTTACCACGATTCATTTCATACTCTTCTAAAGATCCAAATTGCCTGAAATTTTGATGGAGAACTGTTAATTTGACGGTTTTTGAAAAGTTTAATTTCATCATGCATAAGTTATAGATGACAGGTTCACAAGTTCGGAGAAATTATTAGTCTTTGAAAAGTATGGATGTACTCTGAATACATCAGAAAATTTAAGAATTGTGATTTTTATTTTGTTGAAATAAATTAAAATATTGTTTTTTAGATTCATGATCGTTTCTCCGGAAATTACTTCACGAACTAACGGCACGTTGGAAGAATCAAATGAAATAAATGGAAGCCAAATTTCAAAATACATGTCCATTTTATTACATATTATATATATATTTTTATTTATGTGTCTATATATATATACAATATATATATGCGTATAAACTATAAAAAATATTAGAAAACTCATTTATATTTCATTTTCGATACCCTTTAGAGAAAAGTATAATATAAATTTACAACGGAATAATATAAATAATTATCTAAACAAATCAAACATAATCTTTGAGGAAGGGAAAGAAGTTGTATGTTATGTACATATTTTATGAATGAATTCAGATGACATTTGCACGTTGGGGCGATAAAGTTTTACATAAATTCAAAATATAGACAAACACCCTAAGTACTCTTAAATTAGATTCAATAAAGAAATACAAACATGCTTAATCCTATATTTAGTTTGATAAACGAAATATTAGCCAATTGGAAATTCAGATAACCATTCATATAAACAAAATCATTAAAATATATATAAATTATATACTATAAATATAAAACTTTATACGTATATATGTGAATGCATTAATGTATGTTTACATGAAAAAACAATTCTATATGATAAATCTTTTACATTTTGGTAAATACCTCTACTATAATCTGCATTAACGTTACATATTTCTTCGTGTGTGTGTGTGATCTCCTCCAAGTATTGATGCAAATTTTTATTAGAAATAAAATGTAATTTACCGATAACAGCACCAATATCGTGTTGCAAAAATGACAAAGCCAAGTCTTTGCGTGCAAGTTAACGTGAAGGATTATAAACGGGTGCTTTCCCGAGATCAATATTTATTCAAATTTTCAATCATTTACTACTCTGTACAATTGAATTACGTGCATCTTCATTTTCACCTCCAATGACAGTAATTTTAAATTGTTGGAATAACCAAAGGTTTGGGGGGTGCAAAACGAAAACACATTGTACTGTCAAAAAGTTAATAGCATTTGTTATTCATTACAACGTTTCAACTATATACGGTATCGGTCCCATTCAACAGTCTAAAATTAGCAGGAAGTAGATTTGTTATTTTTCTGAAAAATTGTCGTTTACTTTCGATAAACGCTTGTCTATCTTTAATTTTATTTTTTTCAAAAATTTACTATTCGTAAAAAATATAGAATATTTTTATTATTATCATAGTTTTAGATAAATATTATTAATCACTGATTTACACTAAATACTGCAAATTTTTTTGGATTTTCTATCCATTCCCAAATGATTTATTAATAAATAATTATCAAAATATGTAAATTTTCATCTCTTCACAGATTTATATTATTTATACATCGATATGCCACGTGGTTTTACTGTCTACGTCATAGAGTACTCTTGCTTTAAATCCCTATTCTACAGATTGGTGGAAAAATATCATTTTTCAGACAAATATCAAGTTTACTTCCAATCAGGATGTTGCACGGAGAAATTTTTTTTCATTCTTTTTGCCCATTAAATAGATTATCGAAAAATATTCTTTATGTAGTGTTTGACCATTAAATAAACAATAATGGAACTAGACGGATCAATTAAACATTTGGGAGTGTGGGGTGCTAGAGTTTTGGCTATCGTGATAAAAGGAAAAAAAACTACATATTTAATGTCTCCTGATAATCTAGCAAACGGACCTAAATTTTTTCACGCAATATTCCAATCAAATTATACACATTAAAAATAAAATGAAGATAATAGCGCGACACCTATTCTAATCGTTATGCTTCTAAAAGCCTTTATAAGACACCTTGTATGTACCCAAGAAAGCGATTATTATTATTATTATTTCGATCATTTTTGATATTCAAAAATTCAATATACGACCAGCTTATAGCAGGCAGCCATCAGAACGCGCAGTTCTATACATATTTGGAATGCTTTTATTTAGTGGACGCAAATAAAAGCTTTTTATATATATTTATATACTTGAAAGTATAGACACGAACACATTGCAGCAATTTTACAGCAAAAAGCTTCACATGAACAATTTAATTTTAAAACCTTAATTCTTATAATTATTGCAAGATATTGATTTGCATAAATCGCTAGTACAAGTATATATTTAAAACTTTTAATGTGATTGAAAAAAGTTATTTGTAGTCAAAAAATATTCTGTGTTCGTGTCTGCACTAGGCTATATTCGTAAATTTTATCTTTTCCACGCAACATGAATTGCGATTTTTTACGAGGATACTGTGAATATATATCTGATAAGCGAGATTCGCTTTAATACTGATCAGAATTTTTTTTTTTTTTTTTTTTTTATACATGAATGAATGTAATCAAAACCTTAAACGTTAAAAAAATTTTTATAAATGGAATTTCAAAATGGAATAGTGCTATAAATAATTTGAGACGAGCATTTAGCGTTATGCTGTTATTTGAGACTCAATAATCGTAAAAAAAAAAAAAAATAATACTTTACAAATTTGTGTGTAAAGATGTGTTTCGAACCATGTATTATAATTATTCAGATGCATGGCATGTAGTAATTAGATAATGTTTTATCTTCTGGTGTTAATTGTATAATGTAATGACGATGCATCTGCAAAAAAATTACTCTCAGAAAATTCTTAGTTCTATATAGACAAGTTTATGATTTTTAGAATACGATGATAATAAAAATTTCAATAATTAGTTGCAATGATTTATCCAGTCTTGTAGTTATTGCTTTCACATTTTTAACTTTTTTTTTAACATAGCAGCAAAAATTTCGTAAAAAACATCAAAAGGAAATCGTTTGATATTGAAAAACACATCTAAACACCAACATCCTAAAACTAGAACAACAGTCTCGCTTACTCCACTTAAAATCTAAAAACGTTAAAAACGTAAAGCCCTTATAGAGCTGTACTTTCAAACGATGAGGCTGTGTGATTTGGCGTTGCTGAACATTTGTCGGAGGTACGGCACAGCTCTTGCAATAACGCTGATGATCCATCCCTGATTTTCGCGAGATCAATGTCGGCAAAAAAATCGCTCTTCATCGTGCCAACAGCACTATCGGAGCCAAAGCTGCTCTGACGCTCAACAACCCCTTTTTTACAGTAATCATCAAAAAGATCGAAAGAAGAATCTGAACTTGCTTCACAGAAAAGCTCGTTTTCAATTCTATTCTGTTCCTCTGTTTCTTCTTTTTCATTATTGTCAGTTTTTTTTATGTTTGAAATATTCGCATCGTCAAAGGAAAAGCTCTCGACGTATCCAAGATCCGACTTACCTCGTCTCTTACTTTTACGCTTACTGCTATTTTTCCTCGGTGTTGGGGACTCCTTTGCTTTGGATTTTTGTTTTCTCTTCAGAAAATCTTCTGGTGGTTCAGAATCATCAACATTGTAGGTAAAGGCGCTTTTACACGGCGACTCTTTGGTCGGTGATATTTTTGTTCGCCTTAAAGGTGTTGAAGCAGACATTGATGCTGAATTTGAGGTTTTACACTTATCAGTTACACTGTACAAATTTTTATTAGCTTGCAAACACGACGATGAGTTTTCTTTTTCCGAAGTAGGGACGATAGATTTGCTTATCTGACGTAAGTACATGCCGACAAAACTCCCAGTGGCGTTAAGGTTGAACTTTGAGCTTTCGGATTTTGTACTTGAGCTTTCACTGTTTGGGGAATTTTTATGTTCCACCCGAGAACGATTGACACGATAAGAAGAGCGTTTTGATTCGTTACAAACAAAATTAGAGGATGAAGTAGGAACTATACTTGGTGCATCCGTTTGACCAATGTACTTAATTTTTTCATCGCCTAGATAATTATCTGGATCAATCTTTTCAGGTGTCTCCTGAAAAAAAAAAAAAAAGTTTTATCTCATCATATTTTTAGTAAGTTAATGGTATTAATTATGTCGAATATACCTGATTAGTTCGAGTTGAATTAACACTGAGCTTTTGATCAATCGCAACCTCTTCGTTACAAGTGCTATTCGTGCTACTCTGTCTCGAATACGAATGTACTTTGAATGACTTGTTGCTTGTTGCATCAGTGGAATCTTTTGTTCTACTGTTGAGCCTTGAATATCTCTTCTCACCCTCTTCGGTCTTCTTCTCAGTCGTATCTATCTGTTTGGCATTTTTCACAGGCATTTCAACATTTTCTTTTCCTTTGATGCTCTGCTGGTAGAAATCAGATTCAAGCGTGCTGTCGTCGCAAACGCTTGCTTTCCTTTTTTCACGGTGCACCTGACCTTCGGTAATTGTTTTTAACTGAGGACTCAAGACATCCGGTGTCGTAGACTCACTGCTGCTCGGGCTAGGTCCGGCGTAATTTTTTATATCCAAATCTAAATCCGATGGCAAGGGAGTGTCGGCTGCCAAGTGCATAGCTATGCTTTCTAACCAGAGTTCCATTATCTCGAAAGGTGGTCTTTTATCCGGATTCAAATCGCAACACAAAAAGGCTATCGTGTAAAAGCACTCGGGGCAATTGGCACAGAATTTTTCTTTGAAGGCTTTTTTGTTGAGGCCAAAGTCCGATGAACGCGGAAGGTAATCGGGGTCAGCCTGCACGCGGCCGATTATTTCGCAAACGACGATACCAAAGCTGAAAATGTCGACTTTTTCGTCGTATTTGTTGCCTTTCATCATTTCCGGCGCCATCCAGTAGGGATTGCCAACTACAGTATAACGCTTTTTCCGTTCTTTCCGAGAAGTTCGAATTTCACCGTCTGAGCGTCTGCTGTATTTTCCGGCTGTATAAAGAAAACAAAAAAAAATTTTTTTGAGCCATAAAATTAATTTTCAAATGATTTCTTATACATAAACGGAAGATTATAAAATTTTCTTACTGGAATTTTGTTTATCGAGCGCATTGCCATTTTGTATAATCCTCGCTAGACCGAAATCCGCTACGACGACTGTCTTGTCCTCGCGCACCAAGCAATTGTGAGAATTCAGATCACGATGAATAATGTTCATTGAGTGTAGATAAGCCATTCCAGCAGCGATATCTTTTGCGAAAGAAGTTCGCTGCTCCCACGGTATAACTTGACTCGTGTCGTGCAACAGAGCTCGAAGCGTACCTCCCGATATAAATTCAGTTACGAGATGAAGCTTTTTATCTTTGTAAAGAACCCCAATGAAGCGCAATACGTTGTTGTGATGAAGAGAACGTAGCACCGCCACCTGTTGGTTTAATCATCAGGATATAAACTTTCAGACGATTGTTTACGAATCCTCGAGAAATAATTGAACCTCGTAGCAAACCTCTTTTAAAAAGTTTTTCTGCGCCTCCTCATCGACCCTGTACAATTCCTTAAGCACCATGACCTCATTGGTATCTCTGTGAGTGACCTTGTACACTTGTCCAAAGAATCCTTTGCCCAGTAATTCACCTTTGACGAGATCGCTGGCCCGAAATATCCTCTGATTCTTTGGCTCCACTCGAAATGACCTCGTTCGGCTCAGATCACAACCTGCATTGGTCGACGATGCTCTGCAATTAAAAAAATTTCGATGCTTGTATGGTTGTAATTTGCTTGATGTAAATTTTTCCTACATGAGTGCAAAAAAGCTTACCCATCCAGCAGCCGAGACATGGAGCTGCTGCGTTCCTTCTGCTGTGGATCCTTACCTCTTCGTAGCTGCCGGCTTCTAGTACCACTAATATAACCCTCGTCACGTCTCTTAAACAGTCTTTCTTTGCCATCCGGACTCGTTTTCGGGCTCAACGTTCGCGATACAATTGATGAGTGAGCCGGTCGCCGTGATACTGTATCCGGATCGTGCTCTATCGTCAGCTGAAGTGAAGGTTATTTATATTTATTATTTATCATAACAAATTCGAGCGACATCTGGTTTCTCACATGTTAATTTAAATTATCAAAATAAGTGGTAAAAATAATCAGCTGTCACTCACCTGTAACACTGTATCGGAGTATCGTATGAGATTTTCAATGCTTTCAATTGGCTGATCTTTGACAGGCGTTCCATTAACTTCTAGTATCCGATCGCCAATGTGCAAGGACATAAGATCACTCGACATGTTAAGTCTAAAATTTAAATTCAATAATCTTTATTTGTTATATTATTTTTGTTATTTGAAAAAGTGCGCAGTTAATTTTTTTGTGCTTGGTAATGAAACATGCATTGCAAAAAAAATGCTATTTCCGTGGTTGTGAAAAGTAACACTACAATCTTACACTTTCAATGAATTATTTATTACTAATAAAGCCCCGGCAAAAAGCAAATCATTCTAATGAAGCAACACTGTGGGTTCAATCTAGCATTTGGAACTTTATTCATTAGTAATGTTAATAAAATGTGCAATTCTTCACAAAATGTTATCATGATGTTTTAATAAATACTTATTAGAGTACATAATCTTAATTTTAATAAAAGATTCAGATGTGCATAACCGCTTTTTCTAATTTGAAACATCCATACATAAAATCTAAAAATAGCTGTTATTTGCCAAAATTGGTTATTATTTCAAAAGTGTGAGTACTATTGCGTCTATCTAAACAATAACGTTCATTATTGATTTATCATTAGTAATACCTATAATTAGAGAAGTGGCAGCATAGCCTAAAGAGAACCTCTGTCATAGAGGTTACCAGCTTACAGATCTTTCCACGGACATTTCTTATCAACCTGCATTTTAGTTGAAAGTTATTATAAGCCTTAATAAGCTCTACTTGTTCAATTATTTTATGAATTTAATTGGTATTTTGCAATTATGTATATATTGTATGCTTGGCATGCACGTGAATTTAAGCAAAAATTAAAAATCACTTGATAAAAAGATTATTTCATGATGTTATGGATTCTTATTGGAAATATTTTTCACCAACAATAAAACAAAACTTTGATCTATACTTACTCTGAAATACGGAGCAATGCACCACCGCCATTTCTTGGACTTGGTGCAGCATCTAAAGTTAATCTGATTCCTCGCTGTTTCTCTTGGTTGTTGACATTTGGTGGTATCTCCACCAGTCTTATACTGTGTGGTTTTCTAATAAATGGATAATTTGCTGTTTTGCTGAGTGGTTGCACCTGTCTTTTGTAACACATGCCACAATAAAGTTTTGATCTTTCCACCAGGGCATAACTTTCTCCATCCCCTATAAAATTTCCACAAGCATTGCATGCAAAACATTCTGGGTGAAATTTATGATCACCAGCCAACATCACAGGGCCTGTGATAATATGACCACATCCTTGGCAAGCTTCTCCATAGGCTGCCCAGTAATCATCTTTACAAAATAGCAATCCATCCTTTTCAAAATACCAGGAGGATAATGCTGCATCGCATGCTGAACATCTGAAACAAATGTGAGTTTTAACATTAAGTGAATTACAGCTACTATGAATAATAATTAATCAATTATGCTGTTACCTAAAGCAATCAACGTGCCATTCCTGTCCAAGAGCTTGAATAAATTCATCTTCGTCGATAGAATTGAAACAGCCATGACAACAACAACCACCACCACCAGGATCTGAAAATTAAAAAAATAGATTGTCATGATATGTAACTACTCACTTTTGATGCCAATAACAATTGAACAAACTGTTATTTATTTATTTTAAATATTTAATATACTTTACATATTGAGAAAACTGAAATTGTGGAGTAAACGAGAGTAAACAGTTGCTTTAAATACCAAGCTAGCATACATTGATATAGAAATAGCTTTACAATAAAAAAGGAGACAGAAATAAGAAAAATTTAATCACTAATTTAAGTAGACTTTAGGGGAGAAAAATACCATGTAAATGAAAGTATACATAAACGTCCATCGTTTTTCTGTGTTAGAGATGTATCTTAGATCACTGCCAAATGTATTAGATCATTACTAGGCTGACTGCTGTGTATGAGTAAAAATTCGGATCACAATAAAAAAATGCAACAAAACGCGAATTCTGATTATAAAACAATGTGCAAGTAAGTACTCGGGTACTCATATATTATAACTTGAGAGTAGAGCAAAGAGTACACCTGTAGGTGTAGTGTAAAGTTCAGGTATTACATCCAAAAAATAAGTAAAGTTGGGCACTGACCTGCTGATTTACTGATTGAAGAGTCGTCCATCTCTGTTCAGGCGTCTTCATCCGATTAAGATCTTGATCTTTCCAGGAGTCTGCTGAGTAAACATGGGGCTTAAGTAATAAGACGGACTGCAGTTTTTGATAGCTATAATCCCGTAAGGTAGGTACCCGTAAATTTATTGACATACATAAGGAAACGGCAAAAACTGTCGCGTCGCAGATGGGAATTGCATAAACACACCGTCAACCTCTTCTGCACACGACAAGATCGAAAGAGTCAATAAAAAATCAGTCTTCTTCATAAGGTCAACACAAACACATCGCAACAACAGGTACTTTGATAACACAGCAGCGAGCAGAGCTAGTTTTCGAGGTACACAAAACACTTGGCACAACTGTAGTAACCTCGGATCGGGGAGATTAATCGCACTGCATGTTTTTTTAGGTACATTGACTCAAAGTCTGGCACTTGATGAAAGCAAATGCGTACAAATAATACTTATACACCTATTATGTGGAGTCGTCTTAACACGACAGTACCCGCAAACACTGCATGCAATTGCAATGGACGGACAAACATGCACGCACGAAGAAAGAGAGATTGCTATAGGTATTTTATTTGGACTTGGTTGCTGGTTGCTGGTTCCGTGCGGACTTTCCCTCTCAGGCTCTCTCTCACTCCTCCCGTTGATGCTGTTTACGTTCTTCTTCTTCGGTAACTGTGACGGTTCAGAACTCGGGTCAGGCCAGCTCGGGCGTTCTCTCTATACTTGTGTACTTGTATATTATTATACATAGTATACTGAGACTCTCTCTAACTCAACTGCTAAGGTGCTAAGCATCATCAGCCTCTCAATTCTGAGCTTCGAGCTATAGAGATAGAAGACACTCAATCGACAAAACAGACGCAGATTTTAATGAAAAAAAAAACCTCTTCACATCTTTCATGTATAGTATATGAGTTAAAGTAGGTAGTAAGTTCTGTCACTGCTCGGACTCGGACCCAGGACTTCCACGCTACAATACTTATATACATATATATATGCGCTGTTTTCTCACAATTGTTTACTTGACTATAGCGCTCTTTGCTTCTTCTAAACTCTATAGTTGAAAGCAGCTGAAGCTCTGAACACTCACGAATCACGGACTCACCTGGTGAGCTGTTGAGTCACGCTCACTACAGTCACCAACACACGCGTTGGTGGTATCATCGGCAATGAGCATGACGCCAATAATATCATCATATATACATCACCAAATTTTTAAACTAAATGTCGTGTATGTTAAAAAAAAATATGTATACAAGCATACGACGATTATCGTGATACGTAATTGTATAAAATTAGATGTAACTACGATTTTACTGAGAAAAATACAACTTACCCACCTATATTGTGTAATAATGTTAGTGTTCAACGAGTGTATTAATACGACACACTGTAAAAATTCAGATTAATTTCATGATCAAAACGCACTGAGTATAATATAAAAAAAATCTTTACATAAGAATCGTGATTTAAATTAAGTAATAATTAAGTAATAAAACTTTACAAGCTACAACTCAAGCGAATTCAAACGGCGGGTTATTATGTATTGTAATTTAACGATAAAAAATGTGCACATTCTTTCTAGTTTAATTTTTACAATTTTTAATAGCAAAATCATGGTTTTCATGAAAAAACTTATTTACACGTATAAAAAGTGAGTTCACTCTGTAACCTTATTTTTAAAAGATAAGTTACAAGTTTGAATTAGACGCAATATAAATAGAACCATTCGGTTAACGACTTGATAAAAACAGAATCATTATTTTCCGAGTACGAATTGTTGAATGAAATAACTAACTAATCAACGGTCAAATTTTCGAAAATATCGAAACATTATTTTGATACACGCGTCATTTCAGAATTTTAACTTATCTTAAGTTATGTATACATTATAGTCATTGATGATGCATCGCACTTGAAGATATCTAAATTGGATTCAATTCGGAATTTTTTCACTTTTCTTTGAAATCATCCTTTCATTTTTACTGACAAATACGTTTAACATTGTTTACTGTTTTTTAACTTTTTCAAATTCGTTTGCGTATTCTCTGATACTTGGTATGAGTTTACCTTGATAATTTTTTATTGGCGTTTTTTCATATCTTATGATTTGCAACCAACATTTGATTCCACTGGTTTTATATTAATCTATAAAAATGTTAAATAAATAATTGCATCTTAATAGTTATAGTGCGAAATTGTTTGCTGTATATGCAATAAGTCGTCACTTGAGAATAAAAGTCCGGCAAATTTGTAATAGGCAGTAGTTATAATCAACTGTAGTTTTTTTCTTCTTTTTTTATATATATATTATAGTGTATTCATCTTTCATGAGGTATTTATACTAATTTAACTGTAATTAATGTTACGGAAAGAAATTTAAAAATCATCACTTTCGCCAAGTCTGAAAATTAAATCGCCAGCGAAAGCAAAAAGTCGCCATTTTGACGATAAGTCGCTTAATTTTGCGCTGCACCTATATTGTGCTGGTCACTTTGCTGATGTACTCTTTTTGACTTCGTTCATACATATAACATAAATTTAGGCAAAAAATTTTACAATCCGCAGAGGAGAGGGAATGTAAGTATCGCATATTATTTTTGTTGTCATGACATGGCTGATCCACTAATTATTAATCCCTTTTTGTGATGATATAATATCCGCAAAACTTCTGTTACCTGCAAATGTTAAAACTATATGCCAAACTTGATGGCGGAAAGTTTGAAATACTTTTTGCTTTTACCTTTATCATTTAAATATATATATAACCTATTTTTTATTGCAGATAGTACACATTAGCAACATTACAGAAACTGAATTTTTTTTTAATATACTTCTATAATTCTGTTAATATGGTTCGGTACAGGTTACTAGATATATTATGCACTACAGTAGGCTAGGCTTTGGGGATGGGGGATGTGGGAGCGCTGATTTACCTACTTTTAACTGAATTTTTTTATTGATACGATATATAATATATAGAGTAAGTTAGATTAAGATACAGACATCAGTTGGAATTTGTTATCTGATGCGTGTGGCTATTTTATTGTTTGAGCAGCCGTATTATTTTTGTTTGCGATGAACAATATTTAAAATTGATTTTAATAAATGGTAACCGTCGTTCATAGTATCAGAAATGATCAGTCAGCTTTGTTTAGTCAATTTTTTTTATTGTGCACACGTAGCAACGAACCAATGATCCAAGTACTTGTAGTGTTACAAATTGGAACAGAATTCTGTATAGTGCAACCTTGATGGTTTTCCATTAGGTAACATTCAATCACAATACTCAATTTTCATCCTATATATTTCCATTTACTGAGAATTTATATTCCTTAGAATTTCGGCATCAAGAATTACAAACCTTTGAATGATTAGGAAAATATTCTTACAGAGCGTTACATGTGGTATTATTGGGCGCCATGTCATTCTTAAGAGGATCTGCCAATTATGTGTGGTGCACAACAAGTGTTCTGGGCAAAGGAGCTACTGGAGCTGTTTTTCAAGGAGTGAATAAGAATAACGGCGAGCCTGTAGCTGTCAAGACCTTCAACCAAGTCAGTCATATGCGTCCCCATGACGTGCAAATGCGAGAGTTTGAAGTTCTGCGAAAAGTAAAGCATGAAAACATTGTCAAGTTATTAGCCATTGAAGAAGAACAAGATGGTCGTGGAAAAGTTATTGTCATGGAATTGTGTACAGGAGGTAGCTTGTTCAATATCTTGGATGATCCAGAAAATACTTATGGCCTAGCGGAAGAAGAGTTTCTACTTGTTTTGGAACACTTGTCAGCTGGTATGAAACACTTGAGGGACAACAATTTGGTTCACAGAGATCTGAAACCAGGAAACATTATGAAGTTCATTGCTGATGATGGGAGTACAATTTATAAACTCACCGATTTCGGAGCTGCCAGAGAACTGCAGGAGGATCAGCAATTCATGTCTTTGTATGGTACGGAAGAATATCTACATCCTGATATGTACGAAAGAGCAGTGCTTAGAAAACCCATGGGAAAAAGTTTTGGTGCCACAGTAGATCTTTGGTCTATAGGTGTAACCTTGTATCATGTGGCAACAGGCCAATTACCATTTAGGCCTTATGGTGGACGTAGAAACAGAGAAACAATGTTTTACATAACTACGAAAAAATCGTCAGGTGTGATAGCTGGTGCTCAGACATCGGAAAACGGCCCTATCGATTGGAGTAGAGAATTACCGTCTACTTGTCGTCTAAGTGCTGGCTTGAAAAGATATGTTACTTCACTGTTAGCTGGTCTTTTGGAAGTGGATCAACAAAAAATTTGGAGTTTTGATAGATTTTTTTCTAAAGTGACCGACACTCTTTGCAGAAGACCAGCAATCAATATTTTCGATGTTCATGGGGGAAGTTTGATTAAAGTGTACTTACATCCAGAAGAAGAACGTTTTGCTGCACTCCAAGCACATATCCATGAGCAAACAGGTGCTCCTCCCAGAGCCCAAATACTTCTGAAAAGTCAAACTCCGATTCTACAACTAGTGGAAGAATCGACACCTGGCAAGGGCTACCCTTTGACCACCATAGATGATCCGTTGTTTTTATTTTCAAAAGAAAATAACAATGTTGTGACGCCTGCGGACTCGGAGCTTCCTAAATTTCCAGTTTTTGGCGCTGTAGTGTCAGTGGAAAATGACGCTAGTCAAGCGAAAACTGCATGTTCGGTTGGGCACGAATGCAAAAGAAGGATCGACAAAGTAGCTAGGTGTAGTAAACTGTCGCAAGATGCAGTCACAGCATTTGTTAGTTACTTAACGCTGGAAATCAGTAAATCGCTGGATAAGTGCCAAAGGGCCAAAGATATGACCAAGGCTGTTGAAGATTTAACCATAGCCGTTGAACGAGGGGAAACCATAGCAAAACAAGTTTTCATGGGTATTCAAACACACCAAGGATCAGCTTCTTCGATTTCTTCTTCATTAACGTCAACAAATTTGGCATCGACCACGCAAAATACGACTTCATCGTTGTCGTTTGAAGTAAAAAATTGGAAGAAAGAATTGGATCTCAAGAGCAAAGAGCTTTTTGGAGAGCTTGCGCCAGCAATAACTCAATTTCATCAAAGGTCTGGCTACAAGAGTTTGTATTTCTGTCAATTACATTTTGCCTTAATATGTCTGAAAATTAACTTCATCACGCATGCATAGGTATGTTAAAGAAAATTGCTTGAAGAGCGAGTGGGATACAAACACGCGCGCGTTATGGTGTCCTTGGTCAGGAAAAGCCAGTCAACGGGCAGCTACGTTGGTCGATTGCTTGAGAGATGGGTGGCAACATCTCTTGCGAGACCGAGCCACGCGAAGTCTCACTTACAACGACGAACAGTTTCACGTTTTGGAACGAATCAAGGTATACTATAATTATCATCATAATAGAGTAAATAGCCCAAACGTAAAAATAATTTCGTGGGATACTTTTTTGTTCACAGGTCACCGAGACTGGACGTCGTATGAAGGAGCTATTGGAGAAGCAGGTGACCCCGGCAATAACTCAGCGCTCCGAGTGCCTCGCTGATTGGTACAAAATGGCTCAAACAGTTTTTCTGCAGACCCAAATTTTGGACAGTGACATAGATAATTACGAGCTCGCCTTGGATAGTTTCTTGTTGCGGTTGTCACAAGAGAGCAAGGAGCGCTATGAATATATTTGTCGGACGTTAGATGATTGGTTGCCCATGATCGGTAAACAGTTCAACAAAGGTACCAAAAAATCGCAGACTGAGTTTGATGAACATTATAAACGGCGGGCTATGCTGGAGGAAGACAAGTGGCAAGACATTTATTCAATGCAGGAAGAGATACTCACGATATTGTGCACAAATGAATTGCTTGTAGAAGATATCGTCAAGACTACAGCGCAGTTGGCAGCCACTGAGGAGGAGCTGCAAACGTTAGATTTGAATGAGTAGGTAACACGCATACGAAGCACGCTGATTGTTTTTTTGTCAAGTGATAGAGTAAACAATGTTTGTTGAAAGTGTTAAATTTTATAAAAATCTAGCACGTTGCTGGAAAAAAAAGACTGTAAGTCATACTGTAAATAGAAACTAGTTTATTTTTAATGAAGGAAAAAAAGTTACAAATAGGATGAACAAAACGCTTGAAATAAATTAACATAGGTTTTATAGAAGATTCACGATTCTACTCTTTAAATTATATTCTCAAGATGAGCCTTGTATTTATATTTTTTTTAAGACTTTTTAAAATATTTTTTTATGTTTCTTTAATTTTTAAGTAAGTCTGAGCATTTGTAAATATTTTACTAAATGATTGGTCAATTGGCAAAAATATACTTTTATGTAATTTTTTTTTTTTTTTTTTTTTTTTTTAGACCAGTAATGTGTATTAAGGGGAAGAAAAAAGATTATTTACTCTGGATAAAGACTGAAGAATGTAACAGTAAGTAAAATGTTTATTTATGATTGCGGAATGCCGAATCGTCTCTGTATAATAAGTATTTCATAGTATTACAATGTACAGTAAAAAAATTATTTTATTCATGAAATATCAAAATTTGTCAATTCTTTTGTATCCGTCAACAAAGCTTGCCTTTGCTTTTGTTTTTGTTCCTTATGCTTTTCCTGAGTACTGACGAAATAATCAAATAATTCTTTAAAATTAATTTGATCCCTTGATGTTGGTAATTTTTTGGTAGGAGTTTTTTTTGTATCACTCATTGAGCTGCTCAATGCATGCGAAGGAATGGCGTTCAATCTGCGAAGCAATACCGAATAGATTTCACTCTGTGGGAGAATCATGAGAATACCATACAAAGTATGCACGAGAGCCTCGTTCCTTTGCCGTTCGAGGAGTTCAAGGCGTAAATCTTGAAGAAAAAAAATTTGTTATTACTTTTCTGTAAGCAACATGTTATCAGTAACTGATTGATCATTGATGAATAGCTTACAAGTGAATATTGGAGATTCGATAAGTTGCACTAGTTTGTCAATTTCAACTAAAAATTCAACAGTCACCTCGATATTGCCACTAAAATTAAAATTCATCAAAGAATATTTCTTTTGTTGCTGTCAAATTTTTTTTTTTTTTTTTTTAATTAATTTAAAATGAGTATTTTACAAGTACTTGACGACGTCACAAGCATGACTGTAGTTTTGCGTGAGTAAGCATAAAGCAAGAATAGCCACAGGATTATGACACCATGGTTTATATAAACCAAGAAATACTTCAACACTTTTCTAAAAAAAAAAAAATCGTAATGATTATATTTAAAAACATTATTTTAACTGTTTTCTCTATATTACGTACCTCTGTGCTCAGATCTTTCAAAGTGTTCCTCAGCTCAAATAATTCCGAACTTGTTAATAAAATTGTATTGAGAGTCTGGACCATGATACCAGCAAATCTATAATTTTGTTCCTCTTTCAAAATATCAGCCAAAACTTTGAAAATCTGTTCTGGGTTCAACAATACACACAACTCTCTGATTATAAAAGCACCTCTTTCTTCCAGAAGATGTCTATCACTTGCAAACAACCTCAACAAGTTAACCATAAACTTTGTAAAATACTTGTTCTGCGCTGTATTGGTGTGTTTAGAGCTGATTAACTCAGCCATGACAACCAACGTTTGTTGAACCACCTCTTCGGAATTATCACTCAACACTCTCATGAGGACAGGAAATAATTCTTCAATGTGAAGATGCATCTTGTCTGGCAAATTAGTAAGTAAATGGTAAATCCATTTTAAAACAGCCACTTTTGTTTGGACGGGCACTTGCTGCATTGTCAAGTGCTTTGTTAAAACTTCAATAATGCTAGAGAGATCCAAACTATCGGACATCGACGTCTCCTCTTTCTTTGAAATGATCAATTTGAAGAGACTGACATTAACGTGTGCAGCAGTGTCTCTTATTGTCTTGCGAGTATCACCTTCATAAGATAAACATGGCAAAATCGCAGTGAAAATACCAGAGATGTAAGGTAGAAGAAGCTGACCAGATAGTCTGACAAATTCGTCCATCCAAGTGATGGCCGTCAATTGAAGAAGCTCATCTGAGCTCTGAGCATGTAAAATGAGAATGTTTATCATCCCTGCAAAATCTACCCTAGATGGATTTGACTTGATGCTACGAAAAAAATTAGTAAAAACTACATCTGCAGACTTTTTAATTTCTGGTGTAGGATCTTCTAAAATTTTAAAAAGACCGTCAAGAACATCAGGCAGAAATACAACTAGATCAATGTCAGGCACTGCATCCAATACAGTTATCCAGGATATGATAAATTGACGAGCAAAGGGATTTTTTGTATACATCCTCTCTCTGAGTACTGGTATAAACTCTACCAAGTTAAAATCATTGCTTTCGGTAACAATGTCCTAATGGAGATAAAATGACAAAAATCAATAAAATAGTTTGTTTTTTAGCTATGTTAATTTTTTAGTACTCACTTTCATCAGCCTGTCAAGCAGTTCAGTGGCATTTTTGACACTTTGCTCCGTGTCACAAGCTAATTTGCTGAGGACTCCAAAAATATCATTAAAGTGTGGTAAAATAGCACCTCTCGCTACTTTGACAACATTGTAAAGACTTTCGCAAGCGTAATATCGAACTCTGGAGTCTGCGTCGTAGAAACACGCCAGGATCGGGTGAATGAGTTCTTCAGTGTACTTAGCAGTTTGAGGAGTTCCCAATCCAACAGCCATCGCTGCCAAGCCAATCAAGCCTCCCTTCCTGGCATGTGGATTTTGGGAATTGGCAAAATCTTGTCCCAAGACTTTCAACAATCGTTTTATCTGAACAGCGTTGTTGTGTACTGCAAACTCTTTGACCATTCTTAAATACAATAAAAAATTTTTATGTTATGCACGAAATTGGTTTTGCACGAGCCTTGGCAAAAATTGAAAAATTATCTTATATCGTAAATTTAAAAGCAAATATGTAGAGCCATAAGTAATTCTGATAAATATTTTTTAGCCTTACTTTTCGATTTCTAAGGCGGCAGCTTTTCTCTTTTCGTAAAGTTTGTCATTCAAAGACTTGACGCAGGCCGCACTAAGCGGTGCGTAATCTTTTTCCGACATTTATTAATTTTATTTCCTAAGCACTGCCCGCTATGTACAAGAACCGCGATTTACATACTATACTTGTTTACTTTCGGTATTTTGACATCTGGTTTGTTATGTAGGCGCACCATGCCATGCACCAACCACCAACTCTAACTAGTACATATATTTATGTAAGTGAGTAAGAGTAAGTGACGTGTGACAACGTTGCGTGGTTGGGGGCGCTACTGTCGATTTACTGATACAGTGTAACAGTACCAGTAAAAAAGCATGCATAACTGATGACGTGCGACGACATCCGTAATAAGTATCCAACCCCATTTATCACCTGTCATCAAATTTCATTACTTAACTACTATTTGATCGTCATCAAGACGAAATAAAACCGATATTCTACAGTAGTACACCTGTGTTATACCATTATACCGTTGTTTCGGTGTTATACCATTCCAGCGTTCCTGTGTTATTGGCTTATACACCATTCCGTTGTTTCGGTGTTATACCACTCCAACGTTCCTGTGTTATTGGGTTGTACTGTTCCAACGTTCTTGTGTTATAAGTAGTAAATCTACAAATTTTTACAATGTAAACAAAACAAAGCAGGTGACAGAACGCCGAAAAATATCACTAAAAAGAGCAAGTAGACCGACGTTGTCTGCTTTTCTACGTGAGTTTATGTACTTTTAAGACTTAATAAAGCTTTCAAACAAATACACTAGACAAGGAGGTATTTATTTATGAAAAAAAAAAACAAGTTTATGTACTTAAGTATGCCATACTTATCGTTATTTCAATTGCTTTTGTCAATTATACGTAACTCTGTCGTTTTGTATTAGTAAACATGCAACTTGACTCCGCCGTTTTTCCAGCTATTATTTTTATTAAGGTTCAGATATTATAATATGTAGTAAGTAAATTACTGTTTCGTCATAAAACAAAAACATTAAATAAAAATTGCCGTATTTTGTAAAAAAATATACTTCCAATATATTTATGTATATAAAAATTTACATAATATACAGTTGAAAAATTTTTTTCACAAATTTTCTGATAGATTCATGGAAAATTTAACAAAGTAATAAGTAGGATCGATCAACTTGATAGGTCAATAAGTCGCAACCAATGAAATAAAATTGATAATGATGAAAAATAGTCGCTTTTTAATAATAAAACTTACATTAAAACAGTAATGGTAATAATGAGATTTATAATTATTGTATGTACAGAAATACGAAGCTCAGTCCCATCACAGATTTTGCAACAAACCTGATGCAGGTTTTCAAATAGTGTATACATTTTATCTTTAACTTTTTTTTTCTTCTTCTTCTCAACAAACTTGTCATGTTTGAAATATCAGAAACCAGGCCGTATTATCAGTACCGGCTCACGGGTGGGCATTTTTTACAGTTTTGGTGGTCGTGATCCCTTTTGCTCGTATCGATCTCGACGAATTTTCCAGCAGCACCGCTCCTCACACGCTGCATACTGTCGATGAACCGAGGCCCAACCACAGCACGCGCGTCAACAGACCTGCGTCAGTGAGGCTGCTTCACTTCCAGTAGCTGAGGATAGTTTTCGACGATGTTCAAGAGGATGTTGTCGATGTAGGATCGAAGGCGCGTGTTGACCTCTCGCTGTTCTTTCAGAGCTTGCTTAGCCTGCAACGAAATGTAAAATTTTTTAATTTTCCACTCAACTCTAGCTGCTATAGGTCAGTACAGGCGTTTCACTCACTTCAGCGAGGGTCGTAAAATTATCGCAAATATCCGTGGCAGTGGGCTTTCCAGTATCAGCACAGTCAGCCTGCAAAGAGGAGGATATTACTCAATTACACAACGATCAAATAACGCACAAGGCTCTGCACCAGCTGTACCATTAGAGGAAAAAGTTCACCCACCTGATCGTGAGCGGATCCGGTCAGTCGCAATTCCGTAGCGAGATTCGGACTGCTCTTCCTCCCGATCGTATTGTCGTTTGGATCCTGCCCCTCTGGCATCAAGAGCTGACGGCCCGCCTGCAGAGCCGCGGCCGCTGCTTGCATCTCGTCTCTAGACTCCTCCAAATCTAAAAATATAACCAAAATAAATTAAAAATGAAAAATAAAAACTTGATACGATTGTAATTCGGAGTGGCTTACCTTTGTAGCGAGTCCTGAGGCCGTCCATCTCGTCGGCCATCTCCTCCAACTTGCGCTCGAGGTCGGCCTTGCGCGCAAGCTCCTCGAGGAGCAGCTTCTTCTCGCGCTCCACCTCCGCGAGAGTGAGACCGGTACGTCGCTCGGCGTCCCTCGCCTTTTCGAGATCTTGCTGCGCGTCCTCGAGAGCGGCCTCCAGCTCGGCAAACTTTGGCCGGAGCTTGTCGAGCTCGCCCCGAAGCCGCACCGCCTCGTCCATCCTCCTCGAGCTCTCTAGCTCCGCGGCCTGCAGCTTTATCGCGTAGTTCTCGAGCTGCAGCTCTTTCTCGCGTTCCAGCCGCGACGCCAGTTCTCGGTGCCTCCGTTGCTCCGACTATACACACGTCCAAGATGATGCGTCACTCGGTTATCCTCTCCGGATCGGCAGAGTACAATTTTGAGGGTGTATATTATGTACAACTTACGTCGAGCTTCTCCTCGGCCCTGGCCTCGGCGTCTCGGGCGGTTTCTTCCAGCATGAGTATTCTCGCCTGGAGGGTGGCGTTTTCCTGCTTGACGCGGGCGTACCTCTCCTCACCGGCTGACTGCGTGTCCACGAGGGCGTGCATTTGTTCTTGTATCATTTGAACCTGCCGGGCAAGCATTATTAACATTTAGGTACATCATCACATTTTTCACTATTTTTTAATCCACCTAATGGTTTTTCATTGCTGTACGAATTTGAAAAAAATATATAATAAAGTTATTCCGTTTGTGCGCGAAGATGGTAAATTCAAGTACTCCATACTTATTCCCGGAGTAGGAGAAAAAAAATTATCAGCCATCGCTGGTATCGATTTAAACTCGGTTGAACCCAAGCCTATTTGCCGGTGCACACTATTATACACTTGGCTAGCAGAAAATTATGTTGCACGTACTTAAGAGGCTACAAAGATGAAAAACCAGGATAATACCTACTTGAATGTACGGGTAAAACCTTTTTATAGGCGATGCTACAACTGTATACGACTCGGAATATTCCGTTGCACGCAACGGCGGATGAGCAACTACATGGTATTCTGTGATTTTGACAGCCGTTATATGTATAAGTATACACCTTAATTGATTAGAAAGTTGGAAAAATTCACGAGTGAGTCGACACATGAAAACGAGTGACTAATGTTTTCCAGAGCAAGCACAATTAGTACGCGTGTATGATGTATATATGTATACGTTATCCAATACAATCCATGGCAATATACCTTATCTAATCTAAACGCGCTCATTGAGAAGTTCAAAATAACTTGCCGTCGTAGTTTACCTTGTTTACTCGGGGTCCCGGCACTACGATATCATTTATTCAGCTATATAATTCAATCTACCACGTAAGTATGACGAATATCTTAAAGAATGACAGCTCGTGCCTATACATACGTAGAGTAGTTTTATGATAAAAAAAAAACAACGAGGGTAGAAAACCAATTTTTCTTTCTTCTCAACAGAAAGTTGAAAGCCGATGATAAAATTATCATCCCCGATGGCCCTATGTCACGCGCTGTCCGGAATAACAAATGAGTGCATACCTATATTAAGTATACATATACCTCGCAGTAATAGGCTTGAATTCCCACGTCCCATTAAAATGCGCAAACCCAAGTTATGCACATATGTAACATTGGACAAACGCTTGGGGTTACTTTCAGCTGTATTACTCGCAAGTTTTTTCAAATATAGCACACGCGAGGTGATGCGTGGGGTAGAGCTTGACGGAGGATCGACGAGGGTTCGGCGCGCGTGGTGTGACACGACGTCTTGTAACGATTTTTCCTGCGGCCGCCGCGTATAAAGTCACGCGAGAGGCGAATGACGATGGAAAAGGTCGAGGGGACCCGAGTGTAGCGAGTCATGCAAACGGTCTAAAGTATACGAAATATGTATATATATATATATACCAACACATACTAGATCGGAGTGAGATTAGAATAAAACAAAACTGGGTAAATACAGAGCCAACGAAACGAACGAGCGAAGGGACGGGTGGGCTTACTTGCTGGTGCACGGGCACGTGGTGCTGAAGTCGAGCGAGAGGGTGTTGTGGCTGCCTGGAGGGCTCGAGGCCCAAAAATTGAAACTGGCCCTCCCAGAGGTCGTACTCGAGGCCGGGCGAGCCGTCGTTAGGCCCGGGCCCGTTGAGGGAAGCCGGGCCGCTGCTACCAACGCCAGGCTCCTCGTACTCGGGCCAGCTGCAGTACCCCTCACCACCTCGCGAGCCCTCCTCCTCCTCCTCCTCCCGGCCTAACACCTCCTCCATCGTTTCGCATACTATACGCGTTGTGAGTCGCCGGCAGCCCCTCAGGCGCGAGCCGATCTCGTTTTCACTCGCCTCCAGCCGATGATCTATACTTATAAGCTCGCGCTTCTCCTCTCCCCCTCTCTATCTCGTGCTCTCCTCCGGGCGATGATGTGCAGGCAGGATGTTGCGATTGACGCGTACACGCTCTCGGCTCTCGCGCCCCGCCTTTGGTTTCCAAATAAGTCGGGCTTTTTTTAGCGCCTCCCTCCGCGTCGCACACCGGCCAAGCCCCACTAAAGTGTAATAATGCACCGCTCTGGCGTCAATCGCCTCGACTGCGCGTTATTGTATACATACACGTACCGTGTGTAACTTGTTTACTTGAACTTGTCACGCGCTCGATAAGCACGTAGGATTCATCCATACATTAGAATAGTGCTTCGGGAAAGCAATTCATTGATTTCTCGGCTTTGTCTGCACTATTATCTATATTTTCAAGTTCAATCGTTGTACCGATCGTTATCGGTGGCTCGAAATGTACTGTATCGTACACGAGAAACTCATCGGCGTCGACGCGAGATAACGCATTTTTTTTTTTTTTTTTGGTCAACATCAACACTTATGCACTATAGCGCGACAAAAATGTCAAGTGGGGTATTAGTGATTGTCAAACGGTCACGGGTGAGGAATATAGCGTGTATTCATGGAGGCACATCACATATCGCACTGCGGAAACCGCGCATATTTCTGCACGTCTCGTCGGCTCCGAGAGAGGGAGAGGAGCGTTTATACACACACGCGCACGAACTAAATTTACGAGTTTCTTCGCTCGAAAAGCAGCATACGAGTGTCACACGAGCTGGTACTTATGCGTATAATAAGCATACAAGACTCCGCGACGCGGATCACGGGTAATCGCGAAAAGCTCGGCGGCGCGACGATCGGACCTCGTTCGTGGTTTCTCTCACTTTTCCGCGGAACCCCTCCGATTCGCACTTAGCCACAGGTGTACATTTTACCACTGGAGCGTAAATTTAGCGATGCGCGCATACACGGTCTCCAACAAGTACAGCCTGTACGAGGGCGTGTAACGTATACGGGAGTAGAGAGAAAACAATTTTCTCTCGGAGGAGTAAAGCTCGCGTTGGCCGAGCGGCCCGTCGACGGCGCACTAAGCGAAGCGAGCGGGCTTTTCTATATTCGTACTCGCGCCCGTCCGTGGAGGCAACGCAGGCGCCGTCGCGAAGACGATGGTCACATGCTCTCGGGCGAGGGGAGGGGACACGGGGCTGGCTGTGCTTGCAGCCGCTTATTTAGAACCTAGTCTCGTTAATTTTAATTGAGTTTGCCGGGCCCCGAGGCTTTTAATAAGAGGAGCTTCGTCGCCGTGTTATTGGATTAGAGGGTGCAGCAAATACCCTGTGGAAGAATGTGCTTGCTTTGGTGTATATACACGCGCCTATTCTCTTGATTTGTGGGCAAAGTGTTGGGTTTTCTCTACGACTAAATTTTTTATTTGTAAAGACGATACTTTAACACGCAATACAGTTTTTTCATCCATTCTTTTGAACTCAAGTATATCCAAGATCGATCGATACCAGTGAATAAAATTCAACATCTAATCCAACGACTCGACCTCATGAATATTAAAAATAGGCAACGTCGATAATATAGAAAATCATTACGTGCTCTACAAAACGAAGCGACATTACAGAAATCTGCATTTCAAAACTTATACTCTCTCGTAACGTGGGATATTATACAATAGTTAATAATAATATTTTTTTGAAACGAACCCTTTAGTACTACGCGCTATTTATCAAGTCTCTCAGCCAGCGGTCCCAAACCATGTAAAGCGCCAGGGCGAACAGTATTAGAAAGATGAAAAAGGTCCAGCCGGGCCAAACCATCACCGTTGATACTGAAGTTTTTGATTGGCAAGCCATGCTTTTTTTTGTTTAGCTTTAATTTTATTTTTTCAACGCTGGTTTTTGGATATATATATATACATATATATTTTTATTCAAGTTTTTTTTGCCACTTTGGTACTTTATACTTTTTAATTTTGAAATTTTCTTAACAAGAGATTTATCTGGGGCAATGAGTCCGAAAATTTAGGTTAATATTGTTTAACAAGTGAAAGAAAAAAATTAAGTATATCGATAACTTCACGTGTCGAATAAAAAAACAGTAGCGCAACAGGTAAATGGAAGTACGGAATGAGTCGGGGAGATACAGATATCAATATAAATTTCCTTTAAACTTTAATGGGACGCTAAAAATAAATTACTGCACATGCTACTTCGACTGTACGAGAGCTTTTGTCTGTGTAACTAATGTAATATTTGAATGGCACCCTGTGTGTGCTGAATAACTTTGGTGTCAATGATTATGCGATCGTCAGAAATGTATAAATGTGATGGTAATTAGCATAGGTACACCAAAAAGAAGCTCTACCCTCAATGAAATTTTATTACCATCATCAAAATGCAAAATTAGAATTTCCGCGACAACATTGTTTAATTTGGCAAATTTAGTTGCGTTAAACTATAGATGAATCTATAAAATAAAAGTAAAATTCGAAGCAATGAAAAACCACTGTGCACACATCCCTGAGGACAGATACCGATACACAATCAAGGTGTTTGTGTTCTTTCAAGTGAATCTCCATTGACTTTGTATCACTTTGTTTAAGGTCGGAAAAAGTAAATACTTAGTGCATGAAAAAAAACAAAAAAAAAAAAAAAAACCAGTAGAAATAAAGATATGTATATATGCGCGACACTACATCCGTTGGGTGTATACAAAAAAAAAAAGTGAAACTTACTCTCTGATTCAGGTCGATGACATCCTCAATGACGTTTCCATCCTCGAGGGAACTATACACGTCATCAGCTGTATCACAGATAGATCCTCGTCCAGAGCTATTGAAGCTGCTGCTCCTGTACAGTTGACTGTAAAAAATACGAAAGTACATAAATATTTTTTATCTCGTACCTTTTTACTTATTTTTCGATTTACGTTTCATTTATCAATACGTAAAATCCATTCAAGATTATTTAAAGTAAAGATAAACTCTACTTTGCTTAAAAAATAATTAATGTAGTTAATATAAAGTGAGAAAGCCAACTGTACTAGCGATCAATTTATCATATAAACACAAAACGAATTTTAACGTAAATTTTCATTAAAACACTATTTTGATCAAAAAAAAAAAAAAAAAAAAAAAAAAAGAAATCAGAAATCCTTGGAAAATCAAGTCAAGTGATGATTTATTGTTAAAAATTTGTTGTAAGAATCCGAGTGAATTTTACCGTTAAAAACAATGGTATGTGTAAAATGTACAAAATACATCCACCGTTGGAATGATGAAAAAAAAAAAAAAAAAAAAAAAAAGAATAAATTACTTTCGCGAAGTAAGCGTTTCGTAAGTGTTTACTCTCTCGCAAAGTGCAGTTCACCTGATGTGTGCAACACTCGACGCTATAACATGCGTTTCAAGCAGAGCAAGTATGCGAAAACTGTACACGTAACTACAGACTCTTACCTGGCCAAGGCATTGGAACTCAGCCGCTTCCTGTTGGCGCTGCGGAAATAAAGAAAGACGATACGCTTTTAGATCGTTTATTGCTCGTTACTATATATAGGGAGAAATGTTCTTTTTAGAATACCAATAACTGCTACATACCCAGCTGACGAGCGTCCGAGAGACGTTCGAAGCCACGAGTGCCTGTTCAGCAGCGTTGAGTTTGGACTTCGCGGGTTTCTGAAAAGGATAAATTGACATTTAAAAGACAATCAAGAGTTTTCATTGAAATGGCTTTGGTTGAAGTGACTTTCGACCACAGTTTCTTATAAAAACCGTTAATTTAGTGTCTTTTAGCAACCGTTAATTTAGCAGTGAGTCGATTGCAGATCGGATAAGACAGGTAGAAGCGATAAAAAAGAAATTACCATATCACACGGAACCGTCTATCGCGTTTCTTGGAACACAAAAGCGCGAACAAAAACCTCTCGGCGTAACTTGAAAATATTACAATAATTTTATTAGCCCGAGGGGAAACAAAGGCGTCTAATGGCTCCGTTTCGCTCGGGCAAGACACAAATATACATACACATCGGCCCGTCACTCACGCGATTACAAAGTGGAGCGTATTGTTTGATGAAGGTAATTATAGCTTCGCCCGGTTTTTGCGCGTAGTGTGTCTCTCACGGTATAGACCAAACGAAACGGAGACAGCTAAATTACGAATTTCGAATCGAGTAGGTATATCTTATACAGTATAAGAAAGTAGTAGGTGGTGTATACCTGTGGGCGGGGTTGGCCGTGGGGGACGCGGCAGGCGATCCGCTGCCCTGAGGCGAGTCCGCGTCCTCCACGGCGCCAAAGGCTTCGAAGCGCTCCTCGTCGAGGTTGCCAACGGCCGCGTGCCCATTGACTCGGGGGCCAGTGTCGCCGGTGCGCCCCTCCGGGGGACTGGCCGAGTAGGGGCCGCTGTCCTGGCGCGGTGACAACGACGTCAATGAGCTGGGCTCGCTCCGGCTCCAGGTCGACGAGCTGCAACACCGAGGATTGCTTTTACGTGACCGAGTACACGATTGTACATACATACATGGGTACAGTAATATTTATCATGGAGCGGGAGGGGGTCTATGTAGGACTGCCGTGGCGGCTCGCGTGCGCGGGTCTGTAACGATCTAACGATCGCCGCGAGTTCCACTTATATTATTGTGTACTTTTATGTGTACCCACTGGTATAGTATAGACGACACACGCCGAGTCAGCCTCGAGTCTATAGACGCACACGTATATATTTATATGTTACACCTGTACATCAATATTTCATGTGCATGCACGGCGGAGTATATATTATATAAATATACATATACTTTACGAAACGATGCGAATCGAGCAGGTAAAGTTGGGGTAACCCGAATTATTGCAATGAACCGTGTACAACTTGTACATGCATATTTGTACAAATCTAGGAGGCATGTATGAATTATTTGAGAATTTTCAGTCACTGTGGTTTTCTCACTTACATACACACTGTATTCACACGCACGCGACACAATGACTTTGTGTGTTCCCATGCGTGCACGCCGATGCAGATGATAATATTACATTGGAATTAAAGCAAGTGGAGTACATAGGTACACCTACAAAAATATACTGAAAATATGAAGGGGGAAAACAAAAAGAAAGCTAATCGCGCGATTCGCCGAAGCCGCGCCAATTGACGACAATTTTTTTTCTTTGCTGGAACGCGTATATAATAACTAATTTTCTTTGTGCGCACGAGAGCCCGAGTTTCGCTTCGAGTTTTTCAGGACAGCTAGGTTTATATATGTATGTATGTAACTACAGGGGACTTTGTAATTTGTCATTCCGGCAGAGCACACGCAGATGTTTTTAGAAGTATGGCTCGCGTTTCTCCAAAATTTAATATACCTGTGTGCGATTAGTAGGTTCAGCACAACCCAATATAAACGTACTCTTGAAAAAAAAAAAAAAAAAAAAAAAAAAAAAAAAAAAAAAAAAAAAAAAAAAGGTACAATATACAATGTATATAGGTACACCAAAGGCGGTACTATAAAGTAAGGAATGCCCTAGATCACACAGACGAGGGCAGCGTATCACGCGATCTGCATGAACATTAACATTTTTTGCTTCCGTGTCCCTGATGGTGTACCTATTCGAATATATATACGATTGTACAAGATATACGCTGCAATGGCACATGAAATGAAAATTCGCTCGCGTAGCACGTGACGTTGTCATTCGAAGGGTATATAAGTATCTCCGTACTGATTGTACGTAATTTGCTATAGATTTATCGAGGCTTTTCCGTTTTTTTTTTACAATTTAGCGTTTTATCATGACAATATCGTAAACATCGTAACCATATCGATCGCGTAACACACGTATTAATTTAAAAAATGGCAATTAAGCGTGAAAAAAGTCAAGATCATCTCAAACGCTTGCGTAAATATCTGATACAGTGCACTTGTGTAAATGTTCTTTCAAACGAGTGATAACCGCAAAATATAATACTTGCACTTAATATACACACCGCGTCGTGCAAATGACTTTCAAGTACGCAAAAAAATGTAATCAAGAGCGACGCGTGCATGTACATACATTTGGTTACCTATACAACATGAAATGGCAATGTTTGATTGGAAGACCTTTCACCCGGCCTATAATAAAACCTACTCGAATTACGTAAGGAAACACAGTATACGTACACGGATGAATGGGTGTATACCTACGTGTTATTGGTACCCATACCTGCATGTAACATGATTACGTTACAACCTACCAAACGTGAGATTGCATGTGCCATTCTATGTACTTTCACAATTTTCGAGACTCCGCCTTATTACAATGCAGTGTGATGCCGATGGTGTCCTGAACCATCATTATTACCCATACGTGGAGATTGACGATGAGACGCGCCTAAACTGGGCGTGCGCTTTATGATCGTAAAAGACATAGGTAAACATACATATTTATTTATGTGAAGAGTATATATCCCACCTTCAACCCTGTTTTAGCATTTACACATAAAATGTATACAATTTTAGCTTAGCACTTTTCGCAGCGCCAGGGGATAGCATTTTTTTACCCGCGAAGCTGAGATCGTTCCTCCCCCCACGTGACCATACGTTATACTTACGTTGCGATGATGTAAAAAAAAAAAAAAGTTGGTTTATTTATTTTTAAAGAGGATCAGACCTTACGACCGTTTAATCATGACGATAAGTTCCGGAAGTCACGTAACAAGCTTTGTGCATCACGTCGCGCACACATCACGTTTTTCGCGTATTTATAATTACTTCCGCCAACTTTTTATTTTTTGTTCATCAGATTTTTTTCAAATCCGTTGATTTTTCTTTTCATTCGCGTAGTTAAACGATAGTGATTGCGTTTGTTTACAATTCAACCGTATTATAGGTACAATGTGCGTGGCGGAGAAAAAGAAAAACCAATGGATTGTTTTTTACTGGATCAATGATACATACCACGGGTGCGAGTGTTATAAACAATTCTACAGAAAAAACGAAAAATATCTTTGTGACGGCAAATAAAATTTAGACCAGTACACGCTTGGAGGCCTTGATCGCTAGTCCACTCGATGATATAGTTATACCTACGATTTTACGATTTGGCGCAGGTACATGTTCGGGGTACGTGGAATTTTCCGTCTGTTTTACAAATATATATAGATACACGCGTAAGAAATATGCGTGTATTAAAATAAAAATAGACACAGTCGCTAGTGTATATATATTATAGATGATGAGGCAGACGAAAAAACAAATAGATACACGCGCTCTTATCAGAATTGCTCGTATATCTGTTTGCAGCTTTGATCCCATTATAGTCTTACGTGGATACATCATTCGTGTTGCTCGCGTCATGTGGATTAATTCCCGATTGCCTGCACTCAAGTAAGTACATAAAAATGTATGCCGGATTAATTGATACTTTGAGCGCCGCCAAAGTCAACAAGATTACATTTATGATATATTATAACACGCGCACTTGGGGAAAAGTCACGGAAGGTATAAGGTGTATATATGTATACATACTGTATCTGCTTGTCAAAACGGAACACACTCTTTGTCGATTGAATGAAAAAAAAAAAAAAAATCCCCCACGTATCTAGCAACACTGGTGTACCGCAAAAAAAAAAAATCGAGCTGTCCCATTGTCATGGTATACCATTGCCACCAGCAAGCAAGTATGTATTATTATTATAATGTAGGAAATAGATGATAACATACCTGATCTGCTGGCTGTCGTGAGGCCCAACGTCTAGCGAGGCGGCGTCCCCACCACTGATGCCGAGAACATTTCCGCTCTGGCCGCGCAGGCCATCGTTCCTCAGGACCGGCGATCGGGAGCTCACCATCGCCGTCCCCGTCGTCGCTGTTACCGTCGTTGTCGTCGCCGTCGTCGCAAGTACCTACTCGTCGCTCGGGGGTCCTCTCCCCGATATTGTTATACCCCCCTCCTGTCTTTGCGCTGCAGGTTGCTCCGCAGGCGGCCCCTTGCACATACAGGTATACAGGCGCGTGACTCACGGCTGAGAAATGCCTCTCCCGGCCCCGGTCGCCGCTCCTCTGCTCCGCGAAGCGCTACCTGTGGATCGAGGATCATTATTGTTATTACCTCTTCTTATATGTTACAACAAATACTATACATACATGGGGAAAAAAAAAACTTGGTTATTTAAGCTTAATACTATATAGCTGCACAAGAGTGCATGCACAATAACAATACAATATATACAATGCAAGTAGTGCGCGAATGCGACTTCGTACAAGTTAATTGATATATACGTTCGAGGAGGATGTATGATATATACGTATACGGTTATCTTGTCGCTTCGTAATATCATCACCCGATACTTGATCAAAAGTTCACGTTACCAACTTTATAATAAGCGGGCTCGTACCGATCGTATACAATTACATTATATATTATACCTACACTACAATGCATAAGCATGCGATGTGATGTAAAGATGATGACATCCTCTGAAGCGCGACTCGTGTCGGAGGCAGTGCTTTTCAAAACTGTTATTCGCGATCGGAACGCATTTTAGTTAACAATATTTATCCATTCCATATACCTGCTTGGGAAGAGAGATAAAAGGAAAAGAGTCTCAAGAGACTATAGGGATGTTGAAACTCATTGTTCTCGACGATGCAAATTTTCGCGCACACGCATAAATATATAAGGTACACGCCCACGCAGCACACGATACTGCCCGCAGTGCCGCGGATGTAACTTATACTGATTATTCACTCAGGTATTTCAAGTGCGTGCGGATATTATAATGCTCATTTCTCAACATGAATATATTTTGCCGGTATACCAATCAATGTATAAGACGGTTGCTATACACTTGGCGTTGTATTTATATATAGAGTCGATTCGTGACGCAAAGGGCACGCTATGATTTACTCGCGTAACCGATTTAACATGCATGAAATCGTACCTATACAGACTAAAATCAACATCGGCTTCACCGCAGATTTTCAAGCACGAGCTCGGTATAACTCGTCTCTGCTGTATCAATTATTTATGGGCAGCCCGAGTGCACGTGTGAATATTGTTGGTAGTGCTACGGCCTTCTGACTCCCTCCTCTCCTGTACACACTTAATGTTTCTGCAGTACAATTTAAAATATATCTACTCCTAAGTATAAAATGCACACCTATAATAATAATAATAAATAAGAGAATAGAGCGAGAACCTAGAAGGTATGAGATACGTGAAGGAAGAAATGCCGATTGCCATTGTGCATGTATACATGTGTAACATGCATGCACCTGTTATACCTGTTACTTATGTACTACTATACCATCACCGATGCACGAGAATTGAGGGGTAAGAGGAGCAAGCAAAAGAGAAAACGTAGGTTAAGTGTATGGGTAAAAGTTATATGGGCACCTATTATATACAGTCTAACTCTGCATCCTCATCCTTTCCCTGGTGTATACTTAGCTGGCTGCTGCACGTGAGAGCCGGAGAGGACGTCCCGGAGGAGAGAGAGAGAGATCTCGTCGGGATTGGCTGCATGGGTATATGTATATTAGAGTACAATAATACAAGAGAGCCTGAGAAAATGAGGTTTCGCGTGAGTCAGCGCATCAAAATGATTGAGACGTCGGTAGTTTTAGGTTTCGGAGGCAAGACTTTTTTTTTTTTTTTTTCTTACCGATGCACTTTCATCGCTTGGCGCTTCCATTCTTCGGTTTACGCGAGCGTCATTGTTCCCCACACGCAGCGAACAACCAAGTATGTTGGCGAACGATAACGCGAGATAAGAACTACTGCCGTTTACCGACTCGCTAGCTCTTCTGCGACCCGAGAACTGCTATTATACGTTCGCTGTACTATATATAGGTATAAGTAATCGCTCCACGCCAAAGACCTATGGGACTTTTTCTTATTTTATTTTTTTTTTTTTTTTCAACTTTTACTTTCTGCCCGTGTGGGGACGGTACTTTGCAACAATTTTCGCTTGTTTTTTTGTTTGCGTGGGTACATTTATTATTTTACAGAATTTCGTGAGACGAGAGTGTCGGTACGTCGAGTGATTTTCTATAGCGACCGCGTTGCACACTTATATATACTGTATGGAAAAAAAATAGGTGTAATTGACTGTGAAGTGGAAAAAAAAAAAAAAAACTGTGGGCATTTATCCGCAATTAATGTCTTTACATTTACGAATGCCCATGTATAAACAATGAGTATACACGAGTTACAGGCGCATCGTTTACGTAAGGCTTTCGAAGATGAGGTTGCGTAAGATTGATGCAAATGTTTATATACATAGTGTTGAACGTGAGAACTCGCGGCGTGCTTTAAGTATATATATAGGCAACAGCGACTCCCAAGCTTCGAGGTATAATGAGCTTCCGATCTTTTTCACTCGATCCCTGGTGGTGGTTTATTGCCACACCGAAATAAGTATATATATAACCAAGTACAATCAAACGAGAATATAGTACCTGTACTGCTGATGCAAAATTGCCCCGAGCTCTTTACCAGCCCCCATGCGTTTGGGAAACGGGTACTCGTACCATTTGACCGATTCTTGGAAAGGACAGATTCTCGAATATAGCGATTTGCTTAATTTCCACTCTCCTCTCTTGGGCGCTGTTCCACAGTTATAGGTATTGAGACGTTTTCTTTTGTCACCGGCTCAAGCGGTTTTCTCAGTATCGGGATGATGACATCAACTAAAAACTGTCACTTTATCGCTCAGGGGTACAATAATTTACGTGTACCAATATTATTGATGCATCAGTTGTACTGTATCTCGAAAACGCCCCCCACCTAACGGTCTGGCCGATGATTCTGGATCATTTTTTATCCCCGTATGTATATATTATACTCGGTGAAGTAAAACAGAGTGGATCGCATTACGAAATTTCAATAATCATAACGGACGGTCAGCTAGAACATTTTAAAATAAAACAAGAATCGTGACACGCAATGCAAAAAAGCGGAACAGCGAGATAACGCCAGCCATTATGTTATTAAACAGTGACCGGATGATAAGTATACGAAACTCGGAAAAAGAGAGCTTCATGGTCACGTGTATATGCCAGCGCATCCAACATGTGTCATATGCATATACAGGCACATCGGTCGTGCTCGCTTTCGAGGTGTCGGAGCGCAAATCGCGTTTTCTCCTACACATCAGGGCCGTTTTGACGCGCTTTCTTCGTTTTACCTCCGACATGCCGCGTGGGTACGCAACTGCGTGTGCGTTCGCTTTTATATACATGAGTATTGTAAGTACGCGACTCCACACGCGCTCGCGCTCCAAAACGCTTTAGGAACGTTTTCTACTTTTTCGTATATTTACCTACTCATCCTTGCTTTCCTTTTTTTTTCCCCCGATCGGCAAGCAATTCCATCTCCATTATACCTCGGTCAACTCGATCGAGGCCCGGAAAATCATGTTTGGACCTTCATTTCATTGTATAAAATTACTTCCACCTAAAGTTTTTTTTTAGCTTTTATAGTAGTAGTTTGATATATTATACGCATCGGTAAAAATAATCATGTAGCGTGCGATTAGTGCCGAGCTTTGGATTAAAATAATACCAGACGAGGCAATAAAAGTGTTTTTAATGATTTAGTGCGCGGTATGAAAGAATATATTTCGGTTGATTTTAAATATGAGCCAACTTAGCTGTAGCGCAGGTATATTTATACAAAAAAATTGTAACAATTAAAAAAATTACAACAAAGTACCCAGTTTAGCTGTACACGGAGCTACGAGAGCGAAATGTATACTATACGCACGGCACACGATACGATACGTGATATCCCGCTCCTCCCCCATCGACGCCCCCTTTAGCTCCCTTTCGGGCATTTCCTGCCCTTTTTTTTTCTGTCTCATTTACTTTTTTTCGTATTTTTTCGTCTGTGACGCGAATAGCGCGACGTTTCTCATGTGTCCGATGGCTGCTATACATCTCGAGCCGGCCGCCCCGCGCTCACCTTATACCTCCTTTTTGGGTTTCCAAGTATATCGTACACGCCGCACGTGCACGGTACAGAGGAGGCAAATCGCGGAGGCGGAGAAGATCGTGCTGTGTATGAATTGTGACTTTTTTGCGGGGAAAGAGGGAGGGAGAGACTGGACTTCTTTTGTCGCTTCCGAGGCGTAGTAAGTATAGTTTCTCCTCGAGTCGTAAAGTTGATTTTACGAATTTTTCTCGCGGACGCCCGCCTGTCGTTTTATTGCGTTTTCTCTCGGAAAGGAAGTCGCCTACATTTGCCCGCACTTTCGAGGAGCATTTTCGATACCTTCCTGCATTATCGCCGCCAGCTTTATCCATTTTTTTTTTTTTTTCGCTATCGCCGAATGAGATATATATATATTTAATCGCGATTCGTTGCAGTTTCTATTTCCACTGATTTGGAAAGTAGACGTGTAGAAAGAATAAGTCCCCGAGCCTTGACTTTGTTTCAAGTCTATCTTTGTACACTGCGAGTCATTTCGAGCTTTTAAAAACACGATCATTTTTTTTTTTTTTTTTTTGCGTTCGTGCTAAAAAAAAAAAAGAAGCATTTTGTACGCAAAATCTAGAACTATGCCTTTCCGAGTAAACGTAATTTTGTCGATGGGCTTGCAAATAATAAAAAGATGTTTCATCTTTCAGGTCGCATTATTCATTAACGCTTAAGAGCACACGATGTCTAAACCCACAGCCGAGTGAACGACGTATGTAAAATATGACGGTAAAAGTTAATTTATGAACTTTTTTTTCCTGGGAAGAATGAAAGTAAAAGAAACGTTTGAAGCATCGAAAGAGCACCGCTTGCTAGTTAGTATTTACCATGGATGAAAATTAATATTAATATATTATGCCATTGCTATGTAGTGCAGGTGAAAATCTTAATCAGAGAGGAGGTGAATCCGCGAGTTTTCTCAGTTTCACTGCTTTCGCGGTAAACTCACGAGATTCTAGATAAGAAAAAAATAGTATACGCACGCGTGTGTGCACGATGCAAAAAAAGTAAGTAAGTTAGCGAGAACATTGTGTAAAACATCTCGGACGCGTTTGTCGAAGCCCTAGGAGTGCCGGAACGGCTATACGTCTCTGTGTAAGTATATATAGGTACATGTGCCGAAATACGAGGCTCTCATAGGACTTCGGACTTAAAGGCAACTTGGTTTTAATTTCTCACATAAACATGTTGTTTCTTCCATGCACGATCTCCATCAGGTGGGTTTTTTTTTTTCGGCACAACGAGGGAAGTAAGTAAACCCGCGCGTCACGAATTAGACTGCTTTTTACATGGTGTATGTATATAATTATACCTACTATTGGGTATATTGTTACACACGAGGGAGATTCAAGCGCAAGCATCCGTGTCACCGTATGTATACCCACGCACCGAGGCTTGATTTTTCAGGTCACGCAGTTGGATATCGTGAACGAGCTCGTCTAAAAGAGCTACCAATTTCTCCTTCGGATTTCACATTTCTCCCACCGTCTCGGTCTTAACGTACGGGTGCGTCAGATTTGTATACACACGCGCATTGCACGTCTCGAAACTCAAACCATATAGTGTAGCTGTACTCGCCCCGAGATTTTGATCTGCCATGCGAAAAACAACGCCGTGGGCACGTAACTCTTCGATTGGAGGGGAAAAAAAAAAAAAAAAAACACGCGGAAAGGAATGCACGTAGGGGAAACAAAGGGAAAAAAAAACGAGGGGACCTAAAGCGAGGAACAGAATTCCATGCACGCCCATTGTGTGGTGGTGGAGGAGGCTATACGGTATGGCGTGTTGGAAGCCTCCTTTTTTTCCTACCTGTTTCATTTTTTATTTTGCGGGCAAGGGTATAATATACATTCAGTCGACCGCGCGAACCGTCATGGAGCCGTGAAACTTTTTCTCTTTTTTTTTTTTTTTTTTTTGTCAATACGTAGCTATTATTTTTTCGCGGAGGACACGCAGCCTTGCTGACGCTTGGCAAGTACAAATATATAGGTAGGTGAGCATACTTTTAGACCCGTGGTCGTATTTTTATCGTCCAAGTTTTAAATTTGGACTCTCGAGAGTTTCGCAAACGAAAAAAAAGCTCAAGCGCCAAGTACGTGTACCGATCTGGTCTTTGTGCGCCGACCGACCAACAATTTTAGTGTATACCCGCTCGTGCTAAACAATAATAACTTATTTGACAAGTACCAACTTGCGATTGTTCCGAACAAAGCGTAGTTTAAACGCGAACGAAATTTATATCGCAAGAGATCGGTAAGGTTCTTGCCTCGTTAAAAGAAAATGGCGATCCGATAGATGTGGTTCTTGTATTGCAGGATTAAAATATAAGCAACTGCCAAATACGAGCGGAGCAACGCTGCTCCGAAAACGGAGAGGCGTGCACGCGCGTACACAAGCAATTTAATTTCCAGCCATACGTAGCGATGGAGCTTTATACCTGTGGAGAAGCCGAGATCGGCGCTTATCTCGAGTTTTACCGATGTACCAACAGAGTATACATGCAGATGAGTTGGCACTTGTGTACATATAATATAATATATATGTACTTTGCGACAAAGCATATATGTGTATTCCCCGAGTTGCGATGACGCGCACATATATTTTGCATGTACGTATCGGCAACGGCAGCCAACCATTTGTCTACGTATCTAATTATCACCAAGTACCGAGTCTCAAATTGCCCGTGAATCCACGATCCTGATACCGTATAAACCATGTTGGAGATAGTACGCCTACATTCGCACCAAAAAATATGATGAACACAGCCGCGTAGTTTCCGTATGCATATATTATTATATGCTTGCAAGTACTGCAAAATTATTACCTCTGCAGCCGATCGACGACACGATTGTTAACAACTACACTGCACGATATAAATATAGGCTTGTATGTACCAGGTAAACATGGTGTTTATTTGACGGCCTTGGGTGCAACTACTGCTAAGTTGACGCGCAGGACTTTAAATTAAGTAGCGATTCTTGATCAATGTTATAGACGCACGGAGATTCCAAAATTTGCACTACAACGAGATTTTAACTCATCTGTAGCTGATAGCGATGCTGCTGTAGGTACAGGTACATCTGTATTCGGGAGCAGGATAGAGAGTTGAATAAATTATCGGTGCACGGATGGACGGAAAAATATAGATGGGTCGGTGCATACACCTATAATGTTTATACATAGCGATGTGTATACATTAAAGAGCAGACGAGGAGCAGCATCGGGTGTGTTATAATGTATACCTATATGTGTACCTTTGGTATATAAATATGTGCTCTGCACTCGGTTAGCAGCAGCAGGCGAAGGGGGAGAAAGAGTTGCATTGGGAAAAGGTGAGATCGTTTCGATCGAGGCGATGATGTTTCTGAACACTCCAACCGATCCCTACGTGTAAGCAATGTACCTTTCAAGACATACCTATGGCACAGTTCCTCGAGGTTCCGCTCCGCGCGCACTTCTTTGTATTTTCTCACGCACTGCTCAGGTAGGCAAAAAAAAACAAAAAAAAAAAAAAACACTCCTATACATATACGTATGTTGTGTGCATGTCCTCCCGATACAGGATGTACATCCTCCTTATACAATGGAATGTGCTGCACAACGTGCACCTGTGCACCAGACGATTTCGGAGCAGCATGAGGGACGCTCCCTCGCAGCCTCCACTCTCTGGTAAGTATATAATACACTAGCGCGAGGACTTAATAACTCGAAACGGCGCTTATGTTGTATATTCTTATTGTATATATACCAAGGTGTACTTTTAATAGGCGAGTAGAGAGAAAGAGCGCCACGGAATCCACGCACGACGCCCCGTTCGCCTTGTCTGGTGAACGCGGGGCCACTGGCTGCTGCTGAAGCTCGAGCCGTGACTCCTACTACCTACCCGCTCACTCTTTTTTTCCGTTCTTGTGCCCACCTACACATATCGTGCTCTCTCTCTATACCTCTGTTGGTTTATTCAGGTATACAACACACGTTGACTCTCGTGTCGTCTGCACTGCAATTTTAGTCGTAAAAGTTGTATCAACTCCCTAAGGTTCGTTTCTATTTCGTGTTTTATGTATACATGATGGAGAAACAAACCTCTGAAAAACAATACAACTCTTACATAACTGCAATGTTACATTGTGTGCTCTCCCAACAATTTAAGGTAGAAATGTATACAGAATTAATTAAAAATTTTATGTGACTGTCAGCTAACCAAAACTACGGTGGAAGCATGAAACTAAGGTGTGTTCGGCTTAACTTGATTATCGCCAATCGGATAATCAAAGGGTTGGAACTTATACTCGACCACACTGGTTTTTAGATAATAAGGACTTTGGAAGTTAATGTTTTTATAGTACGATCGACTATTTTTTCCTCCAGGCTGCGTAAGAACAGTTACTGTTGCGCGTGAACAAACCTTGTCTCTTACTCTATCAATTGTGTGACCGTAAATGACGCAGTTTAACGAATTGACCCCGCCAAATTGAAATATATGAAAATCAAGCAATTTTAACTCGTTTACACATGTGATGTGCATGTAAATACAGTCCTTATGATTCATAATCATGTTATGTACACAAGCGCGCCTTTGGTGGTAAGACGAACGTGGTAAGATATTCTATTATATTCTTTGTCATATGAATTTTCACGCCATATCAGAAATACAAAAATGATTATGTACATACCAATGACTTTTCTCGTAAAAATGACCACCAACCGATCATAGATCTTCCATTTGTTTATTTGGTCATATGAACTGAAAGTTTGACGATTGAATTGATAAGTTGCATCAGTTGCAGAAATTGTACCCGCTCGTGACATGTATCCTTGGCATTATTATTGCGAAGCGCTAAAAAGATAAATAAATAGCTTGGTTTACATAATTACTATACTGTATACTGAATAACAACGCTACCCAAATTTACTTTTTGAACACGTTTTTAGCAAAATCAATTTAAAACGTATTTTCACCGGTGAATAACAGTGGCAAAATAAATTTTAATATTAAAATGTACTTGGGTAAAAAAATTATTTTCAACTTTTGAAAAAATCTTGGCTTCTGATACTTACGATGGCTCGACAATCAAGTGGGAACTTCTCTTGTGTTTCTATATTTTATTATTTATCCACGAGGAGATTTGCATTATCTGTATCTTCATACTTCAATTTTTTTTTTTTTTTTTTTTTTTTTTTTAATGATTTCGCCTTTCTTATTTTTTAAAATTATTACTAAATTAGATGTCTCTCAAATTATAAAAGTTATTTTTTTATTACTTTTTTTTAAAAAGACCTTACAATCTAATAATTTAATTCATATTTCGAATTGTTAAATACTTCAACAGTTTTAGGCGCGTACTATTTAACACGACTTATTACCAGTATGTACGAAATTACTTGATTAGCGAGAAATAAAAATTTTTTCGAGATTTGACATTGAATTTGTTTGATAGCACGTCACTTTTTTAAATTGATATCTTGAAAATAAATTTACGAAAAAAGTTTACGCCAAAAATAGACGACTGATAATAATATTGTATGATATTCACAAGACAACAGTGATAAGCAAAGAAATATACTGTAATAGGTATTTTCCTTGGTCTTCAATCTGTTAATCTCTTTATCAAAACTTCCTAAATTTCTTATCCGATCGAATTTCAAGAATTCATACTCTTTTTATACACTTCCTCGTATACTGTAAAAATAAATAAGGTAATTACTGACGTATCTGATCTTATCGGCGATAAAGTGTACAAACACGTTAGTACGTAATACTACATTTGTGTGTATGTGCACATGATAAATTATTTGTAGAAGATAAAAAAAAAGGTTTTAACAAGTACCTAGTTCTTGGATTTTCATCCTCAAGAACATTCTCCGTTCCGGCGTAAGCTGCCTCATATGAGGCAGTAAGCTTATAAAAAAATAATAGTTGTCGTCACAATGATGACTACTAAAGCGTTCAATAGGTGGTATGCTAATACTGGAATTACTGTCGCCTTCGCCATTCATGCCCAAGCCGTTTGTATTGCTCGTGGCGTTCAATAAAACATCTTCAGGTGAAATGTTTTGCAGCATAATTTCACCCTCGTCTGATTCATTGACAGGAAAATTAACTGGACGTTGCGGTATCGATTCATCCTTTAAATTTTTGTCTTGATTTGCAGCATGTTCTGTTGATCTGAGGTAAATATTTTTTAATAAATAACCAAAAGCACAAACTAGCTAATCGAAAAGTAAAATCGAATGTACGAAATAAGAAGGGTTAATCACCTAGCTACAATGTGCTCGCTGAGAGAATCACTGAATGATCTTTGGCAATCACCACTGTCGTTTGTTGTTGAGCCATTTTGGTGATTTTTGTTGTAATCGACGTTATTGCCATCATTGTGCTCCCAAAGTGATGGTCTAGGAATCATTTGCTCCTTGAGAAATTGTAAGCTTTCAAAGTGAATCCAAACCGGCCGATTTCTTTGGTGTTTGTTCTTCCCACAAACTTGTTCTTTTTTCAATTCTGCGCGAAAAGTGTCCCTCAAACCTTTCCATTTCGCTTTTAATACTGGTACTGGGACAGTAATTTTCAATAATTCGTTAAAAAATCATGAATTAGTAACGGTAACAATGAAAGAAGTGACGATACGTTGACGATTGAAAAATCCCGCGCTTAATAATTGCCCGAGGTGAGGTTAGTACGCTTTGCGGCGGCACAGCGGGCGGGCGGATGCGGCGGCAGCTCGCGCGAATTTTTATGCATGTGTGTAGGTACACGTGTGTGCTTGGAGCACAAAAAAATTACGCGCGTGTGATAGTGTGATAACAATAGATAACGTGTCATTTCAAATATCATTGGATTTAACAAGGGAATGAGTAGAAATCTAGGTATACTTGCGCAATAGAAGCGGACGGGGATTGTCAACATCAGGACAAGAAGTTTCAAGGAGACAACAGGTGTGTACTCGTTATGCATGTAAATATTTTCATGTTTTATCAACGATTAATAACTTTGTTCATGAAAAATGATCACTCCCCCGATAAACCGGCGTTTCAATGATCGTGCCTAAATGACAGAATAATATAATTACATGTAAATAAGTACTAACCTGGCATCTTGAAGAGAGACGAAATTTCCATCCAGACTTGATTAGTGACCTCGCGATTGTGATAAGATACGTGCTTTTGATTCCAAAGCGCGGGTCTCTTGAAGATCTCGGCTATCAACTGATAGGCATCCATCTTCGCTTCATCCACCGCGTCCTTTTTAACATTTTTCTTCCTTTTGCGACTCGTGCCGCTCGACTCCGCTCTGGTGGAGGAAACGATGGCTGGTCCAGCGTGAGGCATGGCGATATATTTTTGTCAAGGACCGCAAAATCCTTCTTAATAAAATAAGCTTTTAACCTTACACTTGATTTTTTCTCTGATGGTCAATAAGTAGGTATACCGTACATGTAAACATCCTATAGTATTAAAGTTACATATACACCTGTTCCACTGAACAAAAACCGAAAGAACGCCAGCAATGCACGTATAAGCACTACAGTATTTGGTCTAGGTGGAGGTGCTGATGGCCGTGCGTGCACGCATAGAGCATGGACTGGACCTTATTATAATATATGTGTTATATACCTAAATATAAGTATACTCTTTTATAAAATATGAAGTTGTGTACCACACGCGCAGATCGATTAGCGCACTAGCATAGGACGCCACGATTATTATAGGTACATTCCATGCTCAGTTACATCTCCTCTTTCTTTTCTTTTCTCTCTGGAACTGACGCATATACATGGCCCTTTTATATATAGGTTTGCCGGTCATCTGAATCTGAACCTCTGCCACCCGCATATTTACATATATATTGGTATTTATGTTTACAATTTATCATATACATAAAAAGTACATACACCACTTTTTCTTTCAATCAAACTACTTATACCATAATTTAAAGCTAACTACTTGTAATTGTAATAAGGTATCAGTTTTTATTGATCAAATATTTTTTTCCATTGACATTTTTACTGTAAGTCGTAGTAGGCAATTTGTGAACTCGTAACACTCATGATTGATGTGTCTTTCGTGATAGTTTAATCTTAATTATTTTTTTAAATGTTGCATTATTTAGGAAATAAGGTTTTATTGCGCTTGCTAGATAAAAAAGTTCATTTTCAGTCATGATATCCAAAATACCAGAATCAGAGCTGATAGCTCAGGGTGCAGAGGCGAGGCTTTACAAGAGCACGTACCTTGGAAAGCCAGTTATTATAAAAGAAAGATTCGAGAAAAAATATAGGCACGCGGATTTGGATGTGCGGCTAACTAAGGAACGAATCAAAGCAGAGGCTCGAGCTATCGTTCGTGCAAAATCGGCTGGTAATAAATTTGTCCATTGCAGGTTTTGTCATTTGAATAAAAAAAAATCATGGAATTTTTTTCCACAGGCGTTGTAACACCCGCTTTATATCTAGTCGATTACAATCGTCGAAGTATCTTTATGCAATTTATAGAAAATGCAACTATGCTAAAGACATTCATCGATCAACACATTTCCGGAAAAAATTCAGTAGACATTTTAATTGACAACATTACAACCGCACTCGGTCAAACAATCGCTAAGCTTCATTCGAAAAATATCGTTCACGGAGATTTGACGACGTCTAACATTCTCTTGATAAATGCAGTTGAATTATTAAATGTTAACTTGTCAATGGATAGTAAGTGGTTTTTTTAAGTTTTACAAAGTATATTTTTAAAAAATGACTTTGGATTAAAATAAGTTTTTTTTTTCCATCGCTGTTATTACTCAGTTACAAAACAGTTAGTAGTTATTGATTTTGGCTTGGCAAAAGTTGATTCTACTGCCGAAGATGCCGCTGTTGATCTGTATGTTTTGGAGAGATCACTAACAAGTGCTCATGCACAACAACCAAATTTATTCGGATACATTTATAAGAGTTATACGAAATTTTTCAAAAACAAGTCTCAATTAAAAGAAATAGTAACAAAATATGAGGATGTAAAAGCACGAGGTCGTAAACGAACAATGGTTGGGTAAAAAATGAAAAAATTCACATTTTATTTTATAACAAATACACCACTTGACTTTTGTTTGGCCAATAAATGTATTTTTTTCATTTGCAAGGATGTTTTGTACATGGCTTGTGCAGAAATTGCTTTTATAAATATTTTTTTCAAAAAGGAATGTTACAAAATTCTCACTTGGCAACTGTTCATTAATTTTTTTTATACATTCTTTATTAAATAGGTATATGAAAAAAGTCTTTATCAGTCAAAATGTAAACCAGAGTATATAATTATCCATGTAACCTACAACAAAAATTAAGAATTTAATAAAAGTTTCCTACGAGAGCTTGCATAAAAATAACAGTTTCATCATATTCACCAAGAATCCAGCGAATGAAGTCATAAATCCTTCTTTCATCAACTCCCATGCTCCGCCAAATTCTTCCTCATCAACTTGTTGAAAACTACTAAAGTACAAATATAAGCTACCAGCATTTACAAGAACAAACCTGAAATGTATTAATCCAATTTAAAATTTGTTACAAATTTTTTTTTTCTCAGTCTTATAAATTCATGACATTGTCAATAAGTACTTACAACAAAAGTCCTAAAAATCCTTTTAAAGGTATTAGGCCCCACGCAATGCCAACAATAATTCCAATAATCTGCCTAGCCCAGTAAATAACATCAAGGAATTCTTCCTAGTTTTGGAATTATAATAATTTAAACAATTTGTGATCATTTAATAGTAAAGACAAATTTTAATTACAAGAAAAAAATTTATATGGGTCAAGTCAAATAGCCTGATTCTCTAAGGGCTCTTATTGTAAAAAACGTAAGGCCACCAATTTTTACAACAAATGAAAAATCCTTAATTATTTCAGCCAGAGTAGATGTGAATTGATGTGTTTCAGCGATAAAAAGTAAAAAATTGTTCAAACTGAAAGTATAAATTTTGGAGCAAACTGGTGGCTAGGTTATGTTTACCTTATCCGGCCACTCGGAGTTCGCTGTGACGGCCCTCGTCCAAACGTCTGGGCGAGAGCTGCCATTACTCAATTTGTCCTTCGATCGTGACATATCTAAACTTTTTCACTTGCAAAAATGTAATAAAGTTGATAAGTACATACAACACACACACGGCTGCACACACCGTTCGTTACCGAAGAACCACCGATGTCATCGCGTAAACCTCACAAATGCCTCTATCGGACACTTTTCAGCTTCACACCGAAAAGCTCCTATTTCCCCAAAATTCACTCACTACTTATTTTTACTATAAATATACTCAAATTACATGCAAAGTCGACGAACTTCGAAATGTATATCTACTATTCCGATTTGTACGGCAGCTGGTGTGATAACTGCAGAGTTAACACGTATTGATATATATATACAGGGTGTAGATGACAAGATGACCTGTCGATAGCAGACGAAAATACCGTAGCTATATGTTATATACTATATATATATACATGCTCTCTTACTGAATGTTATACGTAATACGGTTTACATCTATTAGAAGGAGGAAAAAAATGAAATAATTTAAAGTGATGAAATAAATTGGAAATCAGGTTTTTCAAATTTTTTTTTTTTTTTTTTTAATCAAATCGATTTATTACATGTCATTCCCGTGATAAATACAATTGCGTCGAGTACATACACACAACTTTGATTAATAAATTCGATGAAAATAATCGCATCAAGACAGACTAACATTTAAAGGTAATAAAATGATAATAATAGCAACAACAGTAAACGCAGTAATATAACGCAAACAAGAAGACAATAAAAATGAAATTAAATAAAAAAAATGGAATGTATCGTTATAATTGATGATATAAATATTATTATTCACATAAGGAGACAAAAAAACGTTTGGCCTATACTCAGAGATTGGCCTATTATCACTCGGAATAATGCTCTTACTAATACAACGAGCTTTCAGTCAATTGTATAAATTAAAGTCATATATATACAGCACACGCAGGCACCCATATGCACTTCCGCACTTATCCCTCGTTAACGGATACTCTGACTTTGAGAAAAAGTCGCCAGCTTTGATCCCCGGCACTCCATTAATAGTCTAAATTAAACCGATGTACAACGGAAATAAAGATATTGGTCACCAGGGATCTTTTCTCGCGTTTTGATTGCAACCAGTCATATCTTCAATTTGGCACGCGTAGTTTTGAGACTCGAACGGTTTAATGTAACGTTTTAGCTATTTTTTCTTTTTTTTTTCAAAGATCTAACTTTATTGGCTTAGTAGTCGTACATATTTTTTTCATTACGCACATGTAATTTGTCAACATTCTTTTTGTCGTTAAAAAATCATCTGATCAAAGATATTACAATTCATTTTTAGTAGTAAATTTTTTTAACTTTTATATAAGGTAAAAACACAGCTACAAATGTTACCATTAGGTTTTTTACCAAATCAAAATATCGAAGTAAGTAGAAAAGTCGACTCTACGCTCGTAATTATGCATGATAAAAAAAATACTTTCTATTAATATTGAAATTTGTAAAACATTCTTACTGATATTTTTTATGATTCGAACGAATCTTGATTTTAACAATTTGACAAAATTTGCTTAAAAAGACTTTTAAGTAATTGATGATAGACGTTCATTGCAAAATCACTTTTCTCTCGTTTACGCGCACACCGAGAAAAAAGACATCATGATTTTCTTTGTGGACTTATTAAAAAAAAAAAAAAAAAGTAGGTATAGGAGTATTCTAGATAAGAGCGCAGTTAAATTATGGCAAGTAGCAACACCGAAATTTCGGTAATGCATTAGTTATTTACGTAACAAGTGCGGAAAAGACGATTTCCCGCACGAGTTGCGTACAAGTTTTTTCGCAATAAGTGTGCGGAAAACACCTATTTTCTGCACACTATTGCGAAAAAAATAATAAATGCCTTCATATGCAATCGTAACGTTACTAAAAATTGTGTGACAAAATTATGGGTCAGTCCATCACAGTTGATAAATTAAATTTTGATTTTTGTCTAAAGCTTGATTTGTTTCAAAAAGGGATACGGGTTTTAAAAATAAACTCTCAAACAATGCCGTATCGGTTTTTAAAAAAATTTTGATACTATAATCATGTATCGGTTTCACTCCATTAAAAAAATGAAAAAATCACGATATCCGTCTGCTCCATGTACAGTACGTATCGTCTTATTGATCTTGAGCCTATTTATTATCAATCCGTAATGAACAGGCTTGCAGAGAAACAAGATATTGTACATCCACGATATTCCACCATAAATATAGTCACTTATGCACATTCCTATTTACACGCACGCAAATTCGCGCACTAGTTATTTTTTATTACATAAATTAATAAAAACAGCAAAAACAACTGGAATAATAATAATAATAATGTAGAAATTATGATAAAAACAATGTCCTCGCTTTGGAACTTACGTACATATAATAGTTATATAATACAGAAAACGACAACCAGGGGTGGCTGGAGTTTGAAATTAAAACAGCGTAAGTATTGTAAAAAATTTCGTATGTATATGCAATCTATGTTTTTTTAATGGTGCACATTTGGATTTCTTTAATATGAATTTGAAGGAACTCATTTTTGGAGTTTTTTTTTGTTTGGAGAATTGTCCTTCAACAAGTTCTATATTTGTAAATACGTATTCATGTAACTACTATCAAATGCAGTATCTTCCGAGTAAATTAATTGGTACCGCAATTGAATATCCAATTTTCTCACCCCTGATGATAACGTTGATAGATCATAAAAGCATATCGTAATACCATGTAATTAAAACGAAGAAACGAGCTAATGTGTCAGAAAGACGAGCATCAGCAAGAATTACATTTTTTAACTCTTGAGGGATTACCCTAATCGTTATTACAATTGAAACGGTCGAGCTATTTATCCTATGTGGATCTTAACAACTCTATTTATTTCACTTTCCCCCGCATCATAATGTATATTCAGGTAGTGCTACTAGCTTACGTGTTTTAAGTATCTTGCTTATGCGATAAATGATATAACAGAAAAAAACCAGGTACGTATACATGTATGTTTATATAATTTTTTCATCCCAATATAAAAGTCTATAAAAAAAGGTACAAAATAAATCGTTCGCCCAAAGATTGCCGAGACATTCGTTGTCTATAAAATATACATAATTCACGTGAATTGGAAGGCTAAGCACAATTTACGGACAAGAGAAATGTCAAACAAGCAACTCATACGCTATACACGAACTTTCGAAATAAGAGACCAATGATGTAAAAAATATTCAATCAATCGTTTATGTTTTGATCGTCTGTTGGAATGCACCGTACTCAAACATCACAACCCTGAGGTACTTTTTTTTTTTTTTTTTTTTTTTTTTTTTTTCGAGTGACACTAGAAACGTTTTCTTTTCTGTTTGTCTACACGTCGACCGTGTCGTTATCGTAGTTGAAATTCGAATCGCGAAAGAAAGAGGTGCGTCTAAGTTTGAAAGCCAGTCGATTGTTTGGCTCAGCCTCTTTCTGCATTTCCGGTACCTGCAAGCATTAAAGTACGAAACGTCATGTTTATTTCATCATCCATTGGAATGTGTAATTATTAACAAATACACACACACAATACCACTACCGTTACACGTGTTACTGGTACGCTATATGTGTCGTGTCACTACAATAGTGATGATAACAATGCGTGTACACATTTGTGTAACGTATAATATTACATAATAACGTCATGTGTAAAAAAAAGTGCAGTGGTAAAGGAACATTGACATACTGACGAAAGTACAACAAAAAAGAAGAAAAAAGTCAATGAAACGTAAAAGTGATACCTTAACGGAGGATGGCTGTGCTGGTGGCAAGGGTTCAACGTATCGGCGTAGAACTGACCTCCATGCTGCGGAATACTCTAAAATAAATATATACAAAGCAACGCTAAACAAAAATAAAAAACCAAATCGTGCGTGAAGCCTTTGGATAAAATTAAAGGAACGAAAAAAAAAAAAGAAATGAATGACAAAATAATAATAATAATAATAATGATGATGATGGTTAAAAAAAAAAAATAAAATTGTATACGGGTGTATAGGTACAATGGCTACGGTGGTTTTCTTGTTCGTTTGTTTTTTGGCCCACAGAGAAACCGCGTGACAAGTATATATTATATAAGGTACACAATACTATAAAATAAGAGCGATGATTTAAATGTATGTATATATATGTATCCAATGGGGTAACAGATATGGCAGCGAACGCCATCTCATCTCTGATCATAAAACACGCTTTTGATGCTCCGCCGTGTTTTACCGTTTTCCTTCTTGTCCGGCTTGGGCTGGCTCGGGGCGCTTCCCTTGGACAAACTCGCGGCCAACTCCCTGACCGAGCGCTTCTCCGCGCCCTTGGCCCCCAACGAGCCACCGACTATGCAACTGGCGGTGAGACTCGGCGGCAGCGAGGCTGGCCCGCAGACTCCGCTGTCGGTCGACTCGTCCAGGGCATCTCCCGAATCCGGGGTGTTACCGGCCGACGTGTTTGGGCTCGAGCCGTCGCTCAACAACTGATTAAAGTCACCTGAACAACCAATCACAATCATTACATCCATCCCCGCCCACGTACAATATCTGAAATTGAAACGTATAATCACCGGATTTTCTGTCCGTAGCCATGCTCCAGGGCCTGGGCTTGGGGGCGGTGGTGGGCGGCGAGCGCCTATCGTTTTTCGTCGCGAGGGATCGCAACACCGGCGACTTGGCCGTGGCCGCCCCGTTCGTCGGACTGGCCACCGCGAATTTACGCACCGAGGACATGATGCTGCCGCCCTTTCCACTGCCATCGCTGCTCGACTCGATGCCGCTCTGCTCTTTGACCGAGTCCACCCCTACCGACGCTTGAGCTGAAAAATTGACATGGGCACTGACATACCATACACATGACATGAAAATACACGTCCACTGTATGGAGTAGGTACGTACCTGGGGGTTGTTCCTCGGTGGTTGGGTCCCTGGGGCTGTCGTTGCGGCGTGCGAGGGGCGAGGCAGTGAGGGGTGAGTCGCCGTGCGACCTGCGCCCGACGAGCGGCGAGAACTTGGCCACGTCGTCGCTGGAGCGCGACCGGGCCGTGGGGGAGGCGTCGACCGCGTGTTGGCCCTTGGGTGTCGCAACGGTGGCCGGGCTCTTTTGGCTGGTCACGGAGGGGCTCGGGCTGCCGCTGTCCTGGCTGGGGTTAGGGAAGGCGCAGTTGAGCGAGCTGTCGCTCGTGGGCGAGCCGACCACGGGGGTCGTGGGTGTGGTGGGCCTGAAGAAGACGTCGAGGCCTTCGCCGAGGGCAATGCCGTCGGTGCCGGGGACGTCGGGTCGGAGCATGGGCCTCGTGGGAGCTCGCGTCTTTGCTCGCCGGGGTCTGGACTTGACCAGGTGTTGGAGCTGCTGCCCGACCCCGGAGTTCGAGGGCAGCTCAGTTATCGAGTCCAACGACTCGGTGAGCGAGTGCTCGTCGTTCTCCGATGCCCCTCCATCCGTCCGGCGTCGATTGTTCTTGGAGGCGGCGGATGGCGGCAGAAGATCCGGGATGTCGTCGGCGGACAGGCCTTCGACCGAGTCCACCACCGATTTAGGCCTCAACTTCCTTCCGTGCAGGTTCTTCCGTTTGCTCGACAGGTGGGGCGTCGCCTGCCATTCAATCAACATCATTGTCATTATAGTGCATTACCATTATACCACAGATCGGAGAAACGATTTCACTGTTTATTTCAATTTCTTTGATGCGCTCTTTACGCCATTTTACTTACGAGGTTCAAGTAATCCAACTGCAAGCCATGCGGCAAAACAAAGCAGATAATAATGTTCAACATGGGTTAGTGTATGTATAACATATAATTATGTACTCGCGTTTACATTTTGTTAAATGAAATCACACGATACATCCAGACACACCGTAATTCGACGAGCTGGATTTATTCCCACATCTGTGTGTGCCAATATGTATCATATGGTGTTTTATCCAAAGTGAGAAACGTTTGTAAAACCATGCGCCGAGTATATTGTAAATTTTTCAAGCAATAATGACCAAGTAGTCAACAGGGTGTCATTTACGTTATTTGAAATCGGTACAAGGTATGGGTTCGTAATGATCCCTGACCAAAGTGAACAATGGTAGTTACGGTGATCAATGAGTGAGCAAATAAATTGAGGTAGCCGTGGACTCACAATCGGCGAGTCGTCGTCCGCGGAAAGCCGGCCCATGGCTTTGCCAAGTAGAGTGCGATTGTCGTTGTTTCCGGTGCCTTGGGATCGTCGCTCGTCTTCCTCCTCTTCATCCTCGTCCTCGTCGTCGTCGTCCTCCTCCTCGTCCTCCTCGTCCATGACGAGGCTCGTGTGCTCGACAACCGGTGTACCCGCGGACATGCTCAGAGACATACCACCCGACCCCACGCCGATGATGCTACCACCGCCACCACCACCGCTGCTCGTCGAGCCAGCGCTCGGCCGCAAAACGTCCGGTGTGCTGCTACGCGTGCGGATCTCGCTCTCGCCGATCAGTGACTTGTAGCTCGTCGACAGGGACTCTATCACCTGGTCCGTGATCCGGTCGGAGATGTGCGCCGCCACCGATAGATTCAACTCGCTGAAACGTCAAACGCGAGTTTTATTATGTTTTTTTGTATCGTCATACGAGCCGATTGGTGAAGGAAACTACTCACTTGACTCGGTTCATGATGTCGGCCCCCGCTTGTTCCGTGATGGTGCTCTGTATGAACTCGATGGTCAGCTTGTTCTTCTCCTTGCACGAACTTCTCAGGTGTTCCTCGAGCGTCAGCGAGTCGTTCTCGTCGTAATCGTCGTCCCTGTTGACGACGGTCTGCTCGAGTATGGTGGGACACTGCTCGTTGGCGCACTTGAGCATCGCCTCCAACGAGTCGTGCAGGTACGCGCTGACGACCTTGTGCACCTGGCTCGCGGCCTCGAGTAGCTTTGCCTCGACGGGATTGTTCTCGTCCCGCCTCTGGAGGACCTCGTGCAGCCGCGGTAGCAGCTGCTTCGAGTTGTCCGCGTCCTGGATTATCCCCGTAGCGAAGTTGATGTCCTCGTTGGCGGTGCAGGTTTCCGCGACCAGGGCCTTTATCGTGTCTTGCGTCTGCACGACGAGCCGGTCCACCATGTGTTGGGTCGAACTGAGGAGGAACCCCTGCTGGAGCCGGAAGGCTTGCCCGTGGCTGTTTCGGCTCGGCGTGACGTTGCGCTGGAGGTACTCTTGGGTCTTCTTGGTCAACTGCTCGGTCTTCTCCGCGGAAGCCTTCATGCACGGCTGGAGATCGTAAATCGGGCACGGCATGTGCCTCACGCTGTAATTCCTGAAACGAGTCGATCCAATGTACAATTTCGATCCAACTCGGGACAAAAAAAAGTAACGAGGACTGACGAGGAAGAAATGTAAGGAACTTTTGCTCACCTCTCGAGGGCGTGTACAATGTCGGCGTACCCTTGTAGGGTGATGTTGTTCTTGTCGTAAACTATGGTCTTGAGATGGTTGTTGATCTGGAGGGCCTTGGCGAGTAATCTCGCGCCCGGATCCCCGATGAGGTTGCCACTTATGTCCAGGGTTTTCAGGCAAGTGTTGCTGCCGAGGGCATTGATGAGGTTGTACAGGTCGCTTTTGAGCCGCGAGTCCGGCAGGTGGAGCGCCTGCAGCACGCAATCTTCCTCCTGGAGCATCTGGACGAGGGAATCCATCACCACGGCTATGTGCTTGCTCTTCATGCCGAGGGTGTTGCGACCCATGAACAGATGTTTTATCGATTTGTTTTTGCTTATCGCAGTTATGACTTGAGCTAAATCCACGTCCATGTCTGCAAGTGGAGAACAATCGAATGGATGGTCCTTTGTTTTGGGAATTGCGTGAAAAAAAAAAAAAAAAAAAGTGTTCTTACTGCTGTCGGAAATGTCGAGCGAGGCGATGCATCTGACGCCGTGGATGCAAGATTCGAGCACGTGAGCACCCATGGAGCCGAGGTTGTTGCCGCTCATGTCGAGCTCGAGGCCCACCGTGCTCTCGTTGCACGCCAATCCGAGCAACAAATGCTTGAGCGCCTCGAGAGGCAGCTTGCACGAGGAGATGTTTAAGTACTTTAACGACAGAGTGGCCGTGAAAAATTGCTTGAAGCTCGGCGGGATTTCTTTGGTTTTTTTACTCGAGAACGAATTACGGGCGACGTTCAAGTGGACTAGATTCGTTGCGCAACCCCTCAGAAGAGCACCGAAAAGCTGGAACAAAACGTGCTTTCAGTTTCTTCGTTTTTCATTTTTTTTTTTTTTTTCTTTTTTTTTATACATGGATCAAAAAAACACTTACACATTCCAAAGTTGTGTCCGTTCCGCTGAGATCCAAATGGGTTATTCCATTTGGCTGGGCTAGAAAGCTGCATAGGTTCTGAAATGTTAATAAACGAGCCAAGTTGCTGTTTTCCCATTACTTCGATCGATACAAGTATTTTTCCGAATTAAAAAATAAAAAAAAAACTCACATTTACGTCATCCTTCAAGGTATTTTCGGCGAGATTCAAGTATTGCAAGCTTGTCGGCATGCTTCGGTTCAAGCTCAAGGCGTGCGCTATTTGGCCAACGCCTTTGCCGGTTAAGCCGCATCTCGCTAAATTCAATTTTTGCAAGCCTTTGGGCAATTTGCCGAGCGGGCCGGTGGTATGGGCTGCTCCTAAAGGTGCAAAAAATTGGTGCAACCACATAAAAGACATTGGTTTAGTATCGTTTTCGCCAACTGTAAAACATCGTTCTAAATGCGTGAAATGAACAATTAACTGATTAAAGCGATTAAAACATAGTATTTTGTCGAGCTCCTGCATGAAAAAAGTATTGTCGATTCGATTTTTTGTATAAAATTTCATCATAGTCGTAACATAACTTAACAATAATTTACATTAATCTAAACAAAACTAGAAAAGAGACGACACGTTTGAAAAAATAAAACATGAAGGAGTTGTTTGTCATAAATTGTCATTGAACAAACGATACCTTGGGTCAATTTGGCTATCGCTCCACATAAGCTCGTGACGCCTTTATCTTCAATGGTATTGCTGGATATATCTATGGTGTGCAATACGGCGTTGGTATTGGCGATCAATGCCAGAGACAATTTATGTGCAAAATCCCTGAAAGTCAATCAATGTGTCAATAAAACTCTTGTAAAATGGTGAGGCAGTCTCGTACAAATTTTTAAATTGAATTCGATTAGGATCAATACCACTTTGCTCCAATGTTGTCTAAAAAAATTTCTTGAATGGAAAGAGATCGTTTGAGTACGTGTAGCAACCGTTCCAACGGCTCGTGGCTAAGCTTAAGATGAGAAACGCGTACTTTTGTAAACCACGTGTTGTACTCCAGAGCAGATATAATCGGTACCAAATCTTTTTGGTCGAGATGGTCAAAGTCTCTTAGATCTAATTCTCTTGTATCGTGAGACAAATATATCGTATCAACATCCTGAAAAAATATGTATTATTAACGTCCATGCGTATTTAAAAAAAAAAAATCTCAATTATACGACTAAGTAGTAGTAGTAGTAAAACTGACCCAAGCAACTTCTTCCCTGTAAGGTACATTGTGCAAGTCACACATGCAGGCATACTGCGTGGAAAACCCGCCACAAGGGCCTGTGTGTCTGGTTGCCTCTGTACTTCTGGCCAAATCGCTACCTCGTATACTTTGCAATCTTGTGGCCGGTATTACATCGATTTTTCTTATTATGTAGCTGTTGATAACAGTTTAAAGAGATTATATGTCATCATTGTCGCTAATCGCATGTAATATACGCTTGAAATATCAATGGCTCACTTTAAAGGTACGGTCGGAAATATATTTCGAATGGCAGTGTGAAGTGCTTCTATCATAGCGTCTACTTCCGAAGTATCGACGCTTCCTAGGCCCATTGTGACGAAATTGTATATCCTTTCTCCAACTGTGAGCGACAATTGGTTGGCCCTTTTCGACTCGACTGACGTTATTTCCAAATAATGAAAATGACAGTCGATCTGTTGGTGCAAAGATTTTTCGTTACACTATGGCTGAAAGTGCTAATAACGTGCCACGGGAGGAAATAAAGAATTTCACAGCATGCGACCTTCTTTATATTTCGAATCATCACAGTAAACGGTCAAATAGTGCATTGTTTCGACTTACCCTTGTAGGGACTTTGGCCGTTAATAGAAAGAGGCGACATGGCGAAAAGACCTAAAATTTTCGTAAATTAAAATCAGAACAATTTAATTGTTAAAACAACTCATTTCAAGCGTTTACTCACTAAAACACGATTCTCGAGCTTATCCTGCTTAGTTTCCAACTTGACAACGTTTTTCAGTAATATTTTAACGTGTTTCCCCAACAACGTCTTCACCGACTCTGAAAACAGAAGGAAATCCGATATACTGTCGAACGATTTTCCATAGCGCTCACTCCAATTTAATTTTGTGATTGTTTTGCGCGGCAAACGTATACATTTCAAATGCCATTCGTATGGTTTAATCAGCTTTTGTATACATAAACATTTTGATTTCTCGGGCCACGTGAATTTAAATGATTCCGCGAGTGAAAGCACAAACAAATGGTTTACAAATAGATGTTAATTTTATGCATATATATGTACGAGAAACGATGTCACGTCGACGCTGTTTTCATTTATGAAAAGCCATCTGCTTTGACTTTGAAGTCTCGAACGTAGTGGCTAAACGCCGATGGCGAATGAGAAAAAAGCTCGACGAAGCGCGAAACATTAAATTGTAAAATTAAAAAAAAAAAAAAAAAAATTAAGGCCAAGAAAAAAGAGGTCCGTGCCCGTACACACGCAATAGTTGTGTGTTGTATGGTATAGGTGCGCGTGTGGGTGTGTATGCATGCGCGCTTGCAGGGCGGCACGTCAATACCGGACGATATAAAGAGCAAGGGAGGCAAAGACGGATAAAAAAAAACACACACACACATAGAGACATTGGAGGGGGCGGGGCAGTTGTAATCCAAAAAACAAAAAAAAACATAATGATTTGGAGCACAAACGAGAGGTACAACTGATCCCTGACAGCTCCGAAAACCCCGAGTCTGGAAGTGACATGACAACCCCTTGTACCGTTGCTGCGGGTTAGCCAGGATGATTGGAAACAGTGCGGAGGGGAAAAAAAAGAATCACTCACCGTTCAAATCCTTGGTCAACTGCGATCTCGTAGACATTTTACGGCACTGGCCAAGAAGGCGCTCGCTCGCTCGGGATCGAGCTCCTTCACAGTTGGGCCTCTGGTGCAGCGCCCGGACATTCAGAAGACCGTGTGGCTGGCCAACTCCACTGTGGAAGAAGACTCATCGGTCCGAGCGGGGCACAAGGGGTGACCCGGGAGCTTTTTTTACTCGCTGGCCAGCCTTCGCCGAGCTCCCAGGCTCGACTTCAACATCTGACGGCTCGTTCCCACCTTGCAGTGCCAACAAGGAAAACGACGCTCGAGTCGTCGCTTCGTTTCTATGCTGTCTCGGAACTCGACATTCTTGCCCCGCGGGGATAAAGTGATGACCCACAGCTAAGCACCAGAGTCCACGCACTAGCACCGGATTGTCCAACTGTTTGGATATATTGAGCGAGCGGGTGACGATTATGTGATGAACTGACGACTCATCGACGATTTACCGCCTCCTCATCTTTATCCGACAGTTTTACGATTTACTACCTACGGGGCATCGCGACACGCCGTTGACGCGGCTGAACGCCGAACTGAGGTAAATATGCGAGCACGAGAGCGCGTGTGCGGATATGCTATAGGTATATAGGTATATGCTCATATACTTGTAAAATAATATCATATCTATGTTGTATGTAAACCTTTTAAATGACGTATATAACATTGCATTTTCCCCAAAAGTGAGTATATTCCCTTGGTATTTCGAATTGTGAATCAAGCAAATAAAAAACAGTTGGTTTTCATGTGTTTTTCGATGTGGCGCACCTACGAGGATGACCCACGAGCACTCGAGAGTATGTTTATTGGCAGCATGACCTACATATTAGGTAGCGATGAGAGAGAGAGAAAAAAAAAAAAAAAGAAAGAATGAAGGAATTCAAAACTGCTGGGGTTCTCATTGCGCTATATTTATATACTCATGCAATGATAACAGCTCTATTTTCCAATCACAAAAACCAATTTAGCAGCTAATTCGATGAAAAATAAATATTGAGCAATACTTGTGGTAAAAATAGACTTTCGGTATCGGCGTTGATAATAGCTGTATTGCTATTTTTCTTTTTTTTTGTGTCTATATATATATATTACCATTGAGGCACGAGTATGAATTAAAAAGCAATTGAAATAAATTTAAAAAAGTCTAATTTCAAGTGATAAACGTAACCGATGAGCGAGCTGTAGGTTTATTCAACTTTGGAGCTTAGTGGCGTCGGCGCGGTCGTTTAAATGTTCGGAGAGAGCGCTCCGATGCTGCCCCGATCGGCACGGATGAACTGACCAAACGTATCGCACTGGGCGGGAAGTACAATTTCGTAACCCAAATAAAAAGAGGTGCGCGTGAATGGGCCCGTGTATACTGCACTTACCTGTACTGGTAGGCTTCCCCCTTCGAAGGGTTGATTTTTCAAATGGGCGCGTAACGCTTATTCAACTGTCAAGTGACTGCAGTGCTGACTGCAGATCAGGAGTATAGTCATCACGGTTGAGAAATGTTAAAGAGAGCGTCAGTCCCCGCGTGGTCTTGCTCTTTTCCTTCTTCTTCCTCTTCGGAGGTGGAGGAAAAGTCAATTAGGCAGCGCGCATAGCATAATACAAGCACGTGAGAACGGGGCCATGTCACTTGGAGAAAATACGCTCAACCGGAGAGTAATATACACGCATACTTGGTTTTTTTTTTTTTTTTTTTTTTTTTTTAATTTTTTTACCTCCACCTGTAATGCCTTCCGTTATATTGTAAGATGCGACGGTTGCATTGAAGTAGACGGAAAACGCTACTTCTCGGACTACAATAGTTTGTTCGTAGGTATGAGGAATTCCTTTGAAAGATTTCAAAGTAATTGTTCCGATTCCCATTACAATTGGGCGCAGATACTTTAAATCTTACCGCCTTGTCACTCGCGTCGCCGCAACCCTGCCTACCTGCCATGTACCTACGTTGAACTACCTAGCGGTGCGATTGCATAGATACCAATGTTGTGTTTTCAATTTTCGATCGCTCTTCTCCTCTTTTTTATGGTGGACGACTGAAAGTGTCTTTTATCGTTGAATTCGGGAAATTAATGTTTTTTCGTTGATACGTTATCTGTGATTCCGCAAATGTTGAGGATAACATAGAAGGTAAGTTGATTTTCGTGTTTTAGTAAATGAATTTTTTATATTCTTAAGACAAAGGTTGAATACTTGATTGCCTAGTTTCTCAATTTCAGAACAACAATAATGGGATAGAAAATTCTGGTGCTTCGTTTGTACGATAAAAAATATGGATTTTAAGCAGCATGAACTACTGCTTTTGTTATTAGCTGGAGACTGGAGAAATTTTTTTCACGTAATGTTAACAATAATTCGAAGGAAACGCTAATTCTTAACGTCGAGCTTCACTTTTAAATTATTTCTTCTACAGATGTGGGATATATATTTTTCGGACGATTTCGAGAAAACTGTCACTTATCAAGTTATGACGCTAAAACTACGAGTACACTTTGCCATTTTGCCAATAAGAATCATTGATCTGCATCAACACATAAGTTGCGGTATGAACAATTATCTTTGATTTCCTTAAATATTTATATATTAATACATATTTTTTTGATCATTACTCAGGATTCCATGAATCCAGTGAAGTGTCAAAAATTTTGGAAAACGCAGCTCATCGGTTTAGTTTGACAAATTGCGAAATGGTATGTAGTATCGGTAATTGTGTTGATAATTTTTTTTTCATAACATATCTAACATATTATCCTTCTTATGAATATTTCGTATGTAGCTAAAGGTAGAGTTACGTGTGACAATGTTAGTAAATTGAGTACATTTAGCCTGTATTTTTCTAAATTAATAATTTATTAAGGATATGGATGGTGAAGAACGCAAAGATAGTATGAAACAACTCGAAGAATTCCTCAACTCTTGCGATGGACAGAAACTAGCCAGAATATCGAAATGCAGTTCAACATTATTCGCCTTGCCATATATTTCCAATCCATTTGAGGATGAATCCATGAAAAATATCTTCAGCATCGAATGGGTGGAAAATTTAATTAAAGATTTAGAAAAATTTGTGATCGATCAGGTAACCATTAATATTTTTTAAACCTCTGAATTTTAGAAATTCGTAGGCACGACTGTACTTTACAAGAGTGACTCATATTTTTTCTAGAGCGAACAGCGTACTTTTTTATTTTATTTGTAACACTAATTTTGAACTAGTAGGGTTCATGTATTTTACAAAAATCTGTTTTTTGTTCGGTGACTTTTAAAATTGATGTTTTACACCCGTATTCCTTGAGAAAAACTTATCGATCTCGTTAAAGCAAACTTTATTTGCTAAAAAATTTAATATTAAATTATACAAATAAATGTTATTTATCGAACATTGTTCTAACGCTTTAAACAACGAAAATAATTCAAGGTTGGCAAAATAATTTTCTTACTAATTTTTTTTATTTTGTTTTTTTTTTCAACATAATTTTTTTTCGCTCTAGTTAAAAATGTGTATCAGTCGTGCCCTATTATGTAAAATAGTTTCTTTGCTACTTTAATATGATACAATTATTTCATTAAAAAAAAAAAAAAAAAAAAAAAAACAAGAGTCCTTTGAACACACGGCATTCACTTTCCGATCTGATGAACGAATCCGTAAACACAGTACCCTGCACTGACAAAATAGTTCCGTCAGTCGCTAAAAATAGAGAGATTCAAAAGTGGATCACTGATCATCAACACGTAAATAACAGTAACAGTTTGTGCACAAAGTGAGTAATCAAATCTCACTATCGCATTATCCCCAATGAAAAGTAACATTTCTTTTTTTTTTTTATTCAGAGGTACGCAGACGCATTTTAGCTGTATCGGTAAATCTACCGATTTTTCTATGATAAATGATGATATTTTTGCTGAGCCAAAGAAACAAACCGCTTTACGCGAGAATGAGCTCACTTCAACGAAAGAAAAGTTATTTAAAGTTTACAAGCACTATAAAAAATTGAGGTTTAAATTTCACCAATTGCACGAAGACTACCAAAAAATCAACAAAATCGCCGAAGAATTAACCGTTGCCCTAGAAAGTTCTGTACAAGGCCAACCAGTACATTTTGATACGATTATGCAAACTTGCTTAAAAATCTTTCCCGACAGATTTCACAGAGAAGTACAGACTGATTCCGAGGCAAGCTATCATAAACACTAACTTTTTTCCTTTATTTTTTTTTTTTTAAATATGTACTGACTCAAAACCCTTCACATACGTGGCAAAAAATATCAAGACATTTAATACCAATTTAAATTATTTGTAGGACACAAGTATAGATTTGCAAGAGGAGACGATTAAAGATATTTTTATAAAAAACGAAAAAACAAATACGGATCAAATTTTAGTGCCAGCCAAGTTATTAGACTATAAAAAAATAAAACTACATTTGCAATGTGAAAGTGTGAGAGTCAAAGGATTACTACTTCAAGCTTTACGCCAAGTACGTCACTTTTCATCCATAATAATTTCGTTAAAAAACTCATTAAATTTTTATGCATGCATTTTGCCGCAGAAAATTACGTTAAACAGTTTGGAGCACAGAAACGATACCATAAGCGAGTACGTGAATAACGATTTATTAGGAATATGCGGGAATTTATCCGATAGCAATGAAAGCGATGTATTAAGTCGGATTTTGCAACCAATAGACTCGGGTGACAATCAAAATTTCATTCAACAATGCACCGCACGCCTTTTGAACGCAGTGGTATCGTTGAAAATAGGCCGAAATTATTTAACTTCTAGCCCAATCGCACTGAATGCGGTAAGATATGTACCCATATTTGTTTTATTCCGTTACGATGGTGTACGGATTATACTTATAGTTATTTCCCGACGAAAGTAAAGGAAAAAATAGCAACATGGACTTGGACTTGATTAATTTTGCAGATAATAAAATATTTGGATTCGAAACCAGGCGATTCGATAACCCTGAACATGCTGTTGGGCACACTCCAAAAAATGTCACTGAGAAAGCAGCAAAGAAACTACATGGTCGAGGCGAATCTAGTTGAGTGGCTCGTACATCACTTGAACGATGAGGATTTCAGAAAAGACGCGTACAGATTGGAATACGCTTGCGCGCTGCTGATGAACCTGTCGTTGAGGAGCGAAGCTCGACTCCGAGCCTCGCTGATTGCCCCCTTGCTTGTCTCGACAATGATAACTTTGTTGTCCCTAGATCACGCATCGGTAAATTTTTTTTGAAACATCGCATCGATTTTCTCGTGGAAAAAGTACCGATATTCTTTATTCGTACAGATACTACCATACGTAAATGGAGCATTGCAAAATTTTCTGCTGAACAACGAAGTTAACGAGGAGGCCAAGAAATTTCACTTTGAAAAGATTTTGGAGTACCGATGTACCAAGAGCACCGATGACACTAGGTAAATGGCTCCATGCTTGGCTATACTTATTTTACATCACACATCATGATGATGATTTTTGCGTAGAAATCACTTTTCTCACACGTTGAGGATCCACAGGAGGAAGAGCGAGGAGTGTTTATCGGACGATGATGAGTTATCGGACGAAGACGATGTGAGCACTCGATTATTTGGTGAAACTCGCGGCAAAACTCGAAATTTTAGTGGCCATAATTGTACTTTTAGGAAATATTCGACGTTTTGGAGAAGCAACTGGAAGAAAATGACCCTGTCCGAGTCGAGGCTGATGAATTTCAAGGTGATCAACTGTTGGCGCTGTCCTATGCGCTTTCGGCTTTTCTTTTGCAGTCGACGGATTTTTTTCACGAAAAAATCGAACAAACATCTACTGTACGCTCCTTCAGGTAAGAGGCTATACATAAGTATACTTACATGGAACACTCAATATTTAATCGGCAGTTGTTGCACCAATGTTTGTTGTAACTCGTTTAGAGAAAGCAAGATGGCGTATCTGTGAATGTGTACTTCTGGAAGCAAGCCCGTGTCGTTATCACCGGGATCCGGCCGCAATGTTATGTATGAGATTTTCGCAGCTTCGGCAAGGAAAAGTAGTGCAGCCGTGTCCTATTTTTTCACTGACCAATACGTAATGAACTGCGTGAGTATTTCTATGCCCTGATAAACTTTGTTGGGCGCGCCACAAATAATATCGAACATCTACTTTTATTGCAATTTTCACCACTGCGAGCTTTCACTTTTCTTGTGTGCTGATTTGCATCTTGCGATGATGTTATCAGTATTTTACATTTTTTTTTTTTAATATAACCAACTACTAACATGATTAAAAACTTTCTGATGAGAAAGTGGAATTAAAAACGTTTGTTACCAATTTACATTTGTAAGAGATGGAGATGCTCGATAAAGTTGAAAATTTTTAAACATGTACTCGAGATTAGAAATAATAAAGTTGTTTTTGCAAGGAGAAAGGCAGTTGGATTTGATTTCAAGAAAAAATTAAAACAACTTTAGATCGATGATTTTGTTGTTGTTGTATTTTTTATTAACAAATCATTGATATAAAACTAAAAGCCTAAGAATAGAGTAGTAACGTAATACATATTAAATTAAGAATACAATTTAATAAATATTCTCATGCGCTCAATCACAGCACGTAAACTTTACATTCGTTTTCCACATTTGTAGTTTTCAGGTCAAGTGTATACAGTAAAAAAAAAAAAAAATCAATTTTTACAAACTGAGTAAGAACCCATTTAAAGAATACATTTTTCATTTTACTTGTTTCCCGATGGATTCAATTTTTGTATATATAAATAAAAAAAAAAATACCGCTACTTATGCATGTTATCTATTGTAAGAATCGAAATGAAAAGAGACGGCCTTACGTGTAAAAATAATTTAATCAGTCCTCTCGTGAAAATCGTTGTTGTTGATCGTGTCATTTTTGGTTTCTCCATCACGAAACCTCGTGTAGTTTCGTCGTAAATGTAATATAAATTTCCACTTGCCGAGGACCCACAGTTAAGAGTATTAGATTGTGGTAGACTCACACGCTGGAGAGGAGAATTACGCCGAGTACCCGAGAAAAGGACTACCTCCGTGTCCACCGGAAAAACTAGACGCGCTCGAGTAGCTGCCGGGATAGCTGTGCGTGTAGCTCTGCAATGAAAAGGAAAAAAAAAAGAAAAAAATTATAATAACGGGTTTATAAGTACAAACTAGTGCGCGAGCGTGTACCGACCATGGAGCTCGGGGCTCCGGAGACGTAGGCAGGGTGTCCAGAGGGGCCGGACGCAAAGGCCGAGACTCGGCTGGCCTTGACGGGGTACGAGGGACCCGAGCCGAGAGCGAGACCTGCCCCGCTGGACGGGTGATAGCTCGGCGAGTGACCACCAGCTGGGCTCTCGCGGACGACGATGATCTTGCCTCCCATACCGGTGTTACCGGTGGCCCCGTAGCTCGAGACTAGGCGCATCGACGGGTAACTCTTGGTGTAGCCCAAACTCGACGGCCCAGCCCTGTAAAGCCACGTATTACACATATCTGCTCGCGTAACTATCACCGTCGTCTCCAGCCTCGCAAAGCTTACCCAGAGCTGAGGTAGTAACCGCTTGGACTGGCCACCGGGGCATGGGGAGCGCCGGCCGAGTAGTAGCCCGAGGGCGAGGAGGGAGAGGAGGCGGCAGCGATGAGGGAGGAAGCGGAGGGGGGCAGGTGGCTGGCGCTGGTGGAGGCGTCGCTGAACAAGCTCTTGATGGCTCCGAAGACGGACTGGTACTTGCTGGGGTAGCTGGAGGAGGAGGATGGTCCGCTGCTCATGAGGTAGGTCTTCATGTAGGGCATCATGGGCGGTAGGGGGGGCTGACCGTGGGCCTGGCCGTGGATGATGCCACCCGAGGAGTAATCCTCGGGCAGGGAGAAGCCGCTGGAGGTGGTCGGGTGGTGGCGGTGCCCGCTGCTGCTGCTGCTCCCCGGGTAATCGGCCACCGACAACGACGAGGACACGGATCCACTGAGACCGCTGGTACAAATACGATTGGCGTTAATTCAACATTTTCGATCGTATCTTTACAATGGTCTTTGCTTTATAATAACAACTTGAGGCCTCTGTAACTCAACAACTGTAGCAAATCACGTGATACGAGAAAAAACGTAACAATCATCACAAACGTAATAATATTGCATTTCGAGTAACGTGTATTTTGTCATTTTATTGGCCAAAAAGTGCCGGATAAAGATAAATTATAGGACGAAAATTACAACAAAAAAAATGCGATAATTTACGAATTAAAAATAGCACCATAAATTGAAAAAATATCAAGAGACCCACCCATACACAAGTAGGTTAAATATAGTAGAAGAAAAAAAAAAAAAAAAAAAAAAAAAAAATGCTGTGGAAAATAAAGATTGAGAAAAAAAAAATAAAAGTAATTCAGTTCCGGCACGTCTCGGGCAAAAGTCAGAGACTCCCTACGGATAATATTGGGAGTAGTCACCCGTGGGAGTAGCTCGTTGGCCGGGACGGCGCGTACTCCGGGAGCCCGGGACTGCCGGCGTAGTTGCCGAGATAACTGGCCGGCCTGCTCTGCTGATGGTACTCCAGATCACCAGCCCCGCTAGAGTAGGAAGGGTGCGGTTGCTGGTGGCCCTGATGGAACTCTTGGCTGCGATCGCCGTAGCTGCCAGAGAAGCCCCCGTTGCTCGAGTAGTCGCCCGAAGAAGCCGAGGAGGAGGAGGAGGAGGGGGCGCCAGAGGCCGCGTTCGCGGTGTAGTCCACGCTGCTGTACTGCACCTGCTGGCCGGGCGAGGACGGGTCGCCCGAGGACGACGAAGCGGAGCTCGAGGACGAGCCGGCGGGGTAAGTTGGGCGCAGAGAGTTGACGACAGCCTCGCTTCCGTACTTGCTCTTGTAGAAACTACCGCCGGTGCTGCCTGCCCCTCCCGTGCTGCTGCTACCACCGTTGGCGCTGGTCGCACGTGGATCGGCACTGTCAGCGGGGCAGGAGGGCAAAAACAATTTTAAATATCTCGGAGCGTGGATAATATGGCACACTCGCGTGGGTTGTTCTTCCTACCTGTCGCTCGTACTGTCGGTGGAGTAGCGCGAGTCGATTTTGGCGTAAGGCGAGCCACCGCTGCCGATATCGGCGTAGCTGCTCACGGGCTTCGCAGCTAGGTAGCCGTTGCCATGGTATTCGTAGTCCCTCATCAGCCCGCTCGGATTCGAGGAGTAAACTTTTCGAGGACAACAGACAATAAAAACAATACCTGGTTATATTTACGATCGCTTCCATCCTTCGGGGTGAAAGTCATCGGTTTCTATATGGTTTCGCGCGATTTCTCCTCGGGTGTATACCGATTTTTCATGCCAATTAAATCGAGAGGTACGCGCAACGCGCCTTTCTTCCGATCCGCCCCGCGTTTCATCTCTCGCTCGGCAAAGGCTACATATTAAATGCTTCATCTAGATATTTTGATATGTATATATACACAAATGGATTGTTTCGCGAAATCTCTGCTCTAAAAAAACAACTGGGTTTTACTGTAAGCTCTACTTATTTTTTTCCCCAGTCAATGTTACTAACTATACCGAAGACCGAAAGAAAGTAAACTGCATCGGCGTAAAATGGAAAACTCGAGCCAAAATGTGTCAACTTTAGTTTAGTTGGGTGATCGATGGAGTGACTGTTATGCGCGTCCTCCAAAAAAAGCTGGAAAAAGTAATTTAAAAAAAAAAACTGAATTTGTACCCATTTTAAGGTGTACGCATTCTCGGTCGATGCTTTGTTTCTCCTGTTCCGATCCAACGATCAATAACGTACCATATCCTCTCCTGCTCCCCCTTCCGCCAATAATACACACGCCGAGATTTCTCTCGGGCGCTTTAATTACCGTGGAGCGAGAGTGATTCCCAACGAAGGCGCTCGCGCGAGCAATGAGTCGGTATATATATAATTGTAAGTGTTGGGTATGGAAGCAGTTCATCTATTTTCATTTCTCCTCCCCTCCCCCCCCACCGTTAATTGGAAGTACCGACTCGAGAGAAACCATGCAAATGCAAAAGTGCACCGATGCTTGTATGTACGTATATAAGTACCTCATACTGCCACGCACAATTTGAGAAAAAGCAAGGCTATATAGATCGCGTGTCCGCGGACTTGTGCAGTATAGCGGAGAAAGCCGCGAGTGCATAGGCCAAGGATGTATGTTTAATGGACATTAGGCGTGCACCATCGGTATATTATATACATTACACACACACTCTCTCGGGCGTATACGAATTTCCTTGGCGCCGGTGCAGCGCGAAGGCGCGCGTTTTCCTATTTATATTTCACGTGCCACTGCCCGCCTCGGCGAGCATGTGTGCCGCGCATGTTGTTGTTACCTCTTCTGCACGTAAGTACGTATACGCGCGAGGATCTCCGAGAAGGAAAGTGGAGCAGTAAGCCTCCTGTTTCGCGACGCTCACGGGAACGTAAATAAAATGTACAAGTATATATATATATATATATATATATATATACAGCTGTACCAATAACGATTATCATTACTTTCTGATGTATAATATACTGTTGAGGATTCGCGGGTGCGTGCAAGCACATCTTTGCCTCTGTCGTACACCCAATAGGGGTTTAAAACTCGAATGGCATACAGAATTAATAGGGTGACAGATTGAACGCACGTGTATGGGTATCTAATGTATACTGCATGACAAGACGAGCCATTGACACTTGATTTTTTTGGTACTTACGTTATGTTAGGCGGTTAATGTTAAAACGACCAATCAATCGAGTTTCGATAAACTCGTCAAACAGTGCAATTGAGTTAATTGTTACTTACTGCGGACAGATGAGGATTCTGCCGATACTACGGCCATGAGTAGGACCGTTGCTAGGATCTGAAAACATTTCGTTTCATTAATAATCAACGATTTTTTTTTTTTTTTTTTTTTTTGTGGTACGCATACATATTTACAGTTAGCTCATTAAACGTATGAATAATTTGAGGAAGCGAGCAAAACCCCTTATTTTTACTACTTTTTTTTACATAGGTGGATACAATGATAACACCAAGCAACCCCTATACCCCATTGTTGCATCCCTGACGGTCTAGATAGAGCTACACTCTATTTTACACAGAAAATCCAAGTGTGTTTGAATAACTGATTTGGAAAGAGTAGTTTAAACTTTTTTTTTTTTTTACCTCAAAACAGTGTTATACATTTTTTTTTACAAACATCTAAATCGACGATTCAGAGCTGATTAATAAATGGCAACACACATACATCATTGTTTATTCACATGACTATTAACGATGCATTTTTTTTAACTGGGTAAAAATTTTAACAACTAACTTGAATTTGCAGTATAGGTGCTAATAATTAAAATACTATATCATATTAAGGAACTGATTCCTAAAAAACTATCGAGCAAGTGGTAGATACAATGTTTAATAAACCTCCGTCTACAGTCTAAAAAACAAAAAACAAAAAAAAAACAACAAATAAAACAAAACTCACAGAGAACATGTTGACTTTGCAAAAACCAATAAATCACTTTGTTTTCACTGTATATCCCCGCACTTGTACCAAATAACAAACAATAATGTAAAACCAATGGAAAAAAAAAAAAAAAAAAGTAGCCGATTGCTGCCAGATATACGACAATATATCTGGCTACCGACTGGCTGTCAAATATTGTGCTCTAGCTTTTTATAGCTAGCCGGGAGAGGCAGGCCAAGCCGAGAGGAGGCTACTACTCCTCCAGTCCCCCTTTCTCGCTCTCCCGTGCGCGGCTCCCTGTATACAAGCCATGATTCCCGCGAGAGTCGCGAGATCTCGGACGAATCGCGGGACATTGGCTTTCGCGCCATACCCATTATACGCTTGTACTGTTACTATACCTGTGCATGGGCTGTATAGGTGGCCATGTCTTTCGGCTCACCAGAATCGCTCGAGAGTATACGCAACGTGCAAGCCGATACGGACCAATCATTATTATCACCACCTGTTGGCTGTCATTAGACGATGTTGTTGCGGAGACTCGGATTGATGGGCTACGCCGTCCTGTGGTCCCATGGGATTGAAAAAAAAAAAAAAATTCACTTTTCACGACTGTTGTCGCTGCTCGTTAGTTCATAACGTCTACGGTATAGGTGTATCCCTCAAGGCTAATTAGAAGGAGGGTGCTTTTTATGCTCACTTTCGTTCAAGTACCAGTGCAGTACGTCGACACTCTCGGTGTCGAGGAAAAAGTGAAATCGTCGCCTTTTCTCCTCCGTCTCTTTCTCTCTCCCTTGTTTTAAATTTTAAAATTTCAGGAAGGTAAATAAATGTGCTGTACAGTACGTATGCGTATTTCTATAGGTGCACCGTACGTCCAGGTATTTCGTACAATAATCAACAGTGACTTTCAGCACGCGATTGGACCATTTCTGTAACAATAAAAATTTCAGCCGCACTTTATGCACTAATAAAAAATACTTGTGGTTTGTTTTTTTTTTTTTTAGATGCATGTACATAATATTATGTAGATCTTACGCTTAATTGCAACAGGTAATAGCCACATAGCGATGTATACCGAGTGTTCGGACGAGGTGAAAACGCGCTCCAGCGATGCAATGAGTTTAATCGTCACTTTGTGATCATAATGATGCCGATGGTGATTTGAAACTTACTGTTATATGAGGAGCTGGTTTCTAAATAAGTGTAACAAGCGCTACTTCGCTCATTTGAATGTTGTTCCAATTACCTTTTTTTCTCTCTCCTTTCTTTCCTTTTTTTTTTTTTTTTCTTTTTTTTTTTCGAGGCAATTAAGACGTTTACAAGAACTGGTATTACCAAAAAGAAAGGAAAAAAAGTTGGCCTGTAGAGAGAGAGAACCGACAAACGCTATTAACGCTCGTACCTGCATTTTCCTTCTGTATGCGAGCAATAGCTAAAAAACAGCTGATCTCCGGTACTCACACACACGCTTCTGTAGTCGATACCTTGATCACCGCTGGCATACATATATATAATTATTGCACAGCTTGCAGCACATTATAGCAGTGCCAAGGTCATGGTCACTTGCTGCAATGGCACCCATTGCAAGTGCAGCCACAATATAAATATATAGTATATTATGTGCGTGCACAGGAGAGGGAGAGGAAACATAAAATATACGGAGAAAGGGGGAGCGAAAAACTTTCCATCTTTACGCGATGTTTGTGGGCTCCCGCTACAATCGTTCGGCCAAGTGAAACCGACAGCGTAAGCATATATATGTATATACGGATCTGGACCTATAAGAGCGTCGAATGATAAATCGGCATGAATCGAGAGATTTCTCGGCCGGTGTGCGAGATATTTTTTTTGTTGTTTTTTTTTTTTCGCGCGCTTCCGTTGAAGCGTTACAAGTTAACAACTCTGGATCGCCGATACACGATTTCAGATGTATATATACATGCGCGGTTGATGTTGATGTCGTTATCGGTATAACGAACGTCGAATGTACCACACACGTGCGCACACATACTTACATATGCGCGTGTACTGCACGTACTAACGATTATAGATGCTGTGCAGAGCGGATGCAAAAGCACACGTATGTGCATGAGAGCCAGTAATACCCAATATTACACAGATGTATAGGTGTATATACCATAGAGATTCCCAGCTTTCGTAGCAACAGCCTCTCTCTCTCTCAACGACATGCGATTCGAAAAAGCGAGACGAGATAATGCCCCGGCTGCACTACTTTTCTTTTTGGGTTAGATCGTTCGTTAGGCGGCTGATGAATTATTTAGTGCCAACGTGGTGTGATGAGAGCGAAGAAACCCTCCCTACACACATCGCACCGATCGCTAATAAAATCGCGCCTGCGATATTCATTCATCTTCGGCCATCAAAGAGAGGGAGAGAGTGAGTTGGGCCCATCAGGTTGCGGACGATTTTCTCACTGCGCACAATTTTTACACTCCACTTGCATTTCGATTTTCCTTGTTTCTTTTTCTCCTTACTTTTTTTTTCTCGTTAACACCGGGAAAGAGAAAATTTGAAAGAAATCATGGAAATCGTAGCTGAGCTGATCGTCATCCACCTTTTTTACTTATTTGTGTAAGTACATCATATTCATAAATATATCCATACAATTGCCATCAGACCTTATTGTTGAGCTTCAAATTTCCAAATGCTTTAATCGCCGTGTAATGTATTTTCCTCGTCGTTTCCTCGTCGATTTATCGATGCGTTATTATCCAGAAATAAATAAATAAACGTCGTTCTTCGAGGCAAGAAAGCTATTGCCTACTGCCCTCGATGCTTTTGACTAAACTCGGTTTTTTCTGAAAACCCATCAAACTATATAATCACGCGATGTACTACCTGTATACTTAAGTCAAACAGTATGGGAGGTACATGTATAGCAACAAAACAAAGTGCATGGGAAAAAAAAACACAACTACGCACACACAGATAGGCTGTCCTATTTTTTATTCGCACTTTTTTGTTGAAAAAAAAAAAAAAAAAAAAAAAAAAACCCCTCATTAAAAGCGTACATAACAGTCATTAAGCGTACACGAGGAGACAATAATATAACCCATACGAGAAAGCTCCAGTTACGTGTAATAATAAGGTAGTCTTTTTTTTTTTTTTCTCCCGCGGAGCGGAGAGCTCCGGGAGGAGAGAACACGCGTGCTTGGCTCACAAAAGAAATGCGCGCAGGAGAAAACAATTTCTCGCATCGACGATAAAGAGAACACCGGCTGCTTGCGTGCCTCCTTGTTTTTATTTTCTCTCTCTCTCTCTCTATTTTTTTTTCCTTTCGTTTCTCTAGCGCTCGCCCTTTTTTCGATTCGCGGTCTGTGAACTTATAATTTACATTTATACATTTTTTTGTCACCCGACGATATGGTATTTTATTTTTTGCGAATTTTATAAAAAAATTACTTGTCGAATCGGCCGAAAATCCATTTTCTCTATTTGCAACGAAGCGCAGACGTATTTGTGGCGTTTTAGGAAAAATACGAAAAATGCAAATGTTCGCGTCATTGGAAAATATAAAGAAAATATGATTGGACCGGACACGACGAAATGTCCATACAGTGGTAAACGCGCGGGGGGACGATCCTATTCAGCGCAATGCCATCGTATAGCTGTACATGTACGTGTTTACCTGTATCGAATCGATCGAGGCGTAAAATGAAAACGAAATTCAATTTGAAAACGCTCGCAATTTAGCCGACAAAACTTTCTTGGAACTTTCAAGGCTCATACGAATTGCAGATGTGTCCGACAAAAGTGTTCACAGTATAAACGCCGCGACAATAGTGACCAAGTCGAATCAATGGTCGGGGAAAGTGATAATGCCCCCGCGAGAGTGTGTTCCGGAATATCACGGAGAACGGCAGGAAACAAAAGGAAAATACATTTCTCTCCGGTCAGCGGGATTTCGTGCCTTTGAATCGCGAATATTTTAAATTTCATGCGCCCGGGATCTCGCCTGGAGACGATGAGGTGGCTTTACGTGATTCGTTACGAGAAAGTTATGATTATAATTACTGCAGAATATATTATTATTATTATGTACAAACAGTACGGAACCTTAAGTCATTCTTTCTTCAAAGACAATGTACTCATATTAAAAATCAACAGTACCTACATAACCACGTGGTGATGAATTTTCTTTTCTTTTTTTTTTTTCAAGATTTCGCGTGAATTTTCTAGAGAAATGATAAATGTATGTAATGAAATAGTTCAAGTACACAGTTTTAGAGTGAAAATCTTGATAAAGTTCAAAACCCCAGCGTAATCGTGGATTTCCAGGTAAGAAGGTAGGATTTTCCTCGGCATATACATACAAGTCTGAGATACTTACCCGCATGACAATCATCTAGAAATAAGAAAGGTGCCTCGCCTCGCGTTTTCACGGCAACGCTCGATTTCATTTCTGCGGTCGTCGCACCGCCTCCATGGGTTTTTGTTGGTCCCCTATACATCATCTCGGCAGCTTCATATGGTTTTTTCCCTTCTTTTTCTTTGGGGCAATGTATACGTGCACATACAGATGTATGCACAAGGACGCGTGAGAATGAATTTTCGGAGAGAGAAATCTGATGGTGGATATACAGCTATGCGCGTGTAGCCATACCCTCAGTATATATAGTGAGTGGTCCGGAACTGCGTCAATTTAATTGTAGCGGTCAACACAACACTTTCCTTTTCTTTTTTGTTGCGACGGTATCTACGTTGGTACACCTAACTTCGTTTCGCTTTTCACTTTAGAGTAGCTTTAATTTTTTTTTGTCTAATCGACTTCACTTTATTGTACAAAATTCTATCATGAAAGAATTCGATTAAAATGGTACACTACATTTTTCAAGGTCAGGGGGAAAGAAAGCGAGTGCAAATAATGTTATAATTATTTTTAATAGTCGCAATAGAAAAAACAATGTACAGAGACAGATTTCGTATTGCTATCCGACAAAAGTCCTTCTATAAGATGTATAAGTATGTAAAATAACGTACAAATCGTCGTATGATAAAAGAAGTACAATCATCAATTAATCATTATTCGTAATAATAAAAAATGCTGTAAGTAAAACTTACGTGTAAAATAGTCGTATTTGAACGTCTAGCGGTTTAAAGGTTGATTCTCTTGTTTTTATTTTTTTTTATTTTTTTTTTTCCTTAACTACTTACAGTGATTGAATCATTTGAATATAATACGTATTACAATTCCTCTCTTTTTTTTTACTGTTTTCTCATCAGTGCAGACAGTTACGTCTTATCGTTCCCTTCATTCTTTGATTCCTCTCGTGTTTTTTTTCATATCTTGTTTAATTATTTTGTTTTTTACCTCTTTCATTAACCTGAGATTCGCTTAAAAGCTATATATGTAATTTTTTCGTCGTACTTTGGTTTTCAATTAAGGACTAGTCAAGCTTCACTCTGCCTTCGTGCATTTTTTCTGTGATTACAACTTGAATTTTCATACAAAAAGAAAAAAAAAAAAAAAGAAGGATTTTATGTCCTTACAGTTCCGGCACAACGAAACATGTCACACAAGTTTCAAGTTATTCGGAAAAAAACAGTAAGAAAGATCCGCTGATCCAACCAATTTAAAATTAAACAAAGAGTTTAATTTGTCAGTTTAATAATACGAATAAGTATATAATCATACGAATGAGAATATCGAGTAACAGCTTAGCATCTAACCAGATGGATATTTTTTCACTTAGTGTATAATAAACGTAACGTATGATTTAAATATTAATCCGGTAATAATTAGTTATTACGATATAAAAATAAAAGTAAGAATAATGACTTTTTTTTTCAAGGGAAAAACACAAAAAAACGCTCATTTCGTTATTTTATACAGCCCAATGCAAGGATGACAGACGAAGCGTACCATTTAGAATTTGAAATGGAATTTAGAATATTAATGTAAAAATACTATATATATGTACAATAATAGATGCACGGTTATTTTTTTAAATATTATCATACAAGTTATTCATCATATCAGAGAGCTTTTACCTTCCTACACTTGTTTTTTTTTTTTTTTCTTCTTGCGCTCTCTCGAAATGTTTTAAATTGTCAAGTACGGTGGTTTTCTTAGAATTATTACATTTCCATTCATATAAGTATTTTTATTTTATTTTTTTTCCTTTTAATTTCCTTAATTAAGACGGAAGATTTACATTTTTAAAAACTTTGTTTACATGTATAATACTTATGGATATAAACGAGTTTGAATGCGAGTTGGCTGCGCAAATTCGCGTTTTATTTCAGTTTTTTATTTTTTTATTTTTTTATATTACACATCGAAAAACATTTATTTAATTTATTGGCACATAGGTGGAAGCGTTCGCACGTACCGAATCGATCTGACAAATTTCTTTCGTGAAAACATAAAGGGACAAACAACCGCTCAATAATTTTTCGCTCCATCTGATTTGTCAAATTGATGATTATTATTTTTTTTTTTTCAACCAAGTATTTATGCATGTGTTGTAAGTACAATGAACTCATTTACTGCACTGATAAATTTGAATTCTATGCAGATGATCAATTTGACAAACCATTAATCTTCGAGCGTAATTTATTAGTGAGTAAAAAATTTTCTATCAGAGAAAAAAATTTGCTTAGAAAAAAAAAATGGAAAAACTCTTACACATTTCAATAATCGCGCTCGCTCGTGCATATGTTCGATCGTATATTCTTTACGTAATGACGATTCAACAACATGTAATATCAATGATTTTGTATGAATTTGTGTGAAAAAGGACCACCACCATTTTACGATGAGTTAATTTTTTTTTTTTTTTTTTTAATTTTTTTTATTCCACAAGGAAGGAAACACGCGAAAATACATGGTGTGAGTATGTATGTGCGATGGAAACATCGACGACCTATATTGAAAAGCTCTCAATTTTCACTCTCCACGCCTTTCTTTTCTATCGATTTCCTTTGATCTCTTGATATCGTTTCACTTTTTATCACCTATCTAATCATCATTTTTATTTACATTATTTACACAGTTAAAAGTTACCCACGCATTCATCTCTTACCCAGCTCATCGTTTCACGCGTCCACTCTCGTGTTATCTTAATGATTGTATATAATTAGGATTGACTATGCCTTAGAATAATCAATGAAATTATTATTATTATTATTGTTATTATTATTATTTAGTTCTCTTTCGTTTATCGTATAAAATATCAAATATTGCGCCTTCTTACTTTAGATGGTGTGTCCATCTCCAAGGTACTATTTTGTGGACGAATATCCTACTCCTTCTTAACCGAAACACCAATCGTGTCTCACAGAGAAAAAAAATGTTCATACTTTTATCATGTCAATTCCTCTTTTTGTTTTTAACCTTCTGATGATTTAAAGTTTTTCGTCATGACTCAAAAAATTATATCTCAATACTTTTCCAACCTGACTTAAAACATCTATCAATGGCAGTTGATAATATTGTTGGGCGTAAATAGTAGGAAAAAAAATTGTTCCTTCTCGTCATCATTTTTTTTCTCTGTGGGACTTTTAATCATCGATCGAACGTTACTCCATTGCTTTATTGAAGATTTACTTGGAGGTTGCATAGTCTTAAAACTGTCTCTTTTTCTTTTTTTTTTTTTTCCTTCTCTTTCAGGTAATATTAAAGATAATAGATAATTCGTTAATTACAAATATAAAACATGAGTATGTAAATAGAACCATTTAATTATGCGCAAACGTTTAAGCATATCAATTCATTCGTTACATTGGTTTCAATTATCTTCCGTATGCAAGCATCATCAGTCAAAGCCGTTTTTCTCGACTTCATACAGAAACGCAATAACAATTGCCTTACTTTATTTCGCGTCACTTCGTTTAACGCATTTGTTCGTCAACTCCGCAGACTTTGGCTATCGTCGTAACAAATCATTGTAATAATCAATTCAACAATGGCAATAGTATGCTACTCAAACGTTTCGTAAAACTTTCTTTGTCAATAACACGGTGCATTTGACGTGCGACACTTTATTACATTTAATCTATAATGTAACGTAAAGAAACTCTTAAAGTGTTCATGGAAAATGATTTTTTTTTTTTTTTCTTTAATTTTTTGTTAACCTATTTTGATGATAATAAGAAAAACATCAGGTGTCGCACGTTAAAGCAGGAAAACAGTATTTTTACAAGTTCATATAATTATACACGGTAGGCCAAAAAACGTACATTTAAAAATTTTCACGTTCCTTCTCGTTATCACAAATACATCTTTCGTCGTTTTTTTTCTTCTAATTTTAGTTAAAAAAATATAATATACACCAACTACTTAAGCTTTTGACGGGAACTGAAAAGCAAATGGTCGCGGATTTTTCATTGTCCTCAGTCTCGCGACAACGATTATAATCCGAGTTTTCTCTCTTCTTTCATTAATTATTATTATTATTTTTCTTTAGTCTTTGATGCTCTATGCCTAATTATTATTTTTTATTTATTTTTTTTATTATTTAGCCTACGGTATGTTGTGAGACCCTCATATAATCCATTTTTAAATGATTTTTCATGTCGCTTGTTCATATGAATTCGTAGGAATAAAGACTTTGCATTTGTGATTCATATCTATTTACAAGAACGACCAATTTTAAGGAAAATACATGCAAAAAATACACATACGTACGCACTCGCGCGCACACACGTATATCCATATAGACACTCAGCTGAGAGACATTTACGAATGATGTTTTAGGAAATACTGTATTCCTTGTTTGTCGCACATTTAAATTTCGTATTGGCAGCGTTGCGTTTTTATAAATCAAGTAACAAGTCCTATTTATTAAATTTTTTACAAGTACCGTCAAATAATAATTGATTTTCAACGTACGTTCAATCGAATTAATACTCACTTTTTTTCAAGTAGAAGAAATAAAACATGTAAGTACCGAGTAAAACTTGAAGATTTCACGTACGTTGTTTACATTTCCGTAAAAATATACGGGGATGCTCTTTCCAATGATTTTTCAACGGACACTTAAAATAATTAATTACTTTAAAAAGGCAGATTTATGTCCATTTGCTTTTAATAAAACTACAATTATACTTTAGCTCGTTTTCGATGTTTAATGTTTTCAAATTGTCGCGCATCTCTTTTAAATACGTAAAAAAGGCAGGCAGACTCCAAACTTTTAAATATTTCGTTTATTTTTTTTTTTTCTACTTTAAGAAAAAACGTCGGATATCGCTGTACGGTCGTACTTAAATTCTATCTTCTATTCTATAGAGTGTGAGAATATAATTATATTGACTTTTTTGGAAGCGACATCGAAAAATTCTACCATCACGGTGTATCTGCTTATTTAAATTTACCATTTTTCCTTCATCCAAAGCTCAACAGAGTCAGGGAACAAACCCTCGAACGTCTTAAAATTATAATTATCGCATTTGAAAACCATCGGATACGATTCAAGAATTACACGTGATAAAAATCATCAAAGGATACGAATTTTCTTACAAAAAAAAAAAAAAAAAAAAACTCCAATGATTTGTCACGTTTATTCCCTCTTTGAAATAATTATACAAAACTTTGGTTGTTGCGATAAATGTCGAACGAAAAAAAAAAAAAAAAAAAAACAATAATGTATAATAGTATCGGTTACGGAAAATCGCTCTCACGTACAATGGGCGTGTGTACACGAAATCCTTAATCTAGAAGATCTCTCGCTTACTTTCGATTAACGCAGCTTTTATTTACACACACAAACACACTTATCACTGTACAAGAGACAATCGAAAGTCACCAGAGCACAATAATAACACATTATCACATAGCGGCGTCCATGTTTTTGTTTGTTTTTTATTTCTTGCGCACCTTGTCCTCGAGACCAAACGGCACCACTCACTTTTTCTTCCATCGGGTGCACGTAGAAAGTTCATTCAGCTATACCGATTGATTCACCATATTATACACCCATACTTACTCACCGAAGACATCGACGCCCGTGTTTGTCCCAAACCAACCAACCAACCAACATTTTAGCCTCCGATTGTTGCGTACAATCGTTATTATACACGGTGCATAAATATACACACAGGGAACAGGGAAATCCCTCAGAATTGACATAATGATTAATCGAATGGTTGGCCATCGGCCGAGGTATACGATTGTAAAGTTGCGTAAAAATTGTCGCTCGTTAGCCGGGGATCAGATTACATATTTTTTGTACAGTGTAAAGATTGTATAGCAACTGCGATGGGGCGGGAAAAAGGAAGCTCTGCAGTGCACGAATGTCTGTTGGCAAGGCAATCGGTAGCCGTGCGGTTGGATGAAATAAATAAAAGTCCGAAGGGAGGCTGGGTGAATTCAGAGCCTGGTGCAGTCCTCGTCGTTGTGGCGGTGGAGGGGCTCAGCGGTGGCCCGGCGAGCTCAGACGAGGTGCCCGTCAATATCAGAGTACTGAGGCGTCGATGTGAAAGTTGACAGTGGGTGCCCGAGGGAATGTCCGGGGATGGGGGCCGCACGTGCAAATGTAGCGGGCGGGGGGGGTACCGTCGGCGGAAGGGGTGACTTTGTTCCGGCAGTCATAACAGTGACGTCTGGGGGGGGCACCGGCCGCGGCAGAGTCCGGCTGTTCCGGGTCAGGGTGCCCATGCCGCTGGCGCTGCTGCTGGAACCGCCGAGCGAACCCACCCCCATCAGTAGGCTGTTGCTGCCGGAGCCTATGATGAGACTGGTACTGCCGAACGGTGCAAACTGGTGCAGGTGGTGGTGGTGTTGCTGCTGTAGTCCCCCACCTGGCTGTGGACTGTGCTGCTGCTGCTGCTGCTGCTGCTGGTGGTGGTGGTGCAGGTGGTGGCCAGAGGCAGGGCTGAGGGATGGGTAGTAGGCGCCCGGGCCCTCGAGGATCGACGAGGCTGGGACCGGGCTCGGCTCCGTCTCATATCCCATAAAGCGACCGCTCTCCATTTCCACGCTGTAGAAATTTACGTCTGAGGGTGGGGCAGGGCTCGGGTTGCCGATGTAGCTCGACTTCGAAGCTGCAACAATCATCGGACGGGCTCGATATTGTTGGCTCACATGCCTATCTATTTTACACCTACATATACATTATTAACGTCGTATACACACATGCTAATCGGCTTTGTTCCGCGCAGTTGGAAATCATCCCTCCGCGTGACCGACCCGTTCAATAAAACGTCCCGTCATTGCGTGCTCGCACAATTAATGAAAGCGTTAATCCAATCAAACGTTTTCGTTTACGGGCGTTTCCAACTGCGCGAGAGAGCATTTATTTTTCGATTGATAAACACTTTTTTTTTTTTTTTTTTTTTTTTTTTTTTTTTACATCGATAAAATTGTGCCATGTGGATAAGCTGCTGCGTAAAAAATGCATACGCACACGCACACAGCCATGGTGGAAAATAAAAAAAATGATGGTTTGTGTGTATATTTTTTACAGCAGTTCTCGAGATGATGAAATAAAATTCGGTAAAAACATAAGGGCATGCAAAACTATTGTAAAAACCTCACAAGCGTAATGTATATATCAGCTCACGTGCCTCTTCTCTTTGCCATATCTCGCAATGCATTTTTTTTTTTTTTTTTTTTTTTTTCACTCAGTATATATACGTAAGAACTAACGAAGCAGGCCGTTCAATTTATCTCTCTGACATGCTCTGTTTGCGATGCAAAGTCTGATTGGGACGGCCAAGAGTCACGAATCGACACTTGACTTTCGCTCCGTTCGCTCATTATTTACCCGTCGTTTGAAAAATCGGCCCATTTAATTCACCACTCGATTCTGTTTGACCTTGATTCGGACGATTGAATTTAATGTCGGGAAAAACGATTTCTCCGAAAGCGTTTCGCGACACAGTTTTTCATGACTCGGTAAACTTTCTTACGCCACTGCATTTCACGAACCGCGGGCCGAGCTGTTCCTCGTACCGGTGTTGAATTAATCATAGCTAAAGCTTTTGTTAGCCCTTAGCTAACGAATAATTTACTAACAAACACCATGAGCGGATAACATTAGGCGACTGAAAATAAAAATGAATCCAAGCAAGACAAAATAAAACTCATCGATTTGCGCGAGACTTTGTTTACTTGGCTTGGGGTGAGGGTGAACTGTTGAATGATGCTGTGCACGTTATGTGTTTCAAGTTTCTCCAGAGGTCGTGTTCGTTAATTAAGTGAAGTAGGTCGACGTGGCAAAACGCAAACATCGAGTCAACGGTTGCATTCTCGGGGAGACGCAAACGGGCAAAACTGGCCAGACCAAGCGAGTGTCAAACGTTCGTGTTATCGTACTCTCACAGCGTCATGCCATAACAAGAAGCTTTCATTCGTGTCGTTAATACCACCGGCATACTGAACAAGTCATAAATATTTGGGCGCACTACGCAGACATAGTGTAATTTATATCATTGTGCAGCTTTTCCTCGTTGCAATGCCAAGCGAATGAGTTTTGAAAAATCAAGTATAGGTTTGTTACGATGCTTGGTTAATGTTTTCTAGTCTAAGATTTCTCGCAGGCACGTCATTCCGTGAAAATAAATGCAAAATATGCTTGAAACTCACTAGCACTGATAACTCGGTGAAAGGGAGTGCCATTCAAGGATGTGTGTGTAAGCCACATAGACAAGGCAATGGATCATGGAACTAATGCAGTTTTTGCGCAATTATTCTTCCAAAAGTTTTACGTGAAAAACCAATATTTTATTCATACACAGTAAATGAAAATTTTTGTAACCGAAGCAGCACTTGCTTATAGAACATTGAACAAAGGACTCAATATTTAAATTCTATAAGCATTTCTCGTAGAGTACATACAAAGGCCGAAAAATGCCAAAAAACATGTTAACGCAACTTTTGATTTTTTAGCGATTCGTGCCAACAATTGTATCGATTAGTCAAGCCACAACCAATTTTAAGTCTTTTTCCATGATCCCGCGCCCGGTCTAATAAAATCAGGTATGCAAAACAGCTTGTAGGTACTGTCGTCGTGATGATTGTGTGAATGTGGTATGCAGTGAAAAAAATGAGGGGGGGGGTTGCATCGTGTTGTGGTGGGTGGTACAATGACAGGGATCTGGCCAGTAACGCATCGTGAGAAGACACCAAGAGAGCGATATATATATATACGTAAAATCTTGAGAGGTTTTTCGAGCACCTAGGCATCATCATCAGACTGTCGATGCACGTAGTATCGCTAGTAGAAGTAGTAGTGGTGGTGGTGGTAGTAGTAGTAGTAGTAGTGGTGGTGGTGGTGGTAGTAGTGGTAGAGGTAGAAGTGGTCGCGTCGGCGATTACGACGGGTGACCCACCGGATAGTGTGCCACTGGCCGTGGTCCGCTGGGGCGGCGAGTCCATGCTCAGAATGCTGGGTATGTGATTGCTGCGTCTGTTAAGTGTGCTCTGCTGGTGCACCTGCATCTCCAGGCTTGGCTTGCCGTAGTCCGGCAGCGTCGGGTCTATCAGGTAGGTGCTCGCCGCGGTCTTGCGTCCCTCTTCCTGCACCGAACATCGGAAAAACAAACTTTTACACATACACCTACGTGCGATCTCAGCTATTCCTCCCTTTCTCGATTCATCTTTTAATGGAATCGGAGAGAACGCTATATGTACTGAGACCATAACTTATGCTTAACCATCTCGTTCGAAATTGCCTTTATGTTTAAGCTTTTAGTCTTACACATTATAACTAGTTACTTCAATCACTCGTATTTGATTTTTCACATCAATGCCTCTGAATTGTACCAAGACATTTTCAGAAAAAGTATGCGAAAAGTCAGGCAAAAATTACAATTGTGAATTGTCTTTGAAATTGCAGAAAACTCGTATGGAAAAAAAAATTCCAATGGTGCCTGTATAATTTTTTCTACCGATTCATTCCGGGCAATCAGCGTATAACATTGAAAATGTTAAATAAGATAGCACCACTTGAGTACTTATTTTTTATTTTTTTACTATTAATAATAACTGCACCGGCGTAAGTGCAGAGGCAATAATTTATGTAAGTAACGTTAATCTGAAGATAAAGTCATGCAGTTTAATGCAATTTTAAATATATTAAAACCTTTCGATCAACGTTATTGAAAAAAACGAGCGTTGAGTCTGTTAAAAGTAATGTTACATGATAAATTATATAATCCTATAACTAACCCCCGGAGGATCTAAGCGTTTGGTTGACAAAAAAAAAAAAAATAATCAAGGAGTAGTAAAGCGGTAGAGAAAAATTGTTTTGAAGGAATCATAGGGACAAGGTGATAACGAAAAAAAAAGCAAAAAGTGCATGGATCATAACTATGTAACGTTTGGTAAGAGGCGGTGGGGAAAAAAAGGTCGATCAAGAATCAATAACTGAGGAACGTAAATGAAAAGGGTTTAACAGAACTCAAACCTACCCTCCGGAGTTACTTGTTACTTAGAACATATTGACTGATCGCACTGACCACGTAATCGTTAGCGTCAAAGTTGACGTCGCTCTTTTCGTCGGACACTGAGCTCAGCTCTCCGGTCATCGTGTCGCCGTTCACCGTCGACGGCGCGTACATGTCCGCTGTCTGCGACTTGTTTATGCCTGAAACGAAGCCACCAGCCCCCCCAATGTATAACTGCGCTCCATTTCTGCTGGTAACTCAACTATATAATTGAATAAACTTTTCGCGAAAGACGCGAAGTGCGAGTTATAAAGATTTTTTTTTTTTTTTCAATAAAAATTGTGCAAAGTGACGTGTAAGATATTTATGGATTCGATTACCAATTCATTATTCGTTGCGGGGAAAAAAAAGGTACAAGAAGAAGAAAAAAAAAAAAAAAAAAAAAGCTTTGGTCGAAGTAATAAAGTTTTGGAAAAACTATAGGATTGAGTTGATGTTTGAATAAACTTACGATCGGCGCTTTTCTTTTTCACGATATACCACAACATGAAGGCAACATTAATAATAAAAAAGATGATCGTGGTGACGGCTATCGGATAAATGTACTTCATGGGATTCTCGCTGTGCTCCCTCAGCACGTCGGTCGACAGATTTTGGGCGCTGTCCGGATCTATTGTCGCGTAGGCCGACAAAAAACAGAAAAGCAAAGAACAATGAATAATTACCAGAGCGCTGGGCCTTCTTTTTCGATACAAAGGCGGTATAGAATATGGGCGTGGCAATGAGGAGACAAGCACAGGCGGATACAGCGATGATTATTACGATGATGTACGAGGAATTTATTTCGCTGATGATCATTTCGTTGGGCGGTGCTTCACCTGCAACCCAAGCAAAAAGGGCCCCGTCACCCAAAACACCTAGTGTATGCGTTGCATGCATTATTATTATTACATACCTATCTCCCTTTTTTTTTGTATACATTCAATTTAGCTTATAACGCTTCGTGGTACTTTATACAAAAAGTAAACAATGATTAACCAAAAGTACTCGAGTGCTCGAAACGTATGAAGGTGTGATGTGATTTTGCGGTATTTGACTTAACGCGTAGGTATACATTCAAATTAATTAATGGTTATTTACAAATGCTAATTGTGAGAGGAAATGGCAAACACATAAATTCATCTGTAACGGCAAACATAAAATATATATGTAACTACGTCCAAATGTCCCAGTGTTACCAGAAAAATTTATTTTATTACAAGTTTAATTCTACAGTACTAATTCTACAGTTTCTATGTTTTAAAACAAATTTGTACTTGAAAAAATTATAAATTACTTTTTTTCCAAAAAATCAAGTGAGAAAGCATTTGTGGAATACATTGATTTAAAAAATTTAAAGCAATAAAAAAACAAGCAACCACAAATTACCCTCTCAAATTATCATCAAAATTATAGTATATTTATCGATCTACGTAGCCAACAGTATAATCTACTAATTTCCAATGTTTACCAATACTTGATAGCTTTGGTTGAAAAACGGATGTAAATGAGCTACGTGAACTATCGAAAACAACAGATAACTTAGCATCCGGTTTTCTAATAAAGTAAACCACGATCCCACAACACAAACGTAATGAGGCATAAACCAAAAAGCCATTACAAAAAAAAAAAAAATAAAAAAAAAAAAATAAAAAAAATAAAAAAAGAAATAGCGCTGCACTATAGAGACGGTCGACTTACGTAGCGTTTGGACTTTGAGGAGGTCGGGCAAATAGGGGCTCTCTCCCTTGGAGTTCTTGGCCATGATGCTGAAGACGTAGTAGGTGCCGAGGGCCAATCGATCGACGACCGCCCGGTAGACGCCCGGCGAGACGTCGAGGTAATGGTAGTTCTCCTCGTCGTCGCGGGCCTCGCGCCAACGCACCCGGTGCGACGTGGGCAGACCACCGTCGAAGCCCCGCCTCCAAACCAAGGTCACGCTGTCGTGGGTGACGTTGACAGCCTCCAAGTCGGTCGGCTCGTCCGGCTGCGACGTCACGTCCAATCCTATCGTCTCGCTCGCGCTACCCATGCTGTTCTGGGCGATGCACTCGTACTTCCCGTAATCCGCGTTGGCCACCTTGTTTATCGTCAGGACGGACTGCGAGTACAGCTCCGACAACTGCACGATTTCATTTTTTTTTATTTTTTTTTTTACACTTAACATTTTTCACGTACAATTGGATGGCCCGTGGTGAAATACTTACGTTTGTGTAGGTCACCCCGTACTTGTACTCCGTCACGTTGGCCATAATGGTTTTACCGCCAAAGACCCACGTGAAGTGCGGCAGTGGCGAGCCCCGCGCTTTACAGTACAGCTGGGCCTTTGCTCCGCTGTTCACGGCAGCCTTCTTGGTCAACGGCGTGTTGGCCATTTCCGGCTTGACTGCACAATCAAAGTTCATCAATGAATGAAACAATCGTGGTTTTTATAACACTAATCCAAAGTTTGTTGACGTGCTTACAGTTCGTGATGAAGAGCACGGGGTCGGAGGTGACGTTGCTGATGCCGTTGTTGACGTTGCACCTGTACTCGCCCACGTCCTTCTGGCCGGGGCTCTTGATCCTGAGGTAGGCCGTGTTGTTGGAGAAGTACGAGGCGTACCGGTCCCCGAGCTCGGCGACGTTCGCGCTCTCCTTGTACCAGGTGACGAACTCCCCGCCGATCGGCGAGCCCTCGACCTCGCAGAACAGCTTGGCCTCGCGGCCCGTCGGGTAGATCACGCCCGACGCCGAGGTGCGCACTATCTTTGCCGGGTCTGTCGCAACACAATCATTTCTTTCTTAACAACGTGGATCGACCCTCGAGCCGCCAAGGTAGAGCGTGCCAAGTGCTCGGGGGAAGAAGAAAAAAAATCATGAAAATCCTCTCTTGGTTTTCACAACTTTATTTCCCCCTCGACAGTGGGTCAGTGACTTATGTACTTGGGGTTATTCGCAAAACAAAAAGGGGGTGCGGGCTCAGTTAATTTTTACGAAAAAAAACAAAACAAAACAAAACTCTGATTAACAGTTATGATTAGTATAAGTGTGATTGGCGACGTAGGTAGGCGTCAAGGGGCGATTATGAGGGGACTTTCAACGTTAAAGTACAAGAGAAATTGAAATCAAAAACACTCGATTTGGTTATTGGTTATTCGCGGTAATCCATGTGCCGATTTGAAAATGGGGCCATGCACCAATTTCGAAGAGCAGGTGAGCAAAAATCGTAAACCCGAAACCGAGAAACGATTAGTAAGTAACACAACACGCACACTCAGAGAGAGAAAAACAAAACGAGTTAATGAAAACGAAAACAGTAATAATAATAATAATAATAATAATAAATAATGATGATGGGTAGCTACCTATCGCACATAAATGGGGGATCAAGCGTCTTACATGAGGCTTACATTGAACGGTCAAATTCAACTGATAAAAAGTGGTGCCCTCGTCGTTCATGGCCTCGCAGCTGTAGGTGCCGGCGTCGCTGCGCTCGAGCCGCGTCACGTTGAGGGTGGGCCCGCGCGCCAACACCCGGAAACCAGCGCTGGCGCTCTTGGCCAGCGGCATACCGTCCCTCGTCCAGGTGTACGTTATAGCCGACGGATTGGCACGGGCCGACACCGATACGACGAATGGCTCGCCCTCCATGCCCACCAGCTCGTTCGGCTCGATGCTCTCGAACACCGGCTTGTCTGTTGGGAGTACGACAATGAATCACTCGGCCTGAACCACTTTCCCGACAACCCCCCAAAATAGGATGATGGAATACTCACACAGGATGTTGAGGGTAGTGGTGTCGTGGACGCTCCGGTCGATCTGGGGGTTCTTCGCCTGGCAGGTGAACTCCTCGCCGTTCATCTGCTCGGTGAGTTCGAGGGGGAGCTCGACCGTGGATATGTAGCCACCGTAGAGGCCGCTCTTGGTCGCGTTGGTCGTCCCGGTGACGGGACTGCCGGCTTTCCACCATGACATCTCGGCCGGGGGGTTGCTGCTCGTCGACTCGCACACCAACCTGCCCCGCTTGCCCACGCGAAACGCCGCCGGCTCGCTGCTTATCTTTATCACCTCTGGTAGGACTAAGCGCAATTTTTTTTTTTTTTTTTTTTTTAGAGGTATCGTTTGAAATTCGGGATGACTATCCCAAAGTTTTACTTTTAACAGAAGCAATGAGCGAGTGGTCAAAAGTTCCCCAAAAACACGTGAATTGAATTTTCATGCATGGTATATACGATGCACAAGTCACAAAAGTAAGTGTGACGAAAATAATTGAAATGAAGTAATTAAACTCGTAGATGTACTCACAGTAGACGTTGAGATTGAGGGTCTTGACGAGGGGCACCTGCGTGGCAGAGTTGCTCGCCTCGCAGCGTATGTTGGCCTTGTTGTCCGAAGCGTTGACGTGGAGGGCGAGCTCGCTCGTGATGGCGTGATCGCGCGTCCTCGTTGTGCCCGACACCTGTGATCGCCACCCGGTCGAGAGACAAATCAATAAAACTTCTCTTAACCAATTCATCAATTGTTTTTTTCTTCATCTATTTTTATTTATTTTTTTTTTTTACAACCGTATCCTTTTTTTTTTTTACTTTTTTTTATTTACATTGACCTCATTGTGACGCATAATTATGTCAGCCGAGCCTTGACGTGTCATCTAATTATTTTGTACATTTGTTAACCCGATTGTCATAAGCCGAGCTATCGAGGGCCCTCCGGTGGCCTTAATTATCTGTTTCTGTTCTTTTCGCGTCTCGCACACAATAGAATATATCTTTGCACCAAAGAATAGTTGTTCTTTTTTTATTCTGTATGTATTATTACTTTTTAAACATCTCTATGTAGTTGTCATTTTGATGGTTCAGCAGTAGATAACGAATGTAATAACGATAATGGATCAAAAAACGAAGACTTGACCAATAGCTCGGCCACATTTTAGCCGGACAGAGCAACGAACGAGGCTGTACTAATAGAGAAACCTGAGCGAAGCGAGAAAAAAAAAGAAAAAAAGAAATTCCATTGCCAAGGGGCAAAGGCAGTCCAATCAATTGATTATCTTCGTACGTACCTTGACGTCGTTCTTGTACCACGTTATGGTCGCCAGGGGGTTGCCCGATATTGCGGTGCAGGACAGTCTCAGAATTGTTCCCGCGACGATGCTCGTGCCCGGCTCGTAGCCGGAAATCTCTAATCTCGACGGAGGATCTGAGCGGAAAAAAATTGCCTACGTCAGTTTTACGTGTACACTATACATACGTACCGTTTCCGGCAGCTGCGCGTGGCTTGGAGTTTGGAGGTGGGAGGGAGAGGAAAAAATCGATAATATCCCAACACAGGAGGAATAAAAAAAAAAAAAAAACAGTGTGCTCACAAATGACGTTGATCTTGTGCGAGGTGACGACGTTCTCGGACTGCTTGTCGTTGGTGGCGAGGCATACGACCACGGCGCTCTTGGCCTGCTTGTTGATCTGAAAGGTGATGTTCGAGGTGGTGATGAAGCCACCCTGGGGTGCCGGCAGCATCTGGGAGAAGCTGCTGTTGAAGTTGTGGTTGTCGACGACCCACTTGATCTTCGAGGCCGGATTCGATATGTCAGTCGTGCAGGTGATGGTCACCTTTTCCTCGGCCTTGGCCTCCGACGGCCCCGTTATCGTCACTCGCTCCGGAGAAACTGTCGTCGCATCACGCCGAAGCGATAAGCAATAATAACAACGAATGACGATGACAAAAGAAGAAAAAAAAAAAAAATTGCAACTCACAGAGCACGCTAAGGTCGACGTGGGCCGTCATGGGGGTGAGGTTCATGACGTTGTTGACCTTGCACTCGAATCTGGCCTTGTCGTCGCTCGCCTGGGCAAGGAACGAGTGCACGTTCTTCGAGATGCGGCCCTCGGTCGAATACACCGAGTGCACGTTCTGGCCGTTCTTGAACCAGATCACCTGGGCCGGTGGATTGCCCCCCCGGGACTTGCAGGTCAGCTCGACCTGTTGGCCCCGCCCGAGTGCCTCCCCGTCCACGTAACCCTCGATGAAAGGAGGCCCCGGAGGATCTAAAGCCCCAGATTGGATGGAAAAAGGTATAAAATGTTTCCATTAAGAAATTATGGGTGGTTACTCAAGTACATTAGGTGGTATATGGACGAAAATGCTATTCGCGAAAAAATCAAGTTTTCCCCAAGATTGTGATGCCAATATTATCGAGTAACAAATTACGCTACGTACAGTAAAAAAAAAAAATCATTCGGATGTTACCATGTAAGTGGTGTGTACTCACAGAAAACTGATAGCGTGGCGACGGCGCGCATGGGCCTCTCGATCGGGATGGCCGAGTGCCTGGCCTCGCAGGTATAGCTCGTCTCGTCGTCGTCGGGCGTCGGCATGATGCTGATCGAGCCGTACGTGTCGTACTTTTCGAGCTTGCCGCTCTTGTGGTCCAGCGCCTTCACCATGTCCTTGTCTGCAACAACGAGGTTGTATATTTTCATCGCCCTCAAGTATACCTTTGTCCTCGGGTAAAGTGGGAAATTCGCGATGTAGCCGTCTCGTAAAAAAAAAAAAAAAAAAAAAAAAAAAAAAAAAAGTGTCCCACACGTATGTAATCCCGGGAAAATCGCATGCAAGTAGGAGAGAGCTCTTAATTCCGTTCGTACACTTGACTATCCGGCTAGACCAGTTTTGCGCGGTAAGTACACACGCGCGCACGCATTTGCCTTTGAACGCATTTTTCACGTCGTCTGCCGCGTGGCAACCACGGCCCTGCGAGTAATACATATACATACATGCCCAAGGTGTACGTCTCGACATCTGGAAGCGCGAAAACTTGGCCCGGTAGCCGGCGGCGAAAACAGTTGTGCGCTGCTCCCGCTACTGTTAGTACTGCAGTTGCTATGCCTGTAGTCCACTTGAGTGTGCAAACTAAAAGCTCGCTAGAATTTCTCTCTCTCTCTCTCTCTCTCTCTTTGCCCTCGCCGCAGGGCAGTTTCGGTTCGTTTTCACGTAGTCCGTGCTGCAACTGCTTTCGCAGGGTACAGACAGCACTGTTTTCCCGCTCTCCGAGTGCTTGCTCTTTTCTTTATTTTTCCTCTCTTTCGCTCGCCAAGTTCAAGCTGTAAGACGCCACCGTGCGAGCTTGCGGGCTTTTACGAAAAAAAAAAAAAAAATACAGAATTCTCCGTGCATGAAAATCGGAAAGGTATAGGAGTGCCGCGTGTCCCCTTTCGTGCATGAGAAAGTTTTCAAGTTCGGGACATTTTTCGAGTGTGGGTAGGTATGTTTTTACTCGCGACGCTTACCCGAGCAAATTAAGTTTTTCGCACATTTCGTCCCACACTCAAAGTAGGAGAGTTTTCACCCCAGATATACATCCGCGCGATGTTGCATTTTACGTCGAAATTCGTCCAATTTCCGACGCTGTGGGACCTTTAACCTTTTCATTTGCAGATGCTCCCGGGAAAAATAATTTCATTCGTGATGTAAACCGGGCTCGAACTTTTTTAATTTAAAATATTCGGTCCCGTTGCTTTGTATAATTTTTCAAAGATTTTTTCGGAATAAAAAAATAACAAACATTAATTTTGGCGCCGGCGCTTGTAAACATATGTTTTTCAACGTAGCGAGAATCGTGTTACAAATTTATTTTAATTCACCAAGCGAACGGTAGTCATTAAACTTTTTTTAAATACTCGCTCGCTGTTGATTTAGCATCATAATTTTACATGCTTGAAAAATATTTTCTCAATCGTTAAACAGCTAAAATTTTGTAATCACCCAAGTGTACGTGTTTAACTCGGTTAGGTGAAAAAGTTCCAGAGGAGTAATTGAATGAAATTTTCAATTTAGTCGAAAGGAAGGATATTAAAAATTTCCGTGATGGTGCTCCTACGTAATAGCGAAAATATCCTGCAAAATGGGTAAAGCTCCTTACCGGTCTCCATTCACAAGACGAAACCCAAGTTAACTTTGTAAATAAAATTTCCAACTAAAATAAGTAAAATCAGCTTTTATGTTCGAAAGAATACAATGGCTAAGCGGGTAAACGATTCTTATGAAAAATGCTGATGGATGTCACGGCGCTTCCCTGCGACCCGGGCGAAGAATGGCATCGGAAGAAAAGCGAAAATTCAGAAAGCCCTTGAAAAAGGAGAACCCGGGAGCCGGAAAAAAGGCGCAAAAGAAGATAGAGAGACGGGAAAGGAAATGGGATATAGCGCGGCGGGGGGGTGGAGGAGCGTAAAAGGGAGTATGCACTTTTTCTTCGTGTTCTTGGTCAATTGGTCGGTACATAACTCTGGCGAGCTTCCAACTTCCCAAAATCAACGAGGCTCCCTCTTGCCTTTTCTCTGCTCTCGCTGTTTTTTTTTTTTTTTTTTTTTTTTTTTTTTTTCCTTTTTCTGCGGTTAACATCCCCGCTACCGTTGCGCAGGAGACCATAGGCTTTTTGCATCTTCCAGCTGAAACGCTTTTCCCCATCCGGCTCCAAAGTCACGCAAATTCTTGTTTTTCCTTTGCTTTTTCATTTTTTATCCACCCCATCCGTGAAAATTTAGCCGTCAAATTTGTACCCCGCACCGGCGCTACACCCACAAAGTTTCCATCCCCGCGATGTACGACGTCCGACGGAGGTCGCATTTCATCAAAACATTTACCGACGAAGATGCAGTGAGTGCAGTGTACAAAATTGAAATGAAACCCCTATCTTTCGACGCATCCGTCTGGTTCATAAGCTCTTGCAAAGTTCGTTGAAAACCACTGAGGTGTGAAAAAAAAAAAAAAAAAAATGTAGTATATGTATACGAACCATCGGGTACGGGTACGGGCGTGATGCTGATGTCGCCACCCTTGATCTGGACGTTGCCGCGGTACCAGACTATGGTGGCGGCTGGTTTGGCCATGCGGATAATGCACTCCAGCTTCAGCGACTCGTTCTGCTTGATCTCGATTTTCGAGGGATCCTTGTGGCCTACGATCTCAACCGACTGCGGTGGTGCTGCAACATGTACAAGAACAACGACAAACTTAGTGCCATTTAAAAGATAATAGAATGGATGAGATCTTTTTCTCTCAACGTCTGACCAAATCGGCTTTGTTCTACTTAAACACTGTACCTATATTATATGCGTATCGTGTTTTTTTTTTTTCCTAATCGTACGGCAATCCACTCTCGGCGACAATGATTTGTGAGCCGAGTAGAAAAGTTTTGAGGCCCTCTAATGAAAAATACAAAAGGTTGGAAAAAGAATCCTTCTTCTATTTTAATGAATTCAACTGTGAAAAAGGGGTCGCAGTTACGCCGGACTATATATTTTTCTCAAGTTTAATTAAACGTCGAGCGGTGGTTGAAATAGGAAAAAAAAAAAGGTCTAAAAGGACGGTGGTTGTATCAGTAGCAGCAGCGGGAGCGGCCCCAAATAACAGGGCTTCAACGCCAACACGCAAAAATAACACAAACTTTTGACGTCGGAGCGACCCGGAGCATCCCAACCGAAAGTAGGTACACTCCATTTGAAAAAGTTCCTCCAGCTGCGGGTCAATATTTTTTTTTCCCCCCTCCCCCATCCCTTTGTCTTGCCCCTTTTTTGTATCCCCCAACCCCCCTTTTTTCCGTTGTTGCTGTTCTCGTTAGTCCTAAGCGTATTAGCTGCCGAAAGAGAAAAAACTTGACGTAACTGCAGTAAGTACACAGAGCCCGGGAGCCGGTGCATCCTGTAACTAATTTACACACGCGATTACAAAGAAGAAGAAGAAGAGAGAAAAAGGGTGTGGGGAGGGTGGTAAACCAAACCAGCTCGTACAAATGGCCGAAATTGGCAGAGCTGGGGGCATTAATTGACTCGGCTTATACGAGCCCCGCGAACTTTGACCCAAGGATCGGTCTTCCGGTCAGCTAAGAGTGTCCACTACTATACTGCCAAAACTCTGTACTTAATACCTTTGCTTGCATCTATACTTATATATACCGCTGTACTTACTCGTGCCTTTCATTATGCCCATCACCCTATTCTGTACGTAACGCGTACACACGTGAAACGCATGGTAAGGCTATATTATACGCATTCCGAGGAGCGAAAAATAACCCGATGGAAGTGTTCGTGGTACGAAGCTGAGCGGCGCTATGCGCTTTTCGGATGGCTCTTACACAAGCAATCACCGAACACGTATAGGTACAACAACAGCGAGGAAGAAATAACAGTTGCTGCCTTCCCTCCGCCCGTCAACCTGTAATGGAATTTCCTCCCCGAGGGGGATACCCGCACATGTACACGCGTGCGTACGCGAGCTATCTACTGTTTTTGCCGTCTGGAGACTGATTATTGTCGCTCTGTTTGCTTCCCCGTCCATCCGAAGACGAGTTGATGCAGGAAGTGATCCACATGGCCGCGACGTAACGAAGAGAGGCGAAATTGATTCAAACCTCTTACCATTTCGGTGAACCGTGGTATTGCAGCTATTTCAATTTACTACATCCCGTACAAGTATACCCAACAGGTAGTTTTGGAAAGCTTCGTAACCCTCCCCCCCCCTCTTCCAACAACGTGCAAGGACGCATTTTTCCAGACTTGAAACTCCAAGCTTGATTTTGACCGTCATTGCAGCAGTGCAGGGTTGTGTATGTATATGATATAGAGATCAAGTGTCTAAGCATATATGTATACGGTATCTGTGGGGGAGCAAGCTGACGTGAAAGCGCAGCATCTGGTGTGTCTCGGCTCGGTGAATAAAAGTCCCCGAGAGCTCAGCTGCTGGCAGCAATGGTGGGAATAAGTATACCAAAATATATATATATATACCTCTGATGGTGGAACTTTGGGCGCGAGGTTGGCGCACGTGCGAGCCATCGTCACAAAAGTGACGAATAATCCAAGCGGGCACGGCATCAGGCAGGCAGGCAAGCGGTGTGTCTTTCCTTTTGCCTTTTCGCGGGCGCTGGTGCCGCCGAGTTTTTTGGCACGGAGAAAAAAAGGGGAGACCCGCAGGAGGAGCATTAAAACTTTGCATCCTTTCGGTAAAAGCGTGCAGTTGCGCAAGTCCCCAGTTCTCTCAGTTTTTTTTTTTTTTTTTTTTTTCCTCTCCACTCGTAGGTGTACGTGTATGTGCGTACCTTTGCGCTTTTTTCTGCCAGACTCGCATTTTTGCTCGTTATTTTAAACCAAGACGTCGCAGAGCACAGAAGAAGAAAAAAAAAAAAAAACAAACAACGCCTCGGTTACTTCTTTGACTTCTCCCGAGCCCTCTATCGTTATACCCGACTTACGACACCGTTGTCACTACCCTTTTTTAAACAATTTTTTAAACCCCTTTTATTTGCCGAATGAAACATTGCAATGTCGTTTTGAAAAATCAATTAAAAAAACACTGGCTTTAACAAGTCAGATGGTTTATACTTAACGAAGGATTTAGCAAATAAAAGTACGCGTACCGAGTAATTGCAGTGGCAAAACGTACCGACCTCTCGGTGCAGGTATACGTGCTCTGCGATGAACGCGCGAATGGGAGAAAAAGCTGCCGATGGCTCCGAGCCGAGGTTGCGTCGGTTCAAGCAGATATACATAGCCAAGGCAGGGGCGAAGGGCGCGACTCGAGGGTGGTTCATTAATTACGTGGTAAATAAAACAGATGGAAGCGAGCTCCCCGTCGCGAGCCAAGCTCCTAGAGAGTCACGCCTCGAGAGGAAGGGGGGGGAGGGGCACACCACGATACAATTAGCCGTACGATTTATCTCAAGCTGCCTGCCTTGACAACAACATAAAAGCCACGGTATCCATCTCTCGTGCTCTTTTGCACGGGTGAAACATACAGACAACGAGGTGTTATTAGCAGGTGCGCGAGTGCTCAACAGAATCATACCTACAGGGAGTCCAAAGGGTCACCAGCGGTGGCCATAGTCGGCTGGGAGTGAAGAACAAACGGAGACTCGCGAGAGAGGGACGTATGTCGTCATCGATGATCGATCGAGCACACCTATATACTCTCTCTCTCTCTCTCTCTTCCATGCTTTTCGATTTCGCGCACCCTGCCCGCCTCGTAAAGAATTCAATTACGTCCCTCTTGAATTATCAAGCAGTCACGGCTCTCTCTCTCTCTCATTGGGCGCATGTAGGTACTGTGTCTTTTTTTTTCCTCTTCGGCGAGTAGGTACGGAGGAGGGGGGAAAAAAAAAGAATCCCCATGGCGCTGGCTCCCTTTATTCCTCTATTTTCGTTCTGAAAGGAGGAATTTTGCGAGGCGACCGTGGCTGCGTACAGCGCTGTACGGCCTATTGTAATGCGGGCCTCGTTTATTATGTATCGCCTCCATCTCCATCTCTCGTTGCTGCCACGGCTCGAACAATGCCGTCACCCACGTCCTCTTCTTCTTCTCGTGGTTATGTACGGAGGTATTTGATGTGCTGTAGTAACTAACTTTTTAAAAAAAAGATACAATCACGTCGCGTCAGAGGGTTTTTTTTTTTTTTTTTTTTTTTCTTTCACAAACCACGCACACATATTTTGTTAAATTCCTAGGATTTCGATAGTCATGCAAAGCAAGCCGTGACAAAATAAAATCTATTCCATTATATTCTCAGGGATGAGTAATATTATCACCTATACCCACTCACCTTTGAAATACTCATGTGAAACAAAAATATTCACGTTGGCGGAGCTGACCTTTATTTTTGTCCATTCTCTCCCCCGTGTATACATTGTCAGCGTGAATTGCGTTTGAGAGTGGAAAAAAAAGACCCTGAGCAGGTATAACGGAAAGTGCGAAATAGGCGCGACATAACCCAAGAAATTGAATATCGATCGGCCATAACAATTACTCATGCGTGGTTACAAGGGACCCATAGATTAACATTTTTTTACGACCTCGCGCGTATAAGTCTCGAAGACGAACTTTTTCTTCCTCTCAAACATCTGTACGACGTAGGTATGTACGATATATTATACACACAGATAAAGTACACGAACTTTGCGGGATTCCCAGTTTAATTTGAGATTTAGGAGCTGGTAAATATTTCACAAAGAACAGTAGCAGTAGGGGGAGGGGGGGCGAGTGTTAATAAATTTTCCAAACATTTGCGGTAATATTCGCGCTCGACAAAAGACGGGGCGAGTAAAGGCAGGCTCCGTAATACAAGCGGGAGTCGACCTGTACACCCAAACCCCAGCGGCTCGCCGTAAAAACTTAAAACGAGAGGGGGAGGGTGGTGCGGCGGAAGATTGATGGACCAACGGCGACACGGTCCCTCGAGAGCGCCGGTAAAGAAAGTATGCGACCGCGCCTTGCAGGTGGACCCTATCCGCGGCTGAACGGGTAAGATTAAGGGGGAGGAGGAACATGAGAAATTAGATTAATCTATTTTTACGCCCCGTATCTCCGAGGGTTTTGTACAGGTGCGATACAGTATACGCGCGCGGGGACATAATTCACGAGCGTCGAGCGCCGAAACGGAAAGTGCTAATCGGTTAATCTTCCGCGTGAGCCGTGAGAAACGCTTTTTCTTTCCTTTTCCTCCCCCCCCCCATACATACATACATATACGAGCAAGAACTATTTTTTGTCACTCGGAGGGCGAAAGGCACGTCGTCAGCTTCTGCGATTCGAATCCCAATCAGCGACAAACGTAGATTACAAGTGCGTATACGCGATCGGGTGGCAAAACTTGAGCTTTGGGAAACAGAAGAGGGGTGGGTGGGGGAGGTAAGCTCGAGCTGAGAAAAATAACTCTGGCGTGACTATACTGGCGCCAGGGCGACACCACCCCCCTGTGGTGCTCCTCCTCCGCTTAGCTACACATGTAGATACAAATATGCGCGCGGATGAGACGACATGCGTATATGGGGCGTATAAATCTCGGGCTAATAACCCAATACTCGGGGCGCGTGAGTGAGTAACGTGAGGGAGGGAGAGGGGGTGGAGATTCATTACCACGTCGGGACAAACGGAATGGACGTGTAGGGTATTTTACGGGGTGTCGTAAAAGGCGAGCGGCGAAAATGGGAAGGGGGTGAGGAGCGCCGGCCGAGCGAGGGTGGAGACGGACGGACGGATGGAGGGGGGGGGGCAAAAGCAGCAACATCAGCACTCGGCCCTGTCGATGTTATCGGCCACTCGGAAAAGTGGAAATTGTAGATTCGAGCGTTTTGCTATCGCCGCGTTGGCCTGGCGTTTCTTTTAGCTCCTTCTTCTTCTTCTTCGGCTCCGCGCGGACGGACGGACTTACTGGAGCACTGCCAGCGGCCGTGATGATAATACCGAAACCAGATTTGGCTTCTCTTTTATTTTCCGAGAGAAAAGGAGCGGCAAAGAGTACCGGCGCACTGGATTTTACCCACATCCCCGTGTGGGTACACACCCTGAAATGTTTTCGCTGCCCCCCACTCGCTGGAAATTCGTGTATCTGTACACGTGCATTCGATGAATTACTGGGAAACCGTGGCGCACTTACGGACCATCCGACCCTGTTCTACCCATCGCTCCCCACATCCCGGCCTTTTGATTTATTCGCCACGTCCACCGTAGGTACTTTTTTCTTTCTTTTCCCCCCTCCCCGCAGTATGTGGGTACTCGCCGCGCACTTTTCACGTGCTACTCCTCTTCTTTTTGCTCTTTCTCTCTGTAAATTGAAAATCTCGATGATTTAGGTGCGCCGTATTATGTCTGCGTGTACCGGGTTTGCCCCAGTATATATATATCTACAGTATCCTATATACTCGAGGACTCCATTGGACGGATCGTCAATGTCGTTAAATTTCCTTGCAGAGGCCATTGACCTTCCTCGGCACTCTACGGTAAAACACCATTGGTAGCTCGCCTCATGGTACAAAATTAGCCCGGCCGAGGAAGCACCCCATGTTTATATGTGTACGTATATGCACCTGCAGTTGTCTCGTCTCTTAATTGTATATATACGATCGGTCGTTTATTCGAGGTCCCGGCGGGGCCATCACCGCATTTTATTAAGCACTTTTCGCCATGACCGTTGTAACTTTGTAGGGGTTGGTTGTCACTTTGCGTTATTTTTGACGCAGTGTAGATATATGTATATACGTATAGCTTTGCGCTCGACTATACGAAAGCCATTCGCTTCAAATTCTCCGTAACATAGATATAGGTACAGGCGTATGTATAGGTATACGATCAAATGCGTTTTTAATAATACAAGGGTATAGAAAGAGGTACAGGGGAGCTGGTATAATTCTTGGCTCCCGCGCGAGACGCGAGATCGATATTACGGGCATAAATGATTAGCGCTGTGCATGTACATACACCGAACGGGAATGAGCTGCGCTCCAGACGAGAGACAAGTCTCGCGAGGGAAGGAGGGAGTCCATCACGCGGCAACCGCGACTAATCGATACGTACGTAGGTATATATACATGTATACATTACGGTGCGCCTTTTGTGGGAAATGCATGTAGGTGTTGTATAGCTATAGTCGAGAGTATAGGTGTGTAGCCGAGGCAGACGAGGGAAAAGAGTCGAAAGGTCTGGCTCCTATATGGGGTGAGCTACTGTTTGCCGAACGAAGGAGCTTGCTTGCGTATACATGGAGTGCAGCATCAGCTCCCTCCGGAGACCTCCTCCTGGCAGCAGCCGAGCTACACACACACACACACACGCGCGAAAGGCAAATTGCGCGATCACGGCCCGAGGAAGTACACCTACACGTATACATCGAAGCCTGATTGATCAAACGAGAGACATGGTCGGGGAGATATACTCGGACGAGTTGCGAGCGCCCACGATTGTGCAAACGGTGCGGCGTCTACGTGTATAGTATACCTGCCTATGGCCAACTGGAGACGCGAATAAGCTCCGCGAGCATGTTTATCTCTCGAGAGTGAAACATACGGTATACCTACACGTTTGGGCATACACACCCACTCGTATACCTACGGTGTGTCTCTCTTTATCCCGGGTATCGATTATTCCAACGTTGGACAACTTTCGGTTGATCGGACGAATTATGGCTACCTGGTATAATATACGCTCGATGCACGCGGCACGTATTTAAACCCCCCCCCCCGTCTCTCTTGTTAATAATTATATATGTAGGTACATGTACAAAGCATGCTCGTTGCAGGTTCCTCCTATGACATAATCCTGCCGAGCTAATTAACAGATTTTACCCAGGTGTAGGTGTATACCTATCCTTCTATCCATCGTCCTATGTGTATTCGTACTTAATTCTCTGATGCTTTCACCCTGTCTGTCTGTCTGTCTGTCTATCTGTTTGTTCGTTGGCACGTGAATCCCTGCATGTACACGCCACGTTAGTTATCGTCATCCTTGGCATCGTCGAGTAATCATAAGCACGCACCGGAGGCTCTTTCGCGTCATCGAAGTCGACCCCTTGTGTGTTTTCACCTTCCCTTTGCACAGCATATATATATATATATATACAGGCATCTGTGATTTGTGCGTATAGAGTACAGGTATCTAAGTGAAATGAAAAAAAAAGATTTGCACATTTCGTGTCGAACGTTTTAAAGGGAGGGACAAAAATGTAGCATTTTTACAAACAATGCAGCAATTATAAACACGCGTCGTTTCAACAAATTTGCATCTAAAGTGTCCGTGTCAGCTCATTTTGCAAACTCTCCCCCCCCCTGCCTTTATTACCCTTCGAGCGCCACCGCCCTCTGCCACCTTTTTTGCCACAACAAAGTGAAAAAGCACAAGCTATAGTGTTTCGTGTTACATAAATTCTAAAAAAAAAAAAATATATATATAAGAGGTTGCTGCTGCGAGATGAGGGAGAGATTCTTCTCGCTTGCCTGCCTGGACCCTTTGTTCCGGCTGACGGGAAACGGTACATCCTGTGTGTCGGCGAACTCGAAGCAGCGGTAGGAGGAGGAGGTAGCCAAGGGAAGATGCCCGAAGGGTAGAGAGAGGGAAGGGAGGGGGGGAGGGTTACAGTGGCTCTGAGAAAGGACTTTGGCGCAGACGTTGCTGCAGAGGAGAGAAAACGAAAAGAGAGAATGGGCTTTATCGCCAGCCAGTGGTGCAGCGAGAAATGGGTCAGCCGTGCAGCAGTGGGCAAGAGCGGCCCTGGTAGCAGCCGCCTTCGGGGAACTACCGCGTTCCCTCCAGAGCGCCCTGGGTTATGTTTCATTTTGTGTGTGCAGATACTGCGCCCTGCTGGTACACTATAATATGTGTGTGTGTGTGTGTGTGTGTGCGTGCTGATGCCGGCCGTGCTGCGATGAGATTGATCGATCGCTGCACTCTGCGCGAGGCGCCGGGGACTTTTACGCTCACATCAGGGTTTTCATCTTAGCACCGATAAGATTTTTTTTTTTTTTTTTCATTACCAGCTGTTGATGTAACAATACTACAACGAAAGGGTACCCACCATGGGTGTAGGTATCCCCTCCAAAATGCAAAAGTGTAATAAAAAAAAGAAAAAAAAATCCGTAGCGTTTCGAAATAGATAAACGTGTGACAACTGTATTTGTCAAAGTTCGACAAATTTTCATCTATGTTGCTATTGTAGTAAAATAAATTGTATCGAGTTAATTAGTGAGTCCACACAGTACATATTATGTACCACTAGATACTCTTACGCACACGAGTATCGATAAACTATGGATAAAAGGGTGCAGAGAGGGAGGGAGATTTGTACTTTGAAAGAGTTGCTAAGGGCATTTCATTATTGTATAGCAGTTCGGAGCACGCGTGCTCGGCTTTATAATATATGTATACGTGCACCTACATATGGCCGAGGTACATAAATTAAAGCATGAAAGATCACAAATTACCGCTCGTTTAATTTACGCTCTCGGCGCGCTAGGTTTTTTCAAAGCTCTGCTCTCCCCCGTAACCCGCCTTCTGGTGGGTCAACTCGTTCGCGACGAAGAAAATAAATTTCCGGCTTTGTCTTATCGGAGCGGAGAGGCTTGCAAGGGAGGAAGGGAGAGCGAGCGAGCCACCCGGTTAAGCTTGGCTCGTAAAAATGCCCGCGTGTGCGTTCAATTCCAGCGGCGGTACGAGCCCGGGCGCTAATGAAAGGACTCCTGGCCACCTATATACATGGCTACCCTATGCCCTCTGCACTGCACGCTGGCCCTCTCGTATCAGCTTTTTTTTTTTTTTTTTTATGTTTCGTCCCCCTTTTATAAACGAACCGAAAAATGGTCGCCTGCATCGCTGCGAAAACACTTTTACGACGATTGCAGCTGCCGAGCGAGCTTACACTATCTCGCGAGCGCCCATACACACGTATTTTTACGGCCAGTTGGCGGTTGATGATTAATTGAAATTTCACATTTTCGCGCAACATCAGCTATTTTCGCGAATTATCAAGTACTTTTTCCACCGAAACGAGATAACTTTTTTTTTTTTTTTTTCCTTAACCGCGCTCGTCCCTTTGAAGTCCATCGTATACTATATAATCATTATATTTGAGTTTGAAAAAACCCGAGTGAAAACTGCGCAACGCGGGGGTGTAGAGTCATACCTAACCGGTAATGAAATTGAAACCGAAGCGCTAAAATACGTATAAGATATACATCCATCAGACCACACATGCGTATATACGTACAGCTTTTGAGCTCTCGCGCTCGACGAGGACAAATGAACGGGACTACATACATACCTGTGCGAGATAACGGAGGACGAAGGAGTTACACGAGCCAGCTCTACCGGCGTATTGAATAATGCATTGTATGACGCCGTCGCCGGGTAACCATGAAAATTCAGGGTAAGGGCCGCGTCGCGCCAGAGAGAGAGAGACGCGGTGGCACACGGAATATATTTAAAGTGGCTTTCTTTATCCCGAGTAGTTCGTCTTCTCTATACAGCAGGAGGTGTCGCTCGAAAGGAAACTTTTTCCATACCACGGGGTCGCGCTACCATACAACCAAGCACTACTCCACCTTATACTATAGCTCGATTGGTATCGGCTAACTATGCAAATGGACCACGAGGACATGGCTCGCGCGCACCGTCCCTCGTATAACTCCCACGGCCGTGCGCTCGCTCATATTAAATCACGAGCTTTTTTCCGGCTGACGCTTGAAAAATGATCAGTCCGTTCGCGCCCCCGTTGGATATGTGCGCGCTACCGTATACTCTAATTTTTTTTTTTTTTTTTTTTCATCTCCACGAGCAGCGAGCGCGAAACTCGAGTAATGAGAGAGATTATCGCTCAACGGGCTTATATGTGTGTATGTACATGTACATTATACGCAGTGCAGTCGGGTGCGTCGACCTCGCGCTTCGCGATGCTGTAACCCACCGTATTGTACGAGTGAAATTTTCGCGCGGGAGGGAGGCAAGAGAGCGAGGAGGTGAAATTAAAAAAGGGTCGCGCGATCGTTTCGAGGTATAACCTCGGCGCAGCCTGCGGTGGGGGTAAATAATTAACGAACCGGCGGCAGCGCGCGTTTGACGAGGAATATATAGAAATGAAGAGAAAGAGAGAAAAAAAAAGAAAAAAAAATGAAGCAGCATCTCTCGTTTCCCTCGGAGCGGAGAGAAGAGCCCTCCTCGGAGAGATAATATCCACGCGGGAGAGCCAGCGAGCTGTACATTTTACGCGTGCACGCAGCGGGAGGGCGGCTAAAGAGACGAGGGGGAGGGAGGGGGAAAAAAAAGGGAGCAAAAAGCACACCCCCTCCCCTTTGCTCGAACGAGCTGTGCAGCAGTGCACATGGAAGCGCAGAAAATTTGTTGGCTCCGGTTCCGGAGGCAGTAACACCACCGTCTACAGAGAAGGAAAGGAGCCAGGCAACGGTACTTTATATATACGTATACGATACCGGTCCTCCTCCCTCCCTCCCCCCCCTCGCCTCTGAAATATGGATCGCAATCTTGGCAAAACGCGCGTAACCGTTCGCGCTGGCCGCCGTCGACGCCGCCAACGTGGCTTCTATATACGTGGCTGCAAAAATAAAGGTAAAAGCTGATGGAGAGCACCGAGCTGTACATGTACACACGAGCACGTCTCTGTTTCACCCTTCCAGTACAACGATACACCCGGTATACGTACATACATACATACATATATATATATATATATGTATATACACGCAGAACAGCCGATCGCTTAAAAAAGACGACTCGTGCATTTACGTATGTGTATTATATCTCTCTGCCCGTGCATGCAGCTTCCTTCCTTCCTTTTGGTATTGATTATTCGCGAATACACGTTTATATAGGTACATAAACACGAGCCGGGGAAAATAGGTAGTCCGTTTTTATTGCAAATATTGGTTTTGCATATGATTAAACACATCGTGAAATATTACCGGTGGATCGATGGGAAAGCCAGCTGCAAACGCTCGCTCGCTCGATTCTTTTTTTTTTCCTTTTTTTTTTTTTTTTTTTTTTTATTTTCCTCCCCGGTGTCCGTATGCTCAGCCGTGACATGTACGTTTGCGCAAAAGAGGAGCCGAGACGAGCTTTTTTCTTGTTTGTCGATCATCATTGGTTTTTTTAGTCTAAGCGCGTAATTGATTGGGGCAAAAGTGTAAAGAAGTACGTAGACGTACAGTGTGATTATAGCATATGATCGAGGAATAATCAACCGGCGTTGGGCATTTTTCAAATCAACCACTCGCTCTCTCTTAATCTGCACTTGTAGTATATGTATACACATATTATGTACCATACGCTCCGAGCTCGAGAGTAAAAGACTTTTCTCTAGTTAAAACTTTGCGTGTATACATCCAGCTATTCCCTCGCTACTTCCTGATTAATCGCGTAGATCAGCAACTCGCGCTCGTCGAGAGATGCATCCGCGCCCTTTTCACCCCCGCGCCTTCGCATCTAATTGAGGGCATCTCCCGCCCTTCGAGCAATCCTCCTATAGCTGCGCAAGACGGATGGAGCTCCGCCGCGTCAAGCATAAATAAATGCCCGTCGGGGAAGCTATCTTGCGCTAGTTAACGGCCCGAGAGGTTGCTTCTTTTTTCTTTTCTTTTCTTTTCTTTCAAAAGTGCTTCTCCTCCTTCTTGTAGGTCCAATAATTTATTTCGATGAAATCAAGTCGGAAGAGGATACGAAATCGCTGGATAAGAGATAAAGGCTCATCCGGATAATTGTATTCCCAATATACCGGAGCTGCTGCGAGTACATCGGCACGGGCGAGCTCAAAGTCACGGTACCCTTTTGATGGCGTCCTCAAAGAGCTACCCCCTCCCCTTCTATGGCGCACAATACGTATACGGAGCTTATAAAAGTGACGTGGAAAATCCGTCTCGGGTAAATCGCGCCATCTTTCCTCCGACTGGCGCAAGAAGGCAGCCAGAGGCGCCTTTGCCTGCAGCTCCGGTCTTTAGTTTAGCCCGTGATAAATCGAGAGCAGGGAGCACCCCCTCCGGGCAATTTATAAGCGCCCCGGCGATGCTCGGCAATCGTTTTCAAAAGTCGTTTGAGCACAGGATTTTCGCTGCTCGACCCACGGTATATGTACACCAGCCTCGATCTATTTCCCCCACATCCAACACCCTTCACCTCCCCCCTGCCCGCGCTGATCTCTTCTTGGCTAACTTTGTTCTTACTCTCTCTCTCTCTCTTACGGCCCGGAGCCTCGAAATCTTATAAGCAGCTTTACAAAGTGGCTTCGGGTGCATCAGAGAGCGTTGATTGCTTCAATCGAAAATTTATAGAAAATTGGGACGCCGCCCTCATCATTATCACCACGACTTTCTCCACCGATGGACGTACAGATGTGCTTTTGCGTCGTATTTTTTTATTTTTTTTTTTCCAGCACCTATTTAGAGGCTAGCGATGCATTTTCCTTTAACGTGCAAATTGCCCGGAAATTACGGGGCGAAAGTTTCCTACGAAAACCAGTCGTCCCCCTCACTCTGGTCGCGTGTACTTTACGCGGCAGACATAATTCAAGCTTCAATTACGCACTGGTTGAGCCTCTGCCGAGTACCTAACTATTGGTCTTTGTCGACTCCGGAAATTGCACGCCTGCAAAACAACTAACGATCTCGCTGATCTACCCTTTCTGAGTGGATACATGGTTTTTTTTTTTTTCCAAACAACAATCATCAAAACTGACTCCACTGACCTTAAAAAGTATCGAAACAGTGAGCCATCCTCCGTGTGGACAGTTGAAAATAGTATATGGTACCTTCAACGATGGTAGTTACATTTGTCGTTGGTACGATCGAGTGCTTGGAATTACAAGTAAAAATGTCTGGGTAACAGAAAAAAAAAGAAAGAAAAAAAAAAAAACTCGGGGCACTGGGTGGTGAAGCGTCCCGTAATCGTCCACGATGTACTGTGGTCGCGAACCGTTGCTCCGGACGCGTGAGCACCGAACTTGGACGTTTGCCCATTTTCCATCCACTTTTTCTCCTCGGCTTGCACGCCTCCCGTCAAACGCAGCCTAGTATTAACTGGAACACACACACGCGCGTATTTACACCCTGATAGTAGTATATGTGTATTTATACGTAGTGTGTAAATTATTTTACGATTCGAGGACTTGTCTTTTTTTTTTTTGCACTCTGGACGATATCGCATGCACCGGCGTTTTCGTTTTACGTTTGCTCTGTAGCCCCGATGGCTCTTTTCGCCCTTTTGTAATCCCGTTCCCCGTCCATCCGCCATTCCAGCCACGCTTTTTTGTGTTTGAACATCGTACGGCACGTTTATTTGGCTTTCCTTGAAAATTCGTTAATTAACTCCACGGAGCCCTCTGGGGATAAAAACCCAAAAGTAAATCCGTGCCCCACTGCACGCTGCGCTGGATTTTGGTTTTCTTTTGTTCTCGTTTTTAATTAATCCAATCGGTGGAAAAGAAAAATGAGTAGGGGAATGAAATGATCTGGTTGTCGGACGCGTGCTGCGATTGAGCCATTACGTTTAGGGGATGAATCACTTGGAGGACATGTACACGTGGACACGTTCAATCGCCAAATTGAATAGCCGGGATTTTTGATTTTTCAAATCATCGCGCGTACGAAAGATCAGCAAAAATAACCAGCTGCCACGGGAGGTTATACCAGCTCGCGCTGTTACGAAAACTCAATTAGGACCAATTTGCATGAGGGAGCTGAAACTTTCGCTCGGCTCTTAATCCCATCAATTACTTCGTTATGCATCAGCTGCACAGCCTCCGAAGCTCTCAGCGAAATAACCCCCACCACCCGTCGCCGAAGCCAACTTTTTTTATTGCGTTTGCGCTGGCGCTGCGTAGTTTGGATTATCGTTTGTTCCGACCCCCCATTACATTAGATTCGCGCTTACTCGATGATGGCCTCCGATGGATGACGACGAGGCGCCCCGGCAAATAATATCCGCGGTGAGTCATCGTTTGGCTCGCCGCTGAGCCGCGAACTTTCGAAATTTTCCCAATTTTAAAAGTCCGACGCTCGCCCCCGGAGGGAAACTTTACTTTGCCTCCTTCGCCCGTCGACTTTTCTTTCGCCTGGGGTTTTTTTTTTTTTTTTTTTCCCCTCCACCAACGGGCTTCGAATACGAGCAATTTCGCGCAGTTTGTAGACCCGAGGGGTAATTATGGGCCCGGCTTTCAATCTGCCATTAATTCGCGCGTCTGACCACATGGCGACCCGTACTACTTACGCGCCGCGTACCGCAGCTCGTTTTTCATTTCTTTCGAATTCAATCGCCGGGGCACACAACTTTGAAATGAGTTTCACAAATCAACTTACTTTTTATCGATCTGTCGGCTAGGCAATACTTCAATTTTCCGAGTAGCTCGGCCCTCTGTATACGTCACCAGAGATGAAAACGCCTTGTGCGCGAATATTTTTTGCTCTAAATGAACTCTTTTTTTTTTTTTTTTTCTTTTCTAACAAGCTAGTTTATTCGAAATAAACTTTTTCCTCATTGGCACGTGCAGTATGTAAATTCGCGTCGCCGAGAGCGAGAGCGCAAAAAGCTCGATCGGAAATGGAGGGACGGAAAAAAAAGAAAAAACAATCTCGTCGAGACGTAGATTTGCGCGCGAACTTTGAGCCAGAGTCGAAAGAAAGTAGCGAGACGACGAGCAGAGCGAGAAACTTCCCCGGAAGGATACAAATGTAAAGGGACAAACTTGGAGAACGTTGAGTAAAAATACCAGGCAAGAAAACAGGTACAGCGGGACATGGAAGAAAAAAAAAAAAAAGGCAGGGTACGCGTGCGAGGGAAAGTAGAATTTAAATGAAATCAGGCAACTTGTGTATTTTCTCACTCGTCTAAAGTTCAACTGGTCCGAAGGTGCAGGTTGTTTTTTGCGGGCAAACGCGACGACTGATGGGAAATGATAAAAAGCGAAAAAGCTCGAGAGCGAACGGTACCCCAAGCGAGATTTCCAACGCCGCTTCTGACGATTGTGAAAAACTAGCGGAGCTTTTTAATCAAGAGGGATGAGAAGGGGGAAAAAAAAGTCAGTCGTACACGGGGAGGAGGAAAAGCAGCCGCGGTAATCACGAAAGAGCCGAAAAAGCGTACTACGCAGACACAGGGTAAACAGCCGGGGGGTGGGGGGGGGAGATGTAAAAATAAAATAAGCGGCAGCGGCAGCCAAAGAGAAAAGGCTCGCGCCGGGAAATTTACGCAAAGGAGCGAGCCGAGAGCAAGAAATAACTGGCGCGGGTGTGTGTGCGTGTAATGAAAAGGAGCGAGGAGGCAAATTAGGAGTTTTAGCACCACGGCTGCTAAATTTACCTGCCGTTCGAGCGGCGCTCGTAAATTTTTAGGCAACCGGGCGCTTGCTTCTCCTCTGTCGGTCCATCCATCTTGCTTCGGGAGCCACTAACGGTAGAGCCAATTATTTCATTCGAATTAAATATCCACTGGGGTGGAAGTAAAAAAAAAAAAAAAAAAAAAAAAAAAAAACAATACGTTCGCACCTTGAGAACAGCAGCGAGAAGTTTTGAGAAAGACTATGTAATATCGCGTGTACGAGAAAGGGATGGCAAAATAATAAACTCTCGTTTGGTCAGACGTACAATATTACGCTGTTTTCTGGACCAAGTTTTAGTCTCGCTTTTGCCCCATCACGCCGACGTTATATCTTCCACTTGTAATATACCTCATTTTTCACGATTTGATGTCTTTTTACTTCGCGTCTTGAATAATACAGCATAAAGAATTGTTTTATCGTGGGCATATTGAGTCTTTGGGGAGCGAAAGAAAAAAAAAAAAAAAAAATTCGGCACTCAACGAGAACAGAGGAGTACAAGTGGTGCGCAGGAGCGAATGCTTATATACACGAGTGTGTATGTATGTAACAGATATTACGCCCGTCAAGCTCTTTGATATCGCTATAACGGATTCCGCGAGGCTAACGAGATCCATTTCGCAATTCTCGGTTGGAATGATCCTTTGAGGGTGAAACGGAGAATCCATCCTGATGAAAATTAAAGCGGGAGATGAGTAGCCAAGGAGAACAAAAAGCGCAATCCACCGTACGGCTCACCCATCCCCTTGGACCGTGTACATGTATATAGATGCACACACACACACACACACACAATAAACGAAGTTTCCTGTAAACTGATGACCAAGAGGAGAAAAAGCAAACAGGAGAGTCAATAATGGATACAGAGGTGGGTATATACGGCGGCAGTAAACAGTCGCGAGCCGCAAAACAAATAGCGAGGCTCTCTTTCACTGACCTCATCCCCCCCCCCACGCCCAGCTGCACGTTCACGGTCCAATGGAAGCCGGCAGTTACGAGAAGACCTTTGCCCTTCGAATGTGCCAAAGAGCGTATAGTCTCATTATTCCAGGGGGAGTTTATTTCTTTGGCCGATAAATAAACCCACCCCCACTCGCGCCCAATAGCTTCGAGGTAAGGTAACTTGGGCCCGCAGGAGGAATATGCCGGCACGTATGGTAAGAGGGATGTGTCTCGGACAACCTCGCGAGGCCGGGGAAGTAAAAAGCGAGGACAGGAGAGGCGCGAGAAGTAGGGCCGGATAGGGGGTGGGCGAGAGAAGGAAGGAAAGGAGGGAGGGGGGGGACGAAAGGCATCGGGCTCGAAATAAAAGATAGGGCGGGAGAACGTGTGGCGCGAAGCAATAATCCTCGGGCGGCGCACGTACGAGCCGCCGTTGACGTTTCACCGATTTTATATACGCCGCCTTTGTGGCAGTTTAGTCCAGCGCGCCCAAGCTGGGAAATAAACTTCCCCTTTACTTCCGATCGATTGGGCATCGCCGCCAGCGGTACCCATCTATACGCGCACGTTGTATATACACCGACTACCGGCGCCGCTAGTCACCCTCGCTATACTGCTGTCCTGTAAGCGCCACGCTAGGTGACTCTCTTTTTTTTTCTTCTCTCTCTCTCTCTTCCTCGTGTGTATTTACTTTTTTATTACTTTTCCGCGCGAAAGTTGATTTTTCCACCGAATGAAGTTTTCGTCACATAAAGGTAATTATTAACGAAAAAATACATCCAATCGAGTCACTGAACGTATAACTATAAATCCAGTTTTTATTTTTTTACAGTTACCAATCGACATAATTTAATTACTTTTGACTCCGATCGAATTTAAAAAATAGCCACATTACCGGCGACCCATAAATCACGATGTAAGAAAGGGTACACCTATGCTGCCCAAGGAGATGGAATTTGACGCGGGATTTTCCATTTTCGATATTCGAGTCGCAGCGCGAGGAAGGCCCCTCCTGTAAAACAGAGTCGGACAGTTTGTCGAGCGAGGATATTTTTATTCATACCAAGTTTCGTGGGGCAATAAAAGTTTCCTCGACTCGGGTCAACTCGGACGACGAGAAACACTTTACGCTCCAATCGCGGCAAGACGACGGGAGGGAGAAAGATAACAAAAAAAAAAACGGAGAATGAAAACTCCAACGTACGTCGGCACGTGCGCTACTCGCAAATTTGGATCCGGTTCGGGGAAATTACAAACTATTCGCCTCGTGTCCACCAAGTTTTTCCACACATTCACCACCGCGAGTCTTGCGAGGGAAAATGTTTTTTAAAACAAACGTCCAATGCCTGTTTTTTTTTTTCTTAGTTACACTCGCAGGATCGAATTCATCATTTACAAGGGAAAACCCAGGGTGTATCCCAGGGGCTGGCGCCGACAGCTCTCGGATCGGACCCGGCGACAACGACAGGCCATTACTTAAGGCATACTACGCCGCTGCTTCTGTTGCAGCTCTCCCCACATTTCATCTACTTTACAGCGCTGGCTCCCTTAACCCGGATGGCCTTAAATTATTCCGAAACACACGTAGTAGGAACGCACCGTTTACTTTTTCACGAGTCTCGCGCGAGGTCGAAGTAACAGAGGAAGGAGTCACCCCGAAACATTCATATCAATAAATTGTATTATCCGTACTTTTGAATAATTCGCGACGCGCGCATTACACGCGAGGTGCATACATACGCCGGAAAGGCAAGAAACAGCGGACGGGCCATTTCGAATTCACTGGGGCGGTTGTTGCCCGCATCCGCGCATATGGCTTGTAAATTTCCAAGCGCGGGCGACGTAACATAAAACTCGGGCGCACCAGACCTGTCGCGCGTATGAGTTAACGCGCGGAGGGAGGATGAAAAAGACCGACCGGAGACGCGATACCCACACGCGGCGTTTACATTAGCGGAACGTCTTGGACCGTAAAAGGGGGTGGAATAAGTGAAAATTCCGCGTCCCAGCTTCCCTCGCTGCGGTAAGAAATGGCGAGGAGAAACTGCCAGCCGTACGTAGCTCCAAGCGAATACTGCATAAGGGCAAACAGAGTCAAGTCGGGAGAGAGGGCTCATTCAATTATTACGAAATGTCGCTGGTGCGGAGGCACCTGCCAGCCAACCGGCCGAGCTACGCGATATCATGGGCCGGGATGAAGAGGGAAAAAGATACGGCTCGAGCGAACGTGTAAACCGGGTCGATGTTTTATTGTTGGCCTACCGGCACTTCTACCATGCCTGTATTATAATGATACGCGCATATACGATACATGTGAGGTGGGTGCACCGGCGGTACCCCATGTACGTGTGTGGATACGGCAGTAATCCATCGAGAGGACGAATAATACATGGAGTTAAATTTAGAGCACGACGAGCCCGGGGATACGATGTAGAAAGGCAGGTAGTTGTTATACTGTACATACGTAGGTATATATACTACGGATACGCGCCTCCGCGATAATGCAGAATATACGAATGTCTGAGCAAGTAGCGGGCGAACAAGTATCTTTTTCGGTGAAAGAAAGAAGAAGAAGAAGAAAAAAAAACAAAAAAAAACAGATATTTGTGTTGGAGTGAATGTCGAGCTCGACGTGTCCTCGAAGGATAATTCGTAAGCTATATGTTTGGCTCGTTCGAGACAAGAGGGAAAGAGAAATCCTTCCTTCGACGCGCCCGTCGATTGCCTTTTACCTCTCGGCGAGGGAAAATCTCGCCGAAATGGAAGCAGCTCGATAGTTTCGACAGCTACGCAACTGCTGCACCGCATACCTACGTTATCGCGCGCCCTCGCGAAGACAGTCGTGTTTTTTCCTTTTTCTTCTTCCTCTGCACCCCGCGCCTCTGTTTGTTATCTCTGCGAGGAAAGGGGGAAAACTCGGATGCCGAAGAAATCGGTACTTACGGAAGTGTGGCAAATGTTTCGCCGGAGGCTCGATATAGTACGCCCTCCTCTGCTGTTTGCCGTGCAAGAAAACTTGGGCACCTGCAGATATATATAACGTGTCGATTTTCGAGTGACGGCCCACGTCGCTGGCTGCTTTTGCATATTTTTCCTCTACATCTCTCGCAGACGTTTCCGCCAAAATAACACGGCGCGTACAAGTGCACCGGGAAAAAAAGAATCGAGGGGTAATCAGACGGTGTGGGATTATTGTTACGGGTTGGGGGAAGCGCTTTGGCGTCTCTGTTTTCCGAGAGCATGGAAATTCAAAGGCCCCGTGGAGGGAGTTTTCGCTCCAGCCGCGTCAAAGACCAAAAGAATTTCCATAGCTCCGCTACTTACGGCGGTAGACTTTCGATTTGGTCCTCCTTTTTCTCTTACCCGTTGGCGTTTTTTTTTTTTTTTTTTTTTTTTTCTTCCTCCTCGGGACCAGCAGCTTAGAAGTATAAAACTTAATTGCGACCGGCGCTACTTTGCCTGGGTGTATGTGTGTGTAGGTTGTACGTGTATATCTAGAGGTGCGCGCCGGAGAGAAAGGCAGGAAAGGAACTTTTTCTCGCGCTCTTAAGAAAACGCCTGGGAGCGATCATTAGCATATTCAAGTGCTGATTAATGTTGCTGGGGGGGGGGGGGTGAATTCTATTAGGGATTCAGCCGTTGTTGGGTACTTGCTCTTTGTCCCGTCCTCCACAAGACAAATGTGGACTCTTCGTTCCCTTTGTCCCGGCGTTTGCCCAACGGTGTTTGCATCTGTTGTACTTTTTCGCGCTCGAATTTGTTTATACCCTCGCCCAAACTGTTATACCAACTGCAAAAACTGTTACGCAGCTGTAAATTGACAATCGCGAGCTCACTGATGGTGTACAAGGTGTACGGCCAGGATTGGAAACTGAAACTTGAACCAACTATTCGAGAGGGAACAAAAAAAAAGAGTGAACGGGAGAAAGGAAAAAGAGAGGGACGTACCGTGCGCAAACAAAAACTTTAATAAAAGGGTGGATACTCTCGGGGAGCTCGGCCGGGCTTCACATTCACCAGCCAGTGAAATTTTGCATTTTGGCTCCGATATGCCGGGGGATGGTTTTCCGTTCGGAGAGCAAAATTTCGTAGCTATATGAGAATGAAAAAAAAAAAAAAAAAAAAAAAATGAATCGGAGACCCGGAGGAGAGTACATAGGTGGGTAATACCTGCTCTGCAGGGAGTCAACAGCGGCCGGCGCCTCGTTTGTTTATTCGAGCTTTTACACATATCTGCCCTACCATACCTACACTGGCGCAGCAAAAAAGTACAAAAAGTAAATCGCTCAGTCTCGCGTACATATAGGTACGGCGCGTTCTCCACCCGCACAGTACAAGTACAAGTGGGTGTGCGCCTGTGCACCCATACTGCTAAAACTGGTACATATATGTATATGCATAGGTAGGTATGCCAATGTAAACAAAACGGGCATTATGCGAACGCACGAGCTTTCGAGCTGACGCCCGTCACCTCGCGGCTCTGGACGAAAGTTCCATTTGCGCTCGAGCCGTTGTATGTCTACACTGTTAGGTCGAATGATTTAGGTACTCTCCCGGTGATGGCGTTGAATTTCGAAAAGTTCCCAACTGATGTCCCGACCGAGGTGAACCAAATATCATTGTTCTTCCGGAGGTTTGTGAAAATTCACCTCAGCGAGAGGTAGATTTCATCTCCGTCCGATACCTACCTATTTGTATACGGGAGCACACAATAGATGCGCTATTCGAGGAATAAGAGAGAGAGACGAATGAAAAGAAGAAAAAAAAGAAAAAAAGAAAATAGGAAGCTTCGGATGCCGATAGTATACCGATACAGACGAGAGAGAGAGAGAGAGCTCGTGAAAACAGTGACGGTCTACTGTTGTGCAGCTATACACTGGCCTCTGGTATACATATAGTCGGTCTCCTGATGCACCGATTGGAGTTTTCCTCTTGACTGTGTCGCTTTTATCCCAACCCGTGCCGTCGATGGGTGTCTATCCCGCGTTGGGTCTCGGGTGACGAGAACTCATTGCCAAGCCCCCACGCGCTTCCTCCGCGCATCGACAACATTTTCCGTCAACGTCTCGCTTCTGTGCCGCGTTGCCACTCCCGCCGCACTGGAGATGTGCTCCGATAATTGACGCGGCCAATCATTCAGCCCGCATTCGCCGAGACCTTTTTTTCCTCCTACCCCCCATCTTCCCGTTTCTTTTTCTATTAGTTTCCGTTCGCGGCTTCGCTTTCTTTCCGCTTTTACTGTGTACACGTAGCCACATTTTTTTCTCCGATATTTTTTTTTTTTTTTTCCTTCCTTCTTTTCGTTGTAAAAACGTCGGCGGTGTAAGAAGGTGAGATTCCAAAAGTATATATTGATGAAACTCGCGATGGTAGGGAAAAGAATGGCGAATCTTTTTCGTCGATATTAGGTACAATAAAATCAAATTGCACGAGCGCGTGTGTGTAACATTCGAGTGAAAATCGGGAAAAAAAGTAATCGAAAATCCAATAGGATTTTACATGGATTTACTGATTTTCCTTTTTTTTTTTTTCCATTGTCCTCACGTACTGATTTATACCGAGTGGTTCATTGATGACTATGTGATTTTTGGACTGTTTGTACCTCGGAAACCAATTGATTTTTGGGTTCAGAGTTTTTTGATCATTTGAAAATTTATCCAATGTTTCAAAAAAAGGCAATTAACCTAAAAACTTGAGAGATGGCGAGTACATTAATTTAAAAAGGTGCTAAATTTTGTGCATCATTAAAAAGAGCCATCGAGTACTACACTTATGTAATATAAAATTACTCGTCTAAATTTACTTTTGCACTTTTTCAGTAAAAAAATATGGAACGCGATTTAAATGAGGTGGTGGAAAACGTTATTTGACAGTTTCAGATCAGGTACCGTAAAAAAATGTCAACCATTTTGAAGGACCAAAAATACCAAACTCCTTCTAAGGTTGAAACTTTTAATTAATCCAAATTAAATTTGTTTTTCTCGCAACAATCAAATTGAAAAATTAATTTGAAAGACATCATCGTTGAAAAGTATTGCACAAAAGTTCTCATTAAAATGACAAACCGAATGTTGTTCAAAACGCAAAACAAGCCCCAGTCATTAAAAACGAAGTGCTCCGAGCTAAACTGCGAGGACAAAGCTCGCCACCCTCCAGCCATTTAATTACGTTATACGTATAACCACCGAGTTGGCCGTCGTCGTCGGCGACATCGAGCATCACTTGACGCGGCAACTATCCTTGTTTTGTACGTATATTACAATATGTGGTGACGCCCGCAGACACCGACTATGGCAATCGGTCTCGGGAGGGGTTGCGATCCCTTTCTCTCTCACACGCACGCACACAAAGACGTTAGCTTTTTTTTGCTTTCCGTGCAAAAACAGTGTTGTACCAGACGAGTCGAGCAAAAACTTGGTCCAACGAGCACGAAACAAGTAATGTTGTATAAAAAGTGGGCAAATTATTCATCGAGTCGATCGCTCTGCGGAGCTGGAGAGGACGCAAAATAGAGCGAAACGAGAGGAAGAAGAGAACTCATTTCCCGTCGTTTGTGCGAAGATACAAAAAGCACGACGGCCGTGCTATCACGTCCCCGTTACCCTCGTCTCAGTCGTACACGGATCTCTCTTTCTCGCTCGTAGTTTCCATTTTCTCGTGCCATGCACCCCACAACGTCCCTCCATATTCCGGGTCGCGTGAAAGTGGAGAAGATCGAATCGCTCCGCGGTCTCGCCTATCTGTCCGTGCGCCACTCTTGTTGTTATTTGCTACCCTTTTTTTTTTTTTTTTTTTTTTTTTTTCATAGCAGCTAAATAACACTTGGCGACGGTGTCTTTATGTAGGAGAAGGAAAATTCAGTTTTCGTCGCAATGGGTAGAAACACCAAAATTTTGCCTCGACAAACCAACCACGTAATTCCATTTCGTTTGAACCGTGGGGCGCAATTTTTCCCGCCCCACTTTACGAGCCGACAAAACCAGTTGAAATTATCGCACCTATACGCGGCATGGTAATTATTTACCGGCGCAATTATTCACCCGACCCTCCAACAATTGAACATTCAAAAAACTTCCATTGAAAACTTTATTGAGGCGCGCGTTATTTTTGCCCTTTATTTCCCCGGGTCACACAGAGGGGGGAAGAAAAAAAAAAAAAAAGAAAAAAGCCGAGTTCCACCCTCTGCGGAGCGCACCAAAAGAGCACACACAGTGGGGGTGTACCTATTACACGCACACCCTGGAATTCCTCTTGGGTTGGAAATGTAAAGCTCGAGCGAGCCAGCAGCGACGTAACGAGTGGACTCTGGCAAACGTTTGCTCGGAGGTCGGGTGACTGCGTCCACAAATGCAGGCCCGATGCCTCTACACACGTCTGCGCTTATCTACCAAATTACCCATCTGTCCGTTTAACCGTGCGCGTATGACCGATGTAGTGAACTGCCAACAACTGTATGGGTGCAGGTCGGGAGTAGAAGAAATTATCGAATGCTGATTAAACTCACCGTGACAGCTAAAAAAAAATGCAGGGACGGAAACTCGCCCTTCGCTGGTAATGCGTGTATGTATGTGTAAAGCGTAAATAAAGTTAGAGAGCACGAGTGTGTCAATGGCTCGTTACATATTTATGAACAGGGAATTTTTTTTTTTTTTTCCTCTTTCAACTCGACTATCCGGTTACTTCTTTGTTGATACACGGTTTCATTTACGCTCGGTATAATTTTTTTGTTTTTTTTTTTTAATCCTCGGACGAATGGAAAGTTGGGAATAATAAGCCACGAAAAAGCGGGAGGAGGAAAACAACTCTCGAGTGTACTTAAAAATCTTAATTTACATCGGGGAAGATAGTGTCCTGTGGAAAAACGCATTTTACTTGAGGGTGTTTGCGGGGCCAGATAATCGGGCGAGTTGGATTTCAGATAAGCCACGCTTTCGTTTAACAAAACAATGTTTGACCAAGATGTTCTCATTCCTTGTTTTTTTTTTTTGGAGTTTTTAAAAATATAATATTTCAAAAAGATACTCCGATCTCATTAAAGTTATCCACGCGAGTGCAAACGTAATTACGGAGGGGGAGATTCCTTAAAAAGATGCTCCTTCCGATGGCCCGATAAAAAAGAGCGACAGCCAAAAATTTATTTGAAAAACAAAAAAAAAAGATCAAAAGCAGTAGTCGACACGAGCGACAGGAAGCAATTTCAGCTGTTTTCGAAACTTTACTCACACGCTTACGACATTTTACGAGAGTTTAAAAAAAAAAAAAAAAAAAAAAAAATACTGAAAAGTCAAAGTACGATAATAGACAGAGAAGGGGGGAAACGGACCAAGGCTGGCCTTTTGCTTGACGGAGAAAAACCACAAACTGGAAGCGACGAGAAGGCGGGGGTGGGGGGGGGGAAGAGGGAAACTACTGTTACTTCTATACATCGACGGCAACGATCAGACTTGCAGAGCGAGGGGGCGGCTCGTTCGTTCCTCTCCCACTTGTCCACAGTTTGCTGCATCTCATTTCGAGCATTGCCCGTACATTCGAGAGCTCCTCTTTTTTTTGTTTTTTTTTGTTTTGTTTTTTGGTTTCTATGGTTATTTTCTTTAGCAACGGCCGTATCCAATTTTCATTCATTCTCTCCATTGGAAAAATCGTGAAAATATATTGAAATGTCCCGTACCATACATTCAAAGCACAACCTCAAAGAGAGATATTCCGTTGGAGCGGAGGTTTTTTTTTTTTTTTTTCAATTTTCCTACCATCATCGGATTACCAGTGGTCACCCGGAGTGAAACGAAAAAAAAAAAAAAAAAAAATTCCCACCATTAGCCGTTCCCCTTTGACGCTCAAACTGCCCAAAATCACCATAGACTATGAAAAATTGAATCGCAAAAAATCACCATCAAAGTAAGGGTGAACCAAAGTAGATCCCCGTCTCTTTTCGTCGGCGACGCACGTATCCATCGCCTCGTTATCGCGAGCACTCGATCGCAGGAGACGGGCGAGTGCTGGCGTCTATTTTCCCAAACTTCCTCCACGGCTGCGCGGATAGGCGGATGGCGCAACGAGCTGCCAATCCCCGTGGCACGGCGGGTGGAAAAAGAGAGAGATGTATCTAGTTTCCGCGTATTCGCCCTAGCAGCTCGAGTTGGCGAATTCGCACGGTATACATAGATATACGCGCGGCGGAAAGATTGCCAGGACGGGATTTTTTTGCTCCGAGGCAGTTATCTCTTGCTCTCTCGGAGGTGGGACGATTTCGCGAGGGAATGAAAAAAAAGGAGGGTCAACTTGAAAATTTCGCTGCCGATCGAGTTGTTTTGGAGACTTTGGGGGAACGAGTAAATACGTTGGAGATGGAAAAATCGTACACCGGTATTGAAAAATCGGCGGAAATTCGAAAAGTCCATTTTAACGAGCCGGTGGCCCGTACGTGGCGTTTTCGCGACACGGGGATACAGGAGTCGCGAAAAATCAAGGTACGAATAAAAAGAGGGAGGGAGATGAAGTATAGGAAATATCGAAACTGTTGCTGCAGCCGCGGTTGTATTCGCCCTCTCTCGTGGTCATCGGCGCCATAGGTAGGTATATGTATATATATATGGCAGTCGGCGTCTATTCAGGCGCCAAAACGAAGCTCGCATTCACAAGGCCGGATTCACCGTGCATTCACCGAGTTTGTGTGCCCATGCGAGCAGCGATCCAGATATGCGGCACGTGAAAGCTTTCAATGCCCGCTAGCGTCCATTTGCTCGCTTCCCTCCCATACATGTACACCTATACCTTGTACTCCCGACCGAGTTCAAACAGCAGCGCGCAACTCCCGATGGACCAGCTGCTCCAGGATTATTATTATGTATATATATAAATATATATACATGTATACGTGTACATACACCCTATAGCTTACAATCAGTTTCATTCGTTTTCCGGAATTTCATTTATGTTTCCTCCACCCTCCGACGCTCCGAGGGTTTTTCAATTTTCTTGATCTCGCTTCGCCCCTGCGAAACAGTGTACATTATGGTCACAAGCACAAAGCCCGCGGAGCTTGCAGTTTGTATGAAAAAACTTGAATCTGCACCAGTGCGGAAATGAGGAGGGAAACAACAGTAGCGGCGGGAATGCATCAAAATGCAAAAAAAAACTGGGGAGGGTCGACAAATACGTCCATTTCCAAGCTCTTCCACCCGGGGAAACTCGTTAAGCACGTGTATGTGTATACGTACGGAATTTTCTTCGAGACGTGCAGTTGCAAAAATGGAAATGAAGGTGATGACGAAAAGTCACCGCTTGGCGCTGCGGCATATATATATATATATATATTCATACGAGGGGCGAACTGAGTGGAAGGGGGGTCGACTGCCTCTTCGTGCATGCATACATTATATACCAGCGAGAGCCCGTGTCAAAGGTACACGTAAAAGAGGACACGCTCCCCGACTTTTGCTCGTTCGCTCGCGAGTGGCGACGTCTCGTTGAAATCGCAAAGGTACGAGTATGAAACGCGGACCACGTTTGCAGCGCTGAAGGACAGCTGTTTGATAAAAATTGTTTCGCAAGTCACCGGCAGGTGGGCAAAAAAAAGTTAAATAACAACCAGAGAAGAATCAGCGAGGGCACCGGGTGTCGAAAATATCGCAAATCGCATTCGTCTCGGGACAAAAGAGAGCAGCTATAGCTGCCACGCAGTTGTATCGCATTCCCCGAGATGCATCCCGAGGGTGGAAAAAAAAAAAAAAAGAGACGCGCTATCGTTTTCCCTCCGGTAAGCAAGTTATGCCAGGCTGACTCGCGACGTGACGGCACGTCGAACGGCCTCCCTTATTCACGGGTGGGGACGACGTACGCGAGGAACCAAACTCGCGTCCATTTACGTAGACACACACCCATAAATGTATACGCGCAGCATGCGCTAGGAGGGAAGAGGGTGGGGGATCTATCGCTCTTGCGCTCGCCGATCACGTAGCCAACGACGCTGAGACAACGAGATTCGCATGGCCAACGCTTTTCCGTCCGGGATGCAGCACGTCTTCTTTCGCGAGCGTACGAGCATCACGTACGGCGCCCCGCGCTCGCGAGCGTATAGATAGGTATACATTTATTTTCTCTCTTCCTATGCACCTATACCTACTGTCACCTACCACTAGCCGTACTGCACTTCCTCCCTCTCTCTCTCTCTCTCTAGTTTTCTTCCGGCGAGCGGTATGATGGAATTGTCGGTGATGAAATCACGCGGGCGTCCGTGCTCGAGGACTTCCCGGTGCCACCTCTAGCGCGCATCGGAGCTGACCAGAGTGCCAAACTTATTTTCTTATCGAATCCGCGCATGTGGTGTGCCCATTAAAGTAGGTGCATCGCTCTGCGTGGTCCGTTGTTGCATCGGGCATTGACACCTGTGCAGTGATGGGTGTACTTTCGTGTACATCGTGTGGCCTGCTGTATTTAAATGAACTAATTATAGCCCCCCCCCCGAGTACAGGATTGAATTTGCTCGTTGCATTGACAATTTTTCCCTCCCTCTATTAGTGGGGGCAATTTGGGTGTGGAATTTATCGGAGCCGTCTTGCCTGAAATTTCGATCGTCGCGATAACTACGTGGATTAAAAATTTGCCCTCCCCCGTCCCCTCTTGGCTCTCTACTTGGTTTCCCGCTACTCTATCCCCCTCGTTTCCACTTCCACCTATTGGGTATGCCATTTTACGCGTCCTCGTAATTTCCACCCCACCCCCCAACCCCCGGTTCGATTGGACTTGGCTGGAGTACTCAAGTCGAGAGCTACTTATTAGCATTAGCTGCGGCGGTCCGAGCTGTTTTCCACGAGGTGATGAATAAAACGAGGCGTCGGCGTCGAGGCCATCCGGGTCATGCATATTGTATCTCTCTTGGATGGAGTTGCAAAAAAAAAAAAAAAAGGACGCGTTCGCATTCTCGGGAGTGCTGTCCCCGATGTTTCCGCGCGGGCATTACTACGTGTCCGTTGCCTCTGCTCGGGTGTAGCGAGTGCTTCAGTTGTTTTTTGATTTGGTGTAAAAACTTTTGGTGCAACAATCGATGCCCCTCCGAAAAATTGAATGTCTGACTATTCGTTGACTGTACTACTGCGGCCGGCCGGCATTGATGTTTTTTTATTTTTTTATTTTTTTATTTTCAAGCAAAATGCCTATCATCATGATCGACAATGCCGTGCAAGTGACACCGCGAGTGTAATTCCAATTTGAGGTCGTCGCTACTCTCTTTTACGGTGCCAACAAACGCGACACGGAGACAAAGACAAACACGGTGTATGGAACAGAAACACGAGAGAAGGAGATAAAAGAAGCGAGTTCGCAGCAGTCAAAACGCCCACACGAGTGCTGGGCGAACAAATTCCATTTCCCCGCGTGAATCGCGCGAGTAACGAGCTGCGACTCGCGCGTGTAAACTTTGCCCGCGCCCTATTAACTGCGTTTCGCTTGGCTTGCGCTACACCAGCAGTGCCGGCCGTCCATCCGACTCTACCGAGCCATTTTGCCCTCGTTTGTTTGTTTGTTAATATTAAGTTGGCCTACGGCATCAAGTTTGCGTGGCGCGAGGCTGACCGCACGGAGCATCGAGTTCTTACGGGCGCGGGAGGGCGACGAGAGCCTTTCCAAAACCCCTCGCGGAGCGGAAAATTAAAATTTCTGCCCCACCCCCCTCCCTTGGTGAGTGAGAATGGAAGTGCGATGGAATATGCGACAATGACGGCAGTGGGTATGTATGAAGAAAGGGCGACGAAAAATATAAATATGAATACAAGCGGCGCAGCGGGTGGAGCTGGATCTTTTGTTCGGCGCGCCGAGGTAACTCTTGAATGGCCGGCGCCAAAGTCGAATCGATTTTCAGGGCGTTGCATCGCGTCTGCCGCAGCGCGAGAGCGTCGTCGCTGCGTCGTTATACCTCCCGTATCCCTGTATACTTGAGCGTACGTACATGTACGCGTTGCCCCCCACCCCCACATTTTCAAGAGACCGTTACCTATACGTGCACCGGCAAGTAACGCCCGCGGGGATTCTGCGATCGTCTGCGTGCATGTGTATTAATATTACACGCACGGCTCTGTCTCTGTGCTTTTCTGGATGATTCTCCCGCACAGTCTTATGTTCTCTTGGATCAAAATTTTTTCATGACCAACGCGATCCGACGTCGAGGTGTAGCTGCTTACAGAGACAAATATACTCCGAGCTGAATTGTCATCTGCTTTGACGTTGGAGAAAAATATTACACGAGTTTAACAAAGAACTTTTTTTTTTTTCTTTTCTACCTCAATTGAAATTTTCTACTCTACCTGAGCTCTTTAGTGGATTATCAAGTTTTCTTGGATTACAATTTTGTTTCCACGTAGCGGGTATATTATGGAATAAGCTCCACGGAATGCATGAAAATTGAAAAAGCTCGTAATATTTCACGGCGCGCGGTGTTGCATTGGAAATTAAATGAAGGAGTTTTTTTTCCCCCTCAACAATAAAATACCTCTCTTTTGTGCCGATGATGTCTCAGTTGATAAATATATAGCAACGACTCATCTAACAAAGTTTTTTTTTACCCCTTGCAGCCACTGGGCATTTTACTCTCGCAATTAAGATGCACAGCATTCCACGTAGGTGCACCGCACTGATTTGCAAATTCACACGTATAGGTGTACGCACGAATGCGGGCGCCCCTATAGAGACACTTATCCTCTTCCCCATAGCCGCGCGAGTACAATTACGAGAGAGATTACACGATTGCAAATGTGATATTGCGCGATGATCGTCGTTGCGTTTGATCGTGCTCGCGCTTATCAACTGCCGTCCAACGTAATAACGGCATCCCTCTCTGTTCCTACCCCCGGAGCAAGTGACCAACCGCTGCCCATCGGGTTTATTACTGGCCAAGCGCCGGATTACCAGGGAGTTGGCGTGTACGTATCCCTAATTGGTATACACCAACCTGCCGTCGGGGATCCGTTTGTTTGTTCGTTTTACCGGTACTTTTTTTTTTTTTTTTTTCGTCAACAGGCAACATGTCAGTATGCACGAAAATTAGTTTACACATCTATGCGATGAGTTTTGCAATTTCACGGTGCACAATATAATCCAACGGAACGAGTGTGCCTATGTGGTACGGGTAAGTATTTGCTTGGTCGTCTCGTCGAAAATTGCGCGCGTACGTCGGTACACGGTAAATGCACTCGCTTTAGCGAACAATCAGCCCCCTTTCGACCTATTTCAAGGTGGTAAAGGAAATTCCAGGTGCAGACGGGGGAAAGACTACATTGCTATACATACGCGGGCGTGCAACATTTAAGCGAATGCGCTGGCAGGACGTTTATCTCGGAGCCAAGGGAGGAAGTGCGTGACGCGCGTGCAGTTTCGATTCCCCGGACGACGCGGCACCCTTGTTTTATACAAGCCTTTCGAGAGTCACCGAATCGCCTCCGTCTATTCAATATTTATTGGCTCCTTCCGCGTTGGTTGTAAATTTAGCTTTGGAATTTAATTTCGAGCGGATTTTGTGCACACACGTCACCGGGTGCACGACAACAACGCCATACGGGTGTTTTTGGATCACCAACAATTGAGATTCTTTGCGGGCTTTTTTTTAACAAGCCGTAGATGGCAGATTTTTTTTTATCAACAAGGCTCGTGCATTGCGCGGTGATTGATGGTTGACGAGCAACTACATCGACGATCCTGCAACTCGCGCTATACCCCGTTATTTCTGCTGCCGCTGCTTTTCCCAGGAGGCAAACAAAAGTTACTCGGCTGCCAGATACTTGGGTACGTATATGCACACACACACACACACTGCTGGATCTTTGCTAACCCATTGTTTCCAAGAGAACGTCGCTCTCCATTCACGCAACTTCTGCGAAACTCGGGTGATTACCGTGTGCATTTATATATGTATATACCTACCTTTGAATCCGAACTCGTTATTTTCCCCGTTCGCTCGTTCGGCAATTGTTGACGCACCCTCTCCGTGCGCTAAAACAGCGGAAAAAGAAGAAATATCGTACCCAAGTAAAAACGAAGGAAAAAATAATATACGTGGCGAGCCTCCGAGAGAAAAAATACCTCATACAATGCCTGCGAGAATGACACATATACATACGTACATTAAATTATAATTAGACGTACATAGCCGCGACGTATTGTGCGCGCGTACCTACATGTATAATATAACATATAATATTACGTTACATGTATATCGCATCTCGATACGACGGGACACGCGAGATGAGCTACTTACAACTGAACGTTCTCACATCGACGCAAAGTATATACACGTGTCTTCTTTGTAAACCGGCGCAAGAAGAAGAAGTGGGTGCATTGTACACACGCGATTCCCCGTCGTCGCTCGAAATTAACAGTTTGTCGAGCAGATATAAATATATATATACATTGCACACCCACGAGGCGCCTGAACTATAGCAATCTGTCCGTGTGGGTGCAAATATTTCATATTAAACGCACACGAGATGCCGGATTTTGAAAAGTACACGCCAGAGCGCGCGCGATAACTTTGGCATGCGAGCCAGCCCTCGAGCCAACCCCTCTCGCAAAATCGCATTAATTCTCATTAGCCTTTGGGAATTTGCGTTTGTTATATATTATACCGCCTACCAGCAGCTGGAACATTGTTTGGCTGATAAACTTTCTCCCACTGGCTCTTCTGGCTCACTTTTTGGCGGAGGGAGGCGCGGGCAAATATTTCAACTCGGCTCGAATTAATTTCGCAACCCTTGACGGAAATGTTTGGCTCGCGCTGTGCCATTCCACGCGGCATAGACGTATGCACCGGCGGATGTAATTTTTGCCGAAAAAACTGTGCCATCGAGGTAATCGTACAGGAATTATTGTGGATTAAAATTGTTATTATTATTATTGTTTTTTTTTTTTATTCAAGTGTACGACGACCAGAGGTAAACAACTTGCCACGTTTGACAGACAAAGGGGATGAATAGCTAATACAGCAAGCAGCTTCTCCAACGTCCAGTGCATATTGTACATGCACGTCAGCACAAATATTGACGTCTCCGCACGCGAGTGTGTAGTGTGGTACTCTGAAGGTACACCTCCGTGGCCGCCGAGTGGCTGTAAACATTAGACAGCTCTGCTCTGCTCCGCTGGACTAGGTACATAATATACACGCACTGGAGGGAACGGATCGCCCATTGTACGCGCATGGATGGATGAGTTCAACGAATGTGCTAAACGCGTTGTTGGAAGGGAAACAAAAAATAAGCACAAAAAACCCGTTCCCTGGTAAGAGGGGCAAAAAGATGTGTGCTCGGTGTCGCGCTTACAATAATACACGTGAACTGCAAGCTGTATTATAAAATGCGATATTATTTCATTAATATACCCAGCTGCATTGTGCTGAAAAAGGAAAACGAGGAGCAGCAGAGCTCTGCAGGGTTTCTGTGGGAAAGGGTCTCCTGCGCGACGTATGGGTCTTTTTTTTTCCTCTCCATCCTCGCTCGCTCCCTCGACAATGTCAATGTTTCCATTTCTCTCGCTCCTCGCGGTTCTTCTCCGGTTTTTCATCATACCTCTCCCCCGTATAAGCTTGTCTCGCCTCGCGTTACCCGCTCACCTTTTTCCCGTTCTCTCGCATCTTCCGTACGCTGACTCCTCCCCCCCCCCCGCCCCTAATTAAATGAATCTCGCTCGCTCGCGCGTGCAGATATATATGTATGGACGGCTATTACGTGTGCTCTCACGTACGGATACTTGACGCGTTGCGCCACTACTCGGGGGGGCTTTGTGTGTATTTATATATAATATACCCTATGCTGTACAGGTCCGCGACCGCGACGACAGAAGAGAGATAGAGCCGTGTGAAATTTATGCGTGAGAATCACATGAGCCGGGTCGCGCGATATAGTGTGTGTGTGTATGCTGTACACGCCTCCGCCACTTCTCGTCCTCGCGCTCTCGTGCGTGTGCTCGTCATTATTAATACTTATTACATTTTGTACCTTCTTATACGGTTGCGCAAAAGCTATATTGTATATACTGTTACACCTCGTTGCTCTCGCGTGCGACCCCGAGAGCGTGAAATGAGCTGCTTCAGGTTGGGCGGCGTGCGTGTGTGTTTACCCATATGGGCGCGCACCCTCGGGGGTGAGTGTTCATCCACTTTTCTTGAAAAAGCCCAGCTCTAAACGCTCTCTGCGCGCGATGCTTCTCGCGCGTGGAAACGAGTGGTTGCGCAAGTGTACCCGAGAAAGCCAGGAGCGCGGGGGAGCATTCTAATTGGCGCTCGGAAGTTCATCGTTGACGTAATTTCTGACTTGACCCCTCTCTTCTCCAACAATTATTATGTAGCTTTTCTCCGAGGTGTATGGACAAAAAAAAAAAAAAAAAAAAAAAAACTGTTCCACAAAGAGGACATGTATTTTACGATAATCGGATTTGGACTAATTGGGCGCGGGAGATTTATACCTCGACGCAGAGCGCGGCTCGAAACTCACGTTACATTTTTAACGAATCCAATTATCACGGGACCTCGTGGCATAGAGGTAAAAAGTAGGAAAATACCCCCCGCGCGGGAAGAAGGTACCAAAAAAAAAAAAAAACGTTCAAGAAAAGTCGTACAACCACAGCGGGGGAGATAAACTTTTGATCGCAAATTTTTCCTTTACGTATGGGCATTTCCAATAGCGCCTGGTGGAAGGCTTCGTACTACTTATGTGTTGTTTTTTTTTTTACTCCACGCAACAAACAACTTTTTGGATCGGACTCGGGGGAAAATACAAATCAAAGGTCTCTGGGTCCGAGTAAACATTTGTCAAACGTTGCACTCGTCTCCTTTTGAATTTCATGAGGACATAAAACACACAGAGGGTCAGTTCGAGGTGGGGAGAAAAGTTGTAAGATAACAACGTGGCGGGAAGCGGATAATCTGAGATTTTTACCTCGAAAGTTATTATTTTTTCTATGAAATAATAACACGGTCGCTTACAGATCTCGGAAGGTTCGAGTTTATTCTTCGGGACACGAATCAAACAAAAAGTGGTGCGTCCCTGATGGAGGTATATAGTCAAGCCGCCCTCCAAAGTCCGAATGGCATTAAACTTCGGGAAAGGGGGAGAAGCCGTGCAAAGACCGCAGCTATACGGAAACTAAAATGTTCCGGGGGGGGAGGCACAGGTAAATCCTCTTAACAACACGTTCCGCCGGAGCAGTTGAGATTTCGGCGGCGGCGCGACACCGAGAGACGCGCCTATTTACCTGCCCGACAGATTATACGCAATCGCCCCGTGCACCGGAAATTTCGCGCTCCTCTTCGCCTGCACGGCTAGTCACGCGAAACTCAATTACGAGCTCTCCCTAGCTCCGATGCCAGTGCGCTCTGTAACTTCCTGTTTATCTCTCGCGCGGCTAAATCTTTGTCGGCGAACTTCACGCAAAGTTCGAGCGTCGACGCACAAACACCTTTTGTAGCGCGAAAACACTTACGATGAGTACAATTTGAACTATAGGTACCTGTGCGCGTACGGTAATTGGTAGTCAACGATTGGAGGATAAATTTAATTACTTTGGGCTCCGACGGATCGGTATCGAGTGTTGATCAGACAGTCATTGTTGTGGGCCCGCCTTCGGTGTTGGGTGACGTACAGCCGTTGACAAAAGAATAAGAAGGGATCCTTGTTTTTTCTCCGTGTTTCTTTCATTACGGATACACGACGACGACGGCGCGCCGGCAGTGCTGTTCTACTGTTTCATGCAGGTAGGTAAGTATATTGAGTTTCTCATTGTCACTGCGTTGAAGATGAGAAGAGAAGGAGATATAATCAGACAGTTTTTTTTTTTTTTTTTTTTTTTTTTTTTGTGTTTAATTTCGTCTCCTATCGGCTCTCTTGCGCACCACAGCCCTCGCTGATCGATAGGGAATCTTTCAAATAACAACAGGAGATTTTCCAAGAATATTTTTTTGCCAACCCCGCTATAGGTGTCTCGTTCTTTCGCAGCGTAAAAGTATATAAAGGACACCTTCAGCTGCTGAAAAGAATCTTTTTTTTTTGTGCCCCTAATTCAACTTGGCTTCGTTTGTGTCGGGAAAAAAAATTACTTCCTTTGAGTTCCGTTCGGAGCTCTGTATTTCTGCTCTCTCTTATCGATTCCTTGTACTTTTTCAAGATAAGGGTGCTTCTGTGTCGAATCCCACCTACTTCTAACTCTCGATCTTGATTTTTTATTTATTTTATTTTAAAAAATGATTGATTATTCCATTTTTTCCCGTATTACTCACTTATACGGTCATTCATCTTCGCGCAAGCGCCACAATTCGTTCTTTCTCCTTGACCACGATTTTTTTTTTTTTTTAATTCAACCAAAGAGCAGAAGGGAACCAAAAAAAAAGCGAAATGCCCAGCCATAAAAGGCGCAAGAGGATTAATTAGTTCGTTAGAAGCCGGAGAGTGGGAAAAAAAAAAAAAAAAAAAAAAAAAAACCAAGAGCCAGAAAATAGCAATGCCCGTAAGGGTGCATGCATTCGGAGAAATCTAGTTAATTTTTACGAGTGCGACTTTGCCCCAACAGAGGTAGAGCCCGAACGGAGACTCGACTCGAGGGCTCTTTTCGTATAAAAACTCAGCCACGCCCTTCTCCAAGGATATATGTATTTTTTTCTTCCCTCCTAAACAAGTGGAACTCCGACAAGAACAGATATCGGAGTGATCTCGGATTTGTAACTTTTTTTTTTTTTTTTTCCTTGGCGTTGCTTTCTAACTTTGCGATAAGCCCGCAACGTCTATGGCAAAAGGAAGGAAGAACCCGACTTTCATAAAAAGCGCGATACTTTCGCTCAACTACGCCCAGAGTTTTTTTTTCGCCCAAAGAAAAATTACGCGCAAGGATCAGAGTGAGCCGCGCGTCTATTTGCCGACGATTACATCTATTATTCGAGCCGCTATCCGAGCGAGCGATCAAAGCATGTGTTTTTCCTTCGCAAAAGGGGGAACCGAATTACTTCATGCAAATGAGCTTTTGTGCCAGACACGTATCGCTGCTGCTCTCAAATGTGACGCACAATATACTGTTTGATCCTTTTCTCGTTTGCGCGGCGGCCCATCACAGGTATACGACTCGGACCACAGAGACGAAGGATAATGAATTCCCGTTGTTGTCGTCCTTGTTACTCGGGATCGCACGGGACGCGGGGGGTCCCAAAAGGACAGAGAGCAACAGGCGTCTTGCAACACTATGCTCAACAGTAGCGAATAATGTGGACGTAATTGGTGCGATTGCCCTGCTTTTTGTTTTACTGCAGGGCGAGGAAAATAAGGTAATGAATTCATAGATAAAGGAAGAGATGGGGAGAGGGAGCTGTATAAGGTGTGAAGTATAATAATATCATAAATCCAAGTGTAATTGCCATCGTTTTTCCGTCAAAAGGTCGTTGAGGCGCGTGATTCCGTTTCCAATTGCGAGGCAGCGCCGAGAGACGACAATGACAGCGACGACGGCTATCCCGAGAAAAGCTCGCTGGCGAGGGGGAGAGAAAGGGAAAAGGCAAAAGGAGGAGGAGGAGGAGCACAAGAGATAGCACGAGAGCCTCATAACTCGCAAGCTCTTGTTCTTAAACGCACTCTTATCTATGCCGAGACACCGGAGGGGGAGGGGAGCAGATTACGTCCCTCCAACTCCTTCTTTTGCCTTTTCTCTCCTTTCCGCTGCTCCGGTCGTGCGGATCTTATAGTAATAGCCGTGCTTCCCTCCTGCGTTGCCTTGTACGCGTTGCGACGGTGTTTAGCGCACTTTTCTCGCGAATCTCTCTCTCTCTCTCTCTCTTCAAAAGAGATCCCTCTCGTTCTCGTCTTATTGCACCACCACCCTCCCGGCTCCTCCTCCACGCCCATTGTTTGACCTCTCGCGCGCTACTCTCTGTGGCTCCGCTCGAACCGTGAAGACTTGTTTTCTTCTCTACACAACCTACCTACCTACTTTTGCTCTTCGTTCGCGGAAATACGGAACGTACGGCGCTCTCGCTCGAGCTCGGCTTTTACCATCCACGTATTTATCAATTCTTCTTTTTCCCCTCTCTTCTTCTTCTTCTTCTTCTTCTTTGCTCGACGTTTCATTAAGAAGATTAGAATTTCGCGCGTCGAGCCGTGAATTTTGCCGCTGGTGCAAGCTCGGCTCGACCGAGCGTACCAAAGTAGGTATATAGGTATCACAGTGACACGCCGCTCGCGATAACTTTAAATTAAAAACCTACCCCCTCGGCTTGCAAAGCGCCTTTTTTTTCACCAAACGGTAATGTAATACAAGGTGCTCCATATATACGCATGGGACAGCAGCAACAGTTTAAATTAACACGGAATAAATGCAACCCAATGCACGAGCTCGCAGGGGTGAACAGAAGGTTAAAAACCCGCTGTGCAGTACCCCATGTATAATAAATAGCAGAGGCGATCGATAAACCCCGAGGTAGGGAGGAGGGGCTTGCTCGCCGTTAATCGGATTTACACCGGCCGCAGCAGGCAGTTCTGTGTATACTCAGTTTGAACGAGGCCCATGAGCTGGTGATTGAATATGCTTCCGTGTATAGCGAAAAGACTACCACTGCCGGGGTTGAGTGTACACGTACTCCCTCGGCTTAGTTTGGATACCATTTGATGATGTTGATGATAATCGTAATAGGATAATTATACATAATCCATAGATGGATAATTTATATAAAGACAAAATAACGAGTATATACTCACAGAGCACGGTGAGCTTGGCGTTGGTCCGGATGGGCTTGATCTTGCCGTATTGGCCGACCTGACACTGGTACTCCCCGTCGTCGCTCAGCGTCGCGTTTTTTATGTTCAGATTGTAGACGCCGTAAGATTGATCGCCAATGATCCGCAACCTCGGGTAGCCAGTGATTTCGCCGCCTGCGCGTTATTCGTACCGGTCAGTCTTACACTCGGGTCACTTGTCAATTGCGACATGGGGTTATTGGGGTAGATGGTTCTATCGCCCAAGGGTCATCCGAGTAAACACACATTGAGACGTATGACTTTTTTTTTTTTTTTTTTTTTTTTTTATAGAATATGCATTATTTTAACGATTGTAAACGAGGTCCTTGGGCTCGATTGTACTCGCCATCTACCTCGTATACGCGTGCAGACAAGATTAATTTAATTGAGCATTGATTTTTCTTTATAGTGGATCAACATTCATTTTTTTTTTTTTTTTTTTTTTTTTTTTTTTTTTTTTTTATTCAAGCAGCGTTGCGATGATAAAATAAAAAAAAATGAAAAACTTACTCTGTGTGACGACGAAGGCGAAGCCATCCTTGACCCATTGCACGTTGCCCATTTTATTGTTGACCTCGCACGGCAGGGTAGCCTCGCCTCCTTCGAGGATCGAGGTGTTTGACGGCCGTACCCTGAACGACTGCTGCACCAAACCTGCAACGTCACCAACACAACGCGCCCATTACATATTTATACATACGTCCATTATATATACCGTATACTAATAAATATACTGGCATGTTGTGTTTCCAACATATGTATACGTATTTATTATGCACCGCATTGTTTCAATATTGTAGGGTGTACCGCGCGTACTCGACGCCAAAACTGATATCTCGCGGGATCGATGAAAATAAAAACATCCCAACAACCGTGACAATAGAAATCGTGAGCGCTCTCAATCACCGGAATAAAGAATAACTGCTGTCCACACACGCGCACACATGTGGCCGGCTCTAATGATTTCCGGGACCTCTATGAATTGAGTTCATCATCGATTCGGGGGGGATCACACGCACACGCGGAAAAGCAGTAAACGACGCCCCCTCCCCTCTCTTCCAATATCGAAGGGGGGGGAGCGTAATGGCTCCCATAATTATTGCCCGAGAGCGCGAACAATAAACCAATAATGAATTCCAATCGATTGATTAATTTTCTATTTCCCCGTGAAAAAGGAAATACGCTTCCAGCGGCTCCGCGACCCGAGCTATACAGCTACCGTCGGTTCTGTAGATGTGTTGCCACAGAAAAACGACGCCAATACATCAGAATGCAGCCACGGGGCGTGAAAAACTCCTCGGAATTTCCTTGTCGCTGGCTCTCATCCGTCCGGCCCCGGAGGACACGGGCAGAGAAAGGAGCGAGAGAGTCGCGGGGACTCGGTACGCTAATGAAAATATCAAAAGAGACCGGGAGGGGGGGGGGAGGAGAAAAGTGCGGAGAAGCAATTAAACCGATCGAGCCGCTGTGCCGGAGGCCAACAAACGCCACGATGAGGAAAGAAAATTTCCCCGAGGATGTGTATGTGCTCGGCTAACTTGATTCATCACTCCTGTTTTGCCTGTTGAAGGTAATACGCGTCATGATTGTTTCCCGGGGGAGACATTTTTTTTGAATCAGTGGAGGGAGGGGATAAAAAAATCGACCCCACTCGTCTCATCGAGGGTTTCCGAAGGTGTGGGTGCGTGGCGGTGGATAAAGAGATCGAAAAATCGCAGTGCAGAGAGAGAGAGATTTTGCGGAAAACTCGTCGGAGCGTAGCGCGTCACCGTTCCTACTGCCATTGTTGTTGTTTTTGTTGTCGTTCGTTCGCGCGGAAGCTTATTTGCCGGGAGAGCCTGTGATTTTTCGTTTTACCGCCGATGCGGAGGATTTGCCTCGAGGCCCTTATCCCCCTCACCCCCCCGCGATAAGCCCCAACAGCGTCGACGTGCGTCTCCATAAATATAGGATTGGCGCGAGAGATGCATCCTCGAGGTTTCGAGCGGACGCCCCCCCCCCCTCCAAATCGGCTTACCCATACACTCCGGACGGTGCATCCGTACAGAGGAGCGCCCGGTGCAGCTCTCGCGGGGGTGTCCCAAGATTTTCCCGGACGGGGGAGAGTGAGAAAAACGAGCGGAAGAAAATGGAGGCTCCGGACGGGCAAATATTGATGAAGCTGCTGGCACTCCTTTCAAAGTATACCCGCGCGCGTGTGTATGCGCCAATTGCCGCGGAATTCATAAATCCCGTTGGGAAAGCGAGCGGGAAAAGTGATGGATTCGCCGGCCTCCAAAGAGAGCTCTCAAGAGATAAATTGATGAATTTCGGACGAACGGAGCTGTTTCCCCGCGCCCTCCTTCGCGCTTTGGTTTGTCTTTCCTTTTTTTTTTTGCACTTTGCAACGCGATGGTGGCTTAATTATTCTCATCCGAGCGATGAGAGTGCTTACTTGCTCCCGGGAGAAGCGGTGGAATGGAAAAAAAAAATCATCCCTTTTATATCGCGTTTGGTGCACACGTACCGCGTAAAAGCGGCCGTAAATTCAAAGGGAAAATAACTTGATAGGGACGAAATAAAACAAGCCGGGACGAGAGGAGCCCACGGTCCTCCCACGCGTGTGCGGAATAAATCGGCCGAGTCGGCGGAAAGTGGAGACGCTCGCTAGGAGGATGTGCCGCGAGGGAGCTGAAAAAAAAAAACCGCCGTCGGAGCTGTTTTATCGTAGGGAGAGGGGGGGGGGTGGAGAAAAGTCCGAGGGTCAAATGAAATATGGCACTTTGTTATTGTCTTATCAAACGTAAACGATGAGAGCCGATCGGACGATTGATGTGCCCATTTTGGTCCCGCGCGACTGTTGTTCCATATTCAATCAAGTTTTCCGTCCGACGGCCAAGATTTATCGAACGCTCAATCCCTAATGGTGAAATATTGTTTTTGTTTGCCGACGACAGGAGATATGTACACGAAGGAAAAAAGCCACCAAAGAGGGGGGGTACATTATGACGCGCGATAAAAAGCAAGGCCAACGGTAGATACATGTCCATGCAAAGTAGTACGAGTCCGCGTTTAGTCAGACGGCTCACGTCAAAGTCACGTTTCTTGGGTCCAAGGGCAACGTGATGCTGTACTATCTAGATCTTGCGTAAAGACTCGCAAACAAAAAAGCCACTACTGCATACACGAGATGACGTATATGTCTATATATATATACGATTGCCCATTCGCTTGATAGTCAATGTAACAAGAGAACTATCTGCATGGTAATTTTAACGTATGGTGTATCCTAGGGAGAGGAAAAACAGAGGGGTGGAGAGGAAGAAAAACAAAGACTCGAGCGAATGGCAAAAGTGAAACACGGGTGCGGTACCGTGTTATTATGAAAAACAGCGGTAGAACAGCCGGGAGGAATTTTCTATTCGATGCACGACACGACACAACGTCCGTGCACGTGGAGAGTTATATATATACACATGAGGGTGAAAGCGGCACAGTGGCCTCGGGGTTTTCTGCTCGCAGACGCGTGTTAAAAAGCTCCACGGAGGAGGAGCCTGTACATCCGAGCACGTATAGCAGAGCCGGTTGCATCAAACTTCGTCCGCACGAGCTTGTTAATTTCGTGAAAATCGTGCGTCGAGATGAGGAGGAAGAGAAGCCCTACACGTTCGCCGGAGCCAGCCTCGCGTAACGCGGGAACCTGTACAATGGAAGATCATCGACTGGGGCGGGAGTTTTCCAGCTATACAATGAACTGGCTTGGTAATGCACCGGTTTTTTTTACGTTTACCCAGAGCTGACGACTTTTTATTTTTTCTATTCACTCGCAGCCATCGTTTCACAAATGCCAATCTTTCGGCGAACCCGAGATTTTTTGGCCTTTTGTTTTAACTTTTTTATCAAATTTTTTTATTTTATTTTTTATTTTTTAAGTACCCTTAACATGAACATCGTGAGATTCAACGTTATTTTACCGAATAACTTAAGTTAGTTGAATTTTCAAAATCTAAAATTACATTTAAAGTATAAGGAAGCAGCTTTGCTTCATTGAATTTTTGCTTTTCTGCCGAATCATGAAAATTATGAACGAGGATACGCGTGCATGGAAACAACAGCAACGAAAAAAAAAGAAAAGAAAAAAAAAAAGCTGTTTGTCTGCAAGGTATAAGATAAATGAATAAATAATTAAGCGCGTCAGCAGCCGGGGCGGATTTTAATGGCAGAGCGCGTAATTTGAAATTCCAGCCTGTCGGTTAATATTATCATTATTTAGCGGAGTAATTTAATTAAAGCTCCTTTGGAGGGAGAGGGAGCACCGCAGGTGGCAGAGGCAGGTATTTTTCTTTGCCTCCCGTTTGTTCGAATATTCCCAGGAAACGCCTCTCTTTCACGGGGCGCTGGTGAAGCACGAGTAGCACGCAGTGATAACCGAGAATCGCTGCGCGTGCACTTCGAGGCATAAGGAACGGAGAGGGAGTTAATTACGCTAATTAGAAAGCGTTGATGCGGGCGTGCCCCTGTATACACGCGAGCGCGACGACGGATCTATACAGCCCCACCCCTTACTACCACCACCCCAACCTTGCTCCCCGACTGCTGAACTCAAATTGCGATGAAATAGTAGTAATGATAATAATAAACGGAGCCGAGCGAATGAGCTAGCTTCTTTCCCCGCCTCCTCGTCTCTGCTGTGGGATTCCCTTCCGGTTCACCCTCCAATGGATATTCGATATTGAAATTCCGTCGATCACAACAATCTTTTCTTGACTCCCTACGACCAGAGCTGCGGTTCGTGTCTGATCCCCTCGTTGATCCATCCTCGGTAATTACGTGGACCGCGAGAATATGGCACAATTGTACGGGCAAATCGTCAACGAGCATCCGAAATCGGCATGAAGCTGAAACCAGCAGCCAAATTGTAGGTGCGATACCCAAATTCTTCATTGGATGCCTTTTTAATTTCCAGATAAAATCAAGGAGTCTTTGTTTTCAGCTTCACCAAGTTAGCGTATGTTTCATTTGTACATTGATTTTCCTACGCGTTTTTCTCTGTTCTTGAGATTTCACAAGTCGAGAAAGAACCTATTTTTCCTCGATATAGATGTAGATACTTTGTTGTTTCGTGGTGCATCGCAACTGCCCTCAGATCGCGGATGATGATGAATATGCATTGTGAATTTCATTGCGAGGTCAGTTCCAGCTGGCGTTGATCAGAGCGCGATCGCTAATTACTCCCAAGGCGGGATCTTTTGTTTTTGAAAAAACACAGAGCTGGTATATCTGTATACGAAAACGAGCCGAGCGAGCGTCTGTTTATTCGACCTACTTAGCATCTTATTTTGCGTCAGCATCAGAGAAACGAGGCGAAAATTCAAGACTAGTTTTAGCTAATGCAAAACTCCCCCTACCCCCCTTTTTTTCACCCTTTGTCTCGCGTCTCTTGCTTTTTAACGACTCGAGCTAAACGGGAGCAATGGTTTCCATATTCACGACTAACTACGAGCGCACGGACGACGCTCTCTTTAAATATCATACACCCACATCGCAATTAGAAAAGGATGAATACGTAAGGGTTTCGAGCATCAATAGTAAAATCGCGCGATAGTCGTCTCGCCACGCGTTTTCACACCAGTGTACATCTCTAAGAAAAAAAAACAAGCACAACAACTCCGATGAGGAGGAGTATGTACTAATTGCCTCGGCCTGCTACACGAGCGTATAATTCATAGCAATTACGGGGCTCTCGGAGTATCGAACGTACGGGCGCGTACAAGCACAAAGAGGGAGAGAGGAATCAAATCTTGAAGCCCCAAGCGCTCGGCATCAGGGCACACGCACACTCAGGCGCGCTTCGCGAGAAGAGCAAGCTTTGATAATTAATAGATCCAGCTCGCGAGCGCCTCTCTACCACTACTCCGAGAGCAAACTGTTGATAGCCATTGGATGAGCCGCGCGTTTACGTACACGTGACGAGTATGCGCCACCACACCGGGGCGGGATTGCCTCCGATCGATATCGTCCACGGCTTGCCGGACCCTCGTATAAACAACCCTCGTGCCGTCGCTCACGAGTCCGCGATGTATACCGAGTTGCGTGGCATACATAATCGGGGCCACGGTGCAACATTTCATCGCGTAAACTTGAGAAAGGGCCCAAGCCTCAAACTTGTAATCCAAACAGAACAGCAGCACCAGCAGAGAGAGAGAGGGAGAGAGTATACCTGCATGCCTGCAGCTTGGGTAAATTGAGAAAGAGAGAGGAGACGGCGGGGGATGACGTCGCGCTGCAAAGGGAAACTCCAGCAGTGTAGCGGGGAAAGCCCCTTCGGCGCGCATACATCGAATTACGCGCGCCAGTTTGCCGCGAAATGGAGAAACTTTGGGGTTGATGGTATGGTGGTGCGGCACAGCCAGCTCCGTCGTCTCCTTTGCCCCTGACGAATGGGCGCCAAATGATTTTATTACACCTCAATGGATGCGCGCGCCCATTTGACGTGTGCACCGTCGCGACTTTCCTCGATCGCGGCGTCTTTGGGAAACAGGAGCTCTCTAATCTCCGCGTACGTCCCCATCGGAATCTTCTTACCTTGGACTCTAGGCGCATACGTGCAATTATTCCCAACCGAGGCGAGAGGAGGGATGTTTGCGTGTGTACACGCAGTCGGAAGTTCATTTGAGTCCTCGAAAAGCGAGCCAGATGAGAGGAATCGAGAAAAGTATAAAGCGAGTGGGGAAGAGAATCCAATAAAAGAGGGTCGGCCAAAGAAAAAGAAAAAAAAAAAAAAAAAAGAGGTTGAGGCGCCAGGGCGAGCCTAAGGAGGAACTTTATTAGATCTCGACTCGTCGGGGGATGACAAAAGAAGAAGGAGGTCCGCCGGACGTTCGGCGCAGCTTCTTTCTCGCTCCAGCGTCCTCATTTATGAGCAAAGGACCGCTGGAAAAGACAATTATACGCCAGCGCTGAGTTTTAATCGTGCCCACGCTTTTTCTCATGCCTCCCTTCACCTCAAGTATTTCCTCAGTCGGACCATTTTTCATCATCCCTCTTTTATTTGACATTCTCGAAATAATGATGCAAAAAAAAAAAAAAAAAAAAAAAAAAAACAACAAAAAAGGACCGAGGAGAGACAAGGAGGAGATCTCGGTCAAGTGGTTGCAAAATACCTACTCATCGGAGAGTCGGCCCGCTTTGACCGTGCGTCGCTCCTTAAAAAGCTATGTAATGAGCCAACTAGCTATTTTGTATACCAGGAGCTTATGGTATTGGGGACACGCGAGGCAAAAGGGACGCATCAACGCTCAAGATGCCTTTCGAGGGCACCAAGGACCCATTGACATTTCGCTTAAACGAGCGCATGGAAATTTTACTCCGCACGAGGCTTGAGCGCGCGACCGATAAAAAGTAGGTGCCTTTTCTCCTCCCCGCTGTTTAACATTGATCAGCACCTGCGAATCTTTCTTACCAGGCGTCCCTCGATGACGAATACTCGTATATGAAGCTTCTCCCGGACAGTTTTTACGCGATAAATCCCATGAATTTCTTGTTCCATCGACCGTACAATCAAGTCCAAACCCAAAATCGATCCACACGCAGCACGATTATGGCTCTGTTTATGTTGACGTTGCCGATGGGAAAACAGAGCGAGGAAAGTATAGCGGAAATCAATGGGAGTAGCTGGGCGTATAGGCAGGTTTTCCATCGGGCTCATAATAGCCTAATTATTCATCCCTCGGCAGCCGAGAGGCGGAGGAATACGCGTACAATAATGGGATTATCGAGGGCTCGCCTCGGCCGCAGTCACCCGAGACTTATGGGCGATGCGTACACGTATACATATAATTAAACTCGAGGCTCAAGACTAGCACGGGTGCACACGTACTTGGTTATAAGCGTGTGAAAACTTTTTCAATTGAATGCGCGAGGGCGCGCTTTGCCGCGATGAGCCACTGATATACCTGTAATTGCCACAGCGGAAGTCACGTCGTGAGTACACCGGATATCTGATCGTGAGATACAAAACTTCTTCAAACTCTCGTCCATCATCATCGATTGGCGAGGAGATTTTTTTAAGGGGAAATTAAACAATACTGTGAGTTTTTCCAAAAATTTGTGCAACAAATGTACTTCAATATGATAATCTTACGAGCAAAGGAAAAATGTTTGACAAACCCACGGGGCAAAATAGAATGTATTATGAGGCGGCAAAAGGAGTAAAGCTCCGTAAAGCGTAAGAGAGAAAAAAAAAAAAAAAAAAAAATCAACGGAGTAACGAAGAAGCATTTGATTATGAAAATGTTCAGAGCTTATTTTAAGCTTGCCAAGTGCACACTTGTGCGACCTACGCTTTGGCGCACCCGATGGGGAAACTGCTATAAGAGATAGAGGGAGAGAGAGAAAATAGAAGAGGGTGCAGACAACGCCGAGGGCGACAGATTAAATACACACGTACACGTACGTTGCGCGTAAAGACTATCTCTCTCTCTCTCTACTACGTATGTATATACATACATACCAAGCAGTGGAGGGTAAGAGAGAGAGAGAGAGAGAGATAGGAGTTGCAGTGTTAATAATGCATTCGCTTAATTAGCATAATTATGAGTAATCAGGTGCTCGGGGGGAGGGGTAAAAAGGTAAGAAACCGTGGGAGAGAGGAAGAAGAAGCAAAAGACAGCAGCATAAGCTAGTATTATTTTTCCTTTAGATCCACCCCTCTCTTCGTCTGTCCACTGTTTTTCTACGCTCATATATTTTTCTCAATTCCATCCTCATTTAATAATTAGTTTACTCTGCGCTTCTCTCTCTCTCTCTCTCTCTCTCTCTCTCTACTTTTCTTTCATATTATTCTTTGTCCCTTTTTTCGTGGAAAAGTTTCCCACGGCTGCTTTTTATTCTTTAAACACTGAGAGGTTTACCCGCTCGCTATACGAGTATGGGTACTTGGCGCGGCCGCAAAAATTACTTATTCATCGAGCGAGTGAAAATATTATTCGAAAAAAGTTATAGACACATTCTGCAAATTAATACCTGATTACGCAAACTGCAAGAGGCAAGGAGGGGGGGGGGGGAACTTTGCCAACGGAATAATAATTTACACCAAAAGTTGGCGCGTCACTTTAAAACGAATTGATTTAATAAGCGGAACAACGATTTATTATTAAAGCGACGAGTGTGTTTTGCATTTCGCAATATAGGTATACTTATTTATATACAAAAGTAAAACATGAATTATGCAAATTTGAGAAAGTAGGAAAATCTTGTAAGCATATTTGAGTTCGAAACCGTGAAAAACCACTACTCGCGAGCAAATTATCGCCGGCACTTGGTTGTAAGACAATAGTTGTATTTATATTTCACAAAAATTATACGTAAATTTTTTTTTTGTAATTTCATACGTTGAATCGAGTGATATATGTGCAGTAAAAAATATAAAATGTAAAATCTCGAACTCTGCCACTGCCTCATATTCATGTATTGGAGAAACCATGACGTGGTGCAATAAAATGCATCGCTCGAGGGAGTTGAAACGCTCGAATCGGCCATTCATTGTAGCCCCGTTTTTTTTCAGATTCTCACGCTCGACTATACCAAAAACTCGTGTGTTTGGCAACGAGACCGTGCGAATAACGAAAGTCTGCTCCGAAGCGACGCCCGATCCGTTGGATTTTACAACCAAATGAACATTGTTACTAGCTGGTGTTTTTCAATAAAGTGGAAACATTTTGTAATATAGACCTGTACCGCACGCATACACGTTTTCATGAAGCAGGGAAAAAAAGTAATTCAAAAGATAAAAAAAAGGCTGGACAAGTAAGAAAGACGAGGTTCTTTTGAAACAAAGCACCGCAATCATGAGATCGGACGCGTGCGGCCACGAGATGAGGCGCTACACTTTCGACAAATGCGCGCCTTCGTCTCATGTGCACGGCTCACGACTTCCCAACGCGCGTGGGCATATATATATATAAACACCCCTCAGCGAGGAATTTGTAAAAGGTCGCCGAGGCCACACTCGTTAAACGCGAGCCGAGCGCGAAAGAGTTGAAGAGTTGGTCGTCCTGCGGTTGCATTATATTAAGTACGCGCAAACGAGGCTGGCGCTGGAAAAAGGCGAAAGCGACTTTGGAAACGACGTATTTTGAGCTCTTGCCGCGGCTTTGAAGCAGGAAGGAGGGAGGGAAAGAGGAAAAATGTAATTTAATGCAGCGCGAGGGGGTTGTGTTTTTTTTTCCTCCTCCGTCGGCGCGCGCTCGCCGAGAGCCCTCGAGTCCCTCCGGCTCCGCTGCTAAGAAAATATGGTGTACACTCTTTGCAGCCCTTTGCAATGGAGTCGGGCACCCGCAATTATTTTCTTCCTTTTGTTGCTGTCTACCCAAAGTCTGAAAGTATACCCAACGAAAATTCACGTTTTTTTGTTTTTTTCATTCGATGCCACACAGTATCCGGTGCTCGCTCCACGATAACATTCGGGTGAATTGAAATTACGCGCCGCGGTCGAAAATTGAAGCCGATGGAATCGCGATTGTGATGATATCCATCGGTTTCGTGTATTCGCGCAGTCACGTATCCAACGTAATAATGACACCACGTGCCAGTGCACGCGTAAGTCATTGCACCGCGGTGAAATCGCAGGATGTTTCAGCTGCTCGTTCATTCGCACAGAATGTGTGTAAAATGAGTTTGTATACGAATACGTCTGTTCCTTCTGTTGTTCCCCGTGTACTTGAACTCTTTGTTTATGATGCAGGTTTGACGCTTACCTTGCCAAAATGAACTTTTCCTCGCCCCTTTATAACTGCTTCTTGGTAAACTAAAACCATTATTTTTCTCCTAAAGAAAAAGGTCAATCGCCAACTTCCCGTAGTGCTAGATTTATAAAATACATGGCTTTTTTTTGGTAACAGCTTGAATAAAACTGTTTTGACTCGAAAAGTGTTGAATCGATTGTAATGCAGACATACATCTTAGCAAACCATAACTCCGGCATGCGCTATTAACCTCGAGCCAAGCGCAACTGGCTGAGCGAAGATGATGCGCTGAGAAATGGACTGCAGAAGTGCGCAATATACAAGCGGTGAAGTGATTCTCACGGTTATTAATTTCATTACGTCTTGGCTGCCGAGATTGGGTTCACCCGATACGACGAGTGTGGGGTGGGTGGGGCACTTGCCGTCGCAACACTAATCGCTTTAGCAAAAGAGATAAAGGAAAAGCAGCGAGGTAAGGGAGGGATGAAAAGAGCACAACAGTACTTGCTCCACCTTTTCTCATTTTTGAGTGGCAGTCGTACATACAGACACACACACGCGCGCGCGAGCAAGGAGGAGCTAAAACTACAACGAGATTTTCAAGATTCCTCGACTTGGCGGCCGTTAGCTGCCACTCTGTGGAGGGGGGGGGAGAGAGTAAAAGGGGGATCTTGAAGAGGGTTCGCATCATCCATTTTGTCCTTAAAACCGGCCGGATCTCTTTGAAATCGGATAAAGCCGGAGCAGTAGCCCGAGAATGGAACCTGGCTTTTCCTCCCCTCCGCCACTCGAGTCCTTCTTCTCCATTTTCTTCTCTCGTCCCGCCGCTGCTCACTGCACTGTTCGGCTGAAATTTGACCTACTACCTTTTTCCCCTCCACCCTCTTGTTTTCCATACCCCGTCTCGTACGCTACTTGGAGGTCTATCGAGGCACCGATCAGAAGAACCAATCGGGAAAAGAATTGATTGCAAACCCCGCCACGTGTGTACATAACGGGCAAAGTGGCTGGCCGCAAAAAGAGATCCGGAAGTCTCGGTCGAAAAAAAGGGGGATTCATATGTGTGTGGGTGTCAGTGGGGTAGTCAGAGCCAACGCCGATGCATTATGAAGGTGGTCCCGAGCAATCCATCCTAAAGCACTTAACCCGGTTTCGCGGCTCGGTCTTTGCCGCCCTCCCTGCACCTTGTGGCCCGCAATTACGACGGAGTGTGATTAACGTCGAGAGCAGCTCTTCCCACCTACCGCGTATACGTTATTCTTGTTCTTTCTTTCTCCGCCGTTGAAAAAATTCTCACCCACGCCCATCACAAAGAGAGGGGGGTTTTCGACCCCGTCGGTAATCGAGATCCGCGAGTTAAGTTCATTGCGACGCGGGAGAAGAAATTATTTGAAAAGTCGGTCTGGCTGGCGTGAAATGTGACTTTCAACTTTCCCCCCGGCGCGAGTTTTTCAACTCCAAGAGTAAAGGTAACTTGCCCCCCCCCTTCCCCCCATTCCCCAAAAGTCGAAAACTTGACGGAAGATTAAGCTCTCGGCGATCTAACGACTCTCTGCGAAACTCCGCGGAAGCAGCAACTTTGCCGATTACTGCGACCATTTGAAACGCAATCGAATGCGAAACGATAAATACCCGATTCACCGGGTCCGGGAGAGCGGAAAATAGAGGATATAATGGGGGGAAAAAAAAAAAAAGATTTTTCGATCGGCAAACTCGCGCCTCCAAACTGTTTGGCTTGATTGCCATTTCTTTGATGGAAACGGACTCGCGCGAGTCGAGCGGCATAGTTGACGCTTCATTAGGGAGCGTCTCGCGAAAGAGTCGAGCAAACTGGCTCATGCAACGAGAGAGTGAAAAATAAAACAAAGAGAGTCGGAGCCGTTTGGCGGGAAATATGAAAAGCCCAGCCGATGGTGAATACAAAGCTGTTCGAAGGAGGAGCGGAGAGATCGGAGGCAACAATGGGCTCGCCGGAGCTGGAAAACACACGCTCCGCTCGGCTATGCCGGTAATTAGCATATAAGCCCACGTGCGCAAAGTGGCCGGGAGTCATTAGGGCTCTCGTTTTCGCGGAGTACGTGCTCTCCCGCCGAAAATCTGCCGCTGCACTGCTAAGATGATATTCTTCGCCCCCGTCCCCTTCGTTCCACAGTATACCTACTCGCCGCCAAGGAGGAGAGCGAAGCTCGTTAACGTGCCAAACTACGCTGCGCTACTGTTAACTCCCATTGAATTTCACAGCCCCACTTTCCACCATGGCGCGGTGTAGCCACCCACCATATTCCGAGGCTTATTCGCTACTTTCGGCGTATTATCTCGTTTCAATGCGATGCCCGTACCGCGCGCCGCAGGGATGCAAACACCACCGATTGTCTGACCAAACTCGGGCTCTACTACTTGATAGCTTCATTCCAAAGGTTATACACAGGCAGGGGAGGGTGCTTTTGCGGCCCGAGGGGCTCTCCCCAGGTGGATGGGGAGTCGTGGCAAATCTCCGGGGGGAGAAAGTTAAAGAGCAACCGATAACTAATTTAAATTATTCCCGCGTCTTTTGTCGATGGCCGGAGAAAGGATTGGTCCGCCGCGCTTTTCTGCTTTTCCGAAGATCCTCTCCCGCTCGGCGCGAAGTGGAAACAAAGTGCCCGGGATCACGACGAGACCCGGGGAACGAGTTTAAAACTTTTCCCTCCCCGACTCTTTTCCTCGCCTGTACGCACCTTTAATTTTTTTCGCCCCACCTCCCTCTTCTTCCGTAACTTTTCCAGCGTCAGCCCGAGACTTTGCACCGACCCACGGCGTTTTTTCGTTATCGAACCCCCCCCCTCCCCCACGTCGGCGATCCATATCCGATTAATCCACGATACCGCGCACTTTCTTGTACCTGGATTGCTTGCCCCCAACTTTTTAACAATCATCTTCTGTACCGTAAGTATTTAACGAATCTTTCCGCGGTATAGTTATACCATCAAGTTGGTCTCGCTTACGTGTACGACATGCTGGTTATATATTTATAAATATTTCAATGCAAAACCAAAAGCTTTAGCATCGACTGTAACTAGCTGGTGTATATACTTCCACCTTCGTTTTGCGCAACGTAAGTCCGTAAAGGAAAAAACTGTTTGAACCGTGTCGTTTCAAATGGAGAACGGAGCATCACATTGAGTGTTTAAAGTAAAGCAGGTACTTATTTTTAGTTGAATACTTACGATTGACGACATTGGTCGAGTCGGAGCGTGGGAAGTTCAACATACCTGAAACGAAAACAAATTAGGTATATTAGTTTTTATACGTGCGATAAGGTGTTGAAACTATTGGTAATAAAATTTGTGGCAAACTGATGATTGAGTTTAAAAAAAATTCTACTAAAAATATGAAATCTAGTAAACCTCGCGTTGGTCCAATTTTCGATGAAAATTGAAACAAGTATGGAGCCAGTTACTCTAGCTATTTCTTCAGAAAATCCCTAAAGGGATCGCGGGTGTACGGAGCCGACTCGGCGTACATCGCGAAGAATGGAGGGAAAATCTGGCGTGGAAATTGAAAAGTTGGAAATATCCTAAACTTTGTACAAGGGAGTCTCAAGTGCCGCGCTATTTTATCCCTCTTAGAGGGCAAAGTTTTTCATGAAAAATTCACCCGGAGTTTTGAATTAATTGCCAAAGCCTCGGACGATCTAGCTTTTCATTTCGCCTTTCGGAAAGCCTCTCCTCGAATCAGTTTCCCCTGTACAGTGGGGAAAAAAAAAAAAAAAAAAAGTTCGTAATTGACCGCAACAGGCGGGGCCTTAAAGTTTGTCCACGAGCGTTGCGCTTCCGTTGTACACACGGTCGCCCCCCCTCGTAGCTGCCAAGATAAAAATCGGTATAATCCGATGCAACGAGCCGTCCGAGGCTCCTATTATACACAACAGAAGACAATGAGCGTTTTCATGCCTGTTAAGTGCTCAGTGGCCGCGAAATCTCGCGTGCGGTCATGTAGCCGTGACGGCCCGAAGAAACGGCCTCTCAACGCCCCCTCGCCTATTGCACAACTCTGTCCTGGAACAACTTATATGCTCTCTTTCACCGAATAAATGAAAAATAATATTTTTATTATTACCTTCTAGACTTGAATTTGTGTAGTAAGTAAAGGCGCATATTTTACCACAGTGTGAGTGCGCGCACCAGTGGGCACCAATGGGGAGGAAAAAAAGAGAGTCGGTACAGTGAAGGTGGGCTCGCATATCTCCGCGGAGCGATAAATTAACTGCGCGCTATAGCTTGCTGCACCCGATGTACTTTTAACGAATCGTTTTGGGCTGACTGATGTATTGTTGTTGCTGTTGTATATACTCGACCCATATATACGTATATGACAGTGCAGTTATACCAAGGGAAGGGAGAGAGGGGAAAAAAGCCAATTTGTCGTTGTTTTGCGGTGCAATCGACCAGGGATAGTGGGCTGTCGGAGTTCTCTTGATTGCACATCATTTTTGAGCCTGTCGCTATTACAATATATGTATACATCTCGAGAGGGGGAGAGAGAATATATTCTACGTCTTCCTCGTTAAGAGCGTTGATTTTTGTACTTACAATGAAAAAACTAACCAGCTATTCCAGCTTTTTTTTTTTTTAAGTTGTCCAATCTTATGAAATAAAGGGTAAATAATTTTTGTATTGTGCAACTATATGTGCGTAACCTTTTCAATCAAATGGGGTAGTGTCGAATGGATACACACAAAACACCTTTTTAGCATTACTACTGTGATGGTTGTTTGAAAAAGCATATGCACCATCGAAAGGAAGTTGCTATACGATTTTTTAAATATTGATGAGTGCGTCATTTTTTACGTTTTGAAAAAAAAATTAAATTAAATTAAAATAAACTACATTTTTTGATCCAAAGAATTTGTAGTAATGTTGTTTCCTATAAATGTTGTAGAATGTTGAATAAAAAAGTATTGACCGAATTGAAAATAACATTAAAAAAAAACCTTAAATCCTAAATCAGATCAACGAAAGGCTAAGCTGGTGCCCAAGCCATGTTGAATTCTATAAATTCCCAATGGACATACAAGATTCGTGGGTATCAAGCTGGCAATACAGTAACGAAAAAAAAGAAAAAAAAAGGAAAAAAAAAATTCAAGAGGATCGGAGGGAGACCAAAATCCGACTGCGTGATGCGGTAAACTTTGCAGAGAGAGAAAACTCTTAAAAACCGTGATAGCCAACAATGCTAAGTAGTATGTATTCATGTGATTCTCTGTTATGCACGGGGTCGCCGACGCTCAGACGATGTAAGCGGATTTATTTTGCGCTCGCCCACGGAATCAGTGAAATAAAATACAAACGACCTCGGCTCTTTTATAAAAAAAAAAAAACAAGCATAAGCACATTTTGTACAACTTTTTTTTTTCTCCTCGCATCAAAAGCAACATCAACGATTGCTTCCGAGTAATATAATACGCTTCCAACGATAATAGATGTATGAAATAATCAATTTGGTAGACACGTGACAGTTCTACCGTTATTATTGTAGTTATTAATAATTATAATGAAAAGTACAAAAAACAGCCAACAAAATAACAATTATTTTCCGGTGTTTATACCACCCCAGAAAACAATACAAGACACGGGCGTTCGAGAATTCGAAAATTTGATTGAAAAAAAAAAAAAAAGGCGAACGAAAGGATTGTAACGAGAGGGCTCTCCCACGCACGCGACCACGGGTTGATTAACGTCCACCGAGGCGCGACGTCAACCGAGAGAGAAAAGGGGCGGCTGCAACCCGAGCACCTGCGCGGCACCCCCTCCCCGAGCCATCGCGACGCACAGGGACGACCGATAATCATTGTTATCGCTCGAGCCGCTCGACCGCGAAAATTGTGTTTGGCCAACCATGAAAATACTGATTTTGTTGTATCAGCGTCGCAGGCACCGCCGACGCTGCCCGGAAATTCCGTGCGTGTATGCCAACCCCGCGTGCTCAACCACATCCACCTCTGTCCGCGTGTCCGTGCGTATGCAACGCGCGCCCGAGTTTATGGAGCCGGCCGCAGTGCAGTTGCTTCGTTAAATGCGCTTTATCGGCGGACACAGCCAGCTTTGGAAAAAGCGAGCACGGCCCCCCCAGTTTCGTAAAACGCTCGCTCTGATGTATTATTATGGCGCGGACGCGTATAGGAAAGTACACCGGCACGGTAAAAACAAAAAAACCATCCTGCTTTTCCACGGCACGAGGGGGAGGGTGCAGAGACGAGAAATTGTCGTCGGCACTGGGGAGTGCGAACTACGTATATATATATATATATAACCTACATGCACGGTTGGGGAGACGAGGGAGTTGGGCGGCCTCGAGCTCTTTCCGGGGCCCCAAAGTTTTCGAGTGAGTATTTGGCAGCGCAAAGCTTGAACTCGGCGATACTTCGAGGACCGCTTCTTTTTGGCCCCTGGTCCTCTAAACGGGCAGCTATCTCTCTCTCTCTTCCGTTTTGTTGTATAGGTGTACCGAGGAGGTTCGAGGAGCGAGTAGTTGGCGGAAGTCTTTACCGGAGCAAGAGAAATATTTTTCTTTCGCCGCTCCTCCCAACTTGTTGTCTCGTTAATTCCACCATTTATCCGCCTCTCCGGTGCTCGCCTTTGAATAACCGTCGAGAAAAACATATAACTTGACCCTCCCATACACATTAAATCCACTGGCTTGCTTGAACGAAAAGTAAACGTTTGCCCTTCATCAGCGCCTTCTTGTTACAAACAACCTTCTCGCCCGTCCCTCTGTATTCGATTAAAAATATTTTCTCCGTTTGATCCACTTGTACAGTTTACTCGGACGGCAAAAACATAAGCAAGTATTGAAAGGTGTACATGTATACTTTCCCCCCCCCCTCCCCCAGACTTGTGACGAGTAAAATCTGCAGTATCCATATTATCGCATCGACAAGTTATGTGAGAAACAACTTAGAGTGGTGTGACTTATGTTTTTCTCTTTCTCGCAGGGTATAGATAAATTGCACGCATGGACATGTACAAACTCTACTCTAGTCATGTAAGTACGTAAGTATATACAGGTGAAGGTGGGCGTTGGCGGAAACGTCACGGGAGAGCGAGCAACCGCATCTTGAAATTACCCGTGTATACGTTAACCTACGCACGGCTATGCATAAATACCTATACTTGGCTCGCTATATATTCGCTGATACCGTCGTGTTATGATGTACGCGTGTTTATTATAAGCAAGTGGACGCTAGTCCAACGCGAGGACGTCTTGTGTACGCACAGTGCGAGCCCGTTTGTCGTAAGTAGGTGTACCTGAGCAATGATTAACACAGCTGGCTGGCTCCTGCGGAGCGCGCACGATAATTAGGACCGACACCGAGCTCGAGAAAAAGACCAAGAGGGACAAAGTAATGGAGCGCAAAGAGATACACGGTTAACGGCGCACGTAATGATTTTCCGGTCGCAGGTGATCGGTCGTTTCGCCGTCCTCCGCCCGTACGTGTAAACTATCGCTGATTAAAGTTCGAAGGAAGGAAGGAAGGGGGAATCACTCGTAAAATTGTAATTTAGAGCTTAGCACACTCGATGGAACGATGAGCCATTACTCTTCCCGGGCGCGGAAGCTGCACCGGCGACGATCTCGGAATAACCTACTTTATCCCTCTGTACCGCCGTTGCTGCGGGCCATTTGTTCCGGCGAGAAAAGAGAAGAAAAAATGCCCCCCCCCCCTCACAACGAGTTCTTGTATCATCGTTTAAAACACAATTTCGCCGCGCTGTCCTCGGGAAATATATATACGAATCCACGGAATAAAACCAAGACAGGCTATCAGGGAGAACAAAGAGCTCATCGCATCTCCGAGTGTTAACAACTATACATGTACATACACAGGTAACAATGAGCCCACTGTACAAAATAAACGCGTAGACATTAGCGAGGTGTAAATTAAGCCTCCAAGGACCGGTGCATCAGTTCTTGCCGAAAGGGGGAAAAAAAAAAACATATGGACGGACGTTTGCTATGGTAATGGTGACTTGGTGACGGTGATGGATCGTCCAAGAAGGAGCTGTGAAACAGTTCCAACCTCCGCTGTAAAATCATCACGAAGACTGCGGAATACATTTCTCGCGCGCTCGCTCGCTGCTCAAAGTTTAACGTATAATATAGATACGTACGCCGAAGATGCAGAACGAGGGGCCGGAAGGGTGGTGGACTGCGACGGCTCCCCTGAAAGCACTTTGGATAATGGCCGACCGAAAAGTCCGGTGTACCTATACCCCTGGCTGCGCGTCTGCTGTACTTGTTGGCGCGGCTATATGTATATACATCCAACGTCGTAAGTTTCGGCGCTATATCGTCCCTCCGGCGGGGGGTGTACCGCCTGTATACACGCCGGGCCAAGTTTCTTTAACTGGTCCATCGTTATGCTCACCCCCTTCCCTCTCTATCTTTGCCGTCGCTCGCAGCTACGGCAAGTTTGTTGTAATAATTATTATATCCAACAGCAGCTGGTATCGCCGAGTGACTCCAGCCCCCCCTTCCCTCACCTTTGTCTGTGTGTATGCCATCCAACAAAATTTTCACTCAACGAATTCGTTTGCGCAATTTACTCGCGTCTTATTTATCAAATGGTTTTTTTTTTTTTTTTCTTCTCCAGTACGGAGATTCTATGGAAGTGCATGTCTTGGGAGTCGTGCAGGTGCACGCCAGAGAAAAGGGAGATACCGCAGACCGTCACTTTGAGCCCCTCTCTCGGACCTGCCCTCCTCGTTTTATCTCTTCGTCCCTCCCTCGCTCGCTCTTTGGGCGCACAGATGCCGGAGAGAGAGAAAGAGAGGAGCGCGTGCTCTCGCGCAACTTCGAGTCCCGGGACGTGTCCGGAATGTAAGCGCCGGCAGGTATATAGGTGCACATAGACCCGGTCTCAATTCCGAGAGAGAGAGATGAAGAAAGGCCGAGCTCTCGCGCGAGGGGCTGCTGGTTTCTTCTCCTCTCAAACACAAATCAGTCGAGCGGAGCAAAAATTCAGCGCCGGAGTGCGGCCAAGTTTTATCCACTTTGCCCCAGGAATCGATTGAATTTCCAGAGCCGCGTGATTCCCTTCCGCCCACCACTTTTTCGCGTGACTTCTGTTCAAACTCAAATTATTACCCCGCGCGCAAGGGGAGGGCAAAGGTCGAAGGACACCGAGGCACCACAGCGTCCGACCGCACCCTGGCTTGTTCTACTGAAAATCAAAAAATGCCCACACCCCTACGATTCTCTCCGCTTTTCAGCAGAACTCCCGATATACCCATGGCACTACCCTCGGTCGACAGACTCCCGGGGGTTGGTCGGTGGCACCCAAGCAGAAATCCTATAGAATGTCGATAAATATGTTTTCCCGAGGTGCATGGTAACGGAAATATATATATATATATAGTTATAGGTGGGTGCACGGCATAGGTTGATTAGACCGATCAAATTAACCCGAGGCATGATCATCGCGCCCGAAGCTCATCCATCTCCTCACGCCTCCCCCCGCCTTTGAAACTTGGCGTCTTGGGCCCGTTATATACGCGCTCGAGTTGATGTACCCACCTACCTAACGTATACCATGCGAGGGGAGAGCTGTAGAGGTAGTTGGCTTCGGGTTGCTGCCAATTAGCTGGATCGTCTCCTCTCATCGGTGGCGTTTTCCGTGGCGTGCACGTGCACGCACGAGAGAGGGAGTAGGTATGCCGATACCGGGGCGCCGGAGATGAGCGAGGAGGAGGAGGAGGTTTGCACCGCGCCGCGCACTCGACAGGCATTATACTACTTGGTAAACTCGAGGAGAATTTCTCGCTGTGCACGGGGGGCCGTCGGAATGCCGGATTGCTTAATTACTGTGTATTGCACGTGCACGCCGATACACACACACACACACGCACACTCGTGCGTACACAAAGTGTTTGTTTGCTCGGGTGGCAGCGTGATATTTGCTTCTCTTCCCTCCTATACCGACGTGGACTCGAAATTTGTCAAGCGAAAGAGACATATCCAATTGTCGTTCACCGATCTTTCGGAAGCGAGTGTAGCAGAGCCCGGATTATACACGGAGGAGAGAGAGAGAGAGCGCAGGCCTGCTTACGCCTACTGAGATTACGTTTCACGCCCACCGCGCGTTTCTCTCTCCAAAGAGAGCTCGTACAAATTAATCGTCGGCATCGGATTAATACCGAGCACTGTTACAGTTTCGTTTGCAAACGATTAAAATACAACTTGGTGGCTGTCGTATGCGTGAAAAAAAAAAAAAAAAAAAAAAAAAACATTCATAGCAAGGAACTAGGTGTTTGTGGGAAGATTCGTTGGTCGTATGTGGCGAGATAATTGGAGCTTTGCCTAACGGGCCTCCGTCCAACGGATCAGTGACCCCTTCGCAAGCGAGTCACACGAAGTTTCGAGACTCCCTGGGAATCCTTTTTCAATGTAATAATGGTACCATTATTGCGTAAGATGAAAATGTTACCTTTTCGGGGGGGAAAAAAAAGAAATCCAATATTCGGAGGCACAGATTCTCAACCCTTGACTTATAAGTGCACCAGAGCTAAGTGTTCGGACTGTAGGAGCGAAAATAAAAAGTCAAGAGAGGTCGTACTTGAATAATGAAAACGAGACTCGAAGAAGAAGAAGAAAGCATCGAATGATCTCTGGTGTATTTTTATTAAAATTATGGACCTACCAGCTATTGTTATCGTCAAAATGTAATCTACGTGTATGGGAGATGGTTAATATACCCTGTACGCGAGTGTCGGGCAGTGTCGTCCCCTTTGCGGACGCACTCGCGCGTTTGCATCGCATTTAATTAAAAGCTCGTACATCAGGGCGCGTAAACGGCACATATTTAATTAAAATCAGTGGTATTCTATACGCAACGGCGAGGGAACCTTTAATATACATTACGTTTGGTGTGTGCACATATAGACGCAGAGGCTCGACTTTTCGCAAAATAACTCCAGCTCCGAAATACCTCTGCAATGCATCTTGTCACCGGGGCTAGTTCGCACCGCGGGGATAACAAATGGTATGCACAACACCTGCGGGGCAAAGTTGAAGCCGGAAAGCCAGGACGCCTCCTGTCACATCTTATGTACTTTTAGCCGAGAGCCGGAGTGGTGGCTGCGGTCTACACGTAGAACGAGTACCGGAGACTAAGGAAGGAAAGGCGTGAATTCGGAGGGCCACCGCTGCAAGAGGAGATAATTGAATTATTTTCCAGCGTCCCGATTAAAACGAGGCGGGGGAAAAATTCAACTAGGTCAGCCAGGTCGGACCGAAAAGTCAAGCGAGGTAGTCTTACGTGGCCGGAGTAACAGGATTAGAGGGAGCAGTGGAAAAACAAAAACAGACCAAAAAAAAACGTCAGGAGAGCCGAGGGTGGAAAACTAAACCAGCCAGTGTAAGTGTATGTGTATGTACATGCATATACAACTTTGGGGGAGAAGAAGTGGTGCTCCGCTGGGAAAGCTCTTTGGGAAGTTCGTAAATATTTATGTATACCTAATGCAAGGGAGCAGTCGTACATACAGTCGATCGCGCGTGTACTTGAACAACCAAACCGTGGGGCTTTTGTTTTGAAATGAAAGAAAAAAAAAAAAAAAAAAAAAAAAAAAGGTAAATTTGATGATTGCGATCGGGCGCGCGTGTAGTTTTCAATGTACGCAGAGATTGACATCTGTCCATAATTTTCTTTCGATCGGTGTATACCTGCACGGATCCAAACGAATGCAATATCTGTGACGCGCTATCCGATGGCGCATAAATTAGAGCCACCAAGGTTTGCTCCCATTATTATTGTACGCCTGTATAGCACACCACAGTCACTCACGGCGCAGTGCGCATTTCACGGGCTGCCAGTCGCGGCTCGTTCGATTTCTCACGCCGAGTATGTATACAACGACGTTCATAAAAGTACATTCATCATGGGCCCGCGGCAGCAGCGCTATCGTAAATGAAAAATCACGAGCTACGCATGGTCTCGTACGGCAGCTATACGCGTGAGGCAGATAGAGAGAGAGAGCACCGACTGCCCACATCCTTGTACGCGCGGGCGTAAAAACTGGGAAAGAAGAAGAAAAAAAGGCATCCGGTTCCCAGCCCAAAAGAAACTGAGTGGGTATATCTCTACGAGTCCACATTTATATATGTATAACTATACATAAAGGAGCGAGGTAGATTTTTCTTTCCTTTCTTTTTCCCTCCCGATCGATGCGAGACAAAATTAACCCGTTATATTATACGTATACGGGCGCTATCGAGATTTCGATGCGCGTGTGCACCTTGCACGAGTAATGATACAATGGGCTAACGAAGCTGTAAGTATATAACACGAGGGGCCAGTGTATAGATAGCACTCGTAACAGAACTAACAGGTGCAAAGGAGAAGAATAAAGGGAAAGGGGGAGCAGAGTGTGTAACTATATAATAGAGGCAAAGGTGGCGAGCGGGCGCGCGTCCCAACCGACTTTCAAGGCCGAGCGAGCATTGCACACACGAGCGAGAGTTGGCTTTACTCTGTACGATGATGATGGGCGCCTGTAAGCAGTACACCGTGTACGTATATATGTATATATACACGTGTTTCCGGTGGACGCTTCCTCCTTAGCCTCCTCCTTCAAGATTTTTAAGGGGTGAAAGGACAGAGGCTTAAGTTATATAGTGTGTATACGGGAGCGGTGAAGCCCCCGCTGTTCCGGTGCGCTGCCCCGTGTGGGATTCTCCCACGAGCTCCGCCGCGTCTTCCCTATTATCAAGCACGCCCATCTATACACACGTTGTTGCTGAACCCACACGCACACACACACAACACTAACCAGGTATACATACACATAATCAACGATGTTATATACTCACAACCGTCCCCCGAGTATGTATACTTACACGCTTCATACATATTTTATACGAGTTGCTTTACTTATTAAATTCTAGTTTAACCATATGAATGAGTGCTTGGATATATAAGTACCTATTCATTCTCATTGGGTGCAACGTTCAAGCGCAAACGACAGGTTGTTTCTTTTATGCGTTACTTGGCAAACCCCAAGTACATATCCGGGGATTGTAGTGATTTTATAACAAAAAATAAAAATAGAAATGAGAGAAACGAGTGAATGACCGAATCAATATTGTTAAAACACTCTTTGGGGTTTTTCGGGATTTGGCAGTTAACGCGGCTCGACAGAGCACGTAAATTCATTTACCCGGGGGTTTTTTCACCTGCGTAACGCGGAAGCACAGCAGCTAATCAATGATAATGTGTATCATGTATAAAACCCGTGAGGTATATTAAAAGAGCTAATAATAACGTTCGTAAATAGCTTTGATAGGTGACGTTGTACTGATGTGTATGAATATAATGTGTTGTAGAACCGAATAGAGTTTAGTTTATGAACCTCTGTGTCTGAGGAAGGTAAAGTGTACCGAAACAATTGTAACACTAATATACGACAATAATTTGTGAAGATTTATTTATAAACTCGTTTTTCATTTGATTTTAATGTAAAAAAGAGCTTCCCTTCGTTGGCTCATCGAATGTGCACGTGTTGTTTTGCTCCGGTTTTCCCGTAAACATCCGGCTCATCCGTTCGCCCCGTTAAATCTCAAAAAGTACACCAGAACGGGATCAACCTATACTCGTTCGGGGGGTCCCCTCTAATTGACCAAAGTATATGTATGCGACGCGATGAGATTCGACGTCGAGTGGCGACGACGAGATTAACGAGGTTCCCCGGGAATGGGATATGTCATTTGCCGGAGGGGCGCGTCGGGTCAAGAGGAGATTGAACGACCGACTGGTTATTCGGATGGATTTTTTTTTTTTTTTTTTTTTTTTTTTTTTTTTTTTTTTTTTTTTTTTTTTTAACGAATCGTTGAATCACACGAGCACCCCCTCGTCGTCGCCAGGCTAAGGGTCCGCCGACGGGGAGGGGCAGAGCTTTTAATTTAGTCATCACCCCCAAAATCACTATGCGAATTTTCCAAAGCTATACGAACTCGACGGAGATGATATAGATACGTTTGCTACGAGTACATGATTAAGTAATACTTGGGTAGCCAACAAAATGAGTACATCTATAAAAAAAAAAAGAAAAAAATCTTCCTCTTATTCTCCTGCAAGGGTGGAATTGCCAACTCGTAGTGTCGCGTGATTACTTACACAAAACAATGACGCCGCGGATGATCCTGTGAGCCGAAATATCGATCCTTGCAGGTGACATTTTTTTATCCGAACGCACTTCATCACTTGCAACAGAACATGTGGATAATGATACTCTTATCCCTATCACCACACGCGCGATTGCTCCCGAGTTGTAGTACTTGTCGCTCGACCGGCTCTTACAATATTTCAGATGCCACGTTATAAATGGGCACGAGTACAAAACATTGGGACACACGAACAACAACAGCAACAATTGGCTTCGCGAGCTAGTTGCTCGGGCTTGGGATGCATTTCTGTCGTCAGTATCCTTCACTTCTATAATATGCTATACGTAATGTAACAACACAATTCACAAGCCCCTCGTTGCTCGACTTTTTCACTCGATCGAGTACTCAGTTTTCACCACACGCGCACTCCAACTTTCGGCAGTTTCACTGACTCGAATCATCCAAGTACTTACCAGAGGACACACAAGTCACTATATATATACTTCATTACGTCACAACAATAAACAAACAAACAAACAAACGTGATGGGTGTATATGTATGTATGTACGCACAGCACAAGGCTCGTGCACCCCTCGAAACTTGCGTAATTCACTCGGAGCTGTCAGTGACGCGGGAGGAGGGTGCGATGATATATATATATATGTACGCGCACGGAGTCTCGGAGGACCCACCTGCATCGGCACACCGAACACAAAATCAGTGCATCAACACTCGTTACTACCGTCCATCGCGCGATCGGCCCTCAGGAGAATGAACGAGAGGGAGAGAGAGAGAGAGAGGTAATGTAGCGCGTAGCGTCAAGCATACGTTACATACGCGGGCGAGCGATGCGTGAACGGGGGGTATCGACGGCGCGACGGCGCGTGCGGGACTGGATACGGGAGAGGAGGGCTAGGCCAGCCAGCGGAGAGTGCCATATACGTGCCGCCGCTACCGCAGCTGCCGCTCTCTCTCTCTCTCCTCCTCTCGGGCGGGTGTGGAGTGGCCCCGCGACGTGCCCTGTCTACCTTCGCGGCCGCCGGTTGGCGCTGCCTGTCCCCGGGAGCCGCTCCGGCCGCAGTCCACGTCCAGCCTCCAGCGCGAAACCATCATCCCTCCCGTAACCATTTATCCCCATACATAACATAAATCGCTGCAGTGGCTGCTCCTACACGAGGTATTTTTAGAAACGAGGACTATACCTTAATGGTACTACGGGGAGGTTGGTGCACGGACAGAGAGGCCCAACTGGCTCAGCGGGGGAGGAGCAGAGGCATGTGTATAAGCTCCTCCGGTGTTCAACGTCGCGGGATATATTTTAGCAATATACGTATGGGTCCACCCACGTGACGCTGATGCTCCCGAGTCGATCACTGTCCTCTACTCCCACCCCCTCTTTCACACCAGGGGCTTCTATTTTTATGACAACTATTACTCGCTTCACCAGCGTTCCCTTTGATACTTGGAGCTCAAATCTCTGTAGGAGTAAATTTCATGAGCGCCTTTTTTCCAACATTTGACACGAATGGTGATTAAAAACGTGGTGTCATATGTTTTGGTAGGTATACTGCTTACCTCAATCTGTTACAATGATTGATTGGAAAAAAAAAATGTGTCTCTTCCTTTTACAACGATTTCAATCGTTTCATCGCTAAAAGTCACGTGCGACCTACATTGAAAATGACATCAAATGAATCTTTTTGTTATGTAAAAAAAAAAAAAACAAAATTCAATGCGCATTTGCACGGATGCTCGGATGGAAAGTTAAACCTTTCAATGGCGATATCATATGCATCAATAAACGCGAGATCGATAATGAATGGGCAATCGACACCAAAATTGTTGGGATAAACATTTTATTACTACCTCCGCGTGTACATATATATATATATATTGTAACATCACGTGCAGGAAAAGTTAACAAGTGCATAACGCTTTCCCTCGACGAATGAGGAAACAAACAAGATGCCTACCCATGGGTATTTTCTGAATAAAGAAACAATACGGATAATTGCTCGTTGGTGTGTACTTACCATGAAAACGAATAGCACTCGTGCGTATAGATCTTTATAATTCAGTTGCCGGAGACAAGACGCCCATTTGTTTTGTTACTTATGTCTACGGGTGTAAGTAAATAGGCAATTAAGCATCAAATACGAGGTACACGAAGTAATAGACAGGTCTACGTGGTACGACTTTCGGCGAAGACGAGGGACAATTGAGCCATTATTTGTGCCATTAGTGCGTGAGAACGCAATGAAATTGAGGGGGTCGTGGCATGAGGTTACGGGGGGTGGGGAGGAACGGAGATATAATATTTTCGTGGCAGTGACGTGCACTTGCACGGGTATGTGGTGCGACGTGTTCGAGGCCCATTCTCGCCAAAGTGTACATCACTTGCCCTCCGTCTCTCTTTTCGAGGGCGCACGCACGCAGACGTGGAGAGAAATTATATATATATATCCTCACACCTTGTTTGCGGAATAACCTCTGCACCAGGAGTTTCGTCGAAATTTTAAGTTCACCTATATCTACAGCTCTTTCTCTCTCTCTCTGCTTGCAGCTCTTTGTGCTGGCAAAGACAAAGGTTTAAATTACTCCCCGTTTCGTGCCCTGTGAACCTTATGCATCACTAAACAACGTTCATTGCGAGTAATTTTGGTTGCGCAAAGTGCTCGAAAAGAATAATGTCCGTCTATACGCGAACGGCTCACTTGAAATGTATCCATTTATTAAACTTACCCCTCAGCAGACAAAAAAAAACGCATCCGAGGGTTCATTACAATTTTCCCAACAAAATAGCAAACGAGACCCTTTTTTGCGTTTTCCAGTGTGATAAACTCTGCACAGCAGCGATCGAACGAGCAATAACTCAGCGCCACTCTTCCGTCCTCGGGAGCATCACCCATCCACGCGGCTCTCGAAATGGCACTCCTATTCACAACAATTAAAATCTATACCAAGCTAACTTTCATCACAACGTGCAACGGAACGTCATCTCGAGCGATTCATTACTTACACTGCACTTGCAGGATAAAAACTCTTCCCGAAATATCTTTTCACGAGCATATTCACTGTGTATACAAGTTGAAAAAAATTTTTGTTCAACGAGTAATGGTGTATAATATCTCTTTATTTTTGTGTACTTCCACTGGTCCAATCTATAGTACAACAAAACATGATTATATCTACAACGTGTCTAACCAAACCTTCCTATTTCAGGATAGACTATACGTCATACGATATAGACCATTGAAATTGCTTGTCAGCAAGAGTAGTAAATCTTTGCTAAACAGTACACGAAGTACCCAATTAGTCAATCTGCAGGTTCATCAACTGTTGGATGGAAGCTCTTCGGCATCATACATGTATATATATATTATGATGTACCTATACTCGGCCGGGAATGCGAAGTTTCCAGCACATAACTGGCGAGAGCGAGGTGTTATCATCATGATTGTTTCTAAAGTTGACTCGTTCAAACTTGCCGGATGTATTATCATATGTATTGCAATAAGATCGAAACTCAAACATCGCGTCCGATGAATGTAAGTACTTTCTGTAAGTGGTTATCCCGGACGATTACATTATCAGCGGAAAAAACCATACGGAAGGATTTCGGCGATGGGGTTTTTACACAAATGTACGCGTGATCGAGTTGGCAATTGTAGCGAAACAAAAAGGGGGCGTATGGAAGATAATGGGGGCCGAATGAAACGGGAGTGCCAGAGATTAGCCAATCTTCGCGGGAGGCCTCATCGCTTATGTATATAATTCTTTGGGCAATGCCCACACCCGTGCACGAGATATCCCATTGTAATTCTAATCTACGGAGGTTAATCGCCCCATCTATTCTTCCCCTTCTCAGCACTGCACAGCGCAGCGACGCCGGAAAATTGCGCTTCGAAATTAATCGGTGCGTATAATTAATAGAGACATCTCCCCCTCCAAGAGGAGGCGGGACTGTTTAATTTGAACGCGTTTCGAGCCTCTTTTCACCCTCTCACGCTGCACAAGTATATCCACTAAATCGGCCTTTTCTTCGCCTCCGTATACTGTACAAGTGGTTCAAAGTGCCATTTCAATGATTCCCTCCAATGCTGGGACTAATTTACCTTGCGATTTTTAACGCTCGTGCGCGCCTTTGGTAATAAATGCCAAACTCGATATCGACGGGCTCGGGTAAATACGGTGCGATTTTTGCCTACAAATTCAATTGGACGCGCCGCTGCGTGCATGTCGCGCTTTATTAACCCTCCGTAACAAACTACCGTGGAAAAACAAAGAGACGGACGGATGGGTAGTTGACGAAACTCGGTTCGTCGTTTTTTTTTTTTTTTTTTTTAATTTTATTTTACTATTTTTGTAGATACATCAGTTTCCATACATTTTTTCGACATCCAAATTCAACGGTCCGAACTGTCAAACACGTGACGTTTTTTTTTTTTGTTGCCTTTTCAAATTAGCATCAACGGTGGGGGAGAAAAAGCACGACTGAATTAGATGCGTGGCATGCGTGCCCAACAAATCACGAATTGGTGGATTTCAATTTCCCGTGCACCTATACGCGCGAGCACCGCTATACGGTACCGTCCCCCTTTTTTTTTCATGATTCATGCGTTCTGTCGCTGCGCACACAAATCTGTCCGTTTTTTTCTTTGATCGAGCACATAACTGGCACGTCAAAAGAGGATTGACGTGCTCACTCTCGCACGGACTTTGGTCGCCCAAATTTTGAGCTCCATACACGAGGCTACTACTTTGCGATTGGTCGATTTCATCACAGTCAAGTACGACCAAAAAAAAAAAAAACTATAGCGTAATGACTTGCAAATTTAAAACGGGCTATTCGCCGGCAGTCTAGCTGGGGCTGTTTAGCGGTGTTATTCGGCGAACTGTTTGTGCTAAAATGTTATTGTAATGCGCTACCATTTACGTGTGTTCAAGTTTAAGTGCGTATAAGATTATGAGCGAGTGTACATACTAAAACGTAGCTGGTATACGTTTCAGCTCGCAGTGCGAATTTCCCGGACCTGCAGCTTTGGCTTTACTTACTCGGTGCTGGGGCAAATATAATTTTCATAAATTTTACTCGCCGGCGAGAACCAGGTATATGTACCTGGCGAATGAACAAACTTTGGTGCGCTAAGCTTTTCAAGCCATTGTTATCGAAGTCTGGTGTATTATATACGAAAAGCTCGTAGTCGTACAACAACAATAATAACACCATCTCACGGTGAAATTGCGCTGACGATTGTCGCGTAGGTCGAACGAGTGGCTTAATTACCTACTGAATTTTCGCACGTAAGGCTCCATTGGTATATTTTTTCTAGCCATCCTTATGCAGTTTACTAATATTCGAAAATTTCAAACAGATCTTAACGCTAATTTATTGCGAGTTTATTATCAATTTTTTAGTTGTTGTTGAACTGTAATCATCAAAGTATAATGTTACCAGTATACATATATATATATATATATATATATATATATATAAAATTTATTAAAAATTTCACTTTTATGCGCTTCACGAATATTCTCGGGTATATATATATATATATATATAAAATGTACTGGTAACATTATACTTTGATGATTACAGTTCAACAACAACCCGAGAATATTCGTGAAGCGCATAAAAGTGAAATTTTTTTCTCCGTAACAGAATACTTGATTATTCCATGAGTTTTATTACCACAAACAAGCTGTTTCAAGCTGTAATCGTCAAAAAAGTAAAAGAATAAAATAAATATACTTTTTTTTTCGGATCATGAACGTGGAAAAGATATCATTGTAACGGAAATTTTCCGCTTTTGGTTGAAAATTCTTTTTAAATGGAGGACGGCTCATACGTGATTAAATTTATCGCTGTAATAAAGATGTAGGGCGTTATTATACACGTTAAACAAGCGAAACAACGAATTGTAAGTAATAATAATCGGACGACTTTTGTAAGCCTCGCGCGTATGCACGTATACCTATAACGTATAATGACGAATAAGCCCCGTGTCGAATATATACACTGCAGTACGTACTTGCGACGCGAATACCTATACGAATAAACACAAAGCCAAAATATATGCGCGACAACGACCGATCGCTCGAGCCCCCAATAATCATCACCAAGTCCACAACACGGGGCGCGTCAACGTAAATCTCGATGTACAAACAATTGGAAGATAAGAGAGCAACAGTTGTCATCAGTGGAGGCAGCGCAGGGCCACCACCACGCGGGTGGCTAATCCATCCCGAACTCGCGTAAAATTCACTCAAACCCCGCCTCCCCCAACTCACCGGCCGCGCGGGTAATTAAAATTACTCGCTCAGCGCGTAGCAATATAGCTTGATATTCCACCTGCCGACCCGTAAACTAATTAATCGAGGGGGCCATGGCCACCGCTGCCACACACTGCCCCGCGTAAAATTGTGCGGGAGGTATAACGGCGCAGGAGAGACGAGGCTCCTCTCTCTCTCTCCCATTGTATGTACATCCATAATGTTATTAAATGTACGTTGCGCCCACCAGCTAAAACGAGAAGAAGAAAAAGAAACGAAAGGAAAAAGGGAGGGTGGTTGCGTTAATTAGCCACCGTGTTTTCGCCAGTGGCTGCTCCGAGTCCCGGGGGGGGGGGGGACGAAGCCGTGTTCCGTTCAAACGGGCCTGGGGCGCCCGCTCCTCCCCGACTATAGGGTATATATGTACACCCATTATATTATAATATGCACACACTCTCTCTCCCCCCCTCTCATAAATCATAAATTAAGCAGCGCAGAGCTCGTAAGATCCTCTTTGCCTCCATCACCGCGATCAAACGGTACAGATGTTGCACTTAATTATGCGATTGCCGGTAAATGACATAATACACATCAAATCCGTTGGTTTCCTCATACATATATATATATATCATATTTACCAACACTATAAGTTAGCGAGGAGTCAGAGACGACAATACTTAATATTGTTTTTCCAAACTCAGTGTCCCTCAGCTCGTGACATTGTTTTTTTTCTTTCTTGGCACAATATTAGGTATACTACTCGCTTGGATTAGCATCAACGGAGAGCGCAACTAATACCCGTATAATGTTGTACCCATCAAGGCATGCAAGCTATACATACTACAAGGAACTTTGTTACCTGGCATGCGGTGGCTCTGTGTGTCATGTGCCAATCTAATCTACGCGAGACCGGAAATTGATTTTAGCCCGTGTGGTCGCTCGCTCGGCTCCACACACACACACATACCGGACGCGGCCACTGCAGGCTTCTGTCGGAGAAAGGAGGAGGAGGAGGAGGGCAGCAGACCGCTGACCGGAGTGGGTAGGTATTTACAGGACCGGGGGAGCGCGCGGAGGGGACATTGAAAATCGCGTCGCGTCCAACCACCCCCGCCCGCACCGCTCGAGTAGGTACATACATATATACCTATAAAAAGTGCTGCCCCCTCGCCCCCCCTTCGTTTCTACGGTGGTGCCGGCTGCACCTTATATATGTACATCTAGCCGACGGCCGCCGAATATCGAATTTCGAAGGGAAATGAAAATTTACGGAATTTCACGTCGACGCGTCCGAAAAGGAGTGTCGAGGTGCTGATTGAGGCGCTTATTTTTTTCCTCTTTCCCATCATTCTCGAAATATTTCATCGGTGCGTCGGGTGTAGTTAAAAAAATTTGCTTCAAATGTTGCATTTTCATGGTACTTTAACCGAGGTAAATCGCGCGATGCACAATGAGCAGACCAATTATAATCTCAAAAGCCACACATACCTATACTTACTCTTTTTACCCGTGTGCACACTTTGGCGTGAGATTCGCGTGGATTTCGTGCGTTTCGAAAGAAAAATAACGAGCATTATTTTATCACAGGAAGCTACCGGCGCGCGGTGCATGCACGCCAACATAAATACGTGAATTTACATTTTTATCGATCGTCCCGGTGGTAATGATAATATTAATTGCCGTCTAGCCGTCCGCGCGCGTGATCGTGATGTACGCGAGTATTAATTAACTTAATTTATCGCTTCAACCAAACGGACATCAAATCCCAATCTTTGTCACATCTTGGGAAACATTTTTTTCTTTTCTTTTTTTTCAACATTTATTTCGAGTTTAACGAATCAGAGCATCTTTGCTTCAAAACGTGTCCTTTTCCTCCGTCACATTGGTTGAGTTGGTAGTGCCATTTTGGACCGTGCACGGTAAAAAAATTGAAAAAAAAAAAAAAAAAGCCTCTGGTGGGAAAGTGTCCGCGTTCGAGATTTTCCAACGCGATACGTGGCCTCCGCTCTTGCGACGCGCTCTGCTGCTCGTCTATTAATTAAAGCCCGTGGAGGTAATATAATTCAGGGGCGCGCGGGGCTCCCCAACCTTTCCCTCCACACACCCCCTTTTTTTTTTTTGCACGCATCTATATACACCTATTTACCCGACGCTTTTTCGCCGAGATTTCACGCTGCAGATTCGGACGGAGGCAGCTAACTGCGCGCGTTCAATTTCCGCGACGAGAGATCTTCCCCTCCCCCCTGCAAGCGAAAATGTATACCCTCGTGGCTCTGCTCGTACACCCCACACACATGTGTTTGTATGCGCGTTTGGTTAACAAAATATCATATAATATACATATTCTATGAGATTTTCGTGGCTCATTTCGTAGGTATATACCCCACAAGTGATGATATCCGAGCAATGGACTTGTACCTCCGCGAGGGATGAAAAAACATAATAAATTGTAATAAAAAAAAAATACACGTATAGATATTTATGTTCATTTATTTATGGCCTCTTTACCCGTACGCGTTTAATGGCGTCCAGGGAGGAAAAAGAGTAGCCGAAAGGGTGATGGGGGGGGGAGGATTCCGAGTGGCTGTCCCGCGCGTATAGCACGTGAGACTTACATCAGAAGGAGGAGGTGTATATACCTATATACACACACAACTACCACCCATATTATAACACGGGGGGGGGTGTCTTTTTAGCCCGTGCCTCCCTCTGCTCACGGTCGTAAATTCGGCACGAGTATGGGGCGTCGCGCGAATTCGGATATCTTTCGCGGCGTCCGACGTACGGTTCAATTGTTATTCCGCGCGATGCCGGGACGCTCGACTTACGCCCGCAGCCCCGTCGGATTGGCACCGAGCCCGGACGCGCTATACTGGATTTCCTCTGCGCCGGGGGAGGGAGGGGGGGGGGGGCACTTGGCCGCCTATACTCTTTGTCTCAAAAGGGACACACCAGCCAACTCTGCAGACTCTCTCGTTGCGTTTACCTGCATCTGCACACACTACCTTATATGTATATAATATATACTGTCTGCAGCACAGGTAGGTATACAGTGTTATGTAGGTATACACACACAAACACCGTGCAGAGCTCAGCTGTTGTTGTTCACCTGTGTAATTTTAGCTTATATATGTGTACTTATACACACCGTAACGTCGTTATCGCGACATAATTGCAGCCTCGGTGCAGATGTGTCTTGTCCCTCTATGTATGCTGTTGGGGCATCTCTGATGATGAGCGAGAGGTCGACTTGCCCGAGGAGAGACAAGTTCGGGGTATACGGGTCATGTGCGCGTATAAGCTATGTATCGGGGGTTGGTTATAGTTCCCGCAAGCATCGCTCGATTCGAGGTTTTTTTTTTTTTTATCTGTCTCTTCTAAGTATTAAAATGTCCAAGCCAAAGAATGATACGTATAGGGTCCAATGGTATAATCTTACAACAAAAAGACATGTACCTCGATTAGAAAGTGCACGATATATACCTACCTATTTACTATGCGAGTATGTATATACATGCTCCCGTTCAAAATTCTTCTGTAATTGCTTGTGTATACAAGTATTTATATAAATATATATATAAGGTGCACCTGTCGTGCATAAGTATACACATTTACCTGTGTGTGGATATAATGTAGGTATGCGGACAGTGACGAGATATATATCTGGATTTATATTTATACATGCATACGTTTGACCACCACTGCCTCGCACGAGTAATTCCACAATCTTCGGCGTGCAGATGGAGAAAGAGAGGTGATCGATTTATTCTTTTGGTGGTACGCGATGCTGCAGGTGCCATATATACTTTATACATTTATATGGACCCGCATATATTATACACATGCGTATTCATTCATCGAAGCGGCAAGTAGGTGTGTATATGGCAGTAGCGGATACAACTTTTCCCGTATAGGAGACGCGACGGGTCCGGGGGAGCGCGCTACCTAATTGTATCGAGAAACCTGTTTCTCATCCCAACCGGACGGGATATCGGACGATATGATGAGAGCAAGAGGGAGAGAGACGGATGGACGTTCACACAGCATATATACGCGGCTCGTATATTTATTATATCGTGCAACTAGAAAATAAAAATCGAACGCGAGAGAGCAATACCCCTGCAGGTAGATACCTATACTCTGTTTTTGTAAGTATATGATGTGCAGATGTGGATGCATTATTACGGCAAACATGTGTAATTGTGACATGCGTTTGTGAAATATTATTTACGCGTTTTTTTCACTACCGTCCAAATGGTGAAAGTTATCGACAGTTTCTCGTGTCAGCGATTATATATACAATTTCGCCGATTGTCATTTTGTATCGCATGAATGTAAATATGTTGACTGGTTCATCGAGAGTATAGAGTGTGCACAAAATAATGAGCACGAGCTCCGTTCCTTTGTAGATTACATTCAAGTTGTTCGTCTCGAAAGTTGGGTGTAGTCCAGTGTTGTGCGAGTATGTATTTATTGTATTGCCTACATCCTCCGACGAGGTGAGGAACGAGAGGGAAAAAAAAGTGGGTGGAAAAAGAGAGACTCTCCCATGGACAAAGAAGAGCGGTGCCACGGGAGGGAGTATACAAGAGGAAAAGGAGGTGAGCGCGATTGCATTTACAACCGGAAATCGCGAAGCGGCGAATCGGATAAGGCTCTCTCTCTCTCTCTTTGCCCCCTCCATATATATAAACCACACGTTGATGCCTACCGGTCCCAGAGTAAGAGTTTTCCTATTCGCCCGAGTGTATTCTCGGTCGGATCGTGCGCGCGCTATACTACTTATACTCACTTGATGGCTCTTGTCGTAAAAAAACATCGCTCCTGCATACGTATAGGTGTGTATGTGCACGCATTGGCAAACGCACGTATAAATACATATATATATATATATATATATATATATATATATATATATATATATATATATACGAGAGCTGATGGAGATCTGCAATTAGGATGTGGGAATAAGTGGCAGCGCCGAGCCAGCCTTGGTCGCATGACTCCGTGGCCTTATCGATGCGCCCTCCGGGGTAATTTATCAGTATTAGAATACTTACCTGCTTACAAGTAGTTTGCACAAGCTCAACTTTTTCATTAACTCGTGTGAGATTGCGTCTACGCGTATACTGACTTCATTAGGAGCTCCAAGTCTTACATACATCGTACGTATACTTATAAAAAAAGTCTGCTGCTCCCCATCCACGTGCACTTATACTTACACTCGTTTGCTTGAACCGTACAATTTCCCGTAACAAACTTGAGATGTATACCCGATGACTTCGTTAAATCATATCGAGCTTTTTGCATCCGAATGAATCATCTATTGAAAACAATGGATTGGCGATGAATAACGAATTGTATCTATTTTTTTTTTTTTTTTTTAACGTAACCATTTTTTATTCTCGGGGGTTTATTTGCGAGGCGCCCACAAGATTCTCGAAGAAGACGAGGTGGAGGAGGAACAATAATTTATTCGAAAATAAGTATACGACGGTGTGTGCAGAGAAACGCGTGTGATACCTATTAGGGTCACGAAAGCTCGGCAAAGGGGCAGCATCAATCGCCGGAGTCGCTCGAGTGCAGGGAAGTGGCGGAAATCGGTCTACAAGTATATCGCACACTGCAGGTGTAACTCTGGCCGTGAGCATCGGACACACACGCGATGAGAGTAGGTATACACCGGAGGGAGGGAGGGAGGAAAAAAAAAAAAAGGGGGAAAGAAGAACAAGTGCGGCAATTTTCGCTAGTGCCCCAGCGCGGGGAGACGAGTTGATGGATTGCCGGGGAAGAGCCGGGGCGGCCATTGTTGTCTTGTCTCGGGAAGAGGAGGAGGAACACGAGTGAGTTTTCTTCGGCGCTACTGTGCGGGTATATAATATGTATACAGGTAGTACTGCAGCTGTTTCGCTGGCGATGGATAACTCGAGGGCCCGTCTCTCGCGTGAAAAACGAAAGGTAAGTATATATATATATATGTGTACCTAACGGTATAGAATAGACGATAATTTCCTCGAGTCTCTCTCTTACAAACTCCTGCGCATGCAGCTGGAAGCATTTTAACGGGACACTCGACTCGTCGCTGCTGCTCCAGAAAGAGAGACTCTTCGGTCAAAGCATTGTTCTGTTTCAGCGCACAGGCTTTCATTTTGATAGACAAAGACAGATCATTGAGTGCCGGGGCAATTATTGTACTCTTGCCCTTTTTCTTTTTTCTTTTTCACTTTTACAAGGTTGGCTTGCTCGCGTACACGTAATCGCGATGCGGCCACACATGATTAACTATCAACTGGCAACGCCAAGAGCAAGCACGGTGTTATTGAATCATCGCTGGACGTTAACGCAGAAGAAACCAGACATGAAAGCGACAAAAATGAGCGGAGGAGGAAAAAAAAAAGAAAGAAAAAAAAAAGTGACGCAAAGACGAAGTATGAGAGAAAAAAAAACGAAATGGACAGGAGGAGGAGTAAGAGTGGAGCTCTTTCATGCTTATCCTCGAGATAAATGATTCCATGCTTGGCTTACTCCGTGTCATCGTCAACGCTTCCGTTCTCCTCCCTGTATGTTTTTGTTGCTCTCCGCGCCCATCGTCATCGCCTTATCGTCTTTGCTTGCCCCGCGACATATACACCGCGTTTGCTTTGCCATCGGCAATTTCTCCCTCCACGAGCCCCCTCCGACAAACTTCCAAATGTCATGCTCTCTCTCTCGATCCACTTTTTCACTTTTACGCGCTCGGCCGGGCTTTTTTATTTATCGTCCCTTCGAGAAAAGGATTAAGATAATACACCATCACCGCGCACGTAGTCACTCGGACGACAAATATAATATCAACATGTATATGTATATTCTCGTGCGACAGGTATGGTATACTTTTTGTTTTCATTTGGTCATTTAATCTTCGGAGCGCAGACACGCGGCAGCCCGCTCGGCTCGTGATGGGTATAACGAGCTGGAGGGGTGGTTGATTTCCGCGTTTCCACCGGATCATCAATCACCGAGGACCGGGGCGTAAGGTTGCAACTGTCCGGCAGTTTTTCACGAGTCACGCGCACGTATAAGGTATACACCCTCGCCCGCTTGACGGTGGGGCCGTCGAGAGAAGAGATATATACGGCCACCCCGTGTACGGGCGGGGGAGCCAGGAAAACGGGGTCAAGCGACGGAGGCCCGAAAAGCCAACGAGCTCCGAGGCGACGACGCCTAAAAGCAGCGATTGGGGAGGAGGGAAACGACCGACCGGCTCGTACGCGAATATATAGGTACTCCCTCGCAACCACTGCCGTGAGGGGTTTGGTTTATTTTTTTCCCCCACTATCGATCACCATGACAATATTCGCGGAGGCGAGGGAAGAAAATGCACTTGCTGGAAATCGACGAAAATCTAATACAGCGTATAGGTATAAGAGGTATATATACACCCGTTGATCCGCTGTTTCGACAGATTAACGCGAGCGACTCTCCCGTTTGGGCCACAGCTCGTTTATCCACTGTATACGTGGGAGGAGTGGGCTGCTCCTGGAAAAACGATCAGTCGGTAATCCCGCGAGTGGAAAATCCACCGGTCTATTAGCAAACGGGCGTACCTGTAACGAAAACCTATGCAGGATGATAAATCTTGCAAGTGCCGACCTATATATATATATATCCGGTCAAGGGTATACAGGAAAGCAACGGGGCGAGATTTAACGAAGCCTCGGGTCCCTCCGCACCGAGGGTCAAAGCCACTGGTGTGGGTGCATTAGAGACGGCCAAGTGATGGGGGATCGGTTTATGTCCAGCGGAGCCGCTGATGAAATAAAATGTCCCAGTGACAAGTTTCGATTGACGCTTTGTCTTCTTTGCCGCGCAAAGTTGCCATTTGAAAATTAAAAAAAAAAACATACCATTACCAAGTTGAAAAGAGTATGTATCTTTATCGTTGCACGGGGCAAAACTGGATCACCAGGCGGTGGGGTAAGGGGAAGGAAAAAAAGGTGCCGTTGAAAAAGAGGGGGGCTATCGATAAAAAGAGAAAAAGAAGGACTTGATTGCTGATGGTGCACCGGCAAGTATAAATACATATTATATCTGGCAAGCCCGCAGCGACTGCACGCATGTATATGCAGGACAGCGCAGTAATTGCAAGATAACACGCGACTGGGCTGACTGACCGGGAGTAAATATACGTGTATTTGCGGATGAATGCACCTATATATGATGCAGCTTCTGTGTGTCGAACGGTCGCAGGGGCTGGTTTTTTTTCTCTCCCTCTCTTTTTTTTCCCCCCTACGCAGGAGCTATACTATACATGTACCGGTAACACACACGTCCCAGCATGACAAACAAAACCGTGTTCCTTTTTTTTTCCGTTATAATGAAATAGAGCAAATGACAAAGCGAGTGCCCAGACAGCACCAATGCGAAAAAATGCCGCCAAAGCTTTGCAACGTTCGCTAATACACGAAATACTTGTTGTCTTTGTGCTTCGAAGAGACTTTGCGCATGAATCGTGCAAGCGGAAAAATTAATTGACTTTTTTTTTTATCATCATACTCCTTTTACGCGTTTGCGGACGGACTTTATATTTTTTTCTGCATACTTTTTCGACTGTCCTGAATCAACTGAATCAAATGTAAAATCCTTTAGCGGAGCTAGAACGAAGTTTTTACGAGCGAATACAAGGGAAAATTATAAACTTTTTAACGGGTTGTTGGCATAATGGTAAAAATGTTGCATCAAATTATTGTCTCTTTAAAACTTGACAAAAAAATCTCGCTTAACTTGTCACATTGGAACATGACAAAAGTTCCAGCTTGGAAAAACACAAGACTGTTTAGCCGAACGGAGTATCGCACGTATAGGTGTTCATTTAACTTTCAAGCCAAACTACGTAGAGATGCTCCTTGATGATCCTTACCCATTACACGTACACACAAATACGTAAGTGGGCGTAGCCAGTTCTGACGATGGCGACTATAATTCAGCGATGAAAAAAAAAAAAATAAATAAATAAAACGAGAACGACGTCAGAAGAGACCGCAGTCGCAGTAGGCATCAATCATCCGTGTCAATCGCCACTTTGGAATTTTTATTTATCAATAGAGCGGTTGATTGATCGAACGGTACAAGCTGTCACTGCGCGTCGTGGATAATCAATTCAGCGAAATATGCGCTGGTGCTCTCTCTCTCTCTATCTATCTCTCCTTTGACCTCTGCGAAAAGACCTGCTTTCACAGCTCGGACCCACTGTACGATTGGATCCCCGAACACCATTGTACCCATATACACGTCATTATAATTATATACCTACTTGATTTTCTTTAGAATAAACGTAAACGTACATCGATCATTCATTGCAGAAGAAATAATATTCAAAAGGAAAAAGATTTCGCTCTTCTCTATATTTATACTCCGCATGCGTATAATATATACACACAGCGAGCGTAGGGAGGAGGCTCGTCCCAAGTTTCGGTGTTGCACCATTTAGGGATCGGGAAGATTTGTCGAATTAGCATAATTCTACACGCGAAGCCGAACCAGCGAGAGGGAGATGTCTAGGCTATACACACACACACACACACACACACACACACACACACAAGGGGGTCGAGGAATAGACGTCTTCGCCTTTGCCGTATATATATATATATATATATATATATGATACCTATACCCCGTATAGACTGTATACGCTATCGAATCTCGACTCTCCTTCCCATCCCCTGACGCACGGTCGCCCTCTCGACCCACCGTACAGGCATGTGGATATATACACGCACGGCAGCGCGCCCCCCGCAAACTTTAAGCCGGATCCGTATATGATAATCTTGTTTTCCTGCGGGAGCGTTTCCGAGGGTGCGGTAAACGCTGAAACTCCTACTACACTATTATAATTATTGTGTGAACCGGTGGGGGAGGAATATATACGTACGACGAGGCTGGAGGCTCTGCAGCTTTTTTTCCCGTTCGATTTGGCTTCGACCCTTGCTTCGAAAACGCCAGTTTCGCGCCCTCCAGATGCAGCCCTTGGTACATACGGTATATATAGTCTCTCCACCCATCAAACCCTAACTGCGAGTCTTGTCCACGTGGATGTGGACAAAGGTTCACTGTTCTCTTTTACCTAACAATAAATAATTGGAAAAAAAAATGTGGGAGTAAGTATATAATAGCTTACACGCATCAAGTCTATGAATATGCAGTTCTGGGAGCTCTCCCGCATCGAGACCCTCTTTCGCGGTCACACTTATACCATGTACATAAATGCCCACTGCCAAATCACATATTATATCCCATTGCACGAGTGGAGGGAGGGGAGGCGCGCTCTCGCGTAAATATACAAGTACATCCACTTGATGTGCATACATCGCGGCACCTCTTCCCGGTAGAGTAGGTATTACTGTTGTGCACAAGCAGCACGCAGGGCTAATTAAAGAAGTAGAAGAAGAAGAGGCGCGCAAAAAGGTCTTGGGGGCCTCGAACGAGAGGCAAAGTAGGCTCTGAACGTACCTATACATACGGAGGTGCGGAGGGTGGGGCGAGAGTAAAAAAAAACGGCTCGGAAAGAGAAAACAACCAGGTACATCGTACATATATATACTTTTTTTTTTTTTTTTTTTTTTATATTATAGTGCTCTACGTCCCCGGCTCCTTTAATAAGGGCGCTACTATGGGCACTTAGCACTTGGGAGAAGGAAGGGATGAGGGATGGGAGGCCTCCCATTACTGGGAGGGGGGGTAGGGGGAAATTAGGCAATTTTGCTGCGAGAAGGTTGCCTAAACCCTCCTCGAGGAGCATTGCGTGGTGAAAAAGCACATGTGAGACTCACAGAGGTACTTGCCCGAAAGTCGCACTGGCCGGGAATTGAACCACGGTCTCCCGCGTGCCAATCCCCGACCCAGCCGACCGAGCCACCGCGCGCTCGTACATATATATACCATAGGTACGACGGTGGAGGTGGTGGACGACTGTTGAATCGCAGGATGTGAGCGCGAGCTCCACTTATACCGATACACATGCATGTGTATATCGTGTACGCACACATCTATGGTTCCGCGAGGAGAAAATAAAAAAAAAAAAAAAAAGAAAACGGGCGGTGGGCGTGGGACGGGGCGCGATTGTTTTCTCGCGAGGCGCGCGCAGCCGGAAGTGACGCACGGCTCTAATAACTTGTTGCAAAGTGAGAGAGAGTAAACGCACACGCGTGATTGTGTCGGTGACTACGGGTATACACACAAACACACACACACGCTCATCTTTTGCTCCCTCCCGTGTACTCCTCTGTCCTTATATTTAATTCTTCCTCCGCCGTTGGTGTCGTATATATACATACTACTCGCTCGCTACCTCATTTCGCCGCTGCCGTCCCGAAGCCTGTGCACCACCACCTTTGCTTTCCACGAAACAGGTGCGCACCTCACATGTATATACATATATGTATACAGGTATACCAGCTAGCAAACCGACTTCCTAATGGATTTAAGCACATTCTACTGCCGCTGCGCAGCTTCATTTGTACTCTTTGCGCCGTATTTCGCTCGCTCTTTTTTTTTTTTTTTTTTTTCCCTTCGGTGCTTTTTGGGTTCTTTCCCGTGATTTTGACTTCCTTTTCCTTTTCCCCCTTCCATGGTTTGCGGCTCCGAAGCTCGTCGGGGGTCGAGCTCCCCCATTTGAAGTCCCGTCCTCTAGTTTTATCCGAATCTATACACTTAAACCAATCCGAATTCACTCAAAAGCTTGAATCATACAAATCGATGCGTAGAGTCAAACCGGAAAACTATATATCTCTTACCAAAAAAAACGCTTCGGTTGTATTGTCAATGAATCAGTGATGGATTGCCTCTTAACGCTAATTCTACTTTTATTTTTAATTGAAACGCTAAATCACGTTACCACGTACCTACCTACGTAATTTTAAATCCGAAGAGGAGATAATGTACCTGATTTTGACAAACGAAGCCATACAAACTTTCATTGGGTTGCATGTATGTACGTTTTTCCTGATAAAAATACACTTGAACGTCGGTAGCCGTACGTTGTTCGAAAAAAAAAGTTTTTGAATACTATTTCCATATTTTCATCAGTTGAACGTTGGGAGTCTTTAGGGTAACGAAACAAAACGTGACGTAACAGTCATTAAATATCGTACCGAATCGTGAATGCGTTGTTAAAAACAGTTATCGGCTGTCGTTTCTCGCACTTGGGCCATTAATGTCCATTAGGCCTGAGCCTCCGCGTACGTAAACACGAAGCCGCGCAAGTATATGTATGCACGAAATTGCGAGCCAGATTTACCGTACGTATAGACGGGTCGATCGAAACATCGGGGCCCCAAAAGCTCCGCGTTTTGTCTTTCCGCACAGTATACCGTTCGTTAGCATTTTCACTCCATGTGATGGTATACCTCAATAGGTGCGAAGTATTGTATCGCCCGCCTTCGATTTCGTAGTCAGCAATAACTGGTGAGAGAAGCCGTTGTTGCGCCCATCACGTGTACCTATATAATTCACTCGGTGCATCTCTGCACGTTTATCGAGCTGCGTGCTTTTAATTTTGTTTATGACAGCGTATTTTCGCGCTGTTCAAACATCGGGAGTGCATGGGGTGGTAGGAGGAACAAAAGGTGTACAGAGGTGCGCGTGTATACGATTTGCATTGGGATCGACTGCATTATACCAATTAAAACAAGCGAAGAAAACACACACGGGTCCTCTTTTCACAACAATCAGCAGCATCATGCGTTTATTTTCGAGTTGTGTAGGTCATTCCGGTGATCACCATATTCGCTCTTTTCCAAGCTATATTATTTATCATGTGATCCGTTTATTATATCCGAGTGATATTACCTACGTGCGTATTTATATAGGTTCTTTTTCCCCTCGGTTCACGAGAGCTGACAATCATTGCTTTATACCTGTGACAACTTTAATCCAGCAACGGTGCACCGTAAGACACTAAATGATACTTTGTGTTTTCTCGAAACTAGGTCGTCCAACCATATTAATTTGAAAAATCACATGATCCCTCTGGGAATTCATGTATATTTAATTAAAAGACAAATGATTTTTCGGATAGTTGATCACCAGAAGAGAAGGAAAAAAAAAGAAAAGATATCTTTTGTCATTCATTTTAAATTTCAAATCCAGTTAAATTGCCTTCTTTCCCTCCAGGCAATGATCTAGATATATCTCAACCCCACTTTTCCGTTTAGATTCGCGAGCCCCTGTATTTGTAAACAAATGTATTCGTGCCTTCGATATTTTTGCCATCCATCAAAACACACCTCGCGGCACAAGAGAGGGTAGAGTACTTACACGGAGTTAGTACTTGCCACGTGCGAGTGATCGCAAAATTCAATATTTGCAGTGGGCCCGGGCACGACGGAGGCGGGCAATCGATATTCCGCGGTGGCTCATTTTCCCTCTCGAGTCGTTCGGGCGACTCCTCCTCACCGGTATATAGCGGAGACCCTTTTCTGTTCACGCGCACAGAGGCAAGAGAGACGGAAGCCGGTTGAAATCAAACCGTAGGCGTTGCCGATAAGAACTTTGGGGCAACTCGTTCTCGCCCCGGCTATATGGTGTGCGCGGCGATAGAGGCAAGCAAAAGAGCGGCGTGTGGTGGGAAGGGAGAAATCAGCAGCGAATATATAGAGGGTAGTTTGCCAGCCGTCCTCGTCATCCCCCATCCGTCCGATCGGCCTCCGTTCCTCGTCTTATTCTCTAATTCTATATTCATGGGAGCTAGTCATGCCCGGGCCCCGGTGGCGTAACCTTGCGGCGGTGGCTCCTATTTTATGTATGCGGAATACCGAGTATGCCGGGGGAAATTCCCGGAGTAGGTACAGGGGATGAGGCGAAAATAGAGCGAAGATGCTAAGCTCACACCCAAAAATTGCCAAATCGCGCTTCTCGGCTTAAGGAGCCTCCCGTAAAATCTTTGCCCCCCCCCCCCTACTCTACCTGCCATCAACCGGCAGAGTGCTGGGTATAGGTATAATGAGTGACTTTTAGCCAAGAATTTGCATCAGATGCATCGTTGGGTAGCGCGGTTGCATGAACACGACGAAAGGTACCTTATCTCGATTACTGCTGATATATGGGGCACGAAGGGCTGTTATCTGCACGCACCAACAAAAATTACACGATTTTTTGCGTTATTCTAGCTGCCAAGTCGAATATCCGTCCAACTGGACGCTTCCCTCGTTTTCGCAATTCGATTCGCGTATACGTGTTGCGTCGTCGTTTGCTTTAATGTTTAATGGCCTTCGCGCCCACGTGGATATTCGATGCGCAACGATGATTATCGGCGTCATCGCCAAAACTCCATCTGGACGTGAAGTTTAATTTGGGAGTATAGCGATGTCGAGGTCCGCTTCGGAAAGGACGAGCTGCATTACAGGGAGAAAATAATTACAAAGTATATAAATTGACGGTTCGTTCGGTGGAAGCGCGGAGGTCAAAAAGCAGAGAGATAACGCGTTGATGATTTCTTTTTTTTTTTTTTTTTTTTTTTCATCCGAGTTCATCGTGTACCATCGAACTTTGCGTGCGGGAGGGGGACTATGATACAACGTTCGGATGAAATGGGGAGCCGATCGACGATCAATGGCAATCAAGCCGAGGCTGATTACATTTCCCTCGACACGTGTCATCGTCGCAACAAGAGAATAATACAGGCAGCGCTCCGTCAATTAATGTTACGAAATTTTTCGCCTATACACATGCACTTTACATGCGTCCGCCATTTGTTAAACTCCAACTCGAGGCAAGCGAACCCGATGATCACACAATACAACAATAATTAAAATCATCATTAATTTCACAGTCATTGCCGCGAAATGCTTGTCACTGCTCATCTAGTTTGCATCAACTTACTAATGTACAGGTCCATGCTCTTGAAATCATCCATAAAATTGAATTGAACAAAAGTTGCCAAATATATACTTGTTTAATCGTCCACAAACAACCACTCCCTATATTTTAAAACAAATTCTCGCACAATGCCGTGTAAGCGTGTGCATACGTATAAAAGCATGGCACACGTATTACTTTGCAGCCTATGCACTTTCTTTCCCTGATACGCTCGTACGCCGTTAATAAACACTGTAACGGTTGCTGATGGATATGTATATAAAATTGGTATAGGTATACATTGTGCGCAATGGTGTAACAACACACATGGCGATGATGACGATAACGTAAGTGGTGTCGATAAACGTGATATACATACATATATATACACATACGCATACGTCCCCGTAAAACCAAACACCGGTGAGAGTAGAGCAGCTTTTGTGGCAACAATGAAAATATTGATGGGTATCCTAGTCAAGGGTTGCGCGGCACGATCAACGAAAGAGACCGAGTACAGTAGTATAGAAGCCTCTCTTGTACGCCGAGCACTCTTGTTTGGTTCCGGAGCAGATGGCGAGCCTATATGGGCTTTATATCCTCGCACATTAGGTATACAGAGCTATGCCTTGCGATGCAACAACAGCAGCAGCGAGTGACGCTGATCGCGACGTTATGATGGCTTCCCTCTCCTATATGTATATGTACATACATGTTGTAATATATACCATATAGGTATACCCATTAAAATCAAATGGGAGGGAAGGGACGCTCTCTTCGAGTGCCCGGTTGTTTGCTGTGCTCCGTGTATGGGTACACGTGTAGGTATATATATATCCGAGAAGCTGCAAGGGCTGTGCTATCGCCCTGCAACGTACTTATATGGATAAGTATACTATATATTATGTTGCTTGCTTGTTGCCTCGGCGCAAATAAGTATTTACTTCCAATCAGCAAGTACCTACTTCAATTGGTGCTCCCCCAGTGAACCTATTGTACAGTTCTCGTGCTGTTAACGAGCACTCGATGAGCCTGCAATGGAACAATAAATACTTACTAGGAAACAACCAAAGTCAAAGAAATGCTTGTTGGAACGCCCGTTGATTTCTTTTTTTTTTTTTTCACTTTTTCACGTTTCCCGAGGGAGTATATAGTCAATCAAGAAAAGAGTCCATTTCGCGCCAACTAATTTTCACAACTCATTTTTTTTATTTCAAACAATATTCACTTCTCAATTACCATTTTCCAACAGAAAGTAACTTACATTCGCATTACTATGCTGATCATCCAACTTTTTTTTTAGCCATGTATATGTTTTTACAACATCCAATTGCATTGCAACGGTAGGTATGTCGACAATCACGAATACTTACTGTGACTGAGGATTGAAAAATTTAATTTTACGCTCATTGAGCTTTACTTTTGTTTCAGTTGCAAGTAACGATAAAAAATTTTTTTTTTTTTTTTTTTGTACTGTACGCCCATTATGGACATAATATAGTCCAGCCCATCAAGTAACCCACGATGGCTCACTGTTCCCATCGACAAAACCGAAGCGTAATTAGGAATTTATGAAACCGGTGGCGCACGAGTTGCCGACGTATACCTACTTTCGATGCACGTGCGAGCAAATGTTTACGTTAATTTAAGGACGGGGTGTGCGGCCCCTCGATACGAGCCGAGATCATAATAGCGCAATGCTTCATCAACACACAAGAAGCAAGAAAGGGGCGAGTTCAAGTGTCGTCCAGTCCTTATATTGCAAGTATTATTATACACGCAGTTGTCGTCACACCCGATTTTTATCGCTTCGTATATATATATATATACGTGGGTATATGTACAAGGGGAGGGCTGTTGTTTGCCGAGGTTATATTTAATCTGTTGCAGAGCATTTGGCAAACGATATTCAAACGAGTAGGCACATAATAGCTATTTAACAGTTCCTTTTCTCAGTCGTCACACGCTTACCTACAATTATATCAATTCTTTCGCGTTTCTGTATAATGTACACTCCGTTTGAATTTCATTCGAGGTACAGGTATAAGTGATTTTTTTTTTTTTTTCTATTGTAAATTTTTCACTCAACCGTATAATGTTGTTTTCGTTTATAATTATAATGTTTATTATCATTACCACAATATACTTTTACTTACGGTAATAGGCAACAAACGGTACAGGTACATATATACTTAAGAGGCTCGTAGTAGCTCACCTGCAACAAAAAACAAATTGCATACATGTTTATTAAATAATATTGACGTGCAAGTGCGTGCATCTACATTATAATAAGCATATTATGTACGCACACGAAGATGACGATGAATGATATAAACGTACGTTAATAACAACTCACGATGTAATTGTAAATAAAAGTACTATACGTATACAACGACGGAGCATCAGGTAATTATACGTATACGTGTATATATATATATATATATATATATATATATATATATATATATATATATATATATATATATATATATATATATATATATATATATATATATATATATATATACATGACACACGTACACGCGCGCACACGAGAGAAAGAGGAAAGGGGGGATGGGAGGGAGTAGAGGGGTGGTAAGAAAGGAAGTAAATGTGCTTCTTAATGGAGAAGAGGTGACAGAGAAAAACAGTATAGTTGCACCGCGGAGGCCAAGGTGAGCAAAGAGTTGAAAAGTTATAAGAGACGTATATAAGTAGCAGCCGGGCTGTGCAACGTACGCGTGCGAATCAAGATTTATCTGTTGTAGAATTGTTTCGAGAAAATAATTTTAGCACATCTTACGCGAAAAAATCAGATGTAATGATAAGTATTGTATATATATACATACGAGTAATCTATTTGTACCGGTAACAGCTGCGACGAAAAGATGAATAAAGTTGGATAATTGTGTGAATATGCAGAGTTTGGTTCGAGGGAGCCGGAAAATACGTCGAGATAACGAAGTAGGCAGACTCGCGCTGCTTACTTCTGATGTATTATGCACAGCATATATATAGGTATATATTGTACTACGAGCAGTCTTGACTGGAGGAGCCCACGAGGACGTCCTCATCCTCCTTGGCAGGACGAATTTACCTCGAGTCTCCTGTCCCCTCGTCCGTGTCCCGAGGCATCTCCTCTCTCTGTCACTCTATTCTTGGCTCCTTGGAGTACAGCATGCCACCTGCGGTAGCTCCGCACATGAGAAGGAGGTGGTAAGGGGAGTACAACAGCAGCCGAGAAGCCTTCGAAGCAGAAATGCAAGAAGCAGAGTTCCGCTACGCAAGAGAAGGAGAGACAGACACCTCTCGGCGTTATTCACCTCTCTCTCTCTCTCTCTGGATTGTCTCGTCTTTTGTCTCTTGTTAACTCATCCGCTCCCTTGTTTCGGGCTTTTAAAAACTTTTTTTCTTTTTTTCCTCTCCTTTCCAACTCCAGTAACAGGACGGGGATAATATGTTGCAGTTTCGTCGTCAAATATCAGATTTTGCATCCACATACCCATCCGTAATGGTGTCATGTAATTTCGTAATGATAAAACTACACAAGCGAGAGTTTTTATTGTTGACATATATGAAAACAAAAATTAAATTGTCCGTTATTACTTTTTTTTTTTTTTTTATTTTATAGCGAGGGCGTCTTGTTACGGTGAATTTTTGAAATGAAGTTTTTAAGGGTGTGGACGGAAAAAGAGTTTCCGAGTTGCGGCAGTGGGAGGGATTCGAGCGGACGTAAACCGAGGCCGTAGAAGTTCACTTGACACTGGGTAAATATGAGGAGTAAGAGCCTCGGTTGCAGCCAGTTGGTCACTTCGGCGCAGGGCGTTGAAGAAAACGGCTGCTCGTAAAGCCGCGACTATGTGCGCTCCTTATCGCGAATTTAAAAGGTGTAAGTGCTCAAAAAGTTTCGGTTTCCCTCGAAAGAGCCTCAATTTTCAATCTATGATGAAAAAAGGTTGCACGAATTTTATGAAAACTAGATTATACAAACTCGACAGTGTTCAGTAATTCACGCATATATCCAGTATACTTTATTGCCTGCAGGCAAATTTAATTGTTCGTACATGCATGCGCTCGTAAAAAAGTAGTTATCGACCATTAAACACAACTGTACGCAATCGATGTTTTTGTTTTCAAATTTTATCACGCAACTCTACGTTTAATCATTCAATAAATGAAATTGATTTTTGAATACAAAGCAACGTATTGTCCGTTATTTTCAAAAATTTTAACCGTTAACAACGAGTAAAGAACTTTTTATCAATACTACCTCCGCTGTAATATTATTTCAAGCTGATGTCACAGTTGATTGAATTTAAGGCTCCATTGGAAAATAGAGTCCTGTTGAATTAAAAAATTTTAGGAATTGATAAATTGAACAGTTTTATGTAATTTTTAGTTATATAAAATGCATCTAAGATTTCATAAAAAAATTGTCAGACAAGTAGTTGAGTCTCGCAAGTTAAGTTTAAACTGCAACTCCGACACGTTAGGGACACGCGTTGATATTAGTATTATTCATCACTTGGAATATATAGTTGCACTGTACATACCTATACACCGACAATAAATTCCAAGCCAAAGCGGCTCCAACGCGAACGAAGACAGATCGCAACTAGTACAATTCGTCCGAGGCGGGCAAGTTCACTCGAACAAAAACAATAAATTCGCAGTTATACGGCGCACTAAAATTATGCAGCAAGAGACGGTTTTTTTTTTTTTGCGAATAGAAAGGAGGAAAAAGGGGGTGAGAAAAAAGAAGAAAGAAGAGCGAGTCGAAAAGTAGTAATGCCAAGAGCGGCGCTATTTCGTCGCTCGTGAACGTCTCCGCACCGACGTGGACAAGTTGCCCGAATCGAGCGCACTCCTTCACTCTTTATCATCCACACACATACTACGTAGCCTCGAATCGCCCCACCTCTTTCCACGACTCCAATTTGTCACGACTACATTTACACTTACACCTAACTAATGCTTCTATAAAAAATAAGTGGGGATTATATAGTCCGGAGAGCTTACCATTTTCTTTTGTCACTCAAACCTTGTTCCACGAGACAGTGTAATAAAAGAGTCTATCAAAAAGATTTTGCCTCTCGGTGTATTTACTTACGAAATAGTACAGTTCTCTATAATTTCTGTAACTCTGGGCATCGACCCAATCCCCGATACGGTCGCGAGCTCATGTAAACTCCTTCGAGGTGCACACACGCGTTTATCCCGGAGTCTCTTAATGAAGTACCGAGCCGGCATAAATTCCCGGGTCATTGGTCGCTAATGCCTCGTTTGGAGTTGGGACACGCAGTTAATCCCGCGCCCAAACGACCGCCTCGTACACGTGGATCGAAAGAAATAAAAGGTTCAAAGGGTTGGATCGGAGGTTAGAGGAGGAGGTGGTCACTGCTGAATGGGAAGGGAGAGGGTTATTTGTCTAGTGCATTGGCGTGGATTCACGAGACAGAGTGCACCGGTGGACGAGAGTGCCTGGATGTACGTGTAGGGTTCTCTGCGGCACGACCATTGTCGAGAAAGGGGGGAAGGGGGAGAGAAAAGGTTGGACTGCCGGTGGTAATGCCAAATCCAGGGGACAGACGCTCCGAGTGAACGAGTGCGCACATCTGAGCCCCGAATGCGATTGTACATCTGTACTGAGAGAGGAAGGGTGTATATATCTGTAGCCACCTCCGATTAATTAACGAGCTTCAAAGCGACCACGCCATGGAAAACACTCGCTAATTGCTGTGTGGGCGTAATCGCCTCGAATAGAACACCTGCTACCCACCATCTCTCTGCGTTTGCTTTTTTTCCATATGAAATAACGTGCAGGTCCGTCGATATATACACCTACACGCATTTATGATGACGTATATGGGTGATGTACATATATTTAAGAATACGCTTTGACAACGACAACAGTCGCGGCTACTTTGGTGATTCGCATGGTAATTCATATGCGTAAGCTCGTGCTGGTATATTACTTTGATTTTAAAATTTGAAGAAATATAGGTATACCTATACATGTAGAGGAAGAACGGATAACCGAAGCATTTAAAATCTTTTTTTTTTCGGGTATGTATGTATTTTAGGACCTATTGAAAACTGCAGGGGTGCTGTAATACTACCGTGGAACCAGGGAAGTGTAGGACACAGCAGTTATGTTCGAGCGACCACCAAGTTGACTTGGGCGCACTTTCTGCCTCCCCCTTTGATTCGGTAATAGGTAAGGTATATGCTATACCTATGTATCAGCAGACCACAGACTACATTGTGTCTTGTCGCACCCGGAATAAAAAGAACGAGTGAGATATTGCTGCGAATTAGGGTCGCCTAATGGATACATGTGTATACATATCGTGGAGTCGGAGGGTAGGTGCAATGTGGGAGATCGAGCGAGCAAGTGACTTATTTACCTTTTTATTTATTTACCTGTTTCCAACACCACCACTCTCCAATTGCGTCATCGCACGTGTCCGCTCCAGTTATTTTCTTGTACCCTCCTCCTATTTGTGCTGGTCACCCACGTAATACCGTGTTCATAAATATTTATATATATGTACCTACTCATGCTGCGGTTCATCTCGTACAGATATAAAAAAAAAAAAAAAAAAAAAAAGTTAACTGAAAATTGTATGTGTTTCACTCACCCGTGACCTACATTGCGTAGGTACAGGGTGTACATGCGACCACGCGCGTGCGCTTCTCTCGAAATTGCACTCGGTGATGGTGGAATCGATGGTGCGTGTTGTAAGGTATAATATGTACCAGTCGTGCCTAATATAGCCTAAACTACCACCTGACCATCCTTTTTTTTTCTTTATTTAACGAGTACTTGTCTCGTTCTTCTTCGTCGGGTTTTTTTGCGATAATACCTGTGATCGGCAAAGTTATAAAATTGTATCTCTTTGTTTTTTTTTTCCCCCTCCTAATCGTATTTGAGTAGTTGCGGCGCCGTATAATATTTTCATCGACTTAGCACTTGATCTTGTTTACACACTTTTTTTTACCACTAGCTCTTTTACTAATCAGAAGAAAAAAAAAAATCGTACCTGCAACCCATTGTTGCAGAGAAACAGTGGCGAAGCAGTGGGTTGGCACCAAATTCTCACGCAGATCCTTCAAACCGATAGATTACCGCACCAGATTTACATTTCGTATGATATGAAAAAAAAAAAAAAAAAAAAAAGGAGAGAGAGGGAGGGAAACGAGTCAATAAAGTTTTCCCCTAAAAAATAATAATAGTTGAGTGGTGCGGGGAAAAAGGAACAGAAAAAAAAAAGAGAGGAAAAAAGGAGATTGCAGAAGCAATTTTCGAGAGAAAGTTTCACCACATTAATAGGAGATTACGTAGCCGAGCAATTTTAAACAATGTAAAGCTTAGCGCTTTCAATAATGGATTCGCGACCTATCTTTCTCTGGCAGCCTCTTAAATGAAAATCCATTAAAAAAGAGCGCAAACAGGCAGGAAAAAACGAGAGAAGGGGTTATTGGGATAAAAGAGGGGGGGAGGGAGGGTCACGAAAAGCGAAGCCGATGGAAGAGAGAGATACGTACCTACCCATTGTATACATTAGAGGAGAAAAGAGCTCTTCCACTGAAAAAACAATCGAGTGCAAATTTATCAATCAATCCCGGGGAGAAAAAATAGACGTCTCTGAAAAAAAAAAAAAAAAACCAGCCCCTCCTCGTTGTACCGTATATACATATACCAGTGCTGCTCAGCTGGTCCGTCGCCCACTTATTTATAAGCTCGATCATTGGCCTGTTCTGTCCCGGTCCGACGTCACGGCGGGAGGGGCTCTCTCTTTGCCGCTACCGTCCAGGGGTCTGGCCTGAGTGGTAGTTCTCCTCCGGGCGGGCGACGTCAACGTGATTTCATTTTTTTTCCCCTCCCTTTTTTTTTATCTCTCGGGGCCGCGATGTAACCGAGGACCATACAAGTAGGTCAGCCGTGGAGAAAACCAGAGGACCCGAACCTGTAAGGGGCAACAACAACCCCCACGTGTCATCATTGCGCGACCTAAACGTGTTTCCCCGACCTCGACACAGCCAACTACACCCTACTTGCTAGTCCTTCGCCCCCCCCCCCCATCCTCCATCTTTCATGTCCTTTCTCCTCTCCCAACTGGCGTTTTTTACGTTTTCGTTTGCTCATCCCCACGACGTCTGATTTTTTTTTCCTCTCCCTCTCTCTATGGGTACCTCCCCTGGTCTGCTCTCTCGTGCCTATACGAAAGATGAGTTATGTACTCTCACGAGACGTATTATTGTTTTTTTTTTTGGACTTTCCATGTAATTGAATGTTCCTCCCAGCTGGGCGAGGGGTTACTATGATTTGGAAAAAACAAAAAAACATCTCTTTACTCCTCGAGGAGGAGTAGTTAAAAACGGATCTGGTAATCACGGAGGAAGATAATAATAAAATAGTAAAGGGCCCGATAGGAGTGTCGATGTGTGTGTATATACGGAGGCCAAAGTTGCACCCGACGCACTCGAGCCCCCGACGTCCGATCGAAAAGAGGGGGAGAAACTACTCCTTTACCCCGGGAATCCTTCGTAGCTTACGAGCGGAGCTTAGAAATGCAGCACTTGTATATAGATGATACCCCTCCGAAAGTTGAGCGGCCGGCAAGTCCGAGCAAGTTGGACCAAGTGCTCGAATAATTTTAATTCGAGCGTCGTGGTGGTGGTGGTGGTGGTGGTGGTTTCTCTCTCCCTAATTGCGCCAATGTCCCCTAAGAGGGCCCATCAAGAGAGCCAACTCACTCGAGTCTCCCTCCTGGCAATGGGATTAAAACGCCTCCCGAGTTGGCTCTCGAAGATTAGCCAAGTTGACCATCAGCACAAGTTACCCCGGCTTTCCTCTGCTGGCTGGTTGAACACTGTGTCCCCCACCCTCCGGTGTGTCGCGCGCGTGTACCTACATATACCCAGGAGAGCGCGTACACCAACGCGTGTTTCGCGGATGGCCCGCCACCGCGCTCGGGAGTTGTAATGTATGCCCAACAAACTATACGAGGCGACCAGCGCTGGGGATACAGCGTAATCATATACAAATACACATATACATGCTTGGGTAGCCGATCGACGATGGGATTATGGAGCAATATAGAAGCTAGTTTGTAGGGGCTCGATCATCGATATTTATACGATTATATATATTTTAATAGATATCCGATAAATGTAGCCGGGGGAGGGTTAATTATCCTTGGGATAGCTGGTGTATACAGCGGAGGAGCCCATCAGGCTGGATGTTTGGCGAGCGATCGCGACATCTTTTTTTCTTTTTCCTATATGATATTTGTATACGATGAATCGAGTGTGTTTGTTTTCGGGGTAGTTTCAACTAGAAAGGCACGATATCGTCGTGTTTATATGTGCCGATTGCACAACCCTCCAACCCCTTCTCTCTCTTTTTTTTTTTTTTTTTTGGCTTTGCTCGCAAGCCTGTGGGTATTTATAATTTATCGCTCTGTCGTCGATTCATGGTATAAATGGACTCGTGTGTACATGTAAATGAGCTTATACTTTTCGACACTAAACCTAAATTTATGTAGTGATGCTTCGAGTGATAAGTCAATAAAAACAAACAAAAATACGTAAATCCGTATATACACATGCAGAAGCGGTAAAATCCATTTCCATATAGAACGAGCTGTAAATGTATACAAGTCGATGGTGAAAGCGTAGGTATACATATGTAACGGCCGTCTGGCGGGAGATTCATCGACGCTCGCTCGCGAGGCCTTTCAAAATTTTTCGTACTCCTTGCGAAAAGCTTGAAATAATCATACACCGATACAGCGTAACGAGATATTATACATATGAACAAGTTGGCGACTATTATTGCGTGATGGTAAAAAAAAAAAATACACAGCGATCTTACACACATATATAGATGTAGTCGAACGATCGAGATGGTATGTATAATGGAAGGGTCGAAATATATGTATATTTCAGCTTACTTGTAACGGAGCCGTATTCACATAGACACATATATGTATATACGAGCTCCGTTTTACGTGCCAGTTTGCCAGTAACCGCGAAAAACCATCCCCGTTTTGCAGTCTGCCCCCAATATTAAAAAGAGAAGAGGCCGAAGAGCAGCGGGGTAGTGCTGGTACACGATAGTCGCCGTGACCATTATATTTATACGTATACATGTATATATGATGCTTCGTACTGCAACCGTATAACATTTTGGCTGTTGCAACTTCCTCTTCTACGTATACTTTCTTTTTTTTCTTTTTTTTTTTCCCTACGTCTACTGTACAGAGCTGGTACATATATATATATATATGTATAGCTACGCGAGCTCTAGCCTCCTATAGACCTGGGTAGGTACATACTTTTGAGCTCCCCGTGTAACCTACAAACGCAGCGCGGCGTAACAGTCGGTGCTAAAGTGCACTTTTACCCTCCTGGATCCTCTCCTTTATATATGTACGTTCAGCCTCGAGCTGTATTATACTGCACGATGGTCTCTTTCTCTCCCTCTCGTGATCCTCATACCTACTACGATCGTCATTAATGCAGAAACGTTCGAGCCGCGCGTCATCGTATGTATATTTTTACACGTAATATCTATATTTATAATATCGTAGAAAAAGCACAGTTCGCTTTCGCGTGCAGTACATACGTGTGAGCAAAGGGTCGCGGGGGGCTTCTTTACCTATATAAGTACTCGCTGATGGTGGCGCCCCATCAATGGAGTATGCCCATCGATTTACTTGTTACAAAGAAGCGCGTGTCGATAACAATCGCACTGCACGTAAAAACTCATACATGTATCGTATTGACGTTATTGAGCACCTGATCATACAGACGCAGTCTATATATGTATATGTTAAACTTAATCAAATGAAAGTGTTACTTGCATCGCAAAAATCATACGTCAGTGCGACATTAATTTACTTTATTTATTTGATTGTGTTACGGTCGTCGGTCATTAACAGTAGTCGGACGATATAGGTAACAGCAATTAACAATGGGGAAAAAACAACGCCACGAGTACAGCATCAGTAGGTCAGATTCATCTCTAGTCTCTCTTTCTCCAATATGTGTTTGTGTATATAAAAGTGAAGCCTATTATTATATACCTGCATGTTATACCGAGGTGGTGTAGCGTTTTATCAGGGAACAAGTGTGTACCCTACACGCAGCTCGCCCGTGGCGTCATTCGTCAACAACGCCCCCTCGAGCGTCTTTCGGATAAAAAAGCCGAGCCTTGGGTTTTTCCTGTTTTTTTTTTTTTTTTTTTTTCCTTCCCCTTCCCCCAGGTTTCATCACCTCGACCGACGTAGGGCGCAGGTTCTTTTTCTCGGTGCTCACGCACAATGAGGGAGATCCAGGGCGGATGAGCTCCCGACCCTCGACACACGCCACCTCGTCATCCCCGAGGAGGGTATATACACACCTACTTTTTTTTTTTTTTTTTTTTTACTTTACTTTACTTTCCCCGCGACTGGGGCGTGCACAATGTCGCCGCGCGTTCTTTCACGCCCCAAAGACATCTCTCTTGAGCTGCTGTTTTTGCGGTTTCATCGCTTTGTCTTTGAAATCCAGGACCCATCGACCGGCACCTCTCCACAAGTGGAAGCGGGCGCGTCTCCAGTAACTATATGGGGGCACATTCACATTGAGCTGTCATCGGGGCAAGGTGGGAGGGGGTACAACTCGGCATGTGGTGTCGCTTAAAAAATCCCAACGAAATTGCTGATGGTGTTATCGGCAACACGAGGATGTAGGAATATACATGTAGATTTGACACGCGTACACCTATCCATGCTTTACGTTGACTCTTATAAATATATAGGTCATCGCGATTTCTTTGTTTTTTTTTTTTTTTTTTTTTAATCAAAAAAATCACAGTTAATTGGTAAAAAGATTTTATTCCACGAAATCAATGTTTTTTAAGAAAGAACAAAAAATTATATTGAAAGACTTAATCACTTGTTTATGTGATGTTACTTTTTTTTAATGATCTTTAATTATTTTCAACTGTAAAAAATCTTGAACGTACCAAGGGTACAGAAATATTTAATTGTTTAAAAGAGATAGCTCATTGCAATCTTATGGCGTCAGGTACAATTTGTCGTCCAACGTAGAAGGGTCGAGGGGGCCATCGAGCTCGTGTTACCCCGATAAGTAAATAGTTAATCGTCGATGTCCGATCGACCGAAGAGGTTAGCTGTCGCTCGGTCAAACTGAATGAGCCCGCAGTGGATTGAGGACCGCAGGCTAAGCTATATACACAAGCCGCAACTACTACACTGTACAGGAGGAAGGACCAAAAGGTGCGCGTGGACGATGATGCGTAAAAAGAAAAAGCTTTTTTCTTTATTGATGTCAGATGTGTAAAACAACAAATATAAGAGCGGGTGGTGATTTTGTACCTGGAGGTGTGAGAAATAAAAAAAAGGGCACGAACAAGGTGTTGTTCTGCAGGAGTACAAAGAGGAAGCGCACGAGGTGGGAAGCGGTTACTTAAATAAACGAGTGGGCATGAAATTTTGAGCGCGGCACGCACAGGCGACGAAGAAATGGATTTTTCGGAAAACAAACGGCCGGGCTCGGGCGCAAAATTTGTGGCTCGAGCTGTAATTTTCCCGCAGCTCGTGCAGAGAGCCGAGAGGAAAGGGAGGGAAAAATAAAAGACGAGCGCGAGACAGGAAAGGAGAAAAAGGAACCAAGGAAACATTTACCAGAACAGCTCCGCGTAAATAATTTCCTGAAACGAGACTATATTTTCTTACATTTTACTCGAGTAATGAAATATCCTTTATGTAGAAAAAAATGTTGTAATCTTCCAAGTAAATATTAATTTACTTGGTAGGTGCCATTTTAGTACATATTTCCTTGAAATCCAAACAATTTGTTTTTTTCATCCCAGCGATGGCACGAGCCAAAACGAGCGAGTGTAGGTATCCACCGTAAGAGCGGAAAATATAAAACTTAAGGTATGCGAGTAGGTCGCGGGGATACACGGATGCTCGAGGGGGAGAGAAATGTTTAGGCAAATTAGCTAAATATTTAATTAAAACTCGGTGAAAGAGGTTCCTTTGCGGGAATGCTCGGCTCATTAATTTGGTTTTTTCATTGAGCCACCCTACCTTTCTCCTAGTAATCAGCAGAGTGTTTTGTTATCTGGTAGTGGGTATATAAAATAAGGGAAAAAAAAAACCTCGAGACTGTGGATCCAACTTTTGCTTTCCTTGAAAGTTTGCGGTACGCGGTACATCATAGGTATAAGGTATAATGCGCTTACCGTGAAAACGATGGGTGGAAAATCGTGAAAACCGTATGTATCGATCTGTAATACCTACCTAAAGTACGGGGGGTGGGTGGGTGGGGGAGACCGATGCTCTCGAATAATTCGAGGATTCAATTTGCCGCACCCCGGAAGGAAGGGGGGTAGAGCATCGAGGGGGTCTGTGCAGTGTGCCGTACTGTATCCACCGTGGATGTATTTAAAGCGAAAGCGACGAAGGAACTGGTGTGGGGCTGTTGTGTGCGCGTGTATACGTACATATAGGAGTGGATGGGCGAGGAGGTTGGGGGCTCGAGTGAAAATAAAAGGAGGAGCTCGATATCGAAGAATCAGAGTGCCCCGAGCCTGGAAGAGAGCCTCGGAATCGGGAGACGTTTAAATTCCTTGTCAACTGTTTGAAATGCGAAAAGACGTTATCCAACGTTCTGCATATTTTATTTACCCCTGGAATTGATGGGCTTTCCATTTCGAGCATCCATTTGCTCCCACTATACTTTTGCATTCAACCCCCAACTCTTCTTCTTCTTCTTTTATCCTGCATAAATTGACCTTCCTCGATTTCCCTCCCTTTCTTCTCCTTTTCCCTCTCCCCCTCCTCTACTCTTTTCATTCATTCATTCATTCATTGGTTCATTTGATGTATCTGCGTTTCTTGTTCCTTTTTTTCCTTTACCTACTAACTTGCAGCTCAGCTCCTCGATCAGTAACACGTGTGAAACTCTACTCGGCAAAACAACCGCGTGTCGAAGCTGCAAACCACCAATCAAATATCCCCTAGTGTTTATTACACTTTTCAACAATGTTATGATTTTTTTTTTTTTTTTTTTTTTTCAAGACAACTGTTCCATACTACGTACAGCAGAGCAAAATTGAAGATTTCCAAAAGTACAACTCTGGATTCTTTTCGTTGATCATTTTCCTTGCTAATTAAAAAAGTGAAAGACTCACACGTACATGATATTGTTAAAACCCACCATCCGTATAAATGGAAATAATCTTGCAAACATGAAAAGGAAATGAAGTTTTGAGCTGTGAGAAGAAGAAAAAAAAAAGGTAAAACATTTCCTCAAAGTCAGCCGAGTCGATGTGCTATGAAAACACAAATCGAAAGCGCAGTAGAGCACTCGATCGTCAGCGAGGCGCGCAACATTATTGTCATTATAGTATAGGTGCGTGGAAGGTGCTGTAGTTACGGCGATGGCAGCAATGGCGCACCGTACGGTTCGAAAAAAAAATTCCAAACCTGCGTCAGGGACAAGCGGCGCCTCGTTGTTGGCGCTACGCGTATGGGGCACGCGTTAGATTTTACACCTAACGAATTGCGCGCGACTCGAGGAAATGGCATCCATCCAGCCTCCGTCGGAAATATACGTTTGAGAAAGAAAAAAAGAAAAAAAGTACATCGGTGCACTTGAAGCGGGAGGCAAATTTTACGGCGTGAAAAACGTCACGCTGCGCGGATTAACGGGAATCCTTGAGGCAGCTCCGTGAAATAACGGGTTCAGGGGAGGAGGGACCGGATCAAAAGGGCTTTTTTCATTATTTACAATTTGAAATTTAAATCGCCGGATTTTTCGACTCGCGCAAACAGGCCACGCGATGGAATTTTCCAGATTTATACGGAGACCGGCCAGAATCCTTCAGGGACCATGAATCTTTCAGAACTGCAAAAATGCACCCCATTTTGTTACCATCGCCATTTTGTCCCTGCACGCGGTGGACTAATAACTCGGAAAATAATTCAGTCAGTGGACTATTACACAGTTTTACAATATTAATTATCAATATTATCATGGGTTACCTTGTGACTATAGTCCTTCCTAACAAATTGTTGTTGTTCAACAATGGCACAAACAAAAATCGGATGAAATGAGTGATTTTGCTGTTGAACAATCCCACGAGCTGATGGATCTCTGTAAGGAGACGATTGGGGGTCGTGTTTCCCGTAGCAATTAATTAAACGATCCGTCTACGAGGCAGACATGACAAGACGAGTGGTGGAGCCATTCATTACCCCCCCAAATTAACACGGGACCACTACATTTATGTTTGAGTCGCGCAATAAATATATACCACTGTTTCCACGGGGTATAGGCGTGTACTCAAATTACAATTTCGGCCGTCGCATGCACCTGTCCCGAAAATAAGGGAGCAAACAAACCGGGAAGCTGATTGATTGTCACAATATTTGTGACAAAGCGTGTATTTATGTAACTTTGATAGCTCTCGCCTCAAACACCCGCGGTTCGTATGCTCTTTCCTCCACCATCGAGAATACACCATATAAACCAGCTGAGCGGAAATCTAGTTGGATGCTCCCTTAACTCGCGTCTCAGCAACGCTATACACTCAGCATCCCGCTATTGACAATCCAGTTACTGGAGTCGCAGATGACGCGTATATACCAAGAATCGCAGTAAAATGGTCCACTAATCACCAACACCCTCAAACCATGTTGTCCCAAAATCGAAGCGAGTCGTTGAAAACTCTTGTGCGTGACTTTGGTATTTTTTTTTTTTATCATAAAAGTCAAAATAATTCTGGAGTTCTGCGAGCGTGCGGGTAATATTTTTGCGCGAAAGCTGGTCCGACAAAGCGAAGGGGGAGAGAAAAAATAGAGGATGTGCGAGCCGCGCGTCGAATAGGGGAACAAAAACGGAGTTGAATAAGGCAATAGCCCCGAGGATCGCAAATTTTTCAGAGTCGAGCAGCTGCAGCAGAGCACTGGAGCCATGCAAGGGTATATACCTATGTACGTATATAGATTGCCTAGATCGCGTGCGCTCGGACGGCCAGTCGCGCACGAAAGAGAGGGTACATATACACGTATAGGGATTCTTTCGTCCAAGGCCGAGCTCCAATTCTTCCGTAGATCGCAGAGATTAAAATGACAAGAGCAGTCAATTTGTTGGAGCTTGGAAGCCCTCCAGGAGCCTCGAATTTTCTCTCCCAGTCGAGCAGAGTTCCTCCTCTCCATGTCACCCCCTCCTACATCCTTCTTCTTTATCTCCTTCCCGTTCGTCCTCTCTTCTCCATTTAGCCACCGTCGCCCCCCCCCCTTTCTCTGCTGCCTTATCTCGATAGTTTTTTTTTTTCTTTTGTTTTCCTTTCCCCTCCCCTATACTTGCCGATCACTGTTCCCGATTCTTTTACGAGCTTTCCCTTTCGTTACCTCCCTCGCCCATCCCCCTTGCCGATGTTTACAAAAACATATGGAGTCACTGGTCCACCGAGCAAACGACTTTCGGAGTCATTTATCGTAATGGCCGGTGTGCGACTGGTCCGTGGAAACCGGGAGTCGAACTAGCCAACTCAGGGATCGGCAATGAGGGGAGGAGCATCGGTTGCACGTTGCTCACACGAGAAAATCAGGGAACCCACCTATATATACCTGTGCGGTAATAACTTACGTGGATCACGTCAACGGAAGTAACGGCTCGCTTGAATGGGCTTTAACGAGTACCCATACGTCTTCCCGTGGGGATTTGTACATCGAGGCGTGCTTTTACCGTTCAATACCGATATCATGTATATATTATACATATAAATTCCACGAGGCAACGTCTCTCGTCGGGGGCTTTTCGAATTAGACGTGTACATGACGACGAGTCGAGAAAATATATCGATTCGTGAAAATTGCAAGAGTATGTGGCCAATAAATGGGGTGCGGCCGAAATATTTTCAATCGCAACAATAACAACAACAACAACAACAACAACAACAGTCCCATTGGTGGGCGTAATAAATATTGATAACGCAAGCAGAGCCGATAACGCAATAAATCCTTCGCGGAAGTTTGCTTATACCGTATAACAGTGCCCCGCAGGGATGGCCACGGGAACTCCACTACGAAGCTGATATCCCTTTCGTCGAGTTCGCGTATATAGGTAATATGTATATACAGACCCATATGGTACCCACATACATACCCACACCTGGGGCTACCCATGTGGCAAACGGGGCGTACAGCTGCACTGCGAAATTCCGTAAGACGATCCACGCACTCACGTGTATACATACGCACGTCTACCCCACGGGAAGGGGTGCAAAAGGGGGGTAGAACCATGCAAAGCTCCGTAGCTGCAGCGGGGGAGCCCAGCACGAGCGGGTAGAGCGCCAGCGTTGCCTAGCCGTATTGATCGGGGCGGCGGCGGCGGCAGCACCGGCAGAGCTTCTCTCCTCTTCTTGCGTGATCTCCCTCCTCTCTCTCACTCGATCTCTCTCTCTTTCTCCTTTTTGCGAGTTGCAATTTGTTTCACGAGCTGTCGGGGGGGGGGGGAGTCAGGGGAGGAGACCTTTTTAAAGGGTATGTGGGCGAGTGATTACTCGATTCTAATAAAAGTCCGGAGCGTGGCGTCTTTCGCGCAACTTTAACGGGCTGATATTTACGGGGAAGGAAGACCCAGAAGAAACAGTTTTTATCTTTACTTGGACTATTTTTTTTTTTTTTTTTTTTTCCAACAATGATGGTACAGGAATTTTCGATTGCAGCTGTACTGTGTTTAATTCAATAAACCCAATTTTCGCGGTGAAATTTGTGAAAGCAGCAAAGCTTGTTTTTATTGATACGCTGCAGGGGCTAATTCCACCATTGATCGCGCCTCACGCGTCATATCAGTTTGTCCAAGGGGAGTCGAAGCAAGCCATCTGCATGTATACCTACCGGCCCGTCAATCGTCGCGGGTGTAGGTATTGTTAAGCCGGCTTACGAACACGCCGTTCCACTCCACTTTGATACCTGCACAATATTAGGTAAATACTTGTGTATTTGCACTCTCTTTTTCCCTCGACAATATTTTAATCTTCTGCAGCAGAATCATAAGAAATATCTCATCTCGTTAATTTTTTTCATCTCCCTGTGCACAGTGTCAAACTTTGTCGCTAATCTGTTACGTCTTTTATACAATTTCATACGTAGATACATGTGATACAATAAACTATCAACAGCCCTGTACTTTGTAATATTATATTTTTTGTATGTATACATACGTGCATCGATGGAAATGTTTTTTTTTTTTTTTTTTTTTTTTTATGACAAGATAAATGATACCGACTACCACAAGAAATACGCCTTAGATGTATAAGTTTAACAGTCAAAAGCTTCATATCGTTAGAAACGTGACACGTAAAGAGGGTAAGAAAGATGCAGGGTTCACTGAAATAAACCGAGTCAGCACCCACGAAAATGGTTTCACCACCTTTGTGCGGAGTGTCGATTGTATTATTAGGCACGGCCAACATACGGTAGTGCCTTTTCTCGGAGCAAAAAAAATGTAGCCACTCATAAATCATCCATTTTTATTGTACAACAAATTTGAACCTATATTATGATGGTAGTCTATAGGTAAATCCTATGGAGGATAAATTAGCTCATGATGGAAGCTGATGTTAATACTTAGATGTCAATGAAGGGAAAACAAAATTTGGACACTTATGCTACAACGTAGTTTATTATAATATTCGTTTTATTACAGCATGCAATTAATGTGCTCCGTAATGTAAAATAGGTGTTAAAACAGCAAAAAAATCGTTTTCTTGATTACGATAAAGAGGAAATGAAATCTCTACAATTTAATATTAAATGGAAAAGTGAAAGATTTCATTACTATATCACTTTTTTGTGTGGATTTTTCTCTACAGTTTCGTTCTAACGCTCTAAATGACAAAAATCGCGTAAAAAGCATCCAAATGTTTTATTTAATACCTTCGAACAAAATGTTAAATGCAAAAGTCGTAAATCTCATAAAAGTACATTTTCCTGTACTGTATATTTTTTTCTACAATTCCATCCGAATAATGTGAGTAATGAAAGTGGTTTTACAGTATTTAGATTTTTTAATTCAACATTTACGGGCAAAGTGTTAAATAAAAAAATTACTTTAAATATTATATCAAATGAATGGAATTATATTAAAATAAAATCACATGCTCTCACGTCCGATTTATGTATTATACATCACCCAAGACAGAAGGTATAGTGTTTTGCATAAAAAAGATAGTATACCTATTTACTCGTAGTGATCGTCACGCTTTGATTCTTTTTATTTTTTTTGTTTTTAATCAAATGACTTTTTATGTTTTGGAGATAAAGTTCTCATCTCAGGTGATGATACACGTATATCTAGCAACTCTGCCCTGTCCTCCTTTAGAGCTGTCATCAGGCATATTGCACCATTTGTTTACTTCTGTTCTCAATCATTTTCTCGTTACTCTCTTTTCCCATTCAACATTAACACATGCGCGTGCACACGCGTCTCTCTCTTTCTTCTTCTGTTGCACGTAATGCTGCTCCCACGTCATTGTCCCCTAGCGTGTATAGGTATCACCGTTCCACTGACCCTGTTTTACCGAGCCGTTTTATTTTTCCACGCATTTGTTCTCTCCATTTCCCTAGTTGCTCTGCTGTACACCCACTCGTTAATGATCTAGAGAAAGAGGTATTTTTCGCGAAACTGGCACTCGTCCGAGATAACATCCTGATACCAGGAACAAAACTCGAAAGACTAATTAATCTAATCTAGGTGTAAACATCTAAAAGTTGATGTTTAGGACTTGTAGGATATTGACTGAAATATGAAAAAAAAACATATAAAAATTTGGATTTTCACAAAAGCTTTCACTTATCCAGATTAAGAGGTTACCTGCGTATAATAAATAAGAATAATTTTAAATGGTCTAATACAAGTTGTAATTATGATTTTATTTTTTTCCTTCATACAGCCTTATCAAAGCGTACAATATATTCATATGCGTGGGTAATAATCAACTGATTCAACGAAAAGATGCATAAGAGCAAAGATCATAAACTTTGACTGTTTTGGTTGAAATTACTATTGAGCAAAAATGAAGCGAAAATTTTCAAAACTATTTTTCTGGAAATTGAATATGGTTTTATAGAATAAAAGTTTTTCTGAAGAATTGTTTTCACGTGAACAGTTGAATTTTAACTTTGTATCAGTTCGGAGAGTATGAAAAGAAACGTTGGTAAGGAATTTTTAATATTTTCCCCGAGTGGCTGATGGTTAATAAAATTACCATGAGTGTAAACTTAGACCTCATGAGAACGCACCATAATTATTTATTCCAGCGGTTCACTGATTTTCCAGGACATGTGAAAAATTCCACACCCGCGAACTCGAGAAATGGCAACAAAAGTGCGCCTCGCATACCTGACGATTACGCTACATTGCCCATGACATTACATCACCGAGCACTGCAAGATTAAACCGGCTCACGAGCTACCGCGACGTGGCGCATTAATTGGAGAGCCGTGCATTATAAAGTTTTATTAAAACGACCAGCGGGAGATCTTGTCCCCTTTTCTCATCTGTGCTCCTCTTCTCGCCTCTTGTCCGCGTTGCGTGCGCCCTGCATGCCCCGGCGAAAGTTTATTAAACTCATTCGGAGAGCAAAAGTTGGCAAACTCGAACGGCGCGGACGCGCGTACCTCGCGCGGGAAATATTTTTTCGCTGAAATTGCGCGCGAGTCCCGGGGATACATCCTTTTTTTTGGTCTTGTTGTTTCTTTTTCTTTCCTTCCTCCGAGTCGCCATGTCTCGAAGAATTTGATTTTCAGCATTTGACACATACAGATCGAAAAACCACAATTTTCTTGTATTGCGTCACAATAAACACGATGATATGTTTGATCATAACCCTCGAATCGAATAATGATCTTCTTTGACGGTTACTCATCTGCTTCCCATTTGCGGAGTTTGGAAATAAATTTCGTAAGAGCATCAGACGCCGCAAGAGAAAAGAAATTTTCTTAGGGCTCTCGTTTGGATGGAAACTCTCGACACATCATGAAATTATGGGTACGTACATGTATACACACCAGAGCAAACAGGGGTAAAAGAGGGTATATCGGAATGATGATGCTGCAAAATTAAAGCGTTGCATGCGCCGGGGGAGTGAGGACGTGGGGGGGGGGGCTTTTAAAACCCCGGCACGTACGAGTGGCTAAACAGAGCGCGAGCGTCAGCCCCTTTCGCCGCGAACCGAGGAACGGGGGGGGGGCGCCAATCGACGGGTTCGAGTGGCCTCCATGTATTATTGTACGCAGGTACCTGCAGACAGCGGGAAAAGCAAATAGTCAGACGGACGGACGGACGGGGGGGCGACCCGCTATATATGTCTATATACATGCACGCGATAGGGCATGTTTGATCGTCCGTACCATCCGCGCGCCAGACTCTATTGCTTCGATTCGTCGTTTTCTCCTCCGTAGGTATTCCGAGTCCTGCGGGTATTGGCGCGCTTGCCCTTTTCACCGAGCATATATATTATGTTGTACACCCGCACAGGTGCATCACATCGAATATTGTGTAAAAATTAAGAGGACGCCTCCGGAGAGAGACACCGGTAGGTATGGTTACGATATATTTTTACGAGCACGTTGTGCAAACATTGCATCGGTCTTTTCCCTTGCGCTGAAAAATACTACTTGAAGCAGTTTCGAAAAACGCCCCGAATTAAAGGTGACGGGGCTACCGAGATAACAGGATGGGAGGGAAAAAAGATTTTCCCTCGCGAGCCCTATCGAGCTGCAATTTGAACCAATTTGAACTCGTTACGTTAGCCGGGTCTTCTCCCGCGCGCCCTTGCGTCAGCCATACATCGGACCAGTGGTGCAAAAGGACCGATTCGGCAAAACGAGGGAGTGCCTATATATCTGTGCTTTCTGTATGTGTATAGGTTCGCGACAACGAGGGGATGATGGCGGACCCTTCGCGTGTCTCCTATTGTCCCGTGATAAGTGGTCGGGTACTGCACTCGCGCGATTGACTTCACCGAGAGTTGAGTATCGGCAGTTGTTCCATACGTGAGCAGGTATATGACATAAATGTTGGGTAAGACTATACGAATAGTTATAATTTTGCCTCATTGTCGCGTATAATATATAATCATATTATTATTGTTATTATTTTTTCTGTTCTTAGTCAATTTAATCATTGCGCGTCTCTAGGGTGTCAAGTTTGTCGATTGGTTTATTTCGAGCGGCCTCTTTATTTTTGTACGAAAAAAAGACGCAACTTGAAGTAATACCTCGAAAAAAAAAAAAAAAAAAAATCCAAGCATCAATAAAAACTTGAGGGAATAAATTTTCTTTCCATCTTTACGAGACAGTACAATACATGATATGTGCCTAAATGTGTGTGTATATATATATATATATATATATGTAGCGAGGATTCATCGGTGGGCTCTTAATAAGTAGATGGTTGTCTATATGGTTGGGAGCTTGATTGTGTACGCGACCCCAAAACGTTAATCGACATGTCTAGCCCTTGCGCCGTCGTCGTCACGATTCCCCCGCCCCCCTCCCTGTATCGACTGGCCGATCTCCTTTGTTATTCCAGTCGAAACCCAGCCATGAATCACGCAAAGATGCCATAAACTGCGGCATTAGGGCTATATGCTATACATACACAGGACTGGGCAGGGAGTAATTTCGTAATATTTTTAAGCCTACCGCCATTGTGGTGCTTCCTTCCTCCCCCGTGTATTGGTATATTTCGGTAGTGTGAATGTGCACAGCTTACCGCGTCAGCAACATATTGCTCTTAAATGGTATACGTGTACATTATACGTGTTATCGTTGTCTGGTTGTGTACATAAACAATTCTTTGCGTGAAAAAAGAGGCGGCAGAAGGGAGACCGACAATCGGAACAATTGACCAAACCGAAGTGGTTTTTCACTTTTGAACTTTATTTTACACGGCACGGATATTATATGCCAAGTATAATATATACTCTTTTCAAAGAAACCACAAGGGGTCATGGGGGGAGTGGGGAAAAAAGTATTAGTCGAAACAAACAAAAAATTATACGTACACATGTTACTTAAATGCTGTTAAAAAAATAAAAGGGGGACGCTTTGAAGCTCATAATATATATCATCATTTTTTTGCACTCAACGTGCGTCCAAACCACAAAAAATGGCCTTTTGATTAGAAGCACTGCTGCAGCGATGAGAGGGAACGGCGTGTACGCTGAAAACAAGTAATAGCCACGAGAGGAGCATTTGAAGAAACGATGATGATGATAATAGTCCAATTACCGACACGTTAGATAATAGTTTGACCGAGGCAACGAAGAGCTTATACATATATATATATACTCGTTCTCGCCTAATAGGTCCTTTTCGCGATTTTCCGAGGCCTTATTCCTCGCTCGGTACGATTCGTCGTCGTTATTAATGAAGCCATCCCTCCGGACGAAGAGCGGAAGGGTATATATATATACGGGCACACACTACTTTTAATGGCCAGTCGGCGCTGAGTAGGCACCAGCCATCAAGTGCTTTATACATACGCCCATCGTATGTACAATATAACGCGTGCAGGCGTCAATGCTAATGAAGCGTCGCACGCGCGCGCGCAGGAATGAGGAAGGTAGACGTCGGATGCTCCCTCGGATGTGGCTCTCTCCATACGAATCAGCCGCGATAATTTATCGCGCGCGTTCATACGACCTGACGCATACTTTGCACTATGCCCACTCGCGACATAATTAAGATTTCACAATTGCCTATCGAATCCTGGGGATGGATTTTGAAGTCTATGCTTGAGCATTTAAATCATAAATATGACACAACAGCTACGCTCGTGTACTTTTATACACGTCACAACTTTTTTTTTTTTTTACCCAAACTGGTGAGTGGATATGGACTTGGGTGTACATAAGGTATACAGGCCGACCCGGGGGGGGGGAAGATGCATCAGCGCGCTCTCGACCACATTTATGCCAGTGGTAGGCCGCATGTTACGTTATATATACATACCTGTGTACGCATAGAACAGGCGGAGGGACGATGATGTGTTGTGTGCAGATGCTGCAAATCACGAGGACAAAACACTCGTGACCCGCCGACCAAACTTTGCTCTGACGCGTACTTTGTCCGCATGTACATATATATCTGTCCGCGTGATGCATCTGCGTGTATATACATACGCACACTCTTGCACACATATACGTGTTAACGCCCACTGTTTTCGATAAAACACGCGGGTGTAATGTACGACCGATATTTTTTTGTTGCTCCCTCTCTCGCTCTGATACGTTGCAGTGAAAATCGTAAATGTTTTTGTGGAGGAACAAAAAAAAAAAAAAAAACCTACGACCGGCAGTCTTGGCTACGCACTTGTGACCTCTCGCTCTTTTTTTTACGTAGAGCTGCTGTTGTCTGGAACTCCTCGTAGGAATGACCAATCGTGCGATGATTGTGCTGCAGAGATATAGGCAAGCCGAGAGTGGGCTCTCAGATCCAGTAACGCGGAATATTTGATTTCTAAAGCCAAGGCTTCGGCAGCACTAAGTATACAGTCGGATCTACGGAACTGGTAGGAAAAAAAAAAAAAAAAAAAAGAGAGAGTGGCCAACGGAGAGTGGAGCTGGATAAAGTTCGTGGCCTTAATCAAATTCTTCTCTCGGCGCGGGTAAGGCCTCCCTTGAATTTTCTATAGAAAAAAAAAGTCCATTCGCACGGCAGAGACGGTGATCTCTCGACTCGTCTATTAAATACGCGCCGAGTCAACAACAGCGAAAAATACTTAAACTCACCTTGAACCAATGGTTAAAAAAAGATAGTTGATATATACTTCGTATGTGCCCGTGTGGTCCCGACGGATACAGGACAAAGAAGGCACGGGATGAGCAACGGGGGGGGGGGATGGTATCCAGCAAATGTCACGGTATTTACAAAGCACGCGCGTGTATATAGGCAGCAACGTCTGGATGAATACACGTATAACATGGGCATTCGGAAACAGAGGCGCAAGGGATGCTGCTGTTACCGATGTTTCCACTACACGTAACGCGTATGCACAAAGAACCCCATGACAATAACGGTATAAGGTAGCCTTCGCGTGCGTGTATCTACGTTATACCTATATACACGTGTGCGTATCGTAAAAAGGTCGCGTCGGGGTGTAAGATCAAACGCAGAGATTCCCTGGGGGCAGACGGTGTACGCGAATGCACAAGTATTTACTTGTTTACGTTTGACACGTATAGGTATACGCTGTGCGCATCGATGGCTCGAGGAAAAAAAGCGCCGGATGTCAGGAAGAAAATTAAAAAAAAAAAAAAAATTTTTTTCAGTGACCGTACACTGCTACTTTGGTCATAAAACGCGCAAAGTCTCCTTACTCGTCCATGATGGCATTGTGGATGAAATGAAATGAACAAAAAATTTTTGTATAAAAATCTAGTTTGAACATTGCATCATCGCAGGTATTTGTACAAGAAAAATCGTAATATCGTATAAAGGCAGCTGGTATAAAAGAACGATACATACAACCCTTGCACCAAAAAACGGTAAAAGGAGGGAGACTTAGAGCTTCACTTGATGTATATTAAATTGATGTGTCATCCAAGAAAGGAAACGCCGAGTGTTTTTTCAGGAAAAATTCGCTTCACGTGTAGAACCAGGATGAAACAAAAATACACATCCCAAGCCTCTCGTTTACTCTTTCGGCTGTACCCAACATTCTTTGAGCTTGCAATGACTGCTGGTATGTGCTTGCACAGCTTGCTTGGAGCATATATATTATATGACGTGCTCGAGCCAAAGCCATGATTTCGTGGCGCGGAGGAGGAGTTGGTGGCTGAGGCGAAACAAGGAGTCAAGTGCGGGTACTGTAGGAGGAGACTAGAAATGCGCATCGGTTTTTTTTTTATGTAAACTACCTTCTTTTGACAGTAAACAGGGAAGAAGGGGCAAAGTGATTGAAGAAAGGGGACGGTGTACAAAAGGTGCTCCGGGATGAGTTTTGGTGGAGTAGGTACATACATATACCCCTGCTCTTGACTGTAAAGCGGGGCAGAAAGGAATTTTTTTTTTTTTCAGCTCGCTTCGATCTCGACGAGTCAAGGGGAGAGAGAGAGCATGTGCCCGTGACAAGTACACATACACCCAAGCCGTGAGGAATTTTATTTTGCAAAAGTTGAATCCTCGATCTTTTGTCGTGCACGGGCCGTTTTAGCATTTGTGCCGGAAAAGTAGTATTTCGAGGAGAAATTCCCCGAGTCGAGGGGTATTTTGCAGCCAACAAGCAGCAGCGATGAACGAGTCGTGATCGTTTTTTTTTTTTTTTTTTTTTTTTTTGTTGTCGCTGGGCTTATCCGCTCCGCGACCGAGCCAGAAAAGTCGGAAAATTACTTTGATACGCAAACAAACAAATTTGTTGTACGGCGACGCCCCGGGCAATCTCAACTAGCCGTCACCACCGCACCATCCCCCTTGCCTCCTCCTTCGCCTCTTTGCGTTTTCCGCTCTCTATTACCCCTGCACCCGTATATAATACACAGGTACAAAGCAAAGTTGGGAAAGCATGCCAGGTGTGTTTTGCATCTACGTAATATAGGTACCATAGGGCACGTGAAATGCCTGACGTATATCATATAAACTGTACGCGCAATGTCGCGCGAGAGGCTTCATTCGCACTGTGTTGTGTGCCTATGTATTTTAGGAGCTGTACGTGCAATGCCCACCCACGTTGTACTGATAACCTTTCCGTGAACACTTGTCGTGTATTAGCTCCCGGCAATGCGACATTATCCCGTTCACTCTAAATAATCAGGGGCAGATGGGTATGGGCTCACGGGATGTTACTGTTTTTTTTTTTTTTTTTTTTTATACTATATTGTCTTGGTCATCATCACCATTAGAATTAATCCCTACAGTTACCTGCATGTGGAGTCGGGTAACAAATGTTCGATTCTCTCTTTTGACATTAACGTCACTCCGATGCGGCTCGTGTGGACAAATCGTTGTATAATTGAGCGAGATGTGACCAACAGCCATGATCATCTTGATATAATAAAGAGCTATTTCATAAAATTTTGAAATTTTAAAAAATCAAAGAGGCACGTAAAAAGTAGCCCTAATTCTCAAAAAGACAAAAGTAATAAACGCGTGACTATATTTATCGCACTTGGGCGCGTGTTCAATTATTTACAGACCACGAGTCTCGAGCCTCCCACAGACAGTCATATTTCTTATCGCAGTCGAAAGCTTTACTTTTTACATACTGTACATTCAAATTGAGTTTTTATGGGCAAAAATCCATTAAAATTGCACGACGCGCAAGAGATCTCATCAAACATTATTATACACACCTTTTACCGCAGAGAGTTCATTTTGTTTGTAAAAACGATCATCTCTCACCATAGTGGCCGTAAATCTTCCTAAGGTAGGTATGGTTTATATTTTATAACATCCCATAAAAACACAGACCACGACGTACTTATATATTTACGAAAAAAAGATGAGATGCACCACTGATGACGACAGCAGCAACAACGAGAATTAAGCGTCTCCTTGCCTCGTATGGAGATTCAACTAGAGGGTGGATTCCGAAATTATCGACGGGCCGAAATCCTCCGTGAAAAACCGCCCACTTTAACCCCTAACCCTCTCGGGCTTCCCCCAAATTTGAGTCAGTTGGTTTGGGGGGGAGGACCTAGTTTCAATTCCGAGCGATTTTCCGGGCAGCAGGTATACTCTTATCTCGCTCGATGCAGCGTAATCCCGCAGATTTTACGAGATCCCACACACACACACACGAGCGAGCGAGCAAATCTTTTAAATCCCATTTTTCTCGCTTAATCAGCCGATAAGCATCGGATGCCACAGCCAGCGCATCGTCCCCCGCGGCAATTGGGCGGAGGGGGGTTGGGCTGAAAATCAATAGCTGTTCTGCTTCGTCTACTCCTTCTTTTCTTCTCCACCTCTCGCGCCATTTCCTCCAACGGGGGCGGAAAAAAAAAAGGTACCTGTCCTTCAATTTAACACGCTATACACCGGGTTGTTCGGGTGCTCTGCTTGAATCACGTGGCATATACCAGTCCCTCTTCGTGTATGCATAATATGTCGAGCGACTTGCAGCTAATACACACGTTAAGCAACAGGGGTTGGTATGCAGGGAGGCACAACAGCAGCACGAGTAAAGTAGGTATGGGGTATGGGGTACATGTATACTCGAGCCAACGGAGTAGCATCGGCCAGATCGCCTCGGATTTAAAACGAGGGCACGACACGGCAATCGTGCTCGCCGAGAGCTCTAAACAATGACGGGGCGGGTGGGTGGCGAAAGATTCCGATACGTGAGTCGGATGCAAAAGTGAATTTTGCCGTGCCGGGAGAGGGAGGAGGTGGTGGTGGAAAGAGCAGCGATCACGAGCCGGAAGAAGGGTTCTATTAGCCTCACGTTCCCGCGAATACAAATATATAGGATACACGGGTGTGCACGAGTGAGGAGGAGGTATTGGGTGGCCTCTAGCTGTTACGTGAAACTCGGCTGTGCTGTCTGACTTTTGCTCAACTATTTTTTATAGATCGGGACGTGGCAGGACTCACTGGTAGGGTGGTTTCAGCGTCGGTATTCCCCTGATGGTACCTATATCCACTTTGTCGCCGCTTCGTCATCCCAATGCTCGCTTCACGTATAACATCTCGTATGTATACACCTACGTCTACACTGTGATGAGTTTCGGTAAAAGCTATGTATATACATATTCGCGCAAGTGTACATGCCAGAGACAAATTATTACTTTGTGCACCAATGTGCAACCATATTTCAACTTATTGAGTGGGCACATGCGCCCACTTGTCGATTAGGTGATACTTATTCGTTTCCCTCGGAAGGGAAAAAAAGGGGAACGACACTCGGCTTGCGTCAAATGAAAAAACAGTTCATCTCGGGCGAAAAAGGACCCACTCGACTATTTTTCGCCGTACCTACACATCATCACATCACGTTAGAGACAAGATTTCTCATTTTCGCCTTAAAATCCGCGTCGACTCCTTTATCCATCATCCATCTCGGGGGGAAGAGAGAAAAATAAGCGTTTCCAACTTGGATGCCTACATTTCCAGGAGCGGAAAAACTCGAGGGGGAGAATTCAAGTAGGCGAAAGGGGACGCGATAAAGTCGTTATAAGAGTTGCCCGTGCAGAGGAAAAATTTCAGCCCCAAACTCTTACCTCTGTGCCACTCGTTGCCTTTGTCCCACAGGCACCAGCCCAAATGAAAACAAAACCAAAAAAGAATCGACAGAGAGAGCAGTATATTATATTATACACGTATACGTGCATATACCGTGGTGGCTTTGAATCCACGAGAGAGTGGCCGAGCCTTTGTCCCCCGAGATACCTCGTACACCTATATAATTTATACACGCATCCTTGCTCGACAGACAGTAGCTTTTATTGGAGGATACACTGATTCGCTTATTGGTCGTCGCGGAAGAGTCACGTTACATTTGGTCATATCCAACCGACAGAGTACACGCTATAGTTAGGTACATATACGGATATAATTCTTGAAATTTTCTTCCATCGACAACCCCACGAATGAAGGTACAACCCCACCACGTTCATAAACTGCGAAAATCCACGAGCGTGAGTAAGTGAGTTGTAAATAACATGTATATTACAATATTACACTCATGTATGAATGCAACAATCATAAGAGCGGCAGATACGTTATTTTTTCTTAATTCTGCTACAAAATAAGCCATAGGAAGAGATAGAAAAAAAAAAAAAGTCAATGCCACGTACGAACGAACGAACGAGTGGTCCTTTCATTAGGATGTGGCTCGTTTAAACTCGGCACATGATTCATACAAGAGGAGGGGGAGGGCATTTTTCTATTCCGAGGCAGCGACAGGGCGCAACAACTTTGTTGACGCTATCACCTCGAGTCGGGGACAGAAAGAGAAAAATATCGCCCTCGCAGCGACCGCAAAAAAAAAAAACGTACCGAGAGGGAGTGTATCTGAATTAATACGCTGGCAGAGCGCTGACATGCGCGACGCCGCGAAACCGAGTTCGTCGGCGCGCCAATTCCGCGTCGCGCGTGTGCGCGGGCGTGCAAATATACACGCGCATATACATATGCATTGCACTTGTGCCGAATGCATGCCCCACGAAATTCTCGGAGCGGAAAATACAGTGCTTTTATGTGCTATAGCCCTCATATCTGTCCGTCTACTTTTTTTTTTTTTTTTTTCCTTTTTTTTCCCTTTTTTTTCACGATTCCTCCTTCGCCTCGCCGCGCCTCGACGTTTGCATTGTTGTAAAGCGAACGCGATCGACGCCTATCCTCTACACACACATGGATACAAGAGACGCAAAGCCAATTCGTCTCCTCTTTCACGTCGTTCGGGCTTTGTTTTGTTGCTGCTGGCTTTTTTTTTACAAACACTTTTTTCGTCCGAGTTTTCTCGCTTCTATGCTCGGATTGGAGGAGGAAACACTGGTGGCACTACGTATACATATATATATATTCCGCGTCAATCTATGTACACCTACGCTCTGTGCTTTGACTCGCATTTTTTGCTGCCTTTTATCATCATTATTATAACAATGCCTGCGCGACCTGATCGCGTGGGAGGATAAAGAAGAAGGGGACAACTCTATTATCTGCTTCTTAAAAAAAAAAAGTCAACTCGAATTTGAATTATTGTGTTGTCAATTTTCAATGTATCCTTGGGATGAGCACATGGAGACACAAATTGTTCTTCCAGCGTCAAGGTTCATAATGCAAGGTAGTCTTTTCATTATGAGAATCGATACATATATAATTATATAATGTGGTGCTAACATCAGGTAAACATCACACAAAGTGAGTATGTGAAACGAATCTGTATAAAATAGTACCAAAAAATACCAGCATTGATAAGAGGACCGAAGTACTCTTCTTCGAAGCACCACTCTATTAGCAGCATTGAGTATAAGGTGTATATAACATAAATCTGATTATACCTGTGCGCAGTTATACTTACCGCGCAATAATATACATCGTCATCTTGATTATGTGATATACCTGTAATAACGCTGACTGGACTAGCACTTCGGGTGTCGAGGAACATAACAGTCCGCGCAAGCGATCTGTCGGATACGCGATATCTTCCCCGTATAAGCGTCACGTCCAAACTGCCCTCCAAAGTGTCGCGTGACGACTCGGGCGACCGATGTGACGCGCATTAGGTGTACCACATGTATGTTATATATTGTACGTAGATATAGGTACAGCGCACTACTGTCCAATCATGCACCCTCGTGTCTGTCCAGATATCTCTTTGATTCTCATCTCTGACACGTGTCGTGTTCTTTAAACTAACGCGCACTGTATAATTGGTTATTACATATACTTGCATCTTCAAGTAACAATATGCCTGCGAAGCGCAGCTGCTCGGCTTCTTCTTCATCTACCCCATCACATGTGCTACGCGATATACATTTGTAGACTTATATGTATATAAAGCTGTTATATGTCTTGTGCAGCGAAAGCAGATATACATACATATGTAGGGTTCTCGTTATCAAGACTCGTGGGCCGAGTTGTTTGGCTGTTGCAAGGGGTCACACGCGGACAATGGACCGCGTAACGAAATTGGTCCAGCTTACGTTCTGAGCGAAAATCAAGTTTGTCAAGGAGCACGGGTACGGTAAGCACTGATGCCATATTCATGTAAAGAAGGGAGGATGGTATCGAGGCATTGTGTACGCAAGGCATACAGGTATATACACGCACTTTGTGGGTTGAGTTACAGCGTCGGTGGAAGTTTAAAACATTCAAGGTTTTGCCGAGTGCTCATCCGTACCTGGGCAAACTCGGCTCTGGCATCACGTCGTCGAGCACTACGTGACGGAGAGACGAGATGCCGATGCTGTTCTTTCAGCCGTGGGTAACGACATGACAGCAGACTTTGGGGAAGGAGATCCCCGGCCCTCCTCGGGGGTGGGTAAGGGAGTCGAAATCCAACCCAATAATTCGGAAGAACCAGCGACTGATCGACACTTTCTCGGGATGTGACGCGAGATAAATGGCACCGCCGCCGACGAGCATTGCTCCCGTGATTTCGACGCTCGATACTTTGCGCGAATATCCGCGTCAGCATCACGTCGCGTCACATGAATAATAAAGTAAAACCGCGCTACTCGATCGCGAATGAAAAAAAAAAAAAAAAAAAAAAAAGCATTGCGTTTCAACGTTGATTAAACGATCGAGGTATACGTAACTCGTTAGAGAACTCGAAATTAACTTTTCCGGACTTTGCTTCGCTTTCCTCGCTTCGTACGAGTAGACATATACTTTTCCTCAAAGTGGATATGAGTAAAATGAAATGTCAATGTTTGCTCTCCCTTGGCTCTTCGTTTCTCAAATCATGATGGAGCCCATCCGGCGATCGCGATACGCCCCTCCAAGGCCAATGACAATTTTCACATGCACCCACGGAGAGGAAAAAAAAAACAAAGTGGAACAAAGGGACAATGCGAGGGCAGGCCACTAATTTTGAAAAAAAAATAGGGGGTGCAATAAAACGGGGAGTATATAGGTGTACGTATAGCATCCGGTGCGCGGAGTCGAGCTGGTGTCACGGAGGTCCCGAGAAAAATAAAGAGCCTTTTTTTTAAATGGTAGTTGCATGTCCGACGTGCACCTAGTTGTGCGACCTCACTGGAATCGAGCTGGAATAATAAAAAAAAAAAAACTACGGTACATTGTTACAAGATAACAATGCGTTCTTGTCTACCTTGAAGGAAAAATAATACTGCGAAAAAGACGTGCGGCCTTAGAGTATACCGTATAGTCGCAGGTATCGGTAATGTGACTACCGACGACCAATTGCATATTCTGCAAGAAGAAGAAGAAAACCGTATGAGAAGTAAACAAGCATAAAAGTTATAATGTGATAATCAATGTTATATACAGATTGAGAATTTTTATTATTGGGCGCGCTGATTCAGTAAGATCGGGTATTTTAGTATAGAGTACTTTTTTCAAAATTGTTGTGTTTATATCGATTGACGATTTATTTCATCGTCATGAACAAACAAAACTCCAACTCAAGATTTCACGTGTACATTTTGACCGATGAATCGATAAATTTATCAACTGAGCAAAAAATAACCACATGTGATAAACATACATTTTGTATTTAAATTAATATCAAATGTAAAAGTTATATGCTGGGTAACGCGAGAGAATCGATACTTTCTTGAAAAAACGGTCTTTTTCTGCGACTCTGACATTATTGCATTGTACAGTATCTTTTGTGACATTATGGGGCAAAAATTATAATAAAAATCAAAAAATTATAATATGAAGTAGGTACGCAAGAGACAGGGGGAGAAATGATACATTTTGAAAAGATGCCATTGCACAATTATATACCATAAAGAAACATGCACCAAGTACATGGAAAACCTGTGGTCATAGGCCCATTTTGCTATTTCCTCCCTCTCATAGAGAAAGATTATCGGACTTGATTGGAGAATTTTCTCGTTATACAGGTATTAGGACGAAGAAAAAACGAAAAGACATAGCAAAATGAGTGCTGGCGTGCACCGAGTACCTACGAGACGGAGCCCCGTTGCAGATAGTGTGTGTATACGCGAACCCCATGGACGAGAGTCGTGGACCTCGATCGGGCCTACATGGATAAGGTATACACGCAGTTACCAATACACGTCTCGGGATATATTATACCTGCAGGCCCGCTGTGGCTGCTCCAGTTGTAGGAAGCTATAGGTATACATGAGTACACAGGGAGAGAAAGAGAAGCGCGCCCGTGGCAATCGTGGCATCTCGCAAGTGGGGGCAACAGCCACGCTTATCCTGTCTCCCACCCGAGCCGAAACAGGTATCTCTCGTTCGTTCTCATGCGCGCACCACCTCCCGACCGGTTGAAGGGGGGAGAGGGAATCAAGGTGAAACATGAAAGGAGCGCGAGCGGTATATACACTCGGCTCCAAAACTCCAAGGTATTGCACCGCGTAACTATATATTATCGTGCTCACGTCGAGCCGGACAAATGATGGATTTTTAGGGTTCAATGTAATCTGGAGCCGGTTTCGCCTCTCTCCCTCTTTCCTCTGCAATCCCCTGACCCGACGGAAAAATATTATTCAACTTTCCGAAGGGGCACAACAGCGAGCGTGGCTACGTACTTTCAAAACCAACACGGCTAGGATAATACGCCCCCCCCCCTCCCCTCAACAGTTTAATCGCTCTATTTTGTATAGCTGGTATATTGGGCGATCGGTGCGGTGCGAGCCAAGAGCGAGAGGCCAATTTGTATAAAAAAAGTCTCCTAATGTCACGTATGGGTGTACATAAATGTATATGTATATGACGTGAGAAAACAAGATGATGGTGAGACATGTGACAAGGGCAGCCAAGTCCCCCATTCGAGGTGTACCTGTATACATATTATGGAAACCACGCCCGCGAGGAGGTAAGGAGCAGAGGTAGAGGTATACATGTATAAAGTGTAGAAAGCAGCCGAAGACAAAAAAAAACCAAGAAAGAGGATCGGGAAAATGAGGCGAAGAGTAGTCGGGGACGCAGAGAAGCGCGACGCTCCCCCCCGTGCATATATATATATATATATATATATATATATATATATATATATATATATATATATATATATATGTATACTTGTATTACACCGGACACTGTGGGAAAGGGCCGACGTGCTTTTGTGCGTGTTACGTAAATAATACGTATGATGTGTATTGGGCGAACGAGCCCGAAGATCGAGGTGTCGGCGCTTATGAGACAACGCCGAGCCCTTATTTTTCTCTCGATGCAACTAATATAAGTATGCTCTTCCTCACTGTTTCTTCGTACACGCTCCGTTAATTAGATACCCACTGGTTCATTCTGTTACTATACTGCAGAACAAAAGTCCTGGAAATACTTACTGATGATTTTACAGGTCAGTATAATCAGATGTACAAAATTAATCCTACATCTTAGATGGATATGTCAGTTGATTTTGTTGCTCGTCGCACACCGTTATCTCACAAAATACTTAATTTACCATCATTTTGTCAACCCCTCCCCTGTGCGAACCCGATCGATGAAAAATCATGTGAAATGGTTCTCATGCGCTCCGACAACTATACAAGTAAGTATAATATTATATATATATTTATCTCAACTTTGAAGTTGCCTGCTGCAGCGTCGAGAGAGACGCGATACAGGTTTCGCTAAACAAGACGTAGCAATTTGTATACCCACACACGTGAATGTAAGAGTTGGCTTATCTTATCAAAGGCTCATTGTTTGCGGGATCTGGGCTTGCTTTCGTCTCGGCAAATCCTTGGCCCACATCGCTTGCCCGTTTCCCTACGCGACAACTCCAATCGTTGCGTTAATTTAAAAAAAAAAAAAAAAAAAAATATCATGCGACGAAAAGGAGGAAAAAAAAGTTACAAAACAGAAAGTATAGTAGCGAAATTCATGAACGAATGAAGCAGAGGTGAGCCGGGACGAGGTTAATGGACGGCTTACATTCATTCATTTCAGAGCTCCACTGTACGTACTGTACTGTGTATATGTGTATAAGCCAGCTCGTCTCGAGTACGTTCGCGCTCATCGGGCAAAACAAAAGGAAAAATCGGCCGGCAGAAGCGAGCGGCCTGAAAAATGATACAGCCCCTGCAGTGGCGCGGAATGCCTGATGCGCCAGCAGGTCTCGAGCACACGCGCGCCGAGTAGCAGCTGTTGGAGAGTCCCCGAGACCGGATGCCACTCGTACATATATATATATATATACGTTTATCCGTCGTATCGGGAAAAATCATCGAGAGGACGAGTCGAGAGCGAGCGCTCGCACCTCCACGGTTTCACCTGACTCGTCTCGACTGTGTACCTATGTATGTTCCACTGCGAGTGACGGGTCTCGAGTGCGACGTACACCGGTCAAGTGGGACGATACACTTTTGTGCCATTGAGCATGTGACTTGTGGAGAAAAAAAATATACATATGGGACTAGCCGTCGAAAATCTGGTCCTCTTTTTTTTTTTTTTGCCTTGCACTGCAGATTTAACCTGGACTGTCAACGATGTCCAATGTGCAAATTAGCTGATGGACTTTTTCTTTTGCCCGAGTGCCCTTCGTACGAGTGTACAAAAGATCGGTATAATCTCACGGTGTTCAAACTCGAGTAAAAGTCAAACATGTGCACCGAGACAAGTGGTGTTCTAATGGTCCCGTGGCTTTGTGATGATAACAACAGCGACAGTAGCAACAATAATACACCTACCACAGTCACGATGACGATAGAACATTTTTATACAGCGCACGCCACGGAAAGGAAATGGAGGGAGGGGGGGAAAGCATTGCTCGGTTTTTAACTAAATAAATCACTCGGATTCAATGGCTTCTCCCAGGGCAAGGCGAAAAAATTAGTTTTCATGCCGAGAGAGAGGTGGGTAATGTACACCGACGCCCCGCTCACTCTCCCATTCCATTCATCATATAAGCGTTCCCGTATAATATACTTAACGTATACTAAGGCGGAGGAGAACGGATGCCGGCCTGCAGCGACCTGAAGCATAGTACCTACAGAGAGAGAGAGAGGAACCCGCACGTAGCTTGGCACGGGTATAGGTGTACGTATATTTATATATATATAATGTATAAAGCTTAATCGAGAACGCGTTCACCGTTGCCTCGCCATGTATAGTTGCCACGCCCTTGCCTATCGAGTATACACCTATATACGTGTATATAGGTACACGACGCAGCTCCTCGCATTGCAGCGGCTGCATAAATGTGCACCCGAGCACGTGTACGAGCATAAAAACCGGCGGCAGCTCTTAACAGGTGCCTTGATTGATCCGGAGCTTGATATTCCACTTTGATTCTCGTGCACAGACGACGAGCGCTTATAAAGTGCCTACACGTGCCTTCCGCAGCAAACGTTCATCGACTTGTTAATTTGTTGAATGAAAACAAAAAACAAAAAAAACTTCAACATTACTTCGTTTGATTGAGAGATTTGCTTTCACCCGATTAGTAGTTAACGCAATGACGACTTTCATTATAATTATTACATAGTTGTAGTTTATTTACAAAGAAACACGTATTTCATGAAAATCCCTAATGCTCGGAACGATTTGCGATGTAGTTTTGACACTTGCCAAGTCAAATACCAGTGTTGGAGAACTTTGTGCTAAAGTGCGAGCGCTAGTCGGGAGCAAAGTTATTAATGCGACGGGAAAGCTTGGATTTCCCAACACGTTATCAGATTAATTTTAAACTACGTCAAAAAGTTGCCTCTGCAACCATTTATCAGTGCTTTCATGTTAAGCATTTCGTGTACTTTTCCGACAAATGTTGGATTATGCTGGACGAATGACAAGCTGTCCTTTTTTGGCAATCTGTAAAAGCTCAATCGGAAATACAGGTATTTGTGCGGTAACTCACTTCAAACTGATAATCACGTGTCCTATAGGCAATTTCCTTTATAACAAAAGACACCGTAAGAAAATTGGTACGACGAAAAAAAATCCGGAACATATCAAAGCGCCACGTTCGATCGCCTATCTCATGTAGGTCACATTTGTTAAACATTTAGTTTAAGGGATGAAAAAGTATCACTAACGAAATTTAGAAAAACAGGGTTCGTGTCGAATATGGAAGCGAAGACTCAATTGACAAAAGTTAAGTGGATACGGCGAGGTGAGAAGAAATAAAGACAGATCCACTGGGGAACGAAGTGAACTTTCATTTTATCGCTTGTTTTTCAGCACCGTACTTTTTGTATCGAAGATATTTAATAAGAAAGTCACTCAAGTGGACTATTCCCGTTGAGCGTAATGCTATAATTCCTTCCTTTCAACATCTTTTCTCTCAATAACTTGATTAAAGATTAAAATTTCATACGATACCATTGAAAAGTATACGTGTTTGAACTTTCCAGAATTATTATTGTTATTTTTTTTTTCTAATTACTTGAGCCTCAAAGTATAATGACAATGACTTGAATTTATTGTTTTTACTACTTTAGACATTTATACACATTAGAATGTAACAATGTAGAATTTGCTTTGATTACTTGTGTCTACTCTAAAAAAAAAACAACAAAAAAAAAAACAGTAACATGTGTCACCAATTATTACTCAAGTTGGCAAGCATCTAACTTTGTTGGTGCTTACGAGTTGAGGTATACGTTTTCGTAATACGTGTGAGGCATATGTAGGAGTAACGTTATGATCCTCCACCGTCTCTACGAATTACTTCTACGTGGGCGCTTTATTCTGAGAAAGCTAATATGGTAATTTTATTAACGCTGGGTACATTTATACCCAATCTTCAGACTTTGGGATCGCATACGCCGAGGTACACTTTGGTTTCGTTTACATTTGGGATTTAGTCTCGTAATTAATGTCGCAGATGGTATCAGCACCGAATTAAAAAGTCGTTCTCCGATTTTTCTAATTGGTTTCTCGAAATATCTCTCCATTAAAAAAAAAAAAATGCCCATGGCATGGGAAAGAATGGACAGAAATAAAAGAGAAACCATCCAAAAGGCTTGAGAGAATGGAGAGGTGAACGATGGGTCAAAGCGATACAATGGGAAGATGAAAATATAATTCGTTGGCTCGAAAGAGAAAAAAAAAAAAAGAGCCCTGCGTATGGATTACCTATAGTCCTCTTTTTATTGTTGCTGGTGCCAGCGATGCTCCATCGCTCGGTCCCTTAATTAGAAACTCCAGTGAAAAATACACTTTCCGCGTTAATTGGGAATCTCCCCGAGGAGGTACGATGAAAAAGAAATGGAGCGGGAGCCGATGAATGGACAAATTTTCCTTCCCTAATGATCTCGTTACGTTAGATTCAGCTTCAACGAAAAACAAACAGATGTAAAGAGACGCCTTCGTTTCCTCCTCTCTCTCACTTGCGTCAATTTTTCCCGCCGATCCTTAGGAAACGCCCCTCAAAGTACCCGATGAAAAAGGAACTTTGGAGCTTGATTATTGAAGCTTTGAACGCAACTGGCAGGAATTTACGCGAATCGATGAAAAAAAAAGAAAATTAGAAAACCTCGTGTCACGAGCGACTGCGCGTATGACGTCAGTTCCGAAGATCCTTTTTTCTTTTTTCTTCGCACGAGCAGCCAACTCGCGAAAGGCACGGCTCTGAAATAATTTAATCTCGAGAAACGTTCGCTAATTGTTCGGACGATGGAATTAAGGCGGAGCTCAAGGCCAAGCTGTCGTTAACCTTGTCTCTGTCTCGAGATTCTCGCGCACACGCGACAGTCACGAAGGAAGTTGCGCGCGTGTGGAGAGTTTCGCCTTGGTGTGTGTAAGTATGAGTATGCACGAATCAGGAAAGACCATTAATGCGCGGAGGAGAGGCATCAGAGGCTGTTGTTCCGAGCGAAAAATTAAAATCTTTGAGGGTAAGCCTCTCGCCGGTGCGGCCATCCAATTACTCTTTATTCAACGTTTGACCCGCGGAATATACCCTAATTACTGGTTGTCTTGACTCCTCAACGACATACTTACCAAAATTTATAATAACCAGCTCCACGCGTGACTTTTGATTTTATTTCAAGATGAAGAAGCGACTACTTTCTTTGCACAGTCCCACTGAAATTGTGAGGTCAAAGATTTAATTTTGTTAAAACATGAAACACTACACGTCAAAATTACACTATACAGATGACATTTTCAACGGATGTTGATTATTGACAGTCTGTTTCTGCATTTGTAAATACTGTGATGTATATTTTTCAGCTGGTCTCTACTGCCGATCAGGTAATCGATCAAAAAGTTTTTCCCCTTACTTAACCACGACCGATTTAGGTACGATAGAAATCGGTAAACCATTTTATCGGAATAAGCAACGGCAAGTTAACGTGGTGCTCCGTCCTCTGTAACTAATGCGTACCTCTATGGTAAACAACAACGTCGGCCCGTATATATAACCATCAAGAGGAGAGAAATAAAATCCTCTCGATGCTCCATTTGGCTCGTCGAGGCACGATACACGCAGCTTCCCGCGGTCGGTGCTCGCGCGAGCGTAGCTTTCGTATATACCTGTATCGGCCGTTCATTCATCCCGCCGATCGGCATCGGTATTGGTAAGACACTTATTCGTAAACGCATGCATACACTCTCTCTCGTCTCGAGCACATGACGCGTAAGAAGCTCTCCAAAGTACTATGTAATTACACTTGACTGTACGTACACACACACGCGCACTTTTACCTCGTATATACACACATACCTGGCCAGCAGTTGGTGGGGGGGGGGAAAGGACTCGTCTTGGCTGCTGATGTTGCTGCTCCTCGTAAATCGGCCACTTCCTCCACGTGCAGTAGAAGGTGCACTACATATTATATATAGGTACGTATACCAACATGTACGCGAGCAGATGGGAATGGGTGCAGCGCTCGTTACTTTGCGCTTGCTCTTCGCAATCTCCGCGCCCAACCTCTCCCCCCCCCTTCGTTCGTGGATAGAAAAAACAGTAGCGACCAGCGGGGGACCTTTACATTTTCATAGTTTCGAGAGAAGGAAACGCGCCAGGGTCCGTGATTGCCATCAAATTGACCGGGGCAAGGTCAAGATGGTACATTTTCTCGCAAATTGCCCGCCGTTTCGGGCCCCTCGCATCATCATTTTGTATACCTTTCGTGCCTGTTGCAATTATTGTCGTTCTCCTTACAATACTTTGATTTTAAATAGTTGCTCTGATGTTTGAACAAAAAAAATATGTATGTATAATAATTGTCTGCATTGTAGAAATCGAGGACGCGTAGGATATTTATGTTCCCCTGCGCCTATCGTCATAATCGCAGTTTCGAGAAATATCTCTGACCTTGGAAAACATGTAATATTTTTGATGAAAGCGTTTTAGAGGAGGCCCTCGAGGCACCAAACGTTTGACTCCGTTATTCATCGTACGTTTACATCATGAATATACATATATATATATATATATATATATATACCGTTATTTATGTTTGTATGGCTGAATGATGGTGATGTATTTCGATACGGCTCGAACAAAAATGTTGATCGATCGAGCATTTCTTTTTATCACGAGTACGCCGTAGGTATAATAACCATGTATATATTTAATCAAAAGTTGCAGAGAGGAGCGAAAATTGATGTCCTTTGTTTCGAGTTTCGCTGTTGCTCTAAAACTGATATAACTTTGGGGGTGGATCATCCACCAAATTGAGCAGAAACTGTTGTTCCATCAACAAAACCTCGCCGAAAGGGACTTTATCATCACCCATAAGCACAATGGAAGTCACCTCCCAAAGTTTTAACACAATCTCTGCAGTCACCCCAAAAGTCGGAGGCGTCCTCATCATCGGTGCTGTTTTCTTTCACTATTCGCAGCTCTTCACGAACGGAGGAACACAAATAATTAGGCACGCGTAGAAGGTCTTCCGTTAGCGGATTAAGTGTAGCTCCTGCACGAGTGAGAAGCAGCTCGCTTGTCCCAACGAAGCACGTACCAACCTGATCGGATGACTCGTTTTTTTTGCTCTTGACAATAGCCCGAGAAAGGGGTTTAATTGAAGCGCGTGGCATTTTAATCGGGCGGCGAATGCACTTGTCGCGCGCGTACATACCTTTATACTCCAAATCAATCGCGCCTACCCCCCCCCCCGACCTTGGAAAAACGTGTACAGGCTCAGAGAGCGCGCGACGTGGAAATTTCTACGGCAGAAAGAAAGAGCGGATACGAGCGCGGTGTGCAGCAGGTGATGAGAAAAATGGGACCAGCAAAAACTGGATCTGCAAGTTGTCGGCACGTGTAAGATTCACACTCGGCGAGGCTTTATTCCTCGATATACCCATATACTCGCTTGTTCTTCATATTTATACCCATGCATGTACGTGTGTGCCCAACAAACTTTGCGTTATAATCCCACATTATATATAATATATACACTCTGATTTGCTGGTACGAACCTTTTCCCCAAAATCTGTTGGTGCACAAGCAGTTGTGTCCATGGGCTCGTCCATCAGGCACGGGGGTGTTTGCCGTAAGTGTACGGAGAACCTCAAACCTGCACTACATTTTTCTTTCTTCGAAAATCTTTTTCTTACACCTTTGTACGCGGTTGTATCGCACGGAGCGGAAAGCTGGGCAATAAATTTCTATTCTCCATTAGCGGGTCCCTCGAGGTCGGGCGGAGAGAGTACGAGACGAGAAAGAAAAAAAAGAAAAAATGAAAAACGAATGAAATTTCGTTTCGATGAAAAACAAAAAAAAAAAACATTACGGGTACTTTTGTCAAAAGAGTCTAATAGAAGCAATAGAAGCGGGGCATCAGGGGCTGAAGCTATAAAGAGCTACGGTGTGAAAAGGCGACGGGAAAAAAATGAAGACAGTATTTTCAAGTTGCTAAAAATCTGTTTTACAGTATAGTGTTGTCGAGCATTTGAAAAACAATCAGTTTAATCAGCTCTTCCTTACAATTGTTGAACCGTGTACACACGGTAAAAATCATTAAACGAAAATTATTGGAAAATGTCCTTATACCATTATAGGTTCTTAACGAGTATTGAATCTGTGACCAGAGCATTTGACACTCCATGTACAACCTTGTTTTGACAATGAAAAAAAAAAAAAAAAAAAAAAAAAAAAATAGTGCGGTACAAATTTGTCTATTTTTTTTTTAACTACCCCAATTGAGACTACTGTCTTCATTTTTGTGAAAATTGTAACCTCAATTGAATAGACATGCACATGTTGCAATTCCATGTGTACTCAGATAACATTTTCAATTAAACTAAAAGATCAATAACCACATGTGCAGTATAGGTACACGCAAAACTTTCGATTCAAGGTGGATACAAAATTCATGAATCCCAGTGTTACGCTGTACACATACGAACGGATAATAATCTCATATTTATATATATTGTTATTATACGGTACTCTCCCAATTTTCTAGAGTTCGCGCGAGTAACGAGCCTCGGGTCTTTACGTTTATCATGGCTGCTTCCTCAGAGTTGGCCATTTTTCATCCCCCACCAGCGGCACGCTTCCTTGTATACCCGCTTATCTGAGCGCAGTTTCTCGGTCGCGGTTAGAGAGTCTACATTACACGTGTGCTGGAGCAATAGGTACTATGTATACGCAAGGCGTCAGCGTGCGAGCGCTACAAAATTGCCTCGGGGGATCCAATAAAAGTCTATTTTCTGATTAAAAAATGCTGATGCGGCGCACGTGCTTCCTGTTTGATTTTATTGATGTTCCTCTATCCCCCCCTGCTCGCATGCCCTTCTACCAAATAGGATTTTAGTTTTACATTGGAAAACGCACTCCATCGCGTCAAACGACCGTAAACCGAATCCTCGAGTAAGTAGCCGCGTACCGATGTAATGCCGCGCTCGGTAAGGTAAATTTATGGCTGGACCACCACTGATTATTCCGTACGACGATTAATTGAATCCCCGCGCTTGTTTGGCTCTTAAATCTTGTGGGCTCTTTTGAAGCGCAACCGCGGCATTCTTGGGTACACGTCAACAGAAAAAAAAAAATTAATGTTTTTAACTCGCGGGTAGAGGAGGTAGTATGGAGATCAAAAGCTTTTTTGTCTCGTGTACACATAAAGTTCCGAGACAAGCGGGCTCATCTAGATTTTCGGTTAAACAGAGGCCAAGGGAAAACTCGACGGGACGGAGATCGTATCGTTCAACTTTAAGGTACAATCTCGCGTTGAATCGATGTTCCGCGTCTGATGAAACATGAAATAAAAGATTTTTCTCATCATCTAATTGATTGCACGAGCCAGTGACATTAATAATTATTAAATTGTTACTTTTAACTATACATCGAGTCGGATCGCTTGATAAGTATGTAATCGATGAAAAAATTTCCTCTCTATTTTTTTTCACCATCACCTTTATATCACTTTTAAATTGAAGAAAATTTTGAAAAAATGGCCCACGCGGAAGAAATAGAAAATGAAAAAGCAGCTGGATAAAAGATGGTCAGACGTATAATCGAGACATAACTGCGGACAAAGGATCCAGTGGGTTATATACTCCCGGGGTCCCTATATGAATCAGCGAGTCTCGCGTCGTTTGCCGCTATTATACGTACCTCGTTTGTACCCATCAACAATATACCTACTGCGTTACAGAGCAGAAAGAGAAAGAGGAGCGTGAAAGAGATGGACACTAGATAGCCATTCATATACCAACACGAAAATCGAGTACAAAGCTTACCTACATTGATATATACTTACTTGTTTTTAACACTCGATTGACTCGGTGTAACGAGATATGTATAGGTATATAATATGTGCTTCCGTAAAAGTGTTTAGTTACGCAGAAATAAGCTATTAAAAGTACTAATTATACGAGTGTAACCATATATGTTAACCAAAGAATTAATAATTGTTTTATCTCATCATCTCGAGTGCTTTGATTTTACACTTCCTGCATATTACTCAAAACGCATTGTAATATCGTTTACCGCACTTGTAGTATTTAATATGATCTGTAATTATCGTAATCCCGATTGTTGGGCGAGTACAGGTAGACTTGGTGCCACACCCTGGTAAATCTATGTGCATGTGCACTCTAGTTGAAGCGCCGTTTAATCGAGAGTAAAGGACGTGATTCTCAATTTTTTTTTTTTTTTTTTTTTTTTTTTTTTAGCTCGTCGAACCCATCTCGATTTGCGCACGAAAATATTAAATAACAGAGTTTTAGGTATAGGTACAATCAAATTTGTTCTCGTTGTATTGAATACATATACACGTGTATACGCTTTTGACCTGTTGTCCCCGGGAAATTTCAAATCTGCTGCTACGGGGGCAGGGGGGGGGGATGTGTATGAATTTCCAATCGCGCGGTCACTCGAGATGCCAACGGTGAAAATAAATCGTTATTCCCCGAACCGAATACCCGCGTACACTCGATGATTACACTCGAGCAATTAATCGTTCCGTGCCGTTGAATTAATTTTCAGATTATTATTTTCCTCATCATTGCGCCCCGGAAGTTTCATTACGATCGAGCATACGCGTCGGCAGCGCCAGCGCCACTGTGCCCAAATGGATTTTTCAAAGAAAAATGGGCACAAACATCGCGTAATGATTTATTCAACGGTTACGATGAAGTTAAAATAACAACATGAAAAAAAAAAAAAAAAAATAAATAAATAAACAAAAAATAAGCATACATAAATTATATTGTTTTATGGATTCGTGTATTTAACAATATTCATAAAGAATATATTATTATTTGGGGGCTAAAGTTTATCAAGAGTATGATGTAGCAAAAAAGTCATGTAAGAATTGTACACCTCAAACTACATATTATATATAATGTGATATATACGCATAAACGCGCGCGCCGAGTGCAGCAAACGAAAGCAAAGGGAGGAAACGAGAGGAGGAGGAGGAGGAGGCGAGGAAGGAAGGCTGCTGCTGTTTCAGCCTGTGTATAGTATATATATAAGTGTAACGGAGCGAGGTGGATGATCAGGGCGCAGGTGCATCCCGAGCACCACCAGAAGCAGAGAGGAAGAGAGAGAGAGAGAGCGTATATATAATATATAGAGGGTCTGGTGCAAAGTAGGTGTATACCGTATGTATATACGTGGGGTAGGTATACCTATAGCTGTGGGACATGGGTACCTGTTGGAGGAGAGAGAGAGAGAGAGGAGGCAAAAGGCGAGGCAGGGCGCGCGCGTTCGCGTGGCGGCGCGCGACGCACCGAACAGAGAGCGCGAGGAAACGATGACCTCGGGCCCAGAGAGAGAGAGAGATAGACGCGATAAAACGAACCGGTTCTCTCGTGTGTGCGTCTATCAGGAGCGAGAGCTGCAGCCTCCCCGTGGCGTTTTCTCTCCAGGTGCTACTCTCTCCCTACCTCCGCCACACCATATACTATACCTCTCTCCTCTTTGCCTCGGACGCTCCTTTTATTTTCCCATTTTTGTTTCGAGCAGTGGCCATCGGTTGCTGCTACTATACTTTCCTTCTGATCTTCGTAGCTCATCTCTCTCTCAATGAAAACTCTACTCTGGTTTTTGCTCTTCTTATCATACAGAAGATATACTTATAATATTATAGGTACCAACCAACTTCCTCTCTTGCGAGTCCTGCTAATACCTCATATATATTATATATATTATACAGTCATACACGTGTATACACAAGGGGGTGAGATGATACTAAGTCCAGCCTGCCATATTTGTATGTTTGAGCGGCTCTCGCTCTTTCTCTCCGTATAATGAATATTTATGTACATACGACACAATATAAAATGTATGGGTGTACCTATTTCGGACCTTCTCGTGTATATATGCATACTACATACATACAATATAATATATACTAGGGTGTATATAGTGTACCAATAGAGCAAGGGCCGCAAGGGGACGGTATAAATACATTATATCTATACGATGCTTGTGGGAGGCAGCTCGCCCGCGGGCGGTGGAAAGCATGTATATTATACATATATAGTCCACTCCGTAATGTATATGTGTTGTGTATACTTGTACGTAGGTGTGTACCAACATAATAGGGGAGCAGGTCGGTCAGAGGTGGTTGAATTAAAGCGCAATATTTGGCTTTCGAAGACGAGCAACATACCGTATTCTTGTAAGCTTGCTTATACTCATATAGGTCTATATATACGCTTGTATGGGCCTATACGTATACCATAACGCGTGTAGGTACCAATATAATAATACAATATGATAAAATGTAGTCGGTATAATTCTTTACTTTTTCGGAGCACCGACCAAATTTTTATACATCACATTTTTTTCACTTACCATTTGTTTATGCGTACCAATCAGTACATAGGTATATCTCTCGTAGCCTCATTCATTGGACTTGTTTTGTTTTTACCTTAATTACTTTCGAGAAAACTCGCGTAGCTTTTGTGACACTCCAACAGCCATAAGCCATGTATGTACGTAATGAGTTGTAGACACGTTACTTGCATTTATAAAAATGTATAATAATAAGAGAGGTGACGAGAAAACGCAAAAACGACTTAACTTTATGTACTTATTATGTACCTACGAGTATATAATATACGGTCCCCCTGATTCCTGTAATTACTGCAATCCTTGAAATCGGATTAAAAATGTGAATTACTTAAATGCTTGCCATTAGCAACAATAACGATGAAGATGTGGAAGAACTTTATTCAATTTGTATACATGGATTAGGATTAAAATAATAGGTATACACGTTAGTGCACATCATATTACGTCCTCTCTTACCTACGTATGTAATAATATGTGTGCGAGCAAGAGTAGCGTAGTGATGGCTGAAGGTATAAAATAACAGCCCAAAGAGCGAGGGGAAAAAAAAAACCACTGCAGTGACAGTAACAAAAACTACGCCAGAAGTGCCGCGTGTCGATGAAGTCTCGATATTTAGATGTCGCGCCAGATTTGCATGAAGATCGAATTGACCGTACTCTGTAACAAAGGTGGACATCCGGCGAGGTAGACGAAAAAAAAAAAAAAAAAAAAAAATCCGATGAAAGCTCCTCCGTCGAGCATCGGTATAAAGCGAGGGAAATTCGGTCGATCGGAGCAACACCCGATGTCGAAGGCCAAGGCTTATCAAAATCTGCTGCCACATTAAGTAGCTCAGTTTAAGGATGGATTATCCTACACACAGGCTGCAATTGATAAATCTGCGGGACGCATGCGCGAGAGAAATACATACACTGTTTTCTCGATTAGTTGTGTCGTAGTTTGGTTGGCGTCCTATAACTCATCGAACTACAGATGCACATATGATAAAGTAAAAAATGTTAGTGAATGTGTATAATTCGAAGATTGGAAGTAAATGAAGTGGGAGGCAGTGGCGTCTTTGGTGAAGGTAATTTTTGCGTCCACCGCGAGGTTTTTCCTCCGCGCGGCTCTGGACAGCACCGGAGAAATTTCCCTTGTTCGCCAAAGAGTCCCAGATCTGGATTTCTTGGAGGAAAATCGTACTCGTCTTCGCAGCAAAGGGGGACGATGCAGGCATAGGGCAATAAACGAATGGGAAAAAAAGAAGAAGAAGAAAAAGAAGAAAAAAGGTAGCGTCTCGGATCACTCGAAGGAAACCAGCGATGCGTGATCTCGGTACTCCCGTTCTTTGCTCGCGCAAAGCAAAATCGCGAGACGCAAAAGAGGAGCGCATTCCCATGCGAAATCCGAGCTCGCTTCCTTCGGCTCGTCCTGCACCTCCTCTTTGCTTTGTCAGGGTGGCGCGCCGTGTCGACTCCTCCTCCTTTATTCCCTTTCTCGCTGGATATTTTCTCTGCAGCTAGAAATACGGACCGCGTGGATTCATTCCCTTTGTCCGTCCGATGCCTGCCCGCTGTCTCGGATGACCTAATCGAATCGATAAATATTCGGTGCGCAAGCTCGCCCTCCTTCCCCCGGCACTTTTGGTACCGGATGCTTTAAAATTCACGGCGCGGGGGACTGTCTTTCAATTGTTGAATTTCCACGTGCTTGCCTGTGACCTACAGCTCCCGACAAACGCTTCAAACGAAGCTAATCCTTGTAGCGTCAAAGGTGTGATAGGCTGTGAATTTTTCTCCCGGAGAAAGTAAGAGAATAATTTACGTTTGACAAAATTTTCCTCAAGTGCTCAGTTTATTCGTATATATACATGCGCCATTAGACACAGGGGGCCAAATTGATTACGAGCCCATACATCACGATAGAGATACAAGGACGTGTTTGTAACATTTATGAACTCCTTGACGCCCTCACGCGTAACCAAATAGATCCTGTATTAAGTATACCCAATGGCATCAACAACCCCATGGAACTCCGGGATTTGCATGATGAAGGTTTACAGATCCCAACTGTTGGAGTATATTATGTTCCGAAGATACGACAAGATAAATTTTTAAAGTGTACAATGCACAGTACAAGTACAATGTGGATAACTCATGCGTGTGGAGAAGAAGCACGATTTTTGGGTACATTTTTTTTTTTTTTTTTTTTTTTTTCGTACTTATAGGTACGCGCAAATCACGAAAATGATTGGGCGAGTTTTGGTTCAGTCATAGATATTGTCGGAGCTCTAAGGGGAAAAGTTGGAAAAAAAAATTAGCTGCAACAAAAGTGCTTTCAAATTCATCCCCACGTCGACCGTATTTATGTAGATAGGTATGAAACTGCAATGTACGCTTCCGCTCATGATATACTTAATCTCGTTATTCGTACACTTGGCGAGAGTTGCGCAATATAGCTCGCAGGTCGCGATCATTGGTGTGTTTTCTCACGTGGATCGACTGGCCACCGGTAAGCTATGATATATATACGCACGAGGACGATCGCCGCCGATGCAAAACCAAAAACGAAGACGAAGAGGGACGTCGACGACATACGTGATCCGGAGATCAGCGGCTAGTAAAGTCGGGGAAAACAAATTGCTTTTGCTAAAAAATTGAAACAACTCGGGCGCACAATGGTCTCCCGGTGGACTGGGCCCTCGCCGTGGCCGGAAAAATCCAAGGAACCCCAGTGACAACGAGGCAGACAGCTGAGGAGGAAGAGTATGGCTCGCGCTGCACGACTCACGCACGTCGCAATACACGAATGTGTACGAATATGTATATATGATATACATATATATCATAGCTTCGTATAATGCACATACAACATCACAGGGGGATCGAATTCGCAGTGGACGAAAGCGAGGGGAGACCGCGACACTCCGTGTGTACGTGTATAAGTAACCCGAGGCCCAAAACCGCAATAACTGCATGAGCTCTCTTTCTCTCACGCCATTCGCCGCGTCGTCATCATCATCGGATCCCTACATTTGCGGACGGACGATCGTTAGCCGTGAAGGTGCACGGATGAACGATGAATCCACGCTGTTGGTTTTCTTATCGTGGGTACCGTCCTATCCATCACCCCCTTTCGGCATATATGTATTTGTTTACTGTGGGACAAAACACACGTCGATCGGTGAGAGCCTGTCACCCGAGCCGAACAATCACTGCCATCAAAACGACAGTACGCAACCCACCAACCAACGCATCATACTCTAATTATGGGTGCTAACATCATCGATACTTCTTGCACTTCATAATATATCATGTATAATCACTCCAAGTTGTAAGAAGCAGATAACGTGTTTACGAGTATAAGGTAATTTACAAAAGGGAGTATCTTTTTTTTTTTGCAGCAACGCCCGCAGCTTCGCGTATGTAGCCCGCAGTGCTCGCCCTCCCCTGCAGGTACATTAATTGGTATGTGTTTCAAAAAACACTACTGTGAATATTGTAGGTTGTAATATACTTTAGCGTATGTTTTTTTGTTTATTTTAACTCATACCGTAAACAGTCAGTATGGTTAACTACACAGTGTATAGGTATACCCATCATATCGGCCTGCATGCGTTTCTTGTGGATTCTTCTCACAACGTAATCATATACATACGCCTATTCAGTTACGGTATGGTACCAGCGCGGCTTACTTTAACATAGGTATGAAAAGGCATAGCATATTATGTATTTATGATATATATGCACAACTTGACCACAACACGCTAACCAGAAATCGATTTTTGTATACCTATACTGGAATGGGTAGAGCGGCACCAACGGAACACATTCTATTTTTTTTTTTTTTTACGTTAACGTACACGTACGTGAATTCGTAAACACTATGCACAATTTGTTATTGCATGTTACGTTAATTGCAAAGTTTTTATTTTCCAAAATCCACTCTGTACGCAAAGTGTCACAGTATAGGATATACATGTATACGTTTCAAAGAAGTATATATTAGGCTGTGCGCAGTTGTAGTTTGTTACAGTTATGCCATATGCATGTATACGACGACATATTCATGGAGCTTTATAAATTATGCAGCCGTGAAGATCGAGATAGCGCTGGACACAACGTATATACATATACGTGTTGGTCATGACGCCGAAACTGGGCTGTTGGAAAATTGGAAGAATGAATGAAAGGTGACGTTTCGTCTCTTATACGCGACGCGTTGGTGAAGAAAAAAAAAAAAAAAAAACAGGAAAAAGGAAAATACTCGCGGCTTTTGTTAATTAAGTCGAGTGCGTGGGAAGCTACAGCTGATTCACAATTCCCCGGTCCAGTACCGTCAAACGTCACCCGTTCCCCAATTGAATGTGAAACCGTGTCGTATGGAAGCGACCGCTGACGCGTGGGCGATCCGAAAAATCCCGTGTCAGCCAGCAATTTTTTTTTTTTTCCTTTCCTTAGAATGTCCTGGCCTTCGGCTGCACATTGTACCTGCGCGCCCATCCGCTATATATTCATGTACACACCCGCGCGCGTACTATTCATTGACCTCGTGCACGTCGATCTACCGGATGAGGACAAAATATGTTTTAAATACATATTTAGATCATCTCAGCGCTTGTGCATTATGCAAGTGTAGGTAGTACAGGTGCATGGTGATGTGTGCAAAATACATTACCAGATGTACCTGTGCAGTTCATCATGTATATGGAGCCAACAAGGAGAGAACCACTAAGATCAGAATGGTGTATAGATAGAAGTAGCTCGATAATTGGGAGGGTATTAGTTGGTACATTAGTCTAAAGTCTGGAGCAAAGGGGCAACTCTACAGGCCCATCTAAGCCTGATGGGTGCAATTACGGGATTTGTACGTACTTTGCGCGCCACGCTGATGGTAGCAAACAATACCAGTGTGTATTCGTGTGCCTACAACTGTACGCCTATCCATTAAAAATGATTGTGATCTGCATGTAGACTCGTTTGAGTCGATCAACAACAACGACCACGACCACGTTCATATAAATTTTCTGATTTAGAGATTTAGTCACTTATTGTATTAAACTCGTGATTTTGACCCTCCACGAATGATTGTAAAAAATATACTAAGGTCGATTTGCCATCCCCGCTAATTTTGAGGTTTGATTTTTTTTTCCTGCATCGTTGACAAATAGTGGTGTAAAAATTAATTAATGGGATTACTTATTCAACAACAACAACAACAAGTCCACAGTAAGGGATGGCGTTCTCTGATACCTGCCTAATAGAGTAAAAGTTTTCCAACGGTGAGTTTCAAGTTAGCCCTCGGGCGAGGTGTAAAATTTTTTTTACGACTCGACCGTTCAATAGTAATTTTCGCGTGCTCCGGCGGATGCGAATTAAAAGCTTTTTCATGGTCCAAACCAACGACCCGCGAGTTCTGTAAGAGTTTCGCAGTTCGTTAAAACCTTAATTCCATGCTGCACTCGCCGAAACTCACCACCAAGTCCGTTTGAGCCCCCTCGCCCACTCTCGAAAATGCGTTCTCGCCCCTCCGCTCTGATTAGAAGCAACTCCGCTATCTCTTACCTGAAACCAAAAAAAAAAGAGCAAAAAGATGAGTCGAGATTTTAGGGCCGCGAAGAGAGAAACAGTATATTATGTGCGGATTAGGTCGTTCTTTTTCACCAAATGCATTTGTTAAAATGGTAGTTAAAATTTTTATGGCACAAGCATGCGTGAGTCTGCCGTTAATGGTTTGAATCGGATTAAACATTTTTTGAAACAAAAGCTGCTTCAAAAAATGTTTTTTCCATGGTATTAATTCCAAGTGCAAATACCGTTGACAGTTAACACCCAAAACGAATTTGCTATAAAGTTTTACAAACAAAATATACCCAAGATTTCGTCATTGGGAGTTTAAAGTTAATAAAAATTAAAAAAAAAACCCAAGCTCTACCAGAAGCTACAGTTACATAGAAAGAAGAGAGCACCTCCAAACTCGCTAAAGACGAGATTTTCGAGATATTTGCCGATGCTTCCACATTTCTCTTAAAAACGCCATATCTTTTGATTAGTAAGGCAGGTGACTCTTGCATCGCTCCAGTAACCGATTGATGTATATATTTTACATAGGTATACGCTTCCCCTTTTTTCTTCTTTGCACACCTACATTTATTACTTTTCTGATTGGCGCTCGTTCCTTTTTGTCCGGCTGATAAAGGGATACCGAGAAATGGGTGGAGATCAATTTAATATACTCGCGAGTCACAATACTTGGACTCTCACTGTACCTATATCGACGCATCGTACGAAGTCTATCCTTATTCAGATTTTCCAATGTTAATTTAAATGAGAAAATGTGAATAAAGCTAGACTTCGTACGAGGCGTGGTTACACACGCGCGCTCATCGGTCGTTTGCGAATTTCGAAATCGCCTCACAGCACGGAATTCGTGAAATTGTTGTGATTTACCTTGGAAAAGGTTCGCCTGAAATAAATGTCGCCTCTTCTCCATTTGAAAAAAAAGAATCCCAAGGTACAAGGAAATTCGCTCGTGAAGCGATCATTTCTCGAATGTGTGCGGGATGAAAAAAAAAAAATGCACAATCTCGAGTCGAGTAAAATTGAAGGAAAAGCTATCCACGAAACAAAAAAAGACGAGTGTGTAAGGAAGAAAAGTCAGGTGCAACGACAGGCGGGGTAAACGGTCGTAAACTGCTCGGGAACAGCGGATATTCGGTAAAAAGACACGTAGGTATATGTACATATAGATCGAGGACTCGGAAGGAGCATGTGCACAGCACGAGCGTTTGTTGCATAGTCGCTTCGCCCGCAAGGAGGAGACAGAAAAAACAAAGAAAAAGAGGAGTGGCCGTGCCACCGCTGCAGCCGGCAATAAGATTTGTGCTTGACGAGCCGATGAGATGACTGTACCGCTGTCGCTGTTGTCACCGCCATGTATTTATACAATACATATATGTACACCGCAGCCCGAGAGGACGATCTCCCAGTTAAACTACTTAGCACGCCTCCCACAACTGCGCTTAATGACAACGTGTGTTGACCATCTTTGCCCCGACCACTTTTTTACCCTCGCCGGCGACTGCTGCTTTTTTTTCTTTCTTTTTTTTTTTTTTTTGCTCTTATACCCATCGTGTATTTTCTTTTGCTATCGAGCTGCGGCGGTGGGATGGGATACACGCTGTGCTTCCCCTTTGCCGAGCATCGGGAGAGATTCACCGCGTTGCGAGTCCCAAGCCGAGCTTCTTCGAACTTTAATGGCAGAACCACACAACTGCGTGGGATTTTTCGAATCGAGTTTATTCCGCGCAGCGAATAGCCCAACGAAAACAAACTACTGTGGAGGTTTTTTTTTTAAATCTGAAATTGATTTAATTGTTTCAGTGATTATAAACTTTTTCCCTTTTTTTTTTTTTTTCATTTCTTGACAAAAATCATCTTTAAATAGAAAACACCATTAATAATGTATCTCGAGTTGAAAATTGTCTCAAACTAGCAAAAATATGTATATTTAATTACATGGTCACTTTGAGGATAATTTTTTAACATAAGTCATTGGGCTGTAAAACAATTCACAACTTATTTGCTTCCATCTAAAATTTTCGTGTCGCTGCACTAAAGTATCGCCCGTAAATCATCCTCCAAGCATGCAAAATAAAGGACCAAAGACGTGGGTGATTTTTTCCAAGCTCACGAGAGAAAAACATTGATTCCTCCGAAACAACAGGAAAGAGGGTATACTTGATGCGAGATTCACCCGTCAAAGTTTGAGCCACAAACTTTAGGTGCACTCTGTCTCGTGGCAAAGGACAAGAAAAAGTGTGTCGATACCTCGTATATAGGCGTAAGGGCCCTCGCTTCAGCACAAATCCATCATATTCCACTGAAAAATGTAGTACGCGCAAAGAGGCTGGAACAGGGGCTACAGTGCAACATTTTACCCTTCGCCGATCCTCTCGCTCCCCTGCACGTGTGTGCTCAAACTACTTTGTCTCTGTTGGACAAACAACCTTTATAGAAAAATAATCAGTATAGGTACAGTACGCAAATTTGGTAATCGCTCGTGGCTGCAACTCGTCCCCGCGGGGACCATCACCCAAAAAGCAACATTCAATTTGACACTGACAATCGTAACGTAATCTCCCCCAAAAGCCAGCACCTCAAATTTTTATTATTCCACATTGCGTAAGGTCTGCTCTCCCGAGAAATCCTTTCTTAACTTTGTCGACACCGTGATCTCCCTTTCTTCGTTCACGCCTCGTTTGCTTGTGAATCAACAAAAATTTGCGACATCGCATGCGTCTTTGTTCGATTTCAAAGTGTCGAAGCTGCGATTATTCGAGGACAGCTCAGGGTTGAGAAGAAGAGAGGACTGCGAACGATGGGTCAACGAAGAGTGGAAATTTGCAAATTGCAAACAGAAGAGGAGAAAGAAAAAGCCAAACGCCAAGTAAGTGTAATTTTGCCCCGTACAAGTGTATATGTATATAATTGTGGTTCTCCCGTCTCGGTGCACATGTTAACGGCCACCGGGGCTCTTCTGCCACGTCCCTAATTGTGTACACGTAAGTATACAGTATATACATACTAACATCATTTACAGCAGATGATGTTCTCTGTTTGGCAGTGGAGCTATAATTATAATGTGCTCTGCTTCGGGGCGACGACGCGGTGGTGCCCGGCTACGAAAATAAAATAACACCGGGGACAAAGTTGTGCGCCTCCAGTCTCCCGCAAAGGATGAGCCCGCACGTGTTCACCAGCCCGTCACTCGTTTATAAGAGACACTATATATATATATATGTGCACCTACTCGCCTACTCGTACATATATACTTATGTACTCTCTGATATTCGGATTCGGAGGGGACGAGTATAGTGTGCATCATAGCCATGGCATGTTATATGTGCAGGGGACGCGAGAAACGACAGCCAAGTCCATAGAGAGAGAGAGAGTCCACCAGATGCATTATATAATACTCACCTGTTTGTGTGTGTATGGACTTGCAGAGCTTTAAGTGCTGCTCTATACGAATGCGTATATATATAGGTACACGTGCAAAAGTCGAGCTCCTCTTTTTCTTCTCGTGTGTTCGACGAGGGCTCGAGAGGCAAAAGCTGCGCTTACTCCATGACTGGTGGCGAACCGCGGTAGATCGAGTTAATCAAACTGCCAAGACAATATATTTTTTTGTTTCTCCGTTTTCACTCTCATCGAATTTAAACCGTACAAAGTTAGTGTGTAGGAGAGCACACGTGTTTTCAGGGACCAGAGGGCTGCAGTTTTTTTTTTTTTTTTTTTTTTTTCCGCAGACACGTGGGCTGCACGCATTTGGCGACGACGAGAGCCGTTTGAAAAACATGTACAACACTCGTCCCTTGGTACTTATAGGCGGCCTTTGAAGCACCGACTCCGTCTTTTTCGCATGAATTTACATTTATTATTATAATCGTCGATCCTATATTGAAGTGTATACAGTTATAGGTATACGTATGAAAGGTAACGATGATCAAAAGGCCATAACGGATGAGTGATGGACTAAATGAGAGACGATCGGATGAGCTAATGAAACAATCAAGTACCGAAATCAATAAGTATAATACATGTAGGTGCGAGAGTGCCGGTGCTGTACATTATATCGTGACTAATATAATCCAAGTGTTGTTATAACGGTATTCCGAGAAAACCGAATGAAGCAAAGAATTTCGTGGCTCGCTCCGCAGAGCAGCCAAGACAAAGTAATACGAATAACATAATGTACGTATATATAGGTATACGGGTCATCTCGGCCCAATTGCCGGCAATTGATGGAAATAAATCGAATTAGCACGATATATATCTGGATCGTCCCCGTATACCACGTTTGCCCTCTCCTTGGGGGCATTTTATTTTTTTTCTCTCTCTCTCTCTCTGTCCCCCTCCCACTTTGACTCTTGCCGTACGTAGAAACAGGAAGGGATGAGGCAGAGGTGCTTTCTTGGGTGAGGGGGCGCCAGACCAAAGCCAATTGGTATTGATTTATCGGCAATCACTCAGAGTCGAAAGAGGCCGGAGCTTTCCTAATTGAATTATATGCAAAGTCACTGCGCTTGTAATTGAATTTCTTTTTGCCCACCCCCAACGGTGGCGCAGAGAGAGAGAGAGTACAGCGGCCTCTCGACTCGAAACACGCTTTTAAACCCCGAGGTATATAAGTACTCGAGATTACACCGACAAGGAGGGACACTTTGACGTTTCGAGAGCGACCAATTGAAAAAGAGAGAAAAAAACCATTGTCCATACTGTCATTATACTTGGGATGATCTTGTTTTACAAAAACACAAAGGTATAGTCAAGGAAAGAAAAAATAAAAAGAGGGTGATCGTGAGAGAGTAACTCATAAAAAGAAAGGTACTTGCGATCGTCTCGAAAAAAAAGGGGCTCGTGAGGCTGCTCGTGTTCGCATAAATTTATGCGTTTAAGAGAGAGAGAGAGAAAAAAAAGGGGGACCCAGCTTGTAATCCACTCGAAACTAGTAGATTATACATTATCCGTAGCCATGTACGTATAGCAGCGAGCTAGATAAAATTCAAGGAGCGCTGCTTCGCGTGGTATACGGGGCTCCGGGGAGACGGGTGAGAGCGAAAAGATAATGAATGGAGGGAGCGGGCGGGGGGAGGGACTGTGCGCGTAACAGAGACCGTCTTCACGAAACTCAAGTTGGCAGCTGTGGTATATATACACATATAATATAACCAGCACTTCAGATAATCACAGAAACTAAACGTCGCATCAAAGTTAGTAAGTAGACGCTCGTCAATCTGTGCAGTGCTTTTGTCGCGATAACTGTGGTATATATATATTATGTATACACGTTATACCTATACTTGATAGTCACGGAAAGTGTTTTATTGAACCTCTCCATTGTTGCCCGACGCTAAAAAAAAAAAAAAATAACATTTTCAGATCGTTTATGAGAATTTCGATTGGAGTGGGTGAATATCTATAAGTTTTTTGAGGAGTTTTGTCAAAAGCGTTTTTCAACATGGTTACTTGGATTGTCTGTTTTTTTTCCCGAAAACTTGTAACATACTATGAATAATGTCCATCTATATTGTGCACGTAGATCGAAATTGATATAGCCAAGCTTGTTTTAAATGTACATTAAAAGTATACCGATTGCACTACAGGGTAGTGAACCTAATCCTATACATGCTTCACAAGTGCCGCTGTGCAAGAAAGAGGGGGGGGGGTTAGCCCTGCCCGCATACAATACAATGTGGTGCGATGTCACTGCTCATACATGACGGTATAACGTCCCGCTCGGTTATGAATTATTAGAGCGCCGGTCAACCAAATTAGGCGGCACTTAAAGTATACGTGACAAACCTCGTTCCTCGCCCCCCTATATATATGCATCGTGTGCGGAAGAGAGTAAGGCCACGGCCAATTGACATTGCGAGTTGACCCTCTGCAGCTGACTTCAACTATACCGGAGGAATGACCGGCGGCGCCTCTCTCTCTGCATGATGATTTCGTAAGAAAGTATGTTAGGTGTATATGTATATATGTTATAACGCGCGTCCCTTTATTTGTCCGCTAATCAGATGAGCGCGCGTTACACCGTGAACATACACATTGACTCCAATCGGGACGTTTATTTATTTATGCTCCGACATTTTTTAGTGGCTTTTACTCTATTTTATCAATTCATACGTAAATTTCGGCGTTTAGCACCAAGGGATGATGATGAATGTATAAGTATGCACATGATTGGTCAAAGCAAAAATGATGGACCAATGGGTTTGATCACGCGGATGCATAAACAACAAACGTATGTACCGTAGGTGCTCGCGTGCGGGGGAAAGAGCAGAGAGTATTGCAGAGAGCGCGAGTGTACGATGTGTAAGGGAGACACCCACCACTGAAGAGAGAGAGAGAGAGAGAGAGAGTCAAAAACATTCTCTCTCTAATCAATCTCGGTCCTCTCTCGACAACCGCAAATTCCAGGTAGTTCGCTTTTCCCGCGCCAAACCTATTCCCTTTGTCACCGGCACAACGCCACGTATATATAGGATACCCGCTCCGTTCGGCTTTGGAAATTTCCTTCGGATCCCGGTGAGCTCGCATTTTCCCCTCCCCCGTTTGCTCATTGTAAATAGCCAGACCTCGGCTCTGTATACCCTTTCTCTCGTCCCGACCCGCTCTCGGTCACGGTTGCATCAACCACCGCGGCCTTTGATGCACTACCGGTGCATTATGCAGCCGGCAATTACGTGATTACGCATTTATCCGCGTTGGCCCCGAGTCCTCGAGAATTTCTACCTGCAGGTACACACGTACACATGGTGCCTTCGATGTCGTCACCAAATGCACCCGCCGCGGTGTGTCGGGTATACACACCGATGAGCGGTATATAATGGGAGAAAGAGGAACGGACAGCAAACTGACCAATCAATCGAACGAGGATGGGGAGGGGCAAAGATTTAGATAGCGCACCCATTATATATACCCATGCCCTACAATCAGAGCAACGCTGATGGTAAATGTCCCGATAATTGCCAACCCCCTCCACCACCCCTTTCTCGGCTCTGTGATGCGTGTACCTATTTTCATTGTACCGAATCTCTCGTGTTCGCGCCTCTCTATTTTCTACTTGCCGAAGGGCATATACGTATACGCGTAAATTATCCGTGATCCATCCGGTCATTCATTAACCAAAGAGTAGGACATAGGTGATGGTGTCATTTTTTAAAACCAAGTTGACCTGTACAGACACGTATAGTCAACGACCAACTCATGGTGCAATACTTGAATGTCAGTCAAAGAGTCCATTGAAAGAAAGAAAGAGAGGGGGGGGTCTTCAGTTTTCACTTTCTACCCGGAGAATTTACGGTGTAGGAGGTCACTTCCCGATAACCATTATACACCTATTTTATCTTCATGCGCGGTAATACTTACATCCTCGTGCAGTGTCTCAGTTATTCGTATATGAAAAAGCGAGTGACAAACTATAAGGTGTAAACAATGACCCACCCCTCCCCATCGAATAATACCTATTCATGTATTGCTCTTGCATTCCATGCAGATATACATATAATATACAAGTACTCGAGGTCGCAAATGGTAACTGTGGTTATGATGATGACGACAGCTGGTGCATGGCAAAACAAGGGTAGGTCTCTGGGGGCGAATGTTCGTCGACGCGATTCTCGGCGATACGCGCGTCAAATAAAGTAGGTCACAGTGCTCGAGCTATTAAAAATAAAAGGTTCGCTATTAGTCTAATTGCCACTGGATATTGCGTTATTCTTCAAATATGTCATTAAAAGCCACTGTCGCGTACACATACGTATGTATATATACTTAATTGGTGCAGCCAAAAAAGCGTCGGCCCGGGCAGTCACGCGAAACTTTGTCGAGTCAATTTGATTTGTTGCCCCCGTACAACTCCATGCGCCCGTTCGTTTGTGCATCTTCACCTCGCGCCGAGCTCCTAGCGCGTTCTATTTCTCGTTATTGGGCCACCCCCCACCCCCCCCCCCGCGAGTTTTCGAGCGCCAGAATGGCTTTTGGCTCGGGCCCGCTCCTCCTCTTGGGCACCCGTCGTCGGTGCCCAAAGGACGATTCCCCAAAAACTTTTCGATTTTTCGCAGCGATTTGAGGCCGTGCCAAAGTCAAGAGAGACACTCTCGCGCTGGAGAGTCGAAATCGCTCCAACGGCGGCGACGGTGGTCGAGTGGAGTGGAGGTAAAATGAGCCTTGATTGGCCGCGTGGCATGAACGCTTTTTCCGCTCGGGAAGTGACGAAGTGGCCGATGGCTCCTCGCGGTCGAGCGACGCCGCCAAACTGTCAATTAAGAGCCAAAAGAAAATTTTTCATTTTACCTCGATCGAACAGTGTCGTTGAAGAGGGCCATCCGTAAAGTGTTCCATTGTACGAGCGCGTGAGAAGCTTGCGTGAGGTGAAAGAGGGGAAGTTTTATTCGTCGCGAGAATCGCCGAGTTGGTCCAACTGGGCTCTTGATTTGCTTATTCTTCGTCTAGAGCATTCGATGCGAAAGAGAACAAGAGGCGAAGAAAAAATTTTTCCCTACCAACCTGCCGCTCTGAATTTTTTTTTTTTTTTCCCTCTTTCTGTTTGGCGGCTCTTTCTCGCCCTTTTTTTCATTCTCCTCTTTTCCAGCTCAAAGCGAGCACCTCAAACGGTTAATGAACCTCTTCGAGTCCTTAAATTTATGGCAAAAGAAGAAAATTTTTCCTTACAATCCCATGACTCTTTATTAGTCCTTGGTCCATTCTACGATGATTCTATGGTTCACCGAAGTATGAATTATATACTCTTTCTCATTTATTGTACGTACTTTTGAGTGGAAAAATCCAACCAGAATGTATATTTTTTTCGTCAACTTTGACAGGTGAATTTTCCATTGTTATCTACTGTTTGAATTTAAATTGAATGGTACTTGTCATATGGGCTCGATTGCAAATGATTGCACGAGAAACCTGAAACTGCGAGAAAATTTCATCAGTTTATAATGTGTACGAGCCATCCATTCCCATCATCATTATTATGAAGATAATGATAATAATAATGATGATAAAACAGCGATACTCCAACGTCTCGCGTACGAATCGATTGATTTAACAATGTTTTTTAGTTAAATAAAAAAAAAAAAAAAAAAAAAAGTAATAATGAAAAACATACTTGTATACGGTCGAACAACTGTAAAAAGTTGTCCTGCCGGTCGTCACTCGGGGCAATAGATCGAAAAGAAAGAGAGTATACAATAATGTATGTATACGCGCTCTTTTTTTTCTCCTTGTATACTGTATAATATGTAGTAGAGGTCCGCGAGCGTCACTTGAAGGAATAAGAAGTATACCTAAGTGTATAGGTACGTACGACTTCTCTGGCTTGCGACGTGGAGAAACAGAGTTGAAAGAGAAAGCTGACGTGCGACGGAATGAACGAGCGTCTAAAAAGGAGTGTAGACTCGAAGAAAATGTGACGGAGGGACAGGAGAAGAGAAAGAAGAAGGAATCGAAGATACAGATACTTCGTGACTTGGCTAAAATAATGTTTTTAGAGAGTAGCTCCGACAAAAAGCTGTAGCGACGACGTTGTGCATTTCCAAGTATTTTTTTTCTTCTTTTTTTTCTCCTCTTAACCACAACTATTGCTGCTGCTCTCAGATGCAAATCATTTTATCGTTATCTCCGGACTCCCGTCTTTCTCCCGGCTTTTCTTCCACACGAATTGAGCGGAGGAGCCAACTTCCGCGTTGTATTGTGTTGATTGATTGTATCTACATCAAACGAAACGTCGATGAAACAAACTCTTTTTTTTCCCCCCCAACGACCCAAACTCGGCATCAACTACATTCAGTCGCCTCTCAAGTGATACGTACAAGCGTTCTTTGGGTAACAACTTTGTAACTGTATCATCATTTATTGCCTCAAAAAGAGATTTTCATCAGCATCCACATAAAGTACCAAAAAAAAAAAAAAAAAAAAAAAAAAAAAAAAAAAAAAAAAAAAAAAAAAAAAAGGATTGAACTTTCAGCCGACTGCTGACACCACTGTTAACGTAGAAACGGAGATTTATCCGTGATTATCCGAGTCACCCGGTAGGAGATTCCGAAGCAAGCATTAAATCCGAGCAAAAAGGTGGAGCAGGGGCTCGGACCGATTAACCAAGGACTCGATAACGCGATCCGTTACGCTGACCGCTCGGCCATGACCTACGCCAAACGTGTATACCTGCGCTGCCTAATGGATGTATATCACATGTATATGTGTGGGGGTGAGCAAGAGCCCTATCTTCTACCACTTTTTGCTTGATTTATGATAACTATCGGCAGTTAGTTAAATCATCGTGTGAAACAAGAGCGGCGCAAACGATTGATTGAAAAATCCATCGATAAATGATGAAGAAAATGAAAAACTTAGTAAACGATTGAACAAAAAAAAAGAAAGAAAAGAGAGGGGGAGGGATGAATTGAGTTTACATCGGTATGAGCCGCGGTTGAAGCGACAACGAGGACGATGGAGCGAGAGCTCGGTGGCGAACGAAATCCGCGTTCAATAATCGACAAGCTGGCGATCAGCGCTACACGTATCCGCCGAAAATCCAGGACTGCACGCCACGGACAGGTGAATTTCAATAATAAAACAATAGCCGATGCGTCCCCAGCGCGAGGGAGCACCACCGGAGTCATCGCCGGGGATCGATCTCCCGGGAACTCGATTGACGGGAGGGCGCGCGTGTGTGTTTTGCTGCCAGTGCTCTCCCTCCCTTCCATTCGCGTTATCGTGCACGCGCGCGCACCAGCGAGAGAGAGGAGGAACCACCACCCGTTCCCACGATCAGTGTACACGCGACTGACTCCACCGTCACCGGCACGAACGCTATACCAGATGAAGAGGCAAAGCATGGAGGGCCCCGCCAAACGTAGACATTTGTTTCTCATCATCGAGGGAGCTTTCGAGGAAATTTACATTTACCAAAATTCATCAAGTCCTATTCATAATAATTTTAAAATACCTCAAAAGCAGCTCTTTTAAGCTCTGACCTTCGAGTATCCTCATCATCATTTATTTTCCGTCAAAAGCCTATTTTTCATGCCTCGTATCATCATTATTTTTTTTTCTTCCATGGTAATAAGCTACATCCGAAACATTATTTCGCAGTAATTACGACGAACGCGCCTGTACTTACGCTGATCCATTACTTTTTAAACGGAGTAAGTACTGAAATGGTTGCCCATTATTGGTAAAGTGGGTTGTGTTATATATTTCAAGTGTAGTTACCGATACTGTGTACATACAACGACGAAGCAGTTTGTACTCGTTTTCAGAAATACCCTTTTTTTTCTACATCCACTTTATCTGACAGTAACATTGCATAGAAATAATATAAGAGAAACAAAGAAAAACACGGTATTCCGGCACTCCAATGTCTTACCTCAAAGTACCTATTCTACTAAAGTGAATTGTACAGTTTTGAATAGCCATAAAGTATTAGGGACAAAACGAAATAATCAAAAGGTGTCCAAACGCATATTCATACACAATTAAACCTCTTACGTTCGTGTGAAATGAAAATTAAGCGAACGAAAGAACCAAGCGCTGCTCGAATACGTTGGAGACGCAGACGGAAAACAGCGAGTAGGTGTACGCGTGATAAACCAATAAACCACAATCTCTACTTTACGAGAAAAAAAATAATAATAAAGCTTTGGGGCATCAATGGCAGTATTGAAAAAAAAAAAAAAAAAAAAAAAAAAAAAGTGGAGGGTTTGGGGGTTGTGTCGAGGGTGCGCGTGTAAAAAATGGGCTCCAATATTCGGGGAACAAGTCTACAAAGGAGCTTGGGTGATCTTTCGGCTCATCCCTCCCTTGATTCCTCGACCCTTTTTCTCCTCTTCCACGCAGGCATCACCATTCGTAAATCCTTTGGCTATCATAATAATATTTATACATGTATAATACGCACAGCCAAAAGCCGGGGGGCACGCGTGGCTATATTGTAATATGTATACACGCTATCGTCCTTCGCACGGGCACCTACACACGCGCCCTATCTCTCTTTCCTGGCGCGTGTAAACAGCAGCTGCGAGCACACACGCGAACGATTTTAAGTACTCGAACGAACGAGAAAAAAATTTTCCTTTGTTAACAGCGTATAGGTATACTTGTACAGGGGTGTGGCTGACGAACGGTATTCCTTCGCATATGGGTATGCATCCACTGAGTCGATGACGTTGAAATAAGTATAATTGTCGAATGCACTTTGGAGCAATAGACGCGCAAAACGATACATACAGCAAATAAAAATGATTTTCCAGATCGATCACACCATTATATCCACCTTTCAGCCAAGCTGCTGTTGCTGATGTACGTCCCTAAGTTTTCGTTGTACCGTAATGGGTATAGGCACACGTGGACACGCATATATACTTATGCGCAAGCCGAGTCAAGCAATAATTAAGACGAAGCACGCAAATAAGTATACCGAGTGCAAGTGGAAAGGAAGAACGAGAGAGGGACGAATCGTGCTGTAAAAAAGGGGGCACTTACAAGTATTTCGCATCGCATCGTTCGGCAGTAGCAGGTAGGGGCGACGTTGCCAAGGAAGAGGTGAAGGTAACGCGAAAGGCAAGAGAGGGATATGGCGGGGATGTAGAAGAAGAAGAGGAGGAGGAGGAGGAGGAGGAGGAGGATACATCGTATACGAGAGAAGAGAGCAAGGCCCTATACCTATACATCTGCTCTGACATCTGCTATATGTGTATAAGGTGTACGCGTGGCTTTGCCGGTGCTTCCTGACCTGATTGGACGCTGGCTCGTGGCCGGCGCTCGCCGCTGCTCACCGGAAATCCAACATCCCCGTCTCTCTCTCTCTCTCTCTCCTCCTACCTCCTACAGGTGTACCAACACACCAGCATCATCCAACTGTAAATATATGTATATACATGTCTGCGTGTGCGTGTACATGTGGGTTATTACGCTTGTGTGCATGGGGGCAGAAGGACTTGTGGCTTTTTCTCCTCGTACATCTTTTAGACAAGCTTCGCCCCGCTCCTCTTCCCACCCGATGAAGCTCCCTTCCTCCACTTTGGCCTCCCTTTTTTTCTCTCTCATCCTCTGCCTCTTCATGGCTCTGCCGTCCGTTGCTCCTGTGTACCTATATATATATACACTCAACCACTATACTACTTTGCTTGCGGATTATCATCGGCTCGCTTCTCTTTCTCTCGATTCGTTCGTTCGGAAGCAATCTATCTACCAGCAGCCAAGCTTATCTACGCTTAAACTGTTGAATCCGTGCCATCGGAGAACCTCGTCCCATCTATGCTAATGATCATATATATATGCTATATTTACAAACTCTTTTTTTTTTTTTTTTTTTTTTTTTTTCTTTTCCATCTTCGTCGCGTCTCCAATTTAATGAGATCTTGTGACGATGTACGCGAGGTATAAGTTTAGCCTTTCAAATTGGGCAAGCACCAAAAATGACAAACAACCAATGACTTGGAAAAATCGTAGTTGGACGTTTTGTGTCCGAAGCTCGACATCATACTGTATAATGTTATTGTGAAGATACTTACTGTTTGCTGCACTTGTTGTTACGGAACAAGTACGAGTCGTGCATGTACATCATCCACGTAAAGATAAGGCACAGGAATTCATCGATACGTGGAAAACATAAATAATAATAATAATAATAATGATGTATACCTATACACGTTATGTATACTTTACGTTATTTCCAACAACTGTATGCTTATAAAAAGCGTAGAGGATCCTACTAGAGATGGATGGCTATTCCTGAGCCCAGCTAACAAATCTTGCTCTTCCAGGACTCGGGTGCTGCCGCGTGCGTGCAACAGCGCCCAGCACAAATACTTACACGCGAGTACTATATATATGTGCCTACCTGTACTTATGGTGCTCGTTTTTACTCTCGATTTCTTTTTCCAGGTCCGCTGCTGCTGTTCGCTTTGCCGTGCTCGAAAATAACCTGTCAGACCTGTTCCGCGAGATCATAGCGAGTAGGATATACATACACGAGCTCTAAGCGCTCGCCTGCGGGCTTCTTGCTCGCTCGCATGACTCGCACCATATAGGAAGCTGCGCGTGCTGACGGAGGATGGAGGTAGCCGAGGAACAGCTATATACGTGGAGAAGAGGACGGGAAGAGGATAATATGCGGCTGACCGGCAATGGGCATCATGGGCACCATCACCAGCAGCAGCAGCGACCACAACCTACTTTTTTTCAAGTCTCGTCATCTCTCTTTTGTTTTCCTTTTTTTATTAATAATAATAATAATATTGTCATGATAAAATTTTTTTTTACCGTCACCGGAAACAGGAAATATAGTACAACTTGTCGTGTCTGAGGAAGATAATAAAATAGTGCAGCTTTATGCAGGATAAGTCCTGATACTTAGCTAAGTAATGTTATAATGAATGTGTACACGTTACAATGAATTATCAACATGACTCCCGTAGATGGTGACATTTTTAATGAAGAGAACTTGTCGAATGTACGCGGACAATTGACATTTGGTGACGGAGCACCGCAACGGGAGAGATCAACAGCCCACTCAATTCAATCAAACGACATAAACACGCTCGGACAACCAAATTCGTATACGAAACGTTTCCCCGATGGACCGACAAATGTATACAACATATACATCACACCCGCGCGCGTATATAGGTACGTATATATAATCACCCACACCTATATGAGTCGTAGATGCAGGTGCCATGATTGTGGAAGATGAAAATGTATACAGATGAACTGCGGGTTTGGTGTGGTGGCGCGCGGATACCACATATGGGCACGAGAGAGATCCCACGAACAAACTGTATATATATACGCATGTAAAAGGGAACGGCCAAAGTTGAGAGAAAGTAAGAAACATAAATACAGGGAAGACCCCGGGGGGGGAGTAAACGGGGAGATGGTAAAAACAAACTGGCGCAGGGGGAACCGACATACAAGAAGCCAGAATACATCAGGAGGGAAAGATTTAGGTAAAATAAAGCCTCGGGGGCAATGAGATTACCATTTCATAGCTAAGCAGGAGCTAGTAGCTACATGCGTGGTCAAGGCAAAAAATTGGACAAACTGATGAAAACAGAACTGGTAAATTGCATGATTAATTAGTGAGGACGATACACACATATAGGCCTTACTAAATGATAAAGTAATTCTTAAAACACGAGGCTCGTGGTAATTCCCTTTTATCGTTGGATACAACGGTGTGGTTTCATACACCAACTTCCTTACGCTGCCAAGGTACGGGCCCTCCTTAAAGAGGACCAAAGGTCCTTTCCCGGGGATTCAATCAATTTTTGGACCCCCAAAGCGTAGGTGTACTGTTGTGCGGCACTTTTCGTAAAACACCACAACATTCCAATTAACGAAACACATGAATCGGGCTCAGAGAGGGAAAAAAAACAACGCGTGCGAAATTCCATCGTCCTCCTCTGTACTTTCCCCCATTAGTATCTCTCTTCCTTGAAGTATGTATACCTACGTAGTATAGGTGCGTATAAGTATACACAAGCGTAGGGCGCTCATGAATTCGTTTGGTGATGTCCTTGCATGATTTATTAATTATCGCGTCTGCCATCAACTCGGGACAGGGGCGAGAAATAAATTGGATTTTCCGGGCAGGCGCAAAGAACGACGGAAATAATAGCGAGGCTCACCCATATTCGTGATGACGTTCAGAGGACAACTTTATTGACAACTGCGACAGGTGTATACAAAAGAACGGAATCACGTGGGGCCAAATACTTACATCCCGGGGAGCCACACCCCCTCTCCCCATCTAAATCAACTCGAGGAACGGGGCACGATGGGTTACATATATATATATATATATATATATGTAATCATAGACTTGCTCGTTTGGCTTGTGCAAAACTTTGCTCCGGCATGATATGCCATCGTCTGGCACGCCCAGACCTTCCAGCCGAGTGCAGGTAGGTAAGTATACTTTTACGTGGGCACGTTATAAATACAGGAGCATACGAGCCGACTGATTGACTCGTCGGGACGGGTGTACCTACCTATAGTATAAATAATAAGGAGGTAGGTACATATTTATTAATTATATAACGGCAAACTTATACTATATAGCAAACTCTAGGCGTGCCGGAACCTAATATTACATATACATATATACATCTCCCGATCTGCCGCTATACATATTACATATACATGTACATGTACTCGATCGGGCTAGATATAGATCATCGCGATGATAATTTGCAACCCGTTAACCGGCCCGAGCAGCGGATGTATTAGAGGGGCAGAGCTATAATAATATGTGGTGGGATGAGCAGGGTATCCTTTTCTTTTTTTTTTTTTATCGTAGCGTTATTGCCATTCCATTCGAGATACGCGTTAGAGTTGACTGCATCAAAGTTGCATTTTGCCACGCGTAATCGATTGGGCTGGTTTTAATGTTCTGTTATGCGCAGTAACAGATGATGATTTACGGAGCGTAAAAGAAAATAACAACATAAAATGTGATTTTTTAACGATACCCCTCTACATGACCATCTCCGGGTGGGTCGAGCAAGTATAAATAATCAATGGCCGGGTAAAGGTAGATTTTTTGCACCCATGCACTGTTCCCCCAAAAAAAAAATCACTCGTAGACTCTTTATTTCGGAAAAGCGGAAAAAAATTGGATTCATCCAAACGTGGGCCGGACAAAAGCTATATGTGTAGGTATAATGACGAGGGTAGGAAAACAGTAATAGTGGGAGAACAGCAGTAAATAAGAGAAAGGAAAATGTATGCACGCGCTCGATGCTCCACCTTAAAACTCGCGTGTACTCGCGCTGCTTCTCCTTTTTTTCCCCATTCCGACGCTTCGTAGTTTGAATATCCATCTAATATTTCATCCGCATTTCTCGTTAACTATCCGAGGCTCGCGAAGCCGTCGAAACTGCAGTGCGAAAGGTGCCAAGTTTTTCGCCACCTGTTATCCTTGAATTTGATTGTGGCTGGTGATCGTGTTTTTGCCAGAAAGAAAAATGAATGCTGGATGATGATGTCACTATACTATTATTAAGCTTGACCAAAAATCCACTAAAAAATCAACCACAGCGTTGTGCGACGAGTTATTAAAATTTTCGTCAAACAAGCCAAGATCGAACGTCAGATTATTATGTTCATGTATATAATTATATAACCACGAATGCACCAATTGATTGGAAAAATAATTCCAATTGTAATGAAAGTTTATTGAAAACCAACGAATCGCAGTGTGGATCGATACTCGTTGTGAGTAATTCGACGCTGTAGAAGCAAAAACAGAGCTCGTGAAAAAAAAAAAAAAAAAAAGAGAGAGCAGAGCGTCGGTGGGAAACGTCACCAACAACTTTTTTTACGAGGAAATTCACGCGTTGGGCTCTCTCGAGCACAATTATTAATTTTCCCGTCGCGTGTACGAGGTGCAACCAACCGACGCTCTGTACGGTGTAAACTTTCCTACCAGCCGTCGATGTTCCCTTGTCCTCGTAGCCAAACTCTCCCTCTGTCGCCTACTAGCGCGAATTTCCCGTATCGGCTCTGATAGCAAATTTCAAAGAGAGTTTCTCGGCCCGAACGAGATAGGAGCCACCTCTAACGCTGTTCGACCCACCCCCTCTATATACATGCATCTCTCGTTTTCTGATTTTCAGGGAAACACCTATGTATTCTCACCCTCTCTTTGCCACAACGTGTGTACGTATATGCTTATCTGATTCGTCCAACTATAACTAATGTGTCCCCCGTCTATGACTTTGCGTCGAATCTTCCTCCATACGCGCTCGAGGCCGTTGACTTGCACGTTATACTTACTTTTCTAATGAATTTTCCAATTTTCAAATTATTTGTTGGGCTCTTTAGATTATGTTTAGCTGATGCCTACAACATTCGATAAAGTATACCTACCCATACATAAATATTTCAGTCATGAAAATTTGTGAAAACCTGCCAGATGGAGAAATCCCATTTCTTTGTGAATTTTCAAATTCTCAATTTTCCCGGGATGGAGCCCCTTTCGTGTTGATCCCTCGTTTGTTGGATTCGCGAAAGACACAAGCCTGTGGTTTTTAATCTTTGATTATTCAATTTCCTTTACGCAGACGAGGATATCCGATAAAATAATAAGCACATTGCGGTGCAATACATCACCCACCTCGAGCGACCAAGTATAAAGTAACGTTCCGTGTACACGTGATTTTTACACCTTTTTTTATTCCGACCCCAAAAATCACTTCCACAGTGCGGTATGAAAAAAAAGGAAAAGTACCTTCGGGCGTGGAGTATTATATATACAGTACATCGAGTTAATAACGTATTATTAAATTAAAAGGAAAAGGTGTCAAAGTCCATTACCGTTTTGCGGGTAGATCATAATGTATATACCTATACGATATGTACATGTTCGTAAACGCGAATAGATATTCTTCGGTCGCGGACATCCATCCATCAGACTGTCCATTACAGGCGTGCGTGTGTAGCGCCAGCAGCACTTGCTCGCTCGAGCTTCGCGCGCAGATATATAAGTACACACGCCAAAATACACCATCTCTCGTGGGTCCGAGCTGCAGCGAAGCTAGCCCGAGGGAGCCAACGTATACCTATATCCAATGGCCGTGGTAATAGCAGCAGGTACCTGTACAATGGACGGTATAGTGGTAGTTGCTGCTGCAGTGAAGCTCGTCAAGCCTTATCTGACTCTGAATTTACCAATCCGAGCCAAAGTCACTTATCCACGGAACAACATGCCGGGCATAGTTTTCCATTATCAGGGCGAGCAACAGCTGTACACTTCGTACCCTCAGTATATACATGTCCGTACCGGAAATTTTTACCATAATATCACCCGCTAGGAATACAACGTTATTCGCGCATCGCGCCAAGGACTTTTATAGCTCATGTGGCTCGAGTGCAGCCGATAACCACAAAGTAAAAAGATCGAGCATTGATCTCGATGAGCATTAATTTCCATACGCGTGCAAACATGTTATAAGCGAGTGTCAAAAGTCAAGAGCTCAGCGGATAGGAGGAACAACTTACTGCTCTGCCATAAAAGAGGCAGATAGCGACACGTGTGCAGCAGCTGGAGAGTCCTTTTGCTACGGGCGTAATGTTGCCGACAACGGTATCTCTCGCTTCCCAACGTTTGGCCAGTTCTCGTCACATCGCGACTTGGCACCACGTCTCGCGCGGGCGAGGGTATATTTATACATTCGTTTGCTTTTGATAACCCATCGCGCGACCTCGCAGTGCAGCTCGGCAGCAATGAGTCTTCAATTGAGAGCACGCGTATTTTTAAATAATCAACTTATCTGGATAATTTAATCAAGTTGATCGGGAATTCGTAAAAACGAGTTTTTAACGAAAAAATGTGCATTGACTTACATGCAGTATAGGCAGCGTCTATTTTTTGTCAAAGTATACCTACTTCATCGTTACTCCGCGTCAAAGGTAAAATATACCATTGGAAGCGTTTTTTGCTCGGAAGGAGATGCCGGAGATAAGTAATGGTAAATCGGAGGAACGAAAGCCGATATGCATCATGCATATCTGGTGTGCCGCATAAGGGACTGTAACGTACGTGTGTTCACTATCAATATCGCAATAACAGAATGATATACTCGGGGGCGCGCGTACGCACAAATTATTATCGGTGAATCAAATAATCGAAAAATATAGAGGGGGGAAAAAAAATTTAAGGAGCGGAGCTCATCGTGTCCTGGGAGGGTGTACCTTTGATTTATAGAATTGTGACCGGTTTCAATAAGAAGCCATACGAGTTTCGTTAAAACTCGCGGAGAACGATCCAGCGGAGGAGAGATGCATTTTTTTCCCTTTTTTTCACTTCAAAATGTATAAATCCAGCTACGTGGCGGATTTGAATGAAATGTGCGATAATATCTCGAAAGTAATTTTGTTGGCAGTTTTTTCAGCTGTATGAAACATGTAACTGTTTTTTGGTGTGCAAGAAGCTGCATTTATTTTTCTCTATAACCTTAAGAAGAAGTTTCGCATTGAAACGTATAGTGGTTGTTTTTTTTTTATTGCACACATAATACGCACTCCCTCGATCGATAGCGACAGTATGTATATATGCTTTCACGGTGCTGGATGGTCGAGTTGAGTTTTATCGTTCCCGTACGAGAGACAAAATTTACGTAATTACTGCCACGATCCGTCAATTTGACACTGATGTATATACTGTATAAAATATACGTATATATCACGAAAGTGCTCCCAATCTGTTAATATAATGGCCAAAATCACACGGGATTCGCGTGATTTACAAAATTTGCATGGTAATCCGATAAAATCTCCGCTAACCGGGATGAAATCGTTTTTTTGTTATAAAAAGCTTCATTTCCTTGATTACCCTTTTTTTTTTTTTTTTGTCTCCTCTGCACCTCCAACCCAATCAGCACGCCCATAATCGATGGCCGATGATTTATCTCCCACGTACAGGTACAACATGCAAAGCGGGTAAGAGTAATTATACGTTTAACACGTAAATATCGATGAGTCCGAGGGAACAAATATGCCTCCAAGGGTGGAGAGGAATGGGTAAAATCATACAGTTGCACCAACTCCTCGGAGCACATCCCGCAAGCTGAACTGGCTATATTATGCTTGTGTCAATATATATATATAGGTGTACACATGAGCGTAATAGTCCCGCACCACCTCTGTTCGTATTCGCGTACTCCGATACACTTGCGCGTGACAAATGCCTCACGCGGACGCCGAAAGTAACAGCCTTCGATGAAAACAACCGTACCGAATGTCCGCACCCCCGGCTAAATCAAATCGATCCAATTCGGCTGGAAATTGATCGGTATAGGAGGTATCGCCATGGCACTACGTCTATACAGGTACTCGGGTACGTACAGCCCATGAGAGTGGTGCAGAAGGAAAGAAATACCAGTATAGCGGGGCGAGCAACCTGTTTTCTCTTGTTCCTCCTCGGCGCCGCTCTAGCTGCCCTGATGGCCAATTCATTTAGGCAGTTGTATATAAGTAGATGCAGCACGAAAGACACGGCGGCTGCGCCAAGTGAGGCCAGCTGGCGAGCGGGGCCCATTCTTCTACCCCTACATGTGTCCATATATATATATACACAAATTTTTAAAGCATGCGGGCAGAAGCGCGTAGCGGCCACTTTATTTCCTTATATACATTGTGTTCAAGTAGTTGCTATATATATATATATATATATATATATATATATATATATATATATATATATATATATATGTGTGTGTGTGTGTGTGTGTGTGTGTGTGTGTGTGTGTGTGTGTGTATATATTTACGTTATACGTTGTGGTAGAACAAAAATAATAGGTACTTGTCGCATCGGCGTGTTATACTTAATACTAAAATATACATCGTGTTACTGTGGCATCAAGTTTACGATCCATACGACTAAAACCTATGGCTAATTCGTTAAGAAAAAAACGAAATTTCTGGCCATTTGTGACAATATTAGCGCATCTTGACTTCGGGACGAGATAAAGCATACTTATTTGTTTGATGAAAGAATACAATGATTGTACTTATTCGATTGGACTGAAATTTTGTTTCAGCGACTCAATCATTTCGTCAGGGCAATTCTTTCATTCAATTTCATACCACCGCATCACCCTTTAACAAACACGTATATATTATATGCAACTGGGTGTATTCACTCCGATGCCCTTTGATCTACTCTTTCCGTAGTTGTAAAAAAAGGTCTCCATGGGCTGTGGCTCTGGGAAATCGTACAAAACACAAAAACCGTAGTTTTATATCCACCCTCGTGTTGGAGAGAAAAAAAAAAAAGCCAAGCTAAAAGAGATGAGTTGGATGGTATATGTAATAGACTTTATATCCCGTTCATCGTCATTGGAAAGCTTGTCCGTTTCCACGAACGCGACTTTATGGTCAAACAAACCACGATCTACAGCTTATCTAGGAAACTTGTTCGTCGTTCTTGGAACTGATCCTCGATTTTCATGTAGAGCGCAGTAGCCCGTGGCACGTACATGCGTAAATTATTATAAAATCCGAGTGAGGTAGGTACATACAATCGTCATGGGGTTACTTTGAGAGGAAAAAAAAAAAAAAAAAAAAAAATCGTCCAAGCCCGTGTATACGTAGCGAGTTTTTGCCTCCTGATGAGTTTCGCTCGCATCTTGAAAAATTATTTGCCACCGGGGGTAAAAGGAAGTGAGAAAGGAAGAAAGGAGTTTAGCTGAAAAGCGCCAAATGGGAGGCAAATACCGAGACGAAAGTTTTTTGTTTGTCTTTAGCGAGCCTGCGGTGGGGGTGCGGCCAACGCCACACGAGAGAGCCGGAGAAGTGGCTTAGGGTATATTACTTTTTCCTTCATTAAAGCTCAATTTCGACAAAAGTACCTATCCGTGCTGCTGCAGACCCCCCCGAGTGAGGAAAATGAGAAACTCGGCGAGGTGGGATGAAAAGCTGCGGGCAAATATAGTAAAAAGAAAAAAACAAAAGCTGGTACGCTGGAAACGAGTGAAAAAAAAATACTTGCTATGCACCGGCGTAAGCTCTAACGGCGGGCAACTCAAATGGGAGGGCTGCGACCGTCAGAGAAAAGCACCGTACACGAGTTTGAAAGGCTAAACTGTTGAACTGCGCAGGTGCGCACACGAGCGATACACATGTGCGTAAGAGACAATGGGGGCTTTTTATTTTCCGTTTTCCCAAAATATATAAAATAAATTAGATGGAGAGTATTATCTTACGCCATCTGTTTTCTTTAATCAGTCGTTTGTTTTTTTTTTCTGTTTCAAAAATACACGTATTGCAAAGTAAATAAGATATTTTGAGGAAAACTAGTTGTTTTTTTCAATATACACCGAAAAATATCACTCGGTAGATTTTATTAAAGACAGTTGAAGGCATTGTCATTACGATAAAATAATTATAAAATTAGTTTCAAATGAGTGTAAAAGGTGAGTTCCTACCTAACATTTTTTGAAGTAACATGACATAGCTTATGAAAAGGATTCGGTATCTCAAGAGATAGCACTGGCTTTCTTGATCCATACCAAGGCCATCGGAAAACGTCCGTACAGTTTACTCGAAAACAAAAAGTTACTTCCCAAAGAGTCCTCCAGTAACTATCGCCTAACCATTTACATCTACGATCACCAATATATGTATATACGATATCGCGCGTCTTTGCATGGATTTTATTATTCAGAGGTTAGAAGAAAGGAAAATAACACGGTAGGATAATTGGACAGGTGTCATAAGTATATACGGATGCAGGTACATAATATATATGCATTACAATCGGACGAGGCGGCGGTTTCTCGTCATTCTCGTCAAACTCGTCCGCGCGCGCAAGCCTATAATATAACATAGAGGTTCTTCCCTCAGTGTGTCAACGGGGACAAGAGGCGCGAAAAGCCCTAACGGGGCATAATGAGACGCTCGAGCGGATACGGATGCCGAGAGCGCAATTAGAGGGAACCTCTCGGAGCTGATACTTACGTAATACGTACATGTAGGAGAAACCGGTCCGTGACTATTCCACGGTGTCGTTGTTTTCCCTATACCCGATAAGTACATGCACTTTACGACTTTAACGCCTAGCATAATATATGTGTATATATGAACATACCGTCAATGTTATCATCACCTATATATACATGTGCCAGTGCACACGCGCTAATGTAACGTCAACTCGAATGATATTACCGAGACGATGAATTCTCGTGTTGGCGCGTCGCAAGTCATTCAGCTCAAATTCAAGTTGTTTCCTCGAGTACAGTATTTAAAGTGAGAAAACCGTATCCATCTGTTGGATGAAAAATCGATTCGTGTGAGCTCAAGAATAGGAAAACGGCAAGGCAATAGAGTATGTAATGTACATTGATTCTTTTTTTTTCCCCTCGACGGTCAGAGGAGGATCTAAACGCGTCGGAGGTTGGCGATTGGGATTGTCAAGTGCCAAGGAAAAAAAGAAGGTACTTGGGAAGAGTATAGGCTTGATAAAGACTGAAACGAACAAGGGGGGGGGGGAGAGTACAGCAGTTTATAGGAGCACGTGGGAAGAAGAAGGGGTGGCGGTGGCGCGAACAGCTTGCGTGATGGCAGTACAGGCGGTGGGTCCCGTTGTTCCCATCTCGACGCGCGTACAAAGGGAGAGACTTGAGATTTGCATGGGGCTGACTCGCGCGACTCCACCCGTGAAATATCGCTCGAGTGTATATATATATATGTTACTAGTCACGGCCACCTAGCCCTGCCTACGTGTCTGCCCTGCACTCCTAGCATCCCCCCGCCCTCCTTATTTTTTTTTCTCACTTTCAGCTAAATTTGTTTTGCGGACATACTGCACATCAATTTTTTTTTTTTCTTCACCTGCATTCCTTCTCTTAATCATCCCGTTGAAACGGCCCATTGAAATAATATATTTCTTAGAGCAGGCACGTTATAGTAAAATATTACGATGGTAAAATATTTTCCTTCTCGATGAACAAACAGAAAAATTAATAAATAAACTTCGTTTCACTAATTTTTTTTAATCTCATCTTTCGGGAGCGCCAGCTTTGTTTTTTTCTCTATTTTGAGTGTACCAAAATGCGAAAGTAAAAGCGCTTGAACAACGAAAATTAAATCCCAGGGTTGGAATTTTTCGAGCTTTAATGTACCTTCATAAAAATCATGAAAAACATTTTTTCATTAATTTATCACGGAAAATTACTTTCATATTTTTATTAATTACCACAAAGTAACGCAACACATCTCGCGTTACGAAAAAGTTTACACGCGAGTCTTCAAATAAACTACGGCTCACCGTTGGTATGCCGTTTCATTTATATTATTTCAAAGAGCATCCTCCTCGCCAAAACGTTAAAATAATTAATGAACACACCAGCTCGGTAATAAAAGTTAATAAGCAGACTTTAATTAAACCTTTTCTTTTTTTTAATTTTATTCTCAGGGGAATGATTAACCGGTAAAATTAGATAGACGCTCTCGGAGCATATATATATAATATTAGAAACATACTTACGAAGGAGCAGCTATGTGTATACGGGCAAACACCGACACTTGCAGTACGTCGGTATGAGAGGTAAAACAATATTTAACGCGGAAAATTCCCCTTTTAGGCGAACTCCTATCCGCATACATATATATGTACAGTGTACATGCAGGTGCTAGCCAATGTAACGAAGCTCCGCACGTCTTGTTATTATTGCTCCGGTGCACCGCTCGTGCCCATCATCGATCGAAGGAGAAAATACACGTATATTACAAGCGCGCAAAAACGATAGAGTATTACGTACAAGCACCGACTTCATGCCTGCATCCATCCCGTATATAGGCAATACATATATTGGACGTAATATTAGTACAACCCAATATGGTACAATACGTGCGTAGGTATAATATCGCGCTCGTGCGCGAACCAAAAAACAATAACAGGTGCGAGAGGGAGGCGCGAGGCAGGTGCGCTCGGGGAGTAGACTTCTGCACCTGCAGCGTTGCTGATGCGACCGATGTTTTGTGTATAGGCGACGGCAGCTGGAGGGACACGCGCGTGCCGTCGACTTTGCTGATGCGGGTTGGCCGGAGGAATACGGACAAATCCCGGGTGTAAGTATTTAGCCGGGGTAGTTAATGCATGGCTTTTGAAATTTCGGCACGTGCCCATTTTTCTTTTTTTTTTTTCTCCCTCATTCTTCGGGCTGATGGGTGTATACTTTTAGGCTGTACTGACCGCCCTGAGCGATCAATTTTACAAAAAAAACGCATGTTTGGAGTTGCTCGGATTTTTTTTTTTTTTTTTCACATGTACTCGTATTTTTACTTTCCACGTGATTTTTTAAAGTATAGGGAAATTCGAGAACGTGAAATAAGTAGGACATGAGACACTTTTTTCAGCCTTTCTAACTTTCGAGGAACATTTTTATCTATTGTTATATCGACCGCAGATGGTTTTTGCGTGGAGAAAAAATTTTCAAAAAAAATGGCACATTCCATAATCGGTGGCAAATGTTTCACTAGAAAACTGCGAGTATAGGTTAGAAAAAAAAAAAAAAAAAAAAAAAAAAAAATTTAACAACTCGAAATTGACTGCTTGCAATAGGTACTCTGAAGCACAAAGCGCTGAGAGAGGACTGTAACAATTAAGCTTTAGGTACCTAATGACGCCCAATCAATCAAGCGATCGGATACAAGCTGTATACCTATACTCCGATATGCATGAGGTTGCGTCCTGTTCTCCAACTATGTGTAAGTTATTTACCTTAATAGCCCAGCCGAGCTAGCCCGCCTCATCAGGGCCAAATTCTCTATGGTACTACGTTAGGGATGAAAATTGGGTGGGCAGGTAAAGTGTGTGTACAAGCAAGGATACAGTAAGAAACACTCTTTTCTTATGTAAACGCTATTTTCTAAATTATGTTTATCATACACTTATAAAACTTATTTGTTCGTGCCATTAAAATGAGGCATTGATAATGTTATTACAAAAACATAAATATTGTTCCATTTTGCAAAATCAGTGAGGCGAGAGTTACTTGAACAAATACTTATTATTCATGCATTAGTTAAAAAATTCGGCAATGAATAAAACTAATGAATCATCATCTTGACGAATAATAATTTTTAATACAAGGTATGTTCTTTTATATTTGCAATTTATCAAGTTGTTGTAAGTGGGAAGGGTGATGTTTTTTACGCGAGGTAATGGCAACCACGTGAAAGTGGATAAAGTGCGATTGGTCAATGACTGCGAAAGTATATATTATATACTTGAATGTTAAAGAGTAAGAGCGACAGGCATGAGAAGTATACTTGGCAACATTTAGCGTGGACCTACGATTGTCACCTGCGGCTGGGAGAGAGAGAAGAGGGCTCGGACCTACATACTCTATTACGTCGAAATGAGGCTAACCCTCTGCTTCCCTTCTCCTCCTCCTCCCTATTCTTTGAATTTCAAGCGACACCTGCACGAGACTCGTGCTCTTCTTTCGCTCCATTCCCCTCTCCCCATCTGCAGAGACTGATGGTCCTGCTGCTATATACACTCAACCTATTACTTCTGCCCCTCATCCTCCCCTCTGTGCTCCAGATAATGTTTAATAAAATGAGGGTCTGCAGGTGATGGTTTCTTGCAAAAGTTACTCGAGTGATTGGATTTTTTTTTTTTTTTTTTTCAAAAGATTTTTGGGCATCGACCCTTTCAACGGTGATTGGTCGCTGAGCTCTTTATATGCAATTGTATATGAGAAATTGAAAAAAAAAATTTTTTTTGTTTAGGGTTCCAAAAATGGATCCAAATTTTTTTATGAGGTAGATTTATTTTACCATATCTTTTTTATTCTTTGCTCTACCCAAAATTGATTAAAAAATTGTAGTTACAATCGCGCACTCAATAGTAGCTCTCGCACTTACGGTCTTTGCCTTGTACTCTTTTTATTCACAGATAATGCCAAGGGGTTGTTGAGTCACTATCATCACTATAGCCTATTTTTTTCTGATGAAAAAAAAAAAAAAAAAAAAAAAAAAAAAAAAAAAAAAAAAAAAAAAAAAAAGATTTTAAATTAACACGTGTTTATTTTAAGCATAGCAATAAAGTAAGATCTAAAAATTTACAGCCAGTTTGGGCTACACGTGTATACCTAATTTGTAAAAATTTATGAAAAAGTCCCATACAAGGCACTAAATTTCAGTGATCCCATTTCATCCATGAAAATATTGTATTTTTGGGGAAACGACCCTTACGAGACTCTTGCCATGTTCTCCTCCGCTCACTTTCCGAAACTTGTTCTATAAATTCAAAGTTCAACTCTACTAGTCGAATCAGAGTTTCAAAAGTACTTTGTCTACCTTGAAGTCTCCATGGCGAGGCCGAGCTCGTGAATACCTTTTATTTGCAAACGCACGAACATTTAAATAAATTGATCAACCTTGTCAACTCGAATCGTGTTATCATTATAATTATGAGCTTTTATTTGCGATATTATTGTTATTTTACGAGTCATAGTAAATGACAAATGAGAGACAAATAACAAAAGCACGAGCATTTGGTATATGAAAAAAATCGTGTAGACGACTTGGTGACTGGAAGTGAAGTTTTGCATATAGTTTGGTTTTTAATGAAGTGATGTCACACCATAATAGGGCAAGAGAGACAAAGATGATTACGACGTCACTTTGCTAAAAATCAAGCCATTCGTAGTAGGTACGACCCGTAAGATAAAGTTAGGGTGTATAATCGATTGATTGTGCATGTGCACACCGGTGGGCGACGGAGCTTTGAAGAAATAAACATCGGGTCAAGTGGCCGACGTCAAAGCACCGAGGCAGCTTGCAGTGCAGCAGTAATCGACAGCGCGTTGGGGGCTTTTCTTTTTTTTTTTTTTTTTCCTTTTTCTACCAAGTGGAGCCATCGACTGCTCTGCGCCCATTCAGAGCCAACGAGCAAAGTGTAACCCGAGGCAACATCATTGCTACCATCTCCTCTCTCTCTCTCTCTCCTCCTTTCCCCTTCTGCTCGCATGCCACAATACGGCTTTTCCTTGCGCGATAGAAACTTAATTCTTTTCGCTCGCGACATTCCTTGGTACTTGCCGTGTTTTTCTTTTTTCCCTCTCCCGGCATACCGTATATTTACGTTTCCCTCTTTCAGGTCTCTCGCGTTCATTTTCAGTGGTTGATTTGAGTGGCTCTCTCGAGTGGCACTTTTCGCTCATTTTCTTTCAAAGACAAACCAAATGAAATACCACTCGATTTTTTTTTCAAATTTTTTTCTTTTTTTTTTTTTCGTTCAATGACACTTTTTTCCATTATAATGCGTCAACACGCCTATTGGACCACTGTACACGAGCAAGGTTATTAAAATGGACCCATGTACGTTGTCAAGCGGCTACTTATTTTTTTTGTAATAAGAAAAACGCGCATAGGAAATTATCTTTTTGTAAATGGAAATTCGAGACCAAACTATTTGTATTTATTGTTGCGTCGAATTAGTTATACTCTCTTGAGTATAATATATGAGAAAGGGTGACTAGCCCAAGCTGTTTATTTTAGTTTTATGAAAAAATGTAGAAAGACCATTGGAGTAGGCTATAACGTGAACGTTGATTAATATTTTTTATTGTACACGGATTGCTTATTTCTATACTAGTGATAGATTGAATAATATTGGAAAATTTCTTGGTAGTTTTTTTGGAAAATGCAATGTATGCATCAATCGCTCTGACAATCTCAAGCTAGCTTTACACTTTGAAAAAACACTCTGATTTTGAATAAATCATAGAAAATGTGCTCATAGAGCTCTAACTCTCAAACTGGATAATGTTATACTAACAGAATTTGTTTTCAATTTTATTAATCAAATTTTTTTTCACTCGAGTACTAGGTATATTTTGCAATTTGTGAAAAAAGTTCTTCGAGCACTGAGAAAATACTGATAAATTTTGAAGAAAATCGTAAATAAAAGTATACCCATAAGGCAAATGAAATTTTCAAGATATTTTTCGACTCAACTAGTTACGTTTTTATTATTGCTTTATTTCTTCTGATCAATTTTTCTTATTTGTTTTCGTCTTCTGAGCAACTTTTACCAAAAAAAAGCTGGAGTAGAAAAGTCTAAGACGAACCCCGAAGGCTCACACGAAAGTCTTCATTTAAGGTTTGCTTTTCGATACGAAATAATGTCGAATGATTTTTCACGGGTACACGAAAGATCATAATCCACTTTTTCGTAAGCCCCCGTGATATATCGCACGAACGTAAAGAGATGAATTTTGTCGGTGGTGATCTCTCTCTCGCGCACAGCTTTTCGGATCATATTAAACAGCCGGATCTGCCGGGGGAGTAGATCGGCTCGATTATGCAGAGTCCGTATACAAGCGAGGCCTAATTGACGATTTATTAACCACCCGTGGCCGCGAGCATACAAGTGGGGTGCTCGTGACTCGAGCGCCCGGTATATATATATATACATTTGACCCTCTACCACAACTATATCGCTTAATCGGACCTCCTTTTTGGACCCGAGCATTTTCTTACAATCACGTAATAGCTAACAAACTTTTTTTTGTTTCATCGTACAGTTTAGATATTTATTTCATCACAGCTTTTCAAAGTTATAAGCAGTAGTTGTAGATAAAGCGTCCATATCCTCGTAGTAGGGGCAAGCCCCTCGGCAACATTATATATACATACTCCTTTTCCGTTCAGTCTCACGTTCACCATCCATCACCAAGTGCACACCCACACACGAGCTCCCAATGGCTCTAGGCACTTAGTTGTATACATATTGTGCCATATACATATGTACACGAGAGCACGCAGTGTCTGTTCGAGTCATTTGCGCGCCACGGCGAGAAAGGCGTATATATACACATATAAGATGGCATTTACATATCGCGAGCACGCGATCGGAGTTAATAACGAAGCGCGAGCATTATATGAATACCTACATATAGGTATATAATATAAAGTATACTTGTGATGCATCCCCCTTGCACACTTGGCTCGGGCTCTCTACTTGGGTATGTATGTATGTATGTGTGTATTATTATACGCGTGTAATATTTAAGTACACAATGTACACGTGGGAGCATCGCAGAGTGCAGTGTAGATACGCCTGTAATATTGCACAATGACACGCCACAGGTTAATGACGCCACGGCGTATAGGTATATTTATTATAATAGACGCCCTTCGGGTCATCCGCGGTCGTTTTCCTTTACCTATTACTGCGCCCTTACGTGATATCCAGCTCCCCGTGTTATTACCAAGTCCTACTGGGTACACACCCCGCAGCTCATTGACCTTTGTATTTACGTATAAATATGTGTTTACTCTCGATGTAGAATACTTGATAACAGGTGTGCCTGTACGTATTTTTTAGAAGAACTTGGATGGGTAAGTGGTTACAATCATGAAAAATCTAGGGATATAATGGTTGGTTTAAATTTTCGTTGGAGATTTTTAGGCCTTTTTTCACAGAATCGATGGAAAAAAGTAATCACTGATTTCTAAGGTGATCAGAGTATAATTTTTTCAAATGTATACGGTATCGGTAGCTACTGCAGCTGGAACTGATTTTTAAGTCTTAGTATATATATTGTTCAACGACTCATAATTCAGAAGCAATTAATTTATGCGACAAAACTAAGTACTGTGAGAGAGAGAGAGAGAGAAAAAACTAACAAGCATAAAACCCTTGTTTTGTATAGTAAGCATATATTATTTCGTATGGCTACCGTTAGATTTCAGTTGGCTTTGGTAACAATTAATTCAAGTCAATTGCTAATTCAGCTGTTTGATGCATACATTATATTATATTGGCTGTGCTATTTTTAAAGAGAAGAAAAAAAAAAAATCACCGGTACGTGGTTGCGAGTATTGCGATGTGTGTCTGTATGCACGCATCACCTGATGTATAGACTCGGACAGGTCGCGACGACAGAGACCAGAGGGAGGAGGAGGAGGAACAAACGACGGGAGGTAATATAAGCAAATGGAAAAAGAGACGGCAGGTGTACGAGAGAGAGAGGGTGTAAGAGGAAGAGCCAGCTTAGCATGCGACGACGACCACGGCGAAGGCGAGGTATATACCTAATAAGTCCTTCGGTGTTAACGAACGTGCTTCCGGCGCACAAAGGTAAGTATACGACGAAGCGTGTAGGCGTCCTTTCTCACGCGCTAGGGCAATTTCGCGACCCGCGCTGCTGCCACTGCACTATTCTATCTTATTTCATGCTTTGCTATACAAGTCCATGTATACATAAACGTGTATCGTACAGGGGGTCTATACTTATGTGTAGGTGAGTTTTGCGGCTGAAATTATGGCCGCTTTTCACGCCAAATGCACCCGAGCTTAAGTATTACCAACTGCTTAATTATCCGGCAGGGTGTATTCCTCGCAATCTTGTATTGTACCAGTCTCAAGACGACTATGATGTTGCATGTATAGACTTCTTATGAGCTATTCCCTGTTTCTCCGCTATGCTCTCCACGAGTCAACGCAGATTTGACGTACAAGTATCGAGTTCAATTGGGGCTTTTTTTTGCCATCAGTTATATATATTTTTGACTTTTTTTGTACTAGATGTGAAATATATAAACACTGTTTGACATTTGCTTTGAGTTACGTGGGCTGAGCTCGTTATGTTGTATAAAACCCCAAAAAAAATGTATAATTAACAGCGCGTGTAGGCAAGGGATGAGCAAGAATGTACTTTGCAGCCACTGTATATGGGCGAAGGCACGTAAGATAAGAAGCTATAACGCATAAGGCGTCGTACCTATAAATATATACTTACATATAACGCGAGCGAACCTTGCCCTTTTGCCATCATCATCATCCACTAGGATGTGCGTTTTATGCCCGCCAACTATAGCCTTTAATCTTCGACTCGAATCTTCTCATGATTGTTACTCGACTTCTTTTATGGACACGCACAACAGCTCGGGGTGAATTTTCATAAGAAACGCGGCTCGCGCTGACTTTTTAGTACACGGGGTCTGTGCACCCACTGCACGCGCGTACATAATTTACGTTTACGCAAGACATTTAGGGTTCTCGTAAGAAGAAATACTAGAAAACCCGTCCTTTTTTTTTTTTTTTTATGGATTTAAAAAGCTCTTTCTTCCAAAATTTCGTTTGATTCGTAAAATCGTTAAATGTTTAGTGCTACGAAAGGCGCACAAAGAGCTCGCATGAACCCTTCCAAGCTCAAAAAACTTTGTGCGCATATGCTTGAACAAGATTTAGTAATGGCTGCCACACGTGGTACGCATGTATTTCAATAAAGCTCTCCTACCATGCATCATGGGCAATATCTAACTTGTAAACTAGCCCCCATAATTCAATTTTCTCGGAGCGTCTTGGCTCTTTTTTTTTTTTTTTTTTTTTTTTTTTTCATTCCCCACCCGGGAAAAAATGTTTTAATACACGTCTATATAACGTATTAGTTGATACCGGTAAAATTAAGATTTGTAAATGCCTCCTTGATCCTGTGCGCGTGTGTTCAACAGGGTGAGCACCGCAAGGGCAAAATTTGTGAAAGTGCCATTTGTCGCAGGCATTAGGAGCCGACATGTAGGAAGCATTCGGTGGTTTTAGTTTCCCTTTTCTTTCTCAGACGTCGGTATTTTGAACTTTTTACCGGAGTGCAGAGAGGCTGTGTATAGCGAGAAAGGGAGAGAGAGAGTGCAAGCAGAAGCACTTTGCTCGAGTCGGCGAAAGTTTCGACTGCGAACAAATGCGAGTCCCCGGATATTTTAATCCCAGGGATAGCTGGTGATTTACGCTGGCTTGACTGGACCAGTGCTTTTACCGCCTCTGCGCGCTGCAGCCGCTCTTTCCCCAACTTTGGTCCCAACTCCGGCTCCTTCTTTCTCCCGGTCTGGCCCTTCTTATACCCTTGATTAAAGCTCCTCTCCCGCGCTGATCGCGAATTTTCGCGTTACCAAGGGGTTATTGTTATTTTTGCCATCCAGGCTTAACTTAAATTTAAAGCTTAATAGCAACTAGTGATTTAGATGCAGGATTTTACAATACCACGCTTTTTTATCTAGAGCCCGACTGCTACATTAATCACCAGAAATACAAGTGTTATTATTACAACATGCGTGTTTAAACATTAGAAGTTTAAGTATTTTGAATTCGTATGTTTTATAAAATTTCAAAAAAAAAAAAAAAAAAAAAAAGAAGTTTTAAACTTTTCTGACAATTAGGGGCAAAACATTAAAAGGATATATATATATATAAAAGTCGAACGAATGTGTTTTAGTTTTTAAAATTTGTTTATTCTCGACAAAATTGGCAGCAATAATACCAAATATATTATTGATTTCCATGAAACTCCAAAATTTTCACTAGGAACGCTTGTTTAAAGCGAGAAAAGTTGTAATAAAAGTGCTAAGAATTGTTTTTCCACGAGTAATACATATTGTTAATTGAAAACTGTAGGGTTTCTATACATAAAGACGAAAACTAAGTATTTCTGAAAAAAATTCTGGAAACCAATTACGTAATATACATGATGTAAAATATACTCTCACCAAACTCATACTCTGAATGGTTAAAATTATTGTTCTAGCTAAACGTACACAAGCTTAACAGTCACAACTATTTTGTAAAAATAACACTTGACGAAAAACATTGGCTCATTATCTTTTCGTACCTCCGCTGTTTAAAATCATACCGAAAGCGACGTAGATTATTTGTTACAATTTTTCTTTTTTTTTGTTTCAAGCCGGTTTTCACTAATATACGTACGCCGTTGCTCGGGTCAATGCTCCTTTTATTATAATGAATCAAGGAACTCTCGTTATCTTGAAACCAAAACGGAAAAAGCTTTCAACTTGATGAGTCGGCGATGAACTTTTGCAGCACAGGCAGAGGTAGGAAAACATTTCTCTTGCAAAGCAGAGCAGAGCTGGCTTCGGAGAAAAGTTCGAAACCGGTTTCAATCAATTCTCAGCTTAGAAGAAAAGCGAGAGGAGCGGGATCGAGAAGACAGGGAGAAGAGAGCTGGTATTTTCTCGAGTAAGGCTCACCGGCAATCCTTTTCGATGCAACGAGTATACAAAGGAGAGATGTATAGAAAGCGACAAAACCAAAATAGCCAGACTAACCACTATCGCTATGAAATTCCACATAATCTCTTATACCTTGGCACTTACTCATAGTCGTCATCCTTTTTCGTCTTTATTATTCGATTTTTCTCAAGTACGACAACGAAAGTTAAACGTCCGTCACTGGCGTTAGCTCAACCTGACGGGTAATAATTGGATTCAGTCTAGAGGATGAACCGCCTGTAACGAAGCCGATCAGGCTCTTGTCGGACCGAGGAAGGGGTTAAAGTGGGAGTGGAGGGTCGAAACCAACCCCAAATTGGCTTGCCACTCGCCTTACGGGTTTTCTCTCGAAATCTCTCTCTTTCTCAATGGCGCATACTTGCATGATAGCCCTTTCTCTGTAAAATTATCGTACATAAAAATCGTAAAAGGCCAATCCGCTGTTTCTCTTCTTCTTCCGGTCTCCCGTTCAGCTGACCTATCGATTATTCAACTATCGACCGGAGCTATCCAAGTTGGGAAACGCTGAAGTAGTTCATTGTTCTTCCGAGAGAGTCGTTCAACTTGGTTCAACCAGATCTCACTATGAGGGGGGCCATGTACTATTATGTACTGTTCCAAGGGGCGGACAATCTTTAATTGCATATCCATCGTGTAGGACTGCAAAATGGAAGGCAATCCCGTAGTTGAGTAAAAAAATACTCTGCTACGTTTCGGAGGGTCGGTATAGGAGGATAGAGAGAGAAAGAGGAGGGAAGATCTACTTTGCTTTTACTACAATGAATTGTCCTGTAAACCTTTTTCGAAACGTGTGTTCAATGTATTGGCGCCCGAGTGTGAAGAGAGCAGGTATACCACCACGACGTATACAGTACTCGCTCGCACATGTATGCAAGCTGTACGAGGCAGAGTTTAATGGTAATGAGGGATGGATCAGGATTATGTTGGCAGCTGCACGCGTTCCTGGTGAATGGGGGGGGGGGATAAGGACCTCCGAAATATTGATTGAAAATATGCTCTCATCGCCAAGCTATGGTTCAACACTTAAAAACTCTTTTTACTCTTGACTTTTGGAGCAAATTGTAAGGAGAGCATGCAGTTTTTAAATATTATTATCACCCAGAAAAGCAAGACTTTTTTTCATCATGACTATTCGTGCTGCTTCTTGGGAGGACTTGCCGTGGAAACTCTAATCCGATTTGTTTTTCAAGGGAAAGAGAGAGCCGAGGAGCTCGAGCTCATCGGTTGAAATTAGCGAGGAAACTTCGATGAGGGGGAGAAACGAGACCCAAGGCGTAACTTTCCGCTTACCGGGAGAGAGAGAGAGAGAGAGAGAGCACTCTTGAAAATTAAATGCAGGCCCAGATGAGGAAGAGGCGAGGGTATGGCTAGTCAGAGTGGAATAACGCGACCGAGAATCGGTGAACGGATACGCTGGTAGTTCTGCAAGACGAGGTATGAATGTTCTCCCCCCCACACACACACACCCCGAACTCCTCGCGACGACCTCGAGTTTTCGGGTGGCAAGGTGCTCCTGCCCATATTTGATAACCCCGGCGTCATCCTTTAATCTTGAGATTCACAATTTTATTAATTGAAAGGTGTACTTTTCGGAAAAGCTATGGTATACCATCAATATGCCGATGTACTTTTTTTCAATACCACTCTAGATGTGTTCGATCAAGTCGTTTCGGACGCATTTTACTAAATTAAAAACAGTACCTACAGTGGTACGCCAGGATTTTTCTCCCTGCGCTGGATGTCCGAAATTACCATGTACGTAACTATATTGACAAAACTGGTGATCAAAGGGTGGCCGGTGGAGATTTTAAGAAAATTCGATTCTGGAAAGTAAATTTGATACGTGACTCTCGTCCCCCCGTGTTCTCATAGCTAAGTTTGAAAAAAATCCGGGCTTCAAATGGTGGGCACTTTGCAAATATTACCGGGAGGTAGGCGTAAAAGTCTCATTGATGCCCGCACGCCGAGACACGGGCTGACGTAATCCTGACTCTTTTCCCTTATTATGCTTCACCATCCGTGGTTTTCTATACAATTGGTTATATTCATACAGTAATTTAAACAATTGTAACCTAATCAAAAAATGCTTGTTGTTGATTGTCGGTAAAATTCATATTCATTAGTGTAATATAAGAAAAATATTAATAATTTTTAAAATTACGTAACAAACTTTTCTAAAATTTCGTTGTCGATGTAATTTTTTTTTAAGAGATACATTTTTAAAATTTTATGATACTAAGAATAGAAAAAATTATTTCATTAAGAACGATTTAATTACTAGGCGGCAATAGTTGAGAAAGTTTAGTTCTGAGGCAAATAAGCGTTCATTCAGATGAAATTTTTTTTAAAACGTTCGTATAATTTTCTGTGACGCTATGAACCATTTGTTTATTCGTGATGACTTTTTTAAAACTCTATTTTATTTATTTATTTTTTTTTACTCTAATACATTTTTCCAAACACAGTCAACGATGGTCTTTCTTCCCTTGTGAGTGAAAAAAAGCATCTGTTTTCGTTTATTTGAAAAGCTTACACTTTAATAGCTAGAAACGATGAATAAAATCACAATTTCTAGTCAAGCAAACGTTGTTTCGTTAGAGATTATAATATTTTCGAGATTGCAACGCTACAGACGACAGGTACGTTGTTCGAACGGCAAAAAGCAAGACAAGGTTTTTTTTAGTTTTGAAAATAAGCTTTATTAAGACCTTAAAGGCTTTTGCGAGTGTATAGCAGACGCACCGGGGCAAATATCGCGAACCGACTTGCCCGGAGGCCGCTTCCGGGAACCTTGAAATCCAATCCGCGACAACGTGCATTCCGCGTTGCACTCTGGCGCGCGGGGCTCCACAGAGGAAACTCGATCCCTCGGTGCTTCGAGAAATACTGTTACAGAATCCCGCCCGTCGCTTTTTCTCCTCTCGTCATTTATGCACTACAAGCGGGTCCCGTAGGACACGGGCAAACAGTTTAGACACCGTCAGGCCTTTTGCACGTCGGGTATAGTGTACAGAAGTTTGGAAGAGGGTTGACGAGGGACAGGTCATTTTAAGATGGCTTCGTTTGTTTTTTCACGCGGTATACAAAATATTGGATACATTGCCCGTTTAATTATTGTCCTGGATTCGTTTGCAAAAACAATTGCTTGGTCGATGACTTCATTTTCAAGTATATTTCTTTCAATAATGAAATACTGAGTCTGTGTAAATCTTAAGCGTATTATGGGTACTTTTGTAGTTTTTTCTTCGAATTTTTTCTTTCTTCCAAAATTTTATTAGGATCGTAAAAGTTATGCGTTTATTGTAAGAAAATTGGGAGGTAAATTTGTCTTACGCGTCTTTTGATTATTCTTCTTTTTCTTTACATCAACAATCTAGGACAAAGAAATAACTATTCTGACAACGTGCAGTAATTTTTTTATCGTACGTAAGTCCCTTAACCAACTAATAAAAATAAAAGCTTCCACAGCTCGTATATGAGAGATGTAATACATGTATTTTTGCAAAATATATTTCTATATCTGCATTTTTGTGATGCTTGATGAGAAAAAAAAGAAAAATGTAGCGCGCGTGTGGGATTTTGGAAGCTATCAATTTTCAACCCTCGACTGTATCGGTTCGTTAGTTACGCCCAACTACCGCGTGACGTTTCGAAATTATTGGCTTGCCCGAGTAGCAACAGCAATAACAAAAGAGCGGCCATGCGTGATCGTAAAACAGCCGAAAATACGATTTCACGCACGTGACCTGAATTTCTCGATCAATCGCCGTCCCAAGAGAGAGCGAGAGAAACGCAGCGTATCCGCTCGAAATGAATCTGTCACACGGAAAATTGCCATGAAAATTACATTCGATTTATTTAATCTCTAAACGGCGTGCCCTCCACCGCCATTCATACTTCCGACTTGCTTGAAATTAATTTTTTTTTTTTTTTTTTTTTTTTCTTCACCTACTACTCGTTTTCAAAGCTTGCATAAATTATTTTATTGGAGAATCTGATAAATACACACGCACGCTAAACATCAATATGACCGACATTAAATTGAATAGTGAATACTCTCCGATGATTAAAAATTAATGAAAGGGGGCACGATGTGGCCGATGTTTAGCTTATAATTTATAATCCATAATTATTATATTTTGTAATGTAATAAACTACATCTATGAATAGTTATGAAATCACTTGAGACATTTTTTTTATAATGAAGTAGGGAAATACCTATATTATTACCTCACTACAATAACCACATGGCGCTGCTACACTTTGGTGTGGTATAAATAAAACTTGTCCTCTCTATTACATGTTGATTTGTGTGATCGCGGTGCAAAAATGCGCGACCAGAGGGCTACTTATTATTTTTATTCGCCAAAGCTATATACATGGATACTGCGCTACATTATATTATATATACATTAGTAGGCAACACGTTTATTATTACCATTACCCTCTTCTCGTTGTTTGTTCAAACTGGCCTCTATGCCCTGTTCGATCCCTCTTGTTTTCCGAGCACTCGCTCTACAGTTTGCCCATCACTCGAGAGCTTTGCCTTGCCCTCGAAAAAATCGCAATTCGAATAATCGATGCGAGCTCGTCCAGACAAACCAAACACTTTTACTGTACTTTTACAATGTTTGAAATTCGAGGCAAGGCTCGAACAGTAGGTACGATCTACTCGTGTTTTACATCTCGTGGGTATACGTGAAAAATAAGCAAAGCTTTTTAAAAAATTACTTCTTAAATTTGGTAGTTCAAGATACAAGACAAGACGAACGTTTTCAGCTAATCGTTAAAATTGCCTCTCCATCGGTGACGATAGTGGTTTGTTTGTGGTGCTGTTGGTAGTAGTGGACTTTTTTATATCCGGATGTACGATAATACACTTACTTTTTGTAAATTGTCGTTGATAAATACATCCACTCATCCAGATATTAAAGCATCAAGAGATTCCATGTTTCTCTTTTTGCACAATGAATTTTATTGATGAAAAGATTAGATGATGTAATAGCGAGTAAAGCGCGGCTTTTTTTTCAGATTGACGAAAAATAAAGTCCCCCAAAAAATATTTGTCTTTTTTTCGCGAAGTGACTGACTTCCTCTTACCCTCTTCTTGCGCGCCCAGTTTCATACCTATATATACAAAGCGTGACAAATGACCAGCGATAAATAAAACAACATCAAGCCAAGTTTTTGTGGCAACGATGTACAGAAAAGAACATCGGTAGGGAGAAAAAGAAGGGATGGTGTTTTTTTTCCTTAAATTATACAATGTTACAAATGATGAACGGAGACATTAACGCCAACTGGGCGAGCGAGGACGAGTTCTCTTTTATTTATTTTTTTTTTTTTCGCAACTCAAGCCACGGCTTCCAAGTTTAATGGGACAACGGGTTGTGATCCACGAGCGTGAAATTGAGAATAAAAATTCTTCGAGCAACCAGTCAAAGGGAGGAGGAGGAAGAAATATTAATGGGACATCCTTGGACGTTCCTCTCCTACTCTAATAAACTAATATGCTGCATTTGCTTACCCTTTCCTGACGTTCCTCCAAGTTCCTTCCTCTGCGGGTGCATGATTCCATACACACACTTCAAACCTTTTTGTCTTGATCTCCATTTCATCGCTTTATCTTTTAATATTTTTTTTTAATTAAACACGTACGTATCTCCTTATTCTATTTTTCTATCTAGACGTAACACTGTATACTAGGCGAGATTCTAGGTGCATTCATCAATTTACTTTTTTTTTCAATGTACATTTTCTACTTGAAAATATTATTGTCAGATTATAATATTGTAAGTAGTGAATTAACTCAAAGTGGGGGTAAAACAATCAACTCGATAGGGTCGGCCTTTTACCATACATTCTGTTTATGTTTCAATTTATCATGGTTCGAAAAATTGTTTTAAAATGTTGCGTCTAACCTTTTTTTACCCGGCTAACTGAAAAAGGTTCTGCCTTAATGATTGTTTTGTTGATACACAACCTACATGTACTGGCTTAAAAAAAAAAGAATAGCAAACAAAAATAGTGGAAATAAATTATTGTGTACCTTTTGCGTTGATGGAAGAGATGCATGAAGCGAAAGCCAGCAGAGTCAAAAGCAGCCCAGCAATGTCCTCTTTGACGGCCACGCTCGTCATCCTCGTAATCATCTTGATAAATATTTCGAGCACTTCGTAACGGCGGCCACTTAGTTGCACTTCACTGAAAAAAACACACGGGTACTTTGTGGTTGTACCGCACTACCCGACAAAAAATTCCCCACAACTTGAGTGTGGATAAAAATAGTTAAAAATCATTAGCCACCAATCGTCATTATCATAATATGTGGATGCCTTCCCATGCCGTTCAGCAGATAAGATTGAATGAAACACAAGGGGATAATTTTTTCGGACTCAAGTACCGTGGCAGATTATATTAATAAGCAATCGTCTATCGACGAGGTAAGCAGTGACTTGGTGTCGGTGACCTTTGAGTGGATTCCAATAAAACACGAAACACGCACGTAAACGTTTTGCACAGGCTGCATATATATATAGGTATTATAAACACACCTACCAGCTGTGCAGAGGTGTAAATAAATTGTACTTTAGGCGTATATGTGATGTAGTACCTATGTATGGGGATGTGTGGTAAACGACACGAATAAACGGCAGGCGTGAATTGTATAAATAAGGCGTATAAGTATATTATCCATGGGCGTCCATAATTGTAATAGTGCATGCACCAAATTTAATATACCGCACGCACCGAGAGCTTGGAGAATCAACGAACATTTTTGCAACGCATCGAGACACACAGCTCACACTGCCTGAAGAGTATAGGTACGAATGAAGTAGGTGTTTTATTAAACCTACAGGATCTTGTTACACCCGCTTATATATACTCACTGACACTTCCACTGCAATCTACACTATAACCGCAAATTTAATGTCTTCGATTTTCTTTTTGACAGTGACATTGAGGTTCACGAAAGGACGGACGGTTTCGACAATTTGCACCGCTTCCACGACATCCTGAACATAAATACAAGTCCATACTTCCGTTGCATCCGCTTCGAAGTCCGCGAGCTTGCTGCAGCATCTCAACAAGCATAGAACACGCAACACATATCAGCATCGTACGGATGCTGGAGCCTGCACATACGGACGATTTTAACCTCAAATTCAGCTGCAAGTTTTAAGCTCCAGTTTATACAGAGGGCGATGAACTAGCAAACTGACGCAGGAGCGGCTTTTTTTGCCTTCTCCACTGCGATTCTGTAACTTGCAACCCTCTATAGGTATACCCTACCTACTCTTGCGTGTGAAGACTGAGAGGGTGAATGCAGCACAGAGAAAAGCGAGAGAGGAGAGTATATAGAGAGAGAACGATACCGTGTATATACAGTGTAGTACAGTGTGGTACTTTTTATACCTATATTCATCTAACGAGCGCTCGGGCAGTGTCTGGGCTGCGGTTGCTTTTACTACTGATGCTGTACTATGTTGTTGCTGCGGGTTACGGTGCCTTTAAAAAGAATTAAGATATGCTGCTTTTGATGGTCCTCGATTAGAGATTACGAGGAATGGCTCTATTGGTATTAGTAAGATATATTGCACTGTAACGAGTAACGAGCGATTGAAGAAAAAAATAATAATTTCAATACGATCAGTATCTTGAAATTCACGGAAATAGATTGTCGATTCGAGAAATCAGTAATTGTTGGTACAGAATGTTTTTTGATGTAAATAAATATAATGCACATAAAATATTGGTTCATTGCAAAAATTACAAAAATATATTAATTGTAAGCTTGCGTGATTTTTAAAAATTTCCAACTGCGGCTCAAATAATTAATACATATAGGAAAATATATTTTCTCGCATTTTTGAGCTCGGCAATTTTTAATCACACTTCCCTTACAATCATACGTAAGCATCGTATCTAAATTACAATCGTAAATATCGGTGTAGCAAAACGCTGCGATTTGAAAAAAAAAAAAAATAGTAATTATAATACATTGTTGGAGAGCAATGCGACAGCCTTGCGGCGATTACATCCGTATTTTACAGTATTAACCCTCAAGATGTACGACGTTACATACTACCGGGTAAACACTTTAAATATTCTTCAGCATCACGCCGTGCCTCAGTGCCAAACTTTACGTTTTTCGAGCGAGCTTTTCTCGTAATTTCGACATAATGAGAACAAATAAGCTGTGCAGTCAACATTCAGAAATACAACCACGATTGTTACATGCAAGTCTAATAATGATCGTAAAGATTTTGAAGGGGCCGTGCAAAAAAAAAAAAGGTATATTCTCAATGTACTTTATTGCGATGTGTAAAGTAAATAACAGTTTTTAATCGTTAAAAGCACCAATTTTTTATTAAAACAATATTATTTCTGACACCGTCATTTTATTGATTTTTTCAAAGGGTTTACATTTCGTAACTATTTATATCGTTAATATTTTATTCAGATGCAATATGGGACACGATCATAATATTATATATCTACCCTTCCATTCATCTGTCGTTATACTCGGAGTATCACTGGTAGCAGATGATGAATAACCACTTGTAGTTGGATTGGGTTGATCAGTGGTACCGGCTGTTGAAAACGATGGAATGCTGTCAGTAGTGGTCGCAGTAGTTTCAATACTAGACGGCGTAGTAGAAGTATTTTCGTGTTCTACAGTAGTTGGCCCTTCGTTCGAAGACGAAGTGGTTGTTTCTTCACTTGACTCTGAAGTAGTTTCTCCTCCGGGGCCTGAAGTTGTTGGAGTTTCGCCTGACCCCGGAGTAGTTGTTACTTCGCTCGTTGTTTCACTTCCGGATTCTGTGGTAGGCGGTATTTTAGTAGATCCTTCAGTTGTTGTTTTTTCACCAGAAGACGTTGTGGGCTTACTTTCTTCTTCAGATCCTGAAGTTGTGGGACCTTCACTCGAAGACGACGTGGTTGTTTCCTCACTTGACTCTGAAGTTGTTGTTCCTCCGGGGCCTGAAGTTGTTGGAGTTTCGCCTGACCCCGGAGTAGTTGTTCCACCTCCAGATTCTGTGGTAGATGGTACTTTGCTGGATCCTTCAACTGTAGTAGTAACAGTTGTTGTTTCTTCACTAGAAGACGATGTTGACTTACTTTCTTCTTCAGATCCTGAAGTTGTTGGACCTTCGCTCGATGTCGTTTCTCCACTTGAAGACGAAGTGGCTGTTTCTTCACTTGACTCTGAAGTAGTTTCTCCTCCGGGGCTTGAAGTTGTTGGTGTTTCACCTGACCCCGGAGTAGTTGTTACTTCGCTGCTTGTTCCTCCTCCAGACTCTGTGGTAGATGGTGCTTTGCTAGATTCTTCAGTTGTTGTTTTTTCACCAGAAGACGATGTTGACTTACTTTCTTCTTCAGTTCCTGAAGTTGTGGGACCTTCGCTCGAAGACGACGTGGTTGTTTCTTTACTTGACTCTGATGTTGTTGTTCCTCCAGGGCCTGAAGTTGTTGGAGTTTCGCCTGACCCCGGAGTAGTTGTTACTTGGCTAGTTGTTCCACCTCCAGACTCTGTAGTAGATGGTGCTTTGCTAGATTCTTCAGTTGTTGTTTTTTCACCAGAAGACGATGTTGACTTACTTTCTTCTTCAGTTCCTGAAGTTGTTGGACCTTCGCTCGAAGACGACGTGGTTGTTTCTTTACTTGACTCTGATGTTGTTGTTCCTCCAGGGCCTGAAGTTGTTGGAGTTTCGCCTGACCCTGGAGTAGTTGTTACTTGGCTAGTTGTTCCACCTCCAGACTCTGTGGTAGATGGTGATTTGCTAGATTCTTCAGTTGTTGTTTTTTCACCAGGAGACGATGTTGTTGGCTTACTTTCTTCTTCAGATCCTGAAGTTGAGGAACCTCCGCTCGAAGAGGACGTGGTTGTTTCTTCACTTGACTCTGATGTTGTTGTTCCTCCGGGACTTGAAGTTGTTGGAGTTTCACCTGACCCCGGAGTAGTTGTTACTTGGCTAGTTGTTCCACTTCCAGACTCTGTGGTAGATGGTGCTCTGCTAGACCCTTCAGCTGAAGTTGACCTTTCAGTGGATGATGGAAAAGCCTTAGTCGTACTTTCGGTCGACTCCGAAGGTGTAGATGTTCCTTCACTCGGTGTATGAGTCGATGGTCTCTGGCTCGATGTTGCAGTCGATGGATCAACGGTTGATGTTGGAAAGGATTGGTCTGTGGTAGTTCGAGATGTTGTCGTTCCTTCACTCGACGTCGAAAACGTTGTTTCAACCCTCGACGTTGAGCTTGTTGGCGATGATATTTTGCACCGACTCGACCAAGGCTCGCAAACGTATGGCTTACAGCAATCCTCAGTTTTTGCGCACTGAAACGTTCGACATTGTTTAAATACAATTTTTTTTTAATTTTTGATAGGTATTTCATGTATTAATATTTATTACCATGGCATTGTGAGGTCTACAAGTTTGCCACGGAGGTAAATTTCCCGGTCTTTTTGTGCATCGCAATTTCCACGGGTTACATATGAGAGATCCACAACATTGATCATCTGCTACACACTGCATTGAATAATGAAATTTATTACCAACGTACGATCGAAACTTTTCCAATATGTGTGAAATAAGCCTTGTAGTTATAACGTAAGAAAAGGAGAAAATAAGGATGCTTAAACAGAAAAATCAGTACTGGGAAAAAAATACCGTTGGCACAAAAAATCTAATGTGTTATAAAATATAACGAATCAGAAAATTAATACAATTAAGCAAACTAATACAAGTAAGTACTTAACTAAATGAATTTAATTTAAATATTAATGTACGTAGTCGATGAGGCGTAAACCATGCAATTTTATTGTACGTTAACACGTGCACGTGTGGGCAAATACGTGTTAAAACAACTCAGAGCCATTGGTTAACGTGAACGTATGTAAGTTGTAAACTGACAATGGCAGTAGTGCGCGGTCGGCCTGATGACAGTGTCATGGAAGTTAGGAACAATGGTGACATAATATATATACCATAGTGTCGCGTGTTATACAATGACTGTCACTCTCTATGATAACTATAACGAGTTACGATTTTGAATGAAAATTATCGGCACGTAAAGTACAATAAATTTAGTATACACTCAACCGAACAGCCAACCAAATGGTAAATGTAATTTTGTACTGTCGCGAATGTTTGTAAAACGATTGATGGCGAAGTGAGCTTGTCGACAAACAAAATTAATATTCACCTACCAAGGCACCTCTTGGCTTGCAGTTCGAAGGTAAGTTCGGAGGTTTTTTAGTGCAACGATTCTTCCAGGGGTTACAAATCAATGGCCCACAGCAATGACTATCCTCTGTACACTGCCACGAACAAAAAACATTCGAAATTGCATTTAGATGAAAATGTCGACTAGTATATAAAATATAGCTTCGTGACTGTATTAAATTGAAATATTTCTTACGATTGAACCGGGCGGCTTGCACGGTAATTTTAGCGGTAAATTTCCCGTCTGCTCTGCGCAATGGAGTTTCCAAGGATCGCACACTAGCTGTCCACAACATTGGCTATCTTTCAAGCACTATTTGAAACATGAAAATTCAGACGTTATTTTAAACTGAACATTACTTCGTACTAACATTTTTAATAAATTTGTGCTTCCAAAAAAAAAAAATCATCAAATGCTCTATGACAAAGATTACGCTTTCGTATGTTGAATGTTAATAAAATAACTGTAGTCCAATATTGATAGTTTTTTTTTTTTTTTTTTTTTTTTTTTTTTTCACTTACGGTACTAGGACGACATTCATTATTGCATGAAAAAATGTACAATTTGTATTGTAAACTATAGCTGTTTGGTAAATTCTCTTTGAAAAAAATTAGTTACAGAAGAGAGTAAAAAAACTATGTTCCAATGATACCTATATATACAACTTTTTCTCAGAGCAGCTTTCAAGTTACAGATTTTGCTAGTACGAAAAAGCGTATCAAGACGAAAATTGTACTTTATATCGAGCTAGTCTACGAATAGAGTTAATTAAAAATACTCGATCAACGCTCATTTAAGTTGAAAATTTGTTTGACGCCGTAAGTTTTTATGAAGCTTTTAACTCTAATAAAAATGTCGTGCGCATATAAAAGATATTTACTTGAAGTCCTTTGGGTCTGCATGTGTCCTGGTTAAATATTTGTAATTCCTTAGCAACGATAAACGTAACGGTAAGAAATATAGTGAAGATAAATACCAATCTGTGTGACACTGTCATGTCTAAGCTGATACTTTTTCTTGTACGGTGTAAAACGATTTTATTTATCGAAATTGCATTGGTCGTATTAAAATAAAATTCTTAGCAACTTGTTATTTCAAAGTAATCAGGTATTTAACTGTTTCCAAACACTGGTAATTTTGGTACAATGTCCAAGGTAACTATTTTTATGACTATTTAAAAAGTTTTAAAAATGTCGAATTTATTAAATATACTTTATGGTTGTGCTTCCACTCTAGTAATGTCCAACGTCTCCTACCTGAGGCATTTATTTATGCTCTTCGAGTTTAATCTTATAATCTCTTATTATTACATGAAGGCTTGATAGGATTGATAAGAAGTGAAAGAAGAGATACGATAAAATCGAATTGCAAAATGATGAGCTGTCAAGTTTCTTGGGTCGCAGTTTAATTCGATGTTTTCTACACTTTGATAACGAAGATAAATATTTCGATACAAGAAGAATAGAATACACTCTCTTTTCTTTACATTAATTTTTTTTATCCAACATTAAAATTTACCGTTTGAATGGAAATGTTACCTCGAAAAAATAAATTTTTCATTCGGGGCCGATGAAACGCGCCAACTGAAAAGCATAAAAAAGGTGTATATATATTTTAGGTCTAATTCAATTTTCTTCCGTTATAGATTCTGCCTCGCAAAATAATTTAAAAAAATCTTTTCGGCTCAAGGTTTCTTTGGTTGGTTTTGACACGAAAGTGTTCATCAAAGCCATAATATATACATAAATACAACTAGCAAGAAAAAGTACGATGTCGTCGATAGGTGCGTAAATGAGAAATGAACTTTTTTTTTTTATCTTTCCCATGCAGCAAAGAAAGTATAAGATAAGGGATAAAGTCCCTGACGGCAAATCATGATTGCAGTATATACCTACAAAACATCTTGATTCTTCTCAGCGATATTCTCAAGCACGTGCTGTGCGAGGAAGTGAAAAATTTCTGTTATTATTTGTTAGTGACAACATATTATTTGATACTGCGGACAGTGGTGGTTCAAAAATCCATTAGGGTGCGTTTAAATGGAGTCTGGAGACTCGCACACTCTCTTCAGACTCCATCTAGAAACGCACCCTAACCAAACTCACGAGATGAAATCGAGAACACAAAAACACACACCCAACTGCATCCTGCAGCAGCTGCAGCGTATGCAGAATGCAGCATCACTACAGTTTCAGTGGAGATATCCTCACGATATAAGTAGAGAGGAAGTTCTAGATTATTTGAATTTCTCAGTGGCATTGCGGCATACATCGACAAATATCGTAGTGAAACATTGAGTGAATCTAAATGAATTGGAACGAGTCTTACCCAAGTGTTTTTTGAAGAAAATCAATAAAGAGCTGTATGTCGTGGATATAGAGTATTCAGATAAATAGATAATAGAGAGGAAGAGGGACAAACTTATGCATTTCCTTAGGCATAGCAAAGATAACCCGCGAAACGGGTCTGCGTTGACTTTGCTTTTGTTTTGTGTCATCTGTTCCGCGAAAAGAGCGCTTTAATTTTGTCGGAGATTAGTCGGAAGGTCAGTCGTTATTAAGTGCAATTGATAAGTATCGATTCTGCTAAGTGGAGTGAAAAAATGACAGGGATGCATTTGCCTTGGTTATTGTTGACGTAGCCAAGCAGCTTTGCTTTGAGGTTAGTCTCTTCTCCGACAAGAAGCCAAAATATTTCTTACTTTCACTCGACGCTTAAGTACCTGTTTGTATACTTACCAGATTAATTTTTCATGACGTTGTGAAGAAAAGTTTTAATTTTTATGAGAATAAGAAGAAGGAGAACCGATATTTTTTATAGTTGGCTGAATGCAACAACTGTTTTAAATTAATAATCAGTGTGTCATGAATTTCTACTGATAAAAAGAAAAAAAAAGTACATCGAACAAACGATCAGGCTTTGTTTACTTCAAAATCTGGGTTATCACGTTGATAAGCGTTCTTTATCATAATAAGTGTTTGTCACCAGATCTTGGTAGTGCAATATTGCTCTTAATATTGCAATCCATTAACGTATTATGATTATCATGAGTGTTAAGTTTTATGAATTTTCTTCTAATTTTTTTCACCGAAAAAAGTAGGTAATTGATGAATCAGGTCGTAATGAGAACGAAAGGATACAAAGTAATTAGGAGGCTGTGAAAATGAAATAGTTTTGCTGGTCGAAAAATGTCAACGAAATCAATATCAATCTCTTGACAATCGGTACAGTTTGTCGCAATGGGACACTGCAAACTGAGATTGATTTGTCTGATGGCACTAATGTTGCTGTTGCTGCTACTACTGTTTGAGAATACTAGCTCGACGCACATTAGTGGCACGTTTGATACAAAGAATTTCTTCAAGTTCCTTATAAAGTTTGGCTTTCAAAAAACAGATCCTCACAGGCAAAGAGATTCTTACGGCTATATTTTCGGAAATGTTACTTCGAAAACGGATTTTTCGAGAAATATCACCTTAGCTGTATTAGATCGCAACCACTTTTTGGAGTATTATGGAAACCGTATGATTAGAGATAAAAAGTTAGCTTGTACCAGAATGTTTAAGACTCTCAACCAGAGTTCGTACGATATGAAATGCAATGACAATGGACAAGATTATTTAAGGTGAGCATTTTACTGGCTTGATGTGTAGTTTTGTTTATTATTACTTCTCTTGGTAACGATTGAAAATTTTAATTATTGCAGAAGAGTACCTTGTCAAGCAGGACAATTATGTCCTGATGAAAATTTACCATGGAATGTAGTTAGTGGTAACCAATTTACTTTTACAATCAGAGACGACTTTCAACCACGCTTTTGGTACGTTAGTCTGGTAGCTTGCTACAGAAATAATGAAACTTGCCAATGGGAATATTATGACAAGCAGGATGAACTAGAATACGATATCTGGTTAATCAATGGAAATCCCAATAACACTGGCTTGAGTAGTCTAAGCTCCTACCAATTTTCATACGACAGACAAAACACCATTGAACTCTATTTGTTATTTTTTATATGTTACACTGTATTAGTGCCACTACAGCTGTTTGCAGTAAGATTACAAAAGCATCCTGTTACAAAACTTTTTACAGCAAGTCTCCTCTTGGAATTCATGGCTCTGAGCCTGATTCTTGTGCATGTACTCAAGTTTGCCTTTGATGGAGTTGGCTATGAGCAGCTAGAAGTAGCTGGCGATATACTTGATATTTTATCTCGAGTAAGCCGAAATCTCATAAAATAATGCTTGTTTAAGATATTTGTTGTATAACTGATGGTTTATATTGTTTAGGCTTCATTCATGTTGCTCTTACTTTTGCTGGCAAAAGGCTATGCTGTAACCAGGCAAGAATTCACTAGCAAACTCTTAGTATTTGCAATATGGATTTGTTACGGTGTAGTTCATATTCTGTTGTACGTCTGGAACTTGGTAAGCCTTTATGTATTTATTAATTTAAAAAAAAAAAAAAAAAAAAAAAAAAATTTTCAACTCTTGTAAGAGCATTTGTGTAAAAATTTTCAGACTGAAGTCGATATAATCGAAGATATCGACGAGTATCAAACGTGGCCTGGTTGGTTTATACTGTTTTTCCGCAGTATGATAATGTTATGGTTTCTGTTTGAACTTCGGAGTACAATGATGTATGAGCACAATACTCAAAAGCTAAACTTCCTACTTCACTTTGGTGCATCATCATTAGTATGGTTTATCTATTTACCTATAATAGCCCTCATAGCCCTTCAAGTCAGTGCATTGTGGAGGTTTAAACTCCTCTTGGGTAAACAATTAACTTTGTATTACTAAACTAAATTTATTTAATCATAAAAGAAAAAATCTAAATAAAGTTGAAACTTTCAGGTATTACTTATTCTGTGGATTGTTTTGCTTACTGTGTAATGGCCCATTTACTTTGGCCAACTAGAAGCGAGCAATATTTCCTACTGGCCCAAGGAGCCTACAACGGAGACGAGCTTGATGAATTTAATGAGGCTCCTCATGTGTTGAATCATTACATAGAGCCAAAAGTGATAGCATAATCTCTCTAGGACTAGTTTGTCGAGGATGCTCACATATTCGTCAAACCAGAGGTGAGAGTTTCGGTTTTTAATGAGAACAGTGACGCGTTACACAACTATGTTTTCAATCTAGTTGTTGTTCACGTTATCGAACTTTTCAGAATGAGTTATATCACTGATGTTACACACGAGATAAGTAAAATAGTCCTTGGGAACATATGTCACAAATGTAGTAGATGAATAGAATTAAACTCTGATTGTGGCCATACTCACAATAGACAAATAAGCAACTACAACATTTTTAACGAATAATTGCTTAGTAAAAAATTTTAATGTGTACCGTTACCGAAACGTAAAAAATCAAAGTTGTAATTGTTTTCCTGAAACTTCTATCACGAAAATAATCCCATGACTGGAAAGTATGAATACCGAATTTACATATTTAAAATTAAAAATTCCAAGTTTTTTTATTCTTTTCATTAGTACAGGTGGTAATGTAGTGATTTTCCAACTTATTATATATATATATTATTGTATATATAAGTAGCAAACAAGTATTACTGTAAACATATTTCTATTACTGCACAACTAAAGCAATGAATACATACATTACATGTGCACTGCAGCGATAATTTTTCTTGTATAAAGTTCATTCGGTTCATCGAATTATTTTTTTTTTTAACTTAACTTAATATGTCAAATCATTTTCTATGAAAACGAAGGAAAGTTGAAAAAATTACCATTATCTATATTTTTTTTAAATTTTAATTCTTAATTATTCAGAGAAGTGAAAGTTTGATGCGAATAAAGTATTTGGAAATGAAAACAGTCAATGTATGTTGTGATTACAGGTCAGTTACTAACCAGATACTCATCCGTTAAAGTAGTTTATTTGGCTAAATAAGGTGTAATGAAGACATTTAGTTAATGAAGTTGTAATATGATGTTAAGTCAATACAACGACACTGTGATGTATATTTGCCAAAAGGAAAAAAAAATAGAAAGAAATGCTGCGTGCTTCTTGAGACTGATGTAATTTGATATTTATACCTAGTAAAAATATTGACAATGTTTATCAAACAATGTTTTCATTATATTGGAATGCTAAAAGTTGAAAAATAACAAGAACGCATAATTTGAACCATCTATGATTTAGTTTTCATTTAGAGTAAATCTTTTATCGAATAAAACGATGTTAAATTCAATATTTGCATTTCACAATATTACTGTAAGAAATTTCTCACATTTTTTAACACTTATTTATAGTCTCTGTAAGCTCAAAATTTATTTCATAAAAGTAAATTAAATCATTTTAATTAACTGTACTGCTGCTACTCTTATTTAATGCACAATAAAAATTAAGAAAAGTATGGCAAAAATTTAATTAAGTGAAAATAAAGTACTCAGTCAATTCAATATATTTAGGAGTATAAAATATCTTGAAAAGATATAATACTCGATTAATCCATGTATATGAAACGTACGATTCCAATGAAAAATATAATAATTACCTGTTCATTCAAGGATTTTGTACAAACTTTAAAAAGCGATTTGCTACATGTAAATTAAATCTTTTAAAAAATTCTTATCTCAAAGTGTGAAGAGCAAAATTGAATTTGAAGTCTTACATTTTAAAGCTCTCCAATCTTTTTAGACCTCATATTTAAGTAAATCATGTGGTTTTAATAATTGAATTTTAAAAAATTGTTCAGTTTTTGTATGATAAAGTGTCTTGCATGTGTTAATCAGCTGAAACATATTACTTAACTCAATTTTTATAGGTTGGCTGTAAGTAATTTACATTATCAGTATACTTAGATTTTATGACTAAAAAATATACCCGTTTGTACCAGTCTTTCTTGAACATTTCTATATAAAATTGTATAAATGACTGTATAAAAAAGGGACTGTAACTAAGTTGCAATAAAATTAAAAAAAATCAAATACGTTTATTAGATTACTTATTAATGAAATGTAGCTAGGGTGTTTTGTTTTATTATTTTGACTGGACTATCATCAAAATTAATTAAAGTTTTTTTTACAAATTAGTTTTATTTATTTATTTATTTACAAAAAACAGCAAAACAATGCTGATTATTTCTACTCGAATTATTTCTACTTTTTGTAATCATAATAATTTTAAATGCTGTGTTATGCTGTCAATCTTTTCCTTTGAGCCAGGGCCAATTCCAGCTACAGTTATAGTACCAGGTTTTAACTGGGTCCTGCCTGCATCTGCTACTGTAGCCACTACCAGCCCAATCTTTTCTGCTTGTCTAGCAAGTGACTGGAGTTCCTGTTCATCCTTAACTCTGAGCACAATTTTTGGTTGCCCTACTATGAGCCATGCTTGAGCAGCCATTCGAGCAGCTAGACGCTTTCTTGCCCTTAAATAACATTCCAACGTTGCATGAGAACATTGAGCAGCTATTTTTCCTTGGCTCATTTGTAAATCAGTACGGACAAGCAGTACCATTTTGAGAGCCACCCTTTCAAAAAATGACATTTCAAGACTTGTAACTTTCTTCTTGTTTCTTGCGATATACTTCCATACACTTTTTAAACTCCTTTATTTCTGTTTGGCACTTTCTCCAGTCTTGTGTTTCAGCAAAACACTCCTACAATATCGGGTAACTCAAAATTATTTTAAAGTAACGTACATCACGAGTTAAAGGTTACATATCCAAAAATTAAATAAAATATTCTTACTTGCACTTGATAATGTAACTCTATGCAACCAGTTTTCTTCAACATGCGTTCAAGAGGATCCTCGATTTCTTTTTCCTTGATTAAACTATAACTTTCATTTGACACGGACATTACTTAAAAATTACTCTGGTACTTAACTGATTATTTAACTGTAAGGTAAGTAAATAAGTTAGCTCTTGAAAGAAAAAAAATATGGAGTCTGGACTGCATTGATAACAAATAATTTACTTTTGAATACAGAAATGCAGCCTAGCTACTTACTATATATTATTCACAAACAAAAATACCTACAGTGTTACAATACGAAACAAATGATTCAACATTTATCCGCATTGTTGACGAGAGTCGCTCGAACTCACACGTTGATCGCGTTCGCTCGCAACATCATGCATATTCCAAAACTCCAATAATCCGATGGTCCGTTCGAACTCGGTTCGGTATAATATGCGTATACTATACGTAACACTCGGTAACTCGGTATATATAAGATAATATACCTATATGGCGCAGGCTACACGTGCTTAGGTGCTATACACGCTTCTATATTAGTTCTATACAAGTACAGTGATCAAGCCATACCAAGTGAATGTTTAAATTTTCTTATTCTATAACATATGGTTACTTAGCAATTTTGAATTGTAAAAATAATAGTGATTGCAGGGCTCATCATAATTTATCAATAATACGTCAATTTTTTATTTATAATACACGATTGTCTCAAAATAATAGTGCAATGCCCGCAGAACTGAGGTTAGTTTTACCAAAAACACGTATTTCCATTCTCTACACGCAGAAAGACACGGGAAGAATTAGAGGATACATGTAGTTTGATGTGAGTATGATACATACATACACATTGCATTAGAAGTCAAAATTTAACAAACAAAATAATGTATCGCTAGTAGATTAATAAATGGATAGTTCATCACTTTTTGTACTTGGAGAAACGAAATTTTAAATTAACCCACATGTCGGAGTTCTTTTTTCTTAAATTGAAATCAATTCAATGTTGTTTGCATACATGAATGTATTTAATAAAATGCTTAGCTCATTTTTACTCAAATTACTTAAATATGAAATTTGTTATATTCATCGTATATTACATGATTATTCACATATACCCATATAGGTACAACATTTAGCAGACGACACGAATTTTATATCGCACTCATGCCTCACGTGCATCAGTACAAGTATACTTGATTGATAGTTTATACTCCGCCTAAGTACTACATATTACAAGAATGTAGATAATGTATTAAATTAATTTTATTTAAAAAAAACATACGAAACACATATTTTGTAATAATTATTTGGCGTGCACAAGTTTATGTTATCTGTGATCACAGTATGCGTATTAATTCAGCAAAAACAAACGCAATAAATAATGGCTTTTAATAGTAAAGATGCCGAAATTGGACTGTTTTCTGGAGAGAAAACGTATCATATATTTACACCGCCAGTAAATATGACCCAAAAAATGTAAAAATTCCTCAGGATTGTCTACAGTCTCCTCCCTTTGCAAAAATTTATGCCGCACAATTTTCCTGAAAAAAATTCGAATTTAAAAATAAAAAACTTCAACCGGAATAAAGTGTTATAAAAATATTCAAGAATTTATAAATTTGAAACGTCTTTTCCATTTTTCAGTGATATGTAAACACAATTTTCGAATATAATAGCGTATTTTTATTATAATGAAACATTTAAAATGATGCTTGTTTTTCCCATAAAAAAATTACGAATCGATTAATTTTCCCTTCATTTAGCGAAAAATCAATCCAAAACAAAACACAATACCTATAACGAACCATCCGACATTTTTTTCCTAAACTTTACTTGAAAAAATGTTTTGTAGGTGTATAGGCCAAATGTAAGTTATCGGATCAGTTAATGACCATTTCGATACATCTTAATTTCCCGTCGAGTCGAGATGGTATTTTTTTTAGCGCAAAATCATGCCTCCTATGGGTGACGGCATATGTTAATTTGTTATAGACATTTTGAAACGTATCACCTCAGATTAAAGTATCGACCGCGTCTGCGCTCTTACTCTCTACGTATCTACGTATAACACGTGAGCGCGCAGCTTTTACTCCTTTGCAAGCACCTTTCAGTAGTACCTATGCACCTGTTAAGAGATAAAAAAGCTTTTCCTGTATTTTACAAGTGCACACGTCAGATCTCCTTTCCCCAGTGCCTGTAATACTCAATTTTTCGTAATATGTAGATTGGTTGTCAGTTATCTTATCTTGAAATGTAAATCTCAGGTGTATGCATATAAATGTAAATATACAATTTAAATACTTATCTCATTTTTGCGCGATGAGTGCTTTATTACAAAGATGACCTTGAGTGCTGGCTTATGTGATTTTGATGCACATGTCGGTCCACACGAGCACAGGTTTGTTGGCTCGTGCTTGAAAGATCATGCACTAAAAAAATATCAGTTATAATTGAAAAAAAAAACTCAATAAGTTGGTATTTATACTTTTTGTTCCCTGAATATGCGCATTATCTGGTTCACTGTGGAAGAGACCGTAGGTGCGCACAATTATTGAATATATACGGTTAAAAAATGTTTTAATCAATTGGCCGGACTAAATTGACGATGCACAAATGGCACAAAAAAAAGTTTATAACCCTACCCTTCATATTTTGAAGGTTTTTTTTTTTAATACTCATCAAACATACGTAACGATAATTACCACGTAGTCAATAATTCCAAGTGTTGTATACGCAAGCCGAAATTGAAGGTCAAGGTGCGCTTATACTGAGTTTCGTGCAGGTATTACCAACCCGTACGAGGTGAGCTTTGGCAGCTAATACGATGAGAACGTCATACAATTGAGTTTTAAAGAAACTCTTTCAATTTTCATTGTTCATTTGTAGCCCAGGCCCTTAATGTAGTCGGTGAAGCTCGTGATTTTCAACAGCTATCCCCGTGGAAATCATCCAATGATGGTAATAACGGGAAAAAATGAGTTTTCAATAAAGTTTGCTCGCACTCGTACCTTTTTTTTTTTCTAGAATGGTAGCATACATATGAATCATAAAATTGTGCTCAAAAAGTGATCCCCCCCCCTCCTAAATACAAAACAATTTAATTGTCAAGTGTTTCCATGGTTTACCTAAAAAAAAAAAAAAAAATATTTCGAGCGTATATCTGATAAAATACGGTCCTGTGATAATTTCCTCTGTTCGTAATGAGTAACAGCTCCTAATTTGCTCTATATTTTGTTTTTTTTGATGAAAATTTCTGTGAAAAAAAGGAGCGAGCGTCAAACTCGTAAACCTAGCAGCCAACGGCTAATAATAAGATTGGCAAAGGTATATGCATCATCGAGAGCCAGTCTGAAGTTCAAGGCTGGGTTATTTGCAAGTGATGGGAGGGGATAGATGAGTCAACACCTGCAGCGTGTGTAGTGGCGAAAATAGGAAACCTGGGGTTCCAAATTACTGTCATTTTTGCTTAATGAAGAAATTTACAGATGTTATCATCACGTATGCATAAATAGTATCAACATTATGAAATTGCAGTTGTACAAATGTAAAAAAATGAACTATGTGGTGCCAAGAACGGTTGTAAATTGTTTGAATGTAACAATACATTAAATAAAGTCTCGTTAGTTTTCGATCCAGAGCACACACTCAGAAGCAGACGGCTAAAAGAGAGATAAATACGCGAAATAAGACATGATCATTGTGATTTCTATTATTTAAACGTTTATGAAATGTGGGTGTAAGAAAGTGCTGTGGTGTCGTTCAGTGTAACAGTAGCGCAAAGACAAATGGAGTAAAATTACATAAATTTCAATGATTATCCAACTGTAAATAAAAGTAATATTCATGTGCATTGCAACTTGGACAATTTTCAAAATAATCTGAATAAAACGTGTACATGCAGGTTAACTTAGTAGGGAGCTGAAGTTACCGATCGAGGTCTGCCTTATTACGACGGCACTTGTCAAATTGCTAACTCCATCACTTTGAAATTCTGTAACATCGCACACATGACTACTTTCAACCAACTGTTTACCTTTTTTTAAGGCTTTCGAGTTAAAACAAATCGAGTGCGTGATATTCCTAAAGCCTGTTTTTATGATTACATCCATTATCAGATGAATAAATACACTAATTTTTTGCTAGTTAATTAATTATTACTAAAAGTGTGCATCGGTGTATGCTGTTGACGTATAATGTGGGTACCCGCGGTTGCATGATTTTGACACCAAGAGTGGCGCTGCATGACATGCACCTGGCCAATACCTGTACGTGCTCCGTCAATGCTTTCGGCGTGGTACTTGTAGCGAAAAGGTATATAACGTATAAGTACATTACGAACTTTATTCACATTTTCCGCTGTTTTCTTACAGTATACATATAGGTACACCTCGATTTGGGTATTTATTTGCATTTCAAGTTCCTTGCTTTCGTGCTTAATTAACACAAAAATATAACATGAGGTGTATTGCATCAACGTGGAAAAATTCAAATCCATTTGGAACTATTCGAATATTCTTCAAAACTGAGAGACGCTGGTGTACACGTGTCACCTATATCGCCGACTGATAAGAAAAAGGTCATGACTCAGATTAGCGCTGTAACAAGTGACCACTGAGCTTAGCCAAAAAAATACTACTAAAAAATCAAGTTAAAAAAGTATGATTTTAACACAAATAATACGCCCAACCGCCAAAAATCATTGGTAAAAATAGTAGCTCTTGTTTGATCAAGGATCCGACTGTAATTGTATTTGCACATACATTAAAATTGATAACTTGCTGGTGGGCAGCACGAGAGCGCTAATTCTATTCAGTATCGCTGGATTGACCGGCCGTGAAGCGCTGCTCTCTCTCTCTCTCTCTTTAATGTCTAGCCAGTAGAAAATTATCAATTAATTTCTTCGCGATTTATCATCAGGCACGTTACACATTGACAAACCACAAGTTTAAAATACAGTCTTGGGACATTGCAGTTGAAAGGTCTTTTTCAAGGCATTTGTTTGCTTTTCTAATTCAATTTAATTATTTGTTGCTCCTACAAAAATTACTACTAATATTGGCATCATTATCTTGATTAGAACATATTATATTTCGCGTGTAAGGGCTAATGAAGACTAAACACTTTCTTATCAATTGAACTGACTTTGAGATGCAGTTTGTCAATAACAGCTATTGGGTACATGAATATATAATACATACGTTTTTTTTTAAATTTCCTTACCTGTAAAAAAAAAAATCTGTAAGCTTATAAGTAATTAATTATTATGTCTGTTATGAATAATAAAATACAAGACTTTAAAATTTTCATCGTCATCTGACAAATGAAAATAAATGTTAAGAAAATTCCTATGAATACTTGATAAAATTGCGCAAGGCTTTCTTATATGGTTGGATAATTTTTTAACGAATCTCACGTACGAAAATGTATAGACTTGAGTTCAGGTTGGAGAGAACATTGACAACATTATAGTTGGATAGTCGAATGCGCGAAACAATTGGTAATTTTAATTATACGGAGCTCAATAACATAACATATTATGTATTTAAAAAAAAAGTAAGTAGTAATAACAATATGCACTTGGTAGAAGTTTAGTTGGGCGTCTCGTCAGCAGCTCCAATCATTTAAAAATACATAGGTACCGTCAACCAAATTGGTGGAGGAAAAGCCGTGATAAACATGAAAATATGTTTCTTATCGTTGATCATTTCCCAAGATATATATATATGTATACGCTCATTCAAGCGCGACATTCTGACGAATATCACTGTAGCGATTGCGCGAGACGTTACCCAAAAACACATCTGGCCTTAGTCTTGACCGCGCCGCCCGTGGGACGACACGTCTCTCTCTCTCTCTCTCTTCCGCATGTCTGCTCCATCTTCTTTTTTCTCTCTTGCCACACATAACTCGTGTAAGTGAAGTGATTTAGAATTAGGTGTACCAATGCCGTGAATAACTCATTTGCTCAAACAATGTACACCCAACGCGCAACATATTGGAGTTGATATTTTATATACCCTGGACTGTTTTTATTTACTCAACTTGACGAAACCGTATCTTACTCCACTTATGACTTTGCCTATGTTTTACGCAGTGCAGTCAACTGCGCCTTATCGAATGAAGGTCTTTTGGAAACAATGCACCCTCCAAAGTGACGAAAAAATTAATTGCTCCCATTTGTTTTTATCGAGTAAAATGTCAAAATTCAGTGTATGTTGTGTGTGTTCCAGCAGCCCCGTAAATTTACGAGGAGTATTATACCGAGAGCGAATTTGAATCGACGATCCGAGCGGCTGCTACGATCAGCATGACTACGGAAGGTGGCGCGCAAAACGAAGAGGGCAGCGGAGATGAGATCGGACACAAGCGCGACTGCCAAAATTCGACAGGTAAGTTTTCGTCGCGTTTAAATAAAAGCTAACATCTGCGGCCATTTCACAATAATCTATATAATAGTGACAACCGCACCAAAGTGTTACACACGTATATTTTCATTCGAATTTATTGTATACTTATACTGCCATGGGCCAATTTGAAAGTTTGTATTTATGGATAACTTAAATGAGTAGATGAAATGAATTGAATTCTTGAAAAGTGTTATTGTCATATTTATAAATTCATTATTATTTTTATTCCATTGATTTCGTGTAGCGCGTGAGTAAATAATATTAACGAGGATGAAATACGCGGTTTTCAAAGGCAATTAAAAAAATATAACACAAGTCGATGATGAAATAAGCGGCAAAGGAATGAAGATTAGTTAATGAAAATTAAAAGTAAGAAAAATAATGATTGAAAAAATTAATAAACGAATAAACGTAAAACAAAGACTAAAATTATAAGTACCGCGAAAAAATACCTAGTATACACAAGAAAAACAATTGTATAAGCAAAAATGACAATTACAAGTTTTTTTTTCTCGGTTGTTTTGGTATTATCTATGCTCTTGTGACTATTTTATGGGAACATTTTTTTTGTCATCAAAACAGTTGAAATCTTCAATTTCATTACATAAAAATACAACTTTTAATTAAAAAAAAAAAAACAAAAAAAAATAACAATAATTATTTGTTAGATATATATGAATAAGCTAACAAGTGTTTTGGGAACGTCGCCACGTTATATTATCAAAAGAATTTTTTCAATAATGAGTGTACTTTATTTATTAACAAAAACAATAGGTTTTTTAGTTGATTCAGTGGTCATGTCTAAACGGTATTACTTCAAATTAATTGATACAGTTACTAATGCAATTAAAAAAGTTTTTTAACCTGTTAAAAATGTTTTTACATGTTAAGTAATTAAAACTTTCGGCAAATTGAAGAGTACATTTTGTGAAATGCTAGAAACCTATACGTCCAGTTTAATCTCGTAGTAACGTTACAAAGTGTTTTGTTTATCATTTATTTTAAAGAAATCTTCATGAAAATAGACTAAACTATAATAATTGGTTTAAGAAACACAACTACTTACGGGTCCAAAAAACAAATTAACCTTTGCTACTTGTGATTAGCGTCAAAATTTAATCATTTTCCTGATCATTGAAGACTTTTGCAAAATCATTATTTTTGCGTAATACTTCGGAACAAAATTCTATTCCTTGTCGTTTTTGTCTATAAAAGTATCGCGGCTGCACGCTATCGTGATGCTCCTCAAATTTGACAGCGGAGCGCTGGCGCGTCTTTTGATTATACCACGCGTGTACACAATTTAAAATAAAAGTCTGCATCGCTCCTTGGCCGTGAATATCGCCTAAAACCGTAAGCAAGAGGGAGAGAGAGGGTAGGAAGTGAGAGCTGATTTTTTTTTTTTTTTCTTCATCAATAAGAAGCCATAGTCGGGCAAGAGCTCATGCTGCGTCAAGCTCACGTGCTTCATCTATAGAGATGACTCCGCTACTTTTTCCTCGGCCGTTCGCATGCTCGTTTTGTGTCTGTACCCAATTAAATCGTTCTTACTTCATCATACGTCGCTGTCGTCAAGTTTTTCCTTTTCCTATTTGTTGCTCCTCTCTTTTTTAACTGCGCATAATATTATGTGTACATGTACATTTACCTATGTCTTGGTATTCATTTGTTACAAATTTTTTTTTTTTTTTTCATTCGGATGCGTTTGGATAAAGGGCCCTTTTCAACGTATCATAGTATCGAAAAGTGTACCTGCCGAATCGATCAGATTTTAAGAACTCGAAATTGATTTCTCACAATTGCAAATCCTTGTTTGCGTACGTATATTAGTGTTTGGCAGCTGCTTCATTAATTTTATCAAATTAACTTTATTTAGTCTACGATTTTTCAATAGTTGAACTTCTAAAGCGTGATCGAACTTTTTTTTAACATTGGCCATAATTAATGGTACTTTTTAATTTTTTCATGCATTCGATAGTAGTTTTTTACTTTGGGTCTCATATACATATTTTGGATTGCTACATGGGACAGTTGAGATGGAAAAAATTAAATTTTTTTTTTGTTTCCAAAGCCAGTTAAATATTAAATTTCGTTCGATAATGTAACAAAATGTACCCTGGCACACGGTCCTTACTTAAAAAAAAAGAAAAAAAAAAAAATATATATATACAAAATAAAGTTTTTAATTTTTTCTCCTTTCAAATTTTCATGACCTCGAGTCAACTACGTATGCCATATACTCTGTATCGATTGCGTATCGGCTTATGTTTGGATCAATTCGCAGGAACGACCACATGACCCACAAAAATCACCACTTCCCAATTGATAATAATAATAATAATAAAGTTTTAACGATGACGCCCACATGGTTGTTGTTATTATCAGTACACCGCTTTCGTTACGCTGTATAAGTATTGCGATCAGTGACGTTGATTTTTCCTCATTTTCAGGCAGCACGATGCCTTCAGCCCCGAGCCAGCCCGGCCCCTTCATCGGAGTGATTGACGTCGGCACGCGAACTGTTCGGTTTGTTGTGAGTATATTCAAGGAAACTCACGCGTCACCTCTCCCCCGCACTCCCATATTATTATGTACCAATGTTAATGCTTCCGTTGAGCAAATAAACATACAGCTCATGAGGAGGAGAAAGGAAAGTGGATCTATGTGAATAATGAGTTGTTTGTTTTTTTCTACTCCTTTAATTTGCCACCATAGATATTCAATGCGAAACACGTGACCGAAGTGCAGTCGCATCAGATCGACATTGAGCAGCTGACCCCCCAAGAGGGATGGGTCGAGCAGGACCCGAAGGAGATCCAGTCGGCGATCAAGGACTGCGTCGGCGAGGTGTTGAGAAAAATGGCAGGGAGAGGCCTGGACGCGAGCAACATCGTCACCGTTGGCATCTGCAACTCCCGGGAGACGACCCTCGTCTGGGACTCCAAGACCGGCGATTCCCTCTACAATGCCATACGTGAGCATATGTCCTTTTTTTTTTTTTTTTATTATCGTCATCGTTGGTGCATGGAAGAAAAAAACTGTTTCGAAGATTTCGCGGCTGGGAAATACACCCAAAACTATCATTTAAACAACAATAAATTGGTTGGTCGACATTTCAATTTTAAGATGATTTTTAACTTAATTTTTGGAGTAAAAACGTTGCTACTCTGCGGAATATTTTATTTTTATTTTTTGCGTATTCAATAGTAGATTAGTTTCGATACTAGTGCGACTCGACATATCTCACAAAAAATGGCACTCAAAGGTGAAATCCAACGAGTGCCAAAAAAAATGGGGGCTCTGTAATTGTCATACTCGTGCGAAAATGGTCAGCTTTGCGCGATAGTTACGTGATAGTCGTATTTTTAGTGTGGTCGGACATACGGACGAACGAAATGGTGGACCAAATAACGGCCAAGTTCCCGGACAACGACAAAAACCACTTGAGGCCGATTTGCGGGCTGCCAGTGAGCTCGTACTTTTCGGCCTTGAAAATCAGATGGCTCATGGAAAATGTACCTGGTGTCAGGAAAGCGATGCGCAAACGTCGATGCATGTTTGGAACCATAGACACGTGGCTAGTCTGGGTAAGAGCCGTTTTTCTTTCGATTAATCAATCTTTTTTTCCACATCCCATGAAACAACAGTATAATGCTCATATAGAAAAAATTAAAAAAAAAAAAATGTCTTTCAACAGAATTTTACTGGTGGCAAGAACGGTGGTCTGTACATAACCGACGTGACGAATGCATCGAGGACGATGCTGATGAATATCGAGACGACGAATTGGGACGTAACGCTCTGTCGATACTTTGACATTCCCATGGATATTTTGCCAGAAATACGCAGTAGCTCTGAAATCTACGGGACCATCAAGCTCGGAGCGCTTGCTGGCATTCCAATTTCGGGGGTGAGCTTTGAAATTGCACTTAATTAACGACCAACTACTGTAGACCCATCATAATTATCACGTGGGTAATGAGGGGAAAAAAAAAAATTGTTTTCATAATGATTGATGTCCTTTAGATATTGGGCAACCAGCAGGCAGCTCTTGTTGGACAGAATTGCTTGAAGCAGGGGCAAGCAAAGAACACATATCGAAGCGGGTGTTTCTTGCTTTGCAACACCGGTACGCAACGGGTCTTCTCATCCCATGGCTTGGTAACGACAGTGGCGTATCAACTGGGACCCAACAGTCCGGTTGTGTACGCCCTCGAGGGATCGGTTGCGGTAGCGGGACTTGCGATTAAGTGGTTACGCGACAATATGAGCATGATGAAGGACGTCCATGAAAGTGAACACCTCGCTCAGAAGGTCTTGAACACGGGCGACGTGTACTTTGTTCCGGCTTTTTCGGGATTGTACGCGCCATATTGGCGCAAGGATGCTCGAGGGTAGGCGTTTTGTTTGCTTAGTCTTATTTTTAATTCAATACTTTTTTTCTCCTTTTGACTTTTATTCAGATTTCGTAATGATTCCTCATCAATAAAAATAACATGTCTTTCACAGCATTATTTGCGGGATGACTGCCTTTACGACAAAGGACCACATTATTAGAGCATCCTTGGAATCGGTTTGTTTTCAAACTAGAGATATTTTAGAAGCCATGTTCAAAGATTGCGGCTTTCCGTTAACTAAACTCTACACAGACGGCAAAATGTCGGTTAATAGTTTATTGATGCAACTTCAAGCCGACATTGCTGGTATTCCCGTGTGTGAGTATCCAATTTTTATATTTGATTTGTAAGCCTTTCCACTGGATAAAAGTTTGAAAATTACTTCATATTCCAGTTAGATCTATGGTTCCCGATATAACTGCCCTGGGCGCTGCTAAAGCTGCTGGAAACGCAGCTGGTATTGGACTTTGGCAGTTGGAAAGAGCAGGTGTTGAAACAGTCTTGACTGATACATTTTTACCTACAACGACCCCAGAAGGTATTTATAAAAAAAAAAAATAATAAAAATAAAAATACATGAATGATCGAAAAAGGGATTTATTAATATTCTTTTAATTTTTTTTTAGAAAGAGATGCAAGGTACAAAAAGTGGAAAATGGCTGTGCAAAGAAGTCTTGGCTGGGCATCGATTAAGATGTCTCCACAGATGACTGGTATATAAAATCTATATAGTTGATTTAAAATTTAAATATAGACATCGAAAAATCATACAAATTTTATATTTTCATTAATTTTTCAGATGAGAGGTATCGCATATTGGCATCAATACCTGCAAGCTGGTTCTTAATGAGTAGTTTTATGTTACTAAGTATAAGCATTTACTTTAACAGTCGGTGACGCATTTATTTTTGCAATACGAATCCACCAATAATTATTATATACCTATTTGTCAACTAGGCCAATTATTCGTGTATAAAAATGAAACCAACTGTATAGCTAAAGGAAAAAATATTCAAACTATGATGTAAACTAGGCTGTTTTTATAACACTTTACGCTAGAATATAGTTCGATCGATTTTAATAACGATGTATATACACCACTTAATTGTTTTTTATTTTATGTTTTACGAATTTTTATAGAATTTATAGCGGTTATATTATTCGGATGGCATACTGAATTCGTCTTGAAAGAACTATTATTTTATAAAAACAAGTGTTATATACTTTTCCAAGTAGTTTTCTTTTTTGACAATAGACTTACGAGAGACAATTTTATTGATGTTTCAAGTTGTGTAGACAATGAAAGCGCAACTTAAGCGTTAAACATGCGATTATTATATAATTATGTTCATTGTAATGATTATATCCCTTGAATAATAATGGATAATGTGATTGTTTTAAATTACTTCATATTGAAATAAAAAGTGTTACTGCAGCTTGTACATATTAGTTGTATAAAAATAAGTTGCCATGAATTATCTTAAGGTCGAATAATTTTTATTATTTGTACATTTCTGTGAAATCAATTTTTCATTGTTTCAATTAATAACTTAAGAATAATTAACGACCTTACTTTTTGATACATACGTTGATTGAATAGTAAGTTGTTAATTAGTTTTATCGAAGTTTATTTTCAAATAAAACAATTCCTAATTAGAATGTGCACAAAATATTAGGTAAAGGATTCATTGCTCACGTCCTGTTCTTGCAGATTACTTTTTGGTTGAACTATCAATAGGTCAATTGTTTGAGACTATAGATATTATCGTTATGTGAACAAAAGAAAATAATTGACTACTTTTCAATAGAATATAAAGAAATATGCAAAAGAAATGAATAATAAATTTCGAAACTGTTAAAAAATATCTGTTCACTTTTTAAGTTCTCGCAACCTTCCACGGACATGCATGTTTTATTTAAAAAGTTTAAATAAATACTCTTCATTTACTATTGGTGAAACCATCCCTATAAGTTATACAGAAAAAAAAATTTTCGATCGCATGTGAATTATGCGTGGAAAAGTCGGGACTTGCTCTTTCGTGTAACGTTTCGCATACGCGATATCATCGGGCCAAATAACGCTCTGGACGCCGAAATAGACTCAAATAACTAATTTCAGCTTAATATTTAAATAATTTATAAGCTTCAAATAGGCGCGATTAAACCTTATGGTCATAAAAAAGAATTACGGTTTTTATGTCATGAAAAAATAAATGATGGCTACAATAACGTACAATAATTATTTATTAAGATTTAATTGAACGAACAAAACATGATTAATTAGGTCATCACGATATTCAAATAACGTTCCAAAGAAGAGCGATGAGTCGCCGATGACGCATTTCGGTCTTGTTCATGAACTGAAAAGCGCCAAAATATAAGTTGTTCGAAAGGTATAAGTCGATATATCTTCATCTTCTCCCGTACCTATATATAATATATAATCTCTCGTAACAACTTATTAAATTAAGCCAATAAAATGGGCCCGCCCGTCGTCGTTAATTCAGCAATTTAAATGTTCGTTCCGCGATACGCGATAAAATCTCCATCTTATCTCTCGCGCGACTCGATCGCTACTTCGCTTATTGCTAATTCCGCGATCCGTAGAAACATATTTTTCAGAGCAACGGCTATAAGTATATAAATGGCATTTCTTCTGAACACAGCTTACTATAAATACCTACCCTACGTATGATGATGATTATATTTTTCGGTCGCCTCGTTCTCGAGATTATGAGAAAACAATGTAGATGAGTATACTATACTCACGCATTAGTAACGAGGTATCAGGTTCAGGGTTCAGGAAATCAGGACAGGACTTTCAGGTGGTTGCGATCAAGTGTGCGCATCTCAGTTCCGCTGATGCTGCTGCAGCATCCTGCATCCTCAATGTACACGTACTATATGTATAAAGTGTATGAACTATACTTACCACCAAAGAAGTACAACACTAATCAGAGAAGCAGACGCATGAGCGTTTGTGTGTGTGTGTGTACATTTTGGAGTCAAAGTTGCGAGTACCTATTGCGAATCTGCGAATCACTTAATATTAAGTGTATTTGTGCGTTTGTTCGCTGTAAATAGTAAATTTATTTGGCATATCGAGATGTATGCGCTTGTAAACGTGGGAGTGTATAATGTAGGTGGCCTGTTGCCCGTGATCCGTTGACTGTATACGTAGGTAGTGTTTTATTTTTATGTACATGATAACTACTTACCTCTTATATATCTCGCACCTGTATAAGTACCATTCATATCACTTATCAGGATTGTGGATTTGTGGAGCTCCTACACAATTTGTGTACGCGTTGTCAAGTTGTCAGAGATCAGTTTTCTGTTGTGTACTTATATAGTTTTACTTCTACGTCATACTTACGTCTATAAGTATGCTGCTACTGCTGCAGTTGTATACTTATTATCATTGACGCTGGGGCGAGTGTTATATGTGGACGTATAATGTTGAGTGACATATGGGCTACGTCTGCTACGAGGCTTCGTAGGTATAATTGTCAGCCTTGACCCTCCTAATTGTTCGTAATTACTCAAAGGTTTTGTCCAGAATGGGCAGAAGTCTCAAGTAAAGAGAGACACAAAATAGAAGTTTCTTAAGATTGTGGGCCATGAAGGGAAACTTCAGGATGCATCAAGAACTCTGCTAGGAACGAGGAGTGCAGGAAAAAGAAGTCAGGGGTGGAGGAAGTACGTTTGCAGCTCTTTTCCCTACACCTGGAGTTGCACTCAATCCCATAGGTAATCAACTTGCGATTATCACATTTGTCTGCTACTGTTCACTTACAATATCAAAAGTGTAGCATGTAAGATGAGCTTTTGCAATGGCTTGCTTATTTTTCTGCTTTTTTGCCTACCTGTTATATTAATTCTTGTAAACGAATTTTTTTTAACTTTATCAAATGTCCAGAGTAATAGGGTTAAGTTTTTTCAAATTATTTTTTCCCAATACTTAGCAAAATGTGTCAGCTTATTATCATTTTTGTAGTGAATACTTTCAATAAAATTGGTATATGCGTGGGTGGCTTTTGAACTTCCTTTTTTTAAATAGAGGAGAAAAAAATTTAATGATTGTCTTTCTTTTTAGAGCCAATATGTCTTCTGGTCAAAGCAGCAGAAGTAGGGCTGTGCAAATAAGCTCGCTCTTTCAAAAGCTACAGGGTCGCTTTGCAGATGCAATGACCACACCGCCAAAACTGTCTACGGACAAAAGAATGCTCGACAAAACGTGGAAATTAATGGATAAAGTTGTCAAGTTGTGTCAGCATCAGCGTATGAATCTTAAAAACTCACCACCGTTTATACTGGACATATTGCCAGACACATATCAGAGACTCAGGCTCATTTATGGCAAATACGAGGATCGAATGCATGTGCTGCACAGCAATGAACACTTTTGTGTCTTTATAAATAATTTAATGAGAAAGTGCAAACAGGCGATTAAACTTTTCAAGGAAGGAAAAGAGAAGATGTTTGATGAGAATTCTCATTACAGAAGAAACTTAACAAAACTTAGTTTAGTTTTTAGTCATATGTTGTCAGAACTGAAAGCTATTTTTCCTAATGGAGTCTTTGCTGGTGATCAGTTTCGCATCACCAAGTCAGATGCTGCCGAGTTTTGGAAAGAACGGTTTGGCAACAGGTATGTAAAATCTTATATTTACAATTTTTAATTATAAATACTGTATAAAAATGTGGCAAAAGACAAAAAGTGGAAAATAAGTTATTGTAAATCCTGTAACTGAATACTCTCTCTAGATGAAATACTCTTTACCGCGATGAAATCACATTTTTAAGTAATACACACTAAGATGTCGGCAGTTTAGCTGTATTTTTTAAATGTCTATTCACATGATGAAAACAAAAACTATAATCACATAGTTCACTACATTTCTCTACAAGATAACGGCTTGAACCATAAGACTCGTGCAATTTTTAATTACTTCAGACGTATCGGTAATATATCAAATATGCTATGCAATAGTTGGAAATTTTAATATTTTAGTGCAGCGTCGAATAAACTTTTTACTATCTTAATGTGCAATCTACTTTACACGGGGCTTAATTCTTCAAAAAAACGAGTTCAATGAGAGAGCGAGCAAGTGTCAGTGCGAGCTAGATAATCGAATAAAAATTCTCATTAGAATCAGCAAGTAGAACCAAAAAAAGAGAGAAAGTTAGCACGAAGCGAGAGAGAGGAAGATAGGGAGGGAAAATAGGATGTGAACGATTGTGCAATTATCAGCCAATGCATGAACCTTCGGTTTCCGGTCAAATAATCCGCGGACGTCCGTCTCTTTTGTCGCCACTACACCGGAAGTCAATGATTCCATCGCACTTTTTTCAACTCATATTTACTGTTTGTATGTTGCAATTATTAATCTTATATTTATCGATATTATATTCATCGATAAAATCGGTACACAATTCTGAGAATCAAAATACGTATATACTCTGACGTAGGTGCATTAAGTGCACGCAACTGTTGAACAATCATACAATTATAGCAAGTCAAATCATTTTTCAACGTCTAATATACATATCACTTTTTTTAGAGTAGAGCTATAAGTTTTCAAATACGTATTGATTTTTTTTTCAAATTTAATTTCATACAACTATTTCACATAACCCCTTATAAAATTATTTAAATTTTTTTGATCAGTTTATAGCTCTGTTTCCAAAAGCATGATCTTGAGGCAGGGATCTGTTATTACTGAGTTAGGAATCAATCCCCTGAAAATGTGTTGCTGTAAGCTTTGAGAATCGATTTTCATTAAAGAGATCTATAAAAATTAATTCAATAACGTAACTCTGCACAAATCGCAATCAAAGGAAATATCAGTCAACCAACTGATAATTAACAAATTAAATAAATAATAATCTTCCGTAAAACCAATGCTTTATTATGCAAAGAAAAATACATTAAATATGTGTATATATTAAGTATTACTTACTTTATATTTATTACTTTGTTTAGAATTTATATGTGTATAACACAATTAAAAATTTTAAAAATCATTTTAATATAAAGGCTTCAAAGTTTTTAACAACGCTGTATGAAAAATTACAGTTACGTTCGTCATTTTTCATATTAAAAAAAGGTGATAATTCTTAAAAAATTAATGTGTACTAGACTCTTAAAATATATATCAAATTGTGAGGGTGCATTTTAAAAATACTTTTCGAGGTTACTAATAAGTTTACTGGGATTAACATTGGGTCCATGTCGTTCAACCACTTTCCCCTCTTTATTGACGATAAATTTGGTGAAATTCCATTTGATGAAGTCAAGAAGTGTACCTCCTTGCTCCCTCTTAAGATATTTCCAGAGGGGGTCCGCATTGTCGCCGTTGACGTCGATTTTTTCAAAAAGATCAAATTTTACCTAATATTCAGATAGTTTATATTTTATTATTCCATTATTTACTTAAAGTTTCATACAATAAATGAAGAAGTACTAACTTGATGATATGACTTACTTTTTGTCGATTAGCAAAACTACAAATTTCTTCAGCATCGCCAGGTTCTTGGCCATTAAACTGATTACAAGGAAATGCCAAAATTTTCAAACCTAAAAGTTATACAATACATACTTCAATAATTTTGAAGTAACTCATCATTAAATTGTAATGTTGTTAAAAATCCATCAAACCCTTGGATTCTGCATATTGGTCATGAAGTTCATTAAGTTCCTTATAATTATCTGCAGTAAGACCGCATTTTGAAGCAACATTTACAATTAGTAAGACGTGACCTTTGTATCTGAAACATGATGAGATACAAATTTGTTTCTTTATTTAAAAATTTACCAAACATTTTGAGTGAAAACTATAATTCTTACTTCTCCATTGGAACATCTTCTCCTTTAATATTTTTAACTATAAAATCATAAACTGATTTGGCAGACTTGTAATCAGCGTTTCCACTCATAGTTTCTGCAAAAAGAAAATATTTTTCAATTGAAAAATTTTCGAGTTTTCAAGTTTTTTTTAAATCAAGAAATTGAATTTTTGCAGACTCATTGCTAATGCTTAACTCAGCTTATATTCACGCATATAAATTTTCATGCATAAATGGAGTCATACACATGTGTACGTTTTTACATGCATAATAACAATGTCATAGAAACAAAACACGTCGATTTACTTTGTATATTTCATTCAATTAATGTACAACTTTCAAGAAGGTTAAGGTTGAAACTGCCCATGGCCATAAACAAGTGTTTTATTTTTGATTTAAACAATCGTTATCGTTACAACTGACGTTTGCAGAAAGTTTGGTAAATACATAAAAAAGTATTAGCTAAAGTATAAATTCGCTATGACTCACTGACCTAACCTCGAAAAAAAAATTGTTCTTCAAACTGAATTTCATCATATTACAATTGTGCAAAGCAGTATTACATAAACTCTTTTTAATCATTTATCACCCATTTACTCAAGTATTTTATAGTGTTCATAGTGTAAAATACATACAGCACGTAACAGTGAAAAGTATACCAGATAAGAAACCTGTAGCTTACTTTTTCATTTACAATAACATTTAAGTTCTTTTTAAAATATATAAGTACATAAATAATCTGATATCCGATTATATTCACGAAAATTAATAATAACCGGTACGACATTATAATTATAGAACATGATGTATTTATTGTAAAATTAGTGGTATTGTCAGAGGTTTCTACTTTTTACCTGAATATGTTTTTGCACTCTGGTGTATTGCTTTAGTTTGATGAAAAAATCGCAAGTTCTTTATAATATTTCTGAGTAGATCTTTTCCCTGACACATCTGGTCAATAACTGCTGCGTAGTGCGTACCGTACCTTCGTAGCACCGAACTATATCGCAGTGAATCACTGCCTGCAGTGATCGCACAAAATGAATCCTACAGTGCGTGCATGCGCTAACACATTGACGTGTGTCACACATACATAGCATACACTTCTGCATTTCTGCTACGAAATTTAATAATGCATATACCTATGTTATCGTGTACTTATGTATATTAATAATCAAAAATCTTAAATAATATATTTTTTGACTATTATAGCTTATTGAAACAAAATAATTAAACAATTTTCGCGTTTTTAGTACAATAGAAAAAGTATAACGACCTAACTTATTTTTTACTATCCAATTATTAATTCAACTATTATAGAAAAGAAAATTTTATTTAAAACTCAAACGATTTTGTACTACAAAATTGTATACATATAGCAACACACTGTAACATTCTTGTATCATTGGAAGTAGAGACATATTTTCATTTTGTTTATGACGAACAAGTAAACATTAAAAAAAAAACCTTAGTCATTTAAAATTACAAAAAATAACAGTTTGATACATAAAATAAAAAAAAGATTTTTAGTATGAAAATAGAGAAAAGCGTAGGAGCCATGAAGGTACATGTGTAACTTACGAAAACTGATATTTTATTAATATACCTATAAAACTTAAGCATTTAAATACTTTTCGATGTCCTTGGTCATTTTTAGGGGATTGGTGCTAGACGGGAATCGTTCAACGACCTTGCCATTTTTGTCGATTAAAAACTTGGTAAAGTTCCACTTGATTAAATCGCCAAAAGTGCGAGGCTCTTCCTTTTTAAGGTATTTCCAAAGAGGATGGGCATTTTTACCGTTCACGTTGATTTTTTCAAACAAATCGAACTTCACCTGTACAATTAAAACATTTTTTTTTTTTTAATAACAGAAATTGGTAGATTGGAGGGATAAATTTTATTACTTGGGTTCTTACGTTTTTTTTCGCAGCAAATTGACAAATTTTGTCTGCATCTCCAGGCTCTTGTCCACGAAACTGATTGCACGGGAACGCCAAGATTCTTAAACCTTAAAAATAATATTGTTACTTACTTAATTGCATTAAAACGGTACAATAATATTTTTCCCACAAATCACCTTGAGATTCATATTTTTCATAGAGCTCATTTAACTCCTTGTAGTTTTTTGAAGTATAGCCGCATCTCGAAGCAACATTTACAATCACCAATACGTTGCCTTTGTATCTAAAAATTTTTTAAAATAATATAAAATTTTACGTATGTTAAAAAAAATTGTACGATTATCTGATTAGACGCTAACTTTTCCAAAGAGATATCCTCCCCTTTGATACTTTTTGCGACAAAGTCATAAACTGACTTGGCAGTAGTGTAATCATCGTTTCCACTCATCACTTCTGAAAAATAAATTGTGAAATGTCAACACTATTGATTTTGGTTGAAAATTTCCACAGATAAAACGTCAAGACTCTTTTTGTTAAGAAAATAATATTTTCATTTAATAATTTTTAGTTATATAATTCTACATCTACGGTATATACAGCATGCATTTAATATTACGGTTGATGCGCAATACAATAGTTTTTTAGTTAGCAATGTGATGAATAATTAATTAATAAGCAAACAATGAAGGTTCAGGTGTAGAGGGACCCCAAGGAAAAATGTTAAGCACAGAGCATAGAGAATAGGGAGTCACGTGTTTGGTATAACTATGTGTATGAAAACAATACACATTAAGTACACAGGTTGTATTGATGTATACAAAACACAGGTATTATTATTCTTGCACCTTTAACATTTTACTTTTTTTTTTTTTTTTTTTTTACAAACAAGTGCATTTCTACAGCTGTAGCGAACGGTTATTATTACAATTACCTACATAGTGGTATATATTTTTTTGCACTGAAGCATTAATGCAGAAATTATCAGCCTTATTACTATACCAACAAACATGCACGTGGGCGCGCGAAAAGTACCTACAGCCTAAAACTTTGCACTTCATCGATTCCTACCATTGTCATGTCGCATTTTGTTTACAATTGAATTGTTAGTTGTGTCTAATAAACTTGTTTGACAATGGGAGTTCATGACACATCGTAAAAAAGCTGTCACCTATGATTTATCTTCACCTTCCCAATATACCTGTTGTCATGCAATGCATTCGTTGTTGATGATGAATAACATCGATAAGTAGAACAGTGGTAGAAATATGTGTATCAATACGTATTTTTTATACCTTAGTTTTATCGGGCTCGAGAATCAATCTATCAATCAGTCGGTGTTTATAAGTTATGTAAACCTTGTTTACCATAAAAATACACGCGTCACTCTCGTACTTATACACCTTCACACAACTTTACGGTTTACAAGCAACTGCAGGCGAGCGCGCGCGAGAGTGTTGTTTCGTCCTTTTCTGCACACTTCCCTTATCCCCAAAAGTCGCCATGTTTTTCTTAGATTTGATTGGCTCCTCTCAAAACTGCCTTAATTTTAAATAGCCGATTTTCGGAAGGACACGCGGTTGCCTTGATCTTGTGGTACTTAGCAGATACGCAATTTTTTTTCTCCTCACCGATTTTTATGATACATAAAAACATTATTTATGGTTTATCATGGATTTACCCCCTCTGACACACATGATTGATGGGCCAAGTTGTAACAAAGGGCCTCTAAAGCAAACACGTCGCCACTATAAATGGCTCCGTAAACAACTTAACTATTAGGTATCGATAAATACTTACATAGTATACCTGTATTGACTCCGATTATCTGTAAAAAAACACTTGCGTTTATACATTGCAAAAAAGCGATGTACGTGAGGAAACAGCATGACTTGACATTTTTTAAGTTTAAAATCAAGAATAAACTTTAATTTTTTGATTTTATGTGTCGATACGTATAATTTATTGATTGAAAAATATTCCAACATTATACAACTAATTAATCAACAATTGTACATTAATAAAATTAATCAAGATATATTTGCAAAGGATAAAAAGAAAACATCTGTATCTTTTAGAATTAAAAAAAAAGAAGTTATTTTTTGTCTTCAAACAAAACTTTCAGAGTAAAAAAAAAAAAAATCACATGTCGAATGTTGTTGTAAGAATAACAGTTGTTAGTATTGGTCGGCAAATAACTCGAATAAATCAATAAGAAAATTTAGACACTTTACGTGTATGAGAAACCGATTTATCCATTTGCCGTTTGATATAAAAATAACGTACGTGTAAAGTACACGACTCAAAATATTTGGATCACTAAAATAATACAGTTGCACTAAATATATATTATTGATTTTTGTTGTTCCAGCACATTGGTACCTTGGAAAGTATTTAGGCACGAATTGAATCAGGTGCACCCCATAAGCTCGGGACTACAAGCTATGGCGCTCAAATCAACGATAGACCTCACGTGCAATGGATACATATCGAATTTCGAATTCGACGTTTTTACAAGGTATGAATATAATCGTTACGAATTATTTTATTTACGTATAATAATACCAAATGATAATTTTTATCCACGATAAAACATGAAAAGATGTTTGGATTTTTTGTCCCTCTAATCACATATATACTCGTGCAGGTTGTTCCAGCCGTGGTCTACGCTGCTGCGCAACTGGAAGATCCTGGCTGTGACGCACCCCGGCTACGTGGCCTTTCTCACTTATGACGAGGTAAAGGCCCGGCTGCAAAAGTACTGCAGCTCCAAACCCGGCAGCTACGTCTTTCGGCTGAGCTGCACGAGACTCGGCCAGTGGGCCATTGGCTACGTCACCTCCGACGGCGACATACTCCAGACCATACCGCACAACAAGAGCCTCTGTCAGGCTCTCCTTGACGGCTACCGGGAAGGCTTGTGCGTTATTACAATCACTTATGACATATATATTTATAACTTATTCATATATATTATCTCGTGTTCCATTATAATTAAGTTTTATTATGGTTGAATTTGATTCATTCTACTGTAGTAAATTGTTGTGGCTTGTGCACTCATTAGGACCATTGTCATTAGTTTACGTAAGGTTGCGTTTTTTATTTGCTGTTTATCTTTCATCGTTGGTTCGTTACGTTAGCCAATGCTCGAGGAACTCATAATGATACGTATGTTTGTTAAAGATAAAAGTTAAAAAAAATGCAACCATGCCCACTAATATACTTGATACAGGCAAGACAAATAAGTTGTATCCTGAAAATTTTAGTTATTTGTATCCGGACGGGAGGAGCCAAAATCCGGATCTCACGTGGGCGGTCCAGCCAACGCCGGAGGAACACATAAAGGTCACTGCCGAGCAGTACGAGCTCTACTGCGAGATGGGCAGTACTTTCCAGTTGTGCAAGATATGCGCCGAACACGACAAAGACGTCAGGATCGAACCGTGCGGTCATTTGCTCTGCACGCCTTGTCTCACAGCTTGGCAGGTAATAATAATACTTACGATTAACGATACGCTTAACTATATAATTACATGGTTGTTAGCTTTTTTTTTTTTTCAATTAATATTATAATAAATTAGCCCTCTCGCAAAATAATTTTCGTTGAAATAAAACAGTACGCAAAATAAAAAATCATCATGCAACATGTAATCGCGTGTTTTTAATTCGTATCGGTATTTTAACGCATAGGACTCGGAAGGCCAAGGCTGCCCGTTCTGTCGAGCAGAGATCAAAGGTACCGAGCAAATAGTCGTTGACCCATTCGATCCGCGACGGATGCACCGGACTGGCGCCCAATCTGTGACTGCTAGCAACGCTTCGACGCCCACTAAGGACCTTGACCCCGACACCGAGGTATCCGACTAGGTCGCACAGCGAGCACGCCAACAGATTGAATATATTTTACATATTTATACATATACCTATATAGCTGAGCATCTTTTACTTCTTCTTCTTCTTCTTCTTCTATTCTTTGCCTCGCGCCATGCGTGCATCTTTTCCCTTGCGAGCATTGAGGAATGCACAAATTTTTTTACGCCTTTTTGCTACTGACTTGATTTTTGCTAATACCTACGCAACGTTTTTATCTGTTTTTGTTTGTACATGTATGCGCGTTACGCTTGTAGTTTTATGTATTTGTCGCACGTAGGTGAACACTTTCTAAAGCAGGAGAAAAATCGGTCATATTATTCTTTTTCATGAATTTAATTGCGCAGAATGAGTTTTAAGACGAATGAAAGGTCTTGCGTGATAAACTTGGCTGTAGAAACTTTTAGACTAATCAATAAATTTAGTTTTATGTTTTGTAATCGACTGAGTTTTTTATAATGCAACGTACATGTAAGAATGTTAAAATTTTGTACAAATAGGGTACTATTTTATAAATTAAAAATAGCATGATATGAGTGTCACGTGTAATAAATGCATTATTGAAAACATATTTTTTATACTGTTTGGAAAGTGTTCAATTACAATCGCCTTTAATATTTAACTAATTAAACAAAAATTAAAATTTTTTTTCCATTTATACGCAAACATCAGAAAAAAAATTTTGATTTAAATTAATAAAAATCAAGTATTTCTTCGCGTCGAAACCATTTATTCATAAATGAAGCACACGATCATTAAATTAAAACATTTTTTTCATACAAATAAAAACTGTTGATTATTATGCGTGTGCGTGTGCGAGAACACATTTTTCATTGAAAGCTTGTATTTTTACGGATTCCATTGATCGATTAAATTATTTATTCATTCATCTCATCCATATTTTAATTTCCTTTCAAAATAAATTAATTTTTCAGTTCTTAATTATTTTTTAATGTAATAAAATTAATTAAATGTTCAAACTTTTGCAAGATGGTTCACTTACCGACTAGAAGTTTTAATAGCAAAAAATTTTTTATTCTAAATTTTTTTTCATCTAGTTAATCATTTAGAATCATCAATACGTTTGTAAAGTTTCACACTAATTTTCAGCAATGAAAAGTATTCGATTACTTGGATGTTTGCAAAATATTGGCTTTCAACACTGTATATCGATGGTTGCGGTCAAGAAAGAGACTGTCATTTAAATAGAGCTAATTTAGTTATCATGCAAAAAGCTGCTTAGAAAAAAATATTTTTTCAAACTTTGTATCACCCCTGTATCTATATACGATTGCAAAAGAAATTATTTTAAATATTGAAATATTTTTGAAACTTGACTATTGATTGGCTGTTGATGTATAAATTACAACTAGAATCTAAATTAGCTTTTTCTCTCCCGCCACGATTGATATTGCTGTAAAAAAAAAATAACTAAATAAATAACACTTTTCAATGTAAAGTGTACAAAATTATACTTGATATTAACACTGCGCTCTCAGTCCGATGATCAATCACAATATTAGCCATTATTGAGTGCGTGTATATTTTTCAACTGGCGTTGAATTTTGCGCATAATTACATTCGAGTTTAAGGTAGGTAAAAAAAAATCTTATACACCATAAGTATTACTAAAATATTTGTAGATGAAGTAATGATTTTTTTTTATTAATTAAGTTTAATGTGTAAAAAGCTACTTATTTAGGATAAAATTTTCGTGGGGTAACTTGAAATATTTTTTGTTAAGGAAAAATAATCAATACACTTTGACTGGACCTTAAATCATGAAATACTGAATGTATATAAGATTTATTTGGCAAAATCAGATATAGTGTTGTTCTTTTTTTATATGTATTATTTGGTCTGTTAAAGTTTCTCATCATTTTTCTTGATTAAAATTTATTACTTGATATTATATACTATATTTATGAAAATATTAGAAAATTATTTTTGTAAGTACCTAAATTAATATAATCTGTGCAATGAAGAATGTTTGATTTTCAGTTTATCTTTTGCTCTCCGCGCAAGAAGGTATATTTGAACGAATTAAAAAGTAGCAAACTTTAATGCATAATTTTATAAACAAGATTTTTTTACTCTCCATAAAATGCTAGTTACATAGAATTTTTTTTTTTCTAATGAAACATTTTTAACGCAGCATTTTATTACTTATTGTACTACTTAAAAATAAATAAATAAATAAATAAAAAAAAAAAAAAAAAAAAACACACGTTAAAAGAGAAGTATAGTTCTCAATCATATTTTATTATTGTGTAGAAATATTTGAAAACACATCGTTGATGAGGACACAAAAAAATGCAATGTATGTGAAACCATTTATTAAAAAACAATTATGAAATATTTCCGAAATTGAAAATAAATGCTGTTAACGACATATATGTTGCTTTATTATTATTTTTGTCTTGCCTGCATGGGTTTATTAAAAATTTTGTTTCATTCCTATTGAGTATCAATGAAAAAATGTATTGTATAGTATGACTTGAGATGTTTGTCAATGAATTAGCTCTGTTTACCTGCATGAGAAAATCAATCGAATGTAAATGTGCTCAAATTCATGAAAACCAATAAAGGGTCACTGAAATTAATGAAACGGAAGGTAAGTTGTCCAAAATGTACAGTTAGTCGTTTTATGTTTTTGCAATACAGCTATGCAATTCGGCTTGTCCTTGTGAATATTAAAAATACCAACTGTTGAGTAATACTGAAAATACCCATCTATGTTTGCTTAAGCTTCCCAATTTTAGTAAGTAATTCAAGTTTATTACAGTTGCCATCATGTATGTACAATGTGTAGATTCCACGAATGTATTTATGTCCTTTAAGTTACACAAAGTTTTAATATAAAAAAACGCAAGTCTTTTTTGTCATTTGAGTGAACGAGAAAAATGTTTCGCAACCACTTATTAAATGACGTGAGAAACACGATAAAACTCTGTTCGCAGGAGATAATGGAGCTGATAAACGACAACTGCGGCTCAAACGACACGGATGACGAGGAAGAGGAGGAAGAGGACGAAGACGAGGAGTCATCACCGGCGGGCTCGCCGCTGGCCGCGCGTCAGGTTGGTCCGTGTCCGCCCTTACCACCACGGCGATCCTCGCCCACCTCGAACAACGGACACCCACGGAACCACAGACACCTCACTGTGCCCAAAGAAATAGCGCCACCTCCACCGACGCCACCACCCTCATCGCCGATTTCCCAGCTACATCAGGCTCTGGTTGCTTCCCCGGCTATCTATCAGCCACCATCCTTGGCCCTACCACCCGTCACTGTTGTACTTTCGACTCCCAGTGATGCCAATGTGTTGAACAATACCACCACCATTAACAACAATAACAACAACAGCAGTAGCAGCAGTAGTAGCAGCCATCACGGCAACACCACCTCCACCTCCGCCAACAACAACAATAACAAAGGTATTGTGTAGCATTGTTTGAAAGACTGATTTTGAAATTTCCACCACCTCACAGTTATGACCGTGTATCCCGCAAATTATAAGATCGACAGCCTGAAATCTTGATGAATCGGGGGATCACGTGTAATTTTACGCAGTAATGATTCGCGATTTTTGTGTTGGAGATGACGCAAATGGGTTCATTTTCGAAAAAAAAAAAAAATTTGTTGGTGCACCACCGCTTTGTAAATAACAGACACGTATTGGGTGATGGTTGTTCCCCGCAGGAAGTACCGAGGCGCCAAGGTACGACATGCTGCACGGCGCGACATCGCCATCCAGAACGGCCATGCCGATCCGGCCTCACGGCTCCCGAGGTCAGCGGCCGCTGCCAGACAAATCCTCGTCGTCTCAGCTTGCTCCTCAGCAGCAGCAGTCGTCGAGTTCCGGGTCGCAGTTGGTTGCATTGGTGACGCCGCCTCTTCCTCCGGCGCAACCACCGCCGTCCCCGCCACCGTTACCCGCGTGCGCTCCCCGGCCATCGAAGGGCCCGAGCAAGGACTCGCAGGATCATCTGTACGAGAACACCATCATCATCCCGGGCACGAGGCAGCACGTCGTCAAAAACATCAACTTTGACGGCAACCGGGCACGGCTGACCGCCCTCATGAGGGACAAAGACGACGACGAGGCCGAGGATGAGGTCGGCCGGCCGGCGCCCAAGATTCCCGAGGGCGCTGCCTACGAGAACATCAACGTCGAGCACATATCCAGGTTGGTGGCCCTTGGCTTCGCCCAGGATGCCGTCGTCCGAGCTCTCGGCATCACGAGGAACGACCTAGAAATGGCCTGCGACATACTACACGAGTTTGCCCAGAAGTCCTCTTGACCTGCAGGTACGTCCACACCATAGGTAGAATTTATTATACCCCTTCTTATAGCACCTCGTTCGTTCATTTTAATTACGTATTATACGTATAAAAGAGGCGACGTTTACGTGCCTGTGGCAAAAATAAAAAGTTACTTTCAATGGGCAAAATCGTTTTTTGGCTATAGTGGCACGTAAAATCGTCTTTATTCAGAGGCGTAATTATATACTGTTAATTAGTAACAAACCGAGGAACAATTTTTCATTTGCTTCGTAAATGGATCAAACAGTGGGACTGTATTTTTTTTTTTTTCCCAACAGAAATAAATGGCGAGGAGTCATGACCACCTCTGCCGGCCAGGAGGTATTTCTGACGAGGCAGTCGCATTCGGAAAAACCGAAATTTCGTTCAATCTTCACCAAGTTCAAACGCTCAATGAAACATTATGGATGATGCAACATTGTAGATTAAATACATGATGGTACGAGGGTAACAAAAATACAAAACAAACTTAAAATAATAATAATAATAATAATAATAATAATAATAATAAGCAGCTGCGGTGGCACGATAATAGAGTCAATAATCGTCTTGTTTATAGCTGCGCGGGCTTTTCCTTTGTATTATAGTAAATTAAAACCGGACGGACGAGCCGCAATCGATAAGTACCTTTATAAATATACACATTGTTCGGTAACTCAGGATCCACCAGTAAATTATTACAGGTTACCGGTTTGGTAATCTTTGACATTTCCTTCTTTTTTTTTTTTAATCCAACCGATTTTTCGGTATTTCAATTTTTTTTCAAGAGAAAAAAAGTTATACAATTACATGCATATTTTACCAATGTTGGTTGTACAGCTATTATACGCAGATCATTTTTAACTATGCACATAACAAATTATCAGCGTATCTTTCTGTTGTATGAATAATAAATGCGTTGTAGCCATTTGTACACCACACCTTTGCGATCGAGCCGAACACGCTTCGACTCTAAAGAGATTTTTCAACAGGTGCCACGCCAACTACTACGTATATTATAATTTATTTAAAATGTATTGTAGAATCCTTGGACACGCGTATGCACCTGTACACATAGACAACAAATTACTCGGAATCATAAGCTCTTTCTACTCGATTGCGACCTGATTAGACATTATCGTTAATATATAATTCAGCTAAAATATACGTATATTTTATTATTATGAATAAAAATGAAAAAAATTATTATTATTTAAGGATCCCGAGCTACCGTTGTCGTAAATATTCAATAATATAAATATGTATGCAAGTGCGCGCGAATTCTTGATGTGTAAACGTGTGAAAGGTGGCTGTCTATTGTATTAAATATAATATTCAAAACAACATAAACGGGGAAGTATTGAGTAAGACTGATTTTTTCGAGGTAAAGGTTACAATTATTATACCCTCTTATCGAATTTGTTTGACTGTTATATTTTTGAATTTTCCACCAATAGATCATTTTCCCACGAAGCGATTGTCGATATATACGGATCTAGTATTATTATGTGGATGATAAGGTCATTTTAACAAACTCGACATTCGCCATACAAGATCAAACTGATGCATGTATAGTGTATGTACGTGTATATTTTGAAAAATATCGAACCTTAGATATCGCGATTAAAAATTATGATAAACATCAAAAAATTTAATAAATCTTATTATTTATGTAATTACTCTTACAGAAATCGAATCAATAAAATCACAACTGAAGCGATAAATCAAACACCTCGACGAAATCTGTTTTGAAAAGTCTTTTCGAGACTATATTTTTAAATAACCATCTAGTGTTCAAATAAAGAATATTGTATAGTTAAATATTTTACGAACATCATTGTTCAATTAATTGTTTACTGTTTTTCTTTCTTTCTTTCTTTTTTTTTTTTTTTTGTTAAGCTATTCAGAATTAATTTATATAGTACAAAACCAATATTTGTGTAATCATCATATAAAAAACTGTCTTTCATTGTTATTTCTTCGGACGGATCGGTAGTAAATTTCGTAATTGGCGCAACTGTAAGTCCTCTTATAAAATTGTCCTACCTAACTAGATGCGCATCGGTAATATTTTTTTTAACGAGGGTACCTACAGTGAACGACTAAATTTAAAGAAAAACACCCCAATTAGGAAATAGTGATTTCTTTGGTACTTTGAATTCATTACGTGTTTAGTTATAGTGTGCTAGTGGCTGTTTCTCTAAAACGTAAAAACGTAAAAATTAATCTTCTGGATAACGCGTTCATAATAACTTTTAGCGAATAAAATAATGCTTAATAATTAATTATTCCTACTGATTAACAGTTTATTACTTTTCTTGTTGTGAATTTAAGTTAAATTAAATTATTTAGTAAATTTGCAATATTAATTTATACTGAAAATTATAAAAAAATTTGTTTGTTGATTTTATTTTCAACGATTGTATAAGTCTCGCTTGGTGTTACATATTCAAGTAAGTTTGTACTTGTTTATGGAAAGAAAATATTGCCGATTTGATCATTTTAATTCAATTCTGCATCAGAGATTGCAACATCGTTAGCTTGAGGCAAATAAGAAACATCTAACGAAATAATTTATTTTTAGCTTTAATTTTTCATAAATTTGCGAAAGTTTCTCAATGCAATTATTGATTTTTTTTTGTGTTAAACAAGTTAGTGCAATAGGGAAAAAAATTATATTTAAATGTAAACAAAAGTAAATAACTCACATTAGATTTTGGAAAAAAATTGAATATTTTTGTACTTTAAAATCGAAAATTAAAACACTAATGTACCTTGTAACCATTGTATTTAAAAACTGTATGTTGTACATAAGTAGTCAAATGTAAAAGGAAGAAAAGTTTGATAGAGTAATGGTATAAATACTCGACACGTAATCAATTTTCAATTATTCTAATTATTTTCGATCATTAGAAGAATATTTAGACATTTAAGGCGAAAAAATGTATAGAGTACATGTATTGTAAAATTTAATGTTATTTTCAGTTACGAGAATGAGCTATATCACATATATATTATTGAATAGGTACACCCTAAAATATACAAAAAATTACCATCTCAGAATTTTTTTCTGTAAATTATTTACGAAAAAATCAAAAGGTTATTACCATACTTTTATATTCATTAATTTAAATCGATAAATTTATTCAATGATTTACCAACGGAAAAAAATAGCATCTCTTTGACAGTTTTTATGAAAGAAATTTTAAACAATTCAAAAAGCGAAATCGAATAAAAAAAAAAAGTTCATTTGATAATTCTATAAATTCACTAAAATATTTTAAGAAAAAACAAGAAGTAGTACATTACACACGTAGAACAAGAAAGAAAAGAGATTCGTGGTATTTGTAAAGAATTATATGTGCTGCTGGCATGTACATTTTTTGTTTGGTCAACACTTGAAAATTTAATTAAAAAAAGAAATTGAAAAGTGTCACGCTATAGTTAATACGTGTGCCATCTTAATTTTCTACGTTTAATAATTTATTCTCCTACGCATTCTGTAACAAGTCGTATGTAAGTATGTTACGAAAAAATATATAAAATAGAGACAATTGTAATAATTAAGTAAATCAATAATGCAAGGCCTTAAAAGATTCGAGCAACAAATTTAACAAAACAATCACCTGTGTAGTTTAGGTATCAATTATACATGTAGTGAAATATAATGAGAAAGTTTAAAAACTTTCTAATTTAATGGTTGTTTGTATAAATTATTGTCTGAGTTTCTTGAAAATAGATATTACATTGCAAAGATCAAATAAATATTGTGTTATTTTTTTATTGTTAAAATATTTATAATGACTTCAAAAATAGATAAAAAAACAAACAAAAACTCAACACAGCCCAAGAAAAATCACCTCACAGGTAATAATTCATTTCTAAGTTTTTCATAGCGCAGCAACTCTTCCTTGCTAACCGAAGGTACAAGATCCTTACTGGCACAGAGAAGATCCTCCAATTTGACAACGACGTCTTGGCCACAAAACGTTTCTTGATTCTTCGGTTCTATGTGGGTCAAGAGTCTCCGAACGGCTCTGAGCCAAGCACCGGAGCACACGGAGTATAGATCAGCCCCGGTCAAGTTCTCAGGAAGCTCGGAAAGCAGCTTCTTCAGCTCTTCTCCGTGCTCCTCCAAGTTAAAGCGCCTCGTAAGGGCTCTAAGCACACCCAACTGGGACTCCGGCTCTGCGTAGACGCCCACGTATAGCATTCTATCGAAGCGACCAGGTCGTAACAGAGCCGGATCGAGTAGGTCCGGTCGATTTGTCGCTCCTACTATGAACACGCCACCCGCGTTCTCGAGCCCGTCCATTTCGGCTAGCAGCTGCGAGACGACGCGGTCCATTACGCCCCCGCTGTCACCACTCTGACCGCGCTTGGGCGCCAAGGAGTCCAGCTCGTCGAAGAATATTATGCACGGGGCCGCGGCTCTGGCTCGCGCAAACACTTGACGGACGTTTTTCTCGCTCTGGCCGACATACATGTTGAGCAGCTCGGGTCCTTTCACTGACAAAAAGTGGAGCTGGCATTCGGTGGCCACTGCCTTGGCGAGAAGGGTTTTCCCAGTTCCCGGAGGTCCATACAGTAAAAGACCGGATCTGCCGAGACCCGAGGTGACGTTCATGAGCAGGGGCATTTCGATTCTGCGTGTAATTTCGCGTTTCAGATCGGCCAGACCCCCAATATCCTCCCAATGGACTTTTGGTACGCGAGGCGCTCCGATTTGGTCCGAGAATGCGGACTGCATGTGCTCTGAGGAAAGTATTTTTGAAGGAAATAGCATTAAAATCTACAGACTACTAACTTGTTTTGGTATGGACATACTCTTATGTATACATATTGACTTTAACGAGTATTTACCGATCGCATGATTAAAGTCCTCGGTTGATAAAACTAGGCGTGTTCCTTCGAACGAGTCCTTGCTGTGGAAAAGTCGTTTGGTGGCATGCATGACGAGGGCTTCAAGATCGGCCAATGCAAAATCTGAACAAATCGCGGCTACTTTTTGCAAATCCACGTCGTACTTTATCCCTTTTCTTTTCATGTGCCACGACAGTATTTCTGATCTCTGTTCCTGCTTCAAATGGGCAATAACAATTTTTTCAACAAACGTTCTATCTACGTCAATTGGAATTTCAGAATCCGTAGACGTTGCGACGATTATCACGGGGTACTTTGATTTTTCACTGTACAGTTTATTCACATAACTTTCAAAAGTGGCGAGAACTCGCTCGTCTTTTTGCCCTTCAGCGTTGACACCGAAAATCTGTAGCAGTTTAAAAATTCAATACAGAATTATTCAAGAGTCAAAAAAAGAAAATGTTTCTGAGACTGCACATTCAGCTAGAAAGGCAAGTACCTGGATATTTTGAAGCATCAATAAGCACGGAACGCACGTCTCGGCATTGTGAAGAATAATTCGTAATTTAGCTTCGGTTTGAGCAGATGATAGCGACTGGACCTCAGCCAAGTCAGCTTCTAAAAAATGTAAACCTAAACTTTTGGCTGCCGTTTTTATAAGTCGACTTTTGCCGCTACCATTTGGTCCTTCTACGAGAAATATTGGCTTGATGTTAATGTACGAGCCTGTAATGAATTTATTTTTTATTTCTCAATAGTTTGTCGAAATTATTTTTGACTGAAATATTATCTATTTATTATAGAATTACTATTTTGCATAAACGGAGCTATGCAAGATTGTAGCTGATTCAGTGACTCTTTTAGAGCAGGTGGCCAACTGCCAGAAGAATGTATCTGATTGTTTAAATAAATTTGACACAGGCATTTTTGCGGAAGGTAGCTGTGTATGTGGGTTTCTTGAATCAAAGTTGTTTGCCCATAAACAATAAAACTTCCATGAACAGTAGAATCATTTTCTTTAGCCTTTAGTGATTTGACTTTAAAATGTAGTACATTCACTTTTGAATCTGATGTGGAGTACTTGATTTCTGGTGCGTGATTTTTTATATCGACTGTAAAAACATCATTTACTCTAAGATACTTTGGAGTAGAAAAATAATTTTGCAGTAAAATATTTATAAGATTGTTTGTGGAATCATAAGGATTAAAAATCAGTGATATTTTCATTTCTGATGCAAATGAGATGAATTTTCTGTCTGCTGCAACTAAAAACAAACAAAAAAAATGATAAAATACGTCCAGGTAATTAAAAAAAATATAAAATTAGTTGAACAATAATTACCTAAAAAATAGCCTGTAGAGGAATTTGAACTTTTTAAATTTAAATGGTTTGTTATGTTGAATTTCATGCTTTCAGACACATAAACACAATTCTTTTCGATTTCATTGGTAAAAATAACAAATACTGAGTATTTTTTTGAAGAAAATCTATTGCACAAGTGAAACATTGTAATTGATTCATCACCAGATTCCCAGTTACACAAAACGTATAAATTTTCATCAACAAAATAATCTTTGCAGTTTAAATGTTTCATAACAAAATACGAAATTATGTTATTTGAGACACAATGCAGCTTTAAATCCATCTTCCAAAGAAGCAACAATTTTGTAGGAATGTAGTAAGTAATAAAATAATGATATAAAAATTTATAATGGTATTTTTTAATAATCTTTGTCAGGAAAATTGCAAAAAATAGATCATCATTTTTTTCTCTATTCATTTCTATTATTTCGGCAGCAGGTTGCAAAACATGGTTTTTTTCGTTGAGTAGAAAAGCAACTGGAAAAAAAGTTAAACAAATTGAATGAATTATAAAAAATTAGTCTCTAACAATTATCACAACTTATCACTGTATTTTTAAGAAATATACAGTTACACTCGTGTGGATCAATGATCCAGTAACAAGTTACCCCAAGAACATTAAATGTTTAACTCCAAAAAAATCATATTTGTTGTTGCAGAGACAGAGAGAATGAGACTACAGCAAGCATTTTATATAGGTTTGTTCAAGCATTGAGTTGGTCGATTCGCTCCGAGGCGTCCGTCGAGCGCTCCGAGCGACCCAAGACTCCCATAGTTGGGAGTAAAAAAAGCCGATCAAAAAAGTAAGTTGCAAATAAAACTATACATTTTCGCTCGCGGTCGGCAAAATTCGAATATTTGATGTATTTTTTTCATTTAATATGTGACAATCCAGCGAGTCCGTTCATTCAAGTATATACAGGCGTAGGTTTTATGTACCATTACTGACCCTGACTGACCGTGTAGCGTTGACAAAACGTTAGTACAATAAATAATAAATAAATAAATAAGCATTTGAATTTTGTGGGGAACGAATTATTTCCCGGTTGTGTATTTTTGCCAAATCTTCAATGTTATTACCAGCAATGGGTAACAATGAAAATATTTTACCCCCCCCTAATTGTTCTGAAAGAAAAATATCACTATATATATATTGTAACACCGACGATAAAAATATAAAAAATGGTACCACTAGACAAAACTTGCTGTCCCTAGAATTTCTACCTCATCTGCGTGTCCGCATCTTAATTTACAAATGTTGGCAGGTTGGCACCTTTGGTTGGCACGAACTTGGAAGTCAACTGTGATTACCGTGAAACATGTACCTAACCTAGTATATTCTTGTTATTGTTGCGCTTATAAGCACTTGGTCCTTTTACTTTGGCACTTGTAGCAATGTCAAATTAATTGTCAATTCCAGCCCCAAGTTCTAACCTTGAAACATTGATCTCTGTAACAGCAAGTGCAGCATCCTTACTTTTATTCGCTTAATTTATTTTCTGCCTTTGTCCTTCTGTGCACAATCTAGCAGGTATTCCTTTTGCCAGTTTTTGCCATTCTATTCATCATTAGGCCACTACTTGCACACTCATATAGCATAAGGTTAAAGGTACGAGGTAATTTTAATAATACATACGTATGAGTATCATATCACAAATAAGTACTCAAGGTGCAAAGTCAGTGAGTAGTGAGTGTCTTAATTTTAATTTTACTGGGGATCTGTAATTGAATCTGAAATACAAATAAGTAGCTGACGGACGTTGGACATCGACATTCGACATCATCGATCATTACTGACCAGTGACCAGTGTGACCAGTGACCATCGACGGCACCGACAGCCCCTTGATAGGTACTTGTATATCTATCTACTTCAAGTAAACGTAAATATATAATGCCTACCTATATTTCTATTTTTCAAATATTGTAGTTTTTCTGTGCTGTGCTACGCTGCTTTCTCACGCAGTGACGCATAAGTAAGTAAGTAAGTACTTGAGTACTTACAACTTTGGTACAGTTTTCAGACTCTGCATCCTCGAGGATTGTGCATGTATCGTCATCAGGACGTGCAGACTCAGATCGTCATATATCTGACTGTTTGCGGTTTTAAGTAAGTCTCCAACAAATAAAGTAGCATAAATATTGCAACTATAAAATTTATTTTTAAGTAGTTGCCCTGTCGTTGTTCTTAGAGTTCTTACATTTTTGGGCCATTAATATATTTTATAAATCCTTGTGTGTTCTCACCAGTGTTGCAGTTCAGTTAAGCATATATACACAAACGTGTATCTTATTACAATGTTTAAAAGGAGCATGAGATTTCTTTTGAATTATTTTGTAGTGTCTGGTGAATTCTCTTCTTCCACTCGTTTTGGGCATACAAAAATACAATTTTTACCTGTTTTCTAAGTTAGAAGCTCATGTGCAAAATGAATGCCTCATTGGTTTTCATCAATTTTTATTTTTTATTATTGATATCTAAATTTTTTTAAACCAATGAAAGTATTAATATTTATTTTGACATAATGAGCCATAATACTCATAATAATGAGATGTTATTTTTCAAGGATGTATAAAAGTATTTTAACGTAAGAAAATGGATCTCCAGACCACTATAACTCTCTGCAAAGAAAATATTCAGCCTTTAAGGCATGGAAGAAATCCAGTGCAGCTTGGCACTGCTCTACGAGCTCAAGAAGATGCAGAAACTCAGCAGTTGCTCCAGCAAAAAAGACAGTACTGAAATCATTATATTATCTTCATCATCATTATTATTACTATTTTAATCCTGTTATCATTAATATATGAAGTTTGGTTTCGTTTCTTCTTTTTCAATTTTTCAATTTTAATTGTTTTAGGGTGTATGAGGATGCCATTAAAAATTATGTGGGGGACGATCCATTAGAAAATTGGTACGAGTATATTTTATGGGTAGAGCAGAGCTACCCCAAAGGAGGGCATGGGTCTCTTTTGTCGAGACTTTTACAGCAGTGTTTAACAAATTTTGAAAAAGAAACAAAGTATCATCAAGATCGTAGGTTTATCAGACTGTGGATTAATCATGTAAATACCACTATTATATGAAAAAAAAATTAAAATCACGAGTAGCAAAATATTTATCTTGAAAACATATTTCCATTACAGATAAGTGCTCTAAAAAACCCTTTAGAATTGTATCAAATGCTTTATCACAATGGAATTGGAACGATGGTTGCGGATTTATATCGCGCGTGGGCATTTGAATTGGAACTGTTGCAAGATTATAAAAAAGCGGATGAAGTCTACATGATAGGTTTAAGATGCCAAGCTGAACCGAAAGACGAATTGGATCACGCTCACAAGTATGTACGGATTGCCTTTAAAAAACTAATCGACAATTGTCATTAAAATTCGATTTAATTTAATTTTCGTAGAAATTTTCAATTGGCTGTAGCTCGAAAAACTTTGGGACGCAATGACGACAGAAACGAGGTTTCTTTAGCCGAACAACGACAAGCTTTTAGCTCTTTAAAGGCTATCAAAGCAGGAAAAAAAGTGGGTAGCGTAAGAACAGGGCATCGCATACACGGTTATACACCAGGTGTGCTGCCACAAGCTGGTCCAATGAATCCAGCTCACAAGTCAAATGCACCTATACAAATATACCAGGTAAAATTTTTATTAGCATAAACAATTATATGTCGAATCATCAAATTAAATATTGGTAATATCATTTTCACTGAAATCAATTTAGGATGACATGCCTGGTGAAATGAAAGGCTCTAGTATATTAGATCACGTTCCTATTGAGGAGGTTATTCACAAGGAAAATATGCTTAAGCCTGGACCTTGGAGTAATCATGCTCGAAAAGGTGTATTGATATCATCAGCTGTCAAACCATCATTTAAAGGTATGTTAACACAACTTTGATAATCATAGAATGCATTAAGAATCGTTTGCCAAACCATTTTTCTACATGTGACAATTTCATTTCAGTCCATGAAGATACCGAGGAAATCGTAAATGATAAAATCAAATTGTTTCCGAATCATATTTCATTTTACGATGATAGTAAATACGATTTTTCGGTACCTATATTTGTCCCAGATGCACTTCATCCAAATATCATATTAAAACCGCACTACCCCAAAGACTTAGTTTATTCTAATAATGAGGATAAAAGTATGGAAGAAATCAGAGCTCAAAGGTATTTGGAAAGGCACAAAAATTCAGCATCCAGTGGACAAGCGACAGATATCAGTAACTTGAATCAACATTCCATGTCTAAAGATAATGAAATGGAACAGCAAATGCCAAATGATAATCAAATGAGTCAAGATTTCGACCAACGAGACGTGCAAGAGCAAAGTTGTGAGCAGCAACAGAGAGAGGCCGAGTTGGAGAGACAAAGGATTGTGGAGCAGCAGCAGCAAAAAGAAGCTGAGATGGAAAAGCAAAGGCTTTTGGAACTTCAACAAAGAAAAGCCGAGTTGGTAAGGCAAAGGCAAATCGAGCATCAGCAACAAGAAGCTGAATTAGGTAATATTAAATTTTAAACATTGTATTTAACGATCAAGTATTTCGTTGGTGGTTCTTAACTTTGTGTATTGTTAATAATTATAGAACGCCAACGTCAGCAGCAGGAACAACAAGAACAACAAAGATTGCATGAAGCTGAAATGAAGCGTCAGATGATGTTTGAACAACAACGACACCACCAACATCAACATCAAAGTCTTCAAAATTCCGGCTACCTCGGTCAACATCACTCGTCGGCTACGGATGAGCAGCATCTACTTGGTCAAAGCATGACTGTCAATACGAAAGAAGCGATCAGTGCCGTTCAAGATTTATGGCAGTCACCCGGCAACACCAGCCGTATAATGCCTAGCCCTGTTTTGCATAGACTGCAATCTGAGCCCAGAAACAAGCTCTCGTTTGACATACATATGGACAGTTCAATGACTCAAAATGTGATGGTAAACAACAAGATGCATCAGCAGCAGCAGAATTATGGAACCATGACGGCTTTGAACGATCAAGAGAATCATTATCACAATTCATATGAGCATCGAGATTCGTATCATTCTGGGAATCACTCTGGTCTACAAAATTCCTACCATTACCCAATACAACAGCCAGTCCAACATCATCAGCTATTGCAGTCACCTCATCATCCTCACCACCATCATCAAGCCCTTATACAGCACCAGCAGCCGCATCATCATCAACATCAAGTGTCGTCTCCGCATATGCCAGTGCTACATCAGATGTCGCATCATCAAGTATCACCCCACGCCATGCACCAACAATCACCGGTTCACCATCATTATCCCCAGCAGCACATGCAGCTTTCTCATCAGCATATTCCATCCCATCAACAGCATATGCCGCCGCAGCACATGAATGTCTCTCAACACATAAACATATCGCAACACGTGAATGTGTCTCAGCATATAAATGCGTCGCATACGTCTCAACACATGAATCACACGGCGAATATCAACACTTCGCAGCATATGAACACCTCGAGTCATATGAATACATCTCAACACCTTCAGCATCACCCTCTTCCCCCTCACCAACAGCATCATTTTCAACATCCTCAATTACTTTCGCAGCATTCTCATAATCATCAGCACGTTTCTCCGCATCAACAACCATCACCTCAGCATCACGCGTATAATAATGTGCCAAATATTATGAGTTATCCAGTACAACCATATCCAGTTCCTCTGGTTCAAATGCCTCACACTAGCCTCGAACAGCCAAAGCAGGCAAGCATTAAATATTGATTTTTCGATGCATCTGCGTGACAAAAATGTATGTCTAATTTCATTAAAAATTTGTTAAACATGCATTTTATACAGGTACACTATTCACCAGGCTACGTTGAACCATGCACCGACAATAGCAGCGGCAAATCGTCTTCCTACCGTATGCCTCTCGAACTGCCGCACATTAAATCCCCAGGAATGAACAGACGTGATCTCAAGTATCTCGAGAATGCCGAGAACAAGGAGAACGCGATAGAACTTGGATATAATGCTGGTTTTGAGGACAGCGTTGTTAAGCAACATCAAGTCCCGACGCACTTGCATCAACAACACCACCAGCAGAATGAAAACCTTGTAGATGAAAGCCTGGGTATTTCGCCTCTACAAGGTGTCAACGAATCCTGTTACACGGAGACATTCAACCGACCCCTTGTGGCTTCCACTCCTGTGACCAACCACTTTAAATTATACCCCAAGGCACCCAAAGATATGCCACTGCATCACCCGCATCAACAGCAATTCCAACAGCCGCATTTACAGCAGCAGCATCATCACTACCAGCCTCAACAACAACAGTCTCCTCAGCAGCAACCTGTTGTTTCACAACCATCGTAAGTAACTTGTTGTAAGGTACACGTATGTTTTTTGTCATCGATGTATAAGATTTTTTTTTTCCATCTCCTTGAAGAATTCAACCTGTGCCTGCCGCCGCTCCTGCATCGGAAGAAAAACTGAGCGTGATAATGGAATCAACGAGAGAGTATGTGTCCAATAGTTCAGCCAGTAGTGCCAATACTCGAACTGGTTTCACGATAACTCGTGAAGATTTACCAACGATAAAAGAGCAGTCAACAATTGACGAGGCAACGAATCATTACCAAACAAATCCTGGAATTATGAGCTACGAGCAGAATCAACAGCACGCGGCCTACGAGCAAAAGATGCGAGCTCAAATCCAGGCGGTGCACGCGCAAAGTCCACGGACGGTACAGCGAAATGTCGATCAAATAACAAGTGACATCAAGACGAACTGCGATCTAAGAAAGTCCATCAAATTTAATGGGACTCTAACAAGTCCCCCTGGAAAGCCTCCGTTACCTTCACTCGACGATACAGAAGCGAAACAAGAGACGGATGCATCGATGGACTGCGAGTACCACGAGCCGATGGATCAGGCCGAGGAAGAAGAGGAGCCAAAGCAGGAAGAACCGCCGTTTGAACTGCCTAAAGGTGATATCAATCCTTTCGACAAGACTATTATTGCCGGGCTCCTGAGAAGCATCAAGTTTCCTCAGTCTCACCACCAGGATGGCTATGTCAAGATTTCAGGCAATCTTGTCAAATTTGTGCCTTCTAGTACTATCAATCTTGGTGAGTGAATTTAAATTATTTTTTGATATTTTGTACAATTATTATATTTTTCATGCTCGTGAGTAATTTTTCGTTGTCAGGAAATGATATGTACGATTTGGATAAGTGCCTTGGAAAAGGAACATACGGTACCGTATATAAAGGTACGGATTTAAAATGCCAAAAAGTTATTGCACTAAAAACACAGAAGCCTGCTTGGGTTTGGGAGTACTACATTACTAGGGAGATAAAAAATAGACTAACTAATCCGCACATGGTTTGTAAATTTCTTTTTTTCGTCGCGACAAACTACATATTAGTATTTACGAATGCCAAATTTTTATTTTAGCTAAGGGGTTTCATGGACGTTCAGACTGCCTATATAGCTGATAATGCAAGTGTATTAGTATCGGAATTTTCCAAATACGGCACGTTGCTTGAGGTGACAAACAAAATAAAGATCTCGACGGGTAAGCCTCTCGTTGAGCCGCTTGCTATATTTTTCACGATTGAAATGCTGCAAATTGTCGAGTACCTGCACAAACATCAAATTATTCACGCTGATATTAAGCCTGACAACTTTTTATTGATGCACATGTAACGTATTCCTCTCGTCTTTTACATGGGATGTAATCTCAATTCTATGGATATTATTTTATTATTGTTTGCCATGAATTTTTCAGGCCTTCCGAAGATGTTAGACCGACGATTCAGTTGATAGACTTTGGTTGCAGTATAGATATGAGTTTATTTCCAAAGGATACAAAATTCACACAAATTATAAAAACAGAAGATTTCACCTGTATTGAAATGCAGACTGGAAAACCTTGGACTTATCAAACTGACTTGTATTGTCTAGCTGCCTCTAGTCATTGTCTTCTGTTTGGAAACTACATGAGAGTTTCGATGAGCGGAGACAAGTGGTACATCAATTCTAAACTGCCCAGGTAAATATGGCGTAAGCTTAATTCATTGAAGTTTTCATTGTAAATAAACCGGTGTACAAATTTTTTAAATTTCTACATTTTTATCTCCAAGATATGCCAAAAAAGCCGTTTGGGAACAGTACTTTACAGAGCTTTTAAACATCGAATCATGCGAAAAACTGCCAGATTTAGCAAAACTTAGAAATATAATGGAAGAAGCCCTAGCACAGATGCCCGAGCTGCAGTCCAAATATCGTCAATTTTCCAATGTTCTTAACCATCGATAACAGTAATTAAATATTACGGTATTGGACTAATCATCGAACGCAGAGCGTCATTTTTTACGACTCATTGACTATCGCTATTTTGTTTTTCAAGAGACAATCTACTGATATTTTATTGGAATAATATTTTTCGTTTTTATTTTTATTTTTTTGCGTGACATAAAGGCTTTAAACTAAAAAAAAAAAAAAAACAAAACAAAAAAAAACAAAAAAAAAAAACAAAAATTTAAAAAAGCGAAAAACTATTGATTATATGTAATTAATATACCACTCACTAGCTTGGAAATTAAAGCCGATCTCTGCTGCTGTTGTCACAAAAGCTTTCAAAGCCAAGCAACAAATTTTTATGATTGTGAAAATGTGGCTTCTTTTACAAACGTCATTTACGATCTTAAGTTCCCTAATTTACTTTCTTCATCTAGCAAGGACTATCTAATTAAATAACTTATATATTTTTTTTGTAATTTAAAAAAAATTCCAACACTAGAATATATGAATGTATACATATATTTTTTTTCATTGTGTAAGTATTACAAAAAATGAATAATTTTTTACGACATAATTTCTTTTGCATGTAATAAGAAATTTTTCACAACAGCAAATCGGGAGGTTCGGAGCGGTAATTTACGAATATTTTGGAAAAAATTATAAGCAAAAAACTAACGTTTAAGTGGTTTTGAAATCATTAACCAAAGGTCTATAAAAATAGTCACTTTTCTTTACCCGAATACCATTTTCAGATGAGGAGAAGACTTGCAGAAGAACAATAGCACAGCGATCAAAACAGTTAATTTTATAGATATATTTTAATGAACATGATAAAGCTCCTGAAACGATATCTTTCTTTAAAACGAAAAATACAGAAAAAATTGTGTTAAAAAATTTTGTCGTTTCCTTAAAACAAAATTTTTTTTAAGTATCTCATTGTAGAAATTTGTACATAAAGCGTTTTAAGAAAACTTGATGAATACATAGGTAACAAAGCTTTTTAGAAATTTTAAAGGAAAAACTTCGGCTTCTCACGGACATAACAAATATTCCCCTATATTTTTCCTATTCGCTATGAACTTTCGAACACTCCTTTACTTGTCGAATACTTCAGATCCACCATTGATTTTTAGACTTGGCTTAAAATACATCATCCAAAAAATCATCAATATTGTGAACATTTGGGTCATTTGCCAATACTGAAATCCAAAGTAAGGTGATTTTTTAAATAAAATGTATTGTATTTTTTATTGTGTATGTTGCTGAAGCGAGCAGCAAAATAATGTAAAAAATTTTAAACTTTAAAACAATATTTGTGAAAATCCACTTTTTGTATAATATAAGTAAACAATTTGCTGTACTGTCGCGCAGACATTTCAGAAAGTAATATACGTAGTAGATAAAAACCTTTGTATTATTTTGTGACACATATTACTTGGAGGGAAACTTTCGGAAAACTTCAAGATTATGGATGTAAAAATTTTTATTTTAAAAGAATGTATAAAAATATATAAAATTATGATATACACATACACAACTAGAATAAATATCGCATGAAAACTTATCAATGAAACGCCATATCGTATAATTGATTTTACAAATTTTTTCAACTTTCACAATCGACAAATCACTTACATTTAAAACTTAGATCTACTTCCTTTTAAAAATTTGATACAATAATTAGGGTATTTTCTTTGACCAGAAAATTAAAATAGTGCGAATACATTTGATTATGAGAAAGCAAATAAAATACATAACAAAAGTTAACTGATTTTCCACATCTTTGACAATTGATTCGTGATACTATTTTTTACCATAATATTTACAGTTAAGTAAATACAGCAATAAATTAACATTGATCTTCGCTTTACCAAACATATTCATGATGGACGAGCCCTCATATTGCAGTGTAAGCAAATTTGTAACATCAACCTCAATTTTTTCCATCTCCACGCCCATAAATTTACCTCGCACCGTAAATACTCCGTCGTTGCCGGTAGGCGTTATTTCGAATATTACGTTTTTGAACTGTGACTGCGGCAAACCAGCTATTTCGAGCAGAATGCCCTTTTCTTGAAGTTTTGCAGCTGAATACTTGAGAGTATTCTTGGACTTGAGTTTCATGTGACCATTTTTTTCCCTATTCTTCAGTGCACGCATTGTTCTAAAAAATAAATAAAAACTATGTCATTAGAAAAAAAAAATTTTTTTCTTACCTCGAGCATTTTTAAAAGTTGGGTGTGCCCTTGGTAAGAAAAACAGGATTCGCATCTGGTACGCATCCAACCAGGACAAACACAAGGCCTGGTGCTTGCCCTGGCGACAGGTGTCACCAGATACGAAAACTATCATTAAATAACCATGCTGCGGTATGATTTCAACAAATACCCTTTTCCAGCATTGAGATTTTGCAAGCATCTCCTGATGTATTCGCTGTAATATTTTACTTGTTCTCTGTAATAATGCTCTTTTTCCACCAAACGTTGCTTTGTGCTACGAAGCATCTTCAATTCTTTGCTTCTCAAAACCCTGTAGTGACTTTTATTGCATAAATCCCTGGCTACCGCGGTTACGATCGTTTGATAGCCGTCTTCTCGAGCAACAAGTCCGCTCAATTGCAATTTGCTCAGATATGTGTTGAGCTGACGTTTGCAATCGCTCAATGATAGGCTAACGAAATAAACATAGTGTGTATAAAAAAAGGCGCAAAAAAAATAAAAATAAAAACTTACTTGTTGCAATCTAGCGTTTTGAAAGCAAAATTCATATTTTTCTTGGTGTAAGCATTTTCGAGGCATTCCAGCGTTTCAGTTTCTAATGCTTCGACCAGAGTTTCACCTCTTAAAAATTCCATGATTGACACAAGCAGTTCTTTCGTCTTGATAAATAATCTGCTGTAATTAGTATCGTCACTGTCAGGCACCTCAAATTTATTCGTTAAAACAAGGTAGACTTCTTTTTTGGCTATTCGAGCGACATTCGTTTCATTCGCATCAGTCTCGTCTAAAAACATTTAAACATTAATGCTGGAAATACACTTTAAGTTTTAAGTACATACAAAATGTATTTATTAACTTAATCCAATTAACGACGCTACACTCGGAGCATTGCCCAAATCCTCTAGTAATTCATGAATAGGATCATCTCGATCCGGAGCTATCTGATCTTCGTAATCAAGCAGCAGACAGTGAGTATCGCAAATATCTTGAAGAGATATTGCAATCTCTGGCTTGTGGATCAAGGTAACTTCCGTGTATTCGTGCATACTAAAGCGCTCGTCAAGTTCTTGGATACGACAGCAATGTCGGAAGAATTTTTTGAATTTTTCATGACATTCAACAATAAATGGATTCAAACACACAAGATGTTTCGCTTCCTCACCAAACTAAGTGTTGAAAAAAAAAATTGAATTAATTAAAATACGTTTGTAAAAAAAAAAAAAATCTCGACTCTGTACTTACTCCTTTCTTCGACGCAGCGAATTGCAAAATCTTTGCAATACTAGCCAAATTTCTTCTCTGGTCATTGGAAAGTGATCTATCGACTGTTAGAGTCACAATCTCGTATGCATCGGGTGCAACAATGGCAGCATTGATATAGTGATAATAAATGAAATCGCCAACAACCTTCAATATGTCCTTCTCAGGAGTACCTGGAAACGTTTCAGTCAGAGTGTGGTTCAATACTTTAGCCATGTACAGCATGCCATACGGAATTAAATCTCGAGACGTGATAATTCTATTCAGTAAATCCAAAACGGTCTTCTGAAGTAATCTCATTCCGTTGTCCAATCTTTTTCTCACCGCGTCGTATTGCAGTGCTCTTTCCGAAGTAACGTTGTACGGTAAATCTCTAAAATTTTGAAAACGACACTAGTATAGATTTACAGATTTGTGGTATATTTTTATTACTTTTCTAAACTTACGAGGTTTCACCAGTCTCCATTTCAAGTTGATTTCTCCACGACTTGTAAATGTCCACGGGATTCGTTTCTATCATGATCGTTTTATCAGCAAGAATCTTATTAATTATTGGTCCAAGAATATCCCTCAAAGATCGTTGGCCGTGTAATTGCCTCGCGTAAGCTACTGCCATCTTTAAAACCAAAGGATTTCCGCTCACAACATCCATTGGTTTTTGAAATTTACACCTTTAAAATAGAAATTTTTACATGCAAATTCATATACTTGATATTTAAATATTATTCGAAAATCGAGCTACCTTATCTCTTCTTGTAAGGCAGTTCCCAAAAGTTTCAATAATAAATACTCCTCTCGCGAATTAGAGCCGTAATTGAACAGTTTCAAAATCATATCGTGCAAAAATTTGTTTAGTTTACTGTGCGGCAAAAGAAAAAGGAGCTTTGACAAGTATGCAGGATTCGTTTGAAGAGCATAGAACAAATGCTGATAGCCTTCGAGCATCCTGCGACCTTCTCTCGTCAATGATTTCAGGCCTTTCAGAGAGCAATGCGCATCAGATGAAACATTTTTATTTTCTTTCAATAAAACGTGCTTGTCCTTTGTTAAATTCTCCAAATTTTTTCCGTGTGCAACCAAATCCTTCGCGCAATTAATTTTACACGTATTAGTATAACAATATTGTTAAATTTTTGTACAACAGAATTTTTCGATATACCTGCAAGGCTATTCGATTTTGAATGACCAAGCCTATTTTTATGTCCATGTCATCCAATTGTTGTGCAAGGTTTTGATTGTGCTTGATAAGTTTTACCACTTCGTTTTTTAATTGCTAAAAAAATTTTTTTCCAGGGTTCAGTATAAGGAATCGAAAGTTTTGATTGTTTGCATACCTGCAGCTGTAGATCTTTATCGTAATCTTGGGCAGTAAAATTTAAAATACTAGCAAAGTGCCTGACTATGGAGAATGGAGGCTTGTCTAGGCGCAAAAGCGAGTGAAAAGCTTGTCTGGTCAAGCGTCCGCGCCATAAAGCTTGAATTTTAATAATTTTACTTTCCTGAAATTATTTTCTTTTAATTTTTTTTACCATGTCAAAGCATTTTGCATTAAACATAGTCAGAAAAAAAATTTTTTTATAACATACGTGCGCCGCGTAATAATCCATAAAATTAAGATTTTTCTCTTTGTTTTTTCCACTTCTCGGTATTTGGCCATTTGTTAGCCATTTGGAAAAAATTTGTCTTTGTAAAACTCCACGCCACCAAGCTTGGATCTTTATAATTTTTCCTACATATTCTGCACATCTTTTACGAACAAGATAGCCCCGTATGTAAGCTTGCAGAAGTATGATTGTATTCGTCAGTTCTTTTTCCCTGAATATTTTGCTATGGCAGTTGTTTTTTGTCACATCTTTTAATATCACCTGCTATGAAAATAACAAAATTTTTATTTTTATTTTTCACATAAAAATCAATTTTTATCATACCCTGAAATCATTTTAAACTACCTCTAGATCTTCTTTAGTAATAAAGTACGTTTCACCCGTATCCTTTGGAGTATCCCATGTGTACAAAGATTTTTCGATATCTAAAAACGCAGTGTTGCCCAATGAGGTTGTATACTTTACAAATGGAGATGAAAATTTTTTTTGCTGTGGACCACATTTTGGTGACTAATGAAGCTTGGATTGGTTCATGATTAAAAATAAAAACAACAAAAAGCACACATACCTTTTCTGCTCTCAAATTCCTTAAAAATTCAAAGTATGCGATACTATGCTTCTCAGGTAGTTGTACACCTTCCAATTTTAAAGCCTTAATCATCAGGGATACATCATTTTTTTCAATACTCGCATTAACGTAGTGAAGTATGGAACACACTGAAAAGAACAAAAATATTTTATACTGTATAGTTTAGTACAACCAATAAAAATAAAAAAGTAGTAATTTGATTCATACTCCGTTCGATATGCGATTTTTCTAATAACACTGTTTTTACAATATCTTCAACATCTTCCAACCACAACTCAGATCCATCCGAGTGTTTATCGATCAAGCATTGTCTAAACAATTTCATATACAAGGAGGAATCCATTAAGGACGTGGACTTATCTGATTTCACATTAATTTCTTCTAAAGCTTGCAACATTTCAACTTTATTATTGAATTGTACAGCTTTGTTTAATCTTTGTAAAATATCAACCGCTATAGTAAAATGAAAAGTTTTGTTTATTTTGCGCATCGCTAAAAAATGTCCGACCTTCCATTGAATTGGGTATTTTATAATTTTACCTCTGTTATCTTCTGCACATTGTTCATTAACAAAATCGATACAGTCTTGTATATCGCTGTATGTCAATAATTGGCATTTTTCCTTCTTAATTTTTTTTTCATTACGAATGGTCAGTAGCCCTCTTAAATATTTCACTTTATTGTTTTCTTCAAGACCCTAGAGTAAACAATTCCTGTAGCTTTTACGCGTGAAATATTACATTGGCGGAGTTAAAATACCTACATTAATGTGTACATCTGAACAATTCAAAGATCTATAAACCAAATCGGGATTATTTGTATCAACTGCTTTGGTAACGTTAGCGATTGCAGTCAACACGCGGATGCTGACTACTATATCGTCATAAAGCAAATCCATCTAAGAATATTGAAAGTTTTAGTGTTTTTTTTTAGAATATTCAAAAATATGTAAATATTTACTTGGGATTCTGAATGATCTATGTTCATTTCTTCGTAATAAAGTGGAATTGCAAACTCGTCGACCATGTTAGAGATTTTTAATTTTGGATTTGTTAAAACTCTATAAAAATCCTTTTCCGACCCACTTTCCAAAACATGATTGAGATGTCTTACAATTTCCTTGCCTGCGTATACAATTTATTTCAATTAAAATCTCTAATTGTTTATTGATACTTTACAATTCATATAAATTTACGTTGGTTGAATTCATCAGCAATATCATTGGCAGAAATAATAATTTCCTGTATTTTCTTTTGCCAACGCGAACTTTCTTCTAAGAGTCGATTTTGCCAATCAATACCATCTATTAATTTCTTTAAATGTTTTGTGTATAAGTCATCATTTTTTTCAATGACATGCTGCAGCTGTAAATCCGGCCTTTTTAAAACTGATGAAATGTTTTTTTTATCTTGCCTAATGCAATCGTCTAAAACATCCAAGGCACATTGTACTAAAAATAAAATAAAAATTTTAGCCAGTAAATAAAATCCTTGAATAAAATTATTGCGTATTTACTGTTGATGTTATTAATGTGCCCTTGAATCTCTGCTTGGGTTAAAAGTTCATCATAGGCGTCTGGTACATAACTGTCATTCAAAGACTAGAAATTTATTTCACAATATTATTAAAAAAGATGATCAAATAAATACTTAAATTATCATTATTGTTTACTCGGTTCAGTGCAGCTTCGGCTTTTTTCTCTTTCGCAATAATTAAAATGTTGAAGTAGAAATCGACGTAGTCGGGATTCACATTTTGTAATTGAGCTGCAGGGTTTTGAAGTAGAGAAAAAATGGTTTTTTTATTTTGGTGTATCAAAGATTGATTGATTGTTATAACTGCCGCGTGTAATGCAGCGATATCGCCTTCCATACAATTTGTTAGAATTCCACCAATTTTTTGAAAAGCAGGCATTTTTACGCCTAATTTTTGTAACTCTCTGCTGACGGTATCTATTTCCTCATCTGTGACAAAAAAATGTGTTATACAATGAAACCATTCTCGTAATAATATTTGAAAAATATTTCAAATAACAAAATCCTACTCGGTCATACCAGTAAAGTTAACTTTTCCATAAAGATCTTGAATTTGCGTTGCTCTTCCCAATTTAAACAAGTGAGTACTTAAGGCATGAATACAATAAATTAAACGAGGCATGTTTTTCTTATCATAAATATCAGTGGTTTCGGGTTGAAATGTCTGGTAAAAAAATAATTTTCTAGTGTCAGTAAAAACATTAAATAATGGTCATTATCATAAAACATTTACAAATGAGAGACTTACATAAGGCAATTGCATGGATTTCAGACACTTTAAAAAAAAATTAATATTATCCGTGTGACGAAACTGCAATCCAGCAACTGCATACCTCTTTTGATCGACATCATATATTTTATTGAGAGGCAAAATTTCGGGAGCCATGAAGTGGCCAAGTTTTGCTAAAAACACCCCGTTTCTTAAATTTTCCTCCAATTCTGTGGTAGAAGGTAATTGCTCCCTTAAAGTTGCTTCCATCCATCTAAAAAAATTATTTTCGTAAAAAAATGGAGAACAGTATATACTGTGTTAAAATTAAAGAAAAAAAAATTCACCAACTTTTTAGCTTCTTCCAAATGACACAAATATTCGTAAGCCAATGTCCTCTGTCTGATCTCGTCCATTTCTTCTGCTGACCGCGTCACATCTTTTTCTGCTCATCAAAAATTGTTATAAAATTGTATTAAACTATATTTTTATCTGATTTCATAACTTTTAACAATTTAATCTTATTTAAATAAAATGATTTCCAAAGGGATACGAATTCTCACCGAATGTATGCATAACGTACATAAACTATAGTAATGGGTACCCGTAAATACAAATTTTACTCATTACTTACTCGATGTTACGAGCAGGTGCATTTGCATTACAGGAAAAATATTTTTTTTCAATGGAAAAATTGATAAGTCAAGGAAAAAGTGACTCACCATCGACGTCCTTCGACTTCATCCTTATAATGTCGTTGCGTCCTATTCGAAAAACTAACGTGCTGAGTGTGTTTGACTGCTGGCTGCCGACTGATAAACACACATTACAATTACCCTTTGTATCTTCACCTTTTCCTTGATCTCTTGATGATAATGTCCTTGCCTTGATTTGTGTCACGATGCTGCTTCAGTACTTATACTCATTAATATTAATTGTTGTTGTTTTTATTACTGCACAATTTTAAAACAAATACTTTTCTGTTTTAGCGCTCATCATAAACATCATAGTACCTGTAACAGACTTGAAGCGACAACATTTGAAAAGTACGTTTCGGTGAGGACTGCATGAGAGGGTCACGTGATCGATTCGTTGCCAGCGCTTTGTCGTCGTCGTCCTTAATATGGATATTCCTGATTATTCCTGAATCGAATCGAAGGCATGACATTCGATTTTCGATTATTTGGGTTGGTGTGAAAGATCGATTTCTGACGAATTGATAAAAAAAAAAGAAATCTTTTAAATATTTTTTAATTACGAAAATACATTTTATAAAAATCTTACAAGTTAAACAAAATCAGGAATTGTTTTCTTTTAAAAATAATCAAGCAGTATAACTAAATTAATTACATTTCCCAATAAACAAATGGTAGAGACAACAAATAGAAATTCACTTGAAATGTATACTTAAATTATTATTAAACCAAAAGACTCTGCTCTTGATTAGATTCGAATTTAAATCAATGCACAAAAAACTGATGTTGTTGTAAGAATCGATTTTCCGATTGATCGATCTCACAACAAGTTTTGAGAGTTGAGAAAATGCGAAAGCTACACTAACGTGCATGCTAACGTAACCCCAAACAAAGTATTTGTACCTGCGTATGTCAAAACCAGTACGATTTAATTGTTTGACAATTTTAATTAGTGATAAAAAATAAAATCTTCCAGGTAGTGGACATTATTCCCCGTATATATATATATATATACGACATCAGGTGTGTACACAGTCACTTACATTTATTCTTTCGTCTTTGGAAAAGAAAACATAATCATCGAGAGGTACAATTCAACGTTTAAAGGTTTTTATTTTATTGAAAATATTATGAGCACACAAAAAGGTAATGCTCATCGTTCACGACCGCAGAAGTACCAGAATCAGTTTGCATTTAAAAATAGTCTGCATGATACATCAAACAAGACAAAGATAATTAATAATTTACAAGTAGCCAATGTGTGCCAGAGATGCAAACAGATCATCGAATGGAAAATCAAGTATAAAAAATATAAGCAACCAAAGGCACCTGGAAAGTGCAACTATTGTGAGCAAAAAACTGTCAAACATGCCTATCATACTATCTGTAGGGCTTGTGCAAAGGAAAGGAATGTCTGCCCAAAGTGTGGAAAAGAAGCCGAACTAGTTGTGCCACAAGTGAATGAACAGGAACAGCTGAAATTGGACCCTGAAATACAAAAAATGCTTAAAACACTGCCCGAGAGAAAGAGGAGAACTTTTGTCAGATACATGAACAAACATAGTAAGTACACAGAAATCGTTTGTAACTTTTTGAGTGAAAAATACGTTGTAATTTATAAAATAATTGTATCTTGTAGTAGATGAGAAGATAGATCTTGATCAAAACACCAAAGAAGATCAACAGTCTACACAGCACGTTCGCGATGACTTAATTATTAAATTAAAATCATTGATGGTTGAAAAACAGGGGTCAGGGGAGGAGGAAGAGGAAGACACTGACGATGACGATGACGATGACGATGACGAAAATCCGGAATACACTGAATAACTATACTTGGAAAAAACATAAACACTGTTGGATGTGCATTCAATTTTTTTGAAAAATTATACGAATGAAATCTGTTACAATTGGTTTTTCTTTTTTTTCTGTGATTTCTATCTAACCAAATTTTCAATAAACGCTAGATTTTTTTTGTGAACATAAATTTTAGAGGTGTTATAAATTTTTCAAATATTTTTGTAAAATGGACTATGAAAAAAGCAACAAATCCAAATCAAACAGCTGTAAAAATCGAGGTATGCTTGACATACGTTTAGAAAAATAACCTTGTTAACTTTTAAAACCTTGATAATCAAACTTGCTATCTGATACATTGATAAGGACCGGGGCCCAAGTACATGCTCAAAACACTAACGGGATTTGATGACCATGATCCATCAAAACGAAGATATCCAGCTTATTCCCTTAAATTTCGAGGCAAAAAAAAAATTGCCCTCACAGGACCAGGACCTTATCCGGTAACCGGCAAAATGACGCATCATGGCTTAGAATCATCACCTGCATATACCATAGCATCTAAATACTATAAGAAATGTAAGCTGGATTAAAAGCGATCTCAAAAATCTTTATTCCAAGTCAAAGTAATAATGTAAAAAAAAAAACCCCCCACAGATCACGATAAAGTGCCAGGTCCTGGTGCTTACGCTCCCGAAAAAGGTCCTCTTTTCAATCATCAGCGCAGAGCAGCTGCTTACACGATTCGCTTTAGACATCATAAAATTCCCTACAAAGATGGACCAGGACCGATTTATATGCTGCCAACTTGCATCGGACCTGAAATCCCAGACATTCGCGCTGAAGGAGCATACTCAATGTAATTAATTATACTGAAACTTTAAAGCAACTGCGTTACAACTATCGTCATTATAATTTTTTCTTTTTAGGGCCTTCAAACATAAACAAAGACAAGAAAATCTTGGTCCTGGTCCAGCAGCGTACAGCATCAAACTAGCCACTTATAAGCGGCAAAATCCGGCATACTCAATGAAATTTCGACATAATTTGTTTGACCTCGCTAAAAAATCTCCAGGACCTCAGTACAGTTACAATTTGAATTTAATAAAAAAGCGACAACCCATATACTCTTTCGGAGTCAAGTATAGTGAATGCACGACTGTAGGGCTTCTAGAAAATGATGATTGATGTATTTAAGAAATTAATAAAAATATTACGTTAATGAAAAAATTTGTCAAAAGATTTTCATCAGTTATTCCTACTTTTAAGTAATTTATTCATGCGATAAAATTTGTACTCTCACATTAACCCTTGACAGATGCACATTCGTCAGATTTTCATTTGTTACTTGTCAGTTAAATAAATAAACATGAAGTAACAAAATTCATTCTAGTTCTGTTTGGCTTAGTTTTCGAAATTCCCTCAAAATTCACAGTAAATTATTTTCAATAAAGTAACTAAGAAAAAAAATTAAAAACCAACAATGCCGTCCAAAAAAATTACTGCAGAAGACGATAAAAAACCAAAGAATAAGACGTTATCATGTGGTACAAAAAGTAAGCCAATTATTACAGGTTATATCTTATTTTGTGGGCATAGTTATGTGATTTACGTGTGAATCTTTACTTTTTTCTTAAGGCCCTGGTCCAAAGTACAATTTACGGCCGGTAGTAGGATACGATCTTCACTGTCATTCAAAGCCTAGATATCCTGCATACACGATTGGAAAAATACAAAAAATAAAGGCACCCTGCGTAGGTCCTGGACCAAATAAATATTTTCCCAAGCTGCCAAAAATACCTGGTTACTCTATTCCGCGCGCCGTTTACAAAGAAGGTATGAGCTAATTTAAAATTCATTGCACTTGTCATCAAGTGAAAAAAAAAAAAATGTAAAAAATTGCAAACAACTTTTGAAATATTTATTTTACCATATTAACGGTAATTTCAGTGAAAAGCTGTAGCCCTGGTCCCAAGTATACGCTACCTGATTTCACAGCCCCAGCTTACACGATAGTAGGCAAACCAAAAACTAGATGCCCACCTCCATTGTCAGGTCCCTATGATCCTCCAAAATATCCGCCAGGACCATCTTTTCCATTGTAATTATATTTAGAGTCGTTTTTACGATTATTACTTCACTTTACTCCCAGAAAGAAAAATTAACAAGTACATGAACAACTTGAATCTTTCTCTAGTGGGTTGAAAGGAAAAGACCGAAAGTGCGAGTTTAACCCGCCGATAAGGGATCCTGGAGACATTTCATTGATCAAGCCTACCTCACCAGCATTTAACTTAATCGGTAGACCAAAAACTAAAACTCCTTGCATCGGTCCTGGACCTGCAGCGTATTTTCCAAAGATAAAAGAGTGTGTGCCAGCTTACAGCTTTGGTTTGAAACACACCGAATGCTCAACCATTCCAAGAACTGAATGTGATGAATTGTGCTGAAAAACTCAAGTATCACAGCTACTAGAGATAACGAAAATAAAAATCGCAAAATATGTATGAAAACTGTACTTATTTGATTTTAAGTTTGACATGTCATTATGAATTTCATCAAACTTTTTTTTCCGAGCTTATAGAAAAAAAAAAAAAAATTTTTTTGTCAATTCAAAGGTGACTTCAAAAACAAAGAATAACGATACACATTTAGTTTAAAAGCGAAAGTTTTTGTGAATGTTAATATTACATAAGAACTTGACAACACAAAATCCAACAAGTAGTAGGTTATACATGAAGCAAATAACTTGGGTCTTATAATAAACAATTCTTTTAATGTCGTTATTTTTAAATACATATTAATCCAAAGCCATCGGCTGCCTAATTCAATTGATCAAAGTTTTTTTTCAGTACTATCGAGTAGCTGATGTCGTTCTCTTGCAAGTTTATCAAACTCTGGCTTCCAGGTGTAAATACTGCCAACCACACTGATTGCTGAGATGAATAGGATTTGATACTTTGGAATTCTCCGAAACATTACTATTTATTGAAAATGTATACTTATAATCACACTTGGCTAAGTTATTCTTATATATTATATGAATAACCAAATAAACGTCACCACAGACCAACACGCCAAGTTGAAAGAAACACAATAGTTACCTATACACAATATAGTTACACTATAATTACCTATATTGTATATTAGTTTTTTTTTAGTTTTGAAAATAAGCTTTATTAAGATCTTAAAGGCTTTTATAGCTAAGATGTTGTATATTAAACAAAACAAAGCAGACGACAGAACGTCGGAAAATACGGCGCACGAAAAAGAGCAAATGTATATAAATATTGACCAACGTCGTCTGTTTTTCTACTGATGGTGAGAGATTGCGAAACACATCACATCACCAGTGAATGGATATATTAGCGCCCCCAACCATACGCAACGTAACAACTGTTGTTGAATAAACAACAGTCAGGTCGTGTCGTACATACATGTAACCATGACTGGCGGCGATTGCAGAATACACCCTGTGTTATACTATGAGAGCATTCCAAATGACGCGACAGTGTGACGCAGTCCTATTAAAACCAATACCTACTAATGAGTCGCGTGACACCCAAGTGTCGCGTCATTTGGAATAGGTCCTATACCAACGTTCCTCGAGGATTTACCAATTTACCATGGTAAATCGACAGTAGCGCTCCCAACCATACGCAACGTTGTCACGTCGTAGGTCGTATGACGTATGTACATATGTATAATTTTTTTTTTTTTTTATATTAATAGTGCTCTACGTCCGGCCCCTTTGATAGGGGAACTACTATGGGCACTTAGCACTTGGGAAAGGGACAAGGAAAGGGATGGGAGGCCTCCCATTACTGGGAGGGGGGGGGTTGGGGGAAATTAGGCAATTATGCTGCGAGGAGGTCGCCTAAACCCTCCTCGAGGAGCATTGCGTGGTGAAAAAGCACATGTGAAAAATCTATTGGCCGGGCATCGAACCACGGTCTCCCGCGTGCCAATCCAGGGCCTATAGTCGACCGAGCCACCGCGCGCTCACATATATGTAAGAATATTTTTTCCCGATTAAGTTAGCGCTCGCGGCTCTACATGCTAGAAAAGTGGGCGAAGATTATACTAGTTCTACGAAAAGTTACAGAAATTGTATAAAAACTTTATATAAATAATAAACTAATTTCATTACATGATTATTTTTTTTTTAAATAATGCATTTTTTTTTTTCTTTTCGGTTAGTCTAATCTTTGATGAGAAGAAAATTCATGGTGCTCTAAAGAAAGTAATGACCGCGAGCTGCATGAGCGTAATGGATAAAATTTTTGTGTTCATTATTGAAAAAAAAAGTCCTTTGATTTGTAATTCAAACTGAAAAAGAATTTGATTTTCCGAAATTCCCATATTCAAAGCGCGTAACAGCAAAAAGCTTTTATACATACACACGTATACGTATGAATGGGTAAATTGTATATTTTAAATGACCAGAGAGACAGCTTCTAAACTGTACGCGCGTGATGTGATTAATGCCCAATCGGATAACGGATTAAGAGGGAGGGATAAGCGAGCGATATATATACATAAAACAGGTAAAGGGTACATACAGTGGCGGGCCGAATAAAGTTTTCGAATGATTCATCGCCCCCCCCCCCACCCCTCAAAAAAAAAAAAAAAACAGCCACCGCAGAGATGATACCACGCAGAGACGCCAATTTAGATGCTTGAGTTGTGTACCTACACGATGGTTCATTATTGCAAGTGCATATTTTTGGTATCATATGCATAAAACCAAAATAACTTTGCAAATTTGAGGAAAAAAAAAAAAAAAAAAAAAAAAGATTACACGCTTGCACATAATAATATATATATAACACATGATAATACGGTGTGTACGGTGTCGACATGAGCATCGGCGACGGCGACGACATGTGATCCTCGGGGTCACTTGGGGTCGAAAGTTCGTCAGGGCAGCGAGCAGCAGTCAGACTCCGCAGTCAGGCGAGCTGCTATGTTTAGATCAGTCTCGGGCCAGGCGGGTCTGACAGGTGAAACGAGATGAAATATTCAGGTGGACTCGCGCGACTGAATGTCAATCTGTCAGACCGATATCCCCCGCCCTCCCCTGTAACGCTCCGAGGGAAGGTTCTTTCCCCTACCAGTGCCAGCCGACATCGTCTCCTCTCGTTCTTTCACATCCACCTGCATCACCTTTGACTTTGTTTATTTAATTACGCCGGTATAACGGACGCACCGATCGCACCCGCGGGCAGGGAAAATCGAGATATAAACCCAAGGAGTGGGAGATTAAATTAGATTAGCTTCTTTCATCCAAAGTTGTATACAAGGGCTCGGAGCCCATTATATGGGAGATGGAGCGAGAATATATATCATCGGTTTCCCGCGAGTTTGTTTCAAACCTCTCGCGAGTGTATAATATGTTTATTTTCCCTTGGTATATCCCAAAACTATAAATATACGAAATCATTTTTTTCTTTTTCACGTTACAGTTGGTAACTCATTCCGTACCAAATTTTATACATGAATAAGTATAATTATCATATCTAGTTTGTGGGTTCGATAACATTAAATTTACCTACGAAGCTTGGCTGATTTGTCAATCGTATAAAAATGTTTGTTTTGATAACTCGTTCAAGCCTGTAGATAGGTATATGTGATTTGAAGCGGTGGAATGTAAAAATTAAATACGAGAGTGAGCAGAATATATAGGAGAGTGGGAGAGCAGCCCCTAAAATGATTTTCACGTGTATACATTAGTGACCGTGGCAGTCCTTAATATTTGAAGGACATGAACACGAATTTTATCTTATCACATGTTTCGAAGTCGCTAAATATGCTCATCTGATAATAATATATAGTCTCTATACGAAAAATGCGTAAAATTCGCTCGCTTGTGAATTCAAGTATGTTTCGCTGAAATTTTCTCCCCTGGCATTTTTACTGTCTTTTCATACGAATCGCTAAAGTTTATCGCAGTTTAGCGACAAAGTTTTATTTTTAAGTCCCTAACTATTCAATACTAGCATAATATATGATGCAACAACGATGGTTTTGTTTGCTCTTACATCTAGTAATATTATACATGACAACCAGAGGCGTGTAAATTTCTTCATGGAAAATCGTTACGAAATGGTATGCATTACAGTTTAACCAACGAAGCGATATACTTTTTATTCTCATTTTTCTTAATTACAGTTATGTTAATTTTTTTCAAAAATACATCAACAATGTAAAAGGTGCCAAGTGGCTTTCGATGCTCATATCGATATTTACGTAGCCCGAAACGAGCAATTTTTTAAACACCAATAAAACGGGACTTAGATATATGCTTGAACTCCTTTACAGAAATTGAAAACAGTCGATAATAAATATAGATGCAGGTATGTATACAATCAACAAATTTAACAGTTCATATCTTATATTAATTTTTTGAGAGCATGTATTTTTCAGAATGAAAATACACTTCACACAATTTGCCAGTATTAAAACTGTATATATACTTACTCCAGAGAACTAAGCCTTGGAAATTATTTTGAAATTTCAACGAGTTTTTGCAATACGCGCACGACTCCCTAATAATGATTGACAAATATCTATAGGTATGTATACTATATATTTACCTAGTACGTGTTAATAATCGGCATGCATGTGGATAGAATGTGATAAGTATTTACGTGTTCTATATCATACTCGTTGGGCCGAAAATTTGACAAAGGGTCGGAAGGAGGAGGGTTTAATACTCACCAATCAACTTCCAACATGCGAGCGTACCCGGAAAAGCTTTTAAATTTTGCACGCGTGATAAGCAAGTGGATAATATATTTAGATACCATACAGTGGGCTTATAAGAGCTCATACCCGCTTGTCTCCTCTCTCTACGTTTACTTACCCTCTTCTGTCCCTCATTTTCTCTTCCGATACGGACCCTCCTTGACCACCACGGCTATAATGGGATATTTGAAAGACAGTGTACGAAAATGATCTCATGGCATTTTATTTGCCCCCTCCCCCCCACCAACCCCTCTTTTTGCTGCTTTTTTCTCCCTCTTCCCTCCGAGTACGAAATTGTCTTCGCGTTCATGTACACCTTGGTATTTTTTAGCCACGTGAGATACCCCCTTTAGTATTTTTTACAACTTATTTTTTTGAATTTTAATTTAATTTGGTTTACCAAATTGGACAAAAATTGTATTCCTACTCTGTACAGGAATTTGAAAAATTGCAATGAAATTCAGTGCTGTAGAATATACTGAGACAAATTCAATATTTGTTCATTGAAGTAATTTCAAAACCTAACGATTTCTCTAAAATATGAAGCTATTAATCTTATAGCATTTGTGCAAAATAAGTTATTTCAAATAGGCGAAATAAGTAACCCATTTTCTTTCGATTAAAAACTATTTCTTTTTTTCATGTATTATAAGATTATGTGTTTCATATATTACGTATATTGAATTTTCACTACCTCACCAAATTTAAAAAAGTTGATGGAGAACCGATTTTTCAAAGTTCGAATCCAATATTTCTTTTTGCGTAAGAGGGGGGTGTCGAGAATATCTCATTTCTTGCGATTTTTTACGCACGCAGAGAATGGAAGTATTGAGCATTGGAAAGATGTTTTTCAAGCAATTTTTTTAACGAACCACCCTTTGTACAAAAACAATTTTCTGGGGGTGAAGAGAATCACACATGGAATTATTCGACCTCCATTTGTTTAATTTTACGAGTAGCTGTTGTATGGATATTGTACCAGGGGGTTTCTGATATTGTTGCGAATAATAATTTATTCGAAATGATGGTGCAGGAACAAAAAATGATCGATTTCTACGTCACCGTGAAGAAAAAAAAAAATAAAAAATGTTGTTCTGCTCTGCTCCATCGATTAGCTTCGCACAATCTTTTACCGTCCGTTCAATGGAAAAGGAAGATCAGAAATGCTTCCGAGCAACCTCCCCTTGTTTCTGTCATATCGCATTCTTCTTCACCCCTCAATGATCCGCAAGAGAAGGAAAAAAACTTGAGCTTCCATCAAATTAGTTAAGTTCATCGATACACGGTGCAGTGTACCTAAGTATATATATACGCCGGCTCTTGCAACATTCGGAGCAGAAACTAAAAGAAAAAAAAAGAGATCCAGAGGTACAAAAGTGAAAAATAAATGATCATTAGATTCATTTGCTTTATATTTTTCCCCTCAAGTTGGTCGACTGTTTTGTTATTTCCGATTAACTTGACAAAAAAATATACGAGACGCGTGTATACGGTACAGAAAATTTTAACATACGTATACACATTAAACAGATATAATAAAATACAACAAAGAGGAGTGAGTTTTTTTATAAAACATAAGCGCATTTGTTTGTACAAAATATTCATACATGATGAGTAATATTTTTCGTCGATGCAAGCAAAAATGTTGTGTATCGAGTGGCTAAGATGTGCACCAAAGCCACACGTATAGTACCGGTGAATTTCGCTCTCATGTGATTATGATTATTGCCCGAAAGCCGGTATCTAATTCAAGGCTTTCAGAGCAACAATCAAAAGCGTCGAGAGCGTGAAATTTTTCGGTGAAGCGGCAGACTGGAAATTTGAGATTGCGTCGTCTAAAATTTAGAAAAATTAATTACATTTGACAAAGATTTCAACTAGACCTACGACTAGACTAAAACACCAACATAATTATCCTCGTTATTTTTATTGTAAGAAAAAAACCAAACAATTAACAAAAATTTTTTCAGGAGTGCAAATTACATTTTTTTTTCACTCGCCGAGGTACAGCAGGTGCCAGCACTTTTTTGCATTGTTGTTCACACTACAGAAATCGTCGTGCTACTTTTATCCTGGTTTTCCTGGTCTTTCTCCTATTCCACAGATGTTAGTCTACGCGATGAGAAATGTAAAATAGTTTTGTCAGACAAGTATATAACTTTGCAATGATTTAAAAAAACAAAAAAATGTAGTAAATAAGACGCAACATGATTCGAAATATTGACCAGTATGATTACGCATCCAATAATTATTGAGAATAAGAAGAATGAAACAAGTAAATAAATAAGCGTCAAAAATACTAAGAGTCAAAAAAAGGAACTTTTTACATTACCGTTTTGTCGGGGCAGCTAAAAAAAATGTTGGCGCATTACAGCCGTCTTCCTTCCTTTACTCGAGATTGTCACGAGTGAGTGCTTCATACTGGCCCGTGTCTCCAATGGTTCGTTCACGACTCAAGTACCCAAAACCCCTGATTTTTGACACCTTGCACTGCCGATGGTCCTTACTGTTTTGCCTTGAAAAGCAATTTTAATCCCATTTTAGCAAACATTTGAAATCTCTTTGATGCGCAAGTAATTGAGAAAAATAAACTGCCATTCACCGTACAAAAGAAGAACAGTAACAACAAAAGCGATGTTATTTATAGACGAACAACCCAATGGAACTTGTGAAGAAACAGGAAGAAAAAAAAGGGGGCAAACGGCTACTTAGTAGAGCGTAAACTAGGAACAGCAACTGCGGTTTCGTAGTTACACTCTAGTGTCAAACTAGAGAGAGGGAACGAGATAATATAAATATTGCTCGTCGCCGTAACGAGCTTCCCGCGCGAAATACCGGTATGTGTCAGCAGTCCCGCGGGTCAGCAACCCCCAGAAGTCGTCGAACTCCCGTCCTTTCCCGAAAACGCAACCGCGTAATTACCCGAGTACATGCAAAAAGAAAAAAAAAACGAAGGTGGAGACAAAAATGTTAGTACAAAGAGAGACGATGATGGGCATAATGACAGTATTACACATACTGCAGAGAGACAGTTTAAACTCACCTCGGTCACGGCGAACGCGTGGCCGTCACACCTCTTTTTTGTTTGTGGTCGGCGTCAACCCTTAGCTTTGTCGGGGTTGCGCCCCTCTACCGCCGCTCATTGTACCGGCATTATCTGCGTTTACGCCACCGGTGTTCCCTTTACCGATGTATATAAACAATTTTTTATGCATATGATTACGCGATGCGTGCGTGAAACCGCGTGGTGCGACGATGTCGACGCGATGGGGCTCCCGGTGTACAGGAAGGGTCAACAACGCGTCCGGCTGGATCGGGTGCGCGCTCCCGAGTGACAGACGAGGCTCGGGAGCAACCGGCATCAGCCAAGATGGAAATAGGTGTGTGGTAGGTACACCTATAATATCGCTCGGTGGGTGGTTGCACGGGATTCCTCGTGGCAGGAGAGTGGGGACCCATAGCTTGGGTAATGCGCTCCGTCGTCGACGCGAGCGCAGGCGCACGTGCTTCCCTAACACGCGGGTATGGTGTATACGCAAAACAGGGTGCACAGCTGGTCTTCAGTTGGCTGGCACGCGCCGGCGGGGGTTGGGCTCTTCCTCCCACCCCCTTTTCTCGGTGGTTGCGCGGTTTTGCAAATGCATAGGTATTATATCATCCACAGATGTAACGTTAAAACCATACATGCGACGACGATGAGGGTGCATTCGCCCGGTTTGGTTTGGAAATCGGCGAGCAAAGGACATTGACTCGGTCTTTTTCACTGCAGGTTTACGCTTTATTTACCCCGAGCCTGTTTCTCTCGCTTCACGTACTTTACCCATCTTTTACAATACATATACATCTACATAATCTTGACCTTTTGATTAGTTTGATCGGTTATGGGATCGGGGGGTGCCAGGCGACACCCTTTGGGATATACGATGGGATTCGTTATTCGTTTTCACCACCTATTTTAAAAGTGTATTTTCTCTCTACAACAACAAAAATAATAATAACACAAACAATTACAACGAAAATGATAATTCAACTACACAAGTAACAACGTCAAATAATATTCTTAACCACCTTTTGTTTTTAATGTCTTGTGTCTTTTGGGTGTTCATCGTAACATCCTTTAGTTTTTTATGGCTTTTCGCAATTACAACTCACTATCTTAATTCATTTAGTTATACATCTCGATTTGTATCCCTAGTTTAATATTTGTAATTTCATCTTTGAACATGTCCGTATCATTTAGTTTTTTTTTTTTTTTTCTTATTTTTCGATCTTCACTACTGCATTTTTGATACCATATCCTAATACCTTAAGTAATTCCCATTAACATGCATCTGCATCTTCAATCTATGGGTGTATATGTATGATTGTTGAACGAGCACTGGGAGAAGGATTTGTTTATTAATTATTCGCACAATACAGTTATGAATGATGGCATCTAGATAAATATGTTTGTGTAAAAGATCGTTTTATTGAAAATTCGATTCTATCACTTATAGGTACCGAGTTTTTGTTTGACCCGAGGGTGTTGATACCAGAAGAGGAGGAAGATGGCATAAAATTCTTGCGCGCGTGTGCGTATACATGCGTGCATGTGAATTCTCGGAGGCAAAAGTGCGCGAGAGAGGGACGACGTATGAATAAGTGAACTCCCGGTTCGTTATGTTGAGGGGCAAGGGGGTGACGCGGGTGACAGGATCGTAGGCGCATGGTGGGTATACCGACCTTATACATACATAGGCATGCGATCCATCTCAATTCGTGTGTATACACACACACATATATATATGTACCCGATGGGTATACCTATCGGTTCGCAATTCCCATTGTCAATTCTCGCTAATCATTTCAAACGTCCATTAGTGCGTCGCGCCGTACCGATTGTTACATCTATATGCTATACCTACCTGTAAAATATACTTGTCTACGGTCTGGCTCCCCTTCGCTCTATCGCGCGACACCCCCTGCATCCGCGCGTTCTTCTTCATCTCCTCGTCTACCGCGTCAGTCTCTCGCACCCGATTTTTTTTTTTTTTTTTTTTTTTTTTTCGCTCACTTCAGACCTATACTGTTATCATCGTTGATATCAGGCGTATAGTTGTTATTTTACCTTCTGTTCCTCTTATCAAATAATAATATATATCGTAGTCATTGTCAATGGAACCCTTGCACGTGATAAGTCCGGCGTATACATATGCATCGACTCGACGCTTATTTTCGGATTACAAATCGATCGGTACTAGAAATATTATTGGCTTTTCCCGTAACTGGATATGCAACTGTGTTCTGCTCCTCCAAACTCTTTTATACCCGGTGCCGTGCACAAGTTGATGTGTTAAATTTATTGGTGATCCCAAAGGGGGGGACAAGACTCGGGGTGTCCACGTTTTTAAAAATGTCCACAGATTTAGACTAGCGTGTAGAGAAACGTTGTCTCATCGTTACTTTCCACGAGGATTAAATAAGGTTCGATATATATGGAGCGTTTTAGCGAACCGAGGTGATTTTTCATTTTTTATACGCGTCAACATAAATTTTGAATAAATTATCTAGTCATAAAATGTGTCTCAACGCTCCGTTGTTTAATCAATTTTTTGGTGTAAAAATTATAAAATGACCAATATAAAAGTACGTGGAAAATTTAAGCTTTTATCTCTGTCTTTTTTTTCTTCTTCTGTTGAACTCCTCCAACTTTCTAATCATCCACGTCTGTTACAGTAGTTTACCGTTTTCATCGTCTCGTCTTTGTTTTCCTTTTATCTGATGATATTGCACAAAAATATACTCGCAGGCGATGGACAATGTAGGTATGTCTTAGAATACAGGAATAAAATTTTATGTTAAAAAAATTGATGCTTAAGGGTTTTTTTCCTTTTTTTTTTTTTTTTTTTTTTTTTATAAAACAATTACCAGCTACGGTGAAAATAAACGGGTGCAAAATTTCCGTTAATAGCGTGAAAAAATAAACTCGGCTCTAGCCGCAGGAAGTCATTATTAAACAAGATTAATCGAGTTAGACTCGAGAATCGTATCAATCAATAGTACGGTGCGCATCGCTCGCTGGTGTGCTTTTAGCGCGGAATAATTTAATGCATGTCGCTCTTTCCCTTCTGACGTAATTAATTCACCCTTGGACGAGGATTCAAAAACATTCTTCCACTCGTGGCGATGGAAATAGAATTCAACCTTTTCAAATTCGTGTAATACGAGTTGGATAATTTTTTCTTTTTTTTTTTTTTTTTTTTTTTTTTTCGATTTAATATAGGATTATCACGAATAGCAAAAACTTGAAAACGAGTTATTCATTGGGGACAAATCATACTCCAGATAAAGTAATTCTGATGATTTTTATGAAGCTGTTAACAAACCCAAGACTTTGACAAATTGCGATTGTTTGTCATTTAAACTTTTACAAGATAACGAATTTCAGGACACTGTTGAACAAAACACTAAATTAATTATTAAAAAAAAAAATTTTTTTTCTGCCTCAACACACCAAAGTATTGGAAGCAAAGGAAAAGTGCGACATGCTCTCTGCTTTTTCCCCTTAGGCGCATGTGCGCAGGGTATTTCGACAGGATAAAAGGAATATAAAGAAGTAGCCATGTTACATGTATGCTCATATATATATATTATATGGTCGCTATGACGGTTTTAGAGAGGAGCAAGTAGGGAACTTTTTTTACACATTTTTTTGTACCTATACTTAAGTACACGATGGGACACATTTTTTGCTTGTTTGTTTATAAACTAAGATACCAAGGATCAAACGAGAAAACGAACAAATAACTGAACGAAACAAAATGTAAGTTATATGTATCTAAAAAAGTTGACAAGTACAGCAATAGAACACCTGTCGAAAAAGCTTGTAATAATCAACTTGGAAAAAAAAAAAAAAAAAAACATTACCGTACAATGTATATATATAATATAGCCTGCACGTCCGCGTGAGAGATGTAACGCTACATAGCTTTCGAGGAGAATCGATCAGCGAAAAGACAGTTGGTAGGGGGAAGGGGAAATTTGTCTCGACTCGAATCTCGAACCGTAAAGTGGAATGAAAAGGTGATAAATACCTATATATATACGCGTGTAGGTAAGAAAAGGGAGAAAACAAAAGGAGCGTTGTTGAGCGTCTCGGAATGACGAGGAAAATCCGTGTGGTGCAGGGTCGTGGACGAAAAAAGGAACGAAAAAACACAACTACGATCCGCTACAAAGCGGTGGCGGCTGGTGCCTCTGGTCTTGAAATGCACCTATACACAAAGCGTAACGAGAGCAGATAATTATCCATTTTCCGGTTGGATGATGTTGTGGAACATATATATGTACGGCCGATTGGACGAAACTGTCGTATATACACTTGCCCATTGACTTTACCATCGAGAAGAAGGAGAGGCGTATAATGGAAACGAAAAGGTGTACGTCTTTTGTATCCTACAAATTAGTGTGCACTCTCTTTCTTAGTTTCCGGCATCGTAATGGTTTTTTTTCAGAAAAAATAAACTCTCCGCTCCATTCACACAGAAAAAGAGATGGAGTAAAGGTGTACCGATATGGTCCACAAAAGCTTCGATGGCTATTAAGCCGTACAGCGTACCGCCACCGAGAAAAACGATTTGTAACGAATGATCGATTTTATAGGTCAATAATGATCTCTTGCTCTCACGATCAACTTTTACAAAGATTTTTTTTTTTTTCCAAGTTTATCCATACCTTGAATAGCAAAATTTAACGTTAGTACAATATTGGAGATCAATTGATCAGTTTTTTTTTTTTCCAAAAGTCCAGCACTACTTTCATTTGAATCATTGATTCCGATGAGATCTCGTTGGTTCGGTATACATTTGGGAATAATCGACCGATCAAGTGCATGAAAACGCGATTAATGATAGAGCCAACAACGTGATTCACGGCTGTATATACCTGAATATGATTCAAAAGATTCGACGAGTCGCTTTTTATCACTTTTTACCTCTGACGATTACGTAAATCACGACTAATCGTTGATTCTGATCCAGGCATATGTACTAAATGATAATTACTACGAGTGTTTACGTGATGCCTATATACTGACCATCCATTTTTTTGGAAAACAATTAAATTAAATTTCGTCCACGCAAACGCATTGTTCGGTTGAATCCCGAAAAATTATAGAAATTTCGAATATCAATTGTTTTCAAAATGTATCGACACGTACAACGCCCACGTTTGGAACAATCAGCGTTTTCGGCACTTTTATCTTTCAATGAATTCACCTTTGATAACCATGTACTAAAAAACGAAAAAAAAGCCCCAACGCTATGAGATACGAAATAATTTTTAAAAACTTGGCTTATCTTTCGCGTCTTATCTGCTCACATTTCACCGATACACGCGCGAACTTAATTATTGCGCGGAGTAAAAAAAAAAAAAAAAAGGCCAAACAGATGTAAGACAGGTGGGTTATGCTGCTTACCTGCGGTAATCTCGGCGAGCATACTGTAACCGCGGAAAATTCGTAACTTTCCCAGCGCCGGCCTCATCGAAGAACCGTTGGCGCGTCCACGTCGTTTGCTTGGACACCGAAGACTAAAGAGACACCGGCTCCGAGTAAGTTGCCGCGTGCACCTTTACCTCGTACTTAGCGTCTTGACTTGTACACGCTACATATACCTACCTTCTTTTCGTTGTCTCTCCTCTTTCTCATTTTTCCTTATTCCTCCTCCGTCACACAAGACTCCCTCTTTTGCTCTATATATACTGCTCTGGAAGTGTACGTACCCTGTACCTGCTGTACAATATACCTCCGCTGGTTTGTGTGTCGCATCACGTCTCCTTTCGAAGCACCAATCGGGCCGCAGTTTTTTATTTCTGCCCGTCCCGCCGCTTACACGCGTTTAAACGTATTATCTGTACATATTTCCCACCTGCACCACACACCAACTTATTCTTACTCCTCTCAAACATTTTTCTCGCTATCTCTTTCTCCTTGTTTCCTTCATTTTTTTTAAGAAATCCTACTAAGCGGACGTAAACAACAAACTTTACTGTCGGGAATGACGAAAAATCTTATTTTTCGGTGTGCGTGGAGCCGTACTTGTAACCGTATTCTTGTGGAACGCATCTACGTGATTGATATTACGGTTGTTAATACAATTAATCGTCCATGTACACGTACAGGTCGTATGTTTTATAAAAACTTTTGTCATTCCGTACCAAAGATGGTAATTATTTTATGTAGACAATGTAAAAATGTTCCGAATATTTTGTTCCTCGTATAAGTAATTCCATCGATTCCCAAAGGCCAGATTTCTAAATGATGAAAAAAACAAAAAACAAAAAAACAGAGTATATAATTATTATGTACATAAAACTCCGTGATAACTTTATATGCTAAATAATCACGTACATACCGAAAATTGTTTTTTTTCTTTTTGCGAATCAATGGTAAATATAAACTCAAACAAACGAAACAAGACACATATACTTATACATGAATGTTAAGCGAAACATGTTATTCCGCAGCAATTTATACAAAGAATATCCCAAAAAAGTCTATATGTATACAACCCATGAGGAGATGGGTTCGAGAGGGGGGGGGAAAGAGCGACACAGTGTGTGGTGTATGGTAGCCAAAGGAGGGGCCGAAGGGAAGATCAATCGAGAATGTAATCGAAAAGAGAAAAAGAAAGCGAGTGGGCAGCCACCGAACCGGCCAATGGGCGGCCTCCTTCGCACGGCGACAACTCCTGGCTTCGCCTCAATTTTATATCATAAGTAGTTAATCCACGACCACTTCAATTATTACAACTTGAAACAATATTGTACTCATGGCGTTTGTCGAGTTTTCTCTCGATGGGTCAGAGGTGTTTAACGAAGCGGTCGCTTTGGTGACAACAACAAGAGGGTGTCCTGCTGCGGTCGAGAAAAAAAAAAAAAAAAAAAAAAACCCTTTTCTCGCATCATCTCGGTCTGAGTAGGAAAACAAATGAAAAATGGCAATGCGGCTCGCTTAAATTACTTTTCGGTCATGTTCCACGGAAAATTCAATTGCACCTCACGCGGAAGTGGTGTTACACGACAAACGAGCCAAAAAAAGAAACCTATACAAAAATGCCAATAATGCATACATGCGCTTGGATTTTTTTGCTTTCAGTTAACTTTTCAGTTATAACATAACTTTTGCGACAACCATATATATATTATTATTATTATTATCATTGTCGCAAGGTTTTTGTATGAGGCGTGCCCCCTCCATCTCCACGAAATATCTTGCACATGTATTGCTGGATTGTCGTTCCCTTTCCACCCTCGCATCGAGTCCCCCTTGGACGTCTGTGTACCACACGTATAGTTCGAGTCCCCACCCCTAATGCTTACGGTCCGTCCTATATAATATGTGTCCGTGTACACACGGCCGGCCCAAGCGCGGAAAGCCCCTCTGTCCCGCTATACATATATATATGCCTACCTATAGTGTTTAAATGTACGGGCCAAGATCGGACGTCTACTCCCCCTCTCGACCCCCTCGCTCTCATTCGATGCTCGCCGCGTTGTCCCTGACGATTTTTTCTTTTCCAAAATGGCTGCTTCGAAATCCAGCTAATTTTCGCGCTCCGGCGCTTTTTTTACTGCCCACTGTCGATACAACCGTGTACACGAGTGATGATCCATCGTTGTATACCGAGCTGTGTCGTCTGAATTGTCGAGAGGAAAACTATAAATCTTCTACGGTTGTTATTGGTAACCAAAATGACGACTATATATTAAATGGTTGAAGCATCAGTATCAGTATTTGAAAAATATGTTTTCATTTTTCTACACTCACTCTTTTTTACGAAATTTTCAAGTGCAGTGCATTATACTTTATCATCAGTCAAGTTTTTGTTGTTGTCGTTAGCAATACCTGCTTTGTTTTTCCTTACTAAATTGTACCATTTTCATTAAATTTACTTTGTAAAATTCACCAAGTATGATTAATTAATTGTACATCGTCGGGAATGAGCATTAATTTTATCAAGTGATAAAATCAAAAAATTTGTAGCATAAGCTTTGTGGAAAAATTTGTTTTTCTGTACATCATTATCCAAAAAAAGTCCATACAACAGAAGTACCTTTATAACGCAAAACTAATGCAGGAAATGCTCGTACGATTCGAAAAATATTGGTAATTGATCATCATCAAAAAATACGAGTCAAAAGCGTGAACAGATATAATTTATCAGCCTCCGTTAAATTTATTTAAAAAAAGCATCGTCTGCCATTTAAGTACACCCTAGCCTGCATTATATATACGGCGCACTACAACGCAATTTCACGAGATTTAATTTAACAAGTCTTTTACGCAATATCTCTGTATAGAATTTCGTATAGTCGATCAAAAATTACTAAAAAATAATATGGGATTTTTATACAAAAAAAAAAAAATCAAATGATTAACAATTTTCAGTAGATGCTTCATTATTAATCGTTTCAAGTTTCCGAGTTGAGGTAACAACGCTTTCCCAACAAATAGCAAGTTTCAAGGCTTTTCCTCTTTGTAACGTATAAAAAACAAGACGTTTCAGGGACTTTTTAGAATTTTTTAATACTATTTAATTAATGAGTTTTGATGCAATGAATCGTAACACAGGCTCAAGCGAATACGTAAGTTGGTATACAGTTTGAAAACCTTTCCCCCGACCATGAAATTGTCAGCGACACCAGCATCAAATCATTGGAAATTTCAAAAACGTGTAAGTACCACTTATTTTGTACAATAACGATAAAATATAATATGACAACAGAATTCGTTAAAAAAAACGAGAAACAAAGATTCACTCGGATGAAATCTGCGCCGCAATCTATTCGCCAATGAGTTTGATTGTTGTGCTTTTCTACTTACCTCTCGCTCACCAAGTATACATATTAGAGTCAGACGCCACGCTGTAATCGCGAAATTAGCATCCAACGATTACCCTCGACGGCTCAATCGCATATTACATTAAACATCCGTTACTTACGTTGTCGATGGTCGATAGAGATATGCGGGGTCCATTGTATACGCGTAAATACAAAGGTGTGTACAATAATTAATACACGTCTATACGCAGTTGCTTTCCCGATTCTTTTTTTTTCCCCTCAATTTATCGTAAAACGTGTATACGTATTATATCTTGCTCACCCTCCACATGATTATAAGCGTATAGTGTAAGAACGCGCAAGTACGTCAACTTTGGCGTTGTACCTATGATACACGGGATAGCGTTAATTTCCGTCGACTCACGTTCACGTAATTTTAAACAGGGGGGTCGTCGAAATTGAGCTTCTCCGTGAGCTAGTTGCACATTATTGTGTATCGATATACCCGTGGGGTGCAGCGGCACACGCGCTCGATGTGTGGTACCCCCTTGAAAAACCAGCCGCGCATCGACCTTTTTTTTTTTTTTTTTTTTTTCTCTTTTCTTTCACGTACATCGGGTGTATACGTATACACGCTTTAACACCGCCGTGCTGCCATCTTTTCCTCGATTTTCAGTCAAACTCCCCTTTGGCCCCTGCCCGCACGGGTAAACTTTGCTTTCTCACTTTCGGCTGAAACTGTATAGTCTCTTTTTTTTTTTTTTTTTTTTTTCTTTTTTATCTCCGCCACCTCCCGTTTATATACCTACTTTTATACGCTTTTTCGCCTTTTCACCGGGAGCTTGTGCTATTGTCGCGCCCGATTTTTTCCTTCTCCCTCCCTCCCTGCGCTCAGGTACGATTGGTGGTTTCAGTTTTCTCTGACCCCGTCGACTTAATTACCTACATCTACCATACGGGGTATATATGTATATATAGGTACTCGATCTTTTTTCACTTCGACTGACTGCACGCGCTTTATTGGCCTTTTGATTTTTTATACATTGGCAACGTTTGCTCAAAGTACGAAGAACGTGTTGGTTTTTTTTTTTTTTTTTTTTTAATTTAATTACTGCTGTGCTCTAAATTTTTTTTAGCTCTGTTTTCGTACTTGCATAAACAGTACGTTGTTCCATTGACCAAAAGTACAAGAACACGTTCGATTTGACAATGGGATAATCTTAATAACAGAATTGAAAGTAATTCGTTGATCCCCATAAAAAGTCCGTTCTCTCCGTTAAATTAGCCGATGAACCCACCCCATTAATCTATATACATATATCGCCGGGTGCTTCATTCGGTTTTAAGAGATTCAAACAAAAGGCACATCCTCTTGGTTTTTTCGTGAAAAAATGATAGCCCGCGCATACGAGATGTAACATATGTAGCACTTGCACCACATAAATTTACGTTTTCTTGAACACTGCGATGCTCGTAAAAGTAAAAGCCACCCCTTTGGAATATATGTATAAATAATATATACCTATACTTGTAAAGTATTCGGCGTCCGAAGCATTAATGAACATAATATATAGTTGCACGTATCCATACACACACACACACACACATCTACACAATTGTGCACTGATTCACTGTACGACGTTCGTTTGATATGTAAAACTGTGGCCCTGCACGTATAGGTAAGATCAGTTGGGAGAGAGAAAGAGGGATGAGACACGAGAAGCGTCTTGTCCGTAAAAATCCCGACGACCGACTAAAGCCTTGCTGTAGCGCTTTTCAGTACGAGGCTGCTGCTCCCGTTGGAGGCCAAAAAACGTTCGAGCAGAGAGAAAGAGCTTGGGGGGGGGGAGGGGGGGGCCTCCACATTGTTGTCATTATGATTATTATTTAAAACAACCCTTCGTGCGTGAGTTAAGGGTGCAAGCGGGGAGAGAGAGGCTCGCTCGCTAGCTGTTCCCTTGTAAAAAAGCGCACAAAAGGGGTGGGGTCGCTCCTTTTCCCGAAGATTCGCCGGCATGCGTAACTCTACTCTCTCGTGCATGCACATGGGGGTACACGCGTTTGTGTATATATACCTACCAGACCCAAGAGGTAGGGTGACGCTTTTTTATACTTTTTTTCTCTCTCCCTGTCCCCCTTTCCCCATGTATATATGTTACCTCCACGCCGTGTCAGAGTCGAGCGTACAGCATGTATAGCTGCTGATCAGGATGACGAGGGGGGTGAAAGGCTGATGCACGCGCGCGCGGATGCTGGCCCCATTTAATCGGGTGCGTGCGAGAGGAAGGGTGAATGCGCACATGTACACACAGCAGGGCCACCTAGTTTTGGGCTCCAGGTGCCGCGGTGGTGGTAGCAGCGTGTCTCGAAGGGGCCATTATAAAAAAAAAAAAATAAAAAAGAGAGAGAAGGGTATGGGTATATATATATACGCCAGCGTGCATGGGCTCTCCTTTTATTTTCTTTTTTTCTCCTTCCCTTTTTCGCTTTCGCCCCGCGAGAGTGTGTAAAATACGTGGGGACTCTGATTGACCCTTGGAGTGATGGGGATAAGAACAATGACGGGGAAGAGAGATTACGTGTGAGGCTCGCATGTGGGGTTGTTGGGTGTCGCGCGGACAAACTTTTTTCGGATATTATGTTGGCTGTTGGAAAAAAAAAAAAAAAAAAAAAAAAATGAATTGAAAGTTTCGAGCGTGAGTGTAATACGTGCATGACCGTGTATTTATAGGTGTGTTTACTTTTTGGCAGAGCATGTACATTGTTTGGTTCGTACTATTTTCCCGAGTGTAAGTCGTTCGTCTCATTGCGATTCAACAATTTTCACAATTCCATCACGAATATTTGAGTTGCAATAAAATAATGTAACTTGTATTATTTTTGCAAGTGAATAGAGAGAGATTGTCATCTAAGTCATTTATATATTCGCAGGTATATACAGTACGGGGTGAAGAAGAAAACATTTTCATTCCTGATAAATGTTTAATCACCCCTCCTACGAGTTATTCAGCCAAAAATGACTCGATCTTGGTTAAGTATAATATTGTTTCAGCTGATTCATCATTTAATGAAATTTATCGTTGAACTTGTAGATGTTATTTACTTATTTTCAAGTCGAAAATTTTACGGGAGTACAACACATAATGGAAATCGGAGAAATTAGGATAAAATATTGAAACTGCACATACTTAAAACTATAGATAATAAATTTTTAAAAAAATTATGTCGAAATAACACAAGTCACTCGTACTTCTGCACCATTTAGCTTTTTGATTTTTCGCATTTTATTTAGAATCATGCTTTTTTTCAGAAAACTCTATAAGTTAATAACACAGTGCTTTTTAATAATTTTTCTCGCTTTTAAACAATAAACATACGTTTACTGTTGAAAATTAAACTAATTTACATCAGTAAATATACGTCATATTGTGAAAACAATGATAATCGTAATAATGACAACAGTAATAGTAATGCAAAACAGAATATAGCCTGACATAGAATAAAAATAATAGTGGTAAATATAATAACATACTAAAATTCAACAACGAAAAATCAAACGTTGAAGTAAATTCTATTGGATACGGTTTTATCGGAAAAGTGTCCGCAGAGAAGAAAAGAGAAAAGCGATTTATAACTATTGTTCGGCAAAGGGAAGGAAAATGTATTAAACAAGTTGGTTATTGACCGCTTGCTCCTGTTAATTTTGACGTATTTCTGACAGTGATATATTAATATAAAACATAATAGAAATATCTGTTAAGCATATAGATGGCCTAAAGTTACCAGATTCGCGGTTTTCACATATGTATTTTTACTTTGAAATCGTCATTGTAAAGCACCTGAGTAAATGTAGTTAATTATTATATTAAATAAACCTAAGGATTTCAGGCACTTAATGAGACAATAAATTATAACATTTACGTAAGCTGATGATCATACGAAGATTGCGGGTATGAATTATGAATACAGATTTTTGTCATGTTATATGAAATTCGATTAACATTTCAGTTTAAATAATTGTACGAATAACAACTTGACCTCATTTAATAACTTTAATTGTTAAAATTTTTGAATATATTTCAGTGCATATATTATATTATGTGGTAACGTAGGTTGCCGAGGCTAACGCCACCTATCTTATAGAGAACGTGACTAACGTCGGGGAAAACGATCAAAAGTCCCCATATGCCGACTATATTTTTCATCATTTCTGAAATTAGAAAACCGCAAAAATCAACTTGTTTTTCCCTTACTGTCTATCTGCAAACGATCAGGTGATACCCAAATTTAATTACGTCACTCGCAACATATATATGAGAGAAAAATTTTGCGAGCAATGGAGTGCATAACGGCAGATGGTAAGATTGGCATCAAATAAAATTATTATCGCACACAGATTACACTTTTCGGAGATCTATGCATGCAGTTGAACATAACTTGTTCCGTTACCATATCAATAGCTAAAAGGTGAAGGAAGTTTCTTGTGCAAACAATGGTTACTTGTTTCACGTTACCAAACTGCATGACAAATTAACGGTAAATTTTATGAAATTTTTTTGTTTAGTTTATATAAAAGTTAGTAATTTTGATATGTGAATAATATTAATTATATCTCACGGTTGTTAATAATATAGACGTGATGCAAATTATCCTTCAAATTAACAGTATATCGAATTTTTATGAAAAATTATCAGACAGCATTGGAGTAACCATTCCAAGTACGTAATATCATCAGTAAATGAATAAATATGTATTAGGGATACAATTTTTAGAAATAAAGGAGACTTACTTCAATTTTTGCGCAGAAGAGGCAGTTGTAATTTTTGTTTTTTTGTTTTTTTTTTTTAATAATAATAATTTATCTAGGGACTCAAAGTTAATTTTTCGATTCTTTCCTACTACATCATTTGCCCTAGTTATTTTCACGGAAAACTATTGTATTAAATTATTTAATAAGTTTAAAAGTCAATATATGTAATAATCTTTTACTCGTATTGATAAAACACTACGATGTTTTATCGCCAAAATTTAAGGTAAACTATTCTACAGCAGCTATACTTTTCGACGCGAAATTAAAATAGAATTTTTTCAATTAAAGCATAGTTGAAATTTTTAGCGTTTCGAATATAATTTATAATATTATTAATGTATATTGTGGCCCCTACTGGACTTATATTTATTTATTTTTTTAAATTCATGGCAGTTTTTTATCTTAACTCAAACTGAAAATCGAATTTGTATCGATTGTACAGTATTGTTAAACTATTAATGACGTTAATCGTTTGTTTCATATTCCTATATTCATACCAATACCACGTTTTTTGTGGTATTATTTATAATTCTACTATTTATCAATATATTATTTTTCAAGTCACCGAAGACAGAAACGAGTCCAAACCGGAATGATTTGACAATTTTTCACGACAAAATTTTTTTATAACATGATTTATTCATTTTTGAGAATGTCACAAGTTCTTTGAGTCTCCGGATTAATATTTATCAGCCAAAAAGAAACTAAGCCCGTGTGTTGTCCTTGTACATTCACATTTAATTTTTTTTTCTCAATCTGTGATCCCTTTTAATTAAAAATAAAATATGATAACACAACAAACAGCCGCTCAACTATAAGATTGGATAAGTTAGGCTCAATTATGACTGGTCGTAAATACTTGATAAATAATTTAAAAGTGAATATAACATATACATTTGGAATGTCAATATATATGTCCGTATACACATCCGATGAATACGGTGATTAATGAACAATCCCATAAAAATAAGAAAAAAAAATGATTTTACCCACTGCGGTGTATCGCTAAATATTTCCACGACTCGCCACATTAAGTGGATGTAAGATGGGTGTAGTAGGTGGTTTCGAGGATTTCGGTTTCAGGCGCCCACGACTCTTATTTACCATAAATCCTATGAAGACATACACTTCAACGCTTCGGAATCACCGTGGGCGCCCAAACCGTATAGTCCTGGAATACACCTAGTACTTATCGCTGATAAATGAAATTCTTTGGATATAATTTGGATAACTATAGCCATTTTCAACCCTGAAAAACAACGGGGAAAAGCGTTACAGGCTGTTATGTTATTGCAACCCTTCTTTTTTTTTTGTTTCAACCCTGTCCCAGGCACTATACTACACTTTGTCATTTCTACATATATAATATAACCCAATTATTGAAATATATGTCTATGAAAGAGCTCCGCTCGAGAGATCATATATTACCCATAGCGTACAGCGGCCAATTCGAATAGATTACACCCGCCAACCCCGTGCACCTATATGATATACCTATACTTATAATGTATACCCTTTCCGCAATTCCTGCGATTACCCAACAGTGCTTTTATTGGTGAAAAAGAGATCGATCACGCTCGGGTTTCCCAAGATCACTCTCGGGGTAATTCATGCAGTCTTCTCTCTGGAGTTACGTGGGATTACTTATCGTGCTCTATCCTTAAATCCCGATCTATTAGGATAGGTACGTTTACACAGGCAAGTACTTACGGCGAGTGAGTAAGCATAACGGAGATCAGAGAAAAAACGGAGTATAAGATGTATAGGCAGGTAAGTATATACGTATTTATAGCGAGAGAGGCAAAAAGGCGAGACGCGCCCGCTATACTTACCTACTGTAACTGCACACGAGAGCTTGTGCTATACACACGCCGCCTCGAGTTGATGCGCGCGCCAGTCGATCGCCAGTGCTCTGAACCGACGGTGGTACATACAACGTAATATTATATATATTACACAAGTACACGATTTTCTTAATTGTTAATAATTAATGTGTGTGCGAGACAGACCCGTTGTAGCTTTCGTTGAGGTCAGAGGTATAGGCGGTATATATAACAACAGCATAGTACCAATAATATTAGCAATATTACTGGTAGTACTTATATACTTATAGTGTGTAGTAGCAAAATCGCGTAGTAGTACCATGTAATATAGTATATTGTGGTAGTTCTGTAGTAGAAGGACCGCGCGGAGCACTACAGTAGAAAGTTTAGGAAAAAATAGTAGGTGACGACGAAAGAGATGTATGGCTGTTTTGTGCACGTTCAAATTATATAAAAGGGGACTGACTAGCCAATACGAGAAAGTGTTCCCATTGTTTTTGACCATCGTAAATTTACAGCCTTGAAATTTATTTTCATGTATACTTAACGATACTTGAACATTGTGTGTGTATGTGTATAAGATTTAATTCAATAAATTCGCAGTTACAGCCCCCTATCCGCAATGTATATGTGATGTATAGACAGGCTATTTTATGAATGGTAGTGTTATGCAGGGAAACAGAGTCATATAACTAGCTGGAATTATTGTACACAGGGGCAAACTCACGAAAGCCCGGCTCTGATAATTTGTTTGCTAGGCCAACTAAGGGTCCGATTCTCCAAGTATAGGTACCTGTTTCGTTGGTGTAAACACGTAAACACATATACTTACCCCAGCCGATCAATAATATCAACGGTGTACCACCTAATTTATTTATTCATACGCATCCTAATTCCTTTTAGTGAATTGTTTGTTTGTGTTTGTGTCCCCCTTAGTGTAGGTATAAAACGCCGAGTTAATTTGAGCGTCCCCCAATCCCCCATGCATGTCATTTCAACGTTGAAAGTTTATTAGTAGACCGTTATAGAATAACAGACCGCGTGTGTGTCGTGTATCATCATCATCATCATCTCCTTTGCATAATTATTTATGTAATATTTTGTTTTCTCGACGAGCCGGTACGCCTATATATGATTGCACGTCACGTGTGTGTGTGTGTGTGTGTGTACGCATATATTACTACGATACTTACGATGTGCCGTCAGCCGTGCAAAAATTGTGCAATGAAGCTCCGAGCGCATATATGTATAATATTGCATAGATTTTATCACCCATGTGTATAATAGACGTGCACCTGCAGATGCCATCAGGGTTTTTAAAGTCGTTGCCTTTTTTTTTATACCTGTAGGTGTGAATAAGTATCCTACATTTATAACGGAGGGACAAGGACTCGAGAAGAACAGCAGCATCAATCCACCGAGCTAGGCCTGATAGTTGAGCACCCAAGTAAACACCTATATAATATATATATATACGCCCAACGGCATCAAACTACAAGTTCGATTGAGCGAGTTTCGGAGCGCCTGCGTCGTTGCTACATTTCGTCGCAGCAGGGATCCGGCTTCATATACTATTTTTCCCCGGCTTCGATTTCGCGTCCTCCTCGAGTCGGCTCTCCCGTTGTCCTTATACACGCAAGGGCTGGTGTTCCGTGCGCGGTAGTCCTGTGTGCGTCTACTATTTCCTGGTCCGCGGAGGAGCATCCTCGAGATGAGTACGCCGGTGAAGAAGGTGCCGATACACCTACAGGTACGTACCTATACTTACGTTTATTTGTGTTATGCTTTTACATTTAAGAACACTTGCTTTGACTGCCGGGTGGGGAAGGGGGGCGGGACGGAGGGCGATCGATTTTTCTCACCCGCTTCTAGGTTAGCCAAAAAATTACCCTTCCATATAACGTACGCGTTAATGCCGTGTTGAAAATATACTATACTGTACTTATAGACTCATGCGGTCATTTCCTATATTAGTATTTGAAAATTGGAAATTACCACGTTCGAAAATTCATCGAGTACTTGAGATTTTTTTTGTTATTTCTCCGCCCGTCAATGTTTGTCTTACCTCACTCGGCTGACTCTACGTAGAGTGTTGTTGACGATACACTGTAAAAATCACGAATCACGAGTACAGCTGATATTTTTTGCAAATTGAGTTACTAACAGTACATTTTCCACGCTATTTATAAATACAAAAAATTATCATTCAATATACTTACTTACTGACATCTCGAAAATAAAACGAATAGTCTGCTAGTTTTTCCGAGTTTCCTGTGATCGATAGGTGGATGGGTATAGCGTCATATGCCGGTGACTCGACATTTTTCGCAATGTTATACGTACAATTTTATGAATTCTGTTCTAGAACTTTTTTCAACTGAATATAATTGAGATCCAAAAGGGGCAGTGGCATGCAAAGTCTCAATATTGTACTTGTATTAAATTAAATAAACAGATGTTTCGATGCCAAGTAAAAATACGAAATACGAGACATTTTGGAGTACTTCATGTAATTTTTTCAAAACATTTCTCTTACCTGAATTGAAGTACTCAGAAAAGGGTCGACCACTATGCGTATCTGCTGTACTCAAACAATAATATTAATGAATCGTACTCAAGAAATTAAGAGACAACCTTGGACTACTATTCTATAGTTTTTGTGCAATTTTTTCCAGTAACGAATAAAAAACAGTCAAATGCATGAGCTCCAATGCGACGCTGTTTCGCTGAGTTGTTTCTTGAATTTTTCATTCAATTTAGTGATTTTGGTACACGTATTTTAAAAAGTTGCAGACATAGCATAGTTGTTACTATTTGTAGATTCTTTTTGTTCTTTTCATTACTTCAGATTTGTAACACATATTTTCCCTAACTCATTAATTCATCTAAAAAAAAAAAAAAAACAACTCTGATTCCTCGGATTAAAGAAGACCCAAAGTTAACGCCAGCGTTATTCGCTTCAACTTATTATCATATAATCAGATTTTAAATGGAGAGTTCCAAAAAATGAGGACAGCATCACACTTTCACGCAGCGAATAGACTTAATTTTGTGCAAACACAATAGTATTTATAGCGTAGATTTTTTTTTCAAAAATTTGTTATTGGGAATTATTTCAATAACATTCAATTTTTTAAAATACGCTAGTTGTGATTATTATTATTTTTTTTCTTTTTTCAATGATTATAAAGCTTCGAGGTGTATGAAAAAAAGTGTTTTATTTTGGGCATGATTCATACAATAATTTGTTGCAAACCAGCACGTAACATTAAATTGTTGTGATACTATTATTATAGGCAAGCTAACATAGATTTGTATGGAAGCTTAAAAGTTAATTAAGTGTAAATTGTTTTTTCTAATTCACTAGTAGTGAACTATGAATGTTGGATAAAAGAATAAAAAAATAACTGCGTCAGAGAGAAAATATTTATCGACACAGCAGAGCACATGATTTGTTGCATTTTTTATTGAACGATGGAAATACAAATTATTCTGTAAAAAAAAAAATTAATCTATAGCAAAGGGCTATTATGGCACGTATATGTCTTTTTTTTCAAATTAATCGCGAAATACGTCGTCTCATCTCTTTGACTCACTCATGCATATCTTGACACCATCCGTAGCATTCCCATGTTTCTCATATTGCTCGTTTCTTCTGTCACACGACTCCAGTTCTGACTTTTTACTCGCACTTACCTATGTAACTGTTGTATAAAAAGAAAGACGGAAGAAGATATTTGATATGTGTGTTTACATCTCGGCAGTTAATTAAATTTTGTTGAAATTACCACTTTTTTTTTTTTTTTTTTTTTTTCATCACTCGTACACAATTAAGATGCAACTTTTTTGGATCTACTTAGCAAGTATTTTACGAGATAAAAATTAAGTGCTTATTCGCACAAAAAAATGAGACGATATTACAAAATTTTGATGGACCACAACGTATACTGATGCAGCTGCTGTTTATATTAAACAAGATTTCATACTTTTTATTATTTTTTTTTTTTCCAACAGAAAATATTGAATTTTTATCGTTTAAACGTGGGACTATTTGAAGTAAACAGTTTTTTTTTTCCCCCGTAAATTTCAATCCTGACGAACACATACAAAAAACACAATGTTTGTGGAAAAAATTGTTCTCAATTGTTTTTTACACGCACGTTTGATGCACGGGCGCATAAAAATGTAAGAATTTCGCAAGTAAGACCAAAATGTTGTATATTATAGTTATTCGATGGTACTATGAAAGTCAGGCATAAAAATACACACACCATTGCACATACGTTGTAATATTTCCCCGCAGTTAGTTTATTATCCAATGCATGTAGTACTTGTGTGCTGTCCTGGATAACGCGCAGGGTCTGTTTAACTACAAAACCACCGGCTTATCTCTCTCTCCCCCCCTCCCCATTCTCAGATCCCCTCGCAGTTAGGCTGTATTAACAAACAAAAAAATGTTCTTAAAGTGATAAGGCCTGGGGGCGGGAGGTACGCAGTGAAAATCCAGTGTAGCGTGTTTACCATCCTCTCGTGGCTCACAGCGGGCACGTTACGGCGGCGGAACAGGTAGTCAGGCAGACAAGAGAGCCCTTTCCGTATAATATATACGCAGGAAAAATAATGGGTGCAGCGTGCACGATGAGGAGGGAAAGAGATAGAGGTTGTGCCTCTCTGTATTATTGTCCACGGTCTAATTCACATTTGCAAATGACCGCCGGCGAATGCATGCGCCGGAAACGAGTGCCAAGAGCGACCGGCCTCGCACCTGCTCCGGCCACCGCCTCCTCTTTTTTTTCCCCCTCTCTTTACTCACTGCGTGCATATTAAGTGTAACAGCTATCAAGTTCACGTGCAAGTGCCATTTGGCTGATTTAATTATATTTCCTATTGGTTTGACGACAACGTCATTGCAACATTGCGCGATTATTATTTATTATATGCTTACATATACTCTGATTATTATGTAAAAAACATACCCAGTAGTGTTGTGATACACACAGTTCTTTCATCACGTTCAAGCTAAACCAATAAATGATAAACATTTGGTATTTATTTTCAAAGCACCTGCTCGCAGCCGTCGATTCACAAAACCTTCTTTCAATATTTTTGTTCCCTGATAACAAAGTGAATATTTATTCGTTAAACAAATCATTTTTATATTTTGCACTCGTTGTGTGGTAAACTTATTTGTTTTCATTTTTATTTTAAAGGATTTAATAACTTCGATGTATTTACTTCATTACAATGCTGATAAGTTATTCGAACAAGGATTACATCGGTTATACATTCTATATATCTAAAGATGATGTTGCTACTCTTTTCGACGAAATCAAGTGAACCAAGTACTATCGACAAGTTCACATTTGATTTGTGAATAAAATTACGCGCATTTATCTGTGTGCATATGTATTTCACGCATAATTGAGCGAAAGAAGAATAAAGTTGATTAAAATTATTTCTCCATGTTACGAATGAGCACTGATTAACAACGCTATTGTTTCCTTAAAAGGCCAAAGCGCAAGAAGAAACAGTTAGTAGTTCGAGCAGCCATATATCATGCACAAACTTATTTGTCCCGCTATCTTTCCTTCACCTTCATATAGTATTATATTGTATACTTGTGACTTGTACTCTACTTTTTATTCATTTCTCAGGTATTAATTATCATGCTCTTATTGTTTCACCAATATTTTATTCTTCAATTGATCCTAACCGTGATTTCAATCGTCTTTTTTAATTAATCAACAAAACTATGATATTTATCTCTTGAACATCATTTACCGTGAGCCGTCTATTGTAGGCAAAGCAGTACATTGTTATAAAATCTTTTTTCTCATGAGTATGCATACAAAAAAAAAAAAAAAAACTCCAGTTCTCACAAGTGTAAGATAAAAATTTCCAAGCCCATCTTCAGGACAAGCAGTAGAGGAAAATTTTTTATCATCAATTGAATAATTAATAAACAAATCAGGCGTGATCATTGAACCTTTTATATAATTTTCGAATGCATTTTGAGCACATTTTATAAATATTTTTCATTTTTTTCCAAAATTTTATAAATATTTTTTTTAGGTTTTTTTTTGCTTATTCCATGTACATAAAGTTTGAAGTTATTAACAAGTCTCATTGTATTTGATTTAGAACTACATAATTTTGAAAAATCGCAATTTTGAAACATAGCGACAGTCTTACTCGAAAACTGTATGGGTTAAAATATCTAATTTATTTAGCAAATTCGCTCGTATTGATGGAGGTATAAAAAAAAAAAAAAAAAAAAAAACAATTGTGCTGAAAACGTGCCTCGAAAAAATATCGTTTTCAGTGGAATCGATCATGTATAGTAGACTTTTCTTTTCTCCTACACTCACGAATGCACATGTACACGTGTACAAAAGAAAATACAAAGGTGAAAACAACAATAGACACATAGACAAGCCTGTGACACGCGTGCATTCGCGACAATTGATATACTGGGCAAAAAAAAGCGCTAAAAGTATCATCCCTAATTTATCAGGAAAAATTCTCTGTATGCTAAACAACCATTTTTTGTTTTTCAATACCAGTACATATATGTATCCCAAGAGCAAAAAAGAGGATGTTTCGATTATTTCAAACAATCGTATTAATTTAATAAAACAGCGTTGTAGCAGTAGAGGGAAAAAAAATTTCCCTCCGACCCAAATCTTCTTGCCAACAAATTTCTTACGTCGAGCCAGCTATTAATGCGAGCGGGGGGCTCTGAAAAGCACCAGCATGGTGTGGCAGCAACGAGACGGCACCGTTGAATAAAATCCATACTCCGTGCTCAGGCGCCGTCGCCACTCTCGGGTAGCCATAAACCGTGAAACTTGCAAACATGTATGGAGTATAGGGGTTGACGAGAGAGAGAGGGAGAGATAAATAGGGATGAAGTTGCGTCGCGGCCTTTTATTCCCCTTTCTATATTGTCCCCTTTTTTTCCACACAAACGACTGTTTCGGAAGTCGCGACGCAACGTTGCAGATGTGGGGTGGGTGGTGGTGGTTTTGCGACGATCCGATCGATGGTACTTTTATATCACGTCCACCCGAACTGCTTGCAACTGATGTAAGAAGTAAACATTTGGGAAAATGGTTTTTGTTGCAGAGCTCGCAGAATAGATTGCTCATTAAAAATGGCAAGATCGTCAACGAGGATGCCGTTTTCGATGCCGATGTCTACATCGAAGATGGCATCATCAAGTGAGTATTTACATATAAATGTATGTCGATGTTGTTGGGATGAAAAACGAGCAATTACAGGCAACTCGGCCGGAACTTGATAATCCCCGGGGGTACCCGGACCATAGACGCGCGCGGGAGGTACGTGATGCCGGGTGGCATAGACCCGCACACGCATTTCGAGCTCGAGCTCATGGGCGCGACGTCGGTTGATGACTTTTACCAGGGCACGAAGGCCGCCGTAGCCGGTGGCACTACCACCGTCATCGACTTTGTCATACCGAGGGCCGACGAGACCCTACTCGAGGCTTACGACAGGTACAGGACTTCCGCTGACGAGAAGGTCTGCTGCGACTATGCCCTTCACGTGGCCATCACCAAATGGAACAACAAGGTAAGCCCGTATAGGACATTATACATATGTTACACGAACAATTGTATGCGCGTAATACGTCTCTTTGTACTTTTTCTTCAAATTTATTGTTGCTCTGCACTGTCATGGTATTATCAATATTATTAATTTATGGTACTCGGTTAGAAAAAAAAAAAAAAAAATAAAAAAATCAGAATTCAGGATTAATTCCAATAGTTGTTGGCAATAAACGTTTTAAAATCCGCTGCTGTGTTTCGTAGTTTTTTTTTTCCTATCGGTATATTTTTACCATAAACGTTTTCAAACCCAAATGCAAAGCTACTTATTACGTGCAGTTGTACTCACATTAATTAATGTTGTATAGTAAAGTAGTTCTATTATCTCGTTACGTCGGATGTATATAATATGACGTAGACGCGTTCACATCTATGGGGTACGTCATAGGTATCGCGCGTGAGAGGGTATACATAATAGCAGTGTACGTTTAATTCAAGTGAGGTAGGTAATTGGTACATACATTCATAAAATGTACAGATCCGCATGCGGCCGTGTGAATCATTGTGTGACATTGTGACGTATATCATGCGCCGAGAACAGGTATTGTACTTTGTTTACTTGCATGTATATGTGTATATATGATGTTATGTAAGCGCAGGTATACTCTTCGCGTGCATAATAGGTACTATATATGTGTATGGTACGGGACAATCGGTGCGACGACCTCGAGAGAGATGTGCTCTCTTGGCTGCGGTGCAAGCGACTCTGCTCTCCTTTTCTCCGTAGTCTAATGGACGCATATACATGTATATATCTGCGTGTGATTCAACGCTCCGTCAGCAAATACATGAGAAATTCTCTCGAAAGTTTCAACTTTGGTGTCTCGTAAAGCTTGAAAAAAATTTTTTGTCACCCGCACAACTTGGTGATTAAGCACTTGTATATTTTGCTTTCATCCCTCTGTGCGCTCCATTCGAACAACCTTAAGAGTGTCATTTCAAATATAATTTAAATAAAGAACCATCATAACGATTTTACATTTTATAAAAAATTTTGTAATTTATATAATCATATTTAAATTCCTTTCCGCAAATATAACTCGTACACCGCTCCTTATCATACTGTATATTTATGTATGTCCAAGTGTGTTAATATAGTATACTTTTAAAGCGTGTAGTTGAAATTTTTATTTATACATTTAAATACTTCAAATATAACAACAATAATGATTTATCCATTTTTGCATTATCAATATAAATGTGTATATGCAACCAAGCACTTTTTTTATTTTAAAACAACTAAGTACCAAAATGTCGTGCAGATTCGTTAAAAGAAAGGAAGTAAAGAGTTAAAAATAAGCTTGAATTTATGTGTTTTAACGAAAGGTGGTCGTTGTAAGAAAGTTTCGGCTCAAAAAATTCAATAAAATTCTTAAAGGTTTGAATTTTAAAGCTCAACACCTCTTTTCTTACGTTTATTGTTTAGGCTTTTCTCCAAGCACTGTTTACCGTTTGGACTTTTCTCCAAGCACTTTTATTTACTTTTTTTGAGCAACCCCGTTAAACCTTTTGGAGCGAAGCTTAATGAAAATAGTTGAAAGAGCAGACGACGAACTCGGCTTGTGGAGCGGAGCCAAATATTTCCTTCTCTCTTTGACACCAGTCATAAGTACCGGCAGGCAAGGTGCTAGATTCATCCACTGCGTGTGGTATATTTAGGTCTCTGCGCCAGCTGTTGCCATAGACCCGATCGAAGCTCACCAAAATATCACGAGTTAAGATCTACCTACTCTGAATTCGGTTTTTTCCATTCCACTCGCAAGTAGCTAGTTTCGACTACTCCTGCGCTGCTATTTTTTTCTCCTAATGGATCACAAACGTCACCTTGACAAGAGATTGTATAATATTCATTATTTTTCCTACACGTTTACGAGGTCGTGATACTTTGACCTTTCAAACATGTTCTTATCGTAGAACTGAAAAGGCATCAATTTGAATCTGATATGACTTTCTCGAGAATGTAACGATCGTTAAGTATACTTTGCGAGAGCTTGAAGTTTTCTTACTTTAAATACATTTATACACCTAAAATTGACACCTAATTTCACGTCGAAAATATTCCAAAACATTTGTTCCACAATCTAAGTGTATGTATGCGTGCACGTGATGTGTAGGTATTATTGACGGTCAATAGAACGACCAACTTCAATAATACTGAAAAGTTCGGAGTTTAGAGGTCGTTGGTTGATATGCTTGATTGATGCTGGTATACGTGTACAATGAACATGTATGTATTTGATGGGATAACCCAAAACGATGATAGCACTGTGGCAGCGTTGTTTCATCGATGATATTAAATTTCATTTCACAGGATGCAATTTATATCCACCGTTGGATTAATATTTGATGAATTGAATTAAAAAAATAATAATAATAACCAAAATGGCATTGATTACTTTACAGACGAAAGAGGAGATGGCCGCGTTGGTTCAGCAATTTGGTGTGAATAGTTTCAAATTCTTCATGGCGTATCGCGATCTGTTCATGCTGAGGGATCCAGAACTGATAGAGGCCTTCAAGATATGCAAGAGCCTCGGTGCTGTGGCGATGGTGCACGCCGAAAACGGCGATATCATTTATGAGGTACGAGCTTTTGTATTTAATTACTTTGACCTTATAATACTTGCCGATCGACTCAAAGTTTGGGGCTGATCTATAACCGCAGGTGAATTATCCTACATAGGTGTACCCACACCTTTCTCGCGTGTTGAGGAGTAGTTAAAAACGTGACCCGGCCGCCACAGTATTTTTTTTAGGTGAAATGCTGTTGCACGATTCTCTAAAAGAGCGCAAGAATGTAGGTTGCCAGTTGATATCCTTATACTATAATATTTTTTTAGACTTGAATTATTAATATTGTTCTAAAAATGTAAATTTGATTAGTGAAAACCACTGTCAACTTTTTACTGATATGGTCATTAGCTTTCTCCGTCTCATTCTTGAGATAATTACAAAATTTTTGATCCAAGATAAAAATGTTAGTCCTTTCAATAGATAGTATAAATTGTATGCCCTGTATCATCAAAATTGACTTAAGATGTTAAGATATGATAATTATCGGATAACAAGATGGATGATATACCAGTACACATGCTGGATGATACAAAAATGAACATATCTTTGAAAGTTTTTTTATCGATTAATACAGAAAAAAATAAAGGGTAACATTTCCACAAAATTTCAAGCCGATATCTCACCGTTGACGCTATAGACAGCTTTTTTTAAATGTAATCCTCAACTAGAAAAAATTTGTAAAATCACTGTTACTCAAATTGAAAATTATTACTCAGACTATAATTTCACTATAAAACATACGTTTAGACGAATTCCATTATAATAATGATTTATACCTTTTCAAATAATAAAAAATGTGGTTTTCGAAAATTGTAAGATCAAAATTAGAAATTAAGTCGTGAATTTTTTATATAAAACCATTATAACTAAGTACTATTAAAATACGTACGGACGAAATAAAAGTTTCAAGCCCCATACCATTAAAATTGGCTTTTCACGTCCCGAGATATTGGCTGTGCATTTTTTTAACAAATACAAGCTACTGGAAAGTTATGGTAACAAAAACTTTCCGCTTCCATTGAGTTTCCATCGCGTTGATATTCACGGATAGCGATAAAGTTACATTTGTAACATTTTTACGTTCTCACCCGAGTCCCGAGGTTGGTATACATCATCATCATCGTTGGCCAACTCTTCTGCATCAGCAGATTTCGATAAGAAGCTCGATGATCTTGTACCTATCATTGCCTCACCGATAATAATAATCCATACATCGTTCGAGTACGGAGATACTATCTACCGTACACGTGTACACAACTCGTGGTAGTTATTTTCAACATTGGCAAATTTTTTTTTGTATTTCCTTTGATTTTTGCGTCTCCGTCAAGGCACAACACATACGTCAAGGAAACGAAAAGCATAGCGAGCGATTATTTTGCATTCTAGTCGATTTACAAGAAATTTTCCAAATCATTAAAAAAAAATACGTCAAGTGCTTTACAAGTCGAAAGTGGCACTCATTTAATATCAGTACATTTTTTCTCGCGCCATAATACTAAGTTATTATTACACAGTTGTCAGCTATTATTTGGCAAAAAACACACGTATACTCCAATACTTCTGTGATTGCGACTCCGCAATCAGTTTTTTTTTTTTCTAAAGATTAACGTGCCAACGCCAGAGTCAAGTACCTACACGTGCAATGCTTTTACCGCTTTCCTTCAACAGACATGTATCAATAACTGTATAATATCCGATTGCATCGTACGTTATAAGTACCCGCACACTTACGCGCACAGTTATAAACGTAAAACGAGTCCTACAGTACTTAGTATATACTTAACCAGCCAGTATAAGCCGATTATTATCATTATTACGCAAATAAACGGTGTAGGATGTGTTGAAGTTTAAATATATATATTTATATAGATTTATGCTGGTTCCACCCATCCGCTGCTTACAGTATTGCGCACTGCGGAGTTTTTTTTTTTTTTTTTTTTTTTTTTTTTCTTTAGCACCACGTAAAAATTGTTATTCTCTCGAGGGCAAAATTTATCTGGCGCTTGATGACCGTGCCGTCGGCACTTTGCGATTGCAGAATACGAAGAAGCTGCTGGCCGCGGGTATCACGGGCCCCGAGGGCCACGAGATGTCTCGGCCCGAGGAAGTCGAGGCGGAAGCCGTCAACCGAGCCTGCATCATTGCCAATCAGGTGAGCGACGAGCATCACTCTCTACCGCACAATATACTCACGTATACGTAACTATACACATACATACACTCACATATACTTACGAACAAGCGATGCGCTCAAGCGCTGACTTCCCAAGTATAGTATTTAAGTGTAGGCATAGCCGAAGAGCTACAACTGTAGGGTCTGATTGCGGACGTTGATATTAGAGAGAGTCTTCGAGATGGACCGTCACATTACTTATATTTGCGAAAATTTTAAAGTCAAACTCCATCAAAATCAAAAGTCCGTCATCAGACCGTATGGTTAATTTCCAGGCAAACGATGTGTTGCGAGGTATCCAAAAATCGATGTCACTCGACGCCAAACCAACCCATTTTTTCCATTTATTTCGACCAACCGATCTTGCTCTACATCGCGAACATCGTTTGTCTGGATGAATTTACCTGTCAGGATATCGAGGGTCCGGCCCCGTTTCCCTTCCTTCCTGGACACTGTATCCTGACAGTCGTGAGGAGGGTTTGGGAAAAATTGATCCTCCCAAACAAAACGACCCTACCTACCTACTACCTATTTAAACCGTTTCAGTTCTGTAGTGTTTTTCTTTCTTTTTTTTTTTTTTGTGTATTGAAAAATTTTTTATTTCTTCACACATTTTATGTTTGTATATGCTTCCCCTTCTAAATGTATCTTTATTCGTGCCGTGTCCCGTGATTGCATGGCAACGTCTGATGTTCGTCTTTTTTTTCGCTTATCCAGTGGCTGTCGTAGTGTAGATCAGTATTTTTTTCATGCGTCACTCTCTGTATGTATTAAAAATGCACAAGTATGACTTTACCGTATAAAGTCCACGTGCATACCTGTATTGTGCATCTGTACATGTATGCGTAGCATAATTGCTTCAGTTACCTGTAAAATTGTTATTAGAATTATCCATATATCTCTGTATGTGCTTTTATTGTTAAATTAGAAATTTAAAAAAAAGTCAAGTTGGATGCTATTGAAATTTCAAAAAACGAGCACCGATCAATGATTAACGTTATTGATGATCAAATAAAAAGTTACGGGACGTTGAAGCTTCGAGTTTGCGAAAAAATTAAAATGTAGTTATGGTGGCTATTGAAATTTAAGATTATCAGTGATTTCAGTATAATACGTGCATAAAATTTGTTTTGCTAATGTACATATTATTAGGTGTGTACTCTATTTCATATGTAAATCGATTTCGAACAATTAAACGTAAACTCTGATGTCCTGCATCTTTTATACCACCTACAACGCGTTCGGATACATTGACAATGCTTACGCGTGCAAAAAAATAAATGTTTGAAGTATAAGTTGTGACATGAGCGTGTGCACCCATCATACGCTCGATCAAGTGCATATGAGTACCAAAACAACTGACTGAGGCGAACTAAAGGGGAGAACGGAAAAAAAAGTAGGCGAGGAAGCGTGCCAAATTGGCCACGAACACGCTTTGGCCTGAATCGCGAGGCGTTGTAAAAGAATAGGAGTAGCTTTCACGTTGGGAAGATAAGAAATAATACAATGCGATAAGGAGGCGAAGAGCGGTCCCTTATACCGTTTCTTTGTTAATTCCCGTTGCACCTTTCTATCTTTTTTTTTTTTTTTTATTTGAGTTTTGCTGATCAGAGTACTTTCATTACGAGGTGATTTAAAAGGAAAATATAATTTCCAAATACGTTTTTTCAAGTCATACTTCCCCGTGGACATGACAATTCGTATTCTACGATGAGTAATTGTCATTGTCGGTAGCTGGGGCTATTTAACTGGCTTTACGCTGCAGGAAAAACCCTCTTTTTTTCGACTCTATTAAAACGAATGGTATCATACAAAATTCAATGTTTACCTATGTCGATGAAAGTAATTGGGAAGAGTCATGTTTTTTTATAAATATTTTTAATGATGGGCGAAACCCAGAAGTAAAATCAATTAGACCATCGGAAATTATGATGGAATAAAAAAATTATTTTTTGTAGGGGTGGATATTTTTTTTTTTTTTTTTTTTTTTATTGGAAAAAAAAATACATGTATAAATGATTCGTACCAGTAGCCAAAATCTATTGGAAAGGAATTGCTTAGAATCTGAATGGGCCTCGACAGACATAAATTCACAATAAAAGCTGCCATAATTATTTCAAGCACTTTGCTACATACTTCGAGCTGTTCTGTGTTAAATAAAGCAAATTATTTTATTTATTTTAAGAGATTTTTTTCATAATTTCGGTGCCACACGTTTTTGTCGTACGTTTTTTTACTACAAAAAAGTGGAGGGAATTTCATACCAACTATAGATCTAGCTAGTGACAATGACTATACTCTGTTCAGGATTGTGAAAAAAAAAAAAAGAAATTCTTTAATTTTGTTTTTCCCGACACCTAATTACTTGTGAAGATTTCAATTCGATGGTATTGAATGGGCTATCCAATTTTTCATGATAAAACTAAAAATACGCTAGAGAAAAAAAAACTTGTAATGAAAAAGTAACGACTGAATTCATAAAAGTATTAGATAACAATTTTGTAGGCAATTGTATAGAATCAATCGTAAATACTTGCGGGTATAATAGGATCGATGCTTCGCAAAATAAAAAGTAAAAGTAGGCCAAGTATATTTAATATAATAAGAATATAAAGTGAACATATAATGGCGTGCACAAAGCGAGGAGCACTGAATTTAACAAATCACAATAAATAAAGTACATTCTGGATTGCGATGGGACGAAATCACATAGATTTTTTTCTTGACTCCTTGAAAGTGCAAAACTTTTTTTACTAAAATATTTACTTTCGATATATATAAATGACATACAAATTCTCGTTTCTCTTCCATTTGCCTCAATGAAATGTCTATCAATACTTATATCGGTCGATGCATTGAATGTTTTATACAATTTGCCAGTTTGATAAAATTTTGGATGGTATTATTATTTATTTTTTTTTTTTCCACAAAAAATCTCATTTTCTTGGTCCATACGTCCCCACGTTGTTTTAAAACCGAAATCGCGTCAACCAACGACTGAGCCGCTGATCGCTCGACGGATGGAGAGGCTATCTGATCGCACTCTCCTCTCACGGCCCTTTTTTTTGATACTTCCTCATTATAAATCCGCTACTAAAGGGGCCAATAACCCTGCCCAACTTTGGGTGGTACTTTTCGAAACAATACGAATCATCGAGATGTTTGATAAAATTATGAAAAGCCACAATTACGCACTATTGCGTTTGCCGATCGCTAAACAAGTTTTCCATTCGTGTTAATATTGTAAATGTTTTTTTTAATTTCAATTTCATGCGGACAATCCTGCAGTGTGGAAACCTGCATTTGCATAAAACTTGGCATCAAAATAACGAAAACATTTACACATACACAAGACAAAAGAAAAAGAGTGTTCTCGCTATACTATAGAGTTGTAAAACCAAAGTTTCGAAAAATCGCAATTGAAAGCGTTGCCTGTGCTCACAATTTTCGCCACCACTTGCACCCGACACTCAAACAGGACGTATATAGATTAGAAAAGCCAACGAACGTATCACGAACGCACGCTCGTGTTGTAATGAACGATAGGTTGCATGCCCGCTGTACGTGGTGCATGTGATGAGTCGAAGCGCAGCCGAGGAGGTCGAGGCGGCCCGGGGACGCGGCGTGTGCGTCTGGGGCGAGACCCTAGCCGCGGCCCTCGGGGCCGATGGCACGAGCTACAGCCACCAGTGCTGGAGGCACGCGGCCGCCCACGTGCTCAGTCCACCGCTCAGGCCTGACGTCGACACGCCCACTGAGCTCATGAAGAAGCTCAACTCGTAAGTACATGCACACCTTTACTCATCATGCTTATTACGTTGTTCCATACCATAATAGTATTTTTTTAATATCATACACAAGTAGGTATAATATACCTACTTCTAATTCATTATCATTCTTTATATTATCTTTGCCACATGTTTAGTCTAGACAATATAATGTAAGATTTGCTATACGTATGGATGAATGCATCTTCTGTAAGATAAACTGGCTTGGCTCAGCCTGTCTTCCTTCTGCTTTTTTCCTCTATTGTCCTCTTACATCCAGCCATCTCTCGTATTAGGTATTTTTTGTACCTACTGCCCCTTTATATACTTTTAACTTTTGGTTTGTCAAGAGCTGATGGAAAAAGATAATGATTATGGGGTATATGGGGTGCTTTTCGCTCCTTCCAAATATATTTACACATTACTTTGAATGATACGTAGATTTAGATGTGATTTCATAGATGTATTTTTTTTTTTTTTTTTTTTTTTTTTTTTTTGGTATCCAAGTATCTTTTACGACTTTATTTTGTAAACTTGATGTTTTCTGGTCTCTATGTAATGTTAGCTTTCGTGAATGAAAGTCAATGGTATACTGATAGAAAGTCAGCTAAAACGTGAAAATGTAGACATGAAGATACATGGATGTGATTGTTATACTTACATTTACGGTTTTGTCAAAATATATGTATATTCGTTTTACATATACGTGTAGGTATAGATGAATAGAATATGCACGATTCCTCTCCAAGTATCCAAGCGAATAAAATGATTATTATTTAGTCAATGACACATGTTAAGAAATAGAGAAACTACATAATACACTCGAAATCGTAAAACAACATTCAACCAAAATTACTCGAAGGGAAATTTAAAAAATTTTTTTATATTGCCCACTCTGGCTGATAAAAAATTTAATTTTATTAAACGATTTCGAAAAGAAAATACTTTTGTTGTACATTTTTTTGTTATTTACGATTTTTGTATTCAATTCTCGGTTGCATCAGTGTCAGTGTAACTTTTCAAATTGACATTGCAGTTGTTAAGCAAAATAATTATTTTTATAATAAATTTTTTTTATGTATTTACTTTTTTAATGTTTCTAAAATTATGTAAAATTTTTAGAAGTCATCAAATATAATATTAAAAAGTTTGAAAAAACATTTCAAAACAATGTTGCTGATTGAAGTTTCAAAATTTTCAAATAAATTACGATAAAATTGTGTAAGCAAAGGCTGTAAATCTCAAATATTGTATAGTTGAATGGTAATTACTTTTGTGCTCTGAAACGCGGTAAACACTGTAAATAACCAGCATGCATTTATACATGCATATAACAATTAATAGTCATTTTGGTGATTCAAAGTTTTAATTTTATTATCTCTAGAAGAAAGTTAACAACGCAACTAAGCTATAGTTAAAGTAGGTAATATTTCAAACTAATGAGATGTACGACTACTCTTTGAAATTCACTTTAGTAAAACGCCAATTCGCAAAGTTGTACGGTCAAAAAACATGTTTTTTTTTTTGTTTTTTTTTCTTTCTCTTCGGCTTCCCTCTGTAGTGGTAAGCGCACGTCGTGAAGCAGACAAATGCAGTGTTTACTGAGCGGCAGTAAGCGATCACGGGAAAATCATCGAGGTCTCGGCAACTTTCTTTGCTAGTTGCGCAGTATTTTCCCTCAAAAAGTAAAAGAAAACCAGCCAGAGGCACAATGCCTTGCCGCGACTGCTGCAGACCATCAAAGGAGAGTCGATTGATGGACCGGATTACCTTTCCATTGCATACTTTTTTTTCAACCAAGCGAATGAACTTAAGCACAGCAGTCATATGGTATTTGCTTAATGTAACGATGATGTGGTAGATGTGTATATAAGGTGCATATGGGGTAATTGAATTGTATTCGCTGGGCGTAGAGATGGTGAGCTTAGGAATAGAGTAGGTAGTGATACCAATATAGTCATTCGATTTTAAGTTGATTTATATGTGTATATTCAGGGTTTAAAGCTTTGTATTTTTTTCTCTCATTCCATTTTTTTTATTGGTGATACAATTTAAAGCATAGGACAACTTAGAAACGAGGAAGAGGTTGTCATCGCCAGTTTGGTGATCACCGGGTCTACATCCTGCAAATAGCTCCAATCATTAAATTATCCTATGAAATTTATGTATGTTGTAACTACCTCATTGAAGTGACTACAGTATGCATGCGTATCTATTTGTAAATCGTTATATTTTAGCAACCATCTACCAATGTATTTTTTACACTGCTTTGCACAACCCAATAACCCATCAATCTGTAGACAATTATACTACTTAGAAAAAGTATTGGTTCACTTTTATACAATCTGCATCATCGTATACAAGCCCATTATTATAGTTTATAATTGCAGATGCATATATGTTTGTTGTATATCTATTGCACGCATATAAACTTACGTAGATGTTAAAATGACAGACGCGGACGCACTCTCGTACTCCCACGCACAACTTGCGACATGGGCACCTTTCTTGGAAAACCTGAGCGCTAACTTTTATTCTTAAAATGCATTTTTATTTTTCTCAACCTATTGAATGTACGACAAACGTTTCAAATGTTTATTCAAGAAGAAATAAGAATACATTAATAAACGCGGGAGGAACTCAGAAAGAAAATCGAGTAGTTTTGAAATCTGTGACAGGCGATGGTGTTAATAAATAAATCGATCCATTGATTGAGATTAGATAACCAATATCAACTTAATAGTGGAGTTTTGGTAAGAAATCGTAACAAATATATATATATATATATATATACATCTCTTATTTGAACACGTGCGAGGTTTCCAGTATAGAAAAAAAGTAGGTAGATGTAGCCTACTATCAGATTACGGGCAGTAGATGGTACGTCTAAAAAAGTCCCTGTAGTGCGTAGAAGCTTATTAGAAGCTAACTTTTAATTTACACAGATGTCTTGACAATTGTAAGATATAGAAAGTAAGTGCCCGACACCGATACTGCGCCATCTAATGCATGGTCACTACTGCTATATTTTTCAAAAGGAATCAATTGTTGTACCTTTACGATTTTGCTTTTGCACGATTTTGCCACTTAATGATTATGTTACACATTTGTCCGTATTATTTTTTACATCATCAGTCTAACTTTTCGACGTTATTTTCATTTTTTCCAACTTTAAATTTTTCTTCCCTTTTTTTCAGTCAACAAATGAACGTTTTCTCTTTTTTCCCTGTATTAAAATGCAAGGATACTTCATCTTTTTTTAAAAATTCTGAACAAATAATTTACGTAGGAGAGTCAACTTTTTTTACAATTTTACAGTGGAAAACATTTTTATTTAATTACGACAAAAAACGTCTATTAAATTATTTTTCGATCCGGTAACTACTTATCTTTGGTTTTTTCACATATATTTACGCGAAAAAAACGACGATGAGTTTAATTGCTTTAAGCAATATGGACATGTCAACGCTGTCCATCAGCAGGCTAATTTTTAATTTTTTAAATAAATATGATTAAATGCAAAAGTAAGGAGTGGATATAGTTTTTAAATTTTTTGACCCAAGAGAAATGACAGTATTTGCTTAATTGAAACTCGTTGACTAACGTACGTCGTAGTTCTCGTCCCCGCGTATATGAGGTACACTGACTCTGCAGAAACTAATATATATATATATAATATACACACACACTGCCCTGACAATGAACTACACCAACAAGTGACCTACATTTTATTCACCTACACGTTGTATAAACTAAACGATTACCACCACCACGACGACTGTTGTAATATGATCGCTTGTAATAAAACCACCACCATCGGCATGAAACTGCAGTTGAACTGCCCGCTATACGTGACGCGGGTGACGAGCAAATCGGCGGCCGACATAATATCGGCGAAACGGGCGGACGGGGCGGCAATATTTGGCGAGCCTTTGGCCTCGAGTCTCGGCATCGATGGGGCCGAGCAGTACGGCCGCGACGCAGCCAAGGCCCGCAGGCTCGTCACCAGCCCGCCCCTTAGGCCCGACCCCACGACCCCGGCCTATCTCGTCGAGCAGCTCGCCCAGTAAGTACTTACACACACACACACGCCTATACATATTTCCCTGTCAGTACCTATATATTTATATACTCGGGTATTGATCACAAGAATTTTTAATCATGCGTATTATATGGTGTTGTCGTATTACACCTCCGTCCGTTTCTCAAGTTCAACCTTATTACTATATATGTAATACATACTTGATATTACATGTACATCAGGAGTCGTTAGTAGTTGCGTCCAGTATACGTTTATAGATTGTTGATGTACGAGTGGAAGAGTTGTTGATTGAGTTTTTGTTTTGTGGTTGAAAAACTCGTTTTGATTAGGGGCGTCATCGAAGGCTTTTCGAAGCAGGTGTAGGTGAGAGGGTTGAATTTTTTTATTAATTTGTGCGATTTAATAAATATTTAAATATAATTATACTATTAGTATTTTAGTTTTCCTTTCGTACTCGGATATAGGGGCTACATTGTTTTTTCAGATGACAGTTCTATATCTATATACATTCAGTTTCTTTACAGTCCAGTCGTCGATGTCCATCATCATGTTGTTCTCGTAGAATTCCATTTAAACTTGAGGGCAGTTTTGTAAGAAAGATATCTTTGAAGTGCGAAAGACGGGTATCATATTGTATACGTTGAAAAATGTTATTATTGTTTCTTGCTACGTTGCATACTTAGAAAGTATCAATGAAGAAAAAAAATATTGATTAGTAATTGTAACTTTTACGTAATTCTGTGTAACTTCAATTCAAATAATTGAAGACAAGTTGTGTATTTCGAAATGACTGTTTCACGAGCGGGTACTTTGGATGTATGCACGTAGGGCGAGATGTATAATTAATTATATGTTTAGTGAAAGTGAAAATTTGTAAATCAGCTGACGATTGCCGTGACAAACGATCAATTTAACTGGATCCTTAAATATAATACTACTCTGGAAGTAGTAAAGAGAAAAAAAAGAAAAAAAAATATGAAAAAAAGTACAGGTTGGTATACTAATTTGCGTTCAACTCTGGTAAGCAAGAATAAAGGCAGGAGGCGCGCTAGCTGTTTTACGATGTTTACGTTTTCTGAACAAACGAATGATAGCCGAGTAGCGGTACCGACCCCGGTTAAGCTATACGTGGCGAAAAAGTCATTTCTGAAGACAGTCGCGAGACGTTTTACAAGATGTTTAATGTACAAGAAAATTTGGATGATTTGTTACGTGACTATCTTTTTATTAGCAATATTCCTAAACCTGCAAAACGGTAAGCTTTAAATTAATTAAAAAAAAAAAAAAAAAAAAAACACCTGAAATACTCCTAATGGATCGCTTAGGTTTAAATTTCAATAATTAAAGGATTGATTATCAAGTCACTCGAACTTTTTTGGGCTTTTTTTTTCCGCACACCTGCTAAAAATACCCACACAAATGTACGCGTGAGAGCTGTTGGCACAAGAAATTGTTAGTTTTTTGTTCGAGTATCTCTACTCTCTCTCTCTCTCTCTCACTGTGTTTCCTTTTTCATTCGAGAGATGCACTTTCGCACGTGTTACACACCGTGAAACCTGTAGTACCTACACATACCAGTTCGGCCGACATCCATCGGGTATAGTAACAATTAACGTCTCACTACCTTTTTTTTTTTTTTTTTTTTTTCTGAGTACAACGTCCAGAACAGCTTTTTCCATTGCAAACCCGAGGCTCTCTTTCTCTTTCAACTTGTTCTCACTCACAACAAATAATTGGCCAAGTTTCTCTCTCTCCGCTTGATTCCTCTTTGGGCTCGATGCATTGTCGAGTGGAATATCGATGATGGTGCATGCATCGGGTGAAACCGGTGGTGGGTGAAAACCAATGACTTTTCTTTTCTTTTTTCTCTCCACGCTTGTAAAGCTAACGGAGGGCTGGATTGGGTGGCATCAGAGTTCCGTGCATTTAGTGACTTACAAGATAATCCATAAAGTGTAGATGTTGTATCGATGGATTATGATGGGACGAGGGGGTTGTGACGTGTGAATGTTGATTGTAGGGACGGGCTGCAGGTGACCGGGAGCGACAACTGCACGTTCAACGCGGACCAGAAGGCCCTGGGCAAGGATGACTTTTCCAAGATCCCGAACGGGGTGAACGGCGTGGAGGACAGGCTGTCCGTCGTTTGGGAGAAGGGCGTGCACGCGGGCCTGATGGACCCGACGCGTTTCGTCGCCGTCACCTCCACCAACGCCGCGAAAATCTTCAACCTGTACCCCAAGAAGGGGGTCATTGCCGTCGGCTCCGACGCCGACATCCTCGTCTGGGACCCGACCAAGAAGCGCACCATATCAGCCGAGACCCACCACCAGGCCGTCGACTTTAACATATTTGAGGTCAGTGAAATGCAACGAAGCCAACAAACATGAATACTACTATTTACAATATTTGGATTTTTTTTTTTTTTTTTTTTTTTTTTTTTTTTTTCACGCATATTTATGTTGAAGGCCAATACTACACTCGGTATCAATCAATACAAATATGTATCTTAAAAGACAAAGTTAAAACAATTACTCGATAGTAGGTGGATACATGTTTCAAATGCTTGTAAATTCGCAATAAAAGTACGTAAAATCGATGCTTCAATGTTAAACGATGGACAGGAAAGTACATGTAAGCCGGAAATTCATAAAAGTATCGTTCTTCTTGCGCAGGGTATGGAGATCCACGGCGTGCCGGAATACGTGGTGGTCGGCGGCCGAGTCTGCGTGGACGATGGCGATATCAAGGTGGTTCACGGCTTCGGTAAATTCCTCGAGACACTGGCCTATCCGTACTATGTGTACGACAGCGTGGAGGAGCGGGAAAAGCAGCCGCGCGGAGTGGCCCGCAGCGAGGCCGATGCTCGCAAGTTCGCCGAGGAAGACGCCATTCTGACCAAAGCCCGCGAAGCCGCCAGGTTGGCCAAAGCAGCGGCTGCAGCGGTAGCCCAGAACAACGAAGCGTTGTACCAGACCAATGGGCATCACAACCACCAACAACAGCCCATGGGCGGCTGTAGGCCCGGGGCACCTTTCATCTGTCCGACCCCGACTCTTCCTAATTCAGCCATAGCCACGCCCTCGGTCAAGGGCCCGCGCCTCGAGGGACAGAGGAACCTCCAGGACTCGACCTTTTCCATCAGCGGTGCGTTTCGTTAACTCATTCAACATCCCATGGTTTTTTTCGTTTGTTATCATTATAATTGTTAACTTTTGCAGAGGATACCAAGGAGACATCGCGATCTTGCATCCGTGTCAATAACCCACCGGGTGGACGCAGTGCCGGTGGCTTCTGGTAAATCTAGCTGTATCTCCACGATGTATTCACTCATACGAATTAAAATCAAACGGGACAAATGAACGAGGTGTTGAAGTGGGAATCAGGAGAATAGAAAATGTAAAAAAAAAAAAATAAATAATAATTAAAAAAAAGTGCAGCCAAAAAGGAAATGTTGCAGCTAAGTATGTACGTGTAGAGAATCTCTCTCACTTTCTTTTGCGCGCGTGGACCATTGGAATGTCCTATTTCATGACGACCGCGTAGGCTTTAAGCGTCTACTTACATATATACATATACTTACACTATCGATACATATATATAAATGTTCTTGGTTGAAATCGAGAGTCTGTTTATTATTGATTGCTATGTATTTTTATTGAAAAAAATATATAAATATATATCTATATGTATAATCTGATGTTGGGTGAAGAAACTCTATCTTTTTAAGCACACGAGTCAATTTTTTGTATCTCTGTTCTCTTCTTTACATTACTCGACTTTTTTTAATGTAATTTTTTTTCTGCACCACGCAGTACGAAATTCACTTTTATCGACTCTGAAAGTATTACGGAATTGAAAATCATGTACTTGTTTCAACTACAAAAAAAAAGAAAAAAAAAAAAAAAAAAAAGTCAAGTACTCTGGAAAATCAATGTTTTGATATAGATTTTGTTACGTTTGCGGTTAATCGATCAAATGTTTTCCTTTCCATAATTTTAGCAACGTGAGCGACAAATTTTAGAATACGGCTAATGCGAACAAAGTTGCATTACGTAATTGTTTATTATACACGTAGTCACAGGTATTTAGTGCGTATTATCGTTTGAAACATGATTACATTTGTAACAATTGTTATATATAAGACGCTAAACGTTACCATGAGAAAAAAAAAAGAAAAAAAAAGGAAAATATATATACACGTATATACATTAATTAAGAAATGTCTTGATAATTGTTTAATTACGTTGCATAAATGGCATTGAGCATTGAATGTAGTTTAAAAGCAAATAATCACCAGAGAATTTGTATGATGAAAAAATATATTTTCATCCGTGTCGTCTGTGCGCGTCAAGAACCAAATAATAATTATGTTAGTACACTACAATTTTTCTATGCATCGACAAAAACTTGATGCTGGCCGATATAAAATTAACATTAAAAAAAAAAAAAAAAAAAAATGAATAAATAAATCCAGAAAAAGAAAAATTTTGTACTATTTTATATGCCAATATCCATTTTCTTAAATATATATTCAGTAAGCCTCTACAAAAATATACTCAAATGCCAATATGCGCCTGCCTTGTGATATTGACATATTACATATTATGTATCGTGAAAAATAAACGAAACTTGATAAAAAAAAATTGATAAAAGTTTTGTTTTATTGACACTTATTGGCAGTACCTCAAATATTATCATCATTATTTAAAAAATTAGAAAAACTACCATGTGCATTACATAGTGTATCTGAATTAAAATAAATACGTACTGCGTAAATAAATACTGGAAATAATATTTTCATTCCTTACTTTCGAGCTAAGAAAATGTATACGTGACGTGTTAAAAGAAAATGACTTAATAAATGACGGTGTGTTATTTCTATTAAATAACACTGCCAGCAGTATATATCGCGACATTTTTACCTGCGTACCTACTGCCAGAATCTTTTTTCATGGACAAGTGTTTTTCGTGCTCGTGAAAGCCTCTATGAACGTTTTTTTTGTTATCACGGTGTAGTATTGTAATTATTAAGGTTGATTTAACAAAAATAAAATAAATACCTACATCTACACGCTGGATGTAAGCAACAGACAAAGAAGCCAGTACCTATAAGTAGTTCTTTTAATGAAATGTATGCAAGTGATGGTGTTCTTTTTAACTTTGATATCGTAAATAAACTGTTAATAGCAAGCACGGTAATTTCTAATTGATAATTTAGCACTGTGCAGCATCAGACACAATTAAATCGTAAACAATAACAACAACACCGGTTCTCCCATCGTTTGAAAAATGTATAGCTATCGGACACACAAACTCCGTTATTTACAACTGCTGAGAAGGTAGAGTACTACTCTCAAGCGGTTATCGGTATGAACAACAGTGCGCACTGCGCACTGCGCAGAGAAAAAAGTATTGTGGGTTTCGCGTGCAGTAACATAACCTTACATTTATACAAATGTAGTTTGTTGTGCTCGGCTCGACGACAAGACATGTCAAAATTTTTGTGATGTCGTTGTTAAAGGTTAGTTAACAAAACAACGAATTACAGACGATTCGTCGATTATTTAAAATACAGGCATTCAATTTTATTGTGCTTCGCAAATAACCAAAACTTCATCGGAATAGATGTAGACTAATCTGTTATTATTACGCCTTTCCGGATAATTTTGTGGTTTTTGGCTCATCTAGGGAATATTTTAACAAGTTTTATTTATTACTTTTTTTTTTTTAAGTTTTTAAACGCAGATATTTGGAGTTAAATTATACAAGAGGTACTCTGTCAAAAAAATTAAAACAAAAATATCTGTTGTACTGATATCTGTTAACAGAAATTTGGAGCTCTTCAACACAGTGAAAACTTTTTCATCTAATTTTCCATGTCTCTCCTCAATATTTAGTTTTATTCTAACTATAAAAAAAAAAAAAAAAAAAAGTATTGGTTTTATCATTTTTTTATACTTCTGTGATGCAGAGTCAATTTACTTTTGAAGAAGCATGGCCATGTATGCGTCCAATTATTTTAAAACTTTTGAAGCAAGAGCCAGTCACTCAAGCAGAATGGCAAGACTTGTTTTATTCCGTCCATCAGGCATGCTTGGACGAAAAAGGCTCACCCAAGTTAAGAGATGCTTTGAAGGAAGATATTATGGACTTTATCAAACAAGCTCAAAAAGTATTTAAATTCGAAATTTTTCAAAATATAAGCATTGCATGTGCAAATCAACAATTTATTACCGCTTACTAATTCTAGAGGGTAATGGCTCATCAAGAAGAGCAGGCTTTATTAAAAGCCTACATAGTGGAGTGGAGTAAGTTTTTTACACAGTGCAATTACTTGCCAACTCCGTTTAGACAGTTGGAGGCATCACTCAAAGGAAAAACGAACTCTTGCATACACAAGAAAAACCAATCAAATGATGAGAGTATCGTTAGAAAGGTTTGTATTATTTTGTGTCTCTTAGCTATGAATTGTAATCTAATTTCATATTTCTCGACAGTTGATGCTCGACAGTTGGAATCAAAGCATATTTAGCGAAATTAAACAAAGGCTTCAAGATTCTGCAATGAGGCTAGTAAGATCAGAGAGAAATGGACAAGTGTTTGATTCTCAACTTGTAATCGGTGTTAGAGAGTCGTACGGTACGGTTTATCAGTTTAGTTTTTAATCATGCCGTGAAAGAATTTAATTTTTAATTTTAAATATTTTACAGTGAATCTTTGCTCTAATCCTACTGACAGATTAAAAATATATAGAGAGAATTTCGAAGCTGCGTACATAGATGAAACTGAAGCTTTTTACATGTTCAAAGCTCCTGAGCAGCTTCAAACACAGGGAGTGGAAAAATACATGAAATACGCTGAGCAGAAATTAAAGGAAGAGGAAATTCGTGCACAAAAATACCTCGAGCCAAACAGCGCTAGCGTGCAATTGCTAATGGAACGTTGCGTGAAGGTTCTGGTTGCCAACTTCAAGAGTGCGATTCTTGCCGAGTGCCCAAGGATGATACAACAGCATGAGACAGAAAGTAAGTAACTTTGGGCTAAATTATTTCTCCTCGAGTTGATTCATCTTAAAACAAATGTTTTAGAATTACGACTAATGCTGAAATTGATGGACCGAGTTACGGATGGTGTGACGCCGATGCTCCTCGATCTTGAAGAGCACATAGCTACAGCAGGTCTCGACGACATGATGGCAGCTGTAGAAATAATAACGCAGGACTCTGAAAAATACGTAGAAAGATTACTCGATTTGTTCCGGCGCTTCTCTGCTCTTGTCAAAGAAGCCTTTGATGATGATCCTCGCTTTCTTACCTCGCGCGATAAAGCTTATAAGCTCGTTGTCAATGATTCGTCTGTCTTCAAACTCGAACTTCCCGCCAGGCAAAATGTCGCTGGCAATCTTGTGCTACCTACTCCCCCGTCTACTACAGCACCAGGTCTACGAGCTGTAGGAAGTGTGAGTAGCAGCTGTACGATCAAGCCCCTAAACAACAACCAAAACGGGCAACCAGAGTCCAAGTGTCCCGAGCTCCTTGCCAATTACTGTGATATGCTACTGAGAAAAACGCCTCTCAGCAAAAAACTCACATCAGACGAAATAGAGAGCAAGCTCCGAGATGTGGTAAGCATAGCGAGAGTCGTCCCTATTTTGTCATATTTACGCACAACTAATAGTATTAATTTTAAACTTAGCTATTGGTACTGAAGTACGTTCAGAACAAGGATGTGTTTATGCGTTATCACAAAGCGCACTTGACGCGACGCTTGATACTCGATACGTCTGCCGATTCGGAAAAAGAGGAAAATATGGTCGAGTGGTTGCGAGAAGTCGGTATGCCAGCGGATTACGTCAACAAATTGGCTCGAATGTTTCAGGATATTAAAGTCTCACAAGACTTGAATCAAATGTTCAAGGAACAGTGCCGAGCTACCATTGCCGACAGTATCAATATCAAAGTGAGTCATTTTCAGGCAATCCCGTGGGCGGTTTTGAGTAAAATTTTTTTTTTTTTTTTTCCTTACAGATACTGAATGCTGGAGCCTGGGCGAGAGGCAGTGAACGCGTTACAGTCAGTTTACCACTCCAGCTCGAGGATTATATACCCGAGGTGGAAGAATTTTATAAGAAAAAACATAGCGGTCGAAAGCTGCAGTGGTATCATCACATGTCCAATGGCACGGTAAGTATATTTTGCAATCTCTACAGCGAATATAGACTTTTTTTCTGCAAAATGAAACAATTTTCACAGATAACGTTTTCAAACCAAGTGGGCCGGTTCGATGTTGACGTGACGACATTCCAGATGGCTGTGCTGTTTGCCTGGAATCAACGACCCCTGGAAAAAATTTCTTATGAAAATCTTCGTTTAGCGACAGAGTTGCCGGACCCGGAACTGAGGCGAACTTTGTGGTCGCTCTGCGCTTTTCCTAAAATCAAGCGCCAGCTCATCATCGTAGATCCTATAGCCCACAGCCCTAAGGACTTTTCGCAAGCCACAAAATTTTGGATCAATCAGGAATTTGCACTAATGTGAGTTCATTTACAGTTTCAGTGTTCATCAGATTTTTAAAATCATTTCGACCATTTTTTGTATTTTTACACACCACAGAAAAAATGGAAAATTGCAAAAACGTGGAAAGATTAATTTAATAGGTCGGCTACAATTGTCCACCGAACGAAGCAAAGAAGAAGATAATCAATCTATTGTACAACTCAGGATATTACGTGTACAGGTGAGTTCATTTCGTAAAAATTTAATTACAAATTTAATGTTTTATTTCACGTTTGTGTATATGTTTACAGGAAGCAATAATAAAAATTCTAAAAATGAGAAAAAAGATCACAAACACTCAATTGCAATCAGAACTTATAGATATTTTGAAGAATATGTTTCTGCCAAGTAAAAAAATGATCAAGGAACAAATAGAGTGGCTCATCGAACAAAAATATATTAGGAGGCATGATAATGATATAAACACGTTTGTATACATGGCATAACGATAATTATGCACGGAAATTATTCGAGCCTGTCGGTAACTGACCACGACTCCAATGATATACTATATTTTTGTAATGATGCAAGTTGCGTTTTTTGAACTCCCCACTCAGTAAAACTTTCCGACATGATTTTAAGACTAACGCTGTAGAAGGAATAGACTTGGTCGTTGACTGAATTGTCAAGACGGCTTTAAAATTTCCGAAAGGAAAAAAAGTACACGGAACTTCAAGAGCATTGTACATGCATTCATAAAAATAGTATTAATAATAGTTTTACTAAATTTTAAGATGCTAAATTAGTTGTTGTGTTATTTTTTGTCAATGGCTCCTTGCGCTTTATTTTCTGTGATTTTTTTCAAATGACCGCTACAAGTCTTGTTTTTATGATGGTACCTTTTTGTAAGGTACAATAATATAAACTGTGACAAATGCTACGTTGCATCTAATTCTAATAATATTTGCTTTAAGAAAGTACGTAAAAAATTGAATACTTTGAAGCTTTCTATTTTATATCATTTTTTGTCAAGACAATGATTTTTTTGTGTTCTGACTGTACTTGACTCTGATAGCATTAGAATGGATTGTCAACTTATCTGTTAATAATCTTCCTAAACAAAGAGTAGATAACGATAAAACTGTATAAAGCATTTGTAATATTTAAGCGTTGAAACCATAGTATTGTAAGAGTTTGAAAAATGAAAGCATTTGGATTAAATACAAAAAAAAATCTTTTCCAATCACGTTGATTGCATTTGTGATAGCCCTTGCTCACATTTTTTTCTCAGGAAGATTGATTGCTTGGCGTGAAATCATCTGAAAACTAAAGTGTAAATGATTGACGTATTTTTTTATTAACAACATATCCACCTATCCCATACAATTTTTTGTTTTTAAATAATCATCTGATCGATGAAAAACAATTCTCACTTAATTTTTTTTTAATACAGTGCCAGATCAAGTACGTTAGTCTCGCACTTAGCTGCACGGTGGGCTAAAAAATCGCTGTACCCTATGTTGTAAAAAGGAAAGATGAGAAAAGTATAGATTCGTTTTCTTTTATTTCCTTACTTTTGTAATCTTATGAATTTTTTTCGAATACGTACATTTACATATATACACATATTCACAAATAATGATATACATCCATACCCTATCATTATACTGCCAACATCTTTTTTTTATAACTTTTTTTTTTCTCCAAGTCTATACTTTTAAGTGGATATCACATGTAATTACTGTAGCCAAAAAGCTTCATAGTGGCGGTTGATTGCCATATCTCAGAATTATACTTATTTTTGACGCGTTATTTTGTATAATTTTATATATTTGACGGTCAGACATTTTTTAAGCTTTTTTGGTAGTACAGCAATCAATTTCGGTGAAATACATTTTTCTGGGTTAATGGCATTCACAATTACTGTAGAAAAAAAAAAATTTGAAAAAAAAAAAAAAAAAAAAAATATGGGTCATATTGACAAAAAGTTAACATTTCCAAAATTATGAACGGCTATTTATAAATATATACACTTTTTGTTAATATACATGCACATCGATGTTGGTAAATTTTAACTTTTTTCAACATTAACGAACGATCAGACACTGAAAGATTTTTAATCATTGATATTTGAAAAACGACCACATTACATATAACAACTTCAATCAAGTTAGTTCTATTTAATAAAATGTTTATCGAATTTGATCGTTTTTATCTTTTTTCAGCTATCAATCTATATAAGCTATGCCCGTCGACGTATGATCGTTTATAATCTGTATAGGCGTAAAGTATGTACATAAAATAATCTTTATTTTATTTAATTTACGAAAATTCAGAGTACAGCAGCAACACAGTCTCTATTTCGTTTTGGCTTGAAACACACTAAATCAAGTAACAAATTAAATAAAGGGTCAATAATGTGCTCCAGAACTTTTTTAGCCATTTGCTAACTCATCTTCGCTTCAATTCCTATAAGTAATATATTATGCCACTACAAAGTAATTTTGTAAGTGTCAATTTGTAGTCTTAACTATCCTTTAGGCAGCCATTTTGTATTCCAACTTTTATCCTAATGAAAAAGCCATTATTTCTCGATAAAAGATTGCTGTGAAATACTTGATTTTTAACGAGAAAATAAACATGCCATGAATGGCTACGAGTTTTTCCAAAGTAATAAAGTTTAATGCAACGTTGATGCCAAAACAATACTGTATAAACTTTGATTTAATCAATTAAATAGTGCAACGGCTCAAATGATTGCTGATGAATTGATGTAATGTACACTGCTCTCGTCATTTATTAAACTTCTTTAATTTTAATTAACGTAATGCCTTCAATTCACTTCAACTGATAAAAATAAGCTTGAACAATTCAAAACTCACATTTATTTTAGATTTACCAATTGATTAAACTTGAATCATGGGACTTCATTAACGACCTCGAGAATTCGTTATGCATCACTCAGAGTTTACATCAAGAGGCTGCTGGCCAGTAATGCTGGCTGCATGCAAAAACGTTTTTAACATTATTAAAATTTTGTAACACTTAAGCCTATCTGTCACATTTTTTTTAACATATTCTAACCTTTGGATGGATGAATTGTTCGTTTTTTATTTAGAGTAAGCTGCTGTAACGCATACTGTTTGATAGTTTTATTTTTACTTAGAATTTTTTGGTTACGATTTTCGTTATTTATACTGATACCGGTTCAATGTATATAAGTATTAAAAAATTCCATTCAAGACGGTGGCGACACAATGTACAAAAAATTGTATCTCGCAAAGCACGATGTAATGGGGAAAAAAAAAAAAAAAAAAAATTACAGCAATTAGAAAAAAGGAATATCCACCGTTGATTGTTGTTTCATTAGTCTGGACAGCGAGTGTGAGGGATGCGACCTGCTTTTTCCACAGAGCTAACATTTTCACAGATATGCACGACGATGCCTGGTTGGTTAGTACTACCTGGATGGAGCTCGTGACTTTCTCCTGCATATTAAAATATCAATTATAAAAAACAAAAATGAGTTTCCACATTAATTTCAGAAAGAGCGAGATAAATCAAATCAAATCAAACAACAGTACTAACCAGGAGTCAAGTTGGCGATAGCAGCTAACAAATCATGATTTACAAGAGGTTCGTTCTCTTCTCTAGGCTCCCAACCAAGAGGAGGAGACGCAGGTGGAGATATCAAAAACTGTTTGTGAGGTGCGGGTGGTTGCAAGAATTGGTCTTCTATGTCTGCAAAAGTAGTCATTCTAGTAAAATATCATTTGGTGATGGAAAAAAAATAAAAACTATGACTTATTGTACATACCAATAGGTGTAACAGGCTGGGCAAAGTAACAATTGATATCAGTTTCACCAAAACGAGTCTGATGAAGCTGTATCCTTGCCTGGGCTGCTGCACTTGGAGAACTGTAATTGACACGCATTCTCCTAAACGACCTAAAGTACTGAAACGTAGCATCTTGGCCAAATTGTTTAAACAACTTCTCAATGTCTTCCTGTAAAGAATTAATAACTAATTTTATCGATATACATGCCACGAGAAGTACAAAGATAAAATTTTGACTGTTTACCTTGAGATCGTCTGATTTGAAAACACGAGGATCAACATTCGTAACAATAACGGAAGTGGGTAAATCCTCGTCATTAATTAAGTCTTCCAATGATCGTGAAGCTACATCCTGACGGTTTTCATTTTTCGTGCAATTCAATTCAAGCTCTTTAAAGTTGGGATGCACATTTGGCAAACCATCCACTTCGTTGATGATAATGTTTTCCTCCGATTCTTCATATTGTATATTGTTATCTTTTTCCATGACGATGTTTCAAATTTTATCGAAAAACTGTCGAAAATAATAAAAAAATAATAACCATTAAAGTCCTTACTCAACAAAATGGTAAATATTGTATAATCAGGTTAGCTACAAACACACGAACATACACGAGCTGTAGATAAACATGAAATTAGAGGAGCAAGTGGTAACAAATGTATACTAGTCATATAATCAGAGAGACCATAAACAATCAAACAAACAGGTTATCACGATATCACAAAGTTTTCGTCAAGTAAATAAATACAACGTACAAGACAACAGCGACAGTCCAAGTATACTTACATTATTATGTGCGAGAGACAAGATCGTGATTTGGTGTAGGTATAACTTGTAATATTTATTGTGACTTTGTAACGTAAACTCGCCTGTTGAAAAAGCAGCTATATCTATATTACAAAGGTCGCAAGTGTTTGTTGCAGAGTTTAGGCTTCGTTACTGTTGCTACTGCATGTTTCCTTGTTTGCAACAGCGAAGCTCTGAATTTCACCACATTCGAACTAAAGTCCTTTTCCATCAAGACACAACCATTATGCACTAAACGACTCGTCCTCGTCAGTCCGTCCCCCTCGACCCTCGACCTCGTCGTCGCAATCGGTTGGTCTCGCGCACACTACACCACGCGTAATATGATGTTATGTTACACTTATTTTGTCTTTTAATTTTCCGATTTTTTTTTTTTTTTTTTTTTCAAACACTTAGAAAATCTATCTAAATAATATCTCAGTACCCAAGTTTTCAACTTTAGTTGTCCTGCCTCCTGGTAGTCCTGATGTAAGTAGTATAGGTAAGTTATAGTAAGTACTGCAGTATCCATGCATAAGGTTTATTCGGACATGAAGATTACGACCGGTTCAATTGCATGACGTCATTGTTTCGGCGAGAGGTTTATATTTTGACAAAAGAGGCGGAGCGAGACTTGCAACAGTTGCCACAAGTTTGAGTCTGAACTGCTAAAGTGAAGAGTGTAGTTACAACGGTGTATGTGTGTACAATAAGTTAAAGTTTTCATGCAGACGTCAAACGCTCAAATCAAACGATCAACTGCGAAAACGTTGATGAACTTATTGAATAATTATAATCGGATTGTTGTACATTATTTGTTAAATATACATTAAGTGAGCATGTCGACGATGGAAGGTTCTCTGAGTAAGTGGACGAATGTCGTCAACGGCTGGCAGTACCGATGGTTCGTACTTGATGACAATGCTGGACTGCTTTCGTACTACACCGTGAGTTACACATTTTTTTGTCTTGACACTTTTTATGCCCCAGCAGGCATAAGTTTACAAATTGCGAGCTTGGGTTTAGGTTAATCTTAGATAAAGCTTATCTCTTCTCACTTTTTCTCTCTGTTTATGTATGTGTGTTTACAATTTGATTTTGCATATTTTTGTTAATTTGTTTCACAACTTGGAAACTTATATTAAGAAGGTGTAACAAAAAATTACAAGTATAAAGTAAAATTAGATTTTCAAATCTGATAATTTTTTTTATTATTATTTTTAGATGTAAAGGGAATCCATCAGATTCTTTACTACATTCAGCTATTTACATTCAACAATGTAGACTGCATACATACACACCTACTATGTACACTTAACGTTTTATTCAATGATTCAAATCAAGTGTAAAAGCCCATTGTTCATATCTGTGTGTCTGTGTGTAATTTGGCGATATTTAAAGATAATTAAAACATGCATTTTTTTCCAAGTTTTTCTTTGATATTGTTTAATTTTTTTAAATTTTTCATGCAAAAATTCGTCAGGTAACTATGCAAAGTGGCTATCACAAATCATAAGCATATTTTTTTTTGTTTACAATTCAAATGTAATTGACAGTCGGATTTGTATGAATATTGACGCGTTTAGCTCTTCTTTGGCTTGACTGGTTTTTTGTAGTTTTGTATGTAGAAATTGAAAAATAGAATAAAGTTTATCACAAGATTAGCAAACATAACCAACACGCCCCATCTTGGTACATGGCAGTATGGGAAGAAACCTTGGACTGTATGTGCCAGCAGGATAAAGAATTGCACCTGTGGGGTCAACGAAATGCATAAACATAGTAGAAAACTGTGATGGTACTGCGATGTAAAGAAAAAAAAAATTAGTGAAAAATACTCACCATTTGTATGATAGTGATGTATGGCTTGATTGGATTAATAATTTTCTGTACTTTTGGTCCCTGGCTGCTCAGGAGGTAGTAAGTGTACATAATCACGTGAACAGTTGAATTTAGTACGATTGGGAAAGTAACCATGCCACCAGGATAATGTTTAACCGATATATGAGTGACGGCAATTGTCGAGGCATGATGGTACAAGTGAAGGAACGAAATTTGTCTATTTTTTTTCCTCAGTACAAATATCACCGTCTCAATCAGGTCTATCACTTTCAACATAAACGTCCAATATATAACTTTGGCCAGCTGAAAACACGATTTGAAATTTATTATTAATTTCTCACACATTTTCAGACACGTAAAAGTTTTCCGAAATTATAATAATAATCATACCGTTACGAAACTTTGAGAAAATGTACAAAACAACGGGCTACTTTTCAGTAGCCAGCCGATTAAAAAGCGAAAAAAAAAAACAAAAAACAACTCGTGTTACGCGTCCTATGTAAATAAGTAGGCTTGTATTATTATTATTATTATATGATTGAAAACCCAAAGTTTAAAGCTCGTTACCTCCATGGGGTTGCCGGTCGGGGATTTGTTGACAAACTCGCATCCAAGACTGATTTCGTGAAACAGGCCGTACTTGATGCACGCGTAGATAATCCAGGCGTTGTAAACGATTTGAAATATGTTGTAATATTTGATGAAAGTTTTGAAACTGTACGGTCGCCGTTTCTCCATGAACCTCGGGCCGCATCGCTTGACAAAGTACAGATACGAGGCGAGTATTGTCCACACGAGCCATTGGTGTTTCACGGGCCACCAATCTATTGTCCTTTCGTCTGCAAAATACATCTAAATGTATTTTTTACTCGTAAAAAAAAAAATTATTTCTCCCACTTCGTTGGGCTATCGGTATCATCGTTAAGAGTTACAAAACACCCGAGAACAAAGTAAGGGGGGGGGGTAGGGGAAAAAAATAGTGAAATGGTCACTTTGGCCACTCGGTACAACATAATTATTATATCAATTGATTAGTTGGCCTGCACCGCGTCTTTACCGTATTCCGTTTCCCAAAAGCTGTCGTAAAAATACTTGACGATATCCATTTTGCACGGCAGATGATCGGACAAGCGAAAAATAAAAAGTTGGATAAATCGTGATGTTTCGGCGGGGGTGCTCTGCCTGCGAACACAATGGACCGTTGAAAGCCCAAAAGGCTTGCGGGCAATGTGTCCACTGCAGCTTTGCACCTCGATAGTTTGCGAGTGACTGGCCGATCGGCGCTGAAAAATCGTTAGTTCTTTGGAGTATACGCTTTGTTCATACTTATTCATAGGGTCTCTCTTTCTGTTCTCGTCGGCCTGCATTCTTCAGGGAAGTCGAGGCTCGTCGTTACCTCGCCAAGTACCTGATACTTGCTTTCTTAATTCGTGACGGAGGAAAGGAGACAAAAAAAAATAAAAATAAAAAAATACAACGAGCTTTTTCGTGAACAGTGCAGCTTTTCCACGTGGGGGAAAAGCACGCATGCGCGGGAAAAATTTGAATCGGATTTACATCTAATTTTTCTCTCTCTTCGGTGGCTCGTCAAAGTGCACTGTCACGGGGGGGACACGGCCACTAGTTGATCGACAACCCTACTATCCCCCTCCCCCCCCCCGCGTTAACTGCTTATTGTGTATATACATGTTTGCACTATACGTGATTCAAACAATTTCACACGAGCCAACTTTAAACCTAAAACAACCAAACTCCCCGTGTTTTTCCCCCCTTTTATTTATTGTCTGATTTAATACACCTTTTTTTATTATCATCAAACTGGAAATTTTTACATGAGCTTATTCTTTCTCTCATGTGATTGATACGTTACAACATATATATATATATATATATATATATATATATATATATATATATATATATATATATATATATATTGTTGTTGTTGAAACAACTCGATTAAAAAGTGATCCGTGTGCGTAAGTAATAGATATTGGGTGTTATTGTACCGTAGAATCGCCGTATCACCAAACCGTCGCGGTTAACCATGCAAATATTGCGCCTCGACACCTGTTGTGCGTATACACTTACAAGCACGGGATATCACACAATCGCCATGCAAGTCTAATACGAGCGAACTCTGACTCTTGACTCGATAAGTAGCCCATCTACCTGCCTGCCTACCTGTGCTTAGTGGGACTCGAAAATGTATGCTAAATCAAGGTTTTGCTGTGCAAATCAGTATTTTTGCTGCTAATCGCGTTTAAGTATACGTGTTGGAAAGTTTTTTTTTTTTTTTTTTTTTCCCATATCTTTCTCGATTTTCATCATACCGCGTGCGCCCCGTGCAATGGCCATTCGTTTTCCTTCCTTCCTTTCCATCACCACGGATATGCGTTGCCGAAAAATGTTTTTGAAAAGCCAACCCGTGATAATAGTGAGCTTCAACTTGGAAATCAATCGATCTGACATTTTAATTTTCTTCGGTAACATCCTGTCGACGTTGGCTATCCGCGTTCGTAAAAATGCTAATTCAACCTTGTCACCTTTGCATATTCCGTCATTTTTTCACATCAAGTCCAACGTAGACGATTTCTTGAAGTAGCTTTAATTATTGGGGTTACGTTACTCACAAAAGTAATCCATGTATACGATTGTCGAGGGTCAATGCATAGTTTCAAAGGCAGACCATTTTTTTCCTCTTGAAATAAACACCATACCTGTATAATAGTAAGTAATCGAAACGACATTATTTTTTTTCCTCTTGTCGCAGAGCAAAGAGAAGATGATGCGGGGCGCGAGGCGGGGTTGCGTGAGGCTTAAGGGCGCGATAATCGGCATCGACGACGAGGACGACAGTACGTTCACCATCACCACCTCCTCGAGCAAAGATGACCCCAAGACGTTCCACTTTCAAACGAGAAACGGCGAGGAACGCGAACGGTGGGTCCGTGCCCTCGAGGACACGATACTTCGACACTCGCACTCGGTAAGTTTTTCATCATAGTTTCATGTATATATAACCTATATGTATAGTCACCACCGCTGCTTTACTATAATTATCATTTTACCCAAGTAAAAGAGAAGTTACTTTTACAAAAATCCACGATTTATATACATATATGCGTACTTACCGATCAAGTAGTGAGAAATCGGTTCGATATTTGCCTATGAAAATGTAAACTTCTGCAAATAGAAAAAAAATAATAATAATAATTTACATGGTTTATCGATATAAAATAATGTTATATTATAAGAAAGAAATGAAAAAGGATCGACTAAGCCCGTGCTTATATCGAGCCGAATCGCATGGGGCTAACGGTATTTCCAATACATTCAAAATAGCGAGAATAGCGACCGGTCCAAGTTAGGCGTATTGTACCTTAACTTGTTAAAATGTAAAATTCCATGGTAAAATTACCACTAGAACAACCACAAGAAAATTATAAAGTAAAAAGTATGGGGAGAGGTGTAAAAATGTTGAGTTCAAGCTCGAAGCTTGAGCTTAGTTGGATGAAGGTGAAAGCAAGGTATATTGTTTCTTCAGTGCTGGGATCCGCGAAAACCACCCCCGAAACAGGACTTTGACCGCAAGGTGGCAGAGGCCGACGTGTACCTGCAGCTCCTGATAGACCAGATAAAGAAGATCGAGCAGCGCCAGCGGGACCTCGAGGAGATGCAACAAGAGGAGGAAGAAGAACAATCCGCGGAGTCGAATGCGAACACAAAGAGCCAACGCTTTGCGAGCATACTCAGGCAGGCCAACGCCATGCTAAACTCGGTCAAGCACGCCATTGTCCATCTTCAGATAGCCAAGGCACGTGTGCACCCACAACTCGTATTCTTTTTCACATACATGTCTCTCTTTGTTTCGGCTAGACGTTATTTCATATACGTGTGGCCCATAAGTACTTACTGACGCGTAGGATTTTTAAAATTTATATATATATTATATACATGGCCCAAGTTACTACTACCATCCATTTCTATATACACATCCAAATCGAAGATGGTACTAGTGATGCGTTATTTGTCTTAAAAAATGTGCAGAACACTGCTATCCCCGTGAACGGTATCTATCAGGGCCCAACAACCGAGCCAGTACTCGTGACGAGCCCATTCAAACACGGTAATATACACTTCATTACTCCGATGCCATGGAATTTTTTTTTACCTGCAATCGTACAACGCGAATTGCTCAAGTTGTAGTTAAGTGACCCGGAGTGGTATCGACAAATGCTTCCTCTTTTCTTTTTAGTTCCACCTAGGGAGCCAGATCCAACCGTGCAAACGGGCATCGAGCTTGGCTCCGAGTGCACCGAGCCGCAAAACAATCATTTGAATGGTGAGCTTTTTTTTCCCTCCCCCAATGATATAACATTTTTTGGCAACAAGTGCAATACATTTCATAGACTGCGTTTTGTCAACTGCGATATATTTTGTTTTCTTTACAATCGGTCTTTCCCCCCCCCCCCCACATCGATCAATTCGTTTGTTCGAGTCCCATATTGGCTCGTTTATCGCGACGTAACGTATTTGCGTCTGTTTTATCGAATTTTAAAATCGCGCGAACGTGCTTTGCTTGAGAAAATTGATGGATTGAAAAAGTGGTTTTCGCATTTTGACAGTATCTACCAGCAGAAGCCTTGCCGTCCCGGAATATTCATATTCATCTTCGGACGAAGACGAAGACTTTTATGACGCTGCCGATGAAATCACCCCAACGCTCTCCCAAACAACGACGTAAGAACATTAAATTTCAAATTCGTTTTTCTTTCCGTTTTTTACATATCAAAGTATCGGGGGGAAAAAAAACCAGAGATGGGGAAAAATAAAATTATGGCAAATGATTGTCGCCAAAGGTGGCTTTTGGTGCGAGGAAACACAATTAAATTCGCTGGTTGCCCTATTTTTCACGTTTGCTAAATGATACTACATGATTTAATTTGATACATTTTCAAAGTTGAAACTTGTTTACGAAATTGATGTGCTCGTTTCAACAATGAGAGCACAGCTAGCGAATTTCGTTTGTTTTTATGTACCAAGCTGAAAGTGGTAAGTATACACCTTCGGCGCTGTATAAATTGAATGCAAGGAATGCTTTTTCGCAATTTTTTTTAACAACGTATCGGTGCTTGATTGTCACAGGAAAAAACGAGAAATCGAAAAAACGCCAGTTTCGACGGAAGACAGCCACGTGGAAAATCGTCCTACGACCATAAAGGTTCCAGCCGCTCCCCCCGTCAAGCACGACGGATCGATAGACTACGACGGTAAGCATGTGCTTGACTGTTACCTTTTTTCCCTTGGTTGGATTCTCATAAATGTCACCCGTCATTTACGTCAATTCATCCCTACATACTGTAGTAAACCACAAAAATTGTTTAAACAAGAAAGTACGTGTTTACCTACACGTAAGAAGCAATAAACATTTGTTGGAGGAGGTGGAGCTTGGCGCGAGAGAGAAAAGCTCGGAAAAGTTACCGTCTCTGGGAAACGGTCGCATGCGACGTTATCGGCTCCACAGTGGTCGGGAGCCGCGCTTTTGTGCAATTTATTGATTAAATAAGAAGCAGTAACGGCAGGGACGTCGGCGGCGACGGCGCTCGCAGTGGTGGCCGTCGTCGACGTCCAAAAGTATACATACATAATCCTCATCCCAACCAATTGACCAAGCAACCTGCACAGGCACCCTATAGGACGGCTATTATGCTGTCCAAAGCGCTCGCGCGCGTGCCCCGACAGTTTTTCGTGGGAGCGCAAGCTCGACTTTACACCTACTCCGTGTTGTACAAGGGCGTGAGAGAGTATGTGTACGTGCGTCTTCACGCGAAAGTCACGGCTACCGTGGCCCTTAGTGGCGGTCCTTTCGTCCTGGAGCTCTTGCTGCTCGCGTTAACCCGAGGATAAGTTCACCCTTGTCTTGGTCTTGTACCCATAGTTATGGACTCGCGCTGTCGGTGCGAGCTACTGCAGTCGAACCATGTCGAAAAACTCCAGGGATTGTGAGTCTCGTCCACTTTTTTTCCACCACTCCCCGCCCCCCTCTTTCACCTCTCAGGGATGGATTTCGTGTGAAATTAGTTTTCGCAAGCTCTTGTATCCACTTATTTGCTTGTACCCCCCCCTTTTTTTAATTTACGCTTGTATTCGAAAGAAAGAGAGAGAGAGAGAGTGTGTGTGAATGACAAGCTATTTTAAGAAGCTATTTGGATCCTTCCTTTATCACGAAAAAGTATCATATTTTTATGCGGATGCGAGTCGAGCTTGTGGATTGCTTTGGGAAAATTCGACGTGTTTTATATAAGATGAGTTTCAATTTACCTGCATTGGTCAAACAAAGCAAAACTTTTTTGTTGTCCCCAGTGAATTGTCGAGTCTCAAAAAAAAAAATATATATCGATACTCGACGGGCTTGAAATATTTTTCTCCTCGACCTTGTTACAGATAAGCTCATGAATTTAATCAATTTTGTGTTGCAGCAATGTACGAGGAGGAAAGCGAAGAAGAAAGTAAGTACGGCGTTATTATTACTATTATTATTGTTATTGTTATTATTATAAACAAAAAAATCATGAGAAAATCATTATTGTGCCAAAATGGTAAACTAGTAGTATTTCATTGTCTAGGGACTTTTCACTTTTGGCAATCAAATCAAATCACCGCATAGGTACTGTTTACCACACACAAAAATCACTGTTCAAAGCAGTATGAAAAAAAAAAAAGTTTACGAATAATAAAAGTCCCTAGATGACGAAGTAACACCAGTTTACCATTTGTGCACGGTAGTTCTTAAAAATTTTATTGTCTCAGGGTAGAATTATCGTTAGTTTTTTTTAACACAAAAAATTCAATTAAAAAATGTTGCATGACTTGTTCTTCAGTCGATTCCATGGAAAGTCATGGATCGGTGGTGACGCATCTTCTGTCCCAAGTGAAAATTGGGATGGACTTGACAAAGGTCGCTCTGCCGACGTTTATCCTGGAGCGCAGATCACTGCTAGAAATGTATGCAGATTACTTCGCTCATCCCGATCAGTTTGTCTGGTATGTACACTTTGCGCACCGTGTATGGCACACTTACGCGCATCATGCTCTCGCCTTGCCGTATTTTTTTTTTCTCTTCCGCGCTTTGAAATTAATTGCAAGCAATCGTAAAGAGCGCCACTAGAAAAAAATCTATAGGCCCGACGTACCTGCATCTCATTTGTTCCAACTATACCCTAAATTTTCGGGTAAAGGTCATTTACAAACGCGTTTGAACAATTTTCAATTGCCTACCACTTTATGCAAAAGTATATTAATAGCACGCTCGGTCACGTTGGATGTCGTGATTTATCATTCACAAAATATCTTGATTAGCTCGGTGGGACTACATACACATGTATACATTGCAATAACGTTTGCCCAGATTTTTAATATAGTGTTATGTAATTAATTTCATTATGGTTGAGATAAGGCACACTTTGTAATACCTACCTGTGCATCACACTTTGTTCTAATGATCCCCACCTGTAATGATGTAATAAATTTTTTTCTGTCGTACGAAAATTTCATTTACCGTTATTTAATATACTGAATCATTGAACATGACGTGAAGTTGAGTTGCGTACTTCATTATACTATGTATTACATGTAATGAGTAGTAATACTTGCTTTCTTTTGTCTCTCGGGGGAAAAAAAAGAAATCGTTAAAAAATAATTTTATCGTTTGATAGTATTGCCGACATGCCAACACCAAGGGATCGCATGGTGCAGGTGGTCAAGTGGTACGTATGCAGTTTTCATGCTGGTCGCAAATCCGGCGTTGCCAAAAAACCGTACAATCCGGTGCTGGGCGAGACATTCCGTTGCTTTTGGGACTTGACGTCCACAAGTAAGGACGCGTCAAACACCAAGCACGTGGAAGACGGACCGGTGCCTTGGTGCAACCAAGATCAATTAACGTTCATCTCCGAACAAGTTTCGCACCATCCACCTGGTTAGTAACTGCCATTAATTTCACGTTAATTGCACACCAACGTCGAAAATTACGCACACAGTAATAATCTAGTCAACGATTTCCAACATAAACAGTCACTTTTGTATTTTTTTTTTTTTTTTTTTTTTATTTTCTTGAAAAGTTTATCGGAAAAAATTGCCATAAAGTTACTTGACACTCCATCAAGCGTCAAGCTTGACCAAACAAGGTAATAAACGATATACATTGTTTGCACTTGTGATAAAAAGTGAGCGCCTTCTACGCGGAACATTACGCGAAAAAAATCAGCTTCGAGGCACACGTCTGGACAAAGAGTAAATTTCTGGGCTTGAGCATCGGCGTGCACAACGTGGGCAAAGGTCTGGTGAGGGTGCACGACCGAGACGAGGAGTACGTGCTGACCTTTCCCAATGGGTACGCGCGCTCGATACTCACCGTGCCCTGGATCGAACTCGGCGGCGCCATCAGCATCACCTGTGCCCAGACCGGCTACCACGCCAACATTGAATTCCTCACCAAGCCGTTTTACGGCGGCAAACGCAACCGAATCACTTGCGCGATCAACGGGCCCAACGAGAAGAAGCCCTTCCTGCAGATCAATGGCGATTGGAGCGGCGTCATGGAAGCTAAGTGGGCCGACGGGGTGAGGATGATTACTCTTATTATTATCGTTATCATTATTATTTCTCTTTTCATTTTATGCGTTAGTGAATCGAATATGATTTCCATCGCGTTGTTGTTACTTGTAATTTCAACGACAGAGGACAGAAATGTTTGCGGACGTGAGGGAGCAGAGGATACAGAAAAAAATGGTCAAGACCATGAGCGAACAAGAGGACAACGAGTCGCGCAAAGTTTGGCGAGAGGTCACGATGGGTCTTCGTATCAACGACATGGACAAGGCAACGGCCGCTAAATGCGCGATCGAGCAAAAGCAACGAGACGACGTGCGTCACCGCAAGGAAAACAACATTACTTGGCAGACAAAGGTATTTTTTTTTCTTCAAATCAATTGCAACTTTTCTGCCAAAACTTTGCACATACGTAATTTTCTTGTTTTCCAACAGCTGTTCAAGGAGACCAATGACGGCGGCTGGGTGTACACAAATCCTCTAGAAACGAGATTACGGGTGACGAGGACGAACAACGACTCGGTCGATGCACCAGGTGCTTCCTCGGGCCCTTAAATCGGGTCACTGTTATTTAATCGCGCGCACAAACAAAAATATACGTGAAATTGTTGACAAGATATGATGTACATTTTTAACTTATATATCTTTGCTCGCTGCAGGCCTATACAAGTGAATGTGTGTAAATTTTTTTTTTTTGCACACTGTTGACACTTTTTTTAGTTGATTGTATGAAGCTCGAAGGAACGTGAAAATGTGTCCAACGGCTTTTGAAATGAAAACTTGCGTTTTATACATTTGTGTGACCTTCTGTTTGTTATTATTCTTTTAACGCATCTATTGACGACGCGTTTGCACAAAAATAAATTTAAAATTCAAGAAATCATGATAGTATTAACGTTTTATACACAGAATCTCAACAGATTGACAAACATTGAGATCATTCATTTTTAGTTGTTACAATAGGGCATGTTGAATGTGATTTATTTTTTAAAAACGAAGAATTCTCTAAATCGTGGCAACGGGTTGAACTTCTATTCGCGTTGCCTCGTAACAGTACACATTATTTTTGTGAAAGACCGACAAATGATAAACTAGAAAGTTGAAGAATCTTTGATTCGTTTTTAATGCAAAACTTGAACAAATCCGACCTGTTGACAGCGAAAATCAAATGTATGATACATTAATCCTGAAAAGAGATGATTGTCTAATGTGCGATGATTATCGGTTGAATCTATCCAAGTGGCCTTTGATAATAGATAGACAGAGGTGGGCGACAACACAGGTGTGTAAAGCATTCGTTTCAGCATTCCCGCTCACAATTCTTCCATTTGAAAAACAAAAACATGTTACTCCTCTGGATGCTGAGAAACTTTGATCCTGGATGGTGCATTTATAAATGTAAGAAATATGTATGAAAATTTATTTATCCACTTACAACGGGTAAATAATTTTTAAGTAATGTAAAACAAATTATTATTGTCTTAACAGACTTGTAGTATAAATATACTCTATAGTTATTAACCACAACAAGGAACAATAAATTACACGCGGGTGTATGTAATTATAACATGGCGAGTATTCATAGGATTAAATATAAAAAATGTGTACATTTGTTGAGAGCATGCTTTCTTTGTTAATATTAGTGGCATAATTTTGTAGAGTAATCTGTAATCTGTATGAACGTATATAGTATGTAACATTGAGGTAAAAAAGTTTACAACATAAATTGATAGGTCTAGCCGAGTTTTAGAGTCGTAAGAGTCCAGCTGCATAAAATCTATAGTTATTGAAAAAAATGTTAATCAATAGATTCTATATGATTTTTCGCTAAAATAAATTACTTTGAGAAATTTCAAACACAAAGTAAAACGTTTTTTTTTTTTTTTTTTTCAGTTGCTCCTAATCTTTTTCTTTTATTTTCACAAAATCGACTGATCATTTTTACAAAAATATAATTTAAACTTATTCGTAATAATGAGAAAAATTTCAAAATAACAAGTATCCCATGTAAGAGTCATCCATTTTTCTGTAAGCTGGAGGAAACCTTGCACTGGAAGACACAAGCTCGCTGATGCCAGCCAAAATACTGGGTACAGCTACTTCACAATAATTTGTATTTAAATCATAATTTCTTTTTCTCTTTGGATTTTCACCATACTTGTATGACACTTTCACCACCAACAAGGACTTCAGAGACAATATTTGCTGTTGAAAATTCGCTTTATCCTCAGTGATAATTCTGAACTTAGGTGATAAAATGTGTATGAATAGATAATGAACACTATTTACGTCACGAGCTTCTAGCAGTATTTGTTCACCAAAAGTCATATTAGTGGTGCATTTGACGGCAGACAAAAAATCACTTAAACAAGAATTAGATTTCTCGATCTTTGGCTCCTTGCATAAAATATCATACTCTATGCAACAGTTCCAAAATTGAAGGCTTTCCTTTTTTTTTCTACACGAGCCAATTATAGAAAGACATTTGCTGCAATGAATTAAGGAATTCTTTATTTTTAAATTCTCAAAGATACGTTGGTTAAAAACACAGCGGTTGAAAGAATAAAATAAATCTGATTTTCTTGGCTCTAGTGAAATTTCATTGTTGTGACCATGATTACAGCAATACCATTCCTGAGGATCACAATCCGAACTTGGCAACGACAAAATTCTGTTAAAACTGACAGTCTTTGTGATTTGATTTTTGCAGCAAGTGCAAATCAATTTGCAATCTTCATTCTTTGACGGCAATTTTGCAACGTGTGGATCAATAATTGTCGATTTACTCAATTGATCATCCAAGTCGACAGTTGTAGTTTTAAATAATTCAATACACAAATTTGACGGAGTAATAATTCTAAAGGATATCCAACGACCTGTCACTTGTAGGGATGCCAAGTAAAAAGGCCATAATTCTATGTCAGGCAAAGAAAGGGAGTAATTTTTTTCTTCGATTTCAATTTCAATGGAAGCTTTTTGAAATTTGATTTTAATCGCAGTAGAGTCAATATTTTTTTCAAATGATAAAAAAGCACAGTGAGACCTTAAGCGTGGCCTCAGTTCCAAAGTAAAATGTTCCATTTGATTCTATTGCAAACTGATACAACAAATAATGTAAGTTTTTCGCTCAACCAACTGATGGTTATCGATTGAATCTAAACTTGCTGATGTCTCTAAACAATAAAATTAAAACTATACTTAATAGTACTTAATTAAGAAAGAATCACAACATAACCGAATATGTGCGGGAAACTGTAATAGGTACGGGCACATGTGTTTTTTTCTTTCAATTTCACGTTTTTAGACTATACACACGATTACGTAGTAATATGTCTATAAATCTATATACATAGGTTTGTTCGGTTACGGGTGTTTGGACTGTTTGGAGCGCTCCGAACCATAAACATATAGGTATATTCGAACGTCGATGACCGACATATCATTGTATCACACGTCAAATACTGTCTGTTGTCGTCTTGTGTCAGCAAAATTTATAACGATAACATGTACTATACTTATGCGTGTGTTTATTCTAAATACATTGCAGTTTGTGGATTGTCTCTCCCACTGGTTTTGTCGTCGACGTTGCTATTTTTTGTTGTTGTTAGATTGCAGATCAACTGATTTTGTTGATAGCAGCCGGCTCGAAAATGGGTTGCTGTTACAGTTTATGCAAAGACGACAACAACCAGCAGGTACAAATTGTTACATACGCCGTTATTATCGTGTTTGCTCCTTATCTCCGGTTTCTATAAACTTTTTCTTTTGTACCCAAGTGTTTTTTAATTAAACATTGCTTTCCAGGGAAATGAAGTTAACGAACGCACACATTTGCTTGTGGATCCTGTCAGTAACAACACAAACGTACCGGGAGCACTCAGGTTAGTAAATAATCACAATTTAATCCATCGAAATACTTGATTTGACTTTGAGAAAAATAAATTGTAAAAATGAAATTGTCGACCTAATGCATTGTTGCTGCTGGCATTGCAGTGATGATGGCGCTAACCAGTATGCCAGCTCTGCACCTAAGAAAATGGATGAACAAAGTGCACTCAATAGAATTCTCCACGACACAGCAGTGTAAGCAGTAGTTTTTTAATCTTATTGCAAGAGATGCTCTCTGGTACATTTGGATTTTTTTCTTTTTTTACAGAAATATTATTGACGTAGGAGCATTAGACTCGCACAATCTTGAGCAACATGAATATTTGGAGAGATCAAGGGCTTATGCGAAACGCATAGAGACCGTTGGTGTCAAAGTTCCAGAAATCTCATATTGTCTCCTGAGAGATATACCAGCTCCAGAAAAAGTTCTTGCATCAGAGCCGATAACTCAAAACGATAAACAACTCGTAAGTATCAAGCGTACATAACTGTCAACCATACCTCTTTATGAAAGATTATACGATCAAGTGCTTGCTTTTCTAGATAACAAATTTCATGCAAAAAGCTGTGATGGCCTTGGAGCAAATTAAAGTTCAGCATCAAGAAGATTTAGTGGTGCCATTTTTATCGTGATCGATGCATTCCCCAACAAATTTGCGAGAGAACCTAATGCGAGCTACGTCGACTCAGCAGTTAAACAATCTGGATGAATCAATGGGCATTTGGGTGAAGTCGTACTTTACCGATTGAGCCAATTTTATTTGCGGAAAAAACGTTTTCGACGCTGCGCTTTCTAAAATTTATCCTGTATATAATTGGAATTAATTACGTTGAATTTCCTCCCTTTATCGAATAAGATCAAACTCCTAATCTCAAGTGTACTTTTTAGGCTTAAAGTTTACAAAACTATAAATAGTTTGATCACTTTGTGTAATTATTGTATTTGATGCGAGTATCGGGACGCCCGAACTACGTTATCGTCTATAAGTATAAGTTTGACATTATACAATATTCGCTTTATTTATTTATTTTTTTCTATACTGAAGTTGGTTGTACAACATTTATTGTAAAAAGTTGAAATCAAATGTATAGTTTTTATTAATACTATGTAAGATAATATGTAATTTAATCGATTGTAAAGTAAAATAGAATCAATTTATATAAATTATCATTAAAGTTGAAGTTAATTTTTATTATTGAAAACTCCACTCCACGCACCAATTTAAAAACGCTCGATTTTTTTTTCATCCATCTAATGTTAGATCTCTACCGTTATAGTTGTCATAAAAATCAAAACATTCCATCGGATGGGAAATCTTCCTTAAAGTGCAACAAACGTACATAATATTTGAAAATAAGGACATTTTATTTTTCTCCATCTTTCAAATGGAGCTGATTCGAGGCAGGAAAAAAGCAAGTGCATTTATCAAAAAAAGCTCATTTTTGTAAAAGATATTCCTCACAACTAATACTTTGTTCACAATCTGGGAAAATATAATTGCGTTAACGAATTTCCTTGTTTCGATTGTCGGGAAGATGCTCAAAGAGAAATGATAGAAAAAAAATAGAGATTTTATCTCACATTCATGTCAACGGGAGAGCCATGGTTTGGAAGTAAAGAAAAAAAATCCTATTAAAACTAAAGATCACCACTATAAATTAACGAAACATTTTTTTGATCAATCAACTGTATTTGATTCAGATGACTCCATTAAAAAAAATTTCGAGAAAGTAGCGTCAAAATGACGAGAAAAATAATGAATTTCTTCGAGTATCTTACTGCAGGGGCTCGTAGTTCCTAGGCGTTCTCAACTCGATTTCCAAGCTGTTTCGTAACTCATCGGATCCAATAAGTTGTTTGGTCGCGCGCAATACGATTTGCTCCGTGTCCACTGGCTTGGCTGGGGCTGCCTTGTTCGGTATAACATTCACTTTCGCGCTTTCGAAATTAAATTCTTTCACTGCATGAATTAAAAAATAACATAGATAAAGATAAATCCAAATGAAATGGAAAAACGTCCACGTGAAAATAACGCCCCTACCACTTTCATCACCGCAATCAGAGGAATCGGCTTGTTGCATATCGTTTTGTATCTTGCCGAAATTTTTGGTTACCTTCACCGACAAAATATTACCATCCACTTCGTGGCAAAACTCGTCGTATGGTGGGCGATGCTCAACAGCATCCGGACAAGCAGAATATTGGCACGCGCTACTTTTCTTCTCCATTTTCATCTGATCTGTTTTTTTTAATCGGACAACTTTTTTTTGTTTCTGCTCGAAAATTTTTGTCAAGATGAATTACACACCCGAAAATTCTAGGGTTAACAACAATTTAAACTTATCCAATAAGTTTCCATTCCTCAACTGTTTCATAACTATTGACACCGCCAGAACAGAAAAACAATCACCAAATTGCAAAAGTACTGGAAAACTATAGCGCTACAAGAACCCTCTGATCAGGATTATAAAAAAGCAATCAAACATTAAAAATTCTTTGTGAATATTCTACTGTGACGTACACAAAACAAGAGCTACACTCTAGAATCAATTTGATTCGCCCTAAAATCAATCAGAACTGAAAACATTGAAAAAAACGCCCGTACCTCCGTAAATAATAGAAATATATCACGAGAAACAAACAACTTAAAAATCAGAAAAAATTGTGAAGAAAAGTTTCAGCAAAAATATTTGATGATTGTTCCCTCTACAACAATTCTAGATACCGTAGACTTATGTAACACAAGAGGGACGTATATTACAGACACCCACGACACAGGGGCGTTACTCTAAAACAAATATTTTAATCAAAAAATTTGTTCAAAACTTAAATCTTCCGTATCTCCGTTAATAATAAAGATATCGCAAAAAGGACGTTATTTAAAGATCAGTATATTTCAAAAATTTTTTTAGCGACTATGCTCGATGTTTGGCACTTGCCAAATGCGTTAAAATAATTCTAGGTACTGTAGAGATCTTCGACAAAGGTAGGACCATTATTACAGACACCCACGACACAGGGGCGTTTCTCTTAAATAGATATTTTGGTCGAAAAACTTGTTCAAAACTTAAATCGCCCGTATCTCCGTAAATAATAGGAATATCGCAAAAAGGACGTTATTTAAAGATCAGTATATTTCGAAAATTTTTTAGCGACTATGCTCGATGTTTGGCACTTGCCAAATGTGTAAAAATAATTCTAAGTACTGTACAGATGTTTGACAGAGGTGGGACTATTATTACAGACACCCACGATCAGGGGCGTTACTATAAAATGAATAAATTAGTCGAAAAATTTGTTCAAAACTTAAATCGCCCGTATCTCCGTAACTAATGGAGATATAGCGAGAAGGACGTTATTTAAAGATCAGTATATTTCGAAAATTTTTTAGCAACTATGCTCGATGTTAGGCACTTGCCAATTTTATGAAAATAATTCTAGGTACTGTTGAGATGTTCGACAGAGGTAGGACCATTATTACAGACACCCACGACACAGGGGCGTTACTCTAAAATGAATATTTTAGTCGAAAAATTTGTTCAAAACTTAAATCGCCCATATCTCCGTAAATAATAGGAATATCGCAAAAAGGACGTTATTTAAAGATCAGTATATTTCGAAAATTTTTTTAGCGACTATGCTCGATGTTTGGCACTTGCCAAATGTGTAAAAATCATTCTAGGTACTGTAAAGATGTTTGATAGAGGTAGGCCCATTATTACAGACACCCACGACACAGGGGCGTTACTCTAAAATTAATATTTTAGTCGAAAAATTTGTTCAAAACTTAAATCGCCCGTATCTCCGTAAATAATGGAGATATCGCAAAAAGGACGTTATTTAAAGATCAGTATATTTCGAAAATTTTTTTAGCGACTATAATCGATGTTTGGCACTTGCCAAATGTGTAAAAATAATTCTAGGTACTGTAGAGATGTTTGACAGAAATGGGACTATTATTACAGACACCCACGATCAGGGGCGTTACTAAAAAATGAATATTTTAGTCGAAAAATTTGTTCAAAACTGAAATCGCTCGTATCTCCGTAAATAATGGAGATATCGCAAAAAGGACGTTATTTAAAGATCAGTATATTTCAAAAATTTTTTTAGCGACTATAATCGATGTTTGGCACTTGCCAAATGTGTAAAAATAATTCTAGGTACTGTAGAGATGTTTGACAGAGGTGGGACTATTATTACAGACACCCACGATCAGGGGCGTTACTATAAAATGAATATTTTAGTCGAAAAATTTGTTCAAAACTTAAATCGCCCGTATCTCCGTAAATAATGAAAATATCGCAAAAAGGACGTTATTTAAAGATCAGTATATTTCAAAAATTTTTTTAGCGACTATAATCGATGTTTGGCACTTGCCAAATGTGTAAAAATAATTCTAGGTACTGTAAAAATGTTCGACAGAGGTAGGACCATTATTACAGACACCCGCGAAAAAGGGGCGTTACTATAAAATGAATATTTTAGTCAAAAAATTTGTTCAAAACTTAAATCGCCCGTATCTCCGTAAATAATGAAAATATCGCAAAAAGGACGTTATTTAAAGATCAGTATATTTCAAAAATTTTTTTAGCGACTATAATCGATGTTTGGCACTTGCCAAATGTGTAAAAATAATTCTAGGTACTGTAGAGATGTTTGACAGAGGTGGGACTATTATTACAGACACCCACGATCAGGGGCGTTACTATAAAATGAATATTTTAGTCCAAAAATTTGTTCAAAACTTGAATCGCCCGTATCTCCGTAAATAATGGAGATATCGCAAAAAGGACGTTATTAAAAGATCAGTATATTTCAAAAATTTTTTTAGCGACTATAATCGATGTTTGGCACTTGCCAAATGTGTAAAAATAATTCTAGGTACTGTAGAGATGTTTGACAGAGGTAGGACTATTATTACAGACACCCACGACACAGGGGCGTTACTCTAAAATTAATATTTTAGTCGAAAAATTTGTTCAAAACCTAAATTGCCCGTATCTCCTTAAATAATGGAGATATCGCAAAAAGGACGTTATTTGAAGATCAGTATATTTCGAAAATTTTGTTAGCGACTATGCTCGATGTTTGGCACTTGCCAAATGTGTAAAAACAATTCTAGGTACTGTAAAGATGTTCGATAGAGGTAGGACCATTATTACAGACACCCACGACACAGGGGCGTTACTCTAAAATTAATATTTTAATCAAAAAATTTGTTCAAAACTTAAATCGCCCGTATCTCCGTAAATAATGAAGATATCGCAAAAAGGACGTTATTTGAAGATCAGTATATTTCGAAAATTTTGTTAGCGACTATGCTCGATGTTTGGCACTTGCCAAATGTGTAAAAATAGATCTAGGTACTGTAAAAATGTTCGATAGAGGTAGGTCCATTATTACGGACACCCACGACACAAGGGCGTTACTCTAAAATTAATATTTTAGTCAAAAAATTTGTTCAAAACTTAAATCGCCCGTATCTCCGTGAATAATGGAGATATCGCAAAAAGGACGTTTTTTAAAGATCAGTATATTTCGAAAATTTTTTTAGCAACTATGCTCGATGTTTGGCACTTGCCAAAGGTGTGAAAATAGATCTAGGTACTGTAAAAATGTTCGATAGAGGTAGGACCATTATTACAGACACCCACGAAAAAGGGGCGTTACTATAAAATGAATATTTTAGTCCAAAAATTTGTTTAAAACTTAAATTGCCCGTATCTCCGTAAATAATGGAGATATCGCAAAAAGGAAGTTATTTCAAGATCAGTATATTTCGAAAATTTTTTTAGCGACTATGCTCGATGTTTGGCACTTGCCAAATGTGTAAAAATAATTCTAGGTACTGTGAAAATGTTCGATAGAGGTAGGTCCATTATTACAGACACCCACGACACAGGGGCGTTACTCTAAAATTAATATTTTAGTCGAAAAATTTGTTCAAAACTTAAATCGCCCATATCTCCGTAAATAATGGAGATATCGCAAAAAGGACGTTATTTAAAGATCAGTATATTTCAAAAATTTTGTTAGCGACTATGCTCGATGTTTGGCACTTGCCAAATGTGTAAAAATAATTCTAGGTACTGTATAAATGTTTGACAGAGGTAGGACCATTATTACAGACACCCGCGAAAAAGGGGCGTTACTATAAAATTAATATTTTAGTCGAAAAATTTGTTCAAAACTTAAATCGCCCGTATCTCCGTAAATAATGGAGATATCGCAAAAAGGACGTTATTTAAAGATCAGTATATTTCGAAAATTTTTTTAGCGACTATGCTCGATGTTTGGCACTTGCGAAATGTGTAAAAATCAATCTAGGTACTGTAAAGATGTTCGATAGAGGTAAGCCCATTATTACAGACACCCACGACACAGGGGCGTTACTATGAAATGAATATTTTAGTCGAAAAATTTGTTTAAAACTTAAATCGCCCGTATCTCCGTAAATAATGGAGATATCGCAAAAAGGACGTTATTTAAAGATCAGTATATTTCGAAAATTTTTTAAAGCGACTATGCTCGATGTTTGGCACTTGCCAAATGTGTAAAAATCATTCTAGGTACTGTAGAGATGTTTGACAGAGGTAGGACCATTATTACAGACACCCACGAAAAAGGGGCGTTACTATGAAATGAATATTTTAGTCAAAAAATTTGTTTAAAACTTAAATCGCCCGTATCTCCGTAAATAATGGAGATATCGCAAAAAGGACGTTATTTGAAGATCAGTATATTTCGAAAATTTTGTTAGCGACTATGCTCGATGTTTGGCACTTGCCAAATATGTAAAAACAATTCTAGGTACTGTAAAGATGTTCGATAGAGGTAGGACCATTATTACAGACACCCACGACACACGGGCGTTACTCTAAAATTAATATTTTAGTCGAAAAATTTGTTCAAAACTCAAATCGCCCGTATCTCCGTAAATAATGGAGATATCGCAAAAAGGACGTTATTTAAAGATCAGTATATTTTGAGAATTTTGTTAGCGACTATGCTCGATGTTTGACACTTGCCAAATGTGTAAAAATAGATCTAGGTACTGTAAATATGTTCGATAGAGGTAGGACCATTATTACAGACACCCACGACACAGGGGCGTTACTATAAAATAAATATTTTAGTCCAAAAATCTGTTCAAAACTTAAATCGCCCGTATCTCCGTAAATAATGGAGATATCGCAAAAAGGACGTTATTAAAAGATCAGTATATTTCAAAAATTTTTTTAGCGACTATAATCGATGTTTGGCACTTGCCAAATGTGTAAAAATAATTCTAGGTACTGTAGAGATGTTTGACAGAGGTGGGACTATTATTACAGACACCCACGATTAGGGGCGTTACTATAAAATGAATATTTTAGTCCAAAAATCTGTTCAAAACTTAAATCGCCCGTATCTCCGTAAATAATGGAGATATCGCAAAAAGGACGTTATTAAAAGATCAGTATATTTCAAAAATTTTTTTAGCGACTATAATCGATGTTTGGCACTTGCCAAATGTGTAAAAATAATTCTAGGTACTGTAGAGATGTTTGACAGAGGTGGGGTTATTATTACAGACACCCACGATCAGGGGCGTTACTCTAAAATTAGTATTTTAGTCGAAAAATTTGTTCAAAACCTAAATTGCCCGTATCTCCTTAAATAATGGAGATATCGCAAAAAGGACGTTATTTAAAGATCAGTATATTTCGAGAATTTTGTTAGCGACTATGCTCGATGTTTGGCTTTTGCCAAATGTGTAAAAATAATTCTAGGTACTGTAGAGATGTTTGACAGAGGTGGGACTATTATTACAGACACCCACGATCAGGGGCGTTACTATAAAATGAATATTTTAGTCCAAAAATTTGTTCAAAACTTGAATCGCCCGTATCTCCGTAAATAATGGAGATATCGCAAAAAGGACGTTATTAAAAGATCAGTATATTTCAAAAATTTTTTTAGCGACTATAATCGATGTTTGGCACTTGCCAAATGTGTAAAAATAATTCTAGGTACTGTAGAGATGTTTGACAGAGGTGGGACTATTATTACAGACACCCACGATCAGGGGCGTTACTATAAAATGAATATTTTAGTCGAAAAATTTGTTCAAAACCTAAATTGCCCGTATCTCCGTAAATAATGGAGATATCGCAAAAAGGACGTTATTTAAAGATCAGTATATTTCGAAAATTTTTTTAGCGACTATGCTCGATGTTTGGCACTTGCCAAAGGTGTGAAAATAGATCTAGGTACTGTAAAAATGTTCGATAGAGGTAGGACCATTATTACAGACACCCACGAAAAAGGGGCGTTACTATAAAATGAATATTTTAGTCCAAAAATTTGTTTAAAACTTAAATTGCCCGTATCTCCGTAAATAATGGAGATATCGCAAAAAGGAAGTTATTTCAAGATCAGCATATTTCGAAAATTTTTTTAGCGACTATGCTCGATGTTTGGCACTTGCCAAATGTGTAAAAATAATTCTAGGTACTGTGAAAATGTTCGATAGAGGTAGGTCCATTATTACAGACACCCACGACACAGGGGCGTTACTCTAAAATTAATATAATAGTCAAAAAATTTGTTCAAAACTTAAATCGCCCGTATCTCCGTAAATAATGGAGATATCGCAAAAAGGACGTTATTTAAAGATCAGTATATTTCGAAAACTTTTTTAGCGACTATGCTCGATGTTTGGCACTTGCCAAATGTGTAAAAATAGATCTAGGTACTGTAAAAATGTTCGATAGAGGTAGGTCCATTATTACGGACACCCACGACACAGGGGCGTTACTCTAAAATTAATATTTTAGTCAAAAAATTTGTTCAAAACTTAAATTGCCCGTATCTCCTTAAATAATGGAGATATCGCAAAAAGGACTTTATTTAAAGATCAGTATATTTCGAAAATTTTGTTAGCGACTATGCTCGATGTTTGGCACTTGCCAAATGTGTAAAAATAATTCTAGGTACTGTATAAATGTTTGACAGAGGTAGGACCATTATTACGACACCCGCGAAAAAGGGGCGTTACTATAAAATGAATATTTTAGTCAAAAAATTTGTTCAAAACTTAAATCGCCCGTATCTCCGTAAATAATGGAGATATCGCAAAAAGGACGTTATTTAAAGATCAGTATATTTCGAAAATTTTTTTAGCGACTATGCTCGATGTTTGGCAATTGCGAAATGTGTAAAAATCATTCTAGGTACTGTAAAGATGTTCGATAGAGGTAAGCCCATTATTACAGACACCCACGACACAGGGGCGTTACTATGAAATGAATATTTTAGTCGAAAAATTTGTTTAAAACTTAAATCGCCCGTATCTCCGTAAATAATGCAGATATCGCAAAAAGGACGTTATTTAAAGATCAGTATATTTCAAAAATTTTTTTAGCGACTATGCTCAATGTTTTGCACTTGCCAAATGTGTAAGAAAAATTCTAAGAACTGTAGAGATGTTTGACAGAGGTGGGACTATTATTACAGACACCCACGACACAGGGGCGTTACTCTAAAATTAATATTTTAGTCGAAAAATTTGTTCAAAACCTAAATTGCCCGTATCTCCTTAAATAATGGAGATATCGCAAAAAGGACGTTATTTGAAGATCAGTATATTTCGAAAATTTTGTTAGCGACTATGCTCGATGTTTGGCACTTGCCAAATGTGTAAAAACAATTCTAGGTACTGTAAAGATGTTCGATAGAGGTAGGACCATTATTACAGACACCCACGACACAGGGGCGTTACTCTAAAATTAATATTTTAATCAAAAAATTTGTTCAAAACTTAAATCGCCCGTATCTCCGTAAATAATGAAGATATCGCAAAAAGGACGTTATTTCAAGATCAGTATATTTCGAAAATTTTTTTAGCGACTATGCTCGATGTTTGGCACTTGCCAAATGTGTAAAAATAGATCTAGGTACTGTAAAAATGTTCGATAGAGGTAGGTCCATTATTACGAACACCCACGACACAGGGGCGTTAATCTAAAATTAATATTTTAGTCAAAAAATTTGTTCAAAACTTAAATCGCCCGTATCTCCGTAAATAATGGAGATATCGCAAAAAGGAAGTTATTTCAAGATCAGCATATTTCGAAAATTTTTTTAGCGACTATGCTCGATGTTTGGCACTTGCCAAATGTGTAAAAATAATTCTAGGTACTGTAAAGATGTTTGATAGAGGTAGAACCATTATTACAGACACCCACGACACAGGGGCGTTACTCTAAAATTAATATTTTAGTCGAAAAATTTGTTCAAAACTTAAATCGCCCGTATCTCCGTAAATAATGGAGATATCGCAAAAAGGACGTTATTTAAAGATCAGTATATTTCGAAAATTTTGTTAGCGACTATGCTCGATGTTTGGCACTTGCCAAATGTGTAAAAATAATTCTAGGTACTGTATAAATGTTTGACAGAGGTAGGACCATTATTACAGACACCCACGACACAGGGGCGTTACTCTAAAATTAATATTTTAATCAAAAAATTTGTTCAAAACTTAAATCGCCCGTATCTCCGTAAATAATGAAGATATCGCAAAAAGGACGTTATTTCAAGATCAGTATATTTCGAAAATTTTTTTAGCGACTATGCTCGATGTTTGGCACTTGCCAAATGTGTAAAAATAGATCTAGGTACTGTAAAAATGTTCGATAGAGGTAGGTCCATTATTACGGACACCCACGACACAGGGGCGTTACTCTAAAATTAATATTTTAGTCAAAAAATTTGTTCAAAACTTAAATCGCCCGTATCTCCGTAAATAATGGAGATATCGCAAAAAGGACGTTATTTAAAGATCAGTATATTTCGAAAATTTTTTTAGCGACTATGCTCGATGTTTGGCACTTGCCAAAGGTGTGAAAATAGATCTAGGTACTGTAAAAATGTTCGATAGAGGTAGGACCATCATTACAGACACCCACGAAAAAGGGGCGTTACTATAAAATAAATATTTTAGTCCAAAAATTTGTTTAAAACTTAAATTGCCCGTATCTCCGTAAATAATAGAGATATCGCAAAAAGGAAGTTATTTCAAGATCAGCATATTTCGAAAATTTTTTTAGCGACTATGCTCGATGTTTGGCACTTGCCAAATGTGTAAAAATAATTCTAGGTACTGTGAAAATGTTCGATAGAGGTAGGTCCATTATTACAGACACCCACGACACAGGGGCGTTACTCTAAAATTAATATAATAGTCAAAAAATTTGTTCAAAACTTAAATCGCCCGTATCTCCGTAAATAATGGAGATATCGCAAAAAGGACGTTATTTAAAGATCAGTATATTTCGAAAACTTTTTTAGCGACTATGCTCGATGTTTGGCACTTGCCCAATGTGTAAAAATCATTCTAGGTACTGTAAAGATGTTTGATAGAGGTAGAACCATTATTACAGACACCCACGACACAGGGGCGTTACTCTAAAATTAATATTTTAGTCGAAAAATTTGTTCAAAACTTAAATCGCCCATATCTCCGTAAATAATGGAGATATCGCAAAAAGGACTTTATTTAAAGATCAGTATATTTCGAAAATTTTGTTAGCGACTATGCTCGATGTTTGGCACTTGCCCAATGTGTAAAAATCATTCTAGGTACTGTAAAGATGTTTGATAGAGGTAGAACCATTATTACAGACACCCACGAAAAAGGGGCGTTACTATAAAATGAATATTTTAGTCCAAAAATTTGTTCAAAACTTAAATCGCCCGTATCTCCGTAAATAATGAAAATATCGCAAAAAGGACGTTATTTAAAGATCAGTATATTTCAAAAATTTTTTTAGCGACTATAAGCGATGTTTGGCAATTGCGAAATGTGTAAAAATCGTTCTAGGTACTGTAAAGATGTTCGATAGAGGTAAGCCCATTATTACAGACACCCACGACACAGGGGCGTTACTATGAAATGAATATTTTAGTCGAAAAATTTGTTTAAAACTTAAATCGCCCGTATCTCCGTAAATAATGGAGATATCGCAAAGAGGACGTTATTTAAAGATCAGTATATTTCGAAAATTTTTTTAAGCGACTATGCTCGATGTTTGGCACTTGCCAAAGGTGTGAAAATAGATCTAGGTACTGTAAAAATGTTCGATAGAGGTAGGACCATTATTACAGACACCCACGAAAAAGGGGCGTTACTATAAAATGAATATTTTAGTCCAAAAATTTGTTCAAAACTTAAATCGCCCGTATCTCCGTAAATAATGAAAATATCGCAAAAAGGACGTTATTTCAAGATCAGTATATTTCGAAAATTTTTTTAGCGACTATGCTCGATGTTTGGCACTTGCCAAATGTGTAAAAATAGATCTAGGTACTGTAAAAATGTTCGATAGAGGTAGGTCCATTATTACGGACACCCACGACACAGGGGCGTTAATCTAAAATTAATATTTTAGTCAAAAAATTTGTTCAAAACTTGAATCGCCCGTATCTCCGTAAATAAAGGAGATATCGCAAAAAGAACGTTATTAAAAGATCAGTATATTTCAAAAATTTTTTTAGCGACTATAATCGATGTTTGGCACTTGCCAAATGTGTAAAAATAATTCTAGGTACTGTAGAGATGTTTGACAGAGGTGGGACTATTATTACAGACACCCACGATCAGGGGCGTTACTATAAAATGAATATTTTAGTCGAAAAATTTGTTCAAAACTTGAATCGCCCGTATCTCCGTAAATAATGCAGATATCGCAAAAAGGACGTTATTTAAAGATCAGTATATTTCAAAAAATTTTTTAGCGACTATGCTCAATGTTTTGCACTTGCCAAATGTGTAAGAAAAATTCTAAGAACTGTAGAGATGTTTGACAGAGGTGGGACTATTATTACAGACACCCACGACACAGGGGCGTTACTCTAAAATTAATATTTTAGTCGAAAAATTTGTTCAAAACCTAAATTGCCCGTATCTCCTTAAATAATGGAGATATCGCAAAAAGGACGTTATTTGAAGATCAGTATATTTCGAAAATTTTGTTAGCGACTATGCTCGATGTTTGGCACTTGCCAAATGTGTAAAAACAATTCTAGGTACTGTAAAGATGTTCGATAGAGGTAGGACCATTATTACAGACACCCACGACACAGGGGCGTTACTCTAAAATTAATATTTTAATCAAAAAATTTGTTCAAAACTTAAATCGCCCGTATCTCCGTAAATAATGAAGATATCGCAAAAAGGACGTTATTTCAAGATCAGTATATTTCGAAAATTTTTTTAGCGACTATGCTCGATGTTTGGCACTTGCCAAATGTGTAAAAATAGATCTAGGTACTGTAAAAATGTTCGATAGAGGTAGGTCCATTATTACGGACACCCACGACACAGGGGCGTTACTCTAAAATTAATATTTTAGTCAAAAAATTTGTTCAAAACTTAAATTGCCCGTATCTCCTTAAATAATGGAGATATCGCAAAAAGGACTTTATTTAAAGATCAGTATATTTCGAAAATTTTGTTAGCGACTATGCTCGATGTTTGGCACTTGCCAAATGTGTAAAAATAATTCTAGGTACTGTATAAATGTTTGACAGAGGTAGGACCATTATTACGACACCCGCGAAAAAGGGGCGTTACTATAAAATGAATATTTTAGTCAAAAAATTTGTTCAAAACTTAAATCGCCCGTATCTCCGTAAATAATGGAGATATCGCAAAAAGGACGTTATTTAAAGATCAGTATATTTCGAAAATTTTTTTAGCGACTATGCTCGATGTTTGGCAATTGCGAAATGTGTAAAAATCATTCTAGGTACTGTAAAGATGTTCGATAGAGGTAAGCCCATTATTACAGACACCCACGACACAGGGGCGTTACTATGAAATGAATATTTTAGTCGAAAAATTTGTTTAAAACTTAAATCGCCCGTATCTCCGTAAATAATGGAGATATCGCAAAGAGGACGTTATTTAAAGATCAGTATATTTCGAAAATTTTTTTAAGCGACTATGCTCGATGTTTGGCACTTGCCAAAGGTGTGAAAATAGATCTAGGTACTGTAAAAATGTTCGATAGAGGTAGGACCATTATTACAGACACCCACGAAAAAGGGGCGTTACTATAAAATGAATATTTTAGTCCAAAAATTTGTTCAAAACTTAAATCGCCCGTATCTCCGTAAATAATGAAAATATCGCAAAAAGGACGTTATTTAAAGATCAGTATATTTCAAAAATTTTTTTAGCGACTATAATCGATGTTTGGCACTTGCCAAATGTGTAAAAATAATTCTAGGTACTGTAGAGATGTTTGACAGAGGTGGGACTATTATTACAGACACCCACGATCAGGGGCGTTACTATAAAATGAATATTTTAGTCCAAAAATTTGTTCAAAACTTGAATCGCCCGTATCTCCGTAAATAATGGAGATATCGCAAAAAGGACGTTATTAAAAGATCAGTATATTTCAAAAATTTTTTTAGCGACTATAATCGATGTTTGGCACTTGCCAAATGTGTAAAAATAATTCTAGGTACTGTAGAGATGTTTGACAGAGGTGGGACTATTATTACAGACATTCACGATCAGGGGCGTTACTATAAAATGAATATTTTAGTCGAAAAATTTGTTCAAAACTTGAATCGCCCGTATCTCCGTAAATAATGCAGATATCGCAAAAAGGACGTTATTTAAAGATCAGTATATTTCAAAAATTTTTTTAGCGACTATGCTCAATGTTTTGCACTTGCCAAATGTGTAAGAAAAATTCTAAGAACTGTAGAGATGTTTGACAGAGGTGGGACTATTATTACAGACACCCACGACACAGGGGCGTTACTCTAAAATTAATATTTTAGTCGAAAAATTTGTTCAAAACCTAAATTGCCCGTATCTCCTTAAATAATGGAGTTATCGCAAAAAGGACGTTATTTGAAGATCAGTATATTTCGAAAATTTTGTTAGCGACTATGCTCGATGTTTGGCACTTGCCAAATGTGTAAAAACAATTCTAGGTACTGTAAAGATGTTCGATAGAGGTAGGACCATTATTACAGACACCCACGACACAGGGGCGTTACTCTAAAATTAATATTTTAATCAAAAAATTTGTTCAAAACTTAAATCGCCCGTATCTCCGTAAATAATGAAGATATCGCAAAAAGGACGTTATTTCAAGATCAGTATATTTCGAAAATTTTTTTAGCGACTATGCTCGATGTTTGGCACTTGCCAAATGTGTAAAAATAGATCTAGGTACTGTAAAAATGTTCGATAGAGGTAGGTCCATTATTACGGACACCCACGACACAGGGGCGTTACTCTAAAATTAATATTTTAGTCAAAAAATTTGTTCAAAACTTAAATCGCCCGTATCTCCTTAAATAATGGAGATATCGCAAAAAGGACGTTATTTAAAGATCAGTATATTTCGAAAATTTTTTTAGCGACTATGCTCGATGTTTGGCACTTGCCAAAGGTGTGATAATAGATCTAGGTACTGTAAAAATGTTCGATAGAGGTAGGACCATTATTACAGACACCCACGAAAAAGGGGCGTTACTATAAAATGAATATTTTAGTCCAAAAATTTGTTTAAAACTTAAATTGCCCGTATCTCCGTAAATAATGGAGATATCGCAAAAAGGAAGTTATTTCAAGATCAGCATATTTCGAAAATTTTTTTAGCGACTATGCTCGATGTTTGGCACTTGCCCAATGTGTAAAAATCATTCTAGGTACTGTAAAGATGTTTGATAGAGGTAGAACCATTATTACAGACACCCACGACACAGGGGCGTTACTCTAAAATTAATATTTTAGTCGAAAAATTTGTTCAAAACTTAAATCGCCCATATCTCCGTAAATAATGGAGATATCGCAAAAAGGACGTTATTTAAAGATCAGTATATTTCGAAAATTTTGTTAGCGACTATGCTCGATGTTTGGCACTTGCCAAATGTGTAAAAATAATTCTAGGTACTGTATAAATGTTTGACAGAGGTAGGACCATTATTACAGACACCCACGACACAGGGGCGTTACTCTAAAATTAATATTTTAATCAAAAAATTTGTTCAAAACTTAAATCGCCCGTATCTCCGTAAATAATGAAGATATCGCAAAAAGGACGTTATTTCAAGATCAGTATATTTCGAAAATTTTTTTAGCGACTATGCTCGATGTTTGGCACTTGCCAAATGTGTAAAAATAGATCTAGGTACTGTAAAAATGTTCGATAGAGGTAGGTCCATTATTACGGACACCCACGACACAGGGGCGTTACTCTAAAATTAATATTTTAGTCAAAAAATTTGTTCAAAACTTAAATCGCCCGTATCTCCGTAAATAATGGAGATATCGCAAAAAGGACGTTATTTAAAGATCAGTATATTTCGAAAATTTTTTTAGCGACTATGCTCGATGTTTGGCACTTGCCAAAGGTGTGAAAATAGATCTAGGTACTGTAAAAATGTTCGATAGAGGTAGGACCATTATTACAGACACCCACGAAAAAGGGGCGTTACTATAAAATAAATATTTTAGTCCAAAAATTTGTTTAAAACTTAAATTGCCCGTATCTCCGTAAATAATGGAGATATCGCAAAAAGGAAGTTATTTCAAGATCAGCATATTTCGAAAATTTTTTTAGCGACTATGCTCGATGTTTGGCACTTGCCAAATGTGTAAAAATAATTCTAGGTACTGTGAAAATGTTCGATAGAGGTAGGTCCATTATTACAGACACCCACGACACAGGGGCGTTACTCTAAAATTAATATAATAGTCAAAAAATTTGTTCAAAACTTAAATCGCCCGTATCTCCGTAAATAATGGAGATATCGCAAAAAGGACGTTATTTAAAGATCAGTATATTTCGAAAACTTTTTTAGCGACTATGCTCGATGTTTGGCACTTGCCCAATGTGTAAAAATCATTCTAGGTACTGTAAAGATGTTTGATAGAGGTAGAACCATTATTACAGACACCCACGACACAGGGGCGTTACTCTAAAATTAATATTTTAGTCGAAAAATTTGTTCAAAACTTAAATCGCCCATATCTCCGTAAATAATGGAGATATCGCAAAAAGGACTTTATTTAAAGATCAGTATATTTCGAAAATTTTGTTAGCGACTATGCTCGATGTTTGGCACTTGCCAAATGTGTAAAAATAATTCTAGGTACTGTATAAATGTTTGACAGAGGTAGGACCATTATTACGACACCCGCGAAAAAGAGGCGTTACTATAAAATGAATATTTTAGTCAAAAAATTTGTTCAAAACTTAAATCGCCCGTATCTCCGTAAATAATGGAGATATCGCAAAAAGGACGTTATTTAAAGATCAGTATATTTCGAAAATTTTTTTAGCGACTATGCTCGATGTTTGGCAATTGCGAAATGTGTAAAAATCATTCTAGGTACTGTAAAGATGTTCGATAGAGGTAAGCCCATTATTACAGACACCCACGACACAGGGGCGTTACTATGAAATGAATATTTTAGTCGAAAAATTTGTTTAAAACTTAAATCGCCCGTATCTCCGTAAATAATGGAGATATCGCAAAGAGGACGTTATTTAAAGATCAGTATATTTCGAAAATTTTTTTAAGCGACTATGCTCGATGATTGGCACTTGCCAAATGTGTAAAAATCATTCAAGGTACTGTAGAGATGTTCGATAGAGGTAGGACCATTATTACAGACACCCACGACACAGGGGCGTTACTCTAAAATTAATATTTTAGTCGAAAAATTTGTTCAAAACTCAAATCGCCCGTATCTCCGTAAATAATGGAGATATCGCAAAAAGGTCGTTATTTAAAGATCAGTATATTTTGAGAATTTTGTTAGCGACTATGCTCGATGTTTGGCACTTGCCAAATGTGTAAAAATAGATCTAGGTACTGTAAATATGTTCGATAGAGGTAGGACCATTATTACAGACACCCACGACACAGGGGCGTTACTCTAAAATTAATATTTTAGTCGAAAAATTTGTTCAAAACTTAAATCGCCCGTATCTCCGTAAATAATGGAGATATCGCAAAAAGGACGTTATTTGAAGATCAGTATATTTCGAAAAATTTTTAAGCGACTATGCTCGATGTTTGGCACTTGCCAAATGTGTAAAAATCATTCTAGGTACTGTAGAGATGTTTGACAGAGGTGGGACTATTATTACAGACACCCACGATCAGGGGCGTTACTATAAAATGAATATTTTAGTCAAAAAATTTGTTCAAAACTTAAATCGCCCGTATCTCCGTAAATAATGGAGATATCGCAAAAAGGACGTTATTAAAAGATCAGTATACTTCAAAAATTTTTTTAGCGACTATAATCGATGTTTGGCACTTGCCAAATGTGTAAAAATAATTCTAGGTACTGTAGAGATGTTTGACAGAGGTGGGACTATTATTACAGACACCCACGATCAGGGGCGTTACTATAAAATGAATATTTTAGTCAAAAAATTTGTTCAAAACTTAAATCGCCCGTATCTCCGTAAATAATGGAGATATCGCAAAAAAGACGTTATTTAAAGATCAGTATATTTCAAAAATTTTTTTAGCGACTATGCTCAATGTTTTGCACTTGCCAAATGTGTAAGAAAAATTCTAAGTACTGTAGAGATGTTTGACAGAGGTGGGACTATTATTACAGACACCCACGACACAGGGGCGTTACTCTAAAATTAATATTTTAGTCGAAAAATTTGTTCAAAACCTAAATTGCCCGTATCTCCTTAAATAATGGAGATATCGCAAAAAGGACGTTATTTGAAGATCAGTGTATTTCGAAAATTTTGTTAGCGACTATGCTCGATGTTTGGCTCTTGCCAAATGTGTAAAAACAATTCTAAGTACTGTAAAGATGTTCGATAGAGGTAGGACCATTATTACAGACACCTACGACACAGGGGCGTTACTCTAAAATTAATATTTTAATCAAAAAATTTGTTCAAAACTTAAATCGCCCGTATCTCCGTAAATAATGAAGATATCGCAAAAAGGACGTTATTTCAAGATCAGTTTTTTTCGAAAATTTTTTTAGCGACTATGCTCGATGTTTGGCACTTGCTAAATGTGTAAAAATAGATCTAGGTACTGTAAAAATGTTCGATAGAGGTAGGTATATTATTACAGACACCCACGACACAGGGGCGTTACTCTAAAATTAATATTTTAGTCAAAAAATTTGTTCAAAACTTAAATCGCCCGTATCTCCGTAAATAATGGAGATATCGCAAAAAGGACGTTATTTAAAGATCAGTATATTTCGAAAATTTTTTTAGCGACTATGCTCGATGTTTGGCAATTGCGAAATGTGTAAAAATCATTCTAGGTACTGTAAAGATGTTCGATAGAGGTAAGCCCATTATTACAGACACCCACGACACAGGGGCGTTACTATGAAATGAATATTTTAGTCGAAAAATTTGTTTAAAACTTAAATCGCCCGTATCTCCGTAAATAATGGAGATATCGCAAAGAGGACGTTATTTAAAGATCAGTATATTTCGAAAATTTTTTTAAGCGACTATGCTCGATGTTTGGCACTTGCCAAATGTGTAAAAATCATTCAAGGTACTGTAGAGATGTTCGATAGAGGTAGGACCATTATTACAGACACCCACGACACAGGGGCGTTACTCTAAAATTAATATTTTAGTCGAAAAATTTGTTCAAAACTCAAATCGCCCGTATCTCCGTAAATAATGGAGATATCGCAAGAAGGTCGTTATTTAAAGATCAGTATATTTTGAGAATTTTGTTAGCGACTATGCTCGATGTTTGGCACTTGCCAAATGTGTAAAAATAGATCTAGGTACTGTAAATATGTTCGATAGAGGTAGGACCATTATTACAGACACCCACGACACAGGGGCGTTACTCTAAAATTAATATTTTAGTCGAAAAATTTGTTCAAAACTTAAATCGCCCGTATCTCCGTAAATAATGGAGATATCGCAAAAAGGACGTTATTTGAAGATCAGTATATTTCGAAAAATTTTTAAGCGACTATGCTCGATGTTTGGCACTTGCCAAATGTATAAAAATCATTCTAGGTACTGTAGAGATGTTCGACAGAGGTAGGACCATTATTACAGACTCCCACGACACAGGGGCGTTACTATAAAATGAATATTTTAGTCCAAAAATCTGTTCAAAACTTAAATCGCCCGTATCTCCGTAAATAATGGAGATATCGCAAAAAGGACGTTATTAAAAGATCAGTATACTTCAAAAATTTTTTTAGCGACTATAATCGATGTTTGGCACTTGCCAAATGTGTAAAAATAATTCTAGGTACTGTAGAGATGTTTGACAGAGGTGGGACTATTATTACAGACACCCACGATCAGGGGCGTTACTATAAAATGAATATTTCAGTCGAAAAATTTGTTCAAAACTTAAATCGCCCGTATCTCCGTAAATAATGGAGATATCGCAAAAAAGACGTTATTTGAAGATCAGTATATTTCAAAAATTTTTTTAGCGACTATGCTCAATGTTTTGCACTTGCCAAATGTGTAAGAAAAATTCTAAGTACTGTAGAGATGTTTGACAGAGGTGGGACTATTATTACAGACACCCACGACACAGGGGCGTTACTCTAAAATTAATATTTTAGTCGAAAAATTTGTTCAAAACCTAAATTGCCCGTATCTCCTTAAATAATGGAGATATCGCAAAAAGGACGTTATTTGAAGATCAGTATATTTCGAAAATTCTGTTAGCGACTATGCTCGATGTTTGGCTCTTGCCAAATGTGTAAAAACAATTCTAAGTACTGTAAAGATGTTCGATAGAGGTAGGACCATTATTACAGACACCTACGACACAGGGGCGTTACTCTAAAATTAATATTTTAATCAAAAAATTTGTTCAAAACTTAAATCGCCCGTATCTCCGTAAATAATGAAGATATCGCAAAAAGGACGTTAATTAAAGATCAGTATATTTCGAAAATTTTTTTAGCGACTATGCTCGATGTTTGGCACTTGCCAAATGTGTTAAAATAGATCTAGGTACTGTAAAAATGTTCGATAGAGGTAGGACCATTATTACAGACACCCACGAAAAAGGGGCGTTACTATAAAATGAATATTTTAGTCCAAAAATTTGTTTAAAACTTAAATCGCCCGTATCTCCGTAAATAATGGAGATATCGCAAAAAGGACGTTATTTAAAGATCAGTATATTTCAAAAATTTTTTTAGCGACTATGCTCGATGTTTGGCACTTGCCAAATGTGTAAAAATGATTCTAGGTACTGTGAAAATGTTCGATAGAGGTAGGTCCATTATTACAGACACCCACGACACAGGGGCGTTACTCTAAAATTAATATTTTAGTCAAAAAATTTAATCAAAACTTAAATCGCCCGTATCTCCGTAAATAATGGAGATATCGCAAAAAGGACGTTATTTAAAGATCAGTATATTTCGAAAACTTTTTTAGCGACTATGCTCGATGTTTGGCACTTGCTAAATGTGTAAAAATAGATCTAGGTACTGTAAAAATGTTCGATAGAGGTAGGTCCATTATTACAGACACCCACGACACAGGGGCGTTACTCTAAAATTAATATTTTAGTCAAAAAATTTGTTCAAAACTTAAATCGCCCGTATCTCCGTAAATAATGGAGATATCGCAAAAAGGACGTTAATTAAAGATCAGTATATTTCGAAAATTTTTTTAGCGACTATGCTCGATGTTTGGCACTTGCCAAATGTGTTAAAATAGATCTAGGTACTGTAAAAATGTTCGATAGAGGTAGGACCATTATTACAGACACCCACGAAAAAGGGGCGTTACTATAAAATGAATATTTTAGTCCAAAAATTTGTTTAAAACTTAAATCGCCCGTATCTCCGTAAATAATGGAGATATCGCAAAAAGGACGTTATTTAAAGATCAGTATATTTCGAAAATTTTTTTAGCGACTATGCTCGATGTTTGGCACTTGCCAAATGTGTAAAAATGATTCTAGGTACTGTGAAAATGTTCGATAGAGGTAGGTCCATTATTACAGACACCCACGACACAGGGGCGTTACTCTAAAATTAATATTTTAGTCAAAAAATTTAATCAAAACTTAAATCGCCCGTATCTCCGTAAATAATGGAGATATCGCAAAAAGGACGTTATTTAAAGATCAGTATATTTCGAAAACTTTTTTAGCGACTATGCTCGATGTTTGGCACTTGCCCAATGTGTAAAAATCAATCTAGGTACTGTAAAAATGTTCGATAGAGGTAGAACCATTATTACAGACACCCACGACACAGGGGCGTTACTTTAAAATTAATATTTTGGTCGAAAAATTTGTTCAAAACTTAAATCGCCTATATCTCCGTAAATAATGGAGATATCGCAAAAAGGACGTTATTTAAAGATCAGTATATTTCGAAAATTTTGTTAGCGACTATGCTCAATGTATGGCACTTGCCAAATGTGTAAAAACAATTCTAGGTACTGTAAAGATGTTCGATAGAGGTAGGACCATTATTACAGACACCCACGACACAGGGGCGTTACTCTAAAATTAATATTTTAATCAAAAAATTTGTTCAAAACTTAAATCGCCCGTATCTCCGTAAATAATGGAGATATCGCAAAAAGGACGTTATTTAAAGATCAGTATATTTCGAAAATTTTTTTAGCGACTATGCTCGATGTTTGGAACTTGCCAAATGTGTAAAAATAGATCTAGGTACTGTAAAAATGTTCGATAGAGGTAGGTCCATTATTACAGACACCCACGACACAGGGGCATTACTCTAAAATTAATATTTTAGTCGAAAAATTTGTTCAAAACTTAAATCGCCCGTATCTCCGTTAATAATGGAGATATTGCAAAAAGGACGTTATTTGAAGATCAGTATATTTCGAAAATTTTGTTAGCGACTATGCTCGATGTTTTGCACTTGCCAAATATGTAAAAACAATTCTAGGTACTGTAAAGATGTTCGATAGAGGTGGGACCATTATTACAGACACCCCCGACACAGGGGCGTTACTATAAAATAAATATTTTAGTCCAAAAATCTGTTAAAAACTTAAATCGCCCGTATCTCCGGAAATAATGAAGATATCGCAAAAAGGACGTTATTTAAAGATCAGAATATTTCGAAAATTTTTTTAAGCGACTATGCTCGATGTTTGGCACTTGCCAAATGTGTAAAAATCATTCTAGGTACTGTAGAGATGTTCGACAGAGGTAGGACCATTATTACAGACACCCACGAAAAAGGAACGTTACTATAAAATGAATATTTTATTTAAAAAATTTGTTTAAAACTTATATCGCCCGTATCTCCGTAAATAATGGAGATATCGCAAAAAGGACATTATTTGAAGATCAGTATATTTCGAAAATTTTGTTAGCGACTATGCTCAATGTTTGGCACTTGCCAAATATGTAAAAACAATTCTAGGTACTGTAAAGATGTTCGATAGAGGTAGGACCATTATTACAGACACCCACGACACAGGGGCGTTACTCTAAAATTAATATTTTAGTCGAAAAATTTCTTCAAAACTTAAATCGCCCGTATCTCCGTAAATAATGGAGATATCGCAAAAAGGACGTTATTTAAAGATCAGTATATTTTGAGAATTTTGTTAGCGACTATGCTCGATGTTTGGCACTTGCCAAATGTGTAAAAAAAGAACTAGGTACTGTAAAAATGTTCGATAGAGGTAGGTCCATTATTACAGACACCCACGACACAGGGGCGTTACTCTAAAATTAATATTTTAGTCGAAAAATTTGTTCAAAACTTAAATCGCCCGTATCTCCGTAAATAATGGAGATATCGCAAAAAGGACGTTATATGAAGTTCAGTATATTTCGAAAATTTTGTTAGCGACTATGCTCGATGTTTGGCACTTGCCAAATATGTAAAAACTATTCTAGGTAATGTAAAGATGTTCGATAGAGGTAGGACCATTATTACAGACACCCACGACACAGGGGCGTTACTCTAAAATTAATATTTTAGTCGAAAAATTTGTTCAAAACTTAAATCGCCCGTATCTCTGTAAATAATGGAGATATCGCAAAAAGGACGTTATTTGAAGATCAGTATATTTCGAAAATTTTTTTTGCGACGATGCTCGATGTTTGGCACTTGCCAAATGTGTAAAAATCATTCTAGGTACTGTAGAGATGTTCGACAGAGGTGGGACCATTATTACAGACACCCACGACACAGGGGCGTTACTATAAAATGAATATTTTAGTCCGAAAATTTGTTCAAAACTTAAATCACCCGTATCTCCGTAAATAATGGAGATATTGCAAAAAGGACGTTATTTAAAGATCAGTATATTTCAAAAATTTTTTTAGCGACTATAATCGATGTTTGGCACTTGCCAAATGTGTAAGAATAATTCTAGGTACTGTAAAGATGTTCGATAGAGGTAGGACCATTATGACAGACACCCACGACACAGGGGCGTTACTCTTAAATTAATATTTTAGTCGAAAAATTTGTTCAAAACTTAAATCGCCCGTATCTCCGTAAATAATGGAGATATCGCAAAAAGGACGTTATTTAAAGATCAGTATATTTCGAAAATTTTTTTTGCGACGATGCTCGATGTTTGGCACTTGCCAAATGTGTAAAAATCATTCTAGGTACTGTAGAGATGTTCGTTAGAGGTAGGACCATTATTACAGACACCCACGACACAGGGGCGTTACTATAAAATGAATATTTTAGTCCGAAAATCTGTTCAAAACTTAAATCACCCGTATCTCCGTAAATAATGGAGATATTGCAAAAAGGACGTTATTTAAAGATCAGTATATTTCAAAAATTTTGTTAGCGACTATGCTCGATGTTTGGCACTTGCCAAATGTGTAAAGTAGATCTAGGTACTGTAAAAATGTTCGATAGAGGTAGGTCCATTATTACAGACACCCACGACACAGGGGCGTTACTCTAAAATTAATATTTTAGTCGAAAAATTTGTTCAAAACTTAAATCGCCCGTATCTCCTTAAATAATGGAGATATCGCAAAAAGGACGTTATTTAAAGATCAGTATATTTTGAGAATTTTGTTAGCGACTATGCTCGATGTTTGGCACTTGCCAAATGTGTAAAAATAGATCTAGGTACTGTAAAGATGTTCGATAGAGGTAGGACCATTATTACAGACACCCACGATCAGGGGCGTTACTATAAAATGAATATTTTAGTCAAAAAATTTGTTCAAAACTTAAATCGCCCGTATCTCCGTAAATAATGGAAATATCGCAAAAAGGACGTTATTTAAAGATCAGTATATTTCGGAAATTTTTTTAGCGACTATGCTCGATGTTTGGCACTTGCCAAATGTGTAAAAATCATTCTAGGTACTGTAGAGATGTTTGACAGAGGTAGGACTATTATTACAGACACCCACGATCAGGGGCGTTACTATAAAATGAATATTTTAGTCGAAAAATTTGTTCAAAACTGAAATCGCTCGTATCTCCGTAAATAATGGAGATATCGCAAAAAGGACGTTATTTAAAGATCAGTATATTTCAAAAATTTTTTTAGCGACTATAATCGATGTTTGGCACTTGCCAAATGTGTAAAAATAATTCTAGGTACTGTAGAGATGTTTAACAGAGGTGGGACTATTATTACAGACACCCACGATCAGGGGCGTTACTATAAAATGAATATTTTAGTCGAAAAATTTGTTCAAAACTTAAATCGCCCGTATCTCCGTAAATAATGGAGATATCGCAAAAAGGATGTTACTTGAAGATCAGTATATTTCGAAAATTTCTTTAGCGACTATGCTCGATGTTTGGCACTTGCCAAATGTGTAAAAATCATTCTAGGTACTGTAGAGATGTTTGACAGAGGTGGTACTATTATTACAGACACCCACGATCAGGGGCGTTACTATAAAATGAATATTTTAGTCGAAAAATTTGTTTAAAACTTAAATCGCCCGTATCTCCGTAAATAATGGAGATATCGCAATAAGGACGTTATTTAAAGATTAGTATATTTCAAAAATTTTTTTAGCGACTATGCTCAATGTTTTGCACTTGCCAAATGTGTAAGAAAAATTCTAAGTACTGTAGAGATGTTTGACAGAGGTGGGACTATTATTACAGACACCCACGACACAGGGGCGTTACTCTAAAATTAATATTTTAGTCGAAAAATTTGTTCAAAACTTAAATCGCCCGTATCTCCTTAAATAATGGAGATATCGCAAAAAGGACGTTATTTGAAGATCAGTATATTTTGAGAATTTTGTTAGCGACTATGCTCGATGTTTGGCACTTGCCAAATGTGTAAAAATAGATCTAGGTACTGTAAAGATGTTTGATAGAGGTAGGACCATTATTACAGACACCCACGATCAGGGGCGTTACTATAAAATGAATATTTTAATCAAAAAATTTGTTCAAAACTTAAATCGCCCGTATCTCCGTAAATAATGGAGATATCGCAAAAAAGACGTTATTTAAAGATCAGTATATTTCGAAAATATTTTTAGCGGCTATGCTCGATGTTTGGCACTTGCCAAATATGTAAAAACAATTCTAGGTACTGTAAAGATGTTCGACAGAGGTAGGACCATTATTACAAACACCCACGAAAAAGGGGCGTTACTATAAAATAAATATTTTAGTCAAAAAATTTGTTCAAAACTTAAATCGCCCGTATCTCCGTGAATAATGGAGATATCGCAAAAAGGACGTTATTTAAAGATCAGTATATTTCGAGAATTTTGTTAGCGACTATGCTCGATGTTTGGCACTTGCCAAATGTGTAAAAATAGATCTAGGTACTGTAAAAATGTTCGATAGAGGTAGGTCCATTATTACAGACACCCACGACACAGGGGCGTTACTCTAAAATTAATATTTTAGTCGAAAAATTTGTTCAAAACTTAAATCGCCCGTATCTCCGTAAATAATGGAGATATCGCAAAAAGGACGTTATTTAAAGATCAGTATATTTTGAAAATTTTTTAGCGACTTTGCTTAATGTTTGGCACTTGCCAAATGTGTAAAAATAATTCTAGGTACTGTAAAAATGTTCGACAGAGGTAATACCATTATTACAGACACCCGCGAAAAAGGGGCGTTACTATAAAATGAATATTTTAGTCAAAAAATTTGTTCAAAACTTAAATCGCCCGTATCTCCGTAAATAATGGAGATATCGCAAAAAGGACGTTATTTAAAGATCAGTATATTTCGAAAATTTTTTTAGCGACTATGCTCGATGTTTGGCACTTGACAAATGTGTAAAAATCATTCTAGGTACTGTAAAGATGTTCGATAGAGGTAGGCCCATTATTACAGACACCCACGACACAGGGGCTTTACTCTAAAATTAATATTTTAGTCGAAAAATTTGTTCAAAACTTTAATCGCCCGTATCTCCGTAAATAATGGAGATATCGCAAAAAGGACGTTATTTAAAGATCAGTGTACTTCGAAAATTTTTTTAGCGACTATGCTCGATGTTTGGCACTTGCCAAATGTGTAAAAATAATTCTAGGTACTGTAAAAATGTTCGACAGAGGTAGGACCATTATTACAGACACCCGCGACACAGGGGCGTTACTTTGTAATTAATATTTTAGTCGAAAAATTTGTTCAAAACTTAAATCGCCCGTATCTCCGTAAATAATGGAGATATCGCAAAAAGGACGTTATTTGAAGATTAGTATATTTCGAAAATTTTGTAAGCGACTATGCTCGATGTTTGGCACTTGCCAAATGTGTAAAAACAATTCTAGGTACTGTAAAGATGTTCGATAGAGGTAGGACCATTATTACAGACACCCACGACACAGGGGCGTTACTCTAAAATTAATATTTTAATCAAAAAATTTGTTCAAAACTTAAATCGCCCGTATCTCCGTAAATAATGCAGATATCGCAAAAAAGACGTTATTTAAAGATAAGTATAATTCGAAAATATTTTTAGCGACTATGCTCGATGTTTGGCACTTGCCGAATATGTAAAAACAATTCTAGGTACTGTAAAGATGTTCGACAGAGGTAGGACCATTATTACAGACACCCACGAAAAAGGGGCGTTACTATAAAATGAATATTTTAGTCAAAAAATTTGTTCAAAACTTAAATCGCCCGTATCTCCGTAAATAATGGAGATATCGCAAAAAGGACGTTATTTAAAGATCAGTATATTTCGAGAATTTTGTTAGCGACTATGCTCGATGTTTGGCTTTTGCCAAATGTGTAAAAATCATTCTAGGTACTGTAAAAATGTTCGATAGAGGTAGGTCCATTATTACAGACACCCACGACACAGGGGCGTTACTCTAAAATTAATATTTTAGTCGAAAAATTTGTTTAAAACTTAAATCGCCCGTATCTCCGTAAATAATGGAGATATCGCAAAAAGGACGTTATTTAAAGATCAGTATATTTCGAAAATTTTTTAGCGACTTTGCTTGATGTTTGGCACTTGCCAAATGTGTAAAAATAATTCTAGGTACTGTAAAAATGTTCGACAGAGGTAGGACCATTATTACAGACACCCGCGAAAAAGGGGCGTTACTATAAAATGAATATTTTAGTCAAAAAATTTGTTCAAAACTCAAATCGACCGTATCTCCGTAAATAATGAAAATATCGCAAAAAGGACGTTATTTAAAGATCAGTATATTTCAAAAATTTTTTTAGCGACTATAATCGATGTTTGGCACTTGCCAAATGTGTAAAAATAATTCTAGGTACTGTAGAGATGTTTGACAGAGGTGGGACTATTATTACAGACACCCACGACACAGGGGCGTTACTCTAAAATTAATATTTTAGTCGAAAAATTTGTTCAAAACCTAAATTGCCCGTATCTCCTTAAATAATGGAGATATCGCAAAAAGGACGTTATTTGAAGATCAGTATATTTCGAAAATTTTGTTAGCGACTATGCTCGATGTTTGGCACTTGCCAAATGTGTAAAAACAATTCTAGGTACTGTTAAGATGTTCGATAGAGGTAGGACCATTATTACAGACACCCACGACACAGGGGCGTTACTCTAAAATTAATATTTTAATCAAAAAATTTGTTTAAAACTTAAATCGCCCGTATCTCCGTAAATAATGAAGATATCGCAAAAAGGACGTTATTTCAAGATCAGTATATTTCGAAAATTTTTTTAGCGACTATGCTCGATGTTTGGCACTTGCCAAATGTGTAAAAATAGATCTAGGTACTGTAAAAATGTTCGATAAAGGTAGGTCCATTATTACGGACACCCACGACACAAGGGCGTTACTCTAAAATTAATATTTTAGTCAAAAAATTTGTTCAAAACTTAAATCGCCCGTATCTCCGTAAATAATGGAGATATCGCAAAAAGGACGTTATTTAAAGATCAGTATATTTCGAAAATTTTTTTAGCAACTATGCTTGATGTTTGGCACTTGCCACAGGTGTGAAAATAGATCTAGGTACTGTAAAAATGTTCGATAGAGGTAGGACCATTATTACAGACACCCACGAAAAAGGGGCGTTACTAAAAAATGAATATTTTAGTCCAAAAATTTGTTTAAAACTTAAATTGCCCGTATCTCCGTAAATAATGGAGATATCGCAAAAAAAAGTTATTTCAAGATCAGTATATTTCGAAAATTTTTTTAGCGACTATGCTCGATGTTTGGCACTTGCCAAATGTGTAAAAATAATTCTAGGAACTGTAAAGATGTTCGATAGAGGTAGGTCCATTATTACAGACACCCACGACACAGGGGCGTTACTCTAAAATTAATATAATAGTCAAAAAATTTGTTCAAATCTTAAATCGCCCGTATCTCCGTAAATAATGGAGATATCGCGAAAAGGACGTTATTTAAAGATCAGTATATTTCGAAAACTTTTTTAGCGGTTATGCTCGATGTTTGGCACTTGCCAAATGTGTAAAAATAATTCTAGGTACTGTAAAGATGTTCGACAGGATAGGACCATTATTACAGACACCCGCGAAAAAGGGGCGTTACTATAAAATTAATATTTTAGTCGAAAAATTTGTTCAAAACTTAAATCGCCCGTATCTCCGTAAATAATGGAGATATCGCAAAAAGGACGTTATTTAAAGATCAGTATATTTCGAAAATTTTTTTAGCGACTATGCTCGATGTTTGGCACTTGCGAAATGTGTAAAAATCAATCTAGGTACTGTAAAGATGTTCGATAGAGGTAAGCCCATTATTACAGACACCCACGACACAGGGGCGTTACTATGAAATGAATATTTTAGTCAAAAAATCTGTTCAAAACTTAAATCGCCCGTATCTCCGTAAATAATGGAGATATCGCAAAAAGGACGTTATTTAAAGATCAGTATATTTCAAAAATTTTTTTAGCGACTATAATCGATGTTTGGCACTTGCCAAATGTGTAAAAATAATTCTAGGTACTGTAGAGATGTTTGACAGAGGTGGGACTATTATTACAGACACCCACGACACAGGGGCGTTACTCTAAAATTAATATTTTAGTCGAAAAATTTGTTCAAAACTTAAATCGCCCGTATCTCCTTAAATAATGGAGATATCGCAAAAAGGACGTTATTTGAAGATCAGTATATTTTGAGAATTTTGTTAGCGACTATGCTCGATGTTTGGCACTTGCCAAATGTGTAAAAATAGATCTAGGTACTGTAAAGATGTTTGATAGAGGTAGGACCATTATTACAGACACCCACGATCAGGGGCGTTACTATAAAATGAATATTTTAGTCGAAAAATTTGTTCAAAACTTAAATCGCCCGTATCTCCGTAAATAATGGAGATATCGCAAAAAAGACGTTATTTAAAGATCAGTATATTTCGAAAATATTTTTAGCGGCTATGCTCGATGTTTGGCACTTGCCAAATATGTAAAAACAATTCTAGGTACTGTAAAGATGTTCGACAGAGGTAGGACCATTATTACAAACACCCACGAAAAAGGGGCGTTACTATAAAATAAATATTTTAGTCAAAAAATTTGTTCAAAACTTAAATCGCCCGTATCTCCGTGAATAATGGAGATATCGCAAAAAGGACGTTATTTAAAGATCAGTATATTTCGAGAATTTTGTTAGCGACTATGCTCGATGTTTGGCACTTGCCAAATGTGTAAAAATAGATCTAGGTACTGTAAAAATGTTCGATAGAGGTAGGTCCATTATTACAGACACCCACGACACAGGGGCGTTACTCTAAAATTAATATTTTAGTCGAAAAATTTGTTCAAAACTTAAATCGCCCGTATCTCCGTAAATAATGGAGATATCGCAAAAAGGACGTTATTTAAAGATCAGTATATTTTGAAAATTTTTTAGCGACTTTGCTTAATGTTTGGCACTTGCCAAATGTGTAAAAATAATTCTAGGTACTGTAAAAATGTTCGACAGAGGTAATACCATTATTACAGACACCCGCGAAAAAGGGGCGTTACTATAAAATGAATATTTTAGTCAAAAAATCTGTTCAAAACTTAAATCGCCCGTATCTCCGTAAATAATGGAGATATCGCAAAAAGGACGTTATTTAAAGATCAGTATATTTCAAAAATTTTTTTAGCGACTATAATCGATGTTTGGCACTTGCCAAATGTGTAAAAATAATTCTAGGTACTGTAGAGATGTTTGACAGAGGTGGTACTATTATTACAGACACCCACGATCAGGGGCGTTACTATAAAATGAATATTTTAGTCGAAAAATTTGTTCAAAACTCAAATCGCCCGTATCTCCGTAAATAATGGAGATATCGCAAAAAGGACGTTTTTTAAAGATTAGTATATTTCAAAAATTTTTTTAGCGACTATGCTCAATGTTTTGCACTTGCCAAATGTGTAAGAAAAATTCTAAGTACTGTAGAGATGTTTGACAGAGGTGGGACTATTATTACAGATACCCACGACACAGGGGCGTTACTCTAAAATTAATATTTTAGTCGAAAAATTTGTTCAAAACTTAAAACGCCCGTATCTCCTTAAATAATGGAGATATCGCAAAAAGGACGTTATTTGAAGATCAGTATATTTTGAGAATTTTGTTAGCGACTATGCTCGATGTTTGGCACTTGCCAAATGTGTAAAAATAGATCTAGGTACTGTAAAGATGTTTGATAGAGGTAGGACCATTATTACAGACACCCACGATCAGGGGCGTTACTATAAAATGAATATTTTAGTCGAAAAATTTGTTCAAAACTTAAATCGCCCGTATCTCCGTAAATAATGGAGATATCGCAAAAAAGACGTTATTTAAAGATCAGTATATTTCGAAAATATTTTTAGCGGCTATGCTCGATGTTTGGCACTTGCCAAATATGTAAAAACAATTCTAGGTACTGTAAAGATGTTCGACAGAGGTAGGACCATTATTACAAACACCCACGAAAAAGGGGCGTTACTATAAAATAAATATTTTAGTCAAAAAATTTGTTCAAAACTTAAATCGCCCGTATCTCCGTGAATAATGGAGATATCGCAAAAAGGACGTTATTTAAAGATCAGTATATTTCGAGAATTTTGTTAGCGACTATGCTCGATGTTTGGCACTTGCCAAATGTGTAAAAATAAATCTAGGTACTGTAAAAATGTTCGATAGAGGTAGGTCCATTATTACAGACACCCACGACACAGGGGCGTTACTCTAAAATTAATATTTTAGTCGAAAAATTTGTTCAAAACTTAAATCGCCCGTATCTCCGTAAATAATGGAGATATCGCAAAAAGGACGTTATTTAAAGATCAGTATATTTTGAAAATTTTTTAGCGACTTTGCTTAATGTTTGGCACTTGCCAAATGTGTAAAAATAATTCTAGGTACTGTAAAAATGTTCGACAGAGGTAATACCATTATTACAGACACCCGCGAAAAAGGGGCGTTACTATAAAATGAATATTTTAGTCAAAAAATTTGTTCAAAACTTAAATCGCCCGTATCTCCGTAAATAATGGAGATATCGCAAAAAGGACGTTATTTAAAGATCAGTATATTTCGAAAATTTTTTTAGCGACTATGCTCGATGTTTGGCACTTGACAAATGTGTAAAAATCATTCTAGGTACTGTAAAGATGTTCGATAGAGGTAGGCCCATTATTACAGACACCCACGACACAGGGGCTTTACTCTAAAATTAATATTTTAGTCGAAAAATTTGTTCAAAACTTTAATCGCCCGTATCTCCGTAAATAATGGAGATATCGCAAAAAGGACGTTATTTAAAGATCAGTGTACTTCGAAAATTTTTTTAGCGACTATGCTCGATGTTTGGCACTTGCCAAATGTGTAAAAATAATTCTAGGTACTGTAAAAATGTTCGACAGAGGTAGGACCATTATTACAGACACCCGCGACACAGGGGCGTTACTTTGTAATTAATATTTTAGTCGAAAAATTTGTTCAAAACTTAAATCGCCCGTATCTCCGTAAATAATGGAGATATCGCAAAAAGGACGTTATTTGAAGATTAGTATATTTCGAAAATTTTGTAAGCGACTATGCTCGATGTTTGGCACTCGCCAAATGTGTAAAAACAATTCTAGGTACTGTAAAGATGTTCGATAGAGGTAGGACCATTATTACAGACACCCACGACACAGGGGCGTTACTCTAAAATTAATATTTTAATCAAAAAATTTGTTCAAAACTTAAATCGCCCGTATCTCCGTAAATAATGCAGATATCGCAAAAAAGACGTTATTTAAAGATCAGTATATTTCGAAAATATTTTTAGCGACTATGCTCGATGTTTGGCATTTGCCGAATATGTAAAAACAATTCTAGGTACTGTAAAGATGTTCGACAGAGGTAGGACCATTATTACAGACACCCACGAAAAAGGGGCGTTACTATAAAATGAATATTTTAGTCAAAAAATTTGTTCAAAACTTAAATCGCCCGTATCTCCGTAAATAATGGAGATATCGCAAAAAGGACGTTATTTAAAGATCAGTATATTTCGAGAATTTTGTTAGCGACTATGCTCGATGTTTGGCTTTTGCCAAATGTGTAAAAATCATTCTAGGTACTGTAAAAATGTTCGATAGAGGTAGGTCCATTATAACAGACACCCACGACACAGGGGCGTTACTCTAAAATTAATATTTTAGTCGAAAAATTTGTTTAAAACTTAAATCGCCCGTATCTCCGTAAATAATGGAGATATCGCAAAAAGGACGTTATTTTAAGATCAGTATATTTCGAAAATTTTTTAGCGACTTTGCTTGATGTTTGGCACTTGCCAAATGTGTAAAAATAATTCTAGGTACTGTAGAGATGTTTGACAGAGGTGGGACTATTATTACAGACACCCACGATCAGGGGCGTTACTATAAAATGAATATTTTAGTCCAAAAATTTGTTCAAAACTTGAATCGCCCGTATCTCCGTAAATAATGGAGATATCGCAAAAAGGACGTTATTAAAAGATCAGTATATTTCAAAAATTTTTTTAGCGACTATAATCGATGTTTGGCACTTGCCAAATGTGTAAAAATAATTCTAGGTACTGTAGAGATGTTTGACAGAGGTGGGACTATTATTACAGACACCCACGACACAGGGGCGTTACTCTAAAATTAATATTTTAGTCGAAAAATTTGTTAAAAACCTAAATTGCCCGTATCTCCTTAAATAATGGAGATATCGCAAAAAGGACGTTATTTGAAGATCAGTATATTTCGAAAATTTTGTTAGCGACTATGCTCGATGTTTGGCACTTGCCAAATGTGTAAAAACAATTCTAGGTACTGTAAAGATGTTCGATAGAGGTAGGACCATTATTACAGACACCCACGACACAGGGGCGTTACTCTAAAATTAATATTTTAATCAAAAAATTTGTTTAAAACTTAAATCGCCCGTATCTCCGTAAATAATGAAGATATCGCAAAAAGGACGTTATTTCAAGATCAGTATATTTCGAAAATTTTTTTAGCGACTATGCTCGATGTTTGGCACTTGCCAAATGTGTAAAAATAGATCTAGGTACTGTAAAAATGTTCGATAGAGGTAGGTCCATTATTACGGACACCCACGACACAAGGGCGTTACTCTAAAATTAATATTTTAGTCAAAAAATTTGTTCAGAACTTAAATCGCCCGTATCTCCGTAAATAATGGAGATATCGCAAAAAGGACGTTATTTAAAGATCAGTATATTTCGAAAATTTTTTTAGCAACTATGCTCGATGTTTGGCACTTGCCAAAGGTGTGAAAATAGATCTAGGTACTGTAAAAATGTTCGATAGAGGTAGGACCATTATTACAGACACCCACGAAAAAGGGGCGTTACTAAAAAATGAATATTTTAGTCCAAAAATTTGTTTAAAACTTAAATTGCCCGTATCTCCGTAAATAATGGAGATATCGCAAAAAGGAAGTTATTTCAAGATCAGTATATTTCGAAAATTTTTTTAGCGACTATGCTCGATGTTTGGCACTTGCCAAATGTGTAAAAATAATTCTAGGAACTGTAAAGATGTTCGATAGAGGTAGGTCCATTATTACAGACACCCACGACACAGGGGCGTTACTCTAAAATTAATATAATAGTCAAAAAATTTGTTCAAATCTTAAATCGCCCGTATCTCCGTAAATAATGGAGATATCGCGAAAAGGACGTTATTTAAAGATCAGTATATTTCGAAAACTTTTTTAGCGACTATGCTCGATGTTTGGCACTTGCCCAATGTGTAAAAATCATTCTAGGTACTGTAAAGATGTTTGATAGAGGTAGAACCATTATTACAGACACCCACGACACAGGGGCGTTACTCTAAAATTAATATTTTAGTCGAAAAATTTGTTCAAAACTTAAATCGCCCATATCTCCGTAAATAATGGAGATATCGCAAAAAGGACGTTATTTAAAGATCAGTATATTTCAAAAATTTTGTTAGCGACTATGCTCGATGTTTGGCACTTGCCAAATGTGTAAAAATAATTCTAGGTACTGTATAAATGTTTGACAGAGGTAGGACCATTATTACAGACACCCGCGAAAAAGGGGCGTTACTATAAAATTAATATTTTAGTCGAAAAATTTGTTCAAAACTTAAATCGCCCGTATCTCCGTAAATAATGGAGATATCGCAAAAAGGACGTTATTTAAAGATCAGTATATTTCGAAAATTTTTTTAGCGACTATGCTCGATGTTTGGCACTTGCGAAATGTGTAAAAATCAATCTAGGTACTGTAAAGATGTTCGATAGAGGTAAGCCCATTATTACAGACACCCACGACACAGGGGCGTTACTATGAAATGAATATTTTAGTCGAAAAATTTGTTTAAAACTTAAATCGCCCGTATCTCCGTAAATAATGGAGATATCGCAAAAAGGACGTTATTTAAAGATCAGTATATTTCGAAAATTTTTTAAAGCGACTATGCTCGATGTTTGGCACTTGCCAAATGTGTAAAAATCATTCTAGGTACTGTAGAGATGTTTGACAGAGGTAGGACCATTATTACAGACACCCACGAAAAAGGGGCGTTACTACAAAATGAATATTTTAGTCAAAAAATTTGTTTAAAACTTAAATCGCCCGTATCTCCGTAAATAATGGAGATATCGCAAAAAGGACGTTATTTGAAGATCAGTATATTTCGAAAATTTTGTTAGCGACTATGCTCGATGTTTGGCACTTGCCAAATATGTAAAAACAATTCTAGGTACTGTAAAGATGTTCGATAGAGGTAGGACCATTATTACAGACACCCACGACACAGGGGCGTTACTCTAAAATTAATATTTTAGTCGAAAAATTTGTTCAAAACTCAAATCGCCCGTATCTCCGTAAATAATGGAGATATCGCAAAAAGGACGTTATTTAAAGATCAGTATATTTTGAGAATTTTGTTAGCGACTATAATCGATGTTTGGCACTTGCCAAATGTGTAAAAACAATTCTAGGTACTGTAAAGATGTTCGATAGAGGTAGGACCATTATTACAGACACCCACGACACAGGGGCGTTACTCTAAAATTAATATTTTAATCAAAAAATTTGTTCAAAACTTAAATCGCCCGTATCTCCGTAAATAATGCAGATATCGCAAAAAAGACGTTATTTAAAGATCAGTATAATTCGAAAATATTTTTAGCGACTATGCTCGATGTTTGGCACTTGCCGAATATGTGAAAACAATTCTAGGTACTGTAAAGATGTTCGACAGAGGTAGGACCATTATTACAGACACCCACGAAAAAGGGGCGTTACTATAAAATGAATATTTTAGTCAAAAAATTTGTTCAAAACTTAAATCGCCCGTATCTCCGTAAATAATGGAGATATCGCAAAAAGGACGTTATTTAAAGATCAGTATATTTCGAGAATTTTGTTAGCGACTATGCTCGATGTTTGGCTTTTGCCAAATGTGTAAAAATCATTCTAGGTACTGTAAAAATGTTCGATAGAGGTAGGTCCATTATTACAGACACCCACGACACAGGGGCGTTACTCTAAAATTAATATTTTAGTCGAAAAATTTGTTTAAAACTTAAATCGCCCGTATCTCCGTAAATAATGGAGATATCGCAAAAAGGACGTTATTTAAAGATCAGTATATTTCGAAAATTTTTTAGCGACTTTGCTTGATGTTTGGCACTTGCCAAATGTGTAAAAATAATTCTAGGTACTGTAAAAATGTTCGACAGAGGTAGGACCATTATTACAGACACCCGCGAAAAAGGGGCGTTACTATAAAATGAATATTTTAGTCAAAAAATTTGTTCAAAACTTAAATCGACCGTATCTCCGTAAATAATGAAAATATCGCAAAAAGGACGTTATTTAAAGATCAGTATATTTCAAAAATTTTTTTAGCGACTATAATCGATGTTTGGCACTTGCCAAATGTGTAAAAATAATTCTAGGTACTGTAGAGATGTTTGACAGAGGTGGGACTATTATTACAGACACCCACGACACAGGGGCGTTACTCTAAAATTAATATTTTAGTCGAAAAATTTGTTCAAAACCTAAATTGCCCGTATCTCCTTAAATAATGGAGATATCGCAAAAAGGACGTTATTTGAAGATCAGTATATTTCGAAAATTTTGTTAGCGACTATGCTCGATGTTTGGCACTTGCCAAATGTGTAAAAACAATTCTAGGTACTGTAAAGATGTTCGATAGAGGTAGGACCATTATTACAGACACCCACGACACAGGGGCGTTACTCTAAAATTAATATTTTAATCAAAAAATTTGTTTAAAACTTAAATCGCCCGTATCTCCGTAAATAATGAAGATATCGCAAAAAGGACGTTATTTCAAGATCAGTATATTTCGAAAATTTTTTTAGCGACTATGCTCGATGTTTGGCACTTGCCAAATGTGTAAAAATAGATCTAGGTACTGTAAAAATGTTCGATAGAGGTAGGTCCATTATTACGGACACCCACGACACAAGGGCGTTACTCTAAAATTAATATTTTAGTCAAAAAATTTGTTCAAAACTTAAATCGCCCGTATCTCCGTAAATAATGGAGATATCGCAAAAAGGACGTTATTTAAAGATCAGTATATTTCGAAAAATTTTTTAGCAACTATGCTTGATGTTTGGCACTTGCCACAGGTGTGAAAATAGATCTAGGTACTGTAAAAATGTTCGATAGAGGTAGGACCATTATTACAGACACCCACGAAAAAGGGGCGTTACTAAAAAATGAATATTTTAGTCCAAAAATTTGTTTAAAACTTAAATTGCCCGTATCTCCGTAAATAATGGAGATATCGCAAAAAAAAAGTTATTTCAAGATCAGTATATTTCGAAAATTTTTTTAGCGACTATGCTCGATGTTTGGCACTTGCCAAATGTGTAAAAATAATTCTAGGAACTGTAAAGATGTTCGATAGAGGTAGGTCCATTATTACAGACACCCACGACACAGGGGCGTTACTCTAAAATTAATATAATAGTCAAAAAATTTGTTCAAATCTTAAATCGCCCGTATCTCCGTAAATAATGGAGATATCGCGAAAAGGACGTTATTTAAAGATCAGTATATTTCGAAAACTTTTTTAGCGACTATGCTCGATGTTTGGCACTTGCCCAATGTGTAAAAATCATTCTAGGTACTGTAAAGATGTTTGATAGAGGTAGAACCATTATTACAGACACCCACGCACAGGGGCGTTACTCTAAAATTAATATTTTAGTCGAAAAATTTGTTCAAAACTTAAATCGCCCATATCTCCGTAAATAATGGAGATATCGCAAAAAGGACGTTATTTAAAGATCAGTATATTTCAAAAATTTTGTTAGCGACTATGCTCGATGTTTGGCACTTGCCAAATGTGTAAAAATAATTCTAGGTACTGTAAAGATGTTCGACAGAGGTAGGACCATTATTACAGACACCCGCGAAAAAGGGGCGTTACTATAAAATTAATATTTTAGTCGAAAAATTTGTTCAAAACTTAAATCGCCCGTATCTCCGTAAATAATGGAGATATCGCAAAAAGGACGTTATTTAAAGATCAGTATATTTCGAAAATTTTTTTAGCGACTATGCTCGATGTTTGGCACTTGCGAAATGTGTAAAAATCAATCTAGGTACTGTAAAGATGTTCGATAGAGGTAAGCCCATTATTACAGACACCCACGACACAGGGGCGTTACTATGAAATGAATATTTTAGTCAAAAAATCTGTTCAAAACTTAAATCGCCCGTATCTCCGTAAATAATGGAGATATCGCAAAAAGGACGTTATTTAAAGATCAGTATATTTCAAAAATTTTTTTAGCGACTATAATCGATGTTTGGCACTTGCCAAATGTGTAAAAATAATTCTAGGTACTGTAGAGATGTTTGACAGAGGTGGTACTATTATTACAGACACCCACGATCAGGGGCGTTACTATAAAATGAATATTTTAGTCGAAAAATTTGTTCAAAACTCAAATCGCCCGTATCTCCGTAAATAATGGAGATATCGCAAAAAGGACGTTTTTTAAAGATTAGTATATTTCAAAAATTTTTTTAGCGACTATGCTCAATGTTTTGCACTTGCCAAATGTGTAAGAAAAATTCTAAGTACTGTAGAGATGTTTGACAGAGGTGGGACTATTATTACAGACACCCACGACACAGGGGCGTTACTCTAAAATTAATATTTTAGTCGAAAAATTTGTTCAAAACTTAAATCGCCCGTATCTCCTTAAATAATGGAGATATCGCAAAAAAGACGTTATTTGAAGATCAGTATATTTTGAGAATTTTGTTAGCGACTATGCTCGATGTTTGGCACTTGCCAAATGTGTAAAAATAGATCTAGGTACTGTAAAGATGTTTGATAGAGGTAGGACCATTATTACAGACACCCACGATCAGGGGCGTTACTATTAAATGAATATTTTAGTCGAAAAATTTGTTCAAAACTTAAATCGCCCGTATCTCCGTAAATAATGGAGATATCGCAAAAAAGACGTTATTTAAAGATCAGTATATTTCGAAAATATTTTTAGCGGCTATGCTCGATGTTTGGCACTTGCCAAATATGTAAAAACAATTCTAGGTACTGTAAAGATGTTCGACAGAGGTAGGACCATTATTACAAACACCCACGAAAAAGGGGCGTTACTATAAAATAAATATTTTAGTCAAAAAATTTGTTCAAAACTTAAATCGCCCGTATCTCCGTGAATAATGGAGATATCGCAAAAAGGACGTTATTTAAAGATCAGTATATTTCGAGAATTTTGTTAGCGACTATGCTCGATGTTTGGCACTTGCCAAATGTGTAAAAATAGATCTAGGTACTGTAAAAATGTTCGATAGAGGTAGGTCCATTATTACAGACACCCACGACACAGGGGCGTTACTCTAAAATTAATATTTTAGTCGAAAAATTTGTTCAAAACTTAAATCGCCCGTATCTCCGTAAATAATGGAGATATCGCAAAAAGGACGTTATTTAAAGATCAGTATATTTTGAAAATTTTTTAGCGACTTTGCTTAATGTTTGGCACTTGCCAAATGTGTAAAAATAATTCTAGGTACTGTAAAAATGTTCGACAGAGGTAATACCATTATTACAGACACCCGCGAAAAAGGGGCGTTACTATAAAATGAATATTTTAGTCAAAAAATCTGTTCAAAACTTAAATCGCCCGTATCTCCGTAAATAATGGAGATATCGCAAAAAGGACGTTATTTAAAGATCAGTATATTTCAAAAATTTTTTTAGCGACTATAATCGATGTTTGGCACTTGCCAAATGTGTAAAAATAATTCTAGGTACTGTAGAGATGTTTGACAGAGGTGGTACTATTATTACAGACACCCACGATCAGGGGCGTTACTATAAAATGAATATTTTAGTCGAAAAATTTGTTCAAAACTCAAATCGCCCGTATCTCCGTAAATAATGGAGATATCGCAAAAAGGACGTTTTTTAAAGATTAGTATATTTCAAAAATTTTTTTAGCGACTATGCTCAATGTTTTGCACTTGCCAAATGTGTAAGAAAAATTCTAAGTACTGTAGAGATGTTTGACAGAGGTGGGACTATTATTACAGACACCCACGACACAGGGGCGTTACTCTAAAATTAATATTTTAGTCGAAAAATTTGTTCAAAACTTAAAACGCCCGTATCTCCTTAAATAATGGAGATATCGCAAAAAGGACGTTATTTGAAGATCAGTATATTTTGAGAATTTTGTTAGCGACTATGCTCGATGTTTGGCACTTGCGAAATGTGTAAAAATCAATCTAGGTACTGTAAAGATGTTCGATAGAGGTAAGCCCATTATTACAGACACCCACGACACAGGGGCGTTACTATGAAATGAATATTTTAGTCAAAAAATCTGTTCAAAACTTAAATCGCCCGTATCTCCGTAAATAATGGAGATATCGCAAAAAGGACGTTATTTAAAGATCAGTATATTTCAAAAATTTTTTTAGCGACTATAATCGATGTTTGGCACTTGCCAAATGTGTAAAAATAATTCTAGGTACTGTAGAGATGTTTGACAGAGGTGGTACTATTATTACAGACACCCACGATCAGGGGCGTTACTATAAAATGAATATTTTAGTCGAAAAATTTGTTCAAAACTCAAATCGCCCGTATCTCCGTAAATAATGGAGATATCGCAAAAAGGACGTTTTTTAAAGATTAGTATATTTCAAAAATTTTTTTAGCGACTATGCTCAATGTTTTGCACTTGCCAAATGTGTAAGAAAAATTCTAAGTACTGTAGAGATGTTTGACAGAGGTGGGACTATTATTACAGACACCCACGACACAGGGGCGTTACTCTAAAATTAATATTTTAGTCGAAAAATTTGTTCAAAACTTAAATCGCCCGTATCTCCTTAAATAATGGAGATATCGCAAAAAGGACGTTATTTGAAGATCAGTATATTTTGAGAATTTTGTTAGCGACTATGCTCGATGTTTGGCACTTGCCAAATGTGTAAAAATAGATCTAGGTACTGTAAAGATGTTTGATAGAGGTAGGACCATTATAACAGACACCCACGATCAGGGGCGTTACTATAAAATGAATATTTTAGTCGAAAAATTTGTTCAAAACTTAAATCGCCCGTATCTCCGTAAATAATGGAGATATCGCAAAAAAGACGTTATTTAAAGATCAGTATATTTCGAAAATATTTTTAGCGGCTATGCTCGATGTTTGGCACTTGCCAAATATGTAAAAACAATTCTAGGTACTGTAAAGATGTTCGACAGAGGTAGGACCATTATTACAAACACCCACGAAAAAGGGGCGTTACTATAAAATAAATATTTTAGTCAAAAAATTTGTTCAAAACTTAAATCGCCCGTATCTCCGTGAATAATGGAGATATCGCAAAAAGGACGTTATTTAAAGATCAGTATATTTCGAGAATTTTGTTAGCGACTATGCTCGATGTTTGGCACTTGCCAAATGTGTAAAAATAGATCTAGGTACTGTAAAAACGTTCGATAGAGGTAGGTCCATTATTACAGACACCCACGACACAGGGGCGTTACTCTAAAATTAATATTTTAGTCGAAAAATTTGTTCAAAACTTAAATCGCCCGTATCTCCGTAAATAATGGAGATATCGCAAAAAGGACGTTATTTAAAGATCAGTATATTTTGAAAATTTTTTAGCGACTTTGCTTAATGTTTGGCACTTGCCAAATGTGTAAAAATAATTCTAGGTACTGTAAAAATGTTCGACAGAGGTAATACCATTATTACAGACACCCGCGAAAAAGGGGCGTTACTATAAAATGAATATTTTAGTCAAAAAATCTGTTCAAAACTTAAATCGCCCGTATCTCCGTAAATAATGGAGATATCGCAAAAAGGACGTTATTTAAAGATCAGTATATTTCAAAAATTTTTTTAGCGACTATAATCGATGTTTGGCACTTGCCAAATGTGTAAAAATAATTCTAGGTACTGTAGAGATGTTTGACAGAGGTGGTACTATTATTACAGACACCCACGATCAGGGGCGTTACTATAAAATGAATATTTTAGTCGAAAAATTTGTTCAAAACTCAAATCGCCCGTATCTCCGTAAATAATGGAGATATCGCAAAAAGGACGTTTTTTAAAGATTAGTATATTTCAAAAATTTTTTTAGCGACTATGCTCAATGTTTTGCACTTGCCAAATGTGTAAGAAAAATTCTAAGTACTGTAGAGATGTTTGACAGAGGTGGGACTATTATTACAGACACCCACGACACAGGGGCGTTACTCTAAAATTAATATTTTAGTCGAAAAATTTGTTCAAAACTTAAAACGCCCGTATCTCCTTAAATAATGGAGATATCGCAAAAAGGACGTTATTTGAAGATCAGTATATTTTGAGAATTTTGTTAGCGACTATGCTCGATGTTTGGCACTTGCCAAATGTGTAAAAATAAATCTAGGTACTGTAAAAATGTTCGATAGAGGTAGGTCCATTATTACAGACACCCACGACACAGGGGCGTTACTCTAAAATTAATATTTTAGTCGAAAAATTTGTTCAAAACTTAAATCGCCCGTATCTCCGTAAATAATGGAGATATCGCAAAAAGGACGTTATTTAAAGATCAGTATATTTTGAAAATTTTTTAGCGACTTTGCTTAATGTTTGGCACTTGCCAAATGTGTAAAAATAATTCTAGGTACTGTAAAAATGTTTGACAGAGGTAATACCATTATTACAGACACCCGCGAAAAAGGGGCGTTACTATAAAATGAATATTTTAGTCAAAAAATTTGTTCAAAACTTAAATCGCCCGTATCTCCGTAAATAATGGAGATATCGCAAAAAGGACGTTATTTAAAGATCAGTATATTTCGAAAATTTTTTTAGCGACTATGCTCGATGTTTGGCACTTGACAAATGTGTAAAAATCATTCTAGGTACTGTAAAGATGTTCGATAGAGGTAGGCCCATTATTACAGACACCCACGACACAGGGGCTTTACTCTAAAATTAATATTTTAGTCGAAAAATTTGTTCAAAACTTTAATCGCCCGTATCTCCGTAAATAATGGAGATATCGCAAAAAGGACGTTATTTAAAGATCAGTGTACTTCGAAAATTTTTTTAGCGACTATGCTCGATGTTTGGCACTTGCCAAATGTGTAAAAATAATTCTAGGTACTGTAAAAATGTTCGACAGAGGTAGGACCATTATTACAGACACCCGCGACACAGGGGCGTTACTTTGTAATTAATATTTTAGTCGAAAAATTTGTTCAAAACTTAAATCGCCCGTATCTCCGTAAATAATGGAGATATCGCAAAAAGGACGTTATTTGAAGATTAGTATATTTCGAAAATTTTGTAAGCGACTATGCTCGATGTTTGGCACTTGCCAAATGTGTAAAAACAATTCTAGGTACTGTAAAGATGTTCGATAGAGGTAGGACCATTATTACAGACACCCACGACACAGGGGCGTTACTCTAAAATTAATATTTTAATCAAAAAATTTGTTCAAAACTTAAATCGCCCGTATCTCCGTAAATAATGCAGATATCGCAAAAAAGACGTTATTTAAAGATCAGTATATTTCGAAAATATTTTTAGCGACTATGCTCGATGTTTGGCACTTGCCGAATATGTAAAAACAATTCTAGGTACTGTAAAGATGTTCGACAGAGGTAGGACCATTATTACAGACACCCACGAAAAAGGGGCGTTACTATAAAATGAATATTTTAGTCAAAAAATTTGTTCAAAACTTAAATCGCCCGTATCTCCGTAAATAATGGAGATATCGCAAAAAGGACGTTATTTAAAGATCAGTATATTTCGAGAATTTTGTTAGCGACTATGCTCGATGTTTGGCTTTTGCCAAATGTGTAAAAATCATTCTAGGTACTGTAAAAATGTTTGATAGAGGTAGGTCCATTATAACAGACACCCACGACACAGGGGCGTTACTCTAAAATTAATATTTTAGTCGAAAAATTTGTTTAAAACTTAAATCGCCCGTATCTCCGTAAATAATGGAGATATCGCAAAAAGGACGTTATTTTAAGATCAGTATATTTCGAAAATTTTTTAGCGACTTTGCTTGATGTTTGGCACTTGCCAAATGTGTAAAAATAATTCTAGGTACTGTAAAAATGTTCGACAGAGGTAGGACCATTATTACAGACACCCGCGAAAAAGGGGCGTTACTATAAAATGAATATTTTAGTCAAAAAATTTGTTCAAAACTTAAATCGCCCGTATCTCCGTAAATAATGAAAATATCGCAAAAAGGACGTTATTTAAAGATCAGTATATTTCAAAAATTTTTTTAGCGACTATAATCGATGTTTGGCACTTGCCAAATGTGTAAAAATAATTCTAGGTACTGTAGAGATGTTTGACAGAGGTGGGACTATTATTACAGACACCCACGATCAGGGGCGTTACTATAAAATGAATATTTTAGTCCAAAAATTTGTTCAAAACTTGAATCGCCCGTATCTCCGTAAATAATGGAGATATCGCAAAAAGGACGTTATTAAAAGATCAGTATATTTCAAAAATTTTTTTAGCGACTATAATCGATGTTTGGCACTTGCCAAATGTGTAAAAATAATTCTAGGTACTGTAGAGATGTTTGACAGAGGTGGGACTATTATTACAGACACCCACGACACAGGGGCGTTACTCTAAAATTAATATTTTAGTCGAAAAATTTGTTCAAAACCTAAATTGCCCGTATCTCCTTAAATAATGGAGATATCGCAAAAAGGACGTTATTTGAAGATCAGTATATTTCGAAAATTTTGTTAGCGACTATGCTCGATGTTTGGCACTTGCCAAATGTGTAAAAACAATTCTAGGTACTGTAAAGATGTTCGATAGAGGTAGGACCATTATTACAGACACCCACGACACAGGGGCGTTACTCTAAAATTAATATTTTAATCAAAAAATTTGTTTAAAACTTAAATCGCCCGTATCTCCGTAAATAATGAAGATATCGCAAAAAGGACGTTATTTCAAGATCAGTATATTTCGAAAATTTTTTTAGCGACTATGCTCGATGTTTGGCACTTGCCAAATGTGTAAAAATAGATCTAGGTACTGTAAAAATGTTCGATAGAGGTAGGTCCATTATTACGGACACCCACGACACAAGGGCGTTACTCTAAAATTAATATTTTAGTCAAAAAATTTGTTCAGAACTTAAATCGCCCGTATCTCCGTAAATAATGGAGATATCGCAAAAAGGACGTTATTTAAAGATCAGTATATTTCGAAAATTTTTTTAGCAACTATGCTCGATGTTTGGCACTTGCCAAAGGTGTGAAAATAGATCTAGGTACTGTAAAAATGTTCGATAGAGGTAGGACCATTATTACAGACACCCACGAAAAAGGGGCGTTACTAAAAAATGAATATTTTAGTCCAAAAATTTGTTTAAAACTTAAATTGCCCGTATCTCCGTAAATAATGGAGATATCGCAAAAAGGAAGTTATTTCAAGATCAGTATATTTCGAAAATTTTTTTAGCGACTATGCTCGATGTTTGGCACTTGCCAAATGTGTAAAAATAATTCTAGGAACTGTAAAGATGTTCGATAGAGGTAGGTCCATTATTACAGACACCCACGACACAGGGGCGTTACTCTAAAATTAATATAATAGTCAAAAAATTTGTTCAAATCTTAAATCGCCCGTATCTCCGTAAATAATGGAGATATCGCGAAAAGGACGTTATTTAAAGATCAGTATATTTCGAAAACTTTTTTAGCGACTATGCTCGATGTTTGGCACTTGCCCAATGTGTAAAAATCATTCTAGGTACTGTAAAGATGTTTGATAGAGGTAGAACCATTATTACAGACACCCACGACACAGGGGCGTTACTCTAAAATTAATATTTTAGTCGAAAAATTTGTTCAAAACTTAAATCGCCCATATCTCCGTAAATAATGGAGATATCGCAAAAAGGACGTTATTTAAAGATCAGTATATTTCGAAAATTTTTTTAGCGACTATGCTCGATGTTTGGCACTTGCGAAATGTGTAAAAATCAATCTAGGTACTGTAAAGATGTTCGATAGAGGTAAGCCCATTATTACAGACACCCACGACACAGGGGCGTTACTATGAAATGAATATTTTAGTCGAAAAATTTGTTTAAAACTTAAATCGCCCGTATCTCCGTAAATAATGGAGATATCGCAAAAAGGACGTTATTTAAAGATCAGTATAATTCGAAAATTTTTTAAAGCGACTATGCTCGATGTTTGGCACTTGCCAAATGTGTAAAAATCATTCTAGGTACTGTAGAGATGTTTGACAGAGGTAGGACCATTATTACAGACACCCACGAAAAAGGGGCGTTACTATAAAATGAATATTTTAGTCAAAAAATTTGTTTAAAACTTAAATCGCCCGTATCTCCGTAAATAATGGAGATATCGCAAAAAGGACGTTATTTGAAGATCAGTATATTTCGAAAATTTTGTTAGCGACTATGCTCGATGTTTGGCACTTGCCAAATGTGTAAAAACAATTCTAGGTACTGTAAAGATGTTCGATAGAGGTAGGACCATTATTACAGACACCCACGACACAGGGGCGTTACTCTAAAATTAATATTTTAATCAAAAAATTTGTTTAAAACTTAAATCGCCCGTATCTCCGTAAATAATGAAGATATCGCAAAAAGGACGTTATTTCAAGATCAGTATATTTCGAAAATTTTTTAAGCGATTATGCTCGATGTTTGGCACTTGCCAAATGTGTAAAAATAGATCTAGGTACTGTAAAAATGTTCGATAGAGGTAGGTCCATTATTACGGACACCCACGACACAAGGGCGTTACTCTAAAATTAATATTTTAGTCAAAAAATTTGTTCAAAACTTAAATCGCCCGTATCTCCGTAAATAATGGAGATATCGCAAAAAGGACGTTATTTAAAGATCAGTATATTTCGAAAATTTTTTTAGCAACTATGCTCGATGTTTGGCACTTGCCAAAGGTGTGAAAATAGATCTAGGTACTGTAAAAATGTTCGATAGAGGTAGGACCATTATTACAGACATCCACGAAAAAGGGGCGTTACTAAAAAATGAATATTTTAGTCCAAAAATTTGTTTAAAACTTAAATTGCCCGTATCTCCGTAAATAATGGAGATATCGCAAAAAGGAAGTTATTTCAAGATCAGAATATTTCGAAAATTTTTTTAGCGACTATGCTCGATGTTTGGCACTTGCCAAATGTGTAAAAATAATTCTAGGAACTGTAAAGATGTTCGATAGAGGTAGGTCCATTATTACAGACACCCACGACACAGGGGCGTTACTCTAAAATTAATATAATAGTCAAAAAATTGGTTTAAATCTTAAATCGCCCGTATCTCCGTAAATAATGGAGATATCGCGAAAAGGACGTTATTTAAAGATCAGTATATTTCGAAAACTTTTTTAGCGACTATGCTCGATGTTTGGCACTTGCCCAATGTGTAAAAATCATTCTAGGTACTGTAAAGATGTTTGATAGAGGTAGAACCATTATTACAGACACCCACGACACAGGGGCGTTACTCTAAAATTAATATTTTAGTCGAAAAATTTGTTCAAAACTTAAATCGCCCATATCTCCGTAAATAATGGAGATATCGCAAAAAGGACGTTATTTAAAGATCAGTATATTTCAAAAATTTTGTTAGCGACTATGCTCGATGTTTGGCACTTGCCAAATGTGTAAAAATAATTCTAGGTACTGTATAAATGTTTGACAGAGGTAGGACCATTATTACAGACACCCGCGAAAAAGGGGCGTTACTATAAAATTAATATTTTAGTCGAAAAATTTGTTCAAAACTTAAATCGCCCGTATCTCCGTAAATAATGGAGATATCGCAAAAAGGACGTTATTTAAAGATCAGTATATTTCGAAAATTTTTTTAGCGACTATGCTCGATGTTTGGCACTTGCGAAATGTGTAAAAATCAATCTAGGTACTGTAAAGATGTTCGATAGAGGTAAGCCCATTATTACAGACACCCACGACACAGGGGCGTTACTATGAAATGAATATTTTAGTCGAAAAATTTGTTTAAAACTTAAATCGCCCGTATCTCCGTAAATAATGGAGATATCGCAAAAAGGACGTTATTTAAAGATCAGTATATTTCGAAAATTTTTTAAAGCGACTATGCTCGATGTTTGGCACTTGCCAAATGTGTAAAAATCATTCTAGGTACTGTAGAGATGTTTGACAGAGGTAGGACCATTATTACAGACACCCACGAAAAAGGGGCGTTACTATAAAATGAATATTTTAGTCAAAAAATTTGTTTAAAACTTAAATCGCCCGTATCTCCGTAAATAATGGAGATATCGCAAAAAGGACGTTATTTGAAGATCAGTATATTTCGAAAATTTTGTTAGCGACTATGCTCGATGTTTGGCACTTGCCAAATATGTAAAAACAATTCTAGGTACTGTAAAGATGTTCGATAGAGGTAGGACCATTATTACAGACACCCACGACACAGGGGCGTTACTCTAAAATTAATATTTTAGTCGAAAAATTTGTTCAAAACTCAAATCGCCCGTATCTCCGTAAATAATGGAGATATCGCAAAAAGGACGTTATTTAAAAATCAGTATATTTTGAGAATTTTGTTAGCGACTATGCTCGATGTTTGACACTTGCCAAATGTGTAAAAATAGATCTAGGTACTGTAAATATGTTCGATAGAGGTAGGACCATTATTACAGACACCCACGACACAGGGGCGTTACTATAAAATAAATATTTTAGTCCAAAAATCTGTTAAAAACTTAAATCGCCCGTATCTCCTTAAATAATGGAGATATCGCAAAAAGGACGTTATTTGAAGATCAGTATATTTCGAAAATTTTGTAAGCGACTATGCTCGATGTTTGGCACTTGCCAAATGTGTAAAAACAATTCTAGGTACTGTAAAGATGTTCGATAGAGGTAGGACCATTATTACAGACACCCACGACACAGGGGCGTTACTCTAAAATTAATATTTTAATCAAAAAATTTGTTCAAAACTTAAATCGCCCGTATCTCCGTAAATAATGCAGATATCGCAAAAAAGACGTTATTTAAAGATCAGTATATTTCGAAAATATTTTTAGCGACTATGCTCGATGTTTGGCACTTGCCGAATATGTAAAAACAATTCTAGGTACTGTAAAGATGTTCGACAGAGGTAGGACCATTATTACAGACACCCACGATAAAGGGGCGTTACTATAAAATGAATATTTTAGTCAAAAAATTTGTTCAAAACTTAAATCGCCCGTATCTCCGTAAATAATGGAGATATCGCAAAAAGGACGTTATTTAAAGATCAGTATATTTCGAGAATTTTGTTAGCGACTATGCTCGATGTTTGGCTTTTGCCAAATGTGTAAAAATCATTCTAGGTACTGTAAAAATGTTCGATAGAGGTAGGTCCATTATTACAGACACCCACGACACAGGGGCGTTACTCTAAAATTAATATTTTAGTCGAAAAATTTGTTTAAAACTTAAATCGCCCGTATCTCCGTAAATAATGGAGATATCGCAAAAAGGACGTTATTAAAAGATCAGTATATTTCAAAAATTTTTTTAGCGACTATAATCGATGTTTGGCACTTGCCAAATGTGTAAAAATAATTCTAGGTACTGTAGAGATGTTTGACAGAGGTGGGATTATTATTACAGACACCCACGATCAGGGGCGTTACTATAAAATGAATATTTTAGTCGAAAAATTTGTTCAAAACTTGAATCGCCCGTATCTCCGTAAATAATGGAGATATCGCAAAAAGGACATTATTTCAAGATCAGTATATTTCGAAAATTTTTTTAGCGACTATGCTCGATGTTTGGCACTTGCCAAATGTGTAAGAAAAATTCTAAGTACTGTAGAGATGTTTGACAGAGGTGGGACTATTATTACAGACACCCACGACACAGGGGCGTTACTCTAAAATTAGTATTTTAGTCGAAAAATTTGTTCAAAACCTAAATTGCCCGTATCTCCTTAAATAATGGAGATATCGCAAAAAGGACGTTATTTGAAGATCAGTATATTTCAAAAATTTTGTTAGCGACTATGCTCGATGTTTGGCACTTGCCAAATGTGTAAAAACAATTTTAGGTACTGTAAAGATGTTCGATAGAGGTAGGACCATTATTACAGACACCCACGACACAGGGGCGTTACTCTAAAATTAATATTTTAATCAAAAAATTTGTTCAAAACTTAAATCGCCCGTATCTCCGTAAATAATGCAGATATCGCAAAAAAGACGTTATTTAAAGATCAGTATATTTCGAAAATATTTTTAGCGACTATGCTCGATGTTTGGCACTTGCCGAATATGTAAAAACAATTCTAGGTACTGTAAAGATGTTCGACAGAGGTAGGACCATTATTACAGACACCCACGAAAAAGGGGCGTTACTATAAAATGAATATTTTAGTCAAAAAATTTGTTCAAAACTTAAATCGCCCGTATCTCCGTAAATAATGGAGATATCGCAAAAAGGACGTTATTTAAAGATCAGTATATTTCGAGAATTTTGTTAGCGACTATGCTCGATGTTTGGCTTTTGCCAAATGTGTAAAAATCATTCTAGGTACTGTAAAAATGTTCGATAGAGGTAGGTCCATTATTACAGACACCCACGACACAGGGGCGTTACTCTAAAATTAATATTTTAGTCAAAAAATTTGTTTAAAACTTAAATCGCCCGTATCTCCGTAAATAATGGAGATATCGCAAAAAGGACGTTATTTAAAGATCAGTATATTTCGAAAATTTTTTAGCGACTTTGCTTGATGTTTGGCACTTGCCAAATGTGTAAAAATAATTCTAGGTACTGTAAAAATGTTCGACAGAGGTAGGACCATTATTACAGACACCCGCGAAAAAGGGGCGTTACTATAAAATGAATATTTTAGTCAAAAAATTTGTTCAAAACTTAAATCGCCCGTATCTCCGTAAATAATGAAAATATCGCAAAAAGGACGTTATTTAAAGATCAGTATATTTCAAAAACTTTTTTAGCGACTATAATCGATGTTTGGCACTTGCCAAATGTGTAAAAATAATTCTAGGTACTGTAGAGATGTTTGACAGAGGTGGGACTATTATTACAGACACCCACGATCAGGGGCGTTACTATAAAATGAATATTTTGGTCCAAAAATTTGTTCAAAACTTGAATCGCCCGTATCTCCGTAAATAATGGAGATATCGCAAAAAGGACGTTATTAAAAGATCAGTATATTTCAAAAATTTTTTTAGCGACTATAATCGATGTTTAGCACTTGCCAAATGTGTAAAAATAATTCTAGGTACTGTAGAGATGTTTGACAGAGGTGGGATTATTATTACAGACACCCACGATCAGGGGCGTTACTATAAAATGAATATTTTAGTCGAAAAATTTGTTCAAAACTTGAATCGCCCGTATCTCCGTAAATAATGGAGATATCGCAAAAAGGACATTATTTCAAGATCAGTATATTTCGAAAATTTTTTTAGCGACTATGCTCGATGTTTGGCACTTGCCAAATGTGTAAAAACAATTCTAGGTACTGTAAAGATGTTCGATAGAGGTAGGACCATTATTACAGACACCCACGACACAGAGGCGTTACTCTAAAATTAATATTTTAATCAAAAAATTTGTTCAAAACTTAAATCGCCCGTATCTCCGTAAATAATGAAGATATCGCGAAAAGGACGTTATTTCAAGATCAGTATATTTCGAAAATTTTTTTAGCGACTATGCTCGATGTTTGGCACTTGCCAAATGTGTAAAAATAGATCTAGGTACTGTAAAAATGTTCGATAGAGGTAGGACCATTATTACAGACACCCACGAAAAAGGGGCGTTACTATAGAATGAATATTTTAGTCCAAAAATTTGTTTAAAACTTAAATCGCCTGTATCTCCGTAAATAATGGAGATATCGCAAAAAGGAAGTTATTTAAAGATCAGTATATTTCGAAAATTTTTTTAGCGACTATGCTCGATGTTTGGCACTTGCCAAATGTGTAAAAATAATTCTAGGTACTGTGAAAATGTTCGATAGAGGTAGGTCCATTATTACAGACACCCACGACACAGGGGCGTTACTCTAAAATTAATATAATAGTCAAAAAATTTGTTCAAAACTTAAATCGCCCGTATCTCCGTAAATAATGGAGATATCGCAAAAAGGACGTTATTTAAAGATCAATATATTTCGAAAACTTTTTTAGCGACTATGCTCGATGTTTGGCACTTGCCCAATGTGTAAAAATCATTCTAGGTACTGTAAAGATGTTTGATAGAGGTAGAACCATTATTACAGACACCCACGACACAGGGGCGTTACTCTAAAATTAATATTTTAGTCGAAAAATTTGTTCAAAACTTAAATCGCCCAAATCTCCGTAAATAATGGAGATATCGCAAAAAGGACTTTATTTAAAGATCAGTATATTTCGAAAATTTTGTTAGCGACTATGCTCGATGTTTGGCACTTGCCAAATGTGTAAAAATAATTCTAGGTACTGTATAAATGTTTGACAGAGGTAGGACCATTATTACAGACACCCGCGAAAAAGGGGCGTTACTATAAAATGAATATTTTAGTCAAAAAATTTGTTCAAAACTTAAATCGCCCGTATCTCCGTAAATAATGGAGATATCGCAAAAAGGACGTTATTTAAAGATCAGTATATTTCGAAAATTTTTTTAGCGACTATGCTCAATGTTTGGCAATTGCGAAATGTGTAAAAATCATTCTAGGTACTGTAAAGATGTTCGATAGAGGTGAGCCCATTATTACAGACACCCACGACACAGGGGCGTTACTATGAAATGAATATTTTAGTCGAAAAATTTGTTTAAAACTTAAATCGCCCGTATCTCCGTAAATAATGGAGATATCGCAAAGAGGACGTTATTTAAAGATCAGTATATTTCGAAAATTTTTTTTAACCGACTATGCTCGATGTTTGGCACTTGCCAAATGTGTAAAAATAATTCTAGGTCCTGTAAAAATGTTCGACAGAGGTAGGACCATTATTACAGACACCCACGACACAGGGGCGTTACTATAAAATGAATATTTTAGTCCAAAAATCTGTTTAAAACTTAAATCGCCCGTATCTCCGTAAATAATGGAGATATCGCAAAAAAGACGTTATTTAAAGATCAGTATATTTCAAACATTTTTTTAGCGACTATAATCGATGTTTGGCACTTGCCAAATGTGTAAAAATAATTCTAGGTACTGTAGAGATGTTTGACAGAGATGGGACTATTATAACAGACACCCACGACACAGGGGCGTTACTCTAAAATTAATAATTTAGTCGAAAAATTTGTTCAAAACTTAAATCGCCCGTATCTCCTTAAATAATGGAGATATCGCAAAAAGGACGTTATTTGAAGATCAGTATATTTCGAAAATTTTGTAAGCGACTATGCTCGATGTTTGGCACTTGCCAAATGTGTAAAAACAATTCTAGGTACTGTAAAGATGTTCGATAGAGGTAGGACCATTATTACAGACACCCACGACACAGGGGCGTTACTCTAAAATTAATATTTTAATCAAAAAATTTGTTCAAAACTTAAATCGCCCGTATCTCCGTAAATAATGCAGATATCGCAAAAAAGACGTTATTTAAAGATCAGTATATTTCGAAAATATTTTTAGCGACTATGCTCGATGTTTGGCACTTGCCGAATATGTAAAAACAATTCTAGGTACTGTAAAGATGTTCGACAGAGGTAGGACCATTATTACAGACACCCACGATAAAGGGGCGTTACTATAAAATGAATATTTTAGTCAAAAAATTTGTTCAAAACTTAAATCGCCCGTATCTCCGTAAATAATGGAGATATCGCAAAAAGGACGTTATTTAAAGATCAGTATATTTCGAGAATTTTGTTAGCGACTATGCTCGATGTTTGGCTTTTGCCAAATGTGTAAAAATCATTCTAGGTACTGTAAAAATGTTCGATAGAGGTAGGTCCATTATTACAGACACCCACGACACAGGGGCGTTACTCTAAAATTAATATTTTAGTCGAAAAATTTGTTTAAAACTTAAATCGCCCGTATCTCCGTAAATAATGGAGATATCGCAAAAAGGACGTTATTAAAAGATCAGTATATTTCAAAAATTTTTTTAGCGACTATAATCGATGTTTGGCACTTGCCAAATGTGTAAAAATAATTCTAGGTACTGTAGAGATGTTTGACAGAGGTGGGATTATTATTACAGACACCCACGATCAGGGGCGTTACTATAAAATGAATATTTTAGTCGAAAAATTTGTTCAAAACTTGAATCGCCCGTATCTCCGTAAATAATGGAGATATCGCAAAAAGGACATTATTTCAAGATCAGTATATTTCGAAAATTTTTTTAGCGACTATGCTCGATGTTTGGCACTTGCCAAATGTGTAAGAAAAATTCTAAGTACTGTAGAGATGTTTGACAGAGGTGGGACTATTATTACAGACACCCACGACACAGGGGCGTTACTCTAAAATTAGTATTTTAGTCGAAAAATTTGTTCAAAACCTAAATTGCCCGTATCTCCTTAAATAATGGAGATATCGCAAAAAGGACGTTATTTGAAGATCAGTATATTTCAAAAATTTTGTTAGCGACTATGCTCGATGTTTGGCACTTGCCAAATGTGTAAAAACAATTTTAGGTACTGTAAAGATGTTCGATAGAGGTAGGACCATTATTACAGACACCCACGACACAGGGGCGTTACTCTAAAATTAATATTTTAATCAAAAAATTTGTTCAAAACTTAAATCGCCCGTATCTCCGTAAATAATGAAGATATCGCAAAAAAGACGTTATTTCAAGATCAGTATATTTCGAAAATTTTTTTAGCGACTATGCTCGATGTTTGGCACTTGCCAAATGTGTAAAAATAGATCTAGGTACTGTAAAAATGTTCGATAGAGGTAGGACCATTATTACAGACACCCACGAAAAAGGGGCGTTACTATAAAATGAATATTTTAGTCCAAAAATTTGTTTAAAACTTAAATCGCCTGTATCTCCGTAAATAATGGAGATATCGCAAAAAGGAAGTTATTTAAAGATCAGTATATTTCGAAAATTTTTTTAGCGACTATGCTCGATGTTTGGCACTTGCCAAATGTGTAAAAATAATTCTAGGTACTGTGAAAATGTTCGATAGAGGTAGGTCCATTATTACAGACACCCACGACACAGGGGCGTTACTCTAAAATTAATATAATAGTCAAAAAATTTGTTCAAAACTTAAATCGCCCGTATCTCCGTAAATAATGGAGATATCGCAAAAAGGACGTTATTTAAAGATCAGTATATTTCGAAAACTTTTTTAGCGACTATGCTCGATGTTTGGCACTTGCCCAATGTGTAAAAATCATTCTAGGTACTGTAAAGATGTTTGATAGAGGTAGAACCATTATTACAGACACCCACGACACAGAGGCGTTACTCTAAAATTAATATTTTAGTCGAAAAATTTGTTCAAAACTTAAATCGCCCAAATCTCCGTAAATAATGGAGATATCGCAAAAAGGACTTTATTTAAAGATCAGTATATTTCGAAAATTTTGTTAGCGACTATGCTCGATGTTTGGCACTTGCCAAATGTGTAAAAATAATTCTAGGTACTGTATAAATGTTTGACAGAGGTAGGACCATTATTACAGACACCCGCGAAAAAGGGGCGTTACTATAAAATGAATATTTTAGTCAAAAAATTTGTTCAAAACTTAAATCGCCCGTATCTCCGTAAATAATGGAGATATCGCAAAAAGGACGTTATTTAAAGATCAGTATATTTCAAAAATTTTTTTAGCGACTATGCTCGATGTTTGGCAATTGCGAAATGTGTAAAAATCATTCTAGGTACTGTAAAGATGTTCGATAGAGGTGAGCCCATTATTACAGACACCCACGACACAGGGGCGTTACTATGAAATGAATATTTTAGTCGAAAAATTTGTTTAAAACTTAAATCGCCCGTATCTCCGTAAATAATGGAGATATCGCAAAAAAGACGTTATTTAAAGATCAGTATATTTCAAACATTTTTTTAGCGACTATAATCGATGTTTGGCACTTGCCAAATGTGTAAAAATAATTCTAGGTACTGTAGAGATGTTTGACAGAGATGGGACTATTATAACAGACACCCACGACACAGGGGCGTTACTCTAAAATTAATAATTTAGTCGAAAAATTTGTTCAAAACTTAAATCGCCCGTATCTCCTAAAATAATGGAGATATCGCAAAAAGGACGTTATTTGAAGATCAGTATATTTCGAAAATTTTGTAAGCGACTATGCTCAATGTTTGGCACTTGCCAAATGTGTAAAAACAATTCTAGGTACTGTAAAGATGTTCGATAGAGGTAGGACCATTATTACAGACACCCACGACACAGGGGCGTTACTCTAAAATTAATATTTTAATCAAAAAATTTGTTCAAAACTTAAATCGCCCGTATCTCCGTAAATAATGCAGATATCGCAAAAAAGACGTTATTTAAAGATCAGTATATTTCGAAAATATTTTTAGCGACTATGCTCGATGTTTGGCACTTGCCGAATATGTAAAAACAATTCTAGGTACTGTAAAGATGTTCGACAGAGGTAGGACCATTATTACAGACACCCACGAAAAAGGGGCGTTACTATAAAATGAATATTTTAGTCAAAAAATTTGTTCAAAACTTAAATCGCCCGTATCTCCGTAAATAATGGAGATATCGCAAAAAGGACGTTATTTAAAGATCAGTATATTTCGAGAATTTTGTTAGCGACTATGCTCGATGTTTGGCTTTTGCCAAATGTGTAAAAATCATTCTAGGTACTGTAAAAATGTTCGATAGAGGTAGGTCCATTATAACAGACACCCACGACACAGGGGCGTTACTCTAAAATTAATATTTTAGTCAAAAAATTTGTTTAAAACTTAAATCGCCCGTATCTCCGTAAATAATGGAGATATCGCAAAAAGGACGTTATTTAAAGATCAGTATATTTCGAAAATTTTTTAGCGACTTTGCTTGATGTTTGGCACTTGCCAAATGTGTAAAAATAATTCTAGGTACTGTAAAAATGTTCGACAGAGGTAGGACCATTATTACAGACACCCGCGAAAAAGGGGCGTTACTATAAAATGAATATTTTAGTCAAAAAATTTGTTCAAAACTTAAATCGCCCGTATCTCCGTAAATAATGAAAATATCGCAAAAAGGACGTTATTTAAAGATCAGTATATTTCAAAAACTTTTTTAGCGACTATAATCGATGTTTGGCACTTGCCAAATGTGTAAAAATAATTCTAGGTACTGTAGAGATGTTTGACAGAGGTGGGACTATTATTACAGACACCCACGATCAGGGGCGTTACTATAAAATGAATATTTTGGTCCAAAAATTTGTTCAAAACTTGAATCGCCCGTATCTCCGTAAATAATGGAGATATCGCAAAAAGGACGTTATTAAAAGATCAGTATATTTCAAAAATTTTTTTAGCGACTATAATCGATGTTTAGCACTTGCCAAATGTGTAAAAATAATTCTAGGTACTGTAGAGATGTTTGACAGAGGTGGGATTATTATTACAGACACCCACGATCAGGGGCGTTACTATAAAATGAATATTTTAGTCGAAAAATTTGTTCAAAACTTGAATCGCCCGTATCTCCGTAAATAATGGAGATATCGCAAAAAGGACATTATTTCAAGATCAGTATATTTCGAAAATTTTTTTAGCGACTATGCTCGATGTTTGGCACTTGCCAAATGTGTAAAAACAATTCTAGGTACTGTAAAGATGTTCGATAGAGGTAGGACCATTATTACAGACACCCACGACACAGGGGCGTTACTCTAAAATTAATATAATAGTCAAAAAATTTGTTCAAAACTTAAATCGCCCGTATCTCCGTAAATAATGGAGATATCGCAAAAAGGACGTTATTTAAAGATCAATATATTTCGAAAACTTTTTTAGCGACTATGCTCGATGTTTGGCACTTGCCCAATGTGTAAAAATCATTCTAGGTACTGTAAAGATGTTTGATAGAGGTAGAACCATTATTACAGACACCCACGACACAGGGGCGTTACTCTAAAATTAATATTTTAGTCGAAAAATTTGTTCAAAACTTAAATCGCCCAAATCTCCGTAAATAATGGAGATATCGCAAAAAGGACTTTATTTAAAGATCAGTATATTTCGAAAATTTTGTTAGCGACTATGCTCGATGTTTGGCACTTGCCAAATGTGTAAAAATAATTCTAGGTACTGTATAAATGTTTGACAGAGGTAGGACCATTATTACAGACACCCGCGAAAAAGGGGCGTTACTATAAAATGAATATTTTAGTCAAAAAATTTGTTCAAAACTTAAATCGCCCGTATCTCCGTAAATAATGGAGATATCGCAAAAAGGACGTTATTTAAAGATCAGTATATTTCGAAAATTTTTTTAGCGACTATGCTCAATGTTTGGCAATTGCGAAATGTGTAAAAATCATTCTAGGTACTGTAAAGATGTTCGATAGAGGTGAGCCCATTATTACAGACACCCACGACACAGGGGCGTTACTATGAAATGAATATTTTAGTCGAAAAATTTGTTTAAAACTTAAATCGCCCGTATCTCCGTAAATAATGGAGATATCGCAAAGAGGACGTTATTTAAAGATCAGTATATTTCGAAAATTTTTTTTAACCGACTATGCTCGATGTTTGGCACTTGCCAAATGTGTAAAAATAATTCTAGGTCCTGTAAAAATGTTCGACAGAGGTAGGACCATTATTACAGACACCCACGACACAGGGGCGTTACTATAAAATGAATATTTTAGTCCAAAAATCTGTTTAAAACTTAAATCGCCCGTATCTCCGTAAATAATGGAGATATCGCAAAAAAGACGTTATTTAAAGATCAGTATATTTCAAACATTTTTTTAGCGACTATAATCGATGTTTGGCACTTGCCAAATGTGTAAAAATAATTCTAGGTACTGTAGAGATGTTTGACAGAGATGGGACTATTATAACAGACACCCACGACACAGGGGCGTTACTCTAAAATTAATAATTTAGTCGAAAAATTTGTTCAAAACTTAAATCGCCCGTATCTCCTTAAATAATGGAGATATCGCAAAAAGGACGTTATTTGAAGATCAGTATATTTCGAAAATTTTGTAAGCGACTATGCTCGATGTTTGGCACTTGCCAAATGTGTAAAAACAATTCTAGGTACTGTAAAGATGTTCGATAGAGGTAGGACCATTATTACAGACACCCACGACACAAGGGCGTTACTCTAAAATTAATATTTTAATCAAAAAATTTGTTCAAAACTTAAATCGCCCGTATCTCCGTAAATAATGCAGATATCGCAAAAAAGACGTTATTTAAAGATCAGTATATTTCGAAAATATTTTTAGCGACTATGCTCGATGTTTGGCACTTGCCGAATATGTAAAAACAATTCTAGGTACTGTAAAGATGTTCGACAGAGGTAGGACCATTATTACAGACACCCACGATAAAGGGGCGTTACTATAAAATGAATATTTTAGTCAAAAAATTTGTTCAAAACTTAAATCGCCCGTATCTCCGTAAATAATGGAGATATCGCAAAAAGGACGTTATTTAAAGATCAGTATATTTCGAGAATTTTGTTAGCGACTATGCTCGATGTTTGGCTTTTGCCAAATGTGTAAAAATCATTCTAGGTACTGTAAAAATGTTCGATAGAGGTAGGTCCATTATTACAGACACCCACGACACAGGGGCGTTACTCTAAAATTAATATTTTAGTCGAAAAATTTGTTTAAAACTTAAATCGCCCGTATCTCCGTAAATAATGGAGATATCGCAAAAAGGACGTTATTAAAAGATCAGTATATTTCAAAAATTTTTTTAGCGACTATAATCGATGTTTGGCACTTGCCAAATGTGTAAAAATAATTCTAGGTACTGTAGAGATGTTTGACAGAGGTGGGATTATTATTACAGACACCCACGATCAGGGGCGTTACTATAAAATGAATATTTTAGTCGAAAAATTTGTTCAAAACTTGAATCGCCCGTATCTCCGTAAATAATGAAGATATCGCAAAAAGGACGTTATTTCAAGATCAGTATATTTCGAAAATTTTTTTAGCGACTATGCTCGATGTTTGGCACTTGCCAAATGTGTAAGAAAAATTCTAAGTACTGTAGAGATGTTTGACAGAGGTGGGACTATTATTACAGACACCCACGACACAGGGGCGTTACTCTAAAATTAGTATTTTAGTCGAAAAATTTGTTCAAAACCTAAATTGCCCGTATCTCCTTAAATAATGGAGATATCGCAAAAAGGACGTTATTTGAAGATCAGTATATTTCAAAAATTTTGTTAGCGACTATGCTCGATGTTTGGCACTTGCCAAATGTGTAAAAACAATTTTAGGTACTGTAAAGATGTTCGATAGAGGTAGGACCATTATTACAGACACCCACGACACAGGGGCGTTACTCTAAAATTAATATTTTAATCAAAAAATTTGTTCAAAACTTAAATCGCCCGTATCTCCGTAAATAATGAAGATATCGCAAAAAGGACGTTATTTCAAGATCAGTATATTTCGAAAATTTTTTTAGCGACTATGCTCGATGTTTGGCACTTGCCAAATGTGTAAAAATAGATCTAGGTACTGTAAAAATGTTCGATAGAGGTAGGACCATTATTACAGACACCCACGAAAAAGGGGCGTTACTATAAAATGAATATTTTAGTCCAAAAATTTGTTTAAAACTTAAATCGCCTGTATCTCCGTAAATAATGGAGATATCGCAAAAAGGAAGTTATTTAAAGATCAGTATATTTCGAAAATTTTTTTAGCGACTATGCTCGATGTTTGGCACTTGCCAAATGTGTAAAAATAATTCTAGGTACTGTGAAAATGTTCGATAGAGGTAGGTCCATTATTACAGACACCCACGACACAGGGGCGTTACTCTAAAATTAATATAATAGTCAAAAAATTTGTTCAAAACTTAAATCGCCCGTATCTCCGTAAATAATGGAGATATCGCAAAAAGGACGTTATTTAAAGATCAGTATATTTCGAAAACTTTTTTAGCGACTATGCTCGATGTTTGGCACTTGCCCAATGTGTAAAAATCATTCTAGGTACTGTAAAGATGTTTGATAGAGGTAGAACCATTATTACAGACACCCACGACACAGAGGCGTTACTCTAAAATTAATATTTTAGTCGAAAAATTTGTTCAAAACTTAAATCGCCCAAATCTCCGTAAATAATGGAGATATCGCAAAAAGGACTTTATTTAAAGATCAGTATATTTCGAAAATTTTGTTAGCGACTATGCTCGATGTTTGGCACTTGCCAAATGTGTAAAAATAATTCTAGGTACTGTATAAATGTTTGACAGAGGTAGGACCATTATTACAGACACCCGCGAAAAAGGGGCGTTACTATAAAATGAATATTTTAGTCAAAAAATTTGTTCAAAACTTAAATCGCCCGTATCTCCGTAAATAATGGAGATATCGCAAAAAGGACGTTATTTAAAGATCAGTATATTTCAAAAATTTTTTTAGCGACTATGCTCGATGTTTGGCAATTGCGAAATGTGTAAAAATCATTCTAGGTACTGTAAAGATGTTCGATAGAGGTGAGCCCATTATTACAGACACCCACGACACAGGGGCGTTACTATGAAATGAATATTTTAGTCGAAAAATTTGTTTAAAACTTAAATCGCCCGTATCTCCGTAAATAATGGAGATATCGCAAAGAGGACGTTATTTAAAGATCAGTATATTTCGAAAATTTTTTTAAGCGACTATGCTCGATGTTTAGCACTTGCCAAATGTGTAAAAATAATTCTAGGTACTGTAAAAATGTTCGACAGAGGTAGGACCATTATTACAGACACCCACGACACAGGGGCGTTACTATAAAATGAATATTTTAGTCCAAAAATCTGTTTAAAACTTAAATCGCCCGTATCTCCGTAAATAATGGAGATATCGCAAAAAAGACGTTATTCAAAGATCAGTATATTTCAAACATTTTTTTAGCGACTATAATCGATGTTTGGCACTTGCCAAATGTGTAAAAATAATTCTAGGTACTGTAGAGATGTTTGACAGAGATGGGACTATTATAACAGACACCCACGACACAGGGGCGTTACTCTAAAATTAATAATTTAGTCGAAAAATTTGTTCAAAACTTAAATCGCCCGTATCTCCTAAAATAATGGAGATATCGCAAAAAGGACGTTATTTGAAGATCAGTATATTTCGAAAATTTTGTAAGCGACTATGCTCAATGTTTGGCACTTGCCAAATGTGTAAAAACAATTCTAGGTACTGTAAAGATGTTCGATAGAGGTAGGACCATTATTACAGACACCCACGACACAGGGGCGTTACTCTAAAATTAATATTTTAATCAAAAAATTTGTTCAAAACTTAAATCGCCCGTATCTCCGTAAATAATGCAGATATCGCAAAAAAGACGTTATTTAAAGATCAGTATATTTCGAAAATATTTTTAGCGACTATGCTCGATGTTTGGCACTTGCCGAATATGTAAAAACAATTCTAGGTACTGTAAAGATGTTCGACAGAGGTAGGACCATTATTACAGACACCCACGAAAAAGGGGCGTTACTATAAAATGAATATTTTAGTCAAAAAATTTGTTCAAAACTTAAATCGCCCGTATCTCCGTAAATAATGGAGATATCGCAAAAAGGACGTTATTTAAAGATCAGTATATTTCGAGAATTTTGTTAGCGACTATGCTCGATGTTTGGCTTTTGCCAAATGTGTAAAAATCATTCTAGGTACTGTAAAAATGTTCGATAGAGGTAGGTCCATTATTACAGACACCCACGACACAGAGGCGTTACTCTAAAATTAATATTTTAATCAAAAAATTTGTTCAAAACTTAAATCGCCCGTATCTCCGTAAATAATGAAGATATCGCGAAAAGGACGTTATTTCAAGATCAGTATATTTCGAAAATTTTTTTAGCGACTATGCTCGATGTTTGGCACTTGCCAAATGTGTAAAAATAGATCTAGGTACTGTAAAAATGTTCGATAGAGGTAGGACCATTATTACAGACACCCACGAAAAAGGGGCGTTACTATAAAATGAATATTTTAGTCCAAAAATTTGTTTAAAACTTAAATCGCCTGTATCTCCGTAAATAATGGAGATATCGCAAAAAGGAAGTTATTTAAAGATCAGTATATTTCGAAAATTTTGTTAGCGACTATGCTCGATGTTTGGCACTTGCCAAATGTGTAAAAATAATTCTAGGTACTGTATAAATGTTTGACAGAGGTAGGACCATTATTACAGACACCCGCGAAAAAGGGGCGTTACTATAAAATGAATATTTTAGTCAAAAAATTTGTTCAAAACTTAAATCGCCCGTATCTCCGTAAATAATGGTGATATCGCAAAAAGGACGTTATTTAAAGATCAGTATATTTCGAAAATTTTTTTAGCGACTATGCTCAATGTTTGGCAATTGCGAAATGTGTAAAAATCATTCTAGGTACTGTAAAGATGTTCGATAGAGGTGAGCCCATTATTACAGACACCCACGACACAGGGGCGTTACTATGAAATGAATATTTTAGTCGAAAAATTTGTTTAAAACTTAAATCGCCCGTATCTCCGTAAATAATGGAGATATCGCAAAGAGGACGTTATTTAAAGATCAGTATATTTCGAAAATTTTTTTTAACCGACTATGCTCGATGTTTGGCACTTGCCAAATGTGTAAAAATAATTCTAGGTCCTGTAAAAATGTTCGACAGAGGTAGGACCATTATTACAGACACCCACGACACAGGGGCGTTACTATAAAATGAATATTTTAGTCCAAAAATCTGTTTAAAACTTAAATCGCCCGTATCTCCGTAAATAATGGAGATATCGCAAAAAAGACGTTATTTAAAGATCAGTATATTTCAAACATTTTTTTAGCGACTATAATCGATGTTTGGCACTTGCCAAATGTGTAAAAATAATTCTAGGTACTGTAGAGATGTTTGACAGAGATGGGACTATTATAACAGACACCCACGACACAGGGGCGTTACTCTAAAATTAATAATTTAGTCGAAAAATTTGTTAAAAACTTAAATCGCCCGTATCTCCTTAAATAATGGAGATATCGCAAAAAGGACGTTATTTGAAGATCAGTATATTTCGAAAATTTTGTAAGCGACTATGCTCGATGTTTGGCACTTGCCAAATGTGTAAAAACAATTCTAGGTACTGTAAAGATGTTCGATAGAGGTAGGACCATTATTACAGACACCCACGACACAGGGGCGTTACTCTAAAATTAATATTTTAATCAAAAAATTTGTTCAAAACTTAAATCGCCCGTATCTCCGTAAATAATGCAGATATCGCAAAAAAGACGTTATTTAAAGATCAGTATATTTCGAAAATATTTTTAGCGACTATGCTCGATGTTTGGCACTTGCCGAATATGTAAAAACAATTCTAGGTACTGTAAAGATGTTCGACAGAGGTAGGACCATTATTACAGACACCCACGATAAAGGGGCGTTACTATAAAATGAATATTTTAGTCAAAAAATTTGTTCAAAACTTAAATCGCCCGTATCTCCGTAAATAATGGAGATATCGCAAAAAGGACGTTATTTAAAGATCAGTATATTTCGAGAATTTTGTTAGCGACTATGCTCGATGTTTGGCTTTTGCCAAATGTGTAAAAATCATTCTAGGTACTGTAAAAATGTTCGATAGAGGTAGGTCCATTATTACAGACACCCACGACACAGGGGCGTTACTCTAAAATTAATATTTTAGTCGAAAAATTTGTTTAAAACTTAAATCGCCCGTATCTCCGTAAATAATGGAGATATCGCAAAAAGGACGTTATTTAAAGATCAGTATATTTCGAAAATTTTTTAGCGACTTTGCTTGATGTTTGGCACTTGCCAAATGTGTAAAAATAATTCTAGGTACTGTAAAAATGTTCGACAGAGGTAGGACCATTATTACAGACACCCGCGAAAAAGGGGCGTTACTATAAAATAAATATTTTAGTCAAAAAATTTGTTTAAAACTTAAATCGCCCGTATCTCCGTAAATAATGAAAATATCGCAAAAAGGACGTTATTTAAAGATCAGTATATTTCAAAAATTTTTTTAGCGACTATAATCGATGTTTGGCACTTGCCAAATGTGTAAAAATAATTCTAGGTACTGTAGAGATGTTTGACAGAGGTGGGACTATTATTACAGACACCCACGATCAGGGGCGTTACTATAAAATGAATATTTTAGTCCAAAAATTTGTTCAAAACTTGAATCGCCCGTATCTCCGTAAATAATGGAGATATCGCAAAAAGGACGTTATTAAAAGATCAGTATATTTCAAAAATTTTTTTAGCGACTATAATCGATGTTTGGCACTTGCCAAATGTGTAAGAAAAATTCTAAGAACTGTAGAGATGTTTGACAGAGGTGGGACTATTATTACAGACACCCACGACACAGGGGCGTTACTATAAAATGAATATTTTAGTCCAAAAATCTGTTTAAAACTTAAATCGCCCGTATCTCCGTAAATAATGGAGATATCGCAAAAAAGACGTTATTTAAAGATCAGTATATTTCAAACATTTTTTTAGCGACTATAATCGATGTTTGGCACTTGCCAAATGTGTAAAAATAATTCTAGGTACTGTAGAGATGTTTGACAGAGATGGGACTATTATAACAGACACCCACGACACAGGGGCGTTACTCTAAAATTAATAATTTAGTCGAAAAATTTGTTAAAAACTTAAATCGCCCGTATCTCCTTAAATAATGGAGATATCGCAAAAAGGACGTTATTTGAAGATCAGTATATTTCGAAAATTTTGTAAGCGACTATGCTCGATGTTTGGCACTTGCCAAATGTGTAAAAACAATTCTAGGTACTGTAAAGATGTTCGATAGAGGTAGGACCATTATTACAGACACCCACGACACAGGGGCGTTACTCTAAAATTAATATTTTAATCAAAAAATTTGTTCAAAACTTAAATCGCCCGTATCTCCGTAAATAATGCAGATATCGCAAAAAAGACGTTATTTAAAGATCAGTATATTTCGAAAATATTTTTAGCGACTATGCTCGATGTTTGGCACTTGCCGAATATGTAAAAACAATTCTAGGTACTGTAAAGATGTTCGACAGAGGTAGGACCATTATTACAGACACCCACGATAAAGGGGCGTTACTATAAAATGAATATTTTAGTCAAAAAATTTGTTCAAAACTTAAATCGCCCGTATCTCCGTAAATAATGGAGATATCGCAAAAAGGACGTTATTTAAAGATCAGTATATTTCGAGAATTTTGTTAGCGACTATGCTCGATGTTTGGCTTTTGCCAAATGTGTAAAAATCATTCTAGGTACTGTAAAAATGTTCGATAGAGGTAGGTCCATTATTACAGACACCCACGACACAGGGGCGTTACTCTAAAATTAATATTTTAGTCGAAAAATTTGTTTAAAACTTAAATCGCCCGTATCTCCGTAAATAATGGAGATATCGCAAAAAGGACGTTATTTAAAGATCAGTATATTTCGAAAATTTTTTAGCGACTTTGCTTGATGTTTGGCACTTGCCAAATGTGTAAAAATAATTCTAGGTACTGTAAAAATGTTCGACAGAGGTAGGACCATTATTACAGACACCCGCGAAAAAGGGGCGTTACTATAAAATAAATATTTTAGTCAAAAAATTTGTTTAAAACTTAAATCGCCCGTATCTCCGTAAATAATGAAAATATCGCAAAAAGGACGTTATTTAAAGATCAGTATATTTCAAAAATTTTTTTAGCGACTATAATCGATGTTTGGCACTTGCCAAATGTGTAAAAATAATTCTAGGTACTGTAGAGATGTTTGACAGAGGTGGGACTATTATTACAGACACCCACGATCAGGGGCGTTACTATAAAATGAATATTTTAGTCCAAAAATTTGTTCAAAACTTGAATCGCCCGTATCTCCGTAAATAATGGAGATATCGCAAAAAGGACGTTATTAAAAGATCAGTATATTTCAAAAATTTTTTTAGCGACTATAATCGATGTTTGGCACTTGCCAAATGTGTAAGAAAAATTCTAAGAACTGTAGAGATGTTTGACAGAGGTGGGACTATTATTACAGACACCCACGACACAGGGGCGTTACTCTAAAATTAATATTTTAGTCGAAAAATTTGTTCAAAACCTAAATTGCCCGTATCTCCTTAAATAATGGAGATATCGCAAAAAGGACGTTATTTGAAGATCAGTATATTTCGAAAATTTTGTTAGCGACTATGCTCGATGTTTGGCACTTGCCAAATGTGTAAAAACAATTCTAGGTACTGTAAAGATGTTCGATAGAGGTAGGACCATTATTACAGACACCCACGACACAGGGGCGTTACTCTAAAATAAATATTTTAATCAAAAAATTTGTTCAAAACTTAAATCGCCCGTATCTCCGTAAATAATGAAGATATCGCTAAAAGGACGTTATTTCAAGATCAGTATATTTCGAAAATTTTTTTAGCGACTATGCTCGATGTTTGGCACTTGCCAAATGTGTAAAAATAGATCTAGGTACTGTAAAAATGTTCGATAGAGGTAGGTCCATTATTACGGACACCCACGACACAGGGGCGTTACTCTAAAATTAATATTTTAGTCAAAAAATTTGTTCAAAACTTAAATCGCCCGTATCTCCGTAAATAATGGAGATATCGCAAAAAGGACGTTATTTAAAGATCAGTATATTTCGAAAATTTTTTTAGCGACTATGCTCGATGTTTGGCACTTGCCAAAGGTGTGAAAATAGATCTAGGTACTGTAAAAATGTTCGATAGAGGTAGGACCATTATTACAGACAACCACGAAAAAGGGGCGTTACTATAAAATGAATATTTTAGTCCAAAAATTTGTTTAAAACTTAAATTGCCCGTATCTCCGTAAATAATGGAGATATCGCAAAAAGGAAGTTATTTCAAGATCAGTATATTTCGAAAATTTTTTTAGCGACTATGCTCGATGTTTGGCACTTGCCAAATGTGTAAAAATAATTCTAGGTACTGTGAAAATGTTCGATAGAGGTAGGTCCATTATTACAGACACCCACGACACAGGGGCGTTACTCTAAAATTAATATAATAGTCAAAAAATTTGTTCAAAACTTAAATCGCCCGTATCTCCTTAAATAATGGAGATATCGCAAAAAGGACGTTATTTAAAGATCAGTATATTTCGAAAACTTTTTTAGCGACTATTCTCGATGTTTGGCACTTGCCCAATGTGTAAAAATTATTCTAGGTACTGTAAAGATGTTTGATAGAGGTAGAACCATTATTACAGACACCCACGACACAGGGGCGTTACTCTAAAATTAATATTTTAGTCGAAAAATTTGTTCAAAACTTAAATCGCCCATATCTCCGTAAATAATGGAGATATCGCAAAAAGGACGTTATTTAAAGATCAGTATATTTCGAAAATTTTTTAGCGACTTTGCTTGATGTTTGGCACTTGCCAAATGTGTAAAAATAATTCTAGGTACTGTAAAAATGTTCGACAGAGGTAGGACCATTATTACAGACACCCGCGAAAAAGGGGCGTTACTATAAAATGAAAATTTTAGTCAAAAAATTTGTTCAAAACTTAAATCGCCCGTATCTCCGTAAATAATGAAAATATCGCAAAAAGGACGTTATTTAAAGATCAGTATATTTCAAAAATTTTTTTAGCGACTATAATCGATGTTTGGCACTTGCCAAATGTGTAAAAATAATTCTAGGTACTGTAGAGATGTTTGACAGAGGTGGGACTATTATTACAGACAATCACGATCAGGGGCGTTACTATAAAATGAATATTTTAGTCCAAAAATTTGTTCAGAACTTGAATCGCCCGTATCTCCGTAAATAATGGAGATATCGCAAAAAGGACGTTATTAAAAGATCAGTATATTTCAAAAATTTTTTTAGCGACTATAATCGATGTTTGGCACTTGCCAAATGTGTAAAAATAATTCTAGGTACTGTAGAGATGTTTGACAGAGGTGGGACTATTATTACAGACACCCACGATCAGGGGCGTTACTATAAAATGAATATTTTAGTCGAAAAATTTGTTCAAAACTTGAATCGCCCGTATCTCCGTAAATAATGCAGATATCGCAAAAAGGACGTTATTTAAAGATCAGTATATTTCGAAAATATTTTTAGCGACTATGCTCGATGTTTGGCACTTGCCGAATATGTAAAAACAATTCTAGGTACTGTAAAGATGTTCGACAGAGGTAGGACCATTATTACAGACACCCACGAAAAAGGGGCGTTACTATAAAATGAATATTTTAGTCAAAAAATTTGTTCAAAACTTAAATCGCCCGTATCTCCGTAAATAATGGAGATATCGCAAAAAGGACGTTATTTAAAGATCAGTATATTTCGAGAATTTTGTTAGCGACTATGCTCGATGTTTGGCTTTTGCCAAATGTGTAAAAATCATTCTAGGTACTGTAAAAATGTTCGATAGAGGTAGGTCCATTATTACAGACACCCACGACACAGGGGCGTTACTCTAAAATTAATATTTTAGTCGAAAAATTTGTTTAAAACTTAAATCGCCCGTATCTCCGTAAATAATGGAGATATCGCAAAAAGGACGTTATTTAAAGATCAGTATATTTCGAAAATTTTTTAGCGACTTTGCTTGATGTTTGGCACTTGCCAAATGTGTGAAAATAATTCTAGGTACTGTAAAAATGTTCGACAGAGGTAGGACCATTATTACAGACACCCGCGAAAAAGGGGCGTTACTATAAAATGAATATTTTAGTCAAAAAATTTGTTCAAAACTTAAATCGCCCGTATCTCCGTAAATAATGAAAATATCGCAAAAAGGACGTTATTTAAAGATCAGTATATTTCAAAAATTTTTTTAGCGACTATAATCGATGTTTGGCACTTGCCAAATGTGTAAAAATAATTCTAGGTACTGTAGAGATGTTTGACAGAGGTGGGACTATTATTACAGACAATCACGATCAGGGGCGTTACTATAAAATGAATATTTTAGTCCAAAAATTTGTTCAAAACTTGAATCGCCCGTATCTCCGTAAATAATGGAGATATCGCAAAAAGGACGTTATTAAAAGATCAGTATATTTCAAAAATTTTTTTAGCGACTATAATCGATGTTTGGCACTTGCCAAATGTGTAAAAATAATTCTAGGTACTGTAGAGATGTTTGACAGAGGTGGGACTATTATTACAGACACCCACGATCAGGGGCGTTACTATAAAATGAATATTTTAGTCGAAAAATTTGTTCAAAACTTGAATCGCCCGTATCTCCGTAAATAATGCAGATATCGCAAAAAGGACGTTATTTAAAGATCAGTATATTTCAAAAATTTTTTTAGCGACTATGCTCAATGTTTTGCACTTGCCAAATGTGTAAGAAAAATTCTAAGAACTGTAGAGATGTTTGACAGAGGTGGGACTATTATTACAGACACCCACGACACAGGGGCGTTACTCTAAAATTAATATTTTAGTCGAAAAATTTGTTCAAAACCTAAATTGCCCGTATCTCCTTAAATAATGGAGATATCGCAAAAAGGACGTTATTTGAAGATCAGTATATTTCGAAAATTTTGTTAGCGACTATGCTCCATGTTTGGCACTTGCCAAATGTGTAAAAACAATTCTAGGTACTGTAAAGATGTTCGATAGAGGTAGGACCATTATTACAGACACCCACGACACAGGGGCGTTACTCTAAAATTAATATTTTAATCAAAAAATTTGTTCAAAACTTAAATCGCCCGTATCTCCGTAAATAATGAAGATATCGCAAAAAGGACGTTATTTCAAGATCAGTATATTTCGAAAATTTTTTTAGCGACTATGCTCGATGTTTGGCACTTGCCAAATGTGTAAAAATAGATCTAGGTACTGTAAAAATGTTCGATAGAGGTAGGTCCATTATTACGGACACCCACGACACAGGGGCGTTACTCTAAAATTAATATTTTAGTCAAAAAATTTGTTCAAAACTTAAATCGCCCGTATCTCCGTAAATAATGGAGATATCGCAAAAAGGACGTTATTTAAAGATCAGTATATTTCGAAAATTTTTTTAGCGACTATGCTCGATGTTTGGCACTTGCCAAAGGTGTGAAAATAGATCTAGGTACTGTAAAAATGTTCGATAGAGGTAGGACCATTATTACAGACACCCACGAAAAAGGGGCGTTACTATAAAATGAATATTTTAGTCCAAAAATTTGTTTAAAACTTAAATTGCCCGTATCTCCGTAAATGATGGAGATATCGCAAAAAGGAAGTTATTTCAAGATCAGTATATTTCGAAAATTTTTTTAGCGACTATGCTCGATGTTTGGCACTTGCCAAATGTGTAAAAATAATTCTAGGTACTGTGAAAATGTTCGATGGAGGTAGGACCATTATTACAGACACCCACGAAAAAGGGGCGTTACTCTAAAATTAATATTTTAGTCGAAAAATTTGTTCAAAACTTAAATCGCCCATATCTCCGTAAATAATGGAGATATCGCAAAAAGGACGTTATTTAAAGATCAGTATATTTCGAAAATTTTGTTAGCGACTATGCTCGATGTTTGGCACTTGCCAAATGTATAAAAATAATTCTAGGTACTGTATAAATGTCTGACAGAGGTAGGACCATTATTACAGACACCCGCGAAAAAGGGGCGTTACTATAAAATTAATATTTTAGTCGAAAAATTTGTTCAAAACTTAAATCGCCCGTATCTCCGTAAATAATGGAGATATCGCAAAAAGGACGTTATTTAAAGATCAGTATATTTCGAAAATTTTTTAAAGCGACTATGCTCGATGTTTGGCACTTGCCAAATGTGTAAAAATCATTCTAGGTACTGTAGAGATGTTTGACAGAGGTAGGACCATTATTACAGACACCCACGAAAAAGGGGCGTTACTATAAAATGAATATTTTAGTCAAAAAATTTGTTTAAAACTGAAATCGCCCGTATCTTCGTAAATAATGGAGATATCGCAAAAAGGACGTTATTTGAAGATCAGTATATTTCGAAAATGTTGTTAGCGACTATGCTCGATGTTTGGCACTTGCCAAATATGTAAAAACAATTCTAGGTACTGTAAAGATGTTCGATAGAGGTAGGACCATTATTACAGACACCCACGACACAGGGGCGCTACTCTAAAATTAATATTTTAGTCGAAAAATTTGTTCAAAACTTAAATCGCCCATATCTCCGTAAATAATGGAGATATCGCAAAAAGGACGTTATTTAAAGATCAGTATATTTCGAAAATTTTTTTAGCGACTATGCTCGATGTTTGGCACTTGCCAAATGTGTAAAAATAATTCTAGGTACTGTGAAAATGTTCGATAGAGGTAGGTCCATTATTACAGACACCCACGACACAGGGGCGTTACTCTAAAATTAATATAATAGTCAAAAAATTTGTTCAAAACTTAAATCGCCCGTATCTCCGTAAATAATGGAGATATCGCAAAAAGGACGTTATTTAAAGATCAGTATATTTCGAAAACTTTTTTAGCGACTATGCTCGATGTTTGGCACTTGCCCAATGTGTAAAAATTATTCTAGGTACTGTAAAGATGTTTGATAGAGGTAGAACCATTATTACAGACACCCACGACACAGGGGCGTTACTCTAAAATTAATATTTTAGTCGAAAAATTTGTTCAAAACTTAAATCGCCCATATCTCCGTAAATAATGGAGATATCGCAAAAAGGACGTTATTTGAAGATCAGTATATTTCGAAAATTTTTTTAGCGACTATGCTCGATGTTTGGCACTTGCCAAATGTGTAAAAATAGATCTAGGTACTGTAAAAATGTTCGATAGAGGTAGGTCCATTATTACGGACACCCACGACACAGGGGCGTTACTCTAAAATTAATATTTTAGTCGAAAAATTTGTTCAAAACTCAAATCGCCCGTATCTCCGTAAATAATGGAGATATCGCAAAAAGGACGTTATTTAAAGATCAGTATATTTTGAGAATTTTGTTAGCGACTATGCTCGATGTTTGGCACTTGCCAAATGTGTAAAAATAGATCTAGGTACTGTAAATATGTTCGATAGAGGTAGGACCATTATTACAGACACCCACGACACAGGGGCGTTACTATAAAATGAATATTTTAGTCCAAAAATCTGTTCAAAACTTAAATCGCCCGTATCTCCGTAAATAATGGAGATATCGCAAAAAGGACGTTATTAAAAAATCAGTATATTTCAAAAATTTTTTTAGCGACTATAATCGATGTTTGGCACTTGCCAAATGTGTAAAAATAATTCTAGGTACTGTAGAGATGTTTGACAGAGGTGGGACTATTATTACAGACACCCACGATCAGGGGCGTTACTATAAAATGAATATTTTAGTCCAAAAATCTGTTCAAAACTTAAATCGCCCGTATCTCCGTAAATAATGGAGATATCGCAAAAAGGACGTTATTAAAAGATCAGTATATTTCAAAAATTTTTTTAGCGACTATAATCGATGTTTGGCACTTGCCAAATGTGTAAAAATAATTCTAGGTTCTGTAGAGATGTTTGACAGAGGTGGGATTATTATTACAGACACCCACGATCAGGGGCGTTACTATAAAATGAATATTTTAGTCGAAAAATTTGTTCAAAACTTGAATCGCCCGTATCTCCGTAAATAATGGAGATATCGCAAAAAGGACATTATTTCAAGATCAGTATATTTCGAAAATTTTTTTAGCGACTATGCTCGATGTTTGGCACTTGCCAAATGTGTAAGAAAAATTCTAAGTACTGTAGAGATGTTTGACAGAGGTGGGACTATTATTACAGACACCCACGACACAGGGGCGTTACTCTAAAATTAGTATTTTAGTCGAAAAATTTGTTCAAAACCTAAATTGCCCGTATCACCTTAAATAATGGAGATATCGCAAAAAGGACGTTATTTGAAGATCAGTATATTTCGAAAATTTTGTTAGCGACTATGCTCGATGTTTGGCACTTGCCAAATGTGTAAAAACAATTCTAGGTACTGTAAAGATGTTCGATAGAGGTAGGACCATTATTACAGACACCCACGACACAGGGGCGTTACTCTAAAATTAATATTTTAATCAAAAAATTTGTTCAAAACTTAAATCGCCCGTATCTCCGTAAATAATGAAGATATCGCAAAAAGGACGTTATTTCAAGATCAGTATATTTCGAAAATTTTTTTAGCGACTATGCTCGATGTTTGGCACTTGCCAAATGTGTAAAAATAGATCTAGGTACTGTAAAAATGTTCGATAGAGGTAGGACCATTATTACAGACACCCACGAAAAAGGGGCGTTACTATAAAATGAATATTTTAGTCCAAAAATTTGTTTAAAACTTAAATCGCCTGTATCTCCGTAAATAATGGAGATATCGCAAAAAGGAAGTTATTTAAAGATCAGTATATTTCGAAAATTTTTTTAGCGACTATGCTCGATGTTTGGCACTTGCCAAATGTGTAAAAATAATTCTAGGTACTGTGAAAATGTTCGATAGAGGTAGGTCCATTATTACAGACACCCACGACACAGGGGCGTTACTCTAAAATTAATATAATAGTCAAAAAATTTGTTCAAAACTTAAATCGCCCGTATCTCCGTAAATAATGGAGATATCGCAAAAAGGACGTTATTTAAAGATCAGTATATTTCGAAAACCTTTTTAGCGACTATGCTCGATGTTTGGCAATTGCGAAATGTGTAAAAATCATTCTAGGTACTGTAAAGATGTTCGATAGAGGTAAGCCCATTATTACAGACACCCACGACACAGGGGCGTTACTATGAAATGAATATTTTAGTCGAAAAATTTGTTTAAAACTTAAATCGCCCGTATCTCCGTAAATAAAGGAGATATCGCAAAGAGGACGTTATTTAAAGATCAGTATATTTCGAAAATTTTTTTAAGCGACTATGCTCGATGTTTGGCACTTGCCAAATGTGTAAAAATCATTCAAGGTACTGTAGAGATGTTCGATAGAGGTAGGACCATTATTACAGACACCCACGACACAGGGGCGTTACTCTAAAATTAATATTTTAGTCGAAAAATTTGTTCAAAACTCAAATCGCCCGTATCTCCGTAAATAATGGAGATATCGCAAAAAGGACGTTATTAAAAGATCAGTATATTTCAAAAATTTTTTTAGCGACTATAATCGATGTTTGGCACTTGCCAAATGTGTAAAAATAATTCTAGGTACTGTAGAGATGTTTGACAGAGGTGGGACTATTATTACTGACACCCACGACACAGGGGCGTTACTCTAAAATTAATATTTTAGTCGAAAAATTTGTTCAAAACTCAAATCGCCCGTATCTCCGTAAATAATGGAGATATCGCAAAAAGGACTTTATTTAAAGATCAGTATATTTCGAAAATTTTGTTAGCGACTATGCTCGATGTTTGGCACTTGCCAAATGTGTAAAAATAATTCTAGGTACTGTATAAATGTTTGACAGAGGTAGGACCATTATTACGACACCCGCGAAAAAGGGGCGTTACTATAAAATGAATATTTTAGTCAAAAAATTTGTTCAAAACTTAAATCGCCCGTATCTCCATAAATAATGGAGATATCGCAAAAAGGACGTTATTTTAAGATCAGTATATTTCGAAAATTTTTTTAGCGACTATGCTCGATGTTTGGCAATTGCGAAATGTGTAAAAATCATTCAAGGTACTGTAAAGATGTTCGATAGAGGTAAGCCCATTATTACAGACACTCACGACACAGGGGCGTTACTATGAAATGAATATTTTAGTCGAAAAATTTGTTTAAAACTTAAATCGCCCGTATCTCCGTAAATAATGGAGATATCGCAAAGAGGACGTTATTTAAAGATCAGTATATTTCGAAAATTTTTTTAAGCGACTATGCTCGATGTTTGGCACTTGCCAAATGTGTAAAAATCATTCAAGGTACTGTAGAGATGTTCGATAGAGGTAGGACCATTATTACAGACACCCACGACACAGGGGCGTTACTCTAAAATTAATATTTTAGTCGAAAAATTTGTTCAAAACTCAAATCGCCCGTATCTCCGTAAATAATGGAGATATCGCAAAAAGGACGTTATTTAAAGATCAGTATATTTTGAGAATTTTGTTAGCGACTATGCTCAATGTTTGGCACTTGCCAAATGTGTAAAAATAGATCTAGGTACTGTAAATATGTTCGATAGAGGTAGGACCATTATTACAGACACCCACGACACAGGGGCGTTACTCTAAAATTAATATTTTAGTCGAAAAATTTGTTCAAAACTTAAATCGCCCGTATCTCCGTAAATAATGGAGATATCGCAAAAAGGACGTTATTTGAAGATCAGTATATTTCGAAAAATTTTTAAGCGACTATGCTCGATGTTCGGCACTTGCCAAATGTGTAAAAATCATTCTAGGTACTGTAGAGATGTTCGACAGAGGTAGGACCATTATTACAGACACCCACGACACAGGGGCGTTACTATAAAATGAATATTGTAGTCCAAAAATCTGTTCAAAACTTAAATCACCCGTATCTCCGTAAATAATGGAGAAATCGCAAAAAGGACGTTATTAAAAGATCAGTATATTTCAAAAATTTTTTTAGCGACTATGCTCGATGTTTGGCAATTGCGAAATGTGTAAAAATCATTCAAGGTACTGTAAAGATGTTCGATAGAGGTAAGCCCATTATTACAGACACCCACGACACAGGGGCGTTACTATGAAATGAATATTTTAGTCGAAAAATTTGTTTAAAACTTAAATCGCCCGTATCTCCGTAAATAATGGAGATATCGCAAAGAGGACGTTATTTAAAGATCAGTATATTTCGAAAATTTTTTTAAGCGACTATGCTCGATGTTTGGCACTTGCCAAATGTGTAAAAATAATTCTAGGTACTGTAGAGATGTTTGACAGAGGTGGGACTATTATTACAGACACCCACGATCAGGGGCGTTACTATAAAATGAATATTTTAGTCGAAAAATTTGTTCAAAACTTAAATCGCCCGTATCTCCGTAAATAATGGAGATATCGCAAAAAAGACGTTATTTGAAGATCAGTATATTTCAAAAATTTTTTTAGCGACTATGCTCAATGTATGGCACTTGCCAAATGTGTAAAAACAATTCTAGGTACTGTAAAGATGTTCGATAGAGGTAGGACCATTATTACAGACACCCACGACACAGGGGCGTTACTCTAAAATTAATATTTTAATCAAAAAATTTGTTCAAAACTTAAATCGCCCGTATCTCCGTAAATAATGAAGATATCGCAAAAAGGACGTTATTTCAAGATCAGTATATTTCGAAAATTTTTTTAGCGACTATGCTCAATGTTTGGCACTTGCCAAATATGTAAAAACAATTCTAGGTACTGTAAAGATATTCGATAGAGGTAGGACCATTATTACAGACACCCACGACACAGGGGCGTTACTCTAAAATTAATATTTTAGTCGAAAAATTTCTTCAAAACTTAAATCGCCCGTATCTCCGTAAATAATGGAGATATCGCAAAAAGGACGTTATTTAAAGATCAGTATATTTTGAGAATTTTGTTAGCGACTATGCTCGATGTTTGGCACTTGCCAAATGTGTAAAAAAAGAACTAGGTACTGTAAAAATGTTCGATAGAGGTAGGTCCATTATTACAGACACCCACGACACAGGGGCGTTACTCTAAAATTAATATTTTAGTCGAAAAATTTGTTTAAAACTTAAATCGCCCGTATCTCCGTAAATAATGGAGATATCGCAAAAAGGACGTTATTTGAAGTTCAGTATATTTCGAAAATTTTGTTAGCGACTATGCTCGATGTTTGGCACTTGCCAAATATGTAAAAACAATTCTAGGTAATGTAAAGATGTTCGATAGAGGTAGGACCATTATTACAGACACCCACGACACAGGGGCGTTACTCTAAAATTAATATTTTAGTCAAAAAATTTGTTCAAAACTTAAATCGCCCGTATCTCCGTAAATAATTAAAATATCGCAAAAAGGACGTTATTTAAAGATCAGTATATTTCAAAAATTTTTTTAGCGACTATAATCGATGTTTGGCACCTGCCAAATGTGTAAAAATAATTCTAGGTACTGTAGAGATGTTTGACAGAGGTGGGACTATCATTACAGACAATCACGATCAGGGGCGTTACTATAAAATGAATATTTTAGTCCAAAAATTTGTTCAAAACTTGAATCGCCCGTATCTCCGTAAATAATGGAGATATCGCAAAAAGGACGTTATTAAAAGATCAGTATATTTCAAAAATTTTTTTAGCGACTATAATCGATGTTTGGCACTTGCCAAATGTGTAAAAATAATTCTAGGTACTGTAGAGATGTTTGACAGAGGTGGGACTATTATTACAGACACCCACGATCAGGGGCGTTACTATAAAATGAATATTTTAGTCGAAAAATTTGTTCAAAACTTAAATCGCCCGTATCTCCGTAAATAATGCAGATATCGCAAAAAGGACGTTATTTAAAGATCAGTATATTTCAAAAATTTTTTTAGCGACTATGCTCAATGTTTTGCACTTGCCAAATGTGTAAGAAAAATTCTAAGAACTGTAGAGATGTTTGACAGAGGTGGGACTATTATTACAGACACCTACGACACAGGGGCGTTACTCTAAAATTAATATTTTAGTCGAAAAATTTGTTCAAAACCTAAATTGCCCGTATCTCCTTAAATAATGGAGATATCGCAAAAAGGACGTTATTTGAAGATCAGTATATTTCGAAAATTTTGTTAGCGACTATGCTCGATGTTTGGCACTTGCCAAATGTGTAAAAACAATTCTAGGTACTGTAAAGATGTTCAATAGAGGTAGGACCATTATTACAGACACCCACGACACAGGGGCGTTACTCTAAAATAAATATTTTAATCAAAAAATTTGTTCAAAACTTAAATCGCCCGTATCTCCGTAAATAATGAAGATATCGCAAAAAGGACGTTATTTCAAGATCAGTATATTTCGAAAATTTTGTTAGCGACTATGCTCGATGTTTGGCACTTGCCAAATGTGTAAAAATAGATCTAGGTACTGTAAAAATGTTCGATAGAGGTAGGTCCATTATTACGGACACCCACGACACAGGGGCGTTACTCTAAAATTAATATTTTAGTCAAAAAATTTGTTCAAAACTTAAATCGCCCGTATCTCCGTAAATAATGGAGATATCGCAAAAAGGACGTTATTTAAAGATCAGTATATTTCGAAAATTTTTTTAGCGACTATGCTCGATGTTTGGCACTTGCCAAAGGTGTGAAAATAGATCTAGGTACTGTAAAAATGTTCGATAGAGGTAGGACCATTATTACAGACACCCACGAAAAAGGGGCGTTATTATAAAATGAATATTTTAGTCCAAAAATTTGTTTAAAACTTAAATTGCCCGTATCTCCGTAAATGATGGAGATATCGCAAAAAGGAAGTTATTTCAAGATCAGTATATTTCGAAAATTTTTTTAGCGACTATGCTCGATGTTTGGCACTTGCCAAATGTGTAAAAATAATTCTAGGTACTGTGAAAATGTTCGATAGAGGTAGGACCATTATCACAGACACCCACGAAAAAGGGGCGTTACTCTAAAATTAATATTTTAGTCGAAAAATTTGTTCAAAACTTAAATCGCCCATATCTCCGTAAATAATGGAGATATCGCAAAAAGGACGTTATTTAAAGATCAGTATATTTCGAAAATTTTGTTAGCGACTATGCTCGATGTTTGGCACTTGCCAAATGTGTAAAAATAATTCTAGGTACTGTATAAATGTCTGACAGAGGTAGGACCATTATTACAGACACCCGCGAAAAAGGGGCGTTACTATAAAATTAATATTTTAGTCGAAAAATTTGTTCAAAACTTAAATCGCCCGTATCTCCGTAAATAATGGAGATATCGCAAAAAAGACGTTATTTAAAGATCAGTATATTTCGAAAATTTTTTAAAGCGACTATGCTCGATGTTTGGCACTTGCCAAATGTGTAAAAATCATTCTAGGTACTGTAGAGATGTTTGACAGAGGTAGGACCATTATTACAGACACCCACGAAAAAGGGGCGTTACTATAAAATGAATATTTTAGTCAAAAAATTTGTTTAAAACTTAAATCGCCCGTATCTTCGTAAATAATGGAGATATCGCAAAAAGGACGTTATTTGAAGATCAGTATATTTCGAAAATGTTGTTAGCGACTATGCTCGATGTTTGGCACTTGCCAAATATGTAAAAACAATTCTAGGTACTGTAAAGATGTTCGATAGAGGTAGGACCATTATTACAGACACCCACGACACAGGGGCGTTACTCTAAAATTAATATTTTAGTCGAAAAATTTGTTCAAAACTTAAATCGCCCATATCTCCGTAAATAATGGAGATATCGCAAAAAGGACGTTATTTAAAGATCAGTATATTTCGAAAATTTTTTTAGCGACTATGCTCGATGTTTGGCACTTGCCAAATGTGTAAAAATAATTCTAGGTACTGTGAAAATGTTCGATAGAGGTAGGTCCATTATTACAGACACCCACGACACAGGGGCGTTACTCTAAAATTAATATAATAGTCAAAAAATTTGTTCAAAACTTAAATCGCCCGTATCTCCGTAAATAATGGAGATATCGCAAAAAGGACGTTATTTAAAGATCAGTATATTTCGAAAACTTTTTTAGCGGTTATGCTCGATGTTTGGCACTTGCCCAATGTGTAAAAATTATTCTAGGTACTGTAAAGATGTTTGATAGAGGTAGAACCATTATTACAGACACCCACGACACAGGGGCGTTACTCTAAAATTAATATTTTAGTCGAAAAATTTGTTCAAAACTTAAATCGCCCATATCTCCGTAAATGATGGAGATATCGCAAAAAGGACGTTATTTGAAGATCAGTATATTTCGAAAATTTTTTTAGCGACTATGCTCGATGTTTGGCACTTGCCAAATGTGTAAAAATAGATCTAGGTACTGTAAAAATGTTCGATAGAGGTAGGTCCATTATTACGGACACCCACGACACAGGGGCGTTACTCTAAAATTAATATTTTAGTCGAAAAATTTGTTCAAAACTCAAATCGCCCGTATCTCCGTAAATAATGGAGATATCGCAAAAAGGACGTTATTTAAAGATCAGTATATTTTGAGAATTTTGTTAGCGACTATGCTCGATGTTTGGCACTTGCCAAATGTGTAAAAATAGATCTAGGTACTGTAAATATGTTCGATAGAGGTAGGACCATTATTACAGACACCCACGACACAGGGGCGTTACTATAAAATGAATATTTTAGTCCAAAAATCTGTTCAAAACTTAAATCGCCCGTATCTCCGTAAATAATGGAGATATCGCAAAAAGGACGTTATTAAAAAATCAGTATATTTCAAAAATTTTTTTAGCGACTATAATCGATGTTTGGCACTTGCCAAATGTGTAAAAATAATTCTAGGTACCGTAGAGATGTTTGACAGAGGTGGGACTATTATTACAGACACCCACGATCAGGGGCGTTACTATAAAATGAATATTTTAGTCCAAAAATTTGTTTAAAACTTAAATCGCCTGTATCTCCGTAAATAATGGAGATATCGCAAAAAGGAAGTTATTTAAAGATCAGTATATTTCGAAAATTTTTTTAGCGACTATGCTCGATGTTTGGCACTTGCCAAATGTGTAAAAATAATTCTAGGTACTGTGAAAATGTTCGATAGAGGTAGGTCCATTATTACAGACACCCACGACACAGGGGCGTTACTCTAAAATTAATATAATAGTCAAAAAATTTGTTCAAAACTTAAATCGCCCGTATCTCCGTAAATAATGGAGATATCGCAAAAAGGACGTTATTTAAAGATCAGTATATTTCGAAAACTCTTTTAGCGACTATGCTCGATGTTTGGCACTTGCCCAATGTGTAAAAATCATTCTAGGTACTGTAAAGATGTTTGATAGAGGTAGAACCATTATTACAGACACCCACGACACAGGGGCGTTACTCTAAAATTAATATTTTAGTCGAAAAATTTGTTCAAAACTTAAATCGCCCATATCTCCGTAAATAATGGAGATATCGCAAAAAGGACTTTATTTAAAGATCAGTATATTTCGAAAATTTTGTTAGCGACTATGCTCGATGTTTGGCACTTGCCAAATGTGTAAAAATAATTCTAGGTACTGTATAAATGTTTGACAGAGGTAGGACCATTATTACGACACCCGCGAAAAAGGGGCGTTACTATAAAATGAATATTTTAGTCAAAAAATTTGTTCAAAACTTAAATCGCCCGTATCTCCATAAATAATGGAGATATCGCAAAAAGGACGTTATTTAAAGATCAGTATATTTCGAAAATTTTTTTAGCGACTATGCTCGATGTTTGGCAATTGCGAAATGTGTAAAAATCATTCTAGGTACTGTAAAGATGTTCGATAGAGGTAAGCCCATTATTACAGACACCCACGACACAGGGGCGTTACTATGAAATGAATATTTTAGTCGAAAAATTTGTTTAAAACTTAAATCGCCCGTATCTCCGTAAATAATGGAGATATCGCAAAGAGGACGTTATTTAAAGATCAGTATATTTCGAAAATTTTTTTAAGCGACTATGCTCGATGTTTGGCACTTGCCAAATGTGTAAAAATCATTCAAGGTACTGTAGAGATGTTCGATAGAGGTAGGACCATTATTACAGACACCCACGACACAGGGGCGTTACTCTAAAATTAATATTTTAGTCGAAAAATTTGTTCAAAACTCAAATCGCCCGTATCTCCGTAAATAATGGAGATATCGCAAAAAGGACGTTATTTAAAGATCAGTATATTTTGAGAATTTTGTTAGCGACTATGCTCGATGTTTGGCACTTGCCAAATGTGTAAAAATAGATCTAGGTACTGTAAATATGTTCGATAGAGGTAGGACCATTATTACAGACACCCACGACACAGGGGCGTTACTCTAAAATTAATATTTTAGTCGAAAAATTTGTTTAAAACTTAAATCGCCCGTATCTCCGTAAATAATGGAGATATCGCAAAAAGGACGTTATTTGAAGATCAGTATATTTCGAAAAATTTTTAAGCGACTATGCTCGATGTTTGGCACTTGCCAAATGTGTAAAAATCATTCTAGGTACTGTAGAGATGTTCGACAGAGGTAGGACCATTATTACAGACACCCACGACACAGGGGCGTTACTATAAAATGAATATTTTAGTCCAAAAATCTGTTCAAAACTTAAATCGCCCGTATCTCCGTAAATAATGGAGATATCGCAAAAAGGACGTTATTAAAAGATCAGTATATTTCAAAAATTTTTTTAGCGACTATAATCGATGTTTGGCACTTGCCAAATGTGTAAAAATAATTCTAGGTACTGTAGAGATATTTGACAGAGGTGGGACTATTATTACAGACACCCACGATCAGGGGCGTTACTATAAAATGAATATTTTAGTCGAAAAATTTGTTCAAAACTTAAATCGCCCGTATCTCCGTAAATAATGGAGATATCGCAAAAAAGACGTTATTTAAAGATCAGTATATTTCAAAAATTTTTTTAGCGACTATGCTCAATGTATGGCACTTGCCAAATGTGTAAAAACAATTCTAGGTACTGTAAAGATGTTCGATAGAGGTAGGACCATTATTACAGACACCCACGACACAGGGGCGTTACTCTAAAATTAATATTTTAATCAAAAAATTTGTTCAAAACTTAAATCGCCCGTATCTCCGTAAATAATGAAGATATCGCAAAAAGGACGTTATTTCAAGATCAGTATATTTCGAAAATTTTTTTAGCGACTATGCTCAATGTATGGCACTTGCCAAATGTGTAAAAACAATTCTAGGTACTGTAAAGATGTTCGATAGAGGTAGGACCATTATTACAGACACCCACGACACAGGGGCGTTACTCTAAAATTAATATTTTAATCAAAAAATTTGTTCAAAACTTAAATCGCCCGTATCTCCGTAAATAATGGAGATATCGCAAAAAGGACGTTATTTAAAGATCAGTATATTTCGAAAATTTTTTTAGCGACGATGCTCGATGTTTGGCACTTGCCAAATGTGTAAAAATCATTCTAGGTACTGTAGAGATGTTCGACAGAGGTGGGACCATTATTACAGACACCCACGACACAGGGGCGTTACTATAAAATGAATATTTTAGTCCGAAAATCTGTTCAAAACTTAAATCACCCGTATCTCCGTAAATAATGGAGATATTGCAAAAAGGACGTTATTTAAAGATCAGTATATTTCAAAAATTTTGTTAGCGACTATGCTCGATGTTTGGCACTTGCCAAATGTGTAAAGTAGATCTAGGTACTGTAAAAATGTTCGATAGAGGTAGGTCCATTATTACAGACACCCACGACACAGGGGCGTTACTATAAAATGAATATTTTAGTCCGAAAATCTGTTCAAAACTTAAATCACCCGTATCTCCGTAAATAATGGAGATATTGCAAAAAGGACGTTATTTAAAGATCAGTATATTTCGAAAATTTTTTTAGCGACGATGCTCGATGTTTGGCACTTGCCAAATATGTAAAAATCATTCTAGGTACTGTAAAGATGTTCGACAGAGGTAGGACCATTATTACAGACACCCACGACACAGGGGCGTTACTATAAAATGAATATTTTAGTCCGAAAATCTGTTCAAAACTTAAATCGCCCGTATCTCCGTAAATAATGGAGATATTGCAAAAAGGACGTTATTAAAAAATCAGTATATTTCAAAAATTTTTTTAGCGACTATAATCGATGTTTGGCACTTGCCAAATGTGTAAAAATAATTCTAGGTACTGTAGAGATGTTTGACAGAGGTGAGACTATTATTACAGACACCCACGATCAGGGGCGTTACTATAAAATTAATATTTTAGTCCGAAAATCTGTTCAAAACTTAAATCACCCGTATCTCCGTAAATAATGGAGATATTGCAAAAAGGACGTTATTTAAAGATCAGTATATTTTGAGAATTTTGTTAGCGACTATGCTCGATGTTTGGCACTTGCCAAATGTGTAAAAAAAGAACTAGGTACTGTAAAAATGTTCGATAGAGGTAGGTCCATTATTACAGACACCCACGACACAGGGGCGTTACTCTAAAATTAATATTTTAGTCGAAAAATTTGTTCAAAACTTAAATCGCCCGTATCTCTGTAAATAATGGAGATATCGCAAAAAGGACGTTATTTGAAGATCAGTATATTTCAAAAATTTTTTTAGCGACTATGCTCGATGTTTGGCACTTGCCAATTTTATAAAAATGAGTCTAGGTACTGTTAAGATGTTCGATTGAGGTAGGACAATTATTACAGACACCTACGACACAGGGGCGTTACTCTAAAATGAATATTTTAGTCAAAAAATTTGTTCAAAACTTAAATCGCCCGTATCTCCGTAAATAATGGAGATATCGCGAAAAGGACGTTATTTAAGGATCAGTCTATTCCGAAAATTTTTTCAGCTACTTTGCTCGATGTCTGGCACTTGCCAATTTTATAAAAATAATTCTATGTACTGTAGAGATGTTCGATTGAGGTAGGACAATTATTACAGACACCTACGACACAGGGGCGTTTCTCTAAAATAAATATTTTGGTCGAAAAACTTGTTCAAAACTTAAATCACCCGTATCTCCGTAAATAATGGAGATATCGCAAGATTGACGTTATTTAAAGATCAGTACATTTCGAAGATTTTTTAGCGACTAATCTCGATGTTTGGCACTTGCCAATTTTATAAAAATAATTCTAGGTACTGTAGAGATGTATGACAGATGTAGGACCATTATTACAGACACCCACGACACAGGGGCGTTACTCTAAAATGAATATTTTAGTCGAAAAATTTGTTCAAAACTTAAATCGCCCGTATCTCCGTAAATAATGGAGATATCGCAAAAAGGGCGTTAGTTAAAGATCAGTATATTTCGAAAATTTTTTAGCGACTATGCTCGATGTTTGGCACTTGCCAATTTCATAAAAATGATTCTAGGTACTTTTGAGATGTTCGACAGAGGTAGGACCATTATTACAGACACCAGCGACACAGGGGCGTTACTCTAAAATGAATATTTTGGTCGAAAAATTTGTTCAAAACTTAAATCGCCCGTATCTCCGTAAATAATGGAGATATCGCAAAAAGGACGTTATTTAAAGATCAGTATATTTCAAAAATTTTTTTAGCGACTATGCTCAATGTTTTGCACTTGCCAAATGTGTAAAAAAAATTCTAAGTACTGTAGAGATGTTTGACAGAGGTGGGACTATTATTACAGACACCCACGATCAGGAGCGTTACTATAAAATGAATATTTTGGTCGAAAAATTTGTTCAAAACTTAAATCGCCCGTATCTCCGTAAATAATGGAGATATCGCAAAAAGGACGTTATTTAAAGATCAGTATATTTCAAAAATTTTTTTAGCGACTATGCTCGATGTTTGGCACTTGCCAATTTTATAAAAATGAGTCTAGGTACTGTTAAGATGTTCGACAGAGGTAGGACCATTATTACAGACACCCACGACACAGGGGCGTTACTCTAAAATGAATATTTTAGTCAAAAAATTTGTTCAAAACTTAAATCGCCCGTATCTCCGTAAATAATGGAGATATCGCGAAAAGGACGTTATTTAAGGATCAGTCTATTCCGAAAATTTTTTCAGCTACTTTGCTCGATGTCTGGCACTTGCCAATTTTATAAAAATAATTCTATGTACTGTAGAGATGTTCGATTGAGGTAGGACAATTATTACAGACACCTACGACACAGGGGCGTTTCTCTAAAATAAATATTTTGGTCGAAAAACTTGTTCAAAACTTAAATCACCCGTATCTCCGTAAATAATGGAGATATCGCAAGATTGACGTTATTTAAAGATCAGTACATTTCGAAGATTTTTTAGCGACTAATCTCGATGTTTGGCACTTGCCAATTTTATAAAAATAATTCTAGGTACTGTAGAGATGTATGACAGAGGTAGGACCATTATTACAGACACCCACGACACAGGGGCGTTACTCTAATATATTTTAGTCGAAAAATTTGTTCAAAACTTTAATCGCCCGTATCTCCGTAAATTATGGAGATATCGCAAGAAGGACGATAGTTGGAGATCAGTATATTTTGAAAATTTTTTCAGCTTCTGTGCTTGATATTTGGCATTCGTCAATTGTGTAAAAATAATTTAAGGTGCCGTAGTTTCGTTGGAGAAAGGTAGGACATATATATTAGACACCCATGACACACAGGCTTTTCTCTGAAATTAATATTTTGCTCGAAAAATTTGTTCAAAACCTTAATTGCCCGTATCTCCGTAAATAATGGAGATATCGCGAAAAGGACGTTGTTTAGAGATTAGAAAATTTGAAAAAAATTTTTAGCAACTATGCTTGATGTTAAATAATCCTAGGTAGTGTAGAGATATTCGACAAAGGTTGGACTATTATTACAGACACCCACGACACACAGGCTCTCCTCTTAAATGAATTTTTTGGTCGAAAAATTTGTTTGAACTTCATATCGCCCGTATCTTTGTAAATAATGCAGATATCGCGAAAAGGACGTTAGATAGAGGTCATAATATTTCGAAAAATGTTTTCGTGACAGTATTTGATGTTAGTCATATGGGATACGCTTGAATTGTTCTTATAAGTAATTATTTAGTCATGTACGCCTATTTTTGGCGAATGTTTTGGAGTGATGTTACTGGTTGCTTGCTAGGTAGACTATACTGTGTAAACACTGAGTCGCCGATGTACCAAAATACATTGCTCTATTTTATAAACTTAGTTTATATCGTTCTTTCTGTATAATTTTTCTGTACTAAGTAGTCTTCGTTCGGTAAATGTTTCTTTCAATTGCAATCAAGATTTCGATTGCGTTAAAAGTGAATTATTTACATTTTCAAGTTTGTACGCAATGGTTGATACGATTTTCTTATAGATAACTAGAATATTTTTTGTTATCGGGGTTTTTTTATTCAAGTATCTCGTTGCACTATATTTATTTCAGAAATATAATTCTATAATTATTTTGCGATCAGGTCAATAAATTGCGCATAATTGCGTATAAATCACAAATTTGGTCGTTAGTTCAATATATATTAACGGTATAATCGTTCCTTATTTATACACACATAATAATTGTTACAGTCGCAGTGATGAACAACGGAAATATATCACAGTTAAGGTATGACGAAAGTAGTTGATACTGTATAAAAACGTTGTTTTGTACTTTACCTTGATAGTAAGCACAATGGTTCAAATTTGTCATGACTTTAGCGCCCTTGACAAAAAAATGATGATTGCACAAACATTTACGATGATAGTATTTTGCGCCCTCAATTTATTATAAACTATATTCGATAAATTTCTAACGTGCATTTAATTTTCGGAAAAAGTTTATCTTTTCTTGCAAATTAAACATCATTTATGTGCCGAGTTGTGATAAGCAACGAAGAAAAACAATTTTCCCAGCACAAATAGATGCAGTGTATTTTTAGAAAATAAAAATAACGCAAAACACACGAAAAGTACGTGTCCAGAAAGAAAAAAATAAAATTAAAAACGCTGAAGCCGAGCCAAGACAGAAAAGGCCAAAGTAGGATCGGAGGCATGTATATGAATTTGTTAGCTAAAGAGCGGCACGTGGACAGGCCGAACGATAGTTCTACTTTTGTTACTTGATCATTCGATGCCAGAGGCGCGGGTTGATCGATCGGTTAATTTGGAACGCACTGCTGGACGTGTGTATCTACCCTCTCGTAATTAAGCGCTCAGAGTTATTTTTAATAGGTGGTGCGTGTGTGTGTGTGTGTGTGTGTGTGTTTCGACGATCCACTCGATCTTGTAAGTCACGAGATGCGCAGTTTTCACGATTCAAGCCAAGGATAAGGTACAATGAATTTTACATCCACACCTACGCTTAAAGTGCAATTTTCTTTGTTTTCTCGTGTTTGAGTGACAATTCTAATTTGTCATTTTATGTATAATTACTCCAAGATCAGTAGAAACAATTTTAATGCAATCGAAAATTGAAAAAAAAATTGCATTGGTAATACAAGAGTGCCGCGAATCGGGTAAATGATCGAGTCCCTCTGTAACATGGTTAACTACGGTTGCGCGAAAACTGGCAGCGGTGGTGTCGAATGCTTCATTGAGTTCAGTGAGATTATTATAATTAACATTTACACTGTACAAACAGAGTCATGCCCAAGCAAAAATAATTCCACTCGTTTAATTTTTTTTTTTCTTTTTTCTTTAAAAGGTGATGATCGATTACTAATAAATAATATTTTTCCTTACACCTCCGCCGAAAGTTCGTTCCATCTGACCCGATTTTGAGCTAGAAAAAGCCTCATATCAGTCCTGCCATATGCGCGCAGAACAAAGTGCGCAGATATATATAGTTATATATTCAGCACCGAGAAGCAGCAGTAGTTATACACTACATATATATATATATATATATATATACGGCTAACGGAGTTATAACCTTTATAGTTTATACAACACAGAAAATCATTGGATATTTATTTACATAAATTATTGGACATATATATATATTTTTTTTTTGCACAATTTACATGTATATATAAATTTATTAATTTCATATGAACAGAGTACACAACACAAAATTAAAACTACCAAATTAATGTTTTTTGATCAGTTACTTTCACTTTAATGATTTATTTAGTATATAAATGTAGTATATACATGTCATATTACAAAAATAAACTATGAAATCTTTTATTTAATCGAATTATGCTTATCACAATTATAATAGTTATTGATAATAACCTGATTTATTTTGCACTTACGGATATAAACATTAGGATTTTTAAAATGATTTTTATAGGATCCATGATTCGAATTTCAACGGATTTCTCTTCCTCTCGTTTTGTTAGCACGACCAACCTGCACAAATCCTCGGCCCAATCTGATTCTATATAATATACTACAGTCTCGGCGAGCGTATATATATAGATATACCTATATACATGTACACTCATCTGCGCGCATTTAAGTGGTATTGTTCGAGCGACCGATCGATCAACAATAATGCATAATGCACTAAATCTTTGACTGGATCTTTGAACCATCGTTTTTAACAAAACTAAAACCGTGGTGACGAACTTTCGGCGGAGGTGTAAGGAAAAAAAGTATACGTACCACGGCCAAAAAGTGGGGCTACATCTGACCGCGCATTACCGGCCTCGCCTTCGGCTCGGCCGATAATATAGCGCGGTCAGTAATAGCCCCACTTTCTGGCCTAGGTACGTAATATACTATATCTTTGATCTATCGTATTCTTTTAGAGAATCTTTTCAACAGGTATTATAAAGTTACTAATGTTTTTTCATTGTAAAATCTAAATTGATAATTATGATACAATTTCGTCGTTTAATAAGGACAATAAATAATTTTTTATGCACAATTAGTTATAATTTACAAAAAACTTTACCAGTTACTCAAAATATCGTATTATTTATAAAAAAAATAATATATATGTTGTAAGCTGTAAATTACAATAAGTTGTAATTCATTACAGTCATTATTAGTTAAAATTTTTTTTTTTTTTCTGAAATATCGTTCAGGCCAAAATTCAAAAAAAGTAATGACTAATGGTAAGTACGATTTTCAAGTTTCATGCTCAGTCTCCAATCAGAGTAGCTCTATTAATTTTAAGTATCGATCATTGTCACCGTTAGTTGTTCACTCAAATTCTGTTCGGTTGGGGGTGACTCTGAATAACCAGATGTATCGATGAAATGCTGGTCCATTGCACGTATATAGCAATTATTTTCCAAAGATGAGAGCACCAGGAAAAAGAAGGAAAAGAAGACAAGCAGCGATCGAGACAAGATGGGATCGATGGCCAACAACGCGATTGAGATGTTGGCCGTGATCGGCTCCGTCCTGCTCATCCTCGCAACCATGCCATTTTCACTGTGCGTCATTTTCAAGGTTGTCCAAGAGTACGAGAGAGCCGTGGTTTTTCGCATGGGCCGGTTGAAGGGAGGCGCTCGGGGACCAGGTAAAACGATCACAATAAACAAAAACAAAAAATCGATTCAATTGCACAATGATGATGGTATTAATTTCCTCAGGGACGTTTTTCGTCATACCTTGTATCGACAATTGCGTGCGAGTCGATTTGCGAACCGTCTCGTTCGACGTACCACCACAGGAAGTTCTCACCAAAGATTCGGTGACGGTCAGCGTCGACGCTGTTGTCTACTACCGCATCAAAGAGCCGCTCAACGCCGTCGTCAAAATAGCAAATTACAGGTGTACTTTGTAAAAAAAAAAAAATACCTTCTAAATTCCCATAATCAAGCAAGTATAAACATTATAAATATATATGTATGTATAGCCATTCAACTCGATTACTGGCGGCGAGTACTTTGCGCACGGTGCTGGGTACAAGGAGCCTGGCCGAGATTTTGGCCGAGCGTGAAACGATATCGCACAACATGCAAACTTCTCTCGACGAGGCCACGGATCCCTGGGGCGTCAAAGTTGAACGCGTAGAGATGTAAATGCTATACAATGCATGATTTCTCCTTTTTTTTTTGTTTCATCCATCTTTTACCGAAAACAAGAAAAAAAGAAACCTTCGCCGTTTATATATACGTACCCGCATGTTATATGTTAACTCACAGTAAGGACGTGAGATTGCCGGTGCAACTGCAGCGAGCTATGGCAGCTGAGGCCGAGGCAGCGCGGGAAGCGCGTGCCAAAGTCATAGCAGCGGAAGGAGAAATGCGGGCCTCCCGAGCCCTAAAGGAGGCTAGCGACGTGATCTCCACGAGTCCGGCAGCTCTTCAGGTATGCATGTATTGTTATCTCTCTTGTGCGTGGAATTAATATAAAAATACAAAGCACGCGTTTATACGTGTATAATTTCAGCTGAGGTACCTGCAAACTCTCAACAACATATCGGCTGAAAAAAATTCCACCATCATTTTTCCCTTGCCGGTTGAACTTTTTACGCCTTTTACGGCTATGAAAAGGTAATCCCCGGCGCGACTATTTTACAATGATGATGCTTGTAATCGATGGATCTCAAGTGACGTGATGCTCAGTTTTTCTATGATAATAATTGAACATATACATATGTGTGCACGTACTACAATCTTTAAAATCATGGACTAATTTAATTCAAGAGTTCACAACCGCCGATAAATCTGATCGATGGATATACATATACGTCCTCACTTTTTTCCTATAGGAATTTTTCTTGTTTCTTTCGATTTTTATTGGTTTTCGGGGATTTATGTCAGTTTTGGCGTTAGGATACGCAGGCTGATATTATTAAAGATCGGTATGTTGAAACCGATAGTATTGCCAGTCAGTAAAACAGAATTGATGCCAACTGAACCAATTGGTTAGCGAAAAAGAAAACAAATGAAAATTCAGAATAACTTGTCGTTTGACCGTAAATTTGGATTTTTCAAAATGAAGTTAAGTGTGAGAAATCGAATGTTATTTTATAAAAAAATTAAGGAGGGTCCTTCAACTTTTGCTGATTACACATTATGTTTAAAGATATCAATGAATCGCATTAATTTATTTATGTACAAACATCTATAAACATACAAATTTACAAGAATACTTTGAACACTATATTACTATTAATAATATCTTACCTCAGATATAACATTTATATATTACATTGTAATAATAATATATAACACAATATTTATAATAATAACACTCAATGTGATAAAAAACAAAGGTAAATTTTCGGTTATACATAACATATGTGGGGAGGGTGGTGGGAAGGAAAGAACGGATGACTAAATTTACGAAAAAGATTATGCATTTTTGCGTATAAATGCGCGTGAATTCATCACCAAAGCAAAAAGTGTGTTTTGGAGTATAAAAATTTAACAACTTATTTTTGTTCGATACATTACAATTATAACTTTAAGAAAACGATTTTAATTGGCACTTCAACCGATTTTTGTTATGGTAAGAGAAAAAGTCGAAATTAAAAAAAAGTGTTTTTGCAAGGTTGATTAAAAAAGTACTTGGAAATTTGTTGTGAAATCACGATTTAACAGTGTATGGGAGTGAGGATCAAATTTAAAAGATTATCTTTAGTCACTATTTTCGAGTTTGTTGGAACATCTACAAGTATTGTACTCGATACTTTATTGTCCATTGCGATATATATTTTGTATCACACCGTTAAGGGGTCCAAGAACTTTGGAGAGTTTGCTTGGGTGAAAAAAAAAAAAAAAAAAAAAAAAGAAGGTAGGGCCGTTCAGACTCCGGTACGTTGACCGAGGGATGCGTTGTCGAGGTTCCTCTTGATGTTCTCCAGCTCCCTCATGTCGGTGAGCGAAGCCTCGCACTTGTAAACGACGAGCGAGTGGTAAAAGTGCACGGCGAAGGCGATGAAGACGATGAGGACGGGTATAACGATGACGGTACTGGCCGTTGCCGCGGTGAACGAGTAATCCCAGAACTTGACCCAACTGAGGATGGCTATCTCGACGAGGAAGAGGAAGAGCCCGAGGACCGTGGAAAAGGCCCAGGCGAGCTCGATGAAGCCGCGCATGCGCTCGTGGGGCGACTCGGTTATCAGCCGGGACGACTGGAGTTTGCTGATCGCCTCGACGTTCGGCAGGAGGTACGTGCTTATCATCAGGGCGAATATGTGCACGGACACCAAGACCGTCGTGCACACCGCGAACATGACGAACAGCCACTCGGGCACCGCCGTTGGCTCGTTTATCTGCAGCTCCACCATCGCCACCTGCGCCAAACAATTTTATACTTTTCGTGCCATTGTCAATCCAATGCCTCATTTATCCGTTACTCGTACACATGTACGCCGAGCCAAAGTATATTTCGATGATATCGCGTGTACGCCGATTTCATGTAATCTTTAACGTAACGACGCGAAAAATCGGCTATACCCACGCCGCAATCGTTGTCGCACGCGAGCACCGCTGACCTTGTTCCAGAACCGTCGTATATATATATATATAAACAACATTGTATTTTCCCATACGCGTATGAAATATCATATGCCCGCGGTATAAATGAAACCCAGCAATTTTCCAAGTGTCAATGTAATTAAGCGCTAATCGGCAATCATATACTTATCTCTCGGAAGCAACAGAAGCGACCTTTTTTTTTACGTAAGTTAATAAGCGTGGCGACAGTCGCATCGGCGAGTAATAACCGCGCGAATTAGGGCTAACGATGCGCTGGAAAATATAAAACAACACCAACAGATGCCGATACATTATAGTCCATATTCTTTTGTACACGTGAACCGTGGAAACTCACCATGGCGAATCCACTGAGCAGCTCGGAGGTGGTGGCCTGTGGAATAAGTATTTCCAAGATGAAACGATCGACGGTGGGTATGTGGCAATGAACAAAAAATCAAAAAATGACGTTACCGTGGCCTTGAGCTTGGCCCTGCTCATGTGGAGTTTTTTCAGCTGGTAGGAGTGCTTATTGTCCAAGATGGCCTCGGTGGGCGGATGCTTGGGTCCCTCGATACTTTGGTTTCCACCGGAGGCACCAGTACCGCTCGGTCCACCGGGTACCACCGAGGCCCCCGCGCCACAGCTACAACAGCATCCACCGCAACCGGACCCCGGCACGACCTTGACCATGTCGACGGCGGTGTAACGGCCACTACCTGCAGGGATCACCGGTGGCCGGCTCCGCGGCGACAGGAGGATCTCGCTCTGGGTCGCCGAGAACGCGTAATTCGGGCTCACGGCGTAGTTGGCGTAGCTCAGCTCGCTGTACTGGCTCTGCCGGGACAACTGGCCCACCGACATTGGCCTCGCCCTCTACAAAATTTCTCATTTCGCGCACACATTATAATATATTACACACTATAGGTACAGCCAATCGCGTGCATCTGCGGGGACACCTTACCTGGTGGTAACCCGAGTGGGCCAGTCTCCAAGTCGACGCGTCTATTTGGGTTGACTTGGTCGATCTGGTGGTGGTGAGCATGGGTGACGGTAAATCCTCCACCGACGGCGTTTTCGGGCTCAAGCGCCTCTGCGGCTCCATGTCTATTTGACACGGCGCGGTGTCCTGCACCTTCTTGCTCGGCATATCGATTATGCTGTTGTTGTTGGTGTTTGGCATCCTCGATACATGCAGCTTTGCCGTGTAATATGTATCACGGTGATGGTCGCGTCACATTTTTTCAACACTGAAACTTTATCACTTCCACAGAGAAATAGAGAGCAACACTATCGTTTGTTCGTTCACTCGCTCACAACGCAGATTTATTCAGTGTCAATTGGATTTTAATCCGTACCCAAAGATCATCTGCCATTATTCAACTTCTCGGCTCGTTTGATAATCATACGTATACATATATATGTACAGGCAAGCTGATAATTATACTTACAATCGGACGAGCGATCTTTGTATCTTGGCAAACGTAATCGGTGTGTGCCTTGTTTGGGTCATTGATTCCCACTCTCGCTGCATCCAACGATTAGCTAACACTATGTGTGAGGGGGAGAAAAAAAAAAAAAAAAAAAAAAAACCGTACGAGAGTATAATATGGTCGGGCAAAAGCAGTGCGCGCACAGCCTAGTTTTGCATTAATTTTGTGTACTCTCTTATCGCTTCCCCCGCGTGCCAACCGTACGTGTGTTAATCAGCTGGAATCTCTAATCGCCGAGCGGCCGATAGGCGCCTGCCTCGAGGTGTAAAATTTACGAGGTGACGATGATAACGCCTCACTATCCGCCGACGCGGCTATAGTGTCTGGATCGTTCGTCATTGTTGTATATTTTTACAGGTGCTAGCGCTTATTGCTCGATCGACCGATACATATAGGTACACATTCATATGGCCACTCTCGAGTTGTCTCGCCCAATATAACGTACCATTCGACGACCCTCTCACTTTGGGTTTCTTGGGAATTTTTCTTTTTCTTTTTTTTTTTTTCTTCGCCTTCATTCGATTAGCACTGTTACGTCACGCGGTTCAACATTTTTATGTAACTGCAAACACTCCGTCTCCTCGAAATCTATGGAGCTGTATACGTATATATATATATACGCGATGCGGTCGAGCTTTGCAACTATTAACTACCGATGGATTTCGAGAAAGAGCCTGCACGTTACAACACAATCCCGAAGCTCATCTTTCGGAAGTATAATAATTCTTCCTTTCCGCCGATGACGGTTGCGATTTCGAGGTGCAACGCAGAGTTGTGGCTGGTAGAGGCCGGTTGTTTGAAAATACGGAGCAAATCGCCGATTCGGCTACTCATAGGTGCTATGTCGTAGAAGCGATAAAACAAGCGAGCCTTTGAGAAGAAGCTCGCGGTCCGGACTCCGGGCGAGGACTGAGATGGTATTATTATACGGCGAGTGTATACGAAAAGGAGCTCCGTACGAGTGGTCGGGCCGCGCGAGCGATCGTAACAATAGTACGATATCAGCACCGGCGCGCACACACACATATATATATATATGTGTGTATGCGCGTGCATCGTAATGAGTGGCCATTATAATACGGTGACCGCTGTCGCGTAATACAAGACGCGCATATTTTTTTTTTGTTTTACGTGTGTGCGCACGTGCGAGTATGGTTTTGGTGGAAATTTTCATTATACACCTCGACGATCTTTTCATTTACGAATCTAAATCGGTTTCCATGATGTTGGATGGGACGACTTTTGGCTGTAAACTCGAACTTTCTTACTGAGGAATTCAACGCGTTTCGCCATCGAATGCTCTTTTTTTGTACCTGTTATGTGAACGATAAGTAGTTGCCAAACGATATATTTGTATAGAAAAATCGGTAAATAAGTTGTTGGGCACCAAGTCTCATTTTTTCACAATTTCATTCGATTCGGCGAATCGAGAGAGAGGAAAAATCTAAAGTCAATTACAATGTTACCGCTTGATTATCATCACATTGAGCTGGTAATACCGTCACTTATATACTTGGAGAGGAAAATAAGAAGAAAAAATCCAGGACTCCTCTTCGGTTTCTCGAAAATCCATACATTTGGGAATCCCCAGTTTATGTGACAATTCGTACTTTTGTGAAGAAAAAAAAAATTATCTGTGAAAAATGCATAAAAGATTATAATGGTTATACGTACATGTTTTTTTTTTTAATTTTTTTAATACCCAACATTGTTAACAGGTGTTCCGGCTCTTGTGAAGAACGCGCCTTACGTACACGCGTCACGTATAACCGAGTAAACAGCGAATCTGCATCAGTAAAGTTGACCATTTTTTTTTTTGCATTACTTAGAAATCACGCGCGAGTATACGAATCGAGGAATTTTGTTTGCGTTTTAGACACCGAGAAAACCTTGTTATCACAATCAACAGGTGTTGTAAAATCGAAATTTAAGATCTGCGAGCGAGCAACAAGCAAGCCATTACAGGTACACATGTATAACCTTACCGGAAAATAGAAGCGTGTCGATGCTGATAAGATAAGTCTCGCTGGACACGAGTGTACCTATCAACTTTGAAGGCGTACGCAATAATCAATTTTTCTTTTTTCATCATCATCATCATCATCATCATTCTCTTGTCTTTTGATTGTTCTCTTTTTTTTCTTCATACCGTACAATGTCACTGTTAATAACCAACAGCACTACGTGATTGCAGTCACCTGTAATTGCAAATACTTGTTTTTATGTGCACAGCCCGAGGTAGGTGTAATCGCAAAATGAAATCTCGCGCGTATACCTGTGACAATTAAATATTATATACATGTAGGCACCGGAGACAATATGTAATATACAATGCTGGCAGTCTTGAAAATTTTAGTCCAGGAGGTGCAAACAGGATGTGTCCACCTGCAACGGAGAGCAATGTTTGCCGCTTCGTTGCCTCGATAACACGAGGGGATTGAAGTTTATTGTGGAAGCTGTAATCGTTTCCGTTATACATTTTTATGATGGCTACAGTGCGGTTGTGCAATCCTCAATCTGCACTCGCGCTCGACGCGTTGTCACCAAGCTTGGATTTGGAAAATCATGTGCATAATGCTTCCAAGTTCGATTTTTATATATATTTCACGAAAAAAAAAAAAAAAAAAAAAAAAAAAAACATGCAAGATTCGCGAAACGTCAAAGGAATATTGTGCAACGCGCGAGAAAATGGTACACGCGCGCGATGGATTATTGTTCGAAATGTAATTTCATCCTCAAACATCCGCGATGAGCGTGTGTGTGTGTGTGGCTGCATGGATTTTTAATTACATAAATACCGGGTGCCGGGTGACGTAAACACATTTTTAAAAATGATGAATGGCCATGCACCCGGGATTTTAACAGCGTCACACGCGTATCAACACAATGAGTCTCCTCTCTCAACAATACACCCGGAATTCTCACGTGCTCCTGTCTCGCGCTCGACCGATGCTGTTCCACATTACCCACTGCGTGTCCTCGTTTTTCCAAAATTTTATCCCAAAAACGATGATATTACTTGAGTTGCAGACTCTCTAGGGTTTTTTTTTTTATCGTTAGATCGTACATTCGCTTTACCTATTATCTCGAAAGAAAAATTTATACTTGGTTTGATTTGATCTTTTTATACAAAAAGTGGGTTACTGGCACAAAACGACGCTTTCGTATCGTGGAATATTAATTTTCCTAAAATGTTTATGACTACTGCAATAAACAAACACGTAATAAATCGAATAGCACGATATACTGTGATAAGCGCCAATTGGGTCGTATGTTCGTCACAGAAGCTCTTTTTTTTTGCTGACGATTCAACCTTTTTCTTAGCTTTTATTAAGTAAATAAATCGGCAAAAGCAAGTTAACATCATATCATCCGAACGCGTAATGTGAATAAATGAAAAAAAAAAAAAATACTTCGCGTCATTGTCAATTGTTACGGTCACACCGAATTGGTAGATATCGAACATAAAAACTTTTTTTTCATTCGTTAAAAGTTGTACCCAAAAAAAAAGTGTATATTTTAATTATCACGTAAGTTTAAGAATATGGAAGTACCTTATAGTGGTAGGCGTGAATTCCGCTGAAAATCTAAAGTCGAAGCGAAAGAAATATGTATTTTCTGACATAAGAATAAAAACACATGCTATAATATCTTACAATCAGCGTAAGCACTATTATTATCATTATTTTTCCAGAGCCAAAAATAAAAAAAATCTCACAATGAACATGACGAAGCGATCGATGCACATAAGTTTTGAAAAATCGATACCGCGCGTTACATTGAATTTACATACGTACATATGTGCATTTGTGTATACCTATATAACCGACCAACCACTTGCAAATAACAGAGGTGTTAGTTACCGCGGTGGTCTTGCATTATATTGTGCCGCATACTTTGCATTTCTTGTACCTATATATACACCTACACGTATACACTTGTGCATAACTGTACAGGCGAATGAGTCTTCATGTTGCTATACTAGTACTGTTACTGCTGTAAACTAACAGCTTGAATTGGTGTTTATTAATAGTTTTGTCGCAACGCGTCTTTTCTATACCCCAAGCCAAAATTTTCATACCATCGTCCAAATACTTGTATTGTTGTTGTTATTTATTTCTTTATTTTTTTTTCAATTTCCTATATCATTCCGGAAGTTGCTTTTTGGTTTTTAAACGTAACTCGGTATACGTTTATATGCGTCGGGATAAAACGGCTCGACGTGCATGTTATTGGCCACATGACGTACTTACATGTTATTCGTAATGCAAGAGGTGGTCCTCAAAATGGAAAGGAGATGCCCAAAATTCTAAAAAGTGCAACAGTCAACAATTTATTGTTACGATGTATTATGATAATTGAGAGCTTACGTTACACGGTCCTCAAATATACGTGAATTTAATACTATTATATATATACCATTGACGTGAATCTATACAGTGCATCGTATATGACGCAAGTGCAGATGAAGGCTCATGAACAGTAAATATCGTAGTATTTTTTTAAATTTTTTTTATCTGCGAGATCTACGCGCATGTACGAATAACGTTTGAATTATATCCATTCCGATCCATTTGAATGATTGCAAACGATAAACTAAACACTTAAAAATCTTTCAAAGTAATTTAAGCGAACGTAATTATTGTAGGCGATTAAATATTATGTTTTTCCGTTTGCGTTTACATATATTTTACGTCAACACATTCATCTGAAATTTTTGATGAAAATTTTCCGCAATTGCTTAGAATAACGAAGTAACGTAATAAATGTAACCAGAATATGCTCTTTTACAATTCCAAATTTTCGGCTTCAGTTTGCCTTTCTTGTTCAAGTCATCTAAAAAACAGTTATAACCCGCTTGTGAGCAGATATATATTTTTTTTATCTACCGCGTTTGGAGCCGTATACGATACGAAAATACTTAATAAAAAGTTTTAACTCCTACACACACGTTATATTGTTATGCATAAGGTGAACTCAGTATATCACTGTAAATCCAAGTGTGTTGTATTAATACACTTGGAGCGTGTAAACCGCCGCGCCGTCATAGAATTTACACGTTTCTAGGCGTTTTATTCCAACACGCCTCAAGTGTGTATTTTCCACACGATTCAAACGTATTACAACATACTTTTAAGCGAATCATTGCTATTTTCTTATTTGCTTCGCAAACCACATGTATTGGTACCAAATAAATAACAAAGTTGCATATTACTTATAGAAAAACTAATAAAACAAGCAGATTCAAGTACCACTACTGAAATTATTATTTTCAAACATTTTTGAATTCAATGTCACTTAAACTATTCTAGGCTCAAATGATTCCTTTTTTTTTTGTAGAAAAGAAAGAACACACATACAAGAACTCATCACTTTTGTTTAATTATAGATAAATTAATAGCCGATAGGTGAAAAATATTAACTTAACACATTTAAAGTGCTTTTAAAGTATAACCCGCCTATGTGTGTTAAAAAAATACACGCTATATATGTGTAATCAAACACATTTAGATTAACAATGTACAAAAGCACTGAAACCATGAAATCAGGTGATTGTTATTGCGCTCGCAAATGATGAACCGCAAGTTATATTGTGGGTATCGACACGAGTGCTTCACCGAAGATAGAAGCGAGGAGGACAACACATACATCCGTACAAAGGTTTTTCTTATCAACGCAAGTTCGTATACGTATGTACACGTTCATTCAATTCATTGCGCCAATGCGCCATATATATATCTATGCTCTTTTCGCATATAATAATTATATACGCGAACGGCACACACTTACTTGCGCACACTCACTCTCTTCTCGCGCGTCTCTAGACGCCCCAGCTATATATATATATATATATATATATATATAAAATGTACTCTTCGTTCAACACACCCACACCCATTGATTATATACCTATATTGCCTTTTACTTTTTACAGCACGTATTTACTGTACCTGTATATATATAATATATTGCAGGCTTGCGTGTAAGGGAGACAAGGGAGTTTCAGCCTCTCCACCGTCCATCCGACACCACGAACAGTCCACACTTGATCGTTCATTGTGTTTTTTGACGTTTATACTTGTCCACCTCTTCGTACAATAACAGCTGTATACTTATACATATTGGTACAAGTCTCGAATGCATGGATCTGGATTTCGGAGTCGAAGTATCTATCAAGTAGAGGAAACATGAGCACAGGCGTCGTCGACGAGACGTGAGTGCGTGTGTGCAAAGCAGGTGCCACAACGAAATCAGATAGAAAAAATTAAAAAAAAAAAAAAACAATCGGGTACAAGTGTGCACTGTGACCTCGGCGATTCGCTCTACATGTACTTACGTTGACAACGGCCTATAACTTACTCATCGAGCGGTGCCCCACAGTGCTACTCTCCTTCCACTGCACTTTTTCTGTACGTCTTCTACAAGTAATCATTTATTTTATCAATCACATCTTGGACTCTCTTGCTTTTTTCATTCCCGTTATAATCGCCGTTCACGTCCAAAATACAACCGTCCTCCTCTCGATGCCTACTTTCTTCTCGCATTGTTAAGTATACACATCGCGATTCGTGTGAATCGATTTTTATAACCTTTAAATGCTGCAGTGCTGCAGTGTGTACACACTACGTTCTTATCATCATGGGAATAATATGTGCTTTTGGCCAGCTGTCAGACATTTGTAATTGCAAATAAATGTTCTTGTGAGTTTCCTCCTTGTTGATCGTTAAAATCGATACGTTTAGTGCACGATAGTTGAGTTAGAACCAATTTATTGACAATTAATCCATAATGGCCTGTAAACTTTTACGAATAACGAATTACCTTTTTTATACTCATACTTTCGAATGATTTATTCTGGCATTGGTAAATTCCGTTGCATCACTAGCTATATATTTGTAATAATTTGTTACCATTACAGTTATTATTATTATTCTTTAGTCGACAAGTTTTTAGTTTCCTTCACTCATTTTGTCAATTGTTTTTAGATTGTAATAGTAAAAAATGCCTGAAAGTGGAGCAGTTTACCAACCAACTACAGTTGGTTATTCATATGACACAAGAGATGGGAGCGGCTTTGGCATTAGAAATAATTTTTCCAGAATAATATCGAGGCATAAATTCAGCACGAGAAATTGGCTTGAATGGGTATTATTTTCGGTGGCAATAACGGCATTTGTGGCTGGTCTTACGGCAATACTGGTAAACTTAGTTTCATCGAGCAATGAATCCACTCCACCAAAGGTATTGCTATTTTTTCTCACGATTCGATATTTATTTGCGTGTTGAGGCGGTTCTTCAGAAAAAAAGAGGACTTAATTTTCAATAACCTAATCTACTGCATTGTTCAAATCGAACAACACGGAGATTGGTGTTATAAATGTTTTTAAACAATGTTTCGATTTAATAAACTGCATGCTTAAATATTATTAGCCTACATTTGATTTTGTTAATTATGCAAAAAATGGTGTTTTTCCACTTAAAGAATTTTGTTTTCAAGATTGACGGTACAGCTTCAAAGGATCCATCAGCAGAAATTAAAGAACACTCGACACCCGAGGGGGCAAGGGTATCAATAGCAGTAGGTACCGCAATAATGATAATTGGCCTTTTGGCAGGACTCGCTTTGGCATGGCTACGATTTTTCCGACGAGGAAAATCACCTAGAGGTGGAATGACCGGCAACAGCGGTCAGGTACGTTCGATACTACAATTTTGTAGACATGTGATTTCATGACTTTTACTATTAATAGTTCTTATATACGAAGAAAAACAAAATATTATGGTAAAAGTCATTGAAAAAAAGTCATGGTCTATAAAAAAAAAAAAAAAAAAAAAAAAATGCTTGCTTAAGAGCGCTTGCATGATTTTTCTTTTGTCGCTTTTTTTGCATCCACCCCCACCCCCCCTCTTTTGTTTGAACCTCATTTTGTAACGCGCGTTGCTATTGAACATAAAGATGTTGGGCGGTTTGAATCCATCAACTGACTTGCTGGTGGGTTCCACTTCGCAGTACGGGCCAGTACTAACCGAATTGCCGAGCCAGTTGAAATCAAAGCAGGCGAGCAGCCTCGAGGTGTCCACGGCCATCCCCATGTCGGACCACGAGGAGGAAACGCACAACCTTATGCAGGACACAACTGGCCCGAGTACCATCACCAGTCAGATACCTGGCTGAGGAAGACGCGCGAGAACATTCGAACCTCTTGCCTCCAACGGGCGCCACGACGTCAATTTCTTTTTCCGTTTCATTGCTCCACTGACTTGTGTAAGATGATAGCTAAGAGCCAAGGATGGGTTTATCATTCTTGAGCAATAGTTTTTAATTTGCCCTCGATCAATACTCTGCACTGGACCGTTGTCATTTTATTCGAATGATCGAACGCTTGGATGAAAACATGATTTTTAAAAGATTCAATTACAATTTTAGTAATTTGCACTCGATCGCGTCATTTAGGATTATACGTATATATGCTTTACAAAAATCTACAAAAGTTTTTGATAAATTAATGTCATTATAAGTGATTTTATATTATTTACTTACGTTTCGTGTATTGTATATTTCATAATATATTTTGAGTTAATTTTAAACCTAATTGCAAAATGCATTATTCGTTCGCGTACACAAATAATTTTTATCGAAATAAAAAAAAAAAAAAAAAAACTAGCTTTTTCACGATATTTAAAATTTTTATCACGCGTGTGAATAATAATTCAAGACTTTGCTAGAATGGTTGTTATAAGTTATTAAGTTTTGCGTTTTTTTTAATTTTTCTTTTATACTATTACTTTTTTTTTTTTTTTTTTTTTATCACTTTGCGTTATGTGAAAAATCAACTGTATAAATTGTACCTTTTACTACGCCTTAACATTAGAGGGATTTACTATAATATTTTAACATTTTCCAAGCATGCATATTTTTTTGTTGTACATCATTGAAAAACAGCATTTAATACCAGCAGAATCTCTTTGAAGCCCAGTATTCAGTGTGTACTACACAATAATATGTATAGGGTCGTTCGATTTAGATGATTGTTGCAAAGCTAAACGTTGCTTGCTTACTTGCCCGAAAAAATTTGAATCGAATGAAAGCATACTTATAAATAATAGGATACGTAGATATATTTCGTAACACATACTTCCAATCGCATACACGTTAGTCTTAAATATCTTCAGCATAAATTAATCGTAGAAAATATATATATATATATTTTTTAGACTTTGATGAGTATAAATATGTACATGATAAATGGAAGGAAATAAAATGGCCAAGTACTGATATCTGCTCTCATAAAAAAAAAAAAAAAAAAAGGAAATATTGCATTTCAGTTAACACTAAAGTGTTGACTGTGTTCTGTATGCCAGTAAGAGTTCAGATCGTATCTACTTAGTAGAAATTTCAATTTACAAGCACGTGTTTTAACATACTATATGTATGCATGCAAGTTTAAACTTATATCAAATTTTGTCTGCTTTCGATTAAAATATAAAGTTTGAAAAGTAAAAAAAAAAAAAAGAAAAAAAATTTCGTAGCAACAGAAACACGAATAAAGTACCGTGCTAAAAACTCCATTTCATTATTTCCAATATATTTTAACTGTATAAATCACCATTAAACAATAGTATTTTAAAGTTATTCTCAGTAATGGTTTTTGCGTGTATTTTGTTTTTATTTCATCAATATTTTTTATCTTGTGTGGTGGAAATTGAAAAAATGTTAGACTTCCAAGTTCCTAATAAAATTACAATTACATATCGACGGTAGGGTAAAAGAAATACCTTTTTCAGACTTGGATTTGAGAAGCAGGTAATTCATAGATTTTTGTTCACAAATTAGAACTTACTGATGACAATGAAAGCTTTGTTTGCACTCGTCAATAAAATACAAGTACTCACACGTACTAAAAAGTATTGGAAAAAAATGTTTCTCTTACCCAGCCATCGTTATGTATGAATAATTGGCATTATCAAGATTTTTTTATGCTAATTAAAATTTTTATTATTTTGCATAAATGGTTACTTTCGTGTCATTAACTTGGCTTGTGCGTGTAGGCGGCACAAATTTAATTAGTTAGGAGAAGATATTATATGCTTTAATAATTTTAAATTCAAATTGTCAAAGACAAATTGCGTACTTTTTAAATGTAATTTTTCAATAAGGAAATCTCGTGAACTTTAATCGACACAGCATTTATGTTAAGAAAAATTTAGATAAAAATGTATTACTATGAAAATTCCAAATTTTTACCTGCGTTGGCTGCGTTTCCGAAAATTCCATTGTATACGGCCATGAAATAAAACACGAGTTTACTCCGTCCATTTTTATAACTGACTGTATAACTGCACATTTATGATTAAAGTGTATATTATTTGTCAGGAAATATTATTTTTGTTTATTGAGTTGATGTACTTTTATGTCAAACAAAAAAAAAATTGAATAAAATAAAAACAAAAATCAGGAGAACATGTATGTTTTGATAAACGACAGAAACGTATGCTAAGATTTTTCTGCACCTACAATTTACCTTATCACTTCACAATAACGAACTTTGGACAGAGATTTCTTAGATCTTGAAGATAAAAAGGTGTACATTTTCTCATATTACTCTCTGTGTTGTTGTTGTAAAGTACTATGTACATATATAGGTTATGAGGCCGACTTGGCATCTTGTTCCATAGATACGTATTTAATTCAAATTGTAAACAATAAGTACATATTTTAGGTTTCACTACTCGCGACGCATTTTTTCAAAGACAAATGATTGGTCGGACTTCTTCGGCCCTCGCCTCAGACTGTCAGCGCTTACTTAGTTTTAAAATATCACTCAAGTTTATGAAAATTATTATTTAAAGATCTACAGTTACATGTGTGTGCCAGTATGGATATGTATACTAATAAAGTTAGGTTATAGAAAACAAAAGAGAAACGAGACTAGTGTGAAAAGGAGGGTGTGTGTAGAGTGCAGGAGAAGTGGAGAAGAGCCGGCCGCTGCAGCGGCCATAGGCGATATACTTAGGCCATAGTACTTTTTACACTTAATTGATAGAGTGTGTAATTGTGTGTTGGGTTTTCGGGATGAAACAAAAACTGTTCGCAAAAAAAATTATTTAGTTACTCACTCAAGTATATATACCTACCACTAAGTTAATCCATACTGGTATGCGTGAGGGAGAAATGTAATATATTAGAATAACTATTGCGTGAGAGAGTGGTGAAAAAAAGTGTTAATTGTTTCGAGCTGAATAGATGGTGAGAGAGTAAGTAATCGGGAGATTCCAGAACAGAATAACGTCACTACTTACTCGGTGATTTACAATTTCTATAATTATTACAATTACAATTTCGGTCAAAATTATATAAATTCATACTTTAGGTATAAGTATTAAGGTGAGAGTGTTTATTTTTCAAAGCGCGTCCATTTAAATCACCACTGATTTCGTATAGACATATTCTCACTCATTTTAGAGAGTGGAGAAAATTTTTAAGTAGTGAATTAAAGTCAACATGAGCTGCGGTCAATCGTCCGTTACCTGCAATCTAAATGATGAGTCAAAAAGTTCAAAAACGCCAAGATCTACCAAGATTGTGAGAGCGTAAGTAATGGTGACATTTTTTAATTTTTTGAAAAGACTAGTATTATCATGTCTGGAATAGTAGTAGTGGCATGTAAAACCTAATAATGCATAATTTATATTTTGTACTGTATCATTCAGGCATGTTACTACTGAGCAGAAAAAAACACATTCGTTAACTTCATAACGGAAAATCCTGCAATAATACAACTAGTGACAATGTAGTGAGTATTGTGAAAAAAGAGCTTTTTGAATTTTCACATGATGATATTTATATACGAGACTATTTTTTTTCTAGCAATAGTTATGGGATACGTTGGTAGTGAAATTAAATAATCAAAAGCCAGAAAAGTCAGTAGACAAATGGAAAAGTGTAAGTAAAAGAAGTAGTCTTTTTTTTCAACTATGTTATTGTAGCAGCAACAGTCTCAAGAAACTTAATTCAGTAAACATTTAAAGAATTTTACTTTTAGTTTCTGAGGAGATGGCTAGGCAGTTTGTCATTGAAACCAAGTTCAAATTTAACTCTCACAGAGACCAAGTTTATACGTTTTTTTGATAAAATTAAAAATAATGACATTATTACTCCTGAACCAAGCACAACAGATGAAATTTTGTCAAAAAAATGTGAAACCGTTGAAGAAATCAACTTGTGCCTTGTTGAGCTGGAGAAAGAAAAGTACAAATTAAATCTTGAACTGGATGATAATGAATTCAAAGTAATAAAGTACTTGAACACCATCAAATCTTTAGAAAAAAGAAAATGCTGGAAAACGTCAAAGGCTAAAGGAAATAAATGATGAAAAGTTAAGTTTTAATAAAAGAATAAATAGTTTTGATGACGTAAAATATGCTCAACAAGAGAGTTATAAAAAAATAAAAAAATAAGTAACTGTAGACAATTTAAAAAAAATCAAATCTATTTTTTCATTTTTCTAACATTTTCCATGCATTAATTTTAAATACTAACAACAAAATTTTAGTTTTGCACTAAAAACAAATTGTATAATGTAAAAAATTTCACTCCTACCGTCTGGTAACAAATATGAATTCGTTGTGAAAATATTTTTAAAATTTATTTATTGTTAAAAATTCTTTTTTTTTTTCCAGTAAAAAATTTACATAGAAAAAGTTTGTCGGCAGAGTAGGACTCTTTCTTATTAATCAACTAACCTTACCTATCAATCACATCACAAAAACACCACACATGCATATATATAGCGTTTCTAATGTTTTGATTTGTGATGGAAACGATACAATGGTGACACACGATTGATTTGATTAAATTTATAACCCGAGATTATTTTTACTTTTATCTCGTAGAATCAAAAATTTCAGTTCGGTATGCGTGTCGTTCGAATCAATGTGAGAAATGTAGCTTACATTATTTTAGCTATTTTGTTAACATCAGTAAGGGAAGCTTATATGGGTTACGGAGGCAAGTAAACAACACTTCATTTTTTTTTAATTTATATATTAGAGTATCTTTATTGGATGATAAGGAAAAAATTGAGTATTAGATGTGTATTTTGTCATTCCAGACAGTATATCAAATCATGCTATAAATATTAATTCAACTCCTACTTATGGAAGTAAAAAGGTGAGAAATGTTTTGAACACGAGTTTTATTCTTGAAACTACTTGATTTTTTCGAAAGATGATTAAACCCAAGTTAAAATTTTCAGATAGAGCTGTTTGGTTTGTGTCCTGCCGGAACTCAATGCTCAGAACTAAGTGTTGAATGTTTGAATTGTACATTAGATTTTAACTGCGTTTATGGTTCTGTGTACGAAGCACAGTGTTCTGTGATAGATCAAGTCGATTGTAAGGTCAGTACAACTTAGGCATTATTTTACATCAAACGTGTAAAGTTTTTGTATACGTAAATCGATCCAACAGGGCGAAATAAAATTTAAAAAGCAGTATATCTGTCGGTATTGTTATCAAACTGAACATTGGGAGCATGACTGCTATCTGAAAAACTCTTGTAGTTCCTTTGCATCTCCACAGCAATATTATCGGTAAACTTTTAATTTACATTCTAAAAAGTTATTCATTCAATTTTTTTTTTTTTTTACTAATAAATACAAAAAATATCTAGAACCAACTGTACAGTTAAAAATGACATATTATGCTTGGGAAGAAGAACGTTTTGGAAAAATCTACCTTGTAATTGGACTGGTGGTTACAGGTGGTCTACTGCCCTCATTCTAAGCATAACTCTGGGAGGCTTTGGAGCAGATCGGTATGTTGTTTAACTTGATAGTTTGTAAACTCTAGAATTAAAAAGAAAAATTATGATGGAAATTGAACCTAATGACAAATAATTACCAGATTTTATTTGGGTCACTGGCAAGAAGGCATTGGCAAACTATTTAGTTTTGGAGGACTTGGGGTGTGGACTTTGATTGATGTCATACTGATATCAATGAGATATTTGGGACCTGCTGACGGATCACTTTATGTTTAAGTGGGGATTTGGATAAAAGTTCAAAGTTTATTTTTGTCTTGAAATTCGTCTAAAAACTTTTATTCATACACCAACAAAGTAATCAGTTTTTATTTTTATTCAACGTGGTTCACCAATGAACCAAGATATGAATCGTTGCACGTAAATACGAAAGAACAAGTAAAGTATCGAACAAGCCGCTAAAATACTTTCTTTTCATCAGAGTCCCCCCTCCCCTATTCCCTCGTCATTCATCAGTCGGTCAGTTTGACACTCGGCTTGTGGTGTTGTGGTTAGTTGCTTACTGATGCAGCAAAGTGAAAACTTTAACAAAACATTGTTGATATCTGCATGTAAGTTCCTGCAAGAAATTTTTTTATATATGAAAACAAACAAGCTACTCTGTAAGTTCTGTAAAAATCGTGGATTGTAAAGTCTTGTAATGTAAAGTTATCTGTCAAGTCCCTAACCTTTGCGATTGTTGTCGGTATCGAAAAATATACGAAAAATACAAGTTGGAAAATGCCGACCGTCATAGCTTTGGATGTATCTTTGTCAATGAGAAGATTAGTCGTTGGAGCAAGTGCAAATGAAAATGTGCCAAATGAACAGTTAACAAGGCATCAGCTGGCTGTTCATGGAATAAATACCATCTTGCATCATTTACAAAACCACTCAAAACTTGAGTTTGTTTCATTGGTAATTTTGTTAAATCGTTTAAGATAAATGATTATTAGTGTTTCTAAGTTTTTTTTTTTTTATCTTTACGTCTTTACAGATTGCGTTTTCTTCATTTTATGAAGTTGTATGTCCATTTACAAGAGACTATGAATCAATAAGATTAAAATTACAAAGCATAGAAGAGTGTGATAGGACTTGTTTAAAAACTGTATTACATTATATTAATAGTATCGTGATTTCTGAATGGGGAAGTGCCACACCTTGTCAAGTCATTTTAATAACTGATGGCAATCCTGGAGTAGGACTTATGTCCTTGAACGATTCTTTAAATTCTTCCAGTTTTCTAAGAGACACTGGATTTTCACTACCATTTGTGTTTCCTGGAAAACTTACTGTAGTTTGTATATCTAATCAAACAGGTGAGTCATTTAGATTTACTGTAACATCAAATTATTCTATCAACACTTTTTGGACAAAGTATTGTAAATAATTTGTTTAATTTAGATTTGATGAATTCTTTGCCTCTGTACCAAAAGCTGGTTGATTTGGCTGGCAATGACAGCATGCTTGTAGTGCCTGAAGGTCAACTATCGATATCAACAGTTACAAACTGCTTTAAAAAGTTGACTGAAACAAATTACGTACCATTTGAAGGATATTTAAAATGTGGTCATCTTGGTTCAAGAATCATAGTATTTCCACCACCAATTGTAAATAATGTTACAACGTTTATGAATGTTCTTTCATACTTTTTACAAGTGTGTATTTTGTTTTATTGCAGCCATACACCAAAAAAGCAGATTTTGAATTACTGACTGGCTTGACTATATCTAGGACTATAGAAATACGTGGTTTTATACCTGTGGCAGATGTTGGCAGTCCAACTGCCATATCAAGACATTTAGTTTTGCCAATGCTAACTGATAAAACATCAAGCATGCAAGGTATTTCAATGGAAGAAGACTCTGATATCGAAGATATTACAGATGAAGACAAAATACCATCCTTTTGTGTCTTGTTACATGGTGCTTTGAAGGTATACTATTAAATTTTTTTCATATTCAAACGTAGGCACGTACTTAATCAGAGTTATCCACCAGGTTGAAAATATGGCAGCTCTATGCTTGTTAAACACGGACTGGTATGGCTTTATTTATTCACGAGCTGATACAAAAAAAAAGTCAAACCTCATGCTCACTGTTCTCGAGCATGGTGCAGATGTTGTCCCATGGCTGAGCAATTTCCGAAACCTCGGCCCTATTGATTATATTATTTACAATAAAAATGCTGAAGTTTGTAGTTTTCCGATCAGGCCATCTGAAAAAAGAAGTTATTCACAAAACGCACCATCTTGGATCAGACAAGTTGGTCTACAATCTGATATACAGAAGATACTAAGGCACGCGAAAAAACTGCCGGAAAAAACACAAAACTTTTACAAAGTAAGTAACTTTATGATAAAACATAAATTTTATTGCACTTTTTTTTCGTTTAATTAGAATAATTTTTGTGTTTGTAGGAACTCAACAGACTTCGTCGAGCAGCTTTGTCATTAGGCTTTATTGAATTATTAGACGGTTTAGCGCTTATTTTTGACAGAGAATGTACGATGCTACCATCGAATTTGAATGCCGACTGTGCAATTCAAATGAGACATTGCGCTGAAATGTTGAGAAAACCATTTTCTCGTGAACTTAAAAACAACATAACACCATTTAGGACAAAGTTTTCACCTAATGAATAAATATTTTTATGCACTAAGAAATTATAAGTTCTTGATTCGAAAAAAAATTTGTAAATACAGTCGCATAGAAAAATATACATTTTTATTGAAAAATAATTGAATCATTTTTTTACTGCATTCGTCACACATTCTATCAAGTACAAAATAATTTTTAAAAGTCCTTGAGCGGTTTGTTCACTAGTGTAAACGCGTTCTTCAGGTACATGAACAAATAAAACTTGAGGAGCCCCTAGGGCAAGAGATTGATAATATATGTATTCGCACAAGTACCTTCCCGCATCATTTGATATTTTAGCCTTACAATTGATCTCGTCGGAACATTCGTTTATGATCTTACAAACTTCTTGTGTTTCACAATTACTCTTTAACACCACGTGATCAACATCATGTTCTTTAGGGCATTGGTTGAATACATCTGGCTTAAAGTAACCTTTGCTGCATGCATGTTTTTCAATAGTCAAACAAGTAGCAGCAGCAGAAACACCTACGTTCAATATTATCTACAAATAAAATTTTCCTTAATATTTTCAGTGATTACTTTTATTCAATGACTCCTTTTCATAAACAAATAACACTAATGTATATTTCCGTACGACCATAGGTTAATGTATATTTTTAAAAATCAGCTGCCATTTCATTTATAATTTATTTTGAAATAATATATACTTACCGAAGGGGTATATGTTTTATAGAGTTCTTTTATTTTAGATGTTACATGATCGTAAGAAACAGGCACTTCAACAACAACTAAATTCACATTTGATGATTCTTTTGTTGTTTTAAAGAAATCTGGAAGTAGCTTGACAGCCTCCCAACTAGGATTTGTTTCGTAAGGTCCAAATGGTCCAAACCCAGTGACCAAAACTGTCAACTTATCCTTGTTTTCCATTGTGATGACGCTCCTGAGGAGTAACAGCAGCTATCTAGATATGATTGCTGGACGTGCGGACACTGCTATAGTGCTATGAATTATCCAATCAGCTATCAGCATTCAGCATCTAGAAAATCTATAGGTATATGTCCATACAGTATATGTAGTTTTTACACAATCTTTATTTTTGATTGCCGATTTTGCAGTTGGATTACATTCACGAGTATCTGATGAGCCAGTTGTATGCTCATAGCAAATGTTTATTGAAACTCGGAACACTGAGTAGAACAGTTAAATGGCACCTTAGGGAGAGAATGACAAAAAGCCGGAAATTATTGAGCTGGGACAATGTTGTGGCAAAAATTCTTAGGAAATTAAATATAATATTGTAAAATAAAAGTGTATTTTTTCAAGTTTTATATAAATAGTATATTTTGTTGTTAGATACAATAGATCGCTAATTTTTGAATTTGATATAATTTTTAAAGTTTCTACCCATTATTTGAAAAAACATGAAGCTTATATTAACAAATATTAAATTTTTATTTCGTTAAAAATCAATTAAACTCCTAACATCAACACAATCATTGAAGAAATTATTTGTCCCTTTTTGGAGCAATTGTCTGATGTAATGCTAACGAGTCGCACAAATGATCGTTAGAAAAATATTGATAAATATTTTATTTCTCCTACAAAAACTGAATTCCAACACTTCCTTTTTTTTACGGTGGATGAGTTGTGTAGAGCACATTGCAATGCAGTTACTTGAAATATATTTCCAGCCGTTTTTTTTTCTTCTTCCTTATTTAAAACATCCTTGGAATTCACGCAGCTTTTAGCAAATGACTCGAATCACCATTGTTTCGAATCTAATCGTAACGATTTTCATAATCTGTTAAAAAACGCGTGCAAGCGTGTTTTGAATGTTTAGGGTGAAAACAGAACATTGATCAACTCGACAATCTTCTTACAGATCCTTGGGCTTTCTCGCGCTATTGATCAATTAGAGCCCACTTCGCAAAGCAAGCGCAACGCATCAAACATCGAAGAGATTAAGTGCACAACGAGTCCTATTTGGTAAGACGAGCGATGTAGTATCGGGAGCTTTACGAGAAATCGTGTGACTGATAAAGGTAAAGATGACTTGCTTCGCTGTCGTTTCTCAAATTTTTTTCATTTTTATGGCTGCGTCGAGTAGCGGCGGCAACGACGGCGTCATCACCGCCGTCGTCGTGATCGTCGTCGTCATCATGGACAATGACTTTGGCGATAATTAATTTTATTTACAGTTCCATGTCTTGTGCCTCGTCCTCACTAAAATCGCTCATCGAAGACTCGCTGTCCGATGACATTCCATTGCCGGTTCCCCCGTTTTCTTGGTCCCTCAGTGCCTCTTCTGTCGCGTATTTCCTTACGTAATCTGCCGACAAAATAACAATATGAATCCCTCTCAAAAATAACAAATTCGTTGGTCAATCAAAGGGTCGACGACGATGACACACCTGCTACTTTTTTCTTGTACTCTTCCGGTTTGTGGAGATACATCGCGGCTGCGTCGCCATTTAGCGGATCTATCGGATTCGGATACGTCAGAAGTTGGGGAAGGAAGGACTCGAAGATATTTGAGAGATCTGTAAATAAAAATAACAACATCGTTCGTAAAATAACTATGAACTGGCAGCTGTCACAACAACAATAATACACAAAAATTAAGTTTTCCGAAAAATAGTGAAGTGTACGGGGTACAGTTGGGAACAGATGACGCGAATCGCTTACACACGAAATGGCGGTAGCTGGGTCGTATAGTGTACATCCAATGATAGTCGATATCCCAGTAATGGCCATTTGTTCCCAGCTTTACTTTTTAAAAGTAGCACAAGTCGTATGTTCTTACCATACAAGGCTGTCCAGGCCTGATTTATTACGTCAAGGCATACCGTGCCCGAAACCTCATCGATGTTCGGATGGTAGACCTTGTTCATAAAGCCTATGGAAGGCGATTTGAAGGGATAGTGTTCTGGCAGGTGAACGCGCACCTTCCATATTCCTCCCTCGTAGGGAGCTGAAACAAATCATTGTTGTTTATTATCATCTGCATCTGGATACATATAAAAAAAAATTATTTTTTTTTTTTTCTTCATAAGAGCGGTCGCAAAATAGGATGAGTATATAACACGTACGTTCACGCATAAGTAGTTTTTAAATAAACATTTTAGCTGTTGGTTTGTTCGCATCAGCTTTAAGCTATCGAGCTGCGTCTTTATGGGCCTATATACATACCAATGTATGTGTACCACCTATAAAATAGTACGTAGAGCGAGAGGGCGATTGCGGAAAAAAGAGGGAGAGATAGAAAGGAAATAACCCGGGGATTATCGTGATGTTATTTTTTTTTCATTCGCACGAGAGGTTCTCCGTTACTTTCTAAGGCAGCCTTTGGCGCTTTTACTCGTATATGTATACCTATTATCTAGTGTACGTACAACCACACAAAGTTTGTGTGTTGCGCGGTGTACCTATACATCTATACTATAAGGTGAATATTTAGCGATTCCACAAAAAAAAAAAATCAAAACCAATTTGTACACAATTTTTTTTTTTTTTCTTCATATTTATACGTAGCTTTTTAGAGCAGAGCGTGATTGAAGTGTTAAAAAGGCATAAAAACAGTTTGTGAATTTGTGTACAAATAAAGGCGACCACGATTTTTTCGATCAATCATGTGTACTTACTAAACTCTCTTAGAGCTCCTTTCACGCAATGAGAAATTTCTTTTTCGGTGATAAGAATCACCTTGGGGGAAAAAAAAAAAAAAAAAAAAAAAAAAAACCTAGTTCGAACGTGTTATTGAGATTCTGATGTCAACATACGCCTCAAAAATAGAAGAAAAAAAACACGATGAATAATAATCAAGTATTTTTGTTTTCTTTTTCGTTCTTATCTTTCTGCATCACCAGCAGAGTTTTATTGCCATTCATTAAAAACCGATTGTTAAAAGGTATTTATCTAATCTTAAAATACATAGCACTGGTTTTCGTAACTACGGGCGAGACGTCCCGGGCCAAGGCCAACCAAGAGTCCTTTTGTCTCTTTCACGGCCTCGGTTGGATGCGCACAAAGTCGAAGAAAGACTCGCAAGGGGATGGAAAAAAAAAAAAAAAAAAAAAAAAATCGACCAATCTAACACTCGTATCCTCGCGATCTCGGGTATACAGATTATTCGAGCAAAATATAGGCGTAGTGAGAGGTATCCGCGTGCTTTGGATACCAAAGTTAATTTTTGTTAACTCCATCAGAGTTGATCAATCACGTCCAACGAAACAATCGAAATATTTGCGCCCCGTTCCACACCTCGCTCGTTTATACGTAATAATAATACGCTCAAAGGATCCGCGAAGCGCTGGTTTAGTATACCTATACGCGCGATACATGATACGGGAAAGCATTCACTTCTATGGAATTATAAACAAGACCATGCCTTCTTAATTCCCCCCTTTACCTTTGCTCCGATGTGCACCACAACACACACATCTCGTTTTCGAGCGCACGAACGCGATGTGGGAGGCTATATAAACCGAGAGAGCGTATTATGTACCAACAAGCGCCGAGTGAAATTAGGTCAACTGGTCAAGCGCTTGGGGTTAGCTGCTGCTCCACGATCTATTTTTTTTTTTTTCTATCCTCAAATCCCCGTTTTTAGATTCTGAGCCGTATTACTTGCGTGGGTACTCATTTTTAGAATAGTATTCGATACGAGTGGGTTCATACGTACTGACACGCAAAAGCAAGCTTATTTAATTGCGCGCTCACTTGTAATTGCTCGTGTGCGAGTGACACCGTATCGTAACCGCGTATCCTATATATTTCAATATATACAAGCATGCATTGGGTAGGTATAGAAGTGCGGAAGATGCACACGCATCATTTGACACTACCGACGTATGGGTACGCGTTTTTTTTTTTTGTAAGCGGATCCAGCGGTGCGATAAAGAAAAAAAAGCTACGACATAAATACGCGTTATGTACACACAGGCACTGAGCTCCGATTACCGCGAGCTTCCTAGTGTGCGCTCTTCCTTCGACATTAATAACGTTATCGTTGTATTACATTTTTTTTTTTTTTTTTATTCATTATTTACGCCACGCAGCTCGATTGCTTGTATCCTGTCCGCGGGAGAAAAACAGCTCGTTTGCGCCGATGCAACCCGCCTAATACACTTTGCTACGGCGACTCTGCATTTTTCTTCGACTTTGATAAATACACACCCACTGAGACTTCGTATAATTGGTACTTTGCTACGTCAAAACTGTTCGTACCGATCGCACAACATTGACATCAGGTTTTGCACATCAATAAGGTCCGACGAAGCCGAATGGTTTTTTTTTTTTTTTTCCTTACAGTAGGAAATAATCGTTTCGCGTCATTAATACTAGCTTAGAGTACAGCTCAATTATATGTACATCAAAATTAAAGAAATACTGCTTCGATGCACCTACACTTGACCTTCAATGATGGAGCGACTTTTAAACCATATACAAAGTTATTACTCCGTATTTTCATTCAACGAAACGGATTTTAGTGAAATATCTCCTACAACATACCCGCCAAACATTGTAACGAATGTAGTGTATGAGTAGCCACCGCGTCACTTTTTCCCTCGATTTTTGCTTTAGATCCCAAACTCGATACGTGCCAATCAAGTCGACACGCGAGTTTATCTTCCTTGTTTGAGTCGCATTAAAATGTGTACGGGTAACTTTCGCGTGGCTCTATGTACTTTCACCAGAAAAAATTATAGGTGATAGTCAAAGTCGATATTTGCTCCTTCGGCGAGATTGAATCGCTCAAGGATTCCATCGGAAGTTTGGCACATGCGATCTGCGGAAAAAAAAAAGTTTTGTTTCTCCTTCCCGGATAGAAGTGAGAGAGGAAAAAAAAACCCCCCCGACAAACGATTGGTTAACGACGTTTCCGGTGGAATACGCGGCTGCGCCGCAATTTATTTGCCTGATGTTTACAATCGCGCGCGCAAAGATGCCCGCATACGTTATAGATAAGTACTCGTTTTATTTCGTTATTTTCGATAATAAGTAGAGACACAAAGTCGGATATACTCACTTCCTCGGGGTCCGTAAAACTTGACGGAGAACTCGTTGAGACCGCCAAGTATCGTCACCTCATGTTTGCTCTCGATTCTGGATTGTTTTGCATACAAGTTAAGGAAAACAAGGTCTGAATATCATTGTTTCGAAGCAAAGCTTTCTTTTCGTCCCTCCACTTATAAACGTGTATTGGTTGCTGTAAAAATAAAATGGGGGGAACAAAAAGACACTCCGATTTTTCGCGGTAGCCTTTTTGGTTGAGCTCAACAATTACCTGACGATGCTGGGGTTGATAGGAGAATGGGACATTAATTTAAGTACTGTTTACGCGTGTAAGATAAATCTATGTGCATCAGAGTGCACACGCACAAACGAGTCGAATCATATTTCTTTATTTCCCTTGTAATCTTTCCCGGTGAAGTTTAAATTACTCAGAGTTCATGTTATGTACAGGTGAATTATACCTGATCTCAAAATCGCACGAAAACAGGTGTGCGTGCGCGCGCGCGAGTTGAATATTATAAGCGCATAAAAATGTATACAATTTAATTTCAATAAAAAATAAGCAATTCGCCTCAACAGGAAGGTTAGATAATAATAATTACACAATATGTATGTACGGTGACAATTTTTGTGACTTAGGGAGTGATTATATCGAAACGTATTGTTATACGTTGTAGTAATATAAATCGTTGTATTGGTGGAACGAGTCATCAATAAGATAATGTAAGAAATATTTTTAGGTAATTAATAATCGTGATGTATGTATATAATATGATATTATAAGTGTTTGATCAAAGTCGGAGTTTTTACCTGTTTAATCTGGATTCTAAGTTAATGCATGTCGTCAGTAGAATTTAACTTATATCTGGGACCGCAACTATAAATACGAGACGCTCATCACGAAGTTATATGATGAACTCACTGGTACTTAGGGTATACTTATAAGATCAGATATAAAAAAATGTAAAAGCCTCCCTCAGAGTGTCTATTTCCCTACACGAATTGTGAAGAGTTAATAAATTGCATGATTTTTTTATTCTTCGCTACAATTGAAATTTCCGTGGACCAAAGTTTGCTACAAGCTTTTAAATATAATCATTACAATGCTCTTTTCTATATATTATGCACTTCCTTAAATAAAAAGCTCCCCATGTCGTTGGTTATTTTTTTCCCTTTTTTTTTTTTTTTTTTTTTTTGTTTTTTTCCCCCAGCAAAGAATAACTGATTGTTGCATTGAATTTTTTTTCTAAAAAGCACGTATGATATCAAGTTTTGATAAAGATTGTGGAAGAGTCGACAGCCAATGAAGATAGAGTGCCCCTAAATTATACAGCTTGTGATTTCTTTGTCAGGTTCCGCATCTCGTTGCTTAAAAAAAAAAAAAAAAACAACTATCGTTAACAGATAATTTATTTATCTCTCGATGATCACGTTTCGTGACTAATTTGTAATAAAATAACGCACCCAACTCGAGTCGCAACGTCTGAAATATTACGCAAACGAGCGAGCTTGCAAAAAAAAGATTGTTTTATATCGAGCGCACCTTATATGTTTATTACGACGTACTCGTAGAAAAGATTAGCGATGAAACACACGCATCAGCGATCTGTTTATTTTTCGCACACGTCGTGTGGTAGTTGCCGTAGTACCCGACGTTCGATTGGCGGTATATTTTCAAGAATAGACACGAGAGCGGCAACGAGTACTCAAGCATATGAAATGAATTTCGTAATGCGCAACGACAGTTGTTGAAGTATTATTGATTTCCTTATTATTTCGCGCATTATTCTCTACTCCAACCTTAATGCCTTCGCGATCTTGCATATTTACGAGTATGCAATGTATTCATGTTTGTGTATACATATATGTGACACCAGCACGTGCATGACCTTACAACAAGATCCTTGTAATTTTTTTTTTTTTTTTTTTTTTTTTTATTTCACGCACGACAAATCCGAGAGACAAAACACACACGTATATAAGTATAAATAAGTAATGTACCTATTTGCAGCTACTGCTTTGCAAAGAGAGACCCCACTACTTGTATAAAACGTACACACGAATAGATGAGTTTGTTGTTTTCATTGTGTATAAGTATACACTTCCAATCAAGGATTTATCGCACAAACGGGACAAGTGCGCGCGTGCGTTCAGCCAATAAAAAGAAGAATTCGTTCCTACCCATTCCGTCTTTAATTTCGGCGTATAAGGTATGTTTTAGAAGACAGTTGTCATGTATATATATACCTGGTTGTAGTTACAAAGTAAATGTATGAATAATCGAGTCTCTTCGTGGAAATTTAGCAAATCGGCGACATAGAGCCTTCGTTTGTACCGTGGCGCACAATGGCAATTTCGGAGGAGAAAAAAGCTAACTTTGGATTCAGGTTGATCGGTCTCTATACTTCTTGCATCGGGGTGAAAAAGTGTGTGTCTACTTCATAAAAGGGCAAAAATTTGTGTGACGAGGAAATAATAAATGCGTGATGTATATACCATCGAGGACCGAGGTGAGGCAGAGGGGGGGGATATGTACCTACTCGTATACGTGATACTCGGTTGCGGATGCGCGACTTGCATTGCACGCGCCGCTGAGAGCAGCGCAGGCCAGCAACATCAACAGGAGGTGGAGGAGAGGATGAGGGAGGTGGCCGTGTGTGTGCATGGCTCTCCTCCAAGGCTCGCTTGCGCGCGCACGTGTACATGCACGAATCGCACGATTTCTATTGTATATAGGCTCGATCGTCGACGGCGCATAGAGAGAGAGAGAGAGCACGGAAGGGGCTTGCGCGAATATGCGAGGTATATAACGAGAGAAGCCCACTCGCGAAGAGAGAGGGACGAGGAAAAGCGGGGCCATGCACGAGTGTGCGTGTATATACATAAGGTCGATCAGCTGGTGAACAGCGTCGCTGTGCTTAGGACAAAGGAACGTACGCGCTAGCTGATATATAAACGCGCCATCGCGTCTCTCTTTATATATACGTACACTTATTTATACATACATATGTATATATAGCTTTGTTATGCTATGGCATTGTGTGTCGAGTTGCTGTACTATACTCGTGCCACTGATGTTATTTTTTGTTCGCCTGCTTTGATGCTCTTTAAATAAAATTATGCGAAGGAAAAAATTCCCTCGCAAATTGTCGTTTTTCATAATGATACGGTAGGAAAAAAAAAAAAAAAAAGTTTACAAGCTTCCCTGTTTGTAAGATGAAGTGTATGTTATTTTTTGTCCCCCCCCCCAGCAACGTTTAATGAGACGTTTCGTTCGATCAAACAAGGAGATTGAAAATTCCCACTATAAGTACATAACGAGGCAGAGAATAACATAATGCTACCTTGCGGCGCAAATGTCACGTATGTATTTAAATACAAGTAAGACGTTCGTTATTTCAACGCGTGCGAATTGATTGCGTCACAACTATTTAAAATATCGGCAAATTTTCAATTTTGACTATGCTGTTACGTGGGAATTGTGGAGCTTGGGGGTGTAACGGGATTGAATACACGTGGAAGAAAGTCCGTTTATTAGTGTCTCAAAGGGAGAGCAGTCTCGTGCGTGGCGTTAGGTTCGGAGGCTGATCGGAGAGAGAGAGCGGGAGAGCTGATAACGCTCGGGCCCGCCACCGAAAGGTGATCATTAGTATAATATAATTAGTCACTTTTCGACGTGACTTCGTTTTATTTTCACGAAGGAACAGTTTCACACGCGTGTTCAAATAACGTGCGAAAATGCCGTAGCACTTCGTTGCTGATAATTTTCGTGCTGTTGGAAGCTACTTGATCAAAATCGAAAGATTAATCGTGGTTTGATATTATTGTCGTGGAAACGATAATTACGCGGCTATAGTCTAAACGCGCGCACAAACATTGTCAAGCAAATGTATTTTCCGCTTTTGTTTGTAACTGACTGACTCGCTTGTGGTGTTATTCTTCATCGTTATTTATTAGCGATTGTAATAAAAAATGAACGTACCGAGCAACCAAAACGACTTTTATATAGGTATACGTACAGTCAAGGTTGCTACTTTGATGCTCTTCCTAGAATACGTGCCAGTTCATGCTTAATTTGCACGGCTCGAAAATTTATCATTACGAGCAATGGGTGCTAATGCTTAGCTGACTTCTTTTTACTGCTCTTCTATTAAGTATACGCTAGAATGTAATTTTACGGAAGAGCGCGCGATTGTCAATAATTTAGAGTTTAGTTTTTTTAAAACAGCATAGAGCTCGGAGTAACCTTTCTTCATTTTGCACTGTCACAGGGGGGAAAAAATTGAGAGAAAAAAAAAAAGGCAAAACAATTAAAAAATACTAGTAAATAAAAGGATACAGTTTAATGACATCGGTGTCCATACGTCGTTTTCCAGCACTGGGAGATGACATGTTTGACAAGTAAGCTTGAACTAGTCCGTTGGGGCTAAGACAAAGCAACTCTGCACACAGGTATATAAATATACACGTCCAAGTTTGTCTTCACACACGCGCACACACGAAGGTGGAGGCAGAGCAGCTGATCGGTATAGAGCAGCAGCAGTAGGTTTTGTCGATGGAATCCACTGTAGCCTAATCTCCACCAGAACTGGAAGGAGATCCGACACACCAGTGGTTCCTCTTCCTACCGAGCTGACACTGTCACAATCGTACGATATGTACCTCAGCAAAAGTGTTTTTTTTTCTTCAGTTCACTGTTGTTTTTCACACCAATCCTCCCACTGTCACAAATCACGGAGCCACAGCTTGTCCTTCCTGTGTAAATGAAAATATTTGTATCGTTTAGATTAAAAATAATTAAAAAATTACGATATCAAGTCAAAATAATATGATGTACATTTAGGTGTATTGTTGAGTTGGTAAGCACTTGTCTTCCGAGACTCTCGGAAAAAGAGAGAGATAGAGAGAGAAAAAGAGAGAGCAGCAAACTCAAGTTGAGAGAAAGATAAAGACCGATGCGGAGCGAGAGAAAAAGTACCCAACAATAAAAATAAAAATCGCCCCTCTTCTTTGTGCGAGTATGTGCTTTATTTCGTCGTGCCTTCGTCGACTCCTGACTTTTTTGCTTCTATTCTAATGCCTCGTCACTGAAACAGCTTGCAGAGAGAGAGAAAAAAAAAAGAGTCATCACGACCAAAAGTTTTTCTTTTTTCCCTCTATCTCTTTCTTACGCACTGACTTGTAATTATATACACAGTGTATAATAATGATTTACTCAGCTCTTCAACCTCTTGAAGAAGACAGATGTCGAACACACGCACATTCACACACAAGACACGGAAAAGTCACGGAGGGGTTCACGAAGGCCAGGCCATCACGTTGTCACTCTTAGCCTCTCCGACTCCGAAACGCGCGTGCTCTCCCCTCTGGTCGAATCCACCTCTCCACACACACACACACACACACACACAGAGAGCCGTGGCTGCAGCGTGTGACCTCCTCGATGGGTCTCGTCGTGGGCGTCGTCGACGTCGTCTATTCGAGCTTGTCGTCTATACCTAATATACTTTGACAACGGAGCTTACGGAGGTGCACTAGCTCTGCGTTACATATACATATACATACACGTATGCTGCTGTAACGGATGAGCTGATGGATGGGAGTGTATAGGTACACTGACAGCATGCTCTTTCTCTCCTGCTCCTCGACGGGCTGGACAACAACGGCAACTAGTAATAGGTACACACACACACCAGAGCTCTCTTTCTTTCTCTGTCGCTCCTCAAGACTTTTTCCCCGAGCCCATCAGGGGGAAAGCAAAGCAGCTTTCCTCAGCACGCGCGCATAGTATGACTTGCCTCACTTTCGTGCAGCCACTCCGCGTCCCGTTCTAGCTTGCCCCATGCGAGTGAATGAGCACACACTCTCGCGCTCTCCGCTCTTTCGCCGTCGTCTTTGTCGCACTCACCTCGCACAAGGCGCACTGGCGCGTGTTTACAGCTGTTTCTCACTAATACTCTGTCTCTTTTTCTCCTCCTCCAACAGTATACTCATAGCTCCCCGTTTATTTATTTCTTCTTGGTCGGATCACCAATGTGCATGTGTGCAGTTTTCTTGGCTACGTATATGTATATACACTACCTAATAATACACAACAAAACGGTTTCCCTACCTCTCCTCTCTCTCTCTCTCTCTCTCCCTCATTCTTGACAATGGTTGCTTGCTCCAATCTCAACTCAACAAAACATGACTCTTGCTTTCTTGCTCTGTGTGTTGGATTGTTTGGGGGAGGGGGGGCTTGAGGGCTTACACCTTACACCCACTTTGCTTCAGTTTGCTACATACATACATATATATACGTGTGGCAACGATGCAAATTATTGCAAACTTTGCACTTTCGCGAAAGAACGTGTAATATGCTGCATGTACCCTGTATGTATACGTATACAGTATAATATATGATGCACGTTAATAATGTTACCCACGCGATCTCATATACATTTTTTTTATCTGCTATGCGCTGTGTGTTTATCTAATGTATACATACATACATACATATATGTAAATACGAGTCACCCAGTGTTTATATTCGAGTTGGTGACTCTTTGTTTCCTTCTGTCCTTACTTTGTTATGCCCCCCTCCCCCCCCCAAATGTATTATTAATACACATACTACGCATTTATTATGCTCCAAGTGAATTAAAAAAAAAAAAAAAAAAAATAGCAAGCACACATTTTGCAATAATATGTAATAGTTGGTACAGTGGTAATTTATACGGCTCGTTTTGTTTGAATATTCAAATTTTTGCAAATAATACGTAATTGAGCGATGTGCCAGTTGTACACAACAACATTAACGGTATTTCACGGGTACCTTCAAATTCTCGCGCTCCCGCGTTACTTTTCAACAACGTTTACTCATGAATTCCCGACGTCTTCACTTTTCCTTCCCTCCCGCATGTTGTCAATCATGTTTTCCGTCATTTTCCGTCATAACATCTGCATACGCCTACAGTTATTTATGAATTTTATTTAAAAAATCACTCGATTCGCGGTACTGAACGTTTATTGTTCAATCAGCGTTTTTCAGGAGTGGAACGTCACGAATTAAGGCCCCTGTGCCCCCACCCCCCTTTTTACACTTGAGTACCTAACATAAGTACATGCATCATCTTCGAGGCTTCAAACAGCTGATGGCGTATAATTGTACCTTACAGTGGAGCATCGCCATTTCGGAGTCGAGACGCACTCCGGACATCGAACTACAGCTTTTCGAATCGACGAGTCATGCTTTGTGTCACCCCAATTATCTTGCATGCATTTGATTGTCGAGAGTATATAGTAGAAAAAGTAAAGCTTACTTGTCGCGAGTGTGATCGGGGCACCTCATCATAAATCCATCGTTTCCACACTGACGTGTATTTCCTCTCGCCAAGTGATTACATGTAGGTACTGTAGTATGATTTCTCTCCTTTATTGTTGGGTTTCGATGATGTTCCGTGTGTGTTTCGTGCATCCGATGTTCTGACGGTGTCACGCTGCATACGTTTTGTCAAATAATAGAATAGGTAAAGTAGATGCAAGTAAGTACGTTTACACCATAGTGTATCAACTAAAGCACTAAAACAGACGCTACGCGGATTTAGTCAGCATGTTGTTTTTTTTGGTGTTTTGTTTGGCTTTGGAAACATGTGTTGTTTATCTCGAGCTCGCCCGCGATTGGTCGTATTCACTTTTAAGGTGTTAGGGGGGAGATACAAGTAGTGACCCTTCCGACCATCAATGGAACTATCTTTTCGCCAAACTAACTGTGGGGGGGGGGATTTCTTATTTTAATTTTAGGTGTGTGTACACATGTTTTAAAAATTTTTTTAAATAAACTCCAATCACCCCAGGCGTTTTAAATTTTTACAATTTAACGGTATATCTACTATTTTTAGTACGGCGTTTTCATTGAGAAAGTACAATAAGTATTAGAAAGTTTTATTATATTCAAATAGGTTTTAAAAAGACTCGTTAACACATTTTTCAAGTTACAATAAAAAATAAATGATGACTGTAAGACTCTGTGTAAAAATGGTTATTTACGTTTACTAACGACTTGTATTTTTGACAGGAAAGAGAATACAAGTGTAAAGTAACAAATTCATTTATTAAAAAAATGTAATATTAAAATCGTACAAAATTTCTACAAACTATAGTATCTCGTAAACTTTTATTTTTTGCAATGGCACCCTATGTAGACTGTTTTTTTAAACTTATATCAATTAGAGCGATATTTTTTTTCTGCTGTTTGATCATTTTAAAACACTTTATTTTGCACATACATTCATTTCTAAGTATATTATACTAAGTAATTCATTGCTTTTAATGCATACATCACAATTAAAATACATTTTCTAGATAGCACTTATAAGGTAACTTCTCGAATTCTATTTTTAATATACAAAAATCAAATGAGAGCAGAGCTATCAATAAATGCTGAAACTAAGGTTGTAAAAGTAAAAAATACGTCATAATATAAAATGTAAACTGTTTTATTTACAGGCAGTTTGAAACTCTTTAAAATATCGGTATCAAATGAATCAAAACGATTGTCAATAAATAATATTTGTAAAACGTTAGTGTGTAAAAATCAGTTCGAAAAATATGAAGTGTTTAAAAATCTTCAACTCTTTTAAGTATCAAAATTTCTGAAAAATATTTTACAAAATCTTCAGATATAGAAATCACTTTAAAATTACTAGGTCTTTGACTTCATATACATTATGATTATTCAATTCTGCTATTAATTAAACATACAGTCTAATCATACCTAAGTAAAACAAATACTGTTGTTTTTAATACTAAATATCTAAATATATATAAGTTCGATAAAACAATGAACATTGTCAAATGCCCAAAGATACGTCGCATCAGTGACAATACACAAGTTTTTTTTTTTTATCACGAAAACTACAAATTCGACAGTTATTTAGACATGACATATTATCGACAAATAAAATATCAAATTTAATCTATTGCCGTTTTTCGCGAGAATGCTGTCAAAGACAACATCTCGTTAGGTTCAGTCGGTAATCTCGAGAACTCTATTTCTTCACTGAGACTGTTTTCTGTAAAAATAAATTTTCGATTATTAAAAAAAAAAATTTGTGAATGCTTATAAAACAATTAACTATTTTTTTCTTATAATATGATGTTACCTGATGGTTCTACCGGCCATTGTTTATGAGACGGTGCGTATAAACACAGCAGAGCTATGATATAAATATTCCACATGCCGTAGACTCCTGTAAAGAATCCTGATGTCATATCTAATTCAATGTCCTGATCCCATTTCCACTGTCCTTCGGCAACCTTATTATAAAAAGTTGTTTTTCTTTAATTTTTATTTTATTATTATTATTTATTTTTTTTTTATTCTAAAAACATAACTTTTGCTCTTAAAACACGACTACTTCATTCATAAAAGCATCAAGTATAATTATAACACGTATATAATATATAACATTGCTGATTCACAACAACAAATACACTCTAATTTCCTCAAATTTATATCAAATGTTTTATATTATTTTTTTGTGCTCTTTTTTTATTGCTTTTAGGTGATGAAAATAATTGTTATCCAAACCATACTTAAAAATTAAAAAATATTAAGTAATAATTATCACCTGTCCTACAATAAAACCAATGACAGTCAGTGATGCACACAATAATGTAGCGACCATCAGAAATTTGAAACGATAAATGACACCTTCGTAATGCAATCGACGGGCAGAGCTCATGCTTGGTAGTACGGCCCTTTTGGCACTGATGTTTATGAATACCTTCCAAATCATGTATGCCAAAAAAAGCAGATAAAATGCTGCTGATACGGCAGCTAATATAATAAACGACAACTACGCGTCATTGTACTAAATTAAAGAAAATACCAGATTTTATCGCAACATATAGTTTTTTATGTTCATTTCTTTTTTTTTTTTTTTTTCATATAAAGGATACAGCAAGTTTCGCTCCAAGATTCGTCACCCAGATTGAGTAGAAGGGATTTCTCAGTTGTACACCACGCTCACAAATATCGAAAAATAATAGTGACAAGCAGCCAACTCCAACTGCAGATAAGTGTCGCCAGTAGCATTTCAAAGAATTTTTTTGATCGCCTTCCTAAACAAATCGCAAGTATGAAATTTAAGTAAATTTCAGACTGGACCGTCTCTTCTCGAATTTCAAATTTAAAGTAGAAAAAAAAATTACCTGAACCTGAGATCGTTTCAAAAGTTTCATTAAACGTGAAACAGCGAAAAAATTCAATCATTATCGAATTAGAACTAAGAAGAAGAAAAAAAAGTACGAATATTATTTTTAATTTACCATCAAATGTTCACCAGCGAAAACAAGCCAGAAGGATAATAGCGTCGCGTAAAATATTCCTTGTCTCAAGTCCTCGAGTAAAAGCATGAATGGCATATCGAAGAACAACGTAAGATATTCGATGGGGCCTGAAAAATGTTAGCACCCAAATTTATATACTTTATCGGTCATTTTGATCGATCGAAACACATTTTGCTTACAATTTAAGAAACTCAGGGCAGAACCCAGACCGAGTAACATGTATTCCAATAAAGCCGGGGATCTCGACAGCATGTGAATTCGCCTCCAGTACCAGCACAGAATAAGAAGGGTAATTGGAAAATATATTGTTTTCAAAGTTATCCAAACTTTTGTGAATCCCCCGTTTTGATTGATGACCTGAAAATTTTTTTTTTTTTTTTTTTTCAAGTATTGATTTTGCCATTGCTAAACTAGCCGTGTAGGCAAAAAGTAATCGACTCACGGTGAGCCACAAATCAGTGACGTGGCCCACGTCTTGGTTAATATTTTTCCTCGGATCATTGGGTAACCGAACGTTGAGCAAATAGTAATCGTGGTATAATGAACCCAATTCAAAAAGTGACAACGTACTGCAGTGGTAATTGTATTCCTCGTGAAGCTGAAACAAGGAATAAACGTTGATTTGGACGTAAGCAACACACGATATTCGGATAAGCATCAAATTACCTTGTCGATCGAGCAGTCCAAATTTCTTTCAACGAGAGAAGAGGCGTAATGCTTCCACGCGTCCTCGGGATCGCCTTTGTTTCTGTAAGCTAGTCTTGCATCCAAAGTTAACTTTGTCGTAGGATCTGCAAACCATTAGAAAAAATTTATATTTTTTTGTTTTTGGCCCAATAGTAAAATGTTTATCTAACGTATCATATACTCACGAACGATGATGTGTCTGTGGTATTTGATATCGATCTGCAAAACACCGATCAAACTGTGTTGCCATCGAGAGTAGTCCAAAATTTGTTTATTTCGCGGTGAAGGCATCTACAATGAACGAAAAATAATAAAAATTTTTCTTTATATAAAAAAAAAACAGAAATATACCTGAAATGAGTACACGATCGGTGATATGTTGTCAGTGATGGCATGGGTGTCTAAGATATTACACTTTCCGGGCGGTCTCGAATAAATCCATGTATCAATACCGGGTGCAGTGCCGTTGCGATTGCGCTTATCCAAGCACGCTGTACCCAATATATTTTGACTGTTGGATGGTGGTGGCGCTGAAAAGTGACGGAACATTATTAATTTTTACTCTGCGAATAATAAATTAACAGTGCAAATTTCTTTTTTTTTTTTTCGTACTTGGGGAAAAAAAAAAAGAAAAAAATGACTGAATGAACAAAAAAAAAAAAAAAAGTAAAAAAGGTAGCAAGATCAGTAAAAATCCAGGAAAAAAAGCGAGCACGCAGTTGAGTATACGTATGATACGTAAGGGTGCTCGAAAACTGGAAAATTGAAGTCATGATGTTTCAAGTACAGCCACTCCATTGTCCCCCTTGTATACTCGGAGATACGATGTATGCAGAAGAGGAGTATCAATTAAAAAAGAATACTCTATACTCCCGCGTATAGACACACCGCGTCCTATGCAGATTCGACTTACGCACGGCGAGCTTTCAAGTACCTCGTACTTAACAATTGGAAAGTAAAAATCGTAGATGTAAAAAAAAAAAAAAAAAAAACACAATGATACAGTGATATCTAATTAGTGTACATCGCTATAAATTGTTTAAAGGAGAAAAATAAGGTGAAAACAGTTTTTGAATCGCAGAGAAATCGTCAAATGTAACAGTACTTTTAACGCATTCTCGATTTTTCCAATTTTACAGAGGAAGCTATAAAAGAGAGAGAGAGAGAGAGAGAGAGAGAGAGAGAGAGAGAAAAAAGAAAAATTCAAGCAAGCGAGTGCTAACTGGGCGAGCGGAGGTAATAAAATTGCCGCTCAAAAGACGCGCCGACAAAGAAGAAGAAAAAATCTTCGGCTGTTCATATAATAAGTACACCGGTACAACAAAATAACGTGTAAGTATAAAAATCAACAAATCGGTATGGATTGTATACATATATTTTATCCTTGAAATGTTTTTATTTTTTGCTTCGAGCAAACTTCCAGAAAATAATCAACAATAACGAAGTAGAGAAGCAGGTGTAACAGCAGGACGCGTCGGGGAGCCATAAAAAAAGTATACATAAGAATAAAATTTTGAGAAAAGCAAATTAAGAGACAGATATTATGTTTAGAAATCGAGAGATACTTATACATCGTCTCTCGGGAGCGACCATTAAGGGTGGGTACACTGGGTACAAGTATTGGAGAAAGAAAGAGAGCTATATGTATACTTAGAGAGTAGTCAGCCGGCAAGGAGGAGGTGAAAATGTGTGCGGAGGAAGAGTACATAGGTATACGAGAGTGTACATCTCACCAACGATGCCGCCAACGAGGAAGGAGATGGCCTGGCCGAGCAGGAGAAGCACCACGAGCACAGCTAGCTTCTTGCCGCTGAGGTTCTCGATGATGGTGCCCTGCATCCCTGCGATAGACTCCTCAACTTTCGGAGGATATCCCACACGTATACAACAGTGTCAAAGTAATTCAACCAAAGCCCCTCTCGTCGGTATAAATATGCTCCCCCTGTATGTATATATAGGCGCGCTATGTGTGCACACGAGTGGTTACCGAAGGAAGCCGGCTCCTCGGCGATGGCGAGCGCTGTACAGCGCGGCAAGTTTGATTCCCCGAGAGTTGTAGGTATATGCTCCCCCCAACTACATCACCGCTCGATGCTTCACCACGACTAACCGCAGCAGGACCGTTTCAAAGTTTCGGAGTCGAGTCGCAGAGTCCTGCCTATACGCAATACTTGTGCGTGTGCGAAGCTGCGCGCCGCCGCCGCCACCAATGTATATACTTACACCCATACAATTACACATGTATATGTGTATACGTTTCGGAGCGCCGAGATGAGAAAAGAAATCCTTCCTTCCTCCCCTACTCCCGTGCATGTATTTCCTCGCAGCTCCCTCCTCCCTCTGACCCATCTCCTCCTCCTCATCATCTGTTCTCCGTCATTAACACAGGATTTCATTAGTTTAGGCTAATTATTGCTAACCGAGTACGACACGGGTCGTTTTAGAAAACTTTTTTCAGTCAACTGAGAGACATTTTTTGATTTTATCAATTGGTTACCTCGTTTGACTTGGGTTTGTTTGGACAATTTTTTTTAATCGACCGATACCTAGGTGCTTTCATTTTTCAATTTTATCAATTGGTTACCTCGTTTTTATTGCTTTTCAGTTGGTAACCGTGTATATAGTATATCACGTTTTTTCAATCGTCTGACTTTTGTATTTTTTTTTATTTTATGTTACTTCGCTCGTAAAGTCGACTGACACTTGATTTTGGAATTTTTTTTATTGGTTACTTGCTCAACAAGTCAGTTTTGTTTAGAAAACTCTATTATGAGTGTGCGAGTCTCACGTACGGGTACCTTTTTTCAAATTTTTCGCTCTAGTGTATAGGAAAGAAAAAATAAAATAAAATAAAATTTAGGTATCCTTGAAAATGTATTTAAATATTTCATTTCCAGTATTTGACAATGTATTACTTTAACGTATGAAATATTCGATTGTTTTTTTCACGTTTTTCAAAGTTAATTTTTTATATAAAAACGAAGCAATGATGTACGTGTAGGTGTTGTCGTTCGGATCGATGGCCCTTTGCCACCACTTTTCTAGTAAAAAACAAGAATTATTTAATCGTTGGGCGGAAAAACCGAACCGATTGATTTTCACGAGGCTCTTTTGTAGCCAGCCCCACGCGCCATTAAGAAAGTTTTGTATAACAACCGGAACAAAATGATAGTCCGAAGTGATGAATGTCAGGGTTGCATAAAAACTTCCCAGCCAATTATCTCAGTTTCTAATTCCATTGACAGTATAAATATATAGACAGTCAAATTAACGGTTTTGCTATGACGAATTAATACCCTTCTAATCTCACCAAATATTCAGCATCACCCTTCTTGGCGTCAACGTGGGCTCCCCCGAGCTTCAACAACGGCCTCTTTCCATTGTGGGTGGTAATATTATACCATATAAACTTCTAAACGTGCTGTATCGTGTGCTGCTTCACTATAGAGATGTAAGTTAAACTTTAACACCACACGTATCAAAATAGATTATTTCACCAAGAACCTACACAATTTTTTTTCCAACCGTTGCGCTTATTCGCCGTTAAACATAATTTCACTTTGTATTTCCTATTGTGGAGTAGTGATGAATGTACTTGTCTGGAAAAAAACTGCTCTTTGTTCGGGAAAAATTAATTTTTCACCAATGCGAAACTTTCCTTCCCCGAAAATATCTTCCCCAAGCGCAGAATTGGTGACGGAAGGAAACAAAGAAAGCCCGATGTGATGTGTGAAACTTTTTTAATTCAGTAATCTGCTATTCTTTAAAATGTTTGGAAATCCATATACGCGCGATTCATGTGTATTTTATTTGAAAGTCAGAAATCCATACCGAACGCTGAGCTTTTTCATTTACCACAGAGGTCGCGGATTTTATTGAAAAATTCAAAATATCCGCAAATTAAGGCTTTTCTTGAGTAGGTATCATACATTTACAAGTTCCCTTATTTATAGTCATGTTATGATTTTTTTAAAATTCAAGTATATCAATAGAGCCTGACACGATTCATGTAGTATGTTTTTAACTTTTATGCCACTAAAGTGTATGTACATATATACATCTTATTTAATTTTCCTTTATTTTTATTAGAATTCGTATAAGCTCAGTTGATATTATAATGTATTAACGACACGACCACGACGTCGCAACCGATTTTATTTAATTGTTGCACACATTTTTTATACGCATTATCAATTTGTAATTTTATTTCGGGAGAAAGAAAAAACATCATTAACAGCATTAAAAAAAAAATCTTTGAATATCATACCATTTGAAAAAAAATTTTTTGGTGATTTGTATTTTAATGTTGTTGCATTCTTCTGCTTATTTTATTTTAATTTGGTTTTCGCTTACCCACGTAAGTGCGACGATGTACACTAGACGGCCAGATATTCGCGGCCCCCTCCGATGAGTTGAGTGACTAAAGTATACATGATTTCAGTGTCACTCAACCCGCGGAGGGGGTCGCGAATATCTAGCCGTCGTCTAGTGTACCAACAAATAGATGGGGGATGGGGGTGGATCACGATTTGATACAGCAGGGCACTGTGCACTGCCGCTTATTGCCGCAGGTGCTGCAAGTGCTGCAACGGTTGCAGTGCAACCATCATCATGCACACACATGCGCACTCTCGAGTCTCTCTACAGATATGTCACCAGTGAACTAGCCATCCGCATCATTGTCACCGCTGTTTTTGGAATTTGCAGTCTGTGCATCTGCACTCTCTGCACCACCCCCACAACACGGCTTTGACTTCGATTCTCCACAGTGTATTATGATCGGGTTATTTTTCTTTGAAAATGATGTCATAAGTTTACTTGTAGTTGGCTGTTGTGTTGTGATACTCGTGGTACAGAGCTCAGAAAGTAAAATATAAAGACTTGTTTAAGTTACATCCTTTACTTTCAAAAGTTTATCAAATCATCTCAAATCTAATTTGCTCGAATTACCGCTCTCTCACATATCGACCACACAGACCAACCCAGTAGTCCCAGTAGGGTACATGACATCCGTCATACCCTCAAAATTCATTTTTACTATAATCCAAATGCGTGTGTGTATGTGTTCGAGTAACATCTGATGAACAATCTTTATAAATTATCATCGGACGCCGTGATGTCAATCACAGGAACGAGGAGGTTTATTAGGCGTGTGCCAGCTGTTGTGTTATTTTTCACAGCTTTATCTATCTGATGTCCGTAGATCTGTTAGCCACCTTACTTTAATGAGACAACTATCATAATAATCAGGGCAATCATGGTAAGTTTTGTTTACAAATCGGTCACGTTTCAACTACAAATTTAATAAACGTCATGGTTTTAAACAGACCTGGCTTGGCTAGGTCATGTCAATAGAACTGATTACATATTTTTCGTCGCAGGAAAACTCGACTTGTTCAGAACTCGATTTTGTTTACGATGACGCTGACACACATGCCAACGAAATCGCTGAGCTTTACAGTTACACGGAGCACCCAGAGTTGCAACTCAATGTTAAAGTAAGTTATTGAAACTTAACCATGATCTTTTAAAGTGTTTAATCAATGAATCTTTAGGCTTTCGAGGACCAAATGCAATGGTACAAGTTACGTCCGGTTTGGCAAAACCTGACAATGGACCAACACAAGTCAATAATTTTTAAGCTACTCGATCAGCTCGAAGTATCGGATAAACAAATGCGAATGAAAGCAGTTAGGTGTATTTTATACTTGGCACAGGGCTGCTGGGCAGAAGTTCAATCTGATAAAGAGCAACAAGAGTGGGAAAGGAAAAATGTCATGCTACTGTATGAGTGTGGAACATTTTCGGCATTTGTTGAATTGTTGAACATTGAAATTGAGTAAGATAACGAATTTCTCATTTTTAAAAAATAATCTTAAGGTTAGAAAATAAAAAAACTGTTAATTGTTCAAATAATATGGTGTAGAAACAGCGCTGCTGCAAGTACAGCCATAAGAAAATTGGCCATAAGTCTTGCAGATTCAGTGGATCTTCGTGTTATATTGTCTGTTTTATATGTTATTACTGAGGTGATGAGAGAAGAAAATAAATGTTTGGACAATTCTGTTTATAAACACAATGTTGAATCTTTTAAAGAAGAATTATGTAAGACGATTTTTCAATTTTCATTATTTACATTTTAATGTAAGTATGGAGAAAATGTAACCTTATCAAATTATTACAGTGAACCCTAGCGAAGATGAGTTGCTAACTGTAAAACTACTAGGAATGGTGACATCTTTCTGCAGTGGGTCTGCTCCACATTTTCCAATGAAAAAAGTTTTACTTTTGTTATGGAAGTTAATTTTAGTTTCATTGGGAGGTATGGAAACTTTAAGAGAACTAAAGAAAACCTATAGAGAACAGGCTGGTCTTGATAATCTTCAAGAAGATACCATAGAAGTAGCAAAAGTAATGAGACCGAGTTCTCCTCCATCGAGTGCCACAGATTTATTGGATTCGCAAAATTTAAAGAAAACTAATAGACCTTTGAGAAGAGTAAATTTTATCAATTAATAATTTGAAAAATTAATTGCTAAGTATTTTTTAAACAAATTTTATTAATTTTACAGAGTTTAATGAAACAAAGTTCATTGGATGAGCAAAACTTGGAGTATGATTCAAGTATGAAGCTCATTAGAAACGATGATGGTATGGATACTTCGGAACGTGATGTTGATGAAGGAGTTTTTTTAAAGGACCCTCAAGTTGGACCTAATCAAACTTTTTATGACAATCCCAATGATCAACCTCAAACAAGACCAGATACCCCTCCACCCACAAAAATCAAAGGTAAGTCACTACAATGTTTTTTTTTTTTTTTTTTACTTCAAGACATTTTAAAATAAAATTTTAATGCATTCAATCATTTTTATCACAGGTTTACCGTGGGCTCCAAAAGTTCGTCAAAAAGATGTCGATACATTTTTGGATGTTTCGAGGCTCAAATTCGTGGGATACAAATTGCAGGGTGATCGCGAAAGTTTAGCCGGGTTACCTCAGCCGATTCACGAGGGACTAAGTACTTTGAAAAAAGTAAATATTTATAAATTTTGTAAAATTATTCCCAAATGGTTTCAATCAATTTTTTTATATTACTTTTACAGCACATGTATACTTCACTGGCAGAAATTCAAATTCAAAAGGAGGAAGAAATTGCTAAAAATCCAATTAGTACACAAGAACCCACAATTCGACAAACCGCTACGGAAATTCTGTATCAAGCAATGTTACCTAATTTACCTCAACATATGATTGCATTACTAAAAATACTATTAGCTGCTGCACCAACAAGTAAAACTAAAACTGATAGTATTAACGTGATGTCTGACGTTTTACCGGAAGAGATGCCGTAAGTTTTTTCGAATATGCAATTCTCACGAATCTTAGCCAATGCACATAAAACTCAACAATACGAAAAATTTCAGGGTCACAGTGTTACAATCCATGAAACTTGGTATTGACGTTAATCGTCATAAAGAGATTGTTGTCAAGGCAGTTTCGGCCATATTACTTCTTTTACTGAAGCACTTTAAATTGAATCATGTCTATCAATTTGAATTCATGTCCCAGCACCTTGTTTTTGCCAACTGCATACCATTGGTCTTAAAATTTCTGAATCAAAACATTTTGGTATACATTGAAGCAAAAAATGTGTAAGACTCAATACCTTTTTTTTAATTAATGTTGATTTTTCATGTTTTTTACTTACCTTAGTGATGATTGCAGCATTCCTATACTCGATTTTCCAATGTGTGTAATTGGTGATCAGCCTGAACTTACAGTGGATAATCTTGAAATAGGAGATAATCAAAATTATTCATGGAGAAACGTGTTTTCTTGTATTAATTTACTCAGAATACTCAATAAATTGACCAAATGGAAACATAGCAGAATAATGGTAATGTAATCTTTTTGATACGTTTCTATATAAAGGAAATTCAATACTTGATAACGAAATTTTTTTCAGATGTTGGTTGTCTTCAAGTCGGCTCCTATTTTAAAACGAACACTAAAAGTGATGCATGGCATGTTACAATTGTACGTTTTAAAGCTGCTTAAAATGCAAACAAAATATCTAGGGAGACAGTGGAGAAAAACAAATATGAAGACAATCAGTGTCATATATTCCAAAGTTCGACATCGTTTGAATGACGATTGGGCTTTTGGAAATGGTAAAATTTTAAAAGAATACATTTATAGTAAGGCTTGATAAGCAAATAATTTAACAAAGTCGATGTGTTCACAGATTTGGAGGCTAGGCCATGGGATTTTCAAGCTGAAGAATGTACTCTTAGAGCATGTGTAGATCGTTTTAATAACCGGAGATACTCAAACGCGGTAAGAGACGAAGAGTTAGAACCCGTTGACACGTCGATAACGTCGGTGCTCGGGACAAATGTTGAACTGACTGATGAATTTAAGCAACACTACGAACTTTGGCTTCAGCAAGAAGTTTTTCAAACTACAATCGATTGGGATGAACTGTTGGGGCCCACGAACTATGAAATTTAATTTTCATTACAACATTTACTGGGTATAAGAAAATTTGTTTTGTACAAAAATTTTCATTCTTTTCCACCATAATACCGGAAATCATTTTTTTATAAAAAATGAATTTTTTTTTTTTTTTTTCGTGTAGTAAATGTAGTATATATACCATTTTTTACAAATCGCAGTCTCGTGTTGTATGCAAATTTTTTAAATTTCAAGTCAATTTGATAAGATATATTATGAGAGTGATGATTTTTTTACTTTACTGTATAGTCATTGAAAGTTTTCGAGTCTTTTACTGAACGCACCGACTGTGGATTTACTTAAAAACTTGTAAATAAACATAATACGCTTATATTTATATTACTTATCTTACAAAAACACATAGTCTTTAAACATCTGTTTGTAGCTTAATTTTAATCAAAATAACTAATTAACTTGAAATTTTTCATATTTTGATAAAACGTTTTTTTTTGTAATACTTGAGAAATTATAAAGATGTATCAAGATACTCGAAGCTCATCTGATTACCATGATTTCTTTGTTACTTATGTATACTATTGTAGTTTGCTTTGAAAAACGTCTTACAATTTTTGATTCAGAAAAATCATGTTATATCATTGTCTGGAAAATGTTAAGAACAATCATGATATTCCGTTTAATTTATTTATCTAATTATAAACTATGAAACATATATACTCGTTGGAAATTCATGTTTATTTTGTCGTTACCTTGAGTTTTTCTCAAGCAGAGCATACGATTCCCCAGTGATGCGAATAAATTGATAATAATAACATCCGGTTATTTATTTATTATATAAAGAAATAATTTTTTATTTTAAATATAATATAGACATATAAATATACTTTTTTTTATCGATTTCGCAGTGGTTTTGTCAATTCGATACAAATATAATAAACTTTACAGTAATTTCTACAAAAATATAAATGTGCCAACATTCAACTTGGATGTAAGTCACAAAGTGGTTTTTTTTTTTTAGTCGATGGAAATGCAAAAAAGTTTTTTCAAATGATCACAGATCAATTCATTTCGTAAATGTACACGGTTCGTAGAATCACGAAAATTAAGTACGCTGTCTAATGTTGCGGTCGAACCCAGGTGTAAGTTCCATAAAATACGAAATTGTTTCTCTTCGCCATCTCGTTGGCTTCTTTTGGTCCCCGCGAGCCGTATCTAAGGATAAACACGCGGTGTTAAATTACAATGACGAAAATAAAATATTTAATCTTCTATTCTATAGCAATAGTAAGGGATTTTATACTTGTAAGGAGTCGGACGTATGTCTTCCGTTTCAATCTGATGAAGCAGAGGCGTGAAAATTCGCCAAGCCTCGCTGAGCTCGTCGCTGCGAACAAAGTGCATCTGAGAGCCACAGAAAACGTCCAAAATCAGTCTTTCGTAAGCATCGGGCAACTTGAGACCCTGCAAGAAAGACAAGAAGCAATAGTAAAAAAACAAACCACCCACGGATTACTGCGTCGCGTGGAGCTCTCTACTTTTAATGCACCTTGTATCTACTGCAGTAGGTCAAGTCGAGCTCCGTTTCCTCCATGTCGAAGGTAATGCCAGGCGACTTGGTCATCATTTTGATGTAGAGAGCTTCACCTGGCTGCACCCTTATGACCAGCTCGTTCCGCTTGCCCTTGCCGTCGAAGATGTCACCCGGCACGTCTTGATATTGTATCCTGACCTCGGCCTTCCGCTCGTTCAGCGCTGCGCACAAAACCAACAACGACAACTGATTGCTCGAGATACATCATCATAGCGTATAGCTGCAGACGAGCTAAGTAAAGGTGCAACTCAGCCGACCTTTGCCGCATCTGAGGAGAAAAGGCACACCGTCCCAGCGCTCGTTGTTGATCTTGAGAACGGCCATGGCGAAGGTCGGTGTGTTGGATCCGGCGGGCACGGTGGCATCGTCGAGGTAGCCTAGCCTCGCCTCGGGATCACTGGCCTCCGGATCGCCGACGTACTGGCCGAGCACAACATCATCCAGCTGCAGGGGCCTGATGCACTTCAACACTTTGACCTTCTCGTTTCTGATGTCGTCCGGATGACAGGAGGCTGGCTTCTCCATGGCAACGAGCGACAGTATTTGGAGCAGGTGGTTTTGCATGACGTCACGGATAATGCCGAACTCGTCAAAGTACCCGCCCCGACCCTGGGTGCCAAAGTCCTCCTTGAAGCTTATCTGAACCGAAGCTATGTTGTCCCGGTTCCAGGTCGGACTGAAGATTCTGTTGCCAAAACGCAGCGTCATCAAATTTTGGACCATCTCCTTGCCGAGGTAGTGGTCGATGCGGTATATCTGCTCCTCCCGGAAGAGCCCTGCCAGGTGGTCCGAGAGCTTCTGCGAGCTCGCCGCGTCCCGCCCGAAGGGCTTCTCGATGATGACCCTCGTCCAGCCGCTACAACCAGTACAACCGAGAGAGTGACGATCATCGCGTATAGGTGTTGGGTAAATGTTATAATGTGTATTATATATACGCACTTTTGGGCCATGCAGGTGCGTTGGAGGTGTACGGTGACGGGCTCGAAAACAGAGGGCGGGAGCGCGAGGTAGAAGAGCCGGTTCACCCGGGGCGCGTTGGCCTCGAGGCGCACGAGCTGCCGATCGAGCTCGGCAAAGTCCTCGTCGCTTTCATACGAGCCCGCGGCGTAGTGGTTCAGCCGCCAGAATTCCTCGTGGCGCTCCTCCTCGCCCGGCTTGACCTTCATGTACGGCTCGCACTTGGCCCTGAGCAGCTCGATCGTCAGCTTACTGCGCGCATACCCGAAGAACATCGTCGACTGAGGCAGCAGGTTGTCCCGAAACAGCCACCACAGCGTCGGGTAGATCTTCTTCTTGGCTAGATCACCCTGAGAGACAACATAGGACGAGCTGTTTGATGCGTGTATGCTTTTATTGTGTATATATATATAAATTATACATACCGATGCTCCGAGAGTGACGAAGATGTGGGGAAACTGACTGTCAAAGTGGGTGCCCTCCATGTGATCCATTTCCTCGGACTTCAAGGACTGCCTGATGTACACCAGGCTCTCCTCAGTCGAGGCTCCTGTTGGCAATTTTTCAAACACATCGTGCGTTTTTTAATTGATTTTTGGAAAATCGGCATTTTACGTAGATCGCGTTTGACGAAAACTTTCTTTCGTCGTGCGATTCTGCACGTTAACGTGTTCGCGCGGCGCCGAGAACTTGACATCGAGAAAATTCAAGTTCACGCGATTACTTAATCTTTCACCGAGTCAGGCGCAAGTAGCGAATCGGAAAATCAACATCAAGTGTATTCTAATCGTTCGGCATCGGCAGTAATCACGTGGAACACGTGACAGGCGATATATATATAACGGAGAGGTGCGATAAGTGCGCGCAAAAATTCATATCGCGTGAGCGTTTGCCTTCCTGTGTTCAATAGTGTATTTATTAGGTATCGGTACTGGTGCGCTCAATTTTATCGAATTAGTTTCACTCGACAGTTGCTGTATTATTCATACACGTATGAACACAAGGTTGGTTGTGGAAATAAACAAACAAGTTGGACGATATGGTTTTCAAGTGAAAATTGTTTCCCTCGAATCCACACTTTGAGAAGTTCCTAATTTTTTTTCGCAAGCCCCTCACCCCCTCTTGCTGTCATTGAGTACAAAATATGTTTTTGTTTTTTTTTTTTTTTTTTTTTTCCTTACGAGTACTCTAATTGTTGTAACAACAATAGCCTTGGCGAGCGTAAAGGCGCGCGCGGCTGTTTTTATAACGCGTGTCATTGTAATGAGTCGAGTTCCAGGAGATTTTCACGACTGGTTTTAAAGATACCCGAAAACCCTTTGTTAAAAAGTACAGTACTGAAGGTGTACTTTCAAACGATTTCCACACGTGAGTACACGCTTTCAATGCGTAACTGTAAATTAAGTAAATATGACTTATTGCCCCCCCCCCATTGATAATAGTAAAAAGAAAACTAAAAAGTCGGAAAAATTTGGTTTTTGAAATTAAATGTATACACATAATATGTATGTATAGGTGCAAAGAGAGACCATCTACTCACTTGGCACCACCGGGTGGTGTTTCGCGCGTCCGTTGGGGTAGCTGTTCATCTTGATGGCCAATGGCTTAATGTTTTAATGTAAACGACAAGTGAGAACCGAATGGTTGTCGCAACGTTCGAAAAGAGACAATATTGAGCAACTGACGGGAAAAACTGCTCCGTCACGACTCAATAAAATAAGTACGGTTCACGTGTATACTTGAGTAGTTTGCGTTCGCGCTGCTCGACTCGCTTTGATGAACTGCCTTGGCGCTTCAGAAGAGACGCGAGACATCCACGCCGGAATCCACCAGTCATCAGGAAGTAAAAGGTGTGCGTGCAAGCGCGCGCGTGTGTGTGTGCTCCATAACACGTGTAACTTACGTATAGTTTAAAGTGAGAATTGTTCAAACAATAAGTTTACTTTGGTATTTTTACTGTTGTATGGTGCAAGACAAAGGTGGACTGAATCACTCATCATGATGATCACTAAATAATTACTACACGTATTTTGGACAGACGAGTTTATTTTATTTTATTTTTTTTTTACAGGTACTTACCTACATCGTGGACTTGGAAGCGACGAACAACTAAAATATATATACATGCATGCGCTGTTCCCAATATTTTGGAGCGCTTATATGCGTCGCACGTGTTTTTTTTTTTTTTTTCTTTTTTCTCGTCGATGTTTTGGAGCTCTTGCACTTTTAATCGTAAATATATACTTACTCCGTGTTAGCGAACGAAAATAAACGATCGCGTGCCATAAATGGATTTTCACACCGTCATTGAAATACTTTTAGCATCAATTACTATTAATTTTCGGCGTCGCCTCGTATATAAAAAGCAGAGTCGACGAGTTGAGGATTGTTATACTTATATAGCAGTGAATAAAAAAGCGATGGGAGGGTGATAATATTACGAAGCAGAGATTTTTAGAACACTAATCACCTACTGGAGCCATTATTATATATATTAGTATGCACAACATAGGTATGTCATATACCTACGTGTATTATGTATATTACACATCGGGCCAACAGACCGGGACCTGTGCTTCGCGCTCTTTTGGCGGTAACTACAATAATAATATAGTACATACTGTACTACGAAAATTCAAAATATATATGTCCGTTCGAGTCCTATCATTTACTTTTATAAATAATACACTTATTATTTACCAACATAGGTACGAGGGTACAGCAGGTTCGTATATTGTTAAACTGTTAGATAAAAGTGCGACGAAGGCATAGTTGTGTGTGTTACCTATCGGTACGCATATCTTAAATATTTAGTCACAGCTCATTACCGAAGAGTAACGAAGACAATACTACCTGTGATATGGCCTGGTGCCTTTGAGAAGACCGACTTTGTATTATCGTCATGATAATTATGTATATCATGTGTCCCACACTTTCGCTTTATTACTTCTCATAACTTGCACACGTTTCAAGGTACAAAGCACTTAATTTTATACATTTTAAATATTTTTTCGATTTTTCGTTTTAAATACCTCACGATGTTATTGGAAAATCGTTTTCATTTATCCCATTTAAACGTGTATACATCCTCAATGATTTGTTCTGGAAAAATTTATCAAGCAGCACTTTTAACCTTACGTCGCAGAATGAAAAAAAGTTAAAAAATTAGCTTTTAAATGCCGGTTGGATAAAAATTTTTAATTGTCGTGATTTTTTTTTTTTTTTTTGTAAAAAAACATGAATAATAATATCTTGACGATTAAAACTTTTCGAACTTTTTTTTTTGTTTTTAATCATCAACTGGAGAAAATCACTGGTGTTTGCGTAATAATTTCAAAACGCGATTCGCAGTTTCCTTTTCCTTGTTAAGTCATCAGAATAAATATTATACCTATACAGATGTATACTGTAACAAAAAATTAATAAAAAAAAAAAAAACAAATCATCAAAACAATGCAACCGCACAAAAAGCAAAGGTAATTGACTTATTTGATAAAAAGTATCGTGATTCGAGTTGGGTATTCCTCGTTTTGTTTTTTGTGAAACGTTTAAATAAAACATCGCCGAGGTAATGAATAACTGAAACGAGCCGATCGTACGAGGTGCTGACGATGAATTATGGAGAGTAACGCATACACGCATTCGTATAATTATATGCACACGCGAGTTTATGCTAATGTATACCAAACCTATCGTTCGACCCGATGTGTATACTTATGGTAATCGCAAAATTAAATAGTTCTCACAATTTTTGACAATCGTCCGGCAAGGAAGAATCACGCGAGGAAAGTACGTTTCCAAATAATTCGTTTCGTCAAGGTACGTACTTATTTCTTTTTGCACTGTTGCAGATTACGAGATTTTTCTATTTATCATATTTTTTTTTTTTCACACAGCACAGTATCTCGGAAAAGGCCGATAATCATCGCGGATCTGATAAAATATAAATAATGCCTAGAAGTTCCGCGATATACTATATGTATTGTAAATGAAAAAAAAAAGTAACCAATCATATGCAATTTCAATATTTGTTGATCTTATTTCTAGTCATAACGTGCCTAATGCCCATGTGAGTGATGCGATAGTAATTGGTCCTCCTTACCTGATCATAATTATAATTATCGACGATTGTCGCAGACAACGAATAATACTTTTTCGAACTTTCAGTATAAAACAGCAAAAAGTGTTGTTAAATATAAAATATGACTACATTTTAGAGGTTAGCATGAGAAATACGTTGTACTAGTTACCCAAGTATAATACACGTATACAACAAAAACCACAGTGTATTCCATTACAAAATGTTTCTCATGATAAACCAGTATATTATATCTGCTAACCTGGAAAATGTATGTTATTTTTTATTGTTACAACACTTTTATCCTAAAGTGAAAAACGGAGATGGCGTGGAATGTTTTTTCAAAACTCAAATGCGAACGAGAGAGCAAGTATATCCGTACAAGTGTACCTAACCACACGCGGTGGAGCGAAGCAACTCTTATAAACTTTGTATAGTTGAGCCACGGAAGAGACGACCATTCAAACAAAATCAAAAGTCTAACTGAATCTCGAGGCGACGGTGTGGATTCTGCAGCTGACATGTGGATATCCCGCTACTGTATACCATTGAGTCCTGATGATGCACTTCGTCGTTTGGGCACCTCAACAACCAGGTGGGGATAATTACCTGTGCCTTATATCAGCATTATCAGCTTATCCCTCGACTCGCGGCTAGATAAATATTATCTTTCGGCTACTAAGTACGCATTAGCCTAACGTCACGTGCATTCGCCTCGTGGCTATTCTCACTTTTTACCTCTTTTTTTTTTTTTTTAATTTTCAGTTTTTGTTCGGTTGTTTCTCTTCTCAAATTGAGATACCCACATAGTGTACCCAAGGGGACATTTTCAGAACTTTTCCACGAAAATCACGCTATTCAGAAAATTTCACACAAGATCTTTTTACTTTTCCTTCAAATCAGCCGAGAATTCTAGAGGTACTTAATATTGTTTATAGGCATTGGTATAAAAGTTGTTAACGACAAAACAAAGAATAATAAATTTCAAGCACCGTACTTTTGGACACAATTATTTTAGAATTGGAGAAACAAAAAAGGAATTGCATTCCGATGAAAGTTACGCAATGCGAAGGAGATATCGTTTGACATGCGTTCGACGCGCAGAAAAATCGCGACCGCGAACTAGTACGTACCTATGCATAAAAGTGATATTTTTTTTTTAAAAGCACACCTCCATCATCCGATTTGTTTTCCCATGTGGCTACTATGTTTATATTCTTATGGCTACTATAAATACAGGACTCATAGGAGCTTTGCTTTTTAAAAATATATGATAACAATCAGTTGCGTAACAGGATAACGTCATACTTTAGCATTATTAGCAACACATATTACGAGCAAGTTACGTTTTTTCGTTTCATCGTAAGTATATTACAAGTGTTGCGCATGAAACATTTTTTTGTAGCAACTAAATGTGTCGTTATAGGCGAGTTAATTGACATAATCTTGCTGCTTACTGGCTGTAATACGTCCACGCAATTTTTTTTTGTTTATTTAACATGTCGGTGATGATTTTTTTTGCTGGGATATTTATTTTTACCTCTTCAAATATACCCTGTAGTTGCCTTAAAAATTTAATTTTATTAAAAAAGTTTGAGTTGTATCGTAAGTACAATGCATAGAATAAGAATAAGTAGAAAAGATGCGTTATCACGCGGGTCAGGCGACTGGCCCACATGACGTATGGCCTGATGGACGCATCACGTGACAATGAAAAAATATAAGTGCACATATTACATACTTTTGAATTTTTTATTTTCTCACGATTATTTTTAGTACTACCGATTCATGTATGTTGTACTTACCATTTTATCTTTACGATTATTTTTTACTATCGTTTTAATACTCGTTTTTATGATAAGCGCATTATAAAAAAATTTGTATGTGTAAATTAAACTACAACTATTATTTTTTCATTATTTTTCGGACATGCGATCTCCGATTAAATTTTGTAATTCCACCGCGAATACAATAGCACCGTATTCCAATTGCAGCGTAAATTAAAGACAAGTGGGTCACGGCTTGTCAACATTTTTCCTTGATAATTTCGTTTAGTGCGATTTTTCCCAAGAAACGTAGCACCGCGAAAGTCAAGACTTCGTTTACAACTTTTTCATGGTATATAGGTACTGGCACAAAAACAAAAGCACTGCCGAGATACACTTACTTTTTACGAGTTGTATGAGAGTCTTATCTTTTCAAGAGTTGATGCTTTTGATATATAATATATGGTCAGGGGAACTCGATAAAAGATGTACCTAATAGTCACGTCTTGACGAGATTTCCTTTAAAAAATTTAATATAACTTAAAAGCCAACGTTTTTATAACGTAGTTCTAATTATTTTAAATAACGAATGGGTAGAAAAATTAAAATTTGTTGGTTGATTAGTGTAAATTTTAGCATTGAATTATTATATGATAATACAATTGGTCTGAGCAAAACAGATTAGATAAAAAGAGTTGCATAAAAGTGTATGCGTGAAAAAAAAAAAAAAAAAAAGAATTCATAGAAAGCACTTACTTCGACACATTGTAGCCATCTCAATTATATTTGTTTTTTACTTGCAGAGGTATCCCTTGGAAAATTGTTTGCCTGGGTAAACCAGAGCGACTCTCACTCTCCTTGTCCGATCTGTAATAAATCGAAAAAAAAAATCCCACGTCAGGAAATTCATTTTATTTCACCCCACAGCCTATACAGTTCTTGCACTTAAGCTACCTGTAACCTCCTAACTCCTCCCGCTGGAACCCCCTTAAAATGTTTTAATTTTTCGTCGGATGCTGCTCACATACCACAGAAACCAACTCGTTTACGAAGTGAAATAAAAACTCTTACATTACTTTTTTTCTTAAGGATCGATAAATGATGTTATGTATTCTTATACTTATATGCACACAGAGTATAGAGAGCAGTGACGGCGATAACTCGAGAGAGTGGCTGACTGTGTGTATACACATATATTGCGTATATTGACGATTCTCGATTTTGATTGAATCACAATATAATATATATCCGCAAAACTGATTAAATAAAGTATAAATTAGTAAATAAAAGTATACAATCACGCGAAGAGGCGTGGATGTACATACATTTATATAGTGTACGTAAAGTAGTAGCAGCAGCAACAGCTGAGAGACTAAGGAGCAGAGAAGCCAGAAAAAAAAAGGGATCGGTCAACTCTATAACACTTCTGACGTTCAAAACTCGATTTTCCTGCACAATCACCCGATCCTTGTATAGAGTATATATGTATACGTAGATGTATATATGTATTCGAAGCAATACAAGTTTTACTGATACATCGCATCTGAGGGCAACGTATCGAGAAACAATACTTTGAAGTATGTCGTCCTTGATTTTCCAAAGGACTTCCAAAAAGTGTAAAGTCTATACTGAGGTTGATGTGCAGGTTTTACGCGCACTTTGTATCACTTGAATTACCCATTAATACTTTGCGATAATCGAACCACGCACTCTCAGCCGATTGTCTGATATAAAACTGTTTAAGCAATTCTTGAAATTTCACCGAGTACCCCATATATTTAAGTACAGCGATAAAATTTTGTTGATTTAATTATTTGCGTGCACGCAGAATCCTCTTTTCTGTCACCATTAATTTCATCAATCATGTTTGGAGGTGTGTGTGTATATATAATACATGATGTGGCTTCTGCTTTGGTCGTATGGTGTAGCAGACAACATCGAATATCGAAGATGTGAAGTGTAAAAAAAATATATATACAAAAATTAAGTGTATATCGTATAGAAAGTTCAGTGTTTTGTGCTTTGAAGTTTTGCAAAATTATTTTAGCTGCCATTGAACTGGATAATCTAGAGTAAATTCAATAATCTTTTTAAATTATTTCAAATTTATAACCAATGAGCAATAAACATAACCTACGTGTAATACACAACATTTTTATGTTTTATAATGTCATTTAAATTTTTAGAAAATGAGGCTCACAACTCTATTGAGAATTAATACCCCTAACAAGGGAAGAACTCCTCAGCCTATAAATAAAGTACCTTTTAGGGAAATGATGCCTCTAAGATTGAAAGAGAGAGTTTCTGGAAAGTCAGACACAAAGAAAGGTAAGGACTTTCAAAATTAACACGTAAATCGTCAACTAATCATCAGTAAGAACATCCCGATTCATTGATATAATACATTTCAGAGGGAAGCTGTTTGCATGAAATAACAATGCTCATTAAATGTCTAGAAACAAACGATTATGAGAATAAAATGTGTGTAAAGCAAGCAGAAAGTTTAAATATATGTTTTGAAAACTTTCAAAAGGCCAAAAAAGGGGCCAAAGTGACCAAAGAAAAAGGTAACTTGGTACCTGGTGAAAAATCCTTGACTCACAAGCAAGTCCATAAATTGTTTAGAATGCAACCACTGTCGTAATTTGTTGGATTTAGTTGAATAAATATTTACATTAAGGAAACAAGAATCGTTTTATCTCGATATTTTTATTAATAAAACAATGTTGTAATTCCAAAGTTTTGCTGTTTAAAACTTTTTTCAATAAATAGGCATACCTCCCTAACATACCTTTCTTGATGATATGGAATTAAAATTGAAGGTATTCATAATCCTTTCTATTCTCAGTTTCAATAGATCTGTTGAATTTCATATCACGACAAAGATCTCAGTTAAAAATATACAAAAATCTTCACCATTAATAGTTCTTTAGTTCATGAGCAAAAAAAAAAAAATTTTTCACTTTTTCAGGATTTGTATAACATCTTCATCTTGCATAACATGTTGTATGCCAACCCTTTGAGGGGAATATTTTGTACTAGTGCCCTATGAAAAAAAAAAAAAAGTTAATTTAGAAAAAAAGTTAATTTGATGTAGAATTTAAGTAGATTTGTTCAAAGACTGTGTACATACCCAAACAAGTGCATATTTGAATTGGGCAGCTAAAGTTCTATGGATTGCATGGCAAACATGTTCAACTGATACTCCTTTCCTGAGAATCAAGCCATCATCAAAGTCTGGAGGTTGGCCGGGTTTTTTTGTGTAGACTCTTATGAGGGATAAGAATTCCCACAGAGTCTCTAACAAGAAATCTAAATTCAGCTTCATGTTGCAACTGGAATGTTAAATTTTTTCATACATCTAATCTATGTTCTTTTGGCTTCGATTAAAATATCATTTTATAAATTACCTAACTACGACACTGTTTGGTTGCCTGGCAATCCTATCAACTTCTTCGATTGAAATTTGATCAATCTTATTGTAAACGTAAAGGCATGGAAGATATACACGATTGGCATTAATAACGTCAATCAGTTCATCGGCACTGCAATCTTCTCTGAATAAAACTTCAGCATTGAATATTTTGTACTCGTGCAAGATCATTTGAACCAACTTTTCATCAACTTTGGTCAAAATGCAAGTTGAGTTGAAAGACAATCCACCACCTTTTTTTATTTTGAAGTATATGTTGGGTTTCTTTTTGTTTAACCTAATGCCCACAGACTCTAACTCTTTTTCGAGCAGCTGCCTCTGTACATCTTGTTTGGTAGCATCCAACATCATTAAAACTAAATCTGCTGTTCTTGCTACAGCTATGACTTGCCTTCCTCTACCTTTGCCCTGAAATAATAATTAAACCAAACATGAACGCTTTTCTAGAAATAATCAAAGTCTAGGAATATGCTATTATTTACTTGAGCAGCTCCCTCGATGATACCAGGCAAATCGAGCAGCTGTATGTTAGCACCCTTGTATTCAATGACTCCTGGTATACAAGTGAGAGTAGTGAACTCGTAAGAAGCAGCCTCGGATGCTGTGTGAGTCAAGGTACTGAGTAGAGTAGATTTGCCCACAGATGGGAAACCTATCAGAGCCACCCTGGCATCTCCAGACTTCAAAACATCAAAGCCTTCACCCTTTTCTGACTTTTTCGAAGGCTCCAACAGTTGCGAGCGATACTTTGCTAGTTTTGCTTTCAGCAATCCCAGATGGTACTCAGTTGCTGAAAAAAAGTCCAATCTATTGTCAGTTGGTCAATTAAGATAAATAAGAACCGTAGATATGTATAGCTAGCACATAACCTACGACTGGCCTTTTACCTTTATTTTTCTGTGTTCGCGCGATCTCCTTCTCGATTTCTGATATTTTTTCCAGAATTCCCATTTTGACCGTTAATCACTGAGCACCGCAAATAATCACCGGCGACAATAAAACAATAATTCACGTGCTGTTCTGTTATCGTCCATGAGTTCAGTAAGTTTTGATATTTGTTGAATATGTTATAGGTATTACTTTGGAGTCGACGACTGGTGATCTCGCTCGTATCAACAACTTTTCGGATTCTTCATACAACTACTCTTTACACACACGCCTTTTTTACCGATTGAGTTGATCAACTTTGGAAGGATTTAAGAGAGTTTCAAATAATATAACTTTTACACAAACGATTTTTTTTTTACTTTATCGTCATGATATTGTTAGAAAGTAAGTAATCTTTCATTGTAATCTTTCTTTTCGACGTAATATAAATTCACCCAACCACCATTATTATTATTTGCACGAGTGCAAGTTTTATTTACATGTACATAATTACATTCTATACTCTGTATACTCATGTACGATTATCCGAATTTATTGTGCTATTTTAGCTTAAAATGTAAGTAGGTATTGTCACTATAAGTAGAGGGTTACACTTTTTCGTGTACCTACGCAATATCGGGCCCTCTTTTGGGGGATAAACTTGTGTATGTGTGTATGTGCATTGAACAATAAGTAGTGTAGGTCCCTGATTGCACAGGCGAAAGGAAAGGAGGGGTACGAAATTCATACTTGAATATCCCATTAATTTTGAAAGGATAAAACATGGTACCTACTCAAGTAAGCGATACTCGTGTGCAAAATTTAACGGCAGTAATCCTATAGTGAGGGCGTTTGAAAAGTTCTCGTGAAAATATATGTATATAATATACGTACACATACGTATCAGTAGAAAAGGACGCGGTGTGGTCAGACAGCACAGACATATATATATCCACGGGGGTTGAAAAAAATATGTTCTCGTGCACGGTGCACCTAGTTACTTATTATGCATAGCTATACACGATGCATTGAAAAAAAGAAAAAAAAAAAAAAAAAAGCAGCAGCACTACGGAATTTGTAAAAAATGTGCGCCAAGTAAGTCCACCCCGAGACGAACAAAGGGACGGAGGATGAACAAGAGAGATGAGCCGGCGGGGTCGTTCGTGGTGCAGGTGTGGAAGAAAGGCGCCCCTAACCGAATTTCATGCTCTGTGCACGTAACTATATATATATATATACACTGTAGTACAAGGGGTTGCTGCACGGCAGAGCGAGGGCGCACCGCGCACCGGTGCCCAGTGGGGTGTATAATATATACCTTACCAGCTTACCACATACAATTATATGTGTAGTGGTGATCACAATATATATAGAGACGAGCTGTACGATACAATGTGTACGGTACGGGTGCGAAAGAGACGGAGAGGAGAGATAGTGTGTGTGTGTGTGTGTGTGTACAGCCATCAGAGAATCGGCTCGTCGGGGAAGAGATAGCACCGTTGGCGGCAGTGCGCTCGTTACGCTCCTCGCGCGCTGACGAGAGCAGCTGCCATACTGTATAGTACACACATACATATATGTATAGGTATACATTATTTATACATCTCTCGCTCCATCAGCGGCAGTGAACCTATATATTGTATCCAGCGATACTGTATACTTACGTGCATATAATATTTATCGTGGTTAAAATTAATTGTCGCAGCACTGAGGCGTGGACGCCTCGAAATACAACAACACCAACAACAACAACCCCTTTTTTTTCGATCCAAGCAGGAGAAAAGAGGCAAAAGCAGTGTGTGTGTGTGTGTGTATCATATTGCACGTATGTATATATATATAGGTCACCATATACTTATACGCGCGTGTGTGAAATAAGGGAGGGTTGGGGGATGGGTAGCCTACAGTTATAAGCACGGGGGGACGGTTCCTCGGGTGTATACACATATGTGCGTGGGCGCGTGTGTGCACCACCGTCCTGGTTGTGGCTGGCTCCTTTCGCCGGCAAAATCGTGCGAGTGCCAAAGTATTATAGGTGTACATATTATTATTATCATCATCATCATAGGTGAAGTGTACATTGTACGCTGCACGTAGCCATGGGGTTGAGGTGACGGTGAGGAAGGTAGTTTGGTCAAGAGGCAGAGGAGCTGCTGGCCCCAAAAGCCGTTATATACCACCCTCGAGCCGTCGAATATATAATGTTGAAGTTCGGCAGCAAAAGCGACGTCACGGTGCTCTATCGCGCCACTATTCGACTACTCGACGACACCGAGATCATACACTGCGACTTTCAGGTGACGTTTTTCTCTTTTTTTTTTTTTTTTTTTTTTCCTTCATTTACATATACCTATACTCTGTGAGACAGCATTTTATGCCCGTACGTACTCTTTATTTTTTCCCTTCCCCTTTTTTTTTTTTTTTATTCACCACGTGTGCTGATTATGCGAGCCGCTGAGTTGTCAAACCCGCTCACAAGATTAGATAGCGCATGTCAATAATTAACCGCATATCGCCCGCGTGTGTCGATATGAGTATTATTATTACGTACACATATGCACGACGGCGGCGACGATTATTACGTGAGGTTGAAAACTGCTGCTCGTTTGAGCGCAAAAAAAAAGAAAAACGAGTCGCGTGTGCAACCTTTTTTTTTTGTTTCTTTCCCTCCGACGCTATTGTGTGTGTACGTGTCATACATATATATATATATATATACAAGCGCGAGCGTGTGCGCGTTTGTGTGCAGCATCGATTTTCTCGTGCGTTTTCTTCATTTTCGTCGTCGCCTCTCCCGCTGTATGTATATATACGTACTTCGGAGGTACTCCACATGCTCCAGCACATTTGGTATACACAATATCCGCCATATATATATACATAAACAGTACTTGGATGGGACTAAAAGTACTATTACCTACGACTTGTACTCCTATAATCTTCGGATGAAAAGAACGCGTTGATGAGTAACACTTGCGGGGACGTAACCAATTTTGATCATGCGTGTCATTGGCTCGGAACTTTGCTAGATGGGCCTCTTTTATGCGCGCAATAGAACAATCCGATCGTCCTATTTTGAATTTCGTTGAATAGAATAGACATAAATATTGCACGGAAAACATCACGACCTTCCTTTTATCTGGTTTTTCCTTAAAAATGATTTACTCGGTGCATCCAGCAAAATAGATCAATAAAGCTCATTTACCAAGATTCATTATTTAGCAATTCAAATGACATTGTAAAAAAAAAGGAGTTTCAAAGGTAGAGCGAAAACTTGAAAATGTTGAATATTGTACTCATCGATCACCCGCTATGTAGGTACATTTGTTTCTCGAGTAAAAAGTCGTACGCGTATAGCTTAATTTTTCACGGCGACTTGTCTTCCACGTCCATACAATCCTTGGCTCAATAATTCATCGTAAATATATATATCATATTTAATATAATCACCTTGGACTACTAGACTGTCAAATGTCATCGCCGCACGCGTACACCGTATACGTACAGGGCATTGTTAATCTCATTTGCCGATGACGGGCAGGTTTTGTCGTACACACACGCATTGTGCCGTAAAAGACAAAAAAAAAAAAAAATAAAACTCTTCCTCAAACAACCGCGCGTCGGACAGCGACAAGATAAAAGCTTTTTCGTTAAATTCCTCGATCTATTCTATACACCTACACGCGTAGGCGCACAAATATATATATATATATATACCATCTATAAACATGCCGTAGCGCGCGAGTGTTTGCTATTTCGCTTGCGTGGCTTTTGTACAAGGGGGGAAAACTCTCTCTCCTCGACTAAAATATACACCGAGCCGGCTTTTGTGGTACCCGAAGGTATAAAAAGCTGGTTTTATCGCCAAAAAGCATCGTAAAGACCGGTATCGGGTCTTTTCTATTTCCAGCTGATTCTTCTCCTCTCGCATCGCCCGACATGTTCTTTATCACCTATTTTTGTCGAGCGCAAACATGGTAATGATCTCCGAATCAAAATATTATACTTCCGCTACGTTGTCTTTCGAATTACCTTGTACACCTGCTTTATACTCCTATTATAAACGAAAAACCAGTTTAACGCACCGCCTCGCGCCTATATACTCTTGAGCCGTGGAAAGGACGATGTATCTATTACTCGAGAAAAATGGGTAAACAAGCGGCCGATCGAAGGAAAAATGAAAAGGGGGGGGGGAGTGGACGGGTCTGCCGTGTACGTTATGGATTTTCCGGGTGTAACAGCCGAAAAAATGCCCGCGCCGCGAGTAATATAATCGCCGATGGTATCGGATCGGCTAGTTAGCGTTTCTATTATGTGTGTATGTATACGGTGGTCGCCCGAATAAGCTTCGAGTCTTGGGGGCGTGTTTATTATATATTGTGTACCATTTCGATCGATGTACGTATACGTACTCGCGTTTTGTCAAAAAGCGCGTCGATCCAACCGAAAAACACACAGTTTGACGTTGCGTATATACTCTCACGGGGGCGAGGACGAGGTGAAGAAGGAAAGAAATTTTTTTTTTCATTTTTAGGGAAAAGTTATCGGGAAGCACCGATGACCAGCGCCGCGGGTACGGTGTAAATTGCCGCGAATCACGCGATGTTGTCCGGCCTATACTGGCACGAGTATACCTATCTCTCGTTCGGAAGCGTCACTTTGCACACCGATCGGTGTGAATTCGCGTTTTACACCCTAGTTAGGCTGACAAATCGCAACCGGTGCTTTTCATCTCTTTTTTCCCCCTCTAATTTTCGACACTCGCTGTACTCTTTTTTATTTTCTCCCCCGTAAAAGCGCACCGCCACACCTACAACTATATATATATATATATATTTAATGTAGGAACAATCGCGTGTTGATTGATTACACCTGATTGCCGATTCATCTTTGAAAAACGAGATAAATGCTTTCGTTGGAAAAATTAGCTAATTAAATTACACCTGTGATACACGCGCTTTACCACACAAGTATATTATATGTTTTCCGATTAATCGTTATACAATGAGCCTAATGGACTCGCTTGTGAGTGTTGGGCGCTATAAGAGCAACGAGTTTGCTCCTCGTTGCGTGATTGCCATCAATGGGACGTAATTCCTGTCTCGAATCTCTTAGCTATAGATACAAAAAATGGGCGATTCGAATAAAACCGAGGGAATTTTTATCATTGGCCTCATCATCGTGTGTCGTTTCGAGAAATACGCGACGAGACGTGACTTTGGTTTTCGGTGCAATCATTGGCTTAAAAATCACGTAGGAGAAAAATATACATGGTAAACTCCACAGTGTTTTATGTAGGACAGGCTGCGGAGCATCTCGAGCGTGCACGCGCTTGTTTATATATAGTTAGTAACTAACACCGCTACAGCCGAAAGTCATGGAAAATAAATCGCGCGCGCGAGTCGGTGGTACGGGTGCTCTCTTGTGGAGGAAAAAAAATGTATTTCTTATAATTACATATACACAAGATGTTCATCGCGTTACTAACTTTCCCAGGTATGATCGCGATAACGAAAAAAAACAACAGTTTTTTCAACTGATCCATTTCAATGGCCACGATTATTAAATTTCTACTGCCCGCGTGGAAGAGTATATGTTAAAAAAATAAAAAAAAGTAATCACGAAGAGAAGCGTCTTAGCTTTCTCCCGTGACCAGATTCCATGGTTTTGGAAAAAAGTCAACTCCTGGTGGAAATCCCGAATCCGCTCTCCGTTTTTTAGTTTCTCATTCGAAGCGAAGAAAAGTCCTTCTCGACTGACAGAAAAAAAAAAAAAAAAAAAAAAAAGGAAGAAACCTCCAATAATCTTAAAATACGTTTAACAATCCACATATATAGTTGGAAAAACGTATAATCAACCCTGAAACAAAAACTTATGCGAAGGTCACGCGATAACTTTATCTCACCGGGGCAAATTTTATAACAAACTCGAGCATCGATGGTACACATGTGAAGACACAAGGCAACACTCGGTGAATTATCTTAATTGTTCCTCTGCGCGCCGGGAATTGATAGTACTCAGAAAGAGTAAAGGGTCCCTCAATCACAGCACGTGATACGCAAAAAGTGCGAAACTCTCGATCGATGTTATTATTACGAGTGTATGGTATACTTATACCTACACTTTGCGAGAAATATCAAAACATCCGGCCTTCGGACTACATAATACGCACTAAACTGCAGTACTATCTGGCTTTCGTTTTTTTTCCTCCCAGGAGATAATCACTGCCCGCTGCTTATGATAGACACAAACACTCGTAGACTTGCTAAAAGAACTGCGAGTTTGACGCGTGTCATCGCATATACATAAAAAAAAAAAAAAACATTCGTAAAAAAGGCCTCGATGTGTTTATATTATACACCTTCCACTACTTTTTCATGTATATTTTTATACTTGGCTTTGAAATCTTTTTATGATGATCTCGTCATCTGGGACGGATCGCTAAGCCTGGCGCGTTCGTATAATTATGTCATACCAGCGATCGGAGTACGAAAAACTTACGCATCGGCGAAACGGGCAACATGATAGCGTTTCGTAATCAACGAGACAACACTCGATCTCTGCACGCAGCGGTGGGAAAAAGAATTTATTGGAAATGAAAATGAAAAAAAGAATGGGATGGAGCGACGCGACGGTGATAATGGAACGCTTTGTCGCGAACAAACAGCACAATGGCAGTTGGTGAGCGGCCACCGTGAGTTCGTGCATATACAGTGGGTAAGGCGATAAGGCCATTGTATTTTCAGGAGCTGGGGTGTGTTGGCCGTTGCTTATATAGGTACACCTCACGTGCATAAATTAATTTCTTGCATATGAACACGTACGTAACTTGTACAGGTTGTTGATGTAGCTGTATGATTAGCCGATACTTTGGTGTAACTTTGGGGTAATCATCGGGAAACCGTTTTTACTGTACCCCAAGACTTTTTGCAATGGCCCACCTTTTTTTTTTTTTTTTTACGTGAAAAACCTTGCACACAGAGCAGATTCTATTAACTATACATATACCAGTACGATGGGAATGATGCTTTAAAATATCTTTGGAAACTTCTCATGATTATTACAATATTATTGGAGACTGGTTTTAATCTATACATCTCAAACCGAGAGTCTTTTTTATTGAAACAACCGCGGTTATTGCTCCGTAGGTATGTATGTATTATCATGGAGTTTTAAACATTTTATTTGCCCAAAAACTTTCAGAGACGATGTAAAAGCTCGTATACCTTTTATGCATATACATACAATAAAACTCATCGAGCTTTGGAAAGAAAATGAAACCCTTTAGGTATAAGACATTTGTGCCTTGACTCGGACGACAAAATTTCTTCCCAAATGAAAAATAATGCTGCGTACGCGCGAGTATTTTGCTTCGGTATTTTTTAATTTGCCTTGCACAGCTTATAAGTTTTACAAATCTGAATCAACAAAAAAAAAGGTAATTTCCATGCCTTTTTTTTCTACATATTTTGTCTACCGGACACAAAATTTTTAGATGATACACTGGCTCTTTACCGGTGCTCAATTTTTTGTTATAAACAAATTAATTAAAAAATGTAAAATTTCTCGTGTTTGTTGCCTCATTCCAAGCAGGAAAGGGAGTAGGTACTTGATTTTTTTTCTTTTATGTGCAAAATTTGTTCGGTTTTCGAGTACGCCAGCTTAAAAAAAACCGCCAATACGTATAACTCATCGCAAAGCTCTTGACTAATTTTAATGAACCAAGTTGAAAAAAAAAAAAAAAAACAGCACACGAGTCAATCGAGCAAAAATGACCCCTCGTAACATGAGAGCCTGTTAACGACCATACACGGCACTTTGCCTCCTCCTTCAACCATATCCGATGTACATAAATATACACATACACGTTGTTCTTACAGCTTATAACTTGGTTCGCAACAACCGCGTGTAGCACCTATTAAATTGCTTTGCTGCGTACACGTTACAGAAATTGTGTTTTCCGGCATTACGAACATTATACGTACTGCTCGTCACGGAACAGATTGGACATGTAAGTAACGGATGCCCCGGACACCTCAATTTTCCAGAATGATAAACTTCTTAGTTTTTCCGAATAATTCGCGTGACAACAAAATTAGTGAAAATTCAGCCGCGTCATTTTCGAAAAAGCCCCACTTTGGCGTTAGGCTTTTTTTAAAAAACTGCCGGTCGAGCGATTTACAGGGTAACTTGTAATTTCAGGAATTTTCTCGTCATCGGGCATGCACTTGGAAAAAAAAAAAAAAATCAACAAACCGTGCCGATTTCTTTTTCAATTTTTACGCTCCTCCCTGTTTTTCTTGTTCATCGCAACCTCAAATCCGCGTGATTCTCAACTTTAATTGCTTCGATTGTACGTGTCATCATTACTTCGCGTACGTATCATGTGCAAAGCATCCAGTAACAACGCACATTTACAACAGCTATTATAATAACGTGTTATTTAAAATCCTATACGTAACACATGTACTTGTCCATCAAATATACGAATCATGGTAATTTCTACTTTTTTATAAAATGCATATGCATCCCAGTAGTAAATGACAGCAGATTTGTTTATAAATATCACATGTAAACTGAATCATTTTTTCTTTTTTTCTTAAAAAAATAGGGATCAACTGTACGAAGGTGTGATGCTCAAAGTATGCAAAGCATTTATATCAAAGGTGTAGCACATACATTATTTGGTTCGGTATAGCTGGTTAAACATATATCATAATGGGTGTTTTTACCTGTGCGTATACACATGAACTTGCGAAACGGCACGTTCTACGTGAATGTCAGAGCCAAAGTCTTGAGTTTTCATCTCTCGAATATGCACATGGAGGGAGTTGTAATGAAACGAAAAGTCCGATGAAAACCTCGCGCGGAAAATGATTATGCCAATCGATCAATTGACCATCAACTTGTCGAATCGGTCGATCGATAATAGATCAATTGTCAAACTCGAATGCTCGTAACAAGTAAACCCTTACCTCGTGCATATGTTGGGAGATAAAAAAAAAAGGGCCTCGATAAAACCGCGCGTCGCGTCAAAGAGCCGGAGAAGTTCATCTCCTTCGATTAAAGTTATATAGCAGAAAGAGAGCGGCTCGCGCGAATAAAGGAGTCTCCGCAACTTCTATTATGTATACCCGGACAAGTGCGCGTATACACCTATCTTGGGCCGGGAGATTGCATAATGCAATTTTTGCAGCTCAGCCGGAAGTGAGGGGAGCTTTTAAAGATTTTCTTCGCTCCGTAGTGCGGTGTCGGGGATAAAAAGGGGAGAGAGCGGTGTATACCTATATATCACGTTCTATTACAATCACGTACAGAGGGACGGGATTTTTTTTCCCCCTTTTTTTGATCCATATAATAAACTTGGGGGAGCATTGAGTATACATGCGCAAGGCAAATCAGAAAGTAGGTAGGTGCATTCTATAATGTAATGTATAAACGTATAGTGAAGCACATGAAAGTAGTGATGAAAAGAAATGAAAGGAAACAAAGAGAGTCAGTAGTGCAGGGTCAGACGATAATCTATACGGCCGAGCATCACTTGTGCGAGCAGGGTCGGCAAAGTATGGATTTCTTCAATAGAGTAGCACTAATTTTACATCGCGCTCTTTAATAAGTCATTTGTCGCACACGTGACTGTACACTATAGACTCCGGATTTCCATACACACGTTTATCTTTTTTTTTTTTTTTTTTTTTTTTTTTTTTCGTTGTCCAATTCACGCGTGGACATCTTTCGAGATTTTTAATGGAAACATTTGGCTTCCAAGTAAATCCATAAAAAGTACTTTGCATAAGCAATTGAATGCGTTTTAGCACAGTTGGCTATGAAAATTAAAAACCTTAAAGTACTTCAGAGTAGCAAACGCTTGAAAACGCTTACGATTTTTTGCGCGTCCGTATTTTTGGGCGATTTGAAAAAAAAAAAAAAAAATACCATTCACGCTTACACGTGTACATATATAACTTTCTTATATACATATGTCATTAATTACAAGCGAATCTAAAGGAATGCCGACGATTGAGCGTACACAGGTAAGCGTGATGTTGCCGATCGGCCTTCACCGAGTCTATCTTACAACCGAGAAAAGAGCCATTTATTTACACGTGGCGTTAAACACGGTAATCCGTTTGTCGGAGTGGCACATCGCGCGATACCCGTAAAAAACAACAACGATAAATACACGCTTCCATGCGATATACTGAAGTAATCGAAAAAAAGGAATCTTCACTCGTGCACGCGTATATTTTTTTTTATTTTTTTTTTTATTCATCACCACGCAATCAGGCAGCATCCTCCGTTCTCGAGTAAAAAACACTCATCGGCCGCGACAGGATGGCCATCCTCCTCCTCACGGATTTCCTCCATCATCGTCATAAATAATAATGTCGCGCTATACTTATACCCATTACCTTGAATATCCGTATAGGTATATATTTTCGCCATACACGTGAACATTTTTATTTACGTTACGGATGACTAGCTGTTTCGTGGCAAAAATGTTAATTCCGTCACTACTACATAAATATATACATTGCTGTACAAATACATAAGTCCATGTAGGTCGCTGGAGCAGCGATTCAACTCACCGGTGATCTCACACAGTATGATATATACTTACTTGTATACTACATTGATTGAGGTGAAAAGCAGGTATAGGCATTGCTTATAATCATATAAGTACCTGCCACGGTGCGACACGACAAAAATGGCATGCTCGGCTGAAACATGACTACACATATCACTGTAAATCCAAGTGTGTTATATTAATACGCTTAACGCCGTGACAGAATTTACACGTTTCTACGGGTTTTATTCCAACACGCCTCAAGTGTGTATTTTCCACACGATTCAAACGTATTACAACATACTTTTAAGCGAATCATTGCTATTTTCTTATTTGCTTCGCAAATCACATGTTTTGGTGCCAAATAAATAACAAAGTTGCATATTACTTATAGAAAAACTAATAAAACAAGCAGATTCAAGTACCACTACTGAAATTATTATTTTCAAACATTTTTGAATTCAATGTCACTTAAACTATTCTAGGCTCAAATGATTCCTTTTTTTTTTTTGTAGAAAGGAAAAAACACACATACAAAAACTCATCACTTTTGTTTAATTAAAGTCAAAGGTATTAATTCTTTGATTGTGAATATAACGCGCCCATGTGTGTTAAAATACACGCTATATATGTGTAATTAAACAAACTTAGATTTACAGTGTATATACCTCTACTTATGTGCAAAGATGACTCGACTATATCTGCTCTCTTTTGGTATTTTTTCTTTTTTCCTGTCGTCTCTTAGTCGTAAACAAAGACAGAGCTATTCTAAAAAGCATCCAGCACCGCATGATTTTTGCGTGATGATATTATCAACGTTATATCCTTACGAGCCTGAACAGGTCAAGATTATATATGTGATCCTGCCTACGTTGAGATTAATCACGTCCAATAATTATTAAAAAAAAAAAAAAAAAAAGCGAGTTAAATCCGTTTCGTAATTTATTTTTTGGTGGTATACAAGTGACAAATTTGTCTATGAACACATTTGTATAGAATTTGTAGGGCTAGCAAGTGAAAGAGCCAAAAGTTTCAAAATGACTAAAATATATCAGTGCAATTTATGCTTTTTACCATATATACGTTGAAAAAAAAAACTGGTTTCATAAATTATATGACTTTGCACGTGAAAAAAAAAAAAAAATTCCCAGCAAATTAATCAACTGTCGTTGTTGAGAGCAACTACTAATATTTCATTGCGTTGCTGTTTAGCTATTTTTTGTAACACACGAGGAATAGTATACTACTGGATCTCTTTATTCTTGAAACGGGATCGTTAGTTTTTTTTTTTTTTGGTATCCCGAGACAATAGTTTTTTCAATGTTTCAGTCTGGTGCGCCAGTTACCGAGAGATAAATATGCCGCGAGAATATAACAATAATACCAAAAAAAGTTCAAATAAAAGCTATTACTGAACTATTAATGGTGCACTATTATTTTAATCCACTAAGATTTCCCGATGAACCCCTTTGTCCGGTCCTCATTGATTTTCCAGTTCCCCAGTTCCCTAAACAAAAAAAAAAACTATTCCTTAACTTTCCGAACGAGCCCGAGGAATAGAGCCATCAGCATACAGATTTATGCATACATACAAAGTTCTCATTGATTCTTGCAAATGAGCACACTCTCGGTTATTAATCAATTCATGATCGGGATGATGCTTTCTTTTTTATGTCCAGGCGCACTCTATAGGTTATTGAACGTATCAGCGGATAAGGAAAAAAGCATAACAATTTCATTCGTCCATCCCAAAATCTTTGGTCATTGGCGCCGCGATAAAAGGAGGTAGAACAGATCGTGCATACAGATGCGGTTGCATGGAAAATTTGGCCGCTCGAGCGGTATAGGTGTATATATACATGTAACGCAATGGCCGCATCATCAGCACGCGTGCGTGTCCTGCGTCAGCAGTTCTCCGCGATTTTTGGACCGCGTCCAGAATATACTTTTTGCCCCGAGTTTTTTTCTAGGTCTTCCAGCGCTCTCTCTCTCTGCGTGAGGTTTTAACTCGTTGGCAAAAAAAAAAATTAAAAGTGAAAAATCTTTGCTAATCCGGTGTTTGGTGGTGGGTAACGGAGCTTTGGGACAAATTACTTTAAGGATGATGCCATTATAATAGATTTGTTGTTTTTTTTTTTTTTTTTTCATACTGAATATTTCAGCCCCAGCACAAAGGAAAGTACATCCTCGAATATGTCTGCAAGCAGCTCAACATTTTGGAAACTGATTACTTTGGGCTACGCTACGTGGACAATAGTAGACAAAGGGTGAGCAGCAGAGTATATGTTATATTTTTACAGTCAAGGAAAGACGAATTTTTTTTACATTTAGGTACATTTTCTTTGTTTTTTTTTTTTTTTGTTTTTTTCATCCCCTTTGCCTCCCTTTTTCTTTTTTAATAGACCAAGCCGCGACTTGAGTTTTTCGGGCCAACCCAATGCACCACATCCATCCAATCGCCTCGGGATTAATCGAGCGGAAAAACAGTGAATAATGGGCAATCGCGCTTCCCTTTGGCACGAGTGCCTATTCTGATGAAGGAAAAAAAATAACCTGCACTTGACTTTTGGCTTAAAGAAAGAAGGCAAGCAGTGAAAAAAAAAAAAAAAGAAATGTCGTACACGAGCCTCCATAGAGGAAAAAAAAAAAAAAGAAAAGAGTCTGAAGAGCGCGCCAGGGCTTTGGGTGGATACAACGTTGTTTACGTGTGTACATATACGCGGCACTCGAGAGATGAGAGGAAGATGTAAGTCCCGGCTTTTCATACACGTATGCGTATACATTCTCCTGTGCGCGCAAGTTCAAAGAGTCATCGTTCCGTCTCATCATCATCGTCATATCATCATCGCTCGTCCGTGAAATAAGTTACGCGCAAAGCAGCGTTGAAAATTTGCATTCTCGCGTACCTCCCTTTTGCCTCAGTTTTTTTTTTTTTTTTTTTTTTTTTCCCAATGCTTACCTCTTGGTAAATTGCTCGTCGCTATTGTTCCACAAGGGTTTCCTCGCGAACCGCGTCGGGGTCGTTCAAAGTTGTTACCGACACATTCCATCGTTTTCGTTTTAACAAAGCACACTTCGTTCACACATTAACTACTATTGGACTCTGTCGTGTCGGTGTCTTTCACTTTTGCTATGATTAAAATAGATTTAAAAGAACACCACAACATAATTGTCGTATGTGTACAGTGCATAAATAACAAACGCGACAAATTTGACGCTTATTTCGATACGCGTTGTACAAAAATCGTATACCTATTATATACCATGATGCATGACACGTAAAGTCACAGTAAATGTAATGACTGAGTATATATTTTACAGTGACCTGCATAAGTATATAGTTTTGCAGTTTTTCATATAATTTATCAAATTATTTTATGCATCATCAAGTAAACCGTACTCTCTCTTTTCTCCGCTTTTTGGTATGATTTATATTTCCTTATTAGTAAACACGCGTACCTACAGCTGCTCGAAAAATCGGAGCGTTCTCGGATCACACAGGCATATACACATATATTATATCCTCGAGTGTCGGCTCGTTAACAGTTCATATATATACCTCCCCGACCCTGCACCCCGAGCTCTCGTTAATATGCAGGTGTGCAAGGCGTGTCGCGTTTACCCATAAACCCTCTTCAGAGCTCTGATTCGACTCGAGCGGCGGGTACACCCGGGATGTAATGAGAGCGCAAACATCAGACCGATGGGTGTGGGTTTTTTCGACCTCGAGTCCATACCCTGCAATTGTGATATCACCCATGAGAGACTATAGCTCGCTTAATGGGACAAACAACCGATCGAAGCAGCTAATCGATAAACCGCCTTGATTTTGTTTATCGGACAAAAAAGAAAGTACATTCGGAGGATTGTTAGGTGTATACAGATTATACCTATATTATATACTATTTGCCTTTTTTATTATAATCAAGTTGTTTTTTTTTTTTTTTTACACGTTTGTGTTTCAGCATTGGTTAGACTTGGCGAAAACGGCGATAAAACAGGTCAAAGGTAAGAAGAGTCACCGATCACAAAAAAAAACACATGTACCCATGAGAATATAATAATATGTATACATGTACGTGCATCATCGAAATTAAGTAGTAGAGTCCGGCGTCGATCAGACGGGGATTCCCATAACTCGGTAGCGCGGGGGGGGACATATCATCCATTCCATTTTGGGTATAGTGGATTATGAACGCGAGAAAAGAAGAGGGAGGGAGGGTTACAGTTGCGCAACCGCAATATACCCAGAGAGTCGTCCGGGAACGGTGTAAATCATTCATGTTGCGTAAACATTGCAGTCGGCTCTATATATTTTTCTTCCTCCCCCCCGAAGCTGCCGTCCGTAAAAGTTTAAACGTCTCCGATGGGATTGGCACCGCCTAGTACCTGTGCGCGTTTGGCACCCACGGGTACCACGCACCTCGGGATACTCGATATACACCTGTACAGGGGCACGTTTACGGGCAGATGTAAAAAAATAAAGATGCCCACGCGTCCGGGGGTTTTCTACCCCTTTTAGTTCCCGGCTGCTGCACAAGTATATACACGGTATATATGGGCGAGCACTGAGACGACGACCATGAAACTTTTACAGCTTATCTATCTATATTATATACATGCACCGACTGTCTGGGTGGCGTTTTTCTTTACCTATTTTTTTATTCTTTGGAGCAGCCGATGACTCGTGCACTGCTCTGTAAACGAAACCGCGATGATGCAGGTGCATGTATAATACGAGGTAGCCGCGGATGATTTGTAAAGGTCGGGTCGGGTGGTCTCTGTTGCAGACATGGATCCGATTCTTTTTAGCTTCCGGGTGAAATTCTACCCACCGGATCCGCTGCGACTGAAGGAGGACATAACGCGCTATCAGATTTACCTCCAGCTAAAAAGGGACCTGCTCCACGGCCGGCTTTACTGCAGCCCGGGCGAGGCAGCGCTGCTGGCGGCCTGCATCATACAAAGTGATTATTATTACTTTTTTTTTTTTTTTTTTTTTTTTTTTGGAGCTAACTCTATATCGTTCAATCCCCTTATCGTCGAGCCAAACTATATACATACCCTCCGTTTTTGGCAGGCGATATTACATGCCAACCATGTACATACAATGAGAGAGTCCATAACCGGCTTGTGCGCTGTATAGAGTTTTTTTTTTTTTTTCGCCGATGGCCTCTCTCTTCGAGTGCTCGCGTTGGCTCTTCTCCGCGTCTGTACAAATCTATTAATTTGGGACTGCAAAAAAAGCAGGTTTGGGGGGGTCCAAAGTGAAATAGTATATAGTAACAAAATACAATGTATATCGAGACAATGTGACGGCTCCAGGTGAGCTGGGGGATTACGATCCGGAGCTGCACGAGGGCAATTACATGGCCGAGCACAAGCTTCTGTTGAAGCAGACCGAGACGATAGAGGAGAGGGCGCTCGAGCTCCACCAGACGCAACTCAAGGGCTTCTCGCCGGAGCAGGCCGAGCTCCAGTTCCTCAAACTGGCCGCCCAGCTCGACACCTACGCCGTCGATCCGCACCCCGTTAAGGTCAGTCCCTATCGCCACGTCTCTTAAACAATAATAATAATAATAACAATCAACCCCACCATCCGGCTAATAAATACCATTACCTTTACACTCTCTCCCTCCCTTTTTGTGCCGAAGGAGGAGACTCGGCTTGATGGTGTATGTACATCCGGTCGAGAGGCTTTTCCTTCTTCGTCAAACCCCTCCCATCCCTGGAGCGCTTCCGACTTTGTGATTTTTTCCATCGGCGTTGTCGTTTCAGGGTATACACACCTACCAGCGCCGTTATCACATTTTATCTCTTAAGCTAAACCTACATCTACCGTAAAATGCAGAATACTTAATAATGAAATCAATAACTTGTCGTTCAGGATCACAAAGGCTCCCCTCTGTACCTCGGGATCAATCACTGTGGAATCCTTACGTTCCAAGGATCCCGCAAAACCAATCACTTCCGCTGGCCGGAAGTTCAGAAGATCAACTACGAGGGCAAAATGTTCATTGTCCACTTGACGATAACGGAGGTACGTCTATTTGTTTCCCCCCCACCCTTCCCAAATAAATCCGTAGTTCAATCGTTTGGGAAGTGCATTGAAGCAGGTAGTAATTATATTTTTATGTATATAGGGATGAACTACGGAGAAAATTGTTCGGTGCGCATCATCCCTTTGTGCTCGCGCTTGGCGTTAAGCGTAAAAGATGCATCCGCGCGATATATTTCCCATGTATATACTACCTACCATAGAATTTATTCATCGCCCGCCTATACCCTCGGCGATAAGACCTTTTCCGGCCTTATTTCCCGCTGTAATATCGCCTCGGTGGGACGGTGTCGCGCTCGAATGAAAGATCAAAGCCACAAGTTGGGTTTTTCTCGCGCGGAAAGAGGGGCGGGGAAGCCAATTGCCGATATCCCTACGCGCTCGGCTCGTTTTGCAATACGGAGGTACTAAATTTTTTTTTCTTTACTTAAAATTACTGGAAAATTGAATATATACACCTTAACCTTCGGCCGAGCAGTTTACGTACATACACACGCGTCGACTCGACCGTGAAACGTATATAATATGCATTATATGTTGTAATATATATAGGGGCGCGTTATGCATGCAAAGACGAAGAAGGTATATATATATACTGTGCACGCAACGAGGTTAGCCCGTGTGATCTATGCCCTACTCCCTCGAGAGACAGTGTACCCGCGAGTTTCCGCAGTTATATATTATGTAGTGCTATCTGCGTGCTCGCGCGACTCTACGTATCCTTTCGTGACATTGGAATATATTAGTGGGTTTTCGTGTACGCGTATGCATATACCTTACTCATATACGTGGCACGTGGCTTGAAATTACTATACAATATACCCACGTGGCTATACCGAACAACATTCCGATCACCTTTTTCATGTTTGCACTTGAATTCAGGAGCTTATAAAGCGAGCTTGAGAAAAAAAAAATCTTCTAAAATTACCTACATCCATGATATATGCTTGACGATTATGAGATTATTGACAGAGCGATAAAACGTATACGTGGGGCTTCGGTGGTGGGGCGCGCGCGACCTTGGCTCTTGAACCCCCTCCGATTCTTCGCTGCGCTTGGATTTTTCCTTTTTTTTTTTTCATACTTACGCGACTTACGCTAGTTTAATCCGTACACCCACAGCAACAATATCTACAAAGAATACAATTATTATACACTGGATTGCGTCCTTCCAACCGCCCAATAACAGTACATACTACATTACAGTAGTGTAGATCAACGTTATGTTCTACAACGTATATATTATATATAGGCTTATTTTAATTAATGTGTAGTAAATAGTAGATACAGACAGTTATGGGCAGACTTGGGCATGGATGCTTTTTCCAATTTTTTCGCAATTTGATTTTTTGCAAATGCACACTAAGTATTTATGCTGAACAAAATAATACGGTGCTTAGAATTTTTTTTTTTTTTTTGGAAAATAAATTTTTCTCAGTATTGTATTGTGAATAGTCATGAATAAAAAATGCCCTTTGTCAGGAAAAGAAAAAAAAAAAGTTTTTCTTTAAAATCCTTAAAAACCCATAAAGCTATCGTGTCCAAGTCTGACAATGGGTGCGGGTGACTATAAGTTGTACCCACACCTATACACGTAAAATATAGTCTCGAGAGTATCACATAATATATTAGTTGTTTTCAACGCAAAGTACTTAAGTAATCCCATTATGCTTCCCTTTTGCCGCTGTTGCTGCCGTCATCGCTGCGTGCTTTTTCTCCAGGACATGAGGACAAAGGTGAGTGTGCGGGCTACACGTACTTATACATGTACACTCTTATTCTTCACTCGGTCCAGATCGCAAGTTCGGTTCCCGTGATCGCGTCGGACCACGATACCCACACATTCACACTCGCGCGTACGAAACTCCAAAGTGTTTATCGCATCGCAGGCATAGTTGTTTTTCAATATTGGCCCGCTTGCAAGTTTCGTGTTGTATTGTTGGCTAAAAGGCTTGTGGTACGATTCCACCTCAAGATGAGTTTTTTTTCTTCATTTCTCTGCCAGAACTTTTTTATTTATTTATTTATTTTTTTTTTTTTGTCGTAGAAAAATTAATATTTCTTTACAGCGATACGAAAGTAGTGCAAAATACTTCCGGCTTGCTAATGTCGACAATACTACTATTAGGCAATTTATTTTATCGTTGTAGTAGTAGTTACCGTCACTAAAAAAAAATAACAAGATAGAGTGTAGACAAATTTTGGAAGTGTGGCAAATTTTGCAGAAAAAACACACCGTTGGATTTAAGTGTCCTACGGGCTCGAATTGTCGCCACGTGTGGAGATGCGCTATCGAACAGATGCTGTTTTTCACGTGAGTATTTCAAAGTTCAATAAATTTAATGTTTATTTTTTTATTTTTTGATCCTCCTTCATTTAGTCTTTAGCTGTGCCTTCGAAATATTTATTAATTCATTCAATGTATTAGGTATAGAAACAACAGTAATAGCATATAACAAGATAAGCTTCGTTAAAAAAAGTGTGAATCAATTTTATTTTCACTTCCGTTTTGAGCTTGACTTTATTTAGTTTATAGGTATAAAATAAATACATTATAGTCCTTAGAGTTTACATTTGTCTAGATATATATTTATGTGTATTAAAACAATCTTTGAAACGCCCAAACACAAAATTTTACCATAATAACTAATAAAATGATTGCAGTTGCATTGACACTTGAATGTACATTTTTTTTGAATAATATCATCCAAAGCGATGTATAGGATGTAGTATCGGAAAAAGTATTCGACCACAATTCAAAGTTCAACTCTTTTTAACGTATCGATTCATGCTTATAGGCACACATACCCACAAAGTTACGCGTCCGTCGTACATAATAAATAAGAATAAACACTTTGATGTTTAACTTTGTAAAGTATAGTCCCACTTACGATTTCGTACAATGGCATATCGCGTTATGAAATGTTAATATTTTTTCATCGTGAATAAGAGTTATTAATTAAAATGATAAAGTATCCTACCTCACTACAAAAAGACATTAATGTAGAGTTATCGTCTCCTATCGTGGAAATAAATTGATGTATCATGGGAACTCCTGGAGGAATCCAGAACCGTGTGAATTATGCATGCAGGTAAAACAAACTACGAAAGTTTTTCTTAACTTTTGCTCGGCGCGTCTTTCTGACTTTTACTTTAGGCTTTTTTTTCTATTATAAAGATGGACAAAAAAAAAAAGAGACACGCGGACTCGTTAATTAAAAAACTCTGTTTGCTCATTTGGGCGTACTTTGTATTTGATCACATCGCGATTGTTCACAAAAGTCGCTTGGTACGTAAATATAGAAAGAAAAAAAAACTCCATACTCGCGAGCCGACAGTTTTGGCAGGCATCCAAAATGAAGGAAAAAAATCTCGAGTGGTTTGTTCGGGCTTTTCTTTATTTCCCGCCGATGACAATTAATCGTCCGGTGCTCGTTTGGATACTTTTTCCACTGGGAAAAAAAAAAAAAAAAAATACAACTCCTCTCGAAGGAAATTGAAAAAAAGGAAAAAAAAACAAAGTCATTCCCCATATTATTGAAACGCAGCCTTGTAAAAGGCAACTGCAATTATTCCAATGACCACCATTTGGCACCCAAGATGACACACATGCACGTATGTACACACAGAAAGACATTAAAGATGATAAAATGTAAAGGTAGACAAAGATATATAATATCAACCCTAGAGCTAGAGCGCATATAATATATTATCAGCCGCAGCTATCGTGGACACCCACACACGTACTCCGTATACATATACATATATATGTAACTTGATGTTGAAAGTAAAAGGAGCAAGAGCAGGTGTGTAAATAATATATATGTTGCAAATGACGTAACGCGCATCGCGTGCAGGTTGCCGCGGGCCTCGGACGCGCCGGTGATGAGCGGCGGTTCGATCTTCAGTTGGGGCACCAAGTTCAAGTACACGGGCCGCACGGAGCGCGAGGTGCTCGAGGAGTCGGGTCCCTTGCGGAAGGAGGAGCCCCCGATACAGCGGTGCGGCAGCTCGACCGGGCTCAGGAGGAAGGCCAGCAGCGTGCCCGCGACGCCCAGCACACCCAGTCAGGACCTTGTTGAAATTCGTTAGTACACGCAGATAGCGGCACGATGCTTATACATACATACACACATACATATGTACACACTTTTCACGCATACATATACATACATATGCGACACATCGCTATGTACCTTACACAAACACGTGTAACATTCAAATGGTTTTAACACCCACCGATTGCGCATCACTCCGGACTTTTTTTTTTCATCGTATGTATCATGTGTCTAGGTATAGATGCATACGCCACACCCTTATACAATTATCGTTTTGAGTTGTGTGCATTGTTGTACCTAGTTGTTGTTGCAATAAGTATACCTACCTTTTATCAGATCTATATACTCCGCGCGAAAGGATATCTTCATTCATTTGTATATAATTGCCATCCACACCTTGGTTCAGTCATAGTTTTGTTTACAAAGTTTTATAGTAAAGGATGATGGCGAGAGAAAAATTTCTATTTTCAATCATCTTTTGTTACATTTACACCTGTTTTTTGCGTCTTCGGGGGTTTGCGGATTTTTTACAGTCAGCTCTTACGATAAATATTAAAACCTGGAATACAGAAATGAACATTTTGAAAACTTGTTTCGCGTCGAATATATTAAATGTCACATCAACAACAAAAAAGTTGGATTGGATGATATTTTAACTTTAACCAATTTTCTGTCACGTATCTAATATCGATATATTTGTACAGCATGTGTGTGAAAATTAGCATTTGTTTTTTGTCTAGTTGTTTTTTAAATTTTCAAAATAATCGATAAAACATACAACTCCCCCCGTGGCTATAGAGTCTCACCAACATAACCATGCAGATATGATGTTCCATTGTAAAACTACAATTAAAACAATTAAAACAACATCAGCCCCGTAAAGCGTAGGCAGCAATGTTGCACGTCCATGTGTATGCGTGTATTATGTATGTGTTTACTTGTTAGCGGCACATTGGGTATTGATGATTCGATGTGCGGCTTGATGGGCGTGACAAATTTCTCCAATGAAAAAAAAACCATTGCTCACAGGGTACTCGAGTTTACCGAGAAGCTGCCACAGTGCCGGGCTAGACGGCGCAGGCATGTCCGACATCGGTAGCGGGATGCCCCTCAGTTCGCCCTACTGTCCCGACAACACGTTACCGCTTCTCGAGACGGTCTCCGAGGACCAGGAGATACACACCAGAAGGAACAACGGTAGGTGCCCGATGCTGCGTGTGTACATTTTTTTTTTTTTTTCATCGTATACATTTACGCGACTCATATTTTCAAGTAATGATTAATCCATCTCATCATTACGGTACTTTCTTTCTTTATCATTGTGGAAATTAATTTTTTCCTAATCTTACTACCCGACGAGTTTCATCGTTCAAATTTGTTTTTCACCATTTCCATTATTGTACATTGTTTAATTTTTAAGATAATTTGAGGGAAAGTTCTTTTTTTTTTCTTCGTTAAACTATTTGATACTCTTGTAAAGAGAATCCTGTGGTTTTTTCGCATCACACTTTGCGAAGTAAATGTAAAATGTTCATTATCATTGGTAATTGTGCAAAATAATATGAAAGCACTGCGTAAAAATCTACAGGATAACAGGTACGGCCGGTCTCCATCGAGTTTTAGGTCGACTTGACACGCAAATCTTTTCAAACGCATAAACGAATACAATAAAGTATGTTATATTTTGCGCTTAAAGAAAAAAAAAAAAATTAATAATAACTATAGGATAAAAAAAATTAAACTGTACTTTTAAAAAATACATACACACGGCAGTTATGATATATATATATATTTGCATGTTTGATAAAATAATGTTGATCATCACTGAAATAGTCACCGAAAAACTGCATGGATATTGGCTTTGTTTATTTCTTTTAATGGAGGCAAAGTTTGGTTGAAAACATGCTTATTGAGCATCTCAAATCAACTGAATAGTATTGTTTCTTTTCACCAACAAATTTAGCCTCCGTTGATGCCGCGTATAATCAGAGAGGCCTGAATTTGGCACGAGCTCACGGTACACGCGAGATCTAATTGTCCAACTATCCCCTACAACTTGCATCAATGAGCTATGCGCACAAAATACTTACCCGACAAATAGTTTAATAATTCAATTATGTGTAACTATATACATCCATACCGTGAGCAAGAGATGGCAAATTCAGTCGTCCGACTTGTACAAGCTAAAAATGTATGGAATGTAAGAGATCGAGGTCGCGTAGCTTTTATCATCTCTATTGTTTTTTTTTCTCTTCCTCTTCATAATCTGTTTTACGATCTCCTTGGCTTCCTATACTGCCTCTGATTTTGGGCTTTTCCCCGTCTGTTTTCTTTCTGTTTTTTAGCGTTAGATGAAACGAATTCGCATGCGAGTGCCACCACCACCACAACCACCACAACTACCTGTACCATCACCACTACCACCACTACCACCAATACCGCACCCAATACCACAACTACAGCAACAACAATGAGCGATAGTACCGACGATACGTCACTCGTAACGAACCATCAAGCGAAACAATTGAAAAAGTACCCCAAGAACACCCTACAGACGCGCCCGCAAGCCCTCTATAGTCAGAGAATCGTGATAGGCTCCGAGGAGCTGTCCGGCCAGGATATCGGTAACGTCGTGCGCCAGAAAATCCATGCCCTCGAAAAGAGCCCGAAAGTCGTGAGGTCGACCGCCCTGATCGTCAAGCGCTCGGTAGCCCCGGCCAAGACCCGGCCGGCGGCCGCGTCGACACCTGCGATCGCAGCGCCACCAAAGCCGGCCCAAAGGCTCGTGCCCAACGGCGACCTCAAGCCAAACACCGGCGACGGGGTTCAGCAATCCAGCAATGCCAGCCAACCGGGAGAAGACGACGTCGATGCTGCAGGTGAGTCGACGCGGACACGGCGCACAACTACCATACATTATGTACACACGCAGACACTCGGTCGCCCCATCTGTAGATACCTAATCCCCCTCAACTTTGTATCTATTATATATACAAACAGCGCTCCGTACCTCCATTTTTATCGTTAAGTACTTTGTTGCATTTGTAAATTGTATATACTTATACTGCTACTGCCGATGGATTGGTCGTTTCTTCCAAATAAGAAATATTTATTTGCATCTTAAGGACACGTTTGAAAAAAGAACCGATAATCAAATGGCACGGCAAGTTCGGAATACACAAAAAAACGTATACAAACAATTTCCTCAACCCCATACGTGTTCGAGGTGATACTCGCAGAGGACAGGTTTTAGTATGCGTTATTGCCGCATGATGCTTTTTCACATTATGAAATGGCGCTAAATTGGGGCTCTTTTTTTTTTTGAACAAGTCAAATAGAACAGGTTTTATAGTTTTAACTTTGGCTCAAGCTCTTCGGCGCTAGTAGTCGCGTCTCACCTCGAATACTGTTCTCTCTGACTTGGGTATGAATTTTTGTACAACTATATAGTAGCTACTTTGATGCTCCTAAATGTGTACGGGACACCTCTATACCATTACACTATTACTCGTCGCCTTGCGCAGTTTATTGTTATCGTTGTTTTCACCTCATTATTGCTCTTACATTGAGCTTTGCCGTTCATATCACGAGTATTTAGATATAATATGACGATTCAATACAGTCATTAAGTGTTTGCTATTGTCTATTTTTCATAAATAAAATACTTACTAAGATTCGCTGTGAATCATGTAAAAACTTGCATGCATATACAAGTATGGACTTATTTACTTCTATTAAATAACTTTGGTATACCGAGCAAGTACACTTGCTACGTTATTCTATTGTTCTTGAGATCATTTTGCATTACAATTTTTTCATTTTCTGTTCAACAATTAATATCATTATTATTTATTATATACTATTGTACTTGCATAGTAGTTTAGAACATGAATGTATTTTTAGTTTATTAGCTGTGTGCATGAATTTATTTTTTTATTTATTTATTTTTTTTTTTTTCATCCCAAAACTTAATACATGCAGAAATAATAAAAATCAGTTTAAATAAAATCAACGCCGAAAATTTAATGAAAACCGAAAAAGATGTTCAACAGACGGATAGGCAAATCTGTCGAGCATAGCACGCGTTTTATTTTGCGATAACAAGTGGGATGATCATGGATTTTTTGCATGTCAAAAGTATAAATTTTTTCCTTACTGAATAAAAGCCACATGTGTGTATGTATTAACGATCAATCGTGCCAAATATGGGCAAAAGAGTGGAATATTAAAACTTTGTGATACAAGCCAGAATGATACAATTGAAAGAATGATCGAATCTCGATCCAGTCTTCAATGCGTTATGTATATATACCTGATAACAAAAATGACGTATACCCAAGGATTAAACAGCGAACCTGCCTTTTTACAGTCTGCCACGACTTTGACGGCAGCGACTACTACTTCCGCGACTCGTTCGAGCTCTCGTCCTCGGAGAGTCAGCTGCTCGAGACCGGCAGCCTCAGCGCCAAAGCCGGTCCCCACGGCAGTAGTCGCTCGATCGCCCCGGTCCCCAAGGTCCAGCGGCTCCAAAACTCCAAGATCTGCAACGTCCAGCAGAGCCTGACGTCCCCAAGCAGCGGCATCACTTCGCCGGCCGGCATACCGGGGCGCCACCTAGCCCCCCGCCAAGCTCACATGGCGGCCACGGCCTCTAGCGGCAGTTCCTCCGTGCAGTACTCGCACCGGTTGCTCGTCCGGCTCCTCGTGCCCGCGCTCATGCTCAGCGTGACCGTGCTCCTCGTCGTGACCGTCCTCGTCTTCGAGACGGACTCAAAGCTCTTCGAGAGCCTTCGCAAGACGCCCCAGATGATCGCCCTGCGCGACCGGTGCTACGGACCCATCAAGAAATTCCTTAAGAGCAAGCTCGGCCTCTTCTGATCGCAAAGGCCACCGCCGCTCAGCTTTCTCTCGCACGGCCGCTGCACCAGCGAATCCAACCCAGCTCTCTAATAACACTACCCGTGCGTATTTTCCTCTGTTATGTTTTACATCCCTCTGTACGCGGGCGTTTGTGAAATTCGTCCGTGCAGCTTCTGGCAAAAAGCAATGTTTTTAAAGATTTACATATATATATATGTGGAGCTAATGTACGATGAAACAGTTGTACCCAGAGATAAGTCTGGTTGTACCTATACATGTGCTGCAAGTGGGCGCGCTCTACTCCTAGTCTTTTGTTTTTATTTTTTTTTTATTTTTGACATGTATACGTGTACGAGTGTACTTGGATGATTAATTTTATGATGCAGTGGGCACAAAGTGAGTATGATTCGTGGGCTTTGATGACTAACTATAATATATTACGTATAATATGACCCACGTTCCCGCGTATAGCTTGTTTGTAGCCAAAGGTCACCTTTTTTATACGTACGATTTACTAACTTGTTCTTTTCTTTTGTGTACATGTACGTGTATGTAATTATGTATTTATAACATAAGGGGATTCACGACGAGATGAACAGTAAATCGATTTTTTGGTTCCCATCAAAGTAGTCGATCAAAATTCTTTTTGCTTTTTTTCTATTCCATCACCTATTGATTCTTTTGATCGGTGTGTATTACGTAAAAGAATACCTATAACATTTATATTTTTTCAACAAAGAGGTTTGTACTCGAAATCCGCGTTTCGAGCCTTACATAACTTTCTCAACTGCTCAAGACGATTATAAATTCACATTTGCCGATTTAACGGTTGTCCTTGCGCGCTTGTTGTGTTTAAATTATTCTCCATAATTTAAATTTTCAGCGTCCGTCTTGTGTTTCTCCAAATCGAAAAAAAAAATTCTCGTCTGGCGCTACAAAATCTAGCCGTACTTTCGAAATCACATCGTGCACACTTGGGGGTTTATGAGAATCTCGGATTAAATCATTATATCTCTGTATGAGAAATACCCCTCGATATGCGTTTCAGTTACCTGTACTTAATGCTATTACTTTTCATTTCTCAGTTGAATTCTAATGGCTGGGATTAATTTCACGCGTCAAACACGATCGATCAATAAGTATTGCAAATTTTTGTAAAGCAGTTGTTCTACGCTGTGCCATGATGATGATTTTTGCACGAAAAACAAAAATAAAATTTTTTAAAACATATGATATTTTCAAACTTTCATTTGTCCTTTAATATGTGACGTAGCTTTGACACATCAAGATTTAAAAACTTTGTGGTCTTCCGATAATGTCCTGTGAAACAAGTAATTTCCAAGTGAACGAAATGCAGTGTTTTTTGTACTTTGGTGTATTTTTGCAGTGATAGTTCAAAATTCTAAAAAGTTTTTTGACTATCCTCGTTGGATGTGCACCGAGGGCCAACACTTTTACAATGCCGATTTGCTTGTGAGGACATGTGTGATTTTTCATGGAAAAAATTGAAAATATCTTGTTATCAGGATTTTTTTCTTTTTATTTATTGTATTTTCGTGACGAGTCAATCAATCAATCAACTAATCGACAATTCTTGTAGTACATAACATCATTTCCATATTTACGTAAAAGTCATAAACTATAGCCAGCATATTGTTGTATGGACGTGTTTGAAAAGAGATGAGAAAATTTTCAGGGAAATTGAATGAGTGTTTCATCCATTAAGTACTACATAACAAAGTCATGCGAGTAGGTAATATATAGGATAATTAAATACATAGCAATAAAAAAATTACCTACTATCATTTGTAACCAAAAGAATCACTTGAAATGATTGTGAATAAAGCATAATTCGTTAGGAAATAAATATATGCATACATATATATTTAAAGTAAAGCAGTCAGCGAAGCAAATTCCGTCGATTCTTGTATATAGATTTCATACGCAAATAGAAATACGCTAAGCCACTTGACACTCTTCTTCATCCGTTATTACTTGTTCCAGCCGTTGAATGGCACTTTTATTTTAAGTTTGAATTAAATCAACTAAAAAAATATTTTAAAAATTCCAACGTTTATCTATTTGTATGAGCAACGTTTATCACGAAAATTGAAAAATACAATTAAATTTTTTTATGCAAATTTAAAAATTTTCATCTAGTTTTTTGTCCTAAAAGTGCCTATAAAGCTGTCCTCTTCGAATTTTGATAAGTGACTGTACACTCTGTGTAAAACGCAGTTAAATTAAAATTAGAAAACATGAAAAACTATGAAGCTTTTGAGAACTTTAAACGTTGTATATGTCCAAACACGCTTTGCAAAAAAAAAAAAATAAATAAATAAACATTTAAATGAACGGCGAAAATGTGTATAAATTGTCTTGTGTGTACAGCTGAAAAAAATATATACATAGTTATAAACATGAATATATAAACAAACTAAATAAAAAGCGCTGGTTTATACAATCGTACATATATTATACACGCGAATAATTTTTTCGGCTTTTTTAACGAACTTTTGAATAATAAGAAAGATAAAAGAAAGAAAAAAAACATATAAAATTGCATAATGTGCATAAATATACAAATGTCAATTGAAAAACAACCTAATCTAACAGGTGCGTGTCTAGAAAATAATTGAAAGTGTATAATCAAGATAATTTCAAGAGAAAATAGGAATCAATTCGCTTGAGTACGAGTAATGTGTAAAATTTATCAATTAGTTTGGCTGATTTGTTAAATATTTCAAAAAATTAATATTTACCGACTACTGAAAAATTTTTGTCTTAATATCATAAAGTTTTAATTATTCAATTAAATTCTATGTAAAGTTTGGAAGGCTTTACAAATGTAACTATATATTTTGTATATTATAAAAAAGACTGGAGTAATAAATTTAATTTTTATTTAGCTTGTGATACCTATACATTTAAAAAATTTTTTTGCTTTAGGCCCGTAATTAATGATTGATTTTAAAAATAAGCGCTTAAAATTCAAACACAAGACTGCAGCGAAAAAAATATTTTTCTCGCGCAATCTTTTATATCACGTAGAAGCTGTTGTAAGCTTATATTTATAGACCTTCATTAAAATGTGGCGAAGCCGCGAGCGAAAAAAATTTATAGGATGTATGCAATACGCACCATGACACATAATTGTTGAAAAATAAAATTATTGTTATTATGGTGCATAGAAGCGAGTTTACGATATTATTTTGAGTAATAAAATTATTACTTTTGTTCATATTAATTTATTTTTCCTAATGTTTGTGTTTTCTTTTGTTAAGTGAGCTGAAAAAGTGTCAATAAGTGATTAAACATACTGTGCTGTTATAATTGTCTTAGTTGTAACATATACGTGTTCATTAACTTTTAAGTGTGAAGTGATTCAATGTTCTGGGAATGTTTTAACAATACTTCAATATTTTTTGGTGTGATAGGAGTACCTTAGTACAAATATGTCATTCTTTATCTATCAAAATCGTTGATCGTAAAATTCTGGTGTTAAAACATGAAAAAAAAGATACAGAAGGAAAGAAAAACAGAAAAAAAATCATGTGGTCATTTTATATTTTTAATGTTTGAAATTTCAAGATTACCTACGTGTCAAATCCTAACGGAGAGCTAAGAAAAATTTTTATTTGATCATTAATGACACTACCGTGTGAGAGTAAAGTATCCGGAATACTGCAAGTCTGCAATTACAATATTAAATTGGTTGAAAAAGTTTGTATGTATGATTCGGTGAAGTTTCTTCATTCATGATTTGAATAGTGCGTTTGTTATATAGTCATAATTGTATAATTAATTTTAAGTGGTCGAATTTCATTTGTTTTTTAAAAATAATTATGATGAAAAAGGTGGAAGTTTTCCAAGTGAGATAAATAAAAATAAATACAGAACCTAAAACTCATGTCTCTTTATTAAAAAATTTTTTTAAATTTATTTTTGTCCATAAATTTATTTTATTTCCTTGTCTTTGTTTACACGGCAATACGACATGTATTCATAATGAGTTTTAAACATTTCTTTACCTACAGACAACATAATTTTATATGATATGGCTGTTATTGTTATTTATAACTTGAAATTACAGCAACCTAATATAAGGAAAGGACTGTGAAAAAAAAAAAAAAAAAAAAAAACAGGTACAAGAGCCACGAAAATAAAAAAACTTATTGAGTTAAAACAAAAAAAGTCCGTCGCAAAAACACCGATCGAGTGATGTAGCAGAATAGAAGACAAGAACTGCAAAATAAATAAACCAATATAACTGGTTTTTTTAAGACCTATCTTCGAGCAAATTTGAGCGATCCGATTTTTCACTCATGAGCCAAAGATTTTTGGTCAGAGCATTTTAGGTCACTTGGATTATTGGTTCAACGGGACCCTTTTTATTCTTTAAATATTATTGTAGCTTTAAACATTGTACGATTTCAGGATTGTTTCGATGAAAAGTTTGAATTACAAAAATAGATATTCGTGTTGTTTTTTGAAAAAAAGAAAAACAACAAATTAGCATCTTTTTTTACTAATAATTTAAACTAAAATGTAATTGCACGAAATATAAAACGTATATATGTAAGACCAAAAAAATGTGGTTTTCAAATAATTACCTATGGTGACATAGGTACTTACTTATAAGCACTTTCCTGAAATTTCTCTAAGTATCTGCCCTTTGATCTGACTGCCTGCCTCGTTCTCGGACTTTTACTTTGCGTAACAGTCGTACTTAAGTATATTAGGTACTAAGTAAACAAACTCGGAGCAGAACGCGCGTGTTCGTGCATTTGAATTTGGAGGAAAAGAGACGAACACACCTGTGGTAATTTTCGCGCTGGATTTTCGTACATAATTCACGAGCGCATACAGTACTTACCATAGTTGATTAATTAATGTATTATTGTATAATTTTCAATCAATTGAGCGTTGACATCTTTTAAATCATTCAGGTGTTCAAGTACATCCTTAACATGCGTGTAATGTGTTTACTAGTGTATATCTATTTGATTTGTTCCAACATGACATAACCTGTTTCGGTTAAGTGTAAAAAAAAATCGCTACAAACAACATTTATGCATAAATTACTATTATTATTAAAAGTTTTGAATTTTGCTTCGTGCAAACTAAATATACACGGATGTGTCCACTGCAGATGATATTTTGTCGATAGTTATGCTGGCTTTGTCAGTCAAGATCAATCAATCAATATGCCTAAAGAAAAATCAATTTTTTTCTAGCGTGATACGTCAATATTTAAATGTGGTAATAAATTTCTCTACTAAACCAAGTGATACAATGAAAGTTTTAAATGTGGCTGAGAAAAATGATGCCGCTAAAAATATTGCAGCACACTTGTCAAGGGGTACTTCCCGAAGAGTATGTTTAAAGAACCATGTGACATTTTGTACTTTTTGTTTTTTATTTCAATGCATAAAATTAATTATTTTGTCTTTGACTTATAGAGAGAGGGTTTATCGAAATTCAACAAGATTTACGAATTTAATGCTTGTGTCTGGAATCAAAACTGTCAGATGATCATGACTTCTGTTTCTGGGCACTTGCTCACTTATGAGTTTGGTGGCAACTACAGAAAATGGTATGGCTGTCCACCGCTTAGTCTCTTTGATGCACCAGTTATGAAAATGTGCAAAGAAGAGTCCTATGAAAAAATTAAAAAGACTTTAGAAAAGGAGATCAAATCTTGTCAAGCTTTGATAGTATGGACCGATTGTGATAGAGAAGGTGAAAACATAGGATTTGAAATAATCCAAGTATGCCAAGCTGTCAAACCAAACATTAGAGTATACAGGTAAACATCACGTTTGATTCTGAATTTACTTTTTTAACAAGTCTCGGAAATTTATAATACTTTACTAATTTATAGAGCAAAATTTTCTGAAATCACTCAGATTTCCATCGAAAGAGCCCTTCAAAATTTAGAAGAACCAAATAAAAACTTGAGTGATGCTGTTGATGTTAGAAGTGAACTAGATTTGAGGATAGGTAATTTAAAATATGCTATCTGCTAATCCTATCTTACTTGATTTTAAGACTCAATGATTTGATTTACGAAACTAAATTTAGGCGCTGCTTTTACAAGATTTCAAACGCTAAGATTGCAAAAAACATTTCCTAGAAATTTATCTGATATGCTTATCAGTTATGGCCCATGTCAGTTTCCTACATTAGGATTTGTTGTTGAAAGATTTCTGGCCATTCAAAGATTTGAACCAGAACCTTATTGGAAAATAAAAGTGACTCACACTCAAAATGATCTCGAGGTTGAATTCAGGTACCATTTAATGATGACTTTTTACATAAAATACACGCAAATATATTGTAAAGTAATGGTTGCAAATTATCGCAATTGCATTTTTTTTTTTTTTTTAATACAGGTGGGCTCGTAACAGGTTATTTGAAAAGCTACCGTGCGAGATTTTTTTAGACATTTGCCAAGAAAATCCACAAGCCACGGTGGAAAAAGTCACTAGCAAGCCAAAAAGCAAGTGGAGACCATTGCCTCTTGATACAATTGTAAGTAGGAAAAAAAATGATTCTATTCCAAAAAATAACCCCAATAACATACATTGAGAAATTTTTCAATTTGGCTTTCAGGAATTGGAAAAACAGGGTTCCCGAAAACTTAAACTTACCGCAAAGGCAACGATGCAAATTGCGGAGAGATTATACACACAGGGGTTCATCAGCTATCCGCGAACGGAAACCAACATATTTCCTAAAGAAATGAACTTGGTATCACTAGTTACTCTTCAGACACCTGAGACTGTCGCTTGGGGTGGGTTTGCTCAACGATTACTCCAAGAAGGAATAACTCCAAGGCAGGGAAAAAAAAGCGATCAGGCTCATCCACCCATTCACCCAACCAAGTATACCGATTCGTTACAAGGTACTACGTTCACTGCTACTTTATTCCAATAATAGTAATAGTGGCTTATTACTGTTTAATTAATTAAAAGTTAATACTTATTTTCAGGTGACGAAGCACGAGTCTACGAATTTGTAGTGCGCCACTTTTTGGCATGTCTATCGAAGAACGCCGAGGGTTACGAGACGATCGTTGAAATCGACATTGCCGGTGAGAAGTTTCTGACAAACGGCCTGCAAATAATCGCGAAAAACTATCTCGAGGTTTATATTTACGAAAAGTGGAGTTCCAAGGAAATACACATCTATGAACGTGGCCAGACCTTCATGCCGACCTCTATTGACATGCTCGAAGAGACAACGTCGCCACCTCAACTACTCACTGAAGCCGATCTAATAGCTCTAATGGACAAACATGGCATTGGCACAGATGCGACCCACGCTGAGCACATCGAAACCATCAAGTCGCGACATTACGTCGGTCTCAAGGATACAAAGTATCTTATACCGGGTAAGCTCGGTATCGGCCTTGTCATGGGTTACGACCGAATGGGCTTCCAAATGTCCAAACCCCACCTCCGAGCCGAACTCGAGAACGACCTCAAACTGTTAGTATTTGGATTACTCCAAGCTATGATAGTTTTTTACTAGATAAAATTAACTGTTTTGCGTTTTGTAACTTTGATTCCATTATAGGATCTGTGAAGGGCACAAGCAACCTGACGAAGTGCGACGACAGACGATCGATAAATATCGAGAAGTGTTTCGAGAGGCATTGGTCAAAGCCAACATGATCGACGAAGCGCTTGCAGGATATTTAGACGAGCAACCCCAACATTTCGAGCAAGCGGTAATTCTCGATCCCGTCGAAGCCCTGCCGATCCTCAAGTGTCCTAAATGTGACTCGAACATGGTTATCAAGTCAAAAAGACAGGACAACGGCAAGTACATTGGATGCGTGGCCTTCCCCACTTGCAAAAATGTTATTTGGTTTCCTGATGCCGTTGAAGACATTGAAATCTTGGACGAAACCTGCACCCAGGTAAGTGATCTAAGTTTATTTATCTTGGCCAGTTTGAGTTGGCGACACTTTTTTCACATTGTTTTCCATACTGCCACTTTATGGATAAAATTGCATTAGTGCCCAGACAACATATTGAAGAAAATCAAGCTAAAGTTGACGCGCAACGCCTTTCCAGTGTTTGGAACGTCGTATACCTCCTGCGTGGGTGGTTGCGACGAGATGTTCAATAATCTGTTGGGCATTCGGCCGCAAACGGTCCGCCGTGCACGGGACTTGCCTGACTCCGGTTACGAGAGCAACGCGACTCGTTCTGCCAGCAACTCTCGGCCCACAAGCGCTAGCTCGAACAACATGCCGAGCCATCCAAGCAGTCGTAGCAACAGTAGCAATCGTTCAACGAATTATAACAATAACAACAGTCATAACAATAATCCAACGCCGACGTCGACACCTCGACAGCAAAATTGGATTAACGATTTTTCAAGCTTGCCCAGATCAGGTGGTAACTCCTCGGGCAATAGTAGACCGAATAATTCTAATGGCTGGACTAACACGTGGAATAATCAGAACACTAATACCTGGAATGCATCGGGTTCTGCAGGCGGCAGTAATAAGAATTTCAACACTAATTTTAATGGAACCTGTGAACCAGAATCCGACGAAATCATGTGTAATTGTCATCAAGTAGCTAAACAACTGACAGTTAGAAAGGAAGGCCCCAATCAAGGTAATTAAAATCATTGACATCTATGATGGATGTTTTTATCCGTCATAGTATTATTTATATAAAAAAAATAATAATAGCAAAATTAAATTTTTTTTTTTTTTTTTTTTTTTTTTTCACCAAAAACAGGAAGAATATTCTACAAGTGTGCAAAACCCCAAGGAGAGAGTTGTGATTTCTTTTTATGGTGTCCAAACTCTACAGGACAGGCATCGACTAGTGAGTCTGGACCCAATAATCGTGGTTTTTCCAATTCTGCAAGCACATCCGGTCGTCAAGGATCAAACTCAAATAACTGGAACCAGAATTTTCAAAATAACAGGCAAAACTTTAGCAATAATAACGCTGGTCAATGGAATGACAACACAAGTGACTGGAATGATGACAACCAAGTCATGTGTAAATGCGGGAATCCTGCGAGACAGTACGTTACATCGTCATCAATGCCAAAATACTGTAGAACAATTTATGCCATTTTATCGATTGTTGTAGGTTAACTGTACAGAAAGACGGGTTAAATAAAGGCAGGCAGTTCTACAGCTGTCCAAGTGGTGTTAATAGCTCATGTGGCTTTTTCCAATGGGCAGATACCGTCAGTGGAAACAGCGGTAATAGTGGAAACAGTAATAACTGGAATCCACCAGGGCCATCGGGGCCGAGTCGCGGGAGGGGTAGAGGTGGTGGTGGTGCTACAGGTGCTGCACCGAAAAAAAGTCGGGCTCCCACGGCTGGGGGAACAAAACGAAAATGCGGCGTTTGTGGGATCGAAGGTATCAAAACTACTTTTCATCTTAAGCAATTTGCAGTAATCATTGTTTCGATCTCAACAATCTAATATACACAAAATGTGTTGTTTGTTACAGGTCACACAAAAAGAACATGCCCGAACATTATGGACTGATACTTTACAGCTTGTACAGTACACTTATTTAATAAATATTGTACATTTTTCATGTTAAACTTTATATAGAACTTACTAATTAGTTTGTAACGATAGTACGTGATATTTTTTGACGTTACTGTAAGTATTCAACTTTATTTTGGATTAATGAAATTAAATCCAGTATGAAAAAATGCTTACACCTGTGTAACAAGTATTGAAACTTGCTGCGTAACTGCCTTATGCTGCAAGCCGTCTACCATGGTGACCCTTACTTTTGAGATTATCGTATTCTTCTTTTAGCGAATCAGCTTCTGTGGTAGTTTGCGTCATCTACAAGTTCGTTGTTGCATTTGTACAAAAAATTATTTATTTTTAAATTGTAAATTTTGTGAAATACAATATGAAATGTACATATATATTTTTATAAAAAAAATTTGACACGTTTGTGAATTACCATATCCAATAAAAGCTCAAACTTCACTTTTAGCAAGTTATTTTCTTCCTGCAACTTTTGTACTTCCTTTTTTAATTTCTCGTTCTCCTTAAACGTTCCCCCAACTTTTCCAGTTTCTGCATTTATAAAAATTAACAGCAATAAACACTTTTGACAGTAATGATGTTAATGGCAACACTACGATGGTGTGAACATTTATTACCGGGTATCCAAAGACCTCCGTCAAACACAGCTTGCTGATCGCCAAGGCAAATCCTGATCTCTCCAACGTTGGGACCAAGTTCCTTTTCGATTCTCTTCTGGCTCAGGTCTTTGCTCGCTAGCGATACCGAAGCTTTTCTCGTTGGGGTCTTTTTTGGTGAAAACGAAGTCTTATTCAACCAATTTGGCATTTTAATCATTATGCCTACATTAGATTTTTTTTTTAATGTACTATTTACCACAAAGCGAATAAAAATCGGTACGATGTTTAAAAAAGACCCTTTACGGTAAATTGAAAACGTTTACATTTGTTTAAGTGATAATTTATGAAATTCAAGTCGCACTTTTTGTATTGATGAATCGGTATGACGGTAACTTTGGTAACGCGCCCCGCCGTCGCGTGTGGGGCGCAAATATAAAAAAACACCTGCGCACTTTCTACATCACCATTTTATCGGCTCGTGTATTTGTCACTATTGCCTGCATATACCTTATATGTGCATATAAATACGCGATTTGCTGATTCAACAGTATCCATCAATTCATCGAACAAAGCACAATCTTTTATTATTGACTCCTCCTCCTCCTCATCCCCAAAATCTCAATGCTATATATTAAAATATACATGTATAAATTTATTGCATTGGGTGCTGGGGGTGTTAGAAAAAAATTTCGCTCTTTTTTAAATTAAAATTTAAGAATTGATAACAGCTAAAAAATTTAAAATATTTTGTTCAAAGTGTGGTTTCTGTTGTTATAGCTATAAAATTTTACTATTTTTCTTCTTTGAAACAGCAATTACCGAAGTCGTACATTCCGTTAAACGTCTTTCGATAAAGTGATCTTCATCAATTGCTTACCAATAAATCCTCTGTATATTATATCTTTACTGTTAATTCATCAATATAGTAATTGATTTTGATGCAATAGTGCAAGTTATTAATAATAATAATAATAAATGTTTTTAACTCTTCATCATCAAATAATTTCTTGCATGGGTGCGCCAGATGAGAGAGTGTCTATTTTGCGTCGTAATCACCACCGTCTTATATATGATGATTTTCAGCTGCTGCAGTATTCTGTAAAAGAAAAAAATTAATAATAAATAAATAAAGCAACAAGACCTCCCACATTATGCGATTTGTAGGCATAAAAATAAAAAATAAAAAATAATCATGTGATAATAAAATGAAATAAGACTTTTGCGTTATCCCTTTATACCATTTACCGTTCTATCGATTGAAAGAATATGCGGTATAGATATAGTATACCTGCACACATATCTATAGCACTCGTCACGACCGTGACTCCGAAAAAGGGGGCCTGGCCTGGCTGCTGCTGCTGCCAAGTGCTCGTCTGCTACCTTTACTTATAGAGAATAAGAAGTGAAAGTGTTTATATGCCTTCTCTCTATATTATGTACCTATAAGTGAAAATTTTCAATATCTAGCAAATACTAGATAACAGCTAGTATATTTATTTATCGACAACTGCAGTCTTATATTTTCCATATGCGCGCAGTTTACATTTAAAGGCCTTTAGATGTGCGCGTATATAGCTTTTGACAAAAACAATGTTTCAAGTATTTTGTGTATAAAGCAGGAATCGTAAGCTGCAATAACTGCATAGTGTATAGTGCTGTGCGCTGTAAAATTATCTGACCTGCAGCTGCCACTGGTCCATTAGGACTTCGGATATGAAAGTGACGTTTCTAGGTTATTTATAGCTTTTACTTACTTCTTTTTTCCCTTGATTTGTCTCTCTCCTTCAGTTTCTCGTCTCCGTTCCTCTTTTCTGTTTTTTTTTTTTTTTTTTTTTTTTTTCGTAACTTTTCCTCCCCTGCTAAAATGCATTTATTGTATATAAGATACGCATTGTTCTCTAACTGACATTTTTTCTTTTGTTTGTCATCTCAAAAGATCCACTGATGTCAAGTACATTGCGTGCACACGGAACATAGTCTTTAGAGTTGATGCATTTCTTCAGACTTACACTGCCCTTGCTATTGTTGCTCTCATAGTGGCACCTATTGATTATCTTACTTTTTCAAACGTGCAACTCCATAAAGATTATGTGAAAATTTTCAAATGCTTCTCCAGGTAAGAGTCTTTAAAAATACTTTTAAATTATCATATATTTACTCTGCCATGCATTATCATATGATTTCTTTATTTGCTTGCCTCTGCACTAGTTAAGTTGTTCCTGTCTATGCAATGTGCGTTGCGATAGCTGACATATTTATTTTGTAGTGCATTAAAGTTTTCGTGTCGATCTTTTTTAATATACATTTGTTAAATTAGATTTTAATTTTGTTAGAGCCAAATAACTGTAGGATAATTAGAAAACTTGTGTCTGCTTATTAGGTGCTCTATCTGGAAACAGTAGATAGTGAATTGTGACTTCTTTTTTGCTGTACAAGTATTTCTATGATGTTCTCATCAGGTCTTGGCTGTAATTTGTCATTTCCTAGCTGCCTTGGTTTCTCTGACGAACGCGAAGTATTGATACCTAAAATGGCTCGTGAGCCAATCACGCTTAATGTCTATGATATGGTAAGATTTTAAATTTCTTCAAATTAAACATTTTGTTACAATTATGTAAACTATTTGCCTTATACTTTATTTTAGTATTGGATCAATGAATACACAACTCCAATGGGCTTAGGTGTTTACCATTCTGGTGTTGAAATATATGGAACAGGTAAAATTATATATACAATTTTTTTTTTTTTTAATCCAAGTTTTCTAATACTCGTTTTTTTTCTTCTTTTCCAGAATATGCATATGGTGGTCATTTACTTCCTATAACAGGAATATTTGAGATAACGCCGAGGAGTGCTGACGATTTAGGAGAACAATTTCGATTTCGGTTGGTAGTAGTAGTAATTACGTGACTCTTGTAAAATATACTTAAACTAAAAAATTATTAGGATTCTTTCATTATTTTGCTAATTATTATTTTAGGCAATCGGTCCACATTGGATACACAGATTTTACCGAAGAGGATGTTTCTAGAATAATTGAAGAATTAGGAAAAGAATTTAGAGGAGATCGTTATCACTTGATGAATAAAAATTGCAATCATTTCAGCAGCCGATTTACACAGGTATACATTCTTACAGTACAACACTTGGTAACATCAATTATTAAAAGTTAAAACAAAAAACTTTCTCTTTTACAGATATTATGCGGTCAAGAGATACCTAGTTGGGTAAACCGACTGGCTTACTTTAGTTCCTGTGTACCATTTTTGCAGCGTTGTTTGCCAAAGGAATGGCTTACCCCAGTCGCTCTTCAACACTCCATCAGTCACGTGAGCCATAACAGCAGCCACAACGAGAGCACACCATCGGACAGCTCCTTGTAACCAATACAGCAACGTCATTGTCATTATCGTTGCTGTAAGAGCACGAGCAATGAACAATGAACAATATCGACAACGATTAATTCGGTATGAGTGAAAATATTCAATTTCAGTGCAAATGAACTATATTATATAGCGTGCGTAAGTGTTTGTGTTATGAGTGAGTATTTGAATATGAGCGGGATATGAGTGAGTTATAAAAAAGTGACAGTAAAGTTCATCTAATTATACGCGGATTTTTGAGAATCGTGTGGGAAAAAATGTAAAATCGTGTTTTGACTTTTTTTCGAAAAATCTTGAGAATTGTTGTCTTAAAATTTATATCTTAAAATCAATGTTTCATACATACATTCCCAAATTTAACTAGAAATAATATACAAGCCTCTATGATGTAAATAATATAATTTTTATTGGTGTTACAAAACTTAAAACTATTTTATAGAAGTAATGTAGGTGGTTGAGATTCAATAGTAAATTCATGAATTTTATGAAATCAATCAAATTTAACTTACTGTCATTTTTTCAAAGTGTAAAAATGGTGAAGGCTTTTTAAAATATTTTAAGGAACTAGTAATTTTATCACATCCCAATGCGGCACGATCGTTGCACTCAGTAAACTACTTTTATAATTTCCAAATCAATATTATACTTTGAAAAGTACTGCATGAAATTGATTAAAACTTTTGCAGTTAGAATTTATGTATTTCGGAAAAAATTTCTGCAGTCACGGTTAGTCAAGGATTTTAACTGATGAGCTGAGATGTCTAAAATAATTAAATAAAATATGCGTTTTGAAATAAACTAGTATGTGTTATTTCATGTGAATTATTTTAAAACGCTAATATATATTTTAAAGACATTTTACATTATCACTAACCCACTGTGATTAAGTATAATTTTATATTTACAATTTATACATTTATTTTAATTAAGTGTTTCGCGTAGTCATATTTAAACATATACATAATACATACACGAAACAACAAAAAACTTTTCTACATGCATGTACATACATACAACGATGGGTCTGATAACTTAATTGTAACTTACCCTCATACGCATGAAACTGATTTAATTACGAAAATAAATACCACAACTAACTTCATCCTGTAAATTTTTTTCTCTTTTTTAATCTTTAATGATGGTGCTTGGTGCAAGTCACAAGGGCATTCTTAACATTAAATTAAAGTTAAAAAACGAAAAACGAGACAAATCGGCAATGTTTTATCTTAGCGATTGTAATAAATCTATATTTATTAAATTTGGACGAAAAAAAAATTTTTATCTAAGAGCTGAAGTAAGCGCACTAATCGCTCATCTCAATCCATCATTAATTTTTTTCTTTTAATTTTTTAATAATTAATAATAACAATAAAAACGGTATCGGTGAGGTAAAAGATCGGAATGATGGATACTATAAATAGTTTTCTGTATTATACAAATTTTTGTAACACCTCGCATCTAGAATCGAAAAATATGTTTCACTTAAACAAACGATCTCCCAAAATTTTCTAGAGTTTTACCGTATATTTTAGAGAAAATTCTCGGTATACCGATATTACCGATTCACCAATTACATAACATGCATCAAAGAAATGTCTGGAATGGTGGAACGTCACTTTTTTATTACGATTTGTGTTCAATTCGATGCACAATTAATTCTCGTTCGTGAAATTAAAATTACTTACTCAATTGCAATGAAAAAAAAAAAAAATTCCTTCAATTTATTTTAGCACAAAAGATGCTCTTGTATTATATTTTGCACTTTTTATATTACTTAAACGCAAAGTCCGAAACTGGTTCATTTGCAAAAGCGAGTTTTTTTCTTATTTCCAAACTCTCAGTTCATCTGTTGGTTTGCTTGGGCGATTGAGTCAGAAGTCCCTGTGCAAACTTACTCGTAGCGTTTTTTCTTTAGTGAAATCGTGAGGTACTCCGTGTAACAATCGTGCCTGAGAAAGACATGTTAACTTTTAAAAAAAATAATTGCCTTCCTTCTAATATTGTTATATTTAGACAGTAATGTAAGTAGTATTACATAAGCAATTGTAATTATTTGTTGGAAAGTGCTATTTAATTTGCAAACAGTTGAAAAATATAAATTACAATAATAAACATTGCCTAAAAAATCAAACAAATGAAAAGGAGACTGAAGTAAAAGCACAATTTGTTTGATTCTAGAAATCTAATTGAAAAATATGAATATGTATAAATTCATGTGTTTTTTTGTACAATTTTTTTTTAATTTTTTTTTACAATTAATAATTATTTTAGGAGGTAAATTTTAACTTGAGTTTTATATTATTATACTATGTTTATTCAGTAAAAAAACAATTAAAAAAAAAAAAAATTTAACTTACATTTTTTAAACTACTCGTAGATGTTTTATTAATTTTTCTAATTTTGCAATATTTTAATGTGTCAAGTAAATTAATAAATAACTATTTAAACATACTATTGTTCCGTTAAACTTATGATATACGCTGTTGTTAGAATGCTATGATTTGTTTTCTGTCTATTTTTAATTTATGCCATGCATATGTACACACTACACCATCACACCATAATTGATACTCGGTTATGTCATGTTTCATTTATGTAAAATTTATCTTTATCGAATATGTCCATGATGTTACTCCTTTTTCGATAGCCAATTAAATAAGAGACGAGTGAGTATTCGATTACCATGTAGTGTATACATAAATATATGTTTTATACATACGTGAAACCATTCGAAATTAAAAAAAATTATATTGTACAAAAAATACTTATTGAAGAACGTATGAGCTAAATAGGTGGTGAAAAAATTTCGAACCAAAACAATTCGAATAAATAAACTGCATAAAAAACATTGCAGTAATGAAAAATTAGCATGTAGTTTACGTGTTCTTACCAGTGATAATATTTACAATCTGTCTGTATTATTGAAAATTCGGTTTTTTCTTATTAGTAAAAATTGTAATGGTTACACAAAGTAATTTATTAATGAAAAAACTCTAAATATGTAGGTATTACAAACTTTTAAAATACACAAGCGTTGGTTATACCTGCAATGTGATTGCAAATAGTTTTCAAAAATTATTTTGCGAAAATTTTTGTGATGAATGCTCAAAAGTTCAGTGATTATTTTGCGATCGTTTTGTCGCAAGTTCCTCTTTTTTAGTGTTAATTATTATTTCTTCAAAAAAAATTGAATGTTTCTCAAATCGTTGATTAAAAAACAAAGTAATTTAACTTACTTGGTGTATAATGTAATAAATTAAATACTTTGGTTGCTCAATCAAGTTCTATTAAAAAATTGTTTCAAACTTTGTACTAGATTTTATAAATACCACCACATCTGCTTAGTATGTCTTGTGCTTATATGCATAATATTTATCGCTGCCACTGCTGCCAGTATAGGGCGAGTAATTATGCAATAGATTTTACTCAAGTAATATATTACTGCGTGTATTTATCTTAGTTCATGAATGGTTAAATACATTTTTTACACCATAACAGTTATACATATATAAATAAATTAAACATGTAAATCATCAAAAAAAAATTTCTGTACATACACATGCTAACACCTCATAACACAAGTCGCTGCGTTAAAGCAGTGAAATTATGTTTATAAAATTATTGCTGTTTATGTAGAAATATGCAAAAAAAAACAACAACAAAAATATTGTAAACGTTATTTGACCTGTCGGATGTATTAAATTTTAGCAATTTAATGAAAAAATACTTAAATTAAACAACACAGCGTTCACAAGATTTGTATTTTTTCAAATAGATGGGAATACAAAAAAAGGTTCAATTGTACAAAGTATCTTACCTGTTTTTTAATGTTTATCAAAAGTCTTACTATTCTTATCTTATCGTTATTTATAACTGGTTTTTGCCTATATAATATACATAATCTAGAAAAAATAATTTTGTAAAAAAAATAGAAACCATTTGCAAAATATAATTTGCAGTAATTTTATTGTTACCGAGTGTTGAAACCATATTAGAATTAAGCGATACAATAAAATGATTTTGGTGCGTTACAAACAAGCTATTTCTAATCCATTAATTTATTTTGATAGAATTTTAATATTTGTAATTCAGTTATATTTAAATAAATGAGCTTTAAAATTTTATTTTGCCAGACATTGTACGAAAAATTAAAAAAGAAAGTGTTTAATTAAATATTGTTTTCTTTTTTCGTGCTGTACTTAGTAGCCAATTTGAAATACTTCATCCTTTTGATGCAGCAAAGATTCCAGCAAGTAACAATAAGTACGGATTATACCAAGATATCTCTACACCGTAGAGTCTATACGGCACCACAGCACGGCAGTTGAGCAGATCGATTTATAATATAGGTATCCACACCCCGACGGTGACGTCCTCGACGTGAACTTCAGCGCTGCGTGATGGTCAAAGCAGTAAACGAAGAGTCGGTGAAAAACATCAGCTGATCCATTGAGACAGTATGGACAATATGAGATTTGCCGAATATTATTAATAGTCTGTCTCTTTCTACTTTCCAATGCTATTTGCCGCTATAATATGGGATGCCCGGGGCGCATTTAGGGTTTGCAAAAATTGTCAATTGTATACACTTTTCAAGTAATTTGATATCACTCATAAAAACAATTACGTGTACTTGAAATGAAATTTTCAATTTATTTTGTGACTCGTTAATAATACAGCTCACGTACGATTTTAATAAATTTTCATGCTCATTAAATATTCTTGTATACATTCTGAAATACAAATTTTTTTCTTAGAACAAAAATCTAAATAATAACTATAATACGACTAATTATGCATTTTATCACTTGTCTTTTTTCTTAAAGTAAAAGAAAAAGGCATGTTTAACGGGATGCTAAAAATTTACTATTACCATTGGGGTGTACTCGAGTGTACTTTATCAGTAAACTGTACTTCTGTAATTATTTCTAAAGATATATTCAAAATTAGTAAAACCTAAGATCAACTAGTTCTTGATAGCAACATTATTTATTATCACACAGAGTTTGGAGTTTATAGGTCAGGGGAAACTTGAAAAATTCTTGCACCGAAATAAAAATAAATTTTTGGAGCAAGGTGTTTTAAATTTGTCTTTCACGTAATAAACTTCGTATGATAATAAAAAATGTCTAACCTCAAAGGCATGTAATCTTGAGTTTTGCTTATTCTAAATTTGTCTACAAATAAATAATTTAAAAGCACGGCTTACAAACATAGTAAACTTGGGTAAAGCACTACGGTAAAGGGAGACCTTTAGAATCCCCTTAAGAAATAGAAACGTTTACAATGAAATCTGCGTCACATTATGTATGATAAATGTAGGTATAAACTTTCGATCAAAATATAACAATGTTAATTAAGGTATGCGACTGTATAAAACGTATATAACATAAGTTAGTTCTATTAATACAATAAATTTTGGCCGGCGAAGACAGTGCACAAATGTTTCATAGGCAAAGTATGCAAGTTTAGTTTTCAACTTTGCGACCAATTCATTTTTTAATATCGTTGTTTATACTTTGTAATATACATTCATTTACGATTTCTTTTCATTTTTTTAATGGTAGCCACTAAAGCACCAACACTCTTAACAGACTATCAGTTTCCATTATAAAGCCGGTTAAAGTTATTGCTAAATAGTAATTTGACTGGAAATCTTTACTTACTCTCGATTCCCTTTATTTATTATCGCATCCATATTCATCTATTTATATCTAGATGAATTTTCATAATTCTTGTTACTCACGTATTTATAAATTTACTTAAGCACACACGAAAAAATTAACAGAATAAATAAATAAATCGCGATTGAATCGTTTTGTTTTTACTATATTCATTAATATGATATTTGCTCTTAATACGTTTTCGTATTTTAATACAATTTATGTACAGTTAATTTTTTATAACATAGGAAAACTTCTTTTTATCAATCATTTCAATCATATATATTAATTAAAAGTCAAAAAATTAACATGTGTATATGCGTGTATACAATAAATAATACTATCTGACATTTTGATTCAGAAAAATTTTCATTAAATAATACATTTTTATAAATACATAATATGTACATACACGTGCATGTACAGTAAATTTTTATTCTTAAAATTTCCAAATTTATTGTATTTTTCTCGTGAATAATAAATATAACGAATCTTTAATAAGCATAAAAGCTATATTATTTGTTCATAAGCGAAACCAGTCTCACATTATTTATTTTATAATTTTTCTACATAAAATGTCATAGAAAAAACACGACACGCTTAAAAATGGTACAGACATTTAATCCCTAGTGTGTATATATGTATATGCGTGTCTATGAACGTGTATATAGAAAGTGTACGTTTCGTAAGTCTATATGCGATTGAATATTTATACTATACAATAGTCAATATAATAAAATCTTTGTCACACTTGCAACTATAATTTTATCTAGTTAAAAATAGGTATCAAGATTGTATATACAAGGTCAAAAATTCTTCTGGTAACTTTTCAGGTATAAGATTGGATGTATATAAAGTATGATGATTCCCTAAGAAAATGTTACCACAGCTAAAAGTCTCAAGTTACTATCTCGCAAATCGTTCGATAATTCTTTTGAAGTTTGTACATGCACATACATATTTGTATATATTTCATTTTAAAATGCATACGTATATTGATGACTCTTTTTCTGGCTGTCGTATTATCTTCGTCGAACCAGAATTATTTTAGTCTGTTTTTCATTAGGAGTCATAAGATGACGAGCCATGATCGTGTGCAGGACTAGGTGGAGTTGACGGATTGGAGCTGTTGTTGGAAGCTATCGAGTGCCGAGGACTTCCTCCCGACACGTGCTCCTATCATTTAAAATAATTGTAAAATTCATTAACATAATTTTTAATTATATCTTGTCACCCAAAATGAATATTTGTTTTTTTACCTTATCTTGCAACGAAGCAATGCTTCCCAGAGAATGAGGTGTGTGCGATCTAACATGCAAAGATTCTGAATCAACTTGGTCCACAGGAGTTCGTGGTAATGAAGGTGGTGTAGCTGTTGGTCTTGGTGGTGCTGGTCCTCTTCTTGAAGATGATGATCCTAGTAGAATTAAGAACACAAAGGTACAATGAATCACGTCAATGGTAACGTAACTTTTGAACTGCTGTTTAATCTATCGACTAACAATTTTTTTGTCGATATATATTATGTTAATCGCAGCAATGGGTTTTAAGCCCGTAAATTTTTGAAATTCATGCATTGAATTTTTTTTCACTAAAAATGATTTCTTACCATTATGTGGTGAAAAACCAGAATTCCGCGTAACATGTGAACTCAGTCGTCGGGAATCTGAAGGCGGATGTCTAGGAGGCAGTGGTGCCGGCTTATTCGGAGGTTGTACGGCTGTACCATAAATCTGTATTGATAAAATTAATAAATGGTTAATTTCGTTCATTGAATTGTAGATTTGTAAATTGACTTTAATAATTTCAACCAAGTGGAAAACATGAAGATCGAGTTCAGTTATTGAATTTTACATCAAATTAAGAAATTATTAATCTTTAAAATCTTATAACTCAATAATACTTACTCGTGGTTGTTGTTGTTGACTTAGAAAATGTGAACTTGAATGTTGCTGTTGGAGCTGTTGATCAGCCGTTTCGAGAGTTGTAGGTAAGTCTAAAAGGCGCTGGATCTAATGAGAAACGAAAATAAAAATTATCATGCAAAGCAATTGTATTAATTTGCGATTATTTTCAAGTTTTTTTGAAGTTAGCTCACTTGAATGCCATTTCCAGGTCCCATATGAGTAATATGATTGAAATTAGTAGGAGCAGAAATCATTTTAGAACGTCTGTCAGTCGGACGGGCCGCACGATTTCCTTCTCTTAGTGAGAATCTTCTTCGCGGTCGGGCCATTGGTATACCACTTGCATCTAGAGTCGACAGATTGAGCAATTGACCTAAGATAAATGAGTAAATCGCGCAAGAAGTTCAGTTGATGGTTTTATTTTAACAAATATTATTATCATACGGCACGGAAATTTACCTTGGCGTAAATTACTTAAATATATAACATGTGGCATGTCGTTGATTACACAAACAGTGAGCGAGCCTGATGGATTTAAGGGCTTAGCTCTTTTAACATTGAGTGTTTGCAACCAATCTCCCGATTGACAATCAAACACGTCAATATGCGTTTCGCTGTAAACCAATAGATAACCATCGTAGTAACCTAAAATTAAACAATATTGCCCATACAATAGATATTTATAAAAATTTTAATGTTTAAAATTACAAAAATAATTTCAACTTACTGACTGCTGTAGGATACGCTGTATACATGATTTCTCGGTCTCGGCTTTTTCTGCCTTGACTATCAACGTAAACTGCTAACGAATAAAATGCAAGTAGAAATTCCCCGTTTTGTAATTCAATGCATCTAAATGCATCCAAGGCATTAAATGTCAATAAATTTAAAAGTGCATTTTCCGGATGAACAAGAGCTGGAACAAAGTCACAGGTACATATCGTTAAATGTGCCTTGAAGTACGTTTCTTGTTATATTAAGAATTAATAAGAATTAAACAGATAGTTCAATTTGCCTAATACTTACAAATAGGATGGTGCTCGCCTGTAATACTGTATATTGAAAATCCCGAAGGATATCCTACGCAGAGGCGTCCTTCTGCCAAGATTTGCAAAGTCTGCGCATGACATGGTAGCATCAAATCGCGTATGCGTTTGTGACGCGTCTTGGTTCGTGTGATCTCGAAAATTATGACTTGAGAAGCATTCTGTAATGACAATCGCACAATAATCAGAATTCAGGCGATTGTTTGGCAAATGCTATCAAAAACTTGAAAAAAAAAATGTTACCTGTTTTTTTATAGCCACGCACGCACAAAATGTCAAAGGATTGGTACGCATAACGCCAGTAGTGATCGTAATGCAGCCCTTTGTTTCTGCAACTTTGATCCACTCAACTTCGTCGCTGTCCAATGCTCGCACCGGTACTAGACGCACCTGCCGCTGCTTACCACTAAGTACAAAGATTACCTGTTCCTCCGGAATATACTCTATGATATGAATTTTTTTCCCTTCGCCGACTCTTGCTATTTCTGTGGGTATGAAGAACCATTTTTATAGTAATCTTTCAAAACGAGTAATAACTTTTTGATAAGATTAATTTACGTTTAGAGGCACTTACCACTACTATCTAAATCTACGCAAAATAAGCCCTCCTCGGTACCAATGACTAGACGATCTGGATCGATGATTGCCCCTGACAGGACATTTTTAATGACAATGTGTGACAATGTATTGTCCAACAGTTCTTTTGCACGGAAAATCTTAAATAAATAAAAAAAAGAAGCACGTAAGGAAAAAAGCATTAGTATTTCAATAAGGTTAGAAGTATTTCACATGTACATGTGCATGAAGTATTAATTTTTTTTTTTTTAGTTGTTATTGTCATTATGATCGGAAAATTAAAATAATTATGAATCATACGGTAGTATTAGGAAGATTATTCCTCTTTAGAATCCGGTGCAGTTCAGTCAGCGCCACAACCCATTTAGCTTTTTCACTCTCGGTGTCGGCAAGCATTAACGTGTGATTTCGCACACCAGGTGGTTCCAACAAAGATGTTGTTATCTGTATTACACAAACAAAAATTTGTAACAGAATGGTTCAAAGGTAAGCTACAGCCAATAATGTTTAAAAAATTTTTTTTTGCAATGTTTAACTTTAGATTTCTGAACATTATTAGAGTAAAATACCTTTTAGGATTAATGGAAATAATTTATGGTCTTTATGAATTTCTAACAATGATTTTTTAAATAAAATTAAGACGATCGCAGTAAACAGAAACGATGAGTAGTATCGTTACAAATGCATGAAAAATTCCCTGCCCGACTTGCAAATAATATGAGTTTTGGTGAATTAACCTATCGAATGAGTAAATTTTAGTAAGTATTTATGAAATGGGAACAAGTTTTCTCTTAACACACAACAATTGGCGAAGCTCATGGAAAAAAAAATCAGAATGAGAAGGTGATGAAAAACAACTCACCCTGAATATGCAAGGTATGTCCTTTTTGGTGGCATGTATAACGTCCGAGTCGTGAACCGAACAGACGTTGAATTCGTCGTCCCGCATGTCGAGCACCTGCGATACGTAAACCGAGGGTATCGCATTGCGATCGGAGAGATCGTAGAGGAACAACTTGAAATCACAGACGACGACGAACTGGCGAATCCAGCCCTTCTTAACGCCGCCCATTTTGGGCACCTTGACGTAGCCCTCGTAAGCCGTGCCGATGCCTCGGGTCGGATCGATGCCCAACGGCCGTTTCGCTGGACGAAACAAAAGAAACGCGTTCGTATTACCATCATCATCGTCACCAATGAGTAAAAAAAATGATATCGTCAGGGTTTATAGATGATTACTTTGGTCGTGAGGAACCGGACAGACCGAGGGCACCTTGTCGCAGCACTGGACGTGGCACGCGAAACCGCAAACTTCGCAAACGACGCCTTGCCTGATGACACCCACCATGAGGGAGGTGCAGTGGTTGCACTTGTTTGGCCCGGAGAAGGTGCGCACGAGGAACTGGTGCGACTTGGGCTTGGGCTGCAGGCTGATGTGGCCTTGCGAAAGTGCCGACGACTTGTTCAGGAGCTCGTGCGACAGCGGAGACGTAGGATCCTGTAACGAGAAACACCAATGAATCATCAATTTTCGTTTGATCGGCCGATCATCGATCATAGTACTCACGATGCTGAAATCCGATAGGTTGCTCTTGCTGCTGGTGATGCTGGGCGCGCGGTTGTCCTCGATGTCGCCCTCGACGCTGTCGACGCTGCCGTGGCGCGCGTTGCCCGCCGTCTCTTTGAGAAAGTGCTCGAGATAGGACATCTGCGAGGTCGGCCTCTCCAGAACTGAAATGCAAAGACAAACGCGGTTTCGTTATTCAAACGTGGTCCTGTTCGTCGGGCTCTCCCTCCGCAGGAGGGTGGGTATCTCTCAGAAATCGCCACAAAAGGTTTAAGATTTGTTAGAAAACCACAAACTCCGTGATTCACAAGATAAAGAGGAAAACAGTATAGTTAAAGAGCTCATCAATCGCTGTTATTAGTCAAACAACCCTTACTTCTCAATTTACAATATGTATGCACACATGGGGTCCAACGCCATGTCACTTTTTAATTCTTTTTTTTTTTTTTTTTTTTTTTTTTTTTTCTTTTTCTTCCCAACTTTACGCCTCACAAGTATTCATTAACCCCGCGAGCGTGCGCAAATTGTTCGATTATTCGCTACAAGTGTTATCGAGCAGCATATGTTTTAATCACATTGTAATAAATTATTTCTTGCCCAACACATACAGGTAAGAATATCTCAATCGATCGATCGATTTAAGAGCGAGTGCACTACAAACTAGTCGTTCACAAAATCAGGAAAAAAAAGTCAGGTACAAATATCTGGCGGTCACGAGAATACTCATGTCTTGTTCACAAATCGTGCGTATTATTTATCATTGCCAGAGAAAAAACATTTTATATCGATTTTTCTGGTTTGACCAAACTATTGCCATTCAAATTTCCATCACAAATCGGTCAGCTGCAAAAGATGAAACCAATCGCTTATCATTACACAGGCAAGAGCTGCATGCAAAAACAAATGTCAAATCCACTCTGGAAAACGTTATACACTGCACGCAAAATTTTATTATCATTATCATTATTGTACACAAGTAATGTATTTCTGTTACATGTGAAGTAAAAGTTGCAATGATGAAAAATATAATATAACACTTATTTTTAGTTTGACCGAGCGAATCGGGGGACGATTTTCAATAGCACTTTATCACGAACGTAGTAGTATTATTTGTTTGTGACCCGTTAACAGGTGATTATCTCTGATAATCAACAACAATTTTTCCATACGAAGAAACAAACATTGGTTCATTGACGTAGGTGCAGGACAATAGCAAACCACAACGCAAAAAAATTTAGCCGGGAATTGAGAAGGATTTATGAAACTGCACGCGAAAAGGAAGAAAAACAAAAGGAGAAGACGGCATGGTAAGGATTGTCAAATTAGATGTTGAAAATCTTAATATTTCGCGAATAACGTGTAAGTCGTGGGGGTAACCGAACAGCCGATCGTCTATCGGGGGAGTAATAATGATTTCGAGACAGACAGGGACCAGCAGTATAGCAGCAGCAGCAGCAGCAGCATCAGCATCAGTAGCAACAATTAGGTACATAACTGCAAGCGATGACTGACCGAAAGAACTGAATTAACTGCTGCCCCATCAGGACTGGAGATTCTCACGCCAGCCGACTGCACACACTCTGCACGGGAAGAAACAAAAAGTGGTGGAGCTTATATACTGTCAGCTGCTGGTGGTTGGGCTTGTACTGTGCAATGTAGGTGAGTGTATATAGGTGGTACATTGGCATCGTCATCAATCACAATCATCCATGTCAATCTTGGCGGCGACGACGACGACGACGACGTAACACCAGCAGTAACAGGTAGCAGCAATCATCGAGGGGGCTGCCATGCGGGACAGGATGGGAATGGCTGGCGCAGATGCAGAAGTCTTGCCCCGCCAAGGAGGTTTTACCGGGTGACGAGAGTCGGCGGCAGCCGGCAGCAGCAGCTAGCCCACAGGGCATCAGGAAGCGACTAACGCTGCTGCTGGTGGGCCCGCGAGTCCCAACGGGCGGCCCTAGTTGCATCACACCGGGCACCCGGCCCTGCACGACGAGAACGCGCCTGCAGGCCATCTGCTGCCCCTGTCCGTTGGTGTTGTTGTTGTTGTTGTTACTGCTATTCTTGTTACGGTAGTAGTTGTACTGGGATCGTCGTTGTTCTTGTTCTTGTTGTTGTTGTTGTTGTTGTTGTAGTTGCCCGCTGCTGCTGCCATTGTTGTTGGTTGTAGCAGTGCGGCCAGCCCCGACGACGATGCTGCTGCAGCGGACGCGGCCCAGCTGCTGGCCGGCTGTCACAAATACAGTTTGATGATGAGCAACAAGAGGCCCCAGACGCAGCCCGTTACGCCAATAAACAGTGGCACTTTGCAGTCTAGAAAATGAGAATTGGACCAAGCAAAAACCAGGACGCTCTTTATTTCAGTCTGGCTTACTTTGCTGCGTGTTGGTTTGATTGTGCTGCGTTGTGGTCTCGCGTTCTTGTTCTGGGTTTTTTTTTTTTTTTTTTTTTTTTAAACTTTTTTTTTTAACTGCTCGTGGGTAAGTATATATGTCGACATTTATATACGTTTAAGTATATTATATAACGGTTGAATGAAGTTTAATTTGATCGAGTGGTGATGGTTGTGGTGATGGTCTGATTGATTGGGACTCGCTTGTTTGCGCATCACTTCTTCCGTCAGCATAGCTCGGACACCTCGTCGATTGACAATTTTACCCTCGCAACTCGCAACCTGTCATCACTTTTTTTCTCTCCCTTTGCTTTCGATAGTCTTGACTATGTCAAGCTAACGATATCAAATTATCTCTTGGAAAAAGAATTTCTCGTCGATTGGTTTTTGGTGTACGTAACTTTTCCCTTTTTTCCTATACCTCGCAAAAATTTACAAGCTTAGGACTGAGCTCTATCTACATATCTTTATGTAAAAAAACTTCATGAATGAACAAGTTGAACAAGTTGATAAAATTGCCCTTAATCTGAGCCTGATACAAGAGAAACTTTATATTTTTTTCTGTTCATATTCTTATCAATAACTCTTGCATACAGGTGCGACAAAAAAAAGATAAAAAAAACAAAATCCGCTTCGATGTACTCTAATAAAAAAAAAAAAAACTAGCTGCCTAGCTGATATTCTTGTTAATTTCGTTATTATATTTAGTAAAAAATACAAAAAAAAAAATTGTTAAAGAAGCATTAAATTTCTAAGAAAAGCATGATGAATTATTTTGGATACTAATGTCTCCTGAGTTCAAAAGTTAAAATTTTTAATCACTAGTAAATTTGAAAGTTAAAAGAAAATTTTTCATTTTAGTAGGAAATTATTGTAGAATAAAAATTTAGATGACGGTAAATAATGAAAGTTCGACAGCAAGTTAATTGAATGAGTTCGCGATGTAAATAACTTCAACCAAGCTTGTTAAAATTTCCCTGAGCGAAAATTTCTCTGTTTAAATACATCTTTGATAAAAAAAAAAAAAAAAAAAAAAAAAAAATACGTTAACGAAAGAAAATGACGGCAAACATGTAATTGTTAAGTACGATTTCTTATCGCAAAAAAAAAATAATAATAATAGAAAACACGTATCAGAGAAATTTTCTTTACGATTAATGTGCATATGTTGACATTGCCATCATTACAACCTCATACACGAAGTCAGAACCATCGTTGTGTCCATCGTTTGTTACGTGCGCAACTTATAAATCGTAATTTTTGTAGAATTTGTGAAGTTTGGAATGTGTTCGACGTCCATTTCTAAATGTACATGCTTGACCCTATAAACCAACGTTCAAGTTTTCTTTTTATCCTGATAAGTACTCTTTCAACAGCTGCTCTCTTAATAAAAAAAATGGTATAGTTTGATTTTAAACGACATTGTAAGAATATAAATGATAGCATGCCCATTGATAAAGTTTTTATAGATTGCTGGAAAAATTTGAGAATGAATTTTTTAAATAAAAGAATATTTATTAATTTGATAGATTTAGATATACCACAGATACTATAAGCAGTAAAAATGTACACATGCGCGATCTTGCGTTACTACATCAACAAAATAAAATAAAATAAAAAAATCATTGGGTGAAGATTACACAAAAGAAATGTAAAATTTCGAGTACATGTTTAGAATTCAGATTAATTGTTCATTATAACTAGGAAGTGAAGAAAGGCAACAGACAAATAGTATTAACAAAGACGGGTGAAACATAATATTTAGAATTATCAACAAAGGAAGAACATGTTAATCGAAATTGTTACACTCCTTCAGACGCATAACAACGTGTAGTAAATAAGTATAAAGTACGTATTTTCTTTAAATAAAGTAAAAGGTGAATACGAGACATTTAAACTACTACACAGACAAAACCAGCAAGTGTAAAAAATTTCATACGTTTTTTTTATGAAAATGACAATTGACTAGTTACAAAATAGAAAATCATTCAGAACTTGTAATCACATTAAAAAATGTAGTCGTAATTTTCTATAATGTTTTTTCAAAAAAATATGTATAAAATATATACGTAAAAATAACCACAAATAAAAATTAAGAAAAAAATTTGATCAAAAACAAATTTTACAATCACCATTCTTATCGGCAATTACTGTCTAAACAACCCATGACATACTTTAAAGTGCTTACATACAACTAAAACAGAGTGAAAAATTGCAGCTTGTACAACTACTATGGATATAAATTTTCTGTATGACTGGGATCGTACTACGACTGAAGGATTTTCATTGCTGCTAGTACTGTCAATTTGTGGGTACTTACAGCCTTCCCCGGAATCTAGGCGGCTCTGAAGTTCTTTAACTTGTATTTCCTTGCGCTTCATTTCGTGAGACATTGAATCCAAACGTTGCCGGAAATCTCGTAGCTCCCTTTAATATATAAAAAAAAAAAAAATAACAATTAATGTTTACCTACATGTTACTACGATTAACAATTTTATGATGATGTCAATCATACTTTTGCGCTGCTATGAGATCTGAACGCGTTTTGGTCAATTCTTCAGATATGGCTTGTTTAGCTTGAATTTCACTTTGCAGCGAACTTTGCAAATTAAGCAGTTCCATTTTTTCAAGCTTTTGCGAGCGTCGATTTCTCCAGTTTTTATCGCTTATGGTTGAGCCACCTCCAACACCGCCAGCACCTCCCGAATGTTTCAAGAACTCCAGCTCCTCTGTCATTTTTGTCGCCAGAGCCTGAAAAGCACGCAAAAATAGAAGAATCCGAGAAAATTTTGTTTTTTCTGTAACACCGTTTTTGCTACCACATTACCTGCAAGTATCCTCGAGCATCTTTTTCATCGGAGACCCATTGGATGATTTCCGTGATCTGCGCCTCCCACTGAGCGATCGCTTCTTTTTTGTTCCTCAGCTCTTCATACTCGTCCTCAAGCTGGCGCCTCTCGCCTTGTATACGAGTAACGCTGTCCGTGACCGAGCCAAGCTCCAACATTAACTTCTTGTTTTCCTCGACCAACATCATTTTTTCTCGCTCGTACCTGCGACTCAATTCGCTAATAGTTTCTTCGTTGTCGGTGATATTTTCCAGCCTCGCATTATCCAGCTTTTCTTTAGTTATCAGTACATCTCGTTCTAGCAATTCTCGTCTCGTTTCTGCTTCGTGAAGCTGTTCTTGCAGGCTGCGTACTTCTATGTTAAACCTATGTCGGATAAAGGAAAAAAAGAAAGAAAAAAACAAGTCAAGTAAATGACGGCTACGGCATGTGAGAAGATTAATATATTATATGTAGAGAAAAAAATGTTGATGTATTACCTGCTCTGCTGTTGGCTGAGATTCTCATTGTATTGGACTTCGAGTTTTTCCACTTCAGCCTTTAGCCGGTTTATTTCCTGGGTTGCAAGGGCGTGGTTAGCACTGGCATCGTTGCCTATGGAGCGCTGTCTTATTTTTTCCGCCTCCTCTTGCATTTGTTTGCAGTACTCCTCGCTACGCTCTCGTAACTTGCGTTCTTTGCTTGTTTCTGCCATGGCTTCTTCGACTCTGCCTTCGAGTTCTCTGCGCAGCTTCTCGGCCTTGCGAATATCGTGTCGCAAACTGTCGACCTTTTGCATTGCTACCTCTAACTCCTCCTCCTTGTCGCGCACTTGCCGCGTTAATTTTTGCTTTTGCTGACGGAGCTCCGACAATTTGTCTGTCACCTCTGTGTACTCTTCCATGGCTAATTTCCTCTGACTTAGCGCGTCTTTGAGCTCTTTCTCCTGAAGCTTCAATCTCTCAAAGGCATCCAGTTTATCTTTAAGAGCTTCATCTTTTTCAACACGCAAAGTACGCACCAATTTTTCAAGCTCGCGTATTTTTGTCATATCACCACCTTCTATCGCACGTAGTTCTCGAGGTACTTCTAAATTTTTTAACTGAGATTCGAGTTCTAAGGAAAAAAAAAATTAATAGAAAAAGAAATAGACTACTAGTCACATTTAATTTAAAACCATTGGTTAAAAGCAAAAAGTGACTTCATACCGCAATTTCGTTTCGTCAGTGTATTGATTTCGTCTTGAAGCTTCCTAGTGGCATTGTTGGAATCGGGCGATACAGTAGGTGACGCACGAGTGATGTTGGCTTGATTTTTCAATTCGGAAACCATTTGCGCCAACTGAGCATTTTCCTCTTCGAGCATCTTCAAATTTTTGTCTTTTTGTGTATAACTCGGCAAAGTACTTAGATCCGATATGCAACTAAAATTTAATTAATAAAAATGTAAGTTTGATCGCTTAAAACGTTAGTGTAACATGATACAAACCTTCCTTGAGTAAAGCTAAATCCAACAAATGGTAGGTGTAAAGCGGAAAAGGCAGAATTGGCAGCGGGCGGTACTGCGTCGGAACTGCGAACATCGTTATCGTCAACGTCGAAATTCGAGGTGTCCGTGGGTGAAGATACTTCGGGAATATAAGGTGCGGTACTATCCCTTACGGTGTCCCAGTTGGCTCCTTCAAACCAAGGATGTTTCTAAACAAAGAGACATGAACAATTAAATCGAATGTTAAGCGAATATAACTATAATAAAGAATTAAAATAGTGAAGCTTACTTTAAAATCTTCAATTCCGTTTTGTCCTAATCTAAATTCAGAACTGCAGATCAGTTTTCGCATCAGATCTTTAGCCTCTTCGGAAACGTCGTATATATCATCCGTTGGAAAGTCAAAGCAATTCTAAAAGTTGTACAAACATCAATAATAGTTTGAAGAGTCAAAAATAACAATCTGATTTTGCAATGTAACATTACTAATGGTAACCTTACCTTATGATTCATAATTTTGCCATATGTTTCGACTAGAGATTCAGCATAAAACGGAGTTTCACCATAAAGCATTTCATACATACAAACTCCTAAAGACCACCAATCACACTCAGGACCGTACCTTCCTTGACCATCCTCCATTGCCTTGAGAAAAAAAAAAGTATATCAATTCACAAGTAAATAATTGGATCAGTTTTAAATGATTTTGAAAGTTTCTCTAAAACTTACTCTAAGAATTTCAGGAGATATGTAGTCCGGAGTACCAACAGCCACATTACTTTGCACTGTTCCGTCTTCGAATAAACGAAGGCAAGATCCAAAATCAGCTAAGCGTATATGTCCATTGGCGTCCAACAAAACGTTATCGGGCTTAATGTCCCTGTGCACATACCGCAAATCGTGTATGGAGCCAATGGCGAGCACCATCTCAGCTATGTAAAAACGAGCCATATCTTCGGGAAGCCTGTCTTCGAACTTGCTGAGCAAAGTTAACAAGTCACCACCGCAGTAGTAATCCATAACCAGGTACTGTTGTTACAAAGCCATACAGAATGAAATGTAAATAATGGCGTTACTGTATTGGTATACCGTTGGAATGAGTAAATCAAATAAAACACAACTAACCAAATTATTGTCATCCTGAAAGGCATAATGAAGATTCGTTATCCATCTTCTGTCACCGTAAACTAAAACATCGCGCTCTTCTCTGAAACAAGCCGTCTCGGCGCGCTTCAGCATCTCCCACTTGTTTAAAATCTTCATCGCAAAGACTTTGTCGGAGCCGCGCATTCTCACAACGCACACTTCGCCGAAGGCACCTCTCCCAATGACCTTGACGATTTCAAAGTCCTCGCGAGATAACTGCAGATTCTTTATACACGTGGCCACGGGCTTCACTGTAACCAATCGATCAAAGAAAAACAATGCATGAATCCAAAGTATCTTGGGGCGTGGTTGTAAAAAGCAATTTTAGCTGTCAAGAAATATTACCAAATTCAATGAAATCAGAAACGGTTTTTTCCCGCCTCAATGAGGAATTGCAGCACTCGTCGTACAAAACTAACAAAATGTCGATGAGCGTCTCGATAGAGAAACTGTGACCCATTCTTCCGCCCTGCACTGGACCACCGGCGAACAAAGCTTCCAACTGGCGCAGCCGTCCAGCTACCCCTGAAACGTCAACGATACATATATATATATACATATATATATTTTTTGAAACGATTGATACTTGGTTGGTGCCAAGTAAACGAGGAGCGTAAAAAAAGTAACGATTACCATTATTAACTAGTCCTTTGGGCATGATGTCGGGCGGCGGATGCCTGTAATGCTGTAGCGAGTCTGCCATAATGTTGTCTTGGCTGTTGTTGGTTGTTTTTTCAACAGATTCGTTCGTTGAGATTTCCATCGTTTCCCGATGTAAGTGACGTTTCTTTATCAGACCACCGATTCATCACTATAGTCCGCACCAACCTATAACACATTGACACAGGAAATTGAATGTTTTTTTTTTTTTCTTTTTTATCTATACGTATCGCTGCGATAATCATTAGTCTTGAATGTAATAAAACCTGCTATTCGATATAAATATCATTAGCGCAGGAATTTCTTCAGTTTCTTAAAATAAAATTTTTGTTTTTTCTTGTTTCCCAAGTATAATTAGAATTATTTCTGACGAAAACACGAGAGGGATAAGTCAGCTCGGGAGTATTTTGTTTGAATATTTTCAAAGTTTTAAACAATATCGACGATTTAACGCCCAACACAAATTGATGATCCTCGATATTTTATTTTTCCGTCAACCCATGCATGCGCAGGTCGTGTAATTATACCATTATTATGTAGTAAACAAACAAATTCAACTATATGAACACGTCAGTGCAGTGATGACATATAACCAATTAAAATATAAGTACTAGCGGTATTGAATTAAAAAAAAAAAAAAGACTACTCAACGTATACTTAACAACTGAAACGCAGTACATCAAGAAAAACGTGCACACACCACTACCGTGTAAGTTAATGATATATTTTTCTTCGTTTTTTAATCAAGAGCCCCACTAGCGCGATATAAAGATAATACCTATGTAGCTACCCTCTCTCTCTCTCTCTCTCTATCCCCGACTCCAAGAACAGACTTATATAAATAAATGCGACCCGAAGAGTCTTGGTGGAGAAGTAGGTATTATAGCCAAGGCCAAAGCCAAACTCTTCAAAATCTTGTTGGCATGGTCGACCCGTAAGTAGGAGTGCACTGATAACATAACATAATATAATATAATACACATACGCGTAACTCTGTACTTTATTGTTTTTGGAGGAAAAAAAACAACACCCAATTTCCGAATGTCAACTAGTAGGTAATGTAGAGATTTTGAGGAAAAAAAAAAGAAAAAAAACCAAAATCAGTGCTACACGGAGCAGTACAGTAAGGACTTGCTACTTCGAGTAACAGATCGGTCGATCATCGCGGATGAACGAGAAGAGATAAATATAGCGTATATTCGATGATACGAACGTGGAGAAACGAGAGAGAGAGAGAGAGAGAGAGAGAGAGAAAAAAATTGAGCGGAATGCAAATGAAGGTTTTCCTTTCGAGCTTGAAAAAAAAAAAAAAAAATAGAGAAAAAAAAATAGAAAAAGGAGGCAATGGCACACGCGTAGAGTTCTCGGAGGTCCAGGAGTCTTGCGAGAGTACAAGATAGACAGATTGGAGGACAGAGATATAGGTATAAGGAGGAGGACCGAGGAGGAGAGAAAGAAAGAGAGACGCCGACGCCGACGACGGTGAAGACAAAAATAGAGTACCCGTTCGAGAGCATATATATATATATATAAGCATAAGCTCTCGACTCCTGCTGCTGCTGCCGCCTCGGTGGGTTCTCCTCCCTCTGCCTCCACCACCTCCTCCTACTTCTCAACACACCGCTGCCTTTCATGCGCTTATACTTATTCTTTTCTCTCTTTCGTACAATGTGTACTACCGCGTGCGCGGATACTCATTATATCTCTAATAAATTTATACATACGTATAATTTACCCCCCTCCCCTCCCCCCCATAAGTATATTGCACAGACTCGCGATTTCACGTACTGCATAAATCACGATGGACCAGATGAGGGTGTACGTTGTACATGTACAGGATAAAGAAATCGGTCGAGAGGAAAACCTTCTCACAGGGGTATAGCTTTAAAACAGAATACGAGAAAAATTCTCACGGGAAAAGAAGAAAAATAATCATACTCTGTTGATGCTTGAACAAATTTTACATGCCAGCCAGCCAATATTTAAATTCGGTATACCGATGTGGAATGCATATATGTATATTTATGTACCTATATACACACATAATTCGAGAGAAAAGCCGGAGCGTGAGGAGCAACTGTGCCAAGACATATAGAGCTCATTACTTGTTATACTATACCACTTGCAACATTTTGGAGGGCGACGAGAGCGTGCAGCCTATAAGTATATATTTTTTGCACGCTAGCTCCGGGATGTCATAGGGCTGCTGGCGGTGTACTAATGTTGCATGATGAACCGACGATTAAAATTAGCTCGTTGTAGTCCAAAGGAGCTACGAGTGATCGAAAAAAAAAAAAAAAAAAAAAAGGAAAGACGGCAAAACATCTCTCTATGTTTAACTCTTTGGGAGTCTATGAGCGCACGATGCAGGGCTGACGTTTAGTGCTGTTCCGCGCCAGGAACGCCAAAAGGTCCGACGGGGAAAAAAGCACGACCAGCGAGACAGTCGAGAGAAAGAGCAGAGGTGCAGTTTACGTAATGCAAATTCGCGACAAGGGGGCAAAAGGCTCCTCTGTGCGCTTATTTACGTTTATATACAAGTAGCGCGCATCTCTGGGTTTGCCGGACGAGCTTCGTGCGAAAAGTTTAATACACGCCTGATGCTGTATTGTACGCGTCGCTTCTTTGGTACGCATAATTACAGCTCCCTCGGGTCGGAAGTTGTATTTTTTGGCTGCTTGGATTGGAAAATGATCGCGTACACAGGGGGGAAAGCCGGAAAATAAATGTAAAAAACTAACGAAGCTGGATTGTAAGTTGAGGTGTAAGAAAAACGATCGAGAGACGCAGATATGTGTACGACTACCATACATGCATCACGTAGCATTAGCATGCATCTACTTTTTTATAGTTGGGCACATACGTTTGTATTTAGATGTATGTATAAGTAGGTACCTATACATCAGCGTGTACAGCGTAGCGCATGCATGCATTCCACGAGTTTACGATCTGCTGCACGTTCGCTCGATTTTCTGTGTCCCCCATTTACTTCCACACACGCTTCCTCCAGCAGCCTTCCTGCCCACCCGCACTCCCTCGAGCGCGTACCACTTGCTGGCTGGACGGCCGTCTTTGTCCAGCCAGGCAATTTTAGGTTCACAACTGACACACCAACGGTATATTTTGTACAGGTATACCGATAACCAGAGTTGAATTGAGAAAACAAAACAAAAAATAAAAAACAATTCGTTCTATCTACTTTTTACTATGTAAATGCGACTATGGTGCACGCACAACAAAACCAAATCAAGTCAAACCAATATGTACAGTGTCCAAATAATATACATGGGTGTATCAACTATGGGCACACATATATTTATATACACACACCGACACCCACACCATACGAACAAACAACATGCTACAGCTAGACTGTTAAGTATCTGCTATTATTGTTACATGGCCACATACAAATATTGTACACATTGAGAAATCGTATCTATGACGAACCTTCGATTTTTTGCACAGACGACGATGACGACGACGGTGATGATGATGAAGGAAAAGACAATAAGGTCTCTTTGTAGGTATCGGGTCGTGGGTTAACGGCTTGTACTTTTTCGTATCTCTTGATTTTCTGGTAAGTATCTGCTGGTCCTGTTTAATCATTGAGTTTGGAAAAACCGGAGCAGGCTCGTTGCTTTTGAATACGTCGAGGAAGAAAGCGCCTTGGCAAGTTAATGACAGCATCGCTGCAAACTGCAGCAGCAACTATTTCCACGATCCGGACGGCACAACGTTGCTGCTGCTCCTCCTGCCCCGGGTGCCGTTGACGATGCATGTTTCTCCAACTAGTCCATATAAGCACTCCGAGAAGTAGCTTTACATCAAAACTTTTACTCCTTCGGTACACACACTGCAACGATTTGGGTTTAGATGTCTCTCGACTCTCGGGATCTGCAGCTGCTGCTTTCTCGTTGCGTCTCGTCTGTTAGATATAGGTACAACACGTACTTGCCATCCCGTAATCCCCCACGTCGTTCTCGTGAGTCACGCTCCTCCGCGGTGGACCTCGCGAGGGGTCTCGTTGCTGCTGATTTCCCAGTCCATGACTACTGTGTATACATGTATATGCAGGGTATCACGGCTTGCGCCACCCGCCGTTCCTTCGACGTCGTCGTCGTCTTGTCGCCGCCACGACCGCTGCTGTGTTCACACTCACGCTCACTCCCTTGCACAGCTCCACGACGACCCACGACCCACGACTCCACCTCTCCACTCCTCCACACGGACACTGCTACATTGTCTATTCTATGTGCTTGTATGCTCGAGTATGCGCTTTTGCGTTTTCCTCTTTCTCTTACACACCGCTCCTAGGTCCTACTACCTAGGTCCTGGAATGGACCTCTTCCTCTAGTCCTGGGTCTATTTGTACATCGATCCACGTTACATCCTGGTTCATAGGACTGTAACTGCAACACTATAGATCTTGGCGGAAGGAAGTAACAATACTAGAAAAGAGAGGATCCGATCTTTATTTTTCTTCTCTTTACACGTTCATAGTTTGTACACCTTTGTTTTAAGTATATACGATATGATAACTTTTTCAAGTATCCCGTCCTTTGTGTGTGCTCTTAACTATTTTTCAGCACCTAATACAAAACACTTGAAGAAGTATATTGTATATTATAGTATACAGTGTTGCACTACTTATACCATATACTTTAGTAAACACTTTCGTCATACTCACATTACTTACTTTTTATCATCCAATACATGTATTTTTGTATTAAATAATATGCTCTTTGAACAAATTTCAGACAAACATGAGCTCTAAACACTTCACAATCGACTAACAGTACTATACTGGCAGCAAGTAAACTGCACGTTAGTAACATTATCGGTTGTCGATACGCGTAACGAACGCGCGAATTTTTGAATCGAAACGAAAGAAGTAGGTGACGATTCACGGATTTTACGATTATCACGAACTGCCAATGAAGATATTAGACAGTGCATCAAGTTCGATAAACGTAAAAATAAGTAGGGTAGATTACAAAAAATTGCGTTGCTACAGTATGTACCTGTACATGCAGTCTGATCGTCTGATTCACACCTTTGGTCAATTTTGAACGGTATATTCACAATATATTTAGTTAATCATCGCAGCACTGGATCCGGCCGCTGAGAGATTTGAGTGCCGTGGCCTACACATACTTATAAATTAAAGTTTAAATTTTGAAGTACGACGCCAATTGAATACACTACTGTAGTCGGTTTTGAGAGATTTGAAACTAAGTATTTAACGCTCATCGTAATCGTGTGCTTACAAAGTATACAAATATTGTTAATTACGTACGTGACGGAAGGATTGTGTACAACATTATACAATTGCAGCTCAATAAATTATTATATGTTAGGTACATATATAGTTACATCGAAAATCATGCGATCAACAGAAGTGCGTCGAAAAAAAAAAAAAAAAAAAAAAAAAAAAAAATTAAATATTGTGACTTAAGTACGATCATACGTATAAATACTTATATGAGCATTTACTTATGGACAAAAAAAAATTAAAAGTACGCGAGAGGTGTATCTTACGATCCGCAGGTGTCAGCTGCTTCTTCGGCGCAATCTCTCTCTCGCTCCTTTCTACAGAGTAGGTATATATATATACACGTATGTATACGTGCAATAGGTATATACATATATACACACGAGAGTGACGACTCCGTTTCGAGGGCGGTGGAGAGACGTGTATATTTTATAACGTACGTGTGTATCCTAGTGCTCGCGAACGCGGACGCGGACTCGCGACGACCGCCTACACCTAATATGTATGTGCGCGATTAACACGTGTAGATGTCCATGTCCATCGAGAGCAGCTGCAGTGATTGTTGTTGTTGTTGTTGTTGCTGTTGTTGTTGTTGTTGTTGTTGTCGTCGTGTTAGCCAAGTGTATATATAGAAGCGGCATCAGGATCAAAAGCTGCAGCAGCAAGAGTGTAAGCAAACATCAAGAGATCAACGACAGGCTGCAGCTGCAGCTGGCCGCAGTTGCAGGACCCAAGGTATAACGTAACAGCTATTAATAAATGATACTTATAGCCTATATACATGCTGATTAATACACGAAGACAAAATACATATATGTATGGACTAAAGCTACATATTAGATATTACTTATATGAGGCGCCACAGCGTCAGACTCCAAAAAAGAAAAATATACATACAGCTACGTTGCATATGTATATATCGTACAAAATGGTCGACGCTCCTCGAAGCAACTCCACATATAATACTTATAGCAACAGCAGCTTGAACGTACTTGTTATTATTATTATGATTATCTCTTCATTTAATTTCTTTCTTTTTTCCTTGCACTCTATACCAACACCTGTTGTAATATATGCACAAAGTAAATGTACCCTGTACTGTGTATTGATGTATTATGTTTTGTGTATAAACAGTTATCGCGTACACATTACACAGAAGTCGTCAAAGCACAGCTTTGATTCGTTTATTCATTAATACCTACCTATAGAGATGATGGTATCGGATCGATAGCTATAGATTAACTTGAGAAAGAAAAAGCACGGACAGCTGCTTCGAGCTTTAATATGTGTTGCCACTGATGCTATTGTTTCTGAGTTCCCCACCTGCTTCAATGTAGTTTTGGGAATATACCCATCGTATAAGTACCTGTCGAATCCGTTATTGTTATAACGCTATACTTACACCGGGGCAACTAAGTTTTTTCACTATGCTACGCCCCGGCAGTGATTATCATTTATGTATTATACGTGTAGGTGTTAACTAAGTTTTAATACGTTATATACTTGATCCTGCAAAAATGTATCAACTTACCTCGAAGATAGTATGCGTAGTCACACGTCCAAAGTCCTGCATGTTATTACATGGATTTGAGTATATTGTCGATACAGTGCACTTCTCTGCTCGGTGCAGTTTATTTCAAGATTTTTCACTCCACTCTCTGTGAGTTAGCAGTTTTTATAACAACGATTAAAGGAAAAAAAAAAAAATAGTGCGAAAACCTACGTATAGGAACCTAAAAGAAAAAGTTTTTTTTTTTTTTTGTGAAATTTCAAAGATTTTTGTTAAAAGTTTATTTAAACAATTAGAATTTAAGTGCATTTGTTTGTGTGAAAACATTTTTTTAACGCGTTTTCCATATATCTTTTTTTAATAAAAAAGTTAATTTAAAAATATCTCCACGTTTACTTTGATTTTGATGTATTTTTAGGCGTTGCTAAATTCAAATTAAATGAAAATAAAAAAAAAACCAAGATAAATGGTTGAGTTTGTTTTTTTTTTGTTTTTTTTTTATAATTGACGAAAAAAAATTGTCTCTGTTATATGTGTCTTTATGTTATCAGATTTCAACAGTTCATTTTTATCAATCGTTCTAAAACAAGGCTACAATTTAAATTACGTCCAACCATTAACAATACAATACACTCTTATCGATAAGTTACGCAATTTAGATTAAATTTATCTAAATACGCTGTATCGATCATTATAATCGATAAATGTATTTGTTCAACGTCAAATTGATTTTTTCGGAGCTACTTCTACATTTTACTATTGTTTCACCCAGCCCGTCTTGTTTATCGTTTTCCAATAAATTTTCTTTAGGTATACAGAAACTATCCCGCTTTTGTCCCCCCATTTTAATAAATAAAATTTTTTTTGTGCCACACCTTCGAGACAGGGCTCATTTTACTCGCAGTGCCATGTACTACGAGGAAAAAATTCTGAACACGGGTTTCAGTGAGGGTGACACCCCTTCTCCGCGATTTACATCTTACAATTATATCTATGGATTTTCTCATCTATGTGTGTAATTTCCGATAGAAATGTATTAAACTTGCAGGCCCCTCTCGTGATTACTATCGCGCCTCGTTTAAAAATGTACGGCACTCCATCGATTCCCACGCATTATATACCTATTATCTTTCACTTTGCATATCACTCCCCACGATTCATCAAAATAAGACAGTGTCACCTTATTACCACTACACGAGCGTCACTTGTTACGCCGAATGTTAATTCATTTCTCTTTTGTTTCCGAGTAACTTTGTTTGTACGCACAGTAACTTCGGTTGACAAAAAAAAAAAAAAAAAAAAAAAAAAAAAAAAAAAAAAAAAAAAGCAAACAATAACAACAATTCACGTAAGCATCTGAAAAACCGTAAATTATATAGCCGATTTTATAATGTATTTTTCCAACTAGCCATCGGATTATCGGAGAAATAGGCACAATTGATCAGTGTTTCATCATCGGTCCAAAGTAATGACTATAATGTCCCCGAAATGTCACTGTTCCAGGTGTACTGTCCGTTAGCCGGCGATACGTCGAACCCATGAAGCCAGAGCGATTTGTTTGAAAGACGAGACGGGCTGAGGGAGGAAAAAAAGGGTGGAAACGAACCAAACCGCATCATTGAACATTATTCTTAAAGAAGAAGGCATGGAGAGACGCAAAGACGCACTCGCTCCTTTTACCTCTGGTAAGTCGATTTTTTATTTCCTTCATCATTATCGCCATCATCATCCATCAAAATTAATCATGATTGGAAACACGTATAGAAATCGAATGAAAAAAAAAAAAAAACCAACCGAGCGACCTTCGATGATGACAAATATAATGGCTCCCATGCATCATGAAACGTATCCATACATACATGAGATGTCACCACACAACAGATTATATATATGCATCAGCAATAACAGCCTCCCTCTGTATGTATGTACCTATCATTGCACGCACGCGTGCCATAATATATATATATCGGTCAGCATCGCGATCTATTGTCACGAAGACACACGCGCTACACTGATATATGTGTGTACGCATTCAAGTGCGCAATGCAACTCGGGCAAAAGGGACGTGCATAACGATAATGATTGAAATGCATCGCCGAGAGCTTCGGGGAGTATAAAACGAGAGAACACAACAGCTTGCGGGGGAGAGATGATGATCAACGCGCGCGCGCGCGCAAGCTCTCCATATCCGTATATACATATATAATGGAGCAGTTGAGCGAACGGCGCGATGCTCTTTTTCGCTGATGAGCTTTTTGTGGACCACGTACAATACAATATACAAACACACTTGTAACTCCAGTACGGCCCGAGGGAGCGTATATGGCGCCAGGGTCATGACAAACGCGTCCCTATATACTTATTTTTTCACACGATACGCATCACATCGCGTGCATGTATAATCTCACGCTTTCGGGAAACAACGATTTTCTCCCCCTCTCGCGCCACTCGTTCAAAGTTTAATTAAATAACCATCAGCCTTTTTTTTTTTTCTTTTCCTTCTTCCTCGCCCTTCTCGTCACTCCATCAGAACCAACTATACCCACTTACGACGAACGAAGAAAAAAAAGTAAGCACTTTTGCGTGTTAATGTAAATACCTACACATCATCCCTCAAAATATAGTGTATAGTATATATATATAAGCCTGTCATCCTTAACGACTCGTGCCGTGCGAGAGACACTACCTACTCTTGACGGTTGCACACGTATAATTAAAGCGTTATAGCAGTTATAACCATATATTATAGGTATACTAACGAGACAATTTATATAAGCCATTGGTATGTATAGATAAAGTTACCCTAATGCTTAAACCTATATATAGGTATAGGTATAAGTATATGATAAAGAACATCGCGATACGTGGTGGTGGACGTGTGAATGTTTTCGTAATTTGATACAGATTGGTAGGCAAGTATACTATAAGTATACCTAACTTGATTTTGTTGTCGCTGTGGCTGTGCAGGGCTTACTTATACTTGTTATTATGAGTGCGCGCAGGATTATGCGGGGCTTTTCGTTTGACCAAACTCGCGCGCATCTATTATTATTATATCGTAGGTATATATATATATGTGTGTGTGTGTCGTATACCACCAGATAAACAACCGAGTAATCGATAAATGAGGAAAAACAACACAGTTATATAATCTATATCCTTATGTGTGGTGTAGAAAGGGACTATACTCTATTTTGCCTTGTGGCTTACTATTTGTTTACCTATACTATTTTCCCAAAATACCTACTTTATCTCCCCTGCATATATTAATTATACATATACACTGATAGCGCAAACGAGAAATAATTGAAGAAAGTACGTTTGTTAACAAATTTAAATGGACGCACTGTGGCAGCAATAAATTAATACGTATGTTTTATCATCGCTACAAATAGTGATCGTGCACAAATATATGTGTATATATATATATATATATATATATATATATATATATATAGTGTAAATTACATACATTGGAGTATAAATTATGTACATTGGTCGACAACAAAACGTGTCCTGCACGCGCCAGCCCTCCATATAATATATCCGATAAGCTGCTTGCGATACAGGTGCCATGATAATATAAATGTGAGGAGGGTGAAGCGAAATACGTATACACGTTGTATATAATAAGTAGGGCGCCAAGGGGAGCCAGGACATTTTTAGGAAAATTGATTTTTTTTCTGCGGCTTCGCATCGAAGCGACGAGGAGGGGGGGGATGTGCTCCCACTTTGCTCCTCATTCTTTTCATCACCCCCTTTGACTCTCTCTCTCTCTCTCTCTCTGTTGTTGTTGGTGGTGGTCTCCCTAGAAGAGCGCACGTCACCCCTCATAGGCTCAAACTTCAATGGCTATCGGTACCTAGCTAGAAGACGTCAACTTTTTACGGGATTACTCGCGTTCAAAACTATCAAGCATCAATGCCCTGATTACTTGTTCTCACTTTTTTCGCTAACGGCTACTGATCGTCCCCCCTTGCAAATTCCAAAGCAGCGCACTCAGGCACTTGAGGATTTCTTTCATGAATTCGCTAGCCCCCTTTTCTTTTGATTTGTCGCTTGCCGCCTTCAGGACCCTGCTCTTTAATAAATTGATATGGAGCTTGATAAAAATGACTGGGAGTCCAGAGTCGTGGAGGAGGGCCAGCCTACTGATCAATAGTCATCCTGTTTTTCCCTCCCCCTCTCCCAGGCCGAACTTGAAATGTACATGATATTATTTATATTGTTCCATTTCCTAGTCTTCCCTCGGCGGTTCCGGGTTGGTACCTGTGAGCTGCTTTAGTGAAATCGATTGAAATCTAGTGAATTCTTACAGTTTGGCCTATTATATCTTCTTTTTCTTTCTTTGATTTTTTATTTCACCCTTGTTTGATTTGCCTAACTTGTACTGATCTCGATTCATTTCAAACATAGTGACTGTATTGCATGGCGAGAGAGCCATTTTGTATTTCAACAAGCTCATTGTAAAAATTGTATATTATCCTTGATGGGGTTTTACCCAAAGGTCTTAAATAAAAAAAACCTTCAAACCTTCTCTCTCATAAGCATAGTTCTGGCTTATCATCCCCCCTGTATATATATATGTGTGTGTACATAGCTATCGAGTGTATAAAACTTTTCTCTCTATTTTTATGTTGGCGAAACGACAGCACGACGACACACTATGTGGGTCAAGCTCAAGTGCAGTAAAAGTGAGCGCACGCAATCAATCCTTGTTTTTCGGATGCCCGTTTACCTGCTCCATATACATGTAGTACTGCACGCGTATTCTTTTTTTTTTTCCTTACTTTTAAATAATACGTATACACATATTATATCCGTGTGTATAACGGCTTTTTACGTGACATATTTATATTTTTTTCGTTATCAACAACAAAGTGGGAATTATTTTTCATCGCCCCTGAAATTACTTACCCTGCAATACCTTATACATATCGGAGCACGATTTTTACAGTCGAGCTTTTCGCTCCTCCTCGGACGCGTGTAATCCATCGTATGTCAATTGGGTAATAGATGACGTTCATATTAGAAACTACTCGCCTCGCCTCTCTCTCTTGGTAGCATCTATTTTTCGCTTCGAATACGTGTATGACGTTCGTTTGACGTAAGACAATAAAAAAAAAAAAAACCATTTTGTTAACCATCATCATCATCATCATCATCTTCGTGTTATTAATGCTCAGTGTAATATCACGAAGATAACAACAGTTGAACGCTAAAAGTAAAAAATAAAAAAATCCGTCGCGCGACGTTTCAGATGCGGACGAAGGCCCGAATAGCGGAGAGGACAGCGACGAGGACGTAGTCACGGACTACCTCGGTTCCGCGCAGTCGGAATGCTCGCGCGGCTCGATCGTCAACGGGGACATCGGCCTCCTCGAGTACGCCAAAGACGCGCCGGCCACCGGCCATCAACAACACCAGCAACCAGTTACGGTTGTAACAGCCAGCATGTCCGAAGAGCCCTACGAGCGAGCACAGCCACACCACCAGCCGGGCAATCCCCTGGTGCCGATCATCAGCGTCACCCCGCACTCGCCGGGCCTCGCCAAGAACTATCCGGTCTTGGGTGAGTCGATAACTTACGGCAACGCCATTCAACTGCATGCTACATATATATATATTTTCATTGCTCGAGTATAAATTAATGTCCGTTATGTTTTTTCAGAGGGGCCGCTGTGCCACCTCCACGAGATCCAGGATAAGATATACCAGTTTCGCTACCAGACGTTGGCCCAAGACGTTGGTGGGGGCCGCTCGACGATGATGCACCAGCAACATCATCAGGCCGACCACCACCTGTCGAGGTTCAGTACCTCCTGTCCGTCGCTCTGCCCGGCGATCTCGATAGACGGGGTGCCGGTCGGCCGGCCCCAGAGCCAACACCAGCAGTCCCGCGAGCAAGACGGTTCGGATCCGGATTTTCTCGCCAACTGCTCGAGCAACAGCTCGCCCACGCACTTTCCCGGGCTGCCGATCGGCAACGGACAGACCGACTGCTGCGGACAGGCCATCGATCGGCGCCGCAGCTGGACGGATCTCGAGGACTCGAGGCAGCGTCTGGGTACCGACCAGAACCACCTCCAGGCCGAGAACATTGTGAGACCCTTTTTTTTTTTTCGTGTCTCTGATCCTTTCTCCTTCCATTACGCTAATTGAACCTTTGTACGACAGCGACAGCGCAGTATTAGCTTGAGTAGCCTCGACAGCGACTTGGATCTGGAGCTTGACAGCAAAACCCGCGCCAGGGATTCGAGTAACAAGTCTCGCACGTCAGTCTCGCAATCGAGCACCCATTCTCTCAACGAGGCTGATTTTGTTCAGGTATACCATCGCTGTGGGATTTATGCGCTGAAAATGTTTAATTATCCTGTTCCTTTGCGCCGGCGAATGTTTGAAAACAGGGCGAGTTTAAGAAAATGCAGGCAAAGAGGGCCGGCCAGAGGCTGGGAGAAAATGTGAGCCTGATGCCGGGAGTGAGCGGTTCGCGGTTGCCGCTACAAAAGTCTATTTCCACGCCATCCATTGTCATACCTCCTGGTCAGGCTCATCTCTTGGATGCCAATGGTCGCGGTGCTCCCTCTCTTTCAGCGTAAGTTTTTCAGTCATATTGCTTGAATTTGTTTTTAGTCACGGTTTGTCTAACGGTACATCACACGGACACCAATGCAATTTTCTATGGACCAATTCTCGGATCGATATGTTTGCATTTTTTTTAAATTATTAATGCCTTATTGTGTCCGTGTGGTTCTAGAAAAACCGTTAGACAGAAGATCAAGTATTAATTCAACACTAGTCACAAAAAGTATTTATGTATGCGTGTTAATTTTTTTAAGGTCAATAATTGATGTGTATTCAAAGGCTATGCTATTTTTTAATTAACACAAATTGAGCCTCATTGTAGTTATTTTATGCGCACAATTAATGAAATTCAATTATGTTTGTCTAAAACAATTGCATGGCTATGGAACAATATTTTATTCAGCACACGACTTAAACATATATCAATATATATATATATATGCAGCACCTGGGTTGTACTTAATGAACGTATGCAATCTTAGCATGCCGCTTAATTTTTTGCTACATACTAGTTATATTTTTATCACAAATTAGACAAAAAATTTTTAGATTATTGTATTTTTAAGGAAAGATAGAAATAAGTAAAACACGAAGAAACTTTCACCTGGCCGATTGCACTCGAGTTTGAATATGTGTTTTCATTATTTTATTTGTTTTATTACTTTGTACTTTGGCACGACAGTGATCGGCATGAAAGGCACGAAAAAGGTAGTGGAAGCGAGACAGAAACGGACGATCTTCACATCCCTCTTGGTCATGATTTTCACGAGGATTTGATGAGGGAGGGCACGCCAAATACCCAGGTCTCTCTAGATGAACTTTTAACCGAGTGAGTACTCGCGTACCCATACCCAGACAAATGAACCACTATCGATGAGTTAATACGATATCTGTGCATTAAAAATGATTCGTTTACTAATCAGAACTAACATTTTCCAACTTGAGTAAAATTTTTCATCAACACTTTTTGACTACTTAAAGTGGGTGTCAAGGTCGTTAGGTTTTTAAAAATATATCGAAAGCTTCGTTTTCTCTAACATTGCAGTCATCCAGTTTGTTAATCTTATTACTTTTCATATGCATTCGCATTGATTGCATGTGCAATAATTTTGATTTTTATGCTTTTTTTTTCACTCACCAAAAACTATTTTTATGTTTTTTAATAACAAAGACCATTTCGTGAAAGCCGAAAAAGTCTTTTAACAAAAAAAAAAAAAAAAAAAAACTTTTTCGAAGAGATACTTCGTCACTCGTTCCTATATATATATCACATGTAAGTGCTCTTAAAAATTAAAAATAAGTCATAAATAATAACACTGTAGTGTAGAGTTGTTTCAACGGCACGCAGTAGGTGTGAATTTTTCTAATGCATCCATGATGTTCTTCTTATATAAATGTTGTGATTCAAATACAAAAAATGTATCCAGCTTGTAAACTAAACAAAATATTTCTACTGAATGTATGTGTATTTTTTTTCTTCATCCAATTACAGCACACCATATGACGACCGGCATTCCGAAAAAACCAAAAGAAAACGAGGTTCATTATTTTCACGGAGAAAGAAGGTAAGAGATTTTTTTGTACTCATACATTGATCGAAAAACTTGAATGAACTGACAAATACGTAATGACATTTTTATTAGGATAAAAGTGCCAAAAAACCGGTTCAGCAACATCAATGGACAGCAAGTAATGTTCAATTTCAAGGAAATAGCAACAATACTTGTGATTTTTGTATGAAATCATTCGCCAACAAATCTATTGTACATTGTGAAAGTAAGTATTTTGTTTTGCTTAGTTATTTTTTTTTTTAGAGTTCAAAACAGTGATGATATTTTTTTTTTTTTTCGAAGATTGCGGAGCAGTTGTTCATCAGTCATGTAGGGAACACTACCAAGCCGAGTGTAGCGCCAAATCAAAACAATCTTCGAACAAATCTTCATTCAAGTCGTTGTCAAGTGTTTCCATATCGTCAAGCAGCAATATTACCAAACGCGGTTCCACTTCATCCCTACCCTCACAGGCTTCGACCGGTACTGGGAGGTAAGTGTCGAAATCATTTTCAACTATTATTTATCACTTTTAAAATGTAATGCGATTGCTGCTTCGGGTCTTTGTTTTCATTTGATTAAGGATATATTAGCACGCTGCAGTAAGCATGGGCTGATAGAAGCTCTAAGTTGCAGAAATTATTTTTTATCATTGTTATATTTTTTCCCCATCACAGTTGCGAATAACTTTTCTTAGGCAATAGTGTGCGCACGATCATTAACAATAAGTAAATTGTCGCACAAATATTAAAATTCGGCGATCATTAGTGTTGCATAAAATTCGATAGTAGCATTACACAACAAATTACCACAAAGTGCACGTTACTTATTTTTTAAATATTGTAACAAATCTATATCCATTGAGAAACTAACAGAGATTTTTTGCGTTTGAAGACATTGTAAAGAAAAAAAGTTATCGAAAACAAAAGTAAAATAAAAAACTATCAAATAACATGTAAAAATATTAGAAAAAATATAGATTCAATATACATGAGTTATACTAATATTTTGTTCTAGTGCTTAGATATACTATATATATATACATTGGTTTGGAAGCTCATTCATGTCACATATTATTTTGTCTATATTTTTCCATTACGTTAGCAATTGGCTTTTAATGGTGCAAACGTTGCATTTCTTTTGTTATAATGTTGCCCTTTGATTTTGCCATTTTTGCTCTGACACAATTATTTTGGCCAAATGATTGTGAATATGTATACGATCAATATATGGGGAGTCAAGAGCTTGAGATGCTTGTTAAAAATTGGAAAAAAATATGCAAGGGATTGAGAGTTGAAAAATAAGGTTGTTGTTATTATTGTTATGTAATGTGGTGGATGTGGTTATTGAGCGCTAAACGGGGTATAAGTATTTAAGAAATAGACGGGTGGGCTAATGCAATGTGCTTTTTTCCTTTTAACCCTCACATTGTGCATTCCCACGTTGTTGCGTGTCACTGTAACTCTCGACAACTGCACGAACGACGACTAACCCTCACGACTAACAATCTTCGGTAATAAAAGGGATAATAGCAACAAGAAAGCGGTGACAGGCTACAGCCCTTGGCGGCGAGTTGCTACCAAACTCGGAGTCAAGTAAGTCCCTCTCAGAAACCAATCTGATCAGCAATGATCGGCCAAAATCTGCATACTCACTCCTGTATTCTCTTATTTCTAAGTATCTTTTTCTATTTCTCTTATACTCTCTCTTTCTCATGCAGAAGAACCAAACATTTGCGCCAATACAAAAATGGTGTAGGTACTACTACTTAGTATCTCTCATTTCACTCTTGAGTTTTTCTCCTCGACTATAGACACCCCTAAATAATTCACCTTTTTTTTTGTCTCATTTGTTTTTTCTGTGTATAATCTCCACCTGTTGCCACTACTTATAGTTATTTTTACCCTACATAATTATGTACACGTTACACTAGATTTCCTGCCTATATACTTACACACATTCATCCACACGTTTGTAATATTGTAATGAATATGAGTAATGAGTAATGACTAACGAGATATTTCTCTCTCTACAATATAATATGTAATATTTATTTACTTATCCATACGTGTGTACTGCTTATTATGCAGGGCATAAATATCCATCCTAATTTCGTATTGTGCTCTGAAAACTACAATTTTATATATATATACTCAATTAATTCATACAAGGTCTTTTGCTCGTAAAGACTCTAAAAATTGTTTAGAATTTGTACAATACACTTACGTGTAGTATATAAATAGTTATTGTAACCTCGAGCCAAAGACCTGTTTTTTTAAACTTTTATTCTACAACACACCTACGCCCATCGCATATAAACCCTCTCTGTACATCACTCTTCGATGTTACTTTCCAGTATTTTGGAGTTGGATCACAAGTTTTTGTTGTTATTTTAGTCGTTGTTGTTGCTGTTGCAGTTTCACGCCTTTTTGTATTTCAAATGACGCCAACGAAACTTCCTTCCATTCATTCTATTTCATCGCTGTAAGCTGGCGAATATTTATTAAAGTTTTGCCTTTCCTTTATTGCCGTTTGGAATTATTTGTCGATTTACTGCGAGTACGAGAAGAAAATTAAAGTTTAATGAATTGTCGCCGTACAACGCGTGCCTTTCAACTCTTTGCTATGTACTTCAATTCGTTGCTTCTCTCTGACTTCATTGCATCACTCGAGTGCTATGGTAGATTGTTATGGAGATGTGAATAATATGTATGGTCAAACATACCGAAAACGAAATTATACGACAAATTCACGTTCCCATAAAAAAATAGATGTAAAAAAAAAAACCTCATCGATGTCGTTCTTCTCTCCTCATTAAATCTCTTCTGTAATACGTAGGTGACACCAGATGTATGTACATATATTTTCTGTAATGTTTAATAATGCTATATACCTTTTATGAGATTTGTTCTTAAACCATTGCTATGACCATTTCGTTAAGTATTATTGGAGCATAAAAAGTAGAAACGATGTTTTGTTTACTTTTTCTTTTTTTTTTACACTTCATACCACGACTAATGTTCTCCCAACTGACATGTATACTTACTTATCTTTTATAATGTATTTATAAGTTCTAGATTTACGTCATCCATAACGTGATTTCACGCTCGATATTTAAACACGTTTGCATATATATACCTAATTGTAATTATCACTTTTTCTCAATTTTGATAGCATCAGGAATTATCCTTGCATTTGTTTCAATTCACTGGAATGTTGCTTACAACTTTTATTTTGTGTATGTTTTTTTTTTTTTTTTTTTTCGATAAAAACATGTGTATTATATATGTATGGGCCCTTGTGCGTACTGTATAACGCGTACGCATACAACACGCACGGAATATCGGCTTATCAGTCTCTTTTACAGTTTATTTTCGTTAAGTATTCGTACTTTTACGGAAAGTAATTTGGGAATGTAACAATACCTCCGAAGTTTTTGTTTCGTTTGCCGGCAATTGCTTGCCGAAGATAAAACGCATTGTTGATTACAAGACTACTTTGGGTCTCGCTTTCCAAAATATTAAGTATATACGTACATTCATCGTGCAGGAGAGAGTTGATACGTCGCCGAGTTGTAAAAGTTAGACCCGATCGTTAAATGGCCACTTGGGAGGATTTACAATAACGAATGCGCAAGAAGTAAGTAAGTATATCGGGCACGGTAAATTTTTGAGGTTTCTCCCTAATGGCCATTTAATGATCGAGTGAATCGAGTCACATGCCCATATATTTGTGGTCGAGTCATCGCGTTGTACAGATTGTAAGTAGTGCCATCGTGTTGTGGCCAAGAGATGTCGAAATTTATCAAACCCACAGGTGTGACGTCCACGTAAAGCCTTGTATTCATATATTCTACGCGTTTGTATTTTATCGGACAACTTTTGAGTATGATTACACTGCAGTCTTGTAAGCAGTACGTATCGGTTATACTCGAACTTTTACACAATCGAATCGGTGCCATGAACTTTCGTCATTCGTACCGCGAGATGTCGATGATACAAATTCCTACGTCGCAAGAAAATACGAGGTCGTAATGTGTTCCCAAATTTTTTTCTACATTCAGTTGAACGTTGTTTTTTTTTTTTTTCTATTTACAACGTGGTTCACATGCACCCATTGCAGATACTTGCCTCCTGCAGTTGTTTCGTTCGCGCACATAGTTCCGTTGAAAGTGTATTTGTATTAAAATACTTTGTTTTTCCTTTCCTTCCAGTCAAACGATCAACGAAGAACGAGATGGGGACGGAGGCTCGCATCGTGACGTTTCCAGGTAACAACAATCACGAATATCTAATGTGCCCAAGAGAAAAAAAAAAGGCAACAAAAAATGCTAAATGAAAATAAAATAACGCAGTGGGCTGGAGGAGCTGGACTTTGAGGAGGCACTGCAGCAGTTCAGTCTCGAGGAGTTCGACGCCCAGCACGCAGAGTTGGGCCTGGGCCGGGACGAGCCGGACTCGTGGAGCGCCTCGGTCGGTCGCAAGGCTCAAGCGCTCCGGCTGGTGGACAACAACGAGCGCGAGGTCAAGCGCCAGGAGCACATCTACGAGTTCGTCGTCACGGAAAAACACCACTGTCTAGTGCTGCTCGCGATGCAGCGCATCTTCGCCGACAACCTGCAGCGGCTTTTCCATCTAGGCGTCGCCGTCATCGATCGGATGTTCCCCCGGCTCCAGAGCCTCATGGACATTCACTTTGAGTTTCTCTCGAAGCTGCGCCGCCGGCAGGCCGAGGGTCCCGTCGTCCCGAGCATCGCCGACATCCTTATCGAGCAGTTCTCCGGGGAGAACTCGCACGCGATGAAACGGGCCTACGGTGACTTTTGTAGCCAGCACCGGGACGCTGTCGACGTCTACAAGCACCAGCAGCTCGATCCGCGCTTCGCCAGATTCGTCCAGCGCTGCCAGGTAGGTGGCTCATCCAGTGTTTAATGCACATCGCGTATACATTATACATCATGTGCGTGGCAAATTCTCGTAGACCAATCCCTTGCTGAAGAAGAAGGGCATCCCCGAGTGCATACTCTTCGTCACGCAGAGGCTGACCAAGTATCCACTCTTGATAGAGCCGCTTATAAAATCTGGCGTCACAACCGAAGAAACGGACAAGCTGCGCAAGGCTCTGAGCCTCGTCAAGGAGATACTAGCCGAGGTGGACGCGTGTGTCGCTAAAAAAGAGCGAACTGATCGCAAACTCGATATTTATCACAAGTAAGTGATGTGCTCCTCGCTGGTGCTCCTACGTGTAGTTATTGCGTTCTTGTAATTTTTCGTTCTTCGTTTCAGGATCGATCCCAAATCGTACGCGACTTACCGCGGCAAAAAGTTCAAAAAATCGGACATACTGGCGTCCAATCGCAACCTCAAGTTTGACGGGACGGCTTGTCTGATGCAAGGCCGGGGCAAGATGATGCAGGTCGTCGTGGTCGTTCTCACGGATGTACTTTTCTTCCTGGTTGGTGAGCAAAAGCACGCCTTCTTCGTGCCTGAGCACAAAGCTGGCGTCGTCTCGCTGCAGAAACTCCTGGTTCGCGAGAAAGCTGGGCAGGAGTCGCGCGGCATCTACCTCATTAGCAGCAATCCTAACGAGCCCGAGATGTTTGAGCTCAAGGTTGTTTATTATTCCTCTTTCTCTCTTTCCCCTTCCATTGTTGTCTCGCGCAAAGATTAATGATTTATCTTGTTGATGTGTTTCATTACAGGTGAAAGATCCTCGCGACAAGCACGTGTGGATCAAAGCTATCAGGGAGGCTGTTGAGACGTGTCCTCAAGAAGAACCCGACATTGAAAGTCCCTGTTTCATCGAGAACAACATGTTCAACGAAATGAGGGATACGCGGTCCCTGTCCTTGACGAAACTCTCTTCCGAGGACAAGCTCAGAATAGCCAAGGAAGCACGGGTGCAGAGTATACTTGGTAATTTATGTTACCTTCAAATGCAGAATGTAGTTACTTCACATACATTTATGCGTAATCTCATGTATTTGCTCTGTCAACAGATGAATTGCGGAAAAAAGACGAAGAGCAAGCAGCGCTGTTTGAGCAGAAAATGGAATTACACATGAAACTGTACCAGACCATTAATTTACCAACTAGTGCCGAGAACAACGGAGATAAAGTAGACAAAGATACTCAAAACATTCCTGAATATTTGAGGCTCATCCGAGCTGAAGGAATCAATTCAACGCAGATGTGGCAAGAGGTGATTGACATTTTACGTTTGTACAATAATCATGACTGGTGCCGAACGCATGAATAATCTGGCTTGATTTTTTATAGGCTATGAAAGCTGTTCACGAAGCCATCAGGCTTGCAAGTTCGTTGTCATGTAGTGCTGGTGGTGGAACTCTGTCTAGGAGTCTGAGCTCAGCTGGCGAGCGGCACAGTGAAGCTTACGTACCTCCATCGCTCGCTGTTCCACGAAGAGCTGAAACTTTTGCTGGTTTTGACCACAACAAGGTTTGTTCTCACTTAAAGTTCAACGGAAATTTGTTGCCATGTGTTTAGATACAGTGCTCAAATTAATTATTTTGCTTTGATGTCTTGCAGGAACGTTACCCGTGGCGTGACTCGGTCGCATTGAGCAGCAATGCCGAATCGAGCTCATCAAAAAGCAGTGAGCCCGGCTCGGAGCAACCCGAGATCAAGGAGGAGGATGAACTCGACGCATACAGAGACCAGCGCGAAGTCGCTGTCAGGCTGTCGCATTATGTGCACTCTTTGCTTTACATCATCAACCATCAAATGACGAACATCGAGAGCCTACAAGCTCAGCAGGGTAAGTGTGTTGGCTCTATTTAATCGTATCATCATTTCGCAAGGTCTCGTGAAAAATTGTTTGATTTATTTCTAGCTGGTATAAGGGATAGCGTTGGCTCTACTGTAAAGCCGAACAACCGACCGAATCCGAATCGTCAACTAGAAGAGTTGCGCAACCTGCAGGACCAACTGAGCCGCGAGCGCGCCGAGTTTCGTGCGGCTTCTGAGCAGAAGCAAGCTCAGCTGGAAGAAGAGCGTGCTGAGCTAAAAAAACTCCGCGAACAGCTGACGGCTGAGCAACACGACGTCAAAGAGCAGCGCGAACAGCTGTTCCGGAAACTCGAGGCTCTGACGCGCCAGGGTGTTACCCTGACAACGACTACGGCGTCGGTGCCGGTGGTTGTGCCCCACTCCTCTTCCCTTTCCGATGCTGGTCAGTCATCCTCCTCCTCGGCTGGACCCTCGACTTCCGCGGTATCGCGTAAAAAGTCACAGCCCGATGAGAAGGGCATTATACCGCAGAATTTGTTGAGCGCCACCAATCAGCGCAAAGTCCTCAAGGATCTGCCAGTCAAGCAGCAGCTTCCGCTCAAACTAGCCAGTAGCAGTAACAACAGCAACTCGAGGTATTGTTTCCTAATTATAGTCTGGCTGCGTAAATTATTTTTTACATTATCAAAATAATCGTGATTATTGTTTACAGAAGCGGCAGCTTGACGAGCAACAACAGTCCAGATCGTCACTCACGCACTGGTAGCAGTCCAGCAATCGTAACCAGTTCATCGACCTTGTCATCGCCTGAGCTCGGTGTAAGCGCCAGCAATCATTACAACAACGGATCCAGTGTTCTTAGCCACTTTTCTATGTCGAATCGCTCGCTTCGCTACACTCGTATACCAGAGCCTTATCCTCGCAAACATCACGCTCTGCAACAACAACAGCAGCAGCAGCAACAACAGTCTCAAGAGCAACAACAAACAACTGCAAAAGTTCAACAACAACAGCAGCAACAGCAGCAGCAGCAGAAACCTGGTGAAGAGCAAGTACTATTTTTGTGACGTATTTTTCGCTTCGGTCGCAAGCACTTGAACAGATCAACGCGCGTCTCGACGGGCGGAGCCTCAACGCCTACCGCGACATCAACTCCAACGAGAGTTGTTTCGAGGGGGCAACTTGAGGAGACACAGCAGACGCCTAGAAGTAGAGTAAAGTCATTTTGATTATTGACTTTTGGGATGCAGCGCGATAAAAGGTAAATCTCATCTCTGCATTGGGATTCTCAATGAGTTCCTGGATCATAATTTTTGTTGACGTTATAGCTTCTATTTATGAATTGAATCAGCATTTAAGTTTTAATTTGGATTGCTTGAACTGCAATCCGGTTATGAAAATCGAGAAGTGTGTATGGGTGATTATACTTTTTTCAAAGTGGCATTTACTAAAGACTGCGAAATTTTTATTCAAGTACATTGATTTTTTGAAAACTCCTGGAAAAATTGAGTTGGCATCGACGACTTAATTTTCCGTTTAATAAAATTAAGGCTGAGTTTTCAAAGAAAATAACGCGAAAATTGATGCACACGCGTTACAAACTTTATGTGCAAATCAGCATTCCCTGCTATATTTAATCAATTTATTTAAACATTTTTTTTTTCATTCGAGAGAATTTAAATAATAATAGCTCTACTCCAGAATGATATAACTGTGCATGAATTACTCTAATTGATTTAAAGGACAAACATATTTTTTCTATTCAATTTTTGATACTATGAAAGATCAGAGATTTATTAATTATCATACTAATGATGAAACTAGTATCAAGCTATCGAAATTTTTACGATACATGCAGTAACAATAGCAGAGTTTAGCAGGTTAATTTACGGGAGTTTTACTTCAAATCATATACATGAGCATTTGTAAATAATAATAAAGAAAAGTATATCCAATGTTGAGATTTTTTTTATAGAATAAATTTTATATAAAATTTATCAAACATGGAAAATCTTTGATCATCAAAGAGATGAATTTCAAATGGAGAAAAAAAAAAAAAAAACGAATCTTAAGGCAATAACTAACTACTACTTTGTAAACATCTGATAGACTTGTACAGGATTTATATTGAATCGTCATATATATAAATATACATATATAAACGTTTCTAGAAAAAATGACATTTCCTTTGGTGTTTGATGATGTAAAAAAGTGGAAAATAAGCTTGTACTGCCTTTCTTTTCTCTTTCTACTTCAGACTGCAGCTTATTTATATTTTGTGTATACGTGAATGTGTGTGCGTGTGCTTGCCTGTATATATTTAATATGTACATTGGGACTGAACGACTGAAAACACGTGAACTGTATTATTTAAACATGTATTGATTATTAGATAATAAATAAAGGGGCCTGAACGACAGAATCATTATAACATGAAACAATTCGAAAGTAAAATTTCAGCGAGTGAAAAATTTTGAAGGGTATATAATTATTTTTATTTTAAAAAAAGTTGACATGAAATTCGTAATCAAAATGATGGTTGTGCAACTTAAAGATTACGAGCATCATTGATAAATAATTTTTTTTACACTCTTCAACTCATCTCGAGACAAATTTGTATTGTGATTTGAAATAATTGTTATGTCGTTTGAAAAATGTTTAAAGTTCTTCCTACTGTAAATCCTTGACGACTGGCTGCATTTATAAAGTGATAAAAATTCAAGTATCGTACATTGTACTCTACTGTATTTTTCATACATTATTGTAAATAAGTTAAATTGTATTAGACAGCATTGCTAAATGGACTTGCAATTAAAAATAAGAGGTGGCGTCTATTTTTTCTTGACAATCAATTTTTTTCGTGGTACTTTCAATATGTACTTAATAATGAGTTATTATGAATAGCCGAAATTAAGGTGAACTCTTGATGATTTTCCGTATGAAATGCGTCATTTATTAAATAAATAAATATTTTTTTTACTGTTCAAAAATAGCAAAATAATATTTCAGATACACTGATTTAGACAAGTACATATGTATGTACTGCATGTAATCGAATACTATTTTCAAATTATCTCACGAGTTTTTACTAAAAATAATTTTTATCGAGATCCATGGAAAATTAGATGCTAATCAAATGGTATTTTTTCCGTAGATCTTAGTTTTTATTTATTTATTTTTTTTTAGAATCAGTGCTGTTTTAAACCATGTATTATCATAAATGAAAGTATTAATAATTTATGTATATTTGCAATATTATTTTCGAAATTTATACACTGCCACTCACTTATTTCACGTCTGCTTTGTGTAACTTTCGTAAGTATAAGCGGCTCCCCCGTGCTGGGACTGACGGTATATGCGTATTCGCGATGCACTGGTAGATGACAAATAAATTTCTTTGTGGAGTAGTCAGCTCGTGTCTCCCTAGCCGGCTTGGACCTGAAAAAAAGAACAAATTTTAGTCCGGCTGATGATGTAAAAAAAAAAGTCTAAGAAGCAATTAATTACCTAAAGTCCTGCTGCTGTTTTGTCGTTTCCTTTCAAATTCAAAATTAACGATTCATTGCGAAGACCAGATTAAATCATTGAGTTGAAGAGAATACTTACTGCGTGGCGTTTTCCTCTCGATACCGTGTTATTTGGCACTTTTCCTTCGTACATATTAACGTCAAATATCTGTGAGATCTATCTGATACCACATGTTCCTCGTCACAATTATACTGCACAACTTTGTTGTAAAAGTCTTATCTGCGTGACGACGGTAAATGTTGGGACTACTCCGCTACCACCATTAATTAGCCGATGTGCGATTGCGTGCACGATATATAGCTTACGGCCGATCAAACGCCAAGTCTGTGTCTTCGATGGTTCGAAAAATTTCCTTTCGCGTATTTTTTAATTCCCTTTGTTTACGTTTTTTCTCGACTTGGACCCCTTCGACAGGAGCTTGTAGCCTTCGCTCTTTTTCCTTGTTGTTTCCTTCCCCTTTTTGGCCACACTGTGGACTATTAATTTCTTCTTCAAGTGCATTTTTTTTCTTTCGCTTATGATTTTGATTTTCGGGTTTTCTCGTATTTTCTTCTCTCACGCGGAACTTTTTCTCTTTCTTCTTGGCCTGCTGTGATTGCATCGAGTTCTGGAATTTTGGCTTTGTACCGCAACAGTTTGAATAATCTCGACCTCGTATGTGTCGTTACGTTGAATTTCAAACATGCCAGGAATTGTTTTTAGCCAACACCTTCGTTAGTTGGATTGTGAAAGTACCATCGACAACCTTAGGGCTGCAGGACGCTTTAATTACTTGTATTCATGAGTGGCTTCTTTTTGACTTGTTCACGCTTTTTCGGCTGAAAAGTAGACGTTTCTGTTTAAAAAAAAACATTCGAAACGTGGGCACGCCGCGAAATACCTACTTTAATAGATCCCCGTTTCTGTGCCTGACGCTGTATCCCTAATAAAACGAAGGTTTCAACCGCTAGGTCTGACATTAGACTAACTTTCATTAACTTACCGTTCGATGAGTAATATAAATTTCCCTGTGTGTATAACTATCGCGTAACTCGTTGTTACTATATCTTTATCTACCGTTCGATTCCATGAAGCTCAGTTGGAAGAATCTACTACAGGAAGTTTTATATGTAAAATAACGTTAACAAAAGAGCAATATTATTTAGTAGTACACGTAAAACAATTTCGGGTTTTGTATAGGTAAAGTAAATCAATATATGCAATTTTATTTCTAAATAATTTCAACTATCGAGACAATCACAGCTATGCTCATTTTTTTTTCTTTTTACAAAGATGAAATTTTTTTTTTTTTTTAATTATGACATATAATTTTATATTTTTATTAAATATATGAAATATGAATACATAGTGAATCCATAAGGGATGAAAAGAAGTAGAAAAAAAAAAAAAAAAAAAAAAAAAACGTTAAAAAGTGGTATTTTTAATCGCGCCGATACAATAAATCTCACTAAAAACAATAAAAACTGTCTTTCTACCTTAAGTCTTACGAGATAAATCAAATAATATATTGTATTGAAAAATATGAAGCTTAAAAAAATATTTAAATAAGATAATTAATGTGAGGTGTTAAAAATGTTTAAGGTGGCGCTAAAGTATTGAAAATAATTATTATTTTGAAATAAAAGATACGTCGTGTTGAAAAGATTAATCTTTTAATTGCCATTGTTTACAGTGGCGTTGACGAAAATTGAAAGAAAAAAAAAAAAAAAAGAAAAAGAAAAAATAGTTGATTCACATTATCTGTTGAGCGTCAAAAAATTGTTGTTATATAGTTATACGATGCGTCGAATAGCGTTGTTATATCTTAAAATAAGGCGAAAAATGAATCCTGTTCGATCTTAGACTCTTAAGGATAAAAAGAAATCACCTTACAAATCGTCACAATCACTATATTTAAATAAGGATTTCAAATTATATTCATCGATCACCTATTAAAAAATCACTATTTAATAAGAGAGAGAGAGAGAGAGAGAGAGCGAGAAAAAAGAGAAAGGGCATTCGCGCGCAACAGTGTAGCCTCTCCGATGGCACCTCTAAGTCTGTAATCAAAGAGAAATAAAAAATATTATTTTAAAGTCAACTGTATAAAATGTTCTTGTTTTTATCGTGAATGCTTGAATGACTTCTTTATACTGATCTGCACTAGAGTATAATATTTTTACTGACAAAGTAAGCTTCAAGATATTTTAACTGCTCATCTGATTTTTTGCTCGGTAAACATATCAGCTAATTCAAATTTAGATTGAAGATACAGCTATTTCGGGTTAAAGTAAATATTAGGAAAAAAAACAAGTGATGTTACAGTTATTCATTTATTTAAGTTTCAGTTTTAAGGCAGTGTCATATATAAATTCGTAAAAATAACACTTTGATGTTTATAATCTCTTAAATTTTTTCAGCAAAATAAATACGAAGAAATTCATGATTCTTAAAAGTACAGGAAGAAATAATTAGGGAACCTTATTGCCATCATTATTTTTAATAATTGAATTTGTCATTTACAAGTTACAATTATTGATGGTAAGTAATAATATAATGGCAATCATATTTATTTCATAAGAATGACAAAAATACAAAGTCGAATGTCATAGACGTGTACAAAAGTATGTTCCGTTATGCTAAATGTTTAACATTTATAAAAATCGAGTACAAACTATCTAAAAGGCCCCATGTTTGTCAATTTAATTATTTATCAAACATTATACATACTTATAACATAGCATTTTTATTTTAGACCTTCCTTTATTCGTTGGCGCGTCACAAAATTTCGTGTTGGAAAAAGCAATTCATTTTAAGCATGTACGAGAATGTATCGTAATTTTAGTGAAAATTAACGTAAAATTTATATTTAACTTTAAAAAAATTTACATCTATCTTAACATGTGAAATATATGTATATATATAAGTGTGTTCATTGCTTTCTTTTTCTAAATATTATTTATATTTATAATATAATGTTATGGATAAAAATATTTTGAATATTTAAACTTAAAACACAGTTTGCAGCCATAAAATCTGGAAGTATTAATCGATGTGTACAGCTCATTTATTATTACCAAATCTTTTTCGAGAAATGTAAAAGCTGATGACGTTTTTTAATTCTTTAAGCATTTTTCCTGGACGTATTAATACGAAGCAGTCGTTACTTTATTACGCCCAAGTAACATCAGGCACTGAAATATAGTAATAATGTATTTGAGAATAAATAATCACAAACATTATTTATAATAATACTGCACGTAATTAATTATTAATAAATATACATATATGTGAAAAATTTATTAATTTAAAATAATTACTATAAATTAGTTTTCAAACTACTTTGAAATCAAATTCATCTAAATCATCAGCTTTTACAAGTTTTCGAAGCAATTTGATGCACAAAAATACATTTATACATATATTTATACACTTAACAAACATCGATTCTCGTTCTGGAGTATTGCATCCTCTTTAAAAAATGCAGTCAACTTATTAAACCACCCAATGCGATACCATCACTTTTTTGATATCTATATAAGAGTGAGAATCAACATGCGTCAAGTGTACGTGTAATACACAAACTAGTGCACCCATAACTCAAAAGCTCCATATTCTGTGGATAGAGGTTACACATCATCGGATTCTTCACCAAGAGATTTGCAACAAATAAAAAGTAATCTATCAATGTTATTAATGATGATAGTAATAATTATTATAATAATAAAAGTAATTAATGTAGTATAAAAAACATTAAATATATGCATAAAAAAGTTAAATCAACCAATAAATGCAAGTGTACTTCAACGAATTGTTTCCGTTTGAAATAAGTAAGACTTTTAAAATTCTAACGACTAAGCAACATTTCCAAATATATATATGTATGTATATATTTCAATGCATAAGTATCTTTTCTCCTAATTTCAAACTTATTCTTTTTTATCGCTACCAAATGTAAGGTTTTTTATTTTTTTCATTATTGAATAATTGTATTATATGAATGCAATTAAACTCTTATAAAAATTATATGCAGCATTTGCGGAAAAAGAAAGAATTCGTACGACAAATCTATTTTAAAACTTTATAACACTGCGATAGCCTTCGTTATTGTAATTTATTGAATCAGTAGCGAAAGTTCGGTGCTGTGAATTTACATTTATTTGTATCTATTACAGTACAAGATACGGCTGCGAGTTGTAACCTATGACATGACTTTCATGATTTGTAATGTATATTTGCCGAAATTTTTACGTCATGAGTCAAAGTTAGGCAAAAAAGTACTTTACACATGTATCTTTAATACATCATGTTAGCCATACACATGGGTAATACAATGAAGCAAAACGCTGATTTTGCTTATTTAAAAAAGATACAGTAAAAATTAGTCAATGATAAGTATTTGCATTAATGATAATACGAGGTATAAAAAATTTATGAATCCACAGTGTACCTGGGGAATATAAATGTGTGTCTGCGGAAATCGCCGATTTCTTTGCCTACAGTCGGTGTTTTGTTTTTCTTAAAAAAGTGTAAGTACGTCGCGGGATACGGTAGAATAAAAGAAATTTATCTTTTCTAAACAAAAAAAAGAGTTTACCTTACAATCCTAAAAATTTCAAGAGTACACATACGAATTACGTACTATAAGAATAGTGATCATATATGCATCCTTGACAACCTCTTTTATTAATATAAACATGAGACATTTTAATGCCATTTCATTTTAAATATTTTATAAAAAGTGGCATTGTTAATTATAAAATTAACAACATTAAGGTACAATAAGAATATTATTTCAGTTTTATTAAAATAAAACTTTGAATACATATCAAGTCATCTGCTGAATTCAAATATTTTAAGCGTAAACTGATGTAGTTTTAACACCATCACGTTTAATATTTCTTCTACATATATATTTAATGGAAATACATAAGTTTATGATATTAAGCGTGACTTTGTTATAGGAATAATATCTGCTCGAAATAACGGGTGAATCTGATTTTTATATTTGAAGCAATATTTAAAAACTTAATTACATCTACAAAAGCAAAGCATAATTTCATGTTATGAAGCATATATATATATACATGTGTATACATATAAACAATTTATGATGAAGTTTAATCGGTATTTGATGAAGAAAGCTGAAGAGATGTAAAAAGACAATAATTTTAGTAAGCTTTAGACTATTATACGATGAAAATCGGAAAATATTAAATTTATATCTTACTCTCGAGTTTGACCTCACACACTTGTCATTTTTTTCCTCCCACTCGATAATTTTCAATTAATACGTCAAGTTCATTCTCTTTAATTATCGAAAACTAGCGTGTGTGAAGTTTTTCATACGAATCTAGACGCTTAAAAATCTATTTTAAGAAAGTCGGTTTTAGGTCGACCGAGTTGTCACGAGCCCTAGGTCTTTTGTCCTTGTTATTTCATTTTATGATCCGACTTCTTCAGGTCTGGCTAATGGAGCTTTCGACTTTTCGGTAGTAACAGTTGTAGTCGTCACCTCCAAATTAGCTAAATCTGCGGCACTAATCTGTAATAAAATAAAATACATGATATTAATTTTGACCTTTTATTTCGCTCAAGCACATTTAAATACAAGCATATGATCTCTAGTTGGAAACCAACTAGAAAGAGATATTAGAAAAATGAAAATTCAGGCAGATGTTGCACGTTCACGTATAAGCAACAGATAATAACACAGATTATACACATATTTTAAGATGATTTGTGTAATGTAATGTTATTTTCACAGATGCCCACATCAAGTATTTTTTTTAACCAAACCAAAAGCCAAGAGCATTAGTAGCGAAAGAAGTAATAGTATTGAGACGAATAAAGGTGCGATCGTCAGTTGATAATTTACTATGGATTACATTTTATCACATTATAAAATGTTATTCAATTTATGACAAAACTGAAACTCTTTATATATAGGTGATTTTGTATAGAACTGACGTTCGCAAAGTTAACATGTTAGAAGTAAATCAAGTCATGAAGGAAGCAGACATTTTCCGGTTATACTCTTGAAAGATAATTTTCAACGATTTTCGATTATATTTTTCCTATAGTCTGACCTCAACGTTTGGGGGTAACGTGATGGTGGCATGTGTAGTTGTTGTTTCTGTACCGCTGCGAATTTCTCTCTCTACTGTGGTGCCTATAAAAATATTGGTGAACGAAAAATAAAACAAATAATTTATAAAAATAATAGAATAGTGGAGATGAAAAAAAAAAATTTGAAAGAAAATTTGGATCTACAATAAAATGTGAATTCATAAAGAATACAATAACAAAGAACTTACTGTTCAATTGTTCGGAGGCGTTGTGCTGCGTCGTTTGCGTTTCAACATCGCCATTGGTTGTGATTCCATTGGTCGAAGCTTGCTGCGATATCACTGTTGTCGTTTTCACTACGACTGATTGATTTTGCGTCGAGCTTTCCATTGTGCGAGAAGTCACTTCCATTTTTAAGCCAGCGAGCCTACTATTGAGATCCTCTGCTGACGAATTGACATTTCTAAATAGCGAACTGTTACTGTTGGTTCATTGGCAAGATCAACAGCAACGAAAAATAGTGAAGATCAAGAAAACAATAATAATAAGCTAACTATTTTCTATCAACAATTGCGCGGTAGCAGACCCTGAAGACTTACAGAAGATGATCCTTGACGCTGTCAATGGTGATGTCTCCGATTGAGCTGAGATCCTGACGATCGTCATCACTGGTTGGCCCCCCGGCGCTCCCACCATTTACATCCGCTGTACTCGAAGCTGGCCTTAGCGATCCTGTTACTGCAGCTTCCCGCAGCGATTCTTCAGCGTTTGCTAAAAGATGGGGGATGAGCCAAGCGCAAAGAGCACAGCGTATTCAACGTTTACGTCACACGTTTTTCAAAAATTATTTTACACTTAACACTGACGCGTGACGTTGAAAAAAGAGATGATAAAATTTTAGATTAATTCGAGTTTAGAATTATTAATATTACAAATTATAAGACTGCACTTTGATGCCATGAAAAATTTTTATGCAAAATCGACAGTTATAAAAAGTTACACCAATGGACAACGTGACAAAAAAGCCAAAGTGTTTTTTTGGTACACCAAACACAAATTGACAGTGACAAATGAAGTGGAAAGCGATTGTAATGTAAATGTTAGTATACAATGATGTTACTCACTGGAGCCAGCAATGCCATTTTCAGTGACACTTTTAGAATGCACCTGGCTAGCCTCTTTCTCTGTATCGGCTGTGTCCTTGGATGCTTCATTCTCAGCTTCGGCAGCAGAACCGGTTTCTTGCTGCTTTTGTTCCGATTGCGTGGTTTCAGGACTGGATCTGGCATTGGGTGGCAAATTCAGAGCACAGTGAGCTCTAGTCACTTTGGAAGCGGACAGAGAGATGCGCTGGAGTTCGGACGACGAATGAAGATAGAATGCTTCACCAGACTTTGTGAACGTCAAAGAAGATATGCCACTAGAATGGTCAATTGTTAAAAACAACTTAAATTTAGTCACCAGATATAAAATACTATGAAATTGTCATGCTGATACATACTTGATGTCTTCCCTCTTGATTGTTGCCGCATTGAGTTGCCGTCGTAGCTCGGGTATGCCTAGCACGAGGCATTCGCCAAGGTTCGTGAGGCAAAGCAGGCAAACCTCTTCGTGCAGACCCGAAGGCTCGACTGGACACGTAAATTTGGCAAAGCCCGTTTTTCTGACCCTCGAGCCCTCGTGGGCTGTGAGTTTATACTTGCAGAAAGGCTTGAGCGAGGGTAGGTTGAAGATTTTGAATTGTTCCTCGCTGGCGATAACGACGCGATGGGCAGCGCTCATGTCGGGTCCTGGACAGACACCACGTTCTGCTTCGTAAGGCTCGGGTAGAGGCACGTTCGAGCCGTCGAGGATCGTAATGGCGATGACCGGAGCTCGATGCTTTAACTGAATTTCCTTCCCCAGAGTGCAGTTTATATCTTCTTCGGCACGGCGCACCCCCGCTGGGATGGCCAGCGTGAATACGTACACCGTGCCATTGTTTGTACCAGCCCAAAGGGTTGGCGTTGTGTTTTGCACTGAAAGTCAAACATTTCCGCTCTGATTCGTATACCATATCTCTGATATTCGGATACGTGGATTGGCCTACACAATGAAGGTACTTACTACTGATGATGAAACTTCTAGCAAAGTACAAGCATCTGACCATAGATCCAAGGGAATCGTCGACAGGCCGTGCCTCGACTTGCCGTTCCACGGGTTTGACGTCCACAAGGGCATCGCCACTAGGACTCGACGCCACGGTTGGTCTGATCGAACGTCACAGAAAATTTCGACATGTCCCACATAACGTAAAACTAGTGTACATAGTATTTCGACAATTATTGTCAAACTTACGATTCCTTTCTGGCTTTTGCGTCTCCGGCCGCGGGTCGCGGTGGAGTAGTGCCGCTAACCGTTGTTGAAGCTCTGCGCTGAGATCTTCCCTTTCTCAGTCTTCTGAAGGATTCTCTAAGTGATTTTTTGAAAGACTTTCGCCTGGATATGGGTGTATCTCCGGCACCCGAGAGATCTGCGAGAATAATAATAGGCAGTGAGAAATAAAAAAAAAAAAAAAAAAAAAAAAAGGGTTATCGAGTCGATACCGACCATTTGGGTTGAGGGTGCACTTAACGCTCACGGATTTCTTTCTAACGTAGTCAAAAAGAGCGAGGCCGTGAGCCGTGCCAGCCGCAAGCAAGCCCCACTCGCTGTGGAGTGCCAAGGCAGTTACCGCCGCTGGTGGATACAGCTGCAAAAGGGTCTCGGGTTGAAAGCCAGCCGCAAAGGATATGCTAGCTGTGCGTGCCGGTAAGTGCTCGTGTCCCTTCCACGCGAAGCCGTCCCGATCGTTGACTACGTTCATGGTAACGCTTTTGATCTCCTTGTTCGTTGCCTCGCTCGAAATTTTGGCCGTGATAACGTGGCCCGACGTGCCCGCGACCACGATAGTCGCCGACAGAGGACAGAGCAGCACCTTTTTCACGGCGAGACGCGGATCGTCCGAGTAAGGATCGAAACTACCGACCTAAAAATCAGGGATAACACATTTATTCGAGGAATCGATGAAGAGGAGGACGAAAGGGATTAGAAAGAACACACAAACCTTGCGGAACGGCGGCCACTCGTCGTCATCGTCCTCGGGTGGTTGCTCCAGCACGTCGAGGTGTTCACCCGTAAACAGCACCGACGAGTTGAACTTGTAGACGGGCGTCAGAGCAATATCCGAGGCGTTCCAGAATCGCACGGTTCCGTCCTCGTGACCCGTTAGCAGCAGTTCGCGCGCCTTTGACGGCTGACCGGGTTTTTGGCAGAGTAGTAAACCACCGTCGATCGGCCAAGACTTTTCCGAGTAGAGGTGCTCCGTTTGGGCCTTGCCAGCCGTCTCGATGGCCTCCCACAGTTCGTCCGTCACGTTGGGCACGTGTTGCGAGCACGTCACCTGAAAATTCATCGATACGTCAAGCGTTGTCTCGTGAGCAACATTTAAGCTCGTTGGCGCGTAGCTTACGGCACTGGCGTGGAGCGAGACGAGATACGGCAGAGACATCATTTTCCAGTCGGGATCAGTAAGGTCGATAGCCACAAGCTCTTCCTCGGCGAGAACGATCAGCGCCTCCGGAGCCTGGGCCCCGGACTTGGCGTTACTGGCAGCAGTCCCCTTACCGATGCTCTCTTCGTCGTTCTCTTTTTCTTTCTCCTTCTCGTAGTTCTCTTTTTTCTCTTCTCCCTCTTGTTTGCCTTCCTCAGCATCGGTGGAGTCCTTTTGAGGGTTCGGTTTGCCGGGTAGTATGGTGAAGAAATCGATGAGCTTGGAGGTAAAGTCAAAGACGACGTGCTTCTTGTTCTCGCCCTCGCGCTTGACGGTGATGGTGTGCCGGTCGCTGTGCACCGATCGCTGCATACCACCCGAGAAGAGGACGAGCTCGTCATCTTGGCTGCGAAACAAGAATAGCGCATGATCGTGATTTATCGGTATGGTATATTTAAAACTAAAGAATAACTCACTCGTCGAGCGGATGGACGATGATCTTGGTGATGGCCTTGCAGGGGAAGGGTCCGTAGGGCGTGATCGGGGCGGGCTGGTCCTCGCTGCCGGGGCTAGCAAAGGCGTAGGAGCCGTCGTTGTGTGAGAAGACGAAGCGCGACTCGGAGACCCAGTGCAGCGACTCCAACTGCTGCGTGGAGACGAAGGTCTGCGCACGCGAAAACAAACCCATCAACTGGTGGGGGAGGGGGCCCGCATCGGAGAGAGCGCCCCGGGCAGAGCGCAAGGAAGCAGCAACGGCGGCACAGACATATAGAGCGCATCGCCCGCAGCACCACCGTACCACAATCAGATGGATGGATGACGACGATGACGACGACGACAGGTGAGACAGACGAGGATCGGTCGGAGTCGGCGTGCGTGCGTGTGCGCGCGATTTTTTTTTTTTTTTTTTTTTTTTTTGTATGTGTGTGTAGGTGGCGAGTGGCGAGTGGCGATCGGCCAGCGACGAACCCATGTACATGGGGACGGACACACGATGACACGAGCAAGCACCGCATCAAGGAGAGACACACACAGACACACGTTCGCCAAAACCACCAAAAAGAGAGACACCAACCAACGAACAAACAAACAAACAAACAATAGGTCAGAAAATAAACAGCCTGGCCGTATCGAGGCTTTTTTATTGCATGGCGCGTTACTATGATGGCACAGTATACATATTACGTAAGCTCATTTTACAACAACAACAATTTTGCATTTAACAGACATGGAATTTCAGCAATGTACCAGTTAAAATTATTATGTGTAATTTTTACTGCTGTTTGTTGTTTGTTATAGAATGGTAAATGTGTGTGGTACGTGTTGTGAGTGTATTATACTTTGTGAATGTCAGTTGTAGGAGATGGGTACATTTATTGTACATTAATAGCAATCAACCCTATGCGGTCATAAAGAAATAGATGATAGGTGACGGTGACGGTGATGCCGCGGGCTACGAGGCTCCGATAAAAACACAGTGACACAGAGAAGCCAGACAATAAAAATTGAGCTCAAACTTATCAGTATACCTATAATGATGGCTACATAATTAAAAAATCATTGAGCCGAGCACTCGCGTCAATGTTGATGTAACGTTCATTCATCGAACTATTTATTGCGAGACACATTTATGACATTTATGACGTGAAAGACCGAAGTAATTTAAATTAAGTATTTAAGTAGCTACGTGATTATTAGCACCACCACCATCACCTTGCATTTAAATTGAAAAAAAAAAAAAAAAAAAAAAAAAAAAAAAAAAAAAAAAAAAAGCAATAAATAAAGTAAATGCTACGTGTATGAAAAAGAAAACTGTTGCCAAGCCCATTAGTGTTTCTTGCTTTATTTTTATACGTATGGTGTGATGTTAATAAAAAACGGTATGTTACATAATAATTATATCTAGGGCGGTAAAGTAAAAAACAGCCCAGATCGCATGTATGTGTATTATCATTCTAACGAAAAAAAAATAGTGACAGACACGCGCAACCTGAGCATTGTTTACTCCCACCTGCAGTTTGTACTCTATTTTACACCATCTCCTGCCAAGGAAGTGGAACATTTTTTTAAACCACTTTTAAACTTTGGGATATTTGAAGGATCGTATATTATTATGTACACAAGTCGCAGGAAAGATGAGTAAGCGAAGAAAAGAGAAAAGTAATATGTACATGTATAATAACTGTGAAGCACAAAAGGTTTACCTGTTGAGCGCCGGGAGTAGCTTTGTTCCAAAGAACCATGAGGCCGCGGTTGTATCCGATCAGAATATTATCGGGATGTCCAGGCTGTTCAGCTATCGCCTCAACGGGTCCTGGATTGACTTTAAAGTCCTTAGGAACGCTAAATTAAAAAAAAATAATAATAATAATAACAATAATTTTCATCACGCGCCAATGAATCGTATAGAATACACGTGTAGTAAATTGCGGAAAATTGGGTTTACTTTTGCATGACGACATCCTGATAAATAATGGTATCGGACATGGTGAAGGTTTTATGGTTGAGAAGATAAATGTTGCCGCCCTCGGTGCCGAGCAGGAGGTGATCGCCGTTCGACTCGAGGCACATGGCCGAAATTTTCTTCAGCTTGCCTTCCAACGAGAGCGATTTCGTCTCGATGACCGAGTTCTCGTTGATTTCCCACAAATGCAGGGAGTTGTCGTCGCACAGAGACACCACTCGGCCCTAAAGTAATACATTTTTTTTTTAAAACATCGTTCACTGCATTCCAGGCATGCAGTTTGCAACATCACGTGTCCGAGTATAAAAAAAGGTAAAGTAAGAAGCATCGACGCATGGAAATGAAGTTACGCGATTAGCGCGATCCAATTTCCCGTATGGGAGGAACTGCGGAGAGGAAAAAACGAAGCAAAAGGGGGGAAACAAGAGAAGCTGTTCAAAAGACGGGGACGGATCGAAGCGCCGGCCGTCACACGAGCAATAATAAATGTACTTAGCCGCGAAGTGCAGTGTCGTTGTTGTTTTTGTCCATCCACACATTTTGATTATTTTCAATTACATGCATATGTATATATATACATAGGTATGAAAAAAAAAAAAAATAGAAGAAAAACTCACCTCGTTGGGCAAAGCGATGATTTTGGTAACGGCAATTTCGCCGCTCTCACTGGCATGTTGGCCGTAAAACTCGACGCCCGGTCTTCCAAAACTGCCCGGTCGAGCATTTATCAACGAGTTAAAGAAAATGGTATTTTGTTAACAATCGGTACGTACAGCCAACGATTTCACACAATGTTCCTACTTTTGTACACTTCATAAAATCCATGTGAGGTAAATATAAGTATATTCTACAGGAGCCAACGAAAGCAGCCAAGGGTGAACGGTTTATGTTTTAGGCCCAATACAACCTCGTACAGATGCATGTATACCGACATAACGAGTATAGGGGGTACCGGTAAAATGAGCGAGCGAACAAGCGCGCGGAGAGATAACGAAATAGATCAGAATCGAAAGAGCATAGAGAACATAAAATATATAATAATAATATGAAAACGTACAAGTGTAGTATTGTAGGCCCAACGAGGAAGGATATACATATACAATAGTATAGGTGTATGGGTGTAGTGGAGAGAGTGAAAGGATGTAACGTAGCGCGCGCGCGAGCGTAGGTGCTGGAAAGCAGGAGGGGGGCAGCGGGTAGTCGAGACTGAAAATAAAAAAAAAGAAGCAAAAGAGGATAGGCCAGCTATGGGTAAGCGCCGCCTTTTTTGCTCACTGCATGCAGCCTCGTCGAGTCGAGAATATTATAAGTATATATTGTATACCTTTGTATTTAGTACAACATAATATATGTACACATCAGAGAGAGAGAGAGAGAGAGAGAAAGAGAAAAAGGATACACTTTGATGGCTCCGGATGCAGTGCCGATGATCATCAAGCGTAGACTCGGGTCCCAGGCAATGGCCGTCGGTTTGTTCGGGAAGCCATGCTGAACCGTCTGGAAGAAAATGTATATGCGTATACTTACACCGGATCAACAAACAAAACAACTTATGAATTTGATAAATCTTAAAAAGTATACAAGTCCTACCGTAATATTTACTTTGTCAATTCATATCGTTTACCCGCTCATCTTTCATTATATACACACCCGCAACTGTTTATAGACGCACACCCACAAAAAAACAGAGCACAATCAATCCGCGCCTATTTATCCTCCTCCGACTCCTCCTAATACAAAATATAGGTATACACATGGGCTCTTTCTTTTATCTCGGGGAATTATCAGTCGCTCTCTCTCTCTCTCTCTCTCTCAAACTGAGCAAATATCCATTCTACGGCAAGTGATTTTTCTACTTCCACGCCTTTTGTGGGGGTTTTTTTTTTAATGACCCATTTTGTTATTATTAATAATATTACTATTAACTACACACGTGCAAATACGATGTGTGTACACGCCGTGCCTCACTCGCGATGTATATGCACACAGTTTGTAACGGTATTAAATGGAATTATTATACATGTACGTATATGTAGTTAATATGTTTAATCTCCGTGTATAAAATGAAGGGGAAAAAAAAGGGGGGGAGCACACGACTTGCGCAAATTTGTCGCAACGCTCGGGCTAAATAAAGCACAAACCGCAAAGTCAGTAGCTGCGGTAAACAAAATTTGAGTAAGTATACAAACACAAGACATAAATAAATAAATAAATTAATCGTATACATAAAAGCCGGTGGGTGCACGAGGGAGCAACCAACTACATATTATTATAAACTGATTAAATCGGTAAACTCGACGAAGGTCAAAAAACTTACGGATTTATTCAGCAGCCATCATCATAGTCGCGCGTGGGCGCGAGATCTAAGTACCTTATATACATCACACCTATAGCTATCTGACGATGAGTCACCACATGCCGCGTGTAATGTACGATTCAAGTTAGACGTAGGTACCTCTGTTTGCACCTTTCTATGATATATAGATACGCGCTACCGAGCAGTATAGGCGGTGTAGGTAATAATGATATAATATACATGATGTACTTTACCCGATGATGCTCATTTAGCATCATCGCCTGGAAGCGCGTCCCGTTATCTTTGAATTTATTCCGGTCACGTGTGTGTGTGTGTATGTTGAATAATATTGAAGATTCTAGTCTAAAAAAATTTTTACCCGCTCTCGCGCTCTATTTTTTGTTTTTATTACTTCAAGACCACAGCCAATGCGTAACAAATAAGTACACGTGTACCCAATCACCATTGATCATCTAATCATTATCATTGGGGATTTCCATTGGGAAAATCCAAATTAATGTCAATTGTGATGTGTATACGTACAATATATTGTATACCATACGGCAGCGTTACTGTAAATTAATGTTACAAACACATTTTTTCAAGATTAAATCCGTTCTTTTACAACCGATACGTATATACATGTTACCTGTGATTAAACGCGTTGGCCGCTTTTTGTAATAAAATGTACATACATACGTACGTGTTCTCGTTTCTTTTACCTATATATACATGTATGCACACATACTACTGTTGCAATATAGGTGCGTACACCTACTTTACTCTCGTTACTCAATAGAGGGGTACTTGCCGTAACCATATATACTAACATGTGTGTGTGTGCGTGTGCGCTCACGACAAGCAAAAGAAGCTTTTGTGTTCAGAGTGGAAAAAAAAAGGAAATTATATCTAAATTCCCTGGCAGGACTGACCAAACAGGAAAGAGAGAGAGAGAGAGAGAGAGCTTGCACGTTGGCATATTAAAACTACACGGCCTCATGTGGTAAGTAGGTACAACCTACGTATATATATGAACATTAGCAGCGCCAGGATACGGCTGTTGGGCCTTCGTGCCCGGCAAGTTTAGTTGCGGGTATAATATACATATATACCTACGGGCTGCAGCGTTGCTTTACAGTCTCAGTCGCGCGAAACAACCGTTACACCCCGTTCCTGCCCTGCCTCGCATGCACGATCATATATAAGTACTTGTACACTATATAGCACTTGTATGTATTTTTTTACAACATGCACGTGCACACGTACGAACAATTATACAATTATGCTATCCGCACATAATGTGACGATGTCCACGTTACAATATGATTCCTCTTCTTTTTTTTTTTTTTATACCTTTATTGTTGCTTTCGAGCTAGTAAAACATTACGAGTAACCAGTCAAGTGTACAATTATTATTCTCACGGAATATTAGAATATTACGGCACAGGGATCTCGTATCGGACGCGCGTGATGTTGCCAATCCGAGGCATGAGTCACTTATTACCAAGCTCTAAATACCTGTACGTATACATGTATGTACGTGCGTCAACTTAATTTTTTTTGATCACTCACAATTCCGTAAGTACTCATAACTCAAACGTGCTCCAAATACTCCTTCTGAAATTGTACCCATAAGTGTCGAAGGCACGAAAAATATCGTAGAGCTTGCAAGCTCGAGCGTGCGCGCAAATTGTAATAATATTCCGTCTTTCGTCTACATCTGTGGCTGCAACAGCTTGTATTTAAATTAATTGATGTGAACGATAAACCTTAAAAAGTCCGGTTGTTAGCCGCATAACGAGCAGGTACACAAAGGTAATTGCGGATGAAACTGAACCGGTACATAGCACATAGCGAAGTGAAAGTAATTTTATACAATATAAAAGGTAATGGAATGAACGCGATTCTTGCCTATTCAATTTTTACCCTACATTGAATTCATAGTTGCGACGCTGTTCGCCGTGGTGTTTTTTCCGGCTTTTTCTTTCCCTTGCCATTAGATAATGAGCAAGTGTGGGTACATGAATTGTACCTTGTGTATAGTATACACAAGCTGGGCGCGGACACTGCGGAAAAAGTAAAAAAAAAAAAAAAACAAAACAGAGTATGTGGGTAAAATCGATGAGTATAAGTGAACGAAGGGGTGAAATGAGAAATATAGAGGAGAGACCCCCGCTCGCGAGAGTTATAAGGGTAAACGAGGGCGAGGAGGAAGTCAAGCTGTATAAGCATATACATTGCGCGCACACACACGGTGGCGTCGACTCACCTTACGAAAGGCAAACAGGTCTTTTTGCAACTTTTGACGCTCAGCCGTAGGCTGCTGACCTTTGCCTCTTATAAACTTCAGCATCTCCGAATGATTTTTTCTTCTCCACTGTGCTGGGCAATTTTTTTTTTCTTTCTTTCTTTCTTTTTGTTTCACTCCCCTGTGTATAGTTTGAAGCCGGGCGAGATCTTGGTGCCTCGCGCCGCAGTCGCCTGTTGAATCTGCAAAAAAAAAAAAAAAAGAGGAACGACGTTTATTATTTAAACCATCGTCCAAATTCCATACAAATCTTATCAATTAATTTCATTCCCTTCGATTTTTCTTTATTCCCTACAAAGAGACATTCTCGACTTCGAGCAAATACGCTATGCACACACGTGTATATAATTACCGCGGTACATGCGATCCGTTTTTTCCCTCCCAAAACCAAATAAAAGCCAAAGATATGTATATATTGATATGTGACGCGCACTTTTATTAATACGGTCTGATAGCACTTTAACGAAGGCGTGATAATAAAAACGAGTCGAGTTCTATCGTTGAAGCACTCGATCAAGGAAAACGTCATCGGCATTGAGCCGACGATCGTTTCGTTGAGATAAATTGCGAGGTATACAAGTAATGTCGAAAGAATCCCGAAGAAGAGAAAAAAAAGAGATAGAAAAGGCTATATATACGTGCGGCCGGCTGTTGAACGGAAGTTTTTTTTTTTTTAAAAGAGCGTCAATTTGGGAGATGAAAGAAAAAAATTGATCTGCAATTCAGGTACTGTTTCGCTAAAATTTTATTATCCATACCATGAGAACAAGAAACACGAAAAAACACTGGGTACACTTGTATTATTTAACATGTTGAGTAAGTAGGTAGGTATACACAAGCAGACAATGCAATCAACGAGCGGCACCACCCGATCCCCGACAGTTGTGTATATATATATACATATGTATACACAAACATATAATATGATGAGAATCCTCGAGGCGAGGCGGCTAGCGAGGCATAAAATTGCGATTCGTAAATTTAGTTTGCAAGGATGAGAGCACTTGGTTATCAAGTACTCTTACAACCTACTTACATCCCATTGGATGTATGGTGCGGCGACTCTCGGGTTAAAATATATGTATATATATTATTCGCAGGTACTTGTAACAAAACACACCGTGTAGGTAAGTAGGTATACATTTATAAGCAACGAGTAGGGACCAAAAGGAGCATAGCAGCCAGCTGCTGGAGTTTCAGCGGTACATCTGCAGGTTTGCAAAAGAGATTGTACCGGATAGGTAAGTATATTTGCAGGTATTAACATTTTTACAGCACAAGTAAGTGAGATCTCACCTCGAAGGAGCGGGGCTTTAACTGGCGATGATGTTATATTTGTTCCTCGGCACCGCAGCTCTCTGGTGCAGCGAGAGAGTAGCTGTTACCCACTGCTATCTCGGTGGCTGAGTCTTTCTCTCTCGCGCGCGCCTACGCACACCACCTTTCGCTTTTCGCTCCTCTGGCTCGTCTCTATCTCGTTTCTTCGCTAAGAGAAAAAATCATACGGACAAAGTGGAGCTGCACGGGCAACGCTTCGCCACCGCCGTCGTCGTCGTCGGCACAACGAGGAGACGTTGTATACACTCGCACACACAGGGCATCAACATACATCCACACGCGCGCGTCGCGGCGCAACAACCCGTCGCGCGTCCTTCCTCGCCTCACCGCCTTCTCGTCCTTTAACTGAAGCAGTCCCTCGGGTCCTGACTCCTGATGCATGGAGCTACCACTGGAGTACTAGCCGACACTCTCTCGAGAACACGGCACGACGACGACGCAACTGCCGCGCAAACACTGCACCGCCACTCTCTAGGTCTAGGTATTTTCACTCTATACTATAAGTACACACCACTGCATGCCTGATGCAGCCAAATCGGAGCACTGGAGCACACACAGCGAACCAAACCAAACCACTATACTCTCTACAGTGTATACATATATATGTGTATAGGTATCAGAGTATGGGAGGTACACTACCACCGCAGGGGGGACAGAACAGCGACAGACCGACAGCCATCAGACAGGCAAGACAGAGAGAGCAAGCGCGCGAGAAGGCAAGGCAAACCTATACAATACTGTACTGTACACATCACGACATCACTCGCGGCGGCGACGACGCGGTCGGAACTTGAGTCTCTTTCTCTTTTCTTTCTTCCATGCGCATTCACACTTCTATACTCTCTTCTCCTTTACCTTAGTTTCACAGCATTTTACTATAACTATATATGGTGTACGTAGCGTGGAAAGAGCCGAAGCGGGGAAGAAAAGAGGCGGAGAGGGTCAGCCACCGCGGGGGCACTGTACTTAACCTTATAGGTGACGGTACGGTAATTGTATGTGGTACCGACGTTAGTTTTGTTCTTTTCCCATGTACTAGACATGTCAAACATCACGTGGATTCATGGGGAACATGTATATGCAGTAGTGGTGTACGGATATTGGTTACTTATTTATTATACCCAGGTGCGTAGTAATGTTATACAGCAGGATCTATAAACTTTATTGTCCCAAGAGAGCGGTTCCGAGGTGGCGAAATTGTTTTGTTGTCTACATCGAGATCACATAAATTACCCACACCACAATAATTGTGCCGGTAGGCTATGGACATGCCGTAGGTGCACACATTATCGATGCAAATATTTGGATAGGCGGTACTTATGACAGGTCAGATCACTGAGATCACCACATCAAATATTGGATTGGACATATACTTCATAGCTAAAAATGTGTGTATATCTAATTGTGTGGGCGTGCACGCCGGCGCCAAGAGCTGGACCCGGTTACCCGTTCTTTCTATAGACTATGTATGTATGGGCTACAGTGATAGTACTTGTATGCAAGGAAAAAGAATCAGCAGGTGAAAATAAGGCATCCCTCCTGCTAGCATCGGGAATCATGTATACCTGGTGATCTACAGAGTCGACCTGCCCATCTAGCCTCCTGCAGATGCAGACAGCTGTCGTACTCGGGGATTCAGGCTTAGTAGTTCAAATGTTTCGCAGACATGATCGCTTGCATACCTACGTGTTTCTTCGCTGACTCTGTCAGGTAGTGGAGAGGCCTGCCCTGCCAGCAGTACATAAGACAAGCAAAGGAGTAGGCGAGTCAATTCACTTCATTTTGGAGCCAGCTTGACCAACTCATGGTTTTCAATTCAAAAAGTGTCGGTGAGTGATTATAAAATACTCATTTTGTTATACATTTATTATTCTACATATACGAACACTTATTCGTTAGGATTACTACACAACATTTTTAATTATTTTTTAAGTAGATATGAATGATTATCTATTTGGTTGAATGAAAATCCTTGAAAAGCTTTTACTTAAAATTTACATATTTATTCAATGAACATTGAGTTATTGAGATTACATAGGAAAAATTGTATGTATATACATAGATAGTAAGAGTAAAGTGAAAGAATGAAGAAATTTTCTCTAGTAGCCACTAACACCCATTTTAATGATTGTATACATGCATAGATCGTCTTCTATCGATACTCAAAATAATTAACAGGTAAAACTGGGACCAAAATTTTAAGAAGTAAGGTCTCGTGTGATACAATTAAAAAGTATGTTTAAAAAATTAATAGATTCCTTATTGAAATCGTTGACTTGCAAACTTTTGGAGTATCAATAGAAAGTTATAAGTACACTCGCCGTGGCTTGATTCGTGAACCGCGAAAATCAGATACTTCATTAGATGGCTTGTATAAATTATTGAAAATTAAGTTTGAAAAAAACTAAAACCCTGATTTAAACAGACCGTATTGCACTCTGCGATTCCTGGTGTAGCTGTTGTTTTACCGTTAGTTTGTACATAGTTACAGTTACTTTTTTTGTCATTGTATTATAAATAGCTAAATTCAAAGTTTGCTGTTGGTGAATGAAGCTATGGTAAGTGTACATCCTGAAATATATTCAGCATCGAGAATGTAAAGAAATTTCCAAAGAAGTAGAGTCCAATTTCGAATTGTTCATACATTCAGTGATTTCTTCATGGCTTACAAAATGCTATCTAATAGTTAACAAAAGGAATCGAGGGTCCAACATACAAGCGTTGCACGCATTTGCACTGAGTCATTCAGATGCTTGGTAAAAGTGTGAAATAATAAAAAGTAAATAAAAAAAATTTTTTCCAACAGTAGTTTAAAAATTTTACTTGCATTCATTCAAACATGGAGACCGTGCACGTGTTACAGCTCCAACCGTTCCGCTGATTGTGGTTTTTCTTCTCTATGCACATATTGGATAAACACGATATTTTTTTTAAATATTAATACAAAAAATGTTTACTTTATTGCACATTGATTTTTATTCAACCCATTCGCGCCCTTGATTTCACAAACGAAAAAGTTTTTAATATTGCTTATACGAATCGCTGTGTAAATCTTATTGCGTTGAAAACTGTTTTTGTTGTCATTTTATTCTCAAATATTAAAAAAAAAATTGTCGTCATCAAACTTATTACTTGAAAATGGGCGTGAATGGGTTGAAAAGTGTTTACTTACTGTCCAGGATTACCCAAGTATTTAGCAACAAATACTCTTAAAATTTTATTCAAATTTTCTACGGTAGACAGGTTTATTGCATTCCTGTTATCACCAGATTTGTGCCAAAAGCGCGGAAATGGCGTTGGTATCAAATGCAAAATCGGAACATCTGAAAATACAATGTGAATGAATTTTTATTTATTTTTCGTCATTCCGTCCCAAGTTGTTAATCAAGCAAAAAATAATTACTTACCTCTTATCAAAAACGGAAGATGATCGTCTTGTATTTCAGCTTGAAATGCAAACTCATCGAAATACTGTGTGTGGTGTTTTTCAAGTAGATGCATCCTACCTAAATCTTTCTCTATCTTGGCCAGTAGCTTGTACCATTTGGAAGTTGTGGTGAAATAGTTGTAAAATTTTGGATTCGGCGCGCCAATGAGATCCAAAAGAACGAATAAATCCTGAAAGCAATCGATATCGTCAAAAACGTGCCATATAAATTGGATTCGTGTAAGAACGACGTTCATCGCGCCACTAACGATTTTATCCAGTTCCGTCAGATTGTCCTCGTTTTTGTGGAAGAAAGGCCTATTGTGCCACTTGGATGCCAAGTGTCGAGCTCCGTAAATAGAGTCGGTATCATTCCACGTGACAAACGCCTCCTCGCCGTCGAGGAACAACAGCATCAGACTCAATTTTCTCTGTGGAACAAGTACACACGAAAATACGTAAATTCTCACAATGAAACCTTTGGGTTGAATGAAGATCGCATTGGGAACCCACATTGTTTTTCATCGACTGCAAGTACCCGTCCATGACCTTGGCCAAGTTGATGAGTTGCATGCAAGGTACGGCGCTGTCAGTCGCGCCAACAAATTCAAAATTCATGATTTTGGAGTCGTGGTGACACGCCAGGGTCAAATATCTGTCGGCTTTGGGATTCAGCGTGGCGATGATGTTTTCGAACTCGTGCACCCCGACCGGCGTTTTGTCTTTGAATCTGTCGGATTCGACGGTCCAGCCAAGTTGGGTCAGGCTATTTTTTATATACTGAAATACACATGGATGCATACCATTACGTTGGAACTATGAATGTCATAATGTGCCTTTTTCGTGGCATAAAATGCGTCTGACCTTCTTGACGTTTTCGTGGTTCTTACTTCCCACGGTTCTGGGGATGCAGATATTGTCCAGGACCGAATTCATGTGCCTGACATCGGTCAAGTCGACTAGTTTCTTTACTTGATCTCTGGTCAAGGTGCTTGCGCTGTGGAGTTGCTGGAAACATATTTAATTTCTTCAGGATGAATTCAATACCACTTCACACCCAACCGGGCGTAAGTAGTATATAAATAAAATAACAAAATTTTTATTCGACTTCAATGATATTGTTTTCCGCTCACACGCCAATCATGAGCGTGTAGTTTTGCATCCAACCGGAAGAAACAATAAAATACAAACAGATGCTCGGGCGAGACAAAAGTAAGGAAAATTTTTTGACCGAGAATAAGGAAAACTTTGATCGATCTTGTATGATGTGAGCGCGTAAAGAGAAATATTTGTACAGCAGAAGTGCGTTCATTTGATGACGAGGAAGCAAAAATTCCTGTAATGTAATGTGACGAACGATAACATATACACGAAAAAAAAACAACTAAAAGTTACTTTCTTTTATGGAACATGGGTATATATACATATATAGGTGCAGATAAACAGAAGAATTCATCAACTTTCGAAAGTTTTATCGGACTTATTGTCTGACAAAGTGTGTGCATTAAGCAGCATTGGACGATGACTCATGAGACGTTTGGAAAATTTCAAATTCCGAAACAGCTGCCAGCAGTGAGTTGATAAGCAACAGGTGTCCATACTCCATAATCACCAGTAAGTTACACGAATGTATAAAAAAAAAACAGCATGTATAATTTTTTGACGCTGGCGTAACCTTAAAACTAACGTATACAATTAAAAACACTAGTTGGAAGCAGTTGTGTCCAAAGGAATAAACATGACTATATATTATACTGTAAGGAGCGGTGTAAAGCAACGAACCTTGGCTTTCCTGAAAGGCACCACAGTAGCGCACTGGAGCCTCTGGAACCCAATGCCCGCGAGCAGGAAGACCTGGAATATCCACAGCATCGTCGTCGACTTGTTCCCCTCACCAGCTACTTATCAGTAACAACTTTCATGCGCTGTCGGTTAAACGAGAGCCGACCCGTTCACCTACACGACGAACTTTGCCGCTCGAGTTGGAGGTGCTCCCATCCTGCTGACGATAAAATATAAGTACACTCTTTCTGGCACAGCTGCCGACTCGGTTGGCTGACTTGGCCACAGCTGGCTTTTGGATTAAAGTGTTATTTCACTGGATAAGTAGTACTTAAGACCGCTGACGATGCGTGGGAGGTGACACGCGTTTCAACTCACACAGCCAACGTCAACCTCGGGACTCCTTTTACTTATCCGAGTCGCGCAATGATCCGTCGATGTAGTCGGTATCGATGATGATTCCATTGTTGCGATACGCTAATGTAACGTGCATATACTCGGCTACTTTTTGGAGGATGCAGCCAAGTACTCGGTATAGGTAGCCCTTCGAGCACTGATTTGGTCCACGCACTGATGGCCCCACATGTATTATATACTTGCACCGTCGGATGTGTTTACTTGTATAGTATAATGGAAGAGCGTGTGTGGGCAGATTATACGTGTGCCAAAATCAGCTGTTCCGTCAACGCCTACGCAGTATATAACACATCCACATCGATACTTCGGGGATACTTGATAATTATAATCTCGGTTTTGAAGTTTACCTTAAAAAAAAGGGCTACTACAAGGCAAACAAAAAGTGAATTTTTGTAAAACGCATTTTGGGCTTTTGCAAATTAATTTCTGATGTCGTTACAGAAACGTTAGAATAATATTGTATCTATATGGTATAAGCCACACAGAGATCAAAATTTGGTAGTGATATATGAGAACTCCAACTGTATTGTGAAACAACAATAATTCACAGAATGAGCATATCTAATAGTCTTAACTCGATAGGTATTTCCATTCAATTATTCAAGAAACCACTGGAATGTTTTGATCACAATTTTTATACATAAGTATCGCGCTACCCAGTGAAGAACGCCCGTTCATTAATAATAATTATACATGGGTGTAAAGCTCGAAATTTTAGTTAGGAGTCAGAGAGCACCAATTTTGAATAGCTCCAGAGTTCAATTATCTTGAGACTAACGCGATTTCTCTTTTTCTTTCTGTTCCACTTGTCAGTACGCTCTATACGTTTGAGCCACCAGACTTTCAACAAAATTAAACTCCGACGAGGTGTTGGAAGTCGGATGTTTTTGATTTCCAACTTTCGAATGGAGCGCTTTGAATTTGACGATTCATCATGTACGCATTTTTGTCACTTTGCAGCGCCATACTTCTAAATTGCATCGTGGTAACTGGAAATGTATAAACAATTTATTCATCGACTTTAAATAACTCCAAAATTCAGAAGTTCAGTAGTAGATTTAATTTTTATTCCGATAACAATAGAGTATTTGAACGTTTTCGCTTAGCAGGTCGGTCAAATACAAAGCTGTAAAATGATTTTTATTATTAATACTGTCAATCGTAGATCTATGTACTAGTACGGAAAAATATGTATTTTTTTTTTTTCATTTAACATAATGTAAAACTACAGTATAAAAAAACACTGTTTTCACTACTTTAAGTTTTTTTTGGGGGGGGGGGGTGGAGCTAAAAATTAAAAAAAAAATTACATTCCATTAGAAAGTAGTATCTTTTTTTTAACTTAAAATACGATTTTACAACCATCTTCGAGTGGGAAAAAATCAGCATCTAGAGAGGACGAAAAAATGTCTTGGATCGTATAATGTTTATTGGCAGCAAACGTGATGTCTGAAAGATACTTTATGTCCTTCCGTGATACGTATACGATCTTTTATTGTACCTTGTTCAGGAAGTCCAATTTTTTTTTTTCCTCCCGTGAAATAAGTAGAAAGTGACATTTTTGGCTGAGTTACGATGGAAAACGAGAAATAACATAGAGACAGCAATACAATAATTAAACTTTTATTAAATTTTTTCCGTTCAAATACATACAAAAAATTCAATTATATATATATATAAATTTTTTTTATCTAATAATATACGTAAAAACGCACTTCCAAGGTATTATGGCAGTGTATATAATGATGCAGTTTAAAATCGTGTTTTACAGAGTGAAAACTTGATTATACTTATTTGTTAGAACAAAACATACTCTTTTTTTTTATTGCACTAAAAAAATAATAAACCGTAATGAACCTACCAGTGTTATTTCATAACATCCAAATGTTCGTTCAAAATAATTTCTAAGGAAATTTAAAATTTCGTCGAGTCCTCCTTCCCCGCCAACTTATCGCTACCTTACTCACTAGTGCACATTATTTGTAAACCTTTACAAAAATATATAAGTAGTTGTAAATGAGTCGAGAGACTATACTCTCTTTTTTTCAAGACGCACTCGAATCAACGTGACTGACAGCATATACCTAGACGTACACAATATTCAGCGAAACGACGAGATACACGCGTGTATTTTTCGTGGACAACGTATCAATTACACTGCGTCAACTAAATAATGCACCAAACAGATGATAATTAAGCATAACGTATTACAATGTGATATACAATACATAAAATTACGTTACGTTACACGATAGTATGTACCTAACACACACACGCGCGCGTGTATACATATATTATATTAAGTCGAGTATGCGCTAAGGTTTTGTTATTCATAATTATTGTCTATGGAGTCTACGAGTGTAATGCTGAGTAGTAAAAAATATTGAAATCAATAGCGATCGAAATAACAAGAACATCAACAAGTTGGGCGACTCTGAATGACGGGGCGAAAAATATATAGAAATATCGCGCGTGCCAAATTGATTGTTATACTTTGCGCGCAGCGTATACATATTATGTTATAATTGAGAAAAAACCGATACGCAAAAGTACCGCGTCTTCATGTAATGTATATGTAAGTAATTTATTGTCGGAAAGGAATAAAATTAATGTCCGAGTCGAAAGAGGCGACACTGTCGTTAGCAACGATTCACTCTTGTTGATAACGTTGTCGAACGCAAGAGGCTTGACGCTCCTGTGCGGATGATGATGATCAAGCGCAGCTCCCCGGGGCTTGTCAGTAGTTGTAGGTCGCGTAGCTTTGGGATCCGTGGTAATAGGGCCCAGGGTAGGCTGCCGGGGCCGGATAGCCCGCGTACGCGTACTGCTGTTTCTGCGGATAGACTGTGGACAGAAATTTCAGTTATAGCTACACATGTACGTATCGGTATATACATGTTTGAAAGATGATCTCCGTGAGTCACGCGATCGTGATAAAATCGGTTGGCTGTTGGTATAGAAAGCGCGATCGAATACCAAGTCGTCTCATAAAAAAAAAAAAAAAAAAAAAAAAAGGTAAGCTTGTAATATAGGCACAAGTACCTGGCATAAGGTACTGCATGTTCATGGCCTCCTCGCGCATTCTCTCGCCCCTCAGGCATATCGCCGAGGCGATGAAGAGTATGGCGCTCACGAGGGACCAGCCAACGCCGACCCAGGCAACCATGTACGACCAGTCGTACGAGATCACCGAGTTGTCCTTCAGCACCTATAATGTTGGGTCATATTTTACCCCATGCAGGGATGGTATCATGCAAGCAGTCGATAAAATTTTCATTGTACGACTCACGTTGCTCCACTGCTGGTAGTACTCTTCGCCGACGATTTTCTCCTTCTCGTAGTACTCGACCCCGTGCCACACGCCCATTGCCCCGGCGCTCAGCAAACCTGCAAGTGGAAAAAAGAAAAAAGAGTAAAGGACGTATTCTCGTGCAATTTGCAGGAGTCGTTGCGTCTATACTGAGTAAAAAGAATAATGTACTCACAGGCAAGGAGCATGAAAATGGCCGTGGCGGTGATGTTGCCGTACGACCTCTTCCAGCAGCCGATAAAGCCGGTCCAGAGGGACACGAATATCGAGGCAAAGGCGCAAATGAACAGTATGAGTACCCCTCGTCCCAAATCTGAAAAATGGCAGACGTGCAAAGTCAGTGGGTGTGCCGTGATTTAGGACCAAAGCAATTGAAAAAAAAAAAAAAAAAAAAAATCAACTATTGGATTTTGTTCAGCACCTTCTCCATGTATAATATTGTCACTTGTCATTCGTGCAATGAATACACGCACAGATTGATTTGAAAAGTCTTGGTGTAAAAATCAGCAACAGGTATATTACCGTGCACGTATAGTTATGGTAAAAAGTAAAAAATGCATTTCTTGAAAGAAGAGTTGCCTCTCGAAAGAACGGAATGACGCATTGTCCCGACATATGACGGATCATCGATTAATTTTCGTAAACATGTGGTTGTCGACTTACTCAGCCGAGTGGTCGCGTCCTCGGTGAACGCCTTCATCTGGTCGTCGTCGTCACTCGAGAGGAAGTAGTTGATGTTGTGGCAGTGCGTCTCGACCATGCTCAAGTACGTTTGCACTGAAACAAACAAATCAATTAAAATCCACACGCGTTACCCACCCTGTACTTGCATATATATGGGCACAGTGCCATGCAACGTAGTTGTGATTAATTAACGTTTTCCAATCGTCCCCCCGCGGCAAAGCATGAATTTCACGATCGAAATGGAAAATGTGCGAGCTCCATGAGTTATTGTCATCGCAGGTTTTTCGATACGGTAACTGTACGCTCGTTTTCACGGTAACGCGTGTCCATCCCAGGGACACGAGAACCTCGGCTCGTTCATCATCAAGTATCCGAAAAGGAAACGACGTGGGCTCCAAGACTCTTTACGTGCACGCCCAGCCCAGCCCAGTTCCACTCATACATTGTATACAGGCAGCTATGGGCACACAAATAATGATTACGTTGCGACTCGCGGCTTCGTAAGCGCGTCTATAAGCTACAACGCGACGGCGCTGTCGAGCGAATTAAAAAAAGGAAAAAAAACTCGCTGCTGCGTATACGTGTAGGCGAGTATAGGTTCAATGGTATCATCGGTTCTGCGGAAAATTGGTAGCCAGCCAGACACGCTATATAGCCATGACAGGTGTATTTTACACATATACGTGTAGATAGAGGTTCTGCGAATACAGTTAGAAGACCGCGCGAGTCAACGATCTTTTCCTGGCTAACTTTTTCTCACTCTCCCTCCTTCCGTCGTGTTTTCTCCGACACGGAATAAAAAAAGTACCCATCCTATTCCTACACTACACCTACCTATACGTGTGCATTGGTTTTTTTTTTTGTTTTTTTTTTTTTTTTATTTCATGCAAACTAAAACAGTTATGCGCGTTGGTACAATCATCCATAAACTATACGTATATACCGATCACGTATATGTACCGAACAAAAAAAAATCGCAACAATCGCGATTGTAAACATATATATATATTATGGGATGGATTGAGCAAGGAAGCTGACGCGCGCGAAAACGCACGTGGGAGACCTGATTAAATGTTCCCGCAAAACACACCAGCGGATGATGATTTCAACGATCCCGTCTGGCAGCATATAGAGTGGCATCGCATCCGCTGTGAATCGACAATGGCGCGATGCATCTATACTTACTTACGTGGATATAAGAGAGACTAAAATACAAAGAGAGAAGAGCTTGCGATGATCGATCGACGGAAAAAGACACAGTCGATACGGTACGCGTATTATATAGGAGCGTGCGATTTACCGTTTTGTCCAGATGCATGTGCGCGTGGTAATACGTATACCTACAAGTACCACCTCGCTCGCGGTAGCGGAAAACGCACGTCACGTACGAGTACATTGTATATATATATATATATATATATATATGTATATGCGTATAAACTTAACGATGGCCTCGGCAACTCGGGGCCTTATCGGTTTTGGCATTCCGCTACGTTGCTTCCGGCATGAGGCGGAGGACACCGACGCAACCCAACTGTATACGTAGCGACACAAGTGTAACTTCCGTTGCTTTAATTACAAATTCGTCGTTTTTGGCACAACAATACCGCCCTTCGATCTTTACCACATATTTATACGTTTAGGTGCACAATAATGTATATATCTCGTTTACGCGCGATCAAGTTCAGTATGTGTATGATACATGTGTGTGACAATCGAGCGAGGGCGTCCGGATTCCAAGCTGGCGCATTGGAAATCGTTGCGCGTTCCGTTAGCAGTGCTCTTCTCTCGCCGGGTGAACAAAAAAATGGGTCGCGTTTTCTCAAAATACAAACGCTCGACTCAAAACTCATTTACGCGTTTTCTCGTTCCAGCCGAGTGTGTTATTATTACACATACGCGCGAAATTCGGCGTATTTGAAAAAAAAGAACCCCCGCTTTCTCCTAATGAGGCTTGAGGGTACGTACGGATATCTAATAAACAATGGTCGAACAAATAGTCGCAGTGCGTTGATTGCTTTCGTTATACAGAAAAAGAAGAAAAAAGAGTATGGTCTTACCTGTGGGCGGCCGATCCTTGGGATAGCATATCCTGAACAGTCCCTGCGTCCTCGTGTAGTAGTAGTACTTCTTGTTTATCTGATCGACTATGTGAGTCTGTTCGGGGTGTTTGGATGCGTATTGCTGAAAACGAAATCACAAGGTGTTATGTATACAGCACCGAGTGCAACGAGATCGTTATTATCATTGTATGGTTAATTGTTATATCATGCAAATTGAGAATTTTTGTGCTCGACAATGGGGCGGTGAGTGTCGAAGATTTCCCCGAGACGATTCGAGTGAAAGTCTCGAGCATAATGTAAGTACAGTCAAGGATGAAACGGCTCGACGACGACAGATATGAAATCTGCCGATCGTGACAGTGAAAATACCTGTCTCTCTCGAAAAAAGAAAAAGTTCATTACCAGAGGGAAAAAAAAAGAAGAAGAGTACAATGTGGGTAAACAATGGACAATGTATATGTGTACGTGGATGTGCAGTTACGTTTACCATGAACTCATGCAGCCAGTGGGAAAAGTGAGCCGAGGTTTATTCTTTTGTCATGAACGTGTACCTATATAATATTATTAAGTACCGCTCGATGGACTCTTGTGTGCACCAACTCGAGGATTATAATTGTAAGTAACAATGATATCGATTTTCGGGTACCACGCATCATCGGCACTGAAAATAACATTTCCCGGAACCTAAAAAATGTATTTTTACTACGATCGCTTCAAGTAAAAACGATAACTTGAGAAACCATTTGTCTCAAACAAGAAAACACGCGATTGTAGATGTAAAAAAATGCCACCTCGTTTCAAGAGACGGTTCGTATAATATACTTGGAACAACCATTGTGCTCTTGGTTCTAAGAAATGTGTGTGTGTTTTTTTTTTATCAGTGAGCAGAAGTCATCTGAACCTCCTGATTATTCGCGCGATCGTATACAGCCAAGAGAGTTTATTGTTCCAACGATGCGAAATGGCACTTCTTTTTCCATCAGCGTTGGGATGACGTGTGGGTGTTTTGTTAGAAAAAAAAAAAAGAGAAATGAACGAGCACGCGTGTCCTCCGAGAGTAGAAAGCATAAATAGAGGAGCTGGTGCTGTCGAACGTCGTGGTAATGTTATATAGACGCGCGAGACTGAAGCTTAGTCGATCGAAAAGGAAAGACGGCGGCAGCGATGCCGAACGAGAAATGTTCATTTCGCGGCTCATTTCGTTCAAAAAGTGCCCGGCAAAATGTACGGCTGCTGGAACAAAACGCGCTACATGCAGCTATATAGCTCTGGCGTTATAGTAAACATAAAACATATTGTATACGCGTGTGTTATGGAATGAAAATGAAAGAAAAGAGTGTGACTTTCTTCTGTATAGGTGATATCGATAAGGCGAGGAGAGAACAACAGCGGCCCACTTTTTTCCACTTTTTTCGCCGTCGATGCAGCGACTACAATGCCAAACGCAGCGCTCGTTCACACTTTTTTTTTTCTCTCCGCAAAACCATGCGGTAAAGCAGCTTTCTCAGCCAACGAGACCCGCCGCATGGCTACGTATATATATTTGCGCGGCGGCATGCGTGCGCTATCACCTCAGCTATGCGCAAACTTTACGGCTCAGCGAGCGCATACATATATACAGCGAATAATGGTTGTACAGTGTACAAAGTTGGTTTGCATTTTTTTTTTTTTTTTTTTTTTTTTTTCGAGTAGCGTATAATATAGGGGGTAGCGATACTTTTCGACTCTTTTTTTTTTTTTTTAACTTTGCGCTCGATTAGTATATATAGCTGCGAGCCTCGGTAATCGGAATTCAGGCGAGAGCTTTCGGGCGACTTTCCGCGGAGGGAAGCAAAAAATATTTATATTAACATCCACGTGTGCGAATGTGAGATGAAGCGGTAAATTATTGTAAATGCGGCTGCATTGCAATATCTAACTGTAAACGTCGTCTATAATTATATGTATATACACGTGAAGCGCGTGCATTGTAAAATGCATCAGCGTGCAAGTTCGCGTGTACTTATGTTACAACAACAACAGTATAATAATAGCTGCGGTGTGCATATATATACAGTACTGCTTTTACACTCATCAAAGGTATATGTACCTATGCATGAAGGTGTACGCGTGTACAAGTTTATTATGAGCTATATAGACGAGAAAATCATCGTGGTACTTATAATAGAGTTCATGAGAAGCGACCAGGAGGCACGCTACTTGCCTCCCATGTACGTATAATATATATATGATATTTGTATACTGTGGGGGGCTAACGTGTAAGGTATTATCTTGTATACATAAATGGCATGGATTCACCGTTAAATTCTCACCTCTCGTCATGTCAGGAATTTCTGCAGAAAAATAGTTTTTATTTGCGAAAACAGCATGTATGTATATATAACCGGGCACAAAATATCTTATTTTTAGGGGCGAGGATCGCGGTGCATAGTGTACAGCCCAACAACGGCGATTCTGGCCCGCTATCAAACAAACGCAGGTGCATAAATGGTGCGGTGCCCCATTCAACTGTATATTATTTGTTTGTCCTGCACCAAATTTTAGTTCTTTTTTTTATTTATTCTCTTTCACTTTCGCGACCAAAGTTTAGGAAACCCACGTATAATAAAACGTGTAAGCGTGTACCCATAAGCCTTGAAACGCCAAATGTATAGGTAGACATATAAGCGTGTGTACGGAAACACGCGAAGAGATGACGACGTCGAGGAGGAGGAGGAGGAGGAGGAAAGGATCGAGGTCCCATGCACCGGGCGATCGGCATTCCGCAGCTTGTGTATACTCACCACGGCGCGCCCAGAATATCATTTTCAATAGCGCTGGGTGCGCGTGTGGGTCTATTAGGCGAGCGTTCGGTCCGTCGTGTGTGATGCAATTAGAAAGAGACCAGTGCCGTACACATCGGACGAAACGGCACTGCGCCACATAGGCCCAAAGTTGGTATGGGTATTATAAATATATGCCCAAGGAAACGGTGTCGACTCGTCATAGTGACTCCGGTGACGATCGAGTGCGCAATCGTATCGAAGCAAACAACAATATCGATTTGCGCAACGGAGAAGGAGGAAAAAACAACCCACCGAGATCGAACTGAATCGGCAGAATGAAACAAAAAACAAACATGTGCGTAGAAGGTACCCGTAGAGCCGTGCCAACGGTCAATCGAATGAACTAGTTTGAGCTTTCAGAACGCAGTTTCTCGCGAGGAGGCATCGCCGTTTACAGACCAGACGTTTAACCGTTACATAGTAGTTACGACGGGTGGAATAACTCTACGAGGATGTATACCTCTCTCTCTCTCTCTCTCTCGTCGGCGTTATTCTGTAGGTATATGTATATACGTGTTACACATTTTATAAATCAGAGATCGGCAGCGCCTCTGTATAATTAAGTAGTATCCCCGTGGAAAATTCATGTATCCGGTTTAACGGGCCTAAGCGTTAAAGAATCGTATAGGGGGATACCAACAGAAGGTGCAGCATCAGCTATACGGTGGTTGGCTGCAAGTATATATGGATAGACATAATAGGTGTTGGGGAGAAGATCGAGAAAAGATTCACCTGTTGTGCTTCCGTTGCTCATATATATATATTTTATATACGTGAACGAGATGACCAACTGGAAAAATTATCCCCATTACATTTCATTACTTCACATCGGTCGATACGCGACATTTGAAGTAACGATCTTTTGAGAAGTAGGTATCAAATGGTACCTTATAATATTATACGTATATGGCACCACACGTCATCTTGTCTAGGTAATATATAAAGTGCAGGTGGGCAGGTTGCACACACATTTATGGTTGGAACGCGTGGGTATACCGTGTACATATACTTATGGGCATGGAAAGCAATAAAAAAAAAAAAAAAAAAAACCAAGGAAACAGAGGGAAGGGGCTGGAGGGAGTGGAAGTACTTGGGATGAAACTAGTAAAAAAAAAAAAAAAAAAAATCGAGGTATAAGGGCCATATTTATGATAAACACAGCAGGGGAAAGGGATGTAATATATGTACAGTGTCGAAGCTCACCTGTATCTGCGCTCGCTTGACCTCCGTGTAGAGCCAATTGTCCGTGAGGAAGGCTATGATCAGGAGAGCCGTGGCTATGATGCCGGTTATCGTGCCCAACGAGAGAGTTATAGCCGAGCAGGGCATGGTTACTTTTGTTTTTAATTTTTAAGCAACGAAAACTGCGATCCCCTATCCCGGTCGTTGCTGGGCCGTTGATCCGTGTTCGAGTGATGGGGTGTCGGATCGGATTTTCAAACCAAACGATCTCTCTCTCTCTCTCTCTAGTTCTCTGCAAGGGTGGTGGAGGAGGACCTCACGTAAAGTTGGCCGGACAGGTGGTTAGCTGCTGCATAGCTGGCAGTTTTGGCATGGTGTTTTGTACCTGGTATGTATAATGTAATATATCGCGGGCACTACAAGCACAGGTAAAATAACGATAATATACACCGGAGGACAAGCCCCCCCCTCGAGCACGCTCCACTCCCGCACTTTATTAACGCAAGCCAGCTATAGCTTCTCTGTACGAGGATGGTTAAACGGTCACACGCGCTGCACTCGTATATAAGTTATATGGGTTGGCGTGTGTAGCGCAGGAGAGGCCCAATGCCGAGCTCGAACCGATCGAGACTGCTTGCGTCGGTTGCCTGCTACGGGGAGCGCGCCTCGTTTTTTCCTTCTCCACCTCCTGACTTGTATATGCTCCTTCGAGGGAGCTCTCCGCGCGCGCTCAGAGAAAGGTAGAACAAGAGAGAGAGAGAGAACGGTAGGTAGGTAGGTAGGTAGCTTGTCCCCCGAAGCAGCTCTCTTGTGCTTTACTTACGGGGGCCCCCCCTCGTACCCGGGAATCAGCGGCGGTCCCCTATATATACACCTTGCCTTGTGTCCGTGGTATTTGTACATATGTACGTTGGGAGGAAAGTCGGCGAAGGAGCTGTTGCTGACGGCTACAGTGGGGAGGAGAGCGACCGTTCAGGTATGCCGACGACGAAGCGGACGGAATGATCCTTTGGAAGAGAGAGAGAGAGCGTGTGCAACATATTTCGTACATACTTACATAGCCCATGTGTACGCACAACTATATGTTGGGACTTGTGTATATGGATATCGGTATCGGTTGATGATGCTGGGAAGAAGCGGTGAGAAAAGAGTATAGGTGGCTACGCCGAGGAGCACGGCTGTACACCTTGCAGTGTGTCACGCAGTATATACGAAGAACCTAAAATATATATGGCTGAAATCGACTCCTGATGCCGATGTTGCCAAGAAGTTAAAAAAAAAAAAAAAAAAAAAACCTATAATATATCTATAATAAGGCAAAAGGTGCTCAACCATCGCGGCTCATTCGTGGACCCTCTATCCCTCTCTGCACCCGTTATTGTTCTTGTGTGCATGGAATTTTTTTTTTTTGTCTTCTTTTTTTTTGGCATCACCTGAACACTTTTTTTTAAGCATTGAGCTATACAATTTATGTGCTCCCTCTTCGGGGCCGAATGACTCGTTTCACGATCGCTTCAAACTTGCAAACGGGCGTTTTTGATTAATTCCATTGCGTATACCGTGCTAAAAAAAATTGGGCTGATAGGCCTGCCTGTTGTTGGTAAACACGATATACTGTCCCCGTGCAATCATCCAAGCCATTGCCACGTAAATTCTTTTTTTTTTTTTTTTTTTTTTTTTTTTTTTTTTTAATTTTTTTAAGAGGGTACACTCGAGTAAGTGTATAATTGCAGTAGAATGGGCCAGTCTGTCATTTTTTCCAACCGTGCGCGAAATGGCACATCATCATCATCATCTCGTATTGTGTGCCACGGTGCCAGCTGCTGCAGCCTCCAGTCCAGCGGAGCCTTGGAACGCCGCTTTCATTATCACGAATACTTACTTCTTACTCGTACATTTTCTGACCTTTCACTTTGAGTGCTGCTGCTGCTCTCGCTGCGGTAACTACTGTGTCTCGCTATACGCCACACTACAATAAGTAAGTATAGGTACCACAAGTACCACGAGCTGAAAGTTTGGAGCATCTTTTTCTTTTTCGACGCTATTTTCAAAATAGTTTTACGCTATGGCACTTTTCATCGTGGTACATGTATACATGTCATGGGGCATTTTTTAACACAAATGGGTATACATGACAGATATACCTGTATCCCTATAAAAATGTAGTATGCGAAAGAATCCGCATGTATGGATATCGCGTAAGTATATTGTATGCATCTGGCGTTGCACGGAATCGAGGGATGAAGAGCAAATCAAGAGGAGAGGACCAAGAGTCGTGATCATCGGCCCTGCGCTCTCCTCTCCTTTGCGCGGATTCTTTCTCTCTCTCTCTCTATACCCTGTTTCCTCCTCTCATCATCATCATCGTGCCTCCCGAGACATCAGCAGCGGCGACGCTTACTTACAGGACCGCCACTTCCCAGCCTTTCAAACGAGTTCCGCGAGCAGCCTCGCTATTTGCGCTGTATACACATATAGGTACAGGCAACCTGCCGTAGCCGCCATTCTCGCTCGGTTCCCGGCTGCTGTTGTCACGTCCGTCTCTCGGCTGAAATCGAAACAGCTTCCTCCCCCTCCCCCCCGTACATCCGTCTCTTCTGCATATAGGCTCGCCTTACTTTACAACTTGCCATACCGATCTACCGGTATACCTATTACTACGCGTATCCGTTCGCCAAGCTGCTGTCCCTCTTGGAATTTTCGTTATCTTATACATAATACATACTTGCGCTCTTTATTTTGTACAGATACGCGCTTGCATTCTTATGCAAGTGCTGGCTAAGCGACACGCGAACTCTCCTATATACGGTTCGGAGAAAGTTATACCTATACGTATAGGAACGCCGATTATAATGTTTTATCCCTTGTATACCCGCACCGGCTACGAATAATCATCATCGCGTGTATTCGGATACATATTATATATTATACGCTTATAGAAAGTATAATGCGATTAGGTATCGAGACGATCGGAAGGTATATCTTTTTTATATCGGCGAAATTCGCGGGACGCGAGTTTTGAAAACGGAGAAGCTGCGCTCGGTACGAAAAAGAGGCCAAAGTGAAATGCTGGAAATAAGTAAGTAAGGCTTTCTGGTGCGCGAACGTCTTGATCTCGATTAACCGCCGAGCAGGGCCCGCTTTCCATTCGCGGCAACAGCTGCTCGAGTATATACAAGTACATATACACCATCACCCGACACTCGTTTCCGTTGTGCGTGGCGGAAATTCTCTTTCCCAACTGACCGATCTCCATTAAGCGTAGATTTGGCCTTTGCGATTTAAAAGTGAAAAAATGTGCCCGCCGACCAGAGCGCTCGTTCGAAAGTATATAATTGAAAATCGCTCGAGTCCTAATGTACGAAGTACATGTTGCCGGAGCGATGAAATAATTCAGCTTACGCGGTACTATCATTCCGATGTATAATTTAATTTTTCTCTCCCCCAAGCAACAACAACTCGTGATTGCCCAAGTCACGGTAGAGCGAGGCTTGAAATTAAATTTCACGATGATTCCTTCCTTGCTTCGAATGGGACAGCGACCGCGAGTGTAATTGCGGTGGACCTTGTCGATTGGTGGCAGAAAAAAAATAACACATGTCTTGTACTCGTCGGTGGAATTTTACGAGCTTTCAGTCCGTGCCCTTGACTGGCGTGCTCCGCGCCATTTGCAGTACCTGCTACATTTTCCGGATGAACAAAAAAAGTGGAAAAATCAAACTGTCGCTATAAATTGTAATGGAACCCACGGTCTGGTCCGACGTCGGTTGGCCGAGCAACTTCCGCCTGTGGCTCCACACGAGCTCCTCCACCTTCATCCTCTCGCGCTCGGGCATTTCCTCGAGGTTCCGCGAACAATCGATCCTCCCGAGCTCGATGCGCGGCTCGTCGTCCAGCAGTGCCTCCCACCAGCGCTCCCCCGCCTTCTCCAGGTGCAGCTGAAATTCATCCAATTCAAATTGCCCCGCGAAACGTTCGGCTGTGATGAGCATGTGACACTCACGGAGAGGTGCTCCCCGGGCTCGAGGCACCAGTACGACTCTGAGTTCTTGATCGGGTGGCTGAAACGCCCTTTGAGGAGCGTCTGCCACGAGCCGCCATCGGCGCTTCGAAGCGCAACTTCGAGCCGCTTGGCGTCCAGATGCACGCGCGCGTCCTTTGCGTGGCGAATCTCCCTTGGCACGGGAACCAGTACGTCTAGATCGCCGATCGACTGGCTCCACCTGTACTTGTCGTACGCGGCTCCGTTGTAACAATCCGCTGACGACCGGATCTTTGGGTTTGAGAAATCACGTGGTGCTCGTTCAGCCAAAACACCAATGAAACGCACCTGATGGTTGATGGGTCTCCTGACGTTACGACCTTCCGATGAATCAGCTGTGGTGCCCTCCATGGACAGTGGTTGCGCTCGCCACTTTCGCAGAGATTCGAGGACGAGCTGTTCGGCCAGACCCGGTGGCAAGCCGACACGCGGTTCGGACTCGGGTGGCGTTTCAACGTAAAAGTCGGTGCTGTAAAGCCACGTGCGTTTATGAATATATATAGGCTTGGCGATCGTGAAAACTCACCAGCGGTACAAAAAGCCGAAGAGAGCGTCGAAGAAGCCGGCTATGTTCTTCTCTTCGCCGAGGATTCCCAAGAGAGTCTCGTCGTGCGTGCCCACCGTTGATCCGTGATCCATTTAGTTCGCAAATATACACAAATACCTATGTTATACTTCAAAGGAGATAGTTAGCGCAGTCGGTAAACTTCGAGGTTATAGAGGCAGTTTGTTTTTGCGCCGCCGACTGCGCGGCGTGTCTCTTTGTGATTGTTGTGGCAAAACAGCTGATGTCGTGGAGGAAGGCACGCACGTGTGACTTTGGAGAGCGAATTGAATAATATATTAGTTGTTGTCAAGAGATTTATTTGTCTCGACGCGTTTTTTTGTCGATTTTGTAAGCATGGCAGCCAAAAAGTTGTTTTCTCTGGTGTTCGTCAGGAGAGACAATCAAATTTTGTTGGGAAAGAAAAAACGTGGCTTTGGCCAAGGAAAGTGGAACGGCTTTGGTGGAAAAGTCGAGCCCAACGAAACTCCTTTGGTAGGAGGCATCCGGTGAGTCTTCTTATCACTGCCCATATTTACTGTAGAACTAAAAGAACTTTGTTCAATATCGTTGCATAATAAAGCAAACGTCTACCACGAAATCCCAAAAGTTTTATCGTGTACTTTAAAATGATAATAGACGACTATTGCGTATAAACGATTTATTTATCATTTTCAATTACACATTACACGCTCGATACGTACGCTTATCGATACATAAACAATACAAATAGTTTACTTTCGCACGTAGGAATTTGCTCACCAACTTCAAACTTAATCAAACAGATTCAGTCTTCCAACCAAGATCATTCATTAATTGGTTACCAACAAATTTTTTAAAATATATTTGCTAGTGATTGTACTTTTAACTCAACGCAAAATTATCGTTTTACATCAAAATATCGAAAAATCAAATCTCGTGGATGACTAGCAGTAGAACATAAATATTTAAGAAAAATTATTACTTTGGTAATTTGAATTAGGTCTTATACAAAAGATCGTAAATTACCCCACTAATTTAATCATGTTTATATAATCTATAAATTTAATATCTTAATTGGCAAGCCCAAGCCATAATACATAATTAAATTTGATTGTGTTTTATTTTGAGTTATAAGACGTAAAACCCTTGGTTTATTGTTTTTGTTTGTTTTTTGTTTATTTTTTTATTATTTTTTTTTTTTTTAGCGAGCTAAGAGAGGAATGCGGTCTGATTGGGACGGATTTGCGTACAATAGGCCTCTTGCACTTTGAATTCGAAGGCGAGCCCACCCTTATGGAGGTTCACGTTTTCGAGACATTCACGTTCGCGGGCGAACTTACAGAGTCTGATGGTGATTTTTTTTTTGTCATTAAAAATATAGCTGGTTTACCGCATTGTCGACCATTAATTTCATTTCTCGCTCTATCTTTAATTTCTTTAATTTTTTTTTTACTCATCACATACACGTGTTATATATCTTTGGTATTTGTACATATTTCTCTTATTTCATTACAAATCGTTGACCATTACACCCGCAATGGCCGCGATTACAGTATTTTCCTTACACGCCCACAATCGAGCTGTCAATATTATCCCAACCAACACATCAATCATATTTTATGATTATTAAAACACGTTACAAAAATATCACGCGACGTCCCAAGCACTTTTGTACCAATTCCTAAACGTCATTTCAACTCCCAAATGAGTGAATACAATGACAACCAAGCACGTTATAAATATATATGTTTATAGTAAAGAGTAAGGTAGTTTTAGTCGATAAGTCAGGTGAAAATGGTTGAAATAATTATTTAAAATGTTTTAACAGAAATGCGACCACAATGGTATGACGTTAAAAACATACCTTACGACAAGATGTGGTTAGACGACATTCATTGGTATCCCTACATGCTGCGCAGCGAGCTTTTTAAGGGCTACTTTCTGTACAGAGGCACGGATTTCATCGTTAAGTACAAGATCGATAAAATTGAAGGGAACGAGCTCAAGGGCGCTTGAGACGCTTGAACCTTTCGTAAAATTTCGTACTTAGTTCACCATTCAACAAGTATTTAGTATTAGTATAAAAAAAAAAAACAATTTCTTTTTTCTACAACACTTTCATTTATAATTGTGTTTATCACATTTACTCGTGTATATATAGTTACTGGATCAGTTGGCATCCTTAACAAACGTGTTAAAAAAATGCTTTTTTAACTTTAAGAGTATCTCAGTGTAGATGGAAAAAATGCTGCAACGATGAAAAAAAAAAAAAAAAAAAAAAAAGATCATTCTGACTTTTGCATTAAAGAACCTTATAAAATCTGTGAGTATCTATTTATAAATACGTAATAAGTAAGGCTAGTTGCAAAATGCTGCTTGTACTACGTTTTTCAATAATAAACTAAAAATGTTTATAAAAATATTTATGCAATTCCCTTTTTTCATGTGCACCTCTTATAATCAAAATATACAAAGCACAATTAACAATCAGTTTAACAAATAATGACTCGTGAGAAAACATTTGATTCCAAGCGTGTCGAGCAAAATTAAATTACTTGTCAAATTATTTTTTTAAAACTACGATTAGTTAAAAAAATACACGGCTACTTTCATCAAGTCCGCTAAAAGTTTACTCTTTGATAAATGAATAGGATGTTCATGCAGCAGACCAGTGCTCCGATCTCCACAGTAAAACGTACATGTTATGCCTCAAATCCTCGGCCGCCAAGCAATCTATAGGGAAGTCTGTGTATCTCGATATGAGACTGCGATAACCTTGACCCACCGTTGCCATGATCAACCTCTTCTTGTCCGGTGACTTGAAAGCAATGATCTAGAAAAATAATTAACATGTTGTCAACAAGAGGTGAAAATGATGACAAAATACACTATATACAGGTGCGAAACGAAACTCCCGAGGATATAGGTACCTGCGAGACTTTTCCCTCAAAGGGCCTGAATACCGTGATCGGACGCAGAGAGTTGCACTCTGCCACGACAATACAGCCCCAGGTCGTGCCGATGTACAGCTGGTTCTTGCACGTTTCCAGTGCCGTGACTTGACACTTTTCCGTCGTCAGGTTTTCCTCGATCGATATGGACTTGAGACTCTCGGAACAAGGCACCAACTTGGACATGTCGAGTTTGTTGACGATCTGCTTCGTTTCTACGTCCCACTGGTAGACGATGCAGCCTGGATAAGTGTAACTGAGGACCGAATTTTCCGCGCTCGTCAAGTACGTGGCAAACAGATTTTTACTCGCCGTCTCGTCGCTCACGTGCTCCAGCTCCTACAGCAGCAACGACAGTCACAGTATAAATACAAGTTTTTAAAAAATTAGTTCCACTGCAAAACTCACCAGGGTCTCCGTGAGGGTCGTGTCCTTGAGAGTGTAAACGGAAATGCGGCCAAAGCTCCGGCCCGCCCACAGCTCGAGAACGCGACGCTTTCGCGACACAGCGGCCAAAGAGTACGTCCTGATGTTGTCGGTGGACGAGTCAACGAGATCGACTTTGCGAGTCTGAGTGAAGCTGTTCGCCACTAGGAGAACTTTACCGCTGTGCAGCGCCACTGCGAAGTACTTTAGCTGCTCCAAGTAGTCGAGCGCCACGATTTTCGCGCCCTGTAACCACACATCAGCAAACAAATGAGCATCACTTAAATAGAGTACGAATTAAGGAGGAGAAAAAAAAATTGGGTGAGGGACTCGCCTTGCTGGGATCGGCTTCGAGGCGAAAGTTACCGACGCAGCCAAAGTTCGTGGCGAGGTAAATGTGCAGCTGGCCCGTATTGTCGCCAATCCATATGTAGCCGTCGACGCAGCGCATCGCAAACGGCACGACAGGCGTGTCGATTCTTACGTGCTGCAGCCAGGCCTTGTCGGTCGCCAGGAGCACATCGACCTGGCCATTGTTGTGGCCCAGCCAGATCTCGCTGCCCGTCAGGGTCTCGTCGATCTGCCGGCTCATCGTCGCGATTGCCGTCACCTGTACGGTGAGAACAGAGTCGATATGTCAATACGACAAATGAAGAGAGAGAAAGCTAATGCGAGTGACTCACGTGGGTGGTCTCGGTGAGGAGGGTCACGTCCACCAGATGGGTGAACTCGGGTGCAGAGGCGATCGAGACGATTTGACTGGCTGTGGGTCTGTCCCGGGGATTCTGAGCCCAGCAGACGACCATGAGATCGAGGGCGTGGCACGGGTGCAGGGTCTCGCTGTACGTAAGGGCGGGCCGGCCGCCCTCGAGGATGCACTCCTTGACGGACTCGTGGCCCTCGAACGGCTGGCGCAGCGTCACCAGCTCGTAAACGAACATACCGAACGAGAACGAGTCGACCTTCTCGGTGTACTCCTCCTCGCCGTTGTACTTGATGATCTCGGGGGCCATGAAGCCCTCGGTGCCCCCGAAGCCTTTGGCGCCCGAGGGCAGAGTCAGCCGGGAGATGCCGTAGTCGGCCAACTTGACGTGCAATGGCTTATCGAGGGCCGGCGCTGTCGCCGAGTAGTAATTCCCATTCGCTGTGGCCTGTTCCTGATGGTGGCGATGGAAGGGCTGCGGCATCTGCCAAACGAGAACGTTCTCGGACTTGAGGTCTCGGTAGATGACGTGCTGCTGGTGGAGGTACTCGAGTGCCTTGGCGATCTGGAGGACGATTGCTTGGAGGGTGTAGGGATCGAGGCGCGCCCCCGAGCGACGGTAATTCTTGAGGGCGCAGTTGAGAGCTCCCTCGGGCGCGAGATCGAGCACGAGGGCAAGTGGACTGATGACTATGCCGACCAGGGGCACGATGTTGGGATGACGCAGCGACAGCAGGATGTTCAGTCTTGAAACAATCGAAACACAAACAGTAGCAGCAAATCATGAATTGAAATTTTAATTGGATACATATACAAATCAACGTTGAACTTACTCCTGTCGAGCGGTGCAGTAGGCCTTGCAAGCGTATTGCAGAGGGTCCCGGTCCCATTTGCTTTGCGCCGCCTTGTAGGCGAGCAGGGCCGATTGGCGTGAGTTGGGACCGGGAGGCACAGGCTGTAGCATCTTCATGGCCACGTCGACGCTGCTGCGTTGCTGACCACCACGGCTACTGACGCTCGGTAGCCGGCACGTGCCCCGGAACACGAAACCAAAGGCCCCCCGGCCTAGCATCTTGCCGCGTTTCACGTCCTCCGGTCGGATGAGGTGTTTGGCGCCCAGGTCCATGAATATGATGTCCGGCGCCACCTGGGTCAGTGACACTTCGGAGTGCCTCGGGCAGCCGATGCTCCGGTTGCTGTAGGCTGCTAGGATGCATTCTTCCACCATCCACGCGTAGACGCTCTTGGCGTCGTCGCCGGTGAGCTCCGGGTGGCCCTCGAGCGAAGGCATGCGGCTCGAGCTCCTCGACGAGCTGTCGTGCCCGACACCACTGTCGCCGTCCGACTTGTAACTGTCCTGGCTCTGGCGCTCCCGGTTATTTGCGTAGTAGCCGGCTGGATGTTCGTCGGACTGGAGCGGATGGTGGTGGTGATGCTCGGAGTCGCGGGCGGCCTCCTCTTCGGCGGCCTCCGATTGCCCGATGAGGCATCTCGGGCAGGGGATGAGTCGCGTGACCAGTAGCTTACCTTCGGACGTGTGGACGAACCTCGTGCCCAGAGTCGGGTACCAGTCCTCCAGCAAGATGTCGATGTGGTCGACAATGAGGGCCAGCAGCTGGGGCATGCTCTCCGGCTGAGGCTCAACGACGATCGCTTGGTAGCCCATTGGCTCCTCGTCGTCATCCGAGTCCGAGGGTATGGGCTGCTTGATCACTAGGGTATCCACTGGGAACCAGATTTCAAGGATCGCCGACGACCGCAGGTCCACGTTGCACCAGATGCCATCCTGTTTAAGCTTGAATTTGTGCTGCCTGTGTTGTTTTTACCATATGAGTTTATTACAAATAAATCGCACTACCCAACGATAAACAAAAAAAAAAAAGCCCAACCTGTAGTCGTAGGGCGAGTTGCGATAGTTGTAATTGATCTCCTTGAGTCGAAGTAGGGTGATGCCCGCGTAGCGTAGCTCGATCCCCGTTTGCCAGAGCAGCCACTCGGCATGTGTCTCCAGCAGGGCGGCAAATATCTTGTCGTCCACAAAGTCCTTGAAGGGCGTCAGAAACGACATGACGATCTCCACTATGGCATCGTCGGCGAGTATGCGCGTGATGAGTCGTGACCAGAAGCCGCTGCGCATTTAAAAACCAGACGTTACGGTGTGCTTGTACGGGAGAGAAAAAAAATACGCAGCGATGGGGCACCTGGGAAAGTAGGACATGAGAAGCAGCCGCGTGATCGAGCAGTCGGGCTGAGGCCGGGAAGTAAGAACACCCTCGATGCCAGTAGCGTGCGTTGTTGGTGCCGACCCTGTAGTAACCATAGGCGGCGGAGCTGGCTGCATCGTCACCAAGGGTGAGCTGGCCGCCTGCATCATCTTGGCACAACGCATGTGCCAGCCGCGGGACTTGACCGGTACCTTGATGCTAATGTTGCTCCTGTGAAGCTCCTCCTCGGTGGGCAAGAGGGACGGGATCAGGAGTGTGCGGTAGTCCCAGGTCAGGGCCACCTCGAACTTGTTCAGCAGCGAGACGATGTAGCCCTGGGTGTCGGCGCTCGAGATCGTCGACGACTTGAACACGTGCTGGATGTCGTCCAGCTTCATAATGCCCGACCTGGCGAACGGATTGATCTCGCGTATCGTGACCACATGGGCGAGCATGTCGCAGAGCCACTGGGGATCCAAGAAATACAGGTCCTTCAACGTGGCGTCGTCGTAGTGCAGAATGATACCGTTCTCGTGTAGGAACATAGTCGCCTGGTGCAGCTCGGCTGGGTCCCTGAACGACCTGTGCATTTTCTGCAGTTCGCCGTTCACCGCCGAATAGTACTGCTCGGCTCTCAGGACTGGGTCAGCTCCGCAGAGTTTACGCTCGTGGGCTGTGTGATCGATCGACACGTGTATAATAATGTATTATCCTAACGACATCGGGAATTGATTGCGTGTACTCACCGAGCTGCACGACAACGTCCTCGAGAGCCAGGTAACTGGCCGGCACCCTCTGCTCCAGGAGGAGTTCCTTCGAGCCCGGTGATCTCAGACTGAAAACCACGTCGTAGATCAGGTTGCAGAGCATTTTAATGTTGTGCCGCGTCTTGCAGCTAATCTCGATCGTCTCCATGACCTTCGGCAGGCCACACTTTTCCGCGTCCACGACGTTTATGAACTTGTCGCGTATGTACTGCTGGAGTGCCTCGCTTTGCTCGTAAGCCACGTCGTAGTGCGTGCCCACGATTATCACCGGCGAGTTTGGCGCTCGGCTTTGAATGTTGACCAGCCACTGAAATATCTCGTTGACACCCTGTGGAAAAAAGCCAGCTATATCGAACGTCGATTCAAAACAATTACCTCTGCCATTACGTGCAGTCAATCAAGGCACCTTGAATCCGTCGATTATACGCCAGACGACGAGGTACAAGCTACGCTTCGACAGGAAATACTGATGCGTGACGTAGTACTCGCGCTGACCGCCAAAGTCCCAAGTGCGAAAGTAAACCGGCCCGTGGGAGGACTGGCCGCGAACCTTCTTCTCGTACAGCCAGTCGGCAATGTCCACCCCGACTGTGGATATCGTCGTGCCGCGGGCCGTCTTCGAGTTTATGTTCTTGTTACCCATGCGCTTCGCCCAGTGGTCCGAGGATTTTTTCTTGTTGGGAACCTCGCCCTCCTGGCGCAGTTGCTCCAGTAAGCTCGTTTTCCCTTGGGAATGATTTCGAGTTGATTACAGACGTTGTGTAAAAGTTTAAGACAAACGGAACAGTTTGTACCTATGCCCTGAATACCGACGATCATGAGTTTCATTCTAGCGTAGGGTTTGGCGTCCTCCAGCACGGACTTCAAGTATCCGATGACATCCATCGTCTTGTACTTTTTGGACTCGATCATGGACTTGAGGGGCTCTTGGAGCTTGCAGCCCTGGGTGTTCAAGTTCCAGAGCCTCGACAATAGGCCCATGTGCGGCGGCAACTCGGTTATTTCGCTGTTGCCGCTGACGTTGAGCACCGAGAGGTTGCTCAGCTCGTAAATATTGGCCGGTATTTCCTGCAAGTGTGAAATTGCCGATTTGATTTGCGTCGTTGCCTGTTGTATATAACAGTGCTGTCGATACGAGCATTTTTTTTTTCATGTCTAAACATATTATTGGTACTTTTCTATGCATGGCATTTTAAAAATATCGGGCCTATACCAGACTTTTTATTGCTTACAATTATTTTATTTTAGCTAGCCTGTGAATTAAAAAATCACGCATTGACTATCCTTTTTGAAAAAAAAGTCGGTACGAAAATTACGACATCAGTTTTGATATCGGGATTATATAGTTAATAAGAGTTAAATACGGCAGTTATAAAAATTACAGCAAAATTAGTTGAGAGAAAAAAAATAAAATAAGAAAATCTATGAAATGTGCGAATTTGCAAAATTAAATTTACTATGTAAAATAATAAAACTGGTGCGGTCTGTGTTCTAGAAAAAAAAAAAAAAAAAAAAGATCAAATGATCTGTCCGCCGTAGGTGCAATGTAAAGGTACCACGTACCTTCAGCTGGTTGTTGCTGACGTCGAGCATGCTGACGTTGGGAAAGAGGAGGTGCATCTTGGCCGAATGCCCGGATCTGGAGTCCTTATCGCTGGAGGAGTCGTCGTCGGCAGGGTAGGCCGACGCCGTCGACGAGGACTCCCCGTCGTCCACCGAGGTCATTTGGATGCGGGTAAGCAGGTTGTTGGCAAGCACGAGAGTGCGCAAGCTCTCGAGCCTCAGGTGGCGCCGGTGCGAGCAGACGGACATGAGGACAACGTCGCGCAGGGACGTGGCCGTCTGTCGGCCCGTTGGCGCGGCCGTGGGCGACTGCAGTCCGCTCGTTGGCCAGTAACACGCCGTGCTTGCCTGCTCGGTCTCATCGTAACTATCGATCTGGGGCAGGCTGGGCCAGCAGCTTATCTGATTGTTCGAGAGATCGAGCTGCTTCAAGGTAGACGGGTAAGAGGTGATGTGGCTCATCGATCTCAGCGAGTTGTAGGCCATGTTCAGCCTAACGAGGCTCACGGCCAGACAGGGCAACGCCACGGGTATGCTGGTGAAGAGGTTGTGCGCCAGATTGAGAGATGCGAGAACGGACTTGTTGGTGTTCTGCTCGGCCTCGTCAAGCACCTTCTCCGTCACCTGGATGCCTTTCGTCCACACGAACGGCCTCTCCATCTCGACGAGCCTGGCATTGGCTATTTTCGAAAAGTACGCATCAAAATCCATAGAATCGTCCCTGGTCATGGTCAACTGCGTCGCTAGGCTCCTGCAGCTCGAACTACTGGCCAACTGCGGGTACTCCGGATGCTCGGCACCGCGTGAGCTGTTGACCGAAGATCTCTTGCCACCAGCGGCGTTCTGCTGCTGCTGTTGGTGCCCGTTGAATTGGCCAACGGGCAGCTCGCGCAGCAAGTTGAACGAGGCGTTGAGCTCTTTGAGTTTGGGGGCGCGCCACAGATTGTCCGGCAGGCGCTGGAGCTTGTTATTGGAGATGTCCATGATCTCGAGAGCCGGCATGCTCATGAGGAACTCGGGTAGCTGCTCGAGCCGGTTGTCCTGCAAGTAGATTTCCTCGAGGACCGGGCACAGCTTGTCTTTGGCGGTCCTCGGCTCGGCTGCGAGGGACTCGATTTTGTTCTGCGCCACGTTCAGATATCTATGTCCACGACGATCGAAGATAGTAAAAGACACGATTGGTGTGCACGCGCACGGTGGTGTGTATACGTAAGACAACTCACCTGAGGCTCTGCAGATAGAAGATGGTGGAGGGAAGCGAAGTGATGGAGTTCTGAGATATGTCGATACGGGTGATGGCGTAAAGCGCGAGCTCGGCGCTCTTGGAGCTGAGTTTGCGGTTCACGTGGAGCACGGCGTCCAAAAGCCACTGGGGTCGGATCTGGGAGAGCCGGCATTGCTGATCGTGCCAGTTGATCATCGTGGGGGTGCCGGGAAAAAGGGCCGAGTGGGCCACGGCGCCGAAACTCGAGAGCGCCGAGGAGAAGTGTGACGAGGAGGCCAGGCCCCCGCCAACCTCGCCCAAGGCCTTCTTGTTGATCTTGTACTCGGCGTCGGGGTGCGCCTTTATCGCGAGCAACTTGGCCGTGAGTAGCTCGTCCCCGTTGCGAGCGGCTATCTTCAGAGCCGAGCAGTCGTTGTCCGTGGCTCCGTGCCGAAGCAGTAACTCGGCTATCTTGCCGTCACGTTTCTGGCACGCGATAGCAAGGATCGAACTGCACTCACTGCTTCCCGGGCTCTCCAATCTACCGTCGTTTGGGTGCTCGTTCGCGGGAGCTCTGAGCAACAGGTTTGGGTTTGCTCCGGCCTGCAGGAACATGTATATTCAAAAGTAAACGCAATCCCACGTAGTTTTACGATCGTTAAAGTTAAACAACGTGAGAAAAACAAAGCATCGCGTGTAAAAAAAAAAAAAATAAACTCAAGTCAAGCAAGAGCGGGAGACCTGTAGGAGCGCGGCGACGACGTCCGTGTGCCTAGCTTTGACCGCCGCGTGCAGCGCCGTCTCGGTGTTGTTGTTGCAATAGAGGTCGAGGTTGAGCGGACAGATGAGGTTCTCGTCCTTGTTCTTGGCCTCGGTAGAGCGGCTGCGAAAGTTCAAACTCGACATGAGGCGCTGTATGCCGCTGGATATCCTCCTCTTGCAGGCCAAGGGCACCGTGGTGGCACCGGACGCCTGGTGAGCCGAATCGGCTTGTTCCACCTCGTCTTTGTTGCCGTTGACGCTGCGCGCCTGCACGCGGTAACCCAACAGGAGCTCGACGATTTTCTGGGTGCCCAGCACGCTTGATATGTACAGGATGTTCTGGTCGGTTACGTCCTGGCCGTTGATGTCGAAAGGCATTTCGTACTCGAGCTCACCGCTCGCGTCCCGAAACCTACACGGCGAAACAACAGAGAACACCGAGGCGTATAATATAAGCATCGCAACTAGCCGAGTCCGAAAGTGTATACCTATTATGTATACCTTTGGTAAAGGTGCGGCGGGTATTTGAAGTTTAGCAGCAGCTCGACGACGGCGTGGTGGCCATTGATGGCAGCGGCGTGGACAGGCAACCAGCGTTCAACGGTCAAAGACTGGACCTGCTCCGGGAAGCGGCTGAGCAGCATCTCGACGATGTCGAGTTTGCCGTTGTAGCAGGCGATGTACAGGGGTGAGTAGCGGGTGACCGGGTGGATGGTGCAATCGGCCCCGCTGTCCAGCAACAGCTTGACCATGTCGCGCTGGCCCGTTTCACTGGCCAAGAACAGCAGCGTGTTGGCCCCGTTCGGTGCCAAATTCACCACGCGCTCGAGCTCGGCTCGGCCGGACGCTTGCTGTAGCACCAACAACTCCTGGACCACGGCTCGGGCGGTCGCGCAGTCCGCCTGCAGGCACGCGAGCCGCAACTTGGCGTGCATATCCAGGCGGGCTCGATGGCGTCTGCGTTTGTTTGTCGCACCATTATCATCACGGGGAGAATATATTTTATGCTCGTTATTCGTGGATGAAAAACAAAATGAGGTACAGCACCTTTCGCCCACCCGTTTGAGGACCTCGCAACAGCCAATGTTGTCGTGCTTCTCGGCGAGTTCCAAAGCCGTTCTGCCGGTGGCGTCGCGAGAGTCCAGCAGCAACAGTGGCACCCAGGTGCCCTGGGTCTCCGGATCCAGCAGCTTCTCTGCGTTGCTCGCGTGGCCATGCTCAGCACTATACATGGACACCCACAACCCGTCGGTAAGTCAACAAGTATACAACTGCCCAAATTTAATCTCAATCACTGTTACGTTACCAGACGTGTAGCGGGGTGCGTCGCTGTCCACGCGGTCCGCACGCCAAGCCTGGATCAGCTCCAGCACGGAGCAGCACCTCCAGGCAGCGGGAGCCCTCGCTCATGGCGGCGGCATGAAGGGCCGAGCGGCCCCACGAGTCGGTACAGTTCACGTGCTGAAGGTGCTCGCCCCGCAGCAGGTCCTCCAGCAGTTCCGCGTTATCCCAGAGGGCCGCCTGGTGCAACAACCGGCCCGGGAACTCCTCCTCGGGCTCGCGAGCTCCGCCGTACTCATCCTGCGGGGAGCCACAACCCGTGTCGGCTGTTACGGACGACGCAGCCTGATGCATTGAGCCTGTAGTTTTTCTTTCCAACTACCTAGTCAAAGTGAGGCCATCCGTGCTCGCTGCTGCCATCGCTCTATATGGTTATAGTACCTAGAAAATGGTACGTTTATATAAACATCTCTGTCGATGTTTGCTCGATTTGGTGCGTTAACGGTTTGGCAACTCACCTGAGCCGTGGTTGTTGCTTCATCGATTGATGTATGCCCCACAGACCACAATGACAATAGAATCCATTGTAATCTAAACAAAAAGTGATCCAAATTAAATGATGCTTCAAAAGGGTTTGATAATTGTTAAGAACTCAAGCATCACGTAGCGAAATATCATCGTACGTGATTACTTGTGTAAAAATTGCGTCCGCACAGAAGTGCTTGTTCAAGGTTGTGGTTATTTATGTAACAAACGATGACCAGAAAATTCCAATGGATAGCGATAGTTAAAGTACTATGCGCGAGAGGTGGCATTACATAAAATTTTAAGTCAGAATTTTACAATGTACATAATTGCCTCGTATCGTGAAATCATTATAAATAACAGAGTGAAAATAATAGCGTAGTAAATAATTTTGGTAATAATAAACGAGTGTTACACTTTTGACTCGATGGTTAATTTGCAAGAACGTCCCCGCGACAAAGTATGGATTGTGTGCAAAAATAGAATGTGTATCGTCAAATACGTAGTGAAAGGCGGGGCGCTGAGAAAAAAATGATCTACCGAAACGCATTAATTAAAAACATGGTGAGTAAGAAGAGATTAACTGGACGGGCGAAAGAATATTGAGGTAAATTTAAAAATTAACTGCGCTACACGTATGTGAATGAGTGACAGCAGCAAGTGACAGTCAAGGGTGAAAATGATTTACGTGGATTTGGTAAAACTCCTACCGAAAGACGAGGAAGACCCTGCAGTGCGACTGTTTTGATGCTCCGATCTGGAGTCGCCATTGCCAGTACTGTCATACTGTGCTCCAAAACTGCGGAGCAGACGCGTTTTGCGCTCCCACTGCCTCTCACATTCACGTTTACCCTACACATATATATTATGTATACGTACCAATTTACGTGCTCTGTTTACTTATTGGTACCTATATATATGCTTGAGCGATATACGTAATTGACTCTGGTGAGTAAACAACAACACTCGAATTGTTATCAGTTAGACCGGCTCACGACCATTTTATTGACGCGCTAATCGTTATTCATTATCAGAAATGAGAAAATTAAAAACAAGTTCGTGTATGACTATACGGCACAATGGTATACATAGCGAAAGTTCATTTATTCATCTCCTTTTTTTTTTTTTTTTTTTTTTTTTTGGTACTACAGTTTAGAGTAGCAAGCGATAAGAAAGTGCATTGACATTTTCAACAAAAATATAAAAATACCATGATTTATACATATGTATGTATAAATATCAGAAATCTGAACCGCAGTTTTTCACTTTTTCCATCATATACTTTCTGGAGGATGATCCATGTATAGACTGTAGCCCCGCGGCAACAGCGCCTCTTGAATTTTTCCCGCCAACCTGTTTAAATGGATCTTATTTATTGTTTAAGGAAAAAAAAACAGCTGAGCAAGTATACGACTTTACGGAAAAATGGAGCAGAGCAAAATCTGTGCCGGCAGGACGCATCACGTGATCCAGCTTGATGTGGCTAGAGTCGGAGCTTCAAAATTCATAAGTTACTCAAAATGACAGAGTTGCGATGGAACAATATTCTTGGCGGATATGGCAGATAGCAATTAAGTTGTTCAGTTTTGTAACCGAATAAAATGCCAAGAAGACATTTTAGTGCTTTTTTTTTTTTTTACATTTTTTGGGTTACTATAAGCTCGACCAAACTATAATAGATGTCGAAAATCCGTCATGCATATAGTCCTGAGTTTCGAATCGCACAGTATACTGATGGTGGCGATAAATAATCTTCAACGGCAAGTGAGCCTTGTGTGCGAAGGACTATCCAGAGATAATATTATTCAAAGGCCGCTTCGGAAAGATTCCGTAAGGGTATATCGTTATTTACCTACATTATGGTGATTGAATAAATATACGATAACAGCGACCAATAATAATAATAAAAACATAATAAATGAGCTGCAGTGCTGTCACTGTATGAATTGCAAAACTTACCAATTTTCGCGGTGTTGCCTTGTTGAATAAATAATTACAAACAACCATCAAAAACATACATATTACATACGCCTATAGGATACCACCCTCTACTTTATGTTATAAACCGACTGATTCCAAGTATCAATTGTTACGAATGTTAATTATATTTCATTGTATATGATTATTTTTAAAGGAACAGACATATACAGTATATCTATTACAACAATAATGCCCCAATAAAAGTCAATCTAATATTTAATCTACTAATTTAATCAACCTCGCTTTCTGCTTTTTTCCCAGCATATATTTCTTGTTCCTGCGATATCTATAGTTGATGCTATTATTATGATATTATACGCATAATACAAAATAGATAAGTTTTGAAAAGTAACACAAGTAAGTATTTATACCTTTGGTGCCTCGGATGTAACTTTCTTTGCACCTATATGCTCACATTTACATGCTTGTGTTATGTCACCGAGGCACCGAAAACACTAACGAGTTGATAATTATCAATTATCCAAGTTATTAAATCCTCATTAGATTTTCTTGATGCTCATTTAAACATGTATTACAAGAACCCTTTATATAATGACGTTTAACTTTTTACCACAATATACAAGCGCAGAAGCAGGATAATACCTGTGCTATGTATGAACGTAACGATTTTCTTTGCATTACGAGAGTATAAATATGTATTGGTATACCTACACATATATAGGTTTCATCATGCACAAAAAACACGGACTGAAGGGGGAAGTAGCAGGACAGAGAAGAAAATCGATTTATCCCAAGCAAGGGCGGGTGAAGTTATACCATACGAGGGAGGAATTACAAAAAATACAGCTTTATAAAAAAAGGTGATTAGGTGTACCCTACCTATACGTATTGTTACACACGGAAAATTATGAAAGGAAAAGAGAAAAAATGAATACAGAGAGGGAGAGAACGTGTTGCGTACACCTGTATGATTATATATTTTTTAGCATAAGCTATAAGGGCTTAGAGAATATAAATATATATATACTTAGCTACGAGAGGCACGCACGCGGTGACGTGCTGGTGATTGGCGTTGAGTTGAGGGGTAGGGGGGCCGGCGGCGCTGCGCAGTCCGTCCGCGGTATAGGCGAGCCCCTCTACCTTTTGCCACCAATGCACGCTAGGCTCGGGCTTGCAGCATTGGTCCTCGATTGTGCCGACCAATCATTGGGAAAGTGCGCCTGACGAAAATATCCAATGTAAGTCCACAAATTATAAGCCGAGCGAGCCGCCAGGCGAGCCTTCGTTAAACGAGAGACCATCAGCAGCAGAGCGCGTCTTTCGAGCCCCTCGACGTACTCTCGAGCGCGCCGTGTCCAGCCACAATCGCGACCCGGACTCGGGGAACCGCGCCGCTACGCGAGTGTCGAGAATTTACCTGTACGCGACGCGCCATGTTTGCCAGCTGCCATCGCCGTGGACTACCTCACGATGTTGCTCCGTTTTCGAACACCCCGAGTGCAACTCGCGTCGTTTCGAGTGTTTCCTCTGGCTATACGAGCCCGAGACTGGGGGTTCCGGGATGCTCGCGACACCATCCTCCGGACGACGATGACGCGACAGTGCTCCTAGGATGCCCACCCAAACGCACCCAAGAGCGAGAGAGACGGACAGCCTCTTCGTCCTCCTCATCTTCGTATACTTTGCGTACGCTTCAGTACTTCCTTACTGCTTCCTTTCTTGCTTCCTCTCTTCACGTACCATGATAATGTGTATACTCATTAATTCCTGAACAACTTCCCAAGTGCTAGCGCGAGTCGTCGTAATGTTAGTAGTGTCACAAAAGTAAAGGGGTTACGCCGTCCCTAGGTGTAGGATTGACATTTCTCGAGAAAGCTACGCGTCTTGGTACATTTGTTTTACAACACTTACAATGCCCGTCGTTTCGTATACATGTATGTTCTCTCCCTTGGCCCTCAATTTTCTATGTTCTGAACTTGTACGTAGATTACTTGCTCTTCGTGCCATATGATAAAACTCGTGACTCGGGACCCGACAAGTGTGTTTTATACGTGCACAAGTGTGCAGAAAATGACTTACAAGACATTTTATATCATTTGAACTCATTATTTTCTTCTAACAACACATGTTTCAACTCTTTGTCGTTTGATAACTCCAACTATTAACTTTCATGTTGAGCAAAGTGAAGACTAAAATTTTGTTCTATTTTTTTCAATAATGAATATTTATTTTAGTGTTTAAGCCATAATGGATCAGCTTGGAGAAGGTCAAGCAGTTATGGTTGGAGGTGCCAATGGCACTGTTCAAGTCGTTCAAATGGGCCAAGCCAGTTGCCAGGGTCAAACAGTTATGCTTCCACAGGCAATCCAGGTTGCTGCACCAAATGGACAGATACAGGTTGTCCCTATGTCTAGTTTGACCGGAGCGGGTCAACAGATAGTTATTCAACCTCAAACGCCGCAGATTATTCAGACACCGGATGGTCAAACTTACATATATCAGCCTGTTCAGCTTGACAACCAAATTCAGCAACAGCCACAGCCTACAGGTTTGCATATCTTGTGCCTTATTTTGTCTCAACCAAGAGGCAATCGATTGTTATAAAGATCTGCTGACCAATGAGACAATTTCTGATTTTCAGTAATAAACATCAATGGAAATTTGATGCAAATTGCTAGTCCAACGGCGCAAACAACCACAGCAGCAAGTCCAGTTCAACAAATCACAACCCCAACAGCAGCTACTCAGGCAGGAAACATTGTTATGGTGACTATATTTAAGGGTCTCTTTCACGCACCGTTTGTACACTTTTATTGTACAGACGTGTAGTGAGCAGAGCGACAATTTATGTCTGACAAATAGTCAAACATACACCAGTTGAATGATGCCAAAGTCTTATTATAAATACCATGAATTTGTTTGGAATTATTAATTGATGTGTTGCTCGAACTTGTATCCTCAAATACATTATACATGTTGTTTTATATTACGATTCAAATTCACAGATGGTTCCGAGTACTAGTAGCACTCCTCAATTTCAACGTGTAGCTCTTCCCAATGCTGAATTTCTTACAGAAGAAGAACCTCTTTACGTTAATGCAAAACAGTATAAACGTATTTTAAAGCGTCGGCAGGCAAGAGCAAGACTTGAAGCTGAAGGAAAAATTCCAAAAGAACGACCAGTTAGTATTTATTCTCAATGCATGAAATTATTTTAAAGACACAGTTAACAGTCTTATGCTAATGTTGGTTAATTTTTAGAAATATCTTCACGAATCGCGTCATCGACACGCAATGAATAGAATTCGTGGTGAAGGTGGTCGTTTTCATTCAGGCCAAATGAAGAAGAAAGGGTAATTTGAAGCACACTTATACTGCATAAAATACATAGCATTAGTTTTAAAAAACCACCCACAAAAGTCATGGAAAACCTTGCTTTCCAGAAAATCCAATAACAACGCCATGATGAATCAGCACATAGCTACCTCAACCAGTAACAGCAACATGACATCTACAATCATCATCGAGGTAAGCGTTCATATCCACTGGATCAAAAGTAAAAAGCTATTTTTGTGTAATGATCAATAAAGTAATCTTTTCTTCTTTCAGCATGCTCATCCTGGCGAAGTTTTACCCGACATTATTAATAACGAAACTTTAGTTAGTATGAAATAATAGTAATTTTATTTTTTGGAGGTTTTTTTTAAAGGCTTCTAAATTTTTCCTGAGAAGTCTGTGATCTATTGGAAGTTACATTAAGTAAGAAATTTATCATCATCAATCTCGAAATATGTTTCATTAAAAATGTACATACTTATCCGGTTCATTAAATCGGTGAATGTTTTTTGTTGTTGATGGTAATGAATTTCGTAAGGAATTTTTTTCCTCTACAAAAGAGTTTAAGAATAATTGAACGACCAATAATTGCTCAATTGTTCTCAAACTTACAATATTTGCTTTCTATCTATGAAAGCATCTTTGTAAAAAAATTTAGAAAACAATTCTGTTTTCAACGAAAAAGTATGCACTAATTGGTGAACTTGACTCGTTTGCTCAATGATCAAAGTAACTGCAAACGCGGAATTTTACAATAGTCATACTAAATATCACACATGCTAAATTTTTTAAATTTATCAAGAAGTATATGTTGTACGTTTGTCATAAATAATATCATTGAATATCTAGTTGCAAAGTTTGATGTAATAGGGCAAGTACAATCACCCTTAATTCAAATAATCAAAGAAATTGCTTTTTATATTATTACAGAGCGTAAGTAGTAATATATATTTTGTTCATTTTTTTGTCGATTTTATTGAGTAAAAAAATTTAAAAGAGTCTCATTGATTGCTACGAATTTTTTTTGGAAAATTCATAAATGATTTGCTCTTTTTACAACTCGTGTAAATATATTTGTATACATGTATGATGAATGATTACTTGTTTTGCGAGAGAGAGAGAGAGAGAGAAATTGACTAAATAATTTATATAATCAGAAAGTATAAAAAAATAGTAAAAAGAAAAAAAACATGTAATGTTCTTTTGTAACGATTTTTATAAATATGACTAAATAAATTTTATCAGGTATACATTCTCGAAAGAAAATACTTATTAGATTTGTCTTTAGAAATCGTTTGTTTTTTATTAATATATTTGAGATATTGGATTTTTCGAGGTGTTTCCTAAAATGTTGGAACAGATTGATCTTTGATTATCTGAATTGCCTAAGACACCCTCAGTCAGACTTGATCGATCATACGATTGTTCTATGATTCCACGACCAACTTTGCCTATTTCAGATTGATACTCGGTGTCTCCAGTTCTTGAAATAAACAAAAGTCATCGATTTGTTTGGATCGTTAATGTGATTAAATAAGACAAGGAGGCTTGAAATATATTTCGGTTGTAAAAGGTGCCATAAGCATTAATAACACAATTGTAGAAAACAAATACAATTTTTTCAAATTAAACTTATGATTCACTCACCTGACGCGAAGTATTTCTCGTTCTTTTTCGTTTATTGTAAGATTGCCAGGAGGTTTTTTAAACGCACTCGAGTTCAAAGAGTTGCTGCTACTGTAATGCCGAGGATCTCTGAAAAATTTTTTTTGCATAGTTTCAGGAATCGAATAATTTTTTGGCAACGAAATTTCAGCCGCTTTTTTGTCATTATACGAATCACGATCATCTGTATGTGAAATAATAATGCAATACTTGATAAAAAGGAAAAAAAACTACCTACCATATAAATAAAGATTATACGTAATTATAAGTTCAAACGATAAAAATCATGCTATTAATAATTATAATAATGTAACAGACTGAATACATGATGTGAATCACATAAAATATTGTGCACCTATTTGCACTTTGAATTTTGTACCTTTTGAAGCATGTGCACGTGTAACCATTTAATTGGAATTTTGACGTAATAACATAGCCATGAGGAAAATTTTAAAAATGAGTCATAACTGTACAAGTACTTGGCAATGTAAACACGTGATTCGCAAATCCAATGTCAAAAAATGTGCAATTGTGCTTCAAAGGGTCGGGAAAAGCAAAACATAGAAAATATGTAATATCTTAAGATATAGCGTATCATTATGTAAAGCGCTCTTGCCTGAGGTCATCGCGATCTCGAGCTGATAGGTGCTCCGCAAGAGTCGTCTCTTGTTGCGCTCGACCACCGCCTCATCCGGAGGATCTTGCGATAAAACCTTTTTCAAATGCGGGCGCTCGTTTCTCACCTTATACGTATATTATACATACATAAACATGCAATATGTAATGCAGACGATTTAATCAAGAATAGTAGTGATAAAATTATTTTGTTAACAAAAATTCAACGCGTTTTTATTTATTTCGTTGCCCTGAAATTCCCCTTACCTTGTTCAAGTAGTCAGCCGCACTTTCCGTGCGCTTGTAAATAGGCAAGCGATCGTTACCTTTTTTTGTATTTATGTGTTCATTGTACGACTCTGTTATGGGATTCGGACTTATGTACTCGGGAGCGAATGGCGTAGCCTTGAAAAGTTTTCTAATTTTTTTCGGACCGTATTCCGTTCTAAAGTTGGTCTCGAAATTACGATTTTCTCCTTCCAAATCGAGAGTCATTCTAGCTTGTTATGGTAAGGTTATTTAAAAAAATAACAATCGCGAGTCCAATCTGATACTCTTTTATTCCAGCGAAACACTCTTTTGCTACTAATTTATTTTACTGAACGATTTCTCATTATGGGGCAGAACTAATGTCGACTCGCGCTCGGCGTTCGCCTGAAGTTTCGATCGGATCATCTGCCGACGTTTGGTGGCCAGCATTTTTCGGACGTTTTTCAGCATGACGTGTCCACCCGTGCGCCCATAGGTGTCCTGGTAATTTGACAGTGGAAGGCTGAGATCTTGCGGGCTGGCGTAGCCAAACACTAAAATACATCAAAATAAATTCTTCAAAATCGTCACTTTGGCTTTTTCCTTCCGGTTTAATGATCGTAAAATAAAAATCCTACGTCTCGAGGACGTGTAGAGCAGCCTTGCGGGCTTGTCCGCGTTCTCGTTGTAGTACAAATTTTTCAAATAATTGATCAGCTCGTTTCCCAAATCGATCTCCTCCTCTTCCTGCTTTCCGCTTCGGTCCTTGTAATTCAGCCGATAAACTGTTTGCAGACGCTCCAAAATGAACTTTGATATGAGCTCTTCGGTACTTTTGTTCCAGCTCTGCAAATTATCCTTCTTGTCGCTGTCATCCCAATGTTCGATCGGTATGTACCTTCAATTTCATTGATTTTCATTAATTTTTTTTTTTCCTTACGATTCTCAAACTTCATGAACAAAACTCACGGCTCTCGTTTAGCGTATCTTTTCTCCGTGAATTCATACAGATACTCCGAAGGAAAAGCTCTGCACCGTTTGTTCATATTTTTTTTCCTCTCAACCGCGAATCGCGAAGACTTGAGAAATTTAAAAGCAGCGGGTTAATTACTTACTGATGGGAAAAAATCAACCTGACCCGGCCTATATCAACAAAAGCTAGCAGACGTGCCGGCCACGGCACAAAAGTTTTTAATTTTTAATAACAATGGCAGTGTCTAATGCGATGTTTTCGCAAATTGCGGTTTTGAAAAATGTTGTCACGTCGGGAAACGTAGCATCAAAGTTATTTATGAGGATTTCTGACATAACGGTGAGTTTTTCAAACGCTTAAAATTTTCATGGAGTTTATAACCCTAAGTACTTTTGCATTGAATATTTGTAAAATTTTATTCCAACTCTAGAAAAATATTTGCCTATATTCCACCACGAATACAAGTACAAGCGTTGATAATGTTTCAAAAACAGCTCCACAGAAGAAAATGAGTAAAGCTATGTTGGCCTACTTAGAAAGAGCCAAAGCTTATGGTAAACCTTATGTTGTCACTGAAAAAATCACTACTGAACTTTTGAATGAAGTTTTTTTTTCTTTTTTTTTTTTTTATTGATTTTCAGATTCTTTCATCAAGAAAGAAACAGAAGATTACCAAATAGGAAAAAGACATTTAGCAAACATGATGGGAGAAGATCCGGATAATTTTACAGATCAAGATGTTGAAGTAGGAATGGTTTTGCAGCAAAACTTACATTTTCGTGTATTCGTACTTTTTAATTGATGATTATTTTCAGAGTGCCATACAATACCTATTTCCATCGGGGATACACGACAAAATGGCCAGACCAGTAATGAAACCACCAGAAGAAATTTTCCCTCGCAGAAAAGCTGCTGAGTTTGATGAAACAGGAAGACCATACCATTCTATGTTTTACACAACTAGACCAAATTTTTTCAAAGCACTTTATGTAATTAAATTGCATTAATTTTAAACTTAACTAATACATATCGCATGAATTGTTTTACATTGATAATTGTTTTAGGATATTGTTGAAGAGTTAGAAAATTTGGACAATTTTGAAGACAGCATGATAAGGAAAGGTGTGGCTCCTAAACCAGAAAATATGATGTGAGATTAAACTTTACGTAAATTATTGACGACAAAAACTTTATTGGTTATTAATTGAAATTTCGTAAAATTAGGGATTTATCAACATCAGATTGGTTAACTCATCAAGAATTAGAAAAAGTTCTTTTGGAGAAACTCTATGATTATGATGTAAGTCAATAACATTTTATTTTCCACGAAAACAATCATTTATTTAATTCTACTTTGTGCATTTTTCAGTACGAATATTTCATTGCATCGATACAGAGGTTAGCTGATCATCCATATTCTGAAAAAGCTAAAGGAACGCTTTCAAGATTCAGACAAGAAAGAAGAGTGGTTGTAGAGTCGTTATCTGTTGCAGAGGTATTGTATATGCATTGATAAGTTTTCTGACTCTAATAGCTGTGTAAAATATTTCACTTTTATTTTTAGTTTGAGTACGATGCAGATGGCCGGCCTTTCATAGTGGTGAAAGGTAAAAGCACTTTTATTGCAGGAAATTTCATGTTTTGAACATGTGTGAATGCACAAAAATATTTTTATTTAATTTTTGTTAAAGATTGTATGAGAAAAAGTGCAAGAGCCGAAGTTACCGTCAAAGGAGCAGGTTCAGGTATTATTACAATCAACGGTCGGACTTTGATACAATACTTCGCGGACGATCAGGAGCGGGAACAGGTAAGAAATTTCATTACCATACCAAAAAGGTCAGAGAAATATTCATTAAGCGCGAATGTGAACGAAATCGTACTTTTTTTTTCATGCGTAAAATATTTTGTTAGACGAGTTACAATATAATGCAGTTAATTTTTTAACTTATATTAGGTAACCACGACATATTTGTACCAAAACTAGAAATTCTTACCACGAAAAATGCACATATCGATCAAAAGCGCTACATCAGTGCGTCTGTGTGTACGACTGCGATTTATTATTTTCTATGAATCATAAATCACACCGGCGCACATATCTACGTATTATACAATAATTTATAAAGGGAAAAAAACCATCGAATAATATGCGAATCCATGCGTCGCGCGTGTTATAGTCGTCAAAAGTGTTTGCCACGTGACCAGTGTAAATGAGAGTTGAAAGCAGCGAGTGAACTAGCTATCGTCAAATGAATCATAAGGTAAGTCAGATTATTTTTTTACTCTGTACGTGTACCTACATACAACTTGCCGAGACTCGCGAAGTTCCCGTATATATTACTGCGATCGCAAGTATCGGCAAGTCGGTGTCGTGCGAAAAAAAATTGTGCAACCGACTCCCCCGCGAAACGGAAAGAACTTCCGTTAACCATTGACATGATAAAAACTTTCTCCGATAATTTCGCCTGTATATTCTCACACTGAGATAATTAGTTGTTCCGTTAAAAAAAAAAAAAACATGGTATTGAAAGCCACCGGTAAACGAATGATCGTCGAGTGAAGTGATTGATGATGTTTACAGCCCATGAAAATTCCATCTTAGATAGACGCGGAAATTCTTCAGACTCGCTCGAGCGTCCTCGAACATTCCCCAGCGCCTTACGCACCAAATCCTTCATACTTCTCTCTCTTCCATACACTTGCATCGGTTAAATTACTCACCTCGATGATCTTTGGATCGGCAAATAAAAAATCGGTATTACATATTAATTTACAGTTTTCAAATGGATGTATATACGTACTACAGAAAGTTGAAATAACGTATCCAGTTGAACTGAAAAAAAAAAAGAAAAAGAAGAAGAAGAATGTATTCATAGAATGTATATTGAATTGATCATCGTGAGGCCCCGTGATCGCTGCCGAGAGCACCAAACAATTGAACATTCCAGAAAGTATATAGTATACACTCTCGCATTTGTGGCCGTGCGCTGAACCAAAATAGAATTCCGCTCGATTACCGTGCCGTAATACCCTGGTAAGCGACGAGTTACTTGGCAATCACTTGCGAGATGGATATATAAAAGCATGTGGCCCTTGGGCAGCCTGCATCAGTTTTAGCGAAATTATCTCCAAAGCATATATAGTTTTGCGGTACCAATGTAAAATATCGTGACCAAAAAAAAAAAAAAGGAAAAAAGGCGCCAAATATTATCTAAAACCGGAGAGCATGGACGAACAAGCATGTGTAACATATAACAACGATCGGGCAAGATAAGCGTGCAGCGCAAGAGAGTGTACTGATCCCCTTGAGCTGTACCAACACACGTAACGCCTCGACGCGGGTGGCGGGAGCTCCGGCTCGATCCTCACGATCGGCAGTGTGATCGCGCGCGCCGTACTCGATCGATCTGTGCCCGGGGCCGCCCCAACGGACGCGAGGTCGAAATGCCGCTGCTCGCCCCACTGTCTCCGCTACACCCCCGAGACTCCCGACAGCAGGGTCGGTGACAACGAGCCGAAGGATACTTCCACGATCCGTCTGTCGCAGAGGTGGACTTTTCTTCCCTCCCATCACTGGGCCAAATGTACGACAATTGCCGTCTTTCGTAATACTTTTGAGGTATAACCATGCACATTATCTTACTTCCCCCAGGACTATATGCTTTCTTACTACTCCTTGGATGTATATAGGGTTGAACAAAACCCGGCTTACAATATCTTCTTTCTCCTCTTCGAGTGGCTCTGTAAAAAAAGATTCGGAACGCGTATACCTACAACCCGTGGGGTAATCGGTCCAGCCGCCGGTCTACCTGTGCACTCGCTGGTGCAGCTCTTATCTGAGCCAAGGGAGATTGTACATCTCGTCATTGGTATATAAAAGATAAGAGAGCGAATCGGTCATCATCCCCCAATGTCACATTGCGAAGTACCGTGAAATAAGTAATCGGATGAAACCAGATCGGTAGACTTTTCACGAATTCGCGAATAGCCGTGAGATACAGATGCGCCAAAAGAGCCATTTTACGAGCTGATGTGTACCGTGTATATAATATGGCATACGCATCCCTACGAGCGAAGAAGCGGAGCGTATATAAGCTAATAGGTCGCGCGTATACCAGCTATACGCGCCACGATTTTCCAATTGACATTCGCTGGCTCGCGACAAACTAATGTCGGCTCCGCGAGAGAAAAGTGACGTACGGAGGAAGGTCCAATTGTTGCGTTATTAAAATACGCACGGCCCACGGCTCGTCCTTTTCGCAAAGCTTTTCCGCGCCTCGTGCAACTCTAGACGTCTGTTGTGTTTTTTTTTTTTTTTTTTTTTTTTTTTTTCCTTATTGACGGGCGCAGCTCGATTTTCCCGATTTACGCCGATTGGCGGAATACGACCAATTTGTCGCGACGAGTTTATTTACTGAAAACGAGAGAACAAAAAAAAAAATAAAAAATGGTCACTCGAGCGATATTTACGTTACATGTACGTATATATACATATACATATGCACTGCACATCCAGAGCGTTTGATGAACAAAGATACTTAATGAAAGGAGATAAATTCTAAGCGGGCAATTGACGGGAAGATGTGCGCGTTACGTTGCCGACCTTGGCAATGGGAGAACACACACAGACACACGCGTTACATTTGCCAACACCCACGCTGCCCGTTGTACCCCACATGTACCCTGTTACTTGACACGTAAGGTCCGAGATGTTGTATACTCGTCGTAGTCGTCTTGTTCGCTAATAGAAGGGCCATTCATTTATAAAGAAATCACGGGATGTTGAACGTGATTTAAATGTTTCTCTCAATTAATCCATTTGAACATGTGTCACGAGTAAAAAGCGCCCGTGTGTGTACATGCGTAGCGGTAGCGCACCGAGAATAATGCACGCGGAGCAATTACGCGTACTTTTGTTGGCCGCGGAAAGGAGAGGATCGTTAATTGTCGACGACTTTGAAAAAGATGCCCGTCGTGCGTCATCGGGCCATCCGTCCATCTCTTGTTCTCCTCCCAGTATACAACGCAACGTGGATTATTCAATGATGGTTGCTTGCAAGGCTCGCGTTCGCGAAAATCTCTCTGTGTGCATGCACAAGAGAAAGAGGACGAGCCAAATTACATTTTCGCACGACCCCCTCCTCGATTGAAAGGAAGAGTGAATATTGGGACGATTTTCTCTTTCAGCCGTCGATCCCAGCCTGCCTAGAAATTCTCGCGACATGTCGGATGATAAGGACGGTAACAAGCCCGCGGTGGTCCATCGGGCCAACAACAGCCAAGTGAAAAAGACCATTAACAACAACAACAAGAGAGTGAGGCTACAGCGTAGCTCGAGTAGCGTCCAGCTACCGGCGTACCCGGCCTCCCTGTTCAAGTCGAGGACGTCGTCGACGTTGCTGCTGAATCGTTGCCTGAGCAACGGCACCACCGGCTGCCGGAGCAGCTCCCTCACCGAGGAGTCGTCCTTCGAGGGCGCGGCCGACTGGAAGAACGAGGACCGGTGCATGGATTACGGGACGCCCCCGCCCATCGAGGAGCCCCAGTGCTACTCCATGTGCCTCACCGAGAGCTCCACCTCGGACGAGAACAACTGCCCCGTCCAAGTCAGCAGGGAACTCCTCGGCTCGCTCCTGGTCGAGCACGCCCGTACCTTGGGCTGCCGGCTGCACGTCCTCGAGGACCTCGAGCACGGCAAACTCGATGCTGGTCCCTCGAGTGCCCGGGACTACCTGGCCGGATGCAAAAAGCCCCACGAGCTGAACGCGTTGCTGTTGTACGCGAGTTATCTGGGCAAGGCCGAGGTGCTGCCGGTACTGGTTGCCCAGGGCGCCGATCCCCTCTACGTGGAGCCCGAGCTGGGCGTCACGGCCCTCCACCTCTGCGCGTTTGCCAATTGCCTGGCCGGGGTGCGCTATCTCCTCGAGGCGGTCGGGGGCGTGGCCGCCCTGTCGAAAAAGGCCCACACGGCTTACCATTACGCGGCGTTTGGGGACGCCGTGGACGTGGCCGGTCACTTTGCTAGGCTCGGCTGGAGCCAGGAATCGCCCCTCGGCGAGGAGACGGTGCTGCACGCGGCGGCGCGCAACGGCTCGGGCAGGGTGCTCGGCCTCCTCGCCCCGTCCAGTCCGCACCTCAACGCCCTGGACGGCACTGGTTTCGCCGCCATACACTACGCCGCCGAGCGCGACGACGTCGAGGGACTGCGGGCGCTTCTCAAGGCTGGCTGCCTCGTCGACATGTTTACCCGCAGGTATACGACTCGAGCTCAACATTTATGCCATTTTTATTTTATGAAAAAAAAAAAAAAAAAAAAAAAACAACGAGACTCCGGAGCATCCTCCGACACAGAGGTTGTTCATGCGTAATATGATGATGATGATGATGTGCGATGGGCGCAGGGGCGAGACGGCCTTGCAGTTGACGGCCGAGGCCGGCTACCCCGAGAGCTTGAAGGTGCTGCTGGAGTCGGGGGCGAATCCAGGCTTGAGGAACCGCCGGGGCCAGACGGCCCTGCACCTGGCGGCGCGCACCCACTCGGTCGAGTGCGTGGTGAGTCTGTTGAATCACGGGGGCAGCGATCCGAACTCCCAGGACAACGACGGCCGGACGCCGCTGCACGTGGCGTTGGGCCGGTCGATGCTGTCTTACGACGTGGCCGAGGAACTGGTGGGCCGCAAGGCCGACGTCAACAGGGCGGACAAGTACGGGTACACGCCCTTGCACGTGGCCGCCCTCAACGAGATGTCCTCGTGCGTCGACCTCCTGATCCAGCAGGGGGCCGATCTGAGCGCCCGCACCAAGGGTGGGACGAGTGCCCTGTCCATCATATTGCGCAAGACACCCTCGTCGCTCGACTGCTTCGAGCGCCGGCTCGACGCTTCCCTCGGGCTGCACCACCACGGCTCGGCCACCGGCGAGGTGGAGCTCAGACTGGACTTTCATCCCCTGCTGCAGCACCAACAGCAAGGCGAGATCGGCTACCTCGGCACCTTCGTCAAGGAGGTATGGTATACCCATTCATACACGAATCGCCGATCAATGTATACATCCCACTTTGTTTAAATCGTACGAATACATTTGTTTCGATCGATCGGCGTCCAGGGCTACAAGGAGATACTCGAGCACCCGCTCTGCCAGTCCTTCCTCCACCTCAAGGTACTCGATAAATCTTATCATCGGCGGGGGGGGGGGAATTACTTACTCATTACATTTTTAAGGAGGTTCTAGCGTGACTCTGAAACCAAATGTGGCTCAAACTGTTGACTCGTTCGCGTTATAAAATTTGTCGTCACAATATTACTAGGGCCAATTTTCAATGTACGCTTGACTTTTCGCGGCTTTTGCCGCTAGGATGCGAAAATCATACCTAACAACCTGTACCATACGTCGGAAAAATATTATTTAGAAACCGTAGGTGTGCGAAAATTTGACTCCAAATGCTTGTTCGAGCATGGTATAACTAATTTTTTACGATTTTTTTTTCATTTTTGTTCCAAAGAAAGAGTCAGAAAATACAACACACGGTTGGCACATTTAACTTTGCAAACAACATATTATGCTTCCAAAATCCGTGTCTCGATATAGGTACACTAGAATCTCCTTAATTTCAAGTGGGCATGCAACCTACACGTGAATGTGACCTTCGTATAATAAAATCGATTGTAACGTTAAAGTGGCAAAAGATACGCAAGTACTACGTCGGCCGGCTATTGTTCTACCTGTTGTACGTGCTCGTGCTGACCGGCTGGGTGATAACGGCCCTCGCGCACAACTGTTACAACGAGTCGCACGGCCAGCTCGACAATCTCAGCCGGCCCCTCTGCGCCAACTCGAGCGGCCTGAACGGCTTCCTCTACCGCAATCCCTTCGTCCTCGAGGTCGAGTGGTACGTCCTCCTGATGTTGACGGTCCTCGAGGCGTCGCGAAAACTCGTCGGCGTCCTCACCTACTCGAGCGTCCGGCAATTTTGCACCCAAGCGGAAAATTTGGTCGAGTGGTGCGTCATTGTTAGCGTCTTTGCCACCTCGTTCGTCTTCACGGGACGCACCTACGCCCCCTGGCAGAGCCACGTTGGAGCCTTCGCGGTACTGTGCGGCTGGAGCAACCTCATGCTCATGATTGGCCAACTGCCCATGTTCGGCGCCTACGTCGCCATGTTCACGAGCGTCCAGGCCCAAGTGTTCAAGCTCCTGCTGGCCTACGCGTGTCTCCTGGTTGGCTTCACCGCGAGCTTCTGCGTCATATTCCCCCGCTCCAAGTCCTTCAGCAGTCCCCACACGGGACTCATCAAGGTCCACCTTCCAATATTGTCCCACTCATGTTACCGTACATCGAGAAGAACAATTGGCTCGTCTTTGGGGGGTATCCATCCGCACTGAGAGAGAAAAATCACAATAATTACTCGAATGGCCATTCGGTGACATTTTACTTTTGGGAACCCCCGGAGTATCCTTAATTCTACCAAAAAGCCATTATTGTTTTTGTCGATGTTCAATGGTAATGCCCGTTCAAGCATATACAAACTCAATGATAAACGTAACTAAATAGGTACTGGTGATGATGACGGGCGAGCTCGACTTTGAGGAGCTCTTCTTCCCGGGCGGCGAGGAGGGCGGTCGGCCGGTCGATGTTGGCGGTACCTCGTGGATCCTCCTCCAAGTGTCGGCCCAGCTGTCCTTCGTGCTGTTCCTGCTGTTCGTGACGATAGTCCTCATGAACTTGCTCGTGGGTATCGCCGTCCACGACATAAAGGGCCTCCAGAAGACCGCCGGCCTGGCCAAGCTCGTGCGCCAAACCAAACTGATCTGCGACCTCGAGGCGGCCCTATTTCTCGGGCTACTGCCCCAGTGCCTCATGAGGGTCCTCCGCTGGACGGCTCTGGTGCTGCCGTCGCCCCTCAAGGCCGTGCTCACGGTCAGGCCGCTCAACCCCAGGGAGAAGCGACTGCCCCGGGACGTGTTGGCCTGCGCGTACAAGGTGGCCAGGGAACGAAAGTCCATAGTCGGCGGTGGCAGCAGCTTCCTCTACTCGACCGTGTCGAGCAAACGCAGCGGGAACTCGGTGTACGGGTACTCGAGGTTCGACGGCAACTCGTCCATCAGGCGGAAGGCCACCGTGGACGAGATCGCCGCTCTGGACGAGGCGGCCAAGCTAAGGGACGAGGTCGCCGAGCTCAGGAGGATCTGCGAGAACAACAACCAGCTCGTGGCGGAGCTCGTCGATACTTTGGCGGTGGACAAGCGCGTCGGACGGGATCTCAAAAAGGACGCCTAGGGCTTCCATCCACTTTTTTTTTTTTTTTTTTCATGACATCATTCTGTAGATATTTTTGTTGTCATCGTTGTTTTTTTTTTTTTTTTTTCTTTCTCTCTTCCTCTGTACAGTGTAAATATTTGATTTTATCCATGTAAAATACTCAGATCTCAATCGATGCCACATCAATCTACAAATCATTACGAAAACAGTACACGAATAACGTGGCTTTTATCAACACCGAATTATCTTGCGAGCTTTTCTTTGGCTTTAGTGCTTTTTTTTTCCCAAGACACGCAGGTATTATTACATACACTTTTCCGCTTTCCACAGATTTCCAGGTAACACTATATGTTATAACGAGTAAGTATATATTTTTAAGAGGATTCACGGTGAAATTTCAGTAGCTTTTCGATGGTTGGAAAAAAAAAAAAAATTGTATTTTTTGTATGAAATTACATTTGTAAGGCACACTCTGTTGATAAATAAAGGTTTTTGTATACGTACACACATTGTAAAATGCATGGGACCTGAATGATGATTTAGTAAAATGTCATTGTATACGAAATAAAACGCATATATTTTTACTCGAACACTTTTGCCCTCAGCGCACACTCACCATCTCGATTTTTTTCTTCACTCCTCGACCTGTTAACGTTCATTCGAAAACAAAAAAAAGAAGCGAATTTGCAAAATTGTTGAAAAAAGAATGGACGTTTTTTCGGAAACACCGAGACAGGAAAAAAAGCGTGCATGAATTGTACGCGGAACAATTGGACTTGCAAGTCTCGCGCGCGCGCCGAAGGTCACGGGAAGAAACGCGGAAGCGGATTTCCAAACAAAATCGCGTCGGATACATACGTACACATCCGCTGCCGCGGCGCTTCCGCGCGTGTTACGTGACGGTTTAATCATTAGCGGCGAAACTCGACCCGAACAACCGATCGCCTTCGATCACTTTCCGCTCCTTTGTGTCATTTTTACTGACCGATTGCTGCTCGCTGCTTTGCATACGACACGCGTCGGGATGCACATATGTACCATGTTTCACACGTCAAATTTATGATTCACACGTGTACGTGGGTCGTGTACGATAATATTATATGCTCTCGAAATCCCTGAACATTTTGACAAAAGTAAGGGCACTTGAAGTGCGTCAATGTCATTAGCGATCGCCGAGGAGATAAAATAGGTACATCACGGACCAGTCCAATAAACCAGCGGACTCAATTCCTCATCCTCGTCCAAATTACCATTGGCGCACGAGTAAAACGACGAGCGCACACACATATCATGTTATCTTCTCCTACAGAAGAGGAGGTGGGGGGTTGGTCAAAATTCCGTATTCCGAGCGAGATTTTGTAAATCAGGATAAAATCTTGTTCAAACGAGAAGTGGAGCTCAAAAATTCCGGATGATTGTCGCAGCAGCTGCAGGGACAAAATATTAACGAGCAGGTACGAGTATTGCGTGTATATATTATACATGTTTGATCGGTAGTGGTGCTGGTGGTGGTGGTGCAATGAAGGTAAACGATGGCAAGGCCGCCAAGTACCAGCCGCCAGCTCTTGTACATTGTAATTTTCGCTGGTGAGAATTTAGGAGACGCTAGAGGATGAAAATGATCGCCAAATGCTACTAAGTCTCGAAACTGTTGTAATCTTTTTTTTTTTTTCCTCAGATCACGATCGAGCGACTAGTTGATTGTTTTCTTTTTCCCATTGGGTTTGAGGAAAAAAAAAATCTCTGTCTAGAAAAGTGAGACATAATTAATGGTTAATTTCGTCGCTCTATACGTGTATCTGTACTAGAGACGCGGCTGGCGTGCTGATGCGCTTAAAAGTACCGGTTTCGATACATTCGTATACAAAAAAAAAAAAAAAAAAAAAGCAAAAATTAGTACACAGCATTTGTCGGCGAATGGCAGGCCTTGTGTAAGCCCCTCCTTACCTTTTTTTTTGGTTCGAGACAAATACTTTTTAATAGCACGTCCAAGCAGCTCCAAAGTTCACTCGCTCGGAGTGCGTTGTGCTGCTGGTCTCGAGGAGACCCAAAGTCGTTGCGAAACAAACTGTGCACGGAATGCCCACGATCATCTCTATGCGTGAAATTTATTTAAGTTCAAGTGGCTTTCGCGATAGGTAGTTTCAATTTTTTTTTTTTTTTTTTTTTTTTTTTTGAGTCCAAAGTGATATTTTCAATAAAACGAGACTCTCTCTCTCTCTCGATAACGATCGGCTGGAAGATCTTGTGGATGTGAAGCGACGATTGTGTCAAAGAGAAAGATCTGTCAGATCCAGCTTATCTTGGGATCGGCAAGATAGCCACCGACGCGTTTTATCACTAGTGTGGGCCCCCAAAGCGATCGTTTCAAAAAACCACCCCAAACGTACACTTTTGCCAAGTGTGTAATCCATACGTTTTGTTTCACGGCTTCTCCCATCCATTACCTTCCCGATCGGGTGGTGGCGGGTCTCTCTTCGGCGGCATACGCCTACAAGAGTGCACAGCCGTCAGTTCTCGTCGAGACGGCAGTCGGACCAGGTATCATCATCATCATCAGCTGCACATTACAAAGACCAAATCGGCCTATACAGAAGGCACGAGGAGTACTAGAAGCAGCAGCAGCACATAGCTAGGGGGAGTGCTAAAGAAAAGAGCGAGCGAGGGAGAGAGAAACGCACAAATGACCGGCTAAAGTGGCTCAAACGAGCGTACAGTGGATATGTTATAATGATGACGGCTTCTACGTCAGTGAGGTGACATTTTCGTAGCGCGTGCGTTGTACCTTTTATCTTTTAACATACCTACCTATACTGCGCAACCACGATTTACACTTGTGTTTGGGTGTGCGTGTGTGTTTATGTATTCATCCACTGGTCGATTCGTAAAGGCATTCGTCGTCTTTATTTAATCGTCACCTCTATACACCCACTGCCGATTATTTCGTTATCCGGCCATTGTCACCGAGATGGACCGTTAATGCGACTTGTTTGTTTATTCCTCGTATCTCAGGTATGTGGTCTTTTTTTTATATCCAAGTACTAGATCGTACTACTCGAAACATTTTTTTTTTTTAATCAATTAATAATTAATAATTTGTCCTTTACAAGATGCATTTCCCTATTTTCCCAATTACAAGTTTTTTTTTTGTTGTTGAAAAAGGACATTTTTGGATGCGTCTTCCTTTTAATGTCGTAAGATCAGTTTAATAAATCGTAATGCCCCCAACTTTTTAACTCATTGAGGCGAAAAATCGCAATGAGCTACTGCCGTTTTGGCGTGACCAAAGGCACTCGGCGAATTATCTGTGTGCGGTAAAATAAGAGTCGAGACCATTACCAATGCCAATTGAAGATCGCGTGTGTAGGTACTTTGTGAGGACAGAGTAAGAACCAAGTGAAGCCGAACAAAGTGGTGTTTTTTTTCTGTTCCCCTGCCAGAAAAATTAGCGAGAGCAACCAGGATGACGCACTCGTGGAAGCTGAACGAGGTAGTGGGCGACGCGTCGGCCCCGATCAACAGCAGGGCCCCTCGGTCGCCGGTCTGGGAGTGCCGCAAGTCACGGCACCACTCGGTCGGCTGCATCTACGAGCGCAGGGGCTCGCGCGGCGCGGCTCGCCAGTTTCGAGGTGCCTCGGTGTGCCCGGCCACCACAGACAAGATCATCATGGCCGAGGAGGACGAAGCCAACGGGCCCGAGCCCCGGGAGATCGACGCCGGCACCCCGCCACCGGTTAGTCCAAACAACCGGATGTTCACCGTACTTTCTCGACGCTATGTCTCGGGAAACAAAAAAACTCAAACTTGTTTTTGCAAAAAGTTGGCTTGTAGGATTTTGGAATGCTCGAGACCACAGTGTCTTAATGAAAGTTATTAACTGTATAATAGCTGAATCGATGAATCAGTCATAACTGATGAAACAAGTCTTTGTTATCGATTCTACAAGCCGATTTCTTCTTCCAAAACCCGTATATTCATCAAGTGTCTCTCCCTTAACACACTGCAGGTCGACGACTCGTTGTTCTTTGACCAAGAGTTCGAGGCCCTGAAGCACGTGAAGGTCGACGGTGCGAGCCTCAAAACGGCCATGTGGGCGGCCTTCGGGGTCCTCGAGATGAAGCGCCTCCTCGAGATGGAGCAGGGCCTGATCGAACGGGGCCCCGACAACAAGCTCCTGTCGAGCTCCGACCAGCGCCTCCGCAACATAGCCTTCCTCTGGGCCTCCTTCCGGGGCCTGGCCCACCTTCTGCCCCGCCTCGAGGAGAGCGGCGCCGACATCACCTACGTCGAGGAACGAACCGGCATGAGTCCCCTCCACGTGGCCTCGCTCTCCGGAAGCGTCGCCTGCCTCGAGTACCTCATAGCCAGGGGTGCGGACGTCAATCAGGTGCGACGACAGACGCCAAAACTATACATACAACATCCCCCCGAATCACAAACGCAATAAATACCTACGACCTCGTTAACCACCACCACCAGGTGAACCCGGCGATCCACTACGCTCCCCTGCACTTTGCCGCGCTCTCCAACTCCAGCGAGGCCGCGGAGCTGCTGCTCAGACACGGGGCTCGGCTCAATCAGCCGCCCAGCTGCCGCGGCGAGGAGGACGACGAGGTCGAGCCGGTCCTGCACTGCGCGGTCCGGGCCAAGAGCGAGGCGGTCGTCAAGCTCCTCCTCGACTCGGGTGCCAGCGTCTCGGCCAAGAACAGCAAAGGGGAGACGCCCCTCCACGTGGCCTGCCTCGTCCAGTCGCTGCCCTGCGCCGAGATGATTCTCTTGCAGCTGGGAGGTGCTGCCGTGGACGTGAACGCCCTCGACCAGGAGCACCGGACCCCGCTGCACAACGCGGTCATCGACAAGTCGGCCGTACCCGAGCTCGTGGAGCTCCTCCTGAAACACGGGGCCGCGCCCAACGTGGCCGACCGCAACAAGCTGACCCCGTTGCACATAGCGGCGCTCAACGAGCGGGCCGAGTGCGTCGACGTGCTCATATGGGCCGGGGCGGACGTGAGCGCGACCAATCGGGCCGGCCTCACGGCCCTCAACATCATCCTCCGCAAGATACCCGAGTGCCTCCAGGTCTTTCGCCAACGGCTCGACAACTCGATCAGGCTGAGGCGGCCCGTGCCCCACAACCGCGAGTTCGAGATGCGGCTGCACTTTGAGCTCTTGTTCGCCAGCGACGGCCGAGCCTGCGAGACGAGCTTCATCAACACCTTCGTCCAGGAACACCAGAAGGACCTGCTCTCCCATCCCCTGGTCATGGCTTTTTTGCACCTCAAGTGGGAGAAGATACGCAAGTTCTACCTGATGCGGATTCTCCTGTACACCCTGACGGTCGTCTGCATGACGACCTACGTCCTCGCCTACAAGTGCCTCAACGAGAACAACAACTCCAAGATCTGCAACAACAAGCGGGCCTCGGGCTTTCTTTTCAGGCGCAACGTCATCCAGATCGAGTGGTACGTCTCTCTGGTGCTGACCCTCATCATGATACCGCGCAAGATATTCGGCTTCATGGTCCACAAGTCGGCGAGGCAGTACTTCATGAACATCGACAACTTTCTCGACGCCATCGTCATCATCAGCGTCTTCGTTACCTCGTTCGTTTACACCGGGGTCACCTACGACTGGCAGAACTACGTCGGGGCCTTTGCCGTTCTCTGCGCCTGGACGAACCTCATGCTCATGGTCGGCCAACTACCCGCCTTCGGCACCTACGTCGCCATGTTCACCCACATACAGTTCGAGTTTGCCAAGCTGCTGCTCGCCTACTCGGGTCTGCTCATAGGCTTCACCATCAGCTTCTGCGTGATCTTCGTGGGCGAGCCCTCGTTCGACAACCCCCTCACGGGCCTCATCAAGGTATTATACGGAGATACAACATCGTTATTGCATACATTATACGTATAATGTGCATACATGTTTTTTTTTTATCTTAACGATTGTAGGTGCTCGCGATGATGGCCGGTGAGCTGGACTTTGAGGGTCTCATCAACCAGGACGTCATCCTCAGGGACGACTCGTTCGTCCTCTACCATCCTCTCTCTGTGTGCTCGCAGATACTGTTTACCCTCTTTATTGTATTCGTCACCGTGATACTCATGAACCTGCTGGTGGGGATCGCCGTGCACGACATCCAGGGCTTGAGGAACCACGCCGGACTGACCAAGCTCGTGCGCCAGACCAAGCTCATCCTCTTCTCCGAGCAGTTCCTCCACACCGTGCTCCACCTGCGCGTCATACCGGACTTTGTTAAAAAGTGGATGTGCGACCACAAGATCGACGTGGACAACAGGAAACGGGTACTCGTGGTCAAGCCCCTCAATCCGCTGGAGAAGAGGTTGCCCAAGGACATACTCAAGGCCGCGTACGAGATCGCCCAGAGGAACGCACCACTCGTTGACGAGGATGACGTGAGCCTGGTCGAGCACGTCAATTGGCTGAAGAATCACAGCGAGGAGAGCATCGACTGTCTGCTGCAAACGACACTGGGCCAGCTATCGACGCAAATCAAGGCCTCTGACAAGGACATCAGAGTCATCAAGGAACAGCTGCTGGATACCAACAAGACGCTCAAGACTCTGCTGCTGAAAGCTCGGACAAGATGAAACGACCCAAGTAACCAACGCGGAGTAAGCTTTGATCATTTACTTTTCGATGAATGGACATCGAGAGAGAGAAATGGTTATCAACGAAACTTATTCTTTGAACGATTGTTTCGATCTGATGTATGATACAACTAGTATTGTATGTTTTTTTAAATTGTCTCTGTATATGTATATACTCTTTTGATAAATAATCAATTTTTTAGTTGTAGCGTTAGCGTTGTTGTTATCACTTGTAACATACTCATTTGCAGGATCATTTCCAAAAATATACGTATTTTACATTGACTCGCTGCGTTTGAAATGTATTTATAATAGTACAAAATATGGTTGTAAGAAAAATTATAACTTTTAATGTAACTATCCCAACTTTACTGAATAAAGTACTCATTTACGTCATTGGTTGTGTTTTATTCAAAACTAATAAGCAAAAAATAAAAACGAATAGAGTGCAACGGACTAGTCACCCACGAACTGTTTCTCTGACCTTTTTTGCGTTTTGTTGTTTATCATGAAATGAAATTATTTGTAATTAAAAAAAAATATTATAGATTATTTTCCCGTTACAATTCACTGGTCTGATGAACAAAGTTGACGTGGACGCTAAGGTGTGGAATGGCGGTACAACAGGTCAGTCCGGTGCCATACGCTGGGGAATATCATGGGCCCTAAGAAGTTTCGTTGACATGCAGATGTTGGAAAAAATGAGAATTGGTATGATTTTTTCACTGCTTGGAATTCATTTGGTGTTTCACATTATTCTATTCAAAATCGGTTTCTCATTTTAGCTGGATTGCTTTCGAGAGATTGGCGTAGACGTGAACGTAAGAAGCCTGGACAAGAGGGCGCCAGGAGAAAGTTCACTTGGAAGAAACGTTAATACGAAAACTCCTTCAATAAAAACTTTTATTATCGTATTGTTAAATAACGTCTCGTTGTGTAATAAACTCTTTAGAAAATGGTGATTCTTATAAATTGAAATTACATTTCACTGAGTGGCGTTAGTCCTAGTAATCTCATTCCATGATTCAAGACTTTTCTTGCGGAATGCATCAGCAGCAGTCTCTGTCTGGCTAATTCCTCTTCTTCTCCTTTTATCTTGAGGACTTGTAAGGCCTTACCAATCGCGTGGCTAAAAAACAGTTGTTACTGATTAATTTTAATTTTTTTTTTCTTCATTTTCATGTAACTATTTTTTTCCCACCTCAAAGTAAATAAATAATGAACAAGTATGTAAGGTTCCAGCTCTTGGTAGGATTTAAGTAAAACTTCGTCAAATCTACCGATGCAAAAAATTAAATCCTCGGCTACTGGCTCCTGAAGCAGTGACGGAATGCATTCGGAAGCTATTGTAGCACCTGAATTTTTTTCTAAACTGACAAGTCTGCAATGAGCATACTGCATACTGACTCCGGTATCACCTTTGACCTATAAAATTATTAGTTTATTAACTATGAAAAGAAAGCAAAAAAAAAAAAAAAAATAGATAGCTTACGTCTAAAGCCTTGTCCCAATCAAAGTCGTAATCCTGATGCCTCTTGTGCCTCAAGTCATTTACTACAACTGCTGAGATTCCTAAAATTTCCGTGCTTGGATGGTCATAATCCAAGTTAACTTTAGTGGCTGAAATTTAACATGGTCTTCAATCTTCATTGCAAACAAATGTTTGTTAAATATATTTAATGTCAATTTTTGAAGAAAAAAACTTACTTGGACTTTCAAGCTGTTTTTCTTTCATAACATTTTTCGTTTCATCTAGTATATCTTGTAAAAATATAGCTGTCCCTTTTCTAGTGCTCATACCCTTAATTTTTCCAAATTTTACGTGCACTAGCCTATCTGCCCATGGTAGTTTCATAGCATTCAACACACTAAACAAGTTCATGAAATGACTAGTTTGAGCATTGTCCACCACATAATACATTTTATCAAAATTATGTTTCTCAAATCTTTGAATTGCTGCAGCTACATCTCTCGTGATGTACAACGACGAACCATCACTTTTGATTATAGGAATACTTTTGTTTTCATTTAACTGTACAACTTTCCTGTTTTCACTGTCCATTGTAAGAAGCTTCATTTTTTCCATGTCAGACAGTATACTGTTTACTTTTTTTATGTTATACATAGACTCCCATTCGTAAATATCAAATTTAACACCTATCCTATTGTACGTCCTTTCCAACTCTTCTATGGTGTATTTCCTAAAAGACTTCCACTCGGAGAAATTGCTTTCATCTCCCGTCTCTAATTTTTGAAAAATTTCTCTCGCTTGATCTGCAATTGTCGAGTCATTCTCTGCCAGTTTATTTGCGTGAACATAAGCGTTGTACAATGCTCTCATGGGATCGTTTTTTAGAGCTTCATCAGTTACGTTGGCCAGAGACAATCCCAACTGCACAAAGCCAAACTGTGTACCCCAATCACCCAGATAATTAATTCTTTTTACATCATTTTTAAAATAATTATTTACATTGGCAATGTAATTGCCGATCATGGTAGAACGTAGGTGACCAACGTGAAACGGTTTAGCAATGTTTGGCGAACTGAATTCAACCAAAACTCGGTTTGGCGTTTCCCACATGAACTCTGGAGGAGTTATACCGTGACTTGTGGATTCCAGCAGTCCTTTAACATAATTCTCCTTGTGTAATTTAAAATGTATTTCTTTTTGATTTTTTTCATTCACTTCAACATTTTCTAAAAACTGATCCGAGTCATTTTTTGACAAATTCAAAACTTCGTCTCTGACGTCGTACTGTTTGGATCTCAAAGGCAGAGTAAAGAAAAACTCTCTGCTGCTTTTATCAAGCTTTAAGTGCAATCGTGTGGCTGCTGCGCTTGGCTTGAATTTTTTTCCATTTTGGGAGACTCTGGAGATCTAAAATATAAACAAATGTAGTTGAAATATAAAAAAAAAAAAAAAAAAAACCTAACAATACAAAATTATGCATACTTTTTTATAAAGCAACAATCTGGAATTTGTACTCATTTTATCGGAATCTGGACCAAACTTGTGGGGAGCTTCGATCACTTTTTTTTGTCGTAAGTATACACCTATCTCTTAAATATTAATTTCGCCGGCTCGTATAAAAGGTTAAACTCGACTACTTAATTAACGATCGCTGCCTTTCGATACAATCATTATTGGTTTTTATATTATCTAATCTTCTACCGATAATAACATATGAAATAACACTTATACTCTACGAATCACAGATTAAACAGCGTAAAAAAGAACACTTGTCAATTAAGTTATTGTTTACAAACAGCTAGCAGAAGTTGATTTTTCCATTCCAGTATTCCCCAGTGAGGGTGCGTTCCGAAAGTCAGATTCACCGCGTAAATGGCAACGCTGCTGTCACAGATCGTCACATCAGGTAAAGTGACTACTGGAGCTGAGGTCCGAAATGCCAAAAGGAAATCGCGCTTTTTTCCATAACACCGTCGCTAAAAATCACGATTTGTTTTGGCATTTCGGACCTCAGCTCCAGTAGTCACTTTACCTGATGTGACGATCTGTGACAGCAGCGTTGCCATTTACGTGGTGAATCTGACTTTCGGAACGCACCCTCAATCCACACAATGTCATGTACAGTGCCGACCTCTCTCGTTTGGCTATTAAGGGAGTTGGGTCGCTCCCGCGGGGAGTTGAAGGGGAGCACGTGTACTTATGTTCATAAGGCACCGTGCTAAAGTCTGCTGTACTAACCTATAGGTTATAGCCTAAAAACATCCGCCCTTTCGATTACGGAAAATGCATTTGTGTTCCACTCGCCAGTACTCGTTAACGTTTAAATAAAATGCTTCAAAAAAATTACAGAATATTCTTCAAGGTATCTCGTTTCTTATGGTATTAATCAAATAGTCTAAATACTTTCTCTATGAGAGATAAAAAATAAGGAGCAAACGGTATAGTCAATCTGATCTTCTTTTAATAAAAGTGTGCTATAAATTTTCGAAATTAGAAGTTTTAATGGTATATCATTAAAGTATAAAGTCTCATTAAGGCCTATACCAAGTTTGAGATCATAATTTTAAGTAGAACGGCTTCTAGAAGTGATTTTGTGAAGAGCTATCGCGCCACGTAAAAAGTCGAGCTGACAGCAAACAGTGTACTCAGTGCATCCTTGTCTGACACATGAATGAAGCATACAAGCAGGAAACAAATTTGTTTACGTTTGTGCAAATATCTCCATAACTGCAGACGCGATTTTATTGAAACTTTGCACGTATACGAATGAAGTTGTCATAAATAACATATCAGTTTTTCAAAATATTCTCATCGCTGAGTCAAGGGTAATAGGTATTTTTTTACAACTTTTTTGATTACTTACATTTGAGCCCATGTTAAAGACGACGAAAAAGGGACACTTCATGAATTTTTTTTTCTCGAAATCTGTAGACGCGATTGTGCTCAAATTTGGTGACTACATCCACGCAATGTTTCTTTACAACATATATTTTTTTAAAAAATATTTTCATCATTAAGTGAATTGCAACCCAACTCCCTTAAACTATAAAACTACAGGAGTCAAACTTATTTCAACTATTTAGTCAGCTTGGCTTTGCAATAAATATCAAAACAGCTGTCAAAAAATTCGCTCTACGGATTGCGATGCCAATTGAGAGCATTTGCAAACTATTTTCCAATTAATACTGGCCTTCAGTAATAATATCTTGCAGGAAATAATTTTAAGGGATGATTAACCAGATTCTCTGTTTCTTAATAAATGAAATGAAATAACGAAAGGATCAATCGCAGGGGCCGTACCATATAACTATTTTTCTGTACATCGGCCTATGTTATAACATAGGCCCGCGAAGCTAAAAAAAGTTATATGGTACGGCTCCTGTAATAATAGTTGTAACGTTGCTCTTAATAAAAAATCCTCCAGGAACCCTCCTTTTAATAATATTAGGTACCTAGATTAAGTATAATGTCACATTACTTCTTTGAATAACCTCACCCTTGCGCGCTCGACACTCATACATCAAAAGGCACGGAATCCGGGTGTCGGGTTATACCATTCCAACGTTCCTGTGTTATAGGGTTATACCATTCCAACGTTCCTGTGTTATCGGGTTATACCATTCCAACGTTCCTATGTTGTTGGGTTATACCATTCCAACGTTTCTGTATTATAGGATTGGTTATACCATTCCAACGTTCCAATGTTTTGGTGTTTTCAATTCCAACGTTCCTGTGTTATCGGGTTGGTTATGCCATTCCAACGTTCCTGTGTTATTGGGTTACACCATTCCAACGTTCCCATTTTTGGGGTTATACCATTCCATCGTTCCTGTGTTATAGGGTTATACCATTCCAACGTTCCCGTTATATTTATTTAAAAGGGCGACTCCAAAACCGAAGCAATGAAAATGCGTTATGTCCCTTTAAACATGTCCGCACCGTCTAGCAGACGGAAAAGTCCGTTGTAGAGTGTGGGGTGGGGATGAATAATATATATATACATATATATACATATATATATATATTGTGAAAATGTGCTCACCGAAAGGGAGGTGGCTCCGCGCGAGGTGACACTGCGATCGAAGAATCAAAGTCAAAAGCTGCTTTGGCGTCAGTACTAGTAGAGTGAAGAGTGTCGGTTTACGTGCACAGTTGGTCGTGTGTGTGTGTGTTGAAGCAAGAGCGCGAGTGCCGCGAGTGCCGCGAGTCGCCGGACAACGACGGAGAGAGAATCAAAAAGAGAAAGAGCGAAATACTTGACTCTCCTCGTGAGAGAGCAGAGAGTAGCTCGTGTAGAAGAGAGAGTCAGTTGATCGTCGTTAGTTAGTCGTCCCGGCGGAGTGCAAGCGAGTGCGTGTGTGGTGTGTGCAGGTGCCGGAGAGGAGGCAACAGCCGGAGTAGAAGACGTTTTGTCTTCTGCCCTTCGCGTCGTCGTCGTCGTGTTGTTTCAACCCCCTCTCCCAATCCACCCTTGACTCATCAGAGCTCCCTTTTTGCTCATCGTCCATAAATTTGAAGGTCACCCCACGATCCTCCCGGTCGGGTTGCCCTCTGCGTCGTCGTCGTCGGCATACTTACAGTGGTACACATAACCTATCGATAAAATAAACCTACCCTGTGTGTCTGTGTTTTATGATACTTATTGTTACTTGGGTAGTAATAAATAATAAGTCTACGGTTAACGCAATTCATCGCAGATTGAGTACACTTGATAAAAATATGTTACGAAAATACGGACGCGCGCGCATATTCGTAGTGAAAGCTGTCGTCGTCGTTCTTCTCTCTCCTTCTTTCTGTGCCAGAGGGGTGCGGGCTGCCTGCTAGGCTGCATGTCTGCCCTTGCTCCGTTTTTTTCCTTTTCCGTCGTTACATTTAATTTCGGAGTCACCGCGTGCAAAACAACCGAGTGAGTTCTGCATTACGTTTACATGCACCAACGAGAGCGAAAGACGCCTTCGTCTCTCTGTCTCGGGAGTTGGTGCTCCTGTGCGTATTGAAAAGTCCTTCGGAAGGAAGGTTCTGATCGTTATCGCGTACCTACATATCAAACGTCACCTACACGTATTAAAGTGCGGCAGAGTGTGTTATTCTGCATGTGTGCGTCTGTGGGTTTACTATATTTCTCTCTCTTTTTCTTCTATCTACCTTAACTCTAATTTTGCAAAACATTTTCTGTTGTATATCGAACTGCTGCTTTTATTACTTGCTGTATCGTGCATCGCATATATAATCTTAAGTAGTAACAGCAGCAATCGCGGCGACGTAAGCCAAGCCTTCGCTCAACTACCTTACTCTACTCCTCCGATAATTTCGCTATGATTCGTATACATGTATTTGACTCACGTGAATGGATATACGTAGCACGGAGCGCGAGAGTGATAAGGAGGAAAGGCATTTGAATGAAATGATGAATTAAAAAGGAAAAAAAAAACTTGGTAGAAGTGACTGGTGATGATTTTTGTCTCTCTTGTGTGTCCGAAGGAGAACCATCAGGAGGAGGCGGTGGTGGTGGTGGAAAAAGACAAAGTGGAGCCGTGCCGGATAAGCCGCAGCTGTTTTAATCGAGGAGGCGGTGCTGCAGGAGCGCGGAAGAGGTGAGGCGGAGGGCCCACCGATCAGCCAACAGCCAAGGAGGGTATAGGCAAATAACATAACACACGATATCATGGCCGGACAGACGATAAACGACAGATTGCTGGCCGCGAGGCACAGCCTCGCTGGCCAGGGCCTCGCCAAGTCCGTCTGCAAGGCCACCACCGAGGAGATGATAGCGCCCAAAAAGAAGCACCTGGACTGTAAGTTTTATTCTCTCTATTTCCTCCCCCCACCCCACCCCCCCTCCGTTTTTCCGTTTCATCACATTTGTTTACACGTATACACATGCACGCGTACCCACCCTCTTCTCGCCGCAACCTGCACACCCTCCGTTTACCCTCCCACTCATATCGATTACTCGTCTTCCTTCGACTACAACTTTTCCCGTATGCCTACAATAACTATACGTTGGAACACACGTATACGCGTACGTATTCCTTTTATTTCCGCGACCTCGCTACATGGGTATCGCCGACCAACCAACCTGCTTATCACCCAACCCCCGGGCCTTTTTTTTCTTCCTAGGGGCAAGTCGAGAGTTTTCAAGGGCTTTTGCGCCCCTCCTCCTCCCCCCGACAACCTTTTTGCGTTTACGCACACACCGCGGGGAGGGAGGTTGTTTCCGGATGTTGCGGTGATGGCATGCTTAATTTAATGTATTAATGCTCATGCCCGCTTTCATTCGAGTGGCCGATCATAGGCTCGTTTTTCCCCCGGGAGTTAATAAAAGAAGAAGTTGGCTGCGAGGGAACGATTGGAGATTGATAGCGCTTATGCATGCGCTCGTATTACGTTGCTGCTTCTTCTTCTTCTTGCGTCCCTTGAGAAATCCAGGAACGATTTCAACACACGTGTTTTTGCCGCTCGTTCGATTATAATCATCTTCTCTCCCTCTCTTGCCGAACCAATGTTTGGCGCAATGTTTCACGATTCGTGATGTACCGTTGGGAGTATAGTGATTTTTTTTTCCTATACGAAATTCAATGGAGCTATACGAATGTTTATTCCCTTTTTTTATATTGGCATGTAAACAAATAGGGATGGGAAGATTAAGTGGCTGAATCTATGATTGAGTCTACGTTCATTTAACTCTTTGCCCTGAAATGTCAAATGAAAAAGTGAGATAACGTTAGGGCATAATTTGCAAATTTTTAAGATTTTCGTTATCTAGAGCGTTGGTAAAATTTTTGGGGCCAAAAAATGTTAAATAGGTACAAAAAATCTTACTTTTCTTTAAAATTTAACGGGTTTTGTCAATAATGTGCATCCGCATTACAAGCGAAATGAAACTTAAATACATGATTTATTTGACCCACATCTTGTGCTTTAAACACTTTTTTTTTAATATGAAACAAAATTTTTCGTGGTAATGCGCTGATAACGGGATAGTTTTTTACCAACGTGATATTTTACAAAATCGTGTTTCATGTCAAAATCCACAACTTTCCCCCAACGTAATACTTGAGACGGTATCAAGCTCTTTACGCCTTAAGTAATTCAAATTTATGCGTTACTTGATTATAGACCTCAAAATATTCTCGTGCGTAATCAAACGGTGTTTTGTCTGTGATGTTAATTATTTATTTATTTATTTTATTTTTTTTTTTTTTGTGGTCTGCAAAGTACAACATAAGCGGTTACCGAAGCTGCCCAATTTTCTCCATAAGTAAACAAAGTATTTAAAACCACAGAGCAAATGTCACACTGATGAATCACCATGTGGCCAAGCGACCGCAAGTAATGCCAATTCGTTCTCGAGAAAACTGGTTTTCTTTGTGTACGTACACACACTACGAGAGAGCATTCAACACTTTATAAATAAAATATGTTCTCCCAAACGATTATTACGCGTTTGATCAGCGAGGTTTTCCCACTATATTGGCCCGCGAGATCGAAAGCACCCAGCAACTTTAGTACTATGAGATCGATGCAGTATAAGTAAATAAGTATTACCACAGCTATATGCAAAACAGCTATTCCCATTGTTGTTTTTTTCCCTATAAGAGTGAAAGTTTCAAATTGTTACCCTAAATACTTTTAACAAAAAAATATGAGCCCATCGTCCAGCATTATAAATTATTATCACGGAGCGTTTCGCGTATACGTAAAAATCAATTGTAACCCGCCAAACTTAACAAAGCTCCCGTACCAAAGTATTCGAGTAAGTACAACATACCAGCACGCGCTCTATGCTAGGCCGCTCGTAAAAACGCGAATTGGCCATCACCCACGGGGGTTACTCAGGGAGAGGGGGTGTTTCATTGCTGAGAAACAGCTTCATCGCTGCATTTTAAGTGGCAAGTGGTACTTGAAAGCCAAGCAGTTGCCGATAACGCCCGTATATACTGCCCTCCTCCTCTCGAGCTTTTCCTTCTCTCGCCAAGCGCCGCCGTGAACTATATAGTATGGACGACTTATTATTCGGTTGTAATGTCATGTCACGCGTGGACACTGTGTAATATATATATATATGTAACACGTCGCGCCCATGATGTACCATTACGTGGTGAAACGCAAGACTCGTGACTCTCGAAATACTTGCAACGAGGAGGAGGAGGCACACCCATCACCTTGGCGCGAAAAACGCCACTTGCACTTTCGATCGTTTAAGCAAACTTTTGCTGCGCGAGAGTCCAGGTAAACTCTTGGTCTATATATTGTTTTTGCTCGCAAAAATAATTATCTCTCATTGTCCCCTCGCCCTCTATTTCTTTGAGTTTATGCGTCTTTCAATACTATACTTGGTAATTGCAAGAGTATCGATTCAATAGGTATTGTTCCCTCGGATGTATAAATATATTATATTCACTCTGGATGTTCTGTTTGCTTGCGATGATAAAACGTTCGATCAAGCCTTTCCAAAGCGCAGCATTTCAGACATCGGAGGGCTTTTCGGGTGTTAAACAAACGACACATATTCGTTATCGACTCTCTCGAATTTTCGTCAATGCATTGTTTAACTTGATTGTAAGCGTATAAATGATACTGTAGGATGTAACATTTTATTTTTAATGGTAATTAAAAAAAAAACGGCCACTCCATCACGTACACGTATACCCTAAGCACAACTTTTATTTTTTATTTTTTAGCTTTTGGAAGAAAATAGCTCCGTACGCATGAAAAATCTCAAAGGAGAGAAGGATAAAATATATTACAGCATATTCTCACAGTTGATCCGAGTGCACGGATGCATTCATATATACGTACCGTACGTGTGAACGTACGTGCATTGCAATTTAACAATACAGGGGAAAGTTCAGAGAGAATAGAGGCAAGGGGGAGATAGTTAGTAGGGATAATAGAGTGTAGAGAGGCTGTTGGTAGGGTGGCACGTAAGGCGTGCGCGCCAAAGAAAAGGCGAAAGGCTGGTGGTGGTGTACCTGTACAGCAGGACGAGGATGGCAAAAAAAAGGTTGTATGTGCGCAGAGAGAAATAGAAAGGTGATAGGTGAAGGAGGAGGAAAAACTGTTATGTACTCCTGTAAAATACCTACAGTCTTTTCGTACACATACTTCACTAGATCATAATAGTATACATCTCTCTAATGGGCAATGTGGGTGCATATACTTACAGTGCACTTTTCGTAACTATACTCTCATGTCATATACCACAATTTATATGTTAACAAAGTAAAATATGGTCATTAGTTCGTGGTTGATTTTTTTCTCCATAAATGACCAACCCCTTCAAATATGCCCGCGTAAACATTCTTGTGCCGCCGATCCTTCGACAGCAAATTAATGCCCTTTTGATTTTTTTCAATCAACGTTAATTGTCAAATGTAATATTCGTTATGGTTTGAACCCTGCGCTATCATATCAAAAATCTCTTTCGAAAAAGACAATATCAGGTCCCGCAGCCACGAGTTTGGACGATAATGATATATATAAAATATCATTTATTTAGCATTGTCTTGTTGATGCATAATTATCGTCGTTCTTCGTCTTATACCGACAAAAGCCGTCCATACACGTATAAATGTATATATATATATACATAGCTGTACCGTAGATGGTGTTGCAGCAGAGAGATGGTAGATTTACGATGGTCGGTGAGTAGGAAATAAAAGAGAGGAGAAGACAAAAAAAAAGAGACTACCTACCGACCGACCGTGGACAGAGAGAGAAAGACAAGTACCTAAGTAGGTAAAGGGGGAAGACAAGCCTCCTCGCGGCGATCACCGATCGTATATATATATGCGTATACAATGTGTACGAACACATATTATTATGTATACGATATAGCGACAGAGAGGGGTCACTCACTTCTCTCTCGCTCATTGTACGGGCTACTATATATGTATTGCTTAGGTGCGCGTATGTGCCTATTACGACAGGTTTCTCTCTCTCTCTCTCTCTCCTTGGAATGAGCGAGTCCTCTACTTACACATCCTCCACCATCGGGTGTATAGTTCGCCACCTCGGCTCGCCGCAACACGCATATACCTTTACTTGGTTGTTCCCATCGGGCAATACTCACATGTACGTGTAATAATATGTATAATCTCTGTAAAAAAAAAAAAAAAAAAAAGAAAAAACGATTCGCTGTATGATATACACCATGATATATCATGTGCACCAAGATGTCATTATCATACATTCCTCGTGCAATTATAATGCGAGCTCTCGTGTTGATTATTCAATTTGTATATCCAAACATGTAAGATTTCTTTTCTTTCAACTTTTGCGTATGTGCGCCAAGTATATTCCCGCAGTGCCTCGTGCAATGGTACTCTTGTGACCAAAAAGTTGTCACTTTTGAAAAAGACTTGAATTGTTGTGATACGAAGCGCGCAAAAATGGACGAAAACGAGGACTTTGTTGCCCCTTCGGTTAACTGGTACATAATATATTGGTGCCCGTACACCTATGAGTTTTTCTCTTCGAACGGGTTTATTAATATATAATCTTCACCAATCACCACGCGTGAACAGGTACAGGTATAGGCGAGGGTATAGGTGTACGAGGTTGCGGTCACTCTCGTATGAGAGAAAGTTTATTTTTGTCTCTTTTTATCCACAACTTCCTCAACACCGAATACATTGTATTATTGAAAAACTGCTGACAAATAACGTGGTTAAAATCATTTTTTATTTATTTTTTTTTATGTATTAGTCGAGCTCGGCGTATTAGGTACTCATTACACATTGTACGCATATAACAGTGCGTTTGGAGAAGCGCTGGCTGGTCGGTCGGTTCCTTTTTCCCGAAGCAAGAAACGCGTCGTCCTTGAGTTAATTGAATTAGCGAGGAGAGCCAACCGAAAAAAGAGAAAGAAAGGGAATCGGACACTCGGGGGACTATGTTTATCCCTCTCTTCCTTTTTTCACTCCTTTTGCTTTGAGAATAGCTGAGATTCTGTTTTTTGTTTTGTTTTTTTTTTCGCTATTTTATGTTATGCAAGTACCCACCTACTCATACTCGACGCGCGGTACCTATACTGTACAGTAGAAAGTACTTGGGCGCTAGACGACGTAATACAAGCGCGACCGTACAACCGGTTGACCGACACAGCATATATATATACCGATACTTGTACACGGTATATGTATACACGGATGGCTGGCGGGCGTTTCTCGCGATAAATAATCACGTGGGTGGTAACGCTCGGACCCGATTACTTTTATATTATGTAGATGTTTATGACGCTCCGGCATCTGAGGGAATACGGAAATGTGTGTAGGAGATGTAAGTATTGAGGTGTGTGTGTGTGTGTGTGTGTCAACGCTGCGAATGCCTGCAGTAACCGTTGATGCTGCTATATGTACTATACATATATCTACTGTTGTGACTTTTTTGTATTTTAAGACCTCTCAACACTACCACAAACGGTTTATAACAATACTATTTTGTTTTTCGTACATTGTTTTCTCTGAAACCTGTGAGTAAAAGATCGTGCCTATACCTAATTTATCCAGATGTATACCCCTTTGAATGTATTAAGTATAATACCCGAGTGCGGGTGCAACGCAGATTAGTCCATCGTTCATTCGTCGAATTTTGGGAAAAAGCCGTTTTGTCGTAGGTAACATACATCTGCCGCGTTCCCGTGAGCTCAGAACACACTCGCCCGCGCATGATGATCAATTTCATTTTCCAATGGGAATAATCAATTCGAAAGGAAACAAAAGGTACGGTCGGGTACGGTCGCAGTTTCAATGCAATACGGTTACATTGGCACTGCGCGGTGATGTATTTATACATATATATATACAGAGGAAATCGATTCATTCATTCACTCGCCGCTATGCAATATCCACGTCAGTGCGATCCGTCTCCGTTGGCACGAGCCAAAGACTCCGAGTGAAAATAAGCGTCCAACCCCTTCCTCTTCCTCTCACCCGATCCTCCCTCTTTCATCCAAATACATCAATGTTTGATGTGCACGTCTCTCATCCCCACGGCTAATATTATATCCTCCCTCGGTGCATCCGAGCGAAAAGCCATGAACCGTTCGTAACTTCGTAAAAGTACCTATACACACACTGTATCCCCATCGAAAAGGCCGAGCAATCGCGAATGGCAGTAGCGCACAACATACCTAGTGTACATTATACTTTCACACACATCGGTGCAAATGCCGGTTCGGAGTAAAACTCTCTCGCCTCGGGTGCACCAACACGACGATCATCTCTCGCTGTACCTATACATTTACACGCATTTACACATACAAGGTACAACTTAGATATATACATATGTATGGGAAGTAAAGCGCAAATGTTGATGCTGTAGGGCGTCCCTCCCTTCTCAAATTCTTCCCCCGCCTGCACCACCTCAGGGTTATTTTTCGGGTAATACGTGGTGGCACATCTTCGATAGTCGGTTGGATATCGCGCCGGCGCAAGTCTACAATATATATTACGTAGACACATGTAACAGCTACGGGGTGAGGGCAACTGCGGAGGACAGAGGGAATCGGGAATCCGTACAGGAGCGCGTGGCGTATCGATTGCAAAATTTCAGAGCGCGCGCGCGCGCCTTTGTGTGTGTATCCTCTCTTTGTGGATGTGTATATACATTCTCTCTCGGCAGCACCAGCTCTCAGGGACGCCTCGCTCGGCATTGACCTTAGCGATGGCCCCGAGAGGAGGGAAAGACACCCTCTCTCGGTATACACGCTACCTACACTTGTTTTCTACGAGAGGGAGATTTACAGAGAAGTAGGTCGTGGGAGGGAAGATGGGTTTTGCTGGGACGTGCGCGCGTGCGTCCTCTCTCTCTCTCTGCCCTATATGATACGCTTGTATAATATTTTTAATACCCTGCAACGAAGGGTTGCTAGGTTGCTCGGCTATAATACATATACGATATTGGGGGATGATTGGTGTTTCGAAACCTCCCTCCTCCTTATGAGGATCGATTGCGGATGTTGGAGCTTTTTTCCCGAGCACTCCCATCGTGATACAAACCCTTACTCTTGTACTCCATGGCGTTGCTTTGATTTCGCACTCGGTTTATTTACAGAGATTTACACGTTTTGTCATAACAATCTGATCTGCATCGTCGTCTCGTTAAAGCTCTACCAGTAAGACCATTTTTTTCTTTTTTAACAAAGACAAAGCCGTTCGCGGGTATTGCGTAAAACAAGATGTGCTTGCCCGATTGACGATTACTCAATTGAGCTTTAATTTTAATTAAAATGAAAAATAAAATTATTTCTTCACACAGACAATTACGTATCGTGCTTTATTATATTGTATATCTGTATCTGTCGAAAGTCCAATATTAATAATAACAATGACGACGGCGATGAAGCAGCAGCACTTGGCCTTTTTTTTTCTCTCTCCTCCACTCGTGAATAACCTTCTGGTTGGGTGGGTCATGGGCGATCGATAGAGATGAGGAGGATTCTGCGTTCAAAAAGAAAATACTGCTTTTTATTTATTTATTTTTATTTTCATTTTTTTCATCAATATTTATATTTACATAATATGTGGGCTGATATTAAAATACCAAGTCGATACGTGTGAAGTGGAGTTGCAAATTTGTTGGAAATTAATTTTCAAACAATCCCCATCACGGATAATTTGCACACATTGTATTATCATTATTAATGTCAAGGGGAGCGGCAATTCATTGAAGGGGTTGTCATTTTGATTACTCATGTAAATTGGAGGACTTGGTATAAGGGATACAACGTTGGATGAAACTTTCACCGATGCAGTTATTCGAAAAAAGTGGTGATGCTAGGCGAGTAGGCACTGTCCTTGAAATATGATATTTTGCTATACTGGTGGTTGCGGTTTTTTTTTTTTTTTTTTTTTTTTGCTCAAAGGGTACCTGGCGTTTGGGCTTTTGTTTCAAAAAATCCAGTCGAGAAGAAGAATGGCTCTTGAATAATATGTACATTTTGTCCAGAGACTACGCTGATACAAATTCTTTACTAGCACCTTTTCGATCATTCATTCCTGGACAACGGTGTAAACGGAGCCATCGAAAATCATTAGTTGGAACAAATTTTATCTCTTGTTTCTCTCTTTGTTAAATCTTTCGAGTTAGCAGGCACGGCCCTTCCATACTTGTAAAAAATTCCACTGTTTTAGATAAATTTCATCCAAACCTTGGAATCGTACAGTATAATTAAGTACCAGTGCTTATCTAAAAATGGAAAATATAAAAATATATATTAAAAACAACGTGAACGTTTCGATGTTTGATTGTTATGTGGCATTGCCTCTGGCGTAACGAGAAAAAAAAAATGAATAGTAATCTGCGCGTATAAAAGTTTTTTTTTTGTTTTACTGAAGAATAAAAAAAATGGGTTCTCCGGGAAAACACAGCAGATCCGTAATGTACAAATGAATTATAACATACCTCTACGTGGGCGTAGACCCAGCGCCATCCAGCCGTGTGGATATTTAAAAATTCAGCTCTCGCGGATGAACTTGAGCGATCGCGGAACAACGAAATAGTACATATATGTACGCGCGCCGGCGCTCGTTCGCCACCCCTGCTTGCGCGCATCTGAGCAATACGTGTATATATATGTGTGTCTGTGTTTGCCGTCACGGTCCTGTTTCGCGCGCGTATAGCATGATCCCGTCGAGCGTTTCCGCTTTTGCCATGCCGAGTGTGATTTTTATCTCGTTCTGCCGAGAGCACGCGTATATATATATGTATACGTGTACAGCAACGCGCGGCAGGAGGAAAGTAAGAGCCGACCACCGGGAAAGGATTTCCGTACAAGCGGAATGTTATATATTGAACATATAGCGCGTGGGAGTGGAAAATATAAGGGCTAGCGCGTTTTCCGCTGCTTTTTATGCACAACGTTTATATAATATATTTTCCTTCCTTCCGAAAGTGAAGTGCGCACTTGAACCACCTCATTTCTCCAACCACTTGCTTTTTTCAGTAGTTGTGAAAAAAAAAAAAAAATCAACAACAACAACAATTGTACGCATAAGACTGGCTTTTCAAAAGTGATTAAAAAAATAAATTAAAGTAACCAGTGACTCAAAAAGACACGCTTTTGCTCGAAAAAGAAATGTTATTGATCACACAAATATATGTATGTTGTGATTAACCACTGAGATTGTACACCCTACATGTTTTTTTCTTTTTTCCGACGAGTCAAGTCTGCTCCAAGCGCATTTATAATCCTAATATACATATATCAAACTCTATATAGAAATAAGCTCTTTGAGAAAGTATTCTGCGACTTGACTTATTACCTACTCTCTCTGATTGGAATCGCCAAAGTTGTCGGGCAGTGCTATAAGGTATACAATATACCAAAGTGACACAAGAAAACTTGAGTAAACTTCACTAAACTTTCCGATGATGTACCTATAGATCATCCGATGCATCAAAATCTCAGAAAAAAAGTTGATAGTCCGTGAAGAGTCATCCTCTATTGAGATGTACAACTTTTTCTCCAGATCTACGAGCTTTCAGGTACCAAAGTCATGATCCTCTTTACTTCGGAAAATATACGTATAACAGCGGAGTGAACGGATGATTGTACACAGACATAATAAAATTGTAGCAACGCGTTGCAATGAACACGCAACTGTGTCCCTTCATTTTTTCACAATATAGTTTTTTTTTTTTTTTGTAATTAAGGTTCTAACCTCGTGAGAGGTATGAACGCTGAATTTATTCAATAGTGAAAAAATACATAGTTTTTTTTTTTTTTTTTTACATACAGGTAACAGTTGGTATACAGTAATTCTTAAATTATTCTAACTTTGTACTGATGGCGCAGTCCTATAGAATAGAAGTATACAAAGTACAACTGTATGTATGTGTCACATGGTATAGTCAGTAAGAGGGTCAGGGGGACTACACACGATCAAATTGTTGCAGACGCCTTTTTTTTTGCAGTACTTATTTGTCACTTTTCGGAATCCTCCGTTTTCAAAACAGGGTGTAAGAATAGGCCTTCGTTCGCTTCGACAATGCGCGGGAAACGCGCTTCGCACGAAAGGGAGGGATAGGCGCTGCTGTACTGCATAATATAATTATGCGTTGCGCGAGTCGCGTGTATACACCTGTACACGAACGTGTTTTATTTCATGCCCCTCTTCCCTCGTGCTGACTTTTTTTTTTTTTTTTTTTTCTACGAGTCTGCTAATAGGCGTCGTCATGGTCGACATCCATTGCCTTCGCATTAGTACACGGGCACCATGATAATGCAATGCGTGTGCCCGCAAATCTCACAATGACTGCTGATTTTGCATGATTTTTTTACTACTTTCTCGTTTCCATGGATTTTTGTAAATGGCCTGAAATACATGAATACAAAGCTGCAAGCTAAAAGTATCTCTTTAATACAAGTTTACGAAGAAAAAAAAAAAAAAAAGAGACACGTCTCCCGCTCGAAAATCGCATCAGTCGTGCGGTGATTCAAAGTCGATGCTTATACGATGTGCCTTAACTGTCGGACGTTTACTTACCATCATCGTCACCGACAATAAAATATCCCACAAAGAGACGATGGTCGTGGCTTCGTTATGCACGTGTGGCGTTGAGGTCGTTTTGATTTGATCGTACCAATTGTTATATTGTGCAAGAAGTCGACGACGATATGAAAGCTCCCGAGTCGATGACACGTGCGTGCATCTCGTGTATATATATGTATATTGTCCTGCCGCCTCAAAAAAAAAAAAAAAAAAAAAAAAAAAAAAAAGAAAGAGACGCAGACGGGAAATTGTGACTTTCGGCGATGTTGTTGTCGACGCAATTGAATTTCGTGGTTTTTCGCTCGTCGCGTTCGCAGGTTACGAAAGCTTGCGCAAACAGTTCGATTGGGCTCTTCGTTTCCACGTGCTGCGCCTCCTCGAAACGTTGCGTGGATTTTTGCGATGCCTCACTGTACACGCCATCACCTTTTTATTACATTCATATAGGGAAAAAAGGCAATTTTTTTTCTTGATTTTGGACAGTCCTCTCAGTGAGTTTCAGGACTCAACATACACTCGAACGAACCTCCGTTTGTCTAATCATATTTTTTGCGTAAAAATGTGTACATAATATTGTTAAATACTCGATTCAACAGCCGTGTGCACAAAGACGGTCAACTTCCTGCCAGTCAACTTATATACCATCCATACTAATCGTTTGCAAAATAAACTATACTGCTGGGCTTCAGTGAAGAAACATAAAAAAATCATAACACTGTTATGCGTGAACGTACTTAAATGTCCTTTCCAATAGACTCTATACTTTGATTACGAAAGCGTTATTCGGGAACGTGTTTTTTTTTTTTTTGTTTGTTTTCTTTCCTCTTGTATTGTAATACGTATAGGTATATTTTCGCAAGACCCTCTATTTCGGTTGTTACACGTTGGAGTTGATGGGAACAATCAGCTTTCTCTCCTCCTGCAGTGATGCTTTCCTATCGCTGCATGTATACATGTCAGTAAAATACAGTAGAAAGAGCTAACCTATACATATAGGTACGGTACGGGGAAAAGGAGGAAGTGAAGAAAAGTGTCTCGTACTTGATCCATTCACTCTTTACCACGTTATTAGTCTTAGTACGTGGTGGTGGTGATGATCGTTGTATAGGTGTGTTGGATTCGAGCGGTGCGGTAACGCCTCCTCGATGCGGACTCTCATGAAACTTTTGATTACGTCGTCACTATCACACGCCTCCCGAGAGGCCTCTTCCACCACCGAACGGTTATTTTTTTTTTTTTTTTTTTTTTTTTCATTTCATCATAAAAAACATAAAAGTCCAGGTTTTGCTTTAATGGGGCTGAACAGGAAATTTTCACGTGCGAGCTTATCGGCCTATCTAGTTAAACGATCCCCATGGAATTCTCTTACAAGGTACAACACAGCGACTCGCACGAGCAACTCTAGTTGGGAGCCCTTCGAAGGTGAAAAGAAATTTTTATTTGGTATCAGACCTTAGGGACGAAGATTTTTTTTTTATCCATTACCAAGTGTCTCTATAACAGTGTAAGGAGGATTTCGTGATGAACGGAAATAAAGTGACGCGTTGTACAATCTTTTTTTTTTTTTTTTTTTTTTCAATCCCAGAACAGATTATCAACTTTTGTCCCGTTTTGAGATTGAATAATTTATATAGTCTTAAAAAAATAGGTGGAAAATGTATAGTCAATAAAAAAAAAGTGCTAATTTACATAGAAGCAAATCAAAATGGCAAATTGAAAAAATTGAATAAAGCCTATGGTGATTTGACACACTCTGTTAAAAAATAAAAAACCTGTGTGATAAATGTTTCGGAACGAAAAAGTACTCAAATGAAGGGAATACTGATCAGTAAAATCTGGAAGCAAATTATTATTTTACACAAATACTAAATTATAAGTGTTAAAATAAGCTCTTGTTAAAAAAGAATGATACGCATACCTCAGGTTTGACATTTTTTTTATATACATAAGTTAAAAGCACGACTGCATATAGGTATACATATCTTACTATCTAGTGTCCGTGACGTCTACATGTTATCGATACGCGTATTAACTGTAAAGCGATAAGTAGGTACAATGGATGAGCAAAGATTACTTGATCTAATAAATAAATGATATTTTCTTGTACCACATAGTGTGACTACTACACATAAAAGATGTACACCGCAAAACAGTGGCAATAAACACAAGTGTTCCTTGTAACGTAACAGTATACATTCTTTTGTCTGAGCTTATTATTTGTGCTTAGGTTTCTTATACATGTTTTTTTACATGAGCTGTATACATATACAAGCCACTGCGTAGGGAACAAAATAGCGCCTCTCACATTCTTCGCGGGGGTGCATGAGACTTTTACAATAGCGGCGTCGAGAAAACCTCTCTTTTTTTCCTCTTTCTATACAACACGTCTCTCCCCGTGTACCTCTGGTACTTGTCTTTGCCGTGGCTGATTCGCGCGAGGCCGTCTATTACTCATTGTTGATTCCTCCTCCTCCTAGACGCATTTTTTTCTCTCTCTCTCCCCCTCCCCCCTCCCAGTCTTTTATATTTTTGCAACGCGTGCAAAGTGTTAATGTAATTGGCTTTGCTCAGTACGTAAAATTGAAGTAGCCATGCAATAGAGTTTTTCCGACGTTCAACTTATACTCTCGATTGATTGATCGATTCTGATGAAGTAGCTTTGATTACTACTGCCACAGCGAGCATATATATAATTATATACATTTACGTGATGGTATCGCTTATCTGGAGGATCGTAAATAACTGCAATGAAAAAAGATTGGCACGGACGTGATCGACAAATTTTTAAAAATTCACCATATACAGTTTATGTGTTCGGGTATGATTTAATCATACTTCTTTCGCGAAACAAACACACATTTTCCTCCGCACGTCTGGAGGTAAGTAATGCACACGAGGGAAAATGAAGGGCACATTTTACAATCTGTGTATATAATATATACATGTATGGAAGCGCCCAGTCAAAGGGACATAAATATAGTATACCTATACCCACATCTGTGTAAAGTTGCTCTGCAGCGGTAGCTTCCCCCGATTCTCCGCAGCCCCTTGTAACACGCTCAGATGAGACGTGTTTTCATCACCTCGACGGTTTCTTTTCCCGCAACCTCGCCCTCTCGTATAGCTATATATAGGAGACGCTCCACCTCTCCCGTGTCCGAAAACTCGCTCCCAAGCACCAAACGCCACGTTATTTTGCAAAAAATTCCAATCTCAGGGCGGACCCGCGAAATACTGTATGTCGTAATCGAGCGACAAGCGCCTGTCTGTTTGAGCGAAGGAGAGAAAAAAAACGAGAGAGAGAGAGAGAGAGAGAGGAGATAAACAGCGGTGGGCATACGTTTTATTACAGTGTAACGCGAGCATACACAACAGCACCACCATACATATTTATATACGCGTGGTATGAAATCCTCTTATCTTGGCACGCCGTGGGGAGATAAAAGCAGCGTTTTAAAATAATTACATCTCGCGATGGATGTATACTTACGCGGTCTCGCGGACAAGGACTCGGCGGTGTTGAAAACACAACCACGTACTTGATTCGTATACATTTTAGACAACAATGATACGCTCATTGTTATTTCACACTTGCTCTATATCCATGTATTTTAACCTAAGTACCTGCCATTATTGCCTCGAATTGTGCGTGATCGAACCTTAATTTTTTTTTTTTTTTTTTTTCGTGAAATCCTGCGAAACGGCTTTTATCGACTCACCGAATGTCACGTGATACGCATCGTGCCGCGTTGGCTCGAAATTCCTGGCGCGTGTGCTGCGGGTGTCGCCGTTGATGGTCGACCAAGTGATTTTCCTATCGGCGTTTACGCCCACCGAAACTTTGGCATCCCCCCACCCCTCTTCCTCCTCGCCACCGTCGGATCGTTGTTGTCGCGCGACACCCCCCTGCACGTGTACATACGCACATACACGCGCCGTTGCTGTTAGTGCGGGCTGAGATAACGCTTTAAACGGTGGAGCTCCGTAATTGATTTTGCGCCTCGAAAAGCTGCGCGATAATTCTTTTTTGGCGCTGATAACCCATAAATTTTGTTGACGAATCAAAAGACAAACCTCAAATTGGTATTGGTACACAATCATTGATGAGGGTTGCGCTAAGCGGTGACCTGAAAATCAACTAAAACGAGGTAGCGATAAAACAGCGATTAATCTCTCGTTTAGCATATACATATTATATGTATGTATATAATCTATACAGCGTTCAACGTCAAGGCTCGTCGTCTCGCATGCCACACGCATAAATCGAATCCTATGTCATCTGCTCTTTGGATTAATTGAAGAAGAAAAAATCTTTCAAACGATGTGTGTATATATAGGTACTTGAGTGATGGCTACAAAATGTCCCTGTGACTATTGCGATTATGGCTCTTAAATTGAATTCTCGTTTGTACCACACATGGCGTTGCGAGGGACATGATATGCATGCACCCATTTATTTTACGAGGGAGGATAAAATTAAAAGCAGGAGTGATACATTGACGGTGATTTTATTATTGGCTCTCGTGTATTTTGGTATTTCTGTTCCTGTTGTAGAAAGTGGGACCTCACGAGTTTGGGCGTATCTAATCTCGTTAATGCATACCTAATCATAACTAGCGTCTTTTTAATTAAAGACGAAAGAATGACCGAATAATATCTTATTGTACATTTTAATTAATCGCGCGACTAACGTAATCTCTAAAAAAACAAGTTTTTCTAGTGTCGGTATAAATCGATGTATATATATATAGTTCGGAAAATTTCCACGAGGTGATGTTACGTGTGTACTTTTACATGCACGAGAAGGACCGCGTTCTCTCTTTGATCTCCCCTTCTTTTTTTTTGCTTTTGCGCGCGTAATCGAATCAAACAAGGCACGCGTGGCGTACGGCTAAAGTGATTCCGGGAAATGACCCGCGGTAAATCATCATCATAATCATCGTCATCATCGCGTTCTGTGTCAATCAGACTTTTCTCTTTTATAATATATAGCGGTAAATGGCCAATGACTCGTACTTGTATACATTATTTCACGAAAAAAAACTTTTGAAATCGAAAAACTTTTTTTTCCTGAGGCACAACATTGAAAAACAGATTCTTTATCTTGTGCACATGTCTTGGGGATGGTGTTAAAAAATCAATAAATTATCATGTAAGTAATACACATTTTTTTAAAACTTTATCTGGAAAATTTTCCTTTAATCTTCGTGTTTCCCCTAACATCCCCCCAGACTCGACAATACATTATGTAAAGTTTACAAAAAAACTTGCATCATCTCTTCACTCTGGTCTCCCTAAAGATGAGAAAAAAACACTTTTTTATATTTATTCTGAAGTTGAAAAAAATTCTTCATGATATCGTCTCAAAATACGTTGAACAGATATTCAAAGCTACATATTTTAGTTCGTCCGGTGGTTTTTAAAATCCTGAAACATAAGGAAAAAAATGACTGGAGAGTGTCTATATGCTCCCAAAAATATAGAGGAGATGGCGAAGAAATGGATCACCCCAACACCCGAAAATAGCATCAATACAACACAAAGTCCATAGTTTTTCGCCGCTCTCCAGAGTTATACGTTACGTATATGTATATAGGTGGTCGCTATAGGTTCGCGTGCACGTAATAGGTGAATGACTCCAGCAGGTATACTTAATATACGCGGTGAACGCGAAGGATCTCCCGCGAACGCTGTACGTTGTACCACCTGTCTAGTCTGTCTCGGGCTGTGTGTGCTTGTTCTACACTCGCGCAATCCCGTGAGGCAGCGATCGCTTTCCCGCTCGTACGTTTTCTTTCCTTTACAACGGACAAGTAATTACAACCTTGATTGGATATGTTTGTTCAGTCGTTATTTTTTTTTTTTTTTTTTTTCCTTTCCAATCACACGTGTTCAGCACAAACATTTCCGCACCGAATAAGCCGGATAAGCGGGCGATAAGGTTATTATTGCAAACACATCGAAGCGGATAATAAATTCTTTCAATTCGACTCGTGAGACAATTGCTTTTTTTTTGTTGTTGAAAATTGATTGAACAACGCCACGTGTGCGCTCGAATTTTAGACTCCTCGGCCGATGAGGAGATCCGTCTAGTTTCGCAAAACACACGCGCATTTTATACTCAGTTAGCCAACAATCAAACGTTCATCGTCCGGCAAAAGAACAAGTGTTGTGTGACTCACGATAATTATTTCCACGCATCGGATACTGCCCACTGCCGCTGTACAGGCGCGTCATTTTTTGTTACAGTTCTTCTTTGACAATGAGATTGGATCATAAAACAAACGAAAAACAAAAAAAATTACGTGAATTCATGTATTTATGAACTAGAGAAAAAAAAATAGGTGTTCGCGTCAGAGGGGTGGATTGGATTCTTGATGGGAAATGAGAATCGCATGGCGAGAAATTACCGAGATTACACGACGTAACCGTTGAAGCGAGCGAAGTTTCGTTGATTACAGGTGACGCGCCGGAGTGGGATGAGCAGCGAAAGAAAAAAAAAAAAAAATCTGCGTAAATCGTACACGACAGTCCCGAGCATATTTGAAAAATAAATCTCCGATACGCGTAATCGTAGGAGATATTTTTTTTTTTTTTTTATAGTATAAATTATTAACGCCCTTATTTCATCCGAGACGAATGTTAAATGGCCTCAGCGCTGTATATATGCGCTCTTCGTCAGAGAGCCTCTGTCTCCTTTTGCAGCCAGTGCTCAATGAAGGATCGTTAAATAATCAAGCTTCTGTGGATGCATGCACACGCGTCTCCCTCCTCCTCGCGATTGGTATCTCTTTCTCTCTTCGACACCGCAACGCGTATGTGCAATCTCTTCAAAGCAGTGAGTTTTTTTTTCCAACTCGATGTTTTGAGGTCACTTGTCTCGGGAAAAAAATGGCAATTCTTTCGATTCGAACAGGGGGACAATAGTATGTAGCCATTGCGAGGTAGACGCGGAAGCAATTCTGTCAGCGTGTCCCAATGGGCGTGGGGACCGAAGCGTTTTGTGGGAGGAAACGCGAGAAGGCACTAAAACGCTTGATAACCGTATAACAGAACAGTACGATCATTCGCTTGGTCGAGGGAAATCTCGGAACGACGATTCTAACTATAAGCACAATCTATATGGTGCAGATAGAATATCGTCGTTGCGTCGTGTACTTTATTGTGTTCGCAGGCGACTCATAGACGCAATTGAAAATTTTTACATCATGTGACTCTTAATGTTACCAAAGTATATTTTTACCCGTGTTATATCCGCGTGCAGGATAAAACTAGTACGCGGGTGATTAAATTTAATCTATGCACGTTATCAATTCAAATAAAAGTCGGTGAAAAAAAAAAAAAAAAAAAAAAGTATGAAGATATAAACAATGGTTATTATGATTTCGAACAAAAAATAATTGCCCATCAACAGAATTTCTTTTATTACTCTGCTCTGTTTCATATAGTATAAAAACTCTCACTGTATGTAATTTTGACACGTGACTGTGACTGTGAGATTTGCCACACGCGTATATAAATTTAATATGCATACACAGTGGCTAGGCCTGGCCGTTGCCGCGAAAATCCGGTTCTAATTCACGATCTGCTCGCAAACAGCGTCTGAATACCTAATATTTTATACTCACTTACTTACATCAATGTGGTGCGCAATGCCGCGCGGCCAGTTTTCTACATACATACAGATAATATTATAATATAGCTGACGGGTGGTATCATCTACAATAATGTTATGTTGTACCACCTTATTGACGCACGAGGCGATCATATATAGAGTTGTAAATAAGCTTTTATTATGGAATTCAGGGTGACAAAAACAAAGGGCATTCTCTTTCTCCCCAAAGTTAAGTATCGCATGTTACAAATCTAGCTTACCCCGTGAATAATCATGCAGTGAAAGTCACTCACACAAGTGTATATAGGCATATAATATGTAAATTACACAATGGATTGGCGGTATATGTTTGTGAACAGTGGGGAAGGGGGTAGCCCATTCTTTCTTTCTCACCCCCCGATTATATAATCATCACGACCACCTGCGCTACACGTGTATATATATGCTTACGCTGTACTTGTGCGCGAGTAGAGGTACTATACCTATATACTAAATAGGCACAGGTATACTATTTGGGCCAGAGGAAAGAAAGGAGCTAGGGAGGGTCGCGTGAGTCACCACACTCCACTCGACCGGGGCGGGCATGGAAAATCGTTAGAGAGGGAATGGGGTCGTCGTCGGGGGCACTGATGTACCGCCCGACCTCGCCACCCCTCTCTTTTCGGGGTTTTTTTTTTCGTTCCAATGAAACGGATTATCTTTTTTTTCCCGCTTTGACCGAGCACCAGATGATAATCGTGAGCCAGAACCAGTAGATGTATCTCATACATATATATATATATATATATATATACATATTTCAGGGATTTCTATACATTGCCTGTTTAATGTATTGCGTGCATTAGATAATGTACAATATCAAGAGATACACAGCCATGCAAGACTCATCATCGTATAACGATGATAACCTGTCGTTTTATGTATATCGGTATATACACACCGAAATCGGCAGGTTGTAACCCTATATGCATTCAAATGAAATTCAATAGGTGCTCTCGTGTGCAGCCTGGGGTCAACGACTTTGCTTCCCCGCGGATATAATACACGTACCCGCTTCTTTTATCTGTAATAGTACCTATATGGGAACTCTATCGTAAAATTTCGATTGCTATTGCTATGATGTTTCATGGTGCCAATCGCGTGTGCAGTGTGAATAAAATCCGATAATCCAAAGGTACACGTTTTATATACCTATACACGTATATTATCTGATGCATAGTGTCGACGTCATTGGTTTTAAAAGCGACATTCGAATCGAACATTTTGGGAAGGGAAAAAATGTGCAATGATAATGCGAGTAAGTATAGAGCCATCGCTGCAGTGAGCTCTTGATGGGTAACTCTACCGAAGAAAAGAAGAAAAAAATTCGGAGGTTCTCGGGCGCGCATTGTCATGCTAATCGAGCGAGGAAGGAGAAAAAAAGAACAAAAACCGACGCGGTGCAGACGAAATCGATAAAATTTTTTACTCGGGTTTGTCAAACCAAGCAGTTGTACCATTAAACTGCATACTTTTCTGAGGATCAATTGCAATCGATGAAAGCGTATATAGTAAGTGTATCCGCGACGCAAATACAGAGAGGTAGGTATAGGGGGGGGGGGATCATATTTGAGTTTCAAAAAAAAAAGGAAAAAGAAATTCAGTAACGGAGTATTGGTAAAATTCACGTATAAAATAAAGATTTTCTGTACGTACGCATATTTTTCACCAGAGCTATAAAAGTACAACAGGTTGATTATTATTATTTATTTGTTTTTCACAAAACGGTACCATTGCAATGCTGGTTGACTTTCATCGCTCAGTTAAAGTATTACACTCAACGTCGCATGGCCGTTGTGTCGATAACGTTGCATATCATCAATTGCGAATAACAATAAACAATGCTTTGAACAGAGAGACGGCGAAAGCGAAGTCATTATAAAGTCGCATACCCTGCGAATGAGGAAAGGGGCCAATAAGCCCCGTTGTAGTCTACTATACGCTGCTGTAACCTGTGCGCGCGTGTGTGCGAATTAATAACGGCGGAGAAAGTGATTTGTCTCTTTATATACTTAGTAGCGGAGGCAGGAAGTATAGGCCCCGCGTAGGTATATATATATGTATTGTACTCGAGACGCTCTGCTGATGGCTCTATCGACTCGCATATATACATACCTACCGCTGCAGTAAGTACAATAAGGGGGAAGAGAAAGAGCACGGGTTATAAGTAATTTGTATGGATTTAGCTCTTACAACTCGGAGCGCATCTATACAAAATCCAGAGAAATTGGATAAAAAATGTGTACACCTGTAGTACATGTTTAGTAAAACCCCCCCAAAGTTTTTGAGAGGAGCAGCTTATAGTATTACTCGAAGTCAACGAATTTATCCATACCTATATGGACATTGCTATTATATGTATATGTATGGGCACCCCGACTCTCGCGAAAAAATTAAATCTCGTACAGGTAAATTTTACCGAATGACGATATAGTAATTACTCCGACACCGCTCTCGGTGCTTGTCATTTATTATTCACGCGCGCGCGTACAGATATGTCATGCGGCTGAATAATTGATGTATCAAGAGTGATATTATATAGGTATGTATAGTACACCGGCATGACAGGGGTCAAGAATCTCTTTACCTATACACACCGGGCACGCTTCCATGCTCGTTTGTATATGTGTATAATATATGTATGATCGTCGGGTGATCAACGAGTGCAGCCCCCCGTAAATCATCATTGTAAAATTTCCATCCAAGTGTATATGATATGTATATTATACACGTTACTCGTTTAGTTTTTATGTCCACTTGCATGCGCATGTCATCGTGATCGCTCGCCTAAAGGTCAAGGCTAATAATATACGTACAATATGTTACAGGGTGTCTCGCGACCTCTTTCTCCGACATGTCGCTTCATTTCATTAGCTTACATACTTAGTATTGCACATGCCTGCACATCCCAATTACCAATATGTTCTTTTTTATTTTTTTATTTGTATGGCTTGGACGCCTAAGCACCTATACATTGCAAGTTGATTTTTTTTTTTTTTTTCATGCGTAACTGCAGTAGCTCGTCGAATATAGACGACAGTTTGTGATAACGCGGAAAAAATTTCATGATTTTTATGCTGCTGTGGGAGGTACAGAAACACGCATCCCAAGTTCACTCGCGAGTAATTTTATAGGCAGTTTTGCTGCTGCGCCTGAAGAGCTGGGGGGAGGGACAGGCCAAACTGGACCGAAGAAACTCGCCAGGCTTCCTTAGAAGGACATATATTATACTGTAGCGTCTGTCGTCGTGGACCATGACCATAAATGACATGCATTGTACGAGTATCGATGAAAATCCCCGCGTGTTACTCTTTACTCATTGACGCGCACCTCGACTTGTTCTTTTTTTTTGGGACCCTAAATGGATATTAGGCGCTCCAAAATCCACCACCTGTTTTAAACATTATATGTATTATATTTTATCGATGCTACGCGTATATTTTTAGAATGTTAATAACGATAACAGAGCTGATGTTGTTCGATGTCTTGCAGATCTCGTCCACTGCACGAACGAGCCGAACGTGTCGATTCCGCAGTTGGCGAATCTGTTGGTCGAAAGGTCGCAAAACACAAATTGGACGGTGGTTTTCAAGGCGCTCATCACAGTACATCACATGATGTGTTACGGGAACGAGGTGAGAGGCTCATGTTATTGTTGTTATTGTTATTTTTATTGAAATAATTAGATTAAATTTTGTTACCCGAAAAAACGAACGATAAAATAAGTAACGCAGCGCAACACGAAAACTCGTCCGATCGAGAGCTCGGCACGTGGTGCAGTTATTTTTACTGCGCTGTACTTGGCAATGACAGTGATGTCTCATCTTTTTTTTTTTTTTTCAGAGGTTTACGCAGTACCTAGCCTCGAGCAACAGTACGTTTCAGCTCAGCAACTTTCTCGACAAAAGCGGCGTGCAAGGTAAATACGTCTTTTGACTGTGCCTTTTCCACCTTTCGCAATAACGAGAGTAAATTAACACGTACCCATATGGTATATAACAATCAACGGCCAATAATATAATATATAATGCACTTGTGATGATGATGATGATGATGATGATTGCACTTGGCTTACTCTTTTTTTTTTTTTTTTTTTTTTTTTTTTTCAATGAAAAATTACTCTGCAAACCTTTTACAATCTAGGCTTGTTGATCTCGTCAAATAAGTAAATATGTATTTTCTTTGTTGAAGAGGATCGAGCTTTTACATATACATATATAAGTACATTACGTGTAGCAGAGCAATGTCACCTAATTTTGTATTTTTTTTATTTTTGAACAATAATAATTTAAAAGATGATGAAAATTTCAAATCAGACATTATCGCCACTGTCTATTCCAAAACTTTGGATGAGCAGTCAAGCTTACGCGTTTTGTTGTATCAATTGTATATGTTTAGAGATGAAAAAACAAAATAATAAATAAATAAAAAACTTTATACGTAGAGTGATTCCGAAAAATTGTAAAATATCAATAATAATTATATTCCTGTAATTGGGCGACTTGTGTACTAACATCAAACAATTTTCTTTTTGCTCGACGAAGGAGGACAAGCGCGCATCGGTGAGTTTTATGTGGTCTTGGAATGCGTTTTCGTTCATTTCAGCAAGCCCCCCTTTTTTTACTATTTCTATTACTGTTGTTATTATTATTATTATTATTATTAGTGTTTTTAATTATCAAACTAACTATTCTCATTCATTTTGTCTACTCTATTTTTACATTTTTGTAGTCCCTCTTAGCGTGTAATTAATTTAAAGCTTGATAATCCCTTTTTTCTTCCACATTATAATATTATCATTTTGTTTGTTTGTTTGTTTGTTTGTCGAGAGTTTACGTTAGTAAGTGGTTTTTTTTTTTTATTTTCTTACTTCCTGTACATTATTCTCTATACTTTGTTACTTTGTACATCGATGTTTGAGAGGTATTATCGTTTCTTTTATTTTTTGCGTAGCCACAAATAAAATCCATTAGTTATTCTAACTAACGCACTAAAAAATCCATGACATGCGTGTTGTTGTTGTTAAAATGTTCACTCTTACGTCAATTTAAAGGACTTTTATTCTCTCTTGTTGATTTCCAATGCATTTTAGCATCCTCAATTTTTTGGACGACATTATACCAAAGATCTTGCTATTTCAGGATACGACATGTCTCCGTTCATCAGGAGGTACGCGAAATACTTGAACGACAAGGCCATGTCCTACAGATCGGTCGCCTTTGACTTTTGCAAAGTCAAGCGGGGGTAAGCCTTTGCCCGATGGAGGGAACAATCAAAAACTTTTCATTTTAAACGAAATAACTAAAAAAAAAATTAAACCGTAGGAAAGAGGAGGGCACGCTTCGGACGATGAACGCGGAGAAGCTGTTGAAGACGCTGCCGGTGCTGCAGAGCCAGCTCGACTCGCTGCTCGAGTTCGACTGCTCGGCCAATGATCTCACGAACGGAGTCATCAACATGGCCTTCATGCTGCTCTTCCGAGATCTCATTCGGCTGTTTGCCGGCTACAACGACGGCATCATTAATCTCTTAGGTCAGTCTAAACTCTTTGGTGTGTTTAATCTTTTCCTTTTTTTTTTTTTTTTTTTTTTTCTCCTTCCTGCACGTGTACCGATACATATAAATTCTTGTGCCAATTCTTTGTTGCAGAAAAATACTTCGATATGAATAAGAAACAATGCCGAGAGGCTTTGGATTTGTATAAAAAATTTCTCGTCAGAATGGACAAAGTAGGCGAATTCTTGAAAGTGGCAGAAGTAAGTTTGCATGGGAGATGATGATATGTTACGTACTTGCACATTCACAATAATGGTGAATGTAATTTTTTTTTTTTTTTCCGTACAGAACGTAGGTATCGACAAAGGAGACATTCCAGATCTGACCAAGGTAACGAATGCACCTTTCACATGTTAAATCGCCAATCCGCGCAATCGATTTAATGGCTTGTTATTTTTAGGCTCCCAGCAGCTTGTTAGACGCGTTAGAGCAACATTTAGCCTCGCTAGAGGGTAGGAAAGGTTCGGCGGCTAATACGCCGACCCAGTCGGCGAGGTAAGTCAAGCTCCTCGTCTTGTCATTTTATGTATTCTAATAATAATGCTACTGAACGAGCATCGGTGGAAAGATGGTTTTAATTAATAATCCACTAACTTTTCCAAGCAATCAACTAATAATACTAATATGGCCACTGCTACTAAATACAATTTAATGAACCATAACTCTTCTCTCCCCATTGCTCTTTATTTTCATATGATAAATGTCAAGATGAATGAATTTAATTATCTTCTCTGTTTAAAAGTACTGACATTTTAGACATCTATATATTTTTCTAACAATTTTCAATGTATGGTACATAATTGGAATTTTAACGCATTGGCATATCCATGGAGTTTCGTTGCTCATTTCTCAAAGTTTGCTCAAGCCATTTGAGCAAATCAATTGTTTATGTATAGGAGAAACACAGAAAAAAAAATAAAGAGAAATGAGGAATGAAATTTTATAATGATCTTTTACATGGATATGTCGTCTGTCCTTCCTCTGCCACGGCCTCATCCAAAAAGACCTTGCATCGATCATACATCACGTGCACCATGAATCTATTTGATACTTTCATTAAACACTAAACCAAATTTTCAGTTTTCTTACAAACCGCACAAGAGAGCGACACCAAAATTTCAAAACAAGTTATTATTTCAATTCAACACATGATTCGATCTGTAATTTTTAAAATTTTATAAAGATGTTGCTTGAGTTTTATCAATATTTACCATTGTTAATTGATGTACCTTTTTGACAAACAAATGTAAATAGAGTTGACAACCACGTAGATTTTACTGTGATGAACACCTTTTTTCTAAAAAATACAATTTTACAAAATTTAGAAAGTAAAAATGTTTAAAAAAACAAGTAGAAAGTTCGTTTACTCAAAACTAACAATTTGTTTTCGCGTTTCTTAAGTGTTTGTGAAAAAATTTCTAACGTCATTGATGGATGCAGTGCTTGATGTTTTCATGTTCACTTTTGGGCATGTAACAACAATAACAATTAGTTAACATTAAGCTTGATGTTCTAACAAATAGATATATTTTAACAAAACATTTGTAGTATTAGATAAACTTTAATCCCCACATCTAACTGAGCATGAGATAGATACGAGTGCATATTTACCCTTGTAATTCACTAACGTCTATATGTATACAGTTGACTAATATGTAGTCTGGGAAAAAAATCTCATTTTTTGTACATGATAGTAATTTTCAGTGACATTCAAAATTGTTTGAAGTCTTGCGAATATTATAGTCGGAGTATAAAGCTGATTTTTTTTTCCCAGTACGTTTAGCGTGTGTTCTTAGGCATGTAATTTTGTACACGGTGGAACAAAGAAAAAAAATAATACAGCACCAACACGCAACAGAAATATTTCTGTTTATATGTTCACTTAACACTTGACTAACACATTATATTTTTACGTAAATCTGCATTTATAGATGTACTACACTGTTTTTTTCTTTTTGTCTCTTCCTCTTTTTTTTATCTCTCTCTCTCTCACTACACTATCGAATCCCATCATCTGTCTCACACGCCTCTTCGATACTCGATCTCTCTCTTGGAACAAAAAACCAATCCAACAACTGTTCCCGCTGGTGAAAACAATCCCACTTCATTGTCATGTCATTCATGTCAAATACCCATATCCACAACGACACCATCTGCGCCCCCCCCCCTTTCCCCCGAAAAAGCAGCAATCGAACGAATGTAAAGTCGGGAGTGTCCGCCCTGTCTTCCACCAGCACTGCCTTCGGCACCGCGGTGAGCAATCAGCGGCTGGATAGCACTGGAAATGGACACATAGACGACGCCGTTAGGCAGCAGGTCCTTGCCGAGGAGGAGGCTGTCTTGAACCAGTACAAGGTTTGCCGATCTACCAACAAACACCACTTTTAAATGATAAAATCATCGAGTAAAACAAACATGATGATTCGTTGCGAAAAATTTTTTCAGGCCAAAGTACAATCACCAACATCGGCGAGTACAAATCCATTTCTTAGCTCACCTACTAACAACGCTGGCCAACCGATCGTTGACTTATTTGGAGGTGGTGCATCCCTGGCCGATAATCAGGTAAGAGTCGTCAACCACGTGATAGTTTTCTGTCCTGATACAATATGTACTGTTGCAAAAAAAAAAAACAATAATTGAACTATTATTCTGTTGTATGGTGGACAAACTGACAGAAGGCGTCGGATGATTTGTTACAACTGGCAGGAAATCCATTTGCCGACATGTTTGGGGCACCCCAACCAGCTACTACAGCGGCAGCGGCAGTGCAACCAGCACCGGTACAGAATAACATGTGGATGACTAACGGTAATGGTAAATACAGGAATCTCGTTATTTATTTTTATTTTCTCAACTTTATCCTATCACCATGTTTCGTACATCGTTTGTTTATTTTTTCACACTCGTACATACCGATTTCTGGATGTTAGTGCACGTTGCTCACATGTTGATTTGATTTTGATACCCATACTTTGTGTTTTTATTTTCAGTTTTTCATCACGTACTCGTTGTTATTTTGGTTTTGTAGGTTTCGCCATGGCAGCACCGGCAACTAATAACTTTGTTACAGATAACAATTTCTCTTCCGTCTTTGGCAGTCAGGATCAGCAGACCGGTGAGTGAGCTAAAGATCACCGCAAATGCACTACTTTGCGGTTCTCGTTCTGATACCCTATTCTTTTTCTTTATCTATATATTTTTCTTCGAGTTTTTACATACATGTATATTTCATACAGCATTCGATTTAGCTGTATCGGTTTACCACTGAGCCTGAATACCTTTTTATGATTTTTTTTCGTTTTTTGAAAAAAAAGAAGAAAAAAAAACAAAAGGATCCTGAAGCGATTGACAAATTACGTTTAATGTCTATTACTATACTTATACAGGATGTTCAATCGTTACTTATTACCATTTCTACGTTGATTCATCACTGCATTAATATACACACAAATCATAAAAAAAAAAAAAAAAAAAAAACGCACGATATTATGATTTAGAAATTTCTTAGACTTAGCTTAGATCATAGTTTGTCCGTAATCAAAAACATTATTTGAATGCACATTTTTTGTCATTCTTATATATGTTTTTCTTCTTATATTAAGTCGCGTAAGTTTCTCGTGGTCGCAGGATATCAAACGAAGCCGGAAACACGAGGAGCTGATTATATGTATCTCTTTTTCTTCTGTTCTCTTTCTTTCTTTTCGACCCCGCACGTGATGGCTGCCTCTTTTATCTGTATATGCGTCAACCACTCCTATCACCACTTGAAAACAATTCCCCTCGGAAACCATGCACAAATGTATCTAATCTCATGGGCCAACGAAACCACCTCCTGACTCTCTGTCTCTCATTATCTCACTCTCTCTCTCTCTCTCTCTCGTTCACTCTAATCTGTCTTTCACTAACCGACTAATATAATCGTGCGATACCGCCTTGGTCACTTTCTGCGCAAGCTGCCGCCCCAGGAGCCGGCTTACCGAATCCCTTTGATCCCGAATTCCCATCCTCGGCTCCCCCAGCCTCTACAGCCGACCACCAGCAGCAGTTCCAGCAAATGGCAGGGGGATTGGATGGCCAGGCGGGCGCCGGCGGAGACCTGTTCGGCGGTCAGGCGGCAGACCTGTTTGGGGTCGACGGGGCAGTGGCGCATGGACCAAGCGACAACATAGCCGGCGAGCAGCCGCAGCAGAGCGTTCATCAAGCCACTGCCGCGCCGCCACCCAGACCACCGCCTCCTGGGGCCCAAGGTGGCACGCCGCGCTCCGCCTCGCCCGCCCAGCCGGCCAAGAGCGCGTTCGACGACCTCAACGACAGCATAAGGATGGCCCTTGGTGGCTCTCCCTCGCGCTCCACCCCCATGGCCCAACAGCAACAGCAGCAACAACAACAACCAGCTCAGCAGCAACCGCCACCCGGTGCTTTTCCCGTGTACGATATGAACCAGCAGGCCCAAATGATGGGTGGACCGATGATCGGCGGCTACGGGGTCGCTCCCTCCCAAGCCCAACTCCCCATGGGATACGGATCCCCGGCTAAGCAGCCGCTGCCAGGTGATGGGACTGTCCGCTAAAGAGACAAGAGCCAAGCTTTTTTTTCACTCGTTCTCTTTCTTTTTTTATTTATTTTTTATTTTTTTTCATTTTTTTTTTTTCGTTGTTTTCATCATCATCAGCGTCATTATATTATTATTTGTTTCGCTGTTTGTTAATTTTTTTGTATTTATTATTTTCTTTGCCCAACTCTGTACCACTGAGCATCAGGAATTCGATGAAAATGTTTGATGTCAACAATGTCAGTGGCACGGCGTTAATATCGCCGCATGCGCCGTTGCTATCGAGTAATAGTGTATCGTTACATCGTTATTACCTACAATTTTCATCGTCGACGTACACTTGTACTATTGGCTTTGACTGATCGAGTGAGACTTTCTTACTTCAAACTGTATTCCCTTACATTTGTCAAATGACCAACTCGGGTTGTTTAAAGCAATAAATTTCCGAGAGACCATACTTTCAAGCAATCCATGTGTTTTTTATGAATTTAGTTTTTTTACTCTTTACTTGTGCAAATTTACCGTTAAAGAGTCAATCGTAATTGCAGGACTATTTTTTAAGTTACCATTTTCATGTTTGTCAGTATTTTGTTTTACTAGTCTTATGACCTTATGGTATGTGCCCAAAAGTATCTCGTTTTAAGCATACGAAAAGTCGAGCGAGCGGCCTTGCACTTTTGGTGACTGTTCCACCGAACCCACTCATTTTACTTTTTTAAATGAAGCTTTTCGTTAAACTTTATTTACGTATTTTCAGTTTGATTTCAAAGACATTGTTCAACATTCGCATATACAGATTTTATCTTACTATGTACACGTAACGAGCCAACGAAATGGCAGTAAAATCTGCATTGTAAATTGCTGAACTGCTTTCGTCGATCATATCCATTATATCTCACTAATTAAATTTAAAAAATTAATTGCTTTGAAGTAAGCTATCTAACGTCGAAGGGAAATCTTATTCACGCCAATTATTGATGTCAGCATAGTGCTAATTCAAATAAAAAATTCAGCAATAAATTAGACCGAGGCTGTAGAGGCTTGAATGGAATTTATTATTTTTAATCGTGCAAGAGAAACACGTCTAGAGCATAAATTATACAGTAAATGCGAAACATAGCTACATAGTTTGGAAAATCAATGCCTACTCTAAAAGTAACTCGGCAATTTAAAATTCATGGGCGACTGAACTTTCAACTACACCCAACCACTTGTTATATTGTCATTAAAACGACGCTCTCGACCTTATTTTAGTTAAAAGTTCCGATCTCGTGACAATATTTTAATTGTACCGTTTGCAAATGAATCCTTGTAAATAAAAGAAGAAGAAGAAGAAAAAAAAACAAGTAATCGATGCCGCCTCAGTACCTATCCAAACACAAATGAAATGCCCATTCCGATCCGGAAGCACACAAGCGCAGCGCGTAAAGAAAATAAATGTGTCCTCCTCCTCCTCCTCCTTCGCTTAAACACACACATCTCCATATGGTAACCGCATGCTACGTGTACCGTACGACTTACCAAAAATATATGAAAAAAAAAAAATCCCCGTAAAACCCGGCTTCGCTGCTTTTCTTTGTTTTCACGATTCGCATGACCCCCGGGGCTTCTGTTAACTTTTTACTTTCCACGCTCGGCCTCGCATGACTTTGGTAGGCACTATTTCTCTTTCCCCGTCCCTCTTGTTTCTTTCGACGCTTGGAGGCTTTGCTCCTCCGACCGATGGATCCGCTCGAGCGCCCATGAGCCCAATACCTGCAGCTAGACATTTTTCAGCAGCTGGACAGCCGGCCGCAGCGGCCACGGCAGCCAACGCCGGCAAGGTGCTAACCGGCGACCTCGACAGCAGCCTCGCCAGCCTCGCCCAGAACCTTAGCATCAACAAGAGCGCCCAGCCGCAAAAGTGCGTACGACACGCTTTACCTGTACAAGCTCCCGGCGATGGTACCGATGACAATTATAATTAGACGGTGAATTTGCGTTTTAGGGGCATGCAGTGGAACTCTCCGAAAAACACGGCCAAGGCGGGTGGACCAGCTGGCGGATGGTCGCCTCAGCCGATGGCGGCTACCACGGGCGCGGGTTATCGTCCAATGGTGAGTACCACGGGTTTGTGCAAGTATATTTCTCGCTTCGGTTGTCTCGCTGCAGGCTCAGTTTTTCCAAGTTCAGCACGTTGTTTTTTTTTTTTTTTTTTTTTTTTTCCACATTTATACATTCATCGATATTTCAGCAAGGACCCACCGAGTTTTCGTCCAACTCCGACCATACTAATTACTCACGAGAGTAGTGTTTGGCGTGTAATTATTTAGCTCGAACCGCTCTCACCGTACACTTTTTTTACATTCACGTATTTACGATAAACTAGCATTTGCAAACGATTGTTCAGGCTTTGGCATCAGTAAAAGTTCCCGTAGCAAGCTTTTTCGCAGATTTTTTATCCAAATTTTTCTTTGTCTTTTGTATTTTCACAAAACTTTGTTGGACGACATTGCGATTGGCGGTAAACTTTAAAAAAGTCATCCAACAGAGTTGATGGCGGCGTAAACAAATAGCGAAATGATGCATGCATAGCATACGGCATGTTAATGGCTGTTACAGGGCCAAGGAATGACGCAACTCCCCGCAGCAACCACTATGGGCTTCGCAACCCAGCCTGCGCCGCTGGTGAGTTTTTAGTTAAGCAAGGCACAAGTGTTACTTTTTTTTCGCTCACCTGTTTACTTTTGTACCTATGTCATACACACACACACCCTTGCTCTCTAATATCTAACTCGTCCAACAACAAGCGATGACGACGATTGTGGTGATTTGCTCGGTTTCCACGTATATACATAGAGACAAGCATAATTATGGCACCATTGAAATTTACAGCTGGCGCGAGATAGAAAAGTTGTCACTAATACAGTAACCGTACACGTGCACCGTTCTTACCATACCATTGGCTTAATCGGCAAACTGAATAAAAGTTTATTTTGTCGATTAAGCTTTGTTCGTTTGTATCTAAAAAAAAAAAAATTGCAAGGTTTTATACTTACACGTATGTAGCTAGAAATGTTAATACTTTTTTTTCTGCACCAGTATTCGGCTTTTTTCATTATGGCATTTAATATATTTATGTGTAGTTGTAATAGAGCACAAACACACACGTATCGGTTGAAAAATACTTTTGGTGAATTGAAAGTCTCACGTAAGTTGTTTCAGCCATCATTTTTCAATTAGATACCAGTCTGATGCTGTACATTTTTTACCGATATAGAACAACGTGGAGCAAAAAAAACCCTCTCCCTACCCCATCTCTCCTTGATTCATCAAATTACGGCCCCCAACCGTGTAATAGCGCTCAGATGTGACAAACAAACATTGAATTAAAGCAAAATTGATGGGCATGACGGTGTTGCGCGTGTGTTGTCGGTGTCTTGTGTGCAGATGATGCAGGGCGCGCCGATGGGCATGCAGGGCCCGAGGCCGATGATGGGCGCTGCCCCCGGGGGCATGGTCATGATGGCCGGGGGTCCGGCACTGGTGCAGCAGCCCCAGCCAGGCGTGATGCCCGGGACACCGCAGATGCAACATCAACAGCAGCCCGCGCCAGCCCAGGTCCAACAGCCGCCCCAGGCGAACCAGGTGCAACTCGACCCCTTTGGCGCACTGTGAGCTAGCGAGGAGGTACACACCGATCAGCCCTTGATACGTTTTTTCCTCGTCCCCTCCGTTGTTGTTTTTGGTCTCGTGCATTGACTGTGCATCAGCCATTGTTATTTTTTTTTTTTTTTTTTTTCCCTTTCGAGTAGGTATTTAAAAGATTTTTGGTACATACGGGTATAGCTTGTATAGCTCTAGCACCAGTAATTATTATGTACCTACTCACATTGCAATTACTCGAAATCACGTATACTAACTCTTTAACAAACTGCAAAAAATTGTGGATAACACCTCAAGTAATGATTATATAACATCGTATTGTTGTACATTAAAAAAAGAGCACGCGTTGTACAGACTAAATTTGTTTTGGACTAAACTGTGACGTATATTTTTATTCCAAATGTTTGATGGTCCCTGAATGAAAAAAAAAAAAAAAAAAAAAAAAACACCAAAGCGTATTTCAATTAAAGTGATTTTTTTCCGCTCCTTTCAGGAATTCAATTGGAAGTAAAGTCGAGACAATGCACCAATTACTGTAAATATTGTGTAATAATACCCACATAACCGAGGTACGTAAAACAACCCTGGCTTCTATTGAGTTTCGTCGTCTTGTTTTTTTTCCTCCTTGGATTTTCGCTCGTTCGCAACGCAACGAAGTAAAACAAAAAAAATTAATATTGCAATCAATCACGACTCTCCTCCGATGGAACGATGGCGTCGATAACGACAGAGACAAAATCTCAGGGTGGACGTTCTTACGAAAAATATTACTGTTCAAACGAACAGGGAATGGAGTATCAAAAAACGAAAACAAAAAAAAAAAAAAAAAACGATGTAGACTACACTTTACGGTCCTATTATCATTAGGATTACGAGCTATAAAGTACATAGTTTGATTATATTTTGGCGCAGAGGTAACCATATTAATATACCCTCGTAGAGACGTTGCCCCGTGCGTTTATATTGTATATTTTTGCTTTAATTATATTTTTTATTTTTATTTTAATGGTTATACAATAATACGGATTATACGTTATTAAGATAATAATTGTATGATTATCAACATTATCAACCGTGCAAAAAATGGGCGAGAGGATATAGCGTCTATTGAGATGTCTTTTGTTGAAGTATTACAAATGAAATAATGTTTAAAATGTTAGACTATAATATAATCGTGGATGTGAACGAAATCGGCCCGTCGTGGTTGCAGATCGGCGCCGATGATAATCACAATGATAAATGATGCTGACGATTAAAAAAAAAAAAAAAAAAAGAAAGAAAAAAGGTATATATTATATTACACGTATATATATATTGAAGAAACAATTACATTAATGTGTGATTCCGCTCTCCTTGTTGATTGTTCTTTCATTGTACTGTTTGGATATATCTTAATTAGCTAGTTAATTACATAACGTTACAAAGGAGCACGAGGGTGCCATCCGATTCTCGTGTGTAAGTGTATAAATTTTAACGACGGTGTACACTGTATATTAAAAAATACGTCACGTTAATTTATTGGTCATGATTATTTTTACATGTGCCCGAACAATTTTTATACGTTGATTTTTTTTGTCCGCATCGTGCTATGTATAGCAAATGTATTTTTGAAGTGCTGTATTTCATACGTGTATTTGAACGTTACGTCTAATGTTTTAAAGCTTCGATTTTTTTCGCTGCTTGAGATGGTTATTTTTTTGATTCACTCTGTTATGTAAAGAATCGTAAGTAGATATGAAGAAAAAAAAAAAAAAAAAAATTGTTTCAACAACAATTGAATTTTATGAATTTTGTCGTTGTGTTGGCGTTCATATCCCGTGAGCCGATTATTTTTTACGTTTAAAAACTTGTCTTCGATTTATGTGATATTTTTATTTACAATCGTTCAAAAATTGGTTTTACTTGGAAATGTTTTTAAAAATAATTACGGCAGTATCCCATCTTTCGTTTCACGTGGGTCGACAAAACGAAAAACGCGTGCAACTGTAAAGTGCAATCTGAAAATCCATCGTTATATGTGTATACGTTTACAAGGTGAGCATTTAAATAGCAACCGAGAAAAGATAAACGACAAACGATTGTCTTATTTTTTCTCGCAAAGTATGTAATTACATGAATATGTATAACGTGTATTTAGCCACTAGAATCATACATTCGCAATATATTTATTTAATTTTTAGTTTTGCGTAATATCGTTTTCCTTCATGCATACCGCACGTAAAAACACGATTGTCAGAGACACTTGTAAAAAGGATGGATAATTGTTCGCATGTGCACGGAGCTACTGTAACAAGTGAACTCTATCGTATGATTATATATGAGGGAATGAAAGTTTGTTTGTTTGTAGAGTTCCTGAGTAAAAAAAAAACAAAAAAAAAAGAAAAAAAAAGAAAGGAAAGAAAGAAAAACATAATTACGTGGAAGTGTATTCTGTAAATTTCAAAAATATAAAGAATTGTAGTTGTTCATATATTTTCGCGTATCTAAGGGCCACTGACACAATGAGTGTACCCAAATCTATCGCTTACTTTCGCTACGCACGCGGTCAAATGAGAGTCGTCCGAATTGATATTAAAGGAATATACGATATCATTTTGTTGATAGTTTATAGATATAAAAATCGCATGCAGAGAAAATAATAAATTATGCAGTGAGATGAAATTTGGCCAAATGCAGTTGTAAAATTATATTTGAAATTCAATGAATCGTGGATCTGTACAGTTATTTTATCTCTTTCTCTGCTATCATATTATTTGATATTATACTATTCGCACGGATGTATAATTTTCAATGAGAACCTATTTTCAATTCACATCAAGGATACCGAGGAATCGCTCAAAATAAGAATTATTCTCGGTAATAAAATACACTATACTTTGTGTAGAAATGTTATCTCATAAAACTTTCGAGTACACGATCGATCATGTACATGTAAATAATAGATAACAAAAAGAAAAATTGCTTTCAAAGTACTCTTCATTACATGGTTATCGTCGCAAACAGAGAAGCTTCTTTAACTATAAAAAAAAAATGCTTAAAAATGTGAATGTGGATCTTGCATGACGAGCGTAAAAAACATATATATTCTAGCCTAAACTGTGGCATATCCAAAAAGAAATGTACGAAAAGTTGAATAATTAAAATCCTATAATACGTTTTCAAAGAATATCACACTTTAAGATGAATAATGATAATTTGCTTGTCCTCATATTTAGCTACGAGATGATGAAACCTTATGGAAATATAAAGTAACAAAAAATGAATTGTGTGTATTCTAATAAAGAGTGGGAATATTTCGAACAAAATGTAGAAAAAAAAAAATAGTAGACATGTGGCCTTGTCCACTTTTATTAATAATAAGCGTATCTGGACAATATAAAGTACTATATACCATACACAAGTGCTAAATTAAATGACAGAGTAATAATGAGTACTACATATTTCTCTGAGTATATCAACATAAAAAAAATTGATTAATAAGATGAACAAAAAAAATGTAATGTATCAATGTGAAGTTTTAATTTAAAAATATAATGCAAGTCGATTAGTCATGTTCAATGTTTTTACTTCAATTATTTGCCTGGATATTCATTTTAATTACTTGGTGCAGCAGTAAGATCTAATAATGTGTTGGAAAAATTAGTAAACGATGATGCACGCGTCTAATCGATTTTTTTTTTTTAATGAAAACTTGTAGGAGTATCTGTGAAGAAAACTAACTGTTATCTAGTTCTTAAAAAAAAAAATAATAACAAAATAAATGATTAAATATCAGTACACACACACGCTTGTATATGTACAATATAATTAAAATAAAAGAAGAATATATTGTATACATATGTATCGAAAGAATTGCATATTTATGGAATGGAAAGTTATATATATATATATATATATATATATACGTAAACTCCTTGCGTTTTGGTATGTGTGCACGCATTGCGAAGACAAAGTAAGTACCACATAGGAATTTGTGAAATGCTCAAAAATGTGAAAAATATAACATTAAATAAAACATTTTTTTGCCCAAAAATTTGAGTTTATCAATCTAAAAACCTAATACCACGTATTTTCATACAAAAATATTTCTTGGGTTAATAACATGATTTATCTTTATAAAAATGTTTATAAATTCATTATCAACTTAAATTTAATACTAAAAAATGTTATAATAATTTAGAAAAAAAAAATATTGCAGACAAATTGTATTTCCTGTTGCCTATTATTAAGGCAGTTCTAGTTTAGAGTTGCAAGCAAATAAAACCTCGTAAAAACCACGTTTTACGAAATCCGCAACTAATTTCAATACAATCCCCAGAAGTACACTCAAAAGCCTATGCTCTCAAATTTTCGGCATCTTTCAAAATTGGAAAATTTACATGACCGAACATGGTCATTGGAGTTTGCAAAAATTTACTATGGTTTTTGCCGTATACTTAAGTAGGAATCGCACTTTGCACACACGTTTGCTCTAGGAAAAAGATGAGTCTCGTGCAGACTGTTAAAACGAAAGGAGAAATAGGCAAGTGTGAGCTCTGATGAATGGTACCGCTGGGGCTCTTAAATTCTCGAAGAATGTACGAGTGGCAAAATGGTATCTGGGGCCCCTTTTCGCTCTCGAACGAGATACAGCCGGAAGACAATAAATTTTCCGATTCTTGCTCTCGTGGAAAAGCCCCTCGAGAACTTTGATACATAGAATCGAGAATCTCTCCAAGGTAATAAGGAATGTGACTCATACAGGAAATCATATATTCATTTACCGAAAAAAATTTACGATGTTTTTATGTATGTGCATGTATTGGTTTTGCGGAATGAGAATGAATCACTCAAAATGTATCTTTCATTTACTTGTTATATTTCCACATACTACAATCTAATATAAACGTTGTTATAGATTTTTACTTAGATCAAGGTTCTTAAATTTTTTTTTTCTTTGTCATTTTAGTAGTCTCTATTTTTAAGAAATAACTTAAACGGCGATATAAAAATGTGTGATTTCACATGCATATATGGCACATCAGTCTGTTTTTATAAATCATGTTTTTTACCTTATTTATAGGTATTGATTTTTTAAATTTCATCTAAGTTAATTGAATAAGATGTATTTTCTTGTCTGTAATACTAATATCCATGATAGTTTAGAGATTTTTATCACTACCGTAACATTTCCTTATACTTCTGCTTGTGTTTACTCAACATCTCGGTAACCGTGACGAGCTGCTTGATGGTCGGCTGAAACGAAAAATCACCCCATAATACATGTAGGTTGAAAAAAAAAAAAAAAAAAAAAAAAAAGATACGAAAAGAAAAGTGTAGATACCTGTTGCTTGGCCAAGATTTGCAGCTCTTTTAAATGCGACACGCAAATGTGATGCAAATTAGCTAGATCCTTGGATATATCCGATATACTCTTGCCCCGGGGTATGATGTTTTCTGACTCGGGCTTCTCTGAAACATTCTTTCAATTCACACCCACCCACACTCGATCAGTCTCTCATGTATCGTAAAATTTTAAAGAATCGTTCAATTATTATTATTGTTGTTATTTTTTTTTTTTTATAACGCGCAATGTGTGTATAGATGAAATAATACAAATTACAGATCGAATAACCTATCATGTGCTCACTTTCAAAAGGGGGGCGGGGTAATGATCACTTTACCAATCGGTCGATACAAGCTAACGTTACTCGAGCGAGGACGGCGTCTCCTTACCTCCTGATCCTCCCGAGGACCTTCCAAGCTATAGAATTTTGAAACCCCCGTTCACTCGTGGGGCTTTCGCGAAATTTATCCGCTCGTGTTCAATTACAGTCCGAGTTGACTAGAGTTGTACTTATTTTTGTTCGCAAAGAAACGACTCGTTGATTCGCTCATAGTTGCATCCAATTTCAATACAATTGTTATTTAAAAAAAATTATCATAATGATCTTACCGACAACTGGTCTAAAAATACCACCATTCTCTCTTTATTTTTGAGAATAAATGGATTGACGACCTCCATGTACGGCTCTTTGCCTCCAAATTCCACGAGGTTGGCCAAATTTTGCAGGCACTTGGCCACCATGACTAAGGACCTGGGCAAAAGAAATTTTTTTCGATTCATCAATGTACGCTCGTCATAACTGCAGTTAGATAACGCGTCGTGCGGTGCTAACTTTACCTAGTCGCGGCTGGAGATGGTGACTCGGCGATCAGATTGAACGACTTTGGATTCAGTATGGCTGGACAAAGTAGCCGCAAGAATATAAAACCGCTGACTACTCGCGTTCTCACGAATCTCTCGTGTGGCCACTTTGAGGCGACCGCGCGCTGGAGGCAGCCGCAGATGTAACGCAGGGTCTTTGGGCACATTTCGTGACTCGTGAATATGTTTAGAGTTATTTCGTCCAAAATCTGAAAGAAAAACACCGTGGACGATACTGTAACGAGGATAAATAAATGTGCAAATACCTAATTACAGAGAGTCCCGGTGGTACTCACTTGTAACAAAAACTCGGCATTGTTGCACGCGTCCTCGGGCGAATCCATTTTAGAGGGATTCAGTTCACAGCTCTGTTTGTTTTCGATTATTTTGATAATGGTGTCCTGCAGGGCGGACTTTAAAAACGACGTGCACACCGATTTCATGTAAAGGTCCATGAGAGTCGTCGTGAGACTAGCTGCTCTGAACAGGGTCGGTGTCTCGTCCTCCTTGTCGACCTACGGAAAAACAATATTTTTACGTTTTGTAACGTCAAATTGTGTATGGATTCCCTACCTCGGCTTGATTCAGCGATCGTAGAAGATCTGCTTCCTTCTTCTCGTGTCTGCAAGGGAGAACACACAATTGACAGCCAAAACATAGGTAAAGTAAAAATCAATAATGGTACAAAAGCTATGCACGATCTCACCTGAACACTCGCAGAAGACTGTTGGCCAGAGGTATTTTGTCAAGGTGACAGACGTCAGCCAGAGCTTTGACGACGTGCAACTCGGGGTCGAGCAACAGCTGCTGAAGCGGACTGTACTCTTCGGGTGGCATCGCCAGATCGTGACAGTATCTGGAAAATATGTATATATATAGGTCTATGTTGTTTGTCTCGTTTATTATCAACGAACGTCCCAGTGCGTCGCTCACCTCAAGCGTAGACGGAGCGCGCCCCAATCTCCCATAGGCGTGACTCCCGCGAGCGGATACCACTCGTCCATCTCCTCGTTGTTGATCAAGCTCGACAGCTCGACCGTGACCTCGGCCACCTCCGTGTCCTTGCTGCGCTTGCCCTTGTTGTACAACGTCAGGGTGAACGACACCACATCAGACGGCACATCTCTGCAATGGCATTACAATTCAATGTAAAAAAAAAAAAATATCCAACAAAAGCATGACATTGTGTAACGAGTACGCACTCCAAGATAAACTCCTCGTCCCAGACGGCGTGGAGGCCCTGCTTGGCTTTCGTGCGAGCCACCTTGACGTTGTTCAGAGCCACGATGATAAAGGGACTCGGCACGAGCTTGTACGGCAGCCTGTGAGCGTCGAGGATGTGCAGCTGGAGCGAGCGGAGTTCCCGAAGGCGCGCCACCTTCGGGGCCCTAGTCAGCTGGGAGACGCACAACGGCTTGATCGCGCCGATCCAGTCCGAGGCGATTTCCGAGTTTGGCGCCGACAGATACGTTATCGTCGACAGACACGGCAAAGCTCGCTCGACCAGCTGGAAGCAGTGCGGCCTGTCGAAGACGCTCTCGTGCACCTGTCGAGATTACACGTATATTATATATAATACGTATTGGGCATCTTAAGTAATAAAAATTATAATATATATATATACCTGGTACAAGTAGGCGCAGCTCAAATCGATAAGGCCTTTGGGTTTGGTTCGCTTGGGATTGTCGTACAGATACAAGTGCGTGTCGCTTCCCTCGACGAGCAGGACAAAGTACAAAATCTTCCACTTTTTGTTCTTCTCCGACTTTTTCTCCAGGTAGCCCTGCATCTTGATGCCCTTGTTCTTTTTCGCCCCGGACTGCTCGCGGCACTCGCGCAGAGTGGCGTAGATCTTTTCCGCGTGCTGTACCTCCTTGTCGACCCTGACCGTGCCGTCGGGCTCGGTAACCATGGCCTGAACCAGCGTGTGTCCCTCGACTATCTGCTCCTTACGATATCTGCAATGTGGTGAAAAAAATGCGTTAGTTCTTGGTATAATTTCTGTACGTACAATAAACGTATGGCGTACCTGTTGATGACGGCGTCGAGGCACTCAAAGGTCCTCCCGCCCATGAGGTATCGCACGCCCTTCTTCTCGATCCTAAATCTCTGGATCTGGTTGTTGATGTGGAAGAAGAGCGAGTAGTCGCCCGGACTGTTGTCCGAGGGCCTGACCAAAAAACTCCCGGGCCCGGCCTTGACGAGCATGTCCACGGCCTCGCTCTTTGTGACGTTCGGGTGGAACCAGGAGAACACCGTGTTGGGGTCTATCGAGTCGTCGAGGTTGTCCACGAGCTCGCGGAAGATAAGGCCCTGCTCGCCGGTCCTGTGGGCGGTAACCCAGAGCCAGCCGTCGCCCATGTCGTTGTGGACGAAAAATATGTCGCCCTTTTGGAAGCTCAGCTCGTCGGTGTCGGGCATCTTCGTGTACGGCAGGATGGCGACCATGCGTTTCTTGTCGTTGACCGGCTCGGGCGGTGGGATCGGATGGACGAGCCTCTCGCGCTTCAGCAGGTCCGAGTAGTGGGTGTAGTAGGCTATGAGGTCCATGAGGCTGTTGAACTGCCGGCCGCCGATGTAGTAGTCCCCACAGACCGCGGTGATCCGAAAGTGGTTCACTCCCGTCCTGCCCAGGTAGGAGAGGACGTAGCTGCCGGGTTTCCTGTCGCTCTCGCGGACCAAGTAGCTGCCCATCTTGTTCACGTCCCAGAGTCTCTCCTCGGCCGAGAGTCGGTCCAGTCTGCCGTGGTACCACCTTCAAAAGGAAATATTACGTTGGTTCTTTGGCGTCGACGACAAGGGAATAACAACGTACTCGTTCTCAGCCGGAGTTTTGAGTGCCTTGTCTCGAGCGTTGTCGGGGTCCTCGATGTCTTGGGTGTCGTCGGGCAAGTTTTCCAGGAAAACGTCGAAGTCGTTGTCGGCGTTGGGCGCCTCGATGGGACCTCCGTCCTCGCTTTCGGTGCTCGGGGAGTCGCATTTTTTGTTCGTATCGACCTTCTGCAGTGAATACGCATTCATTCATTCATCGGTGAGAAATAAACCTAGAGGTACTTGGCAATAAGTGCTGAGCTCATTGCAGTACTTGGAAAAATTGTATGCCCTTCGGATAAAATCGGGGGCAAAAACTATTTTCGTAATCTCGCCTCTGGTGGCTCTTTTATTTTCTTGGAATTTCTTTTCCCGTAAAGCGCAAAATTCCGTATCCGGTTTCGTTTGGTATTTCTTCCCCCCCCCCCCCCCAAGCGTTAAGTTGTTTATCTGAACTACACACGCTGTTGTTATATTTCAAAGTAAAATGATGCATACGCGCGTTTCATCATATTGTCACAAGTATTTCAAATATTTCATGCACGTCTGTGCTTCTTTTTCTTACCAAGTGAACTAAACTTTAATATCGTCACGTTTGTTTGAAATTCCTGATTCTCGAGAGTTATTTGAAGTGAAAAATATTTTGTAGAAAAAACGGTCTTGGACATACACGTAGATGAAATACGTTTATCTTATAAATGTTAATGTTGAAACGGTATAATCTTCAAGTAATGCGTGAGTCAAGCCTACAGCCACAAAAACAGTCAAATATCGGTGCACTGCAAAATGTACTCGCAGTGCTATGAGTATACATGGAGCAAAGGCATCTCTGAGTCATGGGGAGTATTTCGGAACCACCGGATTCTCCGCTTGTAAATCGTACGTGTAAAGTCATGGCGTTTTAAAAACTAGCAGATTCAATGAAAGCGTTATTTCGTGGCATACATACATTACGCACTAAGCGAGGAAGAAAAAAAAATATATTCGGCGAAAGTGTAGGGTCGGGGGGAGATAAGGATTTTTCGTAATTATCTCTCGGAAACAATATAGCCTTGCCTTGATGTTGTTGGAGACACTGGGTCCACCTCTGACGAACTCAGCCATTGCACACAGGGTTCCTCTTGAACAGCCGTAATGGAGCTTTTGCCTCTTGACCAAACGAACTCAACAACAACTCTACAACCCAATCATAACAGCTGACGAACAATCATCGATGCGATAGGCACGGCGTCCTCCCTCCGTTGTTCTCCCTCGGCGTGAAACGTCAGCGACCGAAACAATCGGAGTCGGCGGCCACCTCGCATCCTCGGCTCAACATCATCATCATTTCAACTCTTTCTCCTTTTTCTCTCTCACTTGACACTTTCCGACACAATATTATTTATTATATGGCCGATCGTACAGCGCTTTTTCCGCCCTTTTGTTCGTTATTTATGAATCACAGAGTCCGACCGATGATTTACAACCGCACACTGCACATCACCGCGTAGGCTAAGTATATACGCGTAAGCGCATCTCGCACACAACCTCAACGCGAATCATACATATATACATATATTGGTGCACGCATTCATGAACATTTTTCCATTGATTGTGCGAAATGTCGGGTGTTGTGATGATGATACTATATGTCTGTCTATGGACTAGCTGGGGAGACGAGTAGGTATGAAGTGTACGTGCTATCCCCTGTGTGTGCACTTTAATGGCCCGTCTTCCCTTATTGGCGTTCTCTCGTCTTTTTCTATATACACATAGGTACTTGCGTGCGAGGCTTTCGGAGCTCCCTTTCTCCCGAAGAGTATGCGCGTCGGCCACGTATTTTACGCTTTGTTCCGGGTACAATCGTTTTACCAATATTTGGCGATTTTACCCCCACAATTTGAGAAATTTTTATCACCGTCAACGATTTTTTTCCTTGAAATAAACAAATGGCCCGTTTTTTTCTCAAAAGATTCGAAAGAAGATACTCTCTTTATGCGCTAAAAGAACGCACTGTATGTTACGCGCGTCAAAAAACATCGAATGATTAGGTATACATATTATTTCTCGCTGCTCGTTGAAACGCACGAACAACCGATGCTCAATAATCATTATAAATAGTATGCCAACGGTAAAAGAGCAGTCGCATACTATTCAATTTTCACGAGTACTTATAGCGTAAGGTCCAGTTTCATGTTTGTTCTCAACAACCCTTCGAAATTCAAGGTTGTGCCCCGATTCGCGCCCAAGGCGTGCCAACCGTTCCGTCGCTACTTAGTGTTTTTTTCGTTTCGAAGCTTGCGGGGAGCGCACAGAAACTCCGGTTGCCGCGTCATCTATCGTAGCGGGGAAAAATTAAAACCCGGCGCTGGCCGAAAATTAAGGAAGGGAGTCGCTGAGAGAGAGAATGCAAGAGCAGCGGAGGAGAGACGGCGAACGCGCTTTCTCCTGCGGTGCCTGGTGGCAGGGCTCGTTCGAGCAGTTGGACTCGGGTCGTTGTCGGGAGTGGGTTGTGTGGTTCGCCGTCGCCGCTTTAGTGCGACACACACTACAGGTATACATCGACCGAGAGTTTATACACACACGCTCAGGTCACGCTTGTACGTGTATTATAGTGGTGTGTATACATACAGTGGCGAGCGAAAGGGACCAGAACGAACTCTCTGGTTGAACCGTCGGTGATCTGTCCGTCGCAGCGTCGTGGATATTATATTATACGTATATATATATATCTGGTTTTTATTGTTCATTCGTACCTTACCCGAAGGATGGTTATTCTTCATGGAGTCGCTCAATGTTTGATGTACTGGTATCGATTGGCGGCCTGCACGACGAGGCAGCGGCCCAGCCATCACCGTCTGCCCTGCAGTTGTGCCGTACAACACAACCCATAAGTAATACCTACATCGCGTCGAGCGCGCGTGTGCCTCCTTTCTCTCTCACCTCACCGATGACGCTCTTGAGCCTGCGGCTACACTGTTATCATTATTAACAGTACAGTGACTCGCGGAACAAGTATGCGCGCGTCCCGATAGCTAAGTACAAGGTGCAGCTCGTCGACCCCTTCGTCGTCGTCGTGGTCGCGTCTAACCCTGCAGTGTACCTACACCTAGACTTACGGGGTGTGCGCGCCGATCGGAGTCTGCTGCCCTTCGCGAGTTTTGTTCGTTCATCGTGCTGTTTTTTTTTTTTTTTTTTTTTTTTCTGTTTTGTTATTGTGTATTTAAACGTATACGCAGGAGGAATGTTTTAGTTGATGTTTTAGTAATAGAGCACAGTTGTACGAAAGAAAAGTGTCACCCGAGATCTACGCGAGTGCTCGAAATGCCAGTGTCCTTATGTGGTGTCGTGCAGGCGCTCTTTTTACGTGGAGCATCATCGGTTCCTTCGCCGTCGCTGTCGTCCGCAGTAACATCAACAACAACAACAAGTTGTAACGTCAACGAAATCGACGAAAGCAGTAGTATTTTCAGTAGCAGTCGAGCACCGGGTATCGACGCCTGATGCTGCTGGATGGAGTTTGTCCAGCAGTGGAATACCTCAAGATTACCTTTTAGTGAAATGGTGATTTTTTTTTTTTCTCTTCCACTCTCTGTTCCCCTTTCCCATCTTTTTCAAGTGCCGTTCGTCTTTTCGGGCGCCCGCAAGAGCTTCTCTACCCACCTATACGCGGAATCGATATCTCCTCTCTTAACCGTTCGTCCGCCGCTTGTTCGTACGAGAATTATATATTTCGTATCGCTCTTCGGCGTGCCTCACTACCTATATACCTTACACACTCTCTCTACCTCTACCTCTGGGAGAGAAAGAGAATGTAAAGGCCGAGCGCGTGTGCGTTTTATCGAGTCTCTGTGTAAGTGCATAAACGTAAAAGAGAGTGTATTTTATACGACTCCCCATGTACCCCATGCATGTGCACATATATTCGTAAAATATATACCTTTTGCGCGCAATATACGTATACAAGCACATATATGTAACATTCGTACGGGGCATATTGTGTGTGCTTGTATTACCTACTTGCCCTTGTACCTATACCCATCGTCTAACGCTCATCAAATTGAGTTGTGTTGTGTGAATAGCGATTTCAATTTGTGCGATAAAATTATAAGTGTCATTTCAACTTGCCAGACGTGATATGCAGCTTGCATTGAGTTTTGGCACACCTGAATTCTGTAGCTGCATATCATACACATATAGATTTCTATTATCCACCTCATTAACGTGAGTAAATTTATGGCTTGTGCAAAGCAGAATTTTCACATACTTGTAGTACACGGCTGGTGGACTCGAGGTGCCCAAATAATTTTTATTATAGTCACGTACTTGTTAAGCCTGAAACAATGGACTGGTGTGCTGATTGTTCCGATGGAGTTTATAAGTGAATCTGTCTTCTACTTTATAGAAGCAAAGTGCCGGAATTGTGTTTACAAATATGATGGTCTTTTCTAAATGGGATTATATCACGAGAAGATTTGTGCATCTCCCTGATTGCTTAATCTAATCAAGTAATTATGCGTGAAGCGTACTCAAACTTAATTCCTCTATTGTGTCAAATAGATTCGTGCTGTGGGTGAAATTTCATTTATCGCTGCTTCATGTGTTTGTCTTGTGAGCATATTCATTGAAAGAAATGTGATTCAACCAAGTGCCATGTAGTTCATCCATTTAAAGTTTTTTTTTTTTTTTTTATGCTCAATCAAATGAGTTTAAAAGCTAATTAAACGATCTAAAGTAAATCGCTACTTGGAACTAAGCCCAAAAGCTTATAAATGTTCTTAGTATCGTAAAAACTTAATTTAAAAGTGATTAAAGATTCGAAAATTATGATTTGATCGTTGATAACTATCGAAATATAGACATTATCACAATAATAATTCTGACAAAAGCGTGTACACAAATGTCTTCAACAGTATATGACTATACCATCAATTGACTTACATTTATTGGCCATTTTGGTGTTAGCTTTGTATAGTCATGTCAATTACTGAATAAAAGGTAATAAAAGATGGTCTAAAATCTTTAATCGACTAAAGCCAGTACAAAAGAATCCAGTAATTAAACATTAAGTAGTATTCGTGTTGCATTTTGCATATGCTTATTCGACTTAATAAAGGTCATTGTATATCATACTATAAATACAGACGTACGAAACGTCATCAGATAGAGTTCAATAGAGTTATTACATGATTTATTCTGTCGTCACAGTTGCACTTGTCACAATACCTAGCTATAGTATTTATTAAATATTTATGATTTTGTTATTTATTAAGGTATAAAACCGTTAATGTATAATAAAATTTTGCATTCACGTGTACTTCTTACCGCATCACTGACAAAGCTGAAAACGTTTAAATCAAGTATAAAGCTCACATATTACTTACGTACTTATAGAAATTTTATGCCTAACCGATAAAATTGGCATTAAAGTATTCAGTTTGCCGTCAGTCAGACCTACTTTAATTTTAATGTGAAAGACTTTGGATCGTTCCATTAGTTCCAATTTTTTTGCAACTCATTCGAATCCAATATTCCGTTTTTAAAATGAACGCGAATCGAGATTAAAATTTGATTAAACGAGGAAGGAACCTTAATTTGACAACAAATTTCCATGTGCGGCCAAAGTTAAATGTCACCAGATAAAAAAAAAAAAAAAAGAGAGAGAGAGAGAGAAGAATATAAATTATCGCGGCGAAAGCATGACGGTTAAATTCGCAACGAAATCGTGCACACTCTTCATGCATAAATGATTAAACTCCTTCGCTATATTCTCTCTCTTCAATCAGCATATAATTATAGAAACTTCTAGAAGCTTTCATGTGAACTTAAAAAGTACACTGCGAACTTTTTTCCCTCGAAAATTCACAACGCAGTTGAGAATTTCATTTTCTTCTTTTTTTTTCCATTGCACGACCTTTTTTTAATTTTGACATTACACGTGTAAATTTTACCTTCTAGTGCGTGTCTTTGCAATGGTCCAGGGTTTTACACGACAGACATTTTTAACCTTGTCCCTTCGAATTTTTTTTTTTTTTTTTTTCCAACTTTCCCGCAACATTCCATTATTTATGCAATCCTTAATTATTCCCCCGAAACTTTTTCGCTACTTTTTTCCCAAGACGTAAGAATCGTTTCCCTCCGCTCCTATGCATATTTCATCTCGTAATTACGATTGTTTCGTTTGTTACTATTCACAACTCGGGCAATTAGCTTACCGTTGAAGCTATTTTCGTTGGATGTCGTTTACACTGGCTCGAAAAAGAGTTGAATCTCGATGGACGTAACCGTAGATCTATTTTGACAAATGTAGTAACATTATGTATAAGTTGATGTCTGATGAAGCAACGTAATATTCAGACTGCAGTATATTGAGCGGTCGTCCAAATAAAGAAAATAATAACGTATGCGTTGCACAAGCCACACCTATAATATATATATAGAGCACCCGGTACATACGTCGATATCGCGGTGCATCATTCAAATCGAGCATCGAGTTTATGAATAGTATCCGACTCGGGTACGATTACGAATAGAGCATTCGCCGGGGGGACGGGTCAATCCGTCAGAAATTAACCTCCCAAACCTGTTAATAATTATACCGGGACCGCGACCTACTTTGCAAGCAAGCAACCTCGTCCAAACTTCGACGGGGTTTAACAACGAATGATGTTGCATTTATTGATAACGTAACGATGTGTTTGTTTGCAGGTATAGTCAGAGCTCCGGGAGTACAGTCATGGAACCCCTCAAGGATCGATGGGATACATTCCTGCGAGCCCTCATCTTGACATGGCTCTGTCTCAGCAGCTCCGGTGTCATCGCTCGGAATATAGGTGGGTTCATACATATTATACGGTCATCAAGTGCACTTTTTGCTTTTCTTCCTGATGTATATCAAGAGAGACCGAGATAAATCGTACAGACCCATGGTGGCAGAGCTATAGAAGGCCTATTGTACATTTAATGAAATTTTTACTCGAGTGGACATCGCAGTAGCGCATTATTTGATGATGAATTTTTCAAAAATGTACACCCGAGTTTATCCGGATTTTGAAGATAGACCTCTGATTTCCTCGTAAAAAAAACTTTCGCTTAGCCGCGTTGGGTAAATCATAAACACCAAGAACTCACCGCCGGCACGTATTTTCCACGCGAGTTTTTACTTTGTTTTATACGCGCGCGTGGATGTTTTCAAATTGATAAAGGGGGTTTCAAATATCACGGTCACTTTTGCCGCAAATATTATACCTACGCGGCGCACCGTCACACTCGCTCTCTCTCTCGCTCCTTCTCATAAACAAAAAATGCGACTCCGTCGTCGAGGCGAATAAACGTTTATCCTTTTAATTCCCGGAGATATAAAAGTTACGACTTCTTAATTGAAGAGTTGGAAGAGAAAAATTCGTGCGTATTATGCATGTTGGGGGGAAAAAAAGCTTGCAGTAATTTTTTATTGGAGACAAGTCCGGTGACCGTTGGAGCGGTGTAATTTTGACGTACGAGTTATTCCGCAAAAGTTTTACCGTTGCTCGTCTCAACCTTTGCGCAACTTTCCGATGACTTTTTGGTTCGTTTGATGAATCAGTCGCTTCTTATCACCTGTTGAAACGGTCCAAGGCAACCACCACAGCGATAACCCCGTTTTAGTATCATGACCAACGCCAGTGAAAATACGAGTAATTTAGATGATTTAGATGAGGCCAAAGAGAAAGTCCCTTGGTTATGACAATAGACATTACAAGCACTGGATTTACAAAATCGTTTCTACGACATTGCGCCGAAAAAAGTCGTAATATTGTCCATCAGGTGTATCATCGGTATACATATACCTAGAAGCTCCGAGGCTGAAGGTATATATCATGTCATTCCAAGAGCCGCTCCAACATCCCTTCGGTACGAAAAGGTCTTCGCAAGTCAATAGTTAGCTCGGGATAATGACGCATGATCCGATTTGAATCCAACGCTCGAATTAGTTTTTTGCTCGCAGCCACCACACGTGCACACACACACACACATACATAAGATAAGAGAGAGAGGAGGGCTGAGCCGAGCGCGCGAGAGCAGCCATAGCGGCGACGGTGGCCTCCCACCTCGACGTAATGCCTCTCTCGCTTGTTTTTTTTTTTTTTTTTTTTCATCCGGAGCACTAATCGCCGCGTCGAATCTGAAACATCCACTATGAAATCCCAACTGTTTGACTTTGTTTTCCACAAGAGAGACGTACAATCTCCGTCCCTCTTTTCTTACTAGTAAAAAAAAAAACAAAAAAAAAACAAAAAAAAAAATGAGGGAATAAGTATATACACTTGATCGTTATTTCTCGCGCCTAGAGCATGGCGACGGGTATGATGATTTTTCCTCCCAATATATTACACGTATGCGGACCCTCGCGAGCTTTCCGCGAAGCGCTCAGTTATTATATAAGTATAGACACCGCGAAAGATAATAAGAGCAGAAGCAGTAACAAGACACATACACGAAGCGCGTCTGGTGCTTTTAATCAAAAGTTCTTTTTCAATTTTCGGTTATTCTCGCTGCGCAACGCATACACACAAATCTCCAATCCGCCCCTCCCGTACACTGGTCTGGAAGTGCGAACGTCGGTGTTTTGTCTGTTGTACGTACACACCGCCCCTCCCAATATACCCACTCCTCATTAAAAAAAAAGGAGAGATTGGAAAGAAAAGAAAAAAAATAGGGCCAGCAGCGGAAGGCAGAGGAAGAAGAACGGCAAGGGCGTAGGGGGGAGGGGAGGGGGTCCAAGCAAAGCCAGCGTGCGTTCTCTCTCCGAAGGCTATACATTACGGCTCTCTCGTTTCAATAAGTATACCTACGTGTATACACCCAAGTTTCGAGCTCTGTGTGCGCAGCAGTGCAGCTCTCGGGATCTGAAAGTTTGTCGGAAAGGAAAGTCAGAGGAGGGGGGGAGGAGGCATATTCGCGAGAGAGAGAGAGAGAGAGAGGAAGGGAGGCTTTGCGAAGCGAGGATGTATCCCACTGTTACGGGGAGATACTTTCAAGTCTACCGACGTGGCAGCGGGAGGCACGACTCCCCGAGTCCCGATATATTATTATCCGAGTCATTAATGGTAAACTGCGATTCTCTACCTGTCCCCCCACCCCTTCCTCTCTCTCTCTCTCGGTCCTCCACCGTGGCATCATATGCATCGCCCTGCTCTTGCAGGCCATTAGTCGAGATCGCGTATCCACGTTTTAATACAGAGCCTTGCGTGAAAATCTTCATTAAATTGATTTTCACTCGATCTTTTTTTTTTTTTTTTTTTTTTTTTTTCCTCTCCTTACCCGCTATATACACGTGTATGTACATATTATATACTGGAGCGGCGGTAGCAACAACCCCCTTCCCTTCGTAAAATGCAGGTACCTTTCCGTGAAGCAGCCACCTTTCTTCCTTCCCCTTTTTTTTGTTCTCCTTTTCTTTTGGCTCGCCCGAGTCTCCGTCTCCTTTTTGCTCCTGCACTTGTACGCACCTGGCTGGCAAATATGAGGGAGACCGAGAAAGGGTGTAAGGAGGAGGAGGAGGTAGTAATAGGCCGAGGGGAAGAGAGAAAAAGGCATCGGGGAGGGCCGTATGTACATATATACATACCTACACGCAGGCTGAAGTCTAGAAATTACATATTGCACTCGTCTCCCTCTCTCCCGGCTCTCCTTGACGGCTACACGTGTAATTACGGCAAATTTAACAATCCCACTTTTATTTCCTCCCCCATCCCCCGTCCCTTATTCTATATAGTTTTGTTGTTCTGCTCTCGTTTATTTATACTATTTTTTTTCTCCAGTTTTTCCTCCACCAAATTGTTTTGGAATTCATACGTACACGCGTGTACACATAAAAGTACACTCGGGTGGTCGGCTCGTGGTTAGAATATCGCTCAAAATCAATGAGCGCGGATCGACGAAAAGCCCCGGGTTGGCGCACCGGCAGCTGCTGCCACCGCAGAGAGGAGATTAGATCGCAACCCAAACGCGTATACATACATTTTGTATATCTCCGATTTTATTATACCCGCGCTCGTGTCTCGTCTGGTTTTCCTCCTCCTCCTCCTCTGTTTGGCGGATAAGCCGTTCCTTGACCCTCTCCCCTTTTTTTTTTTTTTTTCGTTTTCCCCTCTGCCGCGAGCAGCTCAGCTGTCACGCGTGATGATTAAATTGTTCGACGACCATCAGGCTAGCTCTCTTTTGTCGCTGAATTTTTACTTCGGCGTGGACACTAGTTTTTCAACAGACTCGCCTCGCTGTCCATAAAACGTATACCTCTGAAACTGCTTCGTACTTTGATTGCTTGTACAAAGGGAATGTAAGTAAAAGTGAACATTTGAACTTATGAACACTTATCATCCTTAACATGAGTAAGTATAGGAATATTAGGCGCTTGAATTTCTCGTTTTCTCCAAACGACAAGTATATGGGTACACGACGAGGACGATGATAATGATAATGATGACGAGCACAATGAGCATTGTTGTGTGTCGATGGGCGGCGAGTTTACGCAACAACTCTCTCCGAGCCATCGTCATGATGTTTTCCATATACGTTATTATTGTTTCGCCGTGTATAACGCAGAGTGGACTGTACAAATACGCTGTGAGAAAAAATTTGACGCGGTGAAGGGTGTGTGCGTAGTATATCTATAACATTATATCATATACCTTTGAAGGATTATCAATCGATATTATGTCGTATAATCGCACGCATCACAACAGGATACTGTATAGTTACAATGCCATACAATTTCAAATGCACGAGCATATATTTATATATATATATATATTATGTATGAAAAAATGTGAATGATGATAATATTTCGCGCGCGTTTCTGTGTTGCAGAGAGATACGACACGGCGTACGCGTGCGAGGGCAAATGGCTCAAGCTGGAGTGCAAGAAGGGCGAGCTAATAAGCCTGATTCGCGCCAACTACGGCAGATTCTCCATAACGATATGCAACGACCACGGCAACACGGATTGGAGCGTCAACTGCATGTCCTCGTCGTCTTATCGAGTACTGTACAAAAGGTAAGGCCCTTTTTTTTTTTCATTACAATTATATTTACGTGTGCAAAACATATCATACGCCCTTTCGTTTTTGGCGAGAAACAGCAACAATTTGCATTACAAAAAAAAGGGAAAAAAAAAAAAAAAAAGGGAAGAATGTTTTACACGAGCGTTTATTAAAATGCATTTCCATTACTCCTCGATTTTACATTCCCCCGAAGCAGCAGCACTCTGGCCCCGTTATCAGTCATGGTATTAACTCTCATTCTTTCTCCCAGCCCCTTCGCCTCTGCCTTCCGCTCTTGCGAGTGTCTCCTCCTCCTCCATCGTCTCTCTTTTTTTCCCCCCCCCCTCCGCTCCCATCTCTGGTATACCCCGTACTCCACCCGTATGTATACATACCTTCGTGTATAGGTATTAATACCCAAAGGATGCATCCTTTGCTCAGCTGTTTCTTCATAGCTGACCTTGGCATCTGCTTATGCCTTGTGTGTGAGGCCACGACAAATTCTTGAGGGAAACACAAGAAGACGCCCGTGGCACGATTAGTCGGGCCGTGCATCTGGTTTCATCGCCTCTCTCGGTTGAACCCGAGGAGGCCGCGTGTAATGTAACGATTCGTGTTGACGCTCGTACGAAATTTGAGGCGATATGACTGGCGTAACAACTGTACTCGACACAATAAAAAAAAAAAAAAAAACAAGTATTTCTTTCTCTCACACAATAAGTGTGACAAAATGTGGGCGTACAATATTGTGTTATATCCTCGATGACAAGGGCAAGTTGAGATGAAAAAAAAACCATTTCACGGTTGAGTGTCTTTTTCAAAGAAACGTTAATTAAACAGTGCTTTGGTTAACAGCTTCAAAAAAACTAGAATTATTATTATTATTTTGTTTCGAAACGACGTGCAGAGATAATAGGTTGAATACAATATTGATGCAGACGTATATAAATTTTCGGAATTTTGGCCATGTACAATTTACTCATTTGTGACGGTTCGTACGCGGAACAATGTCATTCTTTTCTCGTGAAGTCATTACATTTTATATAAATTTTATTTTAAATTGAAAATTGCAAGTTTTCTCGTACGAAAGACACCCACTCCGATTATCTCGCTCCTTATCTCTCTTTCTTTTCTCGAAGAGCTTGAAATTCACTCCCTCGTGGAGAGATAGCCTTGTGTTGTTTTTTTTTTTCCCCTCCCCCCTCGGGGGCTTGAGTTATAGAAAATCGCGGACTAAATAAATTTCAAATGCTCATTGTTTTTCCTCGTTATCTCGGGATAAATAACCCTTCAATTGCCCCTCGGTGTACCTATACGCGCGCACACGCCCGCGCGGCACAACCTCCACCGCCGGTAGATTAGAAACGCTCAGAGAAAGATACCATCATCGCACCGTACAGTCTCCATCTCTTTCTCAAAGCAAGTAAAAGCTCGCCTTTTGCAACGGAATTCTCGGTGCAAATGATTAATTTTATACGTATTCAAATGTGTTTGATCCCGGAGTGCTGCTGTTGCCGCGTGTACCATAACGTCATAACAACACTCGCGCGCGAAACAAAAAATGGTTTTCACGTGTACATTTTCCCAACTGGAGTCTAATTCGCCGGAGCCTAAACATAGAAAGGCAATTATTACACAATACGCCGGAGTCGTGTCTTTGCTGGCAACAACTCCGGCGCATGCACACAATGCATGTAAGTATGGAGGAGGCCTCCGAGTGCATCTGGCATAATAAATATCACGGAGTCGGTGGCGGTGTACAATTTGCGTGCGAGTTGGCTGAAAATTAAGGCGCGAATCGACGTACCCCCCTTTTAAAAATCTCGGCCTTTCTCCGCATTGTCTCTCGTCGCTGATGCGGAGGATCGTGCCCCTATCTCACATGCACGCGGATATTATTGTCTCGGACGCATTATATTATATACAACGTTTATACAAAGTACAGGAGACCGAATAAAATAAATTATCGCTATGCCCGTGACACGCCGTTACGTTGTATACACAAATTTAAAGGGTTATTGGGGAAATGGTTGTTATTGCTGCCATTTACTTATATACATACCTATACCGCGTTAATGCGTATGTATTTATGATGGAGAGTAAAGCGCGCATCCGAGTGTACGTACATGCATACATACATGTAACAGAGAGAGAGAGGTGCGTGCGGTGGCGGAGTAGGTATATACATATATGTATATAAGTACAGTCAAGTACAACATTGGTATACCTACCCTATATCTGTTTGATCAGGAATGCAGGAGTGGAGTTCTCGGGCCCGCGGTGGTATGCGCTCAAATAGCGCAGTCTCACTCTCTCGGCAGCAGAGACTAATGTAAGAGAGAGAGAGGAGCTAGGCGCCGAAAGCCCGCTTTTGTAGTCCAAGCTGTCCGTATGCGTAATACGTATATACTCTACACACAATAGTGTTGTCGTCTTGCTTATTCTTGCCCCGCAAATTACACGCAACGTGTATATATGTATATGTACGTGTACTATATTGCCCCCTTCGGTCCGTGTAATGAGCGCGACGAAGCAACAATGTCGCGGCCATCTGTTTACTCGTTTCTCTTTGACAGATGCTCGCTGGCAGCCGTCGGCAATGTGTATATAATATTATACACAGGCGTTACGTCCCCGTGATTTCCTTTCCCCCCCACCACATCCCGATATAACCCTCTTCGTTATTCACTCGTCATCGCCAAACCCGCGCTTTTTCGGTGGCCCACTTTTTTTCTTCTTCCTTCCAATATACACGTCACCGGTATTGACTCCTCCTCTTCGCCCCGTTCCGCGGCGCTTCCGATTTTTCTCCAAGCTCTATTCCCTCGCCGGTCGATGAAATAACAATATCGCGCACAAGTGACAGCCTCCGGTGTATATTATATACATTGTATATATAATATGCCTACACGTCCTTTTAACTACATCAGCCCGGCCAAGCTCGGGGCGCAAAGTTTCCCTCTAATAAAATTTCCAATTTTCCATTTCCGCGCCGCGGACGCTGTCCTGCTCTCTTTTTCTTATTCCGTTTCTTCTTCTTCTTCTTCTTCGTCGGTGAAAAATGTCCAATCAATCACGCCGATCGAAAGTGCACACACATCCCTCGCGGTAAATTAACTTTTGAGGGTGGTGGAAATTTTTTTACCTATATATACGTGCGCATGTCATAATTGCCAAAGTAAGCTCTCGCAAGATCTCTCGAGTAAATTATTTCGATCGCCCATGGCATGTGGAGCCTTTTCTCCCTTCGAAAGGGCCCCCCTCTCCTGTTTTTGCACTTACACCTCCGGCGAGGCATCGAAACAGCCCTCGAGCGTCATTTTCGTTGTCGCCGTCTGTCCCTCCCCCCTGACCGAACGGGGCGACAGATACACATAAAATCGGGCTGGTACACACATCTACATTCAGCTATTAATAATTTTTCCTTCGGCGCGCGCGCCCGACAGAGCCCAAGGGGAGCAAGCTCGGCGCTGCTGGCCCGGACTATTATATCCTTTTCCCGAGCTTTTTTTTTTTTTTTTTTTTTTTTTTTTTTTCTTCTACTAGTATACATAGGTATAGGCGGATGGTGGTAGAAGTGGTGCTCCCAACAGGGGCGAGGATGGGGTGCGCGCAGGTCGCCGCAGGGATCGATTCGCGCATGCTCGTTTCGCTCCACCGCCGCGCACATATATATACATATTTCATATAAAACCTATAGGTGTATAGAGGAGGAGGGTAGGTGGTGCCGGGCCGATTGAATGCTCGCACAAAGCTATTTTCGAGCAGAATGGAAGAGGGTGGACGGGCTTCCTCCCGACAACTCGTCAAACGAGAGGTGAAAATCCCACGGGGGGGGGGTAACGCACACTGGCCGGCCCTCCGCACCGATGGAATAATTAAGCTGCAACGGGGGCTCTTTACATTTAGCTGGAAAAGGCTAACCCAGTTTATATAATGGAGAGCGGGAGGGAGGGAGACTGGCCGGTGTAATAGGCCGGGCCGGTGCATTAATGAGATTTCATGGCCCCGCGCACCCACAGCTGCAAAATCGAGCTCCAGCATTTTCGTCGATGATGCACACGCGACACAAGTACAAGGGTGGGTATACACCTAATATAGCTGCTGTTTGATCGTCGTCATCTTCCCGGCCTCGGGCTGCCAGATTTCCAGGGGCTTACTCAAATTAATGGCCGGCTGCCAGCGGGTCCGGGGATCAATCAGCCGCCTGCATCGGCGCGTAAAAAAATGTGTAGCCTCTCCAGCGCCGGTTTCGAGCTTGCAAGCTCGCGCGTATATATATATATTTTTGCGTGGCTCGTCCTCTCCTCGCTGACACTACCTCTCGCCCTTCGAACCGCAAGCAACCAGGCCCTCGTCTGCCCTCGTGTGTATATACACGCGCGAGCTCTATTTTAATTAGGCGAGACTTGACTCTCTTCCTCTTATTTTGGTAGCTATATATGCATGTAGAGGTGCCTCCCAGTTTTTTTTTTTTTTTTTTTTTTTTTTTGCGCAGGGAGAAAAAAGAGTACGCGTACACGAGTATCCTCGTGGAAGCAGCGCATTAAAATTCCCGGGGCGCGCACGACTTTGGAATTCAAGTTGAAAAATCGCGTCGAGGAGAAGCAGCGTCTCAATTTCGCGATAAAACACGAAAGCTCGGCTCTGTTGATTCGTCTTGTATTTAATTAAGCTCTCGCTGAGCCATAGGAGGAGAAGAAGAAGAAGCCCTTTCTCTGGAATCATAATGAGTCGGATGCGCGCTTCGTGGGGTGTACGCATACATAATATGTGTCCGCGTTGGTGCAGCTCCAAACCGAATCGGACCCACGATTTAATAATCCATTTGTCGGTAATTGAATCGTCCGAATCTTATTTTCATGCGGCCGAGTTGCTGCTGCCACGTACCGCTTTAATTCGCAGCGTCCGCTGGCCAAGCTTTTCAAACGATGATTCATGAAACGCAAGTGCCACCTTAACCCATTGTTGTTTATAAATAATTCTTGGGGTGGTGGGGCGTACGTAAACTAGTTTTTCGATCGCTTACCCTCTCTTGCGGTGCACAGTAGCTTACAGTTTTTTTTTTTTTTTTTTTTTCAACGTTATCTGAAAAAGCTCGTGCGTCAGCGTATGAATACAATATATGTCTTGTAACAACATAAAGGGCAGTGTCGAATCGAATGATAATTGTTACTCGGTCTATAATCATCGCGCATTCATTTGAAACTTGGGAATATAGCCTTGAATTTTTTCGGTGGTACATATATATCAATAAAATGTAACTTTGGTCTTGCGGGAGCAACTCATGTACGCGTGGAAATTGCAGGCACGGTCGCGTCTATGGAGTGCTTTACGACGAGTACGAAAAATGCCGTCTTTCCGCTCGAAAGCACGTATGCGCAGGCATATACGTTAACTTTCGTATAAAATAAACTGGGCAGGGAGAGAGAGGCTCTGCGTGTGCTCCGTACAGGTGGGCTGAAAAACGCAAAGCTGCTCTTACGACCGAGAGATAAATTAACGAATGTATAAAAGTCACGTCTCTTGCCTCCCCAACCCCCCTACGGTCTTTAAGACAATAATCCCTTCGACGAGTAGGGCAAGGCATTTTTGAGTTAAGCTTAATTTTTTACAAGTGCATACCCACCGACTGCGATTAAAATAAAATAAAAATGTTCCTCCGTTTTGTTTATTTATTCCACAACCAAACGATCCAAGTCGGCTGGGAATTTTCTTTTTTCTGGCATATACGAAAATTTCGTTCGAAGCCGCGAGTGATGAAAAATGTATGTGTGGGCCAAGGAGGTAAAAAAAAAAACAAAAAATATTATGAAAGACGAAAATTTCAAAGCCAAATAAAAAATGTGCCGCGCTCGCGCGACCATCATGCATGGAATATTTCTTTCGTGCAGCATCAACCACTACCACCACCACCACGTACACATTTATAATACGCGTGTACGTGTTTTTACGAGTTTTCCTCGAAACTGCTGCTGCACGGACGTGCAAATGTAAATCTTCGAGCCTGTGTGAAACAATAAAAAATTAGCGAGGCGATATTTTCTTTGCGAATCCGCTAAGCCGATTTACGTACTGTGGGGAGGGGGGGAGGAGGGGGGTACGCGTGTGTTGTGTGTGCGCGCGCGAGGAATATGAAAAATACCATAAATTACGACACTTGTAAATTTTACGTTTTGGGTTAGACGCGCTAAAAAATATTTCTCACATTTAAATTACGTTTAAGCTCGCGCGCGCGCGTGTGTTTCGTCGTCGAGGAGGGATGACTTTTTAAAAGTTATTTCTTTTTTATTTTAATACCCCCCCGCCCACAGGTAACGACATTCAAGTGAGCAATCTTTTTACATACGACTCGAGTGAATGGATTAAATACTCTTATTTTTAACATTTGTCAATTTGATGAATCGATAGATTTATGGTTATCATCAAGTTTTTTTTCTTCTTTTTTCATAAGTGATAGGGGAAAAAAAAATTCCCAAACGTATAAAAATGAATTTAACGGGTACAAGAGATACTCATCAGTTTGGGTAAACTTTGGGGGAAAAAAGCGGGGTATCGGAGTTTCGAGACTTATGAATAATCGATACCTGTTAAATTCATTTTCATACATCTACACGCGTTGCATGGATTTGCATGGATTTCCATGCAGTTATTGGTATAAATGTCTTTAAAAGCATAACTCTTGTTGTACACCGAGTTACACGGCTTTTTTTTTTTTTTTTTTTTTCATCTATAATAGTTAAGTAAATAAAAAATAGAATTTATTTTTTAGTTCATACTGCAATAAATTGCACCAGATTATCAAATTTTTTTTTTCATGCAGAGCAAAACAGTTAAAGTTTTTCATACCAGCTCATACTTCCTGGCGTAGATAAATACTTGTCCTACCTAACTGAATTTCCTTATTGTTCCCCGGTTTATTTTCAAAGTCCATCGAAACTTTTAACCCCAAGATGGGGACGTAATAAAATTACAATCGAGCAAAGCTTGGTGGTTTCGGACTAAAAGTATACTACTCGTAAAAAAAAAAAAAAAAAAAAAAAAAAAAAAAAAAAAAAAATTATTTATTCAAGTCTTGAAACCTCGTTGGCACTAAACGAGCGACAACTGGACTCTTTTTAAGAATTTACGCTTCAAGCAGTATTCACACCCGCCCGCCAACAAGTAAATATTTACACACGTATGGTCCATCGAATCGTTTAGACTATCTTTCACGAAAGAAGGAAGAAAGAGGGAAAAAATAATATCCATGCCCGCTACTAAAATCGGAGCGCTATTTTTCACGTCCGGCACAAACGAAAAAATACACACAAACGCCGGGGCAGCAGTGGCTCGTAGGTATATATACACATATAGACACCAGCGCGGTGCTTTCCGTTCATTAGCAATGGATATTGGCTTTCCGCGGAAAACAGCTTGATTTGACGTTTCGATAAATAAACGTATCGTTATACGCTGCCCCTCTCTTTTCTCGCTTTTCTCCATCGCCAGAAAGAGCCTGGCACACACATACGGGAAATGCCCGATTTTTCACCACCCACCACCTGCATACACACCCATGTAAAGCGCACGCGTTTTCCGAAAACAAATTTCTGCAAAAAGTAGAAAAAAAAAAAAAAAAAAAAAAAACAAGATTTGCTTGTGGTTTGCAAAATTCCCAATATACATTATGTAGGGTGACGAAACACCGCGCGTGAGAAACAAAACGCCCGGCCATTGTGCATTGGAATACCTATAGATTACAACTGACGGATTGCTGTAATAATAATAATTGTATTGTAGGAGCCGAGCGACGTTTATTTCAGGAATGAATAGGCCCACCGTTTATTGCCACGTGTACGTAAATGTCAAATCGCTAAAGACGCTCGTAATTTTTTCTTCTTTCGTGCCCCCTTCCGCACTTCTCGATACCCGATCGATCGAACGCGCATAGCATACGTACATACTTTACCTCAGTTCCAAGCGATTGCTAACACCTTTGTACTACGCCACACTATTGTGCGTTCCTGCGTGTTATGGTATACTTATATGCGTGTACACTCTCGGAGGCTCCGTTCATGAACAGCAGCGCAGCAGATACATAACATGCATCAAAAGATGGTACATATAAATATGTATAATGCCGCACGTATGGCACTTTGAAAATCGTGTTAACAGAAGAAGGAGTAGCAGAGTGGTTGTTGCGATGCAGGTAGAGAAAATTTAAAAAAAGCCGACACGTCTGCGTGTTTCGCGGAGTTTAACGCTGAAAGTGGCAGCGGATGAGTAGGTATACACGGGAGAGAAGGAGGGGGGGGGATGTAGTGCGCAGGGAAGAACAGCAGAAACAACAACGGAGAGGAAATGAGAAAAAAGGGAGGAAAAGACTCGCGTATATATCGTCTACCCCACTAGAAAGCCTCTCTCCTTCCCTCTTTTTCGAGTGGGCCTTCATTTGTTGCATTTTTTTCCGTAACTACGTGATAGCTCTCTCTCTTTCTCTCTGCCGATTGTAACAAGTGTGTCTTTTGCTTCTCTCTCTCTCTCTATCTCTCGTTCGTTCCAAGTGAACGTTTTACGTGCCGTTTTTTTTTTCTCCCCCTTCCTCGAGTCGGCTCTTCTTTCTAAAGCTCCTTATACCCTGCACCGCTAATACACTAAAGTGTCAATCCCATTTGGCATATTCGTGCTCGTGTAAAAGCTTTCTTTCTTTCTTCCCTTCGCTCGGTACATCCATACCCCGTATACGTGCAGGTCGTAGGTATACTGCAGCCATCGCTTTGGTGTGTGTGGCATGTGCTCGCACGGGGGAGAAAGAGAAGAGATGAGATCACTCGACACCACGCGTGTACGGTGGTACATGTATATATGTACGTGCCCTCGCCGATAATTTTGCGAAATTATTGCTGTTTCTCGCTTTGGCCTTTCGTGCCGATATATACGTTATGTTTATATTATATACGCGTACGTGCAAAAAAATAAAATAAAATAAAATTGAAAAAAAATAAAAAATAAAAGGGGGGCACCGAAAGATAAATGCCCGCAGAAAGAGAGAAAAAAAAAAAAAGAGAGTGGAAACGCGCTCGTGCACGAGAGAGCAGCGAATTCTGATGGAGCGATGCGTGAATTTTCTGCATGCAATATAAATATGGCCCTGTACGGCAGAGCTGTTGCATTTTTATACATACACATAAATATACATATATGCTCTACTTTTATTTCTTCCGATCGGAGGGTGTGATTTATGTTTCTTTCGATTTACAGGTGCAATAATCAGCAGAACTGCAGCGTCGAGGCGTCGACCAAAATATTCGGGGAGCCGTGCTCCAACACCCAAAAGTACCTCGAGGCGCACTATCAGTGCCTACCCGGTGAGTAAAGGGACCCCCACCCCCTCCCTTATCGGGGTCATCTCTTTTATATATAATTACAATAACAATAATAATGATAATGAGAATAGCGACCGGCTTACGTATTATCGTTCGGGAGGCGATCGGCCGATCCGCGATAAGAAAAAGGAAATAAAAGAGCATCCAAGAGGATGAGAGAGGGAGAGAGACATGGCACGTCCGTCCATCAGAAGCGGGGCTGCTCTTCATCGTCTTGCGGAAACGTGGCCATCGGGATAAGGGATTTCATTAGACGCGCGCGATATCGATCTCTCGTTATATACGCCTATACATATATATATATATATATGATATACCGGTATTAGCAGTAGAGTTGAAGTGGTATATATGTATAAGCCGCAGCAGGGAGATTGTATGGGGCCTCGTCAGGCCCACCCCCCTCTCTCGGAGTATGTCATGCTATTAAGCGCCACAGAGAGAGAGAGAGAGAGAGAGAAGGGGTGGGGGCTTCGATCGCGCAAATACATGCACAGGTAAGTATACATATATACACATATAGGCTGTATGGGTGCATGCATATGGGTATACAAAGAGGCGATATCGACTGATGCAGCATCAAGGGGGAGGGAGCAGAGCGCGGAGATGAGACGAAGACGAAGAAGCAGAAGCCGCTCGAGAAGAGAAGTGCGGACTCGAGTGCCTCCACGACGACGCAGGCGCGACTCCCTCGAGAGAAAGAGCCCTCTGCAGTGCAGGCAGGATATATATGTATACATACCCACTTGTTCTATCGACGGAACACTATATACACCTACAAACTTTTGTTCGAGGCGCTCATATACAGCTCGGATCTATAATATACGCACCCACCACCTCTGTCTGTTGTACCCCCTTGGCGCTTGGACGCCGAACTTTTTGAAAATCGAGCGATTCGATAGATCGCCATAAGTACCTATATGGTACTTACAATGTACAATGCATCACGAGCGACAAAGCGAGGGCTGGGCGATGCCGAGGGAAGAGAATGAGCAGCTGGCGTTCGATGTCGTTCACACTTGTGCACTTGTCGAAACATACCTACAGCGGAAAAAGGAGGAAAGGAAAGGAAAAAAAAAAAAAAAGAAGAAGAAAAATGACGAGGAAAAGGAGAAGAAGGACGTGTTATAATAAGTATATGCCAAGCAGCGACTTTATAATATTATACTGCAGGGACTCGTGCAACGCAACAAAAGCATATAATATATAGGGACGGTGTAGGATGAGGTGGTGGAGGGAAGGGAAGGGAAGGAAGAAACGAGAGAGAGAGAGAGAGAAGAGAGTTATTTCACGCGGCCGGGGCATAGCACCTTCATTATGTATTACGAATGCACGCATGCAGCAAAGTAAAGAGCGAGCGCATAGCATGCAGGTCCCCGCACATGTGTGTGTGGAGCATAGCCGGGCCCCGGGACTGGGGAAAAGTAATATGCTCGCGGCGCGCCGTGTGTGTGTGTGTGTGCAACGGAGAAAGAGGAGGGAGAGAAACCAGCCGAGCAGGCAGCAGCAGATGAAGAAGCGCTGGGAGGAAGGTTCCTCCTCGGTCGGTGGTGGATGGATGCACGGTGGTGCAGAAGAAGAGAAAGAGCACGGCAGCGTATACTTATGTATAGCAGCAGCCAAGCAAGAGAGCGCATGGAAGAAGAAGGGGGCTATCGGTAACGGACATCGCAACGTCCGGTATTTTAGCTTATCGGAGAAGCCTTCGGCCAATAAAGATGGTCGGTAAGGAGAGATAGCCTCCGCGAAATACGTGCGCACCTCCATTCTCGGATTAACCACGACATCGCCTGCATCTCTCCCAACCAACCAACTCGCGGAGAAAGAGAGAGAAAAGACCGTACATGTATACATATATGTATACGTATGCACACTCCCACGTACCATATACACCTATGACTATTATATACATGTGCACACACATTGCCTTTGGTCACGATATGAAATGCACGATAGTGGGCCGCATCTCCACCCCCCCCCCTCTCTCTCTCTCTCTATACAACTATATACTTATACTTACCGCACCGCACCGATAGCTTTGTTGTATGCGGGATTTAAATCTGAATCTTCCTCTCTTTCGTTCTCCTCTGTGGTGCGCCCGCGCTACATATTACTATCATTATTATTACGTATACATGAATATATGTATATTATGTCCTTAGGAAAGAAAGGACGGAACGCGTTATTTTGAAAATGAAGACAACTCTCTCCCTCACCGCCACCACGTTTATAAATATCATATAATTATGTGCCTATATACCTATACTTACGTGATGTACCTATATGTAAATATTGTGTTCCTTACGCGAGAGAGCGCCGGATATCTCTCTCGCTCTTGTTCCGTGGCTATGTACTGCCCGAGCCGACAATGTTCCGCGTAGCACGTGTGTGCAAGGTATGCGCGTTTAATTTGTCGGAGCCGAGCCGAACATCGGACATGCCACACACAACCCACCGCAACGAAGGAGGGCACGGCCTCCCCGGGAGGAGCTTTTTTTTTCTTCTTCTTCTTCTTCTTTGCGCGATGTATAAAACTATCGACGAGCCACGCGAAAATTCAAATGCATTCCAAATGAAGGTTCGCCCCCCCCACACATATAACTTATATATCCCAAGGGGTTGGATAAGTATATTGCGCAAGTTTAACATGCATCGCGCTTTAGCGGCAGCTTTGTTTTACCGCTAGGTGTATATAATATAATATACATGTATAGCCATTATACACACCTACTTATACTTACTCGGGCTTCGCTCGTTTCCCCCCGTGTTTTGTTTCTTCGTTATAAGTGTATTTTCTTCTTGTCTCTAAAGTCTGCGCCGAATACGTTTGGATAAGCACACACGTAAGTATACCTATATAGGTATCCTACTCATATTCTTATGTAAGTCGCCGCCGCTGGTACATAATACTATACATACATATATTATGTATACTCGCAGGTTGTACACGTATATACCTAAGCATACGTGATGTTGTAGGCTCGGCACACATACACAATGTTCCTCGACGATATTGGTGGTGCTATATAATAAAATACGTAATACACACAGTATGAGGGCGCACTTAACGATTATGACTAATGTAAATAATACCTGTACTTGCGTATAATTTTATCCGTGTAATTTTATTGACTCTCGCTCACACGATCAGATATTTATACAAAGAAATGCGATGTGTGTACGATTGGGTACATATTATACATATATATATACTTGCACATGTCGCGCGTAGTACGTACCCATCCCCCTTATAGTGCGTCTTTACGTGTACGTGGTTATGTAATATTTTTCACCAAGGGATGGATGGAACGAGCGCAAACCTCGAGTGTCCTTTGGGTGTAAAAAATTGAAAGAGGGGGGGGGGGGGTAGGAAAAAAAAGGAGCAAGCGAAAGGGGGTAACGGGGGAGAGAAGGACGACGGGGACGGTGGAGTAAGATCGAATCGTTAAAATGCCAGGCAGCCGAGCAGTGCCGATCGGGGAAATATCTGGACAATCAAAGCCAACCGTCCGAGAGAGAGAGAGAGAAGGGGGGTACATGTATATAGGTACAAGAGAGCGGGAGCACTGACGCAACCTTATACTATATAGAGGGCCGTCGTCGTACACAGTCGTCCATTTAAAAGGCTAAGTTAAGCTGAGAGAGCGAGCGAGGGACGCAGAGTTTATATATAATATACCGCCGACTGTACTTACCGAACCGCGGAATAAAGGACACGGAGAAGAGAAACCCTATACATATATATATATATATATATGTACAATACAATACACAACGCAAACGTGTATAATATAAGGTAACAGGTATCTTACCCCATAATTATGATATTACACGTATAGGACCGAGTACATAGGATGCGGATCGATCGCCATGTACATCATATATAGCTATAAGAATTGAATTATGACGATGTGAGTATATTTATAATGTGTGATAATGTGAATGTTTGTCAGTTGCAGCGTCCACAACGACTACGTCGACGCGACCGAGTCCGCCGCCCGTCCAGAGCACAGCGTCGCCGAGTAAGCCGCCCCCGTTGAATCGTTCGCCCTCGCGACAAGGGACGTCGGCAACACCCCGAGCCGAATCCACGACGGAAGGTGCCCCGTCGTCCTCGTATTCGCCGGCGTCGTCGACGATACCGCGGCTGCCGGGAGTCGAGCCGTCGTCCACCGCCGTTCCCCACGAGATCGGCACCAGCAGCACCAACAACACGCCAAGGTCAGTACCGCAGTACCGCTTATACCCCATACCCACCTCTCTCTATCTGTCTTGTCGTCTTTGACTCCCTCCTTGGCTTGCATGCTGCATGCACACCGCGCGTAGCACCTCCTGGTGCCTGTGGGTGCATATATGTACACTATTATATACTACTACCTTCACGGGCGAGAGCGATTCCTTTCTCGAGAGCCCGTTCTCTTCTCACGCACTCGTCTATGGAGTACCTACACGTAGGTGCAGTGTAATATATATACCATATAGTACCTACCGAGCATACCGAGCAGAGAACGAGGAAGAGGAGAGAGAGCATTCAGAGGCAAAATCCGCTCGATCCTCTCCTCTTAAATATATATATATATACCAATACAATCCTTTGCTTTGCTGCAGCTGTTGCTTATGGGTGCATTGCAGGCCCGTAAGCTCTCGCTGCTGCAATATGGCAGCCCAACGTTTTCCTTTTACATTTCCACGGAGGGAACAAGGAAAAAAAAAAAAAAAAAGAAAAAAAAAAGGCCAGGATTTCAGCAATTGCTGCGGCTAATCGCTCGATCATCGCCTTCCACGGACACCTCGCGCACCCCTCCCCCCCCCTTCTCTCTCGGTACATGCAAAGGATAAACTTTATTTAATGCCACGCTCGCTCGCTCTTACTCTACCATCACTCCCTCCCTTCCTCCTGCGAGTAGCGTAAATTACCCCGGCGTAACTATAAAATATGACTTGTCCTCGATTCCTCTTCTCCTTCTCATCATCATCCATACCGCGCGTGTAGGTATATATATACCCGCAACAACTATATACGCCTTACTTACTTATACGTGTGTGTGTGTGTGTGTGTATACACACTTTACTCCTTTATTGCAAAGGAGCATTCAAAGAAGATCCGTGTATTGACACTGTACACCGTGCCCCCTGTAGGCACCGTTTCAATGCTACGGCATCATTTTGTCCTCTCTCTCTCTCTCTCTCTGCGGGCTTCGCCGGACTGACACTTTTTTTACCCACACGGCCATCCGGCATTAATATTATCGTTGCCATCTATCTGTATGTGTGTGTGTATTAATAACACGTGGAAATGTATTTTTCAAATTGACGATATCGTGGGAGAGGACCCCACGAGTACATAATATACATATATATCCCATGTACATTCCCGTTTCACATCTGTCACAACTATCGCTTCTTCATCTCCCTTCGGAGAGAGAGAGAGCTAACATATTTTTATATCCGCTCATTAATAACAATCCAATATGTAAAAATCCATTTCACTCTCCTACGTGTACGTCTCGGTGTATATACCTACACGAGGAGAGAGTGGCAGTAGGTACGATACAAATTGTGTCCTGTTGCTTTGTTCCAAATTTTCATTCATAAGGGGCTTGAACGAGTCCTCCCGCGTATATAATGTTGCGTGGAATACGGTACGTGTGTATACAAAGTCCACAGTCTCGACTAGCAAGCTCAGAGCAGAGAGAAAAAGAGAGCGGATGATTTTTTTTTTTTTTCATATACGTACATGTTGGAACGAGCATTAATTTTTTAAGCGCACACGTATAGAAATATTAAAGAGCTCGTAAAGAAAAAAAAAAAAAAAAAAAAGAAGGAATTTTGTGTCCAAGTTGCGTTGAAAAGCGTCGGTTGCATCGCGAGGAAGAATCCACGCTGCGCTTAGTTTGTTGGACAAACCGAGCGCGCCGGCACCTCCTCCTCGTTACCCGTCCTTTTCTTCGCGGAACCTCAAACTGGTTAACTTTTTCTGCGCGAACGCTCTCTCGGACCTTTTTTTTTTTTTTTTTTTTTTTTTTTAATTTCACACACCTACCAGCACGTGTTATCCCGAAAAACCCTTGCTCGTATTGAATTTTCCTTCTCCCCCACCCCCCCCCCCTCGTGGTATAGGTATACGCGGTCGGGCGATCAAATAATCCGCGTGCATGAAAAAACATTTGCGCCCGATAATGTAAGTACGTCATATTTAATAAACTCCTCGGCCCCCATCACTTATATTATAATCTCTCGACCAGGAAGAGTCGGGGGGAGGAGGAGGAGACAATAGATAAAAGAATCGTAGAAATGAGTTCTATTCATCGCGTCGGGAAATTGAAGTCAACTCGGCGCTGCCAACCCAGGAATTCCGTAGCTTTTGAATTTCCAATCGCACGAACGGAGCCTTGCACGGTAAGAGCTTACCAGAGTGTGGCCGCGCGTGCACACACACACTCGCACCGTAGATTGAATACAAAATCTGAATTCTCGGCTAAATAATTGCTACTTTCACAAAGACAGTTACTCCCCACGCAATCGTCGCCCTCCCCCCCATTTACTCTGCTCTCTCGTGCCCATATACACACATATAGGAGCAGAGCGCATAACAAAAGATTGAAGAAATCCCATAAGAGAGAACGTATACGCTCTCGTAAAGGAATGCCATGCAGTGGGTATATATATATGTGTGTATGCGGTGTATACGTGCCGTGCAGGCGCTCGGTCGGAGCGAAAGAAAGAGAAAAAAGAGAGAGAGAGAGACTGCCTCGCTGATGCAGCATCGGAGAGGGAATGTGTATCCTATACGGACAGAGACGGAGAGAGAGAGAGAGTACACACGGTATATTTATTTGTTCGCAGCATCCCGACGTCAACGGGGTACCAAAGTTCGCGGGCTCCGCCTTACCGGCTCTCCACCACGACGGACTACCCGGCTGCGGAACCCGAGGAGCCGACTCCCGTGCCAGGTAAGACCCACCACCTTCATCAATGTTTTAATTTACATTTTACCTATACGTCAACCAAAACAATCGATCGGCCATTCGCCGAGTCGACGTTATGAGCTCAAGCTCGCTCGTAATCTCTCATTATACACCGGAGCGAGTAAAAACTTCTCGGGCCGCGTTGTTACGGTTTGAAATTCCAAAGGTATTTCCGAGTTGCGATATTTTTTTTTTTTTTTTTTTTTTTTCCTCGTTTGCCCGACTCGGTTCTTTACATACAAGCGCGTGAGAGCTTGGGCTGCCTATATTATACTCGGCAACGTCGGCGCTCGTGTGTATACACTTGGCGCATTAATCATCGCAGCTAAGTACCTTCGCTCTCCCGAGTTTGCCGAGCCCGAATTTCATTTCAATCGAGGGAACAAACACGAGTTTCCACGTGCTCGATTCGCGCTCGTGTTTTCAAAGAGCACGGGCATCATAGGTATAGGTATAGGTATATACACGATTGTCGAGCGTTGCAACAAAAAACACCGTACCTCCCACACCGGGAGCCAGTGGGCCGAGCTACGTCGTTTTTTGTCGCCATCACCGCGAGGTGCTGTCCGCGGGCAAAGATCGCTCCATCCGTGTACATTAGTGTAGACTTTCTCTTTCCATCTGTAGGTACACGTGATAATATCGTACATCCCACGTATAGGCGCGCTCAAATGGAATTATAATTTCGCGGAAAAAAGGAGCTGTACGCCTCGCCGCTGGATTATTACACGCCAATAAATTTCTCCCTCTCTCGTCCACCCTTTTTGCTTTTACCTTTTAATCTCACAGTTTAATGTGCACGTATTTCTTTTTTTTTTTTTTTTTTTTTTTGTTGCGAAAGATGTAGCGCCTTGTTGTTATGATTGTCGTTGCACCGGTCACCAGAATGGAAAACAAATGTAAGAAAACTATTAGCAAGCGGGAGAAAAGAGAAGAAAGAGAAAAAAAAAAAAAAAAGAGAGCGCGGAGGAGAGAAATTTAAAGCCCAAAAGCCCGGGAGTATTTCTCCCCTTTTATGGGTCTTTCTTTCTTTCTTTCTTTCCTTCTTCGACCTCTCTCTCTTGGGGCTTTGAGATGATCCCTTTAACGGGTCTTCCAGCCGTGATAAATAATTTTGGTTAAAACCACCGGAATCTCCTCTCCTTTTTCGGACGTGTTTTGATATTCGCGCCAAAGTCACTCTGTTTTCTCTCAAGCGACGGATTATACTTCTTTTTCTCCCAGCGATTAGTATCTTGTCAAACATTTGTCGTTCTATTATATATTATATACCACTTGTTTATCTACACCTGCTTACACATGTACGCCATGGTGTCTTGCAGCTACTGCGGATATGTATACTTTCTTTCAAAGTGACACGTCTTACCTGTCCATCCTGCAACTACTATAGGCCGTTCCTCGTGTATATAGTTTATTTCGGTAACGCCATTAGGCGCGAGTGTGTTTGGGAAGGGAGGAACAATAGATGGTATCGAATGTATTCCGTTTTTCCCTAAATAAATCATCGCGTCCCAAATAACTTGGTGTCACCAAAGCCAAGAAGAAGAGGAAAAGAAGAAAAAAAAAACGTCACGCACATGCGTCTTGAATTATTGTACCCGGGCAGGTATACGTGGCCGCGTGCGCGCGTCTCCCGTAAGCCGATCATTAGTAATAAATTACGTATTTTTATCAGCCCCGCAGCAGCTGGCTGCCCGTACGAGTTTTTAATTGATCTTGTCCGTGCACTTAACTTTTCTCTTTATATCAAAAGTAAAAAAGAGGAAGACGAGAGAGGTGGTCAGGAGAACGGGGAGAGAGAGAGAGGAAAGGCTTGAAAGTCGCGCGCGAGCGTCGAGGAAGAAAAACTTCTCAAAGCTTTTTAGATAAGAGCGAGCGCGCGTGCATTTAAAATGTAGGAAATATCGTCGCTAATGCATTAGCCGTCGAAAAAGAGAGAGAGCGTGGGCGCGGCTGCATGAGCCCCGTACTGGTTATTTAGTATAATGCACTTTGCTCTCTCTCTTATTCTTTTTTTTTTTTTTTTTTTTTTTTTTCCCGCGTGTCCGTCCGTTGATGTATGTACTCGACACTCCGACTGTTGGTGCTCTGCGCAGGGAACGCCGGAGATCCCATGTGCCAGAGAAGGGACGTGCGAAAGCTGTCGTGGAGCGCGACACGGCTAGGCGCCTCCATGGAACAAAAGTGCCCGGATGGCACCAACGGGATGGCCAACTGGACGTGCGCGGAGGATCCCGAGAGGCCCAACACGGCCGTCTGGCACCCGAGAACGCCGGACCTCAGCCGGTGCAAGAGCGTCTGGCTGACGAGCATCAACAACGACATCAACAGGGGAGACGACGTCGTCAAGGCGAGCGGGACGCTGAGCAAGGTCACCCACGATCACGATCTCTACGGGGGCGACGTCATCCTCACGGTCAACATCATGGGCTTGATGGCCGATCGCATGCCCAAGGTGCCCCTGTCCCGCGAGGATCGGATTTACGATCTGGTTCAGGGCGTCGTAACCACGGGTAGTAATCTACTGGAGGAAAAACGAGCCGATGCTTGGGAGGACCTGAGCCGCCAGAGCCAAACAAAGTCTGCCGTCAAGATGCTCGAGGGCCTCGAGATTAATGGATTTCTCTCCGAGAGGAACGTCACCTACGACGTCACAAATATACGTGAGTGTGCATCACACCTTTTTAATACAGTTATTTTCGTTACCCGCTCCATGTAACATTGCATCAAAGTGAATCCAGTTGTTGGTAATCTTAACTGCAGTTGAACCACGATCTCTAGCAGTTCTCCCCCCCCCCATTTTTTTTTCCTTGTCCACCGCTATACAATGACCAAATGGAACAATAACATTTGTCCTTGTCCCTGTGTTTCTTGTGCTTCAGTGATGGAGGTGTGGGTAGGGGACGCTCGCCAACTGAAGAAGGACACGGTGATGTTCCCGAGGCAAGACCAGCTGAGGAACGATTGGTCGCAGGTCCAGGTGGAAATGCCGACGGCCGCTCTGATCGACAGTCAGGCCGAGAGAGACCAGGTGAAGATCGTCTTCATGACGTGCAAACGCGTGCACAAGTTCCTCCCTCCGAGGGTGGACGACTCCACGGCCAACGGCAGCAGGATCGTCAACAGCCACGTGGTGTCGGTGTCCCTCCACGAAAGGAGGAACGTCTCGCTGAAGAGGGGCCACCCGGTACGGCTGTACTTCCAGCACCTCGAGCTCGACAACGTCACCAATCCCACGTGCGTCTACTGGGACATCCCAAAGAGGTACGCTCATTTTCCACGTAAACCCTCGACCCTTTTTTTTTTTTTTTTTTCTTTTTCATCCAAGAGACCGTTTCATTATTCATCAGCCTCGTGTATACTCGATTCTCGCCTCCACCGGGTGAGCGATTGTCAATTACCCCGGCGAACGGAGCTGTTTCCCTAATTAGACGTCATATTAATGAGGGCAGCCACCAACCACACGAGGAGCTACCCACTGCCATTGAACATCTTTAAACGGGCGTTTAATTTTATTGCGCGCGTGGCGCGTCTTTCATTCGCCCCCGATGTTTTCAGCCCGTACTGCGAGCTCTTTGAATTTCGTGCGAGCGTGTGTGTGTGTGTGCTTTAAAAATTTGCACCCAAGAGGAAGAGACCTGGTTTATTTTTTTTTTTCTCTCTCTTCTTTTCGTACACCACGCGCGCAGAGACGCGGACGCTCGTTTTTTTTAATGCGTGCATAATGTGCCCTCGCACTTTTGGAATTTAATGCCTCGAGTATTATAATAAATATCGCGTGTGTTTCGCGCGTGCATATCTGCGCGTTAAAGTTTAAAAGGAGCGGAAACGGGGCCAGCTGGAAATCTGAATGCCGCCCCTTTTATTTTTCATTTATTCAATCGGCTTATTAATTTGCCGCCGCTGCTCCTCTTTGCTCGTTCGTGTAATTGAAAATTCACGATGACGACCCGGTTCGTCGAGTGCCCTCCCTGCCCCGCTCGTAGTTTCTACGGATTCTTTGTAGAATCGAATAACCTTTGGCTTTGGGGTTCCAAAAAAAAGACAAACAGCTGTTGATTGATAAACGACATGGCATCATTTATTGCAGTTCAACTAGCTCCTCCTCCTCCGGCACAAGTCATTTTCTACGGGGCTCTAATGCAATCAATTAATGCGCCGCCGCTCAACTGGCCCCGTTTTAATGGCCGATGTGCCGCCGACACACTCGTTAAACATCGTAAATTAAAACAATCAGAGGGAAACTGCAGAGAGACGTCGGTGCAAAACGAAGTAAAATTTATTCGAGAGAGAGAGAGAGAGATGCTCCAAGGAGAGCGAATTAAAATCGAAAAGGGAAAAAATGGAGGAGAGGTGGGGCGGAATGCACGAAAGAGGCTTCCACCCTGTTGCAGTATAATGAAACTGGTTTCGAGAGGAATGGAAAAAAAAAAAAAAGGGGGGGGGGTGGTCGGAGTGAGATTTGACTAAGCTCGTAATTCACTTGACGCATTTTGCAGCGACTGGTCAAAGACGGGCTGCTACCTCAAGCAGAGCAACAGGACGCACAGCGTGTGCGAGTGCGAGCACCTCACGAACTTTGCTGTCCTCATGGACGTCCACGGGGTCGCCTTGGATCCGGCCAACAAGCTCGCCCTGCACATTATCACCTACGTCGGCTGCAGCGTCTCTATCGTCTGTCTGGTACTCGCTATCATCACTTTCCAGCTGTTCCGAGGACTGAAGGTGCCATTTTTTGCTTTGGTTTTTCAATAAACAATACTTTATAACAACTCGAAACAAAGGCGTCACACGCAGGCATTAAAAGCACGTACCGTGCGTGCGTATTTTTCTTTCCTTCGGCCTCCCCCTCCCGGCCCATGCACTTAGGGAGATGAAGGAAGGAAAAAAGAGAAATGCTGCCGTGATGCGTTATTCGGGAACGCTTCATAAAGATAAAGTGTATAAAACGAGCCTCTCTTTTTTTTTTTTTTTTTTTTTTTTTTTGGTACGGCTTTTTGCAGTCCGACAGGACGACGATTCATAAAAATCTGTGCGTGTGCCTGCTCATCGCAGAGGTCCTTTTCATCTGCGGGATCGAACAGACGAGCCAGAGGATAGTCTGCGGCGTCGTTGCGGGTCTCCTGCACTTTTTCTTTTTATGCGCCTTCGCCTGGATGTTCCTCGAAGGTAAGCCCTCAAAGGCACATTTTTTTTTTTTTTCCAACTCCTCTCTGATGTGCGCTGACCCTATGTATATCAACGTGTATATATATAGTCACGCAGAGTATGAATATTTTACCGCAAGCGCCTGCCCCGTGTTTATACGTACACGTATTATTGTAATGTGACTCTATTTATATACGTACAGCTCTGTCGGCTATTCACCGTTTCGTCGTCTTTCGTTGCCCGCAGGTTTTCAGATTTACGTCATGCTGATCGAGGTCTTCGAGGCAGAAAAGTCCCGGCTGCGCTGGTACTATCTGTCCGCGTATGGGCTACCGCTGCTCGTGGTCGCGGCCTCCTGCGTTATTAATCCCCAGGGCTACGGCACCGAGCACTACTGTTGGCTCAAAACGGAAGACTACTTCATATTCAGCTTCGTGGGACCAGTCATACTCGTCTTACTGGTACGTCCGTCGTTCCTCTTTCATTTATTCCTCCTCCTCCTCCTCCTCAACCTCGCATTGGCACATTTTTCACTCCGTTCTCTTTTCCACCACCCCCCCCCTCCTTCCCTCTTTCTCGTATTATATTATACCATACCTTCCTTTTAATACTTCCTCTGCTGGATTCCCAGCTGATGTTACAAATGATCATCATTATGGTTGTTTCGTATATATTTTTTCTTTTTTCTTTTTTTCTTTTTTTTTCCATTTACCATTAGCCTCTGCTCATGACACTGAATTGTGCAATCTTTGTTTTTTTTGTCTGTCCCACTCGCATCCAAACAATTTAGGCAAACTTGGTGTTCCTATCCATGGCGATCTACATGATGTGCAGGCACGCCAACACGACCGTCTCGATGAAGAGCAAAGAGCACTCACGGCTGGCAAGTGCAAGGTAAGCCCTCCTCCTCCTCCTCCTCGATTCATCATACGTTTTGTTTGACCAAGTTGTAACACATACACACGAGTGCGCAATCACACACACACATACATATGTATATGTATATACATTTTTTTTTTTTTTCGTCTAGCTGGTTTATTTTGTATTCAGTATACACGCATCCGATGACGTGAAAAGTACACACCTATGGATTATTACCATTTTATTGTCTGTCGATACCCAAGAGTGACGGCTCCTTTCTTGAGTTTCTCTTTCTCCGTGTGTAACAGTCAGTCAGTCAGTCAGTCAGTCAGACAGAGTTTATTAATAGGTGAAAAAATCACACTACTCGCGCGCGCCGCGCCACGGAGCACGTTACGACAGAGACAATTTCGACCTTGAATCTTGAGCCGCGATGCCTTACGGCCTCTTTTATCGTTCGGAGAATTTATATATCACTCATATAATGCTTACATCCGTGTATTATAATTTGTCATACTCAAGAGATTCCGTTGCTTTTAACAACGTGTACCTACGTCCATGTATATACGTATATACATAACTATACACACGTATTTTAATGACGAAACTCGACTCAAGTAGTTTTCGAAATAGTTTTTTCTCCTTTGATGCTTTTTTAGTCAAGCTTTTTGTTGTTACTTACACACTATATTCATGCAGATAAACAAAAAAAACAAAAAAAAAAACAAATCTCCCAATATATACTCACACGCATCGATGTGATTATTATTATTTGTATTTATTATTCGCCAACTGTACCGCTATTATCTTGACACCGTATTTTTTTTTGTATCGGCTCTGTATCCCATTTATTTCAAAAGTCTATTAGGTTTGTACGACGTCACTTTGCATTTTCGCACTTAAATATAAATACACTATCGTTGCACATAAATAACCACGAGTACTAAATTTGTATGCAATACTTACTTCGAATTAACAATTCATACAAAGTAACAATAATTATAATAACAGCAATAAACATACATTGTATTGGTTGTAGTCGGTTCGCGAAGCCACTCTCTCGTGATGGGAATAATTAATGCATACACATCGATCGCATTGTCTCGAACTAATGCCATTTGTATGTAAAACTCGCAATTTAATCATTACGTTCACGATATTCCCGTTATGTTTATTAGTTTCGATTACATAACGTATTCGGGTTTTTACGTGCGATTTATTTTCATGTACAATACAACCGATGTAATAATTACGCTCGCGCGGTATTTTGTTTCCATGCCCGTTTCGATTAAACTGGCATTTCATTGTCCCCATTATTTTACTTTTTTGGAAGATTTATAAATCTTTTGTACTGTTACGTATCAGTAAAGCAAATGGATGTTGTGTTGAAGGGTGCGTGTTATTATTACCAGTGGAACTAAAATTCAGCTAAACAACAATATTAATACGTACGTTAGATGTATAGTTGATGATAAAATGTATATATTATGTAGAAAAAAAAAAAAAAAAAAAAATGATACTAGTGGTGTCGGTGTACTCGCCTAACAATTACTGTCTTGTTTTCATTTTTGTACTAAACAAAACTAAAACTACCCACCTCTGTCTACACACTGTTCTACCTTCTTCTGCATGGCGTGGTTCCTTGGTAGTGGAAAGGAAGAAAATGCTCTTCCCAACAAATTGCAAGCGCACTTGTAAGATATATATTTACAATTTTATCGTTAATTTCACACAATTTTTCTCTCTCGTCCATTTCACTCTTCATTACTTTTTTTTTTTTTTTTTTTTTTTTTGTTCATCATTATTACTAATTGCATCAAAAATACTCTTGCCGTAGAGAAAAAAAAAAAAAAAAGAAGGTTTTTGCACATAATCCACACGCTGGTTTGTAGTTTTGCACCAATTTGAAACATAAAACACATGCGTGGCTGCATAAGTACAATCCTAATTGGTAAAATGTTTGTTTGAGCCAATTTTATCATACGTAATTTACGTGCACGCTAATTGGACTGACGTGAGAGGTTGTTCTCGAAACATGTGTTTTTTTTTTTTTCAATAATTAATTCCGTGATTCTGCAACATCGCGTAATACGTTAAAACGTTTGCTTTGATGAAATATTCAGACGCCACTTTAACATAACTAATTCATAGTCGTTAAACTTTTGAATGATGTAGTACGCTGTAACCGTACCCGTAGTACATTACATTATCTTACCCGAAAAGCATGAGTAGAAATTTGTTTTCACATCATCTTTAGGACACATTAGTCATTCATTAGTCACTCCTCACCTTTTTTCTTTTTTTAACATTTTATTCACAATAATTTACATACTTACAGTAGTTTAACTGAAAAAAAAAAAAATAATAACAAAGAAAAAAATCACGAGCGCGATTAATGACGTGGGACAACGTTGAATTGAAATTTGCTAGGGTGTGGTTGAGGGGCGCAATCGTCTTAGTGTTCCTGCTGGGTCTGACCTGGACCTTTGGCCTGCTGTACATGAACCGCAACACCTTGGCCATGGCGTACATCTTCACAGTGTTGAACAGTCTCCAAGGACTGTTTATTTTCGTGTTCCACTGCGTGCAAAACGAAAAGGTAAGACTCGAGTCTTTTTCCTCCATTTATTGTTTATCATGAGGCTTAAGCTACTTACGATATTCGACTGGATCGAGAAAAAATATTGACGGCTATAAAAAACACTCGTTTAACTTTGCATTAATTCGACGTTATTTACGAGGGAGGAAAAAAAAATTACTTGAGACCCCCTCTTCCCTATCTCAAAGTAATCGATTTTTAATTTTCATCCAAATGTTATTTTTCTCGAATTCATAAATTATGGTTATTAACTGGATTTGTTTTTTGTTTTAATTTAAAAAAAAAAAAAAAAAAAAAACTCACTGTACCGTCTCAACGAGACGGGCGTGGAAAAAAAGGCATTTTTAGTTAAAACTTCGATGGGGGACAAAAAATTCATTAATCAAACCGAAATGTCCAAGGTAATATTTCATGGTAATCGGGCGAGAAACTTATCTCGCGTCGACGGTACTGAGTAATAGTATGATACTTCCGAGGCCCCCCTACTTCAAAACTTGATCCAATCTAACTTTTTGAAACGAATCGATGCTTGATTTACTCTTTGTCCACGGCTGGCAAACAATCGCTCTTCTCCGCAGACGGAATATAGGACAATTTTGATGTTTTCACAGAGTTGGCGTTATTATAGCGCCATCCAAGTAAAAATTATCGACTCGTTTTAAAGTAAAAGTTAACATCGGGGGGATCGCGAAACAGGAGGAAGTAAATAGCATATAAGGGATGACTCATCGAAATAGCGAGGATAAGCGTAAATGTGGGGGGGGATCGATGGTGATTGTTGCAGGTCCGCAAGGAGTACCGCAAATACATCCGACGGAACTCGTGGATGCCCAAGTGCTTGAGGTGCTCGAAGGACGGAAGCTCGAGCTCCGGCACGGGCTCGGGCTCGGGTGGGCCGGGCGCCTCGAACCCCCACCCAGGAAGCCACAGTGGCAAGAATTACGGCTCGCACAACACATCGTCCATACCGTCGGGCCCGATGACCGACAGCTCAGGGCTCTCGGCGCACAACGCCGCCAACAACAGCAACGTGGGTATCTCCAACAACCACCACCACCAACAGCATTACCTGAACCATCGCCACCACCTACAACAACAACAACAACAACAACAGCTACACCAGCGCTCAGTAAACTCAACCGCTTGTACCACTACGAATCTTCCGATAAGCGTGAGCCTCGGTGCCGGCGCCGTTGTTGTGAGCCCCTCGGCGCCGCCGGCCGCCCATTCGCTCTCTCTCGCGTCAGCGCCGGCGCACCAGTATCACGTCATGGCAGCTAGCAACCACAATAGGCATCCTCCCGGTGGCCAACAAGGTATCCAAACGCCGCTTACGCACCAAACCAGCCGTACGAGCTAGCTCTTATTTCTTCAATAATACTTATTATAAATACCTCTCTACACACTACACAGCTCCACTTACCACCTACACCATTCTCTCTCTCTCTCTCTCTCTCTGTATCCAATATACCTACCTTCTCTATATACATGGGCTAGCTGATATTTTATATTGTATGCTTATAACACTCTCACACTCACTCACGTTTCTTCCTCTCTTTCTCTCTCTCTCTACACTGTGTACACTTTAATCTCCCTGTCTTTGGCTCTCCTTCTCTCGAATCGATTGCTTCCCGGTCGTCTGCCTCCCTCTTCCTCTTCTTGCAATACCACTAGAGTATTTGCTCGAGTTGCACTCTTTCACTGTATACTAACATTCTTCTATTGAGAAGGCCGAGTTTGAACAACATTGACCGGATAAAAGCAGCTTATGCGCAAAGCCTGGCACAAGTTTCTAGTTTTTTCAAAGATTCTTTCGAGATGTAATTTTTCCGCAACTTTTTCTTTTTTTCTTTCTTTTTCTTCTTCGACGTAAACGGTTTATGTTACGGGACATCTGCTTATCGGCTTGCAACTGCGTAACATTTCACAACTTTAATATCATTTTATATCATCATCACTACTTTTATTATTATTATTATTATTATTATTATTATTTACACCATGATTATTATTATTATTTTTATCATAATTGTTATTATATTTTATTTTTTATCACCATGTTTTTAATGTTATAAATTTCGAACAGAAAAAACAAGGTACGTGATTATTTCATTTCATACCTTGTCTTTGTTTCGTGCAAATTGTTTGGCTCTTTGAATCAAAGTGGGGTGGGAGGGGTGAGGGAGGCGAGATTCAAGTTCGTCACGGCCTTTTAGTCGTGCAGGCTTTTTCTCTCACACTCACACGCACATGGACACACTAACACTGTACCATTGATTTAACAACTTCCCATTCCATTCCAATCACACGAGTACATGTATAACATATAAGTATATTTTGTTGAAACAGACTGTAAATACGGCGTAGAAATTATGTGACGTCCTTTTTGAGCTTTACTAACAAATAATGTAATAACAATTCACTGTTGTTGCTGCTTCATACAATTCAGCAGGGTTTGGTGTTAGGCGGTTGTTGGCTACTTTGTCTTCTTACTTGAACTTTTATTTGTTATTTATTTATTTATTTTTTTTTTTTTTACATAAAACACGTATAGAATTATCACCATATATTATAATAATAATAATAATAGTATATAAGTAGGAGTATACATATTATAAGTAATGTATAAAGATATAAAAATTGAAGACATTGTGTCTTTGGAAGATTCGTAGTGTGACGTACACACACGTAAACGCTCACACAAAGCACTGGTCAACACTCGCACACGTTACATGTATTATGTTTACTAACGGGAGTCAGCCAATTATTTCGGTTGCCATTTTTTCGCCAAATTCAATTGCTCTTTTCATATTTCACGCGACTTTGTTGTGTACTTGTCGAAAAAATTGGCTGCCTCTGCTCCAACGATTCGCAACGAAATATTTCCAATGGTCCGCACACACACCTTTTGCGAGAATCCCACGCACGCAGTACCTCTAAATGAAAAAAAAAAAAACACACGACTCTGCGCGCGGCCGATGTACAATGAATTCCGGCGCTTTTCGTGCTGCGAAAATTTATACCCGCATGGAGAATGCCCCACATTTTCCCCCGTGCACGGCAGCTGGGTTTATGAATATACGAGTACCCAGTTTGGAAGAGGAACCCCGGGAAAAACGGGAAATAACACCCGAAGTTGTTGCACGTTAGAAAGGACGCGCGTGTAAAAAAAAAAGAAAAAAACCATCGTAACAGCATTTCTTCATCGAATAAACTCGGGGAATTCGTTTAATAAGTTTATTTGAGGCGCGAGGAGGGAAATAAGAAGGGAAAAAAAAAAAAAAAAAAGAGAGAGGCCCGACAAAAAAAACGTAAAAGTAAAGTAAAAGTCGAGTGAAAGACGAGTTAGGAGTTGGCGACGCAAACGTGTTAATAAAAGGCGGGATAAAACGAGTTCTACTTAAGGACACGTTTCACTTTGTCAGGCTCTCAGTCGTCGAGAGCGCGGGAGAGAGAGAGAGGGCTTTCTCCGGTGGAAAGGTAATTGTTAGGGAAAATTCATAAATCGCGAGTATTCCCTTAACGAGCGCTCTCATTAGTGCATTTCTGTAGCCGTCGCTAGTGCCCCCGTCCCCTCGGCACTTTTTCCCTTTCCGTCGACCCTGTCGGGGGCAATCAGCGCGCCAGTAGAGAGAGAGGGCCCGGCCAGAGCGTAGTCCGGAAGTAAAGCGCGAGGAGCCTCAAGAAAATCGGCTCACTTATCGTTACGGCTCATTCGTCGTGGGGGGAGAGAGAGAAGGAGCACCGGAATTTCGCTTGTCCAGCAGCACGCGAGCCAACACGCGAGCATACAGTATCATCGTCCTCTCCTCCCCCGCTTTGCTCGTTTTCTTCTTCTTCTTCCTTCCCTCTCTCTCTCTCTCTCTCGCTCTTTACAGTCTCCCCGGCACTCTGATGCATCAGCAGCAACAGCAGCGAAAAAGGAGCATCATAAATCCCGGAGCCGCGATCGAAATTCCCCTGCGTTGTTACACGCGTTATATGCTTGGGGCCGGGGCTCTCGGCTCGCGTGACCTATCTCAATAGGGTATACCCACCTATTCTATACACATACAACAAAGTAATATAGTTACGTACACCCGCGCGCGCGCCCGTCTACATACGTGTGCCCCATACAATACGGTTATACACGGGTATAAATATATATATATATATATATGGCCAAGAATATGCCGAGGGAAATTTGGAGGGACCACGAGACATGAATGTTGGCTTGCAGTACCTGCTGGCGACGGGAGGCCCGACCACCACAGCCGGGGTGACTACGCCGACCGATAACGAGCAGCAGCAGCAGAGGGACCGGCGTTGCTTTGGTGGCTCTCCCGTCATGATGGAGTACGAGGAGCAGCAGCAGCAACCGGTAGCCGTCCACCACCTCGTGGACGCTCTGTCTCCCTGCGCACCTCACCAGCACCACCAGCACCATCATCATCACCAACAACACCACGTATCTTCTGCTGCTGCTGCTGCTGCTGCTGCTGCTACTAATTCTACTTCTTCATCTTCTTCTTCTTCTTTCCTGACCCCGGGCACCCCGGCTCCCGAAACCCCCAAATCGGGCACTGCCACCTGGGGACCCCTTAACAAAAACCTCATGTGGAAGGTAAACTAAGTTGTGTAGTGTCTCTCTCTCTCTCTCTCTGTTTTTTTCTCTCCTATATTTTTTATTCCGATGTTCTCTTTTTTTTCTCTTCTTCGTATATACATGTTATACTCTTTTTTGTGTAGTATTCCCATACCATATACAATATTCCTCTCCCTCGACCCTCTTTGCTCCACATAGTTCTGTGCATGTAAACGCTTATTCTTATGCCTGCACCGCCCGCTGCTCCTCCTCCTCCTCCTCCTCTTACTACTTACTCATTCTTATCCCTCGTTTGCTGCTGTTTCTTCTTCTTCTTCTTCTTTTGTGCACTTTCACTTGGAAGCTCTTGCGGCTATTTTCCCTCTCCTCGCGCTTAGCTGCTGATGCATGCAACATTAGCGCAGTGGCAGTCGGGGCCTCGAGATATAATACCTGCAGGTATATGTTGAAACTCGTCGCGGTGCGTCTCGCGCATTTGCAAGTTAAGAAACAACAACAACAACAGCACACCTCGGCGAGAGAAATCGAGGCGTCCTTGCAAATCCATTAAAACCTTATCGCTCCTCCGAGTCTTACTTTCTCATTACTCATTTTTTATTTTCGTCCCCGCCGAGGATATCCCTCCTCCCATCGATTGACTCACGCCTCTTGAATTTCACGCCTTCCTCCTTTCTGCCGCCTGACATCTCTCACGGGATCAATAAGTAGGTAGGTATGCTGAGCTCTCCGCTGCCACTATGCACCTACAACACAGGTATACACATACTCCTCTCCGTTCGGCTGCACTTACGACGAGAGTGCATACACACACACATCCATATAATGCATATACCTGTAAAATCCCTTATACGTTTTTTAATCTCAATGTATATAATATGCATGCACTTACTGTATGTACGGCGGGCGTCAATGCTTTATCAATTATTTATAGCCGGGTCCCCGCGGACACGCAACCTGCCAAAAAGACATTTTCGCCTCAATTAAACGGATAAACGGGCCCAGGAGCTCTTAAAAGGGGTGAGGAGGGGGGGGATGCGCTGTTCGAGATGCACGCGCGCCGGGAGCCACACGGTCCTCCTCTTCCCGTTACCGTATATTATTATTATTATTATCATATACACGTGTACACCTAACATTGGTACGTTACACATCGAGATGAGGGAATGCGCCACGTTTTCACCTCCACAATACAATTATTTATATGTGTATAATGTTGGAGTGACGCGTAATATTATAATGTATACACGTGACACGTATGTATATGTGAGTAAACGGTGATTGTTGCGGGAGGGTGTGGTCCTTCGCGCTTACTTAATCCTCGGGGCTCTGTTGTGTATGGTTCGACGGACAATCTGCCGCAGCGGAGCCTATACCATATATATATCCCCGAGTGAAAGACCTACGTATGGGAACTCCCCCTTTCACGCGTGTAAATAGCCGGGCGGCCAACAGTACGTACGCGTGTAATTGCCGCGGCAGTTAACTCTCATCCCGAGTCCCGCGTGTGATACCTATACACATACTGCATGCTTCTCTCCCTCCTCCACGGAGTGCCCTTTGCCACCACACAACAAAAATATTGTACAACTGCGCATTCACACACGCGCGCGCGCGCGTCATGGTTTCGGGAGCAGCATCCCACAGTATGGTGTTTTTTTCTTTGCTGTCCGCAGAACATTTCTTCTAAGCCGCACGCGCGCGACCTGGAGCACGAGGTCGCCGGCTCGGGCCATCACAGCGCCATGACCCTGCAGGGTTACTCGCTGAGGGCACGCGAGCGCCGGCTCCTGGCCGAGCTGGAGGTTGGCTCGCGCGCCACCACTGGACGCAGGGCCACCTCCCCCTACAACCACTTTTACACCGAGATTCGAGAACAACAGCTCCAACAACAACAGCAACAACAACAGCAGGCGGCGGCCCACCTGCATCATCACCACCACCATCACCACCATCCCCAGCATTTGTACCAGCACCATCATCATCATCATCACCAGCAGCAGCAATCGCAGGACGATCCCGTGTACGAGGAGATCGAGCGAGCGACGGGCCAGGCCTCGGACGTGTCGGATGAGGACGGGCGCAGGGTGAGCGACATGTCGCGCCAGTCGTCCCGGAGCTACGGCGACCACCGGCCCCTCATACCGTACTCGCCGAACGCCGAGCGAGGCGGTCTCGAGGCTGCCTGGGCCATCGAGAGGCTCCGGCGCCAACAGCAGCAACACCACCACCACCACCACCACCAGCAGCAGCAGCAGCAGCAGCAGCAACAACAATTGGTGGCCGAGCAGCAGTTGAGGCCGCAGCAGGATCACACGCGCACCGTGGCCGTCCTGGACGGTCACACGGTCGTCTGTCACCTCCAGCCTCAGGCTGAGTTGTACGCGGCGCGCGGCCTCGCTCCCCCGTCCTACAGCGAGTGCTAAGCACTTTGTGTGCCATCACCGTGTGCAGTGCCACCCCGATCCGCACACGCTTACGAGACATATCGCCCATCAACCGTATCCACCCCCCACCCCCCGATCATCGATCCCCCGTATAATTGTATACTTATACGACCTTACTTTCTGTCCTGACGACTCGCGAGGTACGAGACTTAATACTTACCTATATCCCAAGGCAACTAACTCGGCTGTTCCAAGTTCATCTCCCCTTGCACCCGTCCATTCCCAAAAATTCGTGTATTTTTATAAACATACCGGCACCGGCATACCCAGACACGTAAGTACAACGCATCATAAAAACAATACTCTCGTGTCTAGTACGCACAAGTGCATATACATATTATACATATAAATATAAATTATATAAATATTATATAAATATAGAGAAAAATTCTATATAGATATATATATATTAGGCAACGGTATATAAATATTGTATACACCTCGATGTGTGCGCGTGCGTGCGCGCGTGTACACATTGCATATATAGGAAAAGATGCATGGATTTGCGACACATGAAAGTGAGTAAGGACAAGTAGCGAGTGTAAGTATATATGCATATGAAATGAAAGAAAAAGAGAGAGATGGAGGAAAACGCGCGCGCCCCAATCCTCGACGCGAGTCGGGATGGCAAGCTGAAAACTTAGTCACTGTTTTTTACTATTTTTAAAATAAAAAAAATAAAAAATAATAAAAAAGGAGCAAATGAATAAAGACGATGTCAAGAATGCGTATATATATATATATTATATATATAAATATCTTTATCTCCTAATCGCGTCTAATCTAACTCGCATGTAAGGTCAAGGAATAATCCCGCGCGCTATTTATTTTTTTAGCACTCGTAAGCGTTTCTACGGTCTAGCGGTAAGGAATGATATTATAACGATGAGATAGAACAATTATGACAAAACAAAACAAAACAAACAAACAAAAAAAAAAAAAAAAATTATCTCGTTGTGTAAAACTGCGAAAATATTGTGATCAATGGAGTGGTACACTCTCTCTCTCTCTCGTCTGCATGGCAAAGCCATCCTGTGGAGCCAAATGCCTTCTCTCTGTCTCTCCTTTTTTTTTTTTCTTTCTTTCGTTTTATCTATTATTTTAATTTTCCATGCAGTGGCTCGCAGTAGCCTTGTACCGCGCGATACATATACATATTAAAGTGTGTCTTTCAGTTGTCAATCCACTCGGCAAACGAGCCGTTTCCTTTTTGTCATTTAAACGTTTCTCGGAAGGCATACACACACAAACACATTTATCGTGCCACTTTCTGCCGCGCATACTTTATCCTTACCTCTACATGTGTATATCCATATACATATACGTATGCGTGCGCTAGGTAAGCGCCATTTGTATAGGTGGAAATTTAAATACCCCAGCCGCCCTCGACGACTGTAATAATTGTTAAAACAAAGCTGATTCTGTCTGTTTAACAGCGATAATGAAGTATAAACTTTGACGACTCCCACGTACATATACGGCCGCGCGATTCTGGTGCATAATGTGTGCTTACCTGGCGTACCCGTGTACAGCAGACTCTCGAATTGCCAGTTTACTTTACTTTTAGTTTTTCCACCTCTGTCGATTCCACATTAAGTACATTGTTTTCTTTTTGTTTGCGCTCCAACTCTATTCTCACGTATATACGGCGTTTTGTAGGTGTGTTAATGTTCCCTGCTCGTGTGATTCCGAGAGATTGAGTATACGCGTGTGTGACCGCACTTGGGAGTAAAAAGAAATAAAAATAAACGAATAAAGAAAAAGAGAAAAAATGTATATACCCGTAGGAGCATCGCGAGGAAAGATCGAATATTTTTTATTTTTCGTTTGGATAAGCGAGCGAGGGCTTTTATGTTCCGTATAGTGAGTGACACTTCGATACGAGCGGCAGTGGCAGCGCGAAACCCTCTCAAAAGGAGCGAGCGGAGGAGATATGGCGAGAGAAAGCGGGGGATATAGGTGTGTAGTCCCGTCGCCGACGGGGCGACGTTGTCTCGTGTTAGAAACTGTTGATTTTTTTTTTTTATTTTTTTTTTTTTAATAGGAATAAATGAAAAAAAGAAAATATAAATAAATTAACGGATAAAACAAAAACATGAAGCTTTGCATTCCATCCACTTGAGCGTGTACTCGCGTGTTGATAATGTGTATATCGAAACGAGAGATTGAGCAAAAGGTGTGATCGCGAGAACAATTTCAGGTCGCAATCTTTTAGGAAATTTGTTCCTGCGAAGATGTAATAGAAGCGCGTATGTAAGCGAGCAAGAGATTGTGTACTGCGGATGCGTGCACGCATGCATGTTTTTTTTTTTTTTTTTTTTTTTTTTTCACGGGGAATGTAACGACGGCCATAACGATGTTTCGATGAGTCGTTGTTTAACGGATTTTAGGTGGTTTTTTAAAGCGCAACGTTATTGCCGAAAAAATTTTTCGGACAGCGATTATTATTATTATTATTATTATTACAACTACTATTATTATTTTTTAATTTTATTTCCATCAAAATGTAAATAATGTAAATATAGCTTTGTACATGTACATGTTGAACACTTTGTAATGTTTAGCGCGAGATGATTGACGAGAGAATCCACATTTTAAAAAAAAACGCGAGATTTAATGTGAAATATTTGATTAAGTAAAAACAAAAATAAAAATAAAAAAATAAAGTATTAGAAAGTAGCAAAAAAGTTTAACAAGTGAATGTCAACAGTGAACGCGCGAAATATATAGTTTAAGTAACGAACGTAATGGGCATGTAAATACATTAAGTGGAAACGAAAAATTTTATAGGACAGTTTAATCCTTAAAACGATCATCGGTCAAGAGTATTTAAAAATTAAAAAGAAAATAATAAAAGATTTAATGAATTCAATAAAATTAAAAAAAAAGTAGACAATTTTCGAAAGAAACTAAAAACTGCCATTCAAGTTTAACTTGAAACAATCAGTGATATATATTATTCAGACAAACAAATGTTCATCTTTGAGCAAATCAATAAAGTAAAGTTGAGCTTCATTACTGCCGATTATACCGATCTGTGTGTTTTTGTAAAATCATTACATGTCAATTAATTTCGCTTCGATTCAGAGGAAAAAAAAAAAAAAAAAAAAAAAACAGCAGCAAACGCAAATGTAATTTTATTACTGTAATTTTATTACCACTTTAGCCGTAATCATGCCATCAACACACAAGACACGTTTTTGTAAACGATTCTTTTTTGAATTCAGTCGTTGGCTCTTAATATTTTTTATTTATCGAACTTGGCGTACCAAAAAAATTACTTCAAGCCTACGAACGAGCTTTTTTTTATTCCAATAATTTTGTATGCTTCTTAGACTGTCTGATGATCGAACAGAAAAAGAAATAAATGTGTACCAATCTTCAAATTCTCATAATCTTTTTATTTGACAACCCCACACCATGTCTCCTGATTCTCGATAAACGTACATGCGCCTTCGTATCTTTCTTATGAACTCGAGTAATGAAATTTCCGTGTGTTTGATAAAAGTATCGATATAAAAAAATTTACAACCTCCCGCTCTTGAGTTACTCATTCGTTCGGTAAACGAAATTTCCTTTGAAGCTTTACAACTTTTTTTCCGATGGTTCCACTGATAGATAAAAAATTGTTGTCTCGGGAATTGAAACATCATTTTTAAGAATTATGATTACGCCTTTATCTGTACTTATTGCTTAATTATCACCAATCGAATGACTTTATTGTGTTTACATTGCCACGCCTAACTTTTGTGTGTTTCAAACATCAAAGCTAAAAAATATCGTATGGCAACCAATATTTTGTTCCGTCCCTATACAGTTTTAAATTTTGGTTTTTTACATTCCTTTAAACAAGTTTATCACCAACAAAAGCACTTTAACTTTGACATTAATTATTATACTTTTTTATTTGATGGTAAGGAAATTTCCAAGTCTCCCGATGTACCCCTAGAATTTCCCACTGTGCAAAGTTTCAAGCAAAAAGTTATTAAAAAGTAATTTGTCTCTATGATTCATCCCATGCACCTACTTGGCGGATCAAAGATAAACCAACAGGGCCTCACGTGTCAGGTACGTATATAAAAAATAAGTTGCGTTGAAAAAAGGTATATTAAGTCGATTTTTTTACAAGTAAATATAGGTACAAAAGAAATTCGAGGTGACATCGCAAAAACATACACGTATTAATATCATCATGATTTTTGTACAAGGAAACGTAATCCCGTAGAACCTCGTAAAATGAAATGATAATAACAATGACGTCGCCCGATGTGCCTATACCAATTCCGACGTCCCGAGCGAATAACATTACTTTTCGATTGTATAAAAGGCAGTAGAGTGCCATTTCGTAATCTTTTTCTTTTTTTTTTTCTTAAGTACAAGAGTACAAAGAAAAGAAAAAGTAAATGTAACCGCGTATCCAGGAACCATTTAAATTTCGCATAAAAACAAAAGGTATAATGCTTTTCGTCTGGAGCATCGATACTCACGTATGTATCTGTTTGGCGATAAATTAGTTTTTGTTTTCCAGCGGCCTTCCCATAGGTAGAGTAGCAGTGCGTTCTATACACACAAGGAAGTAACGAATCGCTCCATTGTTCCTTGCGTCAGCTCGATTTCGGATCCTCGGGGAGGGACCGCTTCCTAATGTGTACATTTGTACAGAAGCACCAGGACTCGAGCGGGGGCGTGAATCGAATGACATAACTTTGGGACACGAGCCCAACAGGAACATATACTATACATATACATGTATCCAAGGGGATCTGTGCGAAAGGGCACCAAAGTTACACTCTTCGAATCTACAGCGACAATAACCGCTGTACCAAGTTTTAAATCATCCGCATCGACATTTTATCCAGGTATGATTAATTACCAGATGTGTGGTCGTTTTTAATTTTTTGTACTGAACTTGGCCCACGTCGCGGTCGAGCCGTATAGGTATACCTGATGTGCAACAAACAGCTGCAGCGCGAAAAGTGTGTGTGCCCTCTTGCGCCGTGCGTCTTAATGATATGCATTAGTGACACGGAACGGCCGTGCAATGCAGTGTATATACAAGTCGCGAGATCGTCTTTGTGCTCGGCAACGCGAAATGTAAAGTGAGCAGCCAAGCGGCGGCCGGGAGTCGTATCGCCTCGGGGCTGTAGAGTTGGGCTACTGTAATACTTGACGTCTCGCCTAACTTTGAGGGAAAAAAACAGAGAAACAGCTTCTGGATTCTTCCCTCCCCCCTCCCCCCCCTGATTGACGTGTTTTTATATAGAGGCACGTAAATATATACAATCGGTCTGTACGCGCCTACCTCGGAGATTTTTGTTGTCCATCCCGGAGAGATCGAAGGTCGTCCGGTTGGCGAATACATACCGAAGAGTCAATAATTCCTACTACTTGATGTAAACACCTAAAAAAACCCCGATAAATAGTGATGGACACAGGTTTATGCACAATTCGATGTGAAAAAAAAAAAAAAAAAAAAAAGAAACTACAGGGGGGCCAAGGGAGAAGAAGAGGGCGATTTTTCACAATGGAGGTGCGCGTGTTTTTTTTTTTTTTTTTTTTCACAGCGATGCTGCACACGGGCAGAAGAGGAGCGAGAGAAATTTCAGGCTTATACAACTTGCAACTAATATCTATACACGTATATAGGGTATACTATATATAAAACGGTGCACGAGAGCAATATAAGTACCGTTTTTTTAAGGCTGCATGACCCCACAAGCGCCATCTAACAGCCATAACGCAGCGCGAAAGAGGGGCACACGTATAGGAGAGAGAGAGAGAGAGCTGCCGGGCCCGGGCTGGTGTGTATATATTATATATTATACTTGCACACACGTGTGGTGTGTGTGGAGAGAGAGAGAGAGAGAGAGGGAGAGGTGGCCTGGAGTGGAGGAAAAAGAAGAGCTCTGCGAACTCCACGAGCAACTTGCTAATTTCGACTTAAAAAAAATACCCAAAACTGTGGAATCGTTAGCAACGTTTGCAACCGCTTTGTAAAAAACTGTCGGATCAAGCAGTTTTGCAAAAAAAAATAAATTTGATACCGTCGTGCGAGAGACATAAAAAGTATCTCATCCACCCTTTGTAGTGTGTCTATACTATCAAAATTGATATCGATCGTTTGCAATTTAATTGTCGTTTATGTTGAACAGTTGCAAATTGTCATATTTTTATGTATAGCAGGTAAAATAATTATTTTTGTCGAATGTGGAATGTGCGATTTTTTCTCAATACAATAATACATAATACGTATTGCTGCGCATGCGCCGTGTATACAGTTCCACACAGCAGCTGGGATATAGTTCCGGCCAGATTTGGGAATTCTCTAGGACCCAACCTCTCTGACGTGGGAAATCACTAGATCAAAAAAAAAATAGTACCGAAGGTGACGCGCAAGATTCAAATAAGGTCCAATAACACAAGCATCCATCACCTGATGACCCGGGGCGCTTACTGGCCACTCTTTTAAATAAATAATTATTAACAAATAACACAAGCGCCTATCACCGTATTACCTGGGGCGCTAATTGCAAATCTAGTGAATAAATAATTATTCATAAGTATGTCAAGCACCTTCTTCCTGATGATCCAGGACACTTGTTTGCAACACTATTAAATGATAAAAAGTTGATCGATAACATATTAAACATATCACAATTTATTTTGATTGCCTATCTAGTACAACAAAGATCTTTTTAATTGGCGCTCTTGTAATTACTTGATAACTTATTATTCAATAGTAGCCTGTAAGTACCCCGGGTCATTAGGTGATAGGCGCTTGTGTTACTAATAATTATTTATTTAAAAGAGTGGCCAGTAAGTGCCGTGGGTCATTAGGTGATAGGCGCTTGTGTAATTTACTAATAATTATTTATTTAACAGAGTTGCCAGTAAGCGCCCCGGGTCATCAGGTGATGGATGCTTGTGTTATTGGACCTTATTTGAATCTTGCGCGTCACCTTCGGTACTATTTTTTTTTTGATCTAGTGATTTCCCACGTCAGAGAGGTTGGGTCCTAGAGAATTCCCAAATCTGGCCGGAACTATATCCCAGCTGCTGTGTGGAACTGTATACACGGCGCATGCGCAGCAATACGTATTATGTATTATTGTATTGAGAAAAAATCGCACATTCCACATTCGACAAAAATAATTATTTTACCTGCTATACATAAAAATATGACAATTTGCAACTGTTCAACATAAACGACAATTAAATTGCAAACGATCGATATCAATTTTGATAGTATAGACACACTACAAAGGGTGGATGAGATACTTTTTATGTCTCTCGCACGACGGTATCAAATTTATTTTTTTTTGCAAAACTGCTTGATCCGACAGTTTTTTACAAAGCGGTTGCAAACGTTGCTAACGATTCCACAGTTTTGGGTATTTTTTTTAAGTCGAAATTAGCAAGTTGCTCGTGGAGTTCGCAGAGCTAAAAAGAAGGGAAGGTGGGTGGCGCTGGTGGGGGCAAAGCTTGAGGTTGTTGCTGCTGCTGCTGCCTGTAATACTTTTTCATTTTTATTCATTGCACAAAGGCAGCATTGGGGGCTTTTACTGCTCGGCCGTCGCGGTGTGCGCGCCTTTCTCGCGATGCCGATTCCAACACGGCAGCATTTTTTCCTCCTCCACCTCCTCGCTCTCTCTTGTACACACGCTGTTCTCCTTCTTCTTCTCCCGGTCATTTGTAGGCGCGCATTATTATTAAGTCATTACAAATGAGTTTAATTGACCTCTCGGTTTTACGCGAGCCGCGGCCCAGAGAAAGAAAATCCGATGGGAAAAAAGGAGCACACGCGCGGACTCTCCGCTGCGGCCACATGTATATACGTGCGGTAAAGGCGCGCGGTCGAGGAAAAGCCGAGCCCTTCTTTCCGCGCGCTTTCAAACATCTACGATCGAGTAGTATTCTCACTTTTGTTTTATTTTCCTCTATTAAAACGTTGCGGCGATATAAGCACCCACGTCAAATATTTGCCAAAGCCGATCCGATGTACACCACTTATGCCGATTCTATCCGCTTCTTGCCGATCGTCCTCTCGTAGTGGTATATGTATACATTATTGTCTCTGTCGCCGTGCGCTCATAATATCGGTCCCCCTCTTTGATTGACGGTCACCCCTCCGGCCCCTTTGGTCGCATCGGGGCAAGGGTGACCCGAGAGGGATGAAATAAAGGGAAGCTCCGTGTATATTATCGCTCGGCAAAAGCATCACCCCGAGGGTGGGTTACTTCGATAAACCGATGCCTCAATAAACTGCTGGTGTTCTCTCTGTATAATAAATGTTGTCCTCTATAATGCAGCGCTCGCTGACCGACACCTCTTTTTTCTTTCCTTTCTTCTTTTTTCATTACACCGAGTGCCCCTTCGCGTCAGCGCGTCCCACCCCCTGGTTGCTCGATATACATATATATACGGAAGCTTGCAATATTAGGGGATTCAGGGGTCACGGAGAGGGCAATCATCGATTTTCCATGCGGCTCATCTCCGCCTCTGCCCGGCCGACGTGTACGTATAGGTATGTATATCTATACATATATGCATGCACACCACCGATATTATCTATGTGATCCTATGTATACATGTATTGCGCTTGATTAACAAAAATCGCCGGGCCAAATTGAAAATTAATAAAGCGGGACGCGGCTGACGGAGAGCAGGGGCCACCGAGCCCCTTCTTTGGGAGTCGAGAGCGATCGGAGTAGCGATGTATAATAAATATATATATACATATATATGTATACACACGTAATGGGTGTACCTTTGGATATAAATTGAAATTCTAAATCATGATGTTGGGCTTTGCCAAGACGTGTGTGTATATATACGTAGTATCGGTGAGGGAGGGTGGATCGAGATAGAGCGAACGGCTTCGTCGGGGCAACGGTACACCTACACCTCTCTCTCTCTCTCTATATATATATAAATATACCCACTGTGCGCGTATATATATTGTACGGGGGAGCCCCTAATCCCGGGCCGGGATAAACTGCGAGTCTTTACGCTTCACACGCTGCATGCGGCCTTCGATTGAATATTTTGCCCCGTCTCCCCCCTGCTCTCCGTGTATAAATATACATAGGCACCGCGTACCGTGTATTATTTACCACCCCGACGGCACGACACACACACACACACATCCTCGGGGCAGTGCCTCCATCGCGTGTGTGTGTGTGTTTACCCGCGCGACGACCATGTATAAATACATATATGCAATATATATATATGCGTTTTCTCATTTTCACACGCCGGGTGACATGAAAATTCATAAATCGACGCGCGCCCGGCAAAAACATCTGTAAGTACCCATGCATACGTTAAACATTCACGGGAATGTGGGCGCGTGTAAAAGCTACAACAAATAAACAAAAATGGTCAGGGTGGGAGAAAGGAAAAAAAAAAAGGCCCCGCGCAACGGGTATTGTATAATATATACTTATGGAGGGCACATGTATAATCGCCAAATTGTCACGATAATCATCAGCGGCGACTATAAATTATTCCCTTCTCGATGAAGCTTTAACTCGCGCGGATTGTTGTAATAATACCTACATATAATTATTATGTGATGCTCGCAATGCTCGGTGTGTTCGTGAAGAGAACCGGTGGCCATATACCGCGTTATTTCCAATATACCTGTACATAAGGACGTACGTGTACATACGAAGTGAAAGTGCGTCTTCGAAAGGAGAATGCTCCTGCAGCCGCGAGTCGGAGAGGCTGATGCTGGATGTCGTAGGTATATACACGCGCTGAGAGTCGTATATATATATATGTATATATATATATATGTATATAATAAGCAGGGGCAACGGGAGGGGGCGAATTAGCGTACATAACGGACCATGGGCGCACACACGTACATGGTTATAGGTAGGATGGAGAATGCACCACGTAATTGCTCAACGTATATTTCTTATATACCCCCATATACATGTGGGGTATACGTATAGGTACACTCCCCCGCAGCTGCCAACCTATACAGACCGGGCGCATTTCATTGTGTTCACTTGCATTCTGTTACACGCGCGCACTTATATATAATGAAACCATGTACACCCACTGATCGCGCCGACAGAAGGACATAAAGGCAGAGAGAGAGAGACTTGACTTTTGTGTCGCTTATACCGTCGCGAGGATGCGTCTCGTCCCCCCATGTAAGTGTATATAATATATCCCACACCCCCCCCCCTGCGGACTCTCTCTCGTTTTCCGGAAAATGCGAGGGACAAGCCCCACACATAAGATGTATATAGAGTATCGCGCGTGCCCGCCCGTCGACATCACGACGTCGTTTATTGTACGAGCGGACGTCGGATTCCATTGTCAAATCTGTACGTACATTTTTTATATATGTATATATAATGGGAGGCAGAGAAATATCGAGGAAACACTGCACCCGCGTCCTCTCTCTCATATGTGGCAGTCGTCTAATATATTATAACGTTATATCATATATGTATATATATTTATGTGTGTGTAGGTATACAGAGAGGATAAGGTAGGCAGACCCACACACAAAGTCGCCTGGGGGCCCAACCCGCCGACAACTATGCGCCAAGAGAGCTGATGGGCTCTGTTCTGCGTCAGCTACTTTTTGAAGAGCGATATATAGTTAAGTAGGTATATAGGTACGACCTATACCGGCTATACAACACGTTTGAGGAAAGGAAATAAAAAAAAAAAGGAAAAAAAAAAAGGAAAAACTCCGAAATTTCGAAGTTTTACGTGTACACAATATCTATATATGTGTGTCCACTGTATAAACATATATACATAGGGCCCTTATTCATCTTCTCCTACTCCTCCTCCTCCTCCCTCTTTTCTTTCCGAGAGCGAGGGACGTCCGTTCCGTCGCTGCAACTGCATACTGTGCGGAGCGCAGCATCGCATCAAAGGAGAGAAAAAGGAGCCAGCGAGAGAAAGAGCTCTTTGATACAGAAGTTTATATGTATGTATACCTTGTACGTATACACGAGGAATCTTTGAAAAATCTCCGAAAGCTATTATATATACCTGCTTACTGTGATATGTATTCTATTTTTCCTCACTTATTTTCATACTACTCGTATACATTTAATATTACTTTTTTTATTTATTCTTTTGTTTCTAAGTCGTTAATTAAACAGTTTAGGCGCCATTTTTAAATTCTACGAACCTTTTTATAAATATTTATTGTACCTTTAAAAATTTGTATCCTTATTATTATTTTTAGACTATGTATACTTATTGTTACTGTTTATGATTTTTTCTGTGTATTTTTATCCGAGGGCCAGAAATGGCACAAGGCCTCAATAAAGTTCTACTTATATCAATATCAATATCAATTACATATTACTTTAGAAGAGGAAAGATATCGAAAAATTCGTGCTCTCGATAATTTTGCATGTGTATCCTTATGAGTATCCAAGATTTAGCAAAATCATATATTATTATGTAAAATGTGTACTGTAGTTAATTGGTCATGTCGATTTCGAAACGAGAGCTTTAATATGAGTTTTCGAGGGGTCAAATGAAGGAAAGCAATCGAATTTGTACGCTAACTCGACCAGGCCCAAATAAACGCAAAAACTGTCGTTCATTTACTTACTTAAAATATTTCAACAATTTTCATTGAATCGTACAATTTCGTATATCTCTGATAATCGTATTGTCACGTACGGTATTTGTTATTTTTTAATCCCCTAACTACGGGATTTTCGGTATAAAATAATAATAATAATAATCCGTGACTTTCGACCCGATTGTAGTTGTTTCTGCTTCAACTATAGAGAGCTCCAATTGAAAGTGGTTGTCGCAAGCTCCAATTTGAAAGTTGTATATATCTACCAATCTTGGATGTAAGTACATGTAAGAAAATTAAACTATTTGTTTCAACGGTAAAAAAAGACAAAGTTATCACGCTTATAAAGTCCTGCTGGTGTGGGAGCAAAGTCGAAAACAATGAAAATGACTTTTGAAGTATAAGTATATTATGTAGGGCGAGCATGGGAATGAAATTCCCGAGGTTGGAAGGTGACAACTGTAAACACCTTTTCTAAATTAAGATTATTTCCAGTGACTAGTCAAATTTTTTTTTTTTTGAAGATTTTACGTGTACCCACATGCACCACAGAATAGAATATGTATATGCACACACACATGCAGTAATATATAAGAGAGGAGCCGAAGCCGAGCGCCTATACCGAGTCGAGCCGAGCAAGAGGGGGGTGTGGGGTAAAGAGAGGAGAGACAAGGAGAATGAACTCGCGCGGCAGCAGCGGAGCGAACGGCGACGGCGGCTTTCTGCATGGTGGCCAAGCGAGAGAGGAGCGAAGGGGGATATTGCCGAGGTCTTGCTTGCTTGCAGCAGCACACATACCTCACACGCACACATTTATTCACATTGTATGCGTGTGTATATGCAGTGAGAAGGACCAGAAAGATTCCTCTCTCTCATCTCTCCCCTGTAGCCTCTGCCTGCCCCTCGCCCCACCTACGACAGCAACCTGGCCAGGGAGAGATGCTGTGTGCGCTGCTCTCTCTCTCTCTCTCTCTCTTCTCTCTGGTATAGTGGTACTGTTATCGCGTGTTTGGTTATCACACGAGAGGGTGCGCTCCATGCCGGCTGCAGACTGCACACTCTCTGTCTCTCTGGTACTTCTCTGTTTGTGTATACCTATACATAATGACTCCCAACAAACCCCCTCTACGCACCCTTACGAAAACATGTAGATGGTGTAGCAAGCGGTATTTCTATCCATTAAGTATATCCATGCCATACAAAAAATACAATCGATTCGGAGTGCTTTGAAAAATAAATATCATTATAGGTAAATTTTTTTAAAAATCAGGCGAGGATTATTAATTGTGTCTCGATTGAATGCACACAACATCTACACAAACTATATGTTTCAATTGATATGGAGTCATGGAGTTTTAGATTTTTCATTTATTCTAATTTTTTAAGGTTTATTCGGTCTTGGTAATTTTTTCAAACAACTCGTTCGACCACTTTGATTATTTAAAATTTGTTACTACAATAAGTAATTTCGAATCGGTGGATTTTCTTCAAGAAGAATTATTTAAATTCAACAGTGTTGTACAGATAAAACCAAAATATCTCCAGAAATTCCCTGCGTGTGTACAACAGCTGCGATTGGTTGGTTCATTCCTACATTCCGGTTGACAGTCACAAAGGGCGGAAACTAAAAAATTTTTAACTGTGCAACAACCACTGCTGTGCTATGTGGGTCAGTGGGTGGTATTTTATACTTGTGCCAGTAAATTATAACTTAAACTAAAACTACTGTGCATGCTGCATTTAATTTTTCAAGTCGCAAATACTTTTTTGTGCGACAAATTCAAATCAAAGTCGAACTAAATGGTCCACTTTATACTGCACCCTTATTTGACACTTGAAACAGTCACAGAACTAAAAAAAAAATCTTATTTTGCGTTAAGTTAAAAGCTAAAAATATGGGTGCGTTTTTTTTTTTTGTTGGTGAGATACTTTTGAGATATCAGTTAATTTCGGTCCGTTCTTTAAAACTAACATACCTACACAGCTTAGTGTGAAGAAACAGATTGAACCGAACCGACTCAGTAGCGTAGCACTAACCTGCTTTCTTTTCGTGCCGTGAGCCGCGAGGGAGAGCCCAGGCAAAAATTTTATTCTAAGAGTAGATTGCATAGAACATGAGGTAATTATACTCTTCGGTTATTGTTTATAAAAATTACTATATCAAAAGTTGTTGGTCAATTTCAATACAAATAAAAATGTGTATGAAAGTAAGCAGCGTTTACAACTTCGTGCATCTGTCACGTGTCAGTGTTTTTTTGTGGTTAAACCATTAACAACTTCAATGATTACATACATTAGTACATTTGTCAAAGTTTTTTTCCCCAAGTTTCGATGATTAATGTATCCTGAAGATTAATGAATAAGTTCTTGTGGAAATAGTTTGTGCACAGCTTGTTGAGCAAATTAGTTGTGTTAACATAACCTTATTCGTGTTTCAGTTCGCTCAAGTTGCAGAAAAGACTCGCTGCTTCCGTTTTGGGATGCGGGAAAAAAAAGGTCTGGCTAGATCCAAATGAAATTTCAGAAATTTCCAACACTAATTCCAGTAAGTTGACAATTTTCACATTTCTATTACATTAAAATCTTCTAAATTGTAAGTGACTAATTTTATTTTTTACAATTCCAGGACAAAACATCCGCAAGCTCATTAAAGATGGGCTAATCATCAAAAAGCCTGTTGCAGTGCACTCTAGAGCTCGTGTGCGCAAAAACACTGAAGCCAGGCGTAAAGGTCGTCACTGTGGTTTTGGTAAGAGGAAGGGTACTGCAAACGCACGTACTCCTGAGAAAGTGAGTAAACTTTTATAATATAAACCTTAGTCAAAAGTAAAATTGCTGTAGCACATATCTAACAATCAAATATAGTAAACACTCGGCTCACCTCTAATAATTATTTCTTCATTTGCTACATTTCATAATATTTTTGGCTACTGGATTTGTTGTAATATTCATTTCATTTTTATGTCATTCTTATAAAAAATATTTTTACTAGTTCTTACAAATTGTTACATTTTTTCAACATTTTGTTGTAAACTATTCTTTTGGACGTTATGTGTATAATGTGTACTATAATACTACATAATTGATCCTTGCTTCTTTAATTTTATCATTTACATAGTGCCATAATTTTCTTCGATTTATTTTCTGTACCATTTGAGCGCATCTAGTAGAATTGTTACATACATTGACACGATTTGTATATTTTTCTATTTGATAAGAATTTTTTTGTTTGTTTTGACTGGAAATTACTAGGGGTGTAACTTCATATTGGATTTTTAACTGGCTATTACGTACAATCTTTTAGATTACTAAGCAACTGTACATACCCTTCAATAATATCTGTTAAAAGGATGCACTCATTGCTATTGTCTTTTGCCAAGCATTTTGATGTTTCATATATTGCTTGACCAGCTAATTACACTCATTTTTTTTACAATTTAATTGAGTCAAGGTTCATTCAAAAAAAAATTTTGTGTATCCTTCTTTAACTAGACACTGCCCATAGTTACATTTATTCACAATTAATTTTTTAATACTGTCAATGAAAAATTTTATTGCGTTATGATTAATTTTCTTTTTATTATTTTTAACCAGGTTTTATGGACACAGCGTATGAGAGTCCTTAGGCGCTTACTCAAAAAGTACCGTGAGTCTAAGAAAATTGATAGACATCTGTATCATTCATTGTACATGAAAGCCAAGGGTAATGTCTTCAAGAACAAGAGAGTTTTGATGGAGTTCATTCACAAAAAAAAGATTGAAAAGGCAAGAACAGAAATGTTGAAAGATCAAGCTGAAGCTAGAAGAACCAAGGTACGCGAAGCTCGTAAGCGCAGGGCTGAGCGTATCGCATCAAAGAAACAAGAGCTTTTGCAGTCCTACCAGAGAGAAGATGAAGCTGCAGCAGCCCAGGCAAAGTAAAAAAAAAAAAACTTTTTATCTTTGTACGGTATAAAAAATAAATAAAACAAGAGCGTTAATTGTCTTTTCTTTGATTATCCCAAAATTTGTATTTTCGTCAGTGTTCAAGTATCCTAAATTTAAAAAATTGTCCACACGATATGGTATTAGTTGCGATGTTTAATAATTGTTTTATCATATAAACAGCTCAGCAACACTAATAATAAAAATTGATATTAATGTTAACTTGCAGAAAGTAGCGAGAAACATCCTAACATGACAACCATAGTATAAGAAGGTTATTTTTGTCAACTATGCACGTCAAGCTCTTTAATCAATGTATTACTTAATTTAGTTATAATTCGTGCACAAGTAGAGTAATTTTTGGGGTATAATTGTTCATATACTATTTTTAACAATTCGTAAAAAAAATTTGAACTTGGCGCTGTAATGACGTCATAGGTGCAGAGAGAGATGCTTCTTGCGTCTTAAATCATAGACAAGAGGAGGTACCTACCCCAGAAGCGGCCATTTTGTCTTGTGAAAGAGTGGCGGTGTTTTATCTACACAATTTTTCTTCCTCCGTGCACGACTAGGTAGAACTTACTTACGGTCTTGCAGTTCTTGCATCTTGCATGTTACTGTCAGTAGACTCAACATAATTGAATGCTCTAGAGCTACAGGATAATTGATTGCTGCTCCGAAACAAAGCATCACTACTTGGTTTTTTAAAGCTTTTTTCGCCTAAATGACAATGTAAGTATACTTTACTCGTTTCTATTAATGAGTACTTGTGTAAATATTCTGTGGGGAGTGTGTATTGTGTAAGCTGGTGAAAAAAAGTCGTTGATGCATCTTGTTGAAGCTCAAATATTTTCATTTTACGAACGCTGCTATAGGAATAGCATACCCCTATATACATACTGTACATAAATGCCATACATCTTGAACATATTTTGCGATGAGCTATAAGTAGTTCGTATGAATTCCAGATTAGAGCACTCTCAATTAATTATGAATTCGTAAGTTAATGGTGTTTTTCTTTCAAAAATTCGTGGCTGTCTCTTGTTAAAGATAATATTATGAGGCCTTCGAAACTACATTCTTCTACATTTCAAGCAGTCCGAGAACGAACATAACATGAAGAGACCATATTTTTGATAAAAAAATCATTTCAGGGCTTATAGGGATCGCGATCGTGGTGGTGATAGACGAGGAGGTGGTGGTGGCCGTGGAGGCGGTGGAGGTAGATACGGAGGTGGTGGTGGAGGCGGGCGATCAGATGTCGGAGGACGCTTCGGTGGAGGCGGCGGTGGCCGAGACGGTGGTGGTTTTGGAGGTAGAAGTGGATCCTTCAAAAACTCACAACCTGGTGAACGTCTACGCAAGCCAAGATGGGACATGAGTAGCTTGCAAAAGTTTGAAAAGGACTTTTACAGGCCCCATCCTAATGTTAGTAGCCGCAGTCCCCATGTCGTAGAAGCCTATAGGTCTGACAAGGAGATCACTGTCAAAGGTAACAACGTTCCATCCCCAAATATCTACTTCGAGGAAGGTGGCTTCCCCGATTATGTCATGGCGGAAATTCGTAGGCAAGGTTTTGGTGAACCCACTGCTATCCAGGTAATGTATTACGATTTACTTCTCAGTGAATCTTTGACAAATGCACACTTTCACAACGTTGATCATTTTATCAGGCCCAAGGATGGCCCATAGCTCTCTCTGGTAGAGACATGGTGGGTATTGCTCAAACAGGATCCGGCAAAACACTAGCCTATATACTTCCAGCGATCGTCCACATCAACAATCAACCTCGTCTCCAGAGAAATGATGGGCCCATAGCCCTAGTTTTGGCTCCAACGAGAGAATTGGCTCAACAGATTCAGCAAGTTGCTATAGATTTCGGTGTTTCTTCTCAAGTAAGAAACACCTGTGTGTTTGGTGGTGCTCCCAAAGGACCCCAAGCACGTGATCTAGAACGTGGTGTAGAAATCTGTATAGCCACACCGGGTCGTCTTATCGACTTTTTGGAGCGCGGAACAACCAATTTGAGAAGATGCACCTACTTGGTGTTGGACGAGGCTGATAGAATGCTGGACATGGGTTTTGAACCACAGATTAGGAAAATTGTAGAACAAATTAGGCCAGATCGTCAAACTCTCATGTGGTCTGCAACGTGGCCAAAGGAAGTGCGCAACCTCGCTGAAGAATTCCTTACTAATTATATTCAAATTAATATTGGATCGTTGCAGCTAGCTGCTAATCACAATATTCTTCAAATCGTTGATGTCTGCGAAGAGTATGAAAAGGAAAGCAAACTCATAAAACTTTTGGAAGAGATTTCAAACGAGCCTGAAAACAAAACAATTATTTTTGTTGAAACCAAAAAAAAAGTTGATGAAATCACAAGGGTTATTAATAGATACGGTTGGCAGGCATTAGCCATCCATGGTGACAAAAGCCAGCAGGATCGTGATTATGTTTTGAACCGTAAGATTTTGCAAAATTAATTTGAAAAATTTCATAGTAATGTCGTACTTTTATTTACCTTGTACATTTATTTCCAGAGTTCAGAAGCAGCCGATCTGCAATTTTAGTGGCAACCGACGTGGCAGCGCGAGGTTTAGGTAAGAGCTTAACAATTCTCGTTACCTTATGATGTAAGGGTCAGGCTGCGATGGTTATAAGGTCAAATTGTTTGACGTTCAAATGTGGCAACGGATAACGGCATGTGCCAGACTGATCTACATTCAAGCTCCAGTTGATAAAGAATCGGCCAATTTATCGGAGCTGCATACATACATATATATATTTACATTCTCTTAGGGTATAATCTCATCCTGTAGATATTAAGTCATCCATTCGTTTACATGCCATACACGTTAACTCGCATAAAAACATAGGTATGGCTTAAATAATTTCGTATTTTAAAGACTCAATACAAATACGATTATGTACTAGGCGTGTGTAATTTCAGGATAGTGCTAGTGTGTTAATTCTGAAGACTTTGTATACGATTTATCCACACAAATATGCTCGAATTTTGGTAACAAATTGATAATTTTTAGGTATAAATGATCCAAACTTGAATTTAAGTTACAAGATTTGGATCAGTACTTCAGAATACATTAGCGCTAAGTGAGCGACAAACTGAGGTTTTAAAAAAAAAGTAATAAAAAAAGAGTAAATCTCGCATTAAACCAGGGCGCGATGATAATTGAATATTTAAAAAAAATTTGTGTCAGTCTGGTTGTAATTTGCTGTTCTATGTGTTTTCAGAGGCACATGCGACGGAGTTTTATCAATGATAAGAACTCTGGAGAAGCTTGCTTTGGAATAAATAAATGAACAGAGGGGGGCGTGACTCTGCTGGTCGTCGCCCTTCCGAGCAACAAGCTAATATAAACGCTGTGCCTCAGCTCTACCGTGCCACTCAGAACGCACACTCTTACTCTAAACCTGCGACAGTCCAAAGTATGGAAAGTTAATGTTAGGCCGACAACAAATAGATACACATTTTTAGCGAATGAATAACAAAAAACATACGCGAGTTAAGGCGCCAAGATATTGCCACTTGCCAAGCTGTTCTCAGTTTTCAAATCGGTCTTAGATGTAAATACGATGTCGCGATGTTTCGACTATATAAACATGCAATGCATAAGACATAACACAGTCGGATGGAACAGCAGTGCAAGTGGAACTTCTTGAGGCCGAGGTAGCTACTGTATACACGGGCCCGCTTGGAGAGCTAGACATTTGGTATGGCTTCAAGTATACTCGGCAGCAATACTCGGCGAGAAGCGCAAGACTTGCTCAAAGACCAGCACAGAGATCCATACTTTGGTGCGGGAGAGAGGGGTGTGGCAAGTCCCTTAAGACTCTATAACTGAGAGCTCGTTAGGATCATTGATCGAAAAGCGAGACTCGCTAAGAGAACCATCTGAGCTTTGATTCCTCTACATTTTCAAAATGTATATTTACATTTCCAGCAATGCAAACTCAACAGGTAATTACAACATAAACTTGCTCTTTGTGGTCGAATTTTACAGCGGTACTTTTCTTGTTTTGAAAAGCAATTGTTTGGTAGGCTTTTTTTCACCTGCTGCCACATTTTTCTTTAACCCGATGTCCCTTATGATTTTCTTTACTCATATCATATTTAATTTTTTTCTTTGCGTTCAAACAAAGTAACGGCCCAATTTTACACTTTTTTAAATGTAATTTTTTATTTTACTAAATTAAAAAAACTTTCAGTAAAATCAATTTATTTAAACGTCTATTTCTTACTTCGAAATTCTGTACACCACAAAGAAACAAGTAATTTGTCGTTTTGCGATCGTCATGAGTCTTTTTGCGCAGATGTGGAAGACGTCAAGTTTGTGATAAATCTGGACTACCCGTCCAATTCCGAGGACTACGTCCATAGAATCGGACGTACGGGGCGATCACAGCGCACAGGCACAGCCTACGCTTTTTTCACCCCCGGGAACGGGCATAAGGCTAACGACTTGATCCAAGTACTCGAGGAAGCAAACCAGGTCGTTAATCCCAAGTTGTACGAACTGTCAAGAAACCCAGGAACTTTTAAACGTAAGGGTTGAATTTGCTTTGGAGAAATCGGTGAAAACTCATAGTGGAAAAAAAAAATTAACAATCCAATATTCAATGTTGTTTAGGTGGTAGATTCGGCGGCGGCCGCAGTGGAGGTGGAGGTGGTCGTAGTGGTGGACCACGAGGTGGTGGTGGTCCCCGTGGAGGCCGCGGTGGTCGCGATGATCGAGGGGGCGGAGGTAACCGGTTCAGAGACCGAAGCACAGATAGAGGAAATTTCAAATGGGGCGGTAACTCTGGAGGTAAGCATGTCGATAGGATTGTTAATGCACAAGCTCTTTTATCTGGGTATAGTGAAACATTAGGAAATCAAATCTTAATTTTTTGCAGGTGGGTTAGGAAGCGGCTATGGAGGCAACAAAAGCTTCGGTGGACAGAGTAGTTTTGGTGGTCTAGGTAGCGGTGGGGGTGGAGGCCTTGGCAGTGGTGGTGGACTGGGCAGTGGTATGGGCGGAGGTCTTGGTAGCAGTGGTGGTTTAGGCAGCAGCGGTGGCGGTGGACTGGGCAGTGGCTACAGCCACAATGGAAACATGTATGGAAGTGGAGGCGGTAGCGGCTACGGAGGTCGAATGCAAAATGGATATTAAATGTCTCGTTAAGAACTCAATGTACATTAGAATTAGAGAGAACTCAAGGACTGGTCTGGGATACATCATCTTAGCGCAGATTTTTTTTAATTTTTACTTTCAATTATATTCGTAGATAGATCATACTCAATTATAGTCTGATTAAATACTGGACAAGAGTATTCCTTGTAATGGATATTAAATAGATAGCATTAATTCAGCTGCTCTTAGAGACCAGTAGAAACTTTTATTTCTAGATTTTGATAAGTTGCTCCATATCTCATGCATAAAATATTCATTTCCATCTCTAAGGCAGTAGATTAGATGATGGTAACTACAGTAAGAAATAATCTCATAAGGTATTGTTATTTAATAAAATTATTTTATAAAATCCATCAAAACGTCTGCATACACCGAACTGTAAAATTTTCAAATAAAAATCGTTTTATGCAGTAAATAATACTGGTAAATTATGATTCTCCAATCCATTTTCTGCAAATTACCAATCTATTTTCAGATTAAAAGTAACGCTTCTAGGTGTAGCAAGAAAAAAATACAATGTATTAAATTTTTTTTTTTTACCACTTTATTGAGCAAAACATTCGGTTTCGCTGTCAAAGACTATATAGCCATTGGCACTCGATCAGAATTCATGGAATCACGAAGAGACGTTCTTGAACAGTCTTACTAAGCAAAATTCGAATGCCGATGAAATGCAACTTTTTCCGCAACAGATTTATGAAAAAAGCACGTTCTCATTCCGATACTTGGAAAATTTAATTGCCACTCGAAATTTTCCTTGAATAATCGAGGAGCACAATTAAAATGCACTACGAAAAAATGATCGCATCGCATCAAGCAAAAAAAACAAAACAAAAAAAAACGATGAGCATCAAGATAAAATCGTTATCATTTACTACCATCAATTAAGTGGAATTTGCGTCATCACGTGTCACTGCACGGAACGACAGTGACTCTAATGTCTGTGTTGAGAAAAGCGCTTCGGGCTACGAAGCGCTCGCCTGGCCACTGATTTTAAAAATCGTACGACTCCCCTGCTTGTATGCTCGAGATCGTTGATTCATCGTAGGGGGCCGTGATAAGATTGCCGAGACTCGTTCGCTTCATCAGGGTTTCTTTCATTTAGGTCTGGGACACGTACAGCGAGATTTTCCGTGCTATTACTACGTGTTGATGAAAAAAAAAAAAACATCAATTAAATGTACGCTCGAATAGTAACTCAACACCTATATTTTTACTCGCTGATGTATAGGTACGCGCACGTATCGGATTATCATTCGAGTCCATTTAAATGTCAAGAAAAGTTTCGATGATTGCAGTCAAGCAGAAATAAGTCAACGACGGCGAGTACATGTGATATCATGTAACTTTACATTGTCCACGCGGACTTACCGAAAAATTGCGGATTGCGCATAATTTTTCGACTGTCCCTATCAATAACTCGTGTGTTTTTTTTACATCATTCGATGTTAACCAACGTAAGCTGGAAATTTCCTCTTTGGCGCGATAACGACTTCCGAAGCAGCGTATAACATGAGCGCTGACGAAACGATCGAGTGCAATACCGCACGCCTGGTATGCAAGTGGAGGCATGCATTGCGCGTATTTATAGTTCAAAGGGTAAACGTATGCCTTTGCACTCTGTGCCGTGAATTTATCAATGACGCGTGGATGGTTTTTACAAAATGAAGCAAATAATAAATAAAAAGAGACTACAACTAAACTTTTGCCCACGACTGCTGCAGTTTGTAAAAATAAGCAAAAAAGTAAAATTACACGTGACGTAGCGTGTCTTTTTTTTTTTTATCGAATCTTTTTATGCCTCTCCGCAGCTGATGACAAATAAATATTTTATTTTAAATTTTATTTTTGTGTTCTTGTGTTTTTTGCTCATTCGAGATTAATTTGGAAAAAATAATCGTCCTATGAAAAAAAGGGAAAAAAATTTATTGTTTTTAAGCAGATCTGAAACTTTACTCGAGTGTACCTAAACTCATCAAACCAATGGCCACACTTGATTTTCTACTTTCAACGACTGTCGAGTTTCGAAGGACAAACATTACTTTTCTCTGCAATAGGAAGACATCAAAAGACTATTTTCAAGATCTTGGGGGGGAAAAATCACTTGGGGTTCAACGAGCAAAACTCATTTTGCAAGACATATCAGACGAAAAATCGAACGAAGGTCGACGACGAATTTAAATGTACTTCATTGATCGTGTCGAATATTATAGTTTGTTTTATCCTTTCAATAAATTCCTCCCAACACCGATGCCAGACGGAATGAAAAAAAAAGTCCTCTCTCGAAAAGACAGAATGCATATTCGCAATCTGATGTGCCGATGGTGACTCATGCATCAATTATGTGGATTCCCCGCATACCTTATACACCCAACGGAGCTCGATTCGCTCCGTTAAGCAATCGTACATACTCTGTAGGAGTATTTTTTTTCCTCCCGAACAAAACGGCAATTGTAAAAAGCAAGAGGGCCAAACGGAGCGGCAACAATATTAAGTATACTCATTCAGCTGGTGAAAATAAAAATACAAGTAAGTAATAGTAGCCAGAGGCTCGAGTATAATAAAAGTAAGTATGTAAGTAGGTATTTAGGAGAAGAGAGCCAGCCACGTCGAACGGCGTTTGTTCGTTTAGCCGACTTGTGACTTGTGACTCAGTTCACGCGGCTAGAAGCGCTCTTTTTCCTCTATCCTTCTTTGGCTTCTCTCTTCCTCTTGTGGACGTGTTTTCCCTCGTGTGTAGTCATATACCCGTGCGCCAGCTCGAAGAGAGAGAGAGCTTTTGGAGCTCGAGACAGTTGGTCCGCTGCACTCGAAGAGAATCGACATGACGGAGGAACGCAAGCAGGTCCGCGTCTGGTGCGACGGTTGGTGAGTATATTATGGTGCAACTTTTTTTCTTTCCCCCCAATGTCATGGCTTTTGGCCCAGAGACGTGTTTGTTTTGTTTTTTTTTTTTTCATCGGCTTCTACTTATAAAGTTTTATTCTTAAGTGTTGATCGGTGGCGTGAGGGTGCATCATCATAAGGTATATACAGAGCTTCCCCGCCCACTAAATGGTATACACATCATTTACACACACACGTACACGTTCAAGCGGTACACCCCGTAAATAGCCACACGATGTAAATAATGACTGAAAGTTTTATTGATTTCTCGCGGTTTTCAACGTACCGTTTGGTTTCCCTTTGTAGCTCTAAGCTCCGACGCAAGCGAAGGCCGTATATTAATCGTGAGATATTGATTACTTTGAAACTGATGTTGCAGTTATGACATGGTACATTTTGGCCACGCAAATTCGCTGAGGCAGGCCAAGGCCTTGGGCGATTACTTGGTCGTCGGAGTCCACACGGACGAGGAGATCACCAAGCACAAGGGACCACCTGTTTTCACCGAAGAAGAGAGGTTTGTGTTTGTGTTTGTTTTTTTTTTTTTTTTTTTATTGCCGTATTGATTATATTTTTGTTTATTCTCTCTCGTTGGCGCTCGATAGTGCTGTTCCATACATTTTGCAGTTTATCAAACGGTCGATAATGTACAGGAATTTTTTTTTTTCAATATTTGACAACGCGACCTCCTCCAAGGTTAAGCTCCTGTAAATTATAACTATAGGTATACAAAGAGGTGCGCTTGGATTGCAATGAGTTTAATTTTCGGGTTTTTGACAAGCTTTCCTTTCGTTGAATCCGCAAGAAATTTCGATTTAAATGAACAAACATTAATACTATTTTCTCCCTACATAGGTATAAGATGGTCAAAGGTATCAAATGGGTGGATGAAGTTGTCGTGGGGGCACCTTATGTCACAACATTGGAGACTTTGGATAGGTACGATTGTGATTTTTGTGTGCACGGAGATGATATCACCATGACAGCGGATGGCATTGATACCTACCATTTAGTCAAAAAAGCCGGACGATATAGGTAATAATCGAGTACAAAGTTTTTATTTAATTTTTTTTTTTTTTTTTTTTTTTTTTTTAACACCTAATTATTAAATTTTGGATAAATTTTATTTTCAACTATTCCAGAGAGGTTCAAAGGACAGCTGGAGTGTCGACGACTGATCTTGTAGGTCGTATGTTATTGATGACTAGACAGCACTTCAGACAGGGTGACAGCGAATACAGCGTAGATAGAGAGCCAAGCAAAAGTATGGGTCAAGACCAAAGTGCACGAAGCCCGTGGACGGGATGTTCGCAATTTTTACCAACGACGCAAAAAATTATACAATTCAGTGATGGTAAAAGTCCACTGCCTGGTGATAAAGTGGTTTACGTGGATGGAGCATTTGATTTGTTTCACGTTGGGCACTTGGATTTCTTGGAGGTTGCTAAAAAGGAGGGTGACTACCTGATTGTCGGTTTACATACTGATCCGGCTGTAAATAGGTACAAAGGCGGAAATTATCCTATTATGAACCTTCATGAAAGGGTTTTAAGTGTATTGGCGTGCAAAGTAAGGGCATAAAATTTTGTTTGTTTTTTTAAAACATTGATATTTTAAGTTTACAGTAAAATGTTTTATTCCTTTCATTTTAGTACGTCAATGAAGTTGTGATAGGTGCTCCTTATAAAATTACCAAAGAATTGATGGAACATTTTAATGTAAGTGTAATTTGTCATGGTAAAAACAAAGTTATGTTGTGTGAAGATGGAACGGATCCCTATGCAGAACCAAAAAGACAAAACAAGTTCAAAGTATTAGATTCAAATAATGACATGACGACAGAAAAAATCGTCGAAAGGATAATATTACACAGGTGAGCCTTATTAACGTACATTATTTATTTGATGAAACATTTTTAATTTAGTGTACAAAATAATAAAACTATTTTGAAATTACATTGGTCACACTCACTAGTATGAATATTTAAAAAAAAATCTGATTAAACATTTGATGACGCGAATTCAAAGTCATAAATTGCATTTGCCTCCAGGTCCACGGAGCTTTATGCAATCATTAAGAGCTTGAACATCCGATAATTCGTTGCATCATCATGTTTTTTTTGTACATATCACTTACAACGACAATAAACATTAATTTTTTTACTTTTTCTTTTTTCTTTTTATTTATTCTCCAAATTTCTTATTGGAAACACAATTTTATTACTTTTAATGGAATCCAAATTTTGCTTTTCTTACGAAACATTTCGTTTCTTTAGTGACGTGAAGATGAAGTTATTCAATCAAAAATATTTTGAAGATATGAATAATGTAATTCGTAACGAGAAGAGCTTTTAAAAAAATTATTTTCATACAAAAATCTCAAAATTTTTGAGCGAAAAAAATTACTCCACTGGAAATTGGTAATTTGTTTGTGTGGCAAATAGTTACTTTTAAAGTTCTTTAAAGGTTTCAATTAAACTAAATCAAATTGACATGATTATTTTTTTTTATTTATTCATAGTAGACTGTACTGAAAAAGCTTCTAATTGCAGGTTAGAGTATGAAAACAGAAATTTAGAGAAGGAGAAAAAAGAATCAGCTGCTTACGAAGCTTTCATCAAATCAAAAAACGCCGAAAATGCATGAACGATTGCTAACATTTTACAAAACGCTCTGGAGCCTTCTATGTAAATATTGTGCAAGGACTTTTAAAATTTGTGCAAACGAGTGATATGTGACAGAGTTTTCATGGTCATTTTGTGAATAGGATGCAAGACTGCTGATTGATCTTGAAATCTTTACTTGACGTTGTATTATAATAGCATTGATTCGTCATAAAATTATTGCTTGCGGATTAGGAAAAAAAAAATCTAAATTAACCGTCTCATGCTACTACAATGAATTAATTATCCCGTCTGTTTTCAACAAAAATTCTATTGATGTTTGTGGCGTTAAAATCAGGATTGTTCCCGTGAATATTTTGGTCGCCCAGTGTAAACGTTAAATCATGTACTGTTGATTCTTTCGTAATGGATGAATATTTTACAAAAACAGATAAGTTCCAATGCAAAATAGGCATATCTTTGATTGCTTTTTTTTTTTAACCTTCACGACATGCTATCATTAATCTTAGTCCTTAAAAATGACCAAAGATTAATTCATAAGGCTAAAACACAGCACGCTCGATTAAATTTTTAACACTTTGACAAAAAGTTTGGACAGAAAAAAAAAAAAAAAATTATCTGAAATTCCATTTTATATGTGTCATTTAGTGTATACAACATAAAAAATCTGTTGTGCTTCATCTGCTAAGCGTCAAATCGCATTTTATTCCTAAGATTTGTTAATCTATATTTTTATAATGTTATTTAGCTATTACGTACCGTTGAATACCCATATTGTTGCACAATCCTTTAATTTTAGAAAGTAATTTTTAATCATTTACACCGCAACATTTGTGAACTATTATTTAAAATCATTCTTAGTTGTACCTTGTGCCATTTTATCATCAATTTTTGTCTGAATTTAATTTATTAAATAAAATTTATTTATATACCACATCGTGTAAGTATTCTTTTATTAATTCACATCATACGTAATGATCCATGTGTCCGTTGCTAGTTTAATTTTAGAATAAATTACGTCTGCCATCAGAATGATCGATAAATTCCAACACTCATATATTTTCTGGGTGGTTTCGCTTTATTTCTTCTCTTGAAAATAATAATTACAATAGTTATAAATAAATATGGAAAAAAAAAAATCTTATATACATGCTCTCGAGGGAGCAGAGTCAAAAACCTCAAAGGCCAAATACTTAATTGTGTCAATAATCCATGACTGGCGTGTGTGTGTGTGCACTTAAGTCTCGATCATAAATACACCGTATAAATGTACTTGGCATAAGTAAGACATTTAATCGTATTGACTGTGTGCTCTTACATTCAGGTCTCGCAATAGCATTCGTTTCGTGTGATGCTTAAAAAACTAGTGTACACAATATTGGATTGATTAAGCTATACATGATTATTAGTTGGGTAAAAAAAAAAAAAAGGAAAAAAAAATTATTTATGGTATATCGTAAACATACAAGTTGAATAAATAATTGGGAGTAAGTAATAATCACTTGGGAGGTAGAAAACGTAAGTAATTGAATATGTGTAACCTACTTAAATACACGTAAAACCAGTCGCTAAATGGAATTCAGTCGTAAAATGCAGCTCGCGGATGAGGATGAACCGATTGAAAGCTCATATACGATCGACACCTCTGAGATCCCCAACTCGCTGTACTTGATAAATATTAAAACCGTCCGCTGCGCACACAACCGTATATCGTAAAAGTAATGGAATAATAATATCGAGCAGCCCCTTGAACCGAATGTGATTCGTGGGAGAAAAAAAAAAAAAAAAAAAAAACCGGTTCCCACGTAAACACAACCGGTTCGGATGAAAAGAGCGCTCAAGAGGTGACCTCGTGTGGAGGAGCACCCATGCAAGGGCCAACTGTTACATATATACTCTATTGGCATGTCGAGCGGCCGGTGTAGCCTTGCACGCAGTACTTCCCGGGGAGGGCCACTCTGTCCCTGACGAGGTCGTCGATGGACTTGGTCCGCATGATGGGCGGGGCCATCGACATGCTGTGCAGCCGGGACGCCAGGTAGCACATCATAAGGGCCGAGAGCACGAGCAACGAGCCCAGGCCCGACGCCACGTAGAGGAAAGTACCGCAGCTACCCTCGAGATTAGCCGCCACTCGCTCGTACAGATCTTAAACCATCGGAATGTTCAAGTAGACAATATAAACAATAACCCAACTATATAGCCTTTTACTCACCGTCCGGCATGATGACGGTGTACTCGATGTTCTCCTTGAACTTGGTCGTGGGCGTCGAGTCGTTGTACCGCTGGATGAGCCGTCCCGTCCTCGGGTAGTAAACCCCCGTCGCGTTGTTCGGATCGGCTCCAGTAGTCCTCCTCCTCCTCCTCCTCCCGTGGCCCGATGGCTCGAACAGGTCCAAGCAAAAGTCCTATGAGAGAGAGAGACGCGTGAATAATGAACAACAAGTGGATGGATCGTCGTGGTGAACAATGACGTTATACCGGCTGGCAGTCCTGGGGCTCCATGCACGCCTTTATCTGCGAGTGTATCCACAGGGTGGACCGGTCGCGCATCGAGCTCAGCAAAAAGGCCTCAAAGTCGAGGAAGACCTCGTTCTTGCGGTCGCGGTAGCGGGCCGGCTGGTGGGGTATGATGGACGAGAAGTCCCGGTTCCTGCAGCCGTCCTTTACGAGGACGACGCTGCCCGGGGCGTGGGGCTGGTCGGGGTCCGGGCTCACGGTCACCTCGATCAACTTGATGAAGCCCCAGGCGCTCTCGGAGCTGATGCGCGCCCGCAACTGGAGCTTCGTACCGATCGGCACGGCCTGGTCGACCGTCTGGGACACGCTGTTGCCACCGATACCGGGAATACCGGGTTCCAGGGTGCCATTCGTGCCCCCGCTCGCCTCCCGGTACAGGGCTACCTCGTACTCGAGCCGGCCGGGAGTCTCCTCGACCACCCCCGAGACTCGAGCCCCGTGCGGACTGTCGCGCATCGTTTTAATTTTTCACGTGTATGTTATAATTATTGTCAAGTGAATGAAAAAAAAAATCGTTAACTTACAAGGTGCCGGCGAATCCAGCGGCCTTGTGCCTAAGGAGGGTCGGCTCGGGTGGACGGCACATGAGGATCAGCTCTTGGTCGGCGAGCATGACGACACCGGGAAAAGCCGGGAACCATATCCTCAGGTGAATGAAGCCCTGTACATTTGGATGATGTACCGATTCTCTGCATATATATATAAATATATGATATATATGTACGTACATTGCGCTTGAGTATGCCGCAGCGGGTAAAGTCCGTTACTTTGAGGAAGTAGTTGTCTTCTTGGGGATCGGTGGGATCGGGCCTGATCTGGCAGTGGGGATCGTGAAGCGGATCGGCGGCCCTGTCGTCGGCGAAGAGCGGACCGCCCCTGAAGCCAATGGGCCGGCGTACCTTGGCGGTCAACAGGTCCGCGCTCGAGCTCGCCCCGCTGCACTGTATTTCCGATACCTCGTAGTCTTGCGCAACTGTCGCGACCACCTGATTTCACGAGAACGTGTCATTATTATGTATATACGTATACTATAGGTATAGGTACACTTTTGTTTGTTTCCATCGCCGTGGATTCTTTCATTATGTTTCTATTGCTATGAGGTACGCGCGCCTGTATGGAGCTTACCGGTACCCCCCCCCCCCTAAACATTCAATCAGGGAGCTGATGGGGGAAAAAAAAAAAAGTTACGCAAGTTGTGCGTCTGTAACAGGTATATATATTAATTATGACGCGCGATGCAAAAGCGCAAACGATACACTTTACGGTCAGCCGGGATTCGGAAGAGTACAAGGAAGCAAAGGAAAAGAAGAAGTAGGGAAGCATCAACAATAATAATATATGATATTGCGCAATAGCGTGCCAGAGTATGTATTATACACTTGTGTGTATAGTAATACATCGCCGGTGCCAGACACCGGAGTATATACGTATACATGTATAGAGGTCTTCAGTGCCCTTCGTACTTACGTTGCACGTATGAAAGAAAGCGAAAGAAATGATCCACCCAAGAGAGCTGTTATGATATTATTATTATTATCATTGTTGTTGTAATACCCTGCATGCAATGGATTATAATACGAATAAATTTAGCATAACCGAGTGCGTGCAGCGTTTTTTTTTTTTTTTTTTTTTTTTTTTTTTTTTTTGTACGTCGCGTCGGTAGAATCGGTCATCGAACTGTAATTATAATTAATTGTAATGAATGCAACTACTCATGATGGGCCTCCACCGCACGACCTCCACAAGTACAATGTAGGTATACATGTACTTCCGCAAATTTGGCATACCTATACAGCTTATTTAATTACAACCGCGGAGCGCGCATTTATCATTACTCGGTTCCGTTTTCTTCTCCTCCTTCGTTTTTTTTTTTTTTTTTTTTTTTGCTCGTAAAACAACAATTTGCATTAATTTATTGATAAATCAGTGTTTACGAGCCGAGAGAGCTGCTACCCTGCTCCTTTCGTGTATACCTATACATGTACACGTTGGTATAGTAATTATGCACACTTGCATGGGAGGCGGAGCTCATTAGTCGCAAACACACGTAATATTAACGCCTATGCGAAACATTCGATAAACCATCGGCCAATTAACACATAACCGTGAGCCATACCATACTGCAGTGCCACGCGACTCTCTCTCTCTCTCTATGCAATTTTCCAAAGATGTAACACATTATAATTGTTCAGCATCGAGTGGTTTCGCGGCGATGAGAGTGAAATTTACCAATGTACCTATAATACCGTCAAGAACAATCGCCGATTTATTGCCGATTTATTGCCACGTTCATTTCTTCACTGATTATCTACTAGGCGTTTTTTTTTTCGATTACCCATATGCTACATATCCTTGTAAGTGGATAATTCGATGATGATGATGATGATTACCAGTGGCCAGTTTAAAATCTTTGTAGGTATACCAAAATATGTTTGTACAAATTTATAAAATATATGGGGGGAGGGGGGGGTAGGTACATTATAACATATTTATGGTTTATATACCAGATAAGGTACACAGTGCAGGGTATACAGTTGATATACATATAGGTATACAGTCTCGTGTGCGTGGAGTCAGTAAGTGTATAATATAACGGTGCCGAGTGACGCTCTGCTGGCTCCTTGTACCTATATATACAACCCATACCAACAGCATCATCAGCGGTTTTATCTACCTGTATATGTATAGTGAAATAGGAGCACACGCCCCTACATAAACATACATACGTATATACTCATCCTTGTGATGTCATGTCCGAGTACAATATATCTATACGTAGTACGTGTGTTCTATATATATCCCCCTACTTTCCGATGCCATCGGCTACTGCACCACAGCATCACGAGAGATTCACGAGCCTGATTCGTAGCCATGCCGTTGCAGATCAGATGTGTACACATATACATATACATAATATACGGTCTTTCGCGTTTTGCTTTATTTATATTCGGTAATAAGTGGTCCATACTTACACCTATAAGCGCCGATCCTTGCATTTCTCGCATAACTATTATATCTACCTGTTTGGTTGCATTCATACTATATATATACGTGTACATGTAAATGTACGTGTGCAGTACTGATCTAGTTTTAATACTTACGCGCGCCGAATATATGTGTCTCTATATGTGTGCACCTGATGCATAGCCTATCGAAAATCTCGGTCAAGCGGCAAAAGCTTCAAATATATGCATGTACCTACATAATAATGGCTGTACAATTAAGAGTCCATGTGTTATTTTGATATTTGCGTCCGTTGTACATATTATTACATCTGTAATGCCACACCATGAACCCACGATTTATCTTCTACTTAAAATTTTACTTATTTCAGATAAAGTTTCTCTATATATATATATATATATATATATATATTACTTCACTTCATATATATAATATCTAACTCGCGCAGATCGAGATGTACTTATGTATGATCTTATTATCCACACCTATGTACAATATTCTGTTAGTGATAATAATAGTATAATACCAAGACTCACTAAACGCTATCGCAAAGTCATTCCCAGCATCTTATGTATACATACCAGAGGCACGCGTTCGTAAGTACCTACCAATATTAACTGCGTAAGCGTAATGTGTAAGTGCGTAGAGGTGTATGTATGTATGTATATATATTATACCTAATTAAGATTACCCGCATCTAACTTATAACCCATTACAATGTAACGTATATATACCTACGTGTACTTGTAGGTGCTCGCGCGAGAGTTGTTCTACACGCGATTAAATATTTTACCTGTGTAAGTACCCGGCGTCGTTATCTCTGCAGTTTCGCGCTGAAAAATTTCTGCACAACGCAGATATATACTGCAGAGTCCCACATCCCCATTGTTGTATCCCTATAATATGTATACATATACCTATATGCATATACGTATTTATGTTGTACCCTCTACATAATATACATACGTATTATGTAGGTATGCATCCAAAGTTTATAATGCAGCGCTCAAAGCGATAGATCAACTATTCAGTAAATCGTGTTGTACCATACGTATGTACGCGTATTACGACTTTTATCGCTAAACAGTACCAATCTTGCTTCGCTCTATACACCCTGTCTCGCGTAAATGTAACCCCCTCCTCCTTTTCCCTCTCATCCCTGTCACACGTGGAACAAGAAGTATATATATCTTTTTTTGTCATTCACGGATGTGTACCTGTATATATAAGTAAGAGGAAAGGCCTCTCCGAGTCGGCGTGACGATTTAACGCTCAATAAGTATGCGTTGCGTCCGCGTCCTCTTCGCTGCGTCGAATTGCGGTAAAACGTTATAGTGCCCAATCATGCATCGGAATAGGCAAAACGGCGATGACTCGTGCGAGTTTATTGTGCGTGCGACGTCACCGAGCATAAAACGGGGAGGGGGGAAAAAAAAGCAAAAAGCACGAAACAAGAAAAAGTATAGCAACAATACGTGTACGGGGCGATGGGGCAACATACATGTATGGACGCGACTAATGCTAACGGAGTCCATAAATAACGGACGAGCGGAGCGCCGCGCACTAAATCGCGCGAGTATGGGCCCCGAAAATTACCTGCCGACCTCCCGAGCATGGGTATAAACGGTGGAAGCTCGTTCATTACTAGGTACATGGGCTGAGAAAAAAAAAAAAAAAAAAAAAAAAATCTAGAGTGAGTATAATAAGTATGCCGTTTATGGCAGGCAGGAGAGTCCGTTGTGTGGGCGGGTGGTGTTTTCGGTAAAACGCGCGACAAAGAAACGAGGCGCCGATCGCGCGGGAAGCAGGTTTCCTCTTTCTTTCTTTTTTTTTTTACCATCGCATCCTCTTGCTTTCTTTGTTATTATACTCTCCTTTACAGCGGCACAATAAAATAATTTAAAAATGCACTACTTTGAACTAGTTTACTTGATAATTGCCCGCTGCAGCAAGTGGTATTATTTTGCATGCGATTGCAAAAAAGTTCCCTCGGGTTGTATGATAATGCGTATGTTTAGGCACGGTTTGAGATTCGGTGTCAGTAAGGTAACAAAAAAGGAAAAAATATATACGTGATCCTGCGCGCGTGTGTATAATATACAACTAACGGCGAATGTTCCGCAGCCACCGCGACGTTTTACGACGACTCGAAATAAAAATGTAATCATTGCGCGGTGATATCCTTCCCCCCCCCCCGCCCTAACCAGCAACAACATTTTCTTCCTCGCGACAATACTTTGTGTGTTAAGAGCACGTGGGTAAGACTTGAAAAATTGCCGGCTATACATCATAGTATATATTATGGGTACGCCACTCTGTTCGCGGTGTAGGCGTCCTCCCTCCCTCTCTGCAATTTCCAAAGAATAATAGAAGATGGCATCCGAATGTAGGTTTTTTGGTCTTTCTCTTCTCACTCTTTTTTTTTTTTTTTTTCTTTTTTCACCACTTTACAGCTTTGCCCGATTCTAGCTGTTCTCTATTCATGAGAAAACCGTGGCGATGGCTATCAGTGGGTCAATTACCCATCCCGCGCCCGACGGCCAACAATTATATATACCGTCAACGCGCCAGTGCTTGTTTTTTAATTATACATCAACAGTATCGCTTTTCCAAGCTATTCAGCATACATAAAAATAAAAAATAAAAATAAATGAAAAAAAAAAAAAGTTGTAGGTGGTACAAAATGGAAAAACTGACCGTGCAAAATCCAGCGAGCAGGACCCTCCACATGATGAGGCAAAGCGCGCCAAGGACGAGCTGTTGAGCCAGCGTTGGATACAACTGCTCGTGCGGGAAATGGCCAATGGGTGGAAAAAAAAAGAAAAAAAAACAAACGACAGAGATCGAAAGATCGGTAGCTCGCAGGTGCGGTAGCAACAGCACTTTGAGGGAGACGGTGGTGGTGGTGGCCGATCTAATTTCTACGGAGATCGCGGGTGGACTGGTGCCTCGCTGGTCTAGCGCGGCTCCTTGGGAGAGCGAAAAGGCGGCCGCGCGTGCCGACCTCCCCGCCCGGGAAGTGGTGGTAGTGGAAGTCATAGCAATAGTAGCGTGGGCATACATATTATTATATATATGTATATATACATTGCCGATCTTCTTATTTCTTTTATCCGTTTGACGAAGAGCGCTGGTCCGTGGCTTTTAAAGACCTCTCTCGCGAGAACCTTACAGGATTTCCTTGTTTTGGTGTGCTTTAAGTCGGTCCCGGGCTCACTCGCTCACCCATACATATATACACGGAAGGTCAAAGACACGACTGCTCGCGTGAACGATCATTACGAATCTATTACATTGATGTACGAACGTAATTTTCTACGGGATCTCGGATTAAAAAAATATAAAACCTTTGATAATCGGCACTTTGTCTCTTACCGATTTTCTACGTGTATCACAAGCATGGAACTTTTAGAAAGTAAATTTAATTACAAGAAGATTTCGAGAGCTTACGGTACTTTTAAAATGGATAATCCATTAATCTGTGCTATTACCCTATACATGCCTACCTACTCAAAAGCAGTTTCGGTTTTTATAAAGTTGAACTAAATTTTTTTTTTTTTTTTTTTTAAATAAAAAAAATATAAACAATTTTTTGTTTATGCAAGTGATGTAATTACTGCTCGAGATAACAAAGGTATTGAAAATCGGCAGCGGCCCTGTAAACAAACCAGCAAATCAGGCAAAATGATGGTACCTAGTGGAGAAGAGAAAAATAAAAGAAGTAATATAGGTACATCTAGGACGACATTATCTGTGCAGTGTTATTTCGCGAAATGAAAAAAAAAAAAAAAAAAAAAAGAAAAGAAAGAAAAATAAACGTCTCGAGCTGTGCTCTTATTCCGGTGAGGCTCTCTGGCGCGGGTGTACTGCCCGAGGGCCATGTGTACTGTTAAACGCCATGGCCCCGTGCCTCCGCTAACGACCGTCCTAGCCTTTTCCTCCTCCTTGGACTTCCTTCCCATCAGCGAAGCACAGCCACGCCAGGCTGCCCCCTTCCTCGTCCACCCAGCCGCACGCGCCGCGAGATACCTCCGTACATACACCGTGTTCTTGTACGTGGTAGTGCCTTATTTTTTCTCCCTCTCTCTCTCTCTATTATTTATGGTTTTTTTCTTTTTTCTTTTCCTTCCCGTGAGCATACGAAATCGCTGAATACATTTATACGTTCGACTCGAAGACAGCAACTGACGATTACCGCTGACACGATTCTTGCGGTCGCTGGCCCTTGTCGCTCCGTGCTTGAAAATATAACAGAAATTACCGATCTCGTGCAGGTGTGTACATATAGGTGACGCTCTATCACGGAAGATTTTTTTTTTTTTTTTTTTTTTTTTTCGGAAATCGGTATGCATAATGCAACCGATCGCTTTGCACTCCCACCGATGATCGCGTAAAATTAGGTATGCGGTTATACTCTCTCGATGAATTATTTTCCATCTGTATTACCGAGTCACTATGGAATGGACCACACCTGATACACACATCGAGACAAAAGTTCGAGGATAATGGCTTCTGTAGAGTATATAAATATACCAACGTATGTATAATTATCATCGCCGAGGAAGAGAGCGGGAATAGAGGTCGCGGGGAGGGGGGGAGTAAAAACAACAGAAAATTGATCATACCTAGACAAGATGTATCGCCTGGAACCAAAACTCCAGAACCAGGGAGTAATGTATACCCCCCGTTCCCTCAACATAGCCCTAATGGTACAGGTATATAAAAATAATATAAGACCGGCGATAAAAACCTGCGCATATAACCCGAGCGCAATTTAACGGTTACAAGATGCATGTACCCATACACACTATATAGGCGTCCGAGTCTCGTGGGCGCGGCAGCGCGGGTATACATTGTACACATAGAACATGGATACACCACAGCGAAATCCGTACGGATAAAAATAAGCAGTGCAATAAGTAAGTATAGGTATATATCCATCGCGGGAGATAAGAAGGAGCTTGGCTGGCGTAAAATCACGGCCGGCGCTCATCGCGATAGTATTACCCCGCGCACAAACGTCTAGCCAGAACGCAGATCAGAGAGCAGAGAGAGAGAACCTCGGGCGCGCGCGCTGACCTTAGCCAAGGCTATAGAGAAGAGAGAGAGATCGGGCCCCGCATTGTCCGTTACCGCATAACGCCTTCGGATGAGCTTGTAGATATTATACAACCCGCGAGTAAGTACATTTATATCATATAGAGTGCAGAGGCTCTTTCATCCCCCCACCCCCCACTCCCGGGGCCATTCTTCCGTGGATTCTGCAACGTCACGTCCCAGAGGAATCGCATTATTACCATTCCCTTGTATGTATATACGTATAAATCCATCCATCCCTTTCGTCCCGACCAGCTCTTCCATCAAACACCTTGCGCACATTGCGTAATATACAATTTTACACACCTGCACCTGTTGCCCCCCCCCGACCCTTCTCTATGTGTATAATGTATTACGGCATAATATGCACTTGACCGCTCTCGCGCCGACATCATCAACCTGTGCCGGTCATTAAAATATATGTAAGTAAGATCCCAAGCGCGCCTTCCTTCCTTCCTTCCTTCCTTCCTTACTCCAAAGTTTCTTCTCTTCTTCTTCCATTCCACCGCGTCATCGTGCATCTGCGCGTGTATACACGCATACCGACTCTGCAACATTAACCTCGGAATGAGATTATTAAGTATCGCGTGAGTGCATCGTATACATATACACCTATATACCTACGTCCATGTGTGTGCACGAGCTTGTAACGCCTCGCGGCTGCTTTTACGCTTATATAAATATTATGTAAGGGCATTTGCACGGGTAGTGCATGCGTTAATTTTCAATCAATCCCCGGGAAATTTTTTAACTATTACACCCGATACCCACACGCGTGCAATCACACATCATATGTACATATAGGGGTGGTTTGTTATTATAAACAACCACCTGCCCGCCAACCAGCTCCCACGTGCATGTGTGCATCAAATAATGTTCCCTCTGATGGGATATGCGGTCTATGGGCATCGTATGTTACGCAACAAAGCGCGGACGTTTCAACGAGCGTCAATGATTCGCAACGCGCGCGAAGCGAGAGTATAATGTATGTAATAATTACGTACAACAAGTATATTTATTACCTATCATCACCTTTTGTACGGAGTAGGTATAAGTAAAGGTACTTACATAGCGATACCGATATAGGATGCAAGAGTCGCTGGCTCGTATCGAAGAAGAGGAAGAACTATGTACACTCAGAGCAGTCCATCAGCTACTTACTCCCGCATGATATTTATGAACGAGGAAATAATAATGTATGTAACGCGTGTATGGGTGATGTATATACTATGACCGTACGCCGCATTACCATTTGATGCATCCCGTTCATGGTTCGCCGGTCCCCCCAAGTGCCATCAGCCTCCCTTTTGCGCGCACATCGCGTTACGCACAAAGTAATATATAACATTGATACGTCCCGTAACTACGGCCATGCATAATATGTATACAATATACACATCTAATATACCTAAACCTATGATAGATGGTTATATGTCACGCTTATTCGTGGAGTCGAAAAGTAATAAATTCAAGGCTCGCTAGCAGTACCAAGTTTCCCAAGAAGGCGCGCGTGTGTGTGTGTGCAAGTGCAGCAGCAGCAGCAGCGCAAGCACCCGAGAAATAAGACCAAAAAAAAGAATAAGTAACAACAGACGAAGCGAGGAGAGGAAAGAGGAGGTAAAAAAGGCATTCGCGGCATATCGACCCCTATACGCCTCGCGGCTTATGATAATACACGTAACGGACCCAGTCCGGCGAATAATGCCACCACCTACCAAAGGAAGCTATAGCAGCAGACAAGGAGAATACAATATACAACAATGTATGGGTGCTCGTAATCGTTTTCAAAACCATTTCAACTACTGAAATAACCTCAGAAACGACCATGACATTCATCAAATATGACATTTTGGCTAATAGAATAGCCATAACAGAAATCGCCTGTAAATCCGTAATAGAGATATCGAGTGATTAGCGATAATTTGAGACCATTAAAAATTAAAATTATTTTTTTTTTCGATTTCATTTAACTGGGCTTTAGTCAAAGCTTGAAAATTAGGTTTCCTGAGTGAAACAGGCGTCTAGACAGTCGACAACATTACTAGAGACGTCTCTTAGGCCATAAGATTATTTAATAATTAATATTTTTGGCTAATCATGAAGCCAAAACTTAAACTGCCCATAACTCCGTAAATAATGGAGATATCGAGAAATAGGCAATAATTTGGGATCACTGAAAAATTAAAATTTATTTTTTTTCGATTTCATTGAACTGGGCTTTAGTCAAAGCTTAAAAATTAGGTTTCGCAAGTAAAACAAGCATCCAGACAGTCGACTACATTACTAGGGACGTCTCTTAGGCCATAAGATTATTTATAAATTAATATTTTTGGCTAATTATAAAGCCAAAACTTAAATTGCCCATAACTCCGTAAATAATGGAGATATCGAGAAATAAGCGATGATTTGAAATCACTGAAAAATTAAATTTTTTTTTTTTCGATTTCATTTAACTGGGCTTTAGTCAAAGCTTGAAAATTAGGTTTCCTGAGTGAAACAGGCGTCTAGACAGTCGACAACATTACTAGAGACGTCTCTTAGGCCATAAGATTATTTAATAATTAATATTTTTGGCTAATCATGAAGCCAAAACTTAAACTGCCCATAACTCCGTAAATAATGGAGATATCGAGAAATAGGCAATAATTTGGGATCACTGAAAAATTAAAATTTATTTTTTTTCGATTTCATTGAACTGGGCTTTAGTCAAAGCTTGAAAATTAGGTTTCGCAAGTAAAACAAGCATCCAGACAGTCGACTACATTACTAGGGACGTCTCTTAGGCCATAAGATTATTTATAAATTAATATTTTTGGCTAATTATAAAGCCAAAACTTAAATTGCCCATAACTCCGTAAATAATGGAGATATCGAGAAATAAGCGATAATTTGGGATCACTGAAAAATTAAAATTTTTTTTCGATTTTATTAAACTGGGCTTAAGTCAAAGCTTAAAAATTAGGTCTCCTGAGTGAAACAGGCATTTAGAAAGTTGACAACATTACTAGGGACGTCTCTTAGGCCATAAGATTATTTATAAATTGATATATTTGGCTAATTATAAAGCCGAAACTTAAATTGCCCATAACTCCGTAAATAATGGAGATATCGAGAAATAAGCGATAATTTGGGATCACTGAAACATTAAAATTTTTTTTTTCGATTTTATTAAACTGGGCTTAAGTCAAAGCTTAAAAATTAGGTTTTGCGAGTAAAACAGGCATTCAGACAGTCGACTACATAACTAGGGACGTCTCTTAGGCCATAAGATTATTTATAAATTAATATTTTTGGCTAATTATAAAGCCGAAACTTAAATTGCCCATAACTCCGTAAATAATGGAGATATCGAGAAATAAGCGATAATTTGGGATCACTGAAAAATTAAAATTTTTTTTTTCGATTTTATTGAACTGGGCTTTAGTCAAAGCTTAAAAATTAGGTTTCGCGAGTAAAACAGGCATCCAGACAGTTGACTACATTAAAAGGGACGTCTCTTAGGCCATAAGATTATTTAATAATTAATATTTTTGGCTAATCATGAAGCCAAAACTTGAACTGCCCATAACTCCGTAAAAAATGAAGATATCGAGAAATAAGCGATAATTTGGGATCACTGAAAAATTAAAATTTTTTTTTCGATTTTATTGAACTGGGCTTTAGTCAAAGCTTAAAAATTAGGTTTCGCGATCAAAACAGGCATCCAGACAGTCGACTACATTAAAAGGGACGTCTCTTAGGCCATAAAATTATTTATAAATTAATATTTTTGGCTAATTATAAAGCCGAAACTTAAATTGCCCATAACTCCGTAAATAATGGAGATATCGAGAAATAAGCGATAATTTGGGATCACTGAAAAATTAAAATTTTTTTTTTCGATTTTATTGAACTGGGCTTTAGTCAAAGCTTAAAAATTAGGTTTCGCGAGTAAAACAGGCATCCAGACAGTTGACTACATTAAAAGGGACGTCTCTTAGGCCATAAGATTATTTAATAATTAATATTTTTGGCTAATCATGAAGCCAAAACTTGAACTGCCCATAACTCCGTAAAAAATGAAGATATCGAGAAATAAGCGATAATTTGGGATCACTGAAAAATTAAAATTTTTTTTTCGATTTTATTGAACTGGGCTTTAGTCAAAGCTTAAAAATTAGGTTTCGCGATCAAAACAGGCATCCAGACAGTCGACTACATTAAAAGGGACGTCTCTTAGGCCATAAAATTATTTATAAATTAATATTTTTGGCTAATTATAAAGCCGAAACTTAAATTGCCCATAACTCCGTAAATAATGGAGATATCGAGAAATAAGCGATAATTTGGGATCACTGAAAAATTAAAATTTTTTTTTCGATCTTATTGAACTGGGCTTTAGTCAAAGCTTAAAAATTAGGTTTCGCGAGTAAAACAGGCATTCAGACAGTCGACTACATAACTAGGGACGTCTCTTAGGCCATAAGATTATTTATAAATTAATATTTTTGGCTAATTATAAAGCCAAAACTTGAACTGCCCATAACTCCGTAAAAAATGAAGATATCGAGAAATAAGCGATAATTTGGGATCACTGAAAAATTAAAATTTTTTTTTCGATTTTATTGAACTGGGCTTTAGTCAAAGCTTAAAAATTAGGTTTCGCGATCAAAACAGGCATCCAGACAGTCGACTACATTAAAAGGGACGTCTCTTAGGCCATAAGATTATTTATAAATTAATATTTTTGGCTAATTATAAAGCCGAAACTTAAATTGCCCATAACTCCGTAAATAATGGAGATATCGAGAAATAAGCGATAATTTGGGATCACTGAAAAATTAAAATTTTTTTTTTCGATTTTATTGAACTAGGCTTTAGTCAAAGCTTAAAAATTAGGTTTCGCGAGTAAAACAGGCATCCAGACAGTTGACTACATTAAAAGGGACGTCTCTTAGGCCATAAGATTATTTAATAATTAATATTTTTGGCTAATCATGAAGCCAAAACTTGAACTGCCCATAACTCCGTAAAAAATGAAGATATCGAGAAATAAGCGATAATTTGGGATCACTGAAAAATTAAAATTTTTTTTTCGATTTTATTGAACTGGGCTTTAGTCAAAGCTTAAAAATTAGGTTTCGCGATCAAAACAGGCATCCAGACAGTCGACTACATTAAAAGGGACGTCTCTTAGGCCATAAAATTATTTATAAATTAATATTTTTGGCTAATTATAAAGCCGAAACTTAAATTGCCCATAACTCCGTAAATAATGGAGATATCGAGAAATAAGCGATAATTTGGGATCACTGAAAGATTAAAATTTTTTTTTCGATTTTATTGAACTGGGCTTTAGTCAAAGCTTAAAAATTAGGTTTCGCGAGTAAAACAGGCATTCAGACAGTCGACTACATAACTAGGGACGTCTCTTAGGCCATAAGATTATTTATAAATTAATATTTTTGGCTTATTATAAAGCCGAAACTTGAACTGCCCATAACTCCGTAAATAATAGAGATATCGAGAAATAAGCGATAATTTGGGATCACTGAAAAATTAAAATTTTTTTTTCCCATTTTATTGAACTGGGCTTTAGTCAAAGCTTAAAAATTAGGTTTCGCGATCAAAACAGGCATCCAGACAGTCGACTACATTAAAAGGGACGTCTCTTAGGCCATAGAATTATTTATAAATTATTATTTTTGGCTAATTATGAAGCCGAAACTTAAATTGCCCATAACTCCGTAAATAATGGAGATATCGAGAAATAAGCGATAATTTGGGATCACTGAAAAATTAAAATTTTTTTTTCCCATTTTATTGAACTGGGCTTTAGTCAAAGCTTAAAAATTAGGTTTCGCGATCAAAACAGGCATCCAGACAGTCGACTACATTAAAAGGGACGTCTCTTAGGCCATAGAATTATTTATAAATTATTATTTTTGGCTAATTATGAAACCGAAACTTAAATTGCCCATAACTCCGTAAATAATGGAGATATCGAGAAATAAGCGATAATTTGGAATCACTGAAAAATTAAAATTTTTTTTTTCGATTTTATTGAACTAGATTCTAGTCAAAGCTTAAAAATTAGGTTTCGCGAGTAAAACAGGCTTCTAGACAGTCGACTACATCACTAGGGACGTCTTTTATGCCATATGATTATTTATAAATTAATATTTTTGGCTAATCATAAAGCCAAAACTTGAACTGCCTATAACTCCGTAAATAATAGAGATATCGAGAAATAAGCGATAATTTGGGATCACTAAAAAATTAAAATTTTTTTTTTCGATTTTATTGAACTGGGCTTTAGTCAAAGCTTAAAAATTAGGTTTTGCCAGGAAAACAGGCATCTAATTAGTCGACTACATTACTAGGGACGTCTCTTAGGCCATAAGATTATTTAATAATTAATATTTTTGGCTAATCATGAAGCCAAAACTTAAACTGCCCATAACTCCGTAAATAATGGAGATATCGAGAAATAAGCGAAAATTTGGGGTCACTGAAAAATTAAAATTTTTTTTTTTTTGATTTTATTGAACTGGGCTATAGTCAAAGCTTAAAAATTAGGTTTTGCCAGGAAAACAGGCATCTAATTAGTCGACTACATTACTAGGGACGTCTCTTAGGCCATAAGATTATTTAATAATTAATATTTTTGGCTAATCATGAAGCCAAAACTTAAACTGCCCATAACTCCGTAAATAATGGAGATATCGAGAAATAGGCAATAATTTGGGATCACTGAAAAATTAAAATTTATTTTTTTTCGATTTCATTGAACTGGGCTTTAGTCAAAGCTTGAAAATTAGGTTTCGCAAGTAAAACAAGCATCCAGACAGTCGACTACATTACTAGGGACGTCTCTTAGGCCATAAGATTATTTATAAATTAATATTTTTGGCTAATTATAAAGCCAAAACTTAAATTGCCCATAACTCCGTAAATAATGGAGATATCGAGAAATAAGCGATAATTTGGGATCACTGAAAAATTAAAATTTTTTTTCGATTTTATTAAACTGGGCTTAAGTCAAAGCTTAAAAATTAGGTCTCCTGAGTGAAACAGGCATTTAGAAAGTTGACAACATTACTAGGGACGTCTCTTAGGCCATAAGATTATTTATAAATTGATATATTTGGCTAATTATAAAGCCGAAACTTAAATTGCCCATAACTCCGTAAATAATGGAGATATCGAGAAATAAGCGATAATTTGGGATCACTGAAACATTAAAATTTTTTTTTTCGATTTTATTAAACTGGGCTTAAGTCAAAGCTTAAAAATTAGGTTTTGCGAGTAAAACAGGCATTCAGACAGTCGACTACATAACTAGGGACGTCTCTTAGGCCATAAGATTATTTATAAATTAATATTTTTGGCTAATTATAAAGCCGAAACTTAAATTGCCCATAACTCCGTAAATAATGGAGATATCGAGAAATAAGCGATAATTTGGGATCACTGAAAAATTAAAATTTTTTTTTTCGATTTTATTGAACTGGGCTTTAGTCAAAGCTTAAAAATTAGGTTTCGCGAGTAAAACAGGCATCCAGACAGTTGACTACATTAAAAGGGACGTCTCTTAGGCCATAAGATTATTTAATAATTAATATTTTTGGCTAATCATGAAGCCAAAACTTGAACTGCCCATAACTCCGTAAAAAATGAAGATATCGAGAAATAAGCGATAATTTGGGATCACTGAAAAATTAAAATTTTTTTTTCGATTTTATTGAACTGGGCTTTAGTCAAAGCTTAAAAATTAGGTTTCGCGATCAAAACAGGCATCCAGACAGTCGACTACATTAAAAGGGACGTCTCTTAGGCCATAAAATTATTTATAAATTAATATTTTTGGCTAATTATAAAGCCGAAACTTAAATTGCCCATAACTCCGTAAATAATGGAGATATCGAGAAATAAGCGATAATTTGGGATCACTGAAAAATTAAAATTTTTTTTTTCGATTTTATTGAACTGGGCTTTAGTCAAAGCTTAAAAATTAGGTTTCGCGAGTAAAACAGGCATCCAGACAGTTGACTACATTAAAAGGGACGTCTCTTAGGCCATAAGATTATTTAATAATTAATATTTTTGGCTAATCATGAAGCCAAAACTTGAACTGCCCATAACTCCGTAAAAAATGAAGATATCGAGAAATAAGCGATAATTTGGGATCACTGAAAAATTAAAATTTTTTTTTCGATTTTATTGAACTGGGCTTTAGTCAAAGCTTAAAAATTAGGTTTCGCGATCAAAACAGGCATCCAGACAGTCGACTACATTAAAAGGGACGTCTCTTAGGCCATAAAATTATTTATAAATTAATATTTTTGGCTAATTATAAAGCCGAAACTTAAATTGCCCATAACTCCGTAAATAATGGAGATATCGAGAAATAAGCGATAATTTGGGATCACTGAAAGATTAAATTTTTTTTTTCGATTTTATTGAACTGGGCTTTAGTCAAAGCTTAAAAATTAGGTTTCGCGAGTAAAACAGGCATTCAGACAGTCGACTACATAACTAGGGACGTCTCTTAGGCCATAAGATTATTTATAAATTAATATTTTTGGCTTATTATAAAGCCGAAACTTGAACTGCCCATAACTCCGTAAATAATAGAGATATCGAGAAATAAGCGATAATTTGGGATCACTGAAAAATTAAAATTTTTTTTTCCCATTTTATTGAACTGGGCTTTAGTCAAAGCTTAAAAATTAGGTTTCGCGATCAAAACAGGCATCCAGACAGTCGACTACATTAAAAGGGACGTCTCTTAGGCCATAGAATTATTTATAAATTATTATTTTTGGCTAATTATGAAGCCGAAACTTAAATTGCCCATAACTCCGTAAATAATGGAGATATCGAGAAATAAGCGATAATTTGGGATCACTGAAAAATTAAAATTTTTTTTTCCCATTTTATTGAACTGGGCTTTAGTCAAAGCTTAAAAATTAGGTTTCGCGATCAAAACAGGCATCCAGACAGTCGACTACATTAAAAGGGACGTCTCTTAGGCCATAGAATTATTTATAAATTATTATTTTTGGCTAATTATGAAGCCGAAACTTAAATTGCCCATAACTCCGTAAATAATGGAGATATCGAGAAATAAGCGATAATTTGGAATCACTGAAAAATTAAAATTTTTTTTTTCGATTTTATTGAACTAGATTCTAGTCAAAGCTTAAAAATTAGGTTTCGCGAGTAAAACAGGCTTCTAGACAGTCGACTACATCACTAGGGACGTCTTTTATGCCATATGATTATTTATAAATTAATATTTTTGGCTAATCATAAAGCCAAAACTTGAACTGCCTATAACTCCGTAAATAATAGAGATATCGAGAAATAAGCGATAATTTGGGATCACTAAAAAATTAAAATTTTTTTTTTCGATTTTATTGAACTGGGCTTTAGTCAAAGCTTAAAAATTAGGTTTTGCCAGGAAAACAGGCATCTAATTAGTCGACTACATTACTAGGGACGTCTCTTAGGCCATAAGATTATTTAATAATTAATATTTTTGGCTAATCATGAAGCCAAAACTTAAACTGCCCATAACTCCGTAAATAATGGAGATATCGAGAAATAAGCGAAAATTTGGGGTCACTGAAAAATTAAAATTTTTTTTTTTTTGATTTTATTGAACTGGGCTATAGTCAAAGCTTAAAAATTAGGTTTTGCCAGGAAAAAAGGCATCTAATCAGTCGACTACATTACTAGGGACGTCTCTTAGGCCATGAGATCGATTAAAAATTAATGTTTTCAACTTATCATAAAGCCAAAACTTGAACTGCCCATAACTCCGTAAATAATGGAGATATCGAGAAATAAGCGATAATTTGGGATCACTAAAAAATTAAAATTTTTTTTTTTTGATTTTATTGAACTGGGCTATAGTCAAAGCTTAAAAATTAGGTTTTGCCAGGAAAAAAGGCATCTAATCAGTCGACTACATTACTAGGGACGTCTCTTAGGCCATAAGATTATTTATAAATTGATATATTTGGCTAATTATAAAGCCGAAACTTAAATTGCCCATAACTCCGTAAATAATGGAGATATCGAGAAATAAGCGATAATTTGGGATCACTGAAACATTAAAATTTTTTTTTTCGATTTTATTAAACTGGGCTTAAGTCAAAGCTTAAAAATTAGGTTTTGCGAGTAAAACAGGCATTCAGACAGTCGACTACATAACTAGGGACGTCTCTTAGGCCATAAGATTATTTATAAATTAATATTTTTGGCTAATTATAAAGCCGAAACTTAAATTGCCCATAACTCCGTAAATAATGGAGATATCGAGAAATAAGCGATAATTTGGGATCACTGAAAAATTAAAATTTTTTTTTTCGATTTTATTGAACTGGGCTTTAGTCAAAGCTTAAAAATTAGGTTTCGCGAGTAAAACAGGCATCCAGACAGTTGACTACATTAAAAGGGACGTCTCTTAGGCCATAAGATTATTTAATAATTAATATTTTTGGCTAATTATAAAGCCGAAACTTAAATTGCCCATAACTCCGTAAATAATGGAGATATCGAGAAATAAGCGATAATTTGGGATCACTGAAAAATTAAAATTTTTTTTTTCGATTTTATTGAACTGGGCTTTAGTCAAAGCTTAAAAATTAGGTTTCGCGAGTAAAACAGGCATCCAGACAGTTGACTACATTAAAAGGGACGTCTCTTAGGCCATAAGATTATTTAATAATTAATATTTTTGGCTAATCATGAAGCCAAAACTTGAACTGCCCATAACTCCGTAAAAAATGAAGATATCGAGAAATAAGCGATAATTTGGGATCACTGAAAAATTAAAATTTTTTTTTCGATTTTATTGAACTGGGCTTTAGTCAAAGCTTAAAAATTAGGTTTCGCGATCAAAACAGGCATCCAGACAGTCGACTACATTAAAAGGGACGTCTCTTAGGCCATAAAATTATTTATAAATTAATATTTTTGGCTAATTATAAAGCCGAAACTTAAATTGCCCATAACTCCGTAAATAATGGAGATATCGAGAAATAAGCGATAATTTGGGATCACTGAAAGATTAAATTTTTTTTTTCGATTTTATTGAACTGGGCTTTAGTCAAAGCTTAAAAATTAGGTTTCGCGAGTAAAACAGGCATTCAGACAGTCGACTACATAACTAGGGACGTCTCTTAGGCCATAAGATTATTTATAAATTAATATTTTTGGCTTATTATAAAGCCGAAACTTGAACTGCCCATAACTCCGTAAATAATAGAGATATCGAGAAATAAGCGATAATTTGGGATCACTGAAAAATTAAAATTTTTTTTTCCCATTTTATTGAACTGGGCTTTAGTCAAAGCTTAAAAATTAGGTTTCGCGATCAAAACAGGCATCCAGACAGTCGACTACATTAAAAGGGACGTCTCTTAGGCCATAGAATTATTTATAAATTATTATTTTTGGCTAATTATGAAGCCGAAACTTAAATTGCCCATAACTCCGTAAATAATGGAGATATCGAGAAATAAGCGATAATTTGGGATCACTGAAAAATTAAAATTTTTTTTTCCCATTTTATTGAACTGGGCTTTAGTCAAAGCTTAAAAATTAGGTTTCGCGATCAAAACAGGCATCCAGACAGTCGACTACATTAAAAGGGACGTCTCTTAGGCCATAGAATTATTTATAAATTATTATTTTTGGCTAATTATGAAGCCGAAACTTAAATTGCCCATAACTCCGTAAATAATGGAGATATCGAGAAATAAGCGATAATTTGGAATCACTGAAAAATTAAAATTTTTTTTTTCGATTTTATTGAACTAGATTCTAGTCAAAGCTTAAAAATTAGGTTTCGCGAGTAAAACAGGCTTCTAGACAGTCGACTACATCACTAGGGACGTCTTTTATGCCATATGATTATTTATAAATTAATATTTTTGGCTAATCATAAAGCCAAAACTTGAACTGCCTATAACTCCGTAAATAATAGAGATATCGAGAAATAAGCGATAATTTGGGATCACTAAAAAATTAAAATTTTTTTTTTCGATTTTATTGAACTGGGCTTTAGTCAAAGCTTAAAAATTAGGTTTTGCCAGGAAAACAGGCATCTAATTAGTCGACTACATTACTAGGGACGTCTCTTAGGCCATAAGATTATTTAATAATTAATATTTTTGGCTAATCATGAAGCCAAAACTTAAACTGCCCATAACTCCGTAAATAATGGAGATATCGAGAAATAAGCGAAAATTTGGGGTCACTGAAAAATTAAAATTTTTTTTTTTTTGATTTTATTGAACTGGGCTATAGTCAAAGCTTAAAAATTAGGTTTTGCCAGGAAAAAAGGCATCTAATCAGTCGACTACATTACTAGGGACGTCTCTTAGGCCATGAGATCGATTAAAAATTAATGTTTTCAACTTATCATAAAGCCAAAACTTGAACTGCCCATAACTCCGTAAATAATGGAGATATCGAGAAATAAGCGATAATTTGGGATCACTAAAAAATTAAAATTTTTTTTTTTTGATTTTATTGAACTGGGCTATAGTCAAAGCTTAAAAATTAGGTTTTGCCAGGAAAAAAGGCATCTAATCAGTCGACTACATTACTAGGGACGTCTCTTAGGCCATAAGATTATTTATAAATTGATATATTTGGCTAATTATAAAGCCGAAACTTAAATTGCCCATAACTCCGTAAATAATGGAGATATCGAGAAATAAGCGATAATTTGGGATCACTGAAACATTAAAATTTTTTTTTTCGATTTTATTAAACTGGGCTTAAGTCAAAGCTTAAAAATTAGGTTTTGCGAGTAAAACAGGCATTCAGACAGTCGACTACATAACTAGGGACGTCTCTTAGGCCATAAGATTATTTATAAATTAATATTTTTGGCTAATTATAAAGCCGAAACTTAAATTGCCCATAACTCCGTAAATAATGGAGATATCGAGAAATAAGCGATAATTTGGGATCACTGAAAAATTAAAATTTTTTTTTTCGATTTTATTGAACTGGGCTTTAGTCAAAGCTTAAAAATTAGGTTTCGCGAGTAAAACAGGCATCCAGACAGTTGACTACATTAAAAGGGACGTCTCTTAGGCCATAAGATTATTTAATAATTAATATTTTTGGCTAATCATGAAGCCAAAACTTGAACTGCCCATAACTCCGTAAAAAATGAAGATATCGAGAAATAAGCGATAATTTGGGATCACTGAAAAATTAAAATTTTTTTTTCGATTTTATTGAACTGGGCTTTAGTCAAAGCTTAAAAATTAGGTTTCGCGATCAAAACAGGCATCCAGACAGTCGACTACATTAAAAGGGACGTCTCTTAGGCCATAAAATTATTTATAAATTAATATTTTTGGCTAATTATAAAGCCGAAACTTAAATTGCCCATAACTCCGTAAATAATGGAGATATCGAGAAATAAGCGATAATTTGGGATCACTAAAAAATTAAAATTTTTTTTTTCGATTTTATTGAACTGGGCTTTAGTCAAAGCTTAAAAATTAGGTTTCGCGAGTAAAACAGGCATCCAGACAGTTGACTACATTAAAAGGGACGTCTCTTAGGCCATAAGATTATTTAATAATTAATATTTTTGGCTAATCATGAAGCCAAAACTTGAACTGCCCATAACTCCGTAAAAAATGAAGATATCGAGAAATAAGCGATAATTTGGGATCACTGAAAAATTAAAATTTTTTTTTCGATTTTATTGAACTGGGCTTTAGTCAAAGCTTAAAAATTAGGTTTCGCGATCAAAACAGGCATCCAGACAGTCGACTACATTAAAAGGGACGTCTCTTAGGCCATAAAATTATTTATAAATTAATATTTTTGGCTAATTATAAAGCCGAAACTTAAATTGCCCATAACTCCGTAAATAATGGAGATATCGAGAAATAAGCGATAATTTGGGATCACTGAAAGATTAAAATTTTTTTTTCGATTTTATTGAACTGGGCTTTAGTCAAAGCTTAAAAATTAGGTTTCGCGAGTAAAACAGGCATTCAGACAGTCGACTACATAACTAGGGACGTCTCTTAGGCCATAAGATTATTTATAAATTAATATTTTTGGCTTATTATAAAGCCGAAACTTGAACTGCCCATAACTCCGTAAATAATAGAGATATCGAGAAATAAGCGATAATTTGGGATCACTGAAAAATTAAAATTTTTTTTTCCCATTTTATTGAACTGGGCTTTAGTCAAAGCTTAAAAATTAGGTTTCGCGATCAAAACAGGCATCCAGACAGTCGACTACATTAAAAGGGACGTCTCTTAGGCCATAGAATTATTTATAAATTATTATTTTTGGCTAATTATGAAGCCGAAACTTAAATTGCCCATAACTCCGTAAATAATGGAGATATCGAGAAATAAGCGATAATTTGGGATCACTGAAAAATTAAAATTTTTTTTTCCCATTTTATTGAACTGGGCTTTAGTCAAAGCTTAAAAATTAGGTTTCGCGATCAAAACAGGCATCCAGACAGTCGACTACATTAAAAGGGACGTCTCTTAGGCCATAGAATTATTTATAAATTATTATTTTTGGCTAATTATGAAGCCGAAACTTAAATTGCCCATAACTCCGTAAATAATGGAGATATCGAGAAATAAGCGATAATTTGGAATCACTGAAAAATTAAAATTTTTTTTTTCGATTTTATTGAACTAGATTCTAGTCAAAGCTTAAAAATTAGATTTCGCAAATAAAACAGTCATCTAGACAGTCGACTACATCACTAGGGACGTCTTTTATGCCATATGATTATTTATAAATTAATATTTTTGGCTAATTTTAAAGCCGAAACTTAAATTGCCCATAACTCCGTAAATAATGGAGATATCGAGAAATAAGCGAAAATTTGGGGTCACTGAAAAATTAAAATTTTTTTTTTTTTGATTTTATTGAACTGGGCTATAGTCAAAGCTTAAAAATTAGGTTTTGCCAGGAAAAAAGGCATCTAATCAGTCGACTACATTACTAGGGACGTCTCTTAGGCCATGAGATCGATTAAAAATTAATGTTTTCAACTTATCATAAAGCCAAAACTTGAACTGCCCATAACTCCGTAAATAATGGAGATATCGAGAAATAAGCGATAATTTGGGATCACTAAAAAATTAAAATTTTTTTTTTTTGATTTTATTGAACTGGGCTATAGTCAAAGCTTAAAAATTAGGTTTTGCCAGGAAAAAAGGCATCTAATCAGTCGACTACATTACTAGGGACGTCTCTTAGGCCATAAGATTATTTATAAATTAGTATTTTTGGCTAATTATAAAGCCAAAACTTAAATTGCCTATAACTCCGTAAATAATGGAGATATCGAGAAAAAAGCGATAATTTGGGATCACTGGAAAATTAAAATTTTTTTTTTCGATTTTATTGAACTGGGCTTTAGTCAAAGCTTAAAAATTAGGTTTCGCGAGTAAAACAGGCATCCAGACAGTCGACTACATTACTAGGGACATCTCTTAGGCCATAAGATTATTTATAAATTAGTATTTTTGGCGAATTATAAAGCCAAAACTTAAATGGCCTATAACTCCGTAAATAATGGAGATATCGAGAAAAAAGCGATAATTTGGGATCACTGAAAAATTAAAATTTTTTTTTCGATTTTATTGAACTGGGCTTTAGTCAAAGCTTAAAAATTAGGTTTCGCGAGTAAAACAGGCATTCAGACAGTCGACTACATAACTAGGGACGTCTCTTAGGCCAGAAGATTATTTATAAATTAATATTTTTGGCTAATTATAAAGCCGAAACTTAATCTGCCCATAACTCCGTAAATAATGGAGATATTGAGAAATAAGCAATAATTTGGAATCACTGAAAAATTAAAATCGTTTTTTGTCGTGTTTATTGAACTGGGCTTTAGTCAAAGCTTAAAAATTAGGTTTCGCGAGTAAAACAGGCATCCAGACAGTTCACTACATTTAAAGGGACGACTCTTAAGCCATAAGATTATTTATAAATTAATATTTTTGGCTAATCATAAAGCCGAAACTTGAACTGCCCATAACTCCGTAAATAATGAAGATATCGAGAAATAAGCGATAATTTGGGATCACTGATAAATTAAAATTTTTTTTTTTGATTTCATTGAACTGGGCTTTAGTCAAAGCTTGAAAATTAGGTTTCCTGAGTAAAACAGGCATTCAGACAGTCGACTACATAACTAGGGACGTCTCTTAGGCCATAAGATTATTTATAAATTAATATTTTTGGCTAATTATAAAGCCGAAACTTGAACTGCCCATAACTCCGTAAATAATAGAGATATCGAGAAATAAGCGATAATTTGGGATCACTAAAAAATTAAATTTTTTTTTTTTCGTTTATATTGAACTGGGCTTTAGTCAAAGCTTGATAATTAGGTTTCGCGAGTAAAACAGGCATCCAGACAGTTGACTACATTACAAGGGACGTCTTTTATGCCATATGATTATTTATAAATTAATATTTTTGGCTAATTATAAAGCCGAAATTTAAATTGCCCATATCTCCGTAAATAATGGAGATATCGAGAAATAAGTGATAATTTGGAATCACTGAAAAATTAAAATTTTTTTTTTCGATTTTATTGAACTAGATTCTAGTCAAAGCTTAAAAATTAGGTTTCGCGAGTAAAACAGGCTTCTAGACAGTCGACTACATCACTAGGGACGTCTTTTATGCCATATGATTATTTATAAATTAATATTTTTGGCTAATCATAAAGCCAAAACTTGAACTGCCTATAACTCCGTAAATAATAGAGATATCGAGAAATAAGCGATAATTTGGGATCACTAAAAAATTAAAATTTTTGTTTTCGATTTTATTGAACTGGGCTTTAGTCAAAGCTTAAAAATTAGGTTTTGCCAGGAAAACAGGCATCTAATTAGTCGACTACATTACTAGGGACGTCTCTTAGGCCATAAGATTATTTAATAATTAATATTTTTGGCTAATCATGAAGCCAAAACTTAAACTGCCCATAACTCCGTAAATAATGGAGATATCGAGAAATAAGCGAAAATTTGGGGTCACTGAAAAATTAAAATTTTTTTTTTTTTGATTTTATTGAACTGGGCTATAGTCAAAGCTTAAAAATTAGGTTTTGCCAAGAAAAAAGGCATCTAATCAGTCGACTACATTACTAGGGACGTCTCTTAGGCCATGAGATCGATTAAAAATTAATGTTTTCAACTTATCATAAAGCCAAAACTTGAACTGCCCATAACTCCGTAAATAATGGAGATATCGAGAAATAAGCGATAATTTGGGATCACCAAAAAATTAAAATTTTTTTTTTTTGATTTTATTGAACTGGGCTATAGTCAAAGCTTAAAAATTAGGTTTTGCCAGGAAAAAAGGCATCTAATCAGTCGACTACATTACTAGGGACGTCTCTTAGGCCATAAGATTATTTATAAATTAGTATTTTTGGCTAATTATAAAGCCAAAACTTAAATTGCCTATAACTCCGTAAATAATGGAGATATCGAGAAAAAAGCGATAATTTGGGATCACTGAAAAATTAAAATTTTTTTTTTCGATTTTATTGAACTGGGCTTTAGTCAAAGCTTAAAAATTAGGTTTCGCGAGTAAAACAGGCATCCAGACAGTCGACTACATTACTAGGGACATCTCTTAGGCCATAAGATTATTTATAAATTAGTATTTTTGGCTAATTATAAAGCCAAAACTTAAATGGCCTATAACTCCGTAAATAATGGAGATATCGAGAAAAAAGCGATAATTTGGGATCACTGAAAAATTAAAAATTTTTTTTCGATTTTATTGAACTGGGCTTTAGTCAAAGCTTAAAAATTAGGTTTCGCGAGTAAAACAGGCATCCAGACAGTTGACTACATTAAAAGGGACGTCTCTTAGGCCATAAGATTATTTAATAATTAATATTTTTGGCTAATCATGAAGCCAAAACTTAAACTGCCCATAACTCCGTAAATAATGGAGATATCGAGAAATAAGCGATAATTTGGTATCACTGAAAAAAAAAAATTTTTTTTTTTCGATTTCATTGAACTGGGCTTTAGTCAAAGCTTGAAAATTAGGTTTCGCGAGTAAAACAGGCATCCAGACAGTTGACTACATTACAAGGGATGTCTCTTAGGCCATAAGATTATTTATAAATTAATATTTTTGGCTAATTATAAAGCCGAAACTTAAATTGCCCATAACTCCGTAAATAATAGAGATATCGAGAAATAAGCAATAATTTGGGATCACTGAAAAATTAAAATTTTTTTTTTCGATTTTATTGAACTGGGCTTAAGTCAAAGCTTAAAAATTAGGTTTCGCGAGTAAAACAGGCATCTAGACAGTCGACTACATCACTAGGGACGTCTTTTATGCCATATGATTATTTATAAATTGATATTTTTGGCTAATTATAAAGCCGAAATTTAAATTGCCCATAACTCCGTAAATAATGGAGATATCGAGAAATAAGCAATAATTTGGGATCACTGAAAAATTAAAATTTTTTCTTTCGATTTTATTGAACTGGGCTTTAGTCAAAGCTTAAAAATCAGGTTTTGCCAGGAAAAAAGGCATCCAATCAGTCGACTACATTACTAGGGACGTCTCTTAGGCCATATGATTATTTATAAATTAATATTTTTGGTTAATTATAAAGCCGAAACTTAAATTGCCCATAACTCCGTAAATAATGGAGATATCGAGAAATAAGCGATAATTTGGGGTCACTGAAAAATTAAAATTTTTTTTTTTTTTGATTTTTTTGAACTGGGTTCTAGTCAAAGCTTAAAAATTAGGTTTCGCAAGTAAAACAAGCATCCAGACAGTCGACTACATTACTAGGGACGTCTCTTAGGCCATAAGATTATTTATAAATTAATATTTTCGGCTTATATAAAGCCAAAACTTGAATTGCCCATAACTCCGTAAATAATGTAGATATCGAGAAATAAGCGATAATTTGGGATCACTGAAAAATTAAAATTTTTTTTTTTCGTTTTCATTGAACTGGGCTTTAGTCAAAGCTTGAAAATTAGGTTTCCTGAGTAAAACAGGCATTTAGAAAGTTGACAACATTACTGGGGACGTCTCTTAGGCCATAAGATTATTTATAAATTAATATTTTTGGCTAATTATAAAGCCGAAACTTAAATTGCCCATAACTTCGTAAATAATGGAGATATCAAGAAATAAGCGATAATTTGGGATCACTAAAAAATTAAAATTTTTTTTTTTCGTTTTCTTTGAACTGGGCTTTAGTCAAAGCTTGAAAATTAGGTTTCCTGAGTAAAACAGGCATTTAGAAAGTTGACAACATTACTGGGGACGTCTCTTAGGCCTTAAGATTATTTATAAATTGATATTTTTGGCTAATTAAAAAGCCAAAACTTAAATTGCCCATAACTCCGTAAATAATGGAGATATCGAGAAATAAGCGATAATTTGGGATCACTGAAAAATTAAAATTTTTTTTTCCCATTTTATTGAACTGGGCTTTAGTCAAAGCTTAAAAATTAGGTTTCGCGATCAAAACAGGCATCCAGACAGTCGACTTTATTAAAAGGGACGTCTCTTAGGCCATAGAATTATTTATAAATTATTATTTTTGGCTAATTATGAAGCCGAAACTTAAATTGCCCATAACTCCGTAAATAATGGAGATATCGAGAAATAAGCGATAATTTGGAATCACTGAAAAATTAAAATTTTTTTTTTCGATTTTATTGAACTAGATTCTAGTCAAAGCTTAAAAATTAGGTTTTGCCAGGAAAACAGGCATCTAATTAGTCGACTACATTACTAGGGACGTCTCTTAGGCCATAAGATTATTTAATAATTAATATTTTTGGCTAATCATGAAGCAAAAACTTAAACTGCCCATAACTCCGTAAATAATGGAGATATCGAGAAATAAGCGAAAATTTGGGGTCACTGAAAAATTAAAATTTTTTTTTTTTTGATTTTATTGAACTGGGCTATAGTCAAAGCTTAAAAATTAGGTTTTGCCAGGAAAAAAGGCATCTAATCAGTCGACTACATTACTAGGGACGTCTCTTAGGCCATGAGATCGATTAAAAATTAATGTTTTCAACTTATCATAAAGCCAAAACTTGAACTGCCCATAACTCCGTAAATAATGGAGATATCGAGAAATAAGCGATAATTTGGGATCACTAAAAAATTAAAATTTTTTTTTTTTGATTTTATTGAACTGGGCTATAGTCAAAGCTTAAAAATTAGGTTTTGCCAGGAAAAAAGGCATCTAATCAGTCGACTACATTACTAGGGACGTCTCTTAGGCCATAAGATTATTTATAAATTAGTATTTTTGGCTAATTATAAAGCCAAAACTTAAATTGCCTATAACTCCGTAAATAATGGAGATATCGAGAAAAAAGCGATAATTTGGGATCACTGAAAAATTAAAATTTTTTTTTTCGATTTTATTGAACTGGGCTTTAGTCAAAGCTTAAAAATTAGGTTTCGCGAGTAAAACAGGCATCCAGACAGTCGACTACATTACTAGGGACATCTCTTAGGCCATAAGATTATTTATAAATTAGTATTTTTGGCGAATTATAAAGCCAAAACTTAAATGGCCTATAACTCCGTAAATAATGGAGATATCGAGAAAAAAGCGATAATTTGGGATCACTGAAAAATTAAAATTTTTTTTTTCGATTTTATTGAACTGGGCTTTAGTCAAAGCTTAAAAATTAGGTTTCGCGAGTAAAACAGGCATCCAGACAGTTGACTACATTAAAAGGGACGTCTCTTAGGCCATAAGATTATTTAATAATTAATATTTTTGGCTAATTATGAAGCCAAAACTTGAACTGCCCATAACTCCGTAAAAAATGAAGATATCGAGAAATAAGCGATAATTTGGGATCACTGAAAAATTAAAATTTTTTTTTCGATTTTATTGAACTGGGCTTTAGTCAAAGCTTAAAAATTAGGTTTCGCGATCAAAACAGGCATCCAGACAGTCGACTACATTAAAAGGGACGTCTCTTAGGCCATAAAATTATTTATAAATTAATATTTTTGGCTAATTATAAAGCCGAAACTTAAATTGCCCATAACTCCGTAAATAATGGAGATATCGAGAAATAAGCGATAATTTGGGATCACTGAAAATTTAAAATTTTTTTTTCGATTTTATTGAACTGGGCTTTAGTCAAAGCTTAAAAATTAGGTTTCGCGATCAAAACAGGCATCCAGACAGTCCACTACATTAAAAGGGACGTCTCTTAGGCCATAGAATTATTTATAAATTATTATTTTTGGCTAATTATGAAGCCGAAACTTAAATTGCCCATAACTCCGTAAATAATGGAGATATCGAGAAATAAGCGATAATTTGGGATCACTGAAAAATTAAAATTTTTTTTTCGATTTTATTGAACTGGGCTTTAGTCAAAGCTTAAAAATTAGGTTTCGCGAGTAAAACAGGCATTCAGACAGTCGACTACATAACTAGGGACGTCTCTTAGGCCAGAAGATTATTTATAAATTAATATTTTTGGCTAATTATAAAGCCGAAACTTAATCTGCCCATAACTCCGTAAATAATGGAGATATTGAGAAATAAGCAATAATTTGGAATCACTGAAAAATTAAAATCGTTTTTTGTCGTGTTTATTGAACTGGGCTTTAGTCAAAGCTTAAAAATTAGGTTTCGCGAGTAAAACAGGCATCCAGACAGTTCACTACATTTAAAGGGACGACTCTTAAGCCATAAGATTATTTATAAATTAATATTTTTGGCTAATCATAAAGCCGAAACTTGAACTGCCCATAACTCCGTAAATAATGAAGATATCGAGAAATAAGCGATAATTTGGGATCACTGATAAATTAAAATTTTTTTTTTTGATTTCATTGAACTGGGCTTTAGTCAAAGCTTGAAAATTAGGTTTCCTGAGTAAAACAGGCATTCAGACAGTCGACTACATAACTAGGGACGTCTCTTAGGCCATAAGATTATTTATAAATTAATATTTTTGGCTAATTATAAAGCCGAAACTTGAACTGCCCATAACTCCGTAAATAATAGAGATATCGAGAAATAAGCGATAATTTGGGATCACTAAAAAATTAAAATTTTTTTTTCTCATTTTATTGAACTGGGCTTTAGTCAAAGCTTAAAAATTAGGTTTCGCGAGTAAAACAGGCATTCAGACAGTCGACTACATAACTAGGGACGTCTCTTAGGCCATAAGATTATTTATAAATTAATATTTTTGGCTAATTATAAAGCCGAAACTTGAACTGCCCATAACTCCGTAAATAATAGAGATATCGAGAAATAAGCGATAATTTGGGATCACTAAAAAATTAAATTTTTTTTTTTCTCGTTTTCATTGAACTGGGCTTTAGTCAAAGCTTGATAATTAGGTTTCGCGAGTAAAACAGGCATCCAGACAGTTGACTACATTACAAGGGACGTCTTTTATGCCATATGATTATTTATAAATTAATATTTTTGGCTAATTATAAAGCCGAAATTTAAATTGCCCATATCTCCGTAAATAATGGAGATATCGAGAAATAAGTGATAATTTGGAATCACTGAAAAATTAAAATTTTTTTTTTCGATTTTATTGAACTAGATTCTAGTCAAAGCTTAAAAATTAGGTTTCGCGAGTAAAACAGGCTTCTAGACAGTCGACTACATCACTAGGGACGTCTTTTATGCCATATGATTATTTATAAATTAATATTTTTGGCTAATCATAAAGCCAAAACTTGAACTGCCTATAACTCCGTAAATAATAGAGATATCGAGAAATAAGCGATAATTTGGGATCACTAAAAAATTAAAATTTTTGTTTTCGATTTTATTGAACTGGGCTATAGTCAAAGCTTAAAAATTAGGTTTTGCCAAGAAAAAAGGCATCTAATCAGTCGACTACATTACTAGGGACGTCTCTTAGGCCATGAGATCGATTAAAAATTAATGTTTTCAACTTATCATAAAGCCAAAACTTGAACTGCCCATAACTCCGTAAATAATGGAGATATCGAGAAATAAGCGATAATTTGGGATCACCAAAAAATTAAAATTTTTTTTTTTTGATTTTATTGAACTGGGCTATAGTCAAAGCTTAAAAATTAGGTTTTGCCAGGAAAAAAGGCATCTAATCAGTCGACTACATTACTAGGGACGTCTCTTAGGCCATAAGATTATTTATAAATTAGTATTTTTGGCTAATTATAAAGCCAAAACTTAAATTGCCTATAACTCCGTAAATAATGGAGATATCGAGAAAAAAGCGATAATTTGGGATCACTGAAAAATTAAAATTTTTTTTTTCGATTTTATTGAACTGGGCTTTAGTCAAAGCTTAAAAATTAGGTTTCGCGAGTAAAACAGGCATCCAGACAGTCGACTACATTACTAGGGACATCTCTTAGGCCATAAGATTATTTATAAATTAGTATTTTTGGCTAATTATAAAGCCAAAACTTAAATGGCCTATAACTCCGTAAATAATGGAGATATCGAGAAAAAAGCGATAATTTGGGATCACTGAAAAATTAAAAATTTTTTTTCGATTTTATTGAACTGGGCTTTAGTCAAAGCTTAAAAATTAGGTTTCGCGAGTAAAACAGGCATCCAGACAGTTGACTACATTAAAAGGGACGTCTCTTAGGCCATAAGATTATTTAATAATTAATATTTTTGGCTACTCATGAAGCCAAAACTTAAACTGCCCATAACTCCGTAAATAATGGAGATATCGAGAAATAAGCGATAATTTGGTATCACTGAAAAAAAAAAATTTTTTTTTTTCGATTTCATTGAACTGGGCTTTAGTCAAAGCTTGAAAATTAGGTTTCGCGAGTAAAACAGGCATCCAGACAGTTGACTACATTACAAGGGATGTCTCTTAGGCCATAAGATTATTTATAAATTAATATTTTTGGCTAATTATAAAGCCGAAACTTAAATTGCCCATAACTCCGTAAATAATAGAGATATCGAGAAATAAGCAATAATTTGGGATCACTGAAAAATTAAAATTTTTTTTTTCGATTTTATTGAACTGGGCTTAAGTCAAAGCTTAAAAATTAGGTTTCGCGAGTAAAACAGGCATCTAGACAGTCGACTACATCACTAGGGACGTCTTTTATGCCATATGATTATTTATAAATTGATATTTTTGGCTAATTATAAAGCCGAAATTTAAATTGCCCATAACTCCGTAAATAATGGAGATATCGAGAAATAAGCGATAATTTGGGATCACTGAAAAATTAAAATTTTTTTTTTCGATTTTATTGAACTGGGCTTTAGTCAAAGCTTAAAAATCAGGTTTTGCCAGGAAAAAAGGCATCCAATCAGTCGACTACATTACTAGGGACGTCTCTTAGGCCATATGATTATTTATAAATTAATATTTTTGGTTAATTATAAAGCCGAAACTTAAATTGCCCATAACTCCGTAAATAATGGAGATATCGAGAAATAAGCGATAATTTGGGGTCACTGAAAAATTAAAATTTTTTTTTTTTTTGATTTTTTTGAACTGGGTTCTAGTCAAAGCTTAAAAATTAGGTTTCGCAAGTAAAACAAGCATCCAGACAGTCGACTACATTACTAGGGACGTCTCTTAGGCCATAAGATTATTTATAAATTAATATTTTCGGCTTATATAAAGCCAAAACTTGAATTGCCCATAACTCCGTAAATAATGTAGATATCGAGAAATAAGCGATAATTTGGGATCACTGAAAAATTAAAATTTTTTTTTTTCGTTTTCATTGAACTGGGCTTTAGTCAAAGCTTGAAAATTAGGTTTCCTGAGTAAAACAGGCATTTAGAAAGTTGACAACATTACTGGGGACGTCTCTTAGGCCATAAGATTATTTATAAATTAATATTTTTGGCTAATTATAAAGCCGAAACTTAAATTGCCCATAACTTCGTAAATAATGGAGATATCAAGAAATAAGCGATAATTTGGGATCACTAAAAAATTAAAATTTTTTTTTTTCGTTTTCTTTGAACTGGGCTTTAGTCAAAGCTTGAAAATTAGGTTTCCTGAGTAAAACAGGCATTTAGAAAGTTGACAACATTACTGGGGACGTCTCTTAGGCCTTAAGATTATTTATAAATTGATATTTTTGGCTAATTAAAAAGCCAAAACTTAAATTGCCTATAACTCCGTAAATAATGGAGATATCGAGAAATAAGCGATAATTTGGGATCACTAAAAAATTAAAATTTTTTTTTTCGATTTCATTGAACTGGGCTTTAGTCAAAGCTTAAAAATTACGTTTCGCAAGTAAAACAAGCATCCAGACAGTCGACTACATTACTAGGGACGTCTCTTAGGCCATAAGATTATTTATAAATTAATATTTTTGGCTAATTATAAAGCCAAAACTTAAATTGCCCATAACTCCGTAAATAATGGAGATATCGAGAAATAAGCGATAATTTGGGATCACTGAAAAATTAAAATTTTTTTTTTTCGATTTTATTGAACTGGGCTTTAGTCAAAGCTTAAAATCTAGGTTTCGGGAGTAAAACAGGCATCCAGACAGTTGACTACATCACAAGGGACGTCTCTTAGGCCATAAGAATATTTATAAATTAATATTTTTGGCTAATTATAAAGCCGAAACTTAAATTGCCCATAACTCCGTAAATAATGGAGATATCGAGAAATAAGCGATAATTTGGGATCACTGAAAAATTAAAAATTTTTTTTCGATTTTATTGAACTGGGCTTTAGTCAAAGCTTAAAAATTAGGTTTCGCGAGTAAAACAGGCATCCAGACAGTCGACTACATTACTAGGGACATCTCTTAGGCCATAAGATTATTTATAAATTAGTATTTTTGGCTAATTATAAAGCCAAAACTTAAATTGCCTATAACTCCGTAAATAATGGAGATATCGAGAAAAAAGCGACAATTTGGGATCACTGAAAAATTAAAATTTTTTTTTTCGATTTTATTGAACTGGGCTTTAGTCAAAGCTTAAAAATTAGGTTTCGCGAGTAAAACAGGCATCCAGACAGTTGACTACATTAAAAGGGACGTCTCTTAGGCCATAAGATTATTTAATAATTAATATTTTTGGCTAATTATAAAGCCAAAACTTAAATTGCCTATAACTCCGTAAATAATGGAAATATCGAGAAAAAAGCGATAATTTGGGATCACTGAAAAATTAAAATTTTTTTTATTCGTGTTTATTGAACTGGGCTTTAGTCAAAGCTTAAAAATTAGGTTTTGCCAGGAAAACAGGCATCTAATCAGTCGACTACATCACTAGGGACGTCTTTTATGCTATAAGATTATTTATAAATTAATATTTTTGGCTAATCATAAAGCCAAAACTTGAACTGCCTATAACTCCGTAAATAATGGAGATATCGAGAAATAAGCGATAATTTGGGATCACTGAAAAATTAAAATTTTTTTTTTTCGATTTTATTGAACTGGGCTTTAGTCAAAGCTTAAAAATTAGGTTTCGCGATCAAAACAGGCATCCAGACAGTCGACTACATTAAAAGGGACGTCTCTTAGGCCCTAAGATTATTTATAAATTAATATTTTTGGCTAATTATAAAGCCGAAACTTAAATTGCCCATAACTCCGTAAATAATGGAGATATCGAGAAATAAGCGATAATTTGGGGTCACTGAAAAATTAAAATTTTTTTTTTTTTGATTTTATTGAACTGGGCTATAGTCAAAGCTTAAAAATTAGGTTTTGCCAGGAAAAAAGGCATCTAATCAGTCGACTACATTACTAGGGACGTCTCTTAGGCCATGAGATCGATTAAAAATTAATATTTTCAACTTATCATAAAGCCAAAACTTGAACTGCCCATAACTCCGTAAATAATGGAGATATCGAGAAATAAGCGATAATTTGGGGTCACTGAAAAATTAAAATTTTTTTTTTTTTGATTTTATTGAACTGGGCTATAGTCAAAGCTTAAAAATTAGGTTTTGCCAGGAAAAAAGGCATCTAATCAGTCGACTACATTACTAGGGACGTCTCTTAGGCCATGAGATCGATTAAAAATTAATATTTTCAACTTATCATAAAGCAAAAACTTGAACTGCCCATAACTCCGTAAATAATGGAGATATCAAGAAATAAGCGATAATTTGGGATCACTGAAAAATTAAAATTTTTTTTTTTTCGATTTTATTGAACTGGGCTTTAGTTAAAGCTTGAAAATTAGGTTTTGCCAGGAAAAAAGGCATCTAATCAGTCGACTACATTACTAGGGACGTCTCTTAGGCAATAAGATTATTTAATAATTAATATTTTTGGCTAATCATGGAGCTAAAACTTGAACTGCCCGTAACTCCGTAAATAATGAAGATATCGAGAAATAAGCGATAATTTGGGGTCACTGAAAAATTAAAATTTTTTTTTTTTTAATTTTTTTGAACTGGGTTCTAGTCAAAGCTTAAAAATTAGGTTTTGCCAGAAAAACAGGCATCTAATCAGTCGACTACATTACTAGGGACGTCTCTTAGGCCATAAGATTATTTATAAATTAATATTTTTGGCTAATTATAAAGCCAAAACTTAAATTGCCCATAACTCCGTAAATAATGGAGATATCGAGAAATAAGCGATAATTTGGGATCACTGAAAAATTAAAATTTTTTTTTTTCGATTTTATTGAACTGGGCTTTAGTCAAAGCTTAAAATCTAGGTTTCGGGAGTAAAACAGGCATCCAGACAGTTGACTACATCACAAGGGACGTCTCTTAGGCCATAAGAATATTTATAAATTAATATTTTTGGCTAATTATAAAGCCGAAACTTAAATTGCCCATAACTCCGTAAATAATGGAGATATCGAGAAATAAGCGATAATTTGGGATCACTGAAAAATTAAAAATTTTTTTTCGATTTTATTGAACTGGGCTTTAGTCAAAGCTTAAAAATTAGGTTTCGCGAGTAAAACAGGCATCCAGACAGTCGACTACATTACTAGGGACATCTCTTAGGCCATAAGATTATTTATAAATTAGTATTTTTGGCTAATTATAAAGCCAAAACTTAAATTGCCTATAACTCCGTAAATAATGGAGATATCGAGAAAAAAGCGACAATTTGGGATCACTGAAAAATTAAAATTTTTTTTTTCGATTTTATTGAACTGGGCTTTAGTCAAAGCTTAAAAATTAGGTTTCGCGAGTAAAACAGGCATCCAGACAGTTGACTACATTAAAAGGGACGTCTCTTAGGCCATAAGATTATTTAATAATTAATATTTTTGGCTAATTATAAAGCCAAAACTTAAATTGCCTATAACTCCGTAAATAATGGAAATATCGAGAAAAAAGCGATAATTTGGGATCACTGAAAAATTAAAATTTTTTTATTCGTGTTTATTGAACTGGGCTTTAGTCAAAGCTTAAAAATTAGGTTTTGCCAGGAAAACAGGCATCTAATCAGTCGACTACATCACTAGGGACGTCTTTTATGCTATAAGATTATTTATAAATTAATATTTTTGGCTAATCATAAAGCCAAAACTTGAACTGCCTATAACTCCGTAAATAATGGAGATATCGAGAAATAAGCGATAATTTGGGATCACTGAAAAATTAAAATTTTTTTTTTTCGATTTTATTGAACTGGGCTTTAGTCAAAGCTTAAAAATTAGGTTTCGCGATCAAAACAGGCATCCAGACAGTCGACTACATTAAAAGGGACGTCTCTTAGGCCCTAAGATTATTTATAAATTAATATTTTTGGCTAATTATAAAGCCGAAACTTAAATTGCCCATAACTCCGTAAATAATGGAGATATCGAGAAATAAGCGATAATTTGGGGTCACTGAAAAATTAAAATTTTTTTTTTTTTGATTTTATTGAACTGGGCTATAGTCAAAGCTTAAAAATTAGGTTTTGCCAGGAAAAAAGGCATCTAATCAGTCGACTACATTACTAGGGACGTCTCTTAGGCCATGAGATCGATTAAAAATTAATATTTTCAACTTATCATAAAGCCAAAACTTGAACTGCCCATAACTCCGTAAATAATGGAGATATCGAGAAATAAGCGATAATTTGGGGTCACTGAAAAATTAAAATTTTTTTTTTTTTGATTTTATTGAACTGGGCTATAGTCAAAGCTTAAAAATTAGGTTTTGCCAGGAAAAAAGGCATCTAATCAGTCGACTACATTACTAGGGACGTCTCTTAGGCCATGAGATCGATTAAAAATTAATATTTTCAACTTATCATAAAGCAAAAACTTGAACTGCCCATAACTCCGTAAATAATGGAGATATCAAGAAATAAGCGATAATTTGGGATCACTGAAAAATTAAAATTTTTTTTTTTTCGATTTTATTGAACTGGGCTTTAGTTAAAGCTTGAAAATTAGGTTTTGCCAGGAAAAAAGGCATCTAATCAGTCGACTACATTACTAGGGACGTCTCTTAGGCAATAAGATTATTTAATAATTAATATTTTTGGCTAATCATGGAGCTAAAACTTGAACTGCCCGTAACTCCGTAAATAATGAAGATATCGAGAAATAAGCGATAATTTGGGGTCACTGAAAAATTAAAATTTTTTTTTTTTTGATTTTTTTGAACTGGGTTCTAGTCAAAGCTTAAAAATTAGGTTTTGCCAGGAAAACAGGCATCTAATCAGTCGACTACATTACTAGGGACGTCTCTTAGGCCATGAGATCGATTAAAAATTAATATTTTCGGCTTATCATAAAGCCAAAACTTGAACTGCCTATAACTCCGTAAATAATGGAGATATCGAGAAATAAGCGATAATTTGGGATCACTGAAAAATTAAAATTTTTTTTTTTCGATTTTATTGAACTGGGCTTTAGTCAAAGCTTAAAAATTAGGTTTTGCGATCAAAACAGGCATCCAGACAGTCGACTACATTAAAAGGGACGTCTCTTAGGCCCTAAGATTATTTATGAATTAATATTTTTGGCTAATTATAAAGCCAAAACTTAAATTGCCTATAACTCCGTAAATAATGGAGATATCGAGAAATAAGCGATAATTTGGGATCACTGAAAAATTAAAATTTTTTTTTTCGATTTTATTGAACTAGATTCTAGTCAAAGCTCAAAAATTAGATTTCGCAAGTAAAACAGTCATCTAGACAGTCGACTACATCACTAGGGACGTCTTTTATGCCATATGATTATTTATAAATTAATATTTTTGGCTAATTTTAAAGCCGAAACTTAAATTGCCCATAACTCTGTAAATAATAGAGATATCGAGAAATAAGCGATAATTTGGGGTCACTGAAAAATTAAAATTTTTTTTTTTTTGATTTTATTGAACTGGGCTATAGTCAAAGCTTAAAAATAAGGTTTTGCCAGGAAAAAAGGCATCTAATCAGTCGACTACATTACTAGGGACGTCTCTTAGGCCATGAGATCGATTAAAAATTAATATTTTCAACTTATCATAAAGCCAAAACTTGAAGTGCCCATAACTCCGTAAATAATGGAGATATCGAGAAATAAGCGATAATTTGGGATCACTGAAAAATTAAAATTTTTTTTTTTCGATTTTATCGAACTGGGCTTTAGTCAAAGCTTGAAAATTAGGTTTTGCCAGGAAAAAAGGCATCTAATCAGTCGACTACATTACTAGGAACGTCTCTTAGGCCATGAGATCGATTAAAAATTAATATTTTCAACTTATCATAAAGCCAAAACTTGAACTGCCCATAACTCCGTAAATAATGGAGATATCGAGAAATAAGCGATAATTTGGGATCACTGAAAAATTAAAATTTTTTTTATTCGTGTTTATTGAACTGGGCTTTAGTCAAAGCTTAAAAATTAGGTTTTGCCAGGAAAACAGGCATCTAATCAGTCGACTACAGTAATAGGGACGTCTCTTAGGCCATAAGATTATTTATAAATTAATATTTTTGGCTAATTATAAAGCCAAAACTTAAATTGCCTATAACTCCGTAAATAATGGAGATATCGAGAAATAAGCGATAATTTGGGATCACTGAAATATTAAAGTTTTTTGTTTCGATTTTATTGATATAGGTTCTGGTCAAAGCTTAAAAATTAGGTTTTGCGAGTAAAACAGGCATCCAGACAGTCGACAACATTACTAGGGACGTCTCTTAGGCAATAAGATTATTTAATAATTAATATTTTTGGCTAATCATGAAGCCAAAACTTAAACTGCCCATAACTCCGTAAATAATGAAGATATCGAAAAATAAGCGATAATTTGGGGTCACTGAAAAATTAAAATTTTTTTTTTTTTGATTTTTTTGAACTGGGTTCTAGTCAAAGCTTAAAAATTAGGTTTTGCCAGGAAAACAGGCATCTAATCAGTCGACTACATTACTAGGGACGTCTCTTAGGCCATGAGATCGATTAAAAATTAATATTTTCGGCTTATCATAAAGCCAAAACTTGAACTGCCTATAACTCCGTAAATAATGGAGATATCAAGAAATAAGCGATAATTTGGGATCACTGAAAAATTAAAATTTTTTTTTTTCGATTTTATTGAACTGGGCTTTAGTCAAAGCTTAAAAATTAGGTTTTGCGATCAAAACAGGCATCCAGACAGTCGACTACATTAAAAGGGACGTCTCTTAGGCCCTAAGATTATTTATAAATTAATATTTTTGGCTAATTATAAAGCCGAAACTTGAACTGCCCATAACTCCGTAAATAATAGAGATATCGAGAAATAAGCGATAATTCGGGATCACTGAAAAATTAAAATTTTTTTTTTCCATTTTATTAAACTGGGCTTTAGTCAAAGCTTAAAAATTAGGTTTCCTGAGTAAAACAGGCATTCAGACAGTCGACTACATAACTAGGGACGTCTCTTAGGCCATAAGATTATTTATAAATTAATATTTTTGGCTAATTATAAAGCCGAAACTTAAATTGCCCATAACTCCATAAATAATAGAGATATCGAGAAATAAGCGATAATTTGGGATCACTGAAAAATTAAAATTGTTTTTTGTCGTGTTTATTAAACTGGGCTTTAGTCAAAGCTTGAAAATTAGGTTTCCTGAGTAAAACAGGCATTTAGAAAGTTGACAACATTACTGGGGACGTCTCTTAGGCCATAAGATTATTTATAAATTGATATTTTTGGCTAATTATAAAGCCGAAACTTGAACTGCCCATAACTCCGTAAATAATAGAGATATCGAGAAATAAGCGATAGATTGGGATCACTAAAAAATTAAAATTTTTTTTTTTCGTTTTCATTGAACTGGGCTTTAGTCAAAGCTTAAAAATTAGGTTTTGCCAGGAAAACAGGCATCTAATCAGTCGACTACATTACTAGGGACGTCTCTTAGGCCATAAGATTATTTATAAATTAATATTTTTGGCTAATTATAAAGCCAAAACTTAAATTGCCCATAACTCCGTAAATAATGGAGATATCGAGAAATAAGCGATAATTTGGGATCACTGAAAAATTAAAATTTTTTTTTTTCGATTTTATTGAACTGGGCTTTAGTCAAAGCTTAAAATCTAGGTTTCGGGAGTAAAACAGGCATCCAGACAGTTGACTACATTAAAAGGGACGTCTCTTAGGCCATAAGATTATTTAATAATTAATATTTTTGGCTAATTATAAAGCCAAAACTTAAATTGCCTATAACTCCGTAAATAATGGAAATATCGAGAAAAAAGCGATAATTTGGGATCACTGAAAAATTAAAATTTTTTTTTTTCGATTTTATTGAACTGGGCTTTAGTCAAAGCTTAAAAATTAGGTTTCGCGATCAAAACAGGCATCCAGACAGTCGACTACATTAAAAGGGACGTCTCTTAGGCCCTAAGATTATTTATAAATTAATATTTTTGGCTAATTATAAAGCCGAAACTTAAATTGCCCATAACTCCGTAAATAATGGAGATATCGAGAAATAAGCGATAATTTGGGATCACTGAAAAATTAAAAATTTTTTTTTGATTTTATTGAACTGGGCTTTAGTCAAAGCTTAAAAATTAGGTTTCGCGAGTAAAACAGGCATCCAGACAGTCGACTACATTAAAAGGGACGTCTCTTAGGCCCTAAGATTATTTATAAATTAATATTTTTGGCTAATTATAAAGCCGAAACTTAAATTGCCCATAACTCCGTAAATAATGGAGATATCGAGAAATAAGCGATAATTTGGGATCACTGAAAAATTAAAATTTTTTTTTTCGATTTTATTGAACTGGGCTTTAGTCAAAGCTTAAAAATTAGGTTTCGCGAGTAAAACAGGCATCCAGACAGTTGACTACATTAAAAGGGACGTCTCTTAGGCCATAAGATTATTTAATAATTAATATTTTTGGCTAATTATAAAGCCAAAACTTAAATTGCCTATAACTCCGTAAATAATGGAAATATCGAGAAAAAAGCGATAATTTGGGATCACTGAAAAATTAAAATTTTTTTATTCGTGTTTATTGAACTGGGCTTTAGTCAAAGCTTAAAAATTAGGTTTTGCCAGGAAAACAGGCATCTAATCAGTCGACTACATCACTAGGGACGTCTTTTATGCTATAAGATTATTTATAAATTAATATTTTTGGCTAATCATAAAGCCAAAACTTGAACTGCCTATAACTCCGTAAATAATGGAGATATCGAGAAATAAGCGATAATTTGGGATCACTGAAAAATTAAAATTTTTTTTTTTCGATTTTATTGAACTGGGCTTTAGTCAAAGCTTAAAAATTAGGTTTCGCGATCAAAACAGGCATCCAGACAGTCGACTACATTAAAACGGACGTCTCTTAGGCCCTAAGATTATTTATAAATTAATATTTTTGGCTAATTATAAAGCCGAAACTTAAATTGCCCATAACTCCGTAAATAATGGAGATATCGAGAAATAAGCGATAATTTGGGGTCACTGAAAAATTAAAATTTTTTTTTTTTTGATTTTATTGAACTGGGCTATAGTCAAAGCTTAAAAATTAGGTTTTGCCAGGAAAAAAGGCATCTAATCAGTCGACTACATTACTAGGGACGTCTCTTAGGCCATGAGATCGATTAAAAATTAATATTTTCAACTTATCATAAAGCCAAAACTTGAACTGCCCATAACTCCGTAAATAATGGAGATATCGAGAAATAAGCGATAATTTGGGGTCACTGAAAAATTAAAATTTTTTTTTTTTTGATTTTATTGAACTGGGCTATAGTCAAAGCTTAAAAATTAAGTTTTGCCAGGAAAAAAGGCATCTAATCAGTCGACTACATTACTAGGGACGTCTCTTAGGCCATGAGATCGATTAAAAATTAATATTTTCAACTTATCATAAAGCAAAAACTTGAACTGCCCATAACTCCGTAAATAATGGAGATATCAAGAAATAAGCGATAATTTGGGATCACTGAAAAATTAAAATTTTTTTTTTTTCGATTTTATTGAACTGGGCTTTAGTTAAAGCTTGAAAATTAGGTTTTGCCAGGAAAAAAGGCATCTAATCAGTCGACTACATTACTAGGGACGTCTCTTAGGCAATAAGATTATTTAATAATTAATATTTTTGGCTAATCATGGAGCTAAAACTTGAACTGCCCGTAACTCCGTAAATAATGAAGATATCGAGAAATAAGCGATAATTTAGGGTCACTGAAAAATTAAAATTTTTTTTTTTTTGATTTTTTTGAACTGGGTTCTAGTCAAAGCTTAAAAATTAGGTTTTGCCAGGAAAACAGGCATCTAATCAGTCGACTACATTACTAGGGACGTCTCTTAGGCCATGAGATCGATTAAAAATTAATATTTTCGGCTTATCATAAAGCCAAAACTTGAACTGCCTATAACTCCGTAAATAATGGAGATATCGAGAAATAAGCGATAATTTGGGATCACTGAAAAATTAAAATTTTTTTTTTTCGATTTTATTGAACTGGGCTTTAGTCAAAGCTTAAAAATTAGGTTTTGCGATCAAAACAGGCATCCAGACAGTCGACTACATTAAAAGGGACGTCTCTTAGGCCCTAAGATTATTTATAAATTAATATTTTTGGCTAATTATAAAGCCAAAACTTAAATTGCCCATAACTCCGTAAATAATGGAGATATCGAGAAATAAGCGATAATTTGGGATCACTGAAAAATTAAAATTTTTTTTTTCGATTTTATTGAACTAGATTCTAGTCAAAGCTTAAAAATTAGATTTCGCAAATAAAACAGTCATTTAGACAGTCGACTACATCACTAGGGACGTCTTTTATGCCATATGATTATTTATAAATTAATATTTTTGGCTAATTATAAAGCCGAAACTTAAATTGCCCATAACTCTGTAAATAATGGAGATATCGAGAAATAAGCGATAATTTGGGATCACTGAAAAATTAAAATTGTTTTTTGTCGTGTTTATTGAACTGGGCTTTAGTCAAAGCTTGAAAATTAGGTTTCCTGAGTAAAACAGGCATTTAGAAAGTTGACAACATTACTGGGGACGTCTCTTAGGTCATAAGATTATTTATAAATTGATATTTTTGGCTAATTATAAAGCCAAAACTTAAATTGCCTATAACTCCGTAAATAATGGAGATATCGAGAAATAAGCGATAATTTGGGATCACTGAAAAATTAAAATTTTTTTTTTCGATTTTATTGAACTAGATTCTAGTCAAAGCTTAAAAATTAGATTTCGCAAGTAAAACAGTCATCTAGACAGTCGACTACATCACTAGGGACGTCTTTTATGCCATATGATTATTTATAAATTAATATTTTTGGCTAATTTTAAAGCCGAAACTTAAATTGCCCATAACTCTGTAAATAATAGAGATATCGAGAAATAAGCGATAATTTGGGGTCACTGAAAAATTAAAATTTTTTTTTTTTGATTTTATTGAACTGGGCTATAGTCAAAGCTTAAAAATAAGGTTTTGCCAGGAAAAAAGGCATCTAATCAGTCGACTACATTACTAGGGACGTCTCTTAGGCCATGAGATCGATTAAAAATTAATATTTTCAACTTATCATAAAGCCAAAACTTGAAGTGCCCATAACTCCGTAAATAATGGAGATATCGAGAAATAAGCGATAATTTGGGATCACTGAAAAATTAAAATTTTTTTTTTTCGATTTTATTGAACTGGGCTTTAGTCAAAGCTTGAAAATTAGGTTTTGCCAGGAAAAAAGGCATCTAATCAGTCGACTACATTACTAGGAACGTCTCTTAGGCCATGAGATCGATTAAAAATTAATATTTTCAACTTATCATAAAGCCAAAACTTGAACTGCCCATAACTCCGTAAATAATGGAGATATCGAGAAATAAGCGATAATTTGGGATCACTGAAAAATTAAAATTTTTTTTATTCGTGTTTATTGAACTGGGCTTTAGTCAAAGCTTAAAAATTAGGTTTTGCCAGGAAAACAGGCATCTAATCAGTCGACTACAGTAATAGGGACGTCTCTTAGGCCATAAGATTATTTATAAATTAATATTTTTGGCTAATTATAAAGCCAAAACTTAAATTGCCTATAACTCCGTAAATAATGGAGATATCGAGAAATAAGCGATAATTTGGGATCACTGAAATATTAAAGTTTTTTGTTTCGATTTTATTGATATAGGTTCTGGTCAAAGCTTAAAAATTAGGTTTTGCGAGTAAAACAGGCATCCAGACAGTCGACAACATTACTAGGGACGTCTCTTAGGCAATAAGATTATTTAATAATTAATATTTTTGGCTAATCATGAAGCCAAAACTTAAACTGCCCATAACTCTGTAAATAATAGAGATATCGAGAAATAAGCGATAATTTGGGGTCACTGAAAAATTAAAATTTTTTTTTTTTTGATTTTATTGAACTGGGCTATAGTCAAAGCTTAAAAATAAGGTTTTGCCAGGAAAAAAGGCATCTAATCAGTCGACTACATTACTAGGGACGTCTCTTAGGCCATGAGATCGATTAAAAATTAATATTTTCAACTTATCATAAAGCCAAAACTTGAAGTGCCCATAACTCCGTAAATAATGGAGATATCGAGAAATAAGCGATAATTTGGGATCACTGAAAAATTAAAATTTTTTTTTTTCGATTTTATTGAACTGGGCTTTAGTCAAAGCTTGAAAATTAGGTTTTGCCAGGAAAAAAGGCATCTAATCAGTCGACTACATTACTAGGAACGTCTCTTAGGCCATGAGATCGATTAAAAATTAATATTTTCAACTTATCATAAAGCCAAAACTTGAACTGCCCATAACTCCGTAAATAATGGAGATATCGAGAAATAAGCGATAATTTGGGATCACTGAAAAATTAAAATTTTTTTTATTCGTGTTTATTGAACTGGGCTTTAGTCAAAGCTTAAAAATTAGGTTTTGCCAGGAAAACAGGCATCTAATCAGTCGACTACAGTAATAGGGACGTCTCTTAGGCCATAAGATTATTTATAAATTAATATTTTTGGCTAATTATAAAGCCAAAACTTAAATTGCCTATAACTCCGTAAATAATGGAGATATCGAGAAATAAGCGATAATTTGGGATCACTGAAATATTAAAGTTTTTTGTTTCGATTTTATTGATATAGGTTCTGGTCAAAGCTTAAAAATTAGGTTTTGCGAGTAAAACAGGCATCCAGACAGTCGACAACATTACTAGGGACGTCTCTTAGGCAATAAGATTATTTAATAATTAATATTTTTGGCTAATCATGAAGCCAAAACTTAAACTGCCCATAACTCCGTAAATAATGAAGATATCGAAAAATAAGCGATAATTTGGGGTCACTGAAAAATTAAAATTTTTTTTTTTTTGATTTTTTTGAACTGGGTTCTAGTCAAAGCTTAAAAATTAGGTTTTGCCAGGAAAACAGGCATCTAATCAGTCGACTACATTACTAGGGACGTCTCTTAGGCCATGAGATCGATTAAAAATTAATATTTTCGGCTTATCATAAAGCCAAAACTTGAACTGCCTATAACTCCGTAAATAATGGAGATATCGAGAAATAAGCGATAATTTGGGATCACTGAAAAATTAAAATTTTTTTTTTTCGATTTTATTGAACTGGGCTTTAGTCAAAGCTTAAAAATTAGGTTTTGCGATCAAAACAGGCATCCAGACAGTCGACTACATTAAAAGGGACGTCTCTTAGGCCCTAAGATTATTTATAAATTAATATTTTTGGCTAATTATAAAGCCGAAACTTGAACTGCCCATAACTCCGTAAATAATAGAGATATCGAGAAATAAGCGATAATTCGGGATCACTGAAAAATTAAAATTTTTTTTTCCCATTTTATTAAACTGGGCTTTAGTCAAAGCTTAAAAATTAGGTTTCCTGAGTAAAACAGGCATTCAGACAGTCGACTACATAACTAGGGACGTCTCTTAGGCCATAAGATTATTTATAAATTAATATTTTTGGCTAATTATAAAGCCGAAACTTAAATTGCCCATAACTCCATAAATAATGGAGATATCGAGAAATAAGCGATAATTTGGGATCACTGAAAAATTAAAATTGTTTTTTGTCGTGTTTATTGAACTGGGCTTTAGTCAAAGCTTGAAAATTAGGTTTCCTGAGTAAAACAGGCATTTAGAAAGTTGACAACATTACTGGGGACGTCTCTTAGGCCATAAGATTATTTATAAATTGATATTTTTGGCTAATTATAAAGCCGAAACTTGAACTGCCCATAACTCCGTAAATAATAGAGATATCGAGAAATAAGCGATAATTTGGGATCACTAAAAAATTAAAATTTTTTTTTTTCGTTTTCATTGAACTGGGCTTTAGTCAAAGCTTAAAAATTAGGTTTCGCGAGTAAAACAGGCATTCAGACAGTCGACTACATAACTAGGGACGTCTCTTAGGCCATAAGATTATTTATAAATTAATATTTTTGGCTAATTATAAAGCCGAAACTTAAATTGCCCATAACTCCATAAATAATGGAGATATCGAGAAATAAGCGATAATTTGGGATCACTGAAAAATTAAAATTGTTTTTTGTCGTGTTTATTGAACTGGGCTTTAGTCAAAGCTTGAAAATTAGGTTTCCTGAGTAAAACAGGCATTTAGAAAGTTGACAACATTACTGGGGACGTCTCTTAGGCCATAAGATTATTTATAAATTGATATTTTTGGCTAATTATAAAGCCAAAACTTAAATTGCCTATAACTCCGTAAATAATGGAGATATCGAGAAATAAGCGATAATTTGGGATCACTGAAAAATTAAAATTTTTTTTTTCGATTTTATTGAACTAGATTCTAGTCAAAGCTTAAAAATTAGATTTCGCAAGTAAAACAGGCATCCAGACAGTCGACTACATTAAAAGGGACGTCTCTTAGGCCATAAGATTATTTAATAATTAATATTTTTGGCTAATCATGAAGCCAAAACTTAAACTGCCCATAACTCCGTAAATAATGGAGATATTGAGAAATAAGCGATAATTTGGGATCACTGAAAAATTAAAATTTTTTTTTTTCGATTTCATTGAACTGGGCTTTAGTCAAAGCTTGAAAATTAGGTTTCGCGAGTAAAACAGGCATCCAGACAGTTGACTACATTACAAGGGACGTCTCTTAGGCCATAAGATTATTTATAAATTAATATTTTTGGCTAACTATAAAGCCGAAACTTAAATTGCCCATAACTCCGTAAATAATGGAGATATCGAAAAATAAGCAATAATTTGGGATCACTGAAAAATTGAAAATTTATTTTTTCGATTTTATTGAACTGGGCTTAAGTCAAAGCTTAAAAATCAGGTTTTGCCAGGAAAAAAGGCATCTAATCAGTCGACTACATTACTAGGGACGTCTCTTAGGCCATGAGATCGATTAAAAATTAATATTTTCAACTTATCATAAAGCCAAAACTTGAACTGCCCATAACTCCGTAAATAATGGAGATATTGAGAAATAAGCGATAATTTGGGATCACTGAAAAATTAAAATTTTTTTTTTCGATTTTATTGAACTGGGCTTTAGTCAAAGCCTAAAAATTAGGTTTCGCGAGTAAAACAGGCATCTAGACAGTCGACTACATCACTAGGGACGTCTTTTATGCCATATGATTATTTATAAATTGATATTTTTGGCTAATTATAAAGCCGAAATTTAAATTGCCCATAACTCCGTAAATAATGGAGATATCGAGAAATAAGCGATAATTTGGGATCACTGAAAAATTAAAATTTTTTTTTTCGATTTTATTGAACTGGGCTTTAGTCAAAGCTTAAAAATCAGGTTTTGACAGAAAAAAAGGCATCTAATCAGTCGACTACATTACTAGGGACGTCTCTTAGGCCATGAGATCGATTAAAAATTAATATTTTTAACTTATCATAAAGCCAAAACTTGAACTGCCCATAACTCTGTAAATAATGGAGATATTGAGAAATAAGCGATAATTTGGGATCACTGAAAAATTAAAATTTTTTTTTTCGATTTTATTGAACTAGATTCTAGTCAAAGCTTAAAAATTAGATTTCGCAAGTAAAACAGTCATCTAGACAGTCGACTACATCACTAGGGACGTCTCTTAGGCCATAAGATTATTTATAAATTAATATTTTTGGCTAATTTTAAAGCCGAAACTTAAATTGCCCATAACTCCGTAAATAATGGAGATATCGAGAAAAAAGCGATAATTTGGGATCACTGAAAAATTACAATTTTTTTTTTCAATTTTATTGAACTGGGCTTTAGTCAAAGCTTGAAAATTTGGTTTCCTGAGTAAAACAGGCATTTAGAAAGTTGACAACATTACTGGGGACGTCTCTTAGGCCTTAAGATTATTTATAAATTGATATTTTTGGCTAATTAAAAAGCCAAAACTTAAATTGCCTATAACTCCGTAAATAATGGAGATATCGAGAAATAAGCGATAATTTGGGATCACTGAAAAATTAAAATTTTTTTTTTTCGATTTTATTGAACTGGGCTTTAGTCAAAGCTTAAAATCTAGGTTTCGGGAGTAAAACAGGCATCCAGACAGTTGACTACATCACAAGGGACGTCTCTTAGGCCATAAGAATATTTATAAATTAATATTTTTGGCTAATTATAAAGCCGAAACTTTAATTGCCCATAACTCCGTAAATAATGGAGATATCGAGAAATAAGCGATAATTTGGGATCACTGAAAAATTAAAAATTTTTTTTCGATTTTATTGAACTGGGCTTTAGTCAAAGCTTAAAAATTAGGTTTCGCGAGTAAAACAGGCATCCAGACAGTCGACTACATTACTAGGGACATCTCTTAGGCCATAAGATTATTTATAAATTAGTATTTTTGGCTAATTATAAAGCCAAAACTTAAATTGCCTATAACTCCGTAAATAATGGAGATATCGAGAAAAAAGCGACAATTTGGGATCACTGAAAAATTAAAATTTTTTTTTTCGATTTTATTGAACTGGGCTTTAGTCAAAGCTTAAAAATTAGGTTTCGCGAGTAAAACAGGCATCCAGACAGTTGACTACATTAAAAGGGACGTCTCTTAGGCTATAAGATTATTTAATAATTAATATTTTTGGCTAATTATAAAGCCAAAACTTAAATTGCCTATAACTCCGTAAATAATGGAGATATCGAGAAAAAAGCGATAATTTGGGATCACTGAAAAATTAAAATTTTTTTTATTCGTGTTTATTGAACTGGGCTTTAGTCAAAGCTTAAAAATTAGGTTTTGCCAGGAAAACAGGCATCTAATCAGTCGACTACATCACTAGGGACGTCTTTTATGCTATAAGATTATTTATAAATTAATATTTTTGGCTAATCATAAAGCCAAAACTTGAACTGCCTATAACTCCGTAAATAATGGAGATATCGAGAAATAAGCGATAATTTGGGATCACTGAAAAATTAAAATTTTTTTTTTTCGATTTTATTGAACTGGGCTTTAGTCAAAGCTTAAAAATTAGGTTTCGCGATCAAAACAGGCATCCAGACAGTCGACTACATTAAAAGGGACGTCTCTTAGGCCCTAAGATTATTTATAAATTAATATTTTTGGCTAATTATAAAGCCGAAACTTAAATTGCCCATAACTCCGTAAATAATGGAGATATCGAGAAATAAGCGATAATTTGGGGTCACTGAAAAATTAAAATTTTTTTTTTTTGATTTTATTGAACTGGGCTATAGTCAAAGCTTAAAAATTAGGTTTTGCCAGGAAAAAAGGCATCTAATCAGTCGACTACATTACTAGGGACGTCTCTTAGGCCATGAGATCGATTAAAAATTAATATTTTCAACTTATCATAAAGCAAAAACTTGAACTGCCCATAACTCCGTAAATAATGGAGATATCGAGAAATAAGCGATAATTTGGGATCACTGAAAAATTAAAATTTTTTTTTTTTCGATTTTATTGAACTGGGCTTTAGTTAAAGCTTGAAAATTAGGTTTTGCCAGGAAAAAAGGCATCTAATCAGTCGACTACATTACTAGGGACGTCTCTTAGGCCATAAGATTATTTAATAATTAATATTTTTGGCTAATCATGAAGCCAAAACTTAAACTGCCCATAACTCCGTAAATAATGGAGATATTGAGAAATAAGCGATAATTTGGAATCACTGAAAAATTGAAATTTTTTTTTTCGATTTTATTGAACTGGGCTTTAGTCAAAGCTTAAAAATTAGGTTTCGCGAGTAAAACAGGCATCTAGACAGTCGACTACATCACTAGGGACGTCTTTTATGCCATATGATTATTTATAAATTGATATTTTTGGCTAATTATAAAGCCGAAATTTAAATTGCCCATAACTCCGTAAACAATGGAGATATTGAGAAATAAGCGATAATTTGGGATCACTGAAAAATTAAAATTTTTTTTATTCGTGTTTATTGAACTGGGCTTTAGTCAAAGCTTAAAAATTAGGTTTCGCGAGTAAAACAGGCATCTAGACAGTCGACTACATCACTAGGGACGTCTTTTATGCCATATGATTATTTATAAATTGATATTTTTGGCTAATTATAAAGCCGAAATTTAAATTGCCCATAACTCCGTAAATAATGGAGATATTGAGAAATAAGCGATAATTTGGGATCACTGAAAAATTAAAATTTTTTTTTTCGATTTTATTGAACTGGGCTTTAGTCAAAGCTTAAAAATCAGGTTTTGCCAGAAAAAAAGGCATCTAATCAGTCGACTACATTACTAGGGACGTCTCTTAGGCCATGAGATCGATTAAAAATTAATATTTTCAACTTATCATAAAGCCAAAACTTGAACTGCCCATAACTCTGTAAATAATGGAGATATTGAGAAATAAGCGATAATTTGGGATCACTGAAAAATTAAAATTTTTTTTTTCGATTTTATTGAACTAGATTCTAGTCAAAGCTTAAAAATTAGATTTCGCAAGTAAAACAGTCATCTAGACAGTCGACTACATCACTAGGGACGTCTCTTAGGCCATAAGATTATTTATAAATTAATATTTTTGGCTAATTTTAAAGCCGAAACTTAAATTGCCCATAACTCCGTAAATAATGGAGATATCGAGAAAAAAGCGATAATTTGTGATCACTGAAAAATTACAATTTTTTTTTTCAATTTTATTGAACTGGGCTTTAGTCAAAGCTTGAAAATTTGGTTTCCTGAGTAAAACAGGCATTTAGAAAGTTGACAACATTACTGGGGACGTCTCTTAGGCCTTAAGATTATTTATAAATTGATATTTTTGGCTAATTAAAAAGCCAAAACTTAAATTGCCTATAACTCCGTAAATAATGGAGATATCGAGAAATAAGCGATAATTTGGGATCACTAAAAAATTAAAATTTTTTTTTTCGATTTCATTGAACTGGGCTTTAGTCAAAGCTTAAAAATTACGTTTCGCAAGTAAAACAAGCATCCAGACAGTCGACTACATTACTAGGGACGTCTCTTAGGCCATAAGATTATTTATAAATTAATATTTTTGGCTAATTATAAAGCCAAAACTTAAATTGCCCATAACTCCGTAAATAATGGAGATATCGAGAAATAAGCGATAATTTGGGATCACTGAAAAATTAAAATTTTTTTTTTTCGATTTTATTGAACTGGGCTTTAGTCAAAGCTTAAAATCTAGGTTTCGGGAGTAAAACAGGCATCCAGACAGTTGACTACATCACAAGGGACGTCTCTTAGGCCATAAGAATATTTATAAATTAATATTTTTGGCTAATTATAAAGCCGAAACTTTAATTGCCCATAACTCCGTAAATAATGGAGATATCGAGAAATAAGCGATAATTTGGGATCACTGAAAAATTAAAAATTTTTTTTCGATTTTATTGAACTGGGCTTTAGTCAAAGCTTAAAAATTAGGTTTCGCGAGTAAAACAGGCATCCAGACAGTCGACTACATTACTAGGGACATCTCTTAGGCCATAAGATTATTTATAAATTAGTATTTTTGGCTAATTATAAAGCCAAAACTTAAATTGCCTATAACTCCGTAAATAATGGAGATATCGAGAAAAAAGCGACAATTTGGGATCACTGAAAAATTAAAATTTTTTTTTTCGATTTTATTGAACTGGGCTTTAGTCAAAGCTTAAAAATTAGGTTTCGCGAGTAAAACAGGCATCCAGACAGTTGACTTCATTAAAAGGGACGTCTCTTAGGCCATAAGATTATTTAATAATTAATATTTTTGGCTAATTATAAAGCCAAAACTTAAATTGCCTATAACTCCGTAAATAATGGAGATATCGAGAAAAAAGCGATAATTTGGGATCACTGAAAAATTAAAATTTTTTTTATTCGTGTTTATTGAACTGGGCTTTAGTCAAAGCTTAAAAATTAGGTTTTGCCAGGAAAACAGGCATCTAATCAGTCGACTACATCACTAGGGACGTCTTTTATGCTATAAGATTATTTATAAATTAATATTTTTGGCTAATCATAAAGCCAAAACTTGAACTGCCTATAACTCCGTAAATAATGGAGATATCGAGAAATAAGCGATAATTTGGGATCACTGAAAAATTAAAATTTTTTTTTTTCGATTTTATTGAACTGGGCTTTAGTCAAAGCTTAAAAATTAGGTTTCGCGAGTAAAACAGGCATCCAGACAGTTGACTTCATTAAAAGGGACGTCTCTTAGGCCATAAGATTATTTAATAATTAATATTTTTGGCTAATTATAAAGCCAAAACTTAAATTGCCTATAACTCCGTAAATAATGGAGATATCGAGAAAAAAGCGATAATTTGGGATCACTGAAAAATTAAAATTTTTTTTTTTTTGATTTTATTGAACTGGGCTATAGTCAAAGCTTAAAAATTAGGTTTTGCCAGGAAAAAAGGCATCTAATCAGTCGACTACATTACTAGGGACGTCTCTTAGGCCATGAGATCGATTAAAAATTAATATTTTCAACTTATCATAAAGCCAAAACTTGAACTGCCCATAACTCCGTAAATAATGGAGATATCGAGAAATAAGCGATAATTTGGGGTCACTGAAAAATTAAAATTTTTTTTTTTTTGATTTTATTGAACTGGGCTATAGTCAAAGCTTAAAAATTAGGTTTTGCCAGGAAAAAAGGCATCTAATCAGTCGACTACATTACTAGGGACGTCTCTTAGGCCATGAGATCGATTAAAAATTAATATTTTCAACTTATCATAAAGCAAAAACTTGAACTGCCCATAACTCCGTAAATAATGGAGATATCGAGAAATAAGCGATAATTTGGGATCACTGAAAAATTAAAATTTTTTTTTTTTCGATTTTATTGAACTGGGCTTTAGTTAAAGCTTGAAAATTAGGTTTTGCCAGGAAAAAAGGCATCTAATCAGTCGACTACATTACTAGGGACGTCTCTTAGGCCATAAGATTATTTAATAATTAATATTTTTGGCTAATCATGAAGCCAAAACTTGAATTGCTCATAACTCCGTTAATAATGGAGATATCGAGAAATAAGCAATAATTTGGGGTCACTGAAAAATTAAAATTTTTTTTTTTTTGATTTTTTTGAACTGGGTTCTAGTCAAAGCTTAAAAATTAGGTTTTGCCAGGAAAACAGGCATCTAATCAGTCGACTACATTACTAGGGACGTCTCTTAGGCCATGAGATCGATTAAAAATTAATATTTTCGGCTTATCATAAAGCCAAAACTTGAACTGCCTATAACTCCGTAAATAATGGAGATATCGAGAAATAAGCGATAATTTGGGATCACTGAAATATTAAAGTTTTTTGTTTCGATTTTATTGATATAGGTTCTGGTCAAAGCTTAAAAATTAGGTTTTGCGAGTAAAACAGGCATCCAGACAGTTGACTACATCACTAGGGACGTCTTTTATGCTATAAGATTATTTATAAATTAATATTTTTGGCTAATCATAAAGCCAAAACTTGAATTGCTCATAACTCCGTTAATAATGGAGATATCGAGAAATAAGCAATAATTTGGGGTCACTGAAAAATTAAAATTTTTTTTTTTTTGATTTTTTTGAACTGGGTTCTAGTCAAAGCTTAAAAATTAGGTTTTGCCAGGAAAACAGGCATCTAATCAGTCGACTACATTACTAGGGACGTCTCTTAGGCCATGAGATCGATTAAAAATTAATATTTTCGGCTTATCATAAAGCCAAAACTTGAACTGCCTATGACTCCGTAAATAATGGAGATATCGAGAAATAAGCGATAATTTGGGATCACTGAAAAATTAAAATTTTTTTTTTTCGATTTTATTGAACTGGGCTTTAGTCAAAGCTTAAAAATTAGGTTTTGCGATCAAAACAGGCATCCAGACAGTCGACTACATTAAAAGGGACGTCTCTTAGGCCCTAAGATTATTTATAAATTAATATTTTTGGCTAATTATGAAGCCAAAACTTAAATTGCCCATAACTCCGTAAATAATGGAGATATCGAGAAATAAGCGATAATTTGGGATCACTGAAAAATTAAAATTTTTTTTTTCGATTTTATTGAACTAGATTCTAGTCAAAGCTTAAAAATTAGATTTCGCAAATAAAACAGTCATCTAGACAGTCGACTACATCACTAGGGACGTCTTTTATGCCATATGATTATTTATAAATTAATATTTTTGGCTAATTTTAAAGCCGAAACTTAAATTGCCCATAACTCCGTAAATAATGGAGATATCGAGAAATAAGCGATAATTTGGGGTCACTGAAAAATTAAAATTTTTTTTTTCGATTTTATTGAACTGGGCTTTAGTCAAAGCTTAAAAATCAGGTTTTGCCAGAAAAAAAGGCATCTAATCAGTCGACTACATTACTAGGGACGTCTCTTAGGCCATGAGATCGATTAAAAATTAATATTTTCAACTTATCATAAAGCCAAAACTTGAACTGCCCATAACTCTGTAAATAATGGAGATATTGAGAAATAAGCGATAATTTGGGATCACTGAAAAATTAAAATTTTTTTTTTCGATTTTATTGAACTAGATTCTAGTCAAAGCTTAAAAATTAGATTTCGCAAGTAAAACAGTCATCTAGACAGTCGACTACATCACTAGGGACGTCTCTTAGGCCATAAGATTATTTATAAATTAATATTTTTGGCTAATTTTAAAGCCGAAACTTAAATTGCCCATAACTCCGTAAATAATGGAGATATCGAGAAAAAAGCGATAATTTGGGATCACTGAAAAATTACAATTTTTTTTTTCAATTTTATTGAACTGGGCTTTAGTCAAAGCTTGAAAATTTGGTTTCCTGAGTAAAACAGGCATTTAGAAAGTTGACAACATTACTGGGGACGTCTCTTAGGCCTTAAGATTATTTATAAATTGATATTTTTGGCTAATTAAAAAGCCAAAACTTAAATTGCCTATAACTCCGTAAATAATGGAGATATCGAGAAATAAGCGATAATTTGGGATCACTAAAAAATTAAAATTTTTTTTTTCGATTTCATTGAACTGGGCTTTAGTCAAAGCTTAAAAATTACGTTTCGCAAGTAAAACAAGCATCCAGACAGTCGACTACATTACTAGAGACGTCTCTTAGGCCATAAGATTATTTATAAATTAATATTTTTGGCTAATTATAAAGCCAAAACTTAAATTGCCCATAACTCCGTAAATAATGGAGATATTGAGAAATAAGCGATAATTTGGGATCACTGAAAAATTAAAATTTTTTTTTTTCGATTTTATTGAACTGGGCTTTAGTCAAAGCTTAAAATCTAGGTTTCGGGAGTAAAACAGGCATCCAGACAGTTGACTACATCACAAGGGACGTCTCTTAGGCCATAAGAATATTTATAAATTAATATTTTTGGCTAATTATAAAGCCGAAACTTTAATTGCCCATAACTCCGTAAATAATGGAGATATCGAGAAATAAGCGATAATTTGGGATCACTGAAAAATTAAAAATTTTTTTTCGATTTTATTGAACTGGGCTTTAGTCAAAGCTTAAAAATTAGGTTTCGCGAGTAAAACAGGCATCCAGACAGTCGACTACATTACTAGGGACATCTCTTAGGCCATAAGATTATTTATAAATTAGTATTTTTGGCTAATTATAAAGCCAAAACTTAAATTGCCTATAACTCCGTAAATAATGGAGATATCGAGAAAAAAGCGACAATTTGGGATCACTGAAAAATTAAAATTTTTTTTTTCGATTTTATTGAACTGGGCTTTAGTCAAAGCTTAAAAATTAGGTTTCGCGAGTAAAACAGGCATCCAGACAGTTGACTTCATTAAAAGGGACGTCTCTTAGGCCATAAGATTATTTAATAATTAATATTTTTGGCTAATTATAAAGCCAAAACTTAAATTGCCTATAACTCCGTAAATAATGGAGATATCGAGAAAAAAGCGATAATTTGGGATCACTGAAAAATTAAAATTTTTTTTATTCGTGTTTATTGAACTGGGCTTTAGTCAAAGCTTAAAAATTAGGTTTTGCCAGGAAAACAGGCATCTAATCAGTCGACTACATCACTAGGGACGTCTTTTATGCTATAAGATTATTTATAAATTAATATTTTTGGCTAATCATAAAGCCAAAACTTGAACTGCCTATAACTCCGTAAATAATGGAGATATCGAGAAATAAGCGATAATTTGGGATCACTGAAAAATTAAAATTTTTTTTTTTCGATTTTATTGAACTGGGCTTTAGTCAAAGCTTAAAAATTAGGTTTCGCGATCAAAACAGGCATCCAGACAGTCGACTACATTAAAAGGGACGTCTCTTAGGCCCTAAGATTATTTATAAATTAATATTTTTGGCTAATTATAAAGCCGAAACTTAAATTGCCCATAACTCCGTAAATAATGGAGATATCGAGAAATAAGCGATAATTTGGGGTCACTGAAAAATTAAAATTTTTTTTTTTTTGATTTTATTGAACTGGGCTATAGTCAAAGCTTAAAAATTAGGTTTTGCCAGGAAAAAAGGCATCTAATCAGTCGACTACATTACTAGGGACGTCTCTTAGGCCATGAGATCGATTAAAAATTAATATTTTCAACTTATCATAAAGCCAAAACTTGAACTGCCCATAACTCCGTAAATAATGGAGATATCGAGAAATAAGCGATAATTTGGGGTCACTGAAAAATTAAAATTTTTTTTTTTTTGATTTTATTGAACTGGGCTATAGTCAAAGCTTAAAAATTAGGTTTTGCCAGGAAAAAAGGCATCTAATCAGTCGACTACATTACTAGGGACGTCTCTTAGGCCATGAGATCGATTAAAAATTAATATTTTCAACTTATCATAAAGCAAAAACTTGAACTGCCCATAACTCCGTAAATAATGGAGATATCGAGAAATAAGCGATAATTTGGGATCACTGAAAAATTAAAATTTTTTTTTTTTCGATTTTATTGAACTGGGCTTTAGTTAAAGCTTGAAAATTAGGTTTTGCCAGGAAAAAAGGCATCTAATCAGTCGACTACATTACTAGGGACGTCTCTTAGGCCATAAGATTATTTAATAATTAATATTTTTGGCTAATCATGAAGCCAAAACTTAAACTGCCCATAACTCCGTAAATAATGGAGATATTGAGAAATAAGCGATAATTTGCAATCACTGAAAAATTGAAATTTTTTTTTTCGATTTTATTGAACTGGGCTTTAGTCAAAGCTTAAAAATTAGGTTTCGCGAGTAAAACAGGCATCTAGACAGTCGACTACATCACTAGGGACGTCTTTTATGCCATATGATTATTTATAAATTGATATTTTTGGCTAATTATAAAGCCGAAATTTAAATTGCCCATAACTCCGTAAACAATGGAGATATTGAGAAATAAGCGATAATTTGGGATCACTGAAAAATTAATATTTTTTTTATTCGTGTTTATTGAACTGGGCTTTAGTCAAAGCTTAAAAATTAGGTTTTGCCAGGAAAACAGGCATCTAATCAGTCGACTACAGTACTAGGGACGTCTCTTAGGCCATAAGATTATTTATAAATTAATATTTTTGGCTAATTATAAAGCCAAAACTTAAATTGCCTATAACTCCGTAAATAATGGAGATATCGAGAAATAAGCGATAATTTGGGATCACTGAAATATTAAAGTTTTTTGTTTCGATTTTATTGATATAGGTTCTGGTCAAAGCTTAAAAATTAGGTTTTGCGAGTAAAACAGGCATCCAGACAGTTGACTACATCACTAGGGACGTCTTTTATGCTATAAGATTATTTATAAATTAATATTTTTGGCTAATCATAAAGCCAAAACTTGAATTGCTCATAACTCCGTTAATAATGGAGATATCGAGAAATAAGCAATAATTTGGGGTCACTGAAAAATTAAAATTTTTTTTTTTTTGATTTTTTTGAACTGGGTTCTAGTCAAAGCTTAAAAATTAGGTTTTGCCAGGAAAACAGGCATCTAATCAGTCGACTACATTACTAGGGACGTCTCTTAGGCCATGAGATCGATTAAAAATTAATATTTTCGGCTTATCATAAAGCCAAAACTTGAACTGCCTATAACTCCGTAAATAATGGAGATATCGAGAAATAAGCGATAATTTGGGATCACTGAAAAATTAAAATTTTTTTTTTTCGATTTTATTGAACTGGGCTTTAGTCAAAGCTTAAAAATTAGGTTTTGCGATCAAAACAGGCATCCAGACAGTCGACTACATTAAAAGGGACGTCTCTTAGGCCCTAAGATTATTTATAAATTAATATTTTTGGCTAATTATAAAGCCAAAACTTAAATTGCCCATAACTCCGTAAATAATGGAGATATCGAGAAATAAGCGATAATTTGGGATCACTGAAAAATTAAAATTTTTTTTTTCGATTTTATTGAACTAGATTCTAGTCAAAGCTTAAAAATTAGATTTCGCAAATAAAACAGTCATCTAGACAGTCGACTACATCACTAGGGACGTCTTTTATGCCATATGATTATTTATAAATTAATATTTTTGGCTAATTTTAAAGCCGAAACTTAAATTGCCCATAACTCCGTAAATAATGGAGATATCGAGAAATAAGCGATAATTTGGGGTCACTAAAAAATTAAAATTTTTTTTTTTTGATTTTATTGAACTGGGCTATAGTCAAAGCTTAAAAATTAGGTTTTGCCAGGATAAAAGGCATCTAATCAGTCGACTACATTACTAGGGACGTCTCTTAGGCCATGAGATCGATTAAAAATTAATATTTTCAACTTATCATAAAGCCAAAACTTGAACTGCCCATAACTCCGTAAATAATGGAGATATCGAGAAATAAGCGATAATTTGGGATCACTGAAAAATTAAAATTGTTTTTATTTGTGTTTATTGAACTGGGCTTTAGTCAAAGCTTAAAAATTAGGTTTTGCCAGGAAAACAGGCATCTAATCAGTCGACTACAGTACTAGGGACGTCTCTTAGGCCATAAGATTATTTATAAGTTAATATTTTTGGCTAATTATAAAGCCGAAACTTGAACTGCCCATAACTCCGTAAATAATAGAGATATCGAGAAATAAGCGATAATTTGGGATCACTGAAAAATTAAAATTTTTTTTTCCCATTTTATTAAACTGGGCTTTAGTCAAAGCTTAAAAATTAGGTTTCGCGATCAAAACAGGCATCCAGACAGTCGACTACATTAAAAGGGACGTCTCTTAGGCCCTAAGATTATTTATAAATTAATATTTTTGGCTAATTATAATGCCGAAACTTAAATTGCCCATAACTCTGTAAATAATGGAGATATCGAGAAATAAGCGATAATTTGGGATCACTGAAAAATTAAAATTGTTTTTTGTCGTGTTTATTGAACTGGGCTTTAGTCAAAGCTTGAAAATTAGGTTTCCTGAGTAAAACAGGCATTTAGAAAGTTGACAACATTACTGGGGACGTCTCTTAGGTCATAAGATTATTTATAAATTGATATTTTTGGCTAATTATAAAGCCAAAACTTAAATTGCCTATAACTCCGTAAATAATGGAGATATCGAGAAATAAGCGATAATTTGGGATCACTGAAAAATTAAAATTTTTTTTTTCGATTTTATTGAACTAGATTCTAGTCAAAGCTTAAAAATTAGATTTCGCAAGTAAAACAGTCATCTAGACAGTCGACTACATCACTAGGGACGTCTTTTATGCCATATGATTATTTATAAATTAATATTTTTGGCTAATTTTAAAGCCGAAACTTAAATTGCCCATAACTCTGTAAATAATAGAGATATCGAGAAATAAGCGATAATTTGGGGTCACTGAAAAATTAAAATTTTTTTTTTTTTGATTTTATTGAACTGGGCTATAGTCAAAGCTTAAAAATAAGGTTTTGCCAGGAAAAAAGGCATCTAATCAGTCGACTACATTACTAGGGACGTCTCTTAGGCCATGAGATCGATTAAAAATTAATATTTTCAACTTATCATAAAGCCAAAACTTGAAGTGCCCATAACTCCGTAAATAATGGAGATATCGAGAAATAAGCGATAATTTGGGATCACTGAAAAATTAAAATTTTTTTTTTTCGATTTTATTGAACTGGGCTTTAGTCAAAGCTTGAAAATTAGGTTTTGCCAGGAAAAAAGGCATCTAATCAGTCGACTACATTACTAGGAACGTCTCTTAGGCCATGAGATCGATTAAAAATTAATATTTTCAACTTATCATAAAGCCAAAACTTGAACTGCCCATAACTCCGTAAATAATGGAGATATCGAGAAATAAGCGATAATTTGGGATCACTGAAAAATTAAAATTTTTTTTATTCGTGTTTATTGAACTGGGCTTTAGTCAAAGCTTAAAAATTAGGTTTTGCCAGGAAAACAGGCATCTAATCAGTCGACTACAGTAATAGGGACGTCTCTTAGGTCATAAGATTATTTATAAATTAATATTTTTGGCTAATTATAAAGCCAAAACTTAAATTGCCTATAACTCCGTAAATAATGGAGATATCGAGAAATAAGCGATAATTTGGGATCACTGAAATATTAAAGTTTTTTGTTTCGATTTTATTGATATAGGTTCTGGTCAAAGCTTAAAAATTAGGTTTTGCGAGTAAAACAGGCATCCAGACAGTCGACAACATTACTAGGGACGTCTCTTAGGCAATAAGATTATTTAATAATTAATATTTTTGGCTAATCATGGAGCTAAAACTTGATCTGCCCGTAACTCCGTAAATAATGAAGATATCGAGAAATAAGCGATAATTTGGGGTCACTGAAAAATTAAAATTTTTTTTTTTTTGATTTTTTTGAACTGGGTTCTAGTCAAAGCTTAAAAATTAGGTTTTGCCAGGAAAACAGGCATCTAATCAGTCGACAACATTACTAGGGACGTCTCTTAGGCCATGAGATCGATTAAAAATTAATATTTTCGGCTTATCATAAAGCCAAAACTTGAACTGCCTATAACTCCGTAAATAATGGAGATATCGAGAAATAAGCGATAATTTGGGATCACTGAAAAATTAAAATTTTTTTTTTTCGATTTTATTGAACTGGGCTTTAGTCAAAGCTTAAAAATTAGGTTTCGCGATCAAAACAGGCATCCAGACAGTCGACTACATTAAAAGGGACGTCTCTTAGGCCCTAAGATTATTTATAAATTAATATTTTTGGCTAATTATAAAGCCGAAACTTGAACTGCCCATAACTCCGTAAATAATAGAGATATCGAGAAATAAGCGATAATTCGGGATCACTGAAAAATTAAAATTTTTTTTTCCCATTTTATTAAACTGGGCTTTAGTCAAAGCTTAAAAATTAGGTTTCCTGAGTAAAACAGGCATTCAGACAGTCGACTACATAACTAGGGACGTCTCTTAGGCCATAAGATTATTTATAAATTAATATTTTTGGCTAATTATAAAGCCGAAACTTAAATTGCCCATAACTCCATAAATAATGGAGATATCGAGAAATAAGCGATAATTTGGGATCACTGAAAAATTAAAATTGTTTTTTGTCGTGTTTATTGAACTGGGCTTTAGTCAAAGCTTAAAAATTAGGTTTCCTGAGTAAAACAGGCATTTAGAAAGTTGACAACATTACTGGGGACGTCTCTTAGGCCATAAGATTATTTATAAATTGATATTTTTGGCTAATTATAAAGCCGAAACTTGAACTGCCCATAACTCCGTAAATAATAGAGATATCGAGAAATAAGCGATAATTTGGGATCACTAAAAAATTAAAATTTTTTTTTTTCGTTTTCATTGAACTGGGCTTTAGTCAAAGCTTAAAAATTAGGTTTCGCGAGTAAAACAGGCATTCAGACAGTCGACTACATAACTAGGGACGTCTCTTAGGCCATAAGATTATTTATAAATTAATATTTTTGGCTAATTATAAAGCCGAAACTTAAATTGCCCATAACTCCATAAATAATGGAGATATCGAGAAATAAGCGATAATTTGGGATCACTGAAAAATTAAAATTGTTTTTTGTCGTGTTTATTGAACTGGGCTTTAGTCAAAGCTTGAAAATTAGGTTTCCTGAGTAAAACAGGCATTTAGAAAGTTGACAACATTACTGGGGACGTCTCTTAGGCCATAAGATTATTTATAAATTGATATTTTTGGCTAATTATAAAGCCAAAACTTAAATTGCCTATAACTCCGTAAATAATGGAGATATCGAGAAATAAGCGATAATTTGGGATCACTGAAAAATTAAAATTTTTTTTTTCGATTTTATTGAACTAGATTCTAGTCAAAGCTTAAAAATTAGATTTCGCAAGTAAAACAGGCATCCAGACAGTCGACTACATTAAAAGGGACGTCTCTTAGGCCATAAGATTATTTAATAATTAATATTTTTGGCTAATCATGAAGCCAAAACTTAAACTGCCCATAACTCCGTAAATAATGGAGATATCGAGAAATAAGCGATAATTTGGGATCACTGAAAAATTAAAATTTTTTTTTTTCGATTTCATTGAACTGGGCTTTAGTCAAAGCTTGAAAATTAGGTTTCGCGAGTAAAACAGGCATCTAGACAGTCGACTACATCACTAGGGACGTCTTTTATGCCATATGATTATTTATAAATTGATATTTTTGGCTAATTATAAAGCCGAAATTTAGATTGCCCATAACTCCGTAAATAATGGAGATATCGAGAAATAAGCGATAATTTGGGATCACTGAAAAATTAAAATTTTTTTTTTCGATTTTATTGAACTGGGCTTTAGTCAAAGCTTAAAAATCAGGTTTTGCCAGAAAAAAAGGCATCTAATCAGTCGACTACATTACTAGGGACGTCTCTTAGGCCATGAGATCGATTAAAAATTAATATTTTCAACTTATCATAAAGCCAAAACTTGAACTGCCCATAACTCTGTAAATAATGGAGATATTGAGAAATAAGCGATAATTTGGGATCACTGAAAAATTAAAATTTTTTTTTTCGATTTTATTGAACTAGATTCTAGTCAAAGCTTAAAAATAAGATTTCGCAAGTAAAACAGTCATCTAGACAGTCGACTACATCACTAGGGACGTCTCTTAGGCCATAAGATTATTTATAAATTAATATTTTTGGCTAATTTTAAAGCCGAAACTTAAATTGCCCATAACTCCGTAAATAATGGAGATATCGAGAAAAAAGCGATAATTTGGGATCACTGAAAAATTAAAATTTTTTTTTTTCAATTTTATTGAACTGGGCTTTAGTCAAAGCTTGAAAATTTGGTTTTCTGAGTAAAACAGGCATTTAGAAAGTTGACAACATTACTGGGGACGTCTCTTAGGCCATAAGAATATTTATAAATTGATATTTTTGGCTAATTATAAAGCCAAAACTTAAATTGCCTATAACTCCGTAAATAATGGAGATATCGAGAAAAAAGCGGTAATTTGGGATCACTGAAAAATTAAAATTTTTTTTTTCGATTTTATTGAACTGGGCTTTAGTCAAAGCTCAAAAATTAGGTTTCGCGAGTAAAACAGGCATCCAGACAGTTGACTACATTACAAGGGACGTCTCTTAGGCCATAAGATTATTTATAAATTAATATTTTTGGCTAATTATAAAGCCGAAACTTAAAGTGCCCATAACTCCGTAAATAATGGAGATATTGAGAAATAAGCGATAATTTGGGATCACTGAAAAATTAAAATTTTTTTTATTCGTGTTTATTGAACTGGGCTTTAGTCAAAGCTTAAAAATTAGGTTTTGCCAGGAAAACAGGCATCTAATCAGTCGACTACAGTACTAGGGACGTCTCTTAGGCCATAAGATTATTTATAAATTAATATTTTTGGCTAATTATAAAGCCAAAACTTAAATTGCCTATAACTCCGTAAATAATGGAGATATCGAGAAATAAGCGATAATTTGGGATCACTGAAATATTAAAGTTTTTTGTTTCGATTTTATTGATATAGGTTCTGGTCAAAGCTTAAAAATTAGGTTTTGCGAGTAAAACAGGCATCCAGACAGTTGACTACATCACTAGGGACGTCTTTTATGCTATAAGATTATTTATAAATTAATATTTTTGGCTAATCATAAAGCCAAAACTTGAATTGCTCATAACTCCGTTAATAATGGAGATATCGAGAAATAAGCGATAATTTGGGGTCACTGAAAAATTAAAATTTTTTTTTTTTTGATTTTTTTGAACTGGGTTCTAGTCAAAGCTTAAAAATTAGGTTTTGCCAGGAAAACAGGCATCCAGACAGTCGACAACATTACTAGGGACGTCTCTTAGGCAATAAGATTATTTAATAATTAATATTTTTGGCTAATCATGGAGCTAAAACTTGATCTGCCCGTAACTCCGTAAATAATGAAGATATCGAGAAATAAGCGATAATTTGGGGTCACTGAAAAATTAAAATTTTTTTTTTTTTGATTTTTTTGAACTGGGTTCTAGTCAAAGCTTAAAAATTAGGTTTTGCCAGGAAAACAGGCATCTAATCAGTCGACAACATTACTAGGGACGTCTCTTAGGCCATGAGATCGATTAAAAATTAATATTTTCGGCTTATCATAAAGCCAAAACTTGAACTGCCTATAACTCCGTAAATAATGGAGATATCGAGAAATAAGCGATAATTTGGGATCACTGAAAAATTAAAATTTTTTTTTTTCGATTTTATTGAACTGGGCTTTAGTCAAAGCTTAAAAATTAGGTTTCGCGATCAAAACAGGCATCCAGACAGTCGACTACATTAAAAGGGACGTCTCTTAGGCCCTAAGATTATTTATAAATTAATATTTTTGGCTAATTATAAAGCCGAAACTTGAACTGCCCATAACTCCGTAAATAATAGAGATATCGAGAAATAAGCGATAATTCGGGATCACTGAAAAATTAAAATTTTTTTTTCCCATTTTATTAAACTGGGCTTTAGTCAAAGCTTAAAAATTAGGTTTCCTGAGTAAAACAGGCATTCAGACAGTCGACTACATAACTAGGGACGTCTCTTAGGCCATAAGATTATTTATAAATTAATATTTTTGGCTAATTATAAAGCCGAAACTTAAATTGCCCATAACTCCATAAATAATGGAGATATCGAGAAATAAGCGATAATTTGGGATCACTGAAAAATTAAAATTGTTTTTTGTCGTGTTTATTGAACTGGGCTTTAGTCAAAGCTTAAAAATTAGGTTTCCTGAGTAAAACAGGCATTTAGAAAGTTGACAACATTACTGGGGACGTCTCTTAGGCCATAAGATTATTTATAAATTGATATTTTTGGCTAATTATAAAGCCGAAACTTGAACTGCCCATAACTCCGTAAATAATAGAGATATCGAGAAATAAGCGATAATTTGGGATCACTAAAAAATTAAAATTTTTTTTTTTCGTTTTCATTGAACTGGGCTTTAGTCAAAGCTTAAAAATTAGGTTTCGCGAGTAAAACAGGCATTCAGACAGTCGACTACATAACTAGGGACGTCTCTTAGGCCATAAGATTATTTATAAATTAATATTTTTGGCTAATTATAAAGCCGAAACTTAAATTGCCCATAACTCCATAAATAATGGAGATATCGAGAAATAAGCGATAATTTGGGATCACTGAAAAATTAAAATTGTTTTTTGTCGTGTTTATTGAACTGGGCTTTAGTCAAAGCTTGAAAATTAGGTTTCCTGAGTAAAACAGGCATTTAGAAAGTTGACAACATTACTGGGGACGTCTCTTAGGCCATAAGATTATTTATAAATTGATATTTTTGGCTAATTATAAAGCCAAAACTTAAATTGCCTATAACTCCGTAAATAATGGAGATATCGAGAAATAAGCGATAATTTGGGATCACTGAAAAATTAAAATTTTTTTTTTCGATTTTATTGAACTAGATTCTAGTCAAAGCTTAAAAATTAGATTTCGCAAGTAAAACAGGCATCCAGACAGTCGACTACATTAAAAGGGACGTCTCTTAGGCCATAAGATTATTTAATAATTAATATTTTTGGCTAATCATGAAGCCAAAACTTAAACTGCCCATAACTCCGTAAATAATGGAGATATCGAGAAATAAGCGATAATTTGGGATCACTGAAAAATTAAAATTTTTTTTTTTCGATTTCATTGAACTGGGCTTTAGTCAAAGCTTGAAAATTAGGTTTCGCGAGTAAAACAGGCATCTAGACAGTCGACTACATCACTAGGGACGTCTTTTATGCCATATGATTATTTATAAATTGATATTTTTGGCTAATTATAAAGCCGAAATTTAGATTGCCCATAACTCCGTAAATAATGGAGATATCGAGAAATAAGCGATAATTTGGGATCACTGAAAAATTAAAATTTTTTTTTTCGATTTTATTGAACTGGGCTTTAGTCAAAGCTTAAAAATCAGGTTTTGCCAGAAAAAAAGGCATCTAATCAGTCGACTACATTACTAGGGACGTCTCTTAGGCCATGAGATCGATTAAAAATTAATATTTTCAACTTATCATAAAGCCAAAACTTGAACTGCCCATAACTCTGTAAATAATGGAGATATTGAGAAATAAGCGATAATTTGGGATCACTGAAAAATTAAAATTTTTTTTTTCGATTTTATTGAACTAGATTCTAGTCAAAGCTTAAAAATAAGATTTCGCAAGTAAAACAGTCATCTAGACAGTCGACTACATCACTAGGGACGTCTCTTAGGCCATAAGATTATTTATAAATTAATATTTTTGGCTAATTTTAAAGCCGAAACTTAAATTGCCCATAACTCCGTAAATAATGGAGATATCGAGAAAAAAGCGATAATTTGGGATCACTGAAAAATTAAAATTTTTTTTTTTCAATTTTATTGAACTGGGCTTTAGTCAAAGCTTGAAAATTTGGTTTCCTGAGTAAAACAGGCATTTAGAAAGTTGACAACATTACTGGGGACGTCTCTTAGGCCATAAGAATATTTATAAATTGATATTTTTGGCTAATTATAAAGCCAAAACTTAAATTGCCTATAACTCCGTAAATAATGGAGATATCGAGAAAAAAGCGGTAATTTGGGATCACTGAAAAATTAAAATTTTTTTTTTCGATTTTATTGAACTGGGCTTTAGTCAAAGCTCAAAAATTAGGTTTCGCGAGTAAAACAGGCATCCAGACAGTTGACTACATTACAAGGGACGTCTCTTAGGCCATAAGATTATTTATAAATTAATATTTTTGGCTAATTATAAAGCCGAAACTTAAAGTGCCCATAACTCCGTAAATAATGGAGATATTGAGAAATAAGCGATAATTTGGGATCACTGAAAAATTAAAATTTTTTTTATTCGTGTTTATTGAACTGGGCTTTAGTCAAAGCTTAAAAATTAGGTTTTGCCAGGAAAACAGGCATCTAATCAGTCGACTACAGTACTAGGGACGTCTCTTAGGCCATAAGATTATTTATAAATTAATATTTTTGGCTAATTATAAAGCCAAAACTTAAATTGCCTATAACTCCGTAAATAATGGAGATATCGAGAAATAAGCGATAATTTGGGATCACTGAAATATTAAAGTTTTTTGTTTCGATTTTATTGATATAGGTTCTGGTCAAAGCTTAAAAATTAGGTTTTGCGAGTAAAACAGGCATCCAGACAGTTGACTACATCACTAGGGACGTCTTTTATGCTATAAGATTATTTATAAATTAATATTTTTGGCTAATCATAAAGCCAAAACTTGAATTGCTCATAACTCCGTTAATAATGGAGATATCGAGAAATAAGCAATAATTTGGGGTCACTGAAAAATTAAAATTTTTTTTTTTTTGATTTTTTTGAACTGGGTTCTAGTCAAAGCTTAAAAATTAGGTTTTGCCAGGAAAACAGGCATCTAATCAGTCGACTACATTACTAGGGACGTCTCTTAGGCCATGAGATCGATTAAAAATTAATATTTTCGGCTTATCATAAAGCCAAAACTTGAACTGCCTATAACTCCGTAAATAATGGAGATATCGAGAAATAAGCGATAATTTGGGATCACTGAAAAATTAAAATTTTTTTTTTTCGATTTTATTGAACTGGGCTTTAGTCAAAGCTTAAAAATTAGGTTTTGCGATCAAAACAGGCATCCAGACAGTCGACTACATTAAAAGGGACGTCTCTTAGGCCCTAAGATTATTTATAAATTAATATTTTTGGCTAATTATAAAGCCAAAACTTAAATTGCCCATAACTCCGTAAATAATGGAGATATCGAGAAATAAGCGATAATTTGGGATCACTGAAAAATTAAAATTTTTTTTTTCGATTTTATTGAACTAGATTCTAGTCAAAGCTTAAAAATTAGATTTCGCAAATAAAACAGTCATCTAGACAGTCGACTACATCACTAGGGACGTCTTTTATGCCATATGATTATTTATAAATTAATATTTTTGGCTAATTTTAAAGCCGAAACTTAAATTGCCCATAACTCCGTAAATAATGGAGATATCGAGAAATAAGCGATAATTTGGGGTCACTAAAAAATTAAAATTTTTTTTTTTTTGATTTTATTGAACTGGGCTATAGTCAAAGCTTAAAAATTAGGTTTTGCCAGGAAAAAAGGCATCTAATCAGTCGACTACATTACTAGGGACGTCTCTTAGGCCATGAGATCGATTAAAAATTAATATTTTCAACTTATCATAAAGCCAAAACTTGAACTGCCCATAACTCCGTAAATAATGGAGATATCGAGAAATAAGCGATAATTTGGGATCACTGAAAAATTAAAATTGTTTTTATTTGTGTTTATTGAACTGGGCTTTAGTCAAAGCTTAAAAATTAGGTTTTGCCAGGAAAACAGGCATCTAATCAGTCGACTACAGTACTAGGGACGTCTCTTAGGCCATAAGATTATTTATAAGTTAATATTTTTGGCTAATTATAAAGCCGAAACTTGAACTGCCCATAACTCCGTAAATAATAGAGATATCGAGAAATAAGCGATAATTTGGGATCACTGAAAAATTAAAATTTTTTTTTCCCATTTTATTAAACTGGGCTTTAGTCAAAGCTTAAAAATTAGGTTTCGCGATCAAAACAGGCATCCAGACAGTCGACTACATTAAAAGGGACGTCTCTTAGGCCCTAAGATTATTTATAAATTAATATTTTTGGCTAATTATAAAGCCGAAACTTAAATTGCCCATAACTCTGTAAATAATGGAGATATCGAGAAATAAGCGATAATTTGGGATCACTGAAAAATTAAAATTGTTTTTTGTCGTGTTTATTGAACTGGGCTTTAGTCAAAGCTTGAAAATTAGGTTTCCTGAGTAAAACAGGCATTTAGAAAGTTGACAACATTACTGGGGACGTCTCTTAGGTCATAAGATTATTTATAAATTGATATTTTTGGCTAATTATAAAGCCAAAACTTAAATTGCCTATAACTCCGTAAATAATGGAGATATCGAGAAATAAGCGATAATTTGGGATCACTGAAAAATTAAAATTTTTTTTTTCGATTTTATTGAACTAGATTCTAGTCAAAGCTTAAAAATTAGATTCCGCAAGTAAAACAGTCATCTAGACAGTCAACTACATCACTAGGGACGTCTTTTATGCCATATGATTATTTATAAATTAATATTTTTGGCTAATTTTAAAGCCGAAACTTAAATTGCCCATAACTCTGTAAATAATAGAGATATCGAGAAATAAGCGATAATTTGGGGTCACTGAAAAATTAAAATTTTTTTTTTTTTGATTTTATTGAACTGGGCTATAGTCAAAGCTTAAAAATAAGGTTTTGCCAGGAAAAAAGGCATCCAATCAGTCGACTACATTACTAGGGACGTCTCTTAGGCCATGAGATCGATTAAAAATTAATATTTTCAACTTATCATAAAGCCAAAACTTGAAGTGCCCATAACTCCGTAAATAATGGAGATATCGAGAAATAAGCGATAATTTGGGATCACTGAAAAATTAAAATTTTTTTTTTTCGATTTTATTGAACTGGGCTTTAGTCAAAGCTTGAAAATTAGGTTTTGCCAGGAAAAAAGGCATCTAATCAGTCGACTACATTACTAGGAACGTCTCTTAGGCCATGAGATCGATTAAAAATTAATATTTTCAACTTATCATAAAGCCAAAACTTGAACTGCCCATAACTCCGTAAATAATGGAGATATCGAGAAATAAGCGATAATTTGGGATCACTGAAAAATTAAAATTTTTTTTATTCGTGTTTATTGAACTGGGCTTTAGTCAAAGCTTAAAAATTAGGTTTTGCCAGGAAAACAGGCATCTAATCAGTCGACTACAGTAATAGGGACGTCTCTTAGGCCATAAGATTATTTATAAATTAATATTTTTGGCTAATTATAAAGCCAAAACTTAAATTGCCTATAACTCCGTAAATAATGGAGATATCGAGAAATAAGCGATAATTTGGGATCACTGAAATATTAAAGTTTTTTGTTTCGATTTTATTGATATAGGTTCTGGTCAAAGCTTAAAAATTAGGTTTTGCGAGTAAAACAGGCATCCAGACAGTCGACAACATTACTAGGGACGTCTCTTAGGCAATAAGATTATTTAATAATTAATATTTTTGGCTAATCATGGAGCTAAAACTTGAACTGCCCGTAACTCCGTAAATAATGAAGATATCGAGAAATAAGCGATAATTTGGGGTCACTGAAAAATTAAAATTTTTTTTTTTTTGATTTTTTTGAACTGGGTTCTAGTCAAAGCTTAAAAATTAGGTTTTGCCAGGAAAACAGGCATCTAATCAGTCGACTACATTACTAGGGACGTCTCTTAGGCCATGAGATCGATTAAAAATTAATATTTTCGGCTTATCATAAAGCCAAAACTTGAACTGCCTATAACTCCGTAAATAATGGAGATATCGAGAAATAAGCGATAATTTGGGATCACTGAAAAATTAAAATTTTTTTTTTTCGATTTTATTGAACTGGGCTTTAGTCAAAGCTTAAAAATTAGGTTTCGCGATCAAAACAGGCATCCAGACAGTCGACTACATTAAAAGGGACGTCTCTTAGGCCCTAAGATTATTTATAAATTAATATTTTTGGCTAATTATAAAGCCGAAACTTGAACTGCCCATAACTCCGTAAATAATAGAGATATCGAGAAATAAGCGATAATTCGGGATCACTGAAAAATTAAAATTTTTTTTTCCCATTTTATTAAACTGGGCTTTAGTCAAAGCTTAAAAATTAGGTTTCCTGAGTAAAACAGGCATTCAGACAGTCGACTACATAACTAGGGACGTCTCTTAGGCCATAAGATTATTTATAAATTAATATTTTTGGCTAATTATAAAGCCGAAACTTAAATTGCCCATAACTCCATAAATAATGGAGATATCGAGAAATAAGCGATAATTTGGGATCACTGAAAAATTAAAATTGTTTTTTGTCGTGTTTATTGAACTGGGCTTTAGTCAAAGCTTGAAAATTAGGTTTCCTGAGTAAAACAGGCATTTAGAAAGTTGACAACATTACTGGGGACGTCTCTTAGGCCATAAGATTATTTATAAATTGATATTTTTGGCTAATTATAAAGCCGAAACTTGAACTGCCCATAACTCCGTAAATAATAGAGATATCGAGAAATAAGCGATAATTTGGGATCACTAAAAAATTAAAATTTTTTTTTTTCGTTTTCATTGAACTGGGCTTTAGTCAAAGCTTAAAAATTAGGTTTCGCGAGTAAAACAGGCATTCAGACAGTCGACTACATAACTAGGGACGTCTCTTAGGCCATAAGATTATTTATAAATTAATATTTTTGGCTAATTATAAAGCCGAAACTTAAATTGCCCATAACTCCATAAATAATGGAGATATCGAGAAATAAGCGATAATTTGGGATCACTGAAAAATTAAAATTGTTTTTTGTCGTGTTTATTGAACTGGGCTTTAGTCAAAGCTTGAAAATTAGGTTTCCTGAGTAAAACAGGCATTTAGAAAGTTGACAACATTACTGGGGACGTCTCTTAGGCCATAAGATTATTTATAAATTGATATTTTTGGCTAATTATAAAGCCAAAACTTAAATTGCCTATAACTCCGTAAATAATGGAGATATCGAGAAATAAGCGATAATTTGGGATCACTGAAAAATTAAAATTTTTTTTTTCGATTTTATTGAACTAGATTCTAGTCAAAGCTTAAAAATTAGATTTCGCAAGTAAAACAGGCATCCAGACAGTCGACTACATTAAAAGGGACGTCTCTTAGGCCATAAGATTATTTAATAATTAATATTTTTGGCTAATCATGAAGCCAAAACTTAAACTGCCCATAACTCCGTAAATAATGGAGATATCGAGAAATAAGCGATAATTTGGGATCACTGAAAAATTAAAATTTTTTTTTTTCGATTTCATTGAACTGGGCTTTAGTCAAAGCTTGAAAATTAGGTTTCGCGAGTAAAACAGGCATCCAGACAGTTGACTACATTACAAGGGACGTCTCTTAGGCCATAAGATTATTTATAAATTAATATTTTTGGCTAACTATAAAGCCGAAACTTAAATTGCCCATAACTCCGTAAATAATGGAGATATCGAAAAATAAGCAATAATTTGGGATCACTGAAAAATTGAAAATTTATTTTTTCGATTTTATTGAACTGGGCTTAAGTCAAAGCTTAAAAATCAGGTTTTGCCAGGAAAAAAGGCATCTAATCAGTCGACTACATTACTAGGGACGTCTCTTAGGCCATGAGATCGATTAAAAATTAATATTTTCAACTTATCATAAAGCCAAAACTTGAACTGCCCATAACTCCGTAAATAATGGAGATATTGAGAAATAAGCGATATTTTGGGATCACTGAAAAATTAAAATTTTTTTTTTCGATTTTATTGAACTGGGCTTTAGTCAAAGCTTAAAAATTAGGTTTCGCGAGTAAAACAGGCATCTAGACAGTCGACTACATCACTAGGGACGTCTTTTATGCCATATGATTATTTATAAATTGATATTTTTGGCTAATTATAAAGCCGAAATTTAAATTGCCCATAACTCCGTAAATAATGGAGATATCGAGAAATAAGCGATAATTTGGGATCACTGAAAAATTAAAATTTTTTTTTTCGATTTTATTGAACTGGGCTTTAGTCAAAGCTTAAAAATCAGGTTTTGCCAGAAAAAAAGGCATCTAATCAGTCGACTACATTACTAGGGACGTCTCTTAGGCCATGAGATCGATTAAAAATTAATATTTTCAACTTATCATAAAGCCAAAACTTGAACTGCCCATAACTCTGTAAATAATGGAGATATTGAGAAATAAGCGATAATTTGGGATCACTGAAAAATTAAAATTTTTTTTTTCGATTTTATTGAACTAAATTCTAGTCAAAGCTTAAAAATTAGATTTCGCAAGTAAAACAGTCATCTAGACAGTCGACTACATCACTAGGGACGTCTCTTAGGCCATAAGATTATTTATAAATTAATATTTTTGGCTAATTTTAAAGCCGAAACTTAAATTGCCCATAACTCCGTAAATAATGGAGATATCGAGAAAAAAGCGATAATTTGGGATCACTGAAAAATTAAAATTTTTTTTTTCAATTTTATTGAACTGGGCTTTAGTCAAAGCTTGAAAATTTGGTTTCCTGAGTAAAACAGGCATTTAGAAAGTTGACAACATTACTGGGGACGTCTCTTAGGCCATAAGAATATTTATAAATTGATATTTTTGGCTAATTATAAAGCCAAAACTTAAATTGCCTATAACTCCGTAAATAATGGAGATATCGAGAAAAAAGCGGTAATTTGGGATCACTGAAAAATTAAAATTTTTTTTTTCGATTTTATTGAACTGGGCTTTAGTCAAAGCTCAAAAATTAGGTTTCGCGAGTAAAACAGGCATCCAGACAGTTGACTACATTACAAGGGACGTCTCTTAGGCCATAAGATTATTTATAAATTAATATTTTTGGCTAATTATAAAGCCGAAACTTAAAGTGCCCATAACTCCGTAAATAATGGAGATATCGAGAAATAAGCAATAATTTGGGATCACTGAAAAATTAAAATTTTTTTTTTTGATTTTATTGAACTGGGCTTTAGTCAAAGCTTAAAAATTAGGTTTTGCCAGGAAAAAAGGCATCTAATCAGTCGACTACATTACTAGGGACGTCTCTTAGGCCATGAGATCGATTAAAACTTAATATTTTCAACTTATCATAAAGCCAAAACTTGAACTGCCCATAACTCCGTAAATAATGGAGATATCGAGTAATAAGCGATAATTTGGGATCACTGAAAAATTAAAATTTTTATTTTCGATTTTATTGAACTGGGCTTTAGTCAAAGCTTAAAAATTAGGTTTCGCGAGTAAAACAGGCATCTAGACAGTCTACTACATCACTAGGGACGTCTTTTATGCCATATGATTATTTATAAATTAATATTTTTGGTTAATTATAAAGCCGAAACTTAAATTGCCCATAACTCCGTAAATAATGGAGATATCGAGAAATAAGCAATAATTTGGGATCACTGAAAAATTAAAATTTTTTTTTTCGATTTTATTGAACTGGGCTTAAGTCAAAGCTTAAAAATTAGGTTTCGCGAGTAAAACAGGCATCTAGACAGTCGAGTACATCACTAGGGACGTCTTTTATGCCATATGATTATTTATAAATTAATATTTTTGGCTAATCATAAAGCCAAAACTTGAACTGCCTATAACTCCGTAAATAATGGAGATATCGAGAAATAAGTGATAATTTGGGATCACTGAAAAATTAAAATTTTTTTTTTCGATTTTATTGAACTGGGCTTTAGTCAAAGCTTAAAAATTAGGTTTTGCCAGGAAAACAGGCATCTAATTAGTCGACTACATTACTAGGGACGTCTCTTAGGCCATAAGATTATTTAATAATTAATATTTTTGGCTAATCATGAAGCCAAAACTTAAACTGCCCATAACTCCGTAAATAATGGAGATATCGAGAAATAAGCGATAATTTGGGGTCACTGAAAAATTAAAATTTTTTTTTTTTTGATTTTATTGAACTGGGCTATAGTCAAAGCTTAAAAATTAGGTTTTGGCAGGAAAAAAGGCATCTAATCAGTCGACTACATTACTAGGGACGTCTCTTAGGCCATGAGATCGATTAAAAATTAATATTTTCAACTTATCATAAAGCCAAAACTTGAACTGCCCATAACTCCGTAAATAATGGAGATATCGAGAAATAAGCGATAATTTGGGATCACTGAAAAATAAAAATTTTTTTTTTTCGTGTTTATTGAACTGGGCTTTAGTCAAAGCTTAAAAATTAGGTTTTGCGAGTAAAACAGGCATGCAGACAGTCGACCTCATTACTAGGGACGTTTGTAAGGCCATGGCATTATTTCAAAATTAACATTTAATAGCCAAAACTCTCATTATACGTAAGTTCTTAATTTTCATCCATGATAATTAATATAATTTTTTTCTCTTTTTGCATATACAACACATTTTGCAATTTTGTTTTATTTTGTGCATTAACTACTCTCGAACCCTTATTTTATTAGTTTTCTGTACGTTTTTTTTTCTAATAATATTTAGAAATTCGGAAAATTAATGTTCGATAACACTTATCATATCGTGCTAAATTATTTAAGGATTTTGTAATTTGAACAGTACATTGGTATATTACTGGTTCAATTTTTTTGTGGCCATTTATTTCTTAACAGATATTATTTTGTCAAAAAGTGAACACATTTTGAACAGTTAAAATTTACGGTTAGTGCACCTACGCAATATCTACCATTTATATATTACGTATTATTACAGTACGTGTACTCTGAAGTCCTAATTTATCTGCTTATATATATATTTATATTTTTACTCATGAGGAAATGTGATTCGAAATACATCGTTTGTATTATATTAATTTTTATCGTGTATGTACGTATTTATAGTACAATTACAGTCCTAGACGATGCGCGAAGGCGGCATTCCTCGGCGATCGCAATGCAGCTGTACTTTTACGTGTTCCACTTGAACAATTTAAGATTCCTTGCTTTGCCTCTTGAGTTGTACGCCATTTACTCCAGCAAGTCCATGAACACACTTTTACAGATTTACTTTAAAAGCGACGATCGGCTCTTGCCGATTTTTTTTTCTTTTTCTTTCGCACCAGATGCATACATTTTTGATGCATCAGTACGCAATATATGAGCTGTTCATACAAAGAGCACAGAAAGAGGGGCCATAATAGAGGTACATACAAGGTACGTATTCACGTATATATTCGGGGCCAAAGTGTGTACAGGCACAAGCTGCTCTCGACAATGACGATAAGTACAAGATCGACCCAAATCTCTCAAAAGGACTCGGTTGTTTGGTATTCCGGCCGCACCCCAACGCTCCTTTCATCGTCCGTCACCCCCTTTTTCCCTCTTCTCCTCCTCTTTTCTGGCCTATTAAAGACACCGATCCGATACTACAAACCGATTTTCGCACCCGTCGCGGGACCAGGAAGAACCACTATACTCCAGTCATGCTGCGCATCGAGGTAACGTCGACCTCCTGTCCATACATTTTGTACTTTATACTGCATGCAGTGATCAAGTCTCGGTCGCGTTTTTTCAAGGCTCTGGTGGTACTCTCGAGCCTCCTGTTGCCCGTCAACTCGCAGCAACCCTACCCACCCGAGGTAGTGGCCGCACGTGGAAGCCCCCACGACCCAGCACCCCTGGGACTCAGGCTGCCCCATCCAGACGGTGCCCACCCGAGACCAAAGTTCAGAGACAACGTCGGCGAGTCCACCGAGCTAACGATCAACGAGATGTCGTGCCAGAGCACCGGGGACGAGCCGCACTTTCGGTGATTACATCTATATTCCGATCCATACGCGATTCCCCTCATTTGGGCGTGTTTGGAGTAAAAGTTGTGCTTTTACCGGGCAGGGTGTCCCTGCAGCCGTTGCGTGGTTTCGCCGAGCCCGTGATCGAGGGCACCAATGGCCAAAGGTGCCAAGTGTCGAGGCTCCCGAACGAGTACCGCGTCGACATTGGCAGAGAGGAGTTCGGCAGGTGCGTGTCGGACTGCTCGGCCGAGCCGGGCGCCCACAAGCTCCACTGCCTGGGCCTCCGGTTCCCCGCGATTCCCGGCCTGAGGCTCGAACAGGACCTCAGAGCGACCCTCCGGTGCCGCGCCCACGAGACCACCGCCTCGCACACCCGCCGCCTCAACCTCAAGGCCATCGACACGTGAGCACACAACATAATATGTGTACGTGTACCCACACGCGTCACGAGCTTGTATAATATATATGTATTGTGCGTATAGGAGCGCGAAAATGGCACGGAGGGTCGTGACCGCGGGTGGCCAAGGCAATCAGGCGTTCGACACCGAGCTGGAGCTGTACCGGAAGACCTTCGGCTCCGAGGAGGCGTTTAACGGGAAAGTCGAGCCCGGCGGCACCGTAGTCCTCGGAGAGGAGCTGCTGCTGAGGGCCCGAGTCCGCCCAGGCGATGGTACGTCCACGCACGGCTGGCCCGTATACGGAGTGAATACAAAGTGTACGTTGCAGGCTGGAGGTACTCGAGGATGAGCGACGTGACGGTGGAGTTTGCGGGCAAGAGGAGCACGAGGAGCCTGCGGATCCTGGACGGCGGGGGCTGCCCGAAGCCCCAAGTGCGGGACATATGCCCGGGCGAGCAGTACAGAGGGGCCGAGGGCAACCCCCTGGAGAGCCACCTGCTGCTCAGGGCGTTCATGTTCGAGGGGATGCGCGAGACGGACGAGATGGTGCTGGCGGCCAGGGTGTCGGGCTGCCTCGGGAGCGACGACTGCGCTCTCGGCCCGTGCGGCCCGGGGCACGCGAGAAGGGCCCGCCGGGAGGCGCGAGACAACAACGCTACCTTACACGAGTGGCCGCGCAGCCACGTCACGTTCAGGGTCGTCGAGTCGACGCGGACGAGTGACTACTCTAAGGCCGAGGTGTTGCTGGCGACGATGGTCGTTTTGGCGATCCTTGGCGGATTACTTATACTCACCGGCACGAGGACCCGCTCGGAATAATAACCATTTTTGTTTTTGTTTTTATTGCCATGCTGTTTGATGGTTCAAGGGTTTAGCAAGCGGCTCGCGGTATGGTCCAAGCCTCGAGTTCGAAGCACAGCTTGACGCAGAGGCCGAAAAAGACGAGGGAAGCGACCGCGGACTTGATGAGCTTGTCTCTGGTCAGTTGGCTGACTAGGCAGCTCAACGAGCACGTGCAGTAGCGGTCCAGGCCGAGGGCTTTTCTCGACGGGGTCGACTGTTGGGGCCCTGAAAAACGCGGGGATATATCCAAGGAAAAAAGCTACAAACGGAGAGAGAGAACATTTTACTTTTGGAGTGACACGATGCAGGGGGTCCCAAGGCTATGGCGCTTCCCGCGAAATCTTTCAGTATGCGGCTCTTCTGGCACAGAGCTGGGGTCGAACTCTTGACTGCGATTCCTCTGCATCGGGAAAATCAACACATGAGGATCGAATCTGTAGTCATTGCGTTGCAGCGTACATTATTTACTTATTTACCTTCTGCTGTCTTTGCGGGACAGTTGGCTGCTCGAGCCCTCGGTCATTTCTGCATAAGTATATATACACATTTATTTGCTCGAATATATAAGTACATAATGTGTATAACTTGTACATACCCGTTCTGCACGATTCGCTGCGCGAACTCGATCCGAGCGAGTTCTCGCTGTTTTGTACACCGGCATCGCGAAAGTCGTGCGCGGGCTCGTTGAACGTCACGTTGTTTTGTTCCAGTTCTCCCTTCGCCGCTGATTGCTGTCGTCGCCGTAGTTCTTATACGTGTTATTAATATAAGTATACATGAAACAAGTCGTTAACCTCACTCCAATTGTGTAAATTTATTTTAAAATGTATCTCCTGTTTGTGCACAATTTTATCATAATTGAGCTGATCAACATGTGTTACCTATCTCTTTTCTCTGCTGTATGACCTTGGGACATGTCGGTGGACACCGGTTCACGATTTTGTCTGGCATTTTGTGAGTACGAAAATTTTAAGTGTTTGTTAAAAATTGAGCTCTCTCGAGCATGCCTGCTACTGTTTAACGGGAAGAGATTTGCGAGTAACTAATGATTTTCACTACGATTATCATGGTTCAATTTAACTTTACGTATCAATAAGTATAACGCTGCATGTAACCACAAAAATTTTCAAGTATTGAAAAACAAAAAACTGTACAAGTACTTGACAGCAGACGAAAATAAAAATGGTGAACAAATTTATCGCGGGGTATAAATGTAAATTTATTAACAACTATGGGTATCTGTACAAATCTTAAAATTATATACATGGTGGTCATGTCTGGCTTAACATTCTTTGATGTTTTCAAACAATCTTGGTGCTACTGGTTTGCCATAACTTAGAGTTAACTCTGGCTCAGTTGGAGTCTCTCCTTCTTCTGCCACTTTGTAGGTCTTGATCCCGTACTTGTTGTAGTATACTTTCATTTTTGGCTCTTCTGTGATAGGAATGCCAGCTGCTTTCATTTGGCGCTTTGCGTATTCTCGAAGCAATGGTGGCAGTTCCATTTTACTGGGAAAGACCCTCATGGGTTTGACCTCGACACTTCTGCAAAATTCTTGTTCTTTGTGTTTGGGTACAAGAAAGTAATCAGCTTTGTACGTGGCTGATTCCATTTGCACCAGCTTTTGATACTTAATACCACGAAAAACTCTTTCACACAGGACGATCACTTTGCGAGCATTCTAAACATAAGTTTGAAATTCATCAATTGTTAATATTTATTTTTCATTTTAGAGATTAAAGATTAATCTTACATCATGTGAAGGATTTTCCGGATTGTCCAGGGCCTCAACTTTCATAACTTTGACATAACATGGCTCTGGATACCTCTGGAACATGTTTCTGCCTATTATTCTGCCAACACCGAAATTCTTCAAGTTTCCTAGAATCTCCCACATTGTCTTCCCTTTAAAATCGGTCGTACGACCAATATATTTGTAAGGCATTGTTAATAATTAATTGATATCAACTTGTTGATGATTTTGTAAACACTACAACTTTGTCGAGGTTACGTCAACTCTTGATATTTTTTTTTTTTTTTTGACGCACATGTTGTTACCTACTGTACCAACTGAAATGAAACACCTATCGACGTTGCGTTAATCTCCCCGCAGAGGGCGAGCGAATGCTGTAATTTCAAAATTTTTAATAATAAAATGAAATTAATGTAGGTATACAAAATTTTTACACAAAAAGTAACCAATCGAACCATTAGTAAAAACAAACAAGTAATTATTAATCATGAATATGAATAACCTGCGTTACCTTTAGTTGAAATACAAATGATAATTTGCCAAACGAATATGATAACTGTAATCGTAGGAATGTTTGGAAAAAACGACTTGACGGTAAATGTAAAAAAAAAAAGAAATGAAGGAAACAAATTATTTATAAATAATATTAATTTTATTTATCATAGAGATATACATATAAGTATGGTTGCACAGAAAATGCATTACTAAACGCTCCGAATGCGTCGCGTCTACGCGACCACTCGAATGAAACTTCATTCTTACGAGGTAACGATAAAAAATAAAAATGTTTAAAAGTAAAAAATATCTGCTTACACGTGTAGTATTTACAATAAATAATAGTTTGAAGGTGATTGATGAATCGCACAAGTGCATAATATAATAATTACGTAGATATACTCGAAGCGTTTGCTTGCGATGAAATATAAAAAAGACACGAGTAAGTTATAATAAAAGTACGTGATGGGGTAACATAATACAGAGATCGGATGAAAGGAAAGGATTATGATTGTTATGTTGGTGGGTAAAACATCGATAGATATCAGTAATTGTCGATGATCTGGCGTACCCAGTCGAGGTAGTGGGTCACCCGAGTGTAAACCCCCGGCACCCCGACCTGCCCGCAGCCGATGCCCCAAGAGACCACCCCAGCGAGTTCCCACCTGCCGTCGCGCTCGCACACCATGGGACCACCGCCGTCGCCCTTGCAGGCGTCCTTGCCCGCCTCACCACCGGCGCACACGAAGCCCGGGTGAAGGGAGAAACTCGGGCCGAGTCGCGTCTGGCGGAGCTGCTGCTCGCACAGCCCGTTGCCGATCACGGGCACGTCGACCTCCTTCAGGATGTTCTGGTACTTGCCAAAATCACCGAAGGCGTCCTTGCCCCAGCCAGTCGTCCAGCACCTGTTGGCACGTAATTATTTTACATTATAAATATACATACACGTGGGCACTACAGTGTATTTTACTTTAATTGCCACGGGTTGGCGCTCCTACCTCTGGTCGACGAAGGTTTCGTACTTGTCGGGCAGACACGCGGGACTGACGTGGGGGTTCTTGGCAAAGTCAATGTCGCCGTCGAGGGTGAGAACGGCGATGTCGTTGTAGAGGGTACCCGCGTAAAATTCCGGGTGGACGCGAACGTTGACGACGGCGCGCTCGATGTAAGGGAAAAACTCGACGTCGTGATTGACGTCCCACTCGCCGAGGCGAGCGCGAATCTGGTGGCTCGTGTGCGACCTGATGCAGTGGGCCGCGGTTATGATGTGCCGGGCCGAGACGAGGGTGCCGCCGCACACGTACACGCTCTCCTTCCCGCCGGGCTCGGTCTTTAGGATGGCCACCTGCCACGGGTACTCACCTGCCAACATTTCACGTTCATCAGATCAACTTTCTTCCCCTCATTTTATATATGTGTGTCCGATCTGGCTTACCAAATTCAGAGTCTCCGTCCACGTACAGGGGAGTCTTGATGCGGCCGGCGATGCCCTGGCTGTACCTCACGCCGCACTGGCCGTTCTTGGGACGATTGTTGCCGGGCCGGACGAGGTTGCGACGGCAACACACGTGCTGGGGCCCGCAGACCGGTGGTCGTCCAAACTGCCGCTGTTGGCGTCAAACAATCACGTGTATGTAAAAATTATGGTACGAAATACATATTGTCTTATTTATTTATTTACTGCCGATTATCCGTATTAACGTCTGTACAGTTGTTAATGCAATCTCTATCTACAGCTTCTACTCGCTAAATATCAAATCGATGGCCAAGCTGGGGTGGGGAGCATGCAAATGCGTTTAGCTCAGTTTTTTTATTTTTTTTTTTTTTGTTTCTCTAAGACTACACGTATATATTTTGTGTTAGTCGTGAGTAAGGCGTACGTATCTATGTACAAACAAGTCGAGAGTATCGGTATAAGCGGTATATTGTTTATAACGACGTTGCCTGCAGACGTCGAAGCATATAATATACGTTGTAGCATCATCATCTCTCGGTGCTCTCAAAGCCATGTTATACCCACGAGCAGCGTCGCGCAGCCTCCTCGTGTTCCGGCAAGAGTCCATCGTTCGATCCGAAGGAGTAAACAAAAAGGAGGGGGGAGGCTCGGAGAGGAGCCTTTAAACACAAAGCTTACCTCTTGGGCGTCGCGTTTTCTTCGTTGGGGAAAGTTGATCTTTTGAGCGACGACGGGACTTTGGTCCTCGTCACCGCCCTCCACCCTGTCCGGCCTGTTCAATCTATTCTCGGCCACCGTTGCGTTGGTACGCGCGTTTCTGTAGTAATGCTCCTGACCCCCGTAGTAATCGTCATCCCCGTCGTACCCGTAGTCCGGACCCTCCCCGTCGTAATAATAGTTGGGTCCTCCTCCTCCACCGTAGGGACCATGCTGCTGTTCCTGCTGATGGTGATAGTGGTTGTGTTGGTGCTGGTGGTAGTGCTGCTGGGAGTACGAGGGACGTTGAAAGTTCACGTGGGCACCGGGACGATATTGTTGGCCCGGGTAGCCGTGATGAGCTGGATTGTGGTAAAGAGGAGGTCCTCCCGGGTGCTGGTGGTGGTACTGCGGTGCGTAATGCGGGGGATACTGATGGTGGTTCCCGAAGAGGGCCTCTTTCTTGTTGGCGAGCAAGTGATTGAACTTGTGGACGAGTCCCGCGTTGGGCGATATGTGAAAATTAATGAGCGGCTTGATCACCTTGTGCCCGTACTCGCCCTTCGTCACTTGAAAAGCAACTAGAGGGTTAACCGACACGGGACCTAAATTGATCCCTTGGGTGCCGGCTCCGTAGCCCGGGTACGGGTTCACCAGGGAATCACCTCCGTACCCGTTGACGGGGTACGAGCCGCCTCCCTGAGGCAAGCCGAAGCTCACGCCGAAGGTCGGCTTCACGTTAAACTTCGAGGTGTCCAAGTGCTGCCCCAGGAGGCGCTGGAATTTGAGGCACACGTCCGTGGTTTTATACAACGCTGCTCGATCGATGATCATCATCATCATCATTTTTTTGTTCTTATTCATATATCATATAATGCATTCTTACAGGTACTATCTAGCCGTGTGTTATATATTTGTCCTACGTATACGTTTTCCTTGACGTCAGATCTGTACACAATACTGTAGGTGATGGGAGTGATAGTCTTGCATGTATACGTCTATACGTTACGACCGTTAGATCCGTAACGATGGGCTTTCGTACACCTCACCGGTGTTTCACAAAGTAGTAAAAAGTGCCATTCATTCGGTACCATGTCGATTGAGTTATTTATTTATTTATTTATTTATTTTTAATTTTCCCAATCAGGTGCCTCGAAACTCCTGCTACTTTTGTTACAAAGAAGCAAACCACTGTCAAACATGGATTATCGTCGTGTACCAATACTCGTCGCTAACGGTGCATTTCACTCCCATGATGGAGTGTACGTACGGAAGCAAAGAAAGTCTTGGATCGCAGGTGTGAACGTAGTGCGTATATGCCACAACGGCCAGAAAGTGAAAGTCCACCAGCACGTAAGTATACTTGTCGTACACATTTTGGCCAAGTGCCGATAAAATTACTTAACTACTTGGATACTTATGGACATTGCACTTTTGACTAATTACAATTGAAGCAAAACGTGCGATCGCGTCGAATAAATGTAATTTAAATGCTCCATGCACCTGGCCAATAGCAACAATCACCAACTACGAACCTCCCCACACCACGTACCATATTGTAATATACATATACGTACATCTACGAAACAAAAGAAAAAAACAAAAAAAGCTTACGCTCTGAGCCTCGTCGTTGCTCTCATCCGAGTTTCCCGTGTCCCTCTTGGCTCGTTTCTCTCCAACCTCGTCCTTCTTCTTCTCCGCGTGGTCTTTCGACCGCTCGGTCTCGTTGCCACCGGCCTTGGCCACCCTGACCACGCTCATCGTGCCATTGCTACTGGTCACGACGACCTCCTCGGTCTCGGCCTCGATGTTCTTGCCCAAGTCGCGCGGGTCGATGGCCAGATACAGGTCGTCCTTGCGCCCGGCTTGGTCGAGGACCGCGCACCTGTTGTACGGCACGCAGACGCACTGATCGTCCTCGCCAGGGCCGCCGTAGCCGGTGTCCAACCCACCCGAGCCGAACTCGCTGCCGAAATTGTTGTAGTTGACACCAAACTGTTTGCCAAACTCGGTGCCCTTGGCACCGGCGAAACCGGGCTTGGGCTTCTCGTAGCCCAAAAAGTTGTTGGCGTAGCTGCTCGAGCTGGCCGAGGCCGTGGCCGTGGGGCTCTTGACCTTGAAGTTCTTCTTGTACTGGTCGTAATCGGAGCCAGGCCCGTACCCGTAGCCGCTGCTACCGATGGGCCCCTCGATCCCGCTGGCCGCGCCGTCGTTGTGGTGGTAATGGTGGTGGACGTGCTGTTGGACGGACGAGCCGGCAATGTGCTGCTTCTTGTCGATGAACTTGTCCTCGTAGTCGATCTCGGGGCTCTCGTAGATCGGCTTGCCCGGTGGCCCGCCAAAGTGGCCCGGTTTCTTGTAGTAGGGTCCAGTGAAGCTGGGCGGTCGGGGCCCGATGAAAGAGGGCCCGGGCCCGTACGATGGCAGTGGCTGGGATGACGGACCTCCGGGGTACAGGCCCGGTGGCTTGAAGCCCAGACCCACGCTGGCGGGACGCTTCACCGGGATCGCGGGCAGTGGACGGCCGACCGGCTTGATCGTCACCGGCTGGGCGTAGATCACCTCCTGCGGGTGGATGTCCCTGTATGGCGAGTAAAAGGGCCGCCTCTCCTCGGTACCGTCGCACTACAATTGTCATTGTTTATACTTTGATTAATATTTAAAAAAAAAAAAAAAAAAAAAAAAAAAAGCAGAGTCACGTATTGGACTCACGGTCATGAGGTTGAGGGAGCACAGCTTGTCGCGGATGTAGGAGCGAGCGATGGTGTCGTTGCCGAGCTGCAGGGCGTTCTTGATGTCGGGATCTGCGTAGACCTCGTCGAAGCCCTCGAGGGCGCGACCCTGGTGGTTCGACACGAGAATGTCATCGATCACCGATTCCGCCTAAGTTATTGATTTATGATTAGTCCATCACGTGTTATCTTGGCATAAATTGGGGTGGTGTTGTTTTGAGAACGTTGTATGTCTCCTTACCCCCGTGGAGTCAATGGGTCTCTGGATGTTTTGCTGGGGCTGCACGGTGGGGTCGAAGGTCAACGGGTGGAAGCCGTCGCCGTGGCTCGCCGAGCTGGCGGCCGCGGTGAGGTCGTCTGGCTGCCAGGAGGAGAAGTGGCTTTGTTGCTGACTCGAGTCCGGGGACGCCGAGAACTCTGGCGGCTGGTACGGCACTTGGGTGGCGAGGGCGCGTGCGGTCAGGCACAGTAGTGCCAACTGCGCTGGTATCCACATCTTTGTACTCTCTGCAAAACAAGTAGGTCGTTTTGTTTTCAATTTACCGATTATTGGATGACGGAACGGGGACGCGCGTGTCAGTCGATCACAATGTGATGGCTCCGAACTTGAACGGGCGCCGGAGGATTTCCGCTGACGCGCGGACAAAGCGAGTACGATGGAAAAAAAAAAAAAAAAAAAAAAAACAAATTACAGCTGTCGCTGTGTCAGGTTGACTTTTGAAGGGGTCAGTGAAAATCGCGATTGTCACGCGTATACTCATCGCAAGGAGCTTTCCCCTATTTCTCCGTGTGGATGTACGTGCGCTAAGCGTATCTCGCTTTCATCTTGCGGTTTGTGATCTCGTGTAGGTGCGAGACGCTACAATGTAGCTCGAGTTTTGCGTGGCTTCTTTTTTCCAGTATATGTGGACGGAAGCTTCGGAAGAGACGCGTACATCTGACGATGAGCCATTTCTCCTTCGAGTTAAATGTGGAAAAAGTTGATAAAACAATGTGGTATATAATGTGGTGCCGTTAAAAATCGTGTTGCCGAAACATCGATGTTTGCTTACGCGGAAAAAGAGAGCGACCCACCGCCGGCCGGTCGTATATGACTTAAACGCGTTACCAAACACCGTTTTTTTTTTTTTTTTTTTTTTGGGGGGGGGGGTTGTTGCGCAACCAGAGAGTTGGGAAACAAAGTCAACGCATGAAAGAGCGGCCGAAGCGCGCGATGGTCAAACATCCTCGTCTTTCCCCATTAAGCTTCAACGGTTCCTCAAAAAGAGCCGGACGAGAAAGCCGCACGACTCACGTGGGTAGGTCCTGTTGCTCCATTCACGCTAATGGCCCAGGATCGAGGATCCGATTGTGATGTATACATTTTATAATTCACGCAGATGGGCAGATTAGAGGTGGCCTTGTGGAGCTTTGCTATTACGCGTGTATATACATTGTACCCGGGCGCGCCTTATGTGGAGCAAAGAGAAAAGCGAGAAACGATTTCGTGAGGTGCGCGCCTACGTAACAAAAGATGTACGCGGAGGAAGAAGGGAAGCTGCGTAGTAAGTATATACGTATACAAATGTGGAGGGAAGAAAGTGAGAGGAAGCTAATAAGTGTATAGAGAAAGCGAGTGCTGCGTATATTTATTATATTGTACGTACGGTGCACGCGCGCGAGCGTAAACCTTTCCATTTGACGGGTCAATGCAACCTTCGAGCTTTTACCGTGTCTCTCTTTGTCTCCTCCTTGGGTTTACCGATCGCGCGTTACGTAACGGTTGGTGTGTCGGGGGACACGTAAATTCAGTCGAAAGATGGTATACACACCTCGATCTCGATTCTTCGCGCTCCGATTATTTTAGGTGTTTGTATGCTAATTTGAGCGCTCCTCGCTGATGGTTTATTAAAAATTCAGTACAAACGAGTCGGATGGTCTTTAGATTCACACGAAAACGTGAGGAGAGAAAGTAGTTGGATCATCGGGCCGTGAAATCTCGCGGGTGCCCGTTGTATTGTTCCTTTTTTGATTGATAAGAGAAAAGAAATTTTTTTCGGTACCCCCAAGGAGAAATCGATCGAGGGTTTTAAAGCTTCGTCACACGTTTACAATGAAAGACAAAAATCTTAAAAAATACCCAAACGTCATTAATATATTAAAAACAACGGATCCTTAATCGCAACCGGTAATACCGCTTATACGGAGGCTTGAATTTTACCGATAAAAAAAAAAAAAAAAAAAAAAGTAATTTGTTTAAACCAGGAGATGTGGACTCACCTTGGGTTTCTTTCTCGTCCAGGTGCGCGGAACGACTGCGGGTATATGCGCGCAAAAAAAGCGACCGGGCTCCGATCGTCGATCGGGTTGCTGTGTAGAGACCGGCAGGGTATATGTGTATATATACACTTTCTCTCCGCAGAGCACCAGGTATACCTACTTTTGTGATGTATATCCTTCCCTACCAACTCGACGCACCACACAACAGCTCGACTCTGAGCTTTTGCCGCTCGCCGGCGAATCTTATATACTTAGCTTTTCGGGGATGCTGGGGCGGACCGGCCCTCCCGGAAAATGCCACGGAGACCCGCTCGCGGTGGGGTTAGCGCGCGATACAGGTACCATACAGCCCATGAGTCATGGTTCTTTGATCCGCTGTTATGGAAGTACGTCATACGCATCAGCCGTGAACACTTAATGTCTTCTATGTAACACCCAGACCTTTCTTTTATTCGTTTGTTTCATTATTTATTTATTTATTTTTTTTTTTTTTTTTTGATTTAATAGATGCCGCACATGTGACGATTTTTGTACGATAATTAGTTAAACTTTGCGAAACTGTTAAGTATACAAATCATCAGATCAGAATCGTTGCTTTTATTGCTTTTGTTGATGTACGTTTGAATCATACATTTTTGGCATTTCACCTCAATTTGATAATTGGCGCAAAGCTTCCCCAAAGTATTCGTTACTAGTGTATTTTGTAAAATATTACATACTTGCCTTATGATGATTTTCATTTGGTTAAATTCAACATGTGCGCTTCTGAAATTTACATATTTTCTCGGAACTGTTCGATTTTAATTAAGTGTAATTTATTGCTACTGTGTCCTTTATGTGTAGTTGTAACTGCGTGCTTATATTTTATTTTAGATAGGCATTTTACTCATTAATAGGTTTTATCGTGTACTTATTGGCTATTGCATATCCGAAGATGTTCATGATTTGGGATAATGAGATCTATAGCATTTAGTTAAAACGACTTTAAAAAATTCTGATCCAATTTTTTAATGTTAATTCTATAAGTTCAGTTTTCTTTAACTGAATGGAAGGGTTATTTTTTCCTGAACACAAATTTTTTTTTCTTTTTTCGAATGTGTACCGACTAATCTGGACAAAGCTCGTAAGTACATTTAAAATGAGCTGCAAAATTTGACAGTAAAAATGTCAGTTTAAAGAATAAAAAATGAAAAAAATAAAAATTTTAACGGGCTGTACAAAACACAACAGAAATAAGTCTTCCTCTAGTATTCGGTGATGAATGATATTTAAAAAAATTTTAATTATAATAATTACGCCGAGTTTTATCTGTTTCTGATACCAACCATCTCTAAATTTTTTGTACCATACCCTTAACACGTATTGTCAAAAAAATGTGTTTTCAGGTGTCATGTATTATTTCATGGATAATGTTTTAACACATGATGAAAAAAAAAAACCATTAATTTCGGATCCGTGAAAAAAAAATACTCCAGCCACCCTCGTTGACTTGATTTAAATTGCCAAAAAGAAAAAAACGGCACCATCGGCGATTAGCATAAAAAAAGAATAGATAAAAATCAACACCAAGTGTTAGAAATGCGATTGCGAAAAGTCTCGTGACGCACGTTGGATTTTCCATGCGCACGAAGCAACAGTAAAATTGTAATGAATTACATACAGGCTCTTGATAAGTTATACCTGTATACCAGGAATCGGTCAGAAACCTCGTCGGCCAGCTGGACCCCCTCCCTTTCAATATGTACAAATTGACCCCATGATGACGTAGATCGAGGCAAGGGCATGCATGGGCCACTGCCCGATTCGTCGAAATTTCGTTTCCCTCCCATGTACATACCTACCTACCCACCGTTTATTACATAAGTTTCGACATCGATGCTCGTGTCGACGATCGTATAACAGCATACCCTACCTACTTGTGCCCCGAGCGCAAGAGACGTTGTGGCAATACTTACTTACGCACACAACATGTATAATGCCGTGTGTCCTTTTGGCTCGCGTGACGTCAGTATAATATGTAACCAGCTAAATCGTGAATGAAACGCGCGACGCATCGCTGTATAATACCCAACTTTTACTGTACGATCTGCACTAAACGATACTTACCGATTTTACCTGATGCTCCGTATTGTTTTCCGTCATGTTTTTCAATGCCATTGACACTTATGAAAGTTGTTCATATCTCGTCGATAACCGTGACGATCGTCGTTTTGTTTCGCTATTTTATGTATGCTATATGGTATACTTTACCGATATTTCCGTTAACTTTTCATTTAAAAGCATTTTTCTAAAATAATAAAAAAATGTTGGTGCGTTGAGCAACGAAGACATTAAATTTACTCTCCCTGATCTTTGTGGTGTACCGATTTTTGACTCAGTCGCGATATAGGAATGAACAACCAATGCTCTTTTTTCTCATTGTTCGGAAGAACAAGAAAAAAAAATAGGCAAAAACGCACATCTGTACTCTATACAATGCCCGGATCTTCCTATCCGATCTCAGCGGGGAAAAGGCAAAACAACGATAATTACAGCACACCGAAAACCGCGAATTGTTAAAACGAGCCACTCGAAGGATATATCGCGCACGTAAAGCCCGGCGCGACTTGTACACGCTCTTAGGTTTCGTGGATCCGGGAGAAAGTGTTTCCGAGGATGTTTGCCGCCCCTCGCCCCCTCCCCCAAGCTTCTTTTGTACACCTATAGGTATTATTATCGCCGGTGACGTACATGCATCATGTGTATATAATACGTACCACCATCGGTGGCTGCGGTTCCTTGACATGCACCACTCTCTCTCTCTCTTTCTTCAGGATCTAATCCTCCTCTCTCTCTCTCTCTCTCTCTCTAAAGCGTGTGCGGTAAAGCGATCCAAGCGTGACCATCTCTCTCTCTCTCTCTCTTTCTCTGCTTTACATATACATGCACTTTCCTGTATATGTACCTACATACGTAAGTGTGTGATTACCATACATACACAACAGTCGTATTTGCATACGCACATGAAATATATTAATGTTCCAACGAGTGCTCGCTTCGTCTTAGCTATCCCATGTATGGCTGCAAACTTTGTTTTTACGCCCAGTATAAAAAAAGTAAAATGTGTTTTCTAAAATATTTATTTCATAGTAACTATATACTCTTCCATTGGTAAGTATAACTTGTACTATCCATTGCTGTTGCGTCTTTTGGGTTTTCCACATGTTCAAAGCGCGCGCAAAAATTGAGCATCGCTTACCTGTGACGTATAATCAAAGGAGAGGGCGTAAAAAAAAAAAGAAAAAAAGTCGATTGCTCTAACGGTCGCGGCTCGAGTCGATGCATTTTCGTTGCACAACGGGGATTTTCCCGCTGTTGCAACCTGGGAATTTTATGCACCACTATACTTTGACACTGCCATTAACGTGCAATATACATATATCTTAGAAGGAAGGCTGACCCGTTTCGCTTCGTTCATATGGGGTGCATTGACTCTTAATAATGATAATAATAATTATAATCCACCCAACAAGGAAGCTTGGGTTTTCCCCCATTTTTTTTATTTACGAAGTAAACAATCTGCGTTTGTTACAACATTGGTTGGTGTAACTCCTTGTATATATAAGCAATGATAATTTGATTGTTTCAGCTATATAACTTTTCACCTCGTTTGGTAAACAAAGCACAGTGTCACGGTACCCAAAAGTATAAGTGAAAAATCGGTATCGTACATACCGATCATCCTCGTGCTTGTATACTTACCGAATCCTTAAAACATATCGGCCGTGTGCGAGCTATTCGGTCAGCGTGTTGCGTAACAGGTCTACATCACGGCTCGCATACAAATCGGTATAATATATATGTATATACGTATGAGCATTTATACGTATTGAGATGCAGCCTCGCCGTGCATGTTTACGTTTCGTATTAACAGTCCCTCCCTGATGGGCGCCCACGGTCGCGGAGAAAGTCCCGGGCACTTTCCCTCTCGTCGGTCGCATCGTGTATTTTGTATTAGGCAGGTGATGTTGTTGCACCTATCTTCATGCTCGCGGTCAACTACTTATACAAAAAACAAGCGCGCATCGTCGGGAGACGTCGCAAGTTCACCGATCCGCGTACAAATGATCGGTATCAATAAATATAGGTATTAGTTTTTCACACTTGTTGGCATACATTATGTAGGTATAGTTGATTTGGGCGCAAATAAGTACATGGTTTTTCACAATAAAGTACCGATTTGCGACGGTTAATCACTTTCTGTCTGCGGGTGCTATGTGCACTGAAAGAAAAAACACACATACAAAAACTCGTCACTTTTTTTTATTTTTCATAGGAAGCTTCCACTATAAATTTCTTTCACGTCAATCCCGAAAAAGCAGTTATTATTGTTAAAATCCTTCAGACAGCATTAAATGGCCAAATGAGCAAAGATGTATATATCCTAACTCGTTGTTCGCGATGTTCACTCTTGGACTAACAAATTAATACTGAGATGATAAATAAACGGTTTGGATGCACTGTTTAACAATGGGATAGAAGTATGTTAAAATAACACTCTTTGAGCGTGTAAAAACACACACTTATAGATTTGTAGTGTATAGGTAGAAAAATTTTACTACGAAAAAGTAAATAGTCACTACGAACAGTGTACATGTAATAGGAACTATTTTATGTTTATGTAATAATTTCAAATGTAGATAGTACTCTTCGTTAATGGTGCGTATCTCATCCAAGATTTACGAAGCAACGCCCGAGGGATTGTTTTGATCGCCTCTACCGGACGCGCATCAGTGGCAAACGCTGCTTTTCCTACCAAGGGTGCGATAAACGACCAAATTAAAAAAAAAAAATTAATGCCCGAGATAGGAAATAATAGATTCTGTACCTGTGCATAGGACACTTTTTTTTGTCCATGGGCATTTTTTATTCTCGGTAAAAAAAAAAAACCAGCGTCCGAATGAAAATGGCCCCTTGGGCTCAGAAGATGCGCCCCAGTGACGAAATCTATATACTACTTCCTGCGTCTCACCCAACTCCGGAGCAAAAGATTATTATTTTCACGGGACAGTTTGCTGATCCGGCAAACAATTTCTCCCGCACGCGTCAGATCCGTTTAATGGCCCGCGACTCGCACAAGATGGAGATCAAATGTGTGTGCTCGTGGATTTAGAAGACACCTACGCCCTCGAGAGAGAGAGAGAGCTCTTGTATACGAATAATCGCGTCTTCCGGACGCCTTCGTCGTGGCTCTTGTTGGCATAGTCAAGTGTGTCGATGGCCTGTGCGACGGAAAATTTTGTTTGTAAACGGATCACCATCAAGTATATATACAGGGATCCCTTGAACCAATTGACTGTGATTCCTCGAGATGACACGAGCAATGAATAACAATGAATTTTTTTTTTTTTTTTTTTTTTTTTTTTTCAATAATGCTCGAAAAATCTATTTCATTAATCAATTTTATTCGTCGTGTTGCATTACAAAGAGAGAAAAAGAGAGGTACACTATGAATAGAGGACATAAGAATCAACACAGGTTCTTATATGTATCAATAATCGATAAACACATGCGTTACCGTCCTTGGCTATATGATCTTCGATCGGAAGGAGCTCGTAGCCGATCCTTGCGGCCGACGGTAAAGTACCGGCGATCGCTCGGCCCCGTCGGGCCTTTGATTTCCACTTTTTTTTTCTTTTCTTCAGTAAGTGATGGTATACCCGTGCTCCTCGACGGTGTAAGTCGAAGGAACTGCCGCTACCCGGAACGGCCCCAGATAGGGGTAAGCCAGCGCTGGGAACTGCACGAGGAAATAAAAACAGTTTGCAATTATCCGCCAAAAGAGCCCGTGTAACGTTCATATTTTGGAATACGATCAATGGAAACAAAAAAAAAAAAAATAATAAATCAATATGTGTACAACTCACGGGAAAGGGCACTGCGATCTGGGGTATTGCGAGGGCCGGGAGCGGCGCGATGAGCGGCACGAGTTTTTCCGTGGACGCCGGTGTCTTGGGGGCGGCCGGCTCGGCTTTGGGCTCGGTCGCCGGTGCCGCGCTCGCCAGCCCGAGGCCGACGGCCAGCATCAGGAACAGGAGGGCCTTTGCAGAATGAAAATATATATATATATTATTATCGAAGATAACACTCGTGTAAGTATATTATTGCTTTGGGCGAGAAAAATTTCGCGCTCGACGTACGTGTCTGAACATCCTGGCGGGTATATTATACTCGAGTGCTGGAAGCGTAGTAGGTGGCGCAGGGGACTGTGAGGCGCGAGTCGCGTCGTCCCCCGTATTTGTAGGCAGGATGGGGTATGAAAAAAAGAAATTAATGAAAACGAGGGAAAAAGAAAAACTGCCGACCAACTGGTCCTGTAACTATGCATGCACAGCTCCACATTGCTTGGCTCTCCTCTCTCTCTCTCTCGTCCTCCCTGAGCATCACCTAGCAGGGTCGTCTCTTGGCTCGCGAGGAGCCCACAGGTCTCTTGTGCGTATTACCTACGTATACTTCATGTTACGTGTGTATACTTATTATGAAAAAATATCGATCGCGGCGCCTGAGTGTAGGCTGATTTTTTTACCTCCGAGTGTGACGTGTATCCACCTTTCCTTCTAAAATGTCCCGCTGTTGTCACGAAAATACCAAACTCGTCCAGCATAAGATGCAACTATACACCGGGAATTCCAGTGTCTTATAAACAAATGCTGAAAATCTACACGACGGATGTCGAACACACGACTTTTTGCTTTTAGTTGTAACGTGTTTGATCGACGAAAATGATTTTTCTTTTTTTTAAATCAATCACTCCTTTTTAAAGATATCTTTCAAAGTTTTACGCGCGCACCCCCAAGTCACTCCATTGTAATGAAAATATTTGGACTATCGAAACAAAAAAAAATTTGATTTTTCTCCTTGGTGTAAAAATTATTTTAAGCGGCCGAAAAATTGTTAAGCAAAAATCCACACTCTAGAAAATTTGTGCTCTAAGGGCAAGGGCTCTTTGATTTTCCGCTTACACCACTGCGGGGGTCGTAAATGTGTATAGGTACCACTTGAATTGCACTCACGCGTACATACACGGGCGTGATTAATTCTCAGACGGTCCACGAGTGCTCTTCCTCCTCATGCGTCCTGCGCGCATGCATATATATATATATATATATACAAGGATTCAAGTTGTCTCCGTCTTCTCTCTACATATATGTATACCTCTTGAATTATACACGCGTATACTTACAGCAGCCGCACTTTACTTATTTGCCGAGCGTTACTGGCGAGGCTTGCGATTGGCTGGGAAGAGATTAAGTAAAACCTGGATAAAATTATACATAGATATCTGGTTTATGTATACATATATCCCCATACCTGTAAGTATACATACGCGTCGAGGATCACCTTGGGGATATACCAATCATTAATCCTCTGTATATACCGCATACGTATATACAATACCTATTTTTTATCTCCCTCGTTACCATCAGCCGTAAGTATACGTCTATACCGCGCATCGAGTACAGGTATGTTATGTACCCCTGCCTATATGTGTATAATCGTTAAATGTATACTTATTGTATGTTTGTACATCAGGGGAAAGGAAAAAGGACAAAAGAAGAATCACAGGATATGATGTATCAGTCGCATTCGTTCTAATCGCGATTAATTAATTTTTCACGTAACGAATAATCATAAAGTTGACTACATATACCTATAGACTGACGGACGGGAGGCTCGTGCGAGCGGATTATTATTGCCGCAGTGCGGCGCGACTGTTAACAACGCATCCTCCTTGATTGTTTTGCTGCAGTGCGGCGCGAAATGGGAGGAAAAAAAAAAAAAAAGAGAAAGAAAACAACAACAACTACAGCGGATAATAAATTTCAACGGGTGAGAGATTGACGAGTCACGGGCCGTACCGTACAATCCTTCCATTATTCCGCGTCCGTTGACCCGAGCCTTCTCTCTAAATTAAACCAGTGAAAATGTTCACTATTTTGGTAGTGAGTGTCTGTTTCACTTGAAGCTAAGTGAAAATGTTCACTATTTAGATATACGTTTTTTTTTTTCACTTTCAATTAAGTGAGAATTCCACTTTTCTAAAGTAAGACGTTCTTCAAATCACTAATCGCTAACAAATAGTCAAATAATTCACTATTTCGTGAAGTGAAAATTTATTTCACTGTGTACAAAGTGAAGTTGTCCTTCCGCCTGTATCTACCCTATACATGGACCGAACCTATACTCACTGCTTTTGAGAGTTAAAATCATTTCACTATTTTATGAAGCGAATATTCACTATTTGCATGTGACCTGATCGTAACTGACGAGGGTAGTGAAAATTACACTATTAACCAGTGAAATTTCACTGGTTTAAATTTAGAGAGTTGGATTAATCCTCCCGGTTGTATAGTACTCTGGTTTTTCTTTTTTCTCCCTCTCCATTCTTTTGAACATTACTTGAGTATTATCAATAATGCGTACCACCCGGCACAAGGTCAATGGCTACCCATACTCATGGGAGGCTTTTACGGATCTATGAGATCCCGTGTGGTGTAACGCTTTACAATATGCTTTGAAATAAAAAAAATGTTGTGTTTGAATCTGTTTAATATAATTTTACGCGTGCATAAGAGTATCCTTTTAAAAAACGGACAAAGGACAGAAAAAAAAGGTATAAAACATGCAGTGAAAAAACAATCAGTGGTTCAAGTTTATTGATAAACAATAATTCACGGAAATCAGTGTTATTTAAAGAAATAATGACTTGCAGGATTAAGTCATATTTCTCGATGTACTTAGCGTTACATATATAAGTGAAACTCGTGCTCGTGGGTATGTACCATTTATTGAAAGATTTTTGTAAAAGAGCGCAACGATTATCTCGCGCGTCGACTTACGGCGAGGGTTTGTTGGGATTCAGAGATTGAAACAAGGACTGCTGGACGCTGATGATGAGGTGCTCGAGGGGCATCCAGAACAGCTGGCCGAGTATTTGCGCGGCCGCGGGCAGGAAGGGCACCACGGCGACTGGTGCCGTTGGCTGTGGCGCAGGGGGCACGCTGGGCATGAACGCCGGGTAAGGAGCTGGTGGAACGGGCCCCAAGGACGGCAGCGCCGGGTACCACCTGAAACGCCAAACTGTCAGAACCAAGGTATACATCCTTAGGGGGCACATTGTACAGCCAAATGTGCGTCCACTTTTCGAGTGGATTTAGTTGACGAAAAAAAAAAAATCCAATTTGATTTAGCGATATATATATATATATATATATATATATATATATAGTTTACGGTCACAGATCGAATAAAGCCAAAGTAAGATGAGTATACATATATTACAGAAATGGGTTGGGAAGGTGAGACGGATGTATGGCTTGGCCGAAGAGTCCTCCGGGTAACCCGTGGTGTCCGTACGACGAGGGCGGTGGGCTGTCGGGCAGGGGTGTCACCGTAGCGCTGAGCAAGTTGGTCGTCGGATCGGGACTTTCGGGAGCAACGATGACAACGAAGGGCTCGCCAATGCTACTGGGCTTAGCGACCACGACAGCCACTACTGCCAGTAGTGCCATCGCGTACGTCTGAAATTCCAACGACAATGCGGACCCTTAGGATTTGCGACTGTTTTACCTCACCTGCTGTATAACCCTCACTTCGCACTTACCAGTAACATTATTATCGTTGCTCCCTCGCGAGTGAGTGCCCCTATCCGCCCATCGGCCCTTTTATATATATACGGGTTGTGCTTTTAGCTGCGTCACCTCAAGTATACGCGTGTGTACTCGTCACGCCTTGGCCCATCATGAATTTTTCGATACTCTCTTTTCTTTTTGCATATCGATCGAGGTTGATTGTTATAGGTGTTCATGAAACCTTTGCCCACAAATGTTGAACTGTACCGCAGATACCAACAAATGAACAAAGAGCATCTGATTCGGAAAACGTTAATTTGTGTGTCTGTAGGGTGGGTGGGGGGGTGGGGGCTGGTAATGACGAGAGATCGAGTTGAGAGAAAAAAAAGTTTTTTTTATTGAGAGAGGTATAAAACAAATACGTCATTCGAGTGCCGAGTGAGCGTGCCAGAGTGTTAAACAGTGAGAAAGACATAATATGCACAGTAGGTACTCATCGCGAGCGAGAGAAACAAAAAATTGTGGCATTTGTTCGTCTGGAATTTTCCACACTGCTCTAACCAAGGGAGAGAATAAGTCCTGTGGGAAATCCCGGACTAACAAATGGCACAATGAGTATAGTCTCATCGATCGGGACGAATGATTATCCATTGTTGTTCCCATCATCGCAAATGGTAGTAGACGGGAGCAACGGGTGCGTAGCTGAGGAGGGCAGGTGCCGGCGCGGCGTAGCTTGTGATGGCTGGTGCGCTCGCGTGGACGATGGAGTGGCCGTGGGAGGAGATGGTCTTCTCGGCGACGACGGCCGGGGCCACCGCGGCCACGACGGGGCTGGCGTAGCCGGTGACGACCGGGGCACTCGCGTGGACCACCGAGTTGCCGTGCGAGGAGATGGTCGCCTCGTTGACGACGGCCCCGTGGCTCCCTAGGAACGCCGGTGCTAGGAAGCCTGGCTTAGCCGCGGCGAAGGCCAACGCCCCGAGGAGGACCACCTGTGGAACGATTGTTATTTTTTTATTTTCATCCCAATGGTTACTTTGCATCACGAAAAAAAGAAAGAAAATCTTTTCACTTACGAATTTGACGAACATGTCGATTGGCGTGCCGTTTGACGATCTATCGGAGCTGAGAATCAAAAAGTGTTTGGCTGCAAAAGGACACTCGGGAGCTTTATATATACTCCCCGTTTGCCCATACCTCGCGCGCATTGCACAAAGAAGACCTTCGTCGCGAGGCGACTTCCTTGATGCGTGACGTAGGCTATATATATGTATATATGTACAATGGTTCCCCCGAAAAACGCCCGGGCGCTCTCCTTTCGGTTTACGGTTCTAGGCTCGTTAGATGCTGGTGTAGCCTGTGGCTATGTGTTATGCGTATGTATATACGCCAACAGCTCGGGCGCTTTGGAGTGGTGGTGCCCCCCGCTTTGCAGAGAAAGGCGCCAGAAGACGTTATCTCATCTGGTTTTGACGTGCCGATCGAAGGCTCCCTTTCGCGCTTGTCTTGGACTCTTTTGTGTTTTTTTTTTTTTTTTTTTTTTTTTGGGTTATTACTTTTTCATAGCAACGCGAGTTTTGTGCGTAATCATTTTTTTTTTTTTTTTTTTTTTCCAAGTATACTTGACGATTTTTAAATCAATGTTTTTCCCTTCAATGAAACCTAATACGTTCAGTATGCGTATCAAACAAATTAACTGTCGACGCGCACACATGGAGTTATGCTTTTCGTATATAGTTTGAAGTACGTGGACAACATCCTAAATAAATTTGTCATCAGTCATTAGACTTGGGCACGATCTTTTTTTTAATCGTAAAATATTTGAAATAAAATGTATTCTTTTTCAAATACTTTGACTAACTTTTTTTCTAAATTGTTTTTGCTTGGAAAAATTTTAAGTAATGTAATGTAAATAGTAATTGAAAAAATTTTTTAGCTGATTACGTATAACATTTTTAGCAAAAGATTAAAAAGGTACCCGTGTCCAAGTCTTTTAGTGGTAAAAATTTTTGAATAACAACAAAAATAATGATATCAGTAATATAAGGCTCTACTGTAAAACAATTTTGTGTAAAAGGAAAAACAACAATTGTTGGCTTAAATTATAATATATAGTATAGGTAAATCCAATCCAATCTCGTGCATAATCAAATCAAACAAAAATCTTTTTTTTTTTCCCAAAGTAGGTAAGTGTTACGTACGGAATCGCAAATTTGGCAAACGCAACGTCACAATTCAAGCTCCAGGCTTGAATACCTCGCATTATGCTCGAAAGCACACTCCGGACTCGAACAAAAAAAATAAAAACAAAAAATTATCATAAAAATCAAATCAATACATCCCGAGTTCTCAATGTATTCAACAATAACTCACCGTAAGTGTGTACATAATTATATCTTGTTTTTATTTTTACGCATAAAAAAATATTGTTTTTGTCCTCCTTTTTTTTTCCGTCGAGTCGATCTCCCCCTCACCGCATACGGAAAGTGGTCGAGATAAAAACGGTGGGAGAAAAATAGAAAAACATGGGCACATCCGCGTCTAGCTGCCCCTTGTGCGCGTATATGCTCTTCTCTCGGCGAAGAACCGGGAGGAGCGCAGAACTGGACCACCTTGGGACGGTGCGTCGACACGCGCGTACATGGGTATACAGCGAGAGAGCAACATGCACTTGAGGAGCACCTGTGATGTGTATGCGTGTTTATCGCGGCAGGACGATCACGGATCTCTCTCTCTCTCTCTCTCTCGCGAACCATATACGTGTATATACATACCAACATAACATATCCGCGACGACGGCGCGTGAACACACCTTACAGGTATCACCATCGCCGTTGTTACTTTTTCGTCAGATCCGCGTATTATTATTTCGTCAATCCCCGTCTGAAGTACCCTTTTTTCCCTCCCAGAGGCGCAATTTATCGTACACATAGTGCTCGTTAATAATAAAAAAGGTGTAGTTTGGTCTCTTACGATCATTGGACAAAGGGGAAAATCCGCTCCTTTCGCAATCGAGGGTCAAGCCGTACAGCTTGTAGGCCCCCGCCCGTTGCGAAATCCGTGGATTTATGTGTATATATATATATATATACACTTGTCCTCCTCATTATCTTTGATGAGTGGGTATGTATATTTATATACGGTAGCGCGGGTATACAATATGTAAGCGGGTAATACGCCCCAATGGGACGTCTCGTTTCGTCAGGTCAGCTCTGTTTTTGTTCGCGTCGATTGCATTAATCAGCTCGTCGTCGCCACCTAGGTATATCTACTTCGCGCGTCGTACGTACCTACGTATGCCATATACATACATATGACACACTTGTACGTAATATTTATAGCATGTGCAACATGGTGTTACGTTGCCACCAATGTTACATTTTATGCAGTATAACATAAGTATGCTTATGAGCTAGGGAGTCGTGATATTGCACGTACATACGGGTAGTTTTCGTGTAGATTGAACTTGGATAACGACTTTTTTTCAAGTGTACACCTCATTGTGCATACATATTATATGCATGTGTATTAAAAGGAGAGCGAGTGGCAAATAGGTATATATACTTGGTGACGTGGAAAATTAATGATAGAAAAATAGAAGATATATTATCAGTTTGACCCTAAAACAAACCCGTTGAACTCGTTGTTCTCGAAACAACAACAGCACAAAGTGTGTCAGCAGCAAAAGAGTATAATTATATAGGTATACAAATGTATATAATAGGGAGGACTGGGGAGAGAGAGCACACAGTGTAGGTAGGTGATGTGTATACCTATACCTATACGTGCTTGCAAGTATTGATTGAGACTTGAAAATGGGCCGAGTGCACTCTACCCTACCGAGGCCCATTGAAATTGAAAATAGATGGTATACGGTCGAAAGTGGAAGATGGTTACGTACCTTACCTACCTGTGACTGTCAAGCTGTTGGGAAAAAAAGGAAAAGTCTGACAACGACTGTGAAGAGAAGAAGAAGAGTAGGCGTGAGCTGCATGTAATAATACGAGTGCTCTAGCCAGCCTACATGTATATTTATATATATATATCCTTGCCTTTGCAGAAAATGCTGCGATTGATGCCACTATGTATTATCATACCTATAGCGTTGCCATTTGGAACCACGCAAACGCGTTCGCTTTCGTACTTACTTATACACTCGTGCATGCACGCGCTCCATATCACTATGCATGCAGTGCTGTCGTAACAATCCGTCCAGTGTTACGTTGCCGTGTGCTCGCGACACATATTGCATTCATCCATGCATGTGCTAATAATGCATAATGATGGGCGAGTTTGGTTAGCACTGCCGTGCGACGTATATTTATATACTTGCAGTACAAACTCGGAATTTCGACAACAACGCGTCTCCTCTTTCTCGCGGTGACATTCGACTGTACGCATATATATACATCTCAGCACGGGACGATAATTAGATAATTATATATATATTCCGACAAATGTATGAGTTTTCTCCCACGGTATTTACATAACTATTTTGATCGAGTCGGATTAGGGAATTCATAATTGGTCGGAATTTTACTCTCCCTCGCTTGCTCTCGAGCGGGGAAAAAACAATTTTTATTCCAGCGCTACGTGAGCTAAGGCCCACCTGTTGTACGTCCCAAAAACTTGGTCGTGCATTTTTGCTTGACTCCAATTAGTATAATTGATGCAAAATAACTTTTTTTTTTTTTTTTTTTTTTTCGAAAGCGAAAGGACACTCATTTCTTTTTTTTTTTTTTCTCTGCATATTATACATGGTTTCACACGAAACTTCGATAGAGCAATTATATCCACGCTTTCGTTTCAAAATGATTGGTGGTTTGAAAAAAAAAAAAAAAATACGATCAATCAGTACAATTGGCGAGGAGACAAATTTTACCAAAGCAAAAAAACACAATATAGCCGAAAAAGGCCATAGAGTTATTTAAAAATGTTTTTAGGAGGAGGAGGTAGGAAAATACGAAGAAAACCAAAAGATTTTTTGTTTGATTGCAAGTTATAAAAATAAGTTTATTGTCTGGTGTTCAAATCATGATGAATGACAATGCGTGTACAAACAGCGGATGTCTCGTTGAAAAACATTTTTATACAATATTATACAATGTTGAGATCGACGTGTACACTCGTCGTTTACCAAACTGGAGCTGCCGCGTAGGCCAAGGGGGCAGGGTGGGCGGCGTAAGCCAGAGGGGCAGGATGGGCAGCGTAAGCCAGGGGGGCAGGATGAGCGGCGTAGACGATGGGGCTCTTGTGCGAGATCTGGACGGTGTTGGAGTAGCTGGTAGCCAGGGGCACGTTGTGGGCCACGGCGACGGCCGGTGCGGCAGCTACCAATGGGGCAGCGGCCAAGTAACCGGGTTTTGGTGCCGCGAAGACGCAGGCGACGGCCACAGCCAGGAATACGACGAACTTGAACATCTTGGGTGAGTTGGGTTGGTTGCTCTGGTCTTCGTACTATTTGACACGAGGAACGATTGATGCCCAGCTTTGGAGCACCCGAGCCTTTTATACACCCGAAATCGCTTTCCAGGATGGAGTGGGGCACTAGTCGCGAAAGCGCGCAATCAACGCGTTTCGGCAAGTAGGTATACTTGCTCCTGTCACGCGCAATCGGTGTTGCGTGGATGTGCCGCTCTCTCTCTCTCTGTATAGCTATTGCCGTTGTTGTTGTTGTCTCCCTCTCGCGTGGATATCCCGTTGAGGCGGACCTATGGCCAAGGTCCCTGCTGTTTTTACCCGTGGCTCTCAAGGTGGCCGTATACGACCATTCGAGATTAACCATACCCGAAAAGATGCAAGATATTGCGCTACAAAGACAATCATAATACTTATAGTGTGAGAAGAAAAAAATACTCACACCCCCCCGCCCCTCCATCCCTCACGCCTTTTTTCTCTCTGGACTAATAATGAATGATTGCCCTTGTGTGCCTAATCGATTAGTTAAAATAGTCGAGCGAGAGTGGCACAAAGTACGTGTATACCAGCTATAAGTGGCCGCTGAGCGAGATGTACTTATATGTTCGGATGGTAATCGCTCCATCTCGACGACGATGGCTCCGATATCCGATCGATCGGCGATCATTGTTACTCGCTCTTAATTGTACACGCCAACGTCCACGAGCTTAGACCAAAGTGCGTTTATTATATTATGCATAAATGACGATGATATTCATACTGGCGCAAAATTTAGTTCTTAAAAATCGTTATGATGAGAGCGTGATAGCATATTATGTTACGCGGAACAGGGCAGTAAGTACTTTACGGGCTTTTTTCTTAAAAATACAGGTTTTTGTTGTTTCAATGTCGCTCGGATCAGGACAAACGATTCGTTTAATTAATTTTTTTTTTTTTTTTTTTTTTGTCATAAAAATCCTCATTAAAGTACGCCACCTGCAGGTAAAGGTAAATTGCATTCGTTCGGATGCAACGATAATTGACAACTGCCCATACCTCTCTCGTTAAGCTTATCGTGTGGACCAACGCGTCTTACGTAATGCGTTGGCATACGGCCGCTAACAATTTACGCGATTGGCCAACTAAACTGGAATAATATAATATCAATTTGAAGAACATTAGTGTGCGTTTGACGTATTAAAAAGTGACGTCTCGGGAAATACATAAAAATCCACGAGTTATGAATGCGGAAGCGTGATAACTTGACTCGACAAGTTCAAAATTAAGATTTACCGCGCACGAAAAATTCCTCCTTTTTTTTTATTCATACCGATCCAGGATGGGAAAACAAAATACATGTAGATACAAATGTAGCGCCTGGAAAGAATATGGCCAATCGGACTTTGGGATTGAATATACCGTTTGGACGTAACACCGATCAACGTTCGGAGTGGTGTCAAAGAAAAAAACACCATTTTGGCGGCGATGCCTATCTTGCCAAACTAGACGTCCCGCGAACACGTTCGGCAACGTGTACAACAATAAAATAATGTACGCGCGTAACGTTGGAAAAAAAAAAAAAAAAAAAAAACACAACGAGGGCGTGGATGAGGTTGCTGTATTCGTCTGCCCGTTCAATTTCTCGCCGAGCGAATTACCGATTTTGAAAGCACGGCTCGCATAAGGCCACTCGCACGCACCACCATTGTCCCTCCACCGGTAGTAGTAGTAGTAGTAGTTTTTGGCCGTCTTTTTTTTTTTTTTTTTTTTCATACCCCCGCTTCTCCCACGTCAGAGTCTGCCACACGCGAAAGCTAGAAGGCCGCTCGTTTCGGCTTGTGTTTCGGGTGTATAAAAGGCTCGGGTGCTCCAAAGCTGGGCATCAATCGTTCCTCGTGTCAAATAGTACGAAGACCAGAGCAACCAACCCAACTCACCCAAGATGTTCAAGTTCGTCGTATTCCTGGCTGTGGCCGTCGCCTGCGTCTTCGCGGCACCAAAACCCGGTTACTTGGCCGCTTCCCCGTTGGTAGCTACCGCACCGGCAATCAGCGGTACGTATACAATTATACACACTGTTCGTGAGATATTCGATTTCATTTTCACGTAAATTCAATACGTACAATAAATTCTAAAGATAATGTCGCGTCATTAGTTGATAATTTGCGCATAAATTAAATTTTTTATTTTACCCTCGTTGGTACGAAATAGTAGTTTTCGTACCCTGGTGGCTAACGTCTCCAGGGCAAGCAAGAGACTACTTGTGCTTATCTTGCTTGGATGCGCACCAGGTGCGAACTCTATATTTTTTCTACCGACGGCGCAGTAAACGTCCAAAGGTGAAAGAAAAAAACACCTAATTTTAGAAAAATAGTTTTCGAGGCGAGCATTTGCAAGATGTCCTCGGACTGTGTGTCGAAAACTATACGCATTGGCACTCGTATTGTGTCCCCAATCTGGGGAGAAATTTAATTATTTGACTATTGAAAAAAAAAAAAAAAAAAAAAAAAAACTTTAATTGAAGGTAATGAGAGTGATGTTGATCAATTGTCTTTCTTGTATCGTTACAGCTTACTCTGCTCACCCGTACTACAGCGCGTATGCAGGCAGTGCATACGCACCATTGGCTTACGCCGCTCACCCCGCGGCTGCCCCCATCGCCTATGCTTCACCCTACGCCTACTCTTACTACCACTAATTCAGTGTTTTTTCCATCCGAAATACACGTTGATGATCATTGATCTTCCATAGGTACTATGGATTTCGCACTTGTTATGAATTGTATGTACTTTGGATAACCAATTTGTGTATTTTTTTTTTCCTTTGCTGTCGCAGCACGCAGTATAATTTTTGTATCAAATGGATCTCATTGTAATAAACGATATTTGCTAATCATGTGAATTTTCTTGTTTTTTAACTTTAACTATATAGTCCCATTGTTGTTTTATTTTTCATGGAATTTGAATGATTTTCATTAATTCAATTGTTGATACTCCTATACCAAAGAGTGATTCTACATATTTTAATAACCACAATTCAATAAGAAGAAAAGTGTTAGAATATCAGGTATACTTATTAATTTATAAGTAATAAGAGGTCAGAGGTTGACAATTAGCAAATACGAATTTTCAAACTCTGGTGATCTCAATATATCGTCCTTTTTACGATATTCGCAATATTCACGTAGATACAGCCCTTTAAAGTTTTTGATTTATTTTTGACCAATGTATAAATATATATTGTTCTTATAAAACATTTTGGCATTAAATAATGATATGATAATGTTTTACTATTTGTAATATATAGATACGGATTGATCTACTATGATACTCAGCTAACTTGGCAAATGATTTCAAAATTCAATATTTTCATCCGAGTAAAAATGTTCAACAAATAATTTGCCATTTGTGGTCAAAGTAACGTCAAAATTTGTTAAAAACCACTGTTTCAAAATAACAGTAACTAATGACGAAACATCTTGAGATGTACATATACATATGTATATACCTGCAGATAGACCAAACGACCAGATAAAGAATATCTTACCTATATATACGCGCACCATATGCGCACAATCATCAAACGCCTACCAAGTGAAGGAATAACCGCACGGAGAAATAAATCCAACTGGTTGTGTACCGAAATATCGAAATTCATCTCGTGTTATAACACATGGGTGTACCTTTCGTGTTGCGTGAATGCGACGCTTTATAAATATACCTGTAAAGGATATATACCTATATGAACTTGGTCTTGTGGGGGAGGGGAGGGATTGTAAGCCCTTATACGAGGATATTACACCCCACCAAGGGTATATATGCATAATATACTCAGGTGATGACACGCTCAGTCAATCAATAGCACAAGGGGTATTTAATATACATATAAGTACACACATATGTACGATTCTCGTTCCACTAGATTATACAATGAGGCGTTATACAAGGGTTTCCCACGTTCTACTCCGCGAGCTTGCACGCAAAAATACACAAATATACGTATAGCCTCGTGTGACTATTATATGAATGACAATGCGCGTGTATCATAGATAGTATGAAAAAAAAGAGAGACGAGCTACCAATATGCATCCTCGGGACGTGTATTTATATAAAGCCAATTGTCATCGGAGGATAACAATATCTCGTCCGGTGCGCACGTGCCTCCGCGATAGGAGTATAGAGTGTTTCCACGTGCGCGACAATGAGACTCTATATACATGCAGTTTCGTATCGTATAGGGATTGTTTTTTGGAGGCGAACAAAGAAAAAGAAGAGCGGCGTAAAACACAATCGGTAGTAAAAATACAATTTTATTGAGGTTTTCGTTCTCCCTGGGTGTACACGCGTGATTAGGGCTCGTTGGGAGGAATTTCGGCGAAACTCGCTCCAACGAGATCGAGAACACATCGGTAAATACAAAATACACATGGGGGTCAATCTTTCGTGAAATACTGATAAATTCCCTTCGGTCCGCAAGCGTCGTCGCGTGTCGGATTTTTGGCTCGGGTCGCTGCACCTCCGGCTGTGCGCACGGGCTCCTAGTAGTGGTTGTAAACGTTGTGGCCGTAAGCGGAGAGGCCGCCGAGGTAGCCGTTGTAGCCGCCGAGTCCTAGCCCGTTGTCGTAGTAGCCGCCGTAGCCGTGGCCGTAGCCGTAGTAGGGCGAGTACGACGCCGGGTAGCCCCCGAGGTAGGTGGGCGAGTAGTAGCCGAGCTTGTTCAGCGGATTGGCGTAGATGATCTTCTTGGCCCCGGGGTAGAGTCCGCTCGTGTAGTACGACGGGTACTAATGTTTATACATATGTATACGTTAGTTGTATGTAATTGTTTTTTTTTTTTTTTTTTTTTTTTTTTTTTTTTTTTTTTTTTTTTTTCATTACTCGGACCTTGATGACGCTGGCGTAGCTGCTGGCGTAGGGCGAGTAGCCGACCGAGGGCGCGAGACTGACGACGCTGCCGCCGTGTCCGTAGCCACCGTAGCCGCCACCGTAGCTGTACGCGCTGCTGTACGGGCTGCCGTAGTACCCGTAGCTTCCCAAGCCGGAGTACAGGCCACCGGCCGAGGCGTACACCGCCAGGGACAAAAGTACGAGCTGCGCGGGAAAACAAATTTATGCATTTTTTTTTTTTTTTATCATTCATCATTTTTCATTTTACATTTCGCATATATCCAAACGAACGTTCAATCGCTAATCAACAACAACACAATATTCATCACGTTCCAAAGAAATTGTTTATCGGATTTAAATTAATACGTTATTTCAAATAAACGTTTATTCCAACCGACAATATTTTTTATCGGTATCAATGCGTGTAACTTAATTTTAATTATGTATAGTAAAAGGTATGATTCGCGCTGATTTCAACAAGCGGCGGTAAGTATTATACCTATACCGGGGGAATGTTGGAATCTTCGATCGTAAGGGTGTATTCGATTGTGCATAAATGAAACCGGTAAAGTCTTCGAGAACGAAAAATAAGCTTCGTACCTGTAGTGGCGTAACATGCCCACGAGGTGCGAGCTCTATTTTTTATAATTTTTTTTTTTCTATTTTCAAAGTAACACAAGATGCGCGAGCAAAGGGCGACGGTGAATACTTACCAGCTTGAACATGACGACTGGAGTGGGTACAAAAGTGTAAAAAGTAGGAGGCCTGTATAGCTCTCGTGGAACAGTACTGCGGACTGACTGATTTAGCAAAGAGCACCCGAGACACTTATATACCCACCCGAGGATCGGGCGATGCATCCGCGGTGCCATTAGATCGAGCGGGAGAGAAAATATGCGAATCGAGAAGGACGAGGTAAAAAGCAGAGGAAGGAGGAGTTGTAGCTCTAACAGCGCGGGTTGTTGACAATGGGGGGGAAAAAAAAAAAAAAAAAAAAAAAGTCCCCTCCAGCACGAGGTGTCAATAGACGCATCGAAGGCTCCGCGCGGTATCTCCGCGGGTGCTTGCCACTGGACGAGCCTCTCAAGGATGATGCATTACGAGAGCAAGGAACGCCATGGGACACACCGATGCGTGGAAGGGAAAAAAAAATAAAGGCGGCGCTCCGGCGAGGTCGGACCCATTATGATTTGCATGGAAATCAAACGAGAGTGCACGCGGGAAAATTCGCTCTCCTACTTACGCGGGCACTCTTCTGTGACTTTTTTTTCACGCCCGATGTCTTTTCTCTGTCTAACCATCGATAGACACCTATATTCCAATGACCGCGGAACAAGCCAAGTTTTACGAGCCATCGTAAAGAGACTCCAGAGGCCACATCGCGTCGGTCCAAGTAGGTATACAATACGTTATATATTGCGACCAACAAAGGCACATCGCGGCGCGTGTTTATTGTTCGAACTACCCATAGTTTACGATGATAACATTTATTATTTAGCAATAAAAAAAAAAAAAAAATCAAGCGATCCGTTATTTGCGAGTCTTTTCAGTTTTTTTTTTGTTTTTTTTTCCAAGGCCCGTAGTTGTGTTGGAACTAAAAGCTTGGGGAGCAAAGATTTGATTGTTCGGAGAGTGAAGATGAAGGAAAAAAAGGAGGAATTCGTTGAACGGCAAAAAATGATCCTTTTTATCGAGTGGGTTGAGCAAGCGCGTAATGTGCCCATTAATTGCCATCTCGTAAACAAATAAAATAATTTTTTTTCGCTCTCCCGCGCGGTGGTATTTTCGCAATCGACTCACGCAACGATCGACATTAAAACGCCGAGCATCGATCATTATTCGACGGATGGACCATTGCGCGCATCATCGGCGCACATGTGTTTGTACGTATAGGATTGCTCAACGATTAATTTCTTTATAATTGAAACCTTACTTTATCCGGACCTTTTTTTTTGGTCTAGCAATCGTACGTATATAATGACGTGTCGAGTCGAAACTAGAGGTTGTATTGTATTGAATTATTTTTTTTTCCATTCCTAAGTATATAGTTGTGGAAGAAAAAAAACGAGAAGAAATACACACACGGCCCAGCATGCCAATAAAAGATAGCGTAATCGCTAGCAATGAAAAGAGAATAATTCTTATAAATATGCGATTAAGTAATTGCAAGTTGCTTCAAAGTAATTTTTTTTTTATTCGCTCAATAATTGCCTTATTAATAAAAAGGAAAGAAGAAAAAAATAAACGGCAGCTGACCGCGAAGGCTGAGCGTGCCGATCTACGAGAAACGGCCGCGATAGCCTTCGTCCCATGGAAAAAATGAGCCGACGCGTTGTGAAAACGCCGGGAAAATAAGAGCGCGGCTATTGGAAAATCAGTTTCATTTCGCGTCCATCAAACCTACATGTGATGTATGCGCAACACGTTACCGACGATTCGACGTATGGCCCAACCCATGTGGACGATTTATGTTCATACTTTGCGCACATTCGGAAAATCGCTTAAGGTTCACGTTTTTCATAAACACACACGTGAGATAAGTATTTCGATCGAACGGGCGATAAAATTGTATCCGAGAGGTCAAACCACAGGTGTCCTTTTCCCCACTTTGGCCGTGAACCCTATACGTCAATGGCGCAAAACCTCACGATTTTTCACGGTTCGTCTCGTAAGTTTCCCTAAACGGTAAAAAAAATGCGGGCAAAAAACGAAACAATCCAACGCCCGGCAGGCAAGGACGGCCGTCGGCGAGGGCGGGTGCCTCGCGGAATTTCTCCAGCGAGCGTCAAGGCCCGAGGCTCTCCTGTCGTCGCCTTTGGGACACCGAGAGAGAGAGAGGGAGGACGGAGCAAGAGAGCTCGCGTAATCGCGTGAGAAAAAAAAAAAAAAAAAAAGAAAAAAAAGCCGACAATGGCAAATAGCAACCAGATGGAAGTTTAATATATACGGGCAGGCTCTAATGTATAATGAGCAGGCGAGGCAGGGCAATTTGTAGGTTGGCGCGCGTGTTAACGTAACTATCGCGGTGTGCTCGCGATCGGCGCCTATACTCGTTGGGTGTGCAAGACTATATATGGCATGTTACAGGCCCGAGGCCGAGATCGGCCGATCGGATCGAGTCGCGAAATGATATGGTCAAGTAGCCATCGTTGACCCCAAGGCGTATAGGGTTCACGCTCGCCGTGCTCCAACGTATATACATAATATATATACGCGCTGGTGCATACATACATACATGTGTAGGTAATCTAAGAAAATGAGCGGATCATGTGGCAACACGATAATATATGTCCAATGATGGTTTTAGCGCAAAGTCCAGTAGGTCTCGGTATAAGTAACAAAAATGATTGTATGTACACATTATCGAAGCCCCAGAGAAACGAGAAGAAAAAAAAAAAAAAAAAAAAAAACATATACAGGACAAACAAAGTGTAGAGGTATGCTGTTGATGGGGTACCTATACTTGTAGGTATACGGGCCGATGGATTTGCCCGTCGTCTTTGGCGTTGCAAGGTTTATAACTTGATCGACTTGGCACTCAGCGAGAGCACGCCTCCTACATTATATTCAATCGCGTGTATAAGAATAAGCTATTTTGTACGCTGTTGACGGATGACGAGGGACGGGTATAGGTAAATCTGTATACCGCATAGAGTTAACGTGTAGAGTATGCACTCGCTCTTCCCTTGCATGTGTACACCCCATGATTATAGCCAGACAATGTATAAGCGAGATTCAAATTATACTTTAATGATCTTTTGCCACATATACATATGTTGTATGCATTACCCGATGTATGCAAAACCTCATGTCGTTTCCACAATAATCCACGCCTTCGATTTTCGATTATTTATTGGATACGACCCTTGGGCAAGTTGCGTAACCACGGGCGCGATGTCATCTGTTAAAATCCGCTCTTGATTGGTACAGTGCGCGTGTGTGTACAGCTCATGGGAGGACATCAGGGATGTTTCGTTTGTGCAATGTTTACGCAATGCCCACAGATCCGTGAACCTATGGTGCACAGTTGTGCAACTATATACGTAAGCGTCATGTGGGGCTGACTTTCGTTAAAAGTAAACGTGGCAAGGGCCTCCTCCCGCCCCCGTACGATCGATTTCTTACCGATCGCAAACTCACGCGTGAAGAAAAAAAACCTCCCAAGTGTAATAACAATCTGCGTCAAGTCAATCAATTACACTGCGCTCCACTTGCGATTGAGAGCCAACGATTGCCAACGATTGCCAACGATGACTGTTGCGGAGTCGTAATTTTTTATTTTTATTACCGATCCAACGACCTGTTTCCATCGCTACGCTCATTGACGATGATTATAATTGCGCGTAACCAGTATAATGGAAGAAGAAGAAAAAATGATCATAACACGGGATGTATATTGAATGTGTGTGTGTGTGTTTTTTTATTTACTAGCGATAAAATTTTTATTGGGATTTACAGTACGACCGGAGCACGTGTGCGCGTGAGAGCAGCAAAAACAGGAAGTACAAAGATAAATATATTTATAAAACTATAGCGTAACGACACCACCATTGTTCTTGTCGTGTATATATATAAATATATATGTATATATATTTATTGTATCATTTTTTGTTTTTGTTTTTGTTTTACCATCATTTGCACAAACACGCGGATTTTTCCCCCCCAATAGACGAGCCAATAAAAATCATTGAGGTTGCAAAGAGGGGGAGGTAGGGTCGAAAAACTGAAAAAGTCCCCCTTTCGCTAAGCTTCCTCGTTCTCGCCCTCGTCCTCGTCAAAGTCGCCGTCCTCGTCCGCCGTGGCCTCCTGGTACTGCTCGTACTCCGACACCAGGTCGTTCATGTTGCCCTCGGCCTCCGTGAACTCCATCTCGTCCATGCCTATACACGTGTTGAGAAGGTGACACATATTATAATATACACTATTCAGGCGCATCCGGCAAAAAAAAACAGAGAGAGAGAGAGTACCTTCCCCGGTGTACCAGTGGAGGAAGGCCTTTCTGCGGAACATGGCGGTGAACTGCTCGGAGACGCGCTTGAAGAGCTCCTGTATGGCGGTGGAGTTGCCGATGAAGGTGGCCGACATTTTGAGGCCCCGGGGCGGTATGTCGCACACGGCCGTCTTGACGTTGCTCGGTATCCACTCGACAAAGTACGAGCTGTTTTTGTTCTGGATGTTGAGCATCTGCTCGTCCACCTCCTTCATGGACATGCGGCCCCGGAAGACCGCAGCGACAGTGAGGTAACGGCCGTTGCGTGGGTCGCACGCCGCCATCATGTTCTTGGCGTCGAACATTTGCTGGGTAAGCTCGGGCACCGTCAGCGACCGGTACTGCTGCGAACCCCTTTGATTCCCATAGTTTGTATCATCCTCTCGATGCCCATGTATACGACAACAAATTTAATGATAAAACACGTGTTTGTGTGTACCTCGAGGTGAGCGGGGCAAAGCCGGGGATGAAAAAGTGCAGCCGGGGAAAGGGGACCATGTTGACGGCGAGCTTGCGCAGATCGGCGTTCAGTTGGCCGGGGAACCTCAAGCAGGTCGTGACCCCACTGAGGGTGGCGCACACCAGGTGGTTCAGGTCGCCGTAGGTGGGGGTCGTCAGTTTCAGGGTGCGGAAGCATATGTCGTAGAGGGCCTCGTTGTCGATGCAGTACGACTCGTCGGTGTTCTCGACGAGCTGGTGGACCGAGAGGGTGCAATTGTACGGCTCGACCACGGTGTCGGACACCTTTGGCGACGGCACCACGCTGAAGGTCATCATTATCCGGTCGGGGTACTCCTCGCGGATCTTCGATATGAGGAGGGTGCCCATGCCTGCCCCGGTGCCCCCACCTAGGGAGTGGGTCAGCTGGAAGCCCTGGAGGCAGTCGCAGCTCTCGGCCTCCTTGCGGACGACGTCGAGGACCGAGTCGACGAGCTCGGCGCCCTCGGTGTAGTGGCCCTTGGCCCAGTTGTTGCCGGCCCCGCTCTGCCCGAACACAAAGTTGTCGGGCCGGAAGATCTGCCCGAATGGCCCGGAGCGCACGGCGTCCATCGTACCGGGCTCGAGGTCGACGAGGATGGCTCGGGGCACGTACTTGCCCCCGGTCGCCTCGTTGTAGTACACGTTTATGCGCTCGAGCTGTAGGTCCGAGTCCCCGTGGTACGATCCCGTCGGGTCGATCCCGTGCTCGTCCGAGATCACCTCCCAAAACTAGAGGGGCGAGAGGGATAGAGAATTAAAACTGCTGCGGGGCCATTTTTTTTTTTTTTTTTTTTTTTTCTTTTTCTTTTTCCTCCGAAATGCTAACCTTAGCGCCGATCTGGTTGCCGCATTGGCCGGCCTGCAGGTGCACGATCTCCCTCATGGCTGCTGCTGCTGCTGCTGCTCCTCCTCCTTATCGGGCCGTTTTTTTTCTTCTCCTCTGGGCTTTCCTTTGCGTCGTGCTTACTTTTTTTTTTTTTTCCCTCGGGATCCGTCGAAAATGGTACTTTTTTTGCTTTTTCGCTCCTTCAGAATGATCCGACTCGCGATAACCAATCTATCGCTGTGCCGATCTTCATAGCTCTGCGGGCCCGTGTTGTGTGTGCGTGACCGCGTTCCCTTGGAAACAGCTGAAAAATGACGAGCGAAGGAACACTTTTTTTTTTTTTTTTTTTTTTTTTTTTTCGACACTTTTGTTTGCGTATAGCTATATGCATTCACGCGACATATTAATTATGTTCGAACGAGCATTATATTGTATGTACATATTGCGATTGTCCGATTGTTAGAGAGAAGAGGTGGTGGATGGAAAAAGAAAAATCGTTAACAAAACGAGCGCATAACATTATTTTTTATAATTACACGCTTGAGACTCGCGGCTTACGAACAATGGGAGCCGGGAATCTCTGACCTCAGCGATGCTGCTCGAACGAAAGAAAATGTAACAATTACAATGATGAAGAAAAAAAAGTCGCGACGACAATTTGAATCAAATGTGAGTTTGAAGGGAGGAATAAAAAATAAAGATGGAAACAATAGTCAAGCCATTTATTGTTTTGAATTTACATGCAACACATTTTCCATATAATAGATATGTATATCCACACACGCGATGGCACTTTAGCTGATAATATTACATATATGATAGGTATACTAACCAAGGGAATTTTGCACAAATTGCATCGATATAGCGACAACAACGAGACTCGCTCGCTCTCTCTCTCTCTCTCTTGGCGCGCCAACATTAAAGACGGAAGTTTCGCGCGAACTGGGTTAAGGTAAATCTTACAGGATTATCTGTATAGGCTCGTTACGCGAGTATCTATATAGATATACATATATACCTACCTACTTACGCACTTCAACCCACGTAATTTTTTTTTTTTTTTCGTATAACCGCTGCGTGGCTATTATGTACCAACGTATTAGTATGCCTATGTGTGTGTGCGCCTCTCTCCGCATGCATATATAATATACAGTATGTATAGGTACAAGGCGTCACCCGCCTAGCTCCTCCTCCATAGACGCATTCCTCTCTATACTCTATACTCTTTTATACGTGTTACATCTAGCGTGTCATGCGTATAAGTGCTTGACGATTTACTCTTTTTTTTTTTTTTTTTTTTTTTTTTTTTTTCATAGTATACCTTTAGTCCGCTTGAAATAAAAAAAAAAAAAAGTCTCTTGCGGTGAGAGTGTTATATGATGTGTGTACACCGAACTCGAGGTTTTTAACGCAAATGTGCGTACGCGCGTCCTCAATCGTATCGAGTACCTATGCTTACTTACTTGTGTATAGTTTTTTTATTGGTTTATTGGGACAGGAGAGTTAATTATTATTGTGAGTTTATCGCGCGTGTATTACAGGTTCCAAGGACCGGCGGTAGATTATTGTGCTTGCGCCTATATTATAGGTAAAAGTGGAGCAAAATCCAAAACATTTTAATTCTTTGTTTAGTCGATATTTTGGATATTGGATGTAATTAATGATACTCGAAAAAATTCATTTCCCACTCAAAAATGTCAATGGACGTTGATTTACGTACTCGAAAACCATTTCGGTTTTTTTTTTGTTTTGTTTTTTTTCCAATAATATCTCTTAGTTTCGAGCAAACAAGATCTTTCGTAGTTTGATCGCGTAACACAAATGGTTTTTTGTGCCATTACCACCGCATCTTTTACCTTTTGTTTCTCTTTATAGATAAAATAAGTATATTGTGTTGGAATGGCTTCGCTCCTAACATGGGCAATGTAAATTCCATGTAACATTCACGAATAAATCATCAATGCTTCATTCGTATGAATAATGTATTTCGCTCGGCGTAAACACTTTGCACTTGTACCTGTGCGTGACTATAACTGCCGTTTGCCCATAAACATCACATAAACTGTACATATACGTAATAACGATCGGTATAGCACACGCGCGCTACTGTTAAGCTGCTCTCACTGACGATGCGTAAAAGGACCGAACCTATAACACGCAAAATCAACGGCCAATTGTCATCTCGATCGAGCCGGTTATCTACAAGTGAAAACATTTCTCTCTCTCTATCGAAAGAGAGAGAGAGAGAGAGAGCGTGCAATGCATCACGCGTCATTGAGAAATACACCTGCAATGCGATATATGTACTTAACGATTCGAGGGGCAGCGCCTCTTTCGTGTGGATGTAGGCATATTAAACCTACCTGCCTGCACTTGCTACTTATAAACAGCTTCCCAAGGAGTAAAATAGTTCATCGCAATTATGCATTTCTATGCGCTCGTTAGGCGTGATGATGGTTAGGCAACGTTTGATGCACACGCAACAGTTGACCGGTGCATTATAATATTATATACTTGATACTTACTACTGATTGACGTGCGGGCATTATGAAAGCACTGCCAATGTGATGATTTTGTATTTGCTCTGATTAAATTAGTATGATGTAAACACAGAATTAAGTTCACGACTCAATCGAAAGATCTACGAGGAAACTTTGTAAGGTTAAAATAATAATATGTATCCGCAACGTGTGCCACGTATCATTGAAATTATGCAATTTCGAGCAGATGATTTTTTTACATCTCAAAATAAATATGTAGGTACTATATTATGTATTGACCTTTATACCAAATCTTTACTACGACAAACGTATACGTATAATATACATACCTTTAAGATCGGAAAACTCGTATCTATTAAAAATATATTCGATAAACAACAAAGTAACAGCCATACATTGATTTTAGGCAAATAATATTTTAAAAGCGTATCTTGTAAGTACTACCCTATATTATAATTAGACGAAAATCCCATTCAAGTACTTACAATCACGTTCAAGTACTTACCTAATTAACTTTAAATGTAACTTTGGCCCATTGTTTCAGTACAACACATATTATAATCATACACGTATGAAGCTTATTGGTGCGATGAAATGTTACGTTGGGACACCTCATCTCTCTCTCTCTCTCTGCCCTGTTATTTTGTCTCGTTCCGTCAAACCAATCGAGCCAATTTGGTTGGTTGGAGTCGTTGTATAAAATTGGTGGACTTATAACAAAACAAATGTGTACACCTTATCCTAACACTGAATCCTTCGATTTAGATAAGGTCTAATAAATAATATGGTGGTGGTGGTGGTGGTTGATGATGATAATAAAAGCCAAACATGGTTAATGAAAAAACAAAAAAAACAATCAACAATTTATTAATATAATCTTGAGGCAGCAATAACAATCGAGGTAAACCACGATAAAAGGATAAAACAGAAGATCACAGAGAAAGTAGAATCAGTAGATAATTATAGTGTAGAGTGTGAGACGTGTACACGCTGTATACAGCCGGACAGATAGCTCCGTTTTCTTTATACACACACACTTACGCGCGGTTTGAATAAGGAAACAAAAAGGTGTACAACCATTTATCAGTTAAAAAAACACAGACACATATTTACACGAGGCGGGGGGGGGAGGGGTCGATCAACGCCGGTAGGCAATGTACGGAGCGGCCGGATTGTAGGGGTTGTAGTAGGCAGCGTGGGGGTAGGCGTAGGCGGCCGGCGATGCGACGGAGTAGGCAGCCAGGGGGGCAGTGGCGAGGTAAGGGGCGGCGATGGCGTGGTTGATGGCGTGGGAGTTGAAGCTCGAGCCGACGGTTGCCACGGTCAGGGTGGCCGGTGGCAGCACACCGGCCGAACAGCCGGACATCAGTGTGAAGAATCCCACGAGGACGGCGACCACGGACACCTGCACCGACAACGACACAACATTTATAATGACCATTCGTCTCGAATCAACACTCGGCACTTGTATGGTGCTACCTCGATATACCTTCGTTACGTATATATATACATGGTAAAGTTGAGACGCCACGCCATATGCACCAGAGTCTCAACTTTACAGAGGTCAAAATAGCCACCGTTTATTTATACATACAACAGTATAAAAATTACAATATATACATGCAAAGAGAATAATATAATGGAGTCCTCCTGGCACTACTTATCGTATTATTTTTATACTCACGAGGCACTTGTTCGGCATTTTGCTTGGTATGTTGGTTGTTGCGTTGGTCAACGAAAACTGCGATGCCGGAGTCGAGTCGTCCGTGCCTTTTATACTCGGTTGGGCCCCGAAAATCAGAGAAGCCCCCAACGTATGGGCTCGGATCGTCCACTTGGGCAAGCAACCGATAGTCGCCGGTGAAAATCGGGGGGGAGGGGTAATCCCCACGCTGGTCGTGATTCGCGAGTAGCGGCAGGAGGTGACAAAATCGCTCACGACGAAATAGCGATCGTGAGGGGAAAATTAAGTCGGCGCGTGCCCGTATTACACGTATACATTATACATAACTGCACTCTCCCTTTTCGGCAACTGCAACATAGGTGGGTGTATTTATAATATCATCATAAATAGCGCATAAAGGTATAAATAACTACATGTAATTAAATTCAAAGGGGGAGATTTCGTAAATGTGCGCAAAAGCACAATAATGTAATAATTTATTGTCCTGCAGTCCGCGATTCCACAAGTATAATATTATGTACGTGGTCTCTCTCGCCGGCGTAATTAGTATGAATCCGGCGAGCGCCCATACTTATATGTAAGAACCGGGTGGACACGCGCGCGCGCTCTTTTCTGCTTATGTAATTGCTCGTGTTGTCTCGACTCCCTCTGGTGACGTGTACTTATGACTGAAATAACACGTAGGTACACCTATATAATAAATATGTGTATACACGTATATCATGGGCATATACGTAAACAAACATTTTGGCTTTTCTCGGGCCTATTGTGTATCCGACATTGCCAATCCCACACGTATTTTATATACTCACTAGATGGAACGATCGTTGATTGGAACTTGGACAATATATAATATAAAGCTATACATTTATATGTGTGTGTATACATGGGCGATAAGTAAGCGTGCACTAATGGTTGTGGGTTGACGAGGTAAAGTTTGGGAAGGTGACGCGCGGGCGAAGAGAAGCCCTTCTTGGCTTCCTTTGTACTATCTACTCCTGATGATATATATATACATGTATATTTATGTAAGTACTGGTCGTCGACGCCAAATGAGGCAGGCAAAAGAAATAGCAAAAGTCCAGGACATCGGGCGGGGAGACGTATATACACTCGGCGTCCTTGGCGTGTGGGGCTCTTGTCCCTCGTCTTTATCGCCTTGTAGGTATGCATGTATATACGTTTATACACGGGGATGCAGCCGGATATATAAACTCAAAGGGGGATATCGGTACGTAAAGATGAGTAGGATATAGAAGTGACGGGGGAGACCGTGGCCATGAGGATAATCGTTCCGTCCTCCTCTTATACCCTTTACTTACTCGATCCGTCTCTTTTGAGCATACAAAGGTACTTATACCTGCATCCGTCCGTACATAATATATACTTACTTCTTATATATATATATAATGCTCTCTCTCTATTTTTCCCACATTTTGATTAAGTAGGTACACTCTCTGCCCTTTTACTTTGAATATGGCTTTGCGCAAGAGGATACACACATATATATACATGCGACATCAAAACCTTATACGCTTCGCGCTTACAACTTATGGTAGTACATATAGATGATTCAAGCATTTGAAGAGTATATAGGTTCCGGGTTATTATATCGATACCTCACGATTGTGTTTGTTCTTGGAATCGGATCGTGCGAGCTCGCGGAACAATTGTTACTCATGTATAACAAGTATACCTACATATTGTGTAGATAAATAACATAATTGTGTTTATTTGTCAACATCACTATACATTTGAAGGACAAGTATTTCATCAGAGTCACCGGGCTAGAGAGAATATTAAGTATATGTTTTTCCAACGTCGAATATTACGTAGGGTAGGTATACCATCTCGCAATGTGTTCGTTAGACTAAAAGAAGTGTATAGTACACTTTTTCTTTTTTTAATCCACAGCTCTTTTGTGTTCGGCACTTTGATGCGCTGGAATGTCCATGCACAACCTATACGAGAAAGAGGACAAGTGCTCAAAAATGAAGAGAACAAAACAAAAATACATAGACGTGCATGTTTCTCTGCGCTTTTTTTTTTTTTTTTTTTTTTTCTCTTTCGATTCTGTTGTGAAACAATCGAGACTTATTTTTATATTTCGTATTTTTACCTCGGCTATACCATTGTTCGATAAATCTTTCCCCGTCTCTACTCTCCCTTTGCGATGAAATTCCCAAGAGACAATAAGTCGGCCGTTATTTTACTGTTAGCTGTATGATTGGAAAAATAGCATTTACATAATAAGATGCATTGGAATACGTGTACACATGTTTGATTGTTTCTCAATTATTCGTATCATTAGTTCTATTTCTTAAATTTTATTTCAATCTCGTTTAACTCGAAGCATTGCTCGTGTTCATTTATTGCTCTCTAGCTTTACAGTCATACGATTTACGGTTTAACCATGAAAATTCATGTCAATTCGTTTAATTGATTTATTAGGCAAGTCGATGATAAATTTAAGCTTATTGAAAGGAGCGCCACATATCAGTGCGGTCACAATTCATTCGGAACTATATGAAAGTTAAAATTTGCACATGAACGTAAGCGATAAAAAATAAGATTTGGATGAAAAGTTACTGGTACTTTTTCAAGTTTTTTTTGGATTCAAAAAGTTTATAAAAAATTGATTATAAAAGCTTATAAAATATTTATTTTTCCTTACACCTCCGCCGAAAGTTCGTTCCATCTGACCCGATTTTGAGCTAGAAAAAGCCTCATATCAGTCCTGCCATATGTGCGCAGAACGAAGTGCGCATGTATATATAGTTATATATTCAGCACCAAGAAGCAGCAGTAGTTATACAATACATATATATATATACGGCTAACGGAGTTATAACCTTTAGAGTTTATACAACACAGAAAATCATCGGATATTTATTTACATAAATTATTGGATATATTTATATGTATATTTTTTTTTTGCACAATTTACATGTATATATAAATTTATTAATTTCATATCAACAGAGTATACAACACAAAATTAAAACTACCAAATTAATGTTTTTTTATCAGTTACTTTCAATCGAATGATTTATTTAGTATATAAATGTAGTATATACATGTCATATTACAAAAATAAACTATGAAATCTTTTATTTAATCGAATTATGCTTATCACAATTATAATAGTTATTGATAATAACCTGATTTATTTTGCACTTACGGATATAAACATTAGGATTTTTAAAATGATCTTTATAGGATCCATGATTCGAATTTAAACGGATTTCTCTTCCTCTCGTTTTGCCAGCACGACCAACCTGCACAAATCCGCGGCCCAATCTGATTTTATATAATATACTACAGTCTCGGCGAGCGTGTATATATAGATATACCTATACACATGTACACTCATCTACGTGCATTTAAGTGGTATTGTTCGAGCGACCGATCGATCAATAATAATGCATAATGCACTAAATCTTTGACTGGATCTTTAAACCATCATTTTTAACAAAACTAAAACCGTGGTGACGAACTTTCGGCGGAGGTGTAAGGAAAAAAAGTATACGTACCACGGCCAAAAAGTGGGGCTACATCTGACCGCGCATTACCGGCCTCGCCTTCGGCTCGGCCGATAATATAGCGCGGTCAGTAATAGCCCCACTTTCTGGCCTAGGTACGTAATATACTATTTATAATTTAAACGACTCAAACAATATTGTAACGTTGGTTTTTTAAGATAAAAATCATTCATACTGATATACGTACGTACACAAGTGAGGTATTTACGTTCAATGTGTGCAGCATAGTAAAAATTTTTTTTCGTTTAAATTTTCGTATTTTACAGGAAAAATGAAGGTATGTTGCACTCAATGAAAAAAAAATTTTTTTTTTTATCATTAAAAGTACATTTGAGTAAAAGGTGCCGAAATAAAAGCAGTACAGGTTGAAATGTTGGGTAAAAAAAATATAATTTTATTCAACAAAAAATAGCGAGAACAACGAAATTTTTAGCAATTAGCAACTAAAAAAAAAAAAAAAAGAGTAGTGCACGCGTCCAAGTCGTGGCCTAAAGTAACTTCCTAGAGTGAATCAAACGACTATGAAAAAAACGGCGCAGGCAGGGCGTAGGGTGCCGCCAACGCGTGATGAGCTGGGGCGAAAAACGGCGGTACAGCAGCAGCGATAGGTCCCGGTGCCGCGACCAGCGGGGCATGATGGGCCGGTGCGGGTAGCAGGGGATGAGCGGCGAACGGAGCGAGGAGCGGCGCTGCCCTGACTCTGGTCTCGAGGTCGACTCTCGAGGCGAATGGAAATACGTTGTGCGGCACCACGTGGGTGTAGCCTATCGCCGCTGGAGCTACCGGGGCTGCTGCTAGTACTCCGGCCTCGCAGGCGCACATTAGCCCTGCCACCATGACTATCGCGATGCTCGTCTGAAAGTTACAATTTTGTTTTCATATACGGGCAAAATCATGTATAGTCGAATACATATTGTTTTGCATATTATACATGTAGAGACGTACCTTTGCGAAAGTGTTCATGTTGTCTAGACTTTTGGCTCACGAGACACTTGCCGAGGTGCTGGTGTACGAAAGAACTGTGCTCCTACGGTGGGCATCGTCGGTTTTTATAAGCCGGGACATCACTTCGACCCGACGCACTTACACTTTCTTTCGGCGCGTGACAAATTTGCCAATGGGGCGCACGTTATGATGTTAGTTACATAAAGTGCAGTCTACTTAAGCATAATACTTACCTACCGCACATACCTGGATGTAATTTTGTCACCCTCTTCGACTGTAATCAGTTTTTTTTTTTTTTTTTTTTTTTTTTTTTTTTTTTTTTTTTTTTTTTTTTTTTGTCGAGGTATACATAGTTTGATACTTGAGAGATGGCACGTCAAAAAGAGATCATTTTTAATATTGATATTTTCATCAGCATACACGGAAATACACGACAATCTCAATTATAGCGTTAGAAAAGTAAACAAATGTTGCAACACTATAATTAATATTTTCTTTTTTTTTTAATTAAGCTATTGCTATCACCCTACAGCCCAATACTTTTAACTTTAAGTAAACAAAAGTTATGAGTTTTTGTATGTGTATGTGTGTTTTTTTTTCTACAGAAAAAAGGAATCATTTGAGCCTAGAATAGTTCAAGTGACATTCAATTAATTATTAGTTCTTCTAAGTAATGTGCAACTTTATTGTTTATTTTGCACCAAAACATATGATTTGAAGCAAACAAGAAAATAGCAATGATTCGCTTAAAAGCATGTTGTAAGTAGTACGTTTGAATCGTGTGTGGAAAATACACACTTGAGGGGTATTTGAATAAAAAAGACGTAGAAACGTTTAAATTCTGTCACGGCGATTTACACGCTCCAAGTGTAGGTATTAAAATAATACACTTGGATTGACAGTGAAGAGTTGAAAATATAGGCCTGCACATAATCAAAAGTACTAAGATGTATCGTGACATAAAATTAAACATTAAAAATTAAATACAATTTCTCCATATGGAGGTAGCTTTCGTTAAAGGAAAAAAAGTTACGAAAATGTGACATTTTTTGGCAATCGTGATTAACAGCATGAGCGTGAATGTGTGTATATGTTACACTTGAACTACTAATAGTTGTTTTAAATTTGCACTTATTTTACAAAAAAAGACCCTGCGTCTACTGTCAATGTCATTATGTTGATACACGTGGACGGAAAATCTGCCTATCCGGTATTAATAGAGACCACGCGATTGAGCAGTGCAAAAATAGTACATTCGTTGGATTCACATTGAGTCATGCAATTTATTTTTTTAATGAATATTTTTGCTGTACTTCGAATTTTATTATGAGAGCGATTGAGAAAAAAAATCCTGTAATCAACGGATTCGATGAAAACGCAGTCCAGTAAAATACGCAAGCTTGAAATGGAAAAAAATATATATATATATAAATGCATAAATTTAGATGGCATCGGCATCGGTATAGTTTGGGTGTCCTTTTGTCAAATATATAACGTAAGGGAAGAAAAGTCAAAGGCTTTGTAAGATCGTATAAAAGCTCTCATTTTGACCAAAGTTTTCATCAGTGTTGGATATTATTGTTTAATAATAAGCCTTGTAACATTAACCCAAACTAATATTATACGGTTATCTTAGGTGACATATTCCTTCTGAACTTTAGCATCTGTAAATCTATCACGAGAGTATGAAAATTATGCATTTTTTTCCTATTATGCAAATTAATCAACGTACGATGGTAACTTCAAAGTCTTGAGAATGATATTGCACACATTTTTTGACAAGAGCATCATTTTGAGTTGAGGTATGGAAAAAACCAACACATTTCATATTTAGTTAGGTGTGTACAGGATAGGCAACCCTCGAAGCGCATAATACGCATATGTCATACTTATACCTCTCTTCTTGATCTCTCATGGAAGGGTGTACGAGTATTATTCTTCGAGCCGAGACTTACCTCGGCCAAAAAAACCATGAAGCGACGAGATGATGCGTTACACTTTCCTTTTTTGCCTGTATTGTTGTACCATTAGAAGTATGGAAAATCTCATTATCCACGATGAGTAAAAAATTCAACCAAAGCACATCGGGACGGATCAATCCTATTGTTTTCTCAATTCATGAACAACCCTCTCGTACAACGACCGAGAGTATCGAGAATATATATGTATATAATTGATGTGCATCGATCAACTCTCATATATATGTTATAGAGTCCTGTACTGTAGAGGATGGGTATACATAGGGGTTGGGTGATCATGTATAAAAAATGTACTGGAAATAATCGAGATAAATATTGGTTCAACACACGTGTAATTTATTATCATAAACCAAACATTGATGTAAAAAAAAAAAAAAAGAACAATCGACGAGGAATCAGACAAACAGTAACATATGGTGTTCAGTTGGTGCATCAGTGCGGGTAGATGTATATATGTACATGAGGCGTTGCACCGCGTCTCGGTCGTCTCTACTTCCTGAAGACGATGGGGGCGGCCGGCGGTACGGGAGCGAAGGCCGCAGGAGCCGTGTAGGCCAACGGTGCCCCGGCGTAGCCGAGCGGAGCGGCCAGGGGAGCCGATGCGTAAGCCACGGGCGCAGCCGGGGCGTACGAGAGCAGAGTAGGGGTGGCGTAGGCGAGGGTGTTGTAGTTGCGCTGAATCGCCTGGTAGCTCCTGGCCGTGACGAGCGGAGCTGCCGGAGGCACGATGGGCCCGACAGGCACGATCCCAGCGGAGGCCACCGCCACTAGTAGGGACAGAGTCTGCGGAAGAGCAATCGATGCACGTGGTTATTCAACAAGACAAAAAAAAAAAAACATTATCGATACTCGGGTGATTGTATATATATATATACTTACAGCTAGCACGAGCATCCTGATGATTGGAGGGGTCGTTGGGTTGTTGGTGAGGTATTGATGCCCGGTGGGACAGGGGTCCTAGTTTTTATAGCCGAAACATCCCGTTCCCCACTTCTCGGTTGGATTCGCGACGAATTTCGACACCATCTTGTTGGACATTGGGTGTGCAGTGCAGTGGGAATTACGATGTGCCTACCTGATACGTGACGGCCCGAGGAGTCGTGTAATATCTCGGGGGGCTCGCTTGTGAAATCAATTGCCCGGTTCGTTTCACCTACCGATCACGTACCGCTTGCTCGCGGCTTTGAGCGGTACCCGAATTTACAATGCGCTATACCTACCTCTCTCGCATGTACGTACGTGAGAAAGTAAAAGCTTCATCGGACATTCATTTTTTTTTTTTTTACAATTTTACACAAAACCCCCGCATTGGGTGCTCGATGGATCATCGCAAGCGCAGCGACTCGACCGCGAGCTTTTTTTTTTTCGGGCCCAATGAGTAATCGGAAGAAAGCGTGCATAAGTAGAGGCAAGGGAATGCCGAGGGGGACAAAAAATGTTTCAATTACAAAATGTCCCTCGTGAGATTTAAAAAAAAACGAGTACCTTCGTTTAGTATAACAATAAAATCTATCGAGGCTATATATGATTCGATGTTTACGATACGACGCGTTGAATGATTAATGTGACTAAATGCGTATGATTATACTAGAGGTGGTGCTTTCTAATATATTCAAGTTCGCGCGAATCGTAATTTTCAATGGCACGACCTTGAAAAATACATACGTGTATCAAAATGTTCAAATATATGCATGATATTATATACGAGTACAAATATTTTTGAAAACATATACGCAATTGTGCATGTGTATAATGCATATTATATACTTGTGGAGCTTGTTAATTATCTTCGCTCGAGTGCCAAAGAGGCAACCTTGTCGTTACTCCTTTCATCCCGACTGCCAAGCTAAAGCACAATGGTTACGTAACGATGTATACCCTATAAGTTAACTACGCGTCATCGAATATGCGTTTCACCTACACCGTTACATAATCTTTCGTCACTTTTTACATTTTTCCAAACACTTTCACGTATTACACTTGACGGGTTTCAATCACTTCGACTATACTCATGCATGCACTCATCTTACAACAAGTATGCGTTATTCGCAACAGTGGAATGATAATAATAATAATACGCCCGTGTATTATAATGTAGGTATACATCTTTTCATCTAATTGTATGCAAAGCTTTCATCGGCATGCGCGTTTGGAATGCAGCACCCACACCAGGTAATCACGACGAGAGAGCAATATATAGTAAAAAAAATCGGTTTTTCGATGATCATATCAAATCTACAAGGAATTCCATAATCGTGAGATACCACATATTGAAAAATACTAAGAAAATCTAACGTTAAAGAATTAAGATGAGATTTAGTTTAAAAAAAGGAACCTGAAACATTTAACGTTGAAACTAGAAATTTGCTGCTATAGTTTGTACATCGAGGCTATGATGTGTACATAAAGCACGTACAGGTTTTTTTTTTTTTTTTTTTTTTTTTTTTTTTTTTTTTCAATTAACGAGTGCTTTTTATTTCAACCAGAGTGAAAAGTGAAACCACCTGTAATATATGCATAACTATGACTAAGTATGTAGTTCGAGAAATGAATTTTAAAGTTAAAAAAAGAATGTGTGCTTTACATTTTATTGGAGGGATAATTCACTCTGCGGACCAACGTAATCAAGTTTTGGAACTAACTTGAGCAATTTATCACGCGTTTCACTCCATTCAAGTAATTATAATTACTTGTACATATAATCGGTTACCTTTAAAATGCAAAAAGTAATGCATGTAAGATAAAATTGACTAAAATTTTTCTCAAACAATCCTTTTCTCTACATTGCTATTCTAACAATCTAAACGACAGACATTTTTTTACAGTATTAGTAGGTACATTTAATTTTTTGTACGTGTAAGAGTTCATCGAGAGAAAAAATGTATAGAGAATGGTTGTACGGTTCAAATTACTATCTGGCAATTGCATGGAAAAAATTAGGTATAGCCACTAGTAAGAAGGTCCTACTTTCTTGGACGGCGCAATAATATCATATTGTATTCTAGCATATGTTTGTAATTTTTCATGCAATACAATGACAATAACTGCATCTGTCGTACTGTATACACGCTATAAATAAAAACTTTTTTTTTCATTTGTTTCGCTCCTACTTTGTAAAATCAAAACAATTTTGACGCTGGCGTGCGTATCGGTAACAGGTTTTGAGCCTCATCAAAGTGTGCAATTAATGTTTTGCATCGTATACTGTCAATTTCGAGTTAATAATCGGATGCTTTTTAATGCAACAAAGAATATTCAAACTATTATTTGTTTCCTCTTGGGGGGGGGGGGTAATTGACATTAAATGAAGCACTAGTGATGACTTCAATATCAGCGTGCCTTGGTCCTTGTCATGCCACGCCATCCCTTTGTTTAAAGATACACGAGATACCGCGTACATTTACAGGGAAAGTGCGTAACGAAAGTTTAAACTCCCGATTACTCGAATAACAGAAAATAAAAAAAATTTTTAAAAAACCGTGACTGGATGCAAAAAAAAACGAGCAAGTATAATTAATTGGTAGCGTGGATTTTATAGTACGTGTACGAGGGTACGATAGCGAGAGGTGCATCGGGCATTTTTCCGGTCGCGGTCGGTTCAGCTCCTTTTCCTTTTTCCCTGCGCGCGGTCCGATGCTCGCGCGGATGGCCTTGCGCATAATCGCCGCTCTTACCCCGCGGTGCTCTGTCCTTTTTCCCCTTTTTCCTCTCCCATCTTTTCTCATTGCCCCTTTTTCTTTGTCCCTTTCGTTGGACTCGCGCGTCCGGCGCTCTCCATCCTCTAGAGAGAGGAGGAAAAACCGGCAAGGGAGAAGAGAAAAACACGAGCAGCATCCTCGAGATACCGCGGTCCCCATCAAGGCTCCCCCTTTGGTAGATTATACACTTATATTCCCCTGCTTCTCTCGATCCTTCCTACTCCCTTTACTCCCCCTTCCCCCCAAAGGTTTCGTACCTTACAGTACACCGCTCGCAGTGGACTGCTATATAAAGGCTCGTCCGGCTCGGCTTGGGCACATTGTCCTCAACTGCAGTACCTACAACCCGGCACAACTCTCTCAACATGTTCAAGCTGGTCAGTATATACATCATAGATCGATAAATTTGTAAAAACAAAATTTAATTTCTGTGATTTTTTAATATCAACTGTGCGTAGCTTGTTTCGTTTGTGGAATTTATCGGGATCATATTCAATAGAATTTTGGCTGGTTTTTTTGTTTTGTTTAAACTATCGAGACTCGAAGAATTTGATTGACAAAGTATTTCCAATATATAAAAGAAAGAGTAGTCTCATCATGAATTTTGTCCTTCTTGCAGTTCTTGTTAGCCTGCGTCCTGGCGTTTGCCGCGGCCGTGCCGGCACCAGCCCCAGCCCCAGCCCCGGAACCAGCTCCCGAGGCCAAACCAGGTGCCCTCCTGGCGGCCCCGGTCTTCCCGGCCGGCTACATCGCACCCGCGATACCATCGTACGGCGCCCCCCTGCCGGCCGCGTACGCCTACACCTACGGCAGCTACTTGCCGTACTACCGGCCCAGCTACCTCTTCTAAGGGCTTATGTGTCGCCGTCCCGCGGTGCACGAGTGACACGTCGACCACACCGGCCACCACTGCCTTCATCGGGATCCCCCCCATCACGTTCGCCACATCCGCTCACTGCTTCATATGGTCCGATTAAACGCGTATTATACCTCCGTCACCGATTCGTCTCCATCGAAACACCCTTACACACCTTGTCCCTCGCTCATCTGACTTTTTTTTTTTTTTTTTTCCGTATCCGCTCATCATGCATCAAAAACAAGCAAATAAAAAAATATACATTGTTTTCAAACGTTTGACTAATAAAATTGCTGCTTCAAGCTCATTTTTTTTTTCATCGCAATCTTGGTCTACCGATTTATTTACGTATATACTGCGCACCTTTCTCCTCCTCCCTCCTGTATATGCGCATTCGTTGCAGCTGCAGGTAAAAAATTTTTGGCTTTTTGTCGAGGGTACAATGACAAATAAGAGCTGTTTTTTATATTATCTTTATTGGCATCTCGTTCAATCCAAGTTTATCATTTACCTGAGTTTTTTTTTTTTTTTTGTTTTTTTTTTTTTTTTTCTCAATAGGTACTCTGAATTCGTCTATATATTTTTAAAACGATGGTAAAGTGATTTATTTAACGCCTTTACTGTTCATCTTTTGTTTTAGAACTGCTTAAAACATGTGTACAAATAATACATTTAAAAGAATATAAGATTAAACTTTTGATCGACTTAACCCAAAACAAGAGTGTGCTTAAGTTGACTACGGAAAGCTCATGATTGCTATGATTCTTACTCTCAAAAATACGTCGAATCAGTTTTCTCGTTTAAAAAGTAATATTACACACTATATATGGCAATGTAAGTTACTTTCATCCATCAACTAATCACTCTTAGTTATTTTTTACTTTTTTTTTTTTTCATACTTAAGTTAAACATCAAGTTGGTCATAGATCAAAACTTTTCGATATTTGGTATAAGGTTTCGTTGACTCCTCTTTACTATCCACTAGTCGTACTGGTATACGTGAACAGTACGTACATTTATACGTATGCACTTGGATTATACAGCTAACGTCACGAGCCCGTAGGTCCGGGTTTGTCGCTCGGCCCTGAGACTTTAGTTCTTGAATACACGCTCAGGAGGGAAGCTGTAGAGAGCAAGTAATTTTAAGTATCGCGCGATGACAAAAACAAAAAAGTGTAAGTACGCGAGTTCCGGGAAAATGGGCTTTAATGAATTTCGAGGTATGGTTCCTCGTACGGTACTTCGGCATTGTTTGCAATTTTTTTTTCTTTTAAGTCCGAGCTTTTAATTATATTCCGAACTGAATCCAAGCGCAATACTCTGCTACTGCGGCTTGATTGCAAACGCAAGCGGCAACGTCAGTATACTATATACTTATCGATTGTTTAAAAAAAAAACTTGCCATACTGATTGTGGTTTCATCAAATCAGTAATTTTCATGACGTACAGCCTTTGTTGTAAAGTTATGGATGTCACATGAATCAAATGAGTATATAGAATATGCTTCCGACACCTTTTTGGATACTTTGTTCGCATTAAACTGATATATTTATACTGAACAATGTCTCCCTCATGTGCGAAAAAGCGTGTACGCTATATACATCAACATAATTTTGCATTTAAAACTGCATGAGTATATATATTTAGATTTTTTCGATTGTTTTTTCATCCGAGATTGAAGGTGAAAATGTAACATACAGGGAATTGGCTCGACTGGTACACGAACGAGAGCGAAAATTGGACGGATTCTAAGAAAATACTGTATATTTGATGGATTCGGTTTGTATGCATATGAGCCGATGCGTCTATCCCATATAATGTTGAAAGCTCGGTGACGCCGGTGATTGGCATCAGTCTCGGCGATTACGGCCACTGCCGCTCTTCGTGCTATACCAGTATGATATATATATATCATAAGCATCAGCTAAGCGCATTGGTACTCCTTTACTCCCATTTGTAAAAATTAACAACTTCTTCTTAAAAAATTATTCCACCTCATATTTTAACTTTTAGCAATTTGATTTTACTTGTGTACTATAAGCAAGCCGTTAGTCTACTTTCAATAAAAAATTAATAAAACTATACATCAATAGTTACATATATTTGTAGTTATGATGATTATTCGTTTATGTGTGAGTGTATGGGAGAGAGAGAGACAAAGAGAACTTTTAATCCAACGGTTCTCGAACTTCATTTCCATCGTATCACATTTTTTTGATATCATGTAACAAAAGACTGGAAGTTGACGAATGAGGGTAAAAAAAATCCATGTAATAATATATCATTCTTTTTGTGATTGTATTATACAAATTAATCTATATTTAAAAAATTTAATCGCTATTTCTTCGACTGTATTTTTTAATATAATGAGCAAATTGCTTATCACTTAAGAAGTTAAAAAATTGTAATAAGTGTTTTCGTTATACTTTGTAAATTAGACTGTTTGCGCGTTTCCTTTTTAGGAAGTGTAAAAATTGTTTCAACGATCACCATAAATACTTAAAACGATCGAAAGAAACATGAGAATAATGATAAAAATGAGCCATTTGAAGGATGAATGGTATGCAGCTCAAACTTGTTAATTTTGAAAGTAAAAACGTTAGAATGGTTGAAAAAAGTTGTGGAATCATGCTTATTTTCCGAAAAATGATCGATTTCGATGCACAGAAATTGAAACCCTGATCGGACGAACGAAATTGCTCCGATCAACGCGCGTATCTGCTATACGTGTACCGCGGAGGAGTATACAGGCTGATTTGTAAAAAAACTCCCGAGGAGCCATACACGTAACATCATCAGCGGTACGAGAGCTTGCACCCTCCGGTACACTGCAGTTGGAGCAATGCAAGGGTACGCGGTGTTGTTTGGTCGGGTGTGCAGGTGGCGGTGCGGTGTGCTGCTAGGCAACGGCTCCTTTCTCACGTGGCCATGCGCACCGAGCTTTTCCCGGCTGTACCGAGGCTACATAAAAGCTCCTGCCCGACAACCTTCGAGCTCAGTTGAGCGACGAATCCACCGGCGAAACGCGCGTATCGGTACACGCAGTGCTCATCCGATCGTTAGCACCGCGAGCTAAAAGTCAATTCGATAAAACCCACAGCATGAAGGACACTAGGAGCAACGCAAGGTAATTTAGCCACCACCTAAAATATTGACAAAAAATCAATTGCAGTTTACTTGCACCCTCTTTAGAAAATAAAGTAAAACGTAGTGAAAGTAAAACAACACCAGCCCTTTGCCAATCCATCCGTGCAGGTGAAAGGAGCTCCGATCGTATATACATTAATTTAAGTTGTTTTTTGTTTTTTTTTTTTTCGCAGACAGCATCAGGAGGGGGAGCGCGAGCTGGCCGACGACGAGTGCAGCGACGACAGCGGCTGCCTGAGCGGCACCACCATCAACACCATCAGTCCGAGTTTGTCGAGCAACGGCTCCTTCCACGAGCACCAACAGCGTCGCCGGTTGAGGTCGAAGCAAGCCAGATCGACCGACCGGTTGTACCGGAGCATCAGCAACAGCCGGATATTCTCGTGGCTGAGCCGCGGCCGCTCGGTCGAGCGGGTGCACCGGCAGAGCTGCGGCAAGGCCGACTCCAGCGCCGACATACCCGGCCTGCTGCGGGGCTCAAAGATCGGCAAGAAACCCTCGGACAACGGCAGCAGCCGCACCAGCATCGCCGCCTCCACCAGCAGCAACAGCAGCAACGGCAGCACCAACACCAACACCGGCAACAAGAAAAAACCCCAGAACATCCTGAGGCGACCCGTCGCGTACACCTACGCCAAGGGACTCTCGGGTTTGCCGACTCAGCGGGTGCCCAGGGCCGCCTACTAACGCGCACCGCGACGGTAAGAGCTTCTACTTCGTTTTTTTGCCCATACATACTTGTGTATAATAGAAACGTGAGGGTGATCGTTAAAAATAATTCCATACAATTACTTAAACTCACAGTCCCAAATGAACCGAGCGATTCTCGTACGCGGAACGATTGGGGAAGGAAAAAAAAAATTTGTATATTTTATTCGTCATCTGAAATAATATATATATAACATAGAACCAAAGAGCCCATGGATTCGTTTGAAAACGTCCCTCGATGTTATTGTCACAACTGCAGTTAGTTGAAAAAGACATTATATTAGCCTATACCCCTTTCGATGAATGCATTTTTTCGTTGTTGCCGTACAATTATCGTACCAAAAGTATTTACAGCTGTATAGTTACATTTATTATACTTAATGGTAGTAGTAGTAATTGTAAAGGTACATATTATTGGGTGGTGGCGCATAACGCATGTTTTTACTGACCATGAACGAACCAAATGAATATAGAAGGGGCACGCCTGACCCAGTTTTACATATATATATATACCCGCATACACGTACATGCATCCTGAGGGTAATGCACCCTGCGATGATGTCAGAGCCGCAGCGGCTCGTTCTATGCTGCGGATCATTCACGGTCTCTCTCTCTCCTATGCCGCAGCTGCTGCTGCTGCTGACCTACATTTTCATTTCTCCCTCACCTCACCCTTTCTCGCATACTTTTAGTCGTCACAAGCGCAACCCCATGAATTATAGACGCATATACCACCCGAGGCACTGTTTTAACAACGTCACTGCTCATTGATGCCTATACTCATATGTATACACACGACTATGCGAATATTCATATTATAATCAAGCTTGGACCACACGAGTGGCCAATTAAATAGTATATATATATATTATGAATTTCACCTATATATTATATTATATACAGCTTGCATGGTTTATGTTGATTTTCAAACAATCGTTTATTCATGCTTTTCGGGATGACTTTAATACCATTTATACTTATATTTAGTATACAGGCAAACTTGAAAAGTTATTATTTATTTTTTATTCCATACGGCATTCAAAACGATTTACTATATAGATACACCCACTTAAGTACAAGTAACCCCTTAAAGTCTCGATAAATAACGTAAGTACCGTGTACAATTAAATCCGTCGATTAATCGTATTTGTACGAGATTCAACGCTTTCGCCGAAATCTTAAGTATATAATACAAGGGATGAACTGAAAAAAAATAAAAATAAATTTCTTAAAACGAAGAAAAAATTTTCTAGAACATCTATACCTATAGTTTCCAGTAAATATACAAGAAATTTTTTTATACCCGAAATATTATTTTTATTTATATTTTTTTTAAATATTTTTTTATAAGAAATTTTTTTAACTTTTACCATCGTACAATCATATGTAAATGCCACAATTTTACTTAAAAAGTGCCGTTTTTTTACATTTAAATCGGTTTTTAATGGCAGTTCATATACATGTTATTCGGAGCAACATTTCACTCGTGAGTAAAGAATAGTAATAAGATGCGACCCTTTATCCATGAAATAAATAATTAAAGTAAAGAAAAATGAAATGTAGTAGAGTCAGATGGAGAGAAAAATTGAGGGAGACGTAGAGGTAATAAAGCCCGATGGGAGGGGGGAGGGGCAGGATTAGCCGCCCCGCTGTGTAGTATATACGTATAATCCTTGTACGGGAATCATATATGGATACTATATATTATATACGTGTTGTGGGGTATGTGTACTTGTACGTTCATGTTTAGCAAGGTCGGCAAGAGAGAGAGAGAGAGAGAGAAAGGGAAGGTTACGGGCGCGCGCCTTGAGGGTTGAGGGTGACTGTCAATCGCCGATTGTTGCCTCGATACATATGCACGTCACACTTCACCACCACCACCAATGGTCGTTTGAATACATATAACAAAGTTTTAGGCCGGATAAAATTTAAGCCTTTTTTTTATATCACCTTCGATTAACTGCCTTTTGTGCCCCCACCCCTACTTTTATCCTTTGTATATTTTTGTACACTTGGCCCTCGTGAGATCAGCTGCTGTTATATACACGTATATGCTTACCTGGAGCAGCAGCTATGTATATGTATATCGGAACGTCGCGATATGTACAAGTACCGGGCGGCGGCGGCAGCAGCTACGTCAGTCCTGTCATTGAGCATCAGCAGCAGCGTGGCCTACTTCCTGCAGGCCTATAGGTGTTACCTCTCGTTCCGCAGCCCCTCCCCCTGGGTTATATGGGTGAATGGGACACGATGTGTATCTATTAATGAAAGCCGCGGTGTGCTCCTTCATACAAGCTTTTATGGACATTAATTTTTGGGGTTAACTTGTGTATAAGGGATGCAACTGTGGCAGTCAAACTGTTTTTTTTTTTTTTTTTTTTTTTTGTTACCTAGGGTCGAAGGTTACAATTATTTGATATGCATAATGTGCCGAATAAGGCACCCCTAAGTAGTATATAATCATGAGTGTGGGCGAGCAAATATTAGCTTGCAAAGGGTTTTTGGCGCAAAATCATGTGCTGCGAAATTTCGAAATAATCGTACGAAGCATCGACAACTGTTTTATAAATAATACAAGTTGGAGCTATTAAAAAAACGATACCTAAATATATCTTGGTCAGAGTGAAATCAATGCTACTGCTGTCGTCCTTTAGTTTAAATACTTTGACAATTGTGTAAAAATAAAACATAATTTAGTTATATTGTAAAAAATACCTTTATTTTATTTTTTTTTAACTCTCTAACGTTGTCTTTTTTTCTTTTTTTTTTAACGTTATTCCAACTTTTTTAAAAACGTTTTGTAGATACTTACTACATCAGGCTAGTTGTTGTACACCCGCACATGATATTATTTAACTATACTCGTGTCAGCAATAATTGGGGTCGGGCCCAACATGACGTTTATCGATAACTTGAAAAAATTCCATTCTATGCTTCGATTGGACATCATAACGGTGGTAAGAGCAAAATTCCATTCAAATCACCCTTCCACCCTCGACCAAACAATTGCTTTATTTTTTTAATCTAATTTGCTCACAAGCAAGTACTGGAGTAGTTTGATTCATCAAAATCGTCTTGCTGTACACCTACATGAAAACGTAGACGCATCATCATGATAAAAAAAGTACGTGCATAGGTAGCGACGGTCTGCATCACAATTATATATAGATATGGCCAAGCCGTGAGACTCGCGACCCAGTGCAGGGTCACGCATGCAATTGATAAGAGAGAAAGCGCGTGGCTCGTGTGTATAGGTATTATCCGGCGCGTCCTCGAACCGGTCGGCCCATAGATGCATAGAAGACCCCGCGCGGAGTCAAACTTAAAATTGCAATATATACTTACAAGCGCGGAGGGAAGGGAAGGGAAATTTGAAAAATATAAGATAAAAAAGAAGTCGATTAATAATTGGCAAAAAATATTATTTTGTATTTATGTGTGTAGGTAGGTATAATATATCTTATTAAATATGTCATCGTATTTTATATTTAGGTAATCCAGTGTCACTCGAGGAGGTCACGATTCACGAGATCCGCCAGGCGGACGAAGACGCCGCACCACCTACTTCCTCTCCACACTCTGCGCAGTTGATGTATACATGCACATGCAACACGGAGGAGGGTATATACACATTGTATACACGAGTGTATGTGTGTGTGTGTGTGTGCTATTTTCTCTCTTTCTCCGTCGCTCTTACGCGCACCACCCTGCATATACATATACATACGCAGATCGGCGAGGTGGTGCAGAGGGAGGCGTCGTCGCAAAAGGGGTCTTTGCACCACTACCGACTGCTGTGACGTATGTGGCTCTGACGCGCTCGCCCCAACTGGGATATTGACCTCGAACTGGGTCTCTAGCTCCTTCATCCCTCCCGTGCAGCTACTCCTACCTCTCAGCAGCACGTGTGCTCATACATACACACTCCATCTGTACCAGTAAACATATGTATAATACAATATAATGCGAGTAACAGAGCAGCGAGCAGCCCTCGACTAGAAATAGAACCTATAGTATATACCTACTTACCTATACCACTGCATCCGGGCCATCTGTAACTACTTATACTGTTACGATGCCCAAAGGTTTATAATATACGGACACGCTTTCCAGTGATGCGTGAAAATTATCCGATGTGTATAAAATTGTTATTTCATCGTGTACATACATACATATATATATATATATTTATCACGTAGGTATACTCAAGCAGTATAATTGTATATGATTTCCGAAGGTGTCGTGGATTGCAGTTTGCGCTCTGTGATTCTCACTCGGAGGAAAACTATGTAGATACACGCAATGTAAACTAATGACATTTATAAATTTGGGTACAACGAATGATGAGAAAAAAAAAAAAAAAAAAAAAAAAAAAAAAAAAAAAAGCAAGTACTTGAATAAAGAAACAAATTAACAATGAATAACTAATGTGTTTTTGTTTTGCCGCATCTTATTGAAGAAGTATATGGTATCTATCCTACTATCCCACCCCTCGTCGTTATACTAACCAGAAGTTTTCTCAGGTAACGTTTTAAACCATTTTTTTATTTTTTTTTTATTTAGACATCGGTCTAAAACTTGGCAGACATGAGTAAGAATTGCTCTTTCGCAAAAATAAATTACAATTATACAAAGAAGTACGTTTTATTTTTGTTGTCCTTCGAGATTGCACGTTTACAAAAAATCACTCGAGTCTCTTTTCTTCAACGCTTCAATACTCAACACAGTATTCATTAATGGAAAATTTCCAAATATTAAAAACTATCTTATTGTTTTGGTTCATCGTTTGAAGCCTTTTTGCTTGTGAGCCGGTAGCTGGAGACAGTTTTTCGGTAATGGTCGAACCAAGTTTGCTCTGATATAAGCACTACTGATAATGATTGAATGACCGTTTTGTAAAAGTGCATTTTACATAAAACTAAATGTTCATTAGACAAACATGAATTAATTATCGACATACCAAACTATACGGGTGCCGTGCAAACCCGCTTAAAGTTTGCGAGAAATAAATTCGAACCATCGGTAATATACTGTATTCGTGGGTATAGTGGTACCTTGGGGCTTAGACCAACGTTTACATTCCCAAGATGCGATATGAAAAAATTATGCCATTTCAAAGGGCTTTTGGGTTCGGGTGTAATTATGTGTTATAAAAAATGCAGCCACATTCGTGTGTAGACGCGCACCTGCATCACTCTGTGCGAGAAAAAGTTGCGTTTCGTTTCTTAAAAACTCATTGAAGACAGCCTTCGGCAAAACTACGCTTTCTCAAAGTCGAAACAAGGCAACGTGACCAGGCCGTTGCTGCCGCAGCATCCACGTGACATTAGCCTTGCATAGAAAGGAGCTCCCAATGTACTTGGCCTCGCTTTATGGCTTCCATCGCGCGATATGCTCGTATAATGTTGCACTTACTTGCTACACACAGGTACCTTACCTACCTGCCGCCTTCGATAAACCTTCGCGTCCACGATTTGACTCCTTATATACCTACTACGTCCTTGTCGGCCGCGCATATAGATGCTGGTAATTTCAATGGCAAGCCCGGCAAACTCCGTTTTTTTTTTTTTAAGTAAATCACGTGCCAACGCGCACAAAGCTTCTTTGATGCACTTTGAGAGTTTGCGTACAATGTATATAAAGTCCAGGTGAATTATAAATTATCGATTACTCGCAGTATACTTTTCATGTTTGTTGGTTAAACAAATGTAGACTAAAATCTTTAGTACATTGTCTTTGCGTTACGAAGAAATATTATTTTTTCAATAATATAAAGTTCCTTAATGCACGTTACTATGTAAAAAAAAAAAAATGTTTACAGCACGACAATAATTATCAAAAAATGAAAAAAAAAAAAAAAAAAAAAGTTTTTCCGTAACAATTTCGTGAACACATTTTTCAAGTCTTTTACAAAGTATCTAAAAATATCACAATTCGCAGCCGCCAAATATCAACAGTTGAACAAAGTTCGGTACATCCATTCCCGCGCAATGAAATTGATGGCACTACTAGATGCGTACAATGTACTATTTTTTAAACATATAACACTGTTCGAAAGGCGAGCCCTTGAGTCCCGTGAACGTAACGGGGTAGTTGTAGATAAGAGCTTCGTTTTCTTCTTTTACGTTGGAAAAATGATTAAAATTTTTCCGTGCTGAAACACAATTAATTTTGAACCATGGAATTAAACGACAAGATGCAAAATGGTAACGTGTGTGAAAAGGTGAAGGTTAATCAATAGTACACCCACCTTCGTTGACGAAGAAATCGGCAAAGTACCGGTTGGCCTTTATCGCATCGAAAGAGTGGGATATATTTTTTCCTTTGACCCACTCGAATTGGATTTTTTCCGGATGAAACTGAACACCATAAAACGGGAATGCCACGTGTTCGAACGTCGATATGAATTTTTTGTCGTTCCTGTCGTGGTTGTAGGATATTATGTGAAATTCCTCGGTGAGATTCACTTTCGCCAAGGCCTTGAATTCACACGGGGAATCATTAGATTCATCCTAAGCTAAAATTATCTAAATTTATCGATCGAATTTCGTTTACCTCGTAAGTAACGCAATACTGATGGAAATTAACAGTGACTTTTTTCTCTCGCAAAACGTCAACTACGTCAGCTGGAACGTCCTTGAACATTCGACTGTTCCGAAAATCTGGAAGTAATTTTCATTGTTGACTAGTCAAAAATGCCACGAAAATCATATACCTCGAGATCAAACGATATTCCATTACGTGACTAACTTTTGGTGAATTCGAGGGGAATCGCTTGGCTACTGCTCGAGCACGTCTCTCGATGCTCACGACGACTAGCTTCGAGATATGTCAGCAGCTCGAACCCCAGGCACGTACCCCAAATTGGAAAGTGCGTATTGTTTCTATTTAATTTTTTAGCGATTCTGGTGGCAGAATTATGCAGGGTGTATAAATGCAAAAGACTTATGTACTTGTATGCTCTGGGAAAACAAGTTGAAAAAGTTTTTCTCACTCGTAAATGCATTCTCCAGCGTCAGCGTAACCATCGGTTTGATTGAAATACGTCGTACCTCCGGGGAACAGTACACTTGAACAAATGGGCGAACAAAAATTTTATTTATCCACATTTTTTTTTTCTTTTGACAATCCATTTTGTTGGATTGTTATTTTGTTCTATATTTACCCATTTATTTTGCTCAAGATGTTTTCGTAATACGAATAATTCTGTCCTATCCTATGGAGAAAAAATAACTTGTCTAATACGCTGGTAATAAAAAAAAAAAAAAAAAAAAAAAAAAAAAAAAAAAAAAAAAAATAGAAAAAATTATGCAAACTAAGAAAATCATTAATGTTCATCACCATATTGGAGTTACTCTTGCGCCGGCGCTTTCAATGAATTTGACATAAGAAGCTGCAATGTAACTGTCGTACATGCCCGGATAAGCTTTGTCCAAGTTATAACTTATTTCTTGAGTTAAAATTCCTAAAATCAAGTATTGCAGGATAAAGAAAATCATAAAAGTACTCTTTTATATTATTAAGTACAACATTATGTATAAAAGAAAAAAAAATGTTTATACGCGTGCGTGGATGTAAGTAAAAAAATACTAATACCAAGGCTTTTAGTTTATTTAGTATAAGTAAATTAACTCGAAACATTGGTAATTTGAAAAATAATTCGTATTAGTGATTTTTTAGGGTAATTGGATGAAGATTTGCTCTTTCAAATAAAACTGTGTGCAACCAAATCTTTTCTGGGTGTTTTAGTAATAAAAGGCAAAATATAAAAATACAAATGAGAAAAATTGTCGATGAATAAGTTTAAGCAATTAAAGCTCATGTTTGTTCTACTGGTATCAATGATGTCATTCAATAAACGTTTGCAAATTAATGTGCTCTTATCAATAGAGTTGATTGTGCATTAGCAGCCACTTGGTGTATATAGCTATACAGCACATTACCCGTACGATAATATATACAATAGAGAAAAATAGTGAAATAAAGATGCTTCGATTTTTGTAGTTACAAATTTTTTATCGTGTACCTACTTTCGTTTGAAATTGTGGATAGAAAACGTGCATTATTTACGTAGCGAGAACATTTCTTTTTATTCATATCATTATCTAAAAACATCAGTAGTGCAGATTAATTTTCAAAAAAATAATTGCCAATCTAGCTTGAGCCAGTAGGCCTTTTCTTGTCGATGGTTGCGAGGGATCAACTTGTAAGTAAAATTTTTCCACAGCGAACAAAAACACGCGTAAGGTTAGGTTATTTAATTAGAATAAGTTTTCAATGATTACATGAAAACTAAAAATCGATTAAACTGCACGAAGAACTTTATTCACGGGAAAAAATTAGGTATACTTTATTGTTGAATGAGTAAACTTATAACATCAGAATAATCGTTTTACTGATTTATTATAATGTCTACAGGTAAAATTATTTTTTAACTTTTACAAGATGATTTTTGTCATTCAGTCAAAGCAAATCAAATTTTCTTCAAATTTTTTCAAATGTAGGGCACTGAATTTTATACGTACGGATCCACAATTTCGTGTCGCGTTAAATTTAAGCCATAATGGTAATAATATTACACCGCGCGTACGATAAACACACACTTATAGTAGGTAGAGATATATATGCACGAGGTAAGTGAACAAATAGATAAAAGTAAAAATAATAAAAGCAAAGTAGGGAAATGATTACCTATTATTGGACGGTTGTTGAAGTTTGTCTCAAGCACAGCTGAAAGTACAAACCGATTGTTAATAGATAAAATAACAAAAAGCAAAACGGAGAATGACATTGTTGAATGCATGCTGGTGTGTGTTGCTCTCTCGAAGCTGCTACGCTATACTGCTATACATACTATGCCTAATAAGTATTAAGGCCTACGCATATACGTATATAAAGCCTGTACCTATAAGTATACCGATGAAATCTGCATTTTTATCGACAGATTTTTTTTTGTTCGTCACTTTGAGATTTTTGCATTTTTCTCTCACAATACCTTCGTAGGTACCCAACAACAAAATATCCTTCTACCATTAAGATACCGTACTCATCGCTAGAATTTTCATTTGAACGATTCTCCATGGTCTCTGATGAGCGCGAGTCGTTTGTAACTGACTAATAAATTTGGTAGGTATTTCATTAACCCGGTGTAACACAAATAAGAGCTTGAGATAAGTATAGCAATAAAAAAAATTCTAACTAAAGTTACCACTGCATTTTCATGTGCAGACAAAGTGAAAAAAACTACACTGTTGTCAACAACTAAAAACAATAGATTACTAGTAAGTATAGCGGACTGATACCGTGATACGATTATACCTACTATGAAATATATTAATATATAAGTAGTAAGAAATAAAAAAAATTCACGCTAAAATTCATTCCTATCGGACGAGTAGTGGTCTTCTATTATGGCTAATTGAATGAGTAGTCGTACGACATACGGGAGCTGTTCACATAGACATTTTTTGCTTAATTCAATCATTGATTGGTCTGTTCAGTCTGTTCACTCATTTTGAGTTTAGCGGAACATTGGAACCCCCTTTTCAATATGAACGTTCACATTGAATTAAGGTGGCTCCTCACTAAATCAAAACACTGGAGTATTATATGATATTTTAAAGGATGATTCTTGAAGGTGCAAGGAGTCTTTTCCCAAAATTTTAGACCTCGTCACCACCAAAATTGTTAAAAAAAACTAACTGGAAAATAGACTCTGTAACATAGCCTCTTATGGAGGGTCGTTAATTGGTGGCACAGGTTGTATGATATCTCAGCAAAGATACTGTAGTTCCTAATAGAAAACTATGTAGCAGATAGAAGAAATCAGAATCTTTCCAACGACATTCAGGTACTTGGACATTACCATGGGTTTTATAGGATATTTTGTGAAAATAGTATAGATAACTGTGCAAGTCACGGAACAGATGAAAAGTGTGGGGCGTCTGCTACACCAAAGAGCGGTAGCCCGCGTAGTTTGAATTGGTCATAAAGTTGTACGCATGCGCGCTAACTCAAAACGAACGCTCGTGCACTCGGTGCACTCGTGCGCTCGTGCGTTCGTTCGTTCCCTCTGGCTTCAATAGAAGGTGCGAACTTCACTTTACGTGGACATACTTCATTTGAAAAAGTAGCATTTTTCTTTAAAATTCCTAACCTTATATCCACATAATTACGTGGATTTGGTGCGAATAAACACAGCGAAAAATTTACACAAATATGGTGAGTTTGTAGAATAAAATGCGCCCGGTACAACGACATTATTTTGAGGTTAACCGTCAACACGTGTTAGTGTTGATTGTTTGCAGTTGTCATTCAAGCATTAATAATAAAAAAAATCACTAGATTCCTATGATTTGTATTACTATCAACGGCATTATTAAGTCACTGTGCATCCAATCAAACACGTAAATAACATTTGTTTAAGATACCATTATCAAGTTATCATGTCAATTTTTTTTTGTCATAGACGGATGAGGTGAACCCGAAAGCCTATCCCTTGGCAGACGCTGAACTATCTGCCAAAATATTGAATTTAGTTCAACAAGCTTTGAACTACAAACAGTTGAGGAAAGGAGCCAATGAGGCAACCAAGACACTCAACCGAGGTCAGTCAGAGTTCATAGTCATGGCAGCTGATGCACAGCCACTAGAAATCTTGCTACACTTGCCACTATTGTGCGAAGATAAAAACGTTCCATACGTTTTCGTAAGGAGCAAACAAGCTCTCGGCAGAGCATGTGGAGTGTCAAGGCCTGTTGTGGCCTGTTCTGTCACAGTCAACGAGGGTTCACAGCTAAAGCCACAAATTCAGAGTATACAACGAGAAATTGAACGCCTTCTGGTTTAACATTTTCAGCTATTTAACATCGCGCTGCTATTATAGATATGTAACCTTTTTTTTAAACCTTGTAAATAAATGTAATTGGTATAGTAAAGATTTTTTCTGTAAGTCTCAAATTTCGGTGTAAAAATCAAATCGCCAATCTTTAAGAAGATTAATTGAAAAATTATTACATACACTCTAACTCTTGATTAAAAGTATTAGTTTCCATGATGTTACTTGAAGTCGCATTCAAACTTGACAATTATTGACACCGGATAATAATCAATTTTTCACACAAGATTGTAACTGAGAGACTCTAACTTTGCCAACAAACGTTTACTCGACTCAAAGAAGTATTGATACTAGTTGTGAAAGCATTTAATTTTGACAGTGCGTCATGCAAATATTTAATTAATAATAATTAGACAGACATGCACTGGTAGAACGTATAGTATTCTTTAGAAAATTGTGTATTTCTTAAGACAGTTGAAATATTACAACATAATTATCTCTAAATAATTGATACTGTATCTACAAATATTAAGTATGAATGTTTCAACCTTATTTCAAAATAAAATTATATTTTAAAGCATTCATTGTATTAGTTCTTAACTTGGAAAATATTGTTGAACAAAACAAAAACAGTAATAAGTCACTCCAAAGGCATATATGATTAACATTCAAAACAAGTTAGTACTTCACTTGTCCAGTTGCTGTGCCAACGGAATTTCTGATACATAGCTAATTTGTTTTTGAATTGTGCTATCTTTTGCTGTTGTTCAGAATCGTTTGGAAAATTTTTAAATAACGTTTGAATCTGCTCACCTAATTCTCGGGCATCTGTAAACACCAAACTATTTTCGTTGTGCTTGATAAGTTCATGTAAACTGAAAAAATAACAATCATACAAGACTTTGAAAATAACATTTATAATAATTATCACAATATTTGCAAACTTACCAGTTATATTTATAAGCACAAACACATAAACCACAACCAAACATATCAACAACTTTCATAGGCAAATCTAAACCACTAGATGATGTATGAAGACATACACCTAAGTCTGCACTGGCTAAAAGTTTTGGGTAATCTTCATTCTCTAGCCAGGGTGTTATCACAGTTACATATTTCCAATTTTTCTTTTGAATTATTGCTTTGTAAAAATCTTTTAATGGTCCCTTGCCCGTAATCGCACATATTAACTTTGGAAACTTTACAGTCTCATTTGATTTACACTCTCTTTCATAATCTTTAAAGTGAAAAAATGATATTGATAACGGTGACGTAATAATCATGAGATGGACCAAATAAAATTCATACCATCAAGAGCTTCCAACAATATAGAAAAGTCTTCGTCTTCAGTCCAACTGGTACTTGATACGATTAATGCAGGTCGATTTGTTAGTAACTCAATTTTTCCATCAGATGACTCTTTTGCAAAAATCGTAGAACTTTCTTCATCACCTTTAAATACACTGTATTCTTTACTTAATTTGAAATATAATTCATATTTTTCTTCCAACGTGATCGGATGGAAATGTTCTGGTGGTCTATCATATAATACTTTAGCTCTAAAATGTAAAAAAAATTAAAATATTCAATAAATAATTGTTATACAGTTAAAGCTGAATATAATTATGCTTATACATACTTAATATTCCATTTATCGTTTAAGTCTTTTTGCATTGCTTTGGTCACACAAAAGTTTTGTGCAGTTTTGGCACCAAAATAGGATTCAATAGATGTAGCTAATTTGACTAGAAAATGGTTTTGTCCTAAACTTAGTGCCATTATCGTATGTGCATAATTGTGCCAATCAATGGCAAATTCCACTTTGGCAATGAGACAATAGAACCAACATACTGGAATAGTTGGTATGGCAGGTGGATTTTGTAAAAGCAAGAAAGTTGAACTACACTTGAAAAATAGTACGTACAAAAGATTGACAGATTGCCAGATGACTTTGATCGCGTAGGCAAGAAGCTTGGTGACTCCTGAAACAAAACAGTGTTTGTACGCCACATCCAAGATATTATAAGTCTAATGAATGAAATTCGAAATAGTTACTGTCATTCCAGTTAGGAGGACTTTGAAGATAATGTATTTTAACATTGGCATTGTCTCTGAGCTCGTGATGCGGTTGGGAACCAGGATACCCTACAAGCTCGACATTGTAGCCTTCCTTAGCAAAGGAAATCGCATGGTACTGCATGCGTGGACTACGCCCAAGGTCACCAAGGACTACGATGCAGACTCGTCTCGTTCTTGCGCGTTTCTTTAGAATTAGAGCAAACAACAGTCCAAAAACGAACGATACGCCAAAACTGTGCGCCAAAAATTCCATGTTTTGTTGCAATTATTTATACCAACCGCAACTTCTCGTTAAATATGTGCTGTCAGAGTGTCATGCAAGCAGCTTTTAATTCACATAAAATACATTTTTATTGTTTCCCTTCTTGAGGGCTTGCTAAATAACTCTATTAAAATATTTCGATCTAAGTTTTATATTTACAATGTATTTCCCACTTAAATAAAATAGTTGACAAAAACTACAGTACTTGGTTCAACTTATTTTTAACTATCAGACAATCAGACTCTGTATGTTTTGGTTTGTCAGGGAGAGTAGGTACCAAAGGTTGTGTTAGAATATCGTTCGAAGCGCCAAGCAAACAGCCAATAGCAAGTCAGCAGCGCATCGTGAGATTCGTGAGAGCGAGCAACGTTCGAAACGTTCGATAGAGTAAAGTGCAGAGTGTGTTCGACTTTGAGTGCGATATTTCATTTTGATAGTAATCTATTTATTCAAATGATAATTAATTGTTTAAAAAGTACAATAGATAATCAAGTCCTGAACCAAAAAAATGAAAGACATTACGCATTATTTTATCGATCTGCCAAAAAAAGCGGAAAGCGCGCCGGCGGAGATGAAAGAGGTTAGAGCGGAGCGCGCCAAAATCGAGGAGGTGGAAGCCACGTCCACGGAGAAGACAAACGGAGAGTCTGCCAGTGTCAAGCCCAAGAAGAAGCGCGGGCGAGTGAAAATCAAACTATCCCTGAAGTCCGAGGATGACGTCCCCTGTGACAACATTGACAACTCGAGCGATCCCGTCGAAAAGACGGCCAGTTCACACGATAAAAAACCGAAAAAAAGGCAGAAAAGCTCGGGTGTATCTCCGCTTGCGGCAACAGCCAGTGCCAAGTCATCTTCGGAGGACACTTGCCAAAAACGGAAGAAAATTTATGCTCCCGCGACTCAGGAGAATGAGAAGCCAGACCAGGTTATTCCCAAAGAGTTTGCCGATTCGTTCTCAAGCGCAGACATAATTGATAACAAGAAAAGAAAAAAAGATGACGTAAGTTGAAGTTTCGTTCGTTAATTTGTTACTCTGTATTTTTTGTGAATTTTTCAAATTACATTACATATTGTTGCCAATGTAGGAGGATATATCAAGCAAAAAGAAAATAAAAACCAAGCACACCGAAAAATTAATAGATTTAGCTGACAAAAAAGGCTATTTGAAAAGAAAAGTCAGGGAGGAAGAAGAGGCAGCTAAGATCGAAAAAAGATTTGAAAAGAGGAAAAAATTGTTTACGGAGTCCAATAAAAATTCAGAAAGAATTCAGTGTGACGAGGACACCTCCAAAAATGATACTCCAAATACAAAACGAAATAATTTACTGAATTATTTCAGGTACTTGATACTTTATCTCCCAGTAACAGTAAGAGAAATAATTGTATTTTAATGCTTGCAGTAAATCAACTCCTGAACAGCTTGAAAAAGAAAGACAAAGAAACGCTAAAGTTACAGTTAAAGCACAAGTTCACACACCTAGTAACTCACCGGTGCCTGTAGCTCCAGTCTTTGATAAAAAAACAAAAAATTTACCAAAAAAGAAAAAATCTAAACACCAAGATAATACCGACGAAATTGTTGTAATTGAATCCGAAACTGTCATATTATCACCACAAAGTGAAAAAACTTCTCCTGAAAATAATAAGCCAAAGTGGTCATTGAAAATTCAACTTCAGTCCAACCACGTTAATTCATTTGGTAAGTTATAATAGTTATATTATATTAAATGTTAATAATATCATTTCACGATGATGAAAAATGGAAGCAAAATAGTCTCCTAGAAATAAACTAGTTGATGGCAATGATTTTTGACACTTTGATCTCTGATAATTCTAATAATTTACTTATGAAAAATTTAATATCATTGCAACGATTATTTATTAATAAAAAACTTTTTACAGCTGAAGATGAAGAAATTTATAGCCCAACTTTAAATTCCAAGTCGCACAAAGAAAATGGAGATAGGGACAAAATTCCTAAAGTATTATTGCCTATGAAAAATAAGAAGAAAGAATTGAGTATTTCTTCATCAAGTAACAATAATAATATTATTAACGACAAAGATGACAAAAGTGGTCTAAAAAACCTTAAAACAGAAAAGAAAAAAGTCAAACAGCATTTGAAAGTTAATAAAGAAGAAATATCTACGTCTGATAATAAAACAGCAAATACTGAAGTTGATAAAAAAAACATTACTGATGGTGTTGAAGATGCCATAATGATTCATGTAAATGACGTTATACAATCCAAAAATTCTGAGGATGATTGTCAAATAATTAAAGTCAAAACAAACCAGCCCGGAAAACTTGCGCCGTTATTTAAGAAGAAAGCCAAACCAAGTGCTGAAATGGTAGCTGCGCGACGCTTATTTTTACAGTCCGACATACAAGAGACAACTAATGATAATGAGTCACGAAAACTCGCTCCTGCCGTGCCTTCTGTATTACCTTTTCCTAAAATAAGCCATGTTAAACAGTTGCCTCTGAACAGTGATAGTTTGAGCAAGAGTTACAAGTTTTCTTTAAAAAGTGTAACAGTAGAACCATTTTATGATGTGTCACTCATGAAAACTGTCACCAGTCTAAGTCAAAAAGAAATCATTTCAGATTCCGTACACAAGTGTGTGAAATCAGACACTGAAACGATTTTGTCTGAGATCGAATCAGACTGTCCAGGGGCATCAAGTTTGTGGAAAACTTTATCAGCGATGAAAAAGACTGAAATTCATAAAAAACCTCAAAGAGGAAGAAAAAAATCTGAGAAAAAGAGTTCCAAACATGATACCATTCAAAATGAATTGTTAAATAACCCGTGGACTGAGAAGTATAAGCCAAACAGTAGTACAGAGATAGTGGGAAATGAAGGAGCTGCTCAGAAATTAAAATCTTGGTTAGACAATTGGAAATCGTTAAAAACTAACGAGGACTATAGCAGTGGTGAAGAATTTTGTAATTCCGACGGCAGTTCATCAACTAATTTTAAAAGTAATCAGGTCGCTGTTTTGATTGGACCTCATGGTAGTGGAAAAACAGCAAGTGTTTATGCCATTGCTCAAGAGCTTGGTTATAAGTAATAATTTGATTATTCATAAATTCCAAGCCTGTACCACAATTTTTTCTAAATAATTGTAATTCGTGAAATGATTTTTTTCAGAGTTTTAGAAGTCAACGCTTCATCGAAAAGACCCGGTAAAAAAATTTTAAAAGACTTTGAGGAAGCTACCAAATCGCATAGGGTGAAAGAGACAAGCTTGAAAGATATGTTTACGTCTAAGTCGAAAGAACCGGAAGAGAAAAAAAAAATTTCGCAAAACTCTTTGATTCTTATGGAAGACGTTGACCTGGTTTTTGAAGAAGATGAAGGTTTTGTGTCGGCAGTATTTCAGCTGGCTTCGAATACGAAAAGACCGATCGTTATGACCCTGCAAAATACATGCTTCCATCTGGGTAAAATGGCACCTCAACAACTTCGAATTGATTTTAAGCCAGCGTTTGGTAAAAGAGTAATGGCGTTGATGCGTCTGATTGCATTCGCTGAAACTCAATGCAAATTGCCACAGAGCTGCGTAAATGTGAGTATGCTATTTAAATGTAAAATGATTGTATAAAATTTGTAAATGATTGATTTCTTACAATATTTTTTGTCCTAGATTCTTTGTCAAAGTGGAGATTTGAGAAAAGGTATCCTGCAGTTGCAGTATATCTTGTTATCAGGTAAAGAACACATTCCATCTAGAACTTTGAGTTCAAACAATATATCTTGGAAGGACATGCTTACGCAAATTTATAAGCCAGCAACCAAAGCTGAAAAAAGGGATAAACAAACAAATGAGGGTGCCAAGTGTACAAATAGTGCCTTAAACAACTTGGCAAATAATCTGGACAGTTTTTCTGTGATGTCAACTTTTATGGACATTGAAGATCCGACTTTAAATTTACCAACCTTGCAATCAGAGCCTAGCTTATCACTCGCTGAAAACATGAACTGTTATTCTCATCTTGATGGTACTAGTCTCGAAATCAGTAACTGGATGAGCGATTCAGTGAGAAATTTAAATTTGAATACATCAAAGAAGTTGAAAGATCAGATGGTAATAAGCGGTTGTTCAACATTGAAGAAACAACAAATCTTAGACGTATATTCAAAGCTATCGAACGTTACATCGAATCAGTTGGACCGACGGGTTCTAGTTTTAGATTATCTATCTAGTACTCGAACTATATGCAGAGCTGAGGAAATTCGACGGCAATTGAATAGTAAGCGAGGCAATCGGTTTTTTCATTATTTACAAGGTTCAAAAATATCAAATGCGGTAATGAGGACAGGCAATACTTTGATTTTTGGATGCAAAATGTTGCAAGAAAAACCTGTAGTCGGAGAAAGTTGACCATAGCATCACGAGAAGCCTAATTAACTTGTTTCTTACATTAACTATAGTTTGTAAAATATGTAATATATTTAATTGAATTTTGGAATATTTTTATTGTTGAGAAATATAAAGTCTTATGAATGTAATTATTATTAGTAAATTCAAAGATGTATTTTTTAAGAGAGGAGTCAAAATTAAGATTTTGATATTACAAATTAGTCTCGCAATATGTATTTTTTGAATGAATTGATTTTAAATGTATTAAAAACCCGAATGATTTATATGTACATAATCTAAATATAAAACTTGTATTAAAAAAAGAAAATACTTGAGTAAAAAGTTGGTTTTATTGTAATCTTTTTTCATGGTAAAACTTGTTTGAAGCTTACAGTTTTTAGATCTTGATATGGTGTAGTTTTCGGTTGAGTTCTTCAAACTTTAATATTTTCATAATGAAGAAATCTCCATAACGACGAGCAACTTTCGTGTCGGCGATGTGAATCATATTGTGATCAATATAAAAATCAAGCTGAAAGATCAAAGTGTGGTTAATTGTTTGAAAAAAATAAGTTTCTAAATTTTTATTGAATTAATAAAAACGCCAATACCTCTGAACCAGATTGGAATTTCCCATCTAATCCTGATGCGCCTTTGGTCCAAACAATATTTTTCATTTTATGTTTAAAACATAAAAGATAAATGGTGAGTTTGGCAATTTCGTCGTTAAAGTCGATGTTTTCACTTTGCTGATTGCTGATCATTAAAGTAGCCAATTTGCTCAAAGGCAACGTAGTGTAAAGTTTCAGATAAGAACGAATCGTAGGTAGCATCTTTTGTTGAATAACTTCCTCCATGAAAACATGAGTCTGGTGTTTAGTTGCATCTTGAATGTAATCATCGTTGGAGTAGGGATTAGGTGGGTGCAAACTTAAAAATTTGGGGCAGGCAAACTGGAAACAATTCTCAAATTCCTCCAAATCACCACACTGCATCTTATAGATCTTCTCTTTGTAACTACTCTGACGAAAAACTTGCTGCAAACCTTCGTCAACGCACTGTGGATGCAATACCAAACATATCGCTAATAAATTATACATTTGCTCTGTTTGTTTGTTAATTTGGTCATTTTGGTAGCTTCTTGGAACAAAAAGCTGCTTGGTACGTTGTACATAGAGAAGAATACCAGAAAACGTCCTAATAGCGTCGGCATATCTCCTCATCATCATGTAAGCAAATCCGACATAGTAGGCTGTTGATATTTGGCATCCAGGCACATGAGAGTATGCACTCTTTTTGTACAGTTCAACGTTTTCCAAGACCTAACGTTAATAAGTGCAAATGTGTTGACTTTTATCAATATGAAGAATAAAAAAAAAACTGTAACTCATGTTATTGCTTTTAGCAAATTATTGTTACCTTGATAGCTTGATAATAATCTCCAAGCAGGGAGTGCACTCGGAGGAGGCCAACGAGTGAAAAGTATCCCATCATTTTATACAGCGAATGTCTCCCAAATACCCCAGCCACGGACTCTGGATCTCCACCACTGGCGTAAACTTCGAGCTGGCTCTTAATTTTCGACTTGTCAATCAGATAGTGTAGCACATTGAGTACACAAAGAACATCCCAAACTTTGCTGTTATTGGCCAGCTCGTTCATTTCATCAGAAGTCATGGACGAGATATTGGCTTTGTACTGCGTGAAGGTCTGGAACTGATACACAAACTCATCAATGAGCTCCCACAGCCACTGGTCAGGCAGCTCGAGGGGTACAGGCTTGTCAGAGTTCAGGATGTAATTGAAGAGCTCGCAATAGTTGTAGAATGAATTGAACCTCTGTTCGAGATTCGGCTTCATGCGAGCGTAGATGTGACGGTAGTAGAGCTCCATGTACAGAATAACGAAGACATGGTCCTCGCCGACGATGTCAATAATGGCCTGCTCGTTGGGCCACGGTGACTTGTCGAAATATTGCTCCGAGAGCTTGGGAAAGGTGTTTTCGTAGAGATTCTGAATCTCGAATATCATACCCTCGTTGATGCAATTGCGCAAGTAAGCCAGGAACTTTCGAACGACATCAGGTACCTCGCGGTATTCGTCCCTGCCATAGGAGTAATCGTCCCGTCCATAGTCGTCGTACCTGTCGTCCTGAAAAGAGTTAAAAGATGCAGGTTAGAATAATTTTGGAGTGGCTACTTTGTAAACACTTTTTATTTCAAATTGTTAATTACCGGACGGTCAATATCATCGTTATACATGATACTGAGCGGTTGCTCTATTTATTCTACTTCCTCAATATGCATGCGACAACAAATGAATAAATTCTCAAAGTTAACCTCAACAATACCCGTCACGTCAGAGAGGACAGAGAGTGTGCTCTCGCAGCCAGCCGAAGCCGAATCCTCGCCCCCTCCCCTTGCAATCCCACAGCCCGCCGAGCCCGCCGGCTCCGCCCACACCTCGCCATCTACTGGCACAAATTCGCGGTCATAATTTTTTGCCGACAGTTTAAATCGTCAACTCAATACTCAATGTATACACTTACTGAATTAATCAAAAAAACAGTTAAAAACACCTATATACTTAAATCTTGAGAAAAAAAAAAAATTAAGCGTGTTATATTATTTTCATTTTATATACATCAGACATAATTGAAATTGTTCTCCGAGGATCAAACCTGAACTATTATGGGGTGAATAACTAATAAATATGGTCATTGGAGAGTATATTTCTCGTGCTGCTATTTAATATGTTTCAATAAATTAAAAAAAAAATTAATTTAATTAAACAACATTAATTACAGCCTTGGAGTAAAAAAGTAGTTGGAGTTGTCCAGTGTATAGACGCGCGTGTTTATATGGACCATAAACTCTCGCCTGTCGCGTGACCGGCGCGACTACTCCAACTACTTATACTTTTACTTTATTTGAAAGGTGTACTTATTTATGCAACATGCACACTTTTAAGTGCGCAGGACTAAGGGTGCGTATACATGGGAGTCCCGAAGTCCCGAGACTGACAGACTAAAGCTCGAGAAATCACGTTGGCGGTATAATTTTGATTGGTCTCTCGTAAACGTCTTACAAGTTAAAGTACTACTTTGTATTATTAATTGAAAAAAATTATATTGTTTGACTGCGAATCGAACTAGAACGATGCACCTCACATCTTCTAACCTAAAAAACATTATTTTAGTTTTATTGAAAAAAAATGCTAATACTCATGACAAGATTGCACTAAAAAATAGAATTAAAAAATTGCTTTTAATACATCGCGTTTTGTTAAATCACGAAAAAGAGTCTAAGGTAAAGCGAGTGTGGGTTTCTGAAGTGTACAAAGAAGTGAACAGAATAACTCAAGGAGCAAGCAACAATTTAATAATAACTTTAAGACTGCATGATAAAGAAGGTTTTCTTAATTTTTTCCGAATGACGCCAAAAGTATTTGATAATCTTTTATCTATAGTAGGCCCTAAGATATCAAAAAAAATTGTTGTTCGGAATCCAATATCTGCTACAATCCGTTTACAATTGACTTTGCGATATCTTGCAACGGGTGATAACTTAAAGACTTTGTCTTTGATGTTCAGAGTTCATCCAAGTACATCGTCTAAAATTGTAGAAGAAACTTGCCGAGAACTGTGGAATACTTTGAAACCCATTGTTTTTGTAAGTAATTTTACCCAAAATGTGTGGAGAAAAATTGCAACAGGATTCGAGGCAGAGTGGAACTTTCCCAACTGCTTAGGCTGCGTAGACAGTAAATTGATTACAATGCAGGTAAATATATAACTTGGTGGTTAAATAAATAAAATGTATCTATCAGTACAGAAATGTATTGAAAAATAAAAATTTCATTGTGTTTTTTTAGGCTCCTCCAAATAGTTGTTCTTACTTTTATGATTACAAGGGGCATCACAGTGTTCACCTCCAAGCCTACGTAGATGCGTACAAAAAGTTTATTTTTGTTGAAATTGGAGCTGCTGGGCGTCAAAGTGATGGAGGAGTTTTTCATAATAGTAAGATAGGTAACATGATCAAAAACGCCCAATTAAATATTCCACCACCAAGATCTTTGGTTCCAGGAGGTATGAAGCTACCACATGTGTTTTTAGGAGATGAAGCTTTTGGCTTAAGCAAATTTATGTTGACTCCTTATCCCAGAAGTTCAAATTTAAGTTTGGAAAAAAAAGTGTTTAACTACCGACAGTCTAGAGCAAGACGTATAGTTGAATGTAGTTTTGGAGAGCTAACAAGTACGTGGCGACTCTTTAGAAATAGTGTTAAAATTTCATTACCAAACTTATTAGAAGCAGTAAAAGCTTGTGTTTGCTTGCAAAACTTTTTATTAATGCAGAGACCGGAACATTCTGATTATTCTGATTCATTTGGAAACATGCAAGTAAATGAAGAATATCAGAGTTTGCAAAACATTAATGAGGAATCGGGCAGTGAGAGGGCTAGACGAATTTTAGCAGTAAATATAAGAGATGAGTATGCAAATTTTTTTGTCAACGAGGGAGCAGTGCCGTTTCAGTGGAACAAAGCTTTTAATAATGATTTTTGAGGAATAGTGTACACAAACAATCATAATTATATTGTATGCAAACAACTTTTAAAAAACCATGGGCATGTATGACGAGAAATATTATTAAAAATGAATCATTAAATTATTGAAGATAGTTTTTATTTATTTATTTATGTACTACGTTTATTATTTTGCAAACACTCAATTATTTTTTAAATTCATAATAAGTATAGCATGCAATTTATGTACAGCTGTTCTTGTAAGATATTCACAATCTTTTTTGATGTTTTGTAATCACAATGGGAATCTTACACTTAGTCTTCTTACATTTAAAATATACTATATGATCCTTCTTAATACATTTATATCATTGTAACGTGACAGGTACTTAAGTATTTTTAGTATTTTTATACTTAATAATAATAGTACGTACAATCTCTATAACGCAGTCTTCTATGTATTCAATCACAATCTTCTTTGATTTTTTATAATTATCTATAATGCACACAACTTTAAGAAAAAATAAATTATGAACTTAACTCTTTTTTTTTTTCGTTTAAAAACACTAAAACTTCAATCTGCAATTGCAGCCTTGATTCTTCAGGTACCTTGCGAATAATTTCTCCGACTTGAATTAAGAAACCATCAACACCGTCTAAAGTTTTATTGTCTTTAAGACATGACAAAATTTGGGTATCGAAGTCATTAACCTCAGCCATTTGACCTGCAATGATTTTAGTAAGCCGTAAAAATACCTTTTCAAGGTATTGTTAAGATATTTTAATTATATACTAGTACGAACGTTTTCTAGACTTTTTTTTGTAAAAATCTGGAATGATTGGTTCTTCAGGACCAGCTTCTTCATTATCAGTTAAGTCAAACATCGTTGTGTTTGCTGTAGAATCCATCGATGAAATCGTACTATATTCAAGACAAATATTTTATAGACTAATATGCCTCTTATGTGTCATTATGTACATAATAGTTATTACTTACGGAACAGGATCTGTAGAATCATTCAAAAACTGCATAAGTGCATAAAACTTAAATGTTTCGGATGGGTGCTTTTTGCCCGAAGCAGCTGCTCCACTTGGCTTATATGAGAGTACTACTTTTCTTGTCTTCATATATTTACCTCTTAAGTACTCCCATCGTTTCTTAGCATGTTCCACATTTTTTGTTGAGATCATTTTGCACACTGCTAGCCAATGTATGTTTTTCTTTAAATGGGTTCTTTCCTCTGGAGGAATATTTTTGTGATCCCACAGGGGTCGTCTTTTTTGAACTGCTACAATCAATGACTCATCAAATGAGTCTTGATTATTTTGGCTGATTTTCTCACTTCCTTTGTTACTTGAATCATTATTTACAGGAGAGTTCGATAACTCGTCTATTTTATTGGTCTCAGTATCTTCAGCAGCTTTCAGATTTGACGTTAAGGCTTAAATCGTTATAAAACATATACTTCAAGAAGTAGCATAAGTAGTCCTTTAATTGTTTTAATATACTACAACTTACTTGGAAAAACTTCATTTTCATCATTTGATACCAAGACATATTCACTTGATGATAATTTCTTGAAACACTTGTGATTCCAATTATTGTTTGCAATGTTTAGAGATTCATTGCAGTATTTACAGGTGAGTGACTGAAATAAAACATTAATATTCTCAATTTACAATGAATAAGTTAAAAAACTTTTTGATGGAAAGGTTATGTTGTTATGACTTTATATTTAACATAATTTTAATTAATTTAATTGACTTAACTACATTACTGTACTTACTGTTATGATACTATTGCTCATTTTTATTCAAGATGTGTAACACAATAATTTTACTTATACTGTTATTACGCTTCAAACTTAAATTTCACAAGGAACAGCTCGTTATGTATACAAACAGGGAATGAGATCAAAGAGGCACCTTATACTTTTTACATTTTACCGCCAACGTGATTTCTCGAGCTTTAGTCTGTCAGTCTCGGGACTTCGGGACTCCCATGTATACGCACCCTTACGACGGGATTACGGATTGATTACGGATATATTACTGTATAGTATATAATCACCGGCACGCGCAAGTTAGAACAAGTTGGCGGGAAGTAGAGTGATCAGTGATGTCACATTTTGCATACTTTGCTGTAGATCAGCGGAGACCTGGGGACATTGGCAACTGGATGATTAACAACCGATGACAATCGACGTTTGGCTTGACATTAGCAATCATGTTGCCCGAACTGACAGCAGGTGCCCTTGACGTAAGTTTCATTTTCATGGTTATTATTTTTGAACTTTTGTCTTTCAAAATATCAAATTAACAGTGGTATGTTTTCATAGTTAATAATGAACGGTACGGAGGTTGAAAATCCAGTCTTTCAGATCTTGGTGAGTTTTTGATTAACGATACGATTTGCTGTTAAACTGTGAATTCTTACTGGTGAATACGTTTTTACAGGGTCACAAGAGACTCGCTAGCTCATCCACTGGAGAAAGATACAGGCTGCTTGTGTCCGATGGAGTAAAATCAAACTCCTTTACTATGCTGGCGACCCAGCTCAACAACCTTATCACTGACAATATCCTGTCCGAGCATTCAATTGTTCGCATCAACCGCTACGCACTTAGTATGGTTAACAATGGTGGTACTCAGAGGTATTGTCTTAGCTAAATTTTCTATTACACTAACCATTACGTGATCGCAGATATTAAAATTATTCCGTTGAATATCTCAATGCAATCAGTACTGAAAAATTTGTCATCTGCAGACGTGTGATGGTAATCCTGAACATTGAAGTATTGGTTCCGGGCAATGAAGTCGGAGTTGTTTTGGGTGACGTCAATTCAGAAAATGCAAAATCGGAAGAAGTAGCTAATCATGCGGCAAATAAGCCTAACGTCGTGTCACAGAAGCCTGCTGCTCCAGCTCCAGCACCAAAGCCAACTCAAAACAATAATTTAAATGATTCAATATCAAGTGGCATCAATACAACTCCCATTATTGCTTTAAGTCCTTATCAAAACAGGTACATTTTACATATATGTGTAATGCTGTCACATACATACGATGTATTCAAAAATATGGAGATTTTTTTTACTTTGAATTTATATAAATTTTAGATGGGTTATTAAGGCTCGCGTTGCCATTAAATCACCTATAAGAACCTGGTCAAACTCTCGTGGGGAAGGGAAATTGTTTAGTATGGATTTACTGGATGAAAGTGGCGAAATTAGATGTACAGCGTTTCGCGAACAGTGCGATCAATTTTATGATATGATTGAGGTAAATTTTGTGATTTAAAAATATTCGTATTTTAAAAAGTATAATGAAGAATTTTCTTTATAGATTGGAAAAGTTTACTACATCTCACGCTGTATGCTGAAGCCTGCCAATAAACAATTTAATAATTTGAAAAATGATTATGAAATGACTTTGACAAATGATTCAGAAGTTATCGTGTGTAACGAAGAAAACGAGAAAATTCCAAATTTACAGTTCAACTTCATGCCAATAAGCGTTATAGAAACAACACCGAAAGATGAGCTGCTTGGTAAATTGGTTTGACTTAAATAATATTTTTACAAAAATGTTTACTAAATACATTAATTAAAAATTTACAGATGTTTTGGGAATTGTCAAGAGTTGCAGTGACGTACAAAATTTAATTGCAAGAACAACCGGTCGTGAACTTAAAAAAAGAGATGTCAATATTGTAGATGAAAGTAATAACATGGTGAGTACAAAAAAATCTGCTTGTAGCCTTTAAAATTATAAGGCGCCTTCTAAAAAATTGATACATGAATATTTTTAAGGTGAGTGTAACCCTGTGGGGTCAGCAAGCAGTTGACTTTGATTGGTCTACAAATTCCGTTATAGCAATCAAAGGGGCAAAAATTGGTGAGTATCAAGGGGGTAAAAACTTATCTTTGGTAGCTTCATCCATGCTACAAGTCGATCCAGACATACCTCAAGCTCATAAGTAAGTATTTGGCATTGCTCGCTGCTTATGTACTGATTTATAAATTACTACATTTACCCTTGTGTAGATTACGCGGATGGTTTAGGACTGTGGGCGCTAACACAGAATCTAGGTCGTTATCCACGACAAATGCTTCAAGCGGTATGAACGTACAATGGGTAACATTTCAAGAAGCTGATGAGAATAAATTCGGTCATCAGGACCACCCGAGTTATTTCATTTGCAAGGCAACGGTCAATCTCATCAGAGCCGAAAATGTATTGTACAAGGCATGCCCTTCAGAAGGCTGTAAAAAGAAGGTTGTTGATCAAAGCAATGGAATGTACAAGTGTGAAAAGTGCCAAAGGGAGTTTCCTAACTTTATTTATCGCTTAGTGGCCACCGTAAGGGAACAAAATTTTTTTTATAATCTTTATTTTTTTACATCTATATTTATCAATGTCGTCGTTTTACAGGCGAATTTGGTGGACTGGACAGGCAATCAGTGGGCTACTGCATTCAACGAAGATGCAGAAATTTTAATGAAAGCTTCTGCACAAGAGTTAGGAGAGTTAAATGAAAAACATAAAGATACATTTTTGGAAAAAATTGGAGCGGCTGCATTCAAATCATACATCTTTAAATTACGTTATAGGATGGAAAATTTTAATGTAAGTGTACTACTGTTGTATGATGTATTTTTTCAACACTACTTAAAATAAAAGAGTTAATCACGTATGTATGCTTGAACTTTTTCTAGGATGAAAACAAGTTGAAAGCAACGATCGTTAATATCCAACCAATAAATTATAAGGAGTACACTGAACATCTACTGAATAAAATTCAAGAGTTGGCGGATATAAAAAAATAAAGTTATAATCGTTACAGTGTAAGTTAAATTTTTTTTTTATGTACTAATTATAGTTAAGCATCTCATTTCTAGTTTCGTTACGTGTAATTCGACAAGAAAATATTATTTTTGTTTAATCACAAGTTGGTTAAAACAAACTGTTATGAATAATTTTGTTTAAAAATTTTTAATTTGTGACTGTCGTTAACTTCCAAAATTACTGTGATTAAAGTTCAGTAAGATAGAATGTGTTCTTTCTGCTTTGCATGCAGATGAAACTTTTTACTTAACAATGACACATACTTTGCCTCTTGTACACTATTGACATTGGCTACTAAATTTGATCATTTAAGAAATAAAAACTGCCAATTTACTGTATATCTCTTTACAGTTTATTAAAACTTGTAAAAATATGTAAAACGAAGAATAAATATATTTTTTATTTGTAATAAAAATAGTTATTTTCTGAAGTTTGAAGCCGTACATTTTCATTATCCTGAAAAAAATGTTAACTAATTACAATCAACTGTCACGTCTCTAAATTATTCAACTAAAAAACCATGTTCAAAAAATGAGATTTTTTTTACTGATTGCCGCTTATGTAGGTATTTGGTACTGCTCCCCCAGTTCTCTCAGTGAGACTCTCTCACCCTCCTCATAGGCCAAGTGTGTTCGGGAATGTTGCTCGGAGTAAGTAGTTATTTCCCGCGATCGGATACTGAATCTTGAAGATTTATTGTAGTGTAATTATTATTAACCTTCCATTATCCTTTTTTACATTATTCCAACACTTTTTTTCATACTGCATAACATCATTGAAGGTCAGGAACAAATAATTAACAAATTGTGGTGATCTCAACTCCATTAAAAATTTGCGTTTTTGGGACTTTGGGGGAGGAGCGGAGAGGACTGCTCTCGGGCAATCCATAAAATACAAACACCCGAACACACGCACTTAAGCACTTGCAAACTCCGTGCTCCTGGGGCTGGGAGAGAGAGAGTCGCTAGAGCGAACCTTTTTTTGGTACTTGAATGAACTATATACATCAAAGTTTCACATCAATCCGACAGTCGTGCGCTACACGCTCGTGCTACTACAACCCGATGCACAATTGCACGTTCGCGTGAATTGTTCCCGATGGTCTCGGTCTCGGCTAAGTACTGCGTGTACGTTGTGTCGCCTGACGGTGTTATCATGCATGCCTAGGGAGTCCCTTTTTTGTTTACAATTTCCTTTTTTTACGCAATTGCACAAAGTGTCGGTGTGTGGTGTATGTCCACTGCACACAATTGGCGCATCATCTGCATTGGCTGCTAAAGAGGGAAGTTACATTGAAATTTCGGAGCTATTATTGGGGTGTACGGACGGCGACGACAATCGTCTTTAAACACGCATAAAAGAAGAACTTGACTCGCTCTTGACGCTTAAATGGTAAGTAAAGATATTTTTTTTTTTTTTTTTGTGTTCCACGCCAAGTACGCGTCTTAAAAAAAATACAACTGCATACGCTTTACGCGGACTGTGGGGTCATGAGGTGCCGATGAAAAATTTCGGAGCAAATAGGCAGGGATAATAGCACGTGCGTGTCATTTTGGAGCAGCGCGTTCAGCTGCCGCCGAGATTTCGGAGCAGTGACCGATGCTAGGAGATGATGAGGTTTCAAGGACACCGCGCCGAGATACACACATAACCTTCCACTTGCGATAAAAGCGTGTGTGTGCTCTTTACCTCCGGGCCCTTGTGTTTTTCATCCCTATTTCCCCCCCCCCCCCTATTCTTTAATTACCCCAGGTTTTTTTTTTTTTTTTTCAATTTTTTTAATTTTTTGTTTTTTTACCAAATTTGTTTGTATGTCTCATTAAAAAAAATCGATTGATCAATTGATCAGCAAAAAACACGCATTAGGTGTGTTGAATCACACTTGTAAGAGCCTGCAGGTTTGCACAATTATCACGAGTATAAGTAGGGAATCGTAAGAGGGTTGTAATTAGTCTTGCGGTGATCGGCAAAATCATTGTAAAAGTAGCGCGTTTGCTACGAAAGTAAGTAAGCAGTAGAGTAGACGAGATCTGAAAGAAAAAAAATTTCCTCGTGCTCCTTCAGGATAACGCATTAGTCTCCATGCCTTGTATATATGCGTGTGTGTGTGTGTGTGTGATGGCCCTGGCGCGACGCTATACAAGGGGGCGAGTGAGAGGGAGACCTTTCGGAGCAGCAGCAGCCATTTTATGCTTGAATTTTCGTGTGGTGCGCGCGATTTCGCGAAGAGAGAAAGCGAGATAGGTTGTGTGCCGGTTTGCGCCGCGCGGAGAGTATCGACTGCCTCCACCTCCACCCACAAGCGTATATGTATATGCTCTCTCGCGTTTCGCGCGCGTCTTGCCAGCATCTAACTTGTACGTACAGATATACCGAAACGTGCGAGGTGTATTAAACCGAAACGGTTCGACTCCGACAAAATGCATGGCGGCTTAATTCTCATAAGGGTTATTGGGACCTTGAGACCTGCGGATGCACTTACCTACACTACATTGTACTCTCCGGCTCCGGCTGCAGGTTGCACCAACATCTATACATATATATAGGCATAATAGTGGTGCGCTTCGCGAGAATCGGCAACGCTTGTATATATGTGTCCACAACAGCTATAGCACGACCGATCATATGGACCATTGACTTTCTCACGCTGCACAAATTCCAACATCAAATTATATTCTTACGTTTGTTTTTCAAGATAATCGCGTCGCTTTTTGTATATATATATATATATTAAGTATAGGTGTATATTTATTTTATCCGAACGAATCGCCAAAAAGGTCTGCGTCAACGAGAAATCGTAATAATCATAGAGTAATATACTTATGTTTGTGATGATTCTTGAATATGATTCAAATGATAACCATCGGTACAGCTGACCGGATGGAAAGTGAAAAATTTGAGAAACGGAGGAGCGAGGGAGCGAAAAAAAAAAAAAAAAAAAACACGGAGCTTCGATTTTGCAATTTACGGGGGGGTGCCATGCAGGCAGGCTAAATCGCACACGCGCTGCTCCCCCAATAACCATACCACCCATCGGAGTCTACTCTCTCTCTCTCTCACGTGCACCCTCGCCTCTCCCCTTTTCCCAGTGTAATGCTTGCTTGCCTTGGTCTTTTCGGTCAACCCTCCGTCATACAAGCCCCTCGCGACTTTCAGCGTCTTCCTCCCCCGCGTCAGTCCCGTATATCCATACGCACGTACATTTCGGACTCACCCCATCGTATGTGTATACGCCGGCCAAGCGCACCACCACCGCCACCGCCCACCCCTTGCCGCGCGCGGACATATATATACAGCCGAATGCGAAATTTTCCCTCAACCCCTCGCGTACTGCGTGTACACACAACCTTGTACATATATATATATTTATACTAGTCGCCCTCTATCCCCATGGTGTAAGTATACTTAAACGCAGGACGAGCAGAAAAAAAAAGGAAAATTTTCGCTCTCTGTTGACATTTATTGTGCAAACTACACTCGTATGTGCATGGAGTGAGCGCATGAAATTTTTTTTCTACGGCAATATTGGAGCCGTTGTCACCATTGTTTTGAATTTCTGAAATATTTATTTGAACAAAAAAAAACTGGATTGGAATATAAAACAAAAAAAAAAAAAAGATCAAATTCTCAAGAGTTGGTACCATACATAAGTATATACGTATATGTACACCCACACTCGAATGCTGATGCTGCAGAGAACAACTGTATATAGTATTAGCGGTCATTTCGCCGTATACAAAGGGAAAAAAAAGGGAGAGAGAAAGAGTCCCTCCGCCGTAAAGGCTATATACCCCCAAAGCGTGTGTGTGTAATCTTGTATGTGTTTTGGCATAAGTGCGCGAGGTTGGCTCGCAACAAAGAATAAGCGAAAAAAAAAAAAAAAAAAAAAAAGGATGAGCGCGCAGTGCAAGGAAAAAGAGATACGAAACGTTTCCTTCGGGTATCTCTCGATGATATCGAAAATAACCGTATAATTAATTTAATCAGGTAGTATTCGGACAAAGCTCGTGAAAAATAGCAGATGCAAATAAGTTGAGATTTTTAAAAAACGCCAAAAAGTAGATTCGCTACGATGGACGACGAGGCGCAAATATATATATATATGTGTATACTATATAGAGGCGCGCGCGGGGGTGCCATCGCTGTGCTCTCTCATCTCCCTCCTCCCCCTATAATTATATATTCGCGTCGTCCTAGCCAACTCTGGTGTGTGTGTGCATATACACTGCTACTATACGCGACGACGACGGAGTTTTTTGTTGTTTTCCTTCAAAGGGCCATCTCGTTTTTCGGCCCATCTATTATATTATACTCTTCGACCTTAATTCAACTTCATTGTGATTGAATTCAATATCGAATAGTATATGTTAGTTTTGACGTGCCGTCACTAAGAATTGTCAAAATTGTAATATACCGATTTTCCCTATTTCCAACAAAAGTGGAGGGTTCGCAAGGTTAAGTGAGAACGGCTAAATATATAGATATACCGTCATCACGAATCGTTTGTTTGCATGCATAATATAATACTTATGTGGTTGCGCAGCGCTTAATGCGTATTTTTTTCATCCGTATGTTTCAGGTAGCCGATTGACAGCTTGCAATGAATTTTTCACCGTTCGGGGGCCACTTTCCCGGTACCATACCGAGCATCCACCAGTTCACGGCCGAGGGCTCGGGAGGCGCCAGCGCGCGTTACGCCAATCACTTCCCGAACCAGCCTCCCATCGGCATTCCCGTGGTCGGCAAGTACCGGCCCGAGGCCAACAGCGCCCAGAGCCAGTCGCAAATCATGATGAACAACAAAGCCCCCTACTCCAACAGCAACGTTCACCATTACTCCAACGTGCCCTACTCACAGGCGCAAACGGTCCAGCAGGGACCCTCCAACTCGCCCGGCATGTCGGAGAAGCGCTCTTATCACCAGGTACAATATACCTAGTGCACGTATAATTATAATACGTACGTGCTCGTTTGATGGTCGAAATAACATTTTTTAACGTAATTTGCACGTATAGGGCGCGGACGCGATAAACCAACAGCAGCAGGACGTGTGCAACCTCCTGCAGGACGGTGGCAAGGATAAAAATAGTAAGGACAAGCATAAGCAGGCTGCCGAAGAGCAGCAGCAGCAGCAGCAGCAGCAGCAACAACAACAACAGCAGAGAAACAACGGTGAAGTGACGACGAACGGCAACAGCCAGCAGGATTACATGCATCAGCATCACCAGCAGCACGCGCACACCCAGACCCCGGCCTCGATGCCGGCCGCGTGGCAGTCCCTCGCCACGCCCGGCTCGACGGTCGCCGACTATCTCAGTCACTTGCCTGCCAGTACACTGCCTCTGAGTCTTCATAATTTCCTCAAGTACTCGGCTGAAAGTATAAAAAAGGAATCGGAGATGGCTCAGCAGCAGCAACAACAGCAACAACAGCAACAAACGACGTCCGTTGCCGCCGCTACTACGACCACTCCCAACATCATGCTGTCGCCTAACGGCAAGAAGAAAAAGAAGAAGAAGGCCCCCAAAGAGAAGAAACCGCGACCCAAGCCAGGTAAATGTCAGGCAGATTAAATAAACGTGCACGAGAATCCATCAGCTCGTCGATTTTCATTTCGTTGTGAAATTTATTCAGGTGAAATTAGACTGACTACGGCGTTAGATGGCTCGACCCTTTATTGCTGCCCCGAGTGCCACATGGCGTATCCAGAGCGCGAAATGCTCGAGCAGCATCTACTCGGCCATACGCTGGAAAGGCGCTTCGTCTGCGATATTTGCGGTGCCGGACTCAAACGGTATCTATTTATTCACGAACATTACATATGACTCTTAAATTTTTCACACTATATTTAATCAAAGACAAACTCAATCATTTTGGCACTATCAGTCATCACGATATTTAACCAATAAGATTTGTTGAATACTACAAATTTAGATGTTTAACGATCAATTATTGATGTTTGATTTATATTTTATTATCTATTAACGTCCCTCAAACTTTGAGAAATCAATAAACTAAATATTGCCCAATTTGTTTACATTTAATAAAGCAAGGACCACCTCAGTCGTCATCGCGCAAGCCATAGTGCAGAGCGACCATACGTCTGTACCATCTGTCTAAAGGCATTTAAAAGTAAGAAATTTTTTTTTTAATACCCGTAACTATCATTAATAAACATTAATCTTATTTCCAGGAAAAGAACAGTTATCACTCCACGCCATTATACATTCGGGTGAGAAACGTCACGTGTGCACCGAGTGTGGCAAAGGCTTCTATCGAAAGGATCATTTAAGGTAAGACACACAGCTATATGATTATTACAATAAGCTTACGTATTTGTTAAAAAATTAAAAGTATAATTTTTTTCTAAAAATACTGCGACAAATCACAAAGAATTAATTGTCATGAATGTATTGATTTTTGCATATTTATACGTAACGGTAAAAAATCTAGTTGTCAAAAAAATATTTAAATAGCTTTATTTTCGTTGTAGAAAGCACACCAGGAGCCACATTGCAAGGCGAGTCAAGGCTGAGCTCAGTCAGAATACCGGTAAGATCTCCATATTTCTCAATCTCGTAATCTTTTTCCAAAATTAATATTTGTCTTTCTTTTTCAACTTTGCTGATAGGAAATAACCAGAATCAACAGCAAAACAGTGTAACGAGCAGCTTGCAGTCTGGTAATAGCGGCAACACGAGCTCCGTCCTGCAATCAGGCCACCCGAGCGGTCTCCTGTCCTGAGCCCAGCCTTCCGGGAACTTTCAGGTTCCCCATCCAGCCAATCTGCTACACTCGACGGCCAACGGTAGCGCCAACTCCTCAACTCCCAGCAACAGTAGCACCAACTCGATTCACCACACATTGGCAGCGGCCGCAGCACATCAGCATCACGCTCAGCAGCTAGCTGCAGCAGTTGCTGCCGCAAGCTCGAACGCTAGCGGCTATCAAGCGGCCGCAGCAGTGGCCCACGAGCTCGGCACTTTTCTCGGAGCCCACGTCAAGGACTTCTGAGAACGGCTGCCAGCCGCCTCCAAGAGGTAATGGGCCAGGCACGACAACTCGTAAACCATTCAAAGACAACGCACAGAGCTGTCGTTAGTTCCAAACTGTGCCTGTGCTGCTTGGGGGAAAGGCGTGAGTATTCTTACATGATTAAAAAGGCGTTCAACTTTTATAAGACTTATTGCACTTTGTTAGACCTTACCATGACATTTCGATTTCTCGTCTCGATCGTTGGGTTTTTTCTTTGGGTACTTTGCGGAATATATGATAAACTCAGTCAAACGTATATATTATACTGCGAACGCAAAGTATAGTAGATAAAAGGATCGCGAGTTTTTCACTAGTATTTACGTACGTCCGATGCCTTAAGTCATAGTTATTTACTCAACTAAATTGATTTCATCTCCAATGAAGAAAACTGATATCTAACAGAAAACTACAACTGTAGAGTGAACCTGCTGAAGCATATATATGTAACAAAAAAAAAAAAAAAAAAAAAAAAAGATATTAAAAATCTCCCTTGGTACTTGGGGATGAAAACCCAGCGTGAGGAAATGTTATTGAGTACTTTGAAGAAGAATAAAAGATACATAGTTAAAAAAAATAAAAAAAGTATTTTTATGATAGCTCGTCGAAAAACCGAAAATTTAATTTGTACAGAAGAGAATAAATAGACAGAAAAGTGATGTACTAGTGCAAAGAAAATTAAAATGCGTTTACTCTGTTTTTTCGTTTTCGATTATTTTTCATTTAGTACTTCGTTGTTACGCTAGAGTTCATACGTTTAAATACTCTAGTTTTTACGTTTTTTTTTTTTTTTTTTTTTTTTTACACATATGCACGTTTGTATAAATAAGCGTGTCTCGTTATACTGATGGCACGTTTTGATCTCAGATGTCCGATACAGAGTTTATTCAAATCGTGTGTTCTTCATTGCTTCAAAAGAACTTTTTTCTCCTTTATTTAGAAATTGAATTTCAGAAGGTATATAGAAAGTGGTTAATCGTTCCTTAAAAAATTTAATAAATTTCATAGACAAGTAGTTCCATTTTAATGCAATGAAGGAATACAAGTATGTACATATACACAAACATCCGTCGAGATGGGAAAATAGCGGGAGCAAAAAGGGCAAGAGTTAAATTTATTCGTGCTCAAGTAAGGCCTTAGCACAGTACTAAAAATAAAATGAGAAATGGCAATATTCTAAAGAAAATCTTCAATGTATGCTTGAATTTTTTTATAAATATGCAAAGAAAGAGGTTAACGACAGTATTTTGTAGTTTACGCTAGAGCTTGAAGAGAAAAAAAAATCATTTTAATTATACTTTCATTACGTATTGTCGCTTTCATGTACCGCACTATACATATTTCCCAAGTAAGTTGCAACTTTCGTGGAAAAGTTGATTTTTCTTTTTTGTTTTACATTGTATTTGCTTATTGTTTTTATATTTGTATTTGTTTTTTTCATAATACTATAGTTTCGTTGAGAGTCGCCTTCATTTTTTTTAAGTTTCCTAGATTTTAAGTGAATCATTACAAAATTTAGATCTCGAAATTTATTTTCAAAGCAGCTCTGCTATGGTTCTACCATAAAGCTAATGAAATTATAATTACTTATTGTACTCGCATAAAAAGATCTGTTAATCGTGCCATTTTTTTTTTTAACATGCCATCATTTCTTGCCGTATTCATGTGTTTCGTATATCTACTTTTTAAATATTGTTTAATGTGGAATATATGGTTCAATTATTTTAACTAACTGTTATTGGGAGCGATATTAAATGTGACAGATTGTATTCGTCAATAATAAAAATGAGTCACACTTTTTTCATTAAGTATTTATGAGAACAAAAGTTATAAATTTAGTTAGTTTTTATGTTTTTTAAGGGTCAAGAGTTCAGATTACAAAATGGAATCGTTGCGGGAGTTTGGCTAATTAATGTAACTAATACTTACTGTGGCATTACTTTTATTTACTAATACAGTATATGTACCTCCATACGCTTTACTTTGTATAATCCTAATTTTTTTTTGTATGTTACGTCGTTATACCTTCTATTCTAGTCGGTCGGCAACTCAAGGCAACCAGCCTATCAATAAACTATATCAATTTTTCCACGTGGTAATACATTACAAAAATAATATTGGCTAATTGCATGTGACGATTCCATTCTAAAAGGATATTTTATGATTTTTTTTTTTTTTTTTTTTTTTAAGTTTGCACGTTAGAAAGAAAATGATTTCATCCAACGCCTGCATATACGTGAATTAGTTATAAATTAATATTCATGTATTATTGCAATTACGTGCAATTTATAAATGAAATTTTATCCAATATGAAAAGTTGCATGTAAAGACTAAGTGCTAAGTGAAATAAAACAGTACGCTATAAGAGTAACTAAGTATACATAGTATATAGGTATAAATAAATATCTGAAGGCATAAAAACCACGGTCTGCCGTATTGAAAAGAAATACTCCACAGCCACTTGTGACCATATAAAAATGGTATGAAATAAAAATTATAAACATGGTAGATGATACTTCTAGAATATAAGTTTGTATACAAGAAGACAAAAATTAAGTTGAATAGGTTGAGTAATGCGTGCGAGGATTGTATGAGGAATTTATACATCTCTTGAGACATAAAATGCTAGATTGTGTGTGTGTGTGTGTGTGTGTGTATTTACGAATTTTCGAGAAACAAAATAGCATAAGAAAAACAATTAAAGAAGATACTAAAAAATTTTTAACGCGAAAAAATGGTTTTTCGAGAGAAAAATTATCATTTGCGTGATCGTTATTTTTTCATCAATGAGAAAACAAAATTAACCGATACATTAGCGCGGGGGATAGGTTTTAATCTTCAGGTGTCACTTTGGTATCTTTTATAAACGTTAAACTAACGAATAGCTTTATAACTTGTGAAAAAAATATTTCGAAAGATATATTGGTGTACACTTCAAAAATGAGTAAAATTGTTTGGTTTAATATTGTAAAAAGTACACCAAATTGTTTTACTAGACGAGCGACTATATACGAAAATGTGATTAATATTTGTTCTTCCTTTTTGCTGTAGTTAATTTAAATTCATTCTTTTTTTTTTTTTTTAATAAACAACATTTTGACAAATTTTTTTTGCTAATTTTTTTATAGCTATACTATATGCTTTACATGATAAGAATTTTCTATCAGTGTACTATATTTTAATATAGATGCGAAAAATTTATATGAATTTCGATGCTGCTGTAGCCTTCTATTTTATAAAATTGATAAGTCTGCAAACAAAGATAAGTGAAATACAATTTTTCTAGACCTTTATATAGATTTGTAAATGGTAGTTAAATACTACAACTGATGAGTTTCAAGTCCAAGCGTATAAAAAATGTTTTCAACGTGCATAGCGCTTAAGCAAGCCAATTTAAAAGGAAAAAGCTTTTTCAAAAGCAATTGACAAACAGGATTCGATAGTTTTCGTGTTATATTTTTAAAAACAAAAATAATTAAAAACTAGACACTTTCACGGAACAACGTTTTTCTGTATGCGTTTTGCATCATGTAGATATCAAAAAATAAAAAAAATCAAAGCTTTTCCAAAGAGCTTTCATGTATTCAATACAGTAAACAATTTTGTACGTTTGAACGAGCGATTGTGAAAATTTAATGTATGCAAATTATTAACGAAACGTGATTAAGACGAGCGGCGATAGGCATATTTTTCTACGCAGTGTCCAAGCTTTTTAATGAGGCGATAAAATTAAAATAAAAACTAATATGAACAAATACTTATAGAAAGAAATTAAAAATGAATGGATGCGAATTGCACTCGATTTTTTATCTGTACTTGTAAATTTTATGGATATAATTTTTATTTTTATTTTTTTTTATTTTGTCAACTGCAATATCTATTTTTCAAGACCAAAGTAAATTTCGTATTTAAAAAACTTTTTTTTTCACGCAACTCTTGTGAATGTATGGTTACATTACATTTTTCTTTAATGTAAATTAGCGATTTTCTATAATTATTTGATTGTGCGAAACAACACGATAGAATTCACGCCAATCTGTAAATTTGCAGTCAATTCTTTGTAAACTTACATTTTCATTTTTTACTTAAGAATAAAAAATTTTTCGAGCTACACTTAGCAATATCTGTATTTTATTTACGGGTAAAATCAATAGAGTCATCGACAATAAAAATAAAACACAACGTGCGCTTTTAAATTTTGGAACTGAAAGCTCACTTGAAAAGAAAAAAAAAAAAAAAAAAAAAAAAATCGCACTAAGTTGTGTCAAATTTGATACTTAAGTCCGAGTGAAAAATTTTTAAACAACTTGCAAACACATTTCGTTTTTACACAACTCTTGAGTATACACACTTTTTCTACCTCGGGCGTTTTTTTGTTTTTGTTGTTTCGTTAAACTTTGAACGTTTGGTGCGCCCTCGGTAGGAAAGGCAAAGTTCGCACCTGGTGAACGGCCAAATAAGGCAAGCACAAGAGATCCCGTGGACCCGGTGCTATTGCCCTGGTAAACGTGTATGTGCCATCAGGTGCGAAATCGAGTATTGAGCATCAAATGAACGAAATAAAAGTAAACTGATTTATATGAAAGTGTGAAAAGTAGTTATGTGGAAAAGGGTATAAAAGATGAAAAACGCGGAGGTATACAAATTCCTTGAAATAGTACAAAGCATTATTAACTCATTTTCAATAGATTAGCGCGTAAATAACGTTACAAAAAGGAAAGGAAAAATAAAAAAAAAATATACCATAGAACGAGCAATAGTTTTGAAACGCAAAACGCCTTTGGAGTTTGCAAATAAATGACTTCCTAATACCTTTAATAGAAAGGAAAAAATAAAAATATGTATATTATGACGTTATATGCGTTGTAGAAAAATCGATTGTACAAAAATACATACTTTTTTGACAGTGTTCAGCGTCATGTTGGATTAACTTTTTTTTTTTTTTTTTTTTTTTTTTTCAAGCGAAATTTCTTACTCTTTTGAGTGATAAACATTATATATCTACGAAAGATAAATTATTTGTGCAATTGTAAATACTTTGTCGCAACTTAAACGTTAATTAAGAGAACTCCAATATAATTTCTAAGTTAAGCTAGAGTTAAATAATATTTTTGCGTTTCCTTTCGTGATATTATATTTTAATTGAAAAACAAATAAGTAGTGGAATGTTTTGATGTACACGTAAGAGTATTTGCGCAAAAATGCAGCTTTAAAGAACAAAAATATGGTATAAAAAAAAGGAAATATCATTTCGACTGTAGTAAGAACAAAAGTTTTTCTTCGCGTGTCCTTGGCAGCGCAAGTGATTTGAAGAAAAAGCGGTTTATTTTTTACCTAGATATGCGCCGCATGCAAGGGCAATAATAATAATCTTTTTTTTTCGTAAAATAAACAGTTTTTCAAAATGCAAGGCTGCATATGCGAAGATCGTAAAACTATTATGTAAAATAAAATAAAACATTAAGTGAACGACTTCCCCCAGTGCTGCTTTATGTAATACCTATACATAATATACATACATATATATATAAACAAAAATTGTGAGAAAAATATGTGTTATTTCATTTCATTGATATCCTCTTCTTCCTAAACGTAGATGCTTAGTGGTAATATTTTAAGATCTCATGATTAACGTTAAAAATATTCGCTCAAACCTTATAATAAAACTAATGGAAAATTAATGGTAAGTATTTTGGATTTTGTTCGTAAATTTGGACCAAGCTGATATCAGGAACAAACCTATTAAATTAACAATTTCGAATGATATTTTTTTTTAATCGATCATGTACGAAGATAAATATAAACTAAGATTATTCGTGTTAAAACTTACGTTGAGTCCAATGAATGGTACAAACAGTTAAGTATAAATGTCAATGGGAAAGGAATCATGGAGTTAAATGCTTACGGATTTCTTTTGTATTTAATGCTTTTATTAATAATGAAAGTAGTTACGTATTTTTTGTTATGTAATGAGCAAACTTTGAGTGATTTTGCAATTGCTTCGTGATATAAAAGCTCACAAGTCTTATCGCTCTTTTTTGTATAAACTCTTACTTATTCAATAAACCAAGGCAACTTATGCATCGATCATTCGACAATAATGAAATTATTATTATTATTATTATTCATTTTTTTCCTTCTTATCATCAATAATATAACCAGATTGCTTGATCACCACGCGCAACGATCACCATTGTTATAGCTAATTATTAACTCGTAATTAAAGCACTCGAGTGTACGGATTGTCGCAACTACACAAATAGTTTTTATGCACTGTTCACGTTTTTTTGTTAATGCGACACATCGCGTTAAACTACATTTTTGAAACAATAGAAAAATTTCACTTAAGCTAAGAACTGTATATGAAAGCGCTTTTAATATTTTAATTATTATTTTTTCTTTATTATTAAAGTATCTAACTATGAGCTACGCAACAATCAAATTTATTCGCCATAATGTTAAGTACTGTCTAAAATTACGATAATGTGATCAAATCTTACCAAGTGGTGTAAAAAAAAAAAAAAAAAAAAAAAAAAAAAATTTAATGTCAATCAAAAAACTAAAACTACAAAGACGAAAGAGAGCTTCAAATCATCAAATAGTGAGCTATAAATGTCGATAAACAAGGTAAATAATAGTTAACGTATAAAAAGTTATAAAAACGAAAGTTTGATGCTGATGTTGGTAGTGAAATTACCGTGATAAAAGTTTGAAATTTCATTGACGGATGAGTTTTCGATGATAGTTTACATCAATATTTCGACGCGAAATACTTGTTAATGTTGAATGAAACATTTAAAAACAAACAAGACAAAATATACTTCCGAACTTCGATCACTAATCAAGTTATTTCATCGACGTCTATGTCTATCTAAACTTCAAATGAAAAAGATCAAAGTATCGAGTTAAGTGTTTTTTTTTTTTTTTTTGTACGCCTGATTATTTCGAAGGGAGTACGTGCATTTTTATGTTCTCATGACAGAAAACGGAGGCGGTCCGGCCTGCCTCATCATCATGGTGAAGGTGCTCAGTCCCTCCTGTTGGGCTGCCACCTGCTGCTGCGTTTGAACATCGCTCGAGTTTGCAGCAAAAGAATCGCTTTCCTTGGCTCGTTTCGCCACATGCGATTTTAAATGCTTCTTCAGGTGATCCTTCCGATAAAAAGCTTTACCGCACTCGGTACAGACTTCCGTTTTTTGTCCACTGTGCGTCAAAAAATGCCTCAACAAATGCTCATTTCGTTTGAAAGACTTGCAACAGGTGCTGCACTGGTAGGGCCTACAACGTTACATTTACATGTGTTTATAAAAGTAAACGTGCGAAATTATAGAAGAAATAAATAAAATAAAGTGCGGTTGATTGCCTTGGTACCTTTTGACATCGTGGCAGGATGACGAGTGCCGAATGACATGTTCTTTTCTTCGTAATTTTACGCCGCATATGTCGCACACGTAGGGCCGCTTTTTATGATCATCTAGGTGATCTTGCAAAGTTTCGCGATCCTCGAAACGATAGGCACACTCGGGACAATGATAAATTAGCATACCTTGAATCGAACAAATTCAATTAAATTCGTCTTGATTGGCTCTCCATCATACATGGAGTAAAAAAAAAAAAAAAAAAAAAAAAAAAAAAAGAAGATCTTACCATTGATGCGTTGCGGTTCCGGCAAGTCATACTCAATTTTCGGGTGGATATCCTGACAGCTGCGTCCCGACGAATTACTGCTACTGTCCTTGTATTTGCAAACATATGGCAATCTACCGAGACTAGTTGAGCAACGCTCCAAGTACTCGGAGGTCAGTCTAAAATCTATTTGCAATGGATCCGTCATGGTGGCCACATCGACTTTTTGTATGGTTTGAGTACCAGACGACTGATGCGAAATAGCTGGACACAGCTCTTTGTTGCTGCATTGATTTTCGTTTCTGTTTTCGTCCATCCTGTGCATTGATTGAATGACATGATGACTCGGGTACGGGTAGGGCGACATGTTTTGCGGATGGTGCAGGTCCAGGGGATACTTGACGTTCCTTGGATCAAAAGCCATTGGAGAGCTGCTCTGGTGTGTTGTATACTTATTTACACGAGTTCAAAACTGCACAATTATAGCATCTGAAAAGTTGTTACAACATAGTAAAAAAACAAGAGAATGTATCGTCCCGTTTTCAAACAAGTCGATTATTGCCACTCACGGCCGCTAAGCCAAATGAAGGGACTGAAAACTCGTAAAACCGCTACACTTGTTTCAAAGAGTGACATATTCAACTTGAGTCGTGAGAATTGATACACATTCAACAAACCACAATTTTCTTTATATCCGCGTATAAATGATAGAAAATATATCGCGGTATATCCATGATCAATCAGTGAGAAAATATAAAGATTGTATTTATTTTTTCTACGCATAACACTGTAAGTGTTGGCGTATATATATATACATAAAACAGGTAAAGGTACCCAACTATGTAACAAGCAGGTCAAAACGATAATATAAATATAAAAGACACGGGGAGAGAGAGAGAGCGAGAACTAAGTACTAAGTACCTATCAATGAAGTAAATAGAAAAAAATCGGAGCACAGTATAGGTGCATGGTTATTTTGATCTTTTCGCTTACCTTAGCTCTAATCTTTCATCCCGAATGTCTGTGTGCTTTGCAGCGTTCTCTATAATATCGAGAACAACAGCAGCCGGCCATCTTTGAGGGGATAGGTATATCAGCTGCTATCTGCTGCCTCTCTTTTCTTCCTCCGTGTCACACACAACGAGTTAAAACGATTAAAGGTGATAATACCACCACCGCTGCAAACATACACTCTCAAAGGGGACAGCGGAACTTTGGGAATAATAATAATAATAATTGTAAGCGAATGCAAGTCGGTTTGACAACTGATTCGGAAAACCTATACCGTAGAGTATATACAGCGCGCACATATGTATATACCTATACGTATGATTTTGGACAATCCAGTAGTACGAGTTTTTTGTCAGCGTCTCTCTCCCGCTGGATTTACGTACCTACGGAAAAAAAAGATATCTAAAGTATGGAGCTCGCAGTTATTGGTCAAGATAATAATCGGCTCATGTTGTGTTAGATTTTCTCGGATCTTTTAACATTTGTTTTTATACTTAACTGTGACAAGCTCATAAAGGTCAAAGTCAGAAATCGGTATACAATTCAAACAGTACGCAACGAGTGATAAAAAAAGCGTGGGATTGTTGTTTATATATTGACAACACAGTTTTCAATAGGAATTAAGGGACCAAAAAAAAAAAAATAACGATTAAGTAGGTCCGTTGAGTAGATTATAAAAAATATTAGACACGAATATTTTTTTTCTTTTTTCATACAAAAAAAAATGACAGAGATGATGGAACGTTTAACAGTTTCTCGATTAACAAAGTATTTAAACGTAACATCCGTACACCGAAAAAAAAAAAAAAAAAAATTCGTCAATTCAAACGAACGTTTATACGAATACAAACGAATAAATGTATTTTCAGATCAAATGGTAATATTTAATAGATTTGAATAAATGTTTATTTCATTCAAAGAAGTATATTTATTTGTTTGTATTGGTATATAGACACGTTTATTTAAATTGACGAAATTTTTTTTCAGTATACTTTACTACGAAGTGAGGTGACACCAAATTTTTTTTTTAACACTTTTTCGTACTCTTCCCTACTAGAAAAACTATTGTTGGCACTGCAGTTTTTTGCCCTTGGAGTACTTAGTTCAGCTGTGGGAATTTTCGATACAAAAGCACCATAAAATTTAAGCGTATAATATTATTTATCAGTTGCACATACAAGTACTCGTACGTAGTCAACCCAGCTATATAATAGCTTTGAAATAAATTGTGATTTCGAATGGCAAGTTTCGTTTAGGTTGCTCTGAAAACCTACAGTATAAGTTTTTGCTGGACAAAATCTTTGACAATAACTCGGCTTGGAAATTCAAAGTCCCAAGTATCTATTAGATTGTTTGGCGTATATATACCTTGTAAACTGGAGTAGTCCGTGGAAATAAAAGGTCCCACGGTGGTACTTGATAATATACAGTAAGTATTTCAAAATAATAATTATGTTTACATTCACGCATCCATAATTGTATTTTTATCGTGCAACGAAACAATTTTCATAAACTATCACGTTTTTAAGCTATGTATATATTCAATAGGCAATAATCTCATACTTTTGACCAAATGGCGTACAATGAGAGAGTATATTTTATTTACAAGTTTAGCGCAATTTATTGTTTATTAAAAAATTACATTATAATTATACATAAGTTGCACTTCATGCTCGCGTACCTTAATATAAAAACGCACTCTATAAAAATTGAGTAAATAAAACAAACTAACATGGTATAAAAAAGTTTTAAATTATAATGTAAGGAATGGACATTGTACGACAAAGTGATAATGATAAAAAATTGTAAATCGACAAAAAATACGTGTTTTTCTAAAAACGCTCCAAACGACAAAAATACATCACATAATAAATAAAAAATTCTACCTTACATGTACATATATACACATAATATATGCAAAATGTGAGCTTTTTCATAAAAATTAAATTACAATTAGTTGAAATTGAGTCAACTGCTGATTCTTAAATGATTGAAAAATGACTTTTTTTTTCTCGACATAAATCTAACAATACGCATTAAGTATATGCCTATATTAAGTATATATTATATACTTGTCAGTAAATATATAATCTGACATCTGAGTGATCTGAGGAAAGAGTATACAGGTGTGTATACCTATATCTGTATTTAACTTCTTTACTTGAGTGGTCTGATCATGTGTCATGTGCCGTTGAGTTTTTATTTTTATCGTAACACCGTCACGTGAAAGCGAACCGATAAACATGGACAATAATTAATTCGCGATTAAGCGGGCCACATGCAGGCATGTTTCCATATAAAATATATTTTTTTTCTATGCAACATCTCTCGATCTTGCACGCTTTTTTTTGAGCGATAGGTATTGTTTTTAATATTCCCGAGGTTATGTTTTTTTACCATTGATTTATTTTTTAGTTGTAAAATCTCATTCGCTGATTGTACCTCGTTAGAGTATTTTGTTTATGTCACAATGATTGTATTTTTTTATTAAATATTTACAATTTACACTTAGAATAATGAATCAAGTGCGCGTTTTGTATTGTTTCACTTTTTTTTTTTCTACAAGTATACACGTATTGCACATAGATAAACACCCGTACATGTTATTTATATTGTACCTATGATTCCCAGGGAATGTTTAGAAAACGTCGTAAAAGTATAACCAGCGACTGGAGAACATTGACGTCCTGCTGCTGCAAATCATTAAACATATACTTTATTTTTTATCAAGAAATGAATGCAGCCATAGCATTGTGTAGTTTTTGTGAAGTGCATGGACCCAGAGTGATGTTTACTACACAAACTTTTAAGAACTTTGACTACCAAAACAATGAAAAGTTAAAGTTTTATGGGTCGAAAGAGGTCCTGAGAGATGCAATAACTCTTTATTCTGAACTACAGGACTGCAAAGGATGCTCCAGTTTGGGTTATCTCAAATTTCTGAGCAACGAACATGAGACCAGAACTTCTTTTCTTTCATCTCAACAGTCTTTGATGCAGGACATTGGATTTCAATTGAAGTGTGCTTGCATGAGAAGTCTTAGTTGTGAAGAATATGCTGGAAAGGAGGGTATTTGCTATTTTGATGAACCCAGCGGACATGTTTTAAGTTATACTTTTCCTTTAAAGGATGCCCAGGTATGTTTATTCTTCATACTCAAAAAACGTTTTCAAAACAAAAAAATCATTTCAGGCAAGAGGATTAAGAAGATGGTACAGTTTCATAGTATTTATGAGGGATAAACAATTTTTATTGAACATGTGGCCTTTCATAGTTGAAAATTTAAGCGAAATCATAAGAGAGTTGCAAGACTTTGCTGAAAAAAAGTACAATGTGGAAGAAGCCAGATGTCCACAGAGAGTAGTTCGTTTAACATTAAATAACAATGTTAATCCCGGTTCACAGACCAATGCTAATAATCAGCCAAGAACTCTTACTGAAATCACAGACGAAGAATATGTTTTTGTAAGGTAAATTGCTGTCTATAAAAAAAATTATCTTTTTTTTAAATAGAAACTGTCTTTCAGAATTCACATGTGGTTCGTTTGGATATTGAGCATCGGAGCGTCACATTTTGTTGAAATATTACCGTTAAGTTTACTAGGGGAAGACATTAATTTTAACGAGGAGAATTGTTTAGGTAAATACAAAAAAAACTTAATTAAAACTAATTAAAATCGTTTACTTAAAACTTTCAATTTTTTGCCATAAGTAGGAATGGACGAAAATTTTACATTAAACAATGCGAAATATCCCGTCAATCTTAACGTGGATTCTCGTATACCAGATTTTCAAGAAGTTTCTAATTTAAATCCTATGACAGTTTTGAGAAACTTGAGAAGTACACTTGGTCGAGACCAATTTCGTCAAATTTTATACGCAGTTTTAACGGGGATAAAGATTCTTGTGAGAGGTTCGGCGCGAGAAACTTTAGAGTCGTTATATGCATTATGCTCTCTTGTACCAAGAGCTTGTAGAAGAGTTAAAACCAGAGCGCAAAATGTTCCAGAAACAAACATTTTCAATTTCATTAGTAAGTTTTAGATGAACCGTTTTCATGACTTTTTACGTTTCTAGTCGTGTCCTCGTAAGAGGGCCATTAGACAAGTAATCCTTCATATTTATTGTTTATAGGTGTTGATACGTCGATTGCAGTACCTTTACCTTGTTCCCAAATATGCAGGCTCGATATAGTACCTGCAGATCACAGAATTCAAAGTACAAGATCTCATGTGGTGAAATGGATGGGAGTGTTACCAGTGAAACTTCCAAATCTCTTAATAAAGTTGGAAAAAGCTTTTGACAATAAAAAACTTAATGATTCTCTTTTAGAATCGTATTTTTACAATTTACAAGAAGAATGGACAAAGTACCAATTATTATTTAATTCGTAATAATTTTTTTCTTAATAGTTGCGTCATATTTAAGAAATAAAATATCTGTTTACAGTATTGCAAAAGTCATTCATGCTACACACGGCCAAATTCACAGAACTGACTTGACAAGTTTGATGACAAGTTTGGGAGCTGGTCCTCAGGATAAGAATCTGCTGGATGCCTGGTCTATGGGTTTACCGTCGAATCCAGCATAAAGTGATGCCTATTTTTTTCAAAAAATTGAGCAAAGCAGTATTTATTAAGAAAAAAAAAAAAAACTTCAAGATATGGTTGTGCAATTTTTATATTTAACGTAAATTTTAAGGAGTAGTTTGCAAGGCTACAGTAAGACGAATTTTTATGGCGTTAAAATTTTACGAGACATTCGATTTTCCACTTTTGTCGATAAAAATCGGGATTCGAATTATTCATACGTATATTTTTTAGATAAACTTTTTAAATATAAATAAATTATTGATCGTTGAAAAAAAGGCATTTCTCATTCAACCAAAAAATAATACGATAAAAGAAAAAATTTTCAGTTTTCTGGACCAAGTATCGCTTAGCAATCGATCATCGATGTAGTTGGGAGGGTGCATAAACAATATTTTTCTCCATTTTGGCCTTAGGTGTTCTGCTGATGGTGTAATATTCGAAAAAACTGCGGAGTCAGTTTAATTTTTCGTTTAAAGAACTTCAGATTTCCTCATTTCCAGAAGTAGGTACTGCAAATGTCACGCGGCTGATATTATTATTGCGGAAGTAGCGCAGAACAGCGCAATGACGTGTATATAATATATTACACGTCATGTTCCAAAACACAAAATCACGTGGTGTAAGTGACAACGTTACCTATTTCGTAGCTCTATCATAGGTACTTTTGCGATTAAACTACTGCGATATGCGTTTTGGAACACAATCTGATACCTAATAATACCTATATAGTACCAGTAACCTAAATATACACAATCGAGCTGATGTAAGTGTATGCGTATGTATGTACCAGCTCATAAGCGTAAAATAACGTCGGCAGTTCAGTCGTTCTCCTGCTCCACGGCACGGCCTCCGTGTCATATGTAAAATGGTGGTCGAGAATCGTCGCGGTGAGGAATGCAGCTGCTGCTGCTCCTAACGTATACGTGGAAGGTCTAAGTGTCGTGAGTTCCCGACAACGACGTCCGCAACGAACGTTATACTTGAGTACCTATACTTATCAAAGCAAAGTCAAAGCCCTCCTCTCCCTCTGCATCGTATACACACTCGACAGCTCCGGAGCAGACGACGGAGGAGGAGGAGGCAAGAGTGCAGGAAAGGCCCTTCGTAATCTGCAGCTGATGCATATGTTTAACAACAACAACAACACCACCACCACCACGTCAACTCTCATGCAGCGGAGCAACTGCACATTATTTTATTGTATATATACGAGTACAATATAACAACGTACAACGGAATCCTCAGCTGTACACGTACATAACAAACAGTGTTGTACAACAGAGAGGAGGACGAGGACCAAGAAGAAGAAACGAGGGGCCTGGTGCTGGCCTGCACGGCTCCGTCCCCTGCGAGGCAGTCGACGATCTAGGCGTCGTCGCAGCTGTAGCCAGCAGGAGGCAACAGCTCCAGGTCATTATCGCAATCCGCACAACGGGATGGCAGCCGCCGTCGCCACCAGCAGCACCACCTCAGCCGAGTCCAAGACGAGCCAGCATGGTGCCAAGAAGGGCTGGCTCTTCAAGTGGACCAACTATCTCAAGGGCTACCAGCGCAGGTGGTTCGTCCTGGACAACGGGCTGCTCTCCTACTACAGGTACGCGGGCCCTGATGATTTCCCTGATGTTGATGATGCTCATCTACTCGATCTGGTCTCCGCTGCTGTGTGTGCACGTGTCGCTACGCGTAGCTATGCTCATATCACAGTTGGATCAGAATCGGAGCCCATTTTTTTTTTTTTTTTCTTTTTTGTTTACCTATCTTTTCAGCTCGTTTTTTGTTCGCTAATTATTACTTACACTCAGGAAAAACCGTGTCCCTTGGGGCCATCTCTTTCTTTTTCTCTTTATCTCGCTCTGTCGTACTGTCATCAGATGATAATGCAATTTTGCTGTAACGCAACCGCTTGTCAGCTATTAGCTTGAAATCGTTTTTTGGAAAAACTGCTGGTGACCAATAATTCGTTGCTTATGTGTCATCTGTTTACGTTGACTGTATCAATGAATACGTAAAACCTGTATTTCTGTCTCTTACTCATTTATTGCTGGCTTGGCCAGATTATGATGCAATTGATGATAGTGCATTGTTTACATTTATTGCTTTGCTCCAGATTACGTTGGGATAGCCCTCTTTGTACTGGATGAAAGATTATTCTATGCTTACTTGTGTCTGGCATGGCTGTAAATATTAGTATAAGCGCCTAATCTTTCCTATACGTATTTGCCATTGTCAAGTGTGCCGCCAAATAACAATGAATGACACTAATTTCTTTTTGAATCAATAGTATTCTTTTGCAATTTTATTTTTAATGTGTACTTTGCAAGTGCTCACTGTCACAAAGTTACAATTTAGTTGTATGTCTATAAGATTAACTATAAATCCGTTATGATTCACAAGTCTAATAGTTATGACTAACTTAGATAAATAATACAACTACTTATTTAACAAAAACTCATGATTCATTCAAAAATAGTATTTATATATGCACTTGACTTACTTTATCTAGTAGTGTCGTTTTGAATCATAAGAATTTTTATTCATTAATTATATCTCCCATATCATTTTCGATATCAATACAATAATTTAGTTTTTACTTTGCTATAATCAAAGACTTCTGTATTGTGATTACTAAAAAATTTAAAAAATTAGTTCTAAAAAAATGACACGCACTTTTATTACACATTGTATCGTTATGCCATTAAACTTATAAAAAAATGGATACTTTTAATCAAAATCCAAGGCAAAATATTACAGCAACATTACAATATTATCGGGCTTCATGGATATTGGGATACATTTTTTCACAACTGGACAAATACTTGATGGATTGTAGGAATATGTATATGTATAAATACCATCAGCTACATGAATTACCACATTATTTTGTTTTATTATATAAGCTATGAAATAATAGTAATGAAAAAAAATATAAAGGCTTAAGACACAAACAACCACATAAGAATGTATAAACTCAATTGACCTTTTTTTCTTAAACTCCGCTTGATACTGTGAATCTATAAAAGAACATTAAGAATATTATGCATTCACCTGTTGAACATATCACCCACAATATTTTATAACAGCATTCTTATAGACACGAGTAAAGAACTTTTCTCATATTGATTAGAGTTCAATATCTTATAAGTTTATGATTTTCCTTCTTTTATTACGCCGTTTTCGGAAATATTTGTAGATCATGTTCTCTTCCAGAGATGCATTTCAATAGGACCTATTCTGTTAATTAATAAAATATTATCTAATATTTTTACGAGAGATCAATTCAATTGTGTACTCGTATTAAAGTTGAGTAAAAAAAAATTTTAAGGCATTTGTTTAAACACATTCATTAAAAAAAAGAGACAATACAACACGTTACGAAAACTTTGTAGATGCCCAATACACTTAAAATTTTGTGTAAGTAAAATCTAATTTAGGTAAATAGCGCAGTTTCAAACAAGTATTTACATTCGTTCAAATGTAAAAAAGTACAAGTCTATCTCTAAGCTAGTTACCTTGTAAGAACTTCTTATGTAAAGTAATTAGTATTTTTTCCAATGTGCTCTCACCGACTTCTTAGAATCTCGTGGGTATATTGCGCAAATAATACATTAATCTAATTTATACAATACGACATAAAATTACTCATTTAAGGAGCCAGTATGAAAAAAAAGGACAAAACAGAAGCTTCCCACGAAAGTATTTCACTTTGCATGGCACATAAATCATCACAAGCCATCACCAATAAATGTATATGCACTGGTAGAAAAAAACAAGTAGTTATTTCATCATATATTTTTTAGTAATATTTATTTAAAATTACCAAATGTCACTTTTCAAGACTGATTCATATTTCGTATCACTCTGATATTTTTAAATACCTTTAAAATTAAATGATAAAACTTAACTTGACTGAATATTTTTCAAATTTGTGCACATTGATACAAATCGCTGAGCTTGAGTAGCTATCGATTTTACGAGTTTTCAAACAAATTGGTTACCAAAGCGTTTTTGGTTGTATTCAAGTGCATATATTCCTTTAATGATATTTTTTTTACGTCAGTGCATTTACAAGCTTTTTTTTTTATTTATTTATTTTTGTCACTTTTTACTTTTATACAACTAAATTTTATGCATCACACTTGACGTGAAACCTTTTATAAACTTCGGACTTGTAAGAGTGTCAGCAACAGTCAAACGTAGACAATTTTTTTTTAATTAAAAATCGCGTGTTACTTAAATACGAGGTGCGCTCTGCCAGTCAAGTAAAAAATTTCTGGTTTCGTTCATTAAAAAAAAAAAAAAAAAAAAAAAAAAAATTTCATGTACATGTAATAGTTTTCCATCATCTAAATTTAAACATGTTATGTACAGCACAAGTTTTAAGTTAATCAATTTTTCGTGATTCCATATGTGATGTATTCATTGAAAAAAAAAAAAAAAAAAAAAAAAAATGGTATTTCATAATCGATCATTCAGTGTTAAATTACTGTGGTACCGCATATTATCATCCTCATTTTGTGCTAATGTGACTCATCATAAAATTTATCTAGTATTTATCAAAGTCTGCCTACAGCCAGACCTAATGATCAACTTTCAAAATTTAAATATATATAAAAAAATTCCGAATTTTTAGCCAAAAAAATTCGCACGGATGGAGCGGAAAAAAACGAATAGAAAAAAAAAAAACAAACAAACAATCGAAAACTAATCCTAAATGAACATGGGTTTGTATTGTATGTTTGTACATTGTTTAGGAATGAACCAACTGGGGGGCCAAAGATATCGTCACGACGCAAGCGGAGAGCTGGCAGAGCCTCCGAGTAAGTAAAATAAATAAAAAATCAACTCTGAACAATGTCATTATTATTATTATTTATTCATTTATTTTTATTTATTTTTATATATATATATATATATATTCTCTACAATGTACTTTCAATTTTATAAACATACTCTCTTCTCGAAAGAAAAAGTGTAATCATTTTCTCAAACCAACATTCACTCGAAACAGTTGTACCACAAAATATCTATGCATACTTACGTGACATTACTAATGTGCTCTAAACTAATAAACTTGTCGCGCTAATCATCGAATGTGTCGTAGTAATATCGATAAAATTGTGATGGTATTTATTTTTTCTCGATACTTCAATGTTGCTTGGACATTTCGTGTTGCCAATTACTTTTAATCATCGAAATGTTGATAACAACTCTATTAATGATTGTTTAACACTGTGGAAAGGTGAAGCATTGTTATGTCCTTTTATATACACCTATACCTACCCACACACACACACACACACACAATGTGTTTTATAAAATTTTTCTAGTGCGTGTCTTGTACGTGTTCCTGTTCGTTGTTTACTCTGTGAGTGTATGGTCTGTATATTTTATATACAATATGTGACGTCGTTGTTCGGTTGTGCCGCGTCATAAGTACGCACACATATATGCAATACCACTCAGAACACCTGCATTAATTTCCTTATTAGTCGTGTTTAGTTGCATAATGTAAAATGTAAAACGAGAGTTGTAATGTCGAACAGCGTTGCATTAACCAGAGCTTTTTTCAGTAGAAACTTTTTTTTTTTTTTTTTTTTTTTCATCCGTTTGGTACACTTGGAATCCGTGCTTCCTCTGGTAAATCTTGGCTTACAGATCATTGGTGGGGGTACTTGGAAACACGCTCGTATAATAAGTAGTAACATGTGATTCAAGGACACATAAGTACTTGTTCCTTGTTTGCTTTTAACAACCACTTACTGTTGAAATCATGAAAAACTCATCCAACTGCTTGACGAGCTTCAACGAATTATGGTGTAGCGTTGCTGTAATATATACTATACTACATACCTAGTTTGCTGTCCATGTACTTACCCCACATATTATACCCATGTTTCGTGTGTAACTCACATAAAAAAAAAAAAGCTTGATTGATGATAACAAAAAGAGGATAATTGTCATTGGGCAAATGTTCCTAATCGTTTTACTTGACATCAGCACTCACGCGAGGTATATATATATATATTATACAGTGTTAATAATAATAATTGTTCCGAAGCCACGAATTCACACGCAATTCAACTAACATAATGTACTTGACGCACCAATGAACAGAAGTAAAGAAAAAAGGGAGACAATGGAAAGGAGAGTGAGGGGAGGGGGGTCATCGTCTTTTTTTTATTTATTCTGGGGGAAGAGGAAGAGGGTTCCTTCGATAGTGACCTTGGGAACGTTGTTCGTTTAGGAATCCGAGCGAGATGTCCCACACGTGTCGGGGCACGATATCGTTACACGGGGCCTTAATACACACGGTGGACGCGTGTACCTTCGTCGTGAGCAACGGCGGGACGCAGACCTTTCACATAAAGGCCGCGACGGAGGTCGAGCGCCAGGAATGGGTCACCGCGCTCGAGCTCGCCAAAGCCAAGGCCATCCAAGCCATGGAATCCGGTGAGTGAGCTCAGACGACGACGACGACGACGAATCGTTTTAATGAGTACTATTACAATATATGTATCATAATTTCTTTGGCAGACGAGGACGAGGAGGTGTACCAGAGCAACGACAGCCAGAAGGTGGAGACGCCCTCGACGATGAAGGACCTGCAGGAAAAACTCGAGACTCTACAAAAGTGGAACGACCTGCTGACCAAGCGGGGCTCGATGTTCCAGCGCTCCCTCACTGATCTCGAGACCCTCGAGAACCTCAGTCCCGAGCTATCTTCCAAGCTCAAGTCCGTCAACGAGAAGGCCACCCAGTTCCGGATCGCTGCCAACGCCATGATCAAAGTACGTTGTGTACGCGTATACCTATATCGATAAGCGGTTAGAGCAAACAACAACAAAAAAAGTACGTAAGTACTTAAAAGGAACAACAACTACAAGAGGTAGAAGAAGAAGAAGAAGAAGGAAAAACAGTACAAGGATACACGATCAGTGCTGTAGGAAAAAAAAAAAAACAGAATCCTCCTCCGCGCGGGGATTTAAAGTAACAAAGAGTTAGAATCGCGATCGGTCGTGTATCGTTGTGACTTGCGTAACGCGTGCCGATCGCCAGTAATCATTGCACTCGAGCGCCGATCGTCCTTACTTATTTACACTTGGCCTCGCGCAATTTGTTTTGTAAGTACTTGAATACATTAAGAGTGGGCGAGTAAAATTTTTGCTTCTCGCTTGCAGTCGAGCGACGAGTATCTGCAGCTGGCCCAGCAGCAGGAGCCCAAGTGGAAGAAGATGCTGCAGCACGAGCGCGACCAGAAGGTCCGCTTCGAGAAGATGTTTGAGCAATTGTCGCGACAGTATTCGAGCCTCGAAGAGGCCGCCCAGCACGCCCTCCCGACGGTACAGCCGGGCAGGTCGACCCGTAAGTTGTCTTTTTTTGTTTGTTTCCCTAAGAGAAGGCGAAGCTGGACTTTTGTTCGTACCATACCTTACCCCAACGAAGTAAGAATAATCCTGCGCGTACAAAAAACCACGAAACAAAAAAAAGTACCTGTGAGTACCGAGTAAAAAAAAAAGAACATCCCTTCGCTCCTGCGTATTTTTTTCACCCGCCACCGGTGATGTTTAAAAACAAATTTATTTCACGTATTCCAACCCTTCTGTAGTACTCTGAGCACCCGTGAAACTCACCGCGGCTCTTTTATACTCTGGCTACTGCGCTTTCTACTGTACGTACGGATAAATCTGCGCTCTCGGGTCTTCCAGCTGCAAATGAAATAAAGTGAAATTAAAAGAAAGGGCTCGCGTGACGAGAGCCGAGTCGCTTGTGGAGGAGAAAGGGGCAGATCGCGTGCGCTCACACCGCCTATAATATATTAAACAGCAGGTACACGTGAATATACCTATGTGCACTGGTATATCAGTTGAAGAATGCATGGAATTACGGGGGTTGTAGAGCGTACAACATTTTATGCACCTGCATTATCATCTACTTACTTTCGGATCGCGCAAAGTGTACGCGCCGTGCACGTTTGGAGTTTCGATCAGGTGTCCGACAACTCGGCCTTGACACTTTGAGCGCGAAGGTGCAGTGCCGACAACATATACATACGTATACGCATTCATGCGCTTACTCGAAATTCTTTTTTTTTTTTTGTAAATTAAAAAAAAAAAAGCATTTATCACCAAACAATGGGTATCAGATATTTTGCGAGCGTCCCGATTAAATCGCAGATGAGGTAATTGTAATACGTCATCTACCGTAGTGGGTCTCGCTCTTAAAAAGAGTCTTTCTCCCACCATATAATATAATATATAATACTCAAACTATATGCTCAATGGAAAAGTATGACTCCGAACGATATCCTGCAGCGGAATTAATTGAAATTTAATGCACGAAAGGCCTATTCCTCCGCGACACGCGCACTCGTCGTTTTTCTTTCCTTTCCACGCGCGCGACCGAGTTTTTTTTCAATTTATTTTCCCTCTCTCTCTCTCTCTCTCTCATCGTCTAATACCATAATTACACATTGAGCAACGCTCGAATTCCTGTACCTGAGTATTTCATGGGAGCGTTTTTTCTTTTTTCATTAAAAAAAAAAGAAATGCGTTCCGAGCGTAGGTGCAAAACGAAGCGCGTTAAGCGTTCGGTTAGAATTTTCTCGATTATCTATCCATCGATAACCGTAAGTCTTTCCACTAGGAATTCTATGCGACTCGGTCGCGTGTAGGTCGGTAAATATTGTACTAAATAAACGAGGTACACAAAGCACCTCGTCGACGCTCGTTCCGAAAATGAAACATCGAAATGCGCGCACGCCTATATATTATCCTTGTATAGATCGTTTTCTCTCTCCTCGCCGATCGAGCGCTCGTTTATCCGTTGACCCTCGCGCGCTCACCGCGACTTCTTCCCCTTCTTTTTCACCGCTTTTGGCTTTCGCGCGATCTTAGTTTCCCTGCCAGTTTTCTGATGCGCATCACACCTGATGACCGGCTATAATTGTTCGCGAGGGCACATCATGAGGTAGATGTATACAAAACATATACATACGCATTGCGTGCAGTTTCAACTTTAGTTTCACCCCAATCCAACTCGCGTGCAATCACTCTCGAACAGACAGACGATTAAACAGTCCAGCGTAGTTTTGTACGCGAGTTCGCCGATTTTTCGTCCAATACTTTCGACAAACGACTCCTTGAGTTTGGTGTTTTCCTCCCGCCGAGGCCCACTCGCGTTTGCGTAGCTGCGCGTTGTTTTTGAGGCAACGGAATCGTGCGCGATAACTGCCCAACTTTTTACAAAATATCGGTGGGATTCTCGGGACAAATCAATTGGCAATCATCTCGAGAGAATTCCCCGACTTTTTTTTTTTTTTTTTTTTTTTTTTTTTTTGCAATGAGCGCCAAAAAGAGCGCGCGTACGTGTGTGCTTACAATTATACGCTTATGTAACGAAATAATCGCGCGATAAAAGCTAGCCGATCGGAGCGCCGAAACACTCGAGAGAAAACAAAAATTTCTCTTTTCGCTTCGTAAGTAAGCGTGTATATTTGTCTTATCAGTGCGGTTGAGGCAAATAAGTAGTAAGTACACACGTATACCCGTGAATCATTCGAGTTGTTAACGGTACAACGCTATCTAACGAACAATCTTTCATTATCTTGTAGCCCTAAGCGTATATATGATGTATGTATATATTGTAACACGTATGCGAGGGTCTAATGGCAACGTACTGTGCTTGTGGTCTGGCGACGCGCAGATTCGGTGGCAGGTAACAGGTCGCCGAGCGAGGAGGACGACGAGAGCGTTGAATTTTACGACGCCCAGGAATCGGACACGTTCACCTTGGGGGTGGCCAACGAAGGCCTGAGCTCGATCGAGCGAGCCGAGGCTGAGAGCAACAACAACTACTCCCAGGGCAGCGACGATGGCTCGAGCTCAGAGGGTGACCCCGTCAATCCAGCCAACGAATCGTCGTCCTACCTCATGATGACCGACGCTGCCAAACGAGCCGGACGCTACGTTCACTCCAACAGCGAGCCCGACGGCGTGAGTACTCATATACACAATTCGATTTTTATGATTGGTACTTGGTTTATATTTTATGTATTTCCTTGCCCCGCGTCCACAGAGCGCTTGGAACGCCGACAGCGTCGGTAGCGGCATCTCCAGGATGAGGGCCGGCAATGGCACGAGACGAAAACACAGGACCCGCGTGCCGGACAAGCCCAACTATCCCCTCAACCTCTGGAGCATCATGAAAAATTGCATCGGTAAGGATCTGTCCAAGATACCGATGCCCGTCAACTTTTCCGAGCCCCTTAGCATGCTCCAGAGGCTTACCGAGGACTACGAGTACGCGGATATTCTCGACCGGTACGTATTGCCGATATCGATCCGTTGCAGCCGATGGTGACAATTGTAACAATGGCGAATGTGATACAGGGCAGCCGAGTGCACGGACTACTGCGAGCAGATGGCCTACGTGGCCGCGTTCACGATCTCGAGCTACTCGACGACAGCTTCGCGCACGGGCAAGCCCTTCAATCCGCTCCTAGGTGAGACTTACGAGTGCGATCGAAGCGACGATCTCGGCTGGCGTGCCTTCTCGGAACAGGTCTCTCACCATCCGCCCATGTCCGCCCAGTACTGCGAGGGCAAGAGCTGGCGCTGCTGGCAAGAGTTCACCATGACCTCCAAGTTTCGGGGCAAGTACCTGCAGATCTATCCCCTCGGCACGGTACACCTCGAGTTCAAGGACGGCGATCACCACTACACTTGGCACAAGGTCACGACGACGGTGCACAACATCGTCGTCGGCAAGCTCTGGGTCGATCAAAGCGGTGACACCGACATTGTCAACCACAAGCAGGGAGTCAAGTGCCATCTCAAGTACGTGCCCTACTCGTACTTTGCGCGCGACAGTCAGCGCAAGGTCAAGGGAGTCGTCATGGACGAGAACAAACAAGCCAAGTGGGTCATTCAGGGTACCTGGGACGCCAAGGTCGAGATCGCCCCGGTCATCAGTACGTCAGGCTCGGCTGACAACCCGGTTTATCAGACCGGGCCGTACGTCCCCGCCTGGAAGCGGCGGATGCCTCCGTAAGTCGTGACGATTCATTCTTCCGTTCGTTGTTTACTTTTTAATTAGTCATCGGATAGATAATGTATAAATATTTTCGATTTCAGAGACGACTGTGAAAAGTACTATAATTTCACGGAACTGGCCTGCCAGCTCAACGAGTTCGAGGAGAATGTGGCACCGACGGACTCGCGTCTACGGCCGGATCAGCGTTTAATGGAGAACGGACAATGGGTGGAAGCTAACGCCGAAAAGATACGCCTGGAAGAGAAGCAGAGAACCGAAAGACGAGCTCGCGAAGCCGAGGCTGAAAAAGCAGCCGAACAAGGTACTTCTTTTTTCAAGCTCTCATTGTTTTTATTGTCTCTCTGTTTATTATATTATTAATATTCGTTACATTGCAGGCTTACCATTCTCACCGTACGAGCCAATGTGGTTCAAAAAACAAGAAGATCCGTTCACGAACAGCCTATGCCACGTGTACACGGGCGAGTATTGGGATTGCAAAAGTAAGCAGGATTGGTCTCGGTGTCCGAAAATTTATTAGATTGTCTACTTTTAACGACATGTATGTACATTAGCTTGTGACGCTTATCGACTCGTCGCTCATTATCACAAACACAACGGAATTCAATGGGCTGATTGTTCCAGAGTTTGTGTGGAAAGCAGCGTATGAAAAAAAAAAAAAAAAAAAAAAAAAGAATACAACAATTTCTGTTATACAAGAAAATATTTAAAAAGATTGAGCTTTGATATTGCTGTTTATACAGTTACTGATTCTTCTTTTTCACTAGCCAAAATTCGATATCCTTTTTTTTACGGATCTTTATTTCCTATACTCAACGGACAAATAAAATTATGCTTATTGTGCTCGTTTCTTGGAAAAAAATTTACTTACTCAATTACAAAGGTGTGAGAATTATTTTTTGCAATGCGTTGTTATAATGTTACGTTGCATCACCGTACTACATTAGGTTTTATTTTTTCTTTTTACCAAACGTTCCGTTAAGTATCTGAAGAAAATCCCTTACAATACGTGCCAGCTTTACACAGATTGGGTGCATCATTATTTTACATATTTTGAAAGATTGCGTTGAAATTGCACCAATAGTGTATAATGTACTCTGCCATTGGAATCTGCAGCCATTCTGCTTCAACTTTGTAACTCCTTTTTTCTATTTTTCAATAGTTTCATGAATGCTGTAGATGTGCCAATATTATATTGTTGTGTTTCATTTGATAATTGTTTAACAATTGTTGCAATTTCTATAGTTTTAAACATTTAGTGACTTACATGTCTATGTTATTAGTTTTTTGAGTTGTATAAATAAATACCGCGTATTGGTTGAGGACATAACTACTAAAGTTTGTTGACTGCATGATTTACTTGAGTAAGGTAACTCATCTTAAAGTTCCGAATCCAAGGCTATTTTCGCGATATTCTTCGTAACACAGAGTCTTTCTTCTGATTCCAAAAACGAGTTTTGACTCAATTAAGTATAGGCTGGAAAAAATAATTCGATCTATAATGAGCTTCCAAACTTTTTGTTTAGGAGAGCGTTTTGAGCTTTGTAATAGCTTTTTTTCTTGTCAATGAAAAAAAAAGTGTTAATGAGTAAAATACATAAAAAATTATTGTAATTTATACATATAAATGAATATGCCGATATTGTGTAAGCAACTTACAAAAATACGATTGTTTTCCTGCAATAAAAAAAAGTTAACATAAAAAATTAATGAAACGAAACTTCCGGTCTTGCTGAAAACAAGATTCACGATGTTCGCGTCAGAAAAATATCCTTCACATAAACTAGTATCAATAAACTGTTGTTAGGTAAAACAAAATGCTTGCAAAGCGAAAACTTACAGAATACACCAATTGTTACATTGCATCTCAGGCTGTAAAATAATTTTTATAGCGCATAAGAGTTTGAAGATAATATCTGTAATATTATGATTATAAAGTTATAAATAATGTAATGAAGAATAGTGTAATTATATTAAATATATTTGTGTTACGGATAGAAAGGAAAGTAAAGTAAAATGAAAAAGAAATACATTTTTGGAACATTCGAGCACACTTGTACATAATGATATATCGTAGCTACGATATTAATTACAAATTAAATAAACACACAAAAAGTCCATACACAAATAGATAATGAAAATCGAAAGAATCAAAGGGGGGTGGGACTCTTGTGCGCAACATTGCTGGACTCGATGTCGATGCGCAGAGAAAAAAAATTTGAAAAAATACAGGAACAATAAAAGAACGTGTGCAATTGTATTTTTAAGAGCAAATGCTGCGTCGAGTTCCTAATTGTATATGGGAAATATAAAGCCGTACATGCTGGTCTGTAGTGCCTGTCATTTTATATTTAATAAAGTAACGAAAAATTTAATGTCAGATTGAGAAAAAAAGTTATCATTTGAAAAATGAGAAACGTTGTAAGTATTGTATAATATATTCATTAATTTTCCAATGCAAACGAGAGAGAATGAGCACGTGTGTACGAGTCAACTGTATAAATGTGTATACTTGCAATAGAGGGGCGAGAAAAAAAAATTTAATTTATCAAATCTGATAAAAAGTGTATTATTTATTCACGACGAGACGAGACGATTTACATATCGTTACTCGACTTTTTGTCAAATAAATGAAAGTGACTTTAATAAAAGTAGAACACGGAAAATAAACGTTGTTTGTATAGAACGGAATGACACTTGTAAACAAAAATAAAGAAAATTATCAGTTTAATCAGATTTTTTACTTTTCGTAGGATAAAAATGAATTTTACACCTCTAACTTTGTTCATCTGAGAAAATATTTGATATACAGATTTTTTTTTTCCAGTGCCGTATAAAATTACGTAAGTACCATTTGAAAATTCGCGCTTCTAAGTTCATTTTTTTAGATGCGCAAAACTTTGCTCTCAAGCTATTCTGTCGCGCAGCTGCCAATTCATTTGTCTGTTGATGTGTTGACGTGTTGTCATATTTTAAGTATGTAAGTATCATTTGATCGATAGTGAAATATATGGTATTGATCAAATTCATTGTGACGATTAAATAAAAAAAGTGTGAAATTTAGTGCAAGAGGTTAAACAATTTTGGGAACTCCTATTTTCTATTACTAGATAGAGCGTTGATATTTAAACGTAAAATATTTTCAGGTGTTGGCATTTTTCGACGTTTTAACACTTAATGCTCAAAAAAACTGATTAAATAAAAAAAGACCATGGTGTGTGTACCTTGCGTAATTGTACCTATTCTGCTATTAGTATTCAGATTTCTCATACAGCCAATCCTCATGAAATTCTGGTACAGGGGAAAAAATGAAGAAAAAAAAGAAGCACCAGAATTAGTTAAGGAATGTAAAGATGGAGTTTGTACTTTGTCTTGGAAGTCAAAGTCAGAAGCAAAAAAGACGGAGTAATAGTAACTAAATTTGTTGTGTTTTTGTATGCCATTGACTTTTTCCTATTGAAATATTAAAGTTACGTGCAGTGATAAGTTATTGATTTCTGTTTTTTCTCTCAAGGTCAACATTCCACTTTTGTTTATTCTTCGATATTCACAAAACTGTTATTTGTCAAATACATTTACAAAAGGTTGGGATTTTTTATGAATAAAGGAACAAAACGTTATCATCATCGATTTTTATTATCAAACACTTATTTCAAGACATTATTCTCTAGTAACTATGACGTTGTCATTATTGATATTTTATTTATAACAAGAATAAAAAAAGTTATTTAATAAACACTATTTAAAATTGGTAGAAATTCAATATCATCCTATAAGTACATTAAGTGAAAAAATAGTTATGTAAAAGAAATTAACATTTATGATTGATTTTTGCTATAAGTTAAAGTAAAAATTCTGAAATTTATAATACAAATGCCAGAACAGCACACCTGTTAATTCACAGATTTGAGTTCGACTTCAAATATAAGTTGGCTATTGGGTGGAATGACTGGAGGAGATCCCTTGGCCCCGTATCTACAAATATACATAAAATTGTCATTTAAATTAGAAAAAAGCGGAAAAAAATACTGTTAAAAATACTTACCCCATGCCTGGCGGAATAACAATTTTTCTTTTACCACCGACCTTCATTCCTACGATACCAACATCCCATCCTCTGATAACTTCGCCTTTTCCAAGTTTGAATTTAAACCCATCTCCAGATGTGGTTTGATCAAATTTCTTGCCATTCTTCAGCCTTCCTACATAGTAAACTCCCACATATTTTCCAGGTTTAGCTGGGGCACCGTGTCCCACTCGAACTTCTTCAATTTGAACTCCACCTTCGACTGTTTTTTTCTTCTGTTGCTGTTGATCTGACTTTTCTTCTACTTTGTTATTATCTTTCTTCTCTTTGTTTTTCTTTTGTTGTTTCGTTTGCTTTTCTAGCTGTACATCTTTTCCGTTGGTCAACGCTTGGTTCTTTGCAGGTTTTTTAGTTGTTTTATCTAAAAATAAAATTTAGCATGTAAAAATTGTTTTGATGATACGAAATTTGTTTTAAAATTTGTGTTTCACTTATAAGTGTAACTTACTTTTTTTTTTCTCTTCTTCATCTTCCTCCTCTTCATCATCATTGTCCTCCTCCTCTTCTTCTCCATCTTCATCGTCGTCGTCATCATCATCATCTTCATCTGATTCGTTATTAAAACTTAGTGGTCCCATTACATCTTCACCATCATCAGAATCAGATTCATCGATTTCATTGGATTCATCAGAGTTTTCCAACTTGGCCTTTTTTGACTTTTTCAACTCTGTATTCTCTGGCTTGGCTTTCCTTTTCTTTTCAATTGGCATGAGGACAGGAATATCCTCGTCTTCCTCAGATTCATCATCCATTTCATTATCAAATACGTCGTCATCGTCCTCGGGAATCAGGTAGCCAGTCAGGTGGACATGGCCATTGCCATTGCAGGAGAAAGAAATTTTCTGACCTGCTGCAAAATTCAAGTCCAATGGCTGCTGCCAATGTGATTCTTTGTGCAGTGTACACAACAGGTAATTCGACTCGGATTCATGATCAAAAACGCTCACTTGGATTTGACCAGCAGCTGAAACATTAATAGAGAACAAAGTTAGCTATAGTATATTATGTACAATGACAAAATTTGTGTGCAAGGAAGACTTACATGATTTGCTGAGATTCAAGCTTGCCATCGAGATGTGAAAACTTTGCTCGATGGTCTGCGTGTACTTTTTGTTTGACTCGATTATTAGTCCTGAAATCGTTAAAAAAACATAAGCATTTCCAGTGATAGTTAAAATAGCAGCGTGTCACTGAAGGAATGGGTAAGGGTTGGCTCTCGTCATTATTTGTCATGTTTCAAAACATGCCAGTTAATGCTTAACAGGGAATATTGAATTTATTATCTCGTGCGCTTTTAACAGGTAACAACGAGGTTGTGGCAATCATGTTCAAGTAGGAAATTACATGTCCACGTAGGGAGCGAGACCGCATGGCGTTGCCGCCATTCAACACGTGTTCGGTCTTGTGCTTGCCGGTACAACCTTTTATAAGAATTTCTCATTACTCAAAGTAAATCAAGTAAAATTACTTACCCCACAGCATGATGATGACTTGGTTTTTTTAGCGAATCGATAGACAATTGATTAAAAATTGGCGAATTGATTTGCACTGTGTTGATAAAATTCGCCTTGTCCAACCTTATTTAGGACTTGATCGCTTCGACTACCTTTTGAAAAGTGACTCGAAAAGTTGATATACTTTTGGTAATGCTTCGAAAAGTATCGATATCGTAAATAGTCGATATTGAAAAGAGGGTGAGTATCGATGTATCGACTTTTCAAAGTGATGATTATTATGAAATTATGCATTATTTAGCGTTTAAATTCTACATATGATGAAGATTAGCAAACAAAATATTTAATTTATTTAAAATATTCACTTTACTTATCAATAAATTCTGAAAATTGGGAGATATACCAATATTTGTTTTTTTTTGTCTCTTTCATAAAGTATGGTTGGAGACTTGCTGAAATATCATTTATTTGTGCACATGAAAAAAATCAATAACGACGGAACTGAGTACAAAGTTTTTATATCCAAACACTTCTTTTTTTTCTACAAGAAAATTAATTTGTTGAATTTGTACTAAAAAATCAGGCAAAAATACAGTCATGCCTGAAAAAGTACAGTCTTTTGCATAACTCGATTAACCTCATCAATGAAAAATTTTTTTGATATATTGTGGGTGAAGAAATTAATTTGTTATTTCTATCGACACTGTCGCCAGGTTAAACAAATTAAGTTTTGTAGGTTTCGTACGTAATACGCGCGTTGATTTGAATTTCATTGGACAGCTGAAGCTGGATAAAATTGAGAGACTAAGTTAGGTCAGGTTTGTGTTGTTTTTGTGTGTGTTAATAAAAAAGTGCTGCAATTTCACCAAAGAGAGAAAGTACTTACTTAAGTACAGAAAGCTGATATTTTTTTTTTTTTCGAAAGAAATATAATAGTAAGTTCTTACAACAATAACTGAATTTTCTCATAAACATGGAGGTAACAAATAAAGCGACTCAATGGATATCTATTGACGAACGGTAATAGCAAGTGCACTGCAATAATTGAGAAAATCAACATTTATTGTTATTAATAATATTTCATTGTTTTGTTATAGGATGAAACGTGGGCTGAGAGTTCTGGATCAAGTGGAAAATAGTAAGCTTCGCTTGTTGGTCAATAGAATTTGTCAGAGTTTAAAGTCAGGTGCCAGTGAAAATATCTTCAATGTCGAGGAAGAAGAGAAACTCTTGGTTTCTCTAAGCTTGGAAAAAGTTGATCTCGATATTTTATTGCAAGCACTTACTTCGATATTAACTGAAGCAGCTTTTCACAGCGTCAAGTCAACTATCATGGAAAATACAATGAAAAATGATTTTTCTATTGGGGATGATAAAGTTGCCATTCTTTCACATTGTTGGATAACTCACGGAGAGGAGATTATGGATGGTTTCAGGCAAAAATCAATTTTTCCTTGTCAAGTAAGAGTGAAATAAATAAAGCATATGACTGTTTATACGTTTATTCAAAATACAACAATGATTTTTAATAGATGACAGATGTAAGTTGGAGGGTAGATGTAAAAGCAGCCTCAACTGCTATGGCCAAGGAAGCTAAACCAGTTGCAAAAATCCAATTAAACTTGGAAGGTTCTGAAAAATCCAGACTCACGGTTGAAATGGATAGAACTGAGTTGTCAGATCTATACAATAAATTGAATGACATACAAGCGCAACTGCTTCTGCTGCAGTAAGTTTCTGAGAAACAATTAAATTTTTTTGCATGTACCATTAATTTTTTTTTTTTTTTTGTGATGAAAAGTCCCATTTTGGTGAAAATTTGGTGATCCATGCATGTTTTACCGATCAAGTCGACTTGCTCGCATAAAATAACAATTTATTGCGTAACACGAAACTTTTGTTGGTTTCAGGAAGGAAAAGTAACACATTCACATCCTGACATTATCAAAGGTTCTTTGCGTCGGTACTCGCATCGTGATCCTTCCATGCAAATGCGGACTGCGATTAGGCAAAACGCTGTTAACACTTTCGGTGCTGGAGAGAAAGTTTGGGTTGGTATAGTTCAAATTGATCTTTGCTGGACTGTAAGTGTACCGTTCGTGCCCAGCGACACCATTGTTATTGTCATTGTTGTTGCAACTTTTGTGATGCTCTGTTGACGGTATCGTCTCTAAGAAGGTAGGGATTCGTCGATTACGAGATTTATAGACGACAACTACTACGATGATTATGAGGAGAAACAGGATTGATGACGTGATCGCGCCAACCAACCAGCTAAGTTGCCGATCTGTAAATAATGATTGTTTTTTTAAATCATATGGTTTTTACCATATCAACTATATTACACGAAACTATTTTGTTAATTAAAATGTACAAGAATGAAAACGAACCGGGTGAATTATTTAAAAGTAGTATCGAAGCACTTCCAAAAATCGCTTGCATCAGCTCAGTGCTCACGTGGAACTCGCAAATCCATTCGCCAAAGTCACGGCCATCAGGCACGAACTGCAAGCTGCACACACCGCTCGTGTGATTCATCAAAACCGTGTATCTGTACAAATAATTGGAATTGGGATATTACGATATTTGAGGGAAAATTTTATTTTCGTATCCGTTTAATGATGTTAGCCAAACGTGACTGCTCTTACTTCATTTTTCGCGTTGCATTTGCAACTTCGCGTAGGATAATGTCAGAACCGTGTCTCCAGAAGCACTGAGGCTCGTACGTCGTGAAGCCCACTTTGCAGGCCAAATTTGCCATTTGATGTGGCATGCCCCATACTGTCACTGTTATTGGATCTGTGAATTTTATTTTGACAATTTTAGAAAATCGACATTCTGCCAGAGAGTAATTTTTTTGTTTTGTTTTATGACAACGACAGACGAACCTTTGACATGATTTCCCAAACACCTGGTGGACTATGCTCTTCTATCTGTCAGTGCGTACACAACCGATGTCTATAAAGCTTAAGCGGGAATGACGATTTTTTGCAAATAGTATTTTTTGGAACATTTTACAGGACATAAATTTTACTCATTAAAAAATCAGAGATTTTACATTTTTTTTTTTTTTTTTTTTTTTTTTTATTTGAAAGTGAAGTAGAATTGAGGAAAAAATGAAAATTTACCAGAAAATAAAAATTTTAATCAACAAAAAAAGCAGCTATCTAAAACAAGTGAAAGTTTAGCTGAAGCCAATGATGATATATTGTGCTCAACATATAAGGAAAAAGTTGGTTTTTGGTGATGTACGACAGTACGACGTGTGGAAAAAGTACAACAGTATTTTCATATATATATATATATATATATATATGTATGTATATTTTTTTTTTATTAAACATTGATCTCGCCTCTCTGCTCCTCGTTTTTTTCTAATGCCAAAAAAAAAAAAAAAAAAAAAAAAAAATTTCTATGACTCTAAAAAATAAAAATACAACCAGATAAAGCTATACACGTAAGCAACATAAAAATATTTTTGCGATGCGCCAAGTATACAACGATAGCGTGTGTGCGTGCAGGTGATGGTGACGACGAGTGATTCACTAGGTCTCTATTATTATTTTTTTTTTTTAATTTTCGCTCACCCTTTTTTACAATAAATAACTTATCCACAGTCATTACATAAAATTAAAAAAAGCAAAAAATCTTCTCGCCGTTTTACAATAATAGGCACTGACACACAAGTACTTTTCACTGTTTTCTGGCACCACTTTGCAGTGCACTTTGTCTCAGAATCTCGCGTTTTTCAAAATCGAGGTTTTTTCCTCCTCTCTAATGAGTCTAGAAAAAAAAGAGCAATTGTCGACGAAGTAGAAAATTCCAAGCCTTGAATTAATTCATCGTTTCAAGCAACGAGTCGCGTCATTTTCGCTTCTTCCTCTTTTGTTTTTTTTTTTTTTTTTTTTTTTTTTTTTTTTTTTTTTTTTTCTGCAAAGATATAGAGGTGACGCATCGAGTAAAACATTTTGCTATTTCTTGGCGTGTAATTGTCACACACTCGTTAAAGAGTCCTCGTAACGCATTGTCTGTGGGATTCTTTTTTAAAAATATACATCTCGAGAATTTCATTATTTTCATGTTTTTTTTTTTTCACAAATAAGTATTTACTTATCGTCAATGTACATAAATACAGTATCATGAGGAAGTGTTTGCTTGTCGATTTCGAGCACACAAGAAATCAGAATTAAATTCATCGACGTGCAAAAGATGCATCGGTGTAAAAGCTGTACTTATTTACAAATGCTCGGTACAATCTTACCTCGCGGACAAGCGAAACACTATACTTCGACGGCACCAATTATTTTTCGAAACGCTCCTATACTATACAATAGCTCAAAATCGAGGTATACTCGACATCAAAGTTCACGACTTGCCAATAACGCTAACGCCTTGAGCTAATTTTTTTCAAAAAATTTCTCGATCGCAAACTACGAAAAAAAAAAAACATATCACTGTATAATAATATACTTACACAGTCAACGTACTATAAATACACTACCTAAGACAAAAATATAAATATTTGTACAAGTGCAATTCGTAAAAATTGTCTACTCATAGCGCTAATGGTTTTACAATTACATCGCATTACTACATTTACAAAGATTTTTTATACATGTATATGTATAACTTACAATTGGTCTATTGCGACTTTGATAAATATAATCCTACGCAAATTACCTATTCTTACATCGTAACTCAAACTGATGACAAGAATAAATTAAGGCACAGTGATGAAGACGTTTGTGTTGTATAATAAATTGGGGTTTTTTAAAAATATGTTACAACGATTTCATTAAAATTTATTCGTGGCTTAGTGCAGACGAATCAGACACACAGTTGTGTACTCTCGTGAAATTGAAAAAATCCATCATCTCAAGTACCTACATGTACTCACACGATAAATACTCGAATAAATTTTATACATTACAGTTATAAGTCGTAAATTAACGTTCGATCTTTACTTTGACCAAAATCTTGCAGATGGTAAACGGTATGAGAATTGCGCAGATGAAATCACTGTAACTATTATTTTCTACCCTAATTTATAATCCATAACTTATAAAAGATCCATTTATCGGAACATTTAAAAACCCCAGGTGAATGTTTTTTCGCAGTGACTCACGAGTTTTATGAATTCGTCGCATCGATATTACGTACAAACCATTCAAAATCTTGGCTATTTTATTTTTAATAAGAAAAAGAACAAAAATCGCTAGTGCACCATACGTTTGAGGCACAGCAGTGGATTAAATGATACAACATCAACAATGTCCATAAATGACTTGACGATTATTGAAGCCAAAGCGTGTACGTAGGTACGCGTACCACACCAACAGTAAAAAAAAAAAAAAAAAAAAAATGTATCAGTTTCAATCGTCGAAGCACACGCACTCTTTTTGTTTATCCTAGTAAGTACAAACAAAAGGCAAGGAACTTGCGAACAAGGCACAGTTGAAATTAATATTTTTCATTTCATGTTACTTTGTGCGGACATGAAATCACTTTGTCACCTCTGCACGGTACAAACGTGATGATGAAAAACAAAAAAAAAAACCAAAAAAAAAACAAAAAAATGTATATATTTATATCAAGGGCCACTGTACAACGAGTCCTTGGACGAGGCTGTGCTATCGGCTCTTCTCGGACGGGGTGTCGGCGACGAGCGTGGACTCGATCGATGGCTTTATCGATCTTAAGTGGCAATCGGCAGGCAGTTCCTTCACCACTACAAAAACAAGTGCGATACGTACGCGTGTGTGTGTGTGTTTGTTTGTTTGCGTGTGTTTTGTCTCTTTCTTTCTCTCGATTTTTATACATCAGGTGATGTATATCATGTAGGTATAAGTACTTGATCTTTTCGTTTGCTTTGTTTTGCTCGTCTCGTTGGGGGGCCGGTGCGAGGCGGCAGGATTTTTTTTTTTTTTTTTTATTATTATTTCGTGTCGTTCTCTCGTTCGTGCGTACGATTATTCTTCTCTCTCGTGCCGGAAATCGACTGAATAACATTTAAGCTTGTACTTTTTTTTTATATGGTACTTTTTGTGATTATAATATGTACACGTGCATTTTAAAAAAAAGTGCGTAAATTTCTCTCGAGAGGCTCGTTTTTCGCGACTGTTGGAAAAAAAACCGATCCAGTAGCCGATTGAGTCCCTTTTCAAGAAATTTAGACAGTGCATGATTTATTTACACAAATGATACATTATACATACATGGGCGTATTTGTAGCTTCATTCTGGTAATATATAAATAACATTACGTATAGGTATAACGCAAATTAAACAATTTTTATGTTATACGATTAAAGTGGCTCTGTGAAGCGAATTTTGTGCAAGTACCCAGATTAATTATATATACATGTACATATTTATGTACAAAAGTAAGTATCGTGCGCTTTATATAGATTTCAATTATGTGTATATACACGTGCATAAAAATGATAAGATGTTAAATGTACATAATACACATGTGTGAATATTTATTCCGTCGATTTCACGGATCATCGTGTTATTCGCATAAAAATTATGCATTATTAGGACAGTAATATAGTTATTGTGACCGGTAATATTTACAAGTGCAAATTCCCCCGGAAATCCATGTGCATCGTCCACGTTTGCTATGGAAAAAAAAAAAAAAAAAAAAAGTCGTTCCCTTCCAAGCGAACGTGTGGAAAAACCATTAAGCCCACACACAGTTTTATATGGAGTGACAGAAAGAAAGAGAGGGAAAGAAAAAAAAAAGTCCCCATAATACTACTACTACAGATTGATAACACAAATTAGAAGGGGGTTGGGGGTGTTGTGCTCGTATATGAGAGAAGAAACAACCAAAGTTTGGTATATATTAATTCGCGAGGTGCACCAATCAGCGTGGTAGTAAGTGTCGATTAGTATAAGATTGGAGTAACATGTAATTACCTGGTTCGATGAGGCTGAGCCGAGCCGGAGGGGCGTCCGTGTAATTTTGGCGGGCGTGGGTGCGCGCTCCGCACGTCCAGAGTCCCTCCTGGGTGGGCAGGGCATGGGAGAGCTTGACCGAGCAGTCCCTGGCCTCGGGGGGTATGGGCTTGAACTGCTTGACGACGACCGTCGCCTGGGATACCTGGGAGGTCAGGGACCAGCGACACATGTCCACGGGTGACGACGTCACGCAACGCAAACTCACCTGTTTCCATCAATACATTTACATTATACTCTCACAGTCTCACAGTCTCACATCACATATAATAAGTGAGGATCGGACTCACCGTCGCCCCTGACGTAATCTGAAAGTCCTGCGACAACTCCGAGAAGCGCACCTCGCCTGCAAATGAATTTTTTTATATTATTCTCACGTGAAAACAAGAGCATGCAATAACGTACCCTCCTCGTAGACACCGAGCTTGGCCGGGCTGGGCGGGAGCATGGGACCGGCGCCGACGGAGCCGTAGACCTGGCAGGTCCAGTAGCCCTGCTCCTCGAGGGTGACGCTAGCCAGGGTAAGGCTGCAGTTGCGCCCGAGCTCGCCGTGGCTGGGAAACTCGTGGAGGATCTTGGACTCGGTGGACGAGAGATTGTTGCCGGGAACGAGGGGCCTCCACGACCAGGCGCACCGCTCGATCTTGCCGTTGGTGGCGCAGTGCAGGGTAGCCTCCGAGCCGAGGGCTACCGACGTACTCTCCGGCGTCTCGGTGAAGTTGAGCTTACCCGAGGGTGGCAGGAGACTAACGCTGGTCGAGGGTGCCTCGTGGAGTATACCCCCGGGGACGAGTTTGACGCCGCACGTCCAGACGCCCTCCTCCTCGTAAAGTATGACTCCTCGGACCGAGCAGTCGTGGTCGTTGTCCTTGGCCGGCTTGAACTGCCGCAGGAGGGTCGAGTTCTTGCTCGAGTTGCTCGACCGCCACGACCACTCGCACTCGAACACGGGCTTATTCACCAGACACCGCAAGCTCACGGTCTCCCCGGCTGTTATCTGGATACCCCGCGACAACTGCACAAACTCCACTACAACCAGAGTTAATGTTATACATATATAATTATGCAACTGGTTGGTGTGTGTGTGTGTGACTCACCCTTGGAGATGAGGAGCCTGATGGGCGGGGCCTGGACGAAGGGCGAGTTGGGGTCGGTTCTGGCGCCGCAGGTCCAGAAGCCCTCGTGTTCCGAGTTGACGGCGGGGAGGCCGAGCTCGCAGTCGGTGGTGTCGTGGCCGGCCGGCGGGAACCGGCGCATTTCGGCGTCGTAGGGTCGGGACTTGTCGAGGGGCCGCCAGGACCACTGGCACTCGAGAACCGGCTCCGTGGTTCGGCAGGCGAGCCGAGTGGCCGAGCCGACCGGCGACTCCACGGACGTGCCGGTGCTGCCCCGCTGGTGCCTCTGGAACTTGATTTGCGGCTGCTGCTGCTGGACGGCGATGACGAGTCTGGCGGCCGGGGCGCTCGTGAAGCTCGCGTCTTCGGGCCGCCGGGCTGCGCAGCTCCAGTAGCCGGTCTGCTCGTGCTTGACGCTCGAGAAGCGCACCGAGCAGTCCTTGCTCGCGTTGCCGAAGGCCGGGAACTTTCTCACGGGCAGGGACAGACTCGGCTCGGCTTCCGACGTACTCCCTGCTGTCGACGACGCCGTTCCATTGGCACTCGACACATCCTCGTTGTTTGCTGAATCAGATACATTATTTACTTTTTTTTTTTTTTTTTTTTTTTTTTTTTTTTTTTTTTTTTTTCCTCTTCTTTACTCATTTAATTGATTGCTGATGGTGTATCCAGCCATTTTTTAATTCGATGCCTATTTTCAAAAGGACACACGCGTGTCAATTAGAAGAATCGATCCATTTGGCTTTGGTGCAAGTCCACGCGCTCTGACTTTCGGCCCGAAGGAAGGCGTGAAATTTCGAGAGAGCTGTAGGTACATCGTATACACGCGACGCGCATGCCGATCTGTTTGGTGGCGCCTGCAGAGTAGAGCAGTCGATGGGACATTGACGATTGACGAGTGAAAATTGCGGACCGTGTGCTCACATGTGTCTGCAGTTGTCCGGCCGTTCGCCCCCAGTCCTACTGTCTCGTGTCTAATTGATACACCAGCGCGGACGTGTGTTTTGCGGGTCGAAAGAAAAGTCATGCAAAGTTTCGAACGAATAAAAAAAAAGGAGCACCGGCGTGGCGCCGGCAATTTCAATTAGATATGGTCCGATTGTAATGGTTTTCTTTCTATTTCCTGCATATATTATAATTATACACATGTGCAAGCCGATGACCCGCTTTTTCAATCCAATGGCCCTTCATTGGTGTCTGAGACACAACATTGGGAACTATACAACGACCTACGTACAATTTATTCGATCTTATGCACATAATATACATATTATGTACAAGTCGAAAAATTAAAGCTTAAAAATGCAATTTGCGTGAAGCTACTTATATGCAAAGATGACGTACATTCATAGCTCCTGGCTCCATTCTCTGGCGACGCGGCGTGTCGTGCAGCAATTTGTTATTTCGAACGAGCGCCTCGTGATTTAATGCATTTCCACCGTACTTGCGAGTTGATTGCTACTTTTGGCGCAATTCGTTTTTTTTTTTTTTTTTTTCTTCCCCCTTCCAACTGTAGATCGCGAGGAATTCATAAACATAAATTTACGTGCACTTGTCCAAAAGCCTCTTGAACGGAGATATAGACAGAGGAAGGGCTCGCTGATCCCTCCACTGACAGGCTGGCGCTTTGTTTAAATCACCCTTTTGCCACTACTTACAATGTAAATGCATCCTAAATACATATCCTCTACATGTTTTTTTTCCCCCTCGAAAAATAAGTATGTGCAAAAGTCATTTGTTTTCCACAGCCACACACGCGATTAAGACATGCCGGTGTTTTTTTTTTAAATTCATCATGCATTCACCCGTATCTTATACCGACACTTTTCATGTTGGTAAAAAAAAATGTCCTACATCTATACATATATATGTGTGCCGGATACTTGCCGGTAACAAAGAGTAAACGTGTAATTTGAATATAATATATTTTTCTGTGATAAAAAAAGAAACTAACCATCTTCGGACTCGGAGGAGTCGGCAATGTTGGGCAGGGGCAGACTGGTGGGTGGCAGTGGCCTCCAGGACCACTGGCACTCGTGCACGGGCTCGGTGGTACGGCAGGCGAGTAGGACCGAAGCTCCGAGGCTCGTCTCCGTGTGCTGGGGCACGTCCGTAAAGCCGAGACTCGTCGGGGCGGCCGGGGTCGTGGGCTGGCTCGTCGTGCTGCTTATGCCCGGCAAAAGATCGTCCATGGGATGGCCCTCGATCATCGGCTCGATCGTAGTAGTAGTAGTAGTAGTAGTAGTAGTCGTAGTCGGTAGCTCCTGCGTCGGTATCCTCGTGGTCTGCATATCCGACGGAGCGGACAGCTCGGCCGGCTTGTCATCCGCCACCGGCACTCCTGCAAGAGTCAATCAAACCATCTTATATATGTGTATTTAAGTATAATATATTTTGTTGATTTTCTTTTTTTAATCAGACACTAGTATAGGTACTCGGTGTATGTATTTTATTTCCCCCTTTCAATTAATTTCACGCTAATCGTAAGATGCATCCGAATAACACACCATCATCATCATCGTCTTCATAAGTTATACTATGAGGTTTCTAGCTAGTAGTTACTTAATATTATGCACTTGACAGAGAATCAATTCCATCAAAACATCAAATCGAGGGTAATTCGCGACGGGCATGTAAACGAAGAGGAGGAGGAGAGAGAAAAATGTAGGACGCGGGACAGGAAGCGCTCACCGTCACGTACGCAATCGCCTTGCGGCTCACGTATCTCCCCTTTTTTTCCCCCTCTCTCTCGCTCGACGATTGCTTTCATTTCTATAACACGCGCTCACTACAACTGTGTGTACCTACATATAAATAAACAATTAAGTTCAAATTAAGTCGCGAAGCGATGACATATAATCAAGCACACACACAACACATGCAGGGGGGGGAGGGCACTGCACCCGGGTTGTTGGCGTCAAAATCGAGCTACTCACATGTGAACGCGCTGTGATTTTGGTATTCTCTGCCGAGCGATTTTCTATTCCGTTTGACGCCCTGTGATTGAGGTGTCTGCAAGTATACATGTATAGGTAACAATAGCGGCGCGCGTCCGTCATACCTAATACAAGTAGAGAGAGAGAGAGAGTCCTTGACCGGTTATCGTTATAAATACAAATAAGTACCCATTGTATGGGATTTTGAAGGATATTTTTAAAATACACGCTGATCTGGATGTATATCATCTCTATATACGTTTCGTTGACCTGTACAATCGTTATTTCGCGTATAAGTATTATTATTCGGTATACTTAGGTACGCCTTTGCCTTTTAATGTACGCATAAAAACATGCACTACGATGAACTATAACAATACCCATAGGTCTCTCTTCTCTATCGATCAAACTTTCTGCTTATCGGCTGATTCATTCAGCATCACTTTGAATTTTCATTTTTCTTGTTCGAATCGGCTAGACGATACCATTGAAAATATATGTGTACATATAACATACAGGGATACCGATAAATACAAATTATCGGGTATCAAAATCGTTACTACGAGCGATACGCCCCGAAATCAAAATACATCATCATTTGAAGTAAACAATAATAATAATAATAATAATAACAATAACAATAATAATAATAATAATAATGCTTAAACTTATAAGAGAAGCCCATGAGTTTGCGATCGCTTAAGTATATAGGCGTAGCATTGGTGCGATTGGCTCAACGCGGTATTGTCCGACAGGTGTAAAATGAAAAAAAAAAATAATAATAATAATAATAATAATTACCTAGCTAGCACAAGTGTACACTACATAAATGTACATAGCGAATATAAGTCGCCGTGGCGAGGTCGCACATGTATTCACGCGCGTGCGTGCGGGTGATGTCAAGGCACGCGCGAGAAGAAAAAAAAAAAAAAGAACACGAGTGTACGTACTCATAGTTAAGTACCCGCGATCTGCCGATAATGACCGAGAGTGTATAATACAGTACCTACAACACGTTGTTATATTGTATCTATACCTATATGTATATCCGATGGGTGTGTATAAATTTACGTATATAGGTATATACATGTATGTAACAGCGACAAAACGCGAGGACGCGATATCAAATGAGTCAAGCGCGCGTCACATGAATTAATTAACGCACCTCCGTCTTACTGGGCTCGAGCTCGAAGGATCTATTTCCCCCCCCCCATTATTTTCTCCGTTTTACTTTTTCTCACGGGGATGATGGTAATTGCCATTGAATGCGCGCGAGAGTATGATATAACATATTGGGTACAACTGGATGCTGTCGCTCGTACATATCGGATAGTGAACCAAGTCACCATTCAATTGTATCTTGGTGGAATAATTTTGTACCTATATCTGTTCGTTTTGGGGAACAAAAATTTGTTTGTTTGAATCGATCTGTAAATTGGTCAACTAACGCGTACACGTGTAATACGTATAACTATCTTGAATCAATCAATGAAAAGGAAAATAAAAAGGCTAACTCATCACCGGCTATACAACGACTACGACTAGTGATATAAATATACAGTGTTCGATCGAGGTACAGACAAGAGTTTCACGATCAAATGATCTCTCATACGATTATATCCATATTATTCTTTGCGTGATGATGATCGGCAATTTTTTTCTTTTTTTTTTTTAATTATTTTTTTCGCGGCTTTTGACATTTTGAAGGAATATTAGCTCCCCGAGGTGATTTTTTTTCCCATCAAGTTTTTTAAAATTTCATTCAAGATAGATAAATAGGTGTTTGCATTGAGAATAAAAAGTGCCGATAGCGATATTAACGTTTAATAGCACCTGATAATACATTGCCACGTTACTCTGTTACACATATATTATATACAAATGTACGTATACATATATTCATGTATGATACGAGGCGCTTAATGTAATAAAATCTATATAGCAAGCCCTATGTATATAATGGGAATTAGTCAGAGAGAAAGGAATAACACGTGCCGTGGATTTGTCTCTCTTCCCTTTCTCTCTCGATACACGTCCAAGAATGACGATTATATCATACCCATACAAAGAAATTAATGGTTCTCGGTAACGCGCGTGGAATATACCGATATCATACTAGTAAGCACCTTACCGTTGGTTATTTCACCCCCCAACCCGCAAAGCTCCTTGCGAACCATTTCATTTCCATCGGAAATCGGTTACCGGTCTCGGTGATCCGTTGATAAATCGTTACACGGAGCATCGGGAGATGAAGAAACTCTGCCGAGGAAAAGTTGCGAGATTCCTCATCACGCTATCATCGGGTTGCCTAATTACCATACACACGCAGCTATGTATGTATATAGTGCTCGTAATAAATATAAAATCGGTTGCATCACTCGCATTCTCTTTCATCAGATATGTATCTAAAGAAGTAGAATACCCGGGAAATAACGCGACGATCGCAAAAAAAAAAGAACAAAAGAAAAAGGTACGAGCGAAGGAGGAACACGATCGATCGATCGGTATAGATAGATCGGTTGGTTGGTTGGAAGAAAGAAATAAAGAAAGAAAGAAAGAAAGAAAGACCGCGCGCTGACGGGGGTATTATTACGTCGTTAAAACCGAGTGTATATTATGCACACTTACACTGCAGACACAGAGAGACAGCAGGAGGATCGGGAATCGGATGACGCATAACGTGGGAGGCGTGAATTCCTGCATCGCGTGCCCGCGAGAGAGTTTAACCACCCACCCACCCCCTTCCCTGTATACCTGCCACATGAGTGAGAGTAGTGTAATTTAAGTGCTCCGTACGTGTAGTATATTATAATGTACACACAGAAAAACCTGTTGTCGGAATGTACGTCGAAAGAACTCCGGTTTATGGTACATTATATGTATACCCTCCCCTTGTAATATCACCCCATCGCTGTATGTGTACCTATACACGGGAGGATGGGGAGCGACACTCCGTTAATCACGCCCTCGATTAACATTCCACGCGCCATTCTCTTCCTCGGGCCTTCTCTCCTCCTCCTTCTTCTTCGTCTTCTCTCGATTGTAAATACATATACGACGAGGGTACCAATAGGGACTCTCGTCTCGTTGGAATTGGGTTGTTTTATTTTATTTTCTTTTTTTTTTTTTTTTTTTTCTACCTACTGTTTGTGCATGTGTGTAAGCGCATTATTTACTCGGCCCATCCAAGGGAACGAGGTGGAGGGATTTCGATCGTCGAGGAATGCGATTGGAATTTTTTGATACGCGCTTTTTTTGTACGTACTCTACCTACTTGCATCATTATCCCCTTGGGGTTTGGAGAAGGAGCTAATAGGGGTCGATGAATCGGGTAACGTACACATACGCATACCTGCTAATATATCTATATACATGTATTATATGTATGTACTGCGTTGTTCATTTGCAATTTTTCTCTCTCTCTCTCTCTTTTTTTAACTTGTACATCAGTACATCAGTACATTGTGCATCAACTTGTACCTGTCAGTCTTTTAATTGGCCGAGCTATCAAGAGCTCCCAGCTCTTAGCTCATATAATAAATAAATTCTAATTCTAATTCTAATTCTCTCTTTTTTTACAGTGTATACACGTATTGTTTATACTTGCGTTCTATTTGCACGTAGTAGCTATGTTACTAAAGATAATATGCTCAAATCATTGATTTGCCGTGTCATCAGCTCTATCAAATTAAATAGTTTCCCATTGGCTAAAGGGTGCAAAACATTTAGGGAACAAATTGCAAGGTAGGTAAATTTATTTTTCACGAAAATGCATTAAATTCCAGTGATCGGTAGTTAACATCGTTAGTCATTTATCTACTTTTTTTTTGTTTTTTTTTTTTTTTTTGTAAAATTTATTTTAATTCGTCCCTTTGTCAGGCTAAAAAACATAAGCAATTAGTAAACGTGATGAAATCTGAATGTGACACACAATGTAGGTATATGGATGCATATTTATACACGTCATTTCCTAATACGACCGATTTTATAAGCAAGTGTGTGAATACAAGTGAGGCTAAACCAATAACGTAGAGAGTATAGCGACCCGAGCGTGAACACAATATTGAGATATGAGAGCAAAATGAATTATTCAACCAACGGACTGATAAAAAGGTCGTATGGATTATTCCTCTGTCTACCTATATATATAAAAAAAAAAAAAAAAAAAAAAAAAAAGACTAATAGATCGGTACCGTCCAAGAAATCTCATTAGCCGATACGATCTCCGCACTCTGGTACGACAAAAGAAAAGACTCGGGATCCATCGATGAGTCTTTTTCCCCCTCGTTTCCGAGTCGATGCTCATCTCCCGGCGCCAGATGCGCGACGTAATCGACCGGATAGGAATCGGCCGATCTCCCGCGCTTATAACATAAATGTAAACGATCGCGGATCTATCGGCTATCGAGTTTCCCGGCGCCTGGCCGACGCACGCAATCGCCATCATCGCCGAGCTATCGTATTACGTGTACGTAATGCGCATCGCGCTTGAAATCGAAAGTGAGCATTAGGTGCACATCAGAGCGACGATCCGCGCGCCTCCGGTTTTTCCGCGAAACCTCCTCGTGAACTTGTTTCTTTTCATTCACTCGACTCTATACGGCGCAGACCCAACGCGGATGACTTAATACTTTTTGTTCCAGCAGCGATGACGAAGCGAGTAAAATTTTACGTATCCCGATAGCTCGCGCGCGCGTGCGGTCTCTACACCTACGTATATTGCGTCAAAGATTCGCGCGCGATCGGAAATTGTTACCTATACGATGTAGGAGCGCGGTATATTAATTTGTGATGGGCCTCTCAATAAATATGACCCCCCCCCCTGTTCCTTGACACTACGTGGACTTTCATCATTCCTACTGCGCGCGCTAATCGAGTCGATGATCGTTCGATCTTGATACTCTTACCGAGCAATTAGAAGCTGATTCAAAGCGAGCCGAACGAGAGAAGGGGAAATAAAGGAGTTTCTGCTAATTCAATTGGAGATTACAATAGATAACTCGTACATAATGATATAGGCGCACGTGGTACCTATATATATATATATATATATATTTTACCGAACGCGTCACCCGATGCGCTTCCGCTTTTTTTACGTTTCAATTTGTTTTTGTTCGCACTAATATATCGTACGCGTCTGCACGTCATTTCAGCTAAAAAATAATCAAGTACTGCTCTTGTGCTTTTAGGTGTGTATTTGTCCAAACAAATGAACGATATAACATTCGATCCATGGAGCATATAGGAATATAGCGTTGATAGTTGATTTTTTTTTTTTCTACAATCACACGCGTCAAAGAGAGAAATAAAAAATGTCAAGATGATCAGAGTTGCTCGTATCATTTAATCAAAACAACGAACGAACCAACAAGAAGTAGAAGAGTATAACATTGCATAATCCGAAAAAGAGTCCGGTTTATTGGTGAAAAAGAGTTTGTATGTGTGCACGTGTTGGTTGGGCATCAGAGATGATGGCCGAAAGGGGATAGAGGCACAAATAAAAGAAAGAGGGAGCGTTTTTTTTTAAAGCCCGAAAAGAAAAAAAAAATTGAAAAAACCCATGAAATCATTAACTCACGGGTCAATGGCACGTGTCCGCGTATCCATATGTATGTGATAACCGCAGCTATATATATATATGTACACGTGTACAATGCAGAGACGCACACACACACGGGCACGCATAAAAATGCACACGGGCTGGCGACCATATTATTATACGTACAGGGAAATAAAAACGAGACAATCCGAAGCATCCCTGGAATGTACTCGAGGAATGCCGGCTCCAAAAAGAAGTCGGATAATATAAACGCCGGGGAGAAGAAAGAGCGAACGGGAGGTAGAAAGGGAGCAGTGAGAGGAGGAAAAAAAAAAAAAAAGAGAGAGACTGCAGGGGAAAACGAGAGGGAAAGAAAGAGGGAGAGAGTCCCATTAGGGTATACAACGCGGGAGATGATGAGGGGGTCCTGATGATGCCGAAAGAATCAGCGCGTAGAACCGGAAGCCTCGAGCCTAAATAGGGGATAAATTTTTCACTAATGACATATCATCTGTATATATGTATATACTTATGGGTATACTGCACGACCGTCCAGTGAATGCCGCCGGTTCACGGTCAAGTTCTTTTGTACGGTATATATATATATATATAATACTATATGTATATTATCAGGACAATCTACATTGTGGGGCTCGACACTAGTGGTAAGCGCAATAACATAAAGGACATTCTATACCTATATGGTACGCGCACGTGTATAGATTTTTGCGCTAGAGAGAGAAAAGTGCAGAGAGCATGTGGTGATATGTATATATGTACGCATGTACTTAATAATGGCGCGTAAAACGCCAAGGCCGCGACGTTCGTCGCGTTGTGGTAGGTACATCTCTCTCTATCTTATTTAATTTGTTTGTTCAATGTATTTTTGTTGTTTTGTTTCTTAAAACTTTACGACGAGGTTTTTGATCGGTAATAAACCGGAAAGCTCGCCGGTAGTGCAAAGCTCGTGTTGAAATGGACACAGGGTAACATATGGAATCGCGACAAGATGAAATCGGCGGAGATATCATCAATTGCAAGCTCCTACACAGTATAGGTATATGATATGAGAGTTGGACGAATGCGAAGGGCGATAGGTCACGCAAGTAGAAATCATTGCGCTTATCGGTACAGATCCGATGCCTATATATATATATATATATATATATATATATATATATATATATATATATATATATATATGTAACGATAACATGAAATGATAATATAATATAATACGACGTCGCAAGATCATTTGAAACTTTGGATGACTCGAACGGGGGGGGGGAGAAAAAAGTATAAGCCACCACCAAGTGGATAAGGCGATGGCATGCAGTGATGATGCGCGATGGTTACTTATACACGTAAAGGCGTCTTTTTCGGATGTACGTAGCGTATACCCGCTAACGCCGGTGATGATCCTGTGAGTGGGTTGTACACATATGTATGTGTGGGTACACGCGGGGTTACGTAAATGCAAAATTGCCCGTTAATTACGTAAAGTTAATTCGCGATTTGGACTGTCGTCGTGGTGTCCCTTGCGTATCCGGCTGACTGCACCTTTTGATTGCGCTGGGAAACACTTGGTTTTCGTGTTACGGGGTTATTTGCAATTTTTTTTCCTTTACGAACGGTATTTTGAAAATCGGCAAAAATCGTCACTTGGACGCGCAATCGGCTCCATCGAACCATGATTTTTTTGTTTCATTTTCACTACTTGTCCACGGGAAAGAAAACTGCAACCATTACATGAAAATGATACCGTGTAGACGTCTCATTTTGATCAATAATTATGCTCCTCGCGAATAGTACGTGTACAATCTTTTTTTGTTTTTTTTTTTTTACCCATACACATATGCGTATCGTATTTTTCGCTACTTTATAGTTTGACCTGAACATAGATTTCAACTAAATTATGTGGGCGTAAAAATTATTGTTTGAAAAATCTCAGTTCAACAAGGATTGGAGAAGGGAAAAAAAACCCACAGACGCCGAACGCAAAAACAGTATAGATACACTTATGAAAAAAAAAAAAAAAAAAAAAAAAAGGCTCACCTTGGCAGCAGCAGATGACAAGTCCGCCGATCGCGGCGAGTAGAGCAACTTTGTGGAGCCTCATAGTCTTCGAGCCGGTGCTCCTCGTTGTCCCCCTGAGCAACGCGCAGCCCCTACGATCGCGGGACATATCACCCATGTCCAGCAACTGCTGCTGCTTCGCGGCAAAATATCCCGACGAAGCGACTCGCTCGCATTTATCGGTATACGAAAAGTAACGCACAAGGCCCGGCGTCAACTGTCCGGCTTACCGAGCATGTTCCGGCTCTTGCCGATTTTCCTCCCGCCCGGCTTGCGTCAGACGCGGCCAGCGTCCGGCCACCTCATAGCCAACTCCAAGGGGGTACGGCACCTCACTGGGACGTACTAATAATTTCTCCGGAAAAATGATCAACAGAGTCGGGGGAGGGACAAAAATGGAGGAAAAAACAAAAAAACAACAAAAAAAAATCGGCAACTCGAAAGGCAGGTGCGGCAAGCAGGTATTGCGAGCGAGCGAAGCGAACGGGAGAGAGAGAAGCGCGCGCTCCGGTGTCAGAGTGCGAACTGTCCCGTGCAGGCTGCGGCTCTCTGTCTCTCTTTTTACTCGGGCTCTACTACTATGCCTATACCTGCACACAAGTGCGAGTGCCAGGCTAAAGAGCCGCGAAAACGTCCCATGCATAGTCTGCCGGCAGCAACAGACAAGGAGAGAGAGCTTTTGTACCTGTAGGGGTAAATGATCCAATTACTGCGCAGGCACCAATTACTGCGCACTCGACGGTAACTGAAAATAAGAAAAACAGACTGAACAATTTGGGTGCTTGGATATTGTAACACGTACGGACATTAATATAACGTTCAATCCAGAATCATACTTTACATCATGACATTTATAATTGTTTAACTGAGCGACTCCAAACGAATCTAACCTACAAAACTTTGTAGTCGTGCGTAGTGATTGGTGCGCAGCAATTGGGTCTACTTAGGGCTTCAGCATGAAAACCTTATGGGAGATACCCGCGCAGTAATTGGGGGCGCAGCGACTGGTGCTAATTTTACAACCGTGGGCATACAGAAATACCAGCAAGTGATATTAGCACTAAAACAATGATTTAAAAAAAAAAAAAGTTACTTAACAGAAAAATGTTTGTCGTTTTAATCGCACAAGATGCTGCAGATAAAGATTAAGTAAAACTGGTTCAATTTACATCGAAAAACATTGAGAAATGAAAAATTTAGTACAATCAAAAATTTCAGTGCGCAGTAATTGGGTCAATTACCCCTATATAATACATATATGTACATATAGCTACCGTGAGCCGCCTACACACTGCACGCACGATCGGCCCGATTATACACTATAATGACTATAATCCCGGTAGCCAATAGGTATATGTATATATACACCAATACCAATGGAGCGCGGAATTCCAGGTGCGCGGCGACGACAACGGAGGGCATAGTGCAAAATCACCGCCACCCTTCTCCAACCGAGAACACGTGTGTATTATATGTATGCCTCTCGTGGCGGGTGACTCATAGCCGAAGGATCGCGCCCCAAAGTATATATAATCCAGGGTTGCCCCGCTTCTCTCTCTCTCTCTCCTCTTTTTTTCTTCTTTATCTATTGTGAGCTCTCGGCTTGGAATTTTTTCGGACTCCCTTTTCGCTCTCACTTTTTTTTTCTTCTTCCTTTTTCATGGCTTCTTATTTTTCCTTTTTTTCCCTCCAATATACCTATATATGCTTCAGGTAGCTCTGAAATTCTCCTGACGGGCGACCCGTATAATCGCCAAAAACGGGAATCGTCGATTACAATACGCAATAACGCGTGTAAATGGTATAAGTTATGCGACTGCCCAAAAACAGAAACAAAAAAATTAAAAAAAATAGTCCCAGACGCGCATACAATAACGTCGCGCGTTAAACGATCGAGTGTATCGGTAGCCGTTCGTAGAAATCACTTTCTAATAATGACATGGCTTTGGGGAACACACACGGGCCGTCGTTTTGGTGAATTCCTCAAATTTTTGTCGCTTGCTTTGAATAACCACGTATATAATATACATAATATACTCATCGGGCGATGGTATTTCTTTCGCGTCCCCGATTTTATTACGGCTGCAGGGATACCGGCTTACTTATTTACTTTTCCGGGCAAACTAGGTATATAGTTACATTGTAGCAGGTTACATACGCCGAATCGGGGTCGGTCTCTCTTTATGTACTTAGACACCCGCACGAAAATTCTCTCGATCGTAGATGATTACACGAGGTATCGGTATCGTCCCCAAAATCGTTATCAGGATACACGAGTCACGGTGGTAGTATTATAGTACTTGGTTTTTTAAAATCAAAGATGACGAAAATCAAACGAAGAAGCAGTGCGTAAGACTCCGATCACTTCGATCGGAATGTGATGCGTAAACTCTTTATACACTATACATATGCATTACCATGTGCACATGTTTATATGTACATACAAGTGCACACAAGTGTTTTTCCATTTACGTAACAATTATAGTCTAGTATACTCATTTATACGTTATGTGGGATAAAGATCGAGATGAACTGGGGGAAGTACTTTTACCTCGCAAATTAAATAATATATATTATGTGAATTTCATCTTGATTGGTTTCGTGAACAAAAAATTATACGAGTAGGTATATGTATACCTATACCCCGCGAGTGCCCTAAAACTTTAACGATCCGCGTGGAAGACCGGGGCAGCGACAAGTTGTTTAGTCGATCGAAAACAGAGACGGAAGGGGAAGACGATAAACACGGGCACACGACTGCATAATATACATATATTATCAGCGTGTACATATTCGTGCAGTTGGTCGATGATAGGTATCGAGTATATAGGGGCCTGCAATGTATACTTGCACTCGATTACACCGGAAGAGCTTTTCTCGCGCTGTTAGATGTACTCGTACTTTTTGTTTTTTTTATATTTGTAAGCTCCCATTCACAATTACAAGTGGGTCCTGATGACGATTTGAAAAAAAAAATGACAGCCCCAAATGAACGTCGATCGCTAATCATCGTCATTAAGGCCGAGGAGGCAGTGCCCGGTAATATATTACATATATGTGTATATATATGAGCTAGTGTGTACAGAGAGGGGCAGTAAGTATAGTACCTGTGGCATCAAGGACAAAAAGACTTCACGGGAGAGATGATACTCGCGCTCCTCCGTTCACTCATTTACAACTGCAAGGGCGAGAGGGTGCATCAAGTACACACGGGAGGAATTCACGGGCTGTGGAATTCGATCGGCATCCCGATACCTGCTACATGCACTCCCGAAGGAGCATCTCTCTCTCTCTCTCTCTCTCCTCCTCCCCCCTTCTTCTTGTTAATTCAGAGGAGCCGAGTTAATGTTTTTCCCTCCATCTCTCTTTCTTCGGTTGTAACGCGCGCATCGCGATCCGCCGACGCAACAATAGACGTGCGTAATTCAGGTCCCGTGGCTCGCTCGTTTCCCGTGAACCGCTGATTAATCGCTTGCCATCTTTTTTTCTCTTTCCTCCCATTACTCACGCGCGTGTACCCGCGCATCGAACACACACTTGCTTCCTTTTTTTTTTTTTTTTTTTTCATTCGGCCCTCTTTAAACAACCGTTTCTCTCTGCCGATTTATTCCGATCGTTTCTAAACACACTTCGCGTGACTCATTGGCCGATCGATACGAGCTATGGAAAAAAAAAAAAAAAAAAAAAAAAAAATCAGCTCGTTCTCACTCCCCGAGTGTGGCCAGTATCGAGGAAAACAAAATTCAACTGTATTGGCTTTTACCGATCAGATCATAGACAATGCGCGTTATTAAGCTTGCACATAGAACCAACAGCTGATGGTGCACTTGTCGAAAGGTTATCGTGGCTCAGGGACTCTTTTTTTCCAAACCGACTATTCCGCCACGGTCAATCGAAAGTTGAAATGTTGTTATCTACATACGTGTAGGGGGGGGGGAGAGAACGATGACGTTTTAGCGAGTGCGAGTGGTTTTCAAAACGCGGACGTAACACATCGGAGTTGTGAAAATTACTTCCAAGATAATAACCAAGGGTGACGCAAGTATTTATAAAAAAAAAAAAAACAATAAATAAAATAATCTTAAAGGTCTTGTGTCAGGCAATGGGGACCGCGGGAGGAGGGGTAAACTATGATATTTACAAGTTGTACGGATCGTACGGTTGGAAAAAGGCCGATCATTAGATTATCACCTCCACTAGTGGAGGGATTAAATCATTCGTTACGATACACTTTTCGCTGGTACATGTTTTACAGCGGTGGGGGTGAACAAAGCACGCCGTACGAGATACATTAGGTTTTATTGGCCGTAAGATCTGCAAGAGGGAGACAAAGAGAAAAAAAAAATTTGCTCCTGGTACACCTATAATATGCTTGCGGAGGTGAAAGTACTGCGCGAAAACGCGGATTGGAAGGATAGTACTACAATAAAGTATTATATACCCATGACCGATACCTATGTGCGTTAATGTTATACAGGTATGTACTTACAACAATTTCATAAGCATACTTTGGTCCTATTATTAACTTTTAATTGCTCAAGTTAAATATTTTTTTTTTTTTTTTTTCAATAAATTTATAATACTTTGATCAAAATGATTATCGATTCAGATCGCGTAAGCGAATAAAAGACGATGTTCTAAACTTGGGTGCGTACAAGTAATCCTGTTATCATCCATTGGTTTAGCACATCAAGCACCGGCACAGCAAAGGCCACGCACGTATACTTGTACACAGTCGACACTCTATATATGTCAATCCTTGGTGACCACTATTTTTTATTTTTTTTTTATTTTTCTAAAACATAACTCCGAAGTATGATTCACAGTTCAACACTGCTCATTCGATGTTTTCCGACGAGTCACAGGAGAGTGATCAATAAGATCAAAACTTGGTTTATGCGACAGTCAATCAGTCGGCTCGTCCTTGCCTGCGCCCCGGCCTTGAACTTGCCACTTACACGCCTATACATATTTATATACTTAACCATCACATACCACACGATATCATTTGGTCGGGCTACCTATGTATCGTACGCGTACATTAGGTATACGTGTGTGGACACTTTGCCTTTGCGTGCACTCGACTTTGTACGAAAATTTAGTTTCCGCACGCCTATCCAGCGCCAATAAATTTCTCGGACAGTCGGGGGGTGAAGCAATATATATTGCGTTGCAGGGAGAAACGTATATTTATGGAGGAGGATCGGGTCGATCGATCGTTTCGCTGGTGTTATATTACATGTGAGCGCGTCGATCCGAGAAAGTGTCGAAAATAGTGAAAAAACCCACTCGGGGTAGACAGATAGGATATTTTTGTTGGTTAAATAAGCCAAATGTCATCTTTGTGAGAGAGGCAGTATGGGACAAATAATAAAATAAAAGTCCAAATGCCTCGAGAGCAGGTTTTTTTTACGTGTCGGTACCTCACAGAGAGCACCCACCCACACGCTCATTGTATTTTATATACATATATACATGTACATTGGGCTGAGGTGATGCTGTGTCTGCGGTTCTTTGCGAAGACAACCAAGACGACGACGGGGATGGCTGCCGATGATTCATCCATCCTTCGTTCGTTTGATGATGGCGTAAAGAATTTTAATGGAGGGTTGCTGGTGCGTGATGCAGCTCATCGGGGGTATAATGTATAATATACGCGGGAGAGGGATGAGGCGATCGTAAAAGAAAATTGCCGCTTGCTATCTATATAATGCTATATAATATTATATAGTAGGTGTGTGTATAGATGACGGGTATGGAGAAAAGGGAGTTTTTTTTTTTTTTTTTTTTTTTTAACGATTTTGCGATACGATATAAAGTCGTATCTCCCCCCAACTCCCCCGTCCGTCTTTACTTCCCACTGCCGGTATTTTATTTGTCTTTTTCTCTTTGGCTCAAGCAAACAGATATGGCTTTATAAGTGTTGTTATTTTAATGCGTAACGGTTGAACCTTCCCTTCTTTTTCCGACCCCTCCCTATCCCCCTTAATCGTGTCCTCTCGTCTTCTTGCACGTGCGTTACGCGAATTCCATACATATTTTTGTACATTTTATTTTTCTTTTACCTTTTGTTTTCAAAAGAGAAATTATTTTGCTAATCTTAATGTGCTTTCAGTGAAATGGTTCATTACTGTTATTGTTTACACCTCAGCGTGATATGATATGATTTATAGGGAATGATGATAAATATTGCTGCTGTCGGAAAGTGACCCACGTGAAAGCTCTTATATTCTGTAATGTCCATAAAGCAGTTTTTTTTTAAATAAATAATAAAATTAGTGTCTTGAAAAAGCTTACAAAAATCAATTTGTTTTATTCCATTACCTATACTCTGGCGGTCCTCCCTTTTTCCAAAATGCTCTTTTTTATCACTAACGAAATACCTTTTTTACACGTATACTCAAAAAAATATATATTTAGAGTTTTATTCACAGATGGATCGAGATACTGCACGTTGAGTTGTTTTTTCCTTACTTCAAAAACAAAAAAAAATCTGTTTTTTATATACATTTAAGGATCTTCGTTTGACTACAATTCTGCGAGTCGATTTTTTTTCCAACCATCTCTCGAAGGAAGATACTTCCTTTTCCATTTACTTCGCACGGACGTATATGAAAAATTTTATTTTTTTCATTACAATCTAATCTTTGCGCTGTTTTCAGAGCTAAATTGTTTGAGTTTACGAAAATTTGTTTTTTATTCTTTTGATTCAACGATTGCAGTACACGTGGTTGCACAGACTTCGCGTGCTTGTACATAGATAGGTAAATAAGCATGAGGAAAGTCCCTGGTAATGCGAAAAAAATTATTGTCAAGCGCGTGTAATTAAATTGAAAAATAGATGTTATTTTGAAGTGTACACTTATCTTTTTTTTGTACACGAGCACATTTTTAACAATAAAGTTGATCCATCCGGATTATATTTTTTTTTACTTTGTTTTTTTTTGGTGCAATGTTTGCATGGATCAAAAAAAAATTTGTTGCGGAAAATAATAAAGATAAACGCTCGCTCTACAGGTTTCTCGAAAATTTCATCAGCTTACGTAACTTTTTTTTTTCCAATGAAAATCTTTGAAAACCGATAACGTAAAAGCATAGATGGATAATAAAAGAAAAAAAAAAAAAAAAAAAAAAAAAAAAAAAAAAAAAAAGATGAGCTGCAATTAAGTTCTTGGCTGGGGAATTAAATTGTTGTTAAATTTATTTTTAGTTCCGATGTCCGAGACCAACGAGGGATAATAAGTGCAAAATTCGATGATTAAAACCAACTTTTGTTATCTGATGCATTTTCTCGGAAATGAGATTTTTAAGTACCGGTGGGATTATGAAATATATGTGATTAAATTGAAAATGACATCCTATTATTTACACTTGTGGTTTTTCTCAAATTGCATCGGAGAGCGTACGACTCATTTGATGTACAAATTCGTTGATAGAAATTGTGCAAAAAAAAATTACGTATTTTACAGAAATACTTAATGAATGATAAATATTATTTATTTAAATTTGGAAATTGTATCAATGTATGAAAAACCGAAAATTAATAAAAATGTACCAATAATATGGTGTATCACCATTTAAATGATACATTGTAAGTGGGTTCAACTTCTCGATTAATAAGAAAAAATCTAAAATTTAAAGTGCAATGAAAATTTGGCAAAAAAATTAGCAATAAAATATAGATTGGAAAAAAACGGTCAATATCTCTCACGGCAAAAAAAAACTTAGTAGTTATAATTAAAAAAGGGTAACGTGGATTTGTTGTCATTCAAATAAATACAGTAACTTTTTTAAAATAAATTGTAATTGCTTAAGGAGCACAAAGTAGTAAAATATTGTCAATCACAATTTGTTGCACAAGCAAATAAAACACATATTTTTACTATACAAACAAGGACCCATATGATTTTCCTACTTTACTAGAAATAGTTTACAGATAGATATGTATTGTCAGTTTATCGCTTCGCCAACCTATTTTAACACTTTTTAAAATACTTTTTTGAAAAAACAATAACACCGTAAAGTTTTGTTTCGCCAATGATAAATATTCTATTTTGCAAAGATTGGCGTTGGGTTGCGTCGCGCGGCTCCGGTTTGCCATATTGAAACTACCAATGATAAATAATCGCAAAAAAAAAACTCGTTCTCAAGTTATTTCAAATCGTCCTCTTGGATTTAAGTATATTGGGGTTCACAAGGAACATCTCCGGCAGCACCAGAAATATAGCGCAAAGCGGAAATTATTAAAGTACTATTGATGAAAATTTTCGACACAGCCTGCAGTGTACGATATTATTAATTTGATATTATTTAAGTATAAAGTGTAAAAAAACACCTGCTGTTTTTTTGAAATTGGGAACGGCAAACTGTAGGAATAAGTATGCGCGCGCTAGGAAAATGAATGAATTAAGTACTTTTTTAGTTCCATACAAACTCCACGCATCATAAAGCAGCAGCACCAAGCAAAGGAGCGAATAACTGCGTTTGTTCCAATCCTCGTGCATGTGAAAAAGGTTGTGTCAATTCAATTAGTTTTATCCTAAAGTTAATTGTTAAAAGCGAGCCATGTCTGCGATAAGTTTGCTGAATCCCAAGGCTGAGTTCGCCAGGGCGGCCCAGGCGCTGGCCATCAACATATCCGCGGCCAAGGGTATCCAAGAAGTCATGAAGACAAACCTCGGGCCCAAGGGTACCATGAAAATGTGAGGCCCATCAACAATTTATAATATTTCGCGATGTTTCTAAGCCCCGTAAATGTTATTAACTTTCCATAACCATTGCGATGCATGGTTTTCATTGTTAACACTATCATCGTTGGTTTTGTGTCCATTTCCGGATCGATTGCCTCGAATAGGTTAGGGACTCCATTGTTGATTTCACAGAAAGCGCTCCTTATACGGTCATGGACGTTCTTTCCGCGTGTAATTGTATCACTTGCGTGTTTCAGGCTTGTGTCGGGATCGGGAGATATCAAAATTACCAAGGATGGCAATGTTCTACTTCACGAAATGCAGATCCAACATCCTACAGCGTCCTTGATCGCAAGAGCATCGACAGCTCAGAACGACATGACCGGCGATGGAACAACCAGCACAGTCCTGCTTATAGGAGAACTACTGAAACAGGCAGACGTGTACATTTCCGAGGGCCTCCACCCGAGAGTTGTCACGGAAGGTTTCGACCAGGCCAAAACTAAAACTCTCGAAATCTTGGACAGTATGAAGTTGCCCATCGAACCCACCAAGGAGGCCCTTCTCTCCGTCGCGAAAACTGCCCTCAAGACTAAAATCCATCCTGTTCTCGCCGAAAATCTCACGGAGATTTGCACCGATGCTGTTCTTCACATCAGACAGCCAGATCAGCAGATTGACCTGCACATGGTTGAAATCATGGAGATGCAGCACAAAACAGCGGCCGACACAATTCTCATCAAAGGGCTCGTAATGGATCATGGCTCTAGGCATCCAGATATGCCAAAAAAACTCGAAAATGCTTACATATTGACTTGCAACGTCAGTATGGAGTACGAAAAGAGCGAGGTACGTACTTGATCATCTTTTCCATCTTTACACGTTAAGTCACTATTCCCATATTTTTATCATGATAATCTTTATTAAAACTTATACTCTAAATTTTCAGGTGAACAGTGGCTTCTTCTACAAAACAGCCGAGGAGCGCGAAAAGTTGGTCAGTGCTGAACGGGAATTTATAGACAATAGGGTGAAGAAAGTCATTGAATTGAAGAGAAAACTTTGCAACAATAACGACAAGAGCTTTGTTGTAATCAACCAAAAGGGCATCGACCCACCATCCCTGGACATGCTTGCCAAAGAAGGAATTATGGCTCTCAGGCGAGCCAAAAGGAGAAACATGGAGCGATTGAGCCTTGCGTGCGGTGGGCAAGCTGTGAACTCATTTGACGATTTACAAGAGGAGCATTTGGGCTATGCTGGTGTCGTCTACGAACACGTTTTGGGAGAAAACAAATTTACATTTGTGGAAGACTGTAAGAAGCCCAATTCCGTAACTATATTGTTGAAAGGACCAAACAAATACACACTGGTTCAGCTAAAAGATGCTGTTTACGATGGATTAAGAGCAATCAAGAATGCCATAGAGGATGGTGCAGTGATTCCAGGAGCTGGAGCATTCGAAGTAACTGCTTACCAAGCTCTCCAGAAGTACAAAGAACAAGTTAAAGGAAAGCAGCGTCTTGGCGTCCAAGCTTTTGCAGAAGCTCTACTTATAATCCCAAAAACGCTGGGTAACTCATGAAAATTTTAATACAGTATAAAGTAGGTGAAATGCAAAAACTAACTTTTTTCTAATTTTTTTAGCCGTCAACAGTGGATTTGATACTCAAGACACAATCGTTAAACTGCAAGAAGAAACAATTAGTTTGAATCAGCCTGTGGGATTAGACATTTCTTCCGGAGAAGCTCTAGACCCTACAGCAGCTGGCATCTTTGATAATTATGTAGTAAAGAAGCAAATTGTCAACTCCTGGTAAGCTTTTATTAGTAAAATTATTTCGAAACATACCTTTATTATCAAAACCTTTTTTTTCCCAGCACGGTCATTGCCAGCAATCTTCTTCTCGTGGATGAAATTATGAGAGCTGGATTATCATCGTTGAAAGGCTAATTATCAAGTATTGAAAATTTTCAACTCTATCAAATGTGCTTTATCATATTTTTACTGTATTTGTACGTTGAACGCTCGAAAATAAAAAATATTTCTACGCATTACCATCGCATTTTTACGATTTTACTGAAATAAAAGTCTGTGGCCTTTAAAAAAATCGAAAATATTTATTCATGATTTGTACACTCTATTTACACATTCCTCCCAGTTTTTACATTCTAATAGACACAGTTGATACTTCAGTCTTTCTGCGAGCTTAGACTTGATGTTGCATGTATTAATATGCATTATAAGCATAAACTCACTCGAAACATGTATTTGTTTTCAGTTGTAATGTTAAATATAAAACCGCACTTTCATTACGTAGGAAAAAAAGACTGCTTGCAGTGAGTTAAAACTGCTCAATGTATTATTACTTATAATTCTATAGTTCGGTAGATTGTACAAAAACATTTACATAACGATTGACTTCCTCAACATTTTAGAGATTAAAACGTTACCTGCTGCAAAACATACCTATTTTAATCAATTTCACATTATACACTTACGAATATTTACAAAAAATCATTTATTTTTCGTTACTCTATTATTCTCGTCCATAAAAATACCAGTTACCAGCTGCATGTCGTCACAATATTACCTTGATTAAAGTTAACGAGTCGTTTTCGTATTTAAAATACAAAATAAAATACAACAGAATTACAAATTGTATCACCAATTATTACGCAATAGTTACTTATTAATTCTGTGTTTCAATTAACAAACATAGTTTTCATTCAATTTAAAAAAAGTAAAATCTATGGAAAGCTAAAATTTTCAGCTGGACGAATCCAAAATGCAACACGGTTAAACGAACAAATTTTACTATAAAGTACTGTAATTCAATGCACGACCAAATTGAAGTTACGATTGTTTTTTCCACTTATCGAATCATTTCAGAAAGAATTTTTTAAACAAATCTACAAGATTTGTATAGGTTTTGATATATTTTTATAAAAAAATATTCTACAAAGTTCAATTTAAAGAAAGTAAAACTAATCTCTAATTAGTAATCTACTTTACACGCAAAAAGAGTCTTCCAGATCATATTCTTATGGAATTCGATTATTTTTTGTGCTCTTTACCAAAGCACCTTTAGCCTCATTTTTTTAAATTACTATAACGTTTGGCGTTTATTTGATTCTAGAGGCAGAAAAAAAACAAAAACAAAAAGCGAGCATTTTGCTACCATGATTCAAAGCTCATATCAATATAATTCGAAAATCGCAATTTTCTTCAGCTCCGCGTTATGCTCTTTACACAGTCGACAAGCTCAAGTCTAGGATTAAAGTTGATATTCGAAAATTCTGCAAACTTGGCACAGTCCAGTTTGATTGTAAGTCCAGCATTGTTCAGGGTAGTGTTGAATTTACTCAGGTCTATCGGACTTATGGGTCGACCATAATACGAGATGGGATTCGGTTCAGGCCTCTCCCCGATTTCAAACACGATGCCCGAAGGATAGCGAGGTAGCGGATTCGTCGACTTTCTCGCCACTGCCTTGATCTTATCTGGAGTAGGCCATATTCGTCTGACGCATTGCTTCGTCGTCGACTTTTTAGCGAGTCTCGGACTCGTGGGAGGCGACTTGATTGGTGTATTTGTCACTTTGACTGGACTGAGTTGAATGGGACTGATTACCACCGAATCCCGCAACAGATTCTCGATTACTCGGTTCTGCTCGTCCGTTGTGAGGGTTCGCGTCTCGGGCTCTTTGTCGACGTGTGCCACCGCGAAATGATTCTTTACAGCGTGGAAGGACTTAAACATTTCGACACAGTACTTGCATCTGTACCCGTTAAGATGGCTTTTGGCGTGTCTCATCATCGTGTCGGCAGAAATTGTATCAGCACCGCACTGCTTGCACACGAAACTTCGACGCACCAATTTCACGTTTATCGTGTATTCTGGATGAACTCTGTTATTGTGCTCGTCGATCTCCTCTTTGTTGGCCAAAAATTCCTTACATCTGAAAAAAAAATTAAATTTGCATTCAAGTTTATATAATTGAATGACGATGATATATATATATATATATATATATATATATATATATATATATATATATATATTCTAATTATTGTATCATCACTCACTCGTCGCACATCCAGCCATCTTCCTCCCGCTCTACCATCAAAAGGGGCTTATCGCGGCCGTGCTTTTCTCTAATGTGATGAACCAGAGTGGATTTAGTGCCATTTTCGGCGCAATAGGCACACTTGATCTTTACCTCGCTATGCTCTTTGTACTTAAACATCGAAGTTCTAGTATTGTCCTTGTGCGAAAGTTGCCAGTGGTGTCTAATCTTGTCAAGTGATTGGCTGCTCATACTACAGTAATAGCAGTAGTAAACTATAGCTTTTTTTTCATCATCAAACTTAGCTTTTTTGCCGACGCGCAACGCTGCTACGTCCATTGCGGCGCTAGTAACTATAGCCTCTTCGACCTTAAATTCCAAATGAGCGTGATTGACCTCCCAGTGCTGTCGCATCTCAGTCAGATTAAAGCTGCTAAATGTGCAGTAAGTACACTTTTGCTTGACTTTCGTCTCGTGCGTTCTCATGTGATTCTTGAGCCCAGTCATGTTCAATGCAGTAAAGTCGCACTTTTTGCAGGGTAACTCGTTTATTTGGCCGTCCTCGGTGACACCTACTGTCACATCCTCGGGGCGTTTGCGTTTTTTTGAACGTTTCGGCACAAACAGACCATACTCACGTTCCCAAAATTCGGCACTCAACTCACTAGTTTTGGGATTTGGATTTTCTAATACTTTTTCAGGCATGTTCTTGTGTCTTGAGCGTACGTGCTGCAATATCATTACCTCAGAACTTGAGCTGCGGTCGCAGTAGGCACACAAAAACTTCAGCCTTTTCAAGTGCTTCAGCTGAACGTGTCGCTTGAAGCCTCGCCACTTTGTAAACTTCATGTGACAGTGTTTGCAAAATATAGCCTCCGACAGCACCTCGGATGAAACGTTGTCTATATTGATGTCCTCGATCTCTTCCTCTTCGATTTTAATACTGTCGACCAGGTAGTCGTCTTCGTCACCACTCTCTTCGGCTTCGGCTTCAACTTCCACCTCGGCTTCATCTTCAGCGGCTGTATTTGCAGCGGCTTTATTAGCTTTCATTATTTCACCTTGTGTCTTCACAACCATAGCAACCTAAAATTAATTTTTTTTTTTTTTTTTTTTTTTTTTTTTTTCGTTTACTTAACATCCCTATGTGCATACACCGAGGACAAATATTCAGTAACTTTGATTTCGACTTACCCAGTCTTCGATTTGGGCATCAGGATTGGTAGGTTCAACGTTGAAAGCCAGACCAGAATGTTTACTATTATGATGTTTAAGTAATATCGCGCGATTTACTGACTTGTACTCGCAATTAGGGCAATTCCACCTGAATTTGTAAAGAAATTTTTTTTCAAATTCTTTTCAATGATTAAAAGATTATGATATACGATCTCATGTATTTCAAGCTTACCTCAAGTATTTCAATTCACGGAACATATGATCTCTAAAGTCTTGCTTGTACCGTGACTTGTAAGAGTTGCAAATCACGCATGTGTATTGGTTCCCGATGGGAGTGCCGTAAGATCCAAAGCCTCCATCGGCCGTGCGCAGCTTATCAATGTCATCGATCGACAATGCGCGTTGTTTCTTGGTCTCGGGTGACTTGAGCGGGTCATCCGAAAGTGATTTGGCGGATTTGCGCTTGGCAGGTTTTCCGGTTTCGTTGTTTTCCTCCTCCTCCTCGAGCAGAATGCCTCGAATGTGACGAATCCGTGGCATATGTCGCGACCAAAGCGGCGTAGTGTCGAACGGCTCATCCTGCACAACTGGGGCTTCCACTATCTCTGGTTTTTTTAAACCTATTAAATAATAATAAATGATCAGTGAATAATTACATTTAACTCAACGGAAATAATAAAGCGATACTAACTCTTGATCCTGCGATACACGGTGGTATAATCAACATGAGGGTCATTGGTGTGTTTGGTGGCCATGTGCTGATCAAAGGTGATCTTACTGATGGTTCTGAAACCACAACCGTTGCATTTGAACTGGCAGCGCTCATTGTGCTCGATAGCGGCATGATTTTGGATGGCTGCTTTTAATATGCACTTAAAATCGCACAGGTTGCACTTCCAGGTGTTGCCGTCCGGATCCGGCTGATCTTCGTCCTCGATCTCTTGGGAAGCGGTACCCAACAGTTGTTGCTGCTGCTGGTTCTCGATTATTTGTTGGTCGGTCTGTAGTTCGCGCACCACCTTGACAAACTGACGCTTTTCCGCATGCTTATCGGCCAAATGGCGCTCGACAACGTGCCTGTGATTCAACAGTTGATACTTCGTTTAATACTGGCTTAATGATTTACTTGGGTGAAATATCTAGACTACTTTTGATTTTTTAAAAAGCGTGCAGCTGTGCTATCCGTGATCGGTGTTGAAAATTTTTTTCATTCAATTTCAACATATCACTACAATTTACTTCCATAGTACATTAAACATCAATGCAGTGTACACTGTTTCCAAGTTATAAATAAATAAATAAATAAATAAATAAAAATATACAAAATTAGAGTCTAATTTTAAATAAAAAAATGCATTCAATAATTGGTGCTAGCAACTAAAAAACCTAAAAGCTGAAAAAAGCGGCAAACGACAGTTGATGAAGAAAAAAAAAAGGAATCGATGCAGAAGAAAAGTGATTGAAAGATGAAATATGTGAAAAGAAAGAAAGAGAATAATAACAGGCTCGTATCGCACGGGAAGGGGGAGCATAACAATGTCTGTCGGTGCGTTAAAAATTAACAAACCTGTGATAGTGATGGTATATGCAATGAGAACACTTGTAAAGTCGGCAATCGTGCATTTTTAAGTGAACACCCATTTTATCTAAGGCTATGTTTTGGCCGGGATCCTGGCCGTTCGGTGGTGGGCAGTGGGGGCACCGATAGTACACCTCGTCCGAGTGCAAAGCTTTCAAGTGATGCCGCAGCATCAATTCGTCCACGGATAAATAGTTGCATTCCGCAACGCCACAGACGTATCTGACAAATTGTACACACACATTGCAATTTCATTTGTCTTACGCTTAATTTATTGCACTCCAAAACTTGCGTTGTCTCTATACCTAGTATTCCTCAAATTTTTTTTTCTTCGATTCACGTGGGTATTTCACGTATCGTGATCCAGGAAAAAAATTATATATTCTCGGGACAAAATAATATGAGATAGAAGGACTTTGTTGTCTCGTAAGAAACATTTACGATATTAAAATTTTCTCGATGATTGTTTATAGATAATAGAGCTTTGATGAATGGCTCCATGTAAGAAAAAAAGGTTGTATGATTAAGTTGATTACAATGATAAAGTGATAAGATGAAATGGACACATTAAAAACACTTTGGCACGAATGATTCTGTCTAATCTTTGGGACAGTAAGTACAAGGGAATCAGATTATATACTTTTCAAAATGATCTGTATGTATATAAAATTTTTCCTAGGATTCAATATTGTGATGTATAGTTGCTATTAATTTGCTATAAATTGAAAGTTGTTGTGACAAAATGTGGTTGAAATTATGTACATTAGTGGTTTTTTTTCCCTAACTCTTTAAGTAGTTGTGCAAGAAATAAAACTTGTTTCTTTTATTTTTACATTTGCATTATAGTTGTCTTTAGATAATAAACCACAATTAATTTGATTAAAATAACAATCAGAATGATTGAAAAAATAGAGAAGAAAAATGAAAATTAAAACGTACCTTCTATTTTCGGGAACGAATTTCGGTAGACCTTCGTCCTCTTCAGGCTTGCCCTCCTTTGGAGCAGGGCCTAAACCGCCGCTACCCATTCGACCGTTTTCGTGCGAACTACTCGCTAGATTAACCATCTTGTCAAACATGCGTTCCTTCTTATCGAGACAGGGCACCGGGTTGACTGGACAGGCAGTGGGAACACTCTCGTCTTTGAGGTGAGCTTGCAAGTGCCGAACAATATTGGTACGCACTTTGTTGGTATACGAGCAGATGGCACACTGCACTGCCTTGTTAAAGATGGCAGGTAAAGGCAGCTTGTCGATTTCGCTCGGCAAAAAGCTCGTCTTCTCCTGCTCGGTGGGCTTCTCCGTAACAGTTTTTTGGCCCTTTTTACCACCCTTCACCTTGTCCACGGTCTGTAATAATTTTGAACGCATACTGTGTCAATTGGTGTCGATTGCATGTACTCTAGAAAATTTTCGGCAAACGTACCACCGGATGGATGTAGAAAACGCCATCGGTCGACGGATTCGTGGGATCGGCAGGCACAAACCTTGACGTGAGATATTTGTGCTTGAGACGTAGATGACACGTAGCCTGACTCTGTAGAGCAAATTTTGCATCGCATAAGATGCAGCCGAAACGCTTGACCCCATGTATCTTTATGTGGTCCATAAAGGAACTTGGCTTGACGAAGCGTTTGCTCTGCGGACCACAGTGCGGGCAATACAAAGCTGCGTCAGTGCCTTCCTCGGCACAGGGAAGGCACTGCTGCATGTGAGCGCGCAGCTCTTCCGCTGATTCAACACTGAATTGGCAATTCTCGACCCCACAACGGAACAAGTCACAACCCATGAAGCCAGTGTTTTTCACGTCGTCAAGAGTTAAGAAACGAACAGTGCTAGGTTCACCACTCTTTGAGGTGGTAGTAGAATGATCCGTACCGGTCGCGTTACTGCTGCAATTTTGCTCTGACTCGCTTGCTTTGTTCGAGTCTTCATCATCTTCGGTTGATGTCTCTTCCTTGATTTCCAATGTATTTGCAGTCGGCTGTTGCAAGTGAATAAATAAATACCGTTGAAATAATTATGTTACAGTACAATTTTATGTTATTTTTGAAAAGAGATTAGTCGAAGCGATTAATAATGAATTCGAAGCGATTAATAATGAATTCGAAGCATGTAACGTAAAATAACAACAACAACAGCAACAGCAGCGCTTAATTTCATGTTTTTATGATTCAATGACAGCAAACGAATGACACGTAGTTAAATGAAAACAAAAAAAAAATCAAATCAGTTGGACACCCCTGTACCTCTTGCAGGTTTTTTATACTATCGCTTGGTTGAGTTCGGACTTCTAGGAACACGACATCGTTGTTGTCGTCATTTGAATCATCCGCACCGATTTGTTTTTTATTATAAAACAGATTGTAGCTACTCAAGTGGTTTTTTTGTAATAATGCTTCATCTAAGTTCAACTTTGGTATTTCGGCCAAAGCAAGCTACAAGAATTATTTGCATTCACAATTAAGTACATAAACATGTTGACGAACTTGCATTGAAAATAAAAAAAGATATTCGCGTTTACCAAAATAGATTCCAGTGAAGTTAGCTTTAAATTTACCTAATTTTACGTTCTTCTTTTTTTTTAATTTTTTTTCAAGAAAAAATTCACAAGTTTTCGTTTGCCAAAAATCTAACACTCACCTTAACGTTTTTCCCAACCTTGAGTAAATTGGTGGAATTGGCATTCAGATTGCGTGCACTTATAATACGAATATTAGAAATACCGCCGTCACTATTGGTTGCGAGTTTTTCTTTGGGTGAAAGAATTTTGGTCGCCATGATCGGTGCACTGGGGATCACAGAAATTGCACTTGGAGTCTTTGATAGTGGTGGTATCGGTACTTTTGGATTGATCTCGTCCTCAGGTTTACGCTGCATTACTTCTATGTCACGTACCCGTAACTGTTCGATCGCACTCAAGTTTTTCAAGATCTGTAGATTAGGTAAACAATTTTTATGTATAAAATGAAAGACTTTTGTATATAATTTCGCATTATGTTTTCGTATATGTCAGGACTTGGACTAGGAGATAAATGCAAGGAAGGTAACCAGGGAAATTTATGATAGGAGTATTACCTCACGAGGTAAACATCTCTCTAGAACTTGAGGTGGCTGGTTGTAATGAGCCGAGCTCAGATGAGATGCCAGTTCTTTCATATTGGCCGCACCATGAGCACAGTACAAGCAATGGTACTTGAAATAACCATGCTGCTTGTAGTGCTGAAATAAATATTTAAAGTTTACGTTGAGAGTTAACCACGGTAAAAGTACACGGATGAGAAAATTATTTCAATTACTTCAATGAGAGCGTCTGTATTGGATGCTAAGACTACACAGATATGACACTTGTAGCCAGAAATAATATTTTTATGATGCATATTCAGATGTAACATGAAGGCTTCCGGTATAAAAAAGTACTTGTTACACTCTGAAACAAAACGCATGTTCAATTACATCGATTAAGTTGTTAGATTGATGTGGCTTTTGCTTGAAATTTGACTTACCATGAACGCACACGTATGGCTTGATAATTTGTTTACGATCGAGTCTTTTCGGAGGAGGAGGTGCGCGCACAAGTTCTTCGCTCGCTACGAGTATGTGAATTTTTTTTATAGGGTGATAACTTTTCTGTAAATACACACAAGATGAGCAATTTGAAAAATAACCAACTGATTACAAATAAAGAAACAATGCTTGGTTAAAACATACCTGATGTATTTCGACGTAAGAATAAGCATAAGCCCTATAAAAACAGTACTTGCAGCAGTATCTGCAGAATATGTGCGTTGTCTCGAGATGTTGGACAAGATCGGTATATTTTTTGCAGTCGATGTAACAATAAGCACACTTGTAAAAATCTCTATACTCGGTATAACTTGATACATCAGATGATGACTCAATTTCGTGCATTTGTATGTGCCTGAAGAATATGGGCTCGGTGCTCGTTGTAAAACAACAATCTCGACCCATGCACTTGAACAAGTGTACAAGCTTGTCGTCGTTTAGCATTCTTTCGTAAACAACAGCGGATTTAAGCTTGATGGCAACGGGCATCTGTTCAGGTGGATTTATTTTTACCAGCTTGATTGGCTGTCCAGTCGAGGTGACGAGAGTCGTTGTAGGGCTGTTGATAGCATTAGGCGCGGCTGATGATAACGGAGTTATTGTTTTCGGATCTAACTTGATCGATATCTGTCCACCAATGGACACATAGCTATCGGAAGGTTTGGCACTCGTACGAACTGCTGAGGGTATTGATATCGGGACAAGTTTGAGCGGCTCACCCGTAGAGCTTGTCAAGACTTGGCTTGTGCCATCTGCACGCTTGATGATGTATTGACTGGGTGCTTTTTTTAGCACCGGTAGACCGGCTATTGGCGGCGATGTTTCGACCGTTTGGCGCATATTAGGAACCTACGTTGATGATTAATTTTAAACAATCAAACATTACAGATCTAACGGATTTTAAAAAATATTAAAATTACGTACAAATTTGTTGACACCATCCTGTGGAGCAAGACTCACGACACTTTCAATTCTAAATCCGAAATTCGAGTCGTCTTCTGCGTCTAGGGGTTTCATGGTAGCCATTGTCTGGTCGGTCCCTGTAATAACGTATTTATCCAGTTATTTGTTAGGTGTCATTGACAAAAACAAAGAAATAATTCGCTGGAAATTTACCGTTATTTGATTCGCACTCTTGGTCGCCTCCCTTGGAAAGTTTATCTCCACTTATTCTCCTGATTCTAATGAAAGTCTTAGGAGACTGAGCAGTTTGCTTCGAAGCAGCTTCTTCAGTTGCTTTAAGCCCATTATCGTTTTCCTGGATAAAACGAAACATATACATACATACATACATAGTGTATATTAAGCAAAGTTAGATACACATGCGAAAATTAAAATAATGTAAATTCAATTAACTTACGGTTGGCGATCCCAGCTCCGCATGGACTTCAGTCTTAATAGTTGTTTGCGATGTAACAGCCATGTCGTCTTGTTTTTTTGGAGAAGTCTGCTCCGTTTTTACTTTTACAGAAGCCCCATTTCCGACATCCGTCATGACCATTTCGGGCTCAGGCAGCGGCGGAGTTTCCGGAGGCTTGGTCTGCAACTGTGCCGCGAGTCGCTGAATCGTCGTCATCATACGACCCTTGGAAGGCGAGCCTATTTTATTCGTATCTTGCAGAATACTGCTGACGTCGGGAGTGGTAATTTCGTGATCCGACTGATCAGACTCGGAGTCGTACTGAAGCGGAGGAATAACGTTGGGATCGCTATCATCGTCTTCGCTCACAACAGTCTTTCCGGTGGATTCATCAACGAAAGCTAAAGGATCCTTTATTTTGTTACTGGCCTTGTCATCTTTTTCTCCTGAAACAACAGTAGAGTTTTCTGGATCCTCTTTGATCGGCATAGTTTCTTCCAAAATCTGAGGCTTCGATTCCTCCGTTTGAGCATCCACCGTGGGTATCCCGATCTTCTCCTCGGGAATACTAAGCGGATCCTGACTTTCTTCCATGGAAGGACTCTCGTCCATCTCGATTTTTTCGGGAACAGTAGTTTCGATCTCTTCAATAGGCATAGCAGTTTCTTCAATCTTGTCCTTGAGTTTGTCGATGATGGAAAGTCGTTTTGGAGTCTCTTTCTCTCCAACTTTGATGCCAATGTTTTGAGCGATCTCTTGCATCTTTTTTTTGCGCTCGTTTTGAATCTCTTCTTCTTTTTTGGTTGCCACTTCGTCGGGGCATACGAACGCGCTCAAGTTACTGCTCTTTTCGGGCTTATGTTCCACCACTTCCAGCGTAATATTGAGATCGGGGTCTTCTGCAGGAAAATATACCTTCTCAGGCTCGCTGACGTCACAAGCTGCCGAACCGTCTTCGTCACCTGTAATCTGAAATTCTTCATTCATCGATGTTTCGATAGGATCATTTTCGATCTTCGGTTCAATTGTGTTTACAACAGCAGTATTGACATAATTCCTCGATATTTGAACATCTTCTCGCTTCACGCTGATTGACATGTCGATTTTCATGATTTTGACATCAAGATCTTTATTTGTTCTCGTGTGCCATAGTCTCACGTGCTTTTCCACGTTACTTTTTTTCAGTTGAAGAAAATTGCAATGCGTACACATGTAGCCGTAAATTCTGTTATCCACCGGAATCGTCGTCTCAATAATCGCTTCGTTCAAATTCATGTTTGAGAGCTTGCGACACTCTTTGTAGAAATGCGTGCGTATCGAGCCCTTTGTCACAGCCTCGTAGTTGCATTGCTGGCACATGAAACGATATTCACCCGTGTGGTTCGTACAGTGTTCGTAAAATGATTCACGGGCAACGATATCCACGCCTTTTGTCATGAAGTTACAAAAGCGACAGATGTATCTGCCAATGTCCGCATCAGGTGGTGGATCATTATTCTCCAAATCCAGCCTCATGGACTCTTCGCACGCTAGAGTGGACTCTTCTGCTGGTAGACGCGATATCAGCACTTCTTTCTTCGGATGCTGTATCTTGTAGTGATGTACGATGTTTTTGCGGTAAAATCTACACAGCAGGCACTGGTGCTTTCCTTCGGATTGGGTATATCCGATCAAAGCGTCAGGATCAACGCGCGATATTACTTCTTCTTCATCTTGAGTGGTGCTCATAGTGTTCCAACCAGGATCTTCCGACTCGTCAGCGTTATCTTGGAGCTCTAAAGAGTTGTTTGTTTTTTTCGACGATACTAATGCGCCATCACTTGCAGCCAGATCGTTTTCATTGGTCACTGATAGATCCGAGGTCGAGCCGTGCACATCGTCGCTCTTGGCTGCTGCTGATGGTGTTTTCTTTTTCTTCTTTTTCGACACGATACCTGTTGCAATTTTTTAAACAAACAAACATTAAATTTAGCAAAAAATAAGCACATTAATTAACTAGTTTTGGAATAACTTTGCCCTCTAATGCTCACATTTTTGCCAATATATAGATTTAACAACGTTTCATTCGATTCATCAAAACGTATACAAAACATACCCATTTGCCAGTTACTTTTCTTCTTTTTAGTTTGTTTCTTTTTAGCCACTGAATACTTAGGATTCGAAGCCAACTCTGCCATAACGTTATCAAGTAGTTCTTCGTTTGATTCGCGTGATTTGGCTGTTGTATCCACCAGACTTTCATCAGAAGACGATTCCGCAGCTAGATTTTGATAAATTTTTTATTTGAAGAATGGGTAAGGATTTTTAACTTTTTTTTTTTTTTTTTTTTTTTTTTTTTCAAAGGATCGTAAGCATGGAGGCTGATGAATGACGGTATAATTACTTGTCCGTATTATTTGTCGTTGAATGAAATTTAGTAGCAATAGCAGCAGTATTAGCAATGTGAGCAATTAAGAGGACTATTCGTGACAAGTTACCTGTATCTGTCGTTGCCTTCTTTTTCGATTTGGTCGTTTTTCTTCCCTTGGCTGTTTTTTCAGTTGGATTGGTCTCAGGGTGCAGTGAAATATCTGTAGAAGGTTCAACTGCCGAGGCGTCAAGATTAAAGCTGTCATTGGACGAGCTGTCAAAAAGCGGCGGAGGCTGAACTTTGACAGCTTTAGCTCGCGTCTTTTTAGCAGTTTTGGGAGACGTATCTTTCTTTGATTTGCCATCGGCGTTTATATTTTCGGATCTAAACGACAGAGGAGTATCATCATCTTCGCTGTCCGAAGTCCCGAGGCAAGAGGTCAAGCTTGCCCCGGACGCAGCGATAGCAACAGCTGTGGCTAAGGCGGCAGCCTTTTTACTCTTTGGGCCCGGTTTGACTTTAGGTGGTAGAGGCTTCTTCATCTTACCTGTTTTTGAATTTAAAACATTGAGAAAGTCTTTCGAAAGTTTAATCGACACATTCTTAAGCAAACCTGAAAATACCGATTCAATGTTGTTTCATAAGGTGATTTAATTTTTTTTTTTTTTACAATCGTTAGACGTGCATTATTTCTAGTTTTCTAAACTATTGAATTTTTATTTCTTTTTTTTCATGTAAAAAAAAAAAAGAAAAAAAAAGAATAGAAAATCAGAACAATAAAAAAGTTGTGGTACCTACCTATGTTTTTTGCTGTAGCAGCAGATATACCAGGTTGATCTTCCGTCGATTTTTCTTGTACCTGCTCCAAGTCTTTATTTCTCTGACTACACATACGACTGCCAGTAGCTCTCATGGCACCATCGCATATCCAGCTGGACTTCAAGTCTTCCTGTAAAGCATCGAGTTCGCGAGTCCGACGTTTTGGCTTTGGTTTAGCAGGTGCTTGGACAATTTTTTCTTCTTCCGTAGCAACAGTAGCAGCTTCCTCCTCTCCTTCGGCAGCTACTACTTCGGATTCTGGTTCTTGCTCGGTTACTACAATTGTTACATAAACTATAACTTTCAAATACTTGAAGTAGGTAATTAAAAATCAAGTACTTACCGGGTAGATCGTTACCATCGTCATTAGGTACATCATTTTCCATTAATAGATCAGCGAACGTTTCTTCATTCTCTCCCGCATTATCTTTTTCTTCTGCCTCTGATTCGTCACTGATTATTTTCCTTAATGCACCAGTCTTCTTTTTCTTTTTTTCTTTATTCTTTTCTAGTTTCTTTTCATCTTCAGACTCGTCGGATGATTCAATTACTTTCTTTGAATGTTTTTTCTTTTTTGATGTTTTCTTTGTTTCTGATTTTTGCTTGTCACTGCTATCTTCATCTTCGTCATCAGACAAGTACATCGCAGGTTTTTTTTTCTTTTTTAGAGTTGTCATCATTTGATTGAAAATGATTGCCATGTCTTCGCTTGAAAGGTTTTTAGCAGCCGCGAGTTCTTTCAATCCGTCAATTTTGTCGATATCTGTCAGTTCATCCAGAACATCATTTTTATGTTTGTCTTTTTTACTTGTTTTTTCTTTTGCGCCTGACTTGGATGATTTTTTGGATGTACTACTCTCCGACTGTTTCTCACTGGTATCGTGAGTAATCAATACATCACTCTCTTCTACATTTTCCTCGGATGCCTAAAATATATTCAAAATTTCAGTCGTCGTAAAATACAAGTTCACCGGAATATATTAAATATATTAAATTTAAAGTATGAATGTCATATCAATAACAGATATTGAAAAATAATATTGCTACTCACAGCTGCGGTATCTCTAGCATCATAAGAGGGTCTCTTTTTAGGAATTTTAAACTTTTGCAATCCAGATCCTTTAACAGCTTTCTTTGCATCTATGGTGCCATAGATGTCTGCCAATTGAGGCTTATTCGAGCTTTTAGATTTCGACTTTGATTTTTCACCGTGTTTATTTTTATCTTTATCCTTGTGTTTATCTTTATCTTTATGTTTATCTTTATCTTTGATTTTATCTTTCTCCTTTTCTTTGGTTTTCTCCTTTACGACATCAGTCTTACCAATATCCGGACGTTTTTTTGAAACTTCTTTTTCAGGTAATGGCTTGGATTTATTTGGATGTGTGTCTTTCTCGGATGCTTTGAACGGAGCGGGTGTTTCTTTCGGAGGTATTGGGGGAGTAGAAGGTCGCGGAGGATCGGGTCGCGTTCTCGGATCCCTGTCCGAAAACATTCTTGGATCTCGATTTGGTCTCTGAATATCTTTGTTCCAAGAATTCGGTGGTCCGCCAGGCCTTCCGAAAGGTGGTCTACCAGAGAATCGCTCGGAATCGTTCACTCGATTATTCCAAGAAGGCCTTATCTGGGGCTGGTGCTGTTCGTAAGGCATATTGTATGAAGGCCGCGAATCTTGGTAACCTCCGCTTCTGTTCTGACCATAGCTCGTGTTGTTGCTCATCACGTTTTGCATGTGTGAATCATTCCGACCCTAGTTTAAAGAAAATAATTTTTTTTTTTTTTCATTAGGGATGGTTACTCAATGCAATCGCTAAAAAAAAAAATATTTAAGCAAACTATCACTAAATTTAAATTAAACATTGAACAAGGGATAAGAGCCTTTAGATTAATAAATAAATAACCACATGAGAAAAAAAAAAATTTAAGGATGAAAAGTTATACATACCGTGTTGGGTGGCATTTGATTAGAATATGAATGACCCATTCGGGAATCGCCATTTATCATTGAATGAGGCTGCATGTGTTGCCAACTAGTTGACTGATTTGACATTTGATAAGGTTGCGCTGTAGTTTGTTGTTGCATGCGTGGATGTTGATTCCACTGCTGTTGCTGTGGAGGAGCTCCCATCCAATAATCGTAACCCATCTGATTGGACGATCCCATTTGTTGTCCGTAAGTTAATGAAGCTGGAGCAGAACTTGGACCTGAAAGTTGTCGAATAAAATATTTTCAAATTAAACATTTCTTTAGTAAAACTAGTCAAGTTGAAGAATTAAATATTTTTACCTGGACCGTGTACGGGTGGCGGCACCATGGTAGGAAAGGCTTCCTGATTGTACTGATGCCTTTGGTAATCGGGGGGCATTGATGAATCCGTTATTCGCTTATGACGCTCATAGTTATCAGCGTACCTAGCGCCCGCAATACTTTGGCTACGTGGATCCGACGAAGGCACGACCGAGTGATTTCGCGGATCTCCCTGATTGCTAGCTAACCGTGGATCACTATTGATCACTGGTGACACACCGTAACTGCGAGGGTCACTGCTGTTTGGACGTGAGCGTGGATCACTTTGAACTCTGTCCCGAGAATAAAAGAAAAATCGTATAAATCTATACAACAGCAAAAACATAAAATAGCTCTACAGTGTTATTGGAACCATGCATACCTCGGCTCTGGATGAGGGGTCAAGATGGTATTATCCGACCTTGGACTGAGCATACCAGGCGAGGGATTGGGCACGTGCGCCATTCGTGAGGCCGGCCTCGGACCAGTAGGCAGATGTTTGGCCATACCTTCGGACCTTTTGAGACTACTATCATCCAAAAACTCGGATATATCATCAAGAGAAATCGGCATTTTTGAGGTAGTCATAGGTGCGTTGAGTAGTAACGATGGGGTAGTCGGTACTTTCGAGGTCAGAGGTGCCGGCATGTCCCGTTTCGGAGGTGAAAACGTAGAGGGTGGTGGTTCATGAGGAGGAGGAGCAGGTGGTTTTTGAAAGAAATCTGGGTTGGGTGAAGCCATGACTTCATCACAGATGGGCAAGCCTGGATAATGACGACTAGATAATATGCGATTTAAGTCTGTGTTTAGGTTGAGGATATTTGTTTTTTCAATGACTGTCTTGAGTCGACGAGATCCACCCAAAGAGTTAACGGGCACCGTGGGTATGTTTTGCGATGAATGGTTGATTGGCTCAATATCCCATTTTACTGTAAAAAAAAAAAAAAAAAATGAGTTTGAATTGTAGAGTGTATTTTTACCAACTGGATGAGAGTAGATTGAGAAACTAAGACTAACTAGGTTTAATCTCATCTTTTCTCGATGTCTCCCTCCTCTGAGAGTCTCTTGACGTTAAATTATCCATTGCTTTTTTAGTAGCAGTAACCACGTCTGGTTTAATAGGTACAATGATCGGTGGTCGAGGTTTTGGCGCTACTTCACACTCATCGTCCGAATCCCAATCCAGAGGACCAATATCCTTCATATTGGTTCTTGGAATGGGGACAATTTTTAGTACATCAAGGGCGGGTGACGGGCTTCTGTTTCTAAAAAAATCCGTAACGGTATCTATCTTCATAGGTTGGATAGGTACAAAGCGAGAATGCCGCTCTAAGGGAATAACTTTAGGTGCAGAGTCGTGTGAGCTTGTTGAGTGTGCCGGACTGTGCGGTGGACTTGGCGACGCAGGTGTGTCATCGAACACCTTTTTCGAGCGATCAATGTGGCTGCTAATGCTACCATAGCTGCTTCCTGACCCTTGCGATTCTCCATGGCTAGAAAAACGCATTGGAAAAGTCTTTAGACACAACTTTAACATAGTATTTTCACGCCATAACTAACAGTACAACCACACAAATTAATTTTTTTAACGTCAATTGTATTAAATGTCTCTATTGAATGTAGTCTCAAGTAACTTGTATGTGTGTAATTAATCCTACATTTACACAATTGAGTTACGAGAAAATGTCCAACTGAGCTCAAATTCGGTAAATAATTTTGGGTTCAAGTTATAGCATTTAGAAAGGTTTAATTTATAGGGTAAAAAAACTTCTAGCCAAGATCTAAAGAAAAATAATGTTTAACTAGACTACTAAAGTGAATGATTTAAAATTTATCTTTTACTTATAATAGTTAAAAATCGACGCAACATGACTAAAAAGTAAAAATCAAAAATTATATATGTATATTTTTGAAGTATACTTTTTAGTGAGGAATTTTTTTCTTTGTAAATTCATCTTAACATTTTAAAATATACTTTTTTCTTTTAATTTCAAGAAAGAGAACACGAAACTTCCAAATCTTAAAATACTGCAAATTATTTGTGCATAATATAATGTTATGTGCTGATTAAACATTTTGCTTTAGCAGTGAATGTAGCAGTATATCGGTAGAACATTCTGGAACGCAGCTTTGTAATGAATAAAATAAAAAATCAACTTACCCTTTCGATAATTTATCCAGTTGTTGGCATGTTTTATCATACCTGTCCTACAAATTATTTTAATATTATTAAAATTTTGCAGAAAATTTAATGGCAGTTAAATCAAATTGTTTATTTACCTGCTGTTTGTGTTTTTTAATAATTTCTTCAAATTTATCCCAGGTAGAAAGAGTAATTCTAAAAAAAAAAAAAAGTGATTTATCATCGACAATTAACATCGAGTCATTAACGATTTTCTTATTTTATCAAAATCTTACTTTTTTGGAGCCTGCGTATCACACAGTAATCCATGGATCGTTGTCAACCTTTCGATTTTTTGGTTAATTTTTTCATCGGGAAATGTATTCTTAAATCGAATTTCTTTCAAGCTTGCTATCTTGTTCTCCAAATATGGACGATAACGCTGCAGGTCTTGAAATTTTCTCGTAGAACTATCCATCTTGATATTATTTTCCACTTAACTGACAAAAAAAAAAAATAAATAAATAAAAATAAACAAATTTTAAAAATACACAAAAATTACTTTTTCGATATTTTGTACCTAGTAAATGATTTAAAAATAAAATCGTACTATTGTATTTATTACAACTATAACGCACATGTGTATGGTAAATCCTTAAATGTGCATATGAAATTATAATTTTAATGATTTCCACCCCAAAAATAATTTAACGATATCATAATTATGTATGACACCTTTTTTTGCCATACAAAATGATGTAGACATTTTATGGGATAAAAAAGTCGATATTTCTCACGTATACATTTATCAGCAATAAAAACATCTCCATGAAGCTATTGATGATAAATAGGATATCCTAATTAATTATGTAATCGATGACACTTGACGGAAAAAAAAACAAAAACAAAACCAAAGTATAAGAAACCTGAATTTACAAGACGACATAGCTATTGTGTCGACTAGAAAAAGATAACTGAAATAATTCCTCGAGACGTGCACGTTGTTGTCATTTCCAATGTCTTTGCAATGATATTTCGTTGTTTTCCGAATCATAATTTGCACTTTGAGACTCGAGTTTTAATATCATGTCGAATTATGGCTTGGCTTGAAAACAAAAAAGGGCGAACAAAGAAAGGGTCTCGCAGTTGGTGCTGTACACTTATGGCTCTCTGGTCTTTGCGTCGGTCTATCGATCGCTGGTTTACTCAGAGGCTCAGGCAAAGAGGGGAAGCGTTTGGACACGTTGGGTAATTACATGAAAACTCTCAGAGGAGCGTGTGTTTTTTGTCCGAAACTCGGCGTTTAAATTTAACGGCACACATACAATATTATTTCGAGATTGTACACAACTAGTTTAACTTAACGCACAGATAATTTTTTTTTTTTTTTTTTTTTTTTTTTTTTAATAGAAAAAGTTTGAAAAATTTAGCTTTCTCCTTTATTAAATCATCAGAACAATTTGAAACTGACTAGTAGGGCACGTCCGAAAGTAATCGTTCATTGTATAATTTACAATCCATACAGTTTAAATTGAATACGGAGCAAAGGAAATTTAATGTATCGAGATTTAATACAGTCTAACTTTAATGCAAATGCAAAAAAGGTATGAACAATGAAGTTATATTTGCTATTAATTGCACATTTCTCATGTGATGTACATTATAACGTTTATCTTTGTTTAATTAATTTTGAAAAAGAGCATATAAAAAAGTAATTGTCTATTAAATTTACTTTACCAAGATATGGATTGTTATGATAGCGGGACTGGTCGATGTATCGTGTATCGGGACAGCAAAACAGTAATACTGAACTTGACAAATACTAAAGAAGTTATTCACCTAGTCAGTGTGAATAATGAATAATTGAATTAAACTGATTGTTTAGAATTCGTCGCATCATAAATGCGTGAACAATGGAAAATGTTAACTTTTGAGATACTATTGGCACAAAAAGGTTCATAAGCTTCTAAATATTAATAATTGTAAATAAATATAGAGTAGGCACTATACTTATACCTATTGCGTGATTTTCTACCAGGTGCTTTTAGGTCAGGACAGGTTACGCCATATTTACGCAAGTTTAACCTCAAAAATCTACAGCTGTATACAAATTTTTTGTTCAATAAACAAATGAGTTTTATGGCATACTGTCGAAAAGTTTATTCTTGATTCCGAAAAAATGTGTACAACGTTTCGGTTGTATATTTACAACCCTTTTCAAGTAAAAAAATAAGCAACGTCGAGTACTTATTCACTCAAAATAAATACAACAAAAGTTATATTTTGTCAACTTTGTCAAAATAACAAACCAGTTCTGCTTGCATACATGTATAGCAAGTTAAGAGTCGCGGGAAGCTCTTATGATTTGACTAATTAAAAACAACTTTTACACGATTTTCTCATCTTGTCGAAAAAACAACCTAAAATCATCGAGTGCTTGAATGAGAAAACAGCGATTTTTATGCTAATTACTTTAGACTTATTTATTAAAATTATCTTTCGTAATAAAGTAAGATTCGACTATAGTACGAAAAAAAAAAAAAAAAAAAATTATTTTCATGGGCTCTCATTTTTCATTACAGAAATGATTACACGGCAACACATCATACGAAGGAATAGAGAATTCATGTTTAAAACTTGGCTACTTAAAAGATATATTATTTAACTAATAACCCAGCAAACATTTTGTTTGAAGATAAGTGGCTCCAGCGCCTAGTGCCGTATCAAAATGAGGAGACTAAAAATTAATCATTATTTTCTTTAAAATATGGTATAAAATTATCGTAGAGACTGTTGCAAGCCATATTCTACATTTTATCTGTTACTTTGGTGAGTTAATATAAAAAAAACAAAAAAGTTTTATGGTGCCCTAATTGATGAACTGTTACGGTACGCTCCTAAGTTCAAGAGTAGTTATACCTATATAAATGTACTCTGCAGAATGCAGACAGCTGAGAGCTGACTTGCACTCGCAACTGTATACTTGGTCTCCGATTATTTAAAGATTTTGTTCGATAACAAGACACTTTTCTCATGTCATCGAAAACTGCGCAATCATATATACAAGATAGTATATTTTTTACACCTTACAGGTTATTTATATAAGTGCAGCAGTAGGTTGTATATCGCGTAAGCTTGCATTTCCTATCTAACCCGTCTTAAAACTACGATTTTGTAAGCATGATTTCTTACAATTTTCATCGTCAACCTTAATTTTTTTTTATACGAATAGAAAGACGGGAATTCAAAGAATATAATTCAATTTTATTAACCTTGGTTGGGTTATTTATAATTTTAACATTAAGGCCACTGGAGCCACCTTAATGAACAACTGACGCTATCAACGAGATTTCGTTAGAAAAAAAGTAGTTTTCGTACCACGGGTGTAAAACGAGGTGTAAAATGCTGCTTATGTTGTAATTTCGATTGTTATCACGTAGAAACAAGCACAAAAAAAGTATTAATTTAAAATCTGAATAAATGTATTTTTATCACGTGGATGTCAGTATATCAAAAGTAGTTATTGGCACGTCCCTGCGGATCACATTCACAATATTCTCAAGTTTCTGCAATAATTACTGCATGTAATGAGTTTTGTAAGCTCCAAAATGATGAGTGCTTCGATCTAAGTCTTATTTTATAACTGTAAATTGTGGTTAAAACGTTCTTAATTTTTACAATAATTAAGAATTTTAATGAACTATGTAGAGTATACAGTACTTAAAAATTCTATGGAAGCTCACAACTTAAAAATTAGTTGAAAATCTATTACTTATGAAATGAAAGAGCTACTAGTGACGTTGTTACTGTGGTAAAGGTAGTTTTTAATTATAAGGCTATGTTGGCTAGAGGCTTTGTATTAAATTTTTCGTATTTGCGATTAATAAAAAGTTTTTTCAAGTCCACTTTAGTCTTAGGCACGTTCAATTATGTAACCGAAATTACATCGGTATAATAAAATTAATTAAATTACGACGACGTAAAGAGATAACGGTCCTAGCTATTTTAAGGGGCTCTTTCATGGAAGTCCCCAAAAAGAGATATACCATTTCTAATAGAAGAATATTCGCTGAAGAAATAAATAAATAAATTGTCGTGTCCAGAAGTTCATGAGGTTACGGGGGTAGCAGACATACTGACTCACTTTGCCGCGCGAGATTAGAAAAAGTTAAAACTTTACGGGTTGAAGTTTGTACCTGTTATTATTTGTAATGAAGGAGTATATAATTAGAAAAATACTGTTATGATAACTTTTAGTTTCATAGAATTTTTATAATCTACTGGCACGGAACATGTTAGGTACAGTAGAAAGGCGATATACAAACAAGAAATACACAGTCACTGCTATACCGACCGACACACTGCTGTACCTGTCTGCACTGAACTGATCGAAACAAAAATTCTTTACGTAAAAAGTAAAAGTATACACAAAAAAATTATTTTGTTCACTTCGTATTTGATTAAAAATAGCATAATATTTTTTAGACACACATATTTGTTGAAAAAAAAAACTTGATTTTTTTTGTATTTGACCTCAGTGGTAGTCGCAGGAGCCCCATTAAGCAAATGAGTAAAGAACGTAATCGAAAAACCTTCGAGTTTGAAACAAAATACGTCGTAAAAAAGTTTTCGTAGAAAATTTAAAGCCCTATGATCGTGTATTCAACTATTTTTCACAATCTGTGAAATGTATTTATTTTAGTTTATTCATTCAACGTTTCCATACGTTTCTTTTTGTTTCGTACCGTCTTCGTGGTTAGACGGCTAAGATGGCGCTCTTCTAAAATAGATGGCGCAATATATTGTCATTTTGTGACAGAGCTTTAAGAATATAAATGCATGCTATCGTATATTTGAAGCTGTAAAAACTTGTCAGATTTTTTTTTTTTTTTTAATCAAATGGCAGATGCGCCACTATTGATGTATTTAAAAATGGGTTCATCTTTTTATCTCTATAAAATAAACGCTTAAAAAGTAATGTTATAAGGCTATGGCTGTATTCCGCAAATGCTGCCAGCAGTTAAGTTGCGTAGGTCACGGTAACGCCGCATGGTCGGGCGGTGCTAGCGTCAACCTGTACTAACTGTCGGTGGGTTCCACATGTCAACAAACTTCGATATTTTTTACTGTTTTCGCTCCCATGCCATCCGATATTTCGGAGTTTGTTGACATGCGGAACCCACCGACAGTTAGTACAGGTTGACGCTAGCGCCGCCCGACCATGCGGCGTTACCACGACCTACGTAACTTAACTGCTGGGAGCATTTGCGGAATACAACCTATTTCCTATAAGTATGACAAGTGGCGCCCTCAAGTAATTGGCCTGTACCCCCTTAAAGAAACATACCTATACCCCACCATGGGTGTAATCCGCAATCGCCGCCAGCAGTTACATATGTACGACGTGACAACGTTGCGTGGTTGGGGGCGCTACTGTCGATTTACTGGTGATGTGATCCGCAATCTCACCAGCAGTAAAGCAGACGACGTCGGTCTACTAGCTCTTTTTCGTGACACTTTTCTGATTGTAAACGAAGCAAAGCAGACGATAGAATGTCGGAAAATGTCACGAAAAAGAGCAAGTAGACCGACGTCGTCTGCTTTACTGCTGGTGAGATTGCGGATCACATCACCAGTAAATCGACAGTAGCGCCCCCAACCACGCAACGTTGTCACGTCGTACATATGTAACTGCTGGCGGCGATTGCGGATTACACCCCATAGGCGTTTCGTATCCCTTCGAACTACGTTGTCATTTGTTTCATTGAAGCTCACAGAGTGGCGCACTTAATGAGTTACTTTCGAATGTGTGTAAATTATCTCAAATACCAATCACTTTTTTTGAAATTCATTCGTATGTTGTTTCGACCATTTCATAGTGCGATGATTTATCAAGATTTTTGTGTCAATGTCATCTAGTAGTCAAAATCAACCGTTTACTGGTTGAAAAAAATTTTGGGCTCAGACAAACACCACGAGCGTGGTCTGGTGAGAGATTTAGCAAACCAAGAAAATACTGTGCGCACACTTTTTCACAAATGTTGGGTGCTCAAGTTTTATATGATTGTTTTATTGCCTTTTATGAAGTTGCCATATATTAAAATAATTGTTATAATTATATTACTGATGAAATACTGTTATAGGTTATACCCAGCTAGACTCGACAATGATTTGGACGGCACTGCTTCCAATCAAAAAAATTTGAATTTTGGTAGAGAATTTTGTTTTATTATTAAACAATGACAATTTTGCGGTACGCTATCAAATATTTTCAACGATTGTAGAACCGAAAACTTACGCTTACACAAATTTACAATCTAACAATAGTACTGTTTATACTGCTACGCGCGACTTTTAATTTTTTGTTACGAAAGAGCACTTGGTAGTTAAATGAAAAATTTAACATAATAGTTACAAAAAGTAACTCTTAAAGTAACGATGTGAAAGAGTGCGCAGAATTTTCTCTATGCCGGATTGCGAAAGCTATCACTAGATAGCGTTCGTGGCGTTTTTTGGAACTAATGCCTTAATCGTATCGATTCCTTGAGGAAGAGGAATCTTAGTTTTACTTCGAGCACACCGACGCCATTTTCTAAGATACAGACTTGCTGATTTCGCTAAAGATGGTCACTGAAGAACCAACACTTCTGGCTATCTACAACGATTGACTCTGCTAAACCTCCAGATCCCAGCTCAATTGATACATTACTGCATCACGAATTGACTCCCAAAATAAGTATGCATTCAAGTAATGGAAATGATAGCCTACCAGTGTATGCTCACAAAGAAATGAGGAATTTAGTGAATATCCGATTATTCTTCGTATGTGCACTAATTTGGATTCTTCGCATCGTAGCTTTGATTGTATTCTCGCTGTGCAGATTTCGATTCGCAACAAAGGAGAGCCATTGTGCGTATGGAGTATTGGTATCAAGCAGTGAAAATGGCTTCTTTCGCGCGTGGGTACACCAGACTGCCTACTACTGTTCTCAGGAGGATGAGACGAACTACTGATGTGCGCGCGTCTCATCCTCTTGTTCCCGAGGTAAGCCGGCTTTGATAGCCGACAGGCGGCGTTGGAGTAGTTTGCAGTAGTGGAATCCGATTGGCTGGGTCTACGTCGCAACACATGTGTACGCGGTCGGATCAAGTCGCTGACCTATGAGCGACTTCGTTTTGTTTTCCACCAACTTTTCATTCCGAAGAGAAGTTCGAGGCGCACGCGCAGAAAGTAATATGGAGGATACGCAGTTCTCGACACGATTTCCTGCCCCCTCTTCACACTTCCGGTGATTTCCTACTCTAATATATTGTTAACAAGTACGGTTTGATGCGAAATAGCATGAAATTTCTTGTGTTTGTACTTAACAGTTATTCCAGCATATTTCAACTTTTTTAATCCACTACCACAAATACTTGTCAAGTTTCAATGCACATGTTTTGTTTGTAAAAGATGTGCTTGATAAAAAATGTTCTGACGAGTATATATTTATATTAAGAATCATTTGTCATTTCTTAGATCTTAGAAATCCACATAGCGGACTCTTTTTTTAATCCATGGCACATGCATATTTTTACATCCTTATAAATTACATAATTTACAGTTTATATTTTGCCAAAGATTTATGCATTTCACTTGATAAAGTTGATACGCTGTCTCGTTCACTGTATATGAATCTTGATTTACGAGAGGATCACTATTTTTATAACATATGCACATTTCAGGTGTTTCGATAAATGCACACACACGACAAAATACACATCACGAACTTGCATAACTCGAGTAAAAGAGTGAAACGATAAAAAACGTATATATATATATATATTTACCTGTTTCGTGCAAAAGAACTCGGGCTTATTTTGTGAGTTCTGATATTAGTTCCCGCGTGGATTGACTTCTGGTCCTAGAATCTTGATGTAATTCCAACGCAGCTGTCATTTTTTTTTATTCTTCTCCGTTGTCTAATGATTTTCAGCAACCTGCATACAACATCAACGTTTCTCGTTAATAGAGTCTTGCAAAAACCTTGATCCAGTTAGTTTTTTTTTCCCCTCCTGCATTATAACAGGCGTGGACAAAAGTTTTAAGTTTACTAGATTAGAGAGGAGCAGAGGGAACGAGAGAGAGAGAGAGAGAGAAAGAAAGGAAGATTGTGTGGATGGAAAGAAAAAGAGCTTTGAACTGACCCAGTATGGCGTCCGGCTACATTTTTGCACCTATGCCTATAAGTAACTATGTGTGATGCTCGAATGTAACGTGTTAAACAGTTGCGGAGTACAGTACTCAAAGAAAAAAATGATAGATGGTATCCCGGGACAACAAAATTATTTTATTTCGGTCTAAATTATTCAGCCAACTTCGCCTCGCTTGTCCATTGTTCACTACGTAGGTATATATGTTTTGTCAATACGATATTGCAAAATAGTCGTAGACATTGGTAGTCTGCCATTTTTCAATAAAAATGAAAACTGCATTTGCAAATAACTATTTGTGCGCGCTTGGGGACAGTAATAGGATCAAGCGTTGAAAATCAGCTTACCTACACAGAATTTGGTCTCTTAACAGACGAAATTAAAGAGTCGAGATAACTTGCCTTAAAAACTATGAATCACTAATGTTACTCGGGATATTGCATATACCTATCAGTTTTTTGGTGCATGATCCATTTGCTTGTGCAAGGTAGGTACTGAACATTTAGAACAGTATATTCACAATATCCTTTCACTTTACAGTACTTCATGCATTATACGAATAACGATACACTTCTGGGTAATCCTTGGGCAAAAAAAATAAAATAAAAAGATGAAAAAAACGAGACTTTGCAGATATGTAAAGACTAGGCCTAATCCAAAAAATGAAATGAAAATGAATAACTTGTGGTCGTCGTATAATGTATGTGGCTGTGGAAAACGATAGTCAAACGAATTTACTGTGTAGATGCCTCAGCGCTTGGTGCACAGCTGCACACGATAAATCTGAAAGGGAAATTCTTTCTTCCGGCTCCTATACGACAACGACAGCAACTCGCGATGAACTCGACGAGAGAGAGAAAGAGTTAAATGAAGCTACTACTTATACGGTTTACGGTACTAGGGTACTACCCAATAAGTACGCACCTATACAAGTGCGCGAGTGAGTGACAACGTAAGCTGCTTACTGATCAATATTACGAGAAATGCCGAATGCACGGATATATTAATGCCAAAGCAAAAGTGAGCAACGAAGAGTTCTGTCCGTATACCTCTTACCATCAGTCTCGAGTCTCGAGAACGACACAATTAATCACACACACGCGCGTGCACGCAGCATAGAAGATACTTTAGGTGTAGTATGCGTACACCCAGCTATTACGCCCGCGTGGCATCTATTCTATATGCTTATACGTACTCTCTCACAAACGCACGCACATCCCAGCAGTCACTTTCAATAAATAAATGTGTAGTTGCGAGAAAAGGTACGCTGCAATTTTTGTGCAAATACAGCGGAACCTCTGAAAATTACTGTAAATAACAGCGTTGAATATGAAAACTGAGAACTTGAGCACGTGGTTGTGTGTAGTAGTTTGGAATGCAGACACAATATTCTACTAAACGCCGCATCGGTGAAGAATACAATAAACTCCGTAGACTAGTTATAAGTAGGTGTACAATATTATACACTTGATTCTTAGTAAGTATATATAAGTAGTGGCAAGGGCGCGCGCGAATGCCAGCCGAAGACTACCTACTTCGTAAGAGTAGAGGATTAGAACAACAGCACCCTACACCGCAAAGATACAAATAAAAAAACCAACCAGGCCAGCTTTGCGGAATTTTTGATACTTGTATTTATTTCACTTATATTTAAGTGCTGCCTTTGGGTGAAGGAGAAAAAAAGCTAGGAAATAAGGCGACACTCTAATTTTGATAGTGTATACAGTTGGTACACGTCCGAAAGAAAACAATAGGGCCCTGGAGACCGAAACCGAAAAATACACACACCACCTAAGATGCCTGCTAGCTGATGACGTACAAAATAGTTGTTGCACTTTTCAGAAACACGTGCTACTTACATCTTCAACCTTTAACGCTTAGATCTTAGATGTGTTCAGATAAAGAGCTGATTTAACTAGCCTGCAAGATCCGCGAATAATGGTAAAACTATCCGACAGTGGGTTGGGCTTCTTGGCTCACTTCAGGCCCACCATCGTGGTTTTTTTTTTTATTGCAAAAGTTAATGATCACTACAAAAAATGAGACTTTCAAGGAAAAAAATAAAAACGACAATGACCCTATTTCTTTACTGTTAAGCACACATGTAGTGGTATTACCTATCAATCACGAGTCAATTTCTTCCTCTCTCTCTCTCTCCCACGTTTTTATATCAATACTCACTTTGCGAATTTCTCTCGTGGACGCAAAGTAACGCTATGTCGTTTAGCTTACGTTTGTTTTGCACTAAAACGCCTACAACTTACTCTTTGATTATACTAATGCGCAGAAGGTTGAATGTGTACTCTTTAATACAAAACACACAATAGGTACTTTTTTGACGGAGTGGCGCATTCGAAGATTTCCGAAGCCAGCCTGCAGCCTGCACAGCAGCAGATGGACTGGTGTTGGCGGCCGGGAAGGGGAAGGGGGAAAAAAGAGAGGAGTCTTGCAAATGTATACTAAAATGGACGTCACAGCGCTTCTTGCTCTACGTCAGGTAATGCAATACAAATGGAAAAGCTTTGGAAGCCTCTGCGTGCGCTTTTGTTGGTTCAAATTTATGTGGTCGGAGTAAAACGCGAAAATTACTGGAATCAATAGGCATATGCGATGGGTTTCAATAAGACAAACCAGACGTTCCAAAAATTTATTTATTCAAGAAAACCTTGTTGACATATATGTCACTTGTCTTAATCGTGCGCATCACCAATATACGAGTCACGTCACGTGTATAGGAGAGAACAATAATTTACGAGCAGTCGCTGTTGGTAATGTTGGTATTAAAATAATTTAACTATACTCGGAGCTGAAAAATTATTCAAACCACAAACTGTTACGTGTACCAGACGTACATTGTTTGCAAACGTTCAGTACATTTCTCAGGCAACTGTAAGTACTGTACCTGAAAGTTTTAGGCACCTATAAAATGTTGTCAACGCGATTATGAAAAAAATCTAGAAACACAGGACCCAACAAATTTACAATGTTTCGTAAGAATGAGGATAGCTTCACGAGTAACCAAGCGTTGGTTTATACATCCATGCGAAGTGCGAACGACGCGCGAGCACGCGAACGAATGACGACGTCGAAAGCCGGTCTGACGGTGTGAAGCTTTACCTTTATATACCAGTATACCCTACTTACCACCCGTTGCTGCATGTTGCCGAGAGAGCATTTCTTCTTCATTCTTCTCCCTTTGGTTTGCGTCAAAAAGAGGGGAGAAGTGGGGGATATATATGGGTTTTTTTTTTTTTTTTTATATTATAGTGTGTTCACCATAGTTCACCGTTCACGGTTCACCTCTCATGAGGTATTTACACTTTTATATATATAGGTGTATGTGTTTTTCATATTCAGAGGCACTAATTAATAAAACTGAACATCAACATTTTTTTATGTTAAAACAGTAATCCAAAATTTACTAAAGGAGCAATAAATGAACAATCCCAGCTTGGCTTTTTTCGCTTCTTTTTATTTTTTCGACTCGACAATACGTTCGCAACTTTATTTACAAAACTTAATTCTCGTGTTTTTTTTTCTTGTTTACTGTTCCCTTCTCTCACTCTTGAATTATTTACAAAAGTCGTTAGTTACACACAAGGAGAGAAAAAACAGGCGCACTCTCACTCAATATCCTTATCATTGTAATGTTTTATTTTTTTTTTGTTTATTCGATTGTTTATCCAATCAATATATTCTTTCGCTCTGTTACGTTCGACTCTTTTAAATGGCTCAAAAAGGCTTAAAATTCAAATTATTGAGAATACTAAAACCTTTAGTTTACGAGTCAGTCTATTTTTTAAAACTAGATTGTTGGTTTTCTTCTTCCCAGTTGATGTTTGTCTCTGTGTAATTTGAATTTTAGTATTGTCCGTAATTCGAAATGTAAAAAAAGTAGTTACTCTATCACTGATCTTTTAGTCTGTTGTGATTACAAATTTGACATTGAAATTAAGTCTACTTGTGTCTTTTTATTTCGTTTTTTTTTTTTTTTTTTTTGTTTAATTTGCATTCTTCGATCTCTCTCAACTGTCTTCGATGCTGAATTATCGCGAATGCGTGTACGCTTCATCTGATACAATTTAACTTTCGCAATAACGTCATTATTATTTAATTTTTAGCATTTATAACCATAAATTATTATATTTTTATTCATAGCGTTTTCAATTGCTATATCGTATCTACTATCGATAAGAAAATTATTTTAGCGGATGTTTTAAATGTTCCAGCATTTATAGTTTTTTTGGGGAAATCAAAAAGAAAGATAAAATACAAAATTATTATTATGAGTGTACCCGTGTAATTAATTGAAAATCAAGTTTGTTACCGGCAACAATATGTAATATAAATAAATCAACATCAACACGACGAAATTAATAGTTTTGGGATATTAAAATACTTGTACTTTTTTTACTAAAAATATTTTTGTTGGTATATTGATGTACATTACAGAATTTATAACTTTGTAAATAAAACGTAATAGTGGATTCGTCACGCTTTTTGTCGAAAAGAGGAAAGATCTTTAATTGATCAACTTGCAGTTATTTTATCCCTTGCAAAAAAAAAGTACAGTGCAAAAATATGTCAGTGAGTTAATCATTACTATAGCAAAGATACAGATTTATGAAAGTACTTCATTAACAATTATTGTTTGATGGAATGTCATTTGATTAAGCCAGTATTCATTTTTAACAGCTCTTTTATTAGTCGACACATCTAGTGTGACATAATTAGCTTTTAGGTGTTGTCAATTATGAATGCGGAGAAAAAAATTGATTTAAGTAGATAATTACAACACATTGAAAAAAACAAATTGAATAATCCAACTTCAGTTTTTTCAACTTGCAATTTAGCACTAACATCAATTTTTTTTCTCTGCACACAGAATTAACCAAAAATTACAGCCGTTTTTTGCTAATTCTATCACACTAATCATTCTTTCCTAGCTGATTATTTTTTTCAAATGGATTCATGAATTCAGACAATTTTTTCAATTTGTTAATGCTTTCACGTGATTATTATATATATTTTTTATTCTAGCATCAAAGTTGTAACTTTTTAAGTAGAATCAACTTTTACATTTCAAACGAGTAATTTGAATAAAAAGGATTTTTCATTAACAGAGCTATCTTTATTCAGATAAATCATAACTGCCGTGCAACCTGAGCATGAGTAAAAAATAAGAAACAAATAATTAGTCGTTTTAATCATTTATTTCATAATTCGAAAGACTTTTTTTTCTCCAAAAGTTACGACTTTTCAATACAGCAGTTTTTTATAAAAAAACTATTTTCTTCTCAAGGAAAATTGAAATAACACGAACTGAGTAAGTTCTTATAGTTAACGAATTTTCGAAAAAATATATAACATAGTTAATGCTGTTAACAAGTTAACATGTCGTACAGTGCAATAATCGCGCTGTTCACATAAGACTTTAAGAATAACAGTTATAGAGAGAAAAAGTCGTAGGTAATCGAGTATGATTACTATTATTTTTGAAAATATTTTTAAAAACATTAATATTACCTTAGTAACTTTGGCACAAAAAAGGTATGTTAGTAATTTTATGTGGAATATAAACCAAATATATTTTGATGAATGAATTAATCTTGATGTTTGGCACTTTTTGTTTTACGTAAATTTCTACAAAAAAGTAATTCAAAATTTTATCAAAAGTTTTTTTTTTTTTTTTCCATGAGAAAATGAAGTGAATGAAATATTGTGGGTTTTTGTGATTAAAGCATTCATGCTTGTTACATTTTTGAGATATTGTTGAGCATGTTTCTCAAACGAAAAGTGGCAAATTTCAATGATCAACCAATCAAAAATTAAAATAAAACCCAATCACATACGACTTATTCTCGTCATCGAAAGAAATGCTATTCAACAAAAAATAAAAAAAAAATCTAGACAAAGTAGGGATACCATGTGGACAGGCAATGTTCTTCGAGCTTTCCTCTCTTCGTCTCGAGCACGATTCTTTGAATCTATCTCTCTCATGCTCAATCTTTTGTTTACATGATACACGAAAGCGTCTTTTGCTCAGTCAGTTCAATTGTGAACGGTTGTAGAGGCATGCTGGAGTCTTTCAAGCTCTTCGAGCGAGAGCACGTTGGTTTGACCTAGATCGGGCAGCTTGCCAGCGCGCGCCTGGGCCAATAATTCCGGACTGAACCATCTCGCCAGCTGGTTCGAGGTGGGAGATAGATCACCCCCGTTACCACCTTCACCTCCCATGAAACCACCCATGCCCGGAGAGTTCTGACCACGGCCGCCAATTGACACATTGAGCTGCTGTGGACGCATAGCTCGTCCTTCTGTACACGTATAATAAACAAAAATTTAACCGCACGTATGTAGAAACTCTGATATCTCGTGAATCGCTAAACTATTTTCAATATTAGTTGAGTTTCACGTACAATAATTCAATACTTATTTGGTGGACTGGAACAAGGACAAGGTCGGGTTAAGTGGTAGTTAGTTTGTCTTTGGAGAGCCATTGCACGGGATAGGATTGAGTTTGACAGGGATGCCTAAAATTATGAAAATACCTGTTCGACGCAACTTGAAGGAAAGTATGGTGTACAATTTTTTTCTCTTTAACAATCTAGAGCATTGAAAGAACACAAGTACTCACCAGGTCTGGCAGAATTAAAAGTCTGACTGAGTGACTGTTGTGAGTTGATGACCCTCATCTGCTGTTGCTGCTGTATGACCAGTTCCTCTTGGAGTAGGCTGATGTGGCGCATCTGTTTAATGGGATCGGACTGCCTTTGCTGTGCCATCATAGAACTTTGCTGAGGAGGTACGTTCTGCAAACCAACGGGTTGAGACGTTCCACCAGGTAATGTGTGCTTGGAGCGCGCTGAGTTGTTTCCGAATATATTTGACGCGATTCGCTGTTGTTGTTGTTGTTGTTGTTGTTGCTGCTGCTGCTGCTGTTGAAAGTCGACATTGCTGCTGTACGGGAACTGTTGCTGACTTGCATTACTTCCACCCTTGACGATCGGTCGACCTGTAGATATAATCATCAATAAAAAAATTAAGCAATTTCTATTTGTTGCATCATCAAATAAAACATTTTCTTAGGATTATGTGTTGTTTACATTATCGATTTGTCTGTGTAACACTTTTCACTTCAGTATTAGTGCGATAAATTAAAAAAAATTACATATAATTATAAAGACAAGGGAAGTTAAAATGAAGAAAAGATAGAGTGGATTAGGCATTCAGAAATTGTAGAAGAGCAATACAAATATAAATCATTTGCAATAATCCGTTCTGGTGCGAACGATATGACCACCTGCAGCCCAAATATGATACCATCAGGGTGCACATATACTTAGATATTTTTTTTTTGCCCCCCTTCCCTGTGTAGCACAACATGTAGACGACATGGAAATAGCGATAATATGATCCCAGCCGAAGGCGAAGAAGCTACTGGACTTTTACCAGGTGGTTGTTTAGTGACGAGCGCTGGATTAGTCCAATTCGGCTGGATCTGTTGGGGCGGCGGCTGCTGCTGTTGCGTCTGCTGTGGTCGCAACGACGTCGGGTGTCGTCCCAGCAACTGTTGCTGTTGTTGAGTCAGCTGTTGTGATTGTAGGTGTTGCAAGTGAGCCGTCTGGTTAACAAGCAGCTTCGACGGATCTTGACCGCCTGTATTAAATAATATATACACACACTCACGATTGAGCCCAATTCGAAACAACAACTTCTTTTTCTACTACCTACTTTTGACATTTGAACGACTAGTTTACGCTATTTCAATTGTTTTTACAGCACATTGTAATTTTACTCTTGCTAGCCTGAAGCAAGCATGCAACTGTACGTAAAAATACGTTTTTATTATTACTTTACGTACCACACATTTTATCATTACTAACTAAGGAGATACAAGCAATAGATGAAAAAGCAAGCACAAGAAACAAAATAAAACAAGGTATGCAAGACAAAACAGCTTTAACATAAAAGTGCACATAAAGAAAAAAAAAAAATTTTTTTAATGCAGGTAGGAAAGCATTGGAAAATGGTAATCTAAGCAGTTTATTCCAAGATTAAGAAACAGTAGAAAATCACAAGTGCAGAAAAGAAAGTTTGCATTTTAAAAAGCGGTGCGCAACAATTTTTTCTTAGTTACACAAATAATTGAGGTATTCGTCTTTGACAAAATATGATCGACAAGTATACATATGTCTTTTCTATTTGCAGTTATGAAAGAAAAAGTAGAAGCAATCAGGCATTGGCAGTAAAAAAAAAAAAAAAAAAAAAAAAAAAAGTACAGCATTTGAGAAAATTGACAAACTCAAATAGTTGAATCGGATATTTATAAAACCGAAGCATTTAATTTGCGAGGTGGAGGCAGCATTTTAATAATACAATTTGATCGACAAATAGAAGTATTATTAATTACTTCAAAGAGGAGTTTTCTTTTTTTATATTTAATTATATTCATACTAAACTAATAAATGATAAAAGTGAGTAATGGTGAATTTTGTCATTTTAGTGAAATTCAAATGATTCATTTTTACTTTTAGGACGTAATTAAAAATGAACATTTTTCACTCATTTTTCGTTTGGAGAATAAAAATCTCAAAAATTCAGAGTCATCCAAACTTGGCTTTCACTGTTCATTACCTTATAACAACCTAGTAGTAATGGGGTAAATTATCTCTAGGAATATTTATACAAAAAATAAAGTAAATCTGTCTTATTGGAAAAGTTAATAAAAAAACTTTTTAGGGAGCCTCCCAAATGTTTGCCATTTCAATGCTCAATTGTTTTTCAAGCACACTTGTTTCATTATTCAACTGATTTAGCGTATCTTTGATGGTATCTTGAGCGATAACGTCGTCATCATTTTTGTTAGTGCTTTTGATGAGTTTGGTCTCGGTAATGCTCTCTATCATTCTTATCTTTTCAAATATAGCGGTTCCAATTTTGGCTTCCTCTATTTTCAAAACTGTAAGGGTATTATCTGGCAAATGCTTCGATTTTACGGCCGATTCACCGCTATCTGCGGACTTACAGCAATTTTTTATGCTATCAGAACTTTTTAAAAGATCTAATCCTGTTTTAAAATTTTGCTGCAGTGACTTAGTTTGTGGGATACCTAACAATTTATGATTACTTTTCAATTCGGAACAAATTAATATCGCACCCTCAGGTTCCTTTTCAGCGGTCATCTTGCGAAGGACGGAGGTTGGCGTAAATGCTAGGGGCGTCGGGCTATGCGTCTGTTTGACTGGTAAATTTACTGGTGTGCCAGAGCGTTGTTGCTGTTGATGTTCCTGTCGCTTACGGTAGTTTTCGCGCTGCTCCTCAAGTTTCTTTTTAAGAAGGGCATTTTGAATTATCGACTGAGTATTTATGGCAAGTTCTCGTGGAGACGGTACACGGTGACCCATCGCTTGAAAAAAAAGTCGCAGTTTTGGATTATTAAGAATTTGATTTTATTTTTTTTTTTTGACAAAAACAATTAAACGGATTATATTTTAATCCTTACCGTTATTAATTGGAGAGGGTATTCTCTGTTGTTGCTGCTGCTGCTGCTGTTGTTGTTGCTGAAACAGCATCTGTTGCAACAACTGGTCCTGAGAAGGATAGTTAGATTGCGGGTAAGAAGGTCGAGGAGTAGAAGCACCATAATGTTTCAAAATACTCAGCACAACTTCCCGATAACGATGCTGTACGGCTGGATTCTACAAAATTAATAATTTGCATAAAAAATCAAAGAGACAAAAAAAAAAATAATAAATAAATAAAACAGGAAACGAACCTGTAATTGCTGGAAGAGATGCTGCCTTGTAATCTCTCCCCGTTGCAAGCCTCGAATAAGAGCCTCCGCCTCTGGTCTTTGCAATAGTTCTCGAGTGGACGGAGTATTGTTTACCATCATCTGTACGTCAGCTGGTATTGGGCTGGCTCCAATCATTCTTTGAAGGGCCTGGGCAATAGAAACATTGTCAGGCTGTGGCTGAGGCGGAGGTTGAGCCTGCTGAGGTCCACTTCCAATCAACATTGACAACATTTCAGACTGCTGCCGCTGCTTTTGCTGTTGTTGTTGTTGATGTTGCTGCTGTTGTTGAATTTGCAGCACCTTCATGAGATTCTCGTGTTGCATCTGAGATTGATGTGGATGTTGCACAGGACCCAGAGGACCAATGTGGTTGTACGTAGGGGGCACCTGCATAGGCTCAGATGGTGGGTGGCTGTTGAGGTGGGGTGGTTGTGCTTGAGGATGAGGCATGGACTGTTGGCTCTTTAAAGCGGAATTTAGCATCTGCAACCAGAAAATGTTTTTCAGTTTTTGGAAAAATCAAAAAATCTTGTATTATACAAAATAACTTTAACTTGCCTGCATGAGGGTAATGGGTTGTTGGATTGTCTGCTGCGTTGGTGGGGGTATCGGAGTCTGTTTTTGCGCATTAGGACCATTTGTCGCAGGTACTGCTTGTCCTCCACTAACTTGAGCAAGCTGACGTAGGCGAGAAAAATTGATAAGAAAAAGATTCGCTTGATTGACAATAGTCACGTAATAGTAAAATCGTTCACCAGTTTTTTAAAAGCCGAAAGTTCTTCTTCAGATTTGTTTGGCTTTGTGAAATCTGGTTGCAACGGTGTGGATGGTACTCCTCCTCGCATGCGTGCTTCCAATTCTTCCAAGCTAACAACTTTTGTGCCTAATCACAATTGTGGTCAATTAAGCCTAGATAATTGTATGTTTTTAAGTCCAACTTACCCATTTCCTTGATCGATGTATTCTTCATGAGAGGAATGATATTGCTTATGTCATTCTGGCCATTTTGATTGGGCGGCTTGTTGTTGCGCTGCAGCATCTCCAGCAGTTTAACACCACCGCTCTGAGTAGACTGTGGGGGCATCTGAGGCGGCCGCATCACGTTATTGTTAAGTGTGTTGGCCGCTGGAGATATAGGTGCAAAGTAGGCGTTGGACTCGGTAACCGATGGAATCTGTATTTTGGGCTCGACTATGTCGTTGAGAAGGTTGTTCAGCAATTCGTCCTGAATGGAGGTGCGCAGAGAATCATACTGTTGGTTTTGTTGCTCCTGCTGTTGCAAAGTTGGACTCTCACGTTTGAACCACTGACTAAAGCGCGAGCCAGCATTATCGTTTGAGCCAACACCATTCTGAAATTCAAGTATAGATGATTTGGATTTTTAGCAATAAGCTAAATCTAAAAAGTTATACAAAAAGAGCTCGTCTTACCGATAGAAGGCCAGAAACAGCAGAAAAGGTATCCATTTTGAGGAAGTCATCAAGATTGAAATTAGTATGATCATCCTTTTCATTTTTATCGGCAGTGTCGCCGGACTGCTCTTTGGAACCGGTTGTTTGCTTGGCACTTTTCTCGTTTTCTGTGGACTTTTCCTTAGACTCTAAAGACTTTGATTCGTTTTCTTCAGATATCGGCGAATGTGGCGTGATCGACAGGATCGATTGATCCATTATAGTTGGTGTGCTGCGAGCTGTATTGGAAAAGCCACGCGTTACAAAAGTTAAATGAGAAAAAAGTATTTTTATTTCACCTTTTGGACCAGTCTCGTTCTTTTCAGTGGAACCGCCCGTAGAAGCTCGGGGGGCAGTTGAAGCAGCCGCAGCCGCGGCCGCAGCAGCAGCTGCTGCGGCGGCAGCCTTCTCTTCCTTTTCGATGGCTTTCTTGTTGCGTTTCTTCTGAGCCGGCGACTGCTTTTTATTTTTGGCGCTCGCGTTTCCGCTGCTCGTTGCCTTATCTTCCGGTATATCCTCAAAGCCGCGCAGCTCGATCGTGTCGTGTTGAGATGTCGGGCCCGAGCTGAACCATTCAGGCTCCTCCATATCTCGATTGTCGCTGAATGTTCGCCTGCGATCGTTGCCATACCTTCAAAAAAAAAAAAAAAAAAAACAGCGCAACACGTAGCAATTATTTCATCTACGCACACAGTTTTGTGATCTTACATCTCGTACGAAATTGCACAAACGACACAATTCGTTGAAAAATACACTTACCTCCCACGATCTCGTCCACCACGGTCCTTTTCTCGGTCATTTCTGTCGTGGCGATCGCGGTCTCTGTTGTCGTTTCTGTCGTGCCGATCGCGGTCCCTGTCGCCAAAGTCACGACCAAAGGAGCGCCTTTCGAACCGATCATCTCGGTCGCGGTCCCTGTCTCTATCGCGATCCCTATCACGATCACGGTCGCGCCGATCAAGGTCACGCAGGGGGCCCCGATCATTTGGCCGATCACGATCACGATCACGATCACGATCACGATCACGATCACGGTCCCCGGGACGGAAGCCGTAGTCCGAATCGAGCTTGTCGTTTTCCGAACGGAAGTCCCAGACGTCGCGCGTAATGATACGCCCGCTGCCGATACGCCGTCCCGGTTCTCGATGAGGTATCTGAAAAACAAAGTACAAAAAGCATTAGGATCGATCAAAAGGCATACAGTGATTCGTCGAGACACCGACCTCGGGCTTCCCTACGGGGCTCGGAGGACGCTGCTTGACGGTATCGGTAACGTTGACGAAGCAGCCCGAATTGAAGCTACGCCGCTGCGGGCTCAGCACGATACCGTCCTGCTCTTTACGGATGCGCTCGCGAGGATCGCCACTACGACGCTTGGCGTTGTTTTCAGCCGGAGGATCGCTGCGGGTGCGCGACGTTGCTTCCTTTTCGGGTGGCGTTTCGCTACGCTTCCTTTCGACGATCCACAGTTCCAAATCTCGAATACTGCGCGAACTGAAAAATTATGTTTGTTTACGACTCGTTCACCCAAGTTAAGCCATACTCCCAAGAGATTTGTAGTTAGTATTGCGACGTCAGTCAGACGAGGAAACTTACTTGGTGTTGTGGGCAGGATCAAGACAGTCAGGTTTTCGCTTCGACAGAGGGAGAAGCCTAATCCTCATCAGATCTTCCTAAACATTTTAAGGCGATTTTAGCGATTCGATTCGAAAATAGGATTTTTCAACCAAGGAATTTTTGAAAAATGAATAAGTAAACAAATTTACCCTTGAATATTGGTACTGAGGCCTCGATCGGCCCACTTTTACGATGGAAGGATCGGTCACCTCTCCGGCAATCGATAGCGAAATGATCGCCTCGTCTCCTAGAGATGGAAAAATTATGATTTTCGTACATGGCAAACACCGGGTGAAAATATAATGATCAAACGTGTGTTTCAAACGTATATTCCTGTCTCTCCTGATACAATCCAAAGAAAATTTGGGGCAAAGGTAAGGGGAGGGGGGGGGGTTGAAATCGATCAAGGACGTGTTTACTTACGAAAGTGAAGTTGGGTGTCGATCGGGGCGATTTTGCTCGCAGGACGCCGGTACCAGTGGTACTGCTTTCTTTCCTCGGCCAGGCAAGCGTCGAGACTCGGCACACCCGTGGGCCCGACCAGCGAGTACCGATACCCCATTGCGCGCTGCTGGTGGACTCGGCTGCTACCACCTACACTCCTATCCTGCTGTTCTTCGGAAATCGACTCAAGCAGCTTCATCCTAATACTTCCTTTATCAGACCTTTGCAAGATTTGCACAAGTATCCGCAAGTAACGCGAACCGGACCTGCGCGTGCGGATTTCGTTGTGTTTGGGCACAAGTTCTCGGATTTCAAAAGTCTGGTGACGGTTGGGATTACTGTTTACTTAAATTCAAAGTTTGAGGCAACAACAAACATTAAAAAAATAATAATAATAATAATAGATTTGTTCGGGATTAAGCTTGAAGTATCTCGGAGCGCTCCTTTTTTCTATAGTCAATGCAATGGATTCAGTACATTGACTATAGAAAAAAAGAGCGCTCCGAGCTACTTCAAGCTTAATCCCGAACAAATCTATTAAATAAATAAGCAATATTATCACTTACTATTAATGTTTGTTGGATTTTCCGTAAGCAAAAAAACTTTATCGATCGAAAGTGATTTCTCTGTATAGATATTTATTTGAAACACAAGCAATAAATTAAGTAAGGTACGTTATAGACACGAGTAAAATTCGAATCGGTCGAATTTCGAATTCGTGCCCTGCGACCAACGAGAGCCCGAGACTTTGTTTACGTTTGAAGGGCACTCGTCATCGACGAACACTTTTGAGCGCGTGAGCGTATAATTGTGTGCTTGCTTGGTCTCCCCCCCCCCCCCACAAATCGAAAGAAAATTTTTATCGCTTATTTTCAGAAACGAAATCCCATTAGAGTCGTTATAAAGAAAAATGATAAAAATAAATATAAGTAAATACAAAACATACGTCTTAAAGAGAAGCTTGAGATCGACGCTGTTGATGGTCGTCCTCTGAGCTACTTCTAAATCGCAAAAAAGCAGGTCTCTTCTCTGAAGCTTTTGGAGCCGCAAACAGAGATTTTTTGAAAACAGTATACTTAATGAGGTAATAAAGAAAAACTAATCGCAGCTAACGCGAGTGTACACACCCGAGTTTGACTGGAAAAAAAGAGAGAGAGAGAGAAAGCTGGACGACACAAGCACTTGAACAGCCTTGAGCGCAACTGAGCCGATGGATGTATAAGTATCGTTGATTAACCGATGAGTGATTAAGCGTTTAATAGTTTGGTTTATAAGTATAAGTAATGTGACGGCGACAGGTCAACAACTATTGGCCAATTCTTTCCGAGGTCTAGAGGGGAGAGTAGGTAGAAGAGGGGTTCTTTGTAAATTTGGCAATCTGAGGGCTTCATATACATGTATGTTTATTTATGTTTATAGTACTTATATACTGATACATGGGGTTTTGTTACTTTTGTCTGTAGCTTTTTCTTACTATATATACTTTAGCTAATCGTTTGAAACACACGTTTTTTAAACAGCTGTGGTAAAGTTATGAGTTAATATTTTGACAACAGGCCTACTTTTCGTTTTGTTCTTGACAGAAAAATTTTGAAAGATCAGTAGGTTATATTATATATGTATATATATATATATATATATATATATATATATATACATATATATATATATATTATATTATTTTTTCAATTGTTCTAACCAAGGTTATGTGCATGGCACAATAATGCTAACATAAAAAAAGGCTATATCTCAGTTTGAACACAAAATAAATAAAAGACTACAATATGCTGTGTTTGTTTTAATAAAAAAATGTTCCAGGGCCAAGTATATCTTGTTAAACAGCTTTGAAAAAATAACAGTTTCGGTAAAAACAATTGAAGGGTGAATTTTTGGTCTTTCAATTTTTTGTCTCTAAATAAAAAGATACATTTTCAATTGACATTACAACTCATAAGTTTACCATTTTCGTCCAAGCATTATGCCAAATATTAGTGTAAAAAGGTATATAACTTACCTGGGGTTTCATCCTTGGGATCCGGAGCAAGTTTATCACTACTGCTGGAGCTAGTTGACATGGTCCTCTAAGCTCTGATTTCAAGCCCCTGACTCACTTTATCCTTGCTTCCAGACTTTTATCGTTTAAGATGCTTTAGTCTAATTGTTATTTGGTCAAACTTTACACTTGGCAAATCAATGTATTCGTCACAATCAATCAATCAATCTTGTTTTCTACACTTGATCACTTGCTTGCTTTCACTCTCACATGCACTCTTTTCGACAAAACAGTCTCTCGTTCTTTGTACACTAGTTCTCCAAATATTTCTTAGCTATACATGTATAAGTTATGCATACATATGTACTGCCTAATATCACAGACTCTATTTTTTAAAATTTTATTTATGTTAATCCACGGCCTTCTTATCCAAATACGCGTGTATACGTGTATTCGAGTTCGTATTTATATCTAAAGCCTTGTTCTCCCTTCAAGTCCTAGAACGAAAAGAGACAAACGCCAGAACGTCTGTGCGACACGAATATAGCAACTCTTGGCTCCAGGTCCTGATGCTCTTGTGTATGTGTATAATTATGTGTGTGCATGTATTAATATATCTGTACTTTGGGAAAAGCTCCTTGTTGTTACCGTCCTAATTATCTTGCTAAAAAACAACAACAATCTATCGAACCACTGTAATACGCGATAACTCTGGCTCTCCGATGGCTCCTCGTCGTCCTCAATGCTCCGTGGCCCCTGGAGTAATTTCTATATGTATATATTATATATATGTATTATTTAGACCACTAGTAAAACGCAGGCGGCTGCTGCTTCGGTACAGCAGCAGCGGAGATTTCTGGACAAGAGGGAACTGTCGCCGAAGCTGTTGTTATACTGCGGGACTCTGCGGGCAGTACAAAGCGCGCGATAAGGGTAGGTAAAACACACACACTCACACACACGGTGGGTCACCGCGACGACGACGACGACCATAGGCAAACGGCCAGAAAATTCGATCGCGCCGTCTCTTTCTATATACACTTTAGTCTCCTGTCTCCTGGCCACCACTGCTGCTGCTGCTGATACGTTGTGCGTACGCGTGTCCCTGTCGTTGACGTGATGAAAGAGATGTTTGCGATGCGATGTGTGCGAGGAAAGAAAAAGTGCCAACGATGTTCTCTGCTCTGCTCCTGTAGCCTAGGTTGGTGTCAATGGTCGTTTGGGGTCCTTTGCTTGCCTGCCTGGACTGCTACTATATACTATACTCGTCGTCCGCGCGCGCGACGTCGTCCTCACCGTCTCACTTATATACTTGCGCCTCGTCTTTCTTGTCCGCGCGGTCCGGTCCGGCTGCGGCTGCTCTGCTTTTCTGGTGCTTTCTCTTCTCGTTGGCGGCGCTGATGCTGTTCTCATGTTGTGCTTATTTGTGCAAATATATGTATATATACATGGATTATTCTACTAAAAAAAGAGGTCCACTTCATGTCCCTCGGTCCCTGTTCATTGCAACGTTGCATATTTTCTGCTGAACACAGACGATAAAAAAAATACTTATTACTTTGGTTTTGGATACGAAAAAGGGGCTAAATTAGCGTTAGGAGCTCGGGTAAATTTACAGTTTATTTAACAACGCTTGGAAGAAAAACTTGGATTTTTTCATTTTTCTACGGCAGGAGATCTCTCAAAGTTATGTACTACTTAGGTACGCCAACAACATTTTTACGCATTTTAGAAAACCGAAAAAAATTTTATCCAAGACTTGGATGCTGTTAAACTTGTTCAAGTTGCGGGACCAAAATCTGATGGAGGTCCATAGGATGTTGCAGAAATGTTTTTCGGTCCCGATAAGCCAATTAATGCTACAGACTCGCGAGTTTGTAAATTCGATGTACTTATTCCTAACATGAAATAAACCAAGAGCCCGTAACGCTACACTCATGTCATTTCCCGAAGCGTTTGATTACCGACTCGGAAGGTGATGAGTTAAAATACTTACATCTGTTTTGCAAAGGGCTTTGAATCTTCGTTTAATGTTCCATTACAGACTTGGATCGTAATATATGTGACTTTTGCAAATATTAATCATAAGTAGTACATGATATAAAATATAAGAACGAAGAGCGCTGTTATCTCGATCATAACAAGATTTCATGAGAGCCCGTGACGTTAGTGCTCCTATTTTTCTTAAATAGAATAAGAAAGTCGTAGACATTTTTTATCGTGCAGATCTTGCAGGGCCCAAAAAATTTTGGCTCTAATTGGTCTCGACTAAATTAGAAAAAAATATTTGAACAATTCAAAACCCATTGTAAGTGTGTGTTAGTCCGTGTTTCGGCCCTAGAAATGTGCCAGTTTTCTTCTTTGGAATGATCCATATACTTACTACATGCGTACCTACAATCTAAGTACCTACGTAAAGGTGTGACGTACAATTCCCACGTAACAAAGGTACATTTTCATGACTCTCTTTCAGAGCGGCGCACAGCTACACTGTACTACTGACGCTACTGAAATATTATTTTAAAATAAAAAGTTATTCCCCGATGTCCGTGTAACAAATGACAGATTTAAAGTCAATAAATCCAATGGTGGGATGGCGGTTCTCCGTAAATTTTTTTTTTTTTTTTCAGTGTGCGTACGTTTGAAGCGAATCGGGAATTACATAGTTTTACTTTAAAAATGCCGTTTCGTGTGCAATATTTGTTATAACTGTTGTAAACGTAAAAACGTACTTTATTTTTTAAATACATAAAACCATAAGGAATAAGGTGAAGAGAATCGTACCTTTTAGTTTAACGGTTGTCAAGCAACTAACAATATAAATTCAGAAAAACAACTCGTTTCCACGCAAATCAAAGCGTTGTTCATTTTTTTCTTTTTTGAATAAAAACAACTATCAATTGAAAACAAAACAAAACTACGATTAGAAAAGATGTATTTTTTAAAATAAATTAATGAAAAACGATCAACTTAAAAATTTCGAACCAAAAACGGCCTCAAACCTTTATATTAGGCGTTCGCGCGTGTATTTGAACTTTCATAATAAAAGATAACAAATATTAACTCACGAGATTCATAAAAGCACTTTGAAAGCATTTCTTTCAAATGCTGGTTAAGAATACCAAATATTTTTAAGTTGTAAATAAATTAATTATATTTAAAAACTAAATTTTTTGTAATATTTTTAAATCCAGATTTTGTTTGCAATAATGTACATTATGACTCTTATGTTATTAAAACGTAAATGTTAATTAATCTAAAATAAAATAAATTTGGAAATGGAGAAGCCTCCAGATTAAAAATGATAGGATAAAACAAAATTCCGTTGCATCAGAAAAATTTTGGGATGTAGCCATGATTATTTTTAGTATTTTTTATAAAGTAGCTAGAATTAAATATTCAACAAGTTTTAATACAAAATGAGTTGAAATAAAATATGTGGTTCCATTTATCAGAACTAGGTGTAAGTGACTTAGGGACTGTATTGATATATTCTTAAACCTCGGCTCAAAATTTAATTTTTCTTGTAGTGTGACGTTTACATAAACTCAATTTTATATGACAAATTTTTTACTTTTTTTCTATCTCAGTAAGTTACAAAATTTACTCACAAATTAATCTTCCAGATAATCATCAATTAATGGTGAAATCTGAAAAAATTATTTATTAAATTTAATTTTGGAAATGACTTCATATATTAATAAAAAATAGCTATGTACATAGTACTCAATGAAACAAACAATTCCATCGTCTGTTTTAATCATGTATTGAAAACATAATAAGCTAGCCTCATTGGTTCTCAAAGAAACTTTATTGGAACAAGACATGGCTTTCATGGCTGGTCTAATGTGGGAGAGCAAGTACTTAGATTTTGCCTCCTTTTTACACTGAAATGTCTCTATTAACTCTGTATTGTGTGGCAGCTCAACGTGACATTCACCAGCGACTCCAACTGTACTTAACATAAAATAAGGAGCCTTTGGAGACAAAAGAAGCTGTAAAAAAAAATTTCTGTAATGGGAAAAAAAAAAAAAAAAAAAAAAAAAAAAACTATAAGATTAACAAAATACCTCTAAGTGAGTGCTGCTAGGATCAAGCTCTTGTAAAACATCTTTTAACAATTCACTATGTAAAAGTACTTTATTTACAACACTTTCAGGATCTAAATTAAAATCCAGAATTTCATCTGGATCTTGGGTTTTTAAGGAGCAATCAACAATTATACCATCTTCTTCAATAAGAATTGTCACTGGATGTCCTTCTCCCTGGTGTAAAAAAAAAAAACTACAACTGTTATAATGTATATTTCATCAAAAGGCATCTCATGTCGAGTAGTACTAAACCTTGTAGTGCATTTCTAAGGCCACGGCACTACCTTGTGCATTTATGCTAGGCCAAAACATAGATAGACATTCAACAAAAACATTTAAATTAATTCGAAAAATAATATCTTCTGTGAGAGTGAACTCTTCGAAAAGCTTTATTGGAATGTAAGCACTAGCCTGCATACACTTAGCTTCTTCGACTGTTATTTTTAAACCATTCTCTGATGCATAGCAAGTGGCACTCTGAAAGAAAATTATGACTTGATCCTTGTGTATTTTTTTTATAATTATCTAATTAGAATGCTTGCATAAACAATTGTTACCTCTTTAAAATTTATTGATCTTAAGAGTTGAATAACAGTTTTGAGATTGCCTAATTTGGCAACTAATTTGTTATCAGCAGTCATAATTTTTATCTGTAATTCTTCCTAGTAGGATTTCACAAAATTTAGATTCTTGGATAATTTGACAGTTGAGATTGACCGAATTCACTGATGCCAACCAAACTGCCAATACATGCTTGCAAGTAAAGGTATTTTGTTCTATAAGAACTTGATTTCTATAAAAACGTTTTTTTTTATTTTTAAAACAAACCAATGATAAATGAAACTGTTGAATTCATTCAAATTCACTTACACAAAAGCTAAGCAGGTACAAAAGTTTATGTGCGGGAAAAGAGTATAAACTTCAAAATTTTGTCCCTTAACTTCATAGAAATAATTGATTGATTTGTCTCTACTAGTACCCGATGACTCTACTGTAAAAAGTGTAACTTTTTTTGCTTCATATAATTCTAAAGCTCTTTCAAACGTTGATCCAAACGCACATCGTAACTTGAGCAGTGTCTGAGCTGTGACTAGCAAAAATATTTGTTATTTGTACGTAAGAGCAAATAATATACTTATAAACACCTCAATCATACCAAAAAAAAAATTGATAATTACATTTATTCTCTACGATATAATCATCAGCAGCTTCACTTAAAATATGCTTTGCAGCTTTTTTAAAACAAAAACTTGAAGAAGCAGTTGTACAACTTAGCTGTTCTGTCATTTTCTTTCCAAGAATTTTTTATCCATTGTTACGAAGAATATTTTGATCTATTAGCATACCTACCTTGAAAAACAATATCAAACAGTGTCCCCCAGAAATAACCCAAATTCGCAAAAAGTTATGGTACGTGGAAAATACGAAAAAGTAAACAATATTCGACTATCGTATACTTACTGAATCAGTAACAGTAGATTTATTCGCTAATGGCGGACGGAGCGGTCGGACCATCAGAGATGAGTAGTCTACTAAGTACTATAGTAGTAACTAGTCGGACCGCTCGGACCCGAATGCATGTTCACTTATTTATAGACCAAGAGCTGAGGCCGGGGGTCGTACATGTAACTATTTTTCAGTACATCGGCCTATGTTATAACATAGGCCTGCAAAGCAAAAAAAAGTTATATGGTACGGACCCGGAGGGTGGTCAAAATTTTAACCAGCCGCCACTCTCACCAGAATTGAGGAATCTTAAGTATAGTATGATTCGTTGAGATCCGAAATATTTTTGTCATATTTCATTCTGGTAAAGAGTTTTATTGGTATTTAAAAAGTGTCTTATAGTCTATTTTATAAACCAGCCGCAACTTAAATTAATGGATTTATTAATAATCAGTTGTCATTCTAAGTGCCACTTGCGGCAAGATTAAAATGCATTGTGTATCCGAAAATTGACCCTCAATTCTGATGAGAGTGGAGGCTGGTCATAAGAATTTGACCACCCTTGGGCCTCAGGCTGAGGCCCTCAGCTTTCGGGCCTCTTGGTCCGATCTGAGGCCCGAGATAGTCAAAAATCTATACTAGCCGTCACACTTACCAAATTTGAAAAACTTTATGATTTGTGGAGATCCAAAATATTTTTGTCGTATTTTATTCTGGTGAAGAGTTATGAGGTAATTCTAGATGTGCCATGTAGTTTATTTTATAAATCAGCCGCAATTTAATAAACGGATAAAAAATAAACGGTTGTATTACCATTTGCGGCAAGTATTAAATATTTCTTATATTTAAAAATAAACCCTGGATCTATTTGTTTGAAGATCAATTTTCGAGTAGAAGATAGATTTTTATCTCGCCGCAAATGGTATTAAATTTCAGAAATTTTTATTTTCTATTATTTATTTTATGTTGCGGCTGGTTTATAAAATTAATTACATGGCACAACTTTGATTACCGCATAACTCTTTATCAAAATGAAATATGACAAACATACTTACATTTCGGATCTTCACGAATTATAAGGTTTCTCTCATGAGAGTGGCGGCAGGTTTAGATTTTCTACTAACCCTTGGGCCTCATGGCATCACTAGCGCTCTCTTTGCTCTGCTCGTCTCGGACTCCCAACTCCCACCAGTGCACTGTGCTGATTCAGACTGTCAATACGATAAAAATTAACGAGCGCGAGGGAGAGTTGTCAAAAGTGGGTTGCTGTATTATTATTGTTTATTACACTTGACTATTGGGTTAATATCAATAAAAGAAAGGTACCTCGCTGGCGAGTCCTGTTTTGCTATCATCGTCATACTTTCAGCGTCAAGAGCACCAATTCTTGTTCGTTATGGCCTGGTTTTCTACGGAAGAAAGCAAACATTCTTTGCTATACATATCAGCATCAGCAGTATCCAATTAATCCCGTATACCTATAAGTACTTGGATTGCCAGTGTTTTTTCAGATCACTATAACTATAGCTGTGTGTAGAAGTACATGTACTTAGAGTTATTGCACAAACTAGCCACTACTTTGCTCTGTTTTTGGCACAAGCAATACAAGCATTCGTTCACCTGATGCACGGGTGCATGACACAATTAATCAAGTTTCCAGATAAGTCCATAAGTACATCGGAAGCGAAGCCTCTGCTCGCTGACCTCACTACTGGTGATTAGCGATCGGCGATGGTTGACGCCGTCGCCTCGTATAAATATGACCTTGCTGGAGACGTCGTAAGTTTATTGTCATCACCAGAATATTATTACATCGGTGCTCCCCAAGAAAAGTTATACTCAATCGTCTCACCATCTCACAAACAGAATTAGTATAGTGTACAAAGCCGTCCAGTCCGAGTTTAAGAATTTCAATGAGAAAGTGCCAGATTGTGTACACCTATATTGTTAGGTATGTAATAAACTAGCTGCAGCTGCATACATATATACGAACGGCAAAGAAAGAAAGGAAGAAAAAATCGAGTGGCCCCCCCCCAAAGCGGAAGAAGCGAAGGCGGACGTGCGGGTGAAAGGACACCGATTACACATTGGTGCACACCGCTAGCTTTTCTGTATAATAATACTACAGGTATGCTTATATTTACACACTTTGTTGCGCTTTGTGTCAAAATATACAAAAAAAAAAAAACCTTCATTGGGCCATTCTACCAAGCGCAAACAATTATTTGTCTTTTTAGTCTAAATTCACTAATACAATTATTAAGTACGTTGCAAGTGTGCACTCTTGTCTAGCCTTTTTTTTCTTCAAGCTGTTATTTTTACTCAATCCATTGTGGCCTCTCAATAGGCAAATTGCTGAAATGCAGCAGATAATAATTCACGCTTTTACGATTCATTTATACATTAATGATAACATTTACATCTAAATATCTGTATAAACAGATATGATGTTCATATGCACACCCACTTATTCTATTAAGTATTTTTCCTCACTAAGTTATTCAGTCATTCAAATTTTAACCAAAAAGTTTTATGTACAGTCGAAGTCCATGAAAACATCAAGACATTATTAACATCAATTAAATTATTGATTTATAATTTCTATGCCTAAAAGTTTGAGACAATTGAGAGAAAGGAATATTGATTCGATCTTTTCGTCTTCTTTTTTTTTGTTTGTTATTTTTTCAGCTTACGTGAGAGACAGAACGAGAATCGAGCACAACGCGATAACAAGATCTACACACATCAGCAGTGGCTCTTTAAGTATTTCTCGTTTCCCTGATGCGCTTTCAGCAAGTGTAGAACCGCAGTAGTAACTCAAAGAAGAAATGATGCTGATGTCAGCGAAGATGCGCAGACCCACGCCCGCCACCTGCTCAATGATAATGATAATAATAATAACATAATTCCTTGGACTGTGCGATCGGCGGTTCTTATGAAAAAACAGACGTTATCATTATCACGGGTGTGTGCTTACGCGAGCATCGATTTAGCACGCCGTACACTAGGTAGACTCCTGTGCAGTGTCTTTGAGAGCGCGCGCGCGCTCGTTTTTATATATGTATACTTGTATACCAACTCTCGTCATCCGTCCACGTGCCGCAGGTCTATATTTAGCTGAGCGCCGCTGGGCGACCTTTAACTCTCGCGGCGCCACAGCAGCAGGCAATATCTCAACCTGAGCAATACAACATATATATATATATAGAATAGTTACCCTCGGGTGCAAGAGGTGAGGGCGCACGAAATCGGTGCAAGCAGCACTGACCATGAGCTCCGTCTGGAAGAGGCTCCAGCGGGTCAACAAGCGAGCTGCCAAGTTTCAGTTTACGGTCTCCTATCACGAGGTCCAACTTGAGACCACGACCAAATGGTGAGTCTACCATCATCATCACTTTATATGTATTTATTCGACGTCATTGGCTTATATTTTGCTTTGTATCGTGCGGGTGATTCGTTCAACCCCTGGTGCACCACACACGTCCACGCGTTGCTACAAACAGCTTCCCAAAGCTTTATTTAGGGGCAATCGTTGCAGGGCACTTAAAATTTTAAACCTTAACGAATCTTCTCTCGCGAACCGCAAAACACTCGGGGTTATCGGCTTTTAAAATTCATGCTACTCGATTCAACTACTTACTTACTGCCCTGAACTTCTTCGGATTATTATTGCATTGTAGAGTCCGTACGGAACAATACCCTTTCGAAGACGACGTTACCCATTTCAATAACGCAAACATTTTTACCTCTCCAATGGTTTTTCTTTCACTCGCACACCACACAGGCAGACTATATGCAGGGTAATAATATATATTATAGGCTATACTTATAGACTGCACTGTGTGCGCATTTAAGCGAAGGTTTGCCTTGAAATCAGGTTTGCAAATCGCAAACCGGGAATCGACCGATTCGCGTCTGTATCTTCTTTTTTCCCCCCACTTTTGCATGCAGGATGATGCCGACGCTCGGTCACGAACAAGGATGAAATCACTTGATATTTCACTTCTGTCACGCGAAATTTGGATGGGATTCCATGTAACGCTTGATTGATACTTACGATTTTCTTTCAATTTTCGTACTCGATCTTTCTGGTGGTCGGCGACTTTCTTTGATTTTTAACTGAAACTGCCGATAGTTGATATTGCATCTTTGCTACTGTACTTACACATTGGCACGAAATTTTCATCTCTGAGTTCAATGAATGTCCATTGAAAAGATGCCCACAAGAATTGCGTAATTACTGATCGAGAACACGCGTCGTAGATACCTAGTAAGTAGGAGAAAAACCATCGGTCCACTGCACAAATAGTTGAACTTTTAGGTACCAAACTGTCAAAGTTATCTGGCAGTTGAAAAAGCGACATAAAGAAGAAGAAGGGAACCAACGGAGTCGAACGAGACGTGAATATGTCGCGACGATTGCTGGCATTAATTTAATTTCTTTTCAGTGTAATAAATGCATGACCCAAGTATTATTTAGGTATCACACGCGTCAATAGCCCAATAACCCTTTCCGAGACGTTGTTTGAAAAAAAAAAAAAAAAAAAAAAAAAAAAAAAACTGTCGCTCGTACCCCCACTAATGATCAATTCAAAGGATCTGTTTATTTATTAACATGCATGTATACCTTGTTACTCTGTCTTCGTGATTTAGTGCGGGGATTCGGTTTTCTTTACTTTCTTCGCCTATCCGCTTGAATGATTCACACATTTTTTTTTTTTTTTTTTTTTTTTTTTCACCTCACAAACTTCGCCGTCAATTTATTCGAGAGTTTAATCCAATTGAAAACAAGAAAAAAAGTTACTACTGCCACGAAATTATGTTTCTTCGATGAATAACACTTGAGTATTAAATATTTAATTTTTTTTTCTTTATTTTATCCATAACGCGTCAGACGCGAGTAATGCGATATAATTATAATGTTTACCTATATACTCTCGATCTATTTTCTTCCGAGACAAAAAGTGTACGATGTACATAAATGTGTGTATCTTGCTCGCGTCAAGGTAATTTAATCTCCTAAAAGAAAGCGAGAAAGTTTACCTCGTCTTGGGCAATTTTCATTTAAAAAGGTTTTAAAAAAATTTCGGTCGCGCGAGCTTCCACGAAACGAAAAAAGTGACGGTCTCATCCCTTTGTTTCCCAAAAGTATGTACCAATGTACCTAATATTATTGAGAAAAAGGAGGCTTTTTGACATCGTGTTCCTCATTATTACGTCAATGTATACATACATCCATTATGTATACGACAGATGCACCTACCTATATTTGTTTTATTGCGTCATTGTTGCACCTAGCTTGTCGTTTAAATTGAATAAATAAGTAATTTCGCGGATACCCTTTAAGCATATGAGGAAACCCACGAAAATGTACCGTTTTTGTCCCCCACATATGTGACTGCGGGCCTATGCATGATATAGATCGTCCGGTGAACGCCGATAACGAGCCTTGAGACAAGTTTGTCGTTTCAATGAAAACAGTTAATTGTATCCGTTTGCGTGATTGACATGACATGCATGTACCTGGTCTCTGTAAAAAAGCCATAATAACGTGTTGCGCGTCAGGAAACCGAACAAGCTGAGCGTAGTGTGGACGAGGAGGAGTCGACGGGTGAGCACGGAGCCCATGGAGTGGGAGCCAAGCCTGAGCGATCCGATGAAGGGTACGGTGAGCTGGTCCGTCCCGGACAACCACACGGTCTCCGTGACCCTCTTCAAGGACCCGAGAACCCACGAGCTCGAAGACAAAGACTGGACCTTCGTCATTGAAGATGTACGTATCGAGGTTTTTTTGTTTATTTATTTGTTTATTTATTTTTTTTTTTTTTTCCCCATATTAAGAAGTAAAACAAAAAATAATGTCGAAATAAATAAAAGTAAAGGTCGAAAACACGCGTCATCCACGAAACCAGCAGTTTATGTCGCACAAAAACAAAACTTATTTATACAATAGGTATAATTCAATAATGTGACGCGAAAATAGATTTTTCTCAAGGTAAGTATACAGTGACCACAACGGAGTAATAATATAAGAGCGGGCGCGTGTGGCTTCTCGATACGAGTAACAACGTTGTTTTTGTTTGTTATACATCCATTACTTTTATTTCTTGACTCATACCTATTATTATGTAAATAATTTCCGATAAAAGTTGGATACAGATTTTTTTTTTTTAAATATAATTTTCTAAAATGCACGTGCAAGTGCAATTACGCGATTCGACGTATCGAACACTAAAAGCAACGTTGTAAAAATAATTTGAAATGATAATAACGATGACGATAAAAAAAATAGATTTCGACTACGGGCAAGCGACGGCATGTGGCGGCCCTCAACGTAAACATGAAAAAATACGCGAGTCTCGAGTCTAGTCAGCAGCAGCTCAAATTGGACCTAAAGCCCACTTCGAAGAAGATTGTCAGCGCTACACTTGAGTGCACGATATCATGCGTCTTCCTCAGGGAAGGCAAGGCGACGTAAGTCTTACTCAGACGTCCTCTTTAATTAATTCTCTCTTTGCTTCTTCATTTCTCGCTCGGTCTCGCTTTTGATCCAACAGCAGCAGATTAACAAATTTATAGAGCCGTCATTGTTGTTCTTGTGGTTTTTGTTACAAATATTTTTGCGCGTACCATCCAAGTACACAGTACATACAGCTGGCGTTTTTTGATACTTGAAAATATATCTTTATTTTTGCGCTCATGCTCCTATTAGGGACGAAGACATGCAGAGCATGGCGAGCTTGATGTCCGTCAACAACAATAGTGATATCGCACCTCTGGATGACTTTGACAACGAAGAAATACCGGAAGATGTCGAAGAGGTCTCCATTAGAAATCTCGATGAAATACTCGACATCTCGGCTCAATTGGACTTCATGACGAGTAGTCTCACGGAGAACGACATACCCAGTACTCCTATAAGCGGTAAGTAACTACTTGTGATTTCTTGGAAAAATATTGATTGATGGATTCAGTGACGGGAAACATTGGTTTATTTATTTTTATTATTATTTTCACAGTTGCGAGCTTAACGAGAGACGAAACGACACCTATAATCGAAGAGCCAAAACGGTTTCCTCGAGACTTTAGTTTTACCAGGGATAGCGCCGACGCGGTCAAAGAGTCGAGCATTAATAATGAATTGCTGCAAAATGAGTGGGTATTACTTACTTATTTAAAGCTCCTGTACAATTTTCAAGAGCATTGACGCGCTGTTTCTTTTATTATGTTTTTTTTTTCCTTAATTTAATACCCTACAAAATAAATCGTTTTATAGTAAAAATTCGGATGGCAGCCTAGCAACAAGGTTATCATTACGGCCACTTGATCTCAAAAAGACAAATACAACTAGCCATCGTATGCGAGATATAACGCCGGGCCAGGATCTACTCGAGTGGTGTAAGGAGGTGACTCGAGATTACCAGAGCGTCAAGGTCACTAACTTAACGACATCCTGGCGCAACGGAATGGCCTTTTGTGCCGTTATACATAATTTTCGACCAGATCTCATGTAAGTTTATTGAACACTAGTAATCATTAATCGGTCCATTACAATTCGTCTACATTAATTCTTACCTTACATACATTTTGTTGTTTTATACAGTGACTTTGATTCTCTGCTGCCACACGATGTTAAAGGCAACTGCAAAAGAGCGTTTGATGCCGGTGAAGCCCTTGGCATACCCCGAGTTATTGAACCCGCGGATATGGACATTCTGACAGTACCTGATAAGCTTGCTGTGATGACCTATTTATATCAGTTGCGAGCTCACTTCACGGGCCACGAGCTAGAGGTACTTACGATCTATACTTTTTAAGCTTTGAAACCATACGTGTTGGGATGCGTTTTTTCACCCTGATCTTTTCATTCTGCAATTCCTCAGGTGCATCAAATCGGCAAAACTGCGGACGAATCGTCTTACATGATCGGCCGATTCAATACCGATAATAATTCAGATGTGAGTGTACAATTGTTTGGACAGGAGATAATGAATTTAAGAAAAAGAGAACTAGCGGAGCAACGTAATAACAAAACCGACAACAGTAGACGGTGAGTGCAGTCGAAATTATTGAAACATTTGTAAAGGTTGCAGCACATGTGGTTTTAAAAGTATTTTATGTTAAATTTTATACACACCCAGACTGAATCCATTTGATCATACAAAAAAAGAAGATACGGCATCCTTAAGAAACAGATTACATCTCAGTTTGAACACCGATCATCAAGATGACCCGTTCAACAGAGAAAAATCTCCCTCTAGTGTCAAAGAAGTGAAAGATATGATTTTTGCAAGTTCAAAAAGTATTCTTGGAAAAGTTTTGTCGCCCAGCAAAGAAAAATTCACCAAAGAACAACATGCTACAAGAGAAAAGGTAAAATTTTTACTTTTCTGACGAACAATAATAAATAAAAAATTTTCAAAAATACGAATGGATAAAAATTTCCGCGAAATTTTCAACAAAAATTACGAACCAACTTAATTTTAAGTGCAAGTGTACACAATGTGAATAACTATAATTTAGAGTAAGTCCCCACCGCAAACTCCATTGCAAACTCCACTGCAAGCTCAGCCACAGCAAATACATCCACAACAACCCCAACAGCCTCAACAGGCTCGTCCTATTCTGATGACACGACGACAATTGACCGACCCATTTGGCTCAGATGATGAGGAAGAAGAAGAGGAGAAAACACAATTGGTTGAAAACAATCCTCCATCAAATCCTGTCTCAAAATCGCAAACTCCCGTACGAGACGTCAGTATGCATGTAAAAGTGCAAACTTGCATGCAATGTGAAACTGAATGTATAAAAGATGATCGTGTAACTGGCACCTTTATCGATTGCTCATGTTTTTTATTTTTTTATTTTTTTATTTTTTTTATGTAATTGATTTGAACGAGTGTTGACTGAAGCATGTTCCTGAAGTTTGAAGTAGTTTTGTGTATATTGCACAGCGTTGAATTGAAAAATGTTCTTAACTTGTTTTTTTTTTTTTTTTTCAATTTTATCTTAATATTTTTTGTTCAAAACGTTATCACATTAATGTTTAATTTTCATTTAGCACTAGTTGTATTGATTTATTGCTTGACCATGATTTTGCTTTACAGATTTAGGATTCGAAAATTTTTTCGTTTGAATTGAATTAAATATAGAAATTGCACCGTTGATTTTTATTAACTGCTGTAATATATGGAAAAACTGAATATATATTTGCTTTTAGGATTCAGTACAGTCCTTTGACCGTGGGAGCCGAGGGAGTTCCGAGGGCAGGGGTATGTCACCGTTGCGAGACGAGTCGCAGTCGAGGATGCAGCACGTAAATAAATTTGTCTTTTGCTTCATTGTTTTTTTTTTGTTTGTTTTGCTGTTTTTTTCTGCATTGATCGCACAGTAGACGTGTGTGTGTGTACGTGTGTAGCAATTCCCTTCACTTTAATTATTGCGCTTTTACGTAAACAGCCCTTAGTGACCCGACATGAAGAACTTAAAGAAAGAGCCAGGAAACTCTTAAAACAAGCTAGAAATCAGTCAAAAGTCTCTGGTATTGGTTCCACTGCCACAAGTCCTGTTGAGGTTTGTTTTTTATTTTCCCTTCCTTAGTCGTCAACTCTGACATAATTATATCCTTGGTTTTTGAAATTTTTCGTCCAGATTGCATGCCTTTTTTAATTTCTAATGTATTGAATTTCTTCAGCAAAAATATCAATTACCTATGTATAATAACACAAATTTTTCTAAAAAAAAAAAATTATACCGCCAGAACGAGGAGGAACGGCAGCAGCAGTTACGCGAAAGAGCGAGAAAATTGATTGCAGAAGCCAGAATGGGCGTCGTTAACACTAGTCAAGCTGGTGACGAAAACTCCAGTGGTAGACAGTCCATCGATGATCAAAACAATAGTCCTAGAAGAAGTATGACGCCTTCGACTCCTGGCGAACGAATTAGTGTTAAAGTAAGTCAAGGGAGCAATTAATTCAAAGTTTGATGGAAATTATGCAAGTCTAACTTTTCTATAATTGTGATTTCAGTCAGAGTGTAATGGAAATATTGTGAGAGATGCGATGACACCCGATAGCGAGAAAAAAATCAGTTCTTCACTCTATTCGTTTTCGAAAATCATAGAAAGAATATCGCCGGAAAAAAGTCCCGATGGTGGTCCTTTCACTCGAAGAGGGGTAACTATTTACAAACAATTTGCTTTTTCCAATCTTCTATTGATTCACGAATAATCTTTCATTGCTGTAGTTGGGGAAAGACATGTCGTCTTATATTCAAAATGAATTGGAAGCTCTTGAACGGGAGCAGAGCCAAATAGATATTCAAGCGGGAAAACTTGAAAAGCAACTGAGAGCAGCAATGGAAAGCGACAATGAGGAAGAAACTGAACGACTAATGGCCTTGTGGTTTACGCTTGTCAACAAAAAGAATGCTCTTTTAAGAAGACAAATGCAATTAAATATTCTGTAAGTTATCGGTCAGCCGTAAAAATTACATCATCGAACTTGATAGTGTAGCAGAATTGAGTTGAAAATCTAATTTTAATCTTCAATCTCAGGGAAAAAGAAGATGACTTGGAAAGGAGATTTGAACTTTTAAATCGAGAATTGCGGAGCATATTGGCTGTAGAAGATTGGCAGAAGACAACAGAACAAAAAGTTCGAGAGAATCTTTTACTCGAAGAGTTAGTGTCAATTGTTAACAAAAGGGATGAACTTGTTCATCACCTCGATACTCAAGAACGAGCGTAAGTTGCATCATTTTATTAATTTATGCGTATTCACTTTTATGTGCTCACCCATTATTAGTCTCCAAGTTCTTCAAGATGATAATCAAATTTTTTTATAGAATCGAAGATGATGATGAGATAGAACGTGATTTATCTCGAGCTGGATTAGCACAACGAAATAAGAATTGTGTTATTCAATAAGGGATTTTAGTCGTTTTATTAAAAATTGTTCGAAAATTTAAGGTCAGTACGTCATTTACATTTTTGAAAACAGAAATAGTATTATAACTATTATGCTTAATTTTTAGATGCGTCTCAAATATGCTGTAGAATTGCCAAAGAAAAAGTGACATTGAGCTTTTAAAAGTTAATGCATAACGATGTGTTTTAAAGACGTCACGTGATTAAAACCGTACAACGTTGTATTTGTTTTCTTCTACAAGAACAAAAAAGAGCACTTTTATATATTTTTCATTACTTATTATTAAACTTTTTAAGTAATCGAATTTTTTGTTATTTGACAACTGATTGAAAGGAATTTTTTTCACGTTTGATACATTGAAATTCAAAACACAATAGCTGTGGAAAGAAATCTGACATATAAAAAATCAGTTGACTTTTTTAATCGTTGGATCTCACTGTTTTGTACTTGGAAAAAAAAAAAAAAAATCATTTGAATTAAAGTTAAATGTTGTTCATTACTACTATTTGTAATTACAAAGTTAGTCTACCAACTCACATACTCGAACTCGTGCCATATGTGTATAATTATCGCAGACTTGTGACGTGCTATTTTTTTTTCTATTCTTCAAGTAACACAAGCAACTGACGACGAAAGCGATCAAAATAGGTGCAATAAAAATGCTCAGTTATACATTGCAATACTCATTTCATTTCTGATTCACATTATGTATGTAGACTGCAGTTCTTTATGTACATAAATTCTTAAGTCTTATGGCAAGAAGCCGGATTCATTTCCGAAACCTTTTGCAATTAACTTTTTTTAAGTAAATAGGTATAATGCTTATAAAGCGCGGAATATAAATATATTATATGATATAATAAATATAGTATAAATATACTGTATGTACATTACTTGATGATTTTATGTTATAAAGCCATGCGCGCACCTTTTAGAAACAAGTACTTAAAGATGCTGTTGCACAATATGATGGTGGGATTTGACAAAAAACCTCAGTATTTTTATTCCATGTACTATCTATCGGTTATATCACTTATTAATTATCATTGTATAGTTTGTTTCATTGTATGTCCAATATTACATAAAAAATTAATCATGAAAGGTATGAACATTCTTGAAAATGAATAAAACAAAAGAATAATTTCTCAAAAAAAAAGTTTATTTAGAATACAGCCATCAAAAAAAATTAGTAAAGTAATCTGTTGTGCTTAAAAGTGAGTAATAAACGCAAAATTTTCAAACGTGCTTATTTATTATTAATATTACACCGTAATAGGTTATGAAACTGTAAAAATCATAAATATACTTATTTATTGATAATTCACCGAGGAATTTTAATATACTATTTATCATAAAATTTAAACAAAAAAGTATTTTATTTACAAAAAGTCGTATAAACAATAATTATATTAATTTATATAAATCTTTGAAACTTTCTTAAAAATGCATTGTCATGTATGCATGTATGCATACACGTTACTTTAACGAATATTGTGCTATCCACTAAACTTTCAATAACGCAGTAGTCATGTTAACAAAAATTGGTTACCGCTACATAATTCTTTTTCTTTAATGATCGCAGTGTCAGATTTACACAAAAACATCACGTTCGCGGCTTGGTGAAAAAAATATTGCCGGCAAGAACCAGCCCAAGAAAATGATTAGATTTTTAACAAAACATCTTTGGAAAAGCTCTTGAATAAATTGTAGGATTAAATTTTTTCTACGTAATTCGAAGGAAATAGGCCCGCACGTCCTTTAAGTCGTCCATGCCACCATCCACCTTCATCTGTAAAAAGAATTTTAAAAAATGTATATAGCGGAAAAAAAAACCACAAATCGAAGAATAAACATAGCTGGATATACTAACGTTCTTTGATCACCTCGATGATTTCACCTTCTTTGAGCTCGAGTTCGTCGAGATCCTGAGGCGTGTAATCATACAATGCCTTGACCTTGGGTAAAGTTGGAAGCTGGGGCTTTCTCGGTTTCGCCTGTGGCCTGTTCGCGGGTCCGTTGATGCGCGGCTGGTTGGGCGGTGCCGGCTCCGAGGGTGGAGGCGGAGCTTTGACCAGTCCTAGATAGCAGCAGAGCATATTGTTGTTGTACAGCGAAAGAAATATTTTATTGTATTTTTTTTTTTTTTTTTTTTTTTCCATTTTTAAGTAGATGCAGAAAAGTAATAAAATTACATCGACCCTCCTCTCACCTCTAGGATTCTTAGTAGGCTGTGCATACATGCCCATGATCGGAACGCACCCAGCGGGCAATCTGCCGGGCATTACGTTTGCCGACGGAGCCTCGCTGATGGTCTGCTGCAGCTGAGATCGGTTAGCTGCCGATGGACCCGACCAACCGTTGGGGGGTCCCGGTTGTGTTTGGGGCTCATGTTGCGACCCCGAAATCACAGAGACGTTTTCATATCGATTCTGCTGCTGTTGACTTGCCACGGGATGACTAGGGCTTCGTATCGGGGGAGCGGCACCACGATGTTGTATTCCAGTTGAACGGCCGTAGACCGTTCGCGCGGACGATACCGATCCTGGCTCTGCAAGCGAGAGTTTTGTTACACGACACGTTTCATTTATCGAGAAGGAGCAGGACAACACACAATGGACCTACTGGTGTTGGATGGATAGCCGGGACCAATGCTGACGGTGAGCATTTTTCCGCTGGCCTTCAACGTTTCCAAGTCTCCGGAGTTTGTTTGCACGAATTTGACGGTTCTCGTACCTCCGCCGCCCCATCCTTCTTTTTTAACTTTGAACTCGATGCTGAGCGTGTTTGTGAAAAACAATGTTGACGTACATATTATAATGCTGGAAACACAGATACAAAAAAATGAAAAAAAAAAAAAAAAAACTTGTTTCATACCTGTTGGAAAATTTAATGAGTGGCGCGTGGCCCACTACTTCTCTGTACTTTTTATTTAAGATCGAAACAAATTCGGTTTTGAAAGTTAATTCCAGAAAACTGGCGTAATCTTCTCTCGTGTGAATAACCACAAAATCATCCTAAAATGCCATAAAAAGGAGCAGAATGATTGAATAAAAAGGTTTTTTTTTTTTTTTTTTATGTATTAAAATCTAATATGGGTTTTACCTGCATAGTACTGAGTGATAGTTGACTGATTTGTTCGAAGGGCAATTTTCTTTTGATCACCTCGACTAGTTTGCCCTTTTCCGGTCCCCTCTTCAGGCGATCCCGGCCTATCAGATACAGGCACTTGCCGGTCAGAATCAGATCTCGCCGGCTCATCTGTACATGAAAACGCAAAAACATTGATTAAATAAGTAATTAAAAAAATAATTCCGCTGAATATGCCCGACAGGCTGATTTGTGTCACCAGGGCACTTTGCGCGTACGTAAGTACGCATCACAACTATAGGTACATGAGTATCCGGCGCGGGACAATGAAACGACAACGCCGATGAAGAAAATGAAGAAGTTGATACTTAAAAAAAGATAAGTGTACTTGGACGTCGACGAGAGAGAAGCGGGCAGATCGGTAGGAGGAGATAAGCCGACTTTTACATCCGTGGCACGCCCGGCCGAGTTTAGAATGCGCGAGTACGCCGAATGATAAACTAGGTATACGTATATAGAGGGCTTTCACTTGCCTATATACAAAATATATAGCTCGCTCGACTATCGTACTGTGAATTGTGAATTGTTACATTATACGCGTGTAGATTATGATGGCCGATTCAAGCCGTGGACTCCTTTACAGGAACATTACAACTTGGCTTTATTGTTGTTTTAGAAAACAGGAAGTCAAGCGTTTTAACATCTCCTTCTATAAAAATTGTGCGTGCGGCTTCTAGTTCGAGATGGATAAGTACGCCAGCTTGTTTATTCTGCATATAAAAATATACAATACACCGTAACATGAGCTAGCAGCAGGTGAATACAAACGAAGAGTTCTTACTACATACTTTTACAATCACGGGCACAAAGATGTTTATTGCTCCATTCAATAGGATTGGGTTGTAACTTAATGATATGAGGCCTTGTAGATCCATGCTCGAGACAAATTAAAATAAAATCGATGTAGAAGGAACGATGTGATGTTATTGATTTTTTTCTTACATACTGTCGAGTTCGACGAATAGTTCACCGTAGATAATTCCACGAGGAGGTACGGTACAGGGTACAACAATTCAATCGGGACTTCCAGTAAAATAAAGTTTCACTTTGCAGTGACCTAGTAGATAATAATATAACAGAGGGACAAAGGAGTCGCGCTCGAATAGATTTTTCTTCTTGGAACGTGCGCGCGCGTACACATGGCTCATTATATCTAAAATAATAATAATAATAATAATAATAATAATATACACAGGTAAGAATTACCTTGAAGCGCCGGTCGTACTTTTTGACGACTTCGGCGAAAAAGATTTTTTCCCGCTTGCCGACAATATTGAGCAGCTTAGGCTTCATGTCCAAGCCGATGTAGTCACCCACGAAGTTGCGATTGAGACTCGCCCTGCGGCGCTGCTTGTGCCCGTAAAACAAATCGGCGGCCTCCTGCTTCCGTGCCTCCTGGCGTCTCTTGGCGAAATACTTTTTGAACGCCTTCTGAATCACCCGGGCGTGCATGTTGTACTCACGGTCCCGCGCCTCCTCCAGCATAAAGACCTACACATTATTTTTCGCACCCGTCATTTCCACCTGATTTTGTTGAATCCGTTGGGTGACAACTCGCATTCGCGGCTAGAGATGCCTTTTATTTTTTTCCCCCGGGAGGACGTGGCGGAGTTATCTCCCATACAGGATAAACAAACAAAAAAGAGACGTCAGCTTACACTCTCGGGCGCCTTGATGAATAGCTTCGTCCTGCCGAGCTGGTATTGTCCCCGGTCAATGCAAGCGCTCGCGAGTATCCTCTCGACTTCCTGGCGCTCGTCCCGCGAGCTCGGCCTCGCCTGCCGTGGAAGTATCGCCGCGTAGCGCTGGATAAATTTAGCAAAGGGACGCCTGTAGGCGTACCCGGCTCTCCTCACCCGTATGTTCTGTACATAATTACACATTATAATTATACCTACATAAATATATCATCGCTGTATATATAATAATAATAATTAATAACTTATTTGTTTGTAATATACGGTTAAACGTACTTCCTTGAGGCCGAGATACTCGATTTGATGGCGAACGCGATCCTGGTGCCAATCGCCGGGTCTTTTAGTCTCGTTGGGCTTGATGCAGCGTATGTAGTGCGGCGTGCAGCGCATCAATTGCCCGACCAACCGGCTAGCCTGTTGCTTGATCTTACTGCCGGCGGTCGTCGGTCGTGACTTGCCGAGGGTCTTCGTGATGCCCTCCTGATGCTGATGATCCGCTGACGGGTAAATCTCCTGAACCAGCAAACTATACGAACGAGCGGTAGCAGTAACCCAAAACAATGTCAACGCGCGTTGTGGTGTATATAATGTATAAGTAGATATAAAAGCCACCCGCGAAGCCCTTATGCTCGTAATTATCCCATAATTATACTTATCACATCAATTCATTCGCTCGTGCAATCGTTTGCTTGTACAAGTACATAATATATGAATCATGCTCGCTCTCTTCCCCTATTTGTCATTTGTCGATCAAAATTTCAGTTTATCTTTAGCCAGCCAAACAAAGCAAGTATAGATAAGTATATACATAGGTTAAATTTATCAAGCTACGGTGGTGTGTTGAGCCGTTTTGGTAGGTACAGCTACTTATATGTTTGCAGTTCACGTAACGTTTGGCACAGGTAGGTTTTGTACATATTCAGGTGTGTTGGTGTATATCCGTAAGTCAGTATGTATATATGTATATTATCGGTTGTGCAACGTATACTGCATAAGTAAAGAGCATCGATCGATGACAAATAAAAAATAGATCCCTAGTATAGGTATAGGTATATACACGTGCTTGTGTGGGAACCGCGGGTCTCGCCCGAGAACGGAGCGGCATGCGATGTATGCGACACATGTATCATGCAGGGAGAGATGAGTAGGTATTGCGCAACATATAAAAGTATATACACACTTGATATATACGTATACATCATCTATTTATTAGATGTGTAGTTAGTTATATATATATATATGTGTAGACTTATAAGCTGATGCATGTGATGCATCGGTTATTGTAACCCTGATGTATACACGTAATTCGTCGGAGCGGTGCATGGGAAATAAATATTTTACACTTACTTTGTGCTGGTTTGCATGAGCTCGACGAGGTCCAGGAATAAAACGTCGCGATTCTTGTCGCAAAAACCCTCGACCGAGTAGGAAACGCTCCCGGCGTAATGAAGTATGGTGAAACCGTCGCTGGTGCTTTGGAAGTGAGCGTGACTGTTGGCCGCATTAATGAAATTCTACAAAATATCCACATAAGCAGGGTTATCCATATAAATACATAAGTAAGTATATAGAGTGCATATATTATATATATACCAAAGTGATTGTATTTTTTTAGAGATAGGTGTAAGATGGTGTGATGATTGGTTACCCCTGACACGTGTAGGGGAGCCATCACTCGGATTCAATGCACCATCATTATCATTGGTAATTCGATGATAAGTACTTCTTGTTACGCGAGTTTCTCTTTCTTCGGTAGGTGGTACTAAGTAGGTACACGCATGCGTTGAGCAATTTTAAAAACTGATCAAAAAATTTATCAAGAGAAATCGAAAAAGTGTTGCGCGAGCCATGGGAAAATTCTTCATAATACGAGTCGATCGATCCGCCCGTACCTATATACTTACAAGCGCGGCGGTGCATTGCAGCTAAAATAGATTTCACTCGAGCATACGTATGGATGGGGATAGGTATACATACATACATACATGTTCTTATAGCGTTACATAAACTATTGCAGTTCATTCAGCAAGAATAATAATCTAATAGGCTCGATTCACAGGATGCCATGTAATGCATATACATATAGGGGTACACACCAATATTATGCGATGCATTCACATCTACGTGGATATATACACACCACCTATGTGTTGGTATTATCATCGTATAATTAGCTGGTGTTGGCTCTTTTCGCGCTCGACGTCACTACATATTCAAATGAATCGAGAAAGAAAAAAGGTGTTACAAATGCGAGCCCGACCTGGAGACTGAAATTCCGTGAGGGGAAAAAAAAAAAAAAAAAAAAAAAAAAAAAGATTGAGCGAGCGAGAATATGTAAGTAGGCAATATGATGTGCGAGTATACCTTTTGAAGATCGTTGTCAGCTCCGGTACTGCCTCCGTGCAGAGTCGCGCATACGTCGTCAAGGATGAGGAAGAGCCCGGGTGGCCTCTTTCCCTCGAGCAGCTCGACGACCACGTGGTTGTTAAAGTAGTCGATCGGCGTCCACCTTATGTTCTCCGACACGTACTCTTCCTGGAACATGGTTAAAGGGTTTCATTATTATTTTACGTGTTTATATGTTGCGCATTAGCATCGTGTCTCAAATAAAAAAAAAAAAAAAAAAAAAAAAAAAAAGCCAACCAAGAGGTTTTTTACTTGTTTGCATTTTTAAATTAAAAGTAATAAGATACAAAAAATGCAGGTAATAAGTCTCATTCGGAGCTTTCACAGATGGGTTTGTTGTAACGAATCATCCAAGTATAGGTATACATTGCGAGGCAGGCACGCACACGTGTGTGCAGGTGTTGTATTATATCGTATATAAATATATAAGAAGTTGTGGCTTGCACAGAGCTTTATTGTTTTCGTAGCGCCAAAAATACACAAGGCTTATAGGCATAGTGTTTATATATCCAAGCACAGTAGGCATCATTGGTATTTCCTTCATTGTAATACCTATCGTATCATTTAAATTTTTGCGAGCTATATACCTAATGCATTGTACCCCATCGGACGCGCTACCATCCGCTATCTCTCCTGGCGCTGGCCTCTTTTTCCTCAATCCAACTCTCGAATGATTCTTTGTTCGACGCAGTATACCTACTTATCATACCTATATATATACTCGCGCGCGTGCCTACAAGTCTCTTTGAAAAAAAACTCCGGTCCAAGTCTTTTAAAAATCCAGGCTAGCCCTTTTTTAATGCTACACTCTGTACTTATGTATACTCGTATATTATACGTAGGTGTATATTTATATAAACACATGCCTCTGGCACACTTTTCTCTCTTCTCTATATACTTTCCTTTGCAGCTGCATGTAAGTACATTTAATTATAAGTACCGATATGGTACTTGCACTACCTGCAGTAAGTGTGTATATATTATAATTATATACAAGCGAGCATATATTATTATTATTATTATTATCATAATAGCATTTATATACGCTCAATAGGTGTATATACCATACCTGCATATAGTTGAGCGTGACCAATATTTGTTTCCGGAATGTCCGGCGTTTGAACGAATGGCGCTCTTCTTTTTTACAGCTCGAAACAAAAGGCCCGTTGTACGTCCGTTCGTTTTCTACCATTTCTTCGGCCTTCCCCCTCAGTCCCGTGCGCGAAACTAGGGCAGGAGGTGGTTCTCGCCATTGTGCACCGCTAAAAATTTTGCCCGCGAATCGTAAATATGCTCGCCAAATGAGTATAGGTATACTCACGGGCTAAATCGTTTCGTTCCAACTTTTATTTCTTAAGATCGAAACAGTCGCATCGCGCTTCCGTGGTCCGAACACCGGAGCAAAGCAATAATGGCAGACCGATGACCGCAAAATACCCACTTGAGTAACATTTCGGGTTGTTTGTCATTCACCCCGGTCTGACCATTTTCACATCCGTTCGGAACAAGTATAACATATTTATACTACATCTACAGGTGTACAAGCGATGGGACGGTGAAAAAATATTTCATCAGTGAGGTATACAAATACACATATCATCATCATCATCATACAATAATAATAATAATAATAATAATAATAATAATAATAATATTTATGATAAAAGTATGGGAGCGCGAAGGAATTAAGAGGATGGAAATAAGCAGGTGTATGTTATATGTATACTTGTGTCAACGAGAAAAAAGGGGATCAGGAGGACAGAGCGACCGAGCGATCCGCGACCGCGCGGGTGTCGCAATATATGTATATAGTAAAGATCTAGCTGTGCGGCAGCAGCGATCTCCATTCCGAATTAATCCCAAGACTCGGTTCTGCTCCGAATACGTAAGTATCCAAGAGCAGCTGAGCCAAGGGAACAAAAGTACCTACACAAGTCCACAGTCACGGCAAATGGGTAATAGCACCCACCGACTTCCGACCACCTAAATTCCCCACACCTGTCGCCTTTCCAATAGTACAAGTATTATTTACATCCGCTGGCTCGATTATCGGCAAAAACCTGCACCTAATATGATTAAGTACGTACTCTAGAAGCCTGCTCCCACTCCCCCCACCCTTTTCCTCTCTGCCCCGTTGCATTTTACGACCATCGATGTAAAGGACTCTACAATCGGATTAACCTGGATGAAGCCGCGAGTAACGTTCCCGAGACCCCGATTGATATATGTATAGAAAAAAAAAAAAAAAAAAAAGATTAGACATAGTATAACGAAAAGAGTTTGACGAAAATTTTGTGAGATCACGAGACACGCACGGTTATTGAAAAATAAGAAAATATTGAAATCCGTAAAACTAAAAGATTAAAACGTCATGCCTCGAAGGAGGTACAATAAGTATAGTTATGCGATAGGCAAATAAAAGAGCAGCATCAAACAGCAGTCACGGCGACAGAAAGGATTGATTGATTGAACTTTATTGAGGCCTTGTGGCTTAGCCATGTCTGGCCATCCAGGAAAATACACATGATAATATAAACAAAAATGATAGTAATACATGTTTAGATCTAGTTTTACAAATATATATATATACAGTAAGTAAATTAAATCGCAAGTATAAAGTATTGAAGTGTACAGTTTGAAAGAATAATAAGAAATGTAAGTTATGATCGGATAACGGTTATGATCGGGAAGAACAATCGGTATCGCACGACTAGCTGCGACGGCTCATCTGCACGTAACTATCCGTATACCTATATGTATACCTGCATTTAAATATGTATAGGTATTTGTTTGTGGATCGATGCGCGTTCATCAAGTTGTGGGAGGCGATGTGTGGAAAATGTCTTTTGAAAAAAGCAGCGCGTGCCTTTTCTCACTACTTACTTATTTTATTTTACTTTTAGCGAGCACGCGCGTCATTCGCGATGAAGAGGTTCTCGCGATGATACTTATACGCGTACACATCAAGATAAATAATAATATAACGCGTATACCGTGTACGTGTCATTATACAATGTAATACAGTAGTAGTTGGACCCTCGCCATACGAATGTTGGTGCATGGAGTTTTGTATGGATTATAACTTGTACCGCGTCATTTTCCGTATGACATTGTAAGTATATACACAACGAGGTACTTACACTCGATCCGGGCAGGCATTGCAGCTTTGTGTGATCCCGTAGCGCATATACAATATATATGTACTATGTGGCAGCCTTTATTGGACCACCGCGTACCGTGAAAATATCCACGGTCGTATAGGTGTGGATACTTGCACAATTATTATCCATTTGGGAGTTTTTTTCATTACGGGTAAATTAATTAAATCGAGAGTATTATTTAAGTACATTGGGTTATTGGGCATTAGTCATACACGAGGTACGTACAAACATGCATAATTACGTTTACGTACGTTAAAGACGGAAAATCAGTTGATCCATCCGTCGAGAGTGCACGGGCTACAAAGTGTATAAGATATACCTAACGTGTATGTATACTTATACTTATATCATAAGTACTTGTCCCATAGCTATAGGCAAAGTCCCTTTGTTCTTCAGTTTCCTGTGAGTACACACGTCGCGTCGTGCATTCGTGTATACACATATACACGTACTCCTATGGTACAGAGTATAATATAAGAGTGGTACACGCTCACTCTTATCTCGGCTCGATCCATCTCCATCTGTTCGCTGCTTGTCCGTAAAACTTTGAATGTTGGCCATTGCCGTGCGCGCAAAGTGACGAGAAAATACGACTCTCTCTCTCTCTCTCTCTCTTTGCTTCATAGCCAGTTAACTTAAAAAATATGCAGTACAGCTCGACATCTACAAAATTACACAGTTAGGTATATCCTAGCTCTCACGTGCGAGGTACAAAGAAGTAGCGACGAATCCACAATCTTGTAAGATCTCGCCCCATTTCTAAACTGCCTTCGCGTACAGGTATACCTATCTGTAGGTCGTGTCAAATGGACGTTATAAGTACAGGGAGACTTTTGGCACAATTGGAGGAAAATTGGCGCGAAACAGTCCAAAGGTTCATTTGCTTGCAAAAACAAAAAAAAGATAAGTACTTATAGTACCAACAACAACAACATTCAAGTATTAATGCTTGAGCCAATAACTTAAAATAATAAAATGCCAGAGCCGAGCTTGCATTCTCGATTTTATAATTTCCACGCCACAAGTACTTACATATATACTGCTCAAGTTACGTTTTGTTCTTACTCCTCCTCCGAGCAGACGGGTACTTAAATTTACAGTTAGACACGCGCTCTCGGCTAATTGTACCGCGGGACGATTTTTACGCCGCGGACCTCACTGCGGTTTCGACGAGAGTGCGGAGCTTCGCGGGGACAAACTCTGGCTCCTTTCAGTGATCCGAACATCCTTTTTTTTTTTTTTTTTTTTTTTCTAAGTTCTTCAAAGTTCTATTATTTCATCGATCCTGTGATTGCACTGAGAGACCGGATTGTTTATAATTAAGATATATGTTAACTATGAACGATTCGGTCTCTCAGTGTGAGGTACAGATATTTGACGGCAAGTGAGCAATCGAACGGAGCGCGCGCTTCGCATGTACGGTACAGCAGTGCTCTCGTACTCCTGTCTGATATACAAATAAGTATACCTATGAGGCGTTATACTTTTCGAAAAGGTGCGGAGAGGAGTTGCAGCAAGCCGTAAAAGCTGATTTTTCACTCTTTTAACCCTGATCCTCACTGTGCGCATAGGTTACACCTATACTCTCTGATAAATGCGTTGAGCTCGTAAATGCTCCGTTTACGCAAATTGCCAGCACCAAATGGCTCGTGTAGCCGTTAGCTCAGGTGCACGCGTTTGCTTCCTCCCGAATATGCCTATGCGCCTCTTTATTTTTCTCCATCTAATCACTCTCTAGCGGCGCTTTTTTCCCACAATTCGAGTGTGCCTCTTTAACCCGTTTGCCCATACGTACACACAAGTAACTGTAACCCTCACGAAATTACCTTTTTTCAGAGCTGTTCTTTCTTTCTTCCCTTCAATTAAGCCGAGCATGTGAGCGCGAGAAAAAAAAAAAAAAAAAAAAAAAAAAAAAAGCACTTGACATCGGCGGTGGTACGTACGATATAATATATTATCATAGTAGTAAGTATAGGAGTGTGCTCTCACGCGATCGTCTAGGGTGCGATTTTCGGGCAAGTCGGCACTTGCTAGCGATTTTTGGTCATTTTAACTCCCTCCTATCCGGAGTTCAATATATGCATATACGTATACTACAATGTGTGTATATGTATACGTAGGTATGCCTACATGGATGAATTAATTGTAAAAAAACATGCTTGCGAAGAAAAATAATGGAAGAATTACAGACTGGACGATACATTAAGTGCAATTTTTATAGATTGATTCAAATCAATGTATGTGTTGCGCTCACCGCGTGATGGGTACTTGCTGCTTGTAACTTAACCAACGCACGGCTCGCTTCGTTGTCGAATCTTAAAATAACATAATGTTACGTGATTTTTTTGAGGGAGGAAAATAAAAGTAACGGGGTCGAGTTTCGAAACCAGAGCCGATCCGGCTGCACGTATCGATGGACAATAATAATTACATATGTTTGGGTATGTACGGGCAAGAACAAGCAGAATTATATACCATGGCGTTAAATAAACTTTCGATTACTGGATCGATCTCACGTGGGTATTATTAAAACATGGGTGAGTACAATTTATTGTGCGTAGATACGTACCTCGTCAGCTTGACTCGTAAGCATACATACTTATTAGGTACACGGAAAAACGCTTGCAGAGGAGAAAGAAAAACTATATAATATTGTTACTTATTCGCGAGGGACCGCATTCCACGCGACGAATCGGGGGTAATGAATTTCATCGAGTTCTCGGCTCAAATATATATCTATATAAATTAATAAGCGAGAAAAATTTGCGGACACATGGTCGCGCTCGTCATGCTGACGCCCATTACACGCGTGCAAGTCCATGGGCACCATAGTCGTTTGGTTCCCCCCTTGCACTCGGGGGGAGGGGGGAGGAGGAGGAACAAGAAAAAGAAGAAAAAGAGCTCCGTGCGCGCCTTGGCTAATTCGCGCACCGGCCGAGCGGAGCACGTACTTACAGCCCGCGGAATCCCCTAACGATTTGCTCCGCTCGCCTTTTTTCAGGCCTCCTCCTCCTCGAGTTACATTCATTTTCTAGCGAAACGATTTGTTAAAATTGCACATACGAGTTGTGTGCGCGGAGGGTCGACGCCCCGACTCGCCAGCGTCAGTATGAAGGTGCACTTTCCCCATCATTTAATTGGCGAGCTTGGACATTATTATTTATTATATCTACGTACGGAAATCGTGATTCTTTTTTTTTTTTTTTCTTTTTATTTTCATTTTTCATGTATGTGCTAACAAACGAAAAACGGCTCTAGACAACATTTTCTCATTGCCTTACCTTCACACGTACCAACACAATATATATACATACATTATGGTGTTTGCATGGGTAATATAATTGAAAACATATTCTAAGCGCCACTACTTAATGAGGAGCAGTACTTGATCAATAACTGTCGAGCCTGGTTTTACACGACATTCATTGGCAATGTAATTTAAGTTAAGAATTGTATGGAGGAGAAAAGAAATGATTGGAGGTAAAGGCTGGAGCGACTTCTGTATTTGTTGTTCTTTACCCCCCCCCCCGCCCCGCAATGATTATCGAACGAAACATATTAATACTAACTTTCACGCTTTCATTAAATGAAATGGTAGTTTCGACTGAATTGATCAATCTCAAGAAAATAGAGAACGCCTGTGGGTATAGGTGTATACTTGGGTACGCGTATTTATTTGCTCGGTTAAAATTAGACCTCGTCGTCGATTTCTCTAATAGCTTGACAAACGTACACTCGACCGTTCCGATCGAGCGAATGAGCCGATGAACGAGAATCGAGATGATTTTCTAAACCTCGAGAAATCGAGAAAAGGAAAAGAAAGGCAAGGGTACTTGGAAATCAAATTTTACTAAAATAGTGGCTACTGTATAACATGTAATCATACAGTCGCACTTGCGCGTAGCGTACGCAGTAGGAGCTTATTTTGTCTCATTAGGTACCTATACCCAACAAAATAATATGAGATAATAACAATACGCGCGTCGTGTTCCCGCAAAAAGTAAGTAAATAATGACGACGACGGCGACCACCATCATCACACACGTTTATTGCACGTTAGAAAGTCCGGACGCAGCTATCACTTTCTTTCTTCACTTCCTCCACACGAGCGGAGCATCGGAAAGCCAGACTCTATGTATATACGCATGTACAATAACCCACGTATATATATACGCCAATATGTATTACACGGGTGTGCTCATATCGCGGGCGAGTGCCTGCACGGGTAATAGGTATAACGTGATGCTCCTGCTAATTGAGACTTTACTACCGCAAAGCGAGAGTACAGGTTTCTCATGAGTACTTAACTATATTGTATAATGCGATGAGAGCTCTCGGCGACATCCTTTATTTATTGTACGTGGTGCATGTATAGGTATACGTGTACTCATGTGGAGACTCTTATTCGTACATACGCACACATATACATATCGATGTTTCCATCACCAATGAGCCCCAAATGCAGTAGGTGCAAGTAACTTTAACTGTTTTTGGGAGGCACATTCATATATATTACCTGTGTACGTATCGCATCAGAACAAAGTTTTTTGACGCGTGGCGCGACCGATATAGGATACTTGAAAGGTTTTGTGTACGCAACTCTATATACATGTACACATACGTATAGGTATGTATATATCCACGGCAAATCGGCAATGACCACTTCGCGAGTCGCAGAGTTAATATTTTTTCCCTTTTAGCCCGTCGTCCTGTTGGTTGTTGGCGTTGTTGCATACCTAAGCGGCACCGAGTCGTGAAAAACTGAAGGAATTTTCCTCGCACGTGCCCATGCGCGTTCTGCAATTTGAGTATTTGACGCCCATCACGCAGTCGTCGGAACAAAGACTTTTCCGCTCTTCACGACTCGGTGCGCATCATTTATAACCAATTCCTGTATGCTATATATGTATATAATTATCATATACATGTATGCATATATATTATATGTAAAACACGTCTGCAATGTGTCCGTAACGTCCGTTTGTTACAGCAAACACGTGTGCAAGCGAACGATTAGATAAACACCACGTGAATTTGTTTCGCAATTACAAACAAATACCTTCTCGCGGTATAATTATATAGCTGTACTATAATAAATAAAATTTACAGCGTTCGATCGTCTCACACGTGCAAACACGCAGACTCTCACTCGATTCCCGAGGCCCGGCTCGTTAATCAAGGAAACCATTAATTTAACAAGACGAGCGAGGGCGTTTATAAGTATATAATATAATTATGTAAATGAAAAAAAAAAAAATAAATAAATAAATAAAAAAAATGTTGAGAAAAGGGTATAAGTATACGGGATGAAAAAGGAGAGGCGGGCCGACTTTGACAAAAACGAGAGAAACCCTCTCTGGTGATAAGCACCGACTCACACGCTTACTCCCTTCGTTATATCATATTTTATAATTATATTTAAATGCAAAACGACGTTTAGTGGGGCGGGCAGCCCTTTTCATCCCGGGTAAGTGTGGATATACTTGTAATGTCTCGATTCTCTCAAAAGGAGCAAACAAGCAGCAAACCTATATTATAAGTAAGTATATTATCCACCTACAAAAATGATGTGTGGCGAGAAAGTCAGCAAGTATAGTACGCCCGTTGAATTTCAAAGCCGATGCCTGCCTGCGTATTATACAATAATATTATTATTATTGTTGTTGTTTGTAAGTATATGCGTACGGCATGGGACGGAGTTTTGCGAGGGTGCAGTGGAGGCTCATCGTATAGGTATATGAAAGAAAACTTCGAAGCCGGAAATCCTGTCGGAAAAGAGGAGGCTAAAGAAAAGTACTTTATTGAACACGTATACCTTTTACCTTTACATTTTGTCTTCGGAGTGGATTACAAAAATTGATTGAGGAAAATTATTATTGTTTCCGTTCGACAGACTAGTTTGTAAGAAAAGTGGGGGGCGGCTCAGGGCCCGGTTTATTCCTTATGTATTGTGTACGTATACATAATTATTAAGTATATTCACATGCAGTGGTTAAAATCAATCAGAGTCAGATTAACTTTATTTTAAAAACGCGTGTCACCGTAACAAGTGACTCATTATCTTGGAATTTTTTGTCACCCTGTGAGACCGAATCTTTTACCTATTATATGGCTAATATTATTATGCTAAAAAAAATGCGGTTTTTGCGTAGTTGCAATTTTTTAACTCTGCATGTCGAAAATACGTGTGGTAAGGCACACCAGTAACTACTCGTGCCACAACACATGCACTCGAAAAAGTCATCGTCGATTGCTCAAACGGTCTCTAAAAACTGGTTCGGCAATTCTCGCCTTCGCTACACGTTATATATGGAATGTAGACGGAGAATCGGGGGAGGGGGGGGGACACCTCGAAATCCAAAATCTCTCGACTTGCCAAATTGGGCTGAATTAGTTTCGCCTAAACAAGATCCACGCGATATAGCTGTACAACTTTGAACCGCGCGCGCTCACCGACAAAAGCTCGTTTCACTTCTGTAGAGGATAAGTATAAGCATACCCTAAAAGATAAATCTAAGGAGCCGCGAGTCGGGAAACATACCCGACCCAAGGATGCAATACGTATGTACAGGGAATGTATGTGTATGACGCCCTCCTTGTAAGGACACAGCAGGTATACGTTGGTAATCGAAAGTACCTCACATTTCGTAATAAGAGTCAAACGATAAAGATTTCTTGGATGCAAATATAATTAAAACTGGCCTTGGGGAGGGAAAAAAAAAAAAAAAAATCAATTATAAAAGAAGCAAGAGCGTGACAGTGGCTGGGTTTTGCTTCAAAGAGACGAGTCGTGAGGTATATACATATAGGTAAATGGAGAGGAAAAAAAAGGACAAGTTCAAAAGCAATGGAATGTTACGCAAGTCACCACGGCGAGAAAGAGAGACTAATTATCTTGCGGGATGGATTAAAGTATTGCCGCTTCTGGGCTGTTGTTTGAGCATATACAACAAAGATCTGTCTCCTCTCTATACCTATACAATCACCGGTCCTCAGCGGGAACATTTTCAATTTATTCTACGCTGTATAAGTACCAACGGGCTATCGCAAAAGTTTCCGGAACTCTACTCCACTCTGTACGTGTGTATGGTGTACCAAGATATACCTCGATAGCTTGGAGAGGCGGGGATGGAGGGCGAAAGAAAGGATTTGAGTCTCTGCAGTATACTTTTATGTGTACATGCGGATAGTCGACCCCGGGACAAAGGAAGAGAAATTAAAATTGACTCTTATACCCATGTGAGAAGTAGAGAGAAATTGCCGCGATTGTCGTTTACACGTACCTACCTGGTGTTGTATTATTTATTTTCCCTGTCTGGCCTTTTTTTTTTTTTTTATCATGCGACGATTATCGCGATAAAAAAAAAGAAAGAAAGAAAGGTGGACCCATTCTCCCGCCTTTTTCACGTTTTAATGCTCTTTTTACGGGGCCACGTTACGCGGGGGTATACCTCTACTAAGCTCTTTCTCTAACCTTTATTATTATTATTATTATTTTTTTTTTTCCATCAACTGTTAAAAAGAAAAGAGAACTTGCTCAACAATGGTGCATTTAATTCGGAGAGCTGGCTCATTACGGGAGAAAAAGATGAATCATTGTTCCGCAGCAGAGAAAATTCTTTAATCCTCTTGAAACTTTCTCAATCTTAAATGCAAAAGGTTGAAGCGCGCCGGATAAGTAGGTATGCTAATTTTCGGGGAGCTTGTAATGAATTTTCAAATTTAATAATTAATTAAGAGCGGCTTATTGCAGCGCCCGCCGGGTGGATTGCATCAGTAATTATAACGTGCGCCTCTTTGACAATGCCTAGGTATAATAATAATAATAATAATAATAATAATAATAATAATAATAATAATTATGTACCATTAAATTTTGAAAAATGCAAATTTTATCATTCAAGGGTAATAAACGAAATGTATACGTGCTGTTTACTTTCAAATAGATCTCGCGAGCTGATTGAGCCATTGCGTAAATTTTCCGCTTACTGCGAAGAATACTTGAGTTGATGCACAGATCTTTGCCAGTAGTGGTGGTGTGGTGACCCTGACCAGTTTAAAAAAAAATCCCCACTGTAAATGTAGGTAATTACCTAAAATACTTATTGTATAAATAATGTGCGCTGAAATAAAAATAATTTCCTTTTTCGTCGCAAACTTGAAAACTCGCCTACCAGCTCCATTGCAGGAAATGAGTAGGTGCAGAGTGAGTACGATTTATCGATTTATTGTAGGTACTTGGCTCACGGCTTTTTTCCAACATACCGACTTCCCGCAGGATGGCGCAGTAATAATCAAGTTTGAACCCATAATATAACACAATATGTACTACGCGTTACAGGATTATATATATATATATATATATATATATATATATATATATATATATATATAGATTTACAAGTGACTACATGTCATGTACGTATATAGGTATGGATGGGTAAAGGTAATCTCGAGTTTTGCTCATCCGTTGATTCATCTTATTGCAAGCACAAATAAATTCACAGTATAGCCATCCTTGGGAGAAAAATTATAGTTTACCATGGCTGCGAGTCAAAGAATAATAAAAAAAAAAAAAAAAAGGAAAAAAAAAAGAGGGGGATGACGATGAGCTAAATGCTCGGTAAAATCGATAAAGGTATAGTGTTTTTTCGTCGTGACGTATGTAGTTATTGAAATAAATTAGCCCGACGATGTACGCTTGGTGCTCCGAGGTGCGACGAATGTACACAAAAATTCCTGAAATTTGTCCGGAAGGAAAAGCGCATAGTGTAGTTGTTCCACACGACTCTCCTTCCCTGTTCCGAAAGGCGAGAACTATATATAAAAGATATGTTGGACTGGATACTTGTAAATTGTACTTATAAATATATGTATATTTTACAGGTATACCTAAGCCGCGAAGGAGCCACGCGCGGCCGCGGGAAAGCTTCAACCAAGAAGTAAGTATAGTAGGTAGGGGTATACATAGACAGTAGGAGGTGGGAAAGGGGGGGGGGTGGTCTCGCGAACACGCGGGCTCAGTGGGAGGTACATCATCAAATGCATATAGGGTATGTATGTATATATACATATCCATAGAGCGCGCGCGTGTCTTTTACGCGGCGCGCGCCCGCGGGACGGAGTGGGGGAGGGAGACTGTTGTATATATAGCTATGGACATGTATCCGCAATATTATATGTATATATGTATACCTGTCCGCTATACCGCTCGGCTGTTGGTGTATATGTATACGTGTATTCTATTAGGGATATAAGACTTTGTGAGATCTACCTTCACTCGATCCGCGGCACGCGGACGGCCGACTCGTGTCCGATTGTCTGTCTGTTGCGTTGTGTCGCGCGCCCAGAGCCGGCTCTTTTTTTTTGGCGCGCCATCACCATACAAGTCACTGTTACACACTGTTCACAATTGCTCGGGCACCTACGTCATAACTATTAATTTATTTCCTTCATTGATTCCTCGCAATCTTCGATTCGATACGAGGATATAATTATATAGAGCATTGTAGAGAAGTAACATTGAAGACAACTACCGCCGGTGAGCGGTGGTGAAGAAGAAGGAAAAAAAAAGTGAAATGATGTGGATACGTATAAGGTGCAGTGGGGGTTACTTGTAATGATGTAGTTGTACAGATTGCCGGAGCCAAGGGAGGAAAAGAAATAGGACGTGGGAAAAATCAGCTGCCGGCTTCGCACTTGATTGCTCCTTGGGCCTTGTACTTACTTACCAATGCACCGATAATTAACTATTGGGTATACTTACCTATACTTTAGACTTATGCCATGAAAAAGCGATCAAACCGCGAGTGTTGTGCGAACAGACAATAACACCTGCCACTACCGATGTCCTGTGTCTATTATACCTGTGGTGTATAAGTGTATACTTATATGCACTGACACCGAATGAAAGTCAGCTGACGGAGAGACGACACTAAGAGTGTTTGCCCGTGCAACGGTGTGATTTTTTGTTGTTGTTGATTTTAATTACTTTAATTGCAAGCTGTACTGCACCACTCGCAGTAATAAGAAAGAAGAAAAGTGTAGCTCTTTTTGGTGCATCGATCCGGCACTGCAGTTGGTATGTTGGTATACATGGCCTTCGGTCGCGTCTCGAGTTGATGAGCCAGGAAGGACGCCAGGGGGCAGCGAGAGGGACAGAGGACCAGTTGCACTGTTGTACACCTCATATAGTTTTTCAATCGTAACAACTTCAGGTGAGTTGTTGTTATCGTTATCAGGCATACTCGGCACTTTGACATCCGGTTTTCGCACCATTTCCGTCGAATCGTCCCTGTACAAGTAGCGTTACATGGGGGAAAGGGAAAGGGGAAAAAAAAAAAAAAAAATTCAAACACCGACTCCAACAAATAAAAATCTTATCTCGGACCGTGTCTACTATAGGTACATACGTTTCATTGTTCGCTCCGTACAGTTCTAACGATGAGTAATTCACGTTGCGCACCGGCGATCAAATGTTAACGGAGGATGGGATCGATGGGGCTTGCCGAGAGGTCCGACGCTGACGATAAAAATCTCGATTCTATATTATCTCTCTCTCTCTCCCTGCACCCACACCATACATCGTTCTCCGGAGGCCTTGTCACGAAAATCACGGCAACCGCGCCGTCTGTCTATATACTCACTCGCTGATATATAAACTATTGTACAAATGGTGCTCTTTCATGGATTACCTGTAAGGTCTTTGTCAGTTTTTTAACACCCGTTGGCTCCCGTGTACACCTCCTACGCTGCAGGTGGGTACAGCCTATTATACACCCCGAACATTTTTTTCTCCCCCCTTTTTTTTATTACTTACGAGCCGAAAGACTTGCGCGTGATTATGGTTTCTTATTTCCCGCAAAAGCATCCGCCGTTGAGCCAGTGAAAAAAACTTTGCCGAACATTCTTGCGACTCCGGCGGGAAGCTTTGGCTTCGGCAAATAAAAAAGGCACGCGGAATTTTTTAATTAGAATTCAAACGCGAGATCCGGGGGAAAAAATATGCAGCAAGGAAGCCTCGGATTGTTTCGAGATGGGTACGTATATATGTAAACACAGAGTAGAGGAGATCTCTACGTATGGATATAATACAATCAGGTATGCCGTGTTGAGCAACGCTCAATCGCTGTCGCTATAGAAATAAATTCACGGGGCTCAATACCTATATCGACAATTTATCGGATGGAAAGGAAAAAGAAAATTGTCGCGATGATAATTAATGCACGCGCGAAAATCGCGAGTAACGCGTACAGATGCCTTGTACACTTGTGGAGGTAAGAGGTAAAAATAAAGAGAAACGCGAGAATGAGTGGCGCCCGATTGTGCCTGATGTTGTACCTGTACATGGTATGTATGGGTATACCAGCTAATGGTTGAAATGTACTTATTATCCATAAACGCGGCACAATTCACTGAAACGCTGCCGCGCCGAAAAGCGTGTGCTCTTTGTTTTTTGTGGTACATTAACGATATACGAATATGCAAATGGTCCGCGAGCATTGTGCCCCATCATCCGCTCGGGCTTGAACCGAACTCTATTTACGAGCATGTATAAGCTGCAGCAGCAAGTCCGATGGCCGGTCTAATGAATAATGGACACGGAAATTCTATTAAATAATCAAAATGAGCAATCCTGCATTACACGGTGTACAATACTTAATATATTTATACATAGGGTAGGTACCTACCACCTGTGTAACGACAAATTCCCTCTGTGCAGGAGGTATGCATATAGGTACATACAATCGAGGTGTACCCTGCAGGTATAAGTGCGCGCGCGGTGAGAGCGTCCGCCGATTTCAATGCCCATTCAATTAAATAATTTACGCGGGTGCTGTTGAAATTTCGAATGAAATGCTATTTATATACAAGTAGGTAATTGTTTTTGGTTCGCGAGACTTTAAGCGCTACTGAAAACGAGAGTGAAATAGTATATAGGTATACATTGCAACATGAGGTATAATCAATACATTATACATACCTACACGTATAGCTTTTAGCGGACCCACCGATATATTGAAAACATAATTCATAAATGAATAATAATTGTACACATGCGAGTAAATATCTACCAATAAAAGCACGCGAGGATTGATTTCACTCTCGCTGAGCCAACTATTGGCGGGTATGTTTATTTATTTTAAAATACTATATATATATATATATATATATATATATATATATAGGTACTAAGTCAAGTGATGTTTTGATTGATTCGACCGTAATTTATTGAGGGCTGTCCCGTACTTATAAAGTAAGTACACAACATGATCTTACGCCTATACAGCGAATAATCGAAAGCCTTTTAGGGAAGAAGCGAAGCTGAGTTTTAAAAACTGCTTTTTTTTTTTTTTTTTTTTTTTCCTTTACCTTCCATTTGATACGAGAAAAACAAGAGCAAGGGACACTCGTTACGTTACTCGAGCAACAACGTCACGCATTGGCGTTTCACGCTACGTTACGCCCGGGGACGCTGAAAAATGACTCTCTCGCACGTACCTTCTACTTTATTGTTATACACATGTACACACGCTGTCTCACTCTCTGATTGCTTCCTCAAACGGCGCTTCTCATTTATTTTACTTTACTCCTTTTGCTTTAAATTCACGACGCGTTACTTCCTTACGCACTACCTAGACATTCAGATACAAGCGCGGGAGAGAGTGAAAGAGTCCTAAGATCCATCTGATTTCAAACATCTCATGTTAATAGAAAGTTACAAGCATTAGAATAGGTAGGTTTGTACTTTTTTTTTTTTTTTTTTTCCCTATCGTGTGCTCTTGACAATTAGATGGGGCCATGATAGGGATGTACGACGAAAAAAAAGTAGGTCTACTAACAGGTGTAGAACACGATGAAAATAACTTGTTTGTATCATGTGCGGTCAGAGTGCTTGAGAAATAAGCCGGAAAGGTTACATTACAAGACTAATAAATGAAAATTACTGAAGATTATTTGTATTAATAAAATTAATAGACGTCTATAATTATTTGACATTAATATCAAAAGAGTAAGTCTGTTTTTTTTGTTTTTTGTCAACATTCATTCTTTGGATAAATAAATGGAGAAAAATGCATGGCAACGAAAAAAAAAAAAAAAAAAAAAAGTATCGAAAATACTTGACAACATTACCTAATTAACTTTGAATTCCGTGACGAAAAGTGTATTACATCGCGCACTTAATTACCGACGAAAAATATCTTAAAAAATTTTCGGAGGAAAAGCACACATACAATAAGATTGCGAATTTCGTTAAAGAAAAACTTTGGATGACAAAATTGGTCCAAGGTATCCATAACTAATAGTAGTTTTCGTCGGATAAGTTCCATCGTCTCTGGGACTATTTTGCGGAGCGATGACACTTATGTGTCGAATCCTATTTTTCCTACCAAGGGCACACCCGACCCTCAAAAACGCCCGAGGTCGGAAAATGTAAATAAAATTTCAAGGTAAAAAACATAAATAAGTTAGAGGGCACGACAGGTACGATTCATATAATATATTATGTATTTATTATTTTCTACTGGTGGTTGAACGATAAAGGAAGGAAGTCAGGCGTGCGTATAATATACTTGACTCAAGTGGCGACGACATACACTTAACTCAATATTATGTCATATCGGCACTCTGTAGGTATACCGAGAACAATGAGTTATAGTATACGTACTTTTATCGCTCGCTCATTTGCGCGCGTAACTCGAGCAAATCGGTACCGAATAGCATACTTGTACACGTGAGTATACGTACGTATCATCAGATAATCAGAGATATGGGAGCGAGCGGAAAGTGGAGCGCAGATATATATAGGCACCGATGGGCCCGAGGCTTGACCAATCTCTCTTTCTTCCGTATATATAGCCGCTATCTCTATCATCGCGCGCTGCATCGGCCTCTCCCTGTATGTTGCATGCAGCTGCTCTCGTTTTTCCGCTCCCGCTGGGCGCTTCGGCTGATTTGGTTTCTTTTTTTCGTTTCGCCATCGTTATTCGACACTTTTCTCGTACCTATACTATATAATATATATTATACTTTATACAAAAACAACAAAAGCCGAACGGCTAGCGAACCCCAAGCTCACAATGCATAGGTGTACTACCAATGCTGGGCATGAGATAATATTCATATAATAATAATTACTCATTCATTTACTTATAGGTGTACCGCCATTGATTTGCCACGCAGATTAATTAAAAGACCCACCTACGTTTACATGCAGAAGCAAGTGTATACGTATAACGCTGATACATCACCATACACAATATCGTCAATTTTGCCTTATATTTTTATGTTTACTACTTCGCGGTAACGAGCACTTGTTATTATTTTTTATGATTCGTGAGCGAAAAATATCGATCATTGGGTAGAGCCAGAGCTTCCTAGGTGTTTATATACCCTACCTTACGTAATAACTATTATATACGTTATTGGAGCATTGAAAATTGTTTCGAGGAAGTTATTGAGCACCGGAAAAGGACAAAATAGGTACAATTAATGTTTTCATTTAATAGTTATACATAACGGTGCAAATACCTACTCACCACACGTGATATATTATATGAAGAAAAAGGAAAAGTTGCATATACCTGGGGGATAACATGTATTGGTGGCAGGTGTACATACGAGTTGTAGGTACCGATTTATTATTATTTATTATTCTTAGCGGCTTTTAGACCTTTATCTACGTGATTTTAGTGTACCTGTAGGTATCCGCGAGACAAATACTCATTTCCCCAGCGTTGGAAATAATCCAGAGCAAGGCGTTTATCTCTTGGTATATAAATATATCCTATAAGCTTGACTCGGGTAAGTATACTTTATATTAAACACCCACCCGGTATGAAATGTCGGCAGGAGGGAGGGCGCCGTTCAATCAAAAGTTGCTAAACTGCGCATAGTTATTATATGCAGCGTCAAAAACGAAATTCAAGCGGATGTACTTGTATCCGACGAAAACTACTATTAACCTGTATTATATGGATACATTATTATACAGCTTTCTAAAATATATCTTCCTCAAATGAATGATACTCATACTGTTTAAGTACTTATAGGTATTATTATTACTCATCATCCGGCTATTTCATTAAATATGTTTTTTTTTTCTTTCCAAGCCAACTTATTATTTTAATTTAAACTGGCCGCGAAATTATTACACATGTTCATTAACGATAAGGTTACGAGTAGAGGTGACAGAATATTTATATACATGCTTATACACGTGTGGGCATGAGATAACCGAGGTTTCATTAAAATCCACTGGATATAGGCGTTTCATAACGCATGTTGACACGAGTATCCGGGGATGTAATAGGTACATCGATACGTAAAAAATATTTACTTAAAATCAATACGTGGAATATGAGCATACAAATCGAGCACTGGGAAGATGCAATTACACCCACCCACGCAGCGCGAAAATACAGCGCTCTCTTACCCATTACACGCCAAATAATAATAATAATAAGTATGGGTGCACCTTTGGCATTATAGGCGATACAACAGTGCATCGGAAACCTTAATCCTCCTTCGTGGATGTAGTTGTGCATAATGTAACACAAGTGTATGTATACGTAGCCTTCGATGTGTATGTTTAATAACAGCTCCTGCATGCATATATACGTATATATATAGGTAAGATTGCGACACCGGTCGGGCACCACGTAGGCAAGAAAATGTCAATTTTCCACGAATGACTAGCCGTGAATGTGATTGTTTTCTCCGCTCGAGCGAGCATTATGTTTGACAAAATAGCGGGAATCATCGGTTGACGGTGGTGATTCTGTGTATATCTGCATTGACCAGTTCAGCAGCCGCAGGACGAAAGATTACAGGTATTCGGGACGTAGCTTTCGGAAGATCGGTATATTGTGGGGCGACGGAGGCTTCATGACGACGCGGAAACTGGAACTGCTCATTGCGATGGTGATTTTTCCCCACAGAAAGTAGTCACGAAAATAAAGAACCCCTCGGGCTATTATCACGTTCGTAGAGTTGATAGAGAGCATCTCACGTGCACCAATAACCCACGCGTTGACTATTCACGGATATTATTGTAGGTATGATGGTAAATTTATGGAGGACAGATGAGCGGGTACTCGATAATTTACAATATATGGCTGGCCCAGAGATTTCAAAGATAGCAGCAGTGGCGCGTGTGGGTATACAATATCGTTTAAGAAACCTCGATCACGCCTGAATGTACGGAGGAAAAGTTATACCTACCTCGTGAATAAAAAAAAAAGTGGGGGAGAAAAAATGGATTGACGGACAGATGGCGCGAGATAAGAGGATAGCAAAGTACCCGGCATTTAGGAGAGAGAGAGAGAGAGAGACCGATAGACAGCGGGAGAGAGTAGGTACATCATGTTTATAGTAGCACGAGAACTCGCGTGCCACGAATAGGTAATTGTCAGATTCGCTGCATGCAGCTTCGGACTTGGATTTCACCCGTTACCCACAACAGGTACACACGTATATATATATGTATAGGTATACATGTTATATCGCAGATGTCCGAAACTGTGCACTTTTCCTTCAAAACGGAAGGCTCTGTCAGCCGTTTATGGAAGTTAAGTAGGTAGGTATTTATGTCCATGTCTATAGCGAAGCTGCCGTGTCATAATTCATTTCTCGATACATCGTGCGTCTCACAGAAAAAAAAAAAAAAAAAAAAAGCCTGTGGTAAAAGGAACCAATGTCCCCCCCATGTGGCTCTTTCGGAGCAAAATCTCCTTTGGTAATCGGGAAGAGGATGCGCTACTTAATTTATGAGCCCTCTGCGCTGCTTTATACGTATATGTATACCTACTTGCACGCTAGCCAAGCGACATCTGATTTATTACACGTGTGCGCAATACCTACGCGAGTTGAGCTGATGCTTTCGCTTTGATTGACACCTTGATGTACAATGTATTGGCATGTGAGGGTACTTATTGCCAAAGGCGCGATCGTAACTTTTCATAAAAACTGATTTGGCAGATTTTTTTTTTGTCTTGCTTGTATGCACCTACACCCAATATACGTTATCATTCCCCATCATTATTTTCGTCGTTTGTTACTATCACACCTATATTTGCATTTCCTTGCACGTTCGCCAGAAAATAATACCTATAATACTCAATGTCTGATGCAGCATTACTTGCATCAACATGACAATATAAATTACGTGTAACTGAAGAACTGCACAAATATATACCTATATAATTAAGTTGGTGCTAAATTTATAAAACGGGAGGAGCAAAAATTGACGTTTGAAACATCGCGACGTTCGCATGAGACGTGCGTGAAGTACTTTTACTGCATAATAAATATACTTAGAGAGTTGCAACAGTATAGACATTTCATTCGAATGTACAATACTGGGTATATGTGCAATCGCACCAAGCGAGTGCCTATACATGCGCATGAATAAATGTTACTGAAATATTTTGTCTCAGGAAGGAGGAGGAGGAGGAGGAGGATAATTCGAGCAATTTGTACACGCAATGGCATTTTCGCATTTATCTGGAGTATACGTATAAGCGTGCACGCATCTACACTATCAATATATATATATATATATATATATATATATATATATATATATATATATATATATATATATATATATATATATATATATATATATATGTATAAGTACGTGCGACGATGCAATATTTCATCTTGTATTGATGTTGTAAGCTTCAAGCTGACGCGTGACGAAATTGATAAATAAATTTTCGAAATGTCGGATACTATTTTTTTCCACGGTCCATTCCCAAACTTTTATCGCGTACTTGCATTTGCATCGAAAAAAAAGAAAAAAAAAAAAAGTGAAATAACCCTCCACGGGAAAAAATGCGGATTGCTGGTTTAATTTCTGTGTATAGCTGCGCGTTTCACAATACGTGTATCTAAAATATATATATACATATACCGAATGTTGTGTACACAAGTAAGGAACGATTTACAATACGTGGAGCTAAAGTATAACCAGCTCCGATCGACCAACTTCCCAGAGATAAGAGCCAGCGTTGCGGCATTGGAGTTTCGAGGCGTCCCATACCTCGACGAATGAGGAAATAATAATAACAACAACAACAACAAAAAGAGGAACGAGTGTAAAGTTTGGTGGAAAAAGACTAAAGTGAGAGGGAGAAGGAACGCAGACAGCCAACAGATGCTAAGTACTTAAGTAGGTGTACATCAGATCTATAGGCAACTTTCGCGAATAGCTATAAAAGAGTCCAGCCCAGTTGAACGAAAAATTGTACCATCGGCGCATTCGTAATTTCGCATCTCATGTGTGCCAAATAAACGACGAGTATTAGCTGCAGGGAAGTAAGTAATGGTAAAACAGGAGGAAGAAAATAATATAGCTGCAGAACAGTGCACAGGTCGGGCGTGACTTTCAGCACGCGTGGCCACAGTGTCTTTCCATAAGTATGTAATATGTCAATCACGGCCCAACCCAATAAGTACTTATACAACTACAATTTAGTAAATCAATGCCGGTAAGGAGTAACATGAAGATACGGAGGTACGGAAAATCGGTAACAGCGCGTGGAACTAATACAGCTCGCGCGCTCGTTTTTTTTTGTCTCGTGATTCAGGAAAAGGGAGCCCAATACTATTGTGTACATGTATAACAGACAACATGGCGAGCTAAAAACGTTAAGATAAAAAGTATACGGTTTTTTCAAAATGTATATCCTGTACCTACTCTGTTGCTGTTGCCATCGGTATATATATATATGTACACGTAAGTACTGCATTTTATTTGGATATGTACAGACATTGGTAACATATATGTAATATGAGTGAATCGCGGGACCTGCAACTACTCACCATCCGTAAAATTTATTCGACAGCGGAATAAGCACGCGTATACCCATACCCTATAATATGGAGACAGATGGCTGAATGGGATTAAAAATAGTATATGTATAATCCATCCGCAGGTATACTTATACACGTATATCTAAGTGAGAAACGTTGATATGTATATTATATGTTCGTACATTTTATGCGTACATTGCAGTGTTTCGTTTGCGTATAGCGTACAGAGATAAGTATGGAGTGTAAAAGTGAGGTATATATATATATAACTCTCATCGCGTGCAGAATTTGTGTTGGTGCACTGCTGAATAAATAATAATAAGTAGGTCGATCATTTCTCTCGAGGTGCAACGATTATACACGGTAGATATAAGTACTTATAAGAATGAAAGCGAGGAAACAACCGATCTGAAATTATGTTAGGTATATATATATATAGGTAAGTAGATGGTTATAGGTACTGCAGTACAATATCCATGCACATAATAATAATAATAATAATGATTTCAATACCAACATGTGTGCATAGCTTAATCGGACATGCTGTATAAATAAAATAATTATGTAGGTATCGCGTGTACTTATATATTTTGTACGTAAGTATGCGCTCATCTTGCCAAAATAATCCTCCCGTACAAGTGACACCTATAGGTATACTTATGCAGCATAATCTTATGCGTTGTATTTGCTCAAAGAACGCCGCCGCCGCCTCCGTCAGGATCTTTGAGTGAACGCGAGTGGGTACATCATATTTATTATGTAGGTACTTATAACTTACAACTGAAACCCACGTTTATTTTTCTTTTGTCTTGCTTGACCGCAGTTGAATGGCTCTAATGTACCGGTATTAAACGATTGGTTATACATGTAAACGTTCAATAAGAGTCAAGTATATAAATATAATGTATATGCAGGGCACTGGTTGGTACATACCAAAATGTATGTACGAATGAATGTAGGGTTCGAGGCAGAATTGATTGGACGTGTGGCGAGCGCTAAAGTAAAAAATCCGTCTACACGGACAAGCTCGTGTGTGCCCGAACTTTGACCCAGTGCGCCTTATCTTGGCGCGACGAGTCCTCCGAGTAAGGATGCAGGGAGAGAGAAAAATCGGACGAAAGTAGGATACACGACTGCATGTGGGCGCAGTTGGATGCTATTTCGGTAGGTGGTGGACAGCCCATGCAGCCCGACCGGCAGCAGTGGCATATGGATGCACCGTACCTATCCTATATATATACCCTACCATACCTATACGTAATACAAAGCCCCCATAGCCACGTACATACATAAGTGTTGGAGTACTTACCTAAACTATATTCTTATAGGTAGAGAGGCGTATCCATGTAAGTACGGTATACTTGCTCCACAGCACTTTTTGATGCCCGATAGGTACAACACGTGAGCAGACCGCGAGTGACCATAACAAATGAAAGATCGAGCTGATATCCCTATACATAATATACCTACCGAGTAACGTTGACGTTAACTTGAGCTGCTCGACACTTTTTTCTTCTCCTTTTTATCTTGTATGGGGTGCGGGGGGGGGAGATAGAGAGAGTTACCCGTCCACGCGTGTGCAAAGCTATACATATATTATGCAGATAAGTGTCACGAGCAATCCGACGAGTATGAAAAGATCGGGGGGCTTATCTATCTTTTAAGGACAGACACCACCGTGTGCTCGGACCGGCATGGCTACCTATTGGTTGATTGATCGGTATTGCTGGTTTTCCATTAGTCTATATTGTTAGCTGCAGCAATAGCCTCAGCTGCACGATCGAGCGACACATTTTAAACCTAACATAAAAAACTCAACGATTATTGCGATGGGATTGAAATTTTCAACTATCATGCGTGACCGATTTCTCAAATTTCAATCACTCAAATAATTTGCTTATTATCATATCCATCCAGCCCATTGCCTCGGTTATGAAATTTTTGCATTATTTGGCATAAACATGTATATTATATTATATAAATATATTGTTATTATATAGACACACGCACATACAAAACCACGAGCAGTCAAATGATTCGGAAATACTTGAGAGAAAAATAAAATTTGTAACGGGTCCCTTTCACGCGCGCCCTCATAATAATACTTGCACATCATGCAGAGCCAATATAATATATATATACACACACACATTTTTTACAAGTGGTTACAGCTTGGCTCGAAACAATGTGTATTGTCCGCGCGCGAGCTGCCGCTGTTTAGAGTATTGTTGCTTGATCACCCGAGCCCCCCGTACAGCCTTGCATTGTTATGGCCGTGCACTTTTGTGAACGACTATAGATAAAAATTTTGAAAATCACTGTTCCATAGGCTATACTTTAATTATACTTATGTTAAGTGGTTTACGCACCTACCATTGTACGTATTACATAGGTATTATGGCGTACAAGAGTGTATATGGGTCGACTTTTTTTTTTCTTCTTCTTCTAAAAATCGGGCATTGTACGAGGCTAGATGTAAAGAAAAAAAGTTTCTCTGTTGTCTTAATACGTATAGGTAAAAGTTATTGATTCAAAATATATTGTTACAATGAGCGAATGAAGAAAATACCGAACTGCGCATATACGTGATACCTATATAATATATAGGGATAAAAAAAATTGCAAACGTGTTCCATAGGCAGGTAATGGTATGCAAATGAACAAAATAAGTAAACGCATGAAGGTTTTACCTACAAAACAACAATAAACAAACAAAATGATTATTGAGGCGCGTCGAAGATTTATCGGCTCTAAAATGCCCACGAGAACCACCTGTGCGGTACGCGTAACACATTGCAAATCCCAGGCGTGACGCGGATGTATTATTTCACGCACTTTTTTCATCATATTTATATTTTATGATGTAAGTACGTATTGAAGTGAGCTGAATGCCCTGCAAGAGGAATAACCTTATGGCACAAAAGTTCATGCATCACCCGTACACTTAAAGATCTACTGTTAACAAGCTAAGCGATCATTCTTGATGAGATTTCTCTCATTTTCGTGCGTGCGTGTGTAGGTTGGTACACCGCAATTGAAAAACGAGCTCATGGAGCGCCAAGTGAATGGTTCATTGTATACGGAGTATACTTGAGTGTGTGACGCCCAAGGAGCGTGAATGAAAAATGGAAAAAAGGAGAATAAGTAAGCGCATACTTATAGCAGCGTGGGACTCGAAGCGATAGTCCTCACGGATGATGAATCAAAGGAAGGAGTACGGTAAAAAAGAGGTCCCCTAATTGTCCATTTATGCGTGTATATTATTTATTACACAGCGTTTGGGGCACTCGCCTATGCACTTATGGCATTCGGGCAGATTTTCCCGCGCGTCCCGATATTCCGCTTCCCGACGATTGTGTCCTCTCCATTATTTCACAGCCACGAGCAAGTAAGTAGCTCGACTCCCGTCGAATTTCTCTCCGCGTTGCGATTGTCGCTGCCGTCGCTGGTGATTGTGTGTACTTGCTTGCGATGAAAGAAAAAGTAAGCTCGCGCCAAAACAACACTGATGCTTTCTTTCATCTCTCGCGCCGCGACTTATTCATGGGTACGTATTTACATTATACCTATACACAATCACTGGTAATAGTCATTAATCAACTACAGAGTCTTATAAGTATATGCATAGGGGACTTTTTTTACTTTTCCTTGTGCGGCTTTTACCGCTTCTGTTGTTGCGTGCAAGGCTTTTTCTCAACAACTTCCTTTCCAAGTTCATACATTTATACTTCCTACAAACAATGACACCGTATCTTGGAATTAGTTTTTTCCATACGTAGCTTTATTTCTTCGGCAAGATAATAATTACATATGTGTATATTATTTTTTTCATCACATTTTACAATAGAACGCGACACTTGATTGTTTTTAATAAAAGGCGCACATGTATACTTCAATAATTTGATTTTTTTTTTCCAAATCGAAAGTTTGGCACGTATTTTTTAGGCCGAGGATTCAAACAAAACGCAGGCAACATAATTATCTCTCACACCGCGTGCGCTACGGTGCCCCAAGATATTTTCGGTAGTTAATGATAAGTATAAAAATATGTACTCACTTACTCCGGACCTTTTTCACGGCGAAAGGCTGCATTATCAGAACTATATGTATATGTATATACATATATATTTATACACGTTGCGCCAGAATGATTTAATGTGGGAAAAAGGTTACCAAATCGCGGAACTTTCTTGACACGTTTTTTACGATCGCCTACATGCATATATGTATATTTATAATATACTCGGCTCTCGTGTTTATACATACATAGTACCTACCACGTATGTGCACATTGGTAATTCTCCTCTCTCTCTCTCTCTGTTGCCAAATATCGCTGCACTGCACCTATCCGCGTCAATGTTGCGGCATGTCCATGATTCACTTATTTATTGTGTCAAATTAAGATATATATATATATATATATATATATCCATATGATTAATCGGGGGAAAATTAAGTACTTTCGTCCAATCGAGGTTTGCATTTAGATTGAAGTAGGCACGGGCGCGGGGAGCGAGAAAACGAGAGCGGCACTGCTCTATTGTTTGAAAGAAACAGTTTTATGTTTTTACTTTGGCCAGATATATATATATATATATATATATATATATATATATATATATATATGAATAAATGTTTCGTAAGTGGATTTGTCAGTGAAGCTCGAATTTTACATAACTGAATACTTAATCAGCCCCTCAATGATACGTACAATTGACAAAGATTTCTGAAATTTTACGATGCGGGCTTATCGAGGTGTTTATGATGTTTTATCGATGCAACGAGCGTTTTTTTACCGATTTTTCGTAAATAAAAAAAAAAAAGACCATATTTAGAAGGATCAAGGTAAATATACACATGTATACATCTGCAACACGTAAGGGAGAAAAAAAAAAAAAAAAAAGAATAATAATACCTAGCTGATACACCTACTTGTTGGGTTGGGTTGGGTTATGAATATATATATATATATATAGTAATAACACGTATATATATAACACGTTCACCGACTGCAGAGAGTGCAGAGTCAGCTGCTGTGCACTTGCACTTTTTAAGAAAACCAGTTTCCACAAAGGTGCCCAGCGCGGAGAGCAAACTCTTTCTCGCGTATATCACTCCAACAGGTATAAGTACACGTAATGCATTGCAGATATATTATATCAACTCTCTCTCTTTCTCTCTTGAATGTAGGTACCTACTTATGGGTATACTTGTGCAGTACGTATATATATGTTACATATTGCATACAGTATGTACTATGTACCCTATGTGTGTATACACATTCAGTTAGAGGTGTAAGAGGTGGACGTGAGGGTTGGGTGAATGCGGTACCCACTTCCATGTAATACGTATACAAAGGTTATACATGTTATAAGTATAGAGAGGAAAGGAACACCACACCCCCTGCATGGGTACCTATATATAATATATCTATAGCGCCATTGCTTCGTACGTATAACGTATAAGGTACAGGCGAGAAAACGTGCAAAAGAAGTGAGTGACGTTACTGCAGCAGCAGCGATATCCGAAAAAAGGTGGCCGTCTCACCGACCGCGTCGTCTGTATTGAAATTTTGGTGCTGATTTTGGTGTTTCGCGGACACGTACTACAAGTATGTATTTATGTTACCTTTTTTACTTGGATTATAGACGGAGCACAAGAAAAAAAAAAAAAAAAAAAAAAAAAGTATATTATATCCATCCCCTTTGCCTCCTCAGCTCGCAATCAATTTCATGGGCCCGATCGATGAAGGAAATTAAGCTGATAAACGTCGATAAATCAGGGGCGGACAAGTTACACATGGGAAAGTCATACGGAGAAAATCTCGAGATAATTTTAAAGAGGGGGAAAACATATTGGTGGCACGAATATTTTTGCATCGTGCGTGTTGAATACATACGAGTCAACAAAAATTGGTGCCCGCAACTGCAAGTACGTTATATCTGTAGGTATGCATGTACCTGTATTATATTATATTATACTTAATTATTATCGTTACTATCGGCCAATTGTGCACATTTACAGGCATGTCATTTAAGTGTTGGATTATCTGCACGTTGGGCTTGCGGTTCGGCTAACGGCGAGTGCATTTTCGAGGATTCCAAAATGGGATCATCAATACCTTTGTACTAAAACAGAACGAGATGATGTTCGGGGATTATACGTATACACTTAAAACTAATTCCGTTTTTCGTCTCCCATTTTAATGAAAAAAACTTTTTTGAGGCACACTCTCGAGATAGGGCTAATTTTACTCGTAGTGCCATGTACTGTGAGGAAAAAATTTTGAACACGGTTTTTCTGCGATTCACATGTAAACGTTATAAATATCTATGTATTTGGAGATGATAGGTATAGATATAATTTTAACACGTAAATCGCAGAAAAAGGGTGTCACCCTCATCGAAATTCGTGTTAAATATTTTTTCCTTATAGTGCATGACGTAACGAGTAAATTGAGTCCGGTTTCAAGGACGGGCTTTGAAAAATTTTTTTTCATAAAAATTATTTTTCGTAGATTTTCTCATACACACATATTTAAACATGTTATAAAATATTTTAAAAGAGCCATGCGTATCAGCTGTTTTAATACCTATAACCCAAGCCAAGGAGGAGACACGCTACGCAAAGTTACGTAAAGTAACAAACAAATACAGGTGGAGTGCCGTGTACCACTAGTAGTGAAATTTTACCTTTAACCGCAAGTATAGGTATAACACTGCAGGCGCGCCTACGAAAATCTCTCAAGTACTGATACCTATATACCTATATTGGTAAGTGGTACTAAATCAGCTATATTTTACACACACGCGCGCGCGCGTTACATAATTATATTGTATAGTTAGGTAAATATAAATAACGATAACTGCGCAAAGCGAGATCTCGAACAACTTTCATTCATAAATCGTTTTCCTGAGGAAGAATTAGAGAACAAATGCATGTATAACAAGTGAATAGGCATCGGTGCCATATCAGTACTAAATTTTTGCTCGCGGCATCCAATACAATACTTAATACGACCTGTCATCGCACGCGTGCAAGTACAATCGAGACGGCATCACCATCTCATAACAAATATTAGGTATTGAAAGCAAATGGAAAAAAAAAAGAAAGAAATGGGAAAAACCTGTCGAGCCACCTGTACTATATATATATATATATATATATACACATTAACATCTATTAACAAGAGGCAAAGAAAGGCGAGGAACGAGGGCCACTTTCGCGGACGGGGCACTTGAACGATAAACGAGGATTATGCGCTCGCTTCCATCGATTCGATCTCGCGGCTTACGTAAGTAGGTATACCTACCTACCTACTTAAGTGCGAGTACTTCATAAAGAGAAATTGTATCACTCGAAGGAGCATAAGAGAGAGAGAGAGATAGCCCCGAGATATATATATATATATATACACACACACATCACAAGTATTTTTATTTATACGGTGCACCGCGGTGTGAGCGAGACTTGGCGAACTTTCACTGGGCGGGTGAGCGCGCGCTTTTTTTTTTTCCCAAATAGCCACAGCTAAGCGGATTACTTGCTCACTGGGTCAGCGCCGCCGCTGGCTTTTCCCATGTGCACGACGTTCAAATTCGCCCGAATGGTGGGGAGATAACAACCATATATGCGCGGTACGTAACTCCATACATGCAGGTACAACGTGTATCTATAACATTTACCCGTTTGTATATAATTATGGGTATGCACCGCGGAAATGGAAATTCAGCCAGTGCATCTAATATATGGACTCACAAACAAGCGATTTCTCTTTTTATTTATTTATTCGTTACTTCCCCCAGCTGTCCTTCCGCGCCTCTGCAAAATTTCCAAGAGAAAACCATCCGCGGTTAGAACCGATATACTCGCAAATACCGAACGCACTAAATTTTCCTAGCTCAGCTAATGATTTTTTTTTACCCAAGTATATTGTATTGTGTCTATACCCATTGTCGTGACTTTCTTTCATTTCGGGAGACTTTCGGCAATAATGACAATATAGCTGGCTCTCTTGATTAATAAGCATATATGCATGTATAGGCTGCCACGTAAGTATATTATATTATATTGCGGAGACGAGAGTCGGTTCGAGGGGGTTGAGGAGGATGGCCACGTAAAAATAATATCGGTGTGATGAAAACTTACGCCCATACGCGCATCGCCTCAATATCAATTTCAATACCTCACCCCCATGTACTTGTAATATACCTATGCTATGATAAGTAGCTATGTACACCGTCCGCGTTGCGTTGCAAGGAACCGAGGTAACGATGGTTTAATTGTCATTTTGGGTGTTACAGAACGATGCGGGGACAGCGGGTATTGCCGTTGCTGCTAGTGCTATTATTGGCCGGTGTTGCGTTGCCTACGGTAGTCCTACCGAGGCCGCCGTCCTCGCCTAACCGCATACCGCGTGCCTACAGCCAGGACAACCATCGGTCCAAGGACTACGTCGAAAAGGCCGTCTACCAACAACAGAGCACCAACGTAGAAAAACCCGATACCCAGGACTACAGGTATATATGTATATCTACACGTCGTGATAACTTGTCGTCATTATTGTGAACTGTGCCTGTAAGTGATGATGGGGTTGTATCTCGGAATTAATGCACCTTGCGTGTATTGGTTAAAGTCGACTGCTACGTGAAAATGGGTGGAAAAAAAAAAAAAAAAAAAAAAAAAAAAAAAAAAAAGTAAAATAAAATGAGAGCAAGCAAAGTCGGGAGGCGTATATGTATGCCGATCACTGTATAGCCGATTGAATTCATTCCACGGGCGTAATAAGTATACGATGTAGGGTACCGCATGTGTATCATGTACGAGTGTAATTGTTGAGCCGATTTTTCTGTTTGCTCGTGCAGATTCGTCGAGATCGAGTTGCGCGACGGGGACAACGTCGGGTCCCTGGACCTGCCCGGTCTGGTACGGGCAGTCCTCGACAATCACCCGCGCCGGCACCTCTACCAGGCACCCCTGCCGCCCCCGGGCCAGCAGCGCCGCTTCGAGCTCACCCCCGAGGACGAGCCCCGCAACCTGACTTATCCCCAGCCCGAGGTCGTCCCTCGCTCGATCCTGGGCGTGCGCGACGTCGGCCTCGGCCAGCGCGTCTTCGAGCCGTTCGACCCGTCGCGGCAACAGCAGCAGCGCCGCCTGATCCAGCCGAGCAAGGACCTCGGGAACGAGAAGCTCTACTACCTGAAGAGCAGCCGGCCCAAGGTCTACGTAAACTTCCGCGGCCGGACGGGCAACTTTCGGCAGGATGGGTCCGACTCGCGCGCCGCCGTCAGGCTCGAGCCTGGGGCCTCCCTCCGCGCCACGCAGCCCTACCGCGAGCTTGACGTGAGTCATGATCACCCGATTTCATTTTTTTTCAACATCATGTCCTTCGGCATCAACCTTTTCTTCCTGGAAAATCCCCACCCCCCCCCAAACATCATGTCACGCGCGTCTCACTTTTGTCACCAAAAGCAAACTGCATCGTATCCTATAATATACATCATCACCACGCCTGCATCAAACACATGTTATATTAGGTGTACGTACGTCTTGCGTAAGTTTATATGGGGTGTGTATGTAAACCGAAACGCTCGTTCCGTTACAGGTGAGGAAGCCCAAGTCGGCCAAGCGCCCGCCAAAAAAGTACGATCCGAGCATCCACGGGGGAAGTACGGCCAACTCGAGGACGTCGTCCGCGACGACGACGGAAAACACGATGGTTACGTCGAGCGAGCTGCCGAAGCAGATACCCGCACCCCCGAGCAGGTTACCCTCGCCCTCGCCCGTCGTCCACACGACGCCCGTACAGAGATTCACCGCTCGCCGGACGGACGTGTTGATGCGTTTCGTCGAGCCTTGATTCGTTCATTCGTACGACTTTATTGGTAATATCGAGCCGGTCTCAATTTGTAAGGACGAAACCGTCTCCCTAGGTGGATTCGACCAAATTGGTGCAGTTGGGTGTGCTTTTTTTCCCCCCTGTAAATAGAGCTTTAAGCACATTGTCCAAATTTTTTTACAGAGTAGTTTTAAGTACGAACGAAAGTAAATCGAATCGAGTACTTATAGAAGATACGGAAGTCCGAAAAAATAATTTTTTTTTTTTTTATTGTGACTTTCAAAAACAATCTAAAGCCAAAATTGATTCATTACATTACGAATTTTACATGTTTGTTAAAACAGAGGCTTGTTAATTTCACGGAAAAGTAAAAATATTGTCACATTATGTTTAAAAAAAAAAAAAAAAAAAAAAATGGGACAAATTGATTTTAGCTTTGGATTAGTATTCTTCAGTATGTTTTAAATATTTTGTTTTTTCAGTAGTCCTGTGTGATGAATTTAAATTATTTCACAGAGTAAAAATTGAAATAAAATAAATTAATTTAAAAAAATGAGGTATAGGTGATGATGCATGTTGATTATTTTGTTTGTTATTGAAATATATATATATATATATATATATATATATATATACACATTATCTTTACTGGAACAGTGAAGTGATAAACACTTATAGTATTGTATGACTAAGATGAGTATTATTGTCAAGATTTTTCTTGTTAAATTTAAGTATCACCCAGGGAAATTTTCTATTGTTTTTTTCCCACAGTATCCAAGTATGAATTACAATTTTTGTACAAACTTGATACTCGTTGAAAAAAAAAAAAAAAAAAAAAAAAAAAATGGGACTAATTGATTTGAGCTTTGGATTAGTATTCTTCAGTGTGTTTTAAATATTTTGTTTTTTCAGTAGTCCTGTGTGATGAATTTAAATTATTTCACAGAGTAAAAATTGAAATAAAATAAATTAATTTAAAAAAATGAGGTATAGGTGATGATGCATGTTGATTATTTTGTTTGTTATTGAAATATATATATATATATATATATATATATATATATATATATATATACACACATTATCTTTACTGGAACAGTGAAGTGATAAACACTTATAGTATTGTATGACTAAGATGAGTATTATTGTCAAGATTTTTCTTGTTAAATTTAAGTATCACCCAGGGAAATTTTCTATTGTTTTTTTCCCACAATATCCAAGTATGAATTACAATTTTTGTACAAACTTGATACTCGTTGAAAAAAAAAAAAAAAAAAAAAGTATCATCTACGTGGACCAACAAATACATATTTTAGCTGTGATTTACACATAGATTTATTTTGTATACACCATTAATGGATATAACGAACAACTAACCAATACTTAATTAAGGGGAGTCGTAAGCAACAATACTAGTATAAAGATTTGATATAAATGCGATTGAAAATTATTGAAAATTGTTTTAGCGTGAATAAATATTTGTAAAATCAATAAAAACGGACTAATAAAAGTAATTTGCTTAGTATGACAATTTGACTTACCTGTTCAGCTTTGAGAGTCAGCTCGATGAATATCTGTTGTAATTTTTCATTAACAAAATTGATGCAAAACTGTTCAAAGCCATTTTTCTCGAATATTTCGAATCCATATATATCCAGAATACCAATTTCAAAATCCTCCTGTGTAGTCACCATGGCTGAATTAACTATCTACAAATGGCAATTTTACGTGTTATTATTATTGTATTATACATTAATATGTATATAATAAGTACATACATGGTAAAAATATACGAAAATAAATCGTTACCTTCACCAAATAATCAAAAAGACGTGCGTAAAGATCTTTAGCGAGAGCATCCCTGGCATAGAGCGCCTGTTCGACGTTAAGCGTCACATCTACGCTTTCAGATTGACTACCCCATTTCGACTCGAATTGCCGCGAAGTTAATTTGTGCGACAACTGCTCTGGCGAGATGCCCAAGAGGTACGCTGGAAAGTTGAGGTCTGAAAGGAAGTAAAATAGTTCGATACTGCTTGTTTTCTTAAAAGTGAAAAATTTTTTGATCAAAATATGTTTCTCTGGAAAAAATAAAAAATGAATAGCTTACAATCCTTATCTGCAACTTGTGAATAGTTTCCCTTTTCCGTGAACCGTACGTTTCCTATGTGCAAAATTCCAGCCACTAGCCTCAATATGTCGGTAGTTTCCATATTTTTAATGCCCATCACACTGAGCGCTAAGTAGAAAAAAATAAATAATAACAATAATAATAAATTCAGTCAACACGAAAATCGTGTTTCCAATCACAACAACAAAGTTAAAAAAAAAGTTAGTAATCTACCTTTCAACGTGTCTTGAAAATCTCGAGCGTCGTTCGTTCCATCGACTTTGTGATTTCCACCATACCTCAGGTAGTCGTAGTCGTTTAAATCCGTAAGACCAAGTTCAGCTATTTTAAACAATACATATATGAAAGCTGCACTGATAATGAAAAGGGGCAAGAATTTCAGAATGAGATGACTTACATTTCATTTCTGAATTAGCTCCAGTCACCAATTGGTAAAAAATATGAAAATTTCTCTCCCCTGGGTTATGACTCGTGACCCTCGACTTTTCCAATAAAAAGTTTGAAACCTTTCCTCCGCTCGGCCTTCCACCAGCGCTAAACTGCATCTCGACGTACTTACCCTAAAAATAACGCCGATTTGTATCGTGAGTATTGCAAATATGTAAAGGTATAAAAAAAAAGTATCTAAAGATATACTGACAAATCTGCTACTGTTGTTGTTCCTTACGGTCTTGGCGTTTCCAAAAGCTTCGAGCAACGGATTAGACTCGAGTATGACGTCCTTGACTTTCTGGACTCCCTCGCCACCACCACTGACTCGTGCTATGTATGACATTATATACTTGGCAGCGACTGTTTTGCCTGCCCCGGATTCGCCACTGGAAATAAATCATGTATTTACAATTACAACACTAGTAATTTTTACCATCGACAAGGCATATTTTTTTTTTTTTTTTTTTCTCACCTTATTATCACGCACTGGCTTTCAGAGTCGATCAGCATATTTCGGTACATGCCATCCGTCAAGCCGAAAATGTGCGGCGGGTTCTCATACAACGCCTATAAACACAAAATTCACACATGAAAAAAATGGTACATAACAATTTTTTTTTTTTTTTTTTTTTTTAATTTTTTTTATTTATCGACACTTGAATGCCCTGCCAGAGATTCCTACTAATCTCTGGACCTGCGCGCGATAATCTTCTGTACGCGTACGCGAGCGAGAGAGGGGTTGCAGTGGCACAGGTGCTCCACAAACTATAGATAAATATGCAGTTACAAAAAACAGATTTTTTTTTTTTAATATAATGATTGTAAATAGTTGCTCAACTACCAAATTGCGTTTTAATTAGCTTTTGCGATTCATTTGGGGAAAAAAACAACGAATACAGTCGTTTTGTTATTTTGTTTTGCTTCCCTGATCCTATAAATTCGAATGAAAAAAGTATAAACTCACCGCACCCTGGTAGATTTCTATTTCTTTTTCGCTGAAATACGGCATCTGCTTGAACGGATTGATCGACACAAGCACGGGGCCAATGCATGTCTGACTCGTGTTAAGAAACAAAATGTTACCGTGCAATGTGTACACACGCACACACAACGACATATACATCTCTAAACAAACTATAAACCGAAACTTGAAAGGTTTTTTTTTTTTTCAATCAACTGTAATTTTGGAACGAAGACTCAACCAAATAAAAAAATCTATTGTACTCGCGAATGAAGGTTCACGAAATTTATTCATGATATTTCGACCATACGATAAATTTATAAACTAAAGTAGGTACAAACAGAGATTATCACCATCAGGCTCACTATAATAACTTGATATGAATCGTAGAAAAAACAATTGCAAACGTAAAAAGGATACGAATATGTAGTCATCCGCGTATCGTTTGCGAAGATTCTCGACGATCGCGTCCTCGTTGATTTTCGACAGCAGCACCATGTCGTCCACTCCGGAGACTTTGACATTTTGACTCTGCCAATGGTACACCTGTGGACATAAAAAGTAAGTATCAGTCGAGTACTCGTTGTGTTTCTCTATTATAGGTACGCAATAAATGCGCGCAAGCTTGTTGTGTGTAACGGAGCAATAAGCGCTAATGTCGGCTTAATGGTTATCACGATGGCAAAACGAGGGCACCTACATTTGACACGGAAGGAGCGAATTGTCTGCCGCCCACGCTCGGCTCTTACGGCTTTGCACCCTTTAAGCCACGGAATTCATATATTTATAATATCATGTACTTATACGTCGTACATTTATTACTACTGCAATATTGTATATAAAAATTCGTTACATATATGGTTTTTACAATCAAGGACTGAGACACTGATCAAATTGTGACTTTGATTCCTCCACATCGTCGATATAAATGTGTCTACGTGATTATATTTATACATACGTCGCCTGACTGATTGAAAACTAATTATTTAACAGTTATGATTATTTTTGTAAGTTTAATTGCGGTTTGAAACGCCACTACCTCCCAAGTGATATTTTAAGTAGGTGGTACATTAGCTTCCAAAGCACATACAGGTATTATAATTTTTTTTTTAAATTAAACTGTCGTCCGTTGGCAATGAATAACTATTCATTCGTTGATGCAATAAAAAAAAAAAAAAAAAAATGAAAAAATAAAAAATAAATTATGCATCACAATAATTATGTTATGCGTCATAGTCAAATTGAATGATAATGGTAATAATAATAATAATAATAATCTGCCGTGCCTTTACGGTATGAAATTGCTAATGGACATTGGCCTCCTTGTCACATTAACTCTCGAGAATTTTTTTACATACAATCGAAGGTACTGCAGCTCGCAGTAAGTAAAAGGTTCTATAATAAGTATATACATGTATATATACAGCAGCCTGAATTATAAATAGAGTAAGTAGTAGGTACCTACGAGGCATCCGATAAATAATATCATCATCATTGTCGCTACATTCGATTGTATGAAAATAGACGTCGATACAGCTCGAGTTGAAAACAATCGAGCGCTAAATTTTGTGAAAGAAAAAAAAAAATAATAATTTTGAAAAGTAAGGGTGACAGATGAGAGAGCACATACCCACACGGAGTATCATGCAGACGCGGCAAGACGGACGGGTTGAGGGTGATGAGAGACGTGCGCAACAGCGAGTGCAGGTAAGAATCAGTACAATATGTTGTAGGTTTTAAAATTTAATGTCGAGAGAGAGCATTCTCTATGCCGTTTTAATTCAGGAGAAAAGTCGCCCATTGCCAAGGCACGAACAAATGATGATTATTATCAACACCGAGTGAAATTAGGTTGTGCGCATGCAATTGTTACATCCAAGGATCCAAGTAGTGGATAATGGAAATGTGAAAATTCCGAGGCCTGGCAGCGTAAGACAACTCTTACAATTTCAGGGGTATGTAATCTGCGGGAGCTGCAAGTTCAGGCAGATATAGGGCTTGGCGTTGAAAAAAAAAAAAAAAAAAAAAAAAAACAGTGTCGGAGGGAAATGAATGAACAGACCGAGTGGATGTTAAATGTTTTATTCGATGGCCTCGAAGATCATATAGGTATATTATACGTAGGTAGGGGGTATAAACACCCAAGCATTTTCAGCGATTTCACACGTTTCCGGTGTTGCTCAACTGTCGCAATGTATTATAACATAAAGAGTTCTTCCACCCGTTGACCGCTGTATACGTATGTATATCCACCGAAAACTTGAAACTTTTCCTCTGTACCCAAATAGATACACACGCATGGTACATTTACATACTTAGTGTCTGATGGTGGCTGCGCTGACTCGCTCCAGCAGAGTACCGCTCATCAACCCAAGTATAGACGGGGCTAAAATGATGTTTCTATATTTATATGATGCATCCAGAGGTTATTTTTTATTGGCTCGTAAGTAAGTATATAAATATACTTATACATACGTATAAAGTGCCCAAACTTGACAAAGCTTCCGATCTATTTTACCATTGTCTCGCACATATTTTTCTATTATGCATAGAAATAACAATTATTGGATATAATTTTTTTTATCAAATGATCAATAGCCATTCGGATCGCCTAATTCTCCCGCACGAGCACCTAACTGTGAATGTTTTGCAATTTAGAATTAAAAAAAAAAAAAAAAAAAAAAAAAAAAATCGCAAAGAAAAGTGGTGGTATGTAAAAAAAAAACTTTAAATTAGTCTTGTACGGAGAAATTAGGATCCCATTTATTGCTCAAAATAAACTTGGTATAAGTAAATTAACCACTCAAGAAGTAATCAATCACGTCTAAGAAAATCACAGACACGAATTAAGCTCATGGCAATAAACACCCCATAATATGCTAGTCTGATTTGCGGGTTAATACTAAATACAAACATTAAATTCAGGAAAATTTTGTCCAACACCTTTTTTATCGTATTTTATTGCTTGATCTCCAACTTGCACAAGTTTGTGAAGCACGTCATATTGTATAAAAGCCTTTTTTTCCGATTTCGGAGAAGCAATTGTTTTTTGTTCAATTGCTCGTGTTTTGTACCGCACATCATCGTCATCTCACCGCCACCGATCTTACAACTTCACAATTCCACGTAATGGGAACTCACACACACACACGTGCGCGCGCGTTTAGTTGCACTTGTACCAGAGTGCGTGAAAGTATATACTACATACGTATATATATATATATATATATAGTACAAGTAGTAAAGAGAGGAGTTGTGCTATAATTGCAAGTATATACTTGTATATACTTACTTGCGCGGGTCCTAAAGGTATCGCGCGAAGCTGCTGAACCGCTAAAGTACGTGCACTGCAGCAAGTAACTAATCGCGACTGGAGGAACATTCAACGAGTAACACGTGTAGGCACGTATAAAAATTCTTAATTATAATACGTGTGAATATTTTGTCATAGATTTTGATTCATTTGGAGCTAATGTTAAGGATATATATATATATATATATATATATATATATATATATATATATATATATATATATATATATATATATATATATATATATATATATTGCCAAGTTTTTCTATTCAAGTAAATTTACATAATCTAATACGTGTCTGATATTTATACACACAAATGATGTTTTTGAGTGCAAATATACAAATAAAATTTGGGCGGGGGAAAATATTGCTGCTCGATAAATTGTGAGTCAGATATTAGTGTATCCTAATGTTACGAGGTATGTACCTATATATAGAAGAAAAGAGCGTCCCGACGTTTCAGCTGTTTCCAGCTTATGTTCCTTCTTATTATTGATGTTCTACACGCCTATGTTGCACGTACAGCAGGCATTCCAATTCCATTTTTACTTACAATTGACGAACTCTTTATTTTAAAAAATGAGAGAATTCAAAAATGCCGTGATTCAACGGTAACATTGTATCAAAATTAATAAATTGTTCATCAACTCCCAGTATAAGGTGCTGCGGATTACTCGATCATTTACACTCTCGCGTTGTACCAATAAGTATTGCAAACATTAAGTACAGCCTGAATAGCTCAGATGTTGTTGTATATTCGTACCATAACCACTTAAATTATATCAATGAAATAATCGTGGCAAAAAATTTTTTTCGCTTCAGGCAAGAGTAGTATAGTATTAAAGTGCGTTAAAGTGGTTATCAGTAAAACATGGACCAATTGAAAAATTTAACATTGCTGGAAGGAGTCTACGAATTTTAATAAAAAACAAATAATCAAAGAAAAGGCGAGACATGTTGTACGCTATAAGAAATGAAGCCATGACTCATCCAGCATCTCTCGGCGACTTTTTTTGTCAAATTTTAATGGGGAAATGACGATCGAGTTTTCATCAATCATATAAACACGCTTAGCTATTGTGATACTTATATTATTCAAATTCTTTTTTTTTTTTTTTTTTGCAAAAACAATAAATTTTGTATACAAACATAACACACATATTATAATTTCTAATAGGATCTATAGATTTCTTTCGCCAAGAGATTGTTAATCTTAATTTTTGTCCAAGAATTTCGAGATGAAACGTTACGGTATTTCGCTAAAAAATAAATAGATGCCCTAAGGTTTTTCATTCCAAACTTGTCACCGCCAGAATAATCTAAATTTAACGAGTCGAAGCTTAATTCCGGTTTCGTAAAGACAAGTTCAGTGAACTCGAAAAAAGCACTTCCGCTAAAAATACAAGGGGCGCGGTGTTTCACAACAGAGCCGATGGTTCACGTAAGGGGGGATCCCTCGATGTGCAGCACAAAAAACATAGGTAAGTATTATAGGTATACCTACAAATGCTAAAAGCGCTTAGTGGTCCAATATATATATTATAAGATCCATACAAGATTTTACAAAGAGTTGCATCCAACTCTGCTGTTATTGTAGGTATACGTAGATTTATACGGTGCAATGTCCGAAAGCCTGCGGTTTGCTCATAAAAGTCATTGAGCATAATATATAAGGGTAAATTATCCGAGCCATTTAAACGTAAAAAAAGAATTTGATTGTCATCTCGTAGGAGTCCAAAAAAATTGCCGTTTTTTTCGACCATTCGTTGTATTATAGCAAGAGGTATAGGTATACAAATATGCCAAAGTAGTGCGCGCGAGACGCGAGCACGTACGTATATTTATGTACTTACTAATTTGAGTTGATCTACAAGAGAGTGTTTCATCTGTATACTTGTAGCATTGGGTATCCATTCGTACGTACATACGCCATTAGAAAAAAAAAAAAAAAAAAAAAAAAAAAAAAAAAAAAAAAAGAAAAGAAAAAAAACAGGTGCACGCTCGTGGAAAGTAAGCCAAGCGCATGTGGAACGCGCACATGTTACATAGTCAGCTTCACATATAGTGGTATACAACGTTATACTATTCCCCGTGTGCAACATAATGGGTATAAAAAAAAATCTGGAATTTCCACCATGGGTGTACTCACCAAGTAATTAACTGCAGATCACGCGGTAACAACGGACGAGGCATTTCCCTATACGTGGTGTGTGCCTGCATATTATAAGTAGGTATATGTGCTGTTAGGTGCTCAAAAGTGTTTGCGCAAGTACCTAAAATTGATCCATACTTTTCTTTCATCCTTAGCGCGCGGTAAGTTGTAATTAGATTTTTTTTTTAATTTTTCCTTCCAAGGCACCGGGTGAACAAATGAATCTATAGCAATCACATAACGTGGCTACGGTATATCGTTGAATTGCTGATTTTGATTCGTATAAAATGTTTCAGGCTACCGCGGCATACACTCGGCTCACGAAGGATGACTCACAATCATCAGTCGCACGAGTGCGTGATTCATTTGAAAGAAAAAAAGAAAACACCATCTTACGCACGCCTTCACAATCACTCGTATACCTATACTCACCCAAGCCACGAAGCCTATGGCATATTTTTATGCGATACCCTCTACTATACCTAGTTAAGTACAAAAAGCAAAAATATAAGGGGGAAAAAAAAAGTATTTAGTCGTCGTCTCAATGCAGAATCCACAGGAGCATATTCCACGATAAACTTCCATGCTTCGATTGGCCCATCAGATTGCGCTAACTTACTACGTATCCGTCAATTGGATCGCGTTGGATATAATGGAAGATTATTTACTTATGTGAAACAATTTTTTTTTTCTTTCTCGATACCGAGCTTCCCTTTCTCCAAGTATAACTGAGAATTAACCTCCAGATTAGCAAAGTTGAAAAAAAAAAAAAAAAAAAAAAAAAGTCCCTCTTTTGACTAGAGGCGCGTCAAAATTAGAACTGCATTCTCGGAGCGCAGAGGAGACAAGCTTTATCTCACATCCGGGTCTGATGAGGTTCAGCAAAGGACTTGTATGAAACATCTAATTGAGAGTCTTGGTGGAGCAGCCTCTTTTTATATACCTATACGAAGCGCATTCGTGTGACGCTGCTCGCGGTGTCTCTAGTGCAATATTTTTTTTCTTTCTTTTTCTTTGTCTCTTTTACCGCTTTGGGCCGTCTCTTTACAAAATTAAGTATATTATACCCCGTGAGTGTAGTGTGTAATTTTAAGTAGTTTCCCCGCAGCTCTTTATACATCGGCTCTTGTGTAAATCTTTCGACAGTGCATGTGAAATTAAATATGTTCAGTTAAATACAGTAGCTCTTTCTTTCTTGACATACATTTGGAGGAGTATTTTCTTGCAATGATGTATTTACTCTATTTTGCGGTATTATTTCGTTGTAGTACTTAAAATAAAGTATTTTCACACAAAAATAATCGTGCGATAATTAAACCACGTGCACGCACGAAGGGACAAGAGACACCATGCCATCAATATACATTCACATCAAGTCAACGGGATAAGTACGCGGCTGGATGATAAACGCGAGTACGGTATTATGTATTATTATATCGATGGTGCGTCATGTGTGTGTCATTATACATTCGATTGAGAAAAGAGCATCATAAGCCGCGCTGATGTGTATATCATATTGATACTCAATAGCTGAATAAAATACAAAGTGTCGATTAAAAACTTTTCCTTTTCCTTTTTTTCTTGACCATTGTTGGTATCCGAATGACTCGAGTTCGTAAGTATAATTATCTCTCGCATCAAAATGGCTCTGATGATGAATTGTCAATTGTATAGAGTGCTATCAGGCAGTGTTATTATTATTATTTGTTGTTTTTATTATCATCAAGTCATCGACATCAGCCTATGAAGAAAGTAAAATGAACATTTGATTTCGTAAGCACGTTTTACTTAACAAATGTACTACGGAAAATTAAAATTAAAATTTTTGACACCTATGTATCTATATTATATATTCAATTAATCGTATTATTGTTATTATAGACAAAAAAACTGGTTTTATGAATTTATGTAAGTAATATTTTACAACAAAACTTTATTAAATAAAGACGTAAATTAGTTGGATGCTTAGATCTCTGTTAGAATTTTTACCTTTGCACAATATAGACTATTTACTTTATTCAAAAATATTTATAAATTATTCGTTGATATGCTGGTAAGCAGCATCACGAAACATATTGTTAGATAATTATCTACGCCCACCTATTATCAGACATATTAATAAAAGCCAAAAATTGAATTGATACGGTACCAATAATTGTTACCTGCAAGCTTATATATGCTGCACGATAACGAATATCACGTTGGTGAAAGACGGATTATTATCAAACGAAGAATATTGTGTTGTATACCTACTGCACCTATATCCTTGGCCTTGTAAAAATATTGAGTCAGCGCCATGACATGTGTAGGCGCAAACTTTCTCTCTCCCTCTCTCTCTTAGGCTCTCTTTTTCTTAGCAGTTTTTTTTTTTAAACTCAAGGTCATGCATGAGCTCGTCAATTCGACCCTCGAACACCATATACATTTTTTTTTTCAATATAATACATTAGGTACAAATCCAATACACAAAAATCATTGGTATACGATTATCAGGTACTACCATAGGTGTTGGTATATTCATTATCTTCCCTCTCTATTGAAGTGCATCATTTATCCACAAGTTTTATTTATTCACGCACCTGCTTCCCTTACTCTAATTGAAGTGAATATATATAAGTATAGCCAAGCGGGTCAATGCCTCATTGTCTCCTCGTTCTCCTCCTACCTTCGATTCTACATTATGCGCCCTTCTCAATATTACCTTGTACACTTTAAACCGTTGCACCGAAATAAACAACTACGTAGATATACTTAAGTAAACTAACTCACCATTTCACCAGGTTTTCTTCACTTTTCTTACAGAATCATCAAGGAGGAATTTTGCTTTGATGTTCGCCTCTCAAATTTTCCGTTTCTTTCGTGCACTTTATGAAGTTGCAAGTCTTGCAAAAATCATAGCACCCAAAAGTATGTACTGAACTTCTATTACTTGGTCTTTCTCTTTTTAAAATCTTCAAATCTCATTATTTTCATTGTCTGAAAATAAAAAACACGAAATTCAGCCAATATATGATCTATAAAAGTTAAGAGACACCAACACCGCAAGCCTGACTCACTGAGCAAAAAAAAAAAAAAAAAAAAAAAAGGATTACTTAAAACAATTGCAGTGATATACGTTTCTTTATAATCTTATTATTGACAAGAATAAAGTAACTTTACCGACACTATTGTACGTGTAACTATAACAGAATATAATATCTATTTTTGCAGTATGCAGTAATTTGTGTACAAATGTCTTAAGTGCACGTTTTTAGAGTATTTAAAAAAAAATACATGCACATGGCTGTGATAACCATCATCCACTGGCTACACTAAAACAATTTTGTTTAAAAACCAATTTTGCAGAATTTTCGAGGCTCAACAAATTATAATTAAAACCGTGTTCAAGTGAATAAATTATTTATTTGCAAGGTTCCAAATTATTTTTTTGCACACTTTTAACATCAGGTCATTTGTTCATTAATTTAACGTAAGTATAATAGCAAATTGTATACTAACTTGTTTGTATTTGAGTCCATGTTGATTTACAGTTGAACAACGAATAAACGTAATCCTTTGTATCAGTGGCACTTATCACACGTTTTTCTTATCAGTGTTATTGAAATTAAACGGCGATAACATAAAATTGTGCTAATTTTTAAACTAGCTTGTGTGATATTCAATTAGTATCGTGATACACGTTGAGCAGAAGAGAACGATTATAAACTTAAACTTAATTGTTCAATACACCCCATCCAATCGAAGTTTCAATTCAATAAGTTTATCGAAACAATTAGTAAGTTATTCAAGATGCATGGCAAGCTAACATGCTTGTCCGTATATAGGTGTATAGGTGTAGGTTTAATGCAAGAATGGATCAGCTGGATAAGTTGGATGTTACTTCAAACAGTAGCAGTGTATGCTGTGTAAGTAGATCAATTCCAAAGATCACAGGCACGCAAGTAAGATATATGTACAAAATAACACAATTACTCCCTCGTATCCGTTGATAACCATAAATTCACGTACCTACTTATATACGTGAAAAAATAGTTGAATGTCAAACCTATCAAAAGTGTAAAACACTACACAAAACAAAGAAAAGACACAGAAAAACTACATAACCTATGCAACAAACACCGGCAAGAGTTTAAGCAATACTAGATAATTTGCTGCAGTAACAGTAACAGCTAGCATCCTGACGTCCTGACCTGCGACGGCTGCGACTCTCTCTCTCTCTCTCTACTCTCTCACTTTCTGAGTCTGACTCCGCAAATGCTGCCAGGGGTCTGATCGGGGCATTCGATATCTCGCAAAAGTAAGCATTATTTTCGATAATCCCTATAAAATAACCAAAAATAACGATAATACGCATGCGCAGTTTAAGAATTATCGCCGATAAATCGATAATCGACAAAAATGCTTACTTTTGCGAGATAACGCACCGACAGTAAGACAGTTAGTACAGGTTGACGCTAGCGCCGCCCGTCCCCCCCCCGGCCACCCTCTTATACCTATACACATATAAGTGTTCGTAAGCGTATATATATATATATAAGTACGCAAAAAGTACCACAACAATGAAAAACGATAACCGAGTATCGTCATCCCATGATTGAATAGTATGATCATAACAGAGAGAGCCGATTTAAGTAACAGATGACCATACATTGTTGCTATCATTCGTGCAGCCCCTAACAGTTGTTATCTAAGTAATAAGTGTCATTAAAATAATAGGTGTAAGTAAGTAAATAAAGGTAAGCATTAGTGTTGTAACAGCCGTGACTTGAGAAAGTTGAGAATCAAGGCATTGAAAAACGTGCAAGAAAAGTTGTACATTTTAATAATGCTCCTTGCAGCCGCATACGATCGGAATGTCCAGTTTTGAGGTACACTTCCCTAAAGAAGATCAGCCTTCAAGGATAAAAAAATGGAAGGTTTCGGAGGGAACGATGGTTACCGCCGGCAGAATCCTTCTTTTGTACCAGGACGTTGCAACTGGCAAGATCGAGAAGAAGCTGCGGGCTACACAACTTGGTCGAGTTGTCAAGCATCTCGTCAAGGAAAATGAAACCGTTCATACAGGGTAACTTAAAGCTTCTTAAAACTAATTTTTTAAATCTCTCCACTAAATTGTTCATAAGATTTTGATATACTGAAACACTACAGTAGCATTTGGTTATTTTTTCTATTTTTTTAGGCAACCTGTAGCACTTGTAGAAGGATGTAAGCATCCAACTGTGATAAAAGATTTGTGTGCAGAATGTGGAGTTGATTTGAGAGAAGAATTAAAAGCAAATCCTAATAAATCACTAGTATCTCAAGCTAATGTACCTATGATACACAGTGTGCCAGAGTTAAAGGTAACAGCTGAATTGGCTGAAAAAATTGGTCGACAAGACAAAGAAAGATTATTGAAACACAAACAATTAGTATTGTTAGTTGATCTGGATCAAACCATTGTTCATACAACAAATGACAATGTTTCCGCCAATCTTGAGGTGTGTTTCAAATGAAACTGTATGATTTCCAGTTTTTCTTGTCTGAGTTATTTGTTCCAACTTAATTCATCCCAACTTTTATCCTTGTCTTTGGTTTCAGGACGTTTATCATTTTCAACTTTATGGTGTAAATTCACCCTGGTATCATACAAGATTGAGACCACATACTCGACATTTTCTATCAGAAATTAGTAAGCTCTACGAGTTGCACATATGCACGTTTGGAGCTCGTCAATATGCACACATGATAGCCTCGCTTTTGGATAGTGATGGAAAACTCTTTTCCCATAGAATACTATCCAGGGACGAATGTTTTGACTCACAGTCTAAAACTGCTAATCTGAAGTATGTTCGATGTACAAGAAAAATAATTGTCATCTACTACAAATTTTTTTTATTCATGAAAAGCATTCGTTTTACTTTTTAGAGCACTGTTTCCTTGTGGAGTTGACATGGTCTGCATTATTGACGATAGAGATGATGTATGGCAGGGTTGTGCCAATTTGGTACAAGTTAAGCCTTACAATTATTTTTTACACACTGGTGATATTAACGTACCACCAGGCTTGGAAAGACAGGAAGATCATATTACACCAAAGCCTGCAACAGAATATTTGCCAAAAGATTTACCACAAAATGAGATATTAAATGAAGATCAGAATGGTAAAGGAAGTAATAATACTGGAGATAATACTACAGAGGTTTCAACGAATCCAAAAGAGCTTACAGCTGAGAGATCGGAATTGCGTAGAGAATATGAAACCGCTACAAAAATGAAAACTAACAAAGATAATGAAAGTGTTGAAAAAGAGGATTGTTCAGAGAAATCCAGCATACAAGAAAACAAAAGTGAATCGGGAGAAAAATTGAGAAATACGCAAGAAACTAAGGAAGAAGAAAAATGTAAACAAGCAGACGAAGAATCTCAATTAAAAAATCACGATACAGATGATCATGATGATTATTTATTGTACTTGGAAGATATTTTAAAAAGAATACACTCGGAATTTTATGCAGAAAACGAAAATGAAAATGTGAGAACAAAAACTCTCAGAGAAATCATCCCAAAAGTTAGATCTCGCGTTTTGCAAGGACTTTATTTAACATTTAGTGGTCTTGTTCCAAATAATCAAAAACTTCATCAAAGTCGTGCTTACAAGGTTGCAAGAATATTTGGCGCTCAAGTTACTCAGGTATTATCATTACTAACTATATAAAATGAGATTGCAACTATACCTATAGGTATGACGTGCAACATTTTTGCAGGATCTTAACGAAAAAACGACGCATTTGGTGGCTATTCAACCAGGTACGTTAAAAGTAAGAGATGCAAAGAAACAGGGACGAGTTAAAATCGTAAATCCAGATTGGTTGTGGACTTGTGCAGAAAGATGGGAACATGTCGATGAACGCTTGTACCCTCTAAAAGAAGTACCTTTACATAAAGTAAGTATTAAACTTTTTTTTTTTTTTTTTTAATGCCAATTAGAAAGATACAGGCACACTGTCAAGACTGAATAATTGTAGGCTCGCGAATTCAGAAAGCCACCACCGCACTGCAGTACGCCTGAACATGTAGAGGAGTCCGATCCTAAGACAGAAGGAAATTTTGCCAGTAGCATCAATCCATTGATGGTGTTTAGTAAGGAGGAAATCGCAACGATGGGCCGAGAAGTCGATGAGGATATGTCGGATTTGGAGGACGACGATGATTTTGGAAGTGAATCAGAAAGTAATACCCAGGAAAGCAGTCAAAAACGTCCATACGGCTCTGATAACGACTCTGACTCAAACAACGATGTGTATGGCTGTAAGTGAAACAATTACTTGCTGATTATCACTCATTGACACACTTTTTACTGACTTGCAGACACACCAAATGAGCCGAAAAGGCGTCGAAACGAGAGCGACAATGAAAGCAATGTCAGTAGTGACGAAGAGAGAGGCCGAAAACGTAAAAAACGCTGTCCAAACGAGGATGACGATGACGATGAGGAAGATGATCCGGTGACACGTTTCCGACGGGGGGAAGATGTATCGGACGATGTTGATTACGGAGATAACTCTCAAGATTCCGTTTGCGATCTTGAAGCCGACGACATGGAAGAAGAACGCGAGTGGAATGCTATGGGCGCAGCTCTCGAGAGAGAATTTCTCTCCAATTGAATCCTTGTTGGAGGCTGTTTGTTGCTGTTGTAATGTTTGAAAGGAAGAGAACCTTGTATAATTTAAATCACGAAAGTGAAAGTACTATATCTTTTTTATGAGAAGTGGAGTGCATTACACTTAAAGATGACAAAGTCTATTGTTAAGTACAAGTAAAATAAAAATAGTAAACCAATCAATTTCCATTCTCAAATTATTAAAAGGTTTTTCATGCAGTAAATGACTAATTTATCCTCAAGTATTAATTTTAATTAAAATATACTGTGAGATACAAAATAATTGTATGCATTTTAAAAAACTAAACTTGTAAGCTTACTTACAGTACGATTTGGTTTTTCAATGGAAAAGGGTTATTTTTTTGTTTAATGTGTTGTATATTGCGCTTACTTAAAATGTTTAGTTTAAAATTCAAAATATTAAACTTAATTTAAAATATGTTCGAAAATGTTATTTAGTAGAAAGCGCTTTATTCAAGTACAATGTATATTTACTCTTCAAATGCCATAAGGTTGTGGCTTGTTGGGATCTTCATAATATTTTCTGTAAGATGGCTTATGTGTGAAATCTTTTTTATCTTCCAGAGATCCTCTAGAGGGTGCTTTGTTATAGTCAAAACCAGTTTCAGTTTTGCCATACAGTTCATTGACTTCACATATATTATCCCTGTACTTACTACCTGCCACTTTTTTACCTGTGATAGGGTCTACAAAGTTTCCTGTGGGAAAAAGAATTTCAACGACCTGAAAACGATGCAACGATTAATGATTATGATGAATTTTTATGGTATCTGATATTTTTCAATTAACAAAAGTTGCTAAAACCTTGTGAGTAATCAATCTTGTCATTTTTTCTGGTAGAACTTCGATTAAAATCAGATCGCCAGTCTTACATATTTTATCTGGATCATGTGCATAGCAGAAGTCAAGCCTTCTAAAATGCTAAAAAAGCGAAACTAAATTATTTTAAAGTCAAAGGTAGGTGTTTATATAGACTTAAGAAACGTATTGGGATGAAAGGAAATAGGACATACCATGTGCAAATTTTCATCGTACTCAAAATTTGGAATTTGTACTTTAACTGCATTGGTTTTCCAAGATGGTATGCACTTTCCAATTATATATTTTGCTGCTTGCTTGACACCCGCGACACCCGGTGTTGTTGCCATCTTACGACTTTAAGTATATATATACGTGTTAGTTATTATAGTATTCATCCAACTTCAATTCGATTTGACGAGCAGTGTCGTCTGCAAACTTGCATCGCTGCAGTTTTCGCATGCTCTCTCTGCAGCAGCCGTGTGTCGTCGTCGTACTTACACATAAGGTACGTTTGTATAGTAAATGACGACCTTTTTTTTGGCTCAATTCCATTTATGTAAGTATATATATGGTCGCCATTAGGGCGAAACCACACGCAATGGAATTATGGAATGAGCGAATGACGAATATTCGTCGATTCTTTCATTCACCTATGATTAAGTAGTCAATCCCATTCACCAGGCTCACGCTTGCGTATGATTTCGGTCTTACCTCTATTAACTATACCTGTATAAAACTTTCGAGGATTTCTCGTTCCAACTGCACCACTGTCGCTGGTTCCGCACGGGATGGTCTGCGATTCCGGGCGAATCGTTACTGAGAACCATCATGCGAGTCGATCTTGTTTATGCTCAGAATGTTTAAAATCATGTTAAAATTGCATGCTTGCATTGATATTTTATTGTATGGATTTTAAGACGATGAATATTTTTTTAAAAATATTTATTTGGCATCATAAAAAAATCTAGTTAAATAAAAAATAATAATCAACGTGTATAAAATTGTACAATTCTTTCAGAATCAATATTATGAAAAACAGATGTCATTTACATACATTTGTAAGTTTTTATAAAAGTATTTTTTTTTCTACTAGTAATTCGTACCATTCAACTTTATAAAAACTTCATCATTTACAAAATTTTAATTTCATACTTGTATATAATACAAGTTTAAGCAGTTTAATATGGTTTTATCCTATGATTTTTGTCATTGCGACTCTTTTCGGCTCCTGTTTTTGCTGGGCGTTTATTGTTAGTATTTTTTGGAACTGAAAGGGATTCTGTTTGCCTCCAAATATTGATAATTCCGGCTTCACCACCCGTGACTAAGCAGCCACTCTGAAAACGATGTAGCATTTAATAAAAGTAAAATAACTAATTTTAAAGGTAACAATTACAAATTCATAAACCTTTTCATGTAACCAGCTGTCTCTAACAAGTTGTTTATTTCCTGAGAAATCATAATATGGTTCTAAACGGTTTTTTCCTAAACTTAGGCATTTTAAGTCATCTCTGAAAAAAGAATCAGGTATCAGTACAAAAGTATGAAATTTTTTTAATCGTTTTTGCTATTGAAACTTTTAATTTTGATAAGTAACAATCATATTATACTTTTTTTTTTTTTTTTCACTTTACCCTTTAGGCGAGCTCAAACCAGCAATTAAGTAAGGATTTCCAAATGTACTATGAGCATGTATTCTGACGAAATAGTAACTCTCTGGATCATCCTTCTGTAATAAAAAATAGAATTTAATTCAGTGGTAGTTTGATGTAAATTAAATTGAAAAACTAAACAAAATGAATACCGGAGACAAACAAAGATGACTTCTTTCAAATTTATTGTATGGAGTAGCATCCTCACAATTCCAGAGTTGAATAGTATGAGTATGAGTAATACACCATAAATTTTCATTTGTAAGCCAGCCTATTCGATCCTTTAGAAATACGTAAAAAATTAAAAAACATTTTTTTATAGACAAATTTGTTCATTAAACGGATAAACGTAAAAAAAAACTTACAACTGAAGATTCTGTATTTAAGGAATACGTAAGAGCAGAATCTTCACAAGTCTGGGTGAGGTCAAAAACATTTATCAGACCATCTGTACTACCTGATGCAAGAATGTCTTTTTTATTCCAGTGAAAGGATAAAGATGTAATGTCATCCATATGCGACTCCCAATAACCACCAAGTAAACTATTTTTTGCATTAACTTTTGAGTTGCTATACCTGACATCCCAAAACAATATAAAAGCATCTCCACCAATGTGTTCTGTACCACCTGCGACGAGCCTTTCATCACAGCTAATATCAAAGCTAGCAAGCGGTTTTAGCTTACCATCTTCTGTATTGTCTGTTAGAAAATAAAAAAATAAAAAAAAAAAAAAAAAACAAAGAAGCACAAGCATAAAATTTATAGCGCAAATAATAGATTGAGAATGTTATATATACTTAGAAGTAATAAACAATTGATGGAAAGATAAATATGTATCAAACCTTTGAATTGGGCAATGACTTTTCCTTTGGCCCTGAGGTCGCAGACAGAAACGGTGCCATCACTGGAGGCAATGTAAACGATGTGTCGCGAACTCGGACTAAACTTAATTCCTACAACAGAGGATTGGTTGTGTTCAAGGCTCACCAGCTTTCTGAACTGCTCGCCGGCCGAGTATATCACGCACGTGTGATCCGCCAAAGCTGCTCCTATTTTGAATTCATCATCGCTGTAAGGAGTGAACGACAGTGTTAGCAAGTGTTGACGAAGGCAAGGCAACAGAAAAGCAAATCAAGCAAGTAATGATTAACCGGTGTACATATACGTACCTTTGAGTGCCACAAAGAGCAAGTACGTAATTTTGCTCATCCGGGGAGACTCTTTCCTCAACAGTTGGAACGAATTCGGCCTTGTAGTTGAAGCTGCTCAGCTGGGATGACACGCCATTCTCTACGCTTAGTTTTTTGAGGGACTCCACAATTTTGGCCATGGTTCAGTTCAGCAAGCCAGAAGCTGCTGCTTCGTAGCCTGCACACGATCTCCTTGTATTCGATAACGTGTCCAAGTACCTACTTATAATAACTCGAGTTTATGGCCCTGCCGCACAAGTCAAGCACACGACAACTTTATTAGCCACTGCTATTATTTAGAGCAACACACCGGGTAATAATTATTGGATTTGACAAATATCAATGCTTATTATGTGCGAGTTTTGCAGATTGCATAGTACGCATCGCACGTATGCAACTATATACACCTTTTCAAACTGTATACAACAATAGATTTGTTCGGCTGCACTGCATAGTAATCCAGAAAGGATTCCAGAGTCCTTTGGTCCCTTCAGTTCCCTCTCGTTCTCGTACGTTAATCTCGATTAAGATCATTAATGACGGTGGAGCTATTCACATAGACATTTTTTGCTTATTTCATTGTGAACGTTCATATTGAAAAGGGGCTCCAATGTTCCGCTAAACTCAAAATGAGTGAACAGACTGAACAGACCTATACTGTGTTCTCTGTCAGTCAACGCCACTTGTTCACTTTCGTCTCCGACTCGCCCACACTGTCCCCGACCGTCCCTGCATGGATTGTAAGGTGAACGAATCTAATAGGCTTTGTTGCCTGATGGAAAAAGAGGCATAGGTCTGTTCAGTCTGTTCACTCATTTTGAGTTTAGCGGAACATTGGAACCCCCTTTTCAATATGAACGTTCACAATGAAATAAGCAAAAAATGTCTATGACGGATTGACGGTGTGAGAATTGATGAGTACCTGCTGAGACCGTACCATCATGGTACTACCATGTAACTATTTTTCTGTACATTGACCTATGTTATAACACTGGCCCCCGAAGCGAAAAAAAGTTATATGGTACGGCCACTGGTACTAGGTACCAGTCTGGTACTGAGTGGTGAACGGTGAATGTATTCGATAGGTTCGTTCAAGCTCCCCCCCTAGGTTCGGTTCGGTCGGTTCTGGGACCACAAAACATGAAAAAACACGCGTTAAAAAAATACTCTCGTAGTCTCGTGTCAACACCGAACCGAACCAAGGGGGGGAGCTTGAACGAACCTATATATTCGAACAATTAACCTACAATATGCGATAGCACAGTTTACACAGACACGACACGAGTACTCTGCAATCTCTGCATCTCTGCGTCCCAATAAGTTTTCGACTCCATCCTATCAAGAACATGGTTACCTATTTAAACGTTCCCGGGAAATAACCGCGCGAGTTATCAACAATATGGCGCCTGCGGTGATTCTCAATACGGTTCGAGATGGTCACATGCATACCAAAACTTGACAAAAATCAAAAATGTAACTAATGTGCCCCGCGTTGGTTGTGTGACAATTAATCTCAAACCGTATTACGTTATTATTGCGCTGAAAGTAGATTTGTTGAACACCGAATGAAAACATTGAGAGAGGATTCCTCTCAGAGGAAAGGAAAAGAGAAAAAAAATGGAGCATATTAAAAAACGGGCTTTTTTGTGTTTGTATTGTTTAATTGTTATTGCATCCCAATAATACAACTGTAATACATCACTGTTAAACCGTTAATTGCGTATGTACTATTATTTACGCATCAAAGTTGATTGAACTCTCTCTCCTTGGCTTGCCGGTTTGTCATTTTATTGTTATTCGTAGATCAATTTAAATTCTATCTATTTTTTTTAACACGCTCAAAATCTACAGTTGGCAATTCAGTTTTGCTTTGCACTTGGGCTGTTGGTTGGATACTTGGATAGTCGCTGCAGACGTTATATCTTATTATCAGAGTATTTAAATCATAGAGGTTCTATGATTTAAATTGACATGACAGTTGACAGACATTACTATACCTAAACACCTATAATATAGCAGTTCATTTCACGCACCAATAGCGTACGTTTTCGTTGTTGTGTCATCTATATCTATAACTTTCGTGTGATTACACAAATAGACGTGCCGGACGAGCGTTAAATCTTGGCCGTAATCTTTTTATATCATCATTTTTGTCGATGGATCTGCAACTACTGTTGTATACCCTGTCATCAATACTACACGGAATACTCATTTTATCAATGACAACATCGAAATGTCTATAAATAGACGCAGGTGGTCCAACACTTTTCTACAATCAATGAGAGAATTTTTGAGTGAGTTTCAATGACCAATTCCAAATTTTTATGAGATTTTTATGTGCATGGTGATTACCTTTAATATCCCGTTCTTTGTAATATTATAGAATCATGACCAATCCGTTGCAACACGTATAACCTTCAAATTCTGAACAATATAGATTTATTGATTCACGAGTTTTTCATTTTCGTGATTTAGGTAGAGAAGAAGGAGAAACTGAAGTCGATCTTTGCAAAAATAACGAGAAAACAATGTCGGCTAATACATCAAGTGATACACATTACACTGATGTTACTTCTACCTTTAATTCGCCCAACAATTTAAATTCTTTTAGTTTAAGTGATAATAAAGAAGACTTTTCTTTAGCCTTCAGTAATTTTGATGATATCTTAGTAAAAAATGAACCCTTGACAAACATGGATTTAAATTTGATTGAGAGCTGCAGTGATAGCACAAATTCTGACTATTTAAGTGTAGTTATGTCTAATTCTGATACTCAAACCAATAGCATCACTATAATGGATAAAAATATTTCTTGTGAACCATCATTTTGTGAAAATCATACCCAACTGATAGAGACATCACAGTTGAGTCATAAAGTTGAAGATATACTTGATTTGAATTCCCAAGCCATTGCAACATCTTGTAATGCAAAATTACAAACTACCGAAATGAAGACGGTTAAAAGTCAATTGAATCAAAATATTGAGACAATGTTTAATGGTAAGATCTTTTTTAATGACTACCGTTACTTGAATATTCAATTTGACTATTTATAATTTTTATGTAATAATACCTTTCTGTGTTTCTTTTTTTTTTAGATAACTTCAACTATCAAAATAACTTTTCATCCCCAGAACTTCAGATCAATAATATTAACCAGCCCGATGTTTGGGATGCATTAATAGCACTGGAACAAGAACTATCTCCATTTGACGAGCGTGACAAGACATTACAAGAACAAGACATTCCTCGTATACTAAGTCGACTTTCTCAAAAGTTTAAAGAAACTCCTACAAAGTTTACTGAAAAACTAGTCTCCATTATTGAAGATTCGATTGTGGCATCAGAATCACCAATCCGACATAGTACAACCGATACATCTGGTATTAGTTTAAGCAGGATGACAGGTGAATTCCGTAAGTTGTGTAAATTTATTGAAGATGAATCTATGCCAGAGTGGGCTCCATCCTTAATAAATGCGACTACATTGGGTTTTGATAAGCATAAATCTCCAGATAAGAAGTCTGATGAAAACAAAGAGATTGCTCTAAAAAATGTATTGAATCGAATGAGCTCTGCTTCTGCTCTAAATCAAAACACAGCATGCAAGTTACTTGATAGTTTAAACACACCAAAAAACAAACTTATGTCAAACGTATATTCGCCGATAAAGAAATTCTCACCAAGTGCAGATAAGTCGTTTGAATACTGGGAAAAAGTCTGTGATATGATGTGTGACAGCCAAATTAATGACACTAAAAGAGTCAGAAGAAGTCTTTCAGTTCCAGAATCGACAAAAAAAAGTATGACTGAAATGTTAACGATTTGCGAGCGTCAAATGGCTTCCCTGGACGACAGTATCATTGATGTCAGAAATTCGGATCCCTGTAACAAGTTGGACAATAATTTGAACTTTGTACAAGCACCAAGATCTAAATCAGAGTGTAGACTCTCTGTTAATCTCAATGTTGCAAAAAAACAAAGATTTGATGAGAAATTCCACAAGTTAGAGTTCAAGGGAATATTGACTGCAAATAACAATCCGAAAACAAATCTGAATCATAACTATTTTGAGTCGCCAGAAAAGAACGTTGAGTTGATGGAAAATATGAAAAAAGATTGTCACAATTTCCTCAATACTAGTCAATCATGCGAACATAGAGAGAATGACGCTACTAATGATGAGGATCAAGATTGCTCTTTTCTGATTGAATTGGCCAAAAGACGGCAGAGGTGTTTAGATACTGCAAAACTAATGATGGAAATAGATCAAGAAGATCCAAGCCCGAGCAGTGACAACAAGTGTCTGGAAACATTGTATAAATTAGGCGTGCAAGATAAAACTTTAATCGACAACAAAGAAGATGCAACCTTTTTAAATACATTGGGACACTGCTTTGAGTACAAGAAATACTTCCGTGACAAAAGTGAGCCACTTTTGAAAGTTTTGCAAAACATTTGTTCTCCTAAAGCGACTACAGTAGAGCCGAGAAAATTGTCAAGCCACCTGAAACCCCGTACTCCAGCTCCAAACAATTTTTATCAACAACAGCAGCAGCCGGTTTCAGCCAAAATAAAAAGCACGCTACACTCAGAGTCGAAATGCCGCTCTACAAGTTTGCACGATATTGCAAAAACTCCTAGGCTTGCACCAAAAGCCCTTTCGAAAACTTCACAAAAGTTAAATAGCACACCCTCGCTTAAGAGAACACCTTGTATTGAAAAAAAAACCCTACCTTTGTCAAACTCGCAACAAGCGAGCAAACCAATAGCTGGTAAGAAGATTCTTTCAAGGTTAGCACCCAAGCAACAGCAGCAAAATTCACAAACAGTTAAAATCAATTCTTTGAAGCAGCAGCATGTTGCATGTAAAAAAGTTAAAGCTCCGTTGGTAAAATCTTCTCGGATGGACCAAAAAGCAATCAATGTGCAACCTGCAGAAAACTGTAGCTCAAAAATTTTAGTCAACAAACCAATCAAATTAAGTGATGAGCAAGTTGTGCTAAAAACAACGAATACAAAAACGCTGAAGGACACGCACTTGCCAAAAACTCCGGTCCCTACCTTGCAAGAACAACAGCAGCAACACGCTCAGTACAAAAAAGTTAAGACTCCACTAGAAAAGACGCCCAGATTGGATAAAAAAGTCATTGACGTGAAAACTACAGAAAAGTTGAGCCCAAAAATTTTAGTCGATAAAGCAATCGAGCAGTTAGGCAATAAACAAGTTGCATCAAAAACGCCAAAGGATACGCAGTTAATGAAAACTCCGGTCAGTACCAACGACAAAAATGACATAGAGACAGGCAGTCCAAATCACCTGTTGGTGTGTTCAACTCAAGAGTTGCCGCTCAAGCCACGTTATTTCTTAACTCCTGGCAAAACTCCGACTAGCTCTGTTCTACCCAGAAAAAAGCCAAAAAAGCCGTACTTCTCGGATTTTACCATGGATAAGCCAGTTGCACTAAATTCTTGCTACGACGGTATCAAGTCACCAATCAACATGTATATACATGGTATGGATAGCGATTTAATACAGAATGTCAAAGGCCGAACCGAGGACTTGCTACTCACACCTATATCAAATCAAGATAATGGCAAAAGTCCCAGGCTTAGGATGAAGTTATCGCCTTCAAAAGAAAACAAGGTAAAAAATAATTATTTGGATTTTAAAAAAAATAAATAAATAATTTCCAATTTAGTAATGGTGAGATTTTTTTTTCTTTGACAGTCCCCCTTCACTTATTCTGATGAGAACAAAATATCAACAATACGATACCAATCGGCTGATAAAGTTCGTTTGGTAAGTTAAACAATGGTTTTACTATAGCAGATGGAATATCCACCTAAATCATTCAGTAAATATTTTATTTTAGATCGACAAGTTGTCATATTCACCTTGTTCAATAACACCAAATTCAAGAACAAAAAAGTTGCTAGAACCTATCGAAAATACAGTTGTCATTCGACACGAAGGTAATCACGAACAATATTTTATTGCATTATTAACAATAATTTGAATTGAGGTACGTGTATTTTCATTGATTCTTACTTTTTATCAGGGCGTGTTATTGAATACAACCGTACATCAGATCAATCAAACTCAGAAACTTCAATAAGAGTTCAAAAGATGGCTGAAAAAACACCAACTAAACATAGAAAGTGTACATAAAGTTATGTAAATCAAAACTTTTTGAGTATTGTGTTACTTGTAAAAGATTAAAAGATTAATATTTACTCGATAGATAATAACGTTATAAGAACGAAACACTTAACAATTTTACATTAAACTTTTTTACTGTATAGTATTTACAACGAAGTGTTTTAATATTACATTACATGACAGCCAACATTATTTATAACATTCTTTTTTATTGTACGTAATAAAGGCTACTATACTACTTCAAAATTAAAACGTCATCATTGCATTCCTCAGTATCCTACTTGATTACATCATTGAAATCAGTTTTAAAAATGAAGCAAAATATACGGTACGAAAAAAAAAGTAAAGAGAAACTAAGTACTTTGAGTTTTTGTCGATCGTGAAACGCGTATAACGTCCTCAATATAACGCTTCGTTGATTAATTGGCCTTGCAATTCATATTTAGAGAAAAAAAAAAAAGGTTTTTATTTCTATGAAATAGTTCAAGTGGGTAGATCAAAGCTCTCCAACTTATAAATTATAATTACTCGGGGAATGTGATTGTGGACTGATAAGTCTTAATTTTTGGAGAGATTAAAGGAAGCCATAGCTCGGACGGTTTTTCAATTTACTTGAATGTCACGATGGAAGAGGGTATGAAATAATATAATAAAAAAGCAATGTGCGCATTGTGCAGAAAAAAGAACAAAGAAATCGTTGGCTCAGCAATCTGGCCTCGGGAACACTGGAGAGAGAGAGCGCTGAGCTATGCGGAGAGGAAGGGATCGATAAATTGAGGAGCCGCCGCCCACAGTGTCGCAGAGAGTAAGTAGAGGTGCAAGCTGTCGCTTAAGTAACACATCGTGAGTAATAGGACTCAAGAAAGAGGTTTAATAAAAGTTAACATGCCTGGACCGAACTGTGACGATTGTAAAGGTAATTTACGAGTTGTATATTCCCACTCACCCGTTAATCATACATAAAATATATTATCGAGAGTCACCATGAGCACAAAAGATTTTTTGGTTCAATTTTTAATATGATTGCACTAACATACCAAAATTTTTATTTACTTTTTAAATGTTTAATAAAGTTAACAATATTGAAATATATCAGTTTTGCAATGTTGCATTATAGCTGCTAATCTGTATACCTGTATAATACGTGTTCTATTATTTGATGTAATTAGATGTTTATTTATCAATATAAGTAAATAGATGAATATTGTAAGACTGATATCTGACGAGTATTGAATGATTTTTTTTTCTTTAGTGATATTTGCATTTTGATTACTTCATTAAAGACTAAAACTACAACATCATTAAAGAATTATGTACTTATAAAAAAAGTTAACCGTGAATTAGCAATGATCAACAAAATTTTTGATCCATTAATTTGTAATATTCAATATTCTTAATGGATTTGGTTGTAATGAAGGAAAAACATTTTTAAGATTACATTTTGATGTAATGATTATTTTTATCGTATACTTTTGTACATCAATAATTATATAGCCTTTTGGAACTTGAGAAAATATACATTTTCTCAGTAAAAATGCAATAAAAATAAAATATTTCGATACTGATTAGGAAAACTTACGATTTTATTGCAAATAAGCCATTTTTTTTTAAATTGTCACAGCTGACAGCTTTTTCTCGTTAAAAAAGATTTTGCGGTTTGACAAACTAACAGACATATTCCAAACATCAATGTTTGTTTTTAAATTAATCATAATTAATAATTAAAATAGTTGTAGGCAAAATATTTTCCACAATTTGAGCTATTGTTAGAACCTCCTTAATCCGCCATGTAGGTAAACATGTTTTTTTTTCATGATAATATCAGCGTATACACTTAACTAAGTATGTATATATATGTGTGTGTGTGTATATATTTTTATATATTTATATATTTATGTGAGTTTAGTAAAACAAAAAAATTTTGGCTTGCAGTCTTTTGTGAATATTGGCAGAACACTTATCATCGAAAATAATTTTTTCGAAAATCATTTAATTTTTAACGATCGAAACTGTGTTGTGTTGGAGATAATTAAACTGGTAAACTCAAATAATTTGTATTGCTTGTACAGTTTTTCGTATAGACTTATATGAAAGTCAGGATTACATGACGTATTGTAAATAATTATATAACTTTACAAATTTTTCGTTACAGATAAATGTCAAGGCTGCAATTGTGGTGACAATTGCAAATGCAGCCAAGGAGGATGTGGAGGTAAATATACAATAAATTCATTATACTTTTTGTCATTTTACAACTGCTTAAAACTAACTTTTACCACGTTAATTATGCAGTCAGATGGATTAAATAGTTGTTTCATACCATCTCCTCATTAGGTACTACATTATCAACTGTGTGCTGATATGACTAACGCTATAGATAAATTTAAATCAGGACTCCCTAAAATAAAAAAACAAAAAAAATTTTTGAGTGCATGATTCTATGTAACTTAGCTTATTCGTATATGTGGGGAAAATTTGTCATTACTGAATAAGTACTGGAGACCAGTCCTAAGAACCATTTTTTTCCTTCAAAATTTTAACTAAAATATCTGTTCGCAAATATAGGAATGAAAATTCTCTGTCTCTTTATGTAAGGGAAATCCTCTCTCGTTACTAACATAGTAATAAAAAAATTCACTCGTTTGCGAAAAAAATTGATATTACCATAAAATAATTTTTCTCTAGATTGCTAGAGAATTTATACTTGTATGCCAAGTGATCAGGCATATATTTTTTCAAGTTAAAAAGAAAAATGTCACACTTTATCTTATTTTTAGTTAAATTTCACATATTTTCTAAAATAATGCAGAAGATGAAAACCTTTGTTTTAATGAAAAAACAATTTTTCTATAATGCTTGGGTTTCTTGAATAAAATATTCTATGGAAATGCTCATACTTGTATATTTCATTAGATGTGCGAACACGAATTCGTTTGAGTTAATTTTACTTGATAATCATTCAATAAACAGTTGAGTATATAAATATATTGAATGAATTTTATTGTGTGTAAGAAATATTAACAATATGTATATTTAATGCAAACTACAGTGTTGTTTCCACACGTGTAATAATTAATGCGTACACATAACAAACTCTTTTTAGTTTTGTCGTACAAATTAAGTACTCAACTGGGTATAATGTTGATAGCAAAATATTGTAAAAATAAGATTAAAAAAAAAAAAATATAAAAAAATAATTTTATTTAATTTTTTGTATTTTTTAGACAAATGTAACTGTAAATCAGGATCAAAGTGTAAGTAATAACCAAATAAATTAAGTACATGAATCAATCTATCAATGGCTGCACCAACTGCAACAAATTGAAACCGAAATTCAACTGCACCACTACAAAATGAAGTATTTTTATTTAAATAATTAATTAACATGCATGTAAAAAATAAATACAATTTTGTTTGAAACTTGGCCAATAAAGATGCAATCGAAAAACAATTAAGACAAATATTTGTTCCTCTCCATTTATTTTGTATTGGCACCGAGCACCTACCCCATATATATACCTACACACCTAAACTTGACAGCAAAATTAACCAATAACCATGCAATACTTAACCACAGCGCCCTCATTAAAAAGTACCCTCTCAAATTCTGACAGATATGGGTACTTATCGGACGCGGGGGGGGGGGGGGGGTGACGCGACCATATGCGTAATTGCGTATATGTTCGCGGCCTTCGCAAACACAAAATCTGTGTCCAGCATATGTCTACCACAACATGGAAATATAAAAAATTCCAATTCAAGTCAATACCGAGCTATTGACTAAGCTGTTCTACTACCTGGGGTAATATTGCGAATCTTTTTTTTTTCATGAGCCTATATTTAGTTAACATGAGACTGAAAAAATGATAAGTACGATCATACAGCTCTGCAGGAGCTTCTATAATTTTAACTAAGGTTGTACAATTATTGTACGTTACAGATTACAGCACACGAAAATGCCATACTTAAGCTGTTGTTGTACATTAGGTGAATGACTTTGATCAGAAAAATCTTTTTTCATATTTTTGCTAGAAATTAACTGTAGGTACACACATGCGTGCAAGCATACAGTTCAAGTTCACAGTTGTGAAGTGAGTACATATATTATGCACGCTGTCCAAGTGTCGAATAAGAACGTACACTAACGACACCTTATATTATAAGTATGTGTACGTACTGTACGTATACCAAATTATGGAAAAAATAGAATGTACCTACATAGACGAACTCAGTTACACGTAGACGGTAGGTAGTAGGTATACTGAGTTACTGACTACTGACGGTAGTAGTGGTAGTACGGTAGTACGATAGTAATAGTAGTGTAGTAGTACTGTAGTGTGTACGTGTGTTGTGTGTAGTACTGTAGTGTAGTGGTACGGTACAAATACACACACGGATGCATCATATGCTTCCCTGCCTGCACCTATATAGCTCGATTCGATTTGATCGAGCATCGAGCCTGCTGCTGCGGCATTGACAGTGCGCGAGAGTGTGAGGAGAGTGTTATTCACCTTCCTTGTGATGTTGTGATGATGATTAGGAGTACTAGTACCTATACTTACTTTTTCAAGTATCATACTTAGGCCCATTTTCAATCTACCTTAAGCGCTATCGCGTTTAGTCAGATTTTAAAGTAACACATTGGGAATTAATTATCTATATATACCTATACATACGTATACTTGTGTTTGTATTTGTACTACTGTACATACTACATATCTCAATAAGACCATGGTTGCAAGACTTGCAAGAACTTCTTCTTAAATACTAGTCCTTGCGGTGTAAACACAGATGGTAGAAAAACAAGGATCTACAAGGAGCCCAATGAGATGCTGCTGAAATTCTGAAGATAGATGCAGGTATTCGTAATAATTTTATCATTATACTTGCCTCTTGTCTTGGTTATATTTATTTGCAAAATGTATTCTGATGCAAACATTACCTGCTCACCCCCTCATTAACGAGATTAACAATTTCGTATAAATGACTTGAAACAAATTTCTCATCATGACGGCTTGCACAATAGGCACAGTATGGGTGTCAATTATTATACATACATTATACTTATTTCAAAGAGACATTAAATGGGGGTCAGTAAGGCATGCATATATGCGCAGGAAATCGAAAACTATACCGTTATAATATAGCTTTACTAAAAGCATACAAAACAATGCTTAAATCGTTTTATGAATGACTGTTTATTCATATGATACTACTTTTGATCAGCAGATGTGCAACCAGCATGTCCGGGAGTTGTGTCCAAGAAGAAGAGGAAGAGGAGGGAGAAACGTGCGAGGAGCCAGAGCCAGGGCGCAGCCAGCACTATTCTCTCTATGTCTTCCCGAGCCAGCAAGGTCAGCCCGGTCTCGCAACGGTAGCAACCGCATCTGTAGCCATGGATTCTTCAGCGACAGCTGCGTCAACCAGCAGAGGACACGCGCGCTCCGTGAGCCACGGGGGTGTCGCAAGTATGGGAGTCCCCCAGGCTCGGCCGGCTCCAGCTGGTCGAGCCTCGGCTCTCAAGAAGCCCGGCCACAAACGTGCCTTCAGCCAAGGCCAGCTACTGGACATGCAGCCACAGCAGCCTGGCATAGCTGGCCAGCAGCACAGCAGGGTCGGTTCCAAGACGGATTTTATTCTACCACCCAGCCATCGCGAGGACCCGCCGAGACTGTTAGCCGACAAGATGCCGTCTTTTCGCGGACACTCCAGGCAAGCCTCCAGATCCGAGTCCATCTACACGATACGACGTAGCGCGGCCCCCCCGTGGTGGCGGCGAGCCTGGGCTCGTTGGTGCGGCTCGACACCCGAGGAACCACTCGTCCGTACAATTACGCCCAGTCACCTCCCGTTCCCACCTCACGCTGACGCTCCCGCGCGCATTCGTTCCACCGGTGTTGGTGTCGTCGTTGGCGCCAGAGACAACAGGTATGGTATATATATACACATATACATATTTCAACTCAAGATATTCTTTTCGATCCAGCTTACGATGCGTTTGTTACTTTTTCGGTACGCCCAGGATACGTACGACTAAGTATAGCGCGCTGAGCTTTCTACCGCGCAACTTGCTTGAACAGTTCCGTAGGGTGGCCAATCTTTACTTCATCTTCATAGTTCTACTGAATTGGGTGCCAGCGATAAATGCCTTTGGCAAAGAGATTGCGATGATTCCTGTTGTTTTCGTACTCGGAGTTACGGCTCTCAAGGACTTTTTTGAAGACCGGCGTAGATTAGCCAGTGACAGACGCGTCAACAACTCCACATGTCGTGTATACACTAGGTATGTTTATACATATTTTGATGCTTCATCACCACGGCAATGGTTTCTGTATTGACAACGACATCAAATGATGCTTTTAGCGAAGGAGATAGGTATGTCAAGACAGCTTGGAAGGACGTCAAAGTTGGAGATTTTATTCATTTATCAAATAACGAGCCCTTGCCCGCTGATCTTTTGCTTCTACGTAGCAGTGATCCACACGGATTTGCTTTTATTGATACTTGCAATTTGGATGGCGAAACGAACTTGAAACAACGTCAGGTTGTCAGAGGTTTCTCAAACCTGCAAGAAACGTTTCAGCCTTCAAAATTTCGCTCAGTCATAGAAGTTGATAAGCCAAGCACCAAGATTTATAGGTAGATGTGAGGATTAAGGTTTTTCACTAATACATACAAATAAGAAAAATTTTTTTTTTCCCTTTTGGATCCAGGTTTCACGGAGCTGTTGTTCATCCTGATGGAACTCGTGTGCCAGTTTCCACAGAAAATCTTTTATTGAGGGAGTGTTATTTAAAAAATACAGATTTCATCGAAGGTATCGTAATTTACGTTGGCCACGAAACTAAAGCAATGCTCAACAATGGTGGTCCTAGGTATAAGGTAAGCGCTCAGCAATAATCGCATTAACTAATTTACGTAATGAATAATGCCTTCTTTCAGCGATCACGATTAGAACAGCAGATGAACATAGATGTAGTGTGGTGCGTGGTTATTTTAATCATTCTCTGCATCGTTGGAGCAGTTGGCTGTAAATTCTGGCTATCGGCTTACGCATCTGTGCCGGCGCCATTTTTACCTGTAGTACAAGATGCCTCTTACGAAGGCATGCTTACTTTTTGGACGTTTGTTATAATTCTTCAAGTTATGATTCCACTTAGTCTTTACGTGACTATTGAAATGGCAAAACTAGGTCAGGTTTATCATATTATGTGCGACAGAGAACTTTACGACGAGGAAACTGATCGCACGGCTGAATGTCGTGCTCTTAATATCACTGAGGAATTGGGTCAAGTGAGATGAAACAATTTTATCATCTGGTCTCATGCTAATCGTAAAAAAGATCAAACTAAAATTTTGGATATTTTTTGTTACTAAAAATAGGTACAGTACATATTTTCTGATAAAACGGGAACATTAACGGAAAACAAAATGTTATTTCGGAGATGTGCCGTGGGTGGACAAGATTACATACATACTGGCGATGGTGAAAATCTTGTTCCTTGTACAAGATTAAAAGAGGATTTACTCATAGGTACTTACAGGCATAAACTTCAGGAGTTTCTTATTCTATTGGCGATTTGTAATACCGTCGTCGTAAATTATCATCCTCATCACGACAACATGAATTCAAGTGGTGTCATCGAAGATCCTCAACCGAGTAATGCCAACCCTAAAGGGTAATTACTTGTGTATTTTTCGATTACTTTGATAATTATTACATTTTTTCATAATTTCTCTTTAAATTTACTCACTGTTGTCACTTTATATTGACATTATTATTTTTTAAATTAGATACATAAGGTTCACGGAATCAAAAAGTGCAACTCCAGCAACTCGTGAAACGATATCTAATACCATACCACTTGTTTCAACTTCACAAGCTGCTGATTCTCAAGATAATTTCCCGACAGTTTCTACAGTAGAAAACTTGAAATCTGATGACACGCCAATTTTACGTAACAAAACTTCTAGGTAAAAATTTAATTGTAGCATGAGAAATAAAAGTCACGCATGGTTATTAATTAATTGTGACCATGGTTATTTCTGTAATTTACTTTTTGCAGGCCGAGACTATTGAATTTGTCGTCAATACCTAGCTTGGGAATGTTGACGAGAAAATTGTCTCCTTTGGGACTCAAAAATAATTTTGGTTTTCCGTCTGAAAAGAATGGAAAATCTCCATCAATGGTTCCCAGTACACCAGCGATATATGAAGCTGAGAGCCCTGACGAGTTGGCGCTCGTCAATACGGCTAGAGCTTACAACGTTAGACTGATGCGCAGAACTGCTCAAGACGTAACCATTTCACTGCCTGACAAGTCCAGTCTCACATTTGAGGTGCTAAAGGTAAAGAAAAAAAAAAAAAAAAAAAAAAAAAAAAAAGTTAACGCGTACCAAGTATTGTCGTATGCGGGTTTTCAGGTGCTACCGTTCGATTCAAATCGCAAGTGCATGTCCATCGTGGTGAGGCAACCCCACACAGGTGAGATAGTTTTGTATAGCAAGGGCGCCGATTCGACCATTCTGGGATCCTTGAGCCCCACCGAGGAGGATTCACCGATGACAGCCCGCGTAAAGCAGCAGGTTGCCGCGTACGCCAAACAAGGGTTGCGGACGCTGATGATGGCCCGACGCAGCCTTGCTGCCCAGGACTTTAAGCGGTGGATGGAGCTACACGCGGAACTCGAGGCCACCGGGGCCCCAGGCGAATCTGGTAATGCGCGTGAGCGCCAGATGCGCGAGTCTTACGCAAACCTCGAGTGCCAGTTGAGCTTACTGGGTGCTACTGGAATCGAGGTATATGCATGTGGAGCCTGTCTTCATTTACTCACTTTTCAGAAATTTTGTTTGAAAATAATACACCGGTACAAAGTCGTCAATCTGTGATTTTTTGCAGGATAAATTGCAATCGGGGGTCCCCGAAAGCGTGGCCAGTCTCGTTTCAGCGGGCATAGTCGTCTGGCTGGTTACAGTTACGTATTTTGCGTATGCATAAGTCGTTGATGAAATTTCAAACAACGAGTTGTTCAAAAGTACAGAAAAATATTTAATCGTACCAATTTTTAACAGGGTGACAAACTCGAGACGGCAGTCAACGTTGCCTACTCGGCGCACCTCTTCAGTTCGCGAACGCAGCAGTTGCGGTTGCAGGCACGTTCCAAGTCTACTGCCGAGAGCCTCATCCGTGGTTACCTTGAGACAGTGGAGCGCGAAAATCGCTCGTGGCAGCAGCTGCCACCGCATCAAAAATCCGTGCAACAACAGTCTCAGCAGTGGGCTATCGTCGTCGACGGCAAGACCTTGACGATCGTGCTAGATCCGCGCTCAGGTCTAACCGGGCCTTTTTTAGAGCTAACCAGAGCCTGTTCCAGCGTTTTAGCTTGTCGAGCTACGCCTCTTCAAAAGGCTTACATCGTCAAAGTGGTCAAGGAGCAGCTTGGCGTGCGGACCCTCGCCATCGGGGATGGTGCCAACGATGTCAGTATGATTCAGACGGCTGACGTGGGTATCGGATTGTCTGGACAGGAAGGCTTACAGGCTGTCATGGCCGCCGACTTTGCCATAGCTAAATTCTATATGCTGGTAAAATAATGATCAATCCCGAAAACAATTAATTCTTTTTCAAACGATTACTTTTAGCACTATTTTTTTTTTTTAAACGTATTGTTTTAGACACGGTTGCTCTTAGTGCACGGACACTGGTCGTATGATCGTTTGTCTAGGATGGTTAAATACTTTTTCTACAAGAACGCAATTTGTGTGTTCCTAATCTTTTGGTATCAGGTAGCCTAAAATTTATTCCATCTTTATTAACCTTGCCGCTACATTTCTTTCGATGGTATATTACTTTGTTTTTTTTAGCTTTATTGTGGCTTTTCCGGAACCGTCATGATTGATCAAATATATTTATTCACGTACAACTTGGTATTTACGTCACTGCCACCGCTCATTTTGGGCGTGTATGACCAAATAGCTCCCGCTAATCTACTTATCGAGTCACCTAGATTGTACGAGAGGAGCCGGCTAGCCTCCGTTTATCAGCCGCACTCGTTTTGGATCACGATGGCTGATGCTCTGTACCAGAGTATCGTCATATTTTTCCTCACAGAAGCTGTAAGTTGTACATTTTACAGATTTTGTCTGTCCACACATAGCCATTTTATTGTTACTGTTTTTTCTTAATAAGGTCTATTACGATTCCGACGTCGATATCTGGGAATTCGGAACAACTATAACAACATGTTGTATTGTTGTGACATTAATGCACATTTGCCTCGAAATCAAGTCATGGGTAAGGAGAATTAGTTTATTGTGTGTACTTCTTTATCAAGATAGCTGTTTTTGAGCATTAATTTTTTTGTTAAATTTTCAGACCCTCATACACATAGCTGCAATTTTAGCGTCATTAGGCGGATTTTTTAGTTTTAGTTTTCTTTACAATGCTATTTGCATCAATTGTTTGGGACTACCTGGTTCGTATTGGGTCATGCAAAAGGCTATTGGTCGGCATATATACTGGTTAACCGTGATTCTTGCTTCAATTCTTGCTGTACTGCCAAGGTATGTGAATCACGCATATAGCGTGCATATTTTTTTTTTTTTTATTCGTTGTTCTAACGTCACTGTAACATTTCAGGATTTTTTATAAAGCCATCAAAAATACCGTTTCACCAGATATAATACACAGAGCCAATGCGGCTTGTAAATTCTCTCAAAGGGTAACTGGAACTAGACCTGGCTGGTCACAGTCACAACACGCAACGATAAGGTGAATATTGCCAATTATTTCATGTAACTTATCTTTATAAAATATGCAGGGTATATGCAATTGGTTGAACTATGCTTAAATTTATGAAAAAGTATGAATAAAAAAATCATATTTTGACTTTTCAGAACAGGTCATTGTAATACCAAAACCAATGTTTTGTCCACCATTGTTACGTGACATTTAACAGTTTTAAGGATTTACAATGCTATGACTAGAAAATAGTTAGGAAAAGTAATTGTAATCTTAAGAAGAGAATCATCGTCAAGAATAACACTAACCAAGTGGCCTTAATCACAGACTACTGTGGATTGCATTTATCGGCTGTGATTTTTAGGGACCAAGTTTTTTACGCGTGTGCTTACGTATCTGCCAAACAATGAATTTTATCGAAAATATAAGTAATTCTGTTATAAAACTAATGTTAAAAAATAATGTAAATAATTATTTGCTTTGAAACCTTGACAGAGTGTTTGTTCAAATATTTAAAACATTCAAACGCTGTTGATTCTTGAAGGGCATATTTTTGGAATGTTTAATGGAAAGCTGTAAATGTAAATAAATTTCATAATAATGTATTATTTTTAATCATAAATATTACGTCGAAAAAACGATGTATTATGATGTTATAAACAATAACATTAAATTATAAATACAATTTAAAGTGTTACAAAGAATTGATGTTTCTAGAATTTTTTTTTTTTTTTTTTTTTTTTTTTTTTTAATAAAAGAGATATTACACATATTTTACACTGGTGCCGAGTTTTTTAAAGAAAAAAAATTTTATTGAACATTAATGAATAAACTTGGGTAATAATTGGCGTTCAATGTAAGTTGTTGAATAACAAAAAATGTTCTGTAAGTTGTGGTGTTTAGTTATTGTGAGCCAAAGGTGCTAACTATTTAAAAGCGCTCGTAATCTCGTAGATGGGGGGGGGGGAGACTGACCTCGTTAAAGCTTGAAACTGACGTCTGTGTCCTGAATTGTGTGAATAAAGATTCCAAAAAATAAAAACTTAGAAATAAGTACATTACGAACAAAAAAAAATAACAACAACGAATGGTTTATCATTTTGAGAGGAAATACGAAACTTTCGTCATTTGCAATCAAACGCGTGACAAAAGTGATAAAAGTAAAAACTAGCCTTGTAATGAAAAAAAACATGTAATGAGACAATAATTTCATAGATGGCATATTTTTGAAAATCATAAAATGAAGTATGCATTCACTCAGTTTAGACACGTGCTTCCGTTAATTACAATCATTTGTAAATGAAAATAAGGGGCCCATAGCGATGAAATCGGTTGGTTTGATTTTCCTCTACGTATTATCTAGCAAATTGTAAAATAACTTTTGAAAAAAATAAATAAAAAAATAAATCAAGCGATGTAAACGAAAAATACCAATAAATGTTGGAACAGGAAGATATTTCAGTAATGCAGAAGTCGCGTGTCTAGCATTTTAGTGAGCCAATTGTATCTACCTTTGTGGGGAACGAAAGGAAAAAAAAAAAATCTCAAGTAGAAGCATATAGAAAAGAAAAGTAAGCTGTGCGCGGTGTACTTATATTACGCGGAACATGTCCCAGTATAGGTAGTATAGGCATGAGAGCGTGTACGCGCGACCAAGTGGGGGCGGAGTCGGACGACGAGGAGCAGATGTAGAAGAAGAGAGTAGAAAGTCGAAGCTCAGTTAGCGTCACAGCCCGCTCCGGGACGTTGTTGGGGAGCCCGTGGACAACGATGTTATTGGACCTTTTGAGCTAGCGTCAAGCTTTTCGCTTGGATTTTTGGCTCGACCCAGTTAAACTTGACGCAACAGCTGTAGCATGACTGGGTCAGATACCGACACTGTTATCCGCAGTCTTATGCTGTAGTTTTCTGTTGTTGTTGTTGTTGTTGTTGTTGATATTGTTTTGAGATCGGTATAGAATTCGACTACTATCGAGGGTGCAGCGTCCGTTATTTATTAAAATATACCTAATATGTGCTCCAACGGGTCACAGTGAGCTGTTGATCATTTTCGGTTGCATTACACGGCTCTACATGGGACACGCCGTTGTCGTCGCTGATGCTGGAGGACACCCGAAAAAGTTGCGGTAACGTAATATATATATATATTTATATATATATTGTATACATGTATATATATTTATATGTATATATATATACATGTATGCATTTATATTTACTACCCAAACCCCCCCCATCCCACCTTCAAGCACCCTATGTATAAAATATGAATATTTACCCCTCAACCCCTATACGTGTGCTTGCGTATGCACACATACACATTTATTTTTCAAGTCTGCCAAACTGGTGCAGTGGCGCACAGCATTGAAACATTAGAAGCCAATAAGTACCTACTCGTTGGTATAATTTCTTGCATACCCCACTTATATTTTCTCGGGTGTGTATACATGGGTATATTTTTTAAAATGCTCTCATTCATGCATCATATAAATATATATATATATATATATATATATATATATATATATATATAGGTAAGCGCTATTTACATGATTTGTAAATGCTTAAAATATATAATACCCCGTGTATACATATACGTATGTACATGTGACACACGTGATAAGTCGTCGTGTATAACTCTAGTGTACTCGTCATCGTCGTCGTTGCGGAAATGCGGAGCCATCAGACTGCCCGCTGCCATTCGCATTCATTTTACGCTTTGCTCGACTCTTCTCTCTTCTTCCTTTTCCTGCGATGATTCTCTCTCTCTCTCTCCCTCGACTCGATGAGTCAGCTGATAACTTTGTTTTCTATCCTATTACAAGTGCCTGTAGGTACATTCTTGTACCAATACCAACATCATCGTGTTATTACCTCGCATCTCTCATTTTTTAGTTTAAATCTTGCAGCACTTACTTAGGTGTTAGCTTTACTTGGCAACGGTACATTTACTCTCGATCACTTACTTTATTTGTTCTTATTTTTGCCCCTTTACCCTTGCAAATTTCACAATTCGTAAGGCGACCCTTGAAAATAAAATAAAAGCCCCCCGACCCCCCACCCTCGCACCTCATTTTTCAGCTCATTTATCTTTTTCACGTGCCTATCTACTTATATATAGTTATGTAACTCAACTTTATGCGAGTTTATTATTTAGCACAAGGTTCCCCCTCTGTGTAACTTTAAATTAACGATTTTGCTAAATAGTTTTTTTTTTCCTCCGACGCCTGATCTACAAATATTTGTCCTCTTTTTTTCACAAATAATACAAAGAAGCGATTGTCTCTGGCCGTTAGGTACACGTAACACTTTTTTTTTTTTTTTTAATCGGCGAAACAGCACTTGTTAATGTTATTTGATCATCTATTTTTATCGATGTGTCAAAAAATATTTTTATCCATCAAATAACATGTATATATACCTACCTATCATGTACAACGTATTTGTAATAAATAAAAAATAAACATTTGGTATCATTTGATGATGGCCTTGGATTGTTGCACAATTTGTTGGGAAGTCGGCATATAACGAATGGAATCATATACAGCTGATGATTTCGAATATACTCGAGTATTCGGAGATAAAACGTTGATTGAAAACTTGTAAGTAAATAATAATAATAATAATAATAATAATCGTACCCGATGATAATGACGATGATGATTGGCTCGATCATCTCAGCATTAATTTCTAATATAACGCGCCTCACAGGGACATACGCACAACAACAGTAACAAGCAAATAACCATAATATTCCTCGTACATACATACAACCACCTCTGTTTTTATACATATACATATTGGTGCAGCGCGTATTTTTCCTTGGACCGTTTAAATACCAAGATTACTTTGTTACACGTAAGTACACTTACTTACTTCCTCAATGCAATCTAATGATTTGTCAGTGGCCTTGTGCATGCTTTTCATGCTGTTTCACATACGAATCGCGCGTCTCTCTCTCTCTCTCTTTTGACTTTATATATAACATATTTGTTACGCCGCGCAATTATTGCGTTGAGTAAGTATGACTTTTCAGAAATGTTTTTTTTTTTCAAACTCCCATGTCTTTCGATTCACTCATGGGTGTATTGTACCGGTGCAGCCGCGAGCGTGACAACAATAATCGATCGGCTGCAGTGCATACACCACCACCTACCCACTTACCTAATATATATATATAACTCGAAAAAAAGGTGCACGAGCATAAATAAACGTCTGCAGACTGCTGACGTGAAATAGTTACGAATTCATTCGACGACTCGACTTTTTTAATTTTTCCCCCAACTCAAACTTTACGTTTTTTTTTTACCGTTCAAGTAGGTATAACGCATTACACTGGCTTTTGCATTCACATACAGAAAACAGTGATAGGTACGAAACTAACGAAATTAATATTCATTTCACATTGCGGCTAGAGGGGCAGAAGAAAACATGTTGAAAAATTTTCGTCACACGCATTCTTTTTTTTCCCCCCCATGTTGTGATCATTTTTGATTAACTTTGACAAGTTCTGGACCTACAAGAAAGTTAAAAAAAAAAATTGTTTTCTTTCTCAATAAGCAGGAAAGATATTAAAAAAAGGAAATAGGAAAAACTATAGCTATGAGTAGCGAAATGGCCGAGTCACGTTATCATCCATCCACGAATGGGTGTCGCTTTTTATCTTCGTGCATTATTTTATTCGCAGAAATATAGAAATAAAGTATGATATTTTATAGTGCGAAATAAATTAAAGTCAACCTAATTGGAAGGTTTTTTTTTTTATGATTTCCAGATGCGGCCGTTGGCAGGAATTGGCTAATGATAGATAACATTTGAGGAATGTAAGAAAAACAGTTATTTCGCGCGTTAATATTTGAGAATATAAATCCTGCAACAATCGTGATGCTGGTGATGTAGATACACACAGTTGCATGAAATAATTGTTCGTCAGTGAGTGTCGCAGCAGCGCGTCGATCTCGTGGTTTTCTATACTTAGCTGCAGCAGCGTTGAAGAAAGATGACGATATCGTACACCGCAGAAGTTGCCACCTGCAGAGGCTTTGGCTGTTTTTTAAAACTATTGTTGAGGTTTGTAATTACCATTTTTCTCTTGACTACTTAATGTAATATTTACTCGATAAACCAGTTCTATGAATTATCTTGGGGATTAATTTTATCATTAAACCGAGTACAGTTACAATAAAATTGTGATTTTTGATGAAAATTTTGCAGCTATTAATAATCAAGAGACTGCACGCACAGGCAATATTATTTCAAAGCCACTAATTAACGTTTTAAGGTTGCAATAGTTGCGAAGAGTCGATAAAATAACACACCCAAGGCTACAGCTGAACGGCATCAATGTGCCACACATTCGTGTCTTTATGTAATAATCTATGCACATGAACTAGAAACACGTAATTATTATTATATTACTATTATTATAATCATATCTATACGGGTAAATAACGGAAAAAGGGTAAAAAAAAACAAAAAAAACTCAATATTCTACTTATTCAAGTCTCGCGACGTATAAAAAATTTTAAAATTATTTTGCGCAATTCTTACGAGGAATTTGACAAAATAATAACTTGACCGGTCTTTCGTTTTATAATGTATTGTATATAATTATACATACAAACACAAACAACCGATGCCTACAGCTCGAGCGATTATAGTTTTCTTTTCACGTGATAGGTACATAGGGTATAAATATCGGATTATGTGTATAGGTGTGCGTACATTGTAAAAGTAGAGACGAAATGAAACTAAAAAATAAAAAAATACCAACAGGTGGAAGGCGAGCGTTTATAAATTGATATGGACAGACATGTTGCTCTTCCTCACGATATATTATTGCCTGTCGGGCCTGTACCGGATGGGCCTCGAGGAGGAGCAGAAGCGGGTCTTTGAGCGGGTCGTCGAGTTCTGTCGCAAGCACACCTCCTCGAGCCCGCTCTCGTTTGTCCTCGGATTTTACGTGACGATCGTTATGAATAGGTGGTGGAGCCAATACATAACGATCCCGTGGCCCGATTCTATAGCCGTCTTCGTCTCAGCCACGATCCACGGCAATGACGAGCGCGGACGGCTCATGAGACGTACCATCGTAAGGTTCGTATTCGTACGTGTATTCATTTTTCTATACCTACCTATATATACATATAATAGCCCATACAACAACAACGACATATTTATTACATTATAATATATAATATATACATGAATTTGTGCACGTAACTGCAGCAAATATAATGTAAAATATAATAGGTGATGATGGTAATAATACAACACGTGCGCATAAAATAGGTACGTGTGCGTGTGCCTGACCCTCGTGCTGGCCAGCGTATCGCCGCGCGTTAAAAAAAGGTAACTTTGATTTTTGGCTTTTTTCATTTATTTATTTTATTTTATTTTTCCACCAGCCATATAAAGCTTGTATAAAGCATTTGTTATCCTTTTTCTTGCACGTTTGATTATGTTTTTTTGAAAGATTTCCAACAATGGATCACTACGTGGACGCGGGCCTGTTGCTCGAGAACGAGCTCGCGATATTCCAAAGCCTGAACAACAAGTTCCCAAAGCCGAGCAAACACTGGCTGCCGATCGTCTGGGCGTCGAGTATAGTGACGCGAGCGCGCAAGGAGGGCCGGATCAGGGACGACTTTGCCGTTAAGACCCTCATAGACGAGCTCAACAAGTTTCGGGGCTCGTGCGGTGGCCTCGTCCACTACGACACCATCAGCATACCCCTCGTTTACACCCAGGTCGTCACCATAGCCGTCTACACGTACTTTTTGACAAACGTCATCGGCCAACAGTGGATACACGAGGAACCTCAAACCGTCGACATCTACTTTCCGGTTTTCACGACCCTCGAAATGTTCTTCTACATGGGTACGACTCGTATACACATGACGTTTACCATTGTTTATTATTATTATTTTTTCTTTTCTTTTCTTTTATTTTTCTCGCTACAAGGCTGGCTCAAGGTCGCCGAAACCCTCATCAACCCGTTTGGCGAGGACGACGACGACTTTGAGGTCAATTGGATCGTCGATCGCAATCTGCAAGTCAGCTACCTGATTGTCGATGAGATGCACCACGAGGTACTTGATTTTTTTAATTTTAATATTTTTGTTTCTTTCCCTGCAAAATGATCGTTTTATTGATTTGGGTGAAGCACCCCGAGCTGATACGCGATCAGTACTGGGACGAGGTCTTCCCTACGGAGTTGCCCTACACGGCGGCCGCCGAGCAGTTCAGGGAGGAGCACCCGGAGCCCTCGACGGCCGGCATTCAACTTTCGGCCGCCCAGCAGGAGCTTCAGCCCTCGAGCGTCAGGATCGACGAGCTGGAGAAGGAGTACCAGCGCAAGTACCAGGGCGACCTGGGCAACGACGACGCCATCTCGGGCATACACTTTGTCGCCGGGGGCAAGATATCAAGGAGCGGGAGCCGCGTTAGCCACCGTGACCGTACCATGAGCGCGGGCTCGACGCCGAGCAACATCGGGGGCTCGCTCACGCGAATCAACAGCGTAACCAACGTCCTCAAGCGAATCTTCAACAAAGAGGACAGGCCCGACGGCACCCGGCTGCCCAACTCGACGTCAGCCGCGTCCCTCAGGGTGCCAGGTACTCGTAGTGGTTGTTAGTGGGATTTTTCTCCCAATTGCCGATACAAGGATAAAATGATTGGGTGAACGGACAGGTGGAGGTGGCTCGATGAGGATCGGCGTCATCGAGGAGGTGGACGAGCAAATGACGATGACGTCCATGCGCCCGCCGGACAATCGTCCCCACGTACAGAGTATATTTCCCCAGGGGCCGCCACCGCCTAGCGAGCCCGTCGACGTCCCGGGCTCGGGCTCGATGTCCCGCAACGGCAATCTCCTTCTGTCGACGAGCGCACCCGTCAGCTACCCCGACTCCGCGGAAAGCTCGGTCGGCGACAGCGCCTCCACGGCCCGCTACCGGCCGACGAGGTGAGTTGTAGAAAATCGTGTCGCACGGTTTTATGTATACGTGTGTACATTCGATTCGTCGATTTTCCCAGGGGCCAAATGTCGGCGCCGGGTGGCCACACTGACGCGGTCTTTGGCTCGGCCGCCTTCGTCAGGGACAGTACGCGCAGCTCCACCGCGAGCAGCGCAAGCGACAACAGTCTGGACGACGAGTTCACGAGGCTCAAGTCGGAGCGCGAAAAGCAGCGCAAGGAAAAGGTCTTGCAAAAACTCACAAGAAGCGTTAGTAATCGCGCTAGTGGCGAGCCATCATCGATGAACACTCGCGACACCGAGATACTTTTGAGCGATTTGCCGAGCATGTCGAGGCTCAATGTTGAGGCGCTCGAAAACGACGACAAACCGCTGAACCAGCGCAGGTAGAAAACCTGAACCCACCTTTGCTCTCGGCAAAGCCGCCTTAGTATTATTATCATCGTTATCGTTATCGTTATCTTTAGTATTAAGTATTCGGTTACTGGGTCAATGCTAACACGTTCTTCTTCTTCTTCTTCATGTTTTTTTATATCGAGCAAAGAAAGATTAAATACCGAAACTTATTTTTTCTACTTAAGCTACGATGAACAACTATAAGCGAAAGAAAAGTATCTTGTTTAGGGAAAGTTTGTTAAAGTTCCGATTAGTATTAACTACGAGAGAAATCACCTTTTTTATGCGCACTAACAACTTGAAGAAAAACAATTATTTTTTATTTATTTATTCGATTCAGGGTATGGATTATCAAGTTTTTTTACTCTCTCCCCGTGATAATTGTTTACTTTTGCACAACAACTGCCAAACTGTAAATTGTTTGAGACAAGGCAACACCACGTTATCGGAAGTATACACACACACACATATATATGTGAAGAGTGGAGCTGTGTTTTCCAATAATCTACCGGACGTAAATAGCCGACGATTTTAATTCAAAGAGACGGTGCATTACATAGATCGAAATCGCTTGGGTTTAGATTAATTGTTTATTCATAAAATCGATTGAATAAATAATCGAGAAAATTCAACACAAAATTTTTTCACTATTACCATCATCATTTGAAAATCGTACAAACCTTTTACAGAAAAAAACGATCCGTAACTTTGTTTAATGTAATAATATTAATCAATAAAACGTTGCCTTCAACCAAAATCGTCCGGCACTACCTAGATAAGCAGCAACATTGGCGCCCCCGAAAATACAACATTTCCACGTCTCATGTACAACTTACAGTTGGCAATAATAGTTGTAGAGTATAAGGTACACGCACACCCCCTATTCCTACATGTATACAATCATATTTTTTTCCTATGGAAGAGTACTCGCACATTTTAAGAAGAAATCAAACAAAGATTTGTAAGTATATGTATAGGTATACAGTTTTACGATGGTTGACGGATTTAAAGTAAACATTAACTGTTTTATGGATTTTAAAATTTTTTTAAATTTATCAAAGGAATACAGATTAATATAAATTGTACACATTTGCCATCTGGGCTTTTGATACAACGAAATACTATTAAAAATTTATAGGTATTGTAGGTTTTAAATGACAGAAGGTCTAATGAGCCATAGAAAATATTTTTTCATGATAGATAGAATTTTACAATTACGTAGACATTTCGTAGCGCAACAATAATATTAAGTCAAATAGTGTTTTAGAAATATCATAAAATGTTAAATCAATCTAAAGGACGGCAGTATGTAGTTACTTAATAATAATAATAATAATAAAATTAAAAAAAATCGCAGGGTTGAAGAAATTTGACGGTAAAGGCAATTTTATTTTTTTACTTCTTTTGTTTTAATTGGTATAAAATCCATGTAGAAAAATATGAAGAGTAAAAAAATGTTATCTTCACGGAAAATGCAATTTTATTATTATTTTTTTTTTGTGTTATATTGTTGTAATATGTATGTTACAAAGGTGGAGAGTAAAAATTTTTTTATTTATTTTGTGAATCTTGCTGTATGTAATCGGGATGCAACATTGTTAAAGTATGTAATGGAAATAGTTTGTAAATAATTAGGCTCGTTTGAAAATCAGACGATATTTTCACTGATTGTTAAAATATTTGTATTTTCTCAGCTTACAACTTTTTATACAATTTTTTACATTGATTTTGGAAAATTTTTGAATTTTCATTCTCATCCACTTGTGTGCTTTACTGAGACGTGTATACAACACATACATATATAATATATACAAATATTACAGTAATCTGCCGCTTCTTATATATTTTATACGAGACATGAGGAATTGCTGCGAAATGTTGGTGATCAAATGAAAATCATCTAAGCAATGCAATTAGAAGAGTCGCTTTTATAAAGTGCACTTTGACTAATTTTTACACCAATAATCGATTTAATGTTTGTAAATGACAAACTTTGATCTACGATTGCTTTGTTACGTTGCAAGCCTTACGAAATATGTGTTCTGTTGAACAAACTACTATTAGCCATGTAATTTTAATGCGCTATACGTATTTACATACACACATACTTAATTACACAAAAAAAAAACTGTAGAAAAGCATTTTCGAATAATGGAACAAATGAAATTTTACTTAAGATAAATGAATGATCAGCATTTTTTTACTACAGTCTACAGTCCACTCTACAGTACAAGAGTAACGAAATTATGAATACTTAGACTTATTGATCGAGAAATCTACATATTATGTAGTTATCAATTAAACAGTTTAAAATAAAACATGCACAATCTTTAATGGTCCTTTGCTGAAATATTTTTTAAACTTGGTAATATCTACATTCCAAGAGAATCCATGCAAAATGAAAGATCAATTGGAGAATTATGAATTAAGGGGGTCAGTGAGTAAAAGAAAAAGTTTCTTTCTCGTTGTACTTACCAACTACGGCGTATTACATGATATCGAAACGGCATTGCCACATTCCAGTGAACAATTAAAAATATATTAAACAAGCACACGAAACTCGAGCATAACGTCGAAAAGGCCTTGGATTCTAGCTTATTGTGATTTTTTAATTTATCGTCCGTAGTCGCGGCTTACGAGAAATAGTGTAAACACTACTAAGTAAATTAATACAATAACAATGTGTTTGATAATAATCGAAGAGAAAAAAATTAAACAGTAGTTTTAATCCTTTCCGCAGTATTAAAAGAAGAATAATAATGTATCGTTACGACGAATTAATAAATTTTTATTTTTATGCACGAAACATTTTCAAAAATTTTTTCCTCCAATGACCACTAATACTTTATAAGCCGAGTAGTCGAAACCTAACAGGAACGGAAAGTTCCATACATGGAGCTCGTAAACTTTTCCTACCCTCTTTTTTTCTCTTAACTTAATTATACATGGTTTTGCAAATAAACAACAACAACAAAACAACAGGCTTCAGTTGACAGTAAGCACAATCAGATAAAGGGGGACAAAGGGTATAGTAGCTGAAAAAAAAGTGAGAAAGTACGTCGATCTTCGTACTTTAGTGTAGATTAATTGTCAAATGGTTGGTCCCCGTCTACGATCGCATTTGAAATCGGTCATGCCTCACCAATAGTCCGAAAAATAATTATACGTATATATAAATTTTGTGTATTTGAAAAACCGCGCTGAATCGGTTACATGATATACATGTACTGCCTGCCTGCATCGCGGTGTATGTAAATGCGGGGTAGTGGTGGCAAAATCGGTTGCGGGAAAGCACGATCTCGCCCTCGCATGATAGTAATTACCCGACGCTTGCCAAACACTTGCGACCCATAAATTCGAGCCACCCACTAACCTATGTGTATATAGGCACACCTGCATTATTGCGTTGCCTACTGCATATATAACCGGGTAGGTAGAGAAGTCTTTGACAATGGCAAGAGATGCATAAAGGGACGGCGGGGGGTTTTCAGAGAGATTTATCATTATTATTATTATTATTATTTGTATTATAATTTTTTTTTTTTTACCGTCATAAAAATCAATCCAGCGCTGATCTAAGTATCCACAACACCACTTGGCACAATTACCTACTAGGTATACCCATGTGCCGGTGAGTGCAAGTAATAATATATTTTTATAGGTATACATATCCGCCGGCACCGCCGTGCTGCTATACAGATAATATATTATGATGGTGCTCGGTTTGTGATGCGGAACCGATTACAATGCACAGCTTCGCTGTAGAATAAAACGCATATATGGTAGTACACGGCCCTGCGTTGTTTACCGTATGTATAACTTTATCCCAACAATATATGCTCACAAAAGAGCAACCACACAACTGAATAATGTGTCACAATATACATAGGATGCCCTGAACTATTCGTCACAATATTTTTTTACTTCGGGCTCTCGTTTTGGCACAGCGATTATGTAAAATCAATGAATGTAAGCATTAAAAAAAAAAAAAAGTGAAATTCGAAAGGTATGGAAATCGAACATCAGGTTTGCCTATACGCCATACCGAGCGAACGTCGGATATGTATGCACATATTATATGTGTATCTATTAACGTACCATGTGTTTCGCCAAACGAAAGAACGTCAAAAGGTTTTTAACCCGAGGGAAGGGGTCGTACCCGTATAAATGAATGAATGAACAAATCATCGGGTCGAGCAACAACGATGAGCCAATAACAGACAAAACCGGGTGATTGGTAGAATGGGGAAAGAGAGAAAAACATGGGTAGGGGCTGGATGGCGCGAAACAAACACATCAAAGCGTTGGATGTGTTGTTCCGTCGAGAGAAAAGAAATAATAATAAGGGGTCCATGCAGGAAGTATGGAGCTACACACAGATACGGTTGGTTGTTGGTGGTGCGGCATTATTCCGGCCACGTATTTGTTGTTGTAAATATAATAGGACGGTAGAGAACAGGTGCGATGGCCCACCGGGTTTTTCTCGAAAGCTCCTCCTCCTCTTATACGAGCACCGACCTGTTTGACCTTTGAATATTTATAATGGCTCGCACGAGATGTTCACCGGTGGATAAAAAAAAAGGAGAGAATAACGAATGAAAAAAGAGGTGAAAGCTATAGGGCAACGGTAACTGCCGAGAGTGCTGGCGAATTGACTTTTCACTTTGCTTAAAAGCTGTTGGTATCGCATCGCATCGCATTATATAGTAGTAATAATATAATAACAAACACAACAATAAGTATATACTCATCATTCGACGTACTCGCTTATATCTATATATATTATACGAATAGAATTGTCACAACGACGACGATAATGCTGATATAATTAATAATAATGATAATCAAATAATCGGGATAGTGGGGTTACGATATGTTGTTGCGTCTAGTGGCTGGTTCGTTGGTTGGATCGATGCCAAGTAATTATCGATTTATTCGTCGATGCGAGCAAAAATATATATGGGTGTGATGCAAGGCCGGTCCGTATGGATGTAGCCATGGTGAGTTGTGGCTGGCCTGGGAAGGTGGACGTGTGCGGCCGCTGTTGAAGTTCTCCGGCCATAACGGTCTATTAGGGAAATTTTATGGCTAAGGATTTGGCAATAAAAAATTTTCAAGCGTCGTTATTTAGGGCGCGCGCTGAAAAGCTTTGGATCCACATTGCTCAAATACTGTACAAATAATTGACGGATTAAAGGACTACGTATGTACGTACATATTATCATGTTACGTAGGGATAGTGACAACTCGTAGTACAACAGGGGGACCGAATGAGTCTCGATTGGCCTTTCTCCCCAAACTGCATGCATCGTATACCTACCACTTAAGTAATAGGCTTCTTTGCAGATAATACCTATAAGTTGGTGTAGTATTTACTTCATGGCTATGGAAAATATTTATGTAGAGCCGTCGACTATAGTCCGTAAAAGAACATTATAGGTATGAGGCTTTGTCCCACATTCTCAACACCGATATAAGCATTTCCATTATACAATTAAGTATTCTGGTTAGCCAAGTCCCAAGCCGTATATTTTACGGGCATATTATTATTATCATATTATTATTTCATGCGCAACTTCGTGACAATCGCTTGTGTATAATATCTTCCGGGAGTATCTTAAAACATAACAAATTTTTCGGTTTAATAAAAGTGGATCAATCGAATAATCCGGTACTTTTTGAGATATGAGTTGACATTGTTACCAACATGTAAATTTTTGTAAAAAATGTTTGTCACGTTTTACCTACTTAATTAACGTTTAAAAACTATGTGTAGGTACTTACGTTGTTCTCTTAGAGGCTGCAATAAGTAAAGTAAGCCAAAAGTGATTGTCCCATGGATAGGTTTTGTTATTTGCGATTTCCATAACCAAATTGTCATTATTTATAGAACCGTAATTTTGTGTGCATATAATAATAATAATAATAATAATAGAAAAAAAAGGAAGGGAGCTAAAACACATATACCTAAGGGGGTAAAGGGAGCACGGTTACGCATATACGGTAAAGTGTAGATGTAGGCAGGCAGCGGGTGAAAATGGGTGCTGAGTGTCCGGGGGGTTGGATGAAAGTGCAGAGTGCACAGCGGAGAGAGCATTTTTCAAATTTATTCGCGCAATTGGCGTGAAAAACGCCCTTGAAGCCATGTCAAGCGTATTTCACTCGGTGCTCGATAAAAATTCACGCCTGTAGCCGCGCTCTGGCCTCTGCACGGATTTGGTTGCGCGTGTTTGCACAGCCCGTGCGTGCGTGTGTGTGTGTGTGTGTGTGCAGCTACGCTACTAGTATCGTAGTATCGCACGCGGAGTCATGCACACACTGGCTGCCACTCTTATATATATACGCTTTTATACCGTACAGGATCTAGTTTGGTCTCTCATCGCATCAACTACAACCCTCGTCGCTATATACTATATATCTTTTGATCAAACAAGCTGCACCTGTACGGTATATTGTTGTACATATCATGACGCGTCCGAGTAAAAAAAAAAAAAAAATGAAACTGCTGCACCATCAGCCAATGAATATATGTATATGCTTGTAATTGCGGGTGTATAAAACAATTATACCCATCGTGCGTGATGCAGTACCCATAGTCTTCGTTGTTGTTATTACTTACTCGAAAGAGTCCAAAGCCCCCTCCCCCCGCCCCGTCGGGCAATTGGCCGCTATCGCCTTGTTTCGCCTGAAATTTGAATTTTAAATAACACGCAAAGAGAGAGAGAGAGACCTATGTATACATATATATATATATACATGTAGAGAGAGCTTATGGAGCGAGAGGGGGGGAGGGGAGACTGCAGCGTGATGCGTCGCGCGAAAATCGAAAAACTGCCACACGCATTCGATGCGTCACCGCTCCACCTGTACATAAATATATACACCCCCCAAATCTCTCTCTCTCTCTTATACAGCCACGGTGTTTTTTCCATTTTCGCTCGCCCACTCGGTCTCTGCAGGCCACTTGTTCCCGTCATCGAGTTTTCGCCAATATGACGCTCCACGGCTGTACCATCAGCTATTCCTGCAGCGCGTGCATGGATTTGCTCTACTATTTTTTTATTTCCTTCCGAGTCCATCTGTTTTTTCGTTCCAGTGCCAATAAATTCAGCTATTTTTTCACCGTCGCGTTTGTACTTTGATAAAAATAGTAAATCCAATCGAGAACCGTAGTTTGTGTGTACATATAGGCGTGCGGTAAGTTTATCAGATATCCCGAGCAATAGACGCTGCAAAATTTTCCACCATCGGCGGGACTCGAGATGCAGGTGATCCAACAGGGTACCCTATATATTAATATACTTAGGTGTTATACCTGAGACGAAAAAATACCTTTAATCGATGAAGCCGCGACTGTATACGCGACGACTACTCGCGTGATGCATGCCGTGTATAAGGTGTTGGTGTACCTTTCAAGATACCCCATAATATGTGGATTAGATCCGAAGCTCTCCGAGATAAGACCAGCAGAATAAGTATTCTGTATATTTATCGTTGCCTACCTACTCCATTGTTGTTGCAAGCAGCTCAATATTATTTATTTACTTACCTGTAACGTGTACTTAAATGTATGTACAATATTTGTGCACGCGTACATCTGATCATGCCCCCCTGGCGCGCCTATAGGTATAGGTATGGGTATAAAATCAAGGATATGGACATTTTGAGGAGCTCGTATGGTGTAGGGGGTGGTAGTAGTAGAAGCCACAGACTTGGTTAACCTCTCGAGGCAAATTAAATGCCCTGCATCAACCCAATAGTTATAATAATAATACACCCTACGTGAGGAGAAAAGAGAGGAATTAAGAATTTACTTACTTACTTACTTACTTACGTGAGCAAAAAACCTAGAGGAAGAGGTTTTACAAGAAAGAGGGTCAAAAAAAAAAAGAGTGTGAGAATATCGAGGTAAACAAAGAGTATAAGAATTAAATATAATATACATAATATATTATGGGTAGGTGTGTGTGTGTTTTCTTCCACTGCGGCAACATATTATGTGTATAATATTATGTCCTGTAACCCGCCTTCCATTACGTTATATTAATATGTATACACAAATAGATAAAGCTCTTCTCGCGGGTTTAAATATGTAGGTAAGTATAGCTTTGCTGGCCGAACTCCAGAAGATGTGCTCTATACTATATTATGTATGGGTAAGCAAGTATATATGTATATGTAAAAGAAGAAAAAGTATATAAGCATCATCATTATAATAATCATTAGCTGTTGTATATATTATACACATGAATATATTGTAAATATAAGTGCTGCAGTCCTTTTGCGCGGGGAGAAAGATCTCGTGTCTGTAGCGTACTAATGGAGGTTTATTGCATCTGGCCAGCAAATACCGGGGGTGTGTGTGCAGCGGAGAGCACGACGACGGCGCAAACAACTGATTTGTCACTCGAGCGAGGAGGAGGAGGGAGGAAATGCTTTATTTTCAATGAGTTTGTCCCTACATCACCCACCACCACACGTATACCTCCCTAACTGTAGCAAAAGATGCACAAGTTTTATTTATTGTACATGCATGCATATACATATATATATATATACACATACGTGGTACTCGTTGCTGGTATTACGTCGCGTCGCCCCTTGCATGCACTTTGCCAAATAAGTTAAAAAGAGAAAATGCATGCATGCGTGCACGTTAAATCCACGTATATGTATGTGTTGTATATTATAGCTATTGACAAACGGACGGACGGGAGGAAAAAAGGGAGCAGTGCCGATATTAATGGGCTGTTTACACACTTTGCGCGCTATTCAATACCCAAAACAGATGAGCTGCTGTATATTTTTGTGATATATGTATATATATATTTCGTTGTTGCGTGCTCTCTCTCTTTTTGACAGTATACATATATAATCGTAATAATAATAATAATAATAATAATAATAATAACAATATACCTGCCTGATTATATGAAGGTCTGCACCCTTGGCAATTTATTATTATTATTATTATTATTATTATTATTATTATTGTTATTATTGTTATTATTGTTATTATAACAATGATGATGTATAATAATAGTGGTTGGTGTGTTTTTCGAGTAAATAATATGATGTAGGTGCGTATTATATAATTATATAGTGGTTATCGGGTTAAAAGTGAAAGCAAAAAGAAAAATTGAACGTATATGTATAATGTAGTTGTTGGGTGGAAACGAATCGTTTATTACAAGACAATGATTAATCATGGAGGGAAGAAAAAACCGAGGGCATAAATATATAATATATAGGGTATCGCATGGCGGTCAGGACCTACGGACGCGGTGTTTCGGATTGGCGAGGACCTTGACGCGCGGCCGGCAGATCGCCTTTAGAGCCCGTGGCAGGACCGAAAACGCGTTCTCCTTGAGGTTGGTCTCCAATCCTGGCTGCCGCTCGGCCGGTTTCGCCAGCACCAGAATTCGATCGCTCGCTTTATCGAACACATCAATTTACCAAACATAAGCACTTGTAAGTACATAATATAGGTATAAATATATACTTGTGGATTTCTCCAGGGCGTAACAGAGAGAGAGAGAGAGAGAGAGAGAGAGAGATAATGAAAAAAAGGCGCATTGATATAATATATCTTAGGTAAGTATGACTGTTGCTGCACTCACCGACGTACTGCAGCGCGCCGGGTCGGACAGCACCGGGTTGTAGGTAGCGCGGGGCCTGCTTCGGCTCGACGGTGGCGAGTTTAACCACGTGCTCGGTTATCTTGTAGCTGAGGGCGGAACGGGCCACGGAAAAGGGATCCCGCCCGTGGTCCTGATGCTTCGTCATCGGCATGGCCAGCATGTTTGTCCGCTGCGGGTCAAACAGCCGCCTGATCCCGGCCTTTCCGCCCTTTGCGCTAGCCCGATGTTTCTACACCCACGGTATAAATAGTACACGTACATACATTTCATTTAATCACATATTATACATTATTTACTCGACATCATTTTCCATATATTTACATATAGGCATTCCTCATTCCTCGTATCAATAAGTGTTATCAATAATTTTTTCTGCTGTTTGCCATAACTATAATACTTTTTTTTTTTCTTTTTTTCTTTTTTTCTTTTTTATGAAGAATTCAAGAGCCCCGTGTCTTAATGCTTCATCAAGAATTATTTAATCACTACAATCGGTTGAACTTACTCCAACCAAATTTTACAATTTTTTTTGAAAAATTAAATTCAGATTATCGGCTAGAGAGGGTTGAATTTTCTTATCAATGAAAAACATTTTTTGGCTCCTGATACGAGCGGATGTACCAATTTTTTGCAAGGTTATAGTATGAAAAAAAAAAAAAAAAAAAAAAATCGGGGAGAGGATGACGCTCGCACTTCTTAGTACTCAAGTATGAACATAAAATTGAAAAAACTGATGATATTGTACAACCATTGCGTACCTTTGGCTTCGGTGGTCTGTGTGTGCTCTTGGGCGCAGCGAGCCTCGCCAGGACTTTGTAGTGCCTCTCCCAATCCGCCGGTTTCCTGAGAACTTGGTGCAACTTTTGCCTAATCTTCAACCTGCAGCGACAAAAGTGTTCCTACAGTCAAGCACAATGGCTAATTTAACTGGCAACGATGCGGCGAGGGGCGGGAAAGTCACCCAACTGTATTCACAAAAGTCCCTACCAACCCTATAATATATGCACTTTCATGATCAGGGAGCTTGACTGTCGGAAGGGACGAACGAACGAGATGAGCCAACATTTTTTTCAAATGAGTACGCTCACGGTACGCATCCCATATAATATACATACAACTTGGTAAAAATTACCACAACAACCCTCAGTGCGCTTGTAGCCGGATCTTTTACTCGTTTTTTTTGCCTCAAAGAAACGCATGCCCTTTATCGAGTGCCGTATATACACGGTATAATTATGTATACTTATGAATAATAACAACCGAACGGGTTGGCAAGCGAGAACAAGCAAAGGGGCATCGGACGAGAAGCGCGCGTCTGTGGTTTACGTGCACCCTATTACATCATACACATTACACACCCATACTGATCAGTTTCAAGTAAAAGTACAATGACAGTCAAGTTGCAATGCTAAAAAAAATTTGGTTATGGTAACCTCACGGTAAATCCATCATCACCTTTGGGGACCCCTGGCGCGGACCTTTTAACCGCTTTTAACCCTAGACGAAACTTTGTGGATAAAAAAACGATCGAGTCGATACTACACTATAGTATATACGACCACCACCTAGTGATACCCACTTACTTAACAACACATCAGATCTACCGGCATTAAAAGTTTTAAGAAAAGTTTCGTGCCCTGCAGCAGTTGCGCTTTACTGCTGCTGGTAATCTATATATGTATATATATATGTAAGGTATTGTCACGTTAGGTAGGCACAGAGAAATGGGCTTTGCTTGTAAATTAATCCGTGAAAGATCACGGCTTGGCACTGCATCCTCCAGCGATATATAGAGAAACACTGCCACTCGGGATGTATATGTTGTATGTGCATGTCGGGGAGTGGAAATTGACTGCTCTCGCGCGGAAAACGGGTACAGCGTAATGCACGCCCGGGCACGCGGAAAATTTATGAAACAAACACCGAGTTTGCATTTTCACTTCAATTATGCCGGGTAGGTATCGATTACCTTCCACCCACCACCTATATATACTGTGGATAAATGTAGGATATGTTGTGTGTACAGGCCGAGCTAGAACGGCCACCGGCGTATGTTATGTGTACCTATACCTACTTACGAGGATAACCGCGTTACGCTTCGTTACGCAAAGTTTCGAGTGATGGGGGTGAATTTTCATGAATCGGGGGTATCTGTAATGTGTATATCGATCATCCTTGGAAGTTATTTTCACGCCCATCTGTATGTAATTAGTCACGTAAGTGCCAGGCTGATAAGTGTATAACCCCGTGTGCCCCATATAAAATAAATCATACGCACGGCAAATACCTACGAGGTGGAACAACTTGTATACATGGATAAATCCGGTTCCTTGTGTAAGATTCGCGTATGTATGTATGTATGTATGTATACGAGGCCACTTGTTTTTTACTACCTACTTCATCCGTAATAAAACCAGGGGTTTCACGAAAATCCTAAAAAAACAAAAGTAGATTATTCGCGCGGATGATAAAAACAAAACAAATGGCCCGAATTTCTTCACGATGCAATTGCTTTTTTTTCGGCACGCAACAAATTAAATAAATTGTGTTTTTTCAATGAACGAAACTTGCAGCCGTTCGTCATTTTATCATCGCGCGCGCGTGCGTATATTTTTTAACATTTTTTTTTTCGCCCACATCTTTATTTATTACATTTTCGCGCTTCACTATTTCACATGGGCTTTTTGAACCGCTCGACGTTTCGATGCGTAGATGCTATACTTATAAATGCTATACTATATTATATGTTCACATTTTTACGATAATATATTTATAAAATATAATGTTCAACGTTTCTACAGGATATGGAAAAAGAAAAAAAAAAAAAAAAAAAGTGTATATGGCGCGCGCAAGAGAGTTTACAGCAAAATTAATTCAAACTGTTTAGCATTTGAATGCCAGTGACGACGATTGAGATAAAAAAGCAACGACCAACAGTAGATACGCAGGTTCAATGATAGTAGTAGTAGTAGTAGTAATAATAATAACAATAAGGATAGTATAAGTCGAGTGATGGGCTTTGATTGTGGGCCAATGAAAATGACTCGATTGATAGGTATTATTTGTCGAGTCTGTAAGCCGCGGGTAAGTGGCTGCGAAGATTCGCGACTGCGTGCGCGGGGGCACTCAAGGAGTCAAAGTAAGAGCCGATCGAGCGGCAAAAGGCACAAAATTGTTTCCGATGCTCGGTCGAGCGGTTTCGTTATATATAGGTATATACTACGTAACCCACGAGAGCCGGCTGTCAGCGTAACGCGCAACAATAAAGAGGAGGCGGGGGATGGGACCGCATCACGGGGAGAAGGAGTAAGAATGGAAAGCAAAATCAGACCGAAAATCACGAGGCATTCAATCGAGCCGAGCGAAAAATCGATAAGCTTGGGAGGACTGCAGAGGAGGAGGCGACCCGCACCCCTCCCTCCTCCTCGGACCGATCGCGGATGGGGAGCGAGCCATGTTTTATAGCTTGCGAGACGCCGAACAGGGGGAAAAAGAAGGATATGGGTACGGGGCAGTACGGGCTTCCGAGAGCGACGGCGTGATGGAAAGGACACAATGAAGCACTGCTCCAGAGAGAGTGAAAACAAGAACGGAGGGAGGCTGCAGCCGGCAAATAAGTGTTACCGCCGGGCGAATGTACCTATTTGAGGAGGAAAAGAGTACCCAACCGGGTAAGCATCACGAAAGAAAGAAGGGGGGGAGGGGAACAAATTTACGCGTGAAAAGAAGTAATTTACTGCAGTAGTCAAAGAATTACGGAAAAAAAAAAAATACAGAGAGGGCAGATTAACAAGGTGCACAAACATCAGTAGGTAACGAAAAATTGGGTAAACACGGGGTGCAGTATACATATATACAGAGATAAAGTGGAGGGAAGCGCTTACTCTCTGGCGGCGGCCCGCTGGGCGAGCGAGTTGCTGATAACTCGGTACTTCTGGTATCTTGATTTGCGAATCGCCTGGAGCCTCCCGCTTATGTTGGCCAGCAGATTCCGATTGCCCGCGCTAGAGACGTACATCCTGGCGTGAAGCAGGGCACTGCGACGATTTAGAAAAAAATTACATCATTACAATGTACCTACATTACATGCGCGTATTATTATTATTATTATTATTATTATTATTATTATTATTTATACATTCAGGTACTGTAGGTGGATACTTTTCATGCTTGTGTATACGACAGTTGGGGAAAAAGTAAAAGTTAAAATTGTTTTCATCTGATCGCAGTGCGACCTTTTATGGGGAGGCGACAATATCGCATGGAAAGGTTAGAAGAAAAGATAAAACAATTAAAAACCTATACTTGTTCATGCAGTGTATCGCTCGCTGCAACGCTAAAACTGTACAAAATTGTATACGATTAGCGTTTTAATATTATATATAGTGCCCATCAAACCACCCATGTCCGTAATAGATACATGCGCAATGTGGCAATGGGAAATTTTTGTTTGATCATTATTATTACCTATACTATTTAAGTTATTCCTACAATAATTGAATGGAGAAAAAAAAAAGAGCTCTCTTGTACCTTTGTACAATTGAAAAGAATCGAAGGCTTACAGTTCGATAATGATATTTAAATTGCCTGCAAGCCGGGGTGCAGCATCAAGTGCGCAATTAGTATATAATAAAGTTTTCTACTTGCCGAAAGTTGGCACCGAGTCGAAAGGGAACGAAAAATAAAATTACGTGAAAATGAAGGAAAAAGAAATAAAAAGGGATGAGGGAGGGGGAGGGGGGAGAGAGAGAGAGAGGAGAACAATGAGATCCGGATGCTTTCGTTTCGCCTGTATAGGTATACGTATATATAAAAAGTAAGTGGGTTTTCTCGCTTGCCCACTCCCACACAACATATATACGTGCACTGTGCGGGACACCCGACACGACAACTAAGCATATATACCTATGTATACCAACGCCTACGATTGAATTCCGATGAATCGGATGTAATGAATAAAGCGTGCCCCTCCCGCGCAAAGTATATAACTCTGTATAACTGTGACCTTTTTATGTTACAATTAAATACGATTGGATACCGATACGCTCCATTAAATTGATCGCCTCTTTCTTTCTTCCAATTCCCTGACGTGTATATACACGCGAGTCGCATATGTGCGCCTATAATATATCCAGGTTCAGGTATCCGCGCTTGTTGCTGTTGTTTCAATTTTATTTTTTGATTGGTACAATTAGCAGTTAATTTTGCCCGTCCCTTGTCAACTTCTCCGGTTATACATACATATATATATATATATGTATATGTGTGTGTCACTTAAAAGTGATTTCAATTGGTTGATTAGGAATGATAATGAAGAGCTCGAACAATTTAATACTGAAATATGGACTAGTTTGGGCGTGTTTGTATGAAACAATAATAGAGCTCGACGCCGAGGGCAGCGGGTAATGAAAAAAAAAAAAAAAAAAAATGCCACGACAATGTCGATGTACCCACAGGATAATATTACAGACACAGACAAACGGTTGTTCATAGTATCGGTTTATGATATATATATATATATATATCTACAACGACAAAAGTCAAGATGTTTATACATGTACAGATTTTACATTATCTATCGGTTAAAGCCTCGCAAGTTTTCAATAAAGGCAAATTGAGCGCGCGGCACAGAAACGTGCTGTACCTGCCGTTGCCGTGGATGCATGCAGCTTTTCTGCTTCGTATACATCATCGTATATAATAACATCCATATGGCACGAGCACAAGAACTTTTTTCGAAGAGTAGGGTAAGTTACGATCAAGGAAATTGCATTCATACACATAATTATATAAACAAAAGCCGCGTCTCTGTATCACCTACAAATTATCCATCGATTTACCGATTTGTCTATTAAAATGTCAAATGAATGAAAGCAACGAGAATTGAAAAAACAAAAGAGTGGAAGGGGATGTGTGAATTTTTACGACTTTGGCAATGAAAACAAATAGCCCCGATCTACGAAAAAGTTGTGAAACGAAAAAAAAAGTATAGATATTATACATCTGCCCGGTATACACCAGCGAGCTATATATAGTTTATACATGCAGCGATAACATTATTGCCGGTGGAAAAAAAAGAAGCCATTAGGATGGAAGACTGTATAATTAAATAGGCATAATAGAGTTTTGAGGTGTTTATGGCCCATGTCGTGTGATTATTTATTAAGAGCACCGTAGAGAATAAACTTATATATTTATACCTATGCGATTTGGGAGGCTATAACTGCAGGTATGAGAGCAAGAAAATAACAAAAGGGAGTTAAGAAGAAGGGCCGAGGGGTCAAAGGGGAGGAGAGAGAGTGCTTTTTACCGTGTCCATGTTGTGTTGTGGCTTCATATGTGATACACGGACGGTAAGGAGATGTGCACGCGATGTATTGCTTTTTCCCGAAAGTGACGTGCACGCGGCCTTTTTCCTTTGCCTCTGCAGCACCTGTATACATTATACCGGACGATGCGCCTTCCTTATTTGCAGATCTTTGGAATAACCCTTACGTGTAGGTATACATGTACCTACCTCGATACAGATTGTTCTATACACACGCACATACATGTATACGCCAACCCTACGCTGGCCTCTTTGCAGTCTTTGCTATAGTTGACGCTCTCACTTCCTCGAAGCTCATCCTGCAACGTCAGCTCGCACCAACAGATATAAGTATATCAACTGTTTTTTTGGTGACGGCATACACGGAGTAGGGTAGGGGAGGGGGGAAGATGTTATTGTACAAATTATCACACGTTGCTTGGCTTTGAATCCAGAGCCAGATATTTTTATGCGGGCGCCTGTTGTTAATGATGAAGAAAATTGAGGAAAAAAATTGGAGTATTTTTTTTTTTTTTTTTTTTTTTTTTTTTTTTTTCTTTGTAACCATGGACTTGATTTTTCAGTACGTAGGTATATTTTATAATGATACGCCGAAGTAAAAAACAAGACGTGGCGTAGTTTGGGCGCTAAATGGAAAAAAACAGGAGAAGAAGAAAAGAGAAGCTATGGGGTGATAAATAAAAAATATCACCAATGTGGCCATTATAATTGCAAAGGCAGAGGTGGTGCATTATAAGAACGGGTATATATATATTTATTTATACGCATTTGTAGGTAAGTACATAGGTACTTATATATAATATAGAGGCAGGACGACGCCGACGGCTTTGCTGACTTTTCCCATCTCGCGTGTACTTATTTCTCTCGGTTGACATGATGCAGCCATAAATTGAACGCCGACGTAGTCGTTGGATTTGGCTATCTATATAACATAATATACAGCCACCCACATCAGAGAGAGAGAGAGAGAGAGAGAGAGAGAGAGAGAAGAAAATAATAGGTAACATGCAGACATCGGAGTATGGGATTGACAGACACGCAGGCATACAACTGTACGTATAGGTGGTAGGTATGTGTGCACAAAACCGATGTACATGTATATAATATAAATATGTACCGAGGCGCGCTACGAAGGCGCAGAGGAGGAGGAGGAATGTTGTTCGTCAAAAAGAGCGTCGAGGCCTTTGTGTGTATAAGTATACAATAGACTGCGCCGCGAGAGAAAGACGCGCAAATTAAACGGCGGCGGTGGGGACAGCAATGCCCGTGCGACTTTGCAACAGCTGCAGGATAAGAGGGATTGAAGAGGAGAACTGGAGGATGGGACTCGAAGAGATTTTGCCCCGTTGTCACGCCAAAGACGAGTGCGCGAGGAGGCATTGTATACCTCTCTCTTAGCAGCTATGTCGGCGTCATCGCCTTTTAGGTATACACGCATTATACATATAGGGAAGCTCCAGACATATCTACAAGGAGAAGAGAAAGCAATCAGCGGCGCTCTCCCCGTCGTCCCGCTGATGATTCGTCCTCTGTCGCTTCCACTCGAACGCACAACAAAGTACAATTTGTACATATTTATACATATACTATATATATATGTATATATGTATGCATGCTGCATCTACGAGTTACACTTATTGCAGCACGTGGTGAGTATGTATACTTATACATAATTATACCTACTGATGATTGCCGTCGTTCAACTTATAAATTTAATCTACCAGAAAAGATAAAAACATCATCATCAGCACAATAAAATATTGTTGAAATAACAATAACAATATAACAATGATGATGATATACCTATATTCTGATGAACGACGGCCTTCCTCGGTTTAAGCTGCGCCTTGATGAACCATCCTTTCTCCCTTCGTGTGCCCTTTTTACTTCCCGAATCGCAGCTATTATGTTATTGCGTAGATTAATTAAACGTGATTTCGAAAGTCTTAACCATCAAGTACATAAGGATAATAAAGCTGCTCGGATGATGCATGACTTGAATAAGAAAAAAATGGAGAATAGGATAAAAATGTTGTCAGTGTCCCATGCAGTCACATTTCTGGAGGTGGTGTATAAATAACGGTCGTCGTGGTAGGTGGTTGATTGTCGGAGGGGCGAATATAAAAACGGGGGAAGTGCAATCTACGGTACGAACGGGGCGAGCGATACAAGACAACGTGAGGGGGATGGACGGCAATTTCGTATCCTGCATGAGCATGGAAGCCGGCTCGGTCACTCAACAAAATCACTTTTTCGCACGTCAAAGGGAAATCGGCCGCCGCTGGATGGGGAATACACACATACAGCGACCTTCCACTGACTGCGGGATAGCCGAGAGAGAGAGAGAGAGAGAAAAGATCTACACTGACAGTGGCGAGAGGAAAATGAAAATTGTTTGGGCACCGACCTTTTCTTTGGCAGCGACAGATCAAGGATTCGCTTGCTTGGCTCTCCCGCACCGAGAAATCCGACCTCCGGCTGATGCCGGATCCGTACACTCTGCCTGAAAAGAAGAAGAAGAAGAAGATGTTAAGTTATTGTATACATATAGACGGAGATGCGCGAGGACGCAAAGAGATGTTGGAAATGATACTGCTCGAGTGCTAAAGGATCGGGAGAAGGTGGAAGAAACCTTCCCCACTGAGAGAGATTTCATCTTTGTGTCGTAGTTTCGCACCCCACTTGCTCGTGCAACTCCCGATTTTCATCGTAAACAAAAATAAGGTATACTTGAATATATAAGGGGTTATTGGGGTAATATACAAGTCAAGTCGCACTACTCACGTTTGACCGTGGCTCTCGTAGCGCGGCATGATTCGCTTCGGCTGGGCCATCATCTTGGTCCGCTTGGTCGCGCGGGCCTTGAGAGCTGCGCGGCTCACCGAGAAGGGCCGTGACTGGAAAATGAATTTTCAAACAACTCAGGCCGCTATCGGCATATTACCGCACCGCACGAGCCGGATAGGAGGACAAGGGAGCCAATGGTGGTGTATTTTATGTATATATAGGTACGGAGCCCCGGGGGTCAAATTTATCGAAATTTATAGCTCCTCCATCATCCATACCCTCTCCCAAACCTTATGCGTACAAGCTGACACCTCCTGCTCTCTGTCCCATCCAGAACCACAGCTATATTTATTATTTCACATACATATTATTATACTATCTACCAGCTAAGTACACGTCGTTAACTCGTTGATCGCTTTCTCCATCACTCGATGTACTTATATTATATGATTGATCGCCTCTTGCTTACCAAGCCAAAGAGCCAACGCAAAGTGCGCTAATTACGCTTATTTATCTACTTTACTTATGTGCAGTATTATATGTATACCTAATTGTGCTCATGTCTTGTGTTGCTCGCGTTGTGGCATACGTTCCGACATTAAATTTGTTTAAAAACACACGCACTTCTGTTAACTCGTCTTCATTTGTGCGCGTTCACTCGCTTAGGTATTTTTAATGACCCTTTTTTTTTTTTTTTTTCTCCCCACAAGTATGTATGAAATAAACTCTGCACGTGAAAGCACATTTCTTCTTCTTCCTTTCAGACTTTTAATTACTTGAAAATCTATACGTAGGTGTAGCATGGGGGGGAAAAAAACAAAGAAAAAAAAACAACTGCAGGATGGTATGATACAGGTACCTATAAGCGCGTGTGTGCAATTGCAGCACGCAAAATTTATTGTCCGGGTGAATGTTTGCACAAGACGAAAATTCATTTCTTTCTCAGGCTTATTTTACATTATATATTATACCGGTTGGTGACAGTTTTTCCTCCGATAAATAAAAATAATGTCGCGGTACATATACATAGGTGAGTGTATATTTATATCATAGGTATTACAGGCATACGTATCACGTGACGGTGTCTGACCAAACTCGTACTTCACTACTGATTATATAGGGAGAGAGCTCAGAGAGCTAGGTATAATTATATAGGTACCTATACATCGAGCCACTTGGATGCAGGAATAAAAAGTATAGGTAAAGTAACGGTCGTATGGTCGGGGTCGGGGGGAAGTCACGTGAAATGGACGATGTCCCGAGATTGTTGCAGTGTACCTACCTGAAAAATTAAACAATAAACAATGAGCCCGAGCCACTTTTTCACAGGTTCGGTATACCGAGCTCGACTGGTCCATCCGAAAAAGGAGATTCTGTGCGCACATCAATTACAAAAATGAAATAAACAAGAGTTGCAGATACGTGGGGGGCAATAGCGTTGAGTTGGCGCCGGAAGAGGATTAAGTAAATTAGTTATACGTACAACCTATACCTACCGACCTATACCCAATTATACAATGAGAGGATGCGCGTGGAGTTGCTATCTCGGCTCGAGAGAACCACCTAACGCGTTAGCGCCGCCGCGGACGCGACTCTCTCAAACTTATACTACACCGAGTATAATATAACCCATCCAGCTACCTGCTTGGGCAGGAATTTCCGAAATCTGCATATCACGGGAACTGCGGCAGAATGCGACGCCTTTCGCGAAAATTCGGGGTGCGCGCAGTTTCGCAACTCCGCCCAGTTGTACCTTCTATACGCGGGTGCCGTTATATATATTATCTACACGCACGTGCATGCATGCACGTGACGCGCAAAAGTGGGTGCTGCTGCCGGAATCGTTGAGATTAATAAAAGCAAATCGGGGGGGGGGAAGGGAGGGAGGGAGCAGCGCGGCTCTCTCTCTTTCTATCGGACACGCGCGCGGCAGGCTTCGTTATCTCTCCACCGGGGAATTTCGTATACAATAAGGAAGTGCAAACGTGAGGTCATTATTATTATTGCCGTTACCCCCGGTGTTGTTATCGCGAATTACGCTCGTTCGCGTGTGTGCACCGTAAGCGCGTATACTTGCTTGTGAGCGCGAACTAAAATATTGTAAAATAAAACCAATCTGCAGGCTGATCACAATGACCGCGCGCACGCGACGATATACAACAATTGACTTACCTGTTTTTATTACTATTATTACTATTATTATTATTATTATTATCATAGGGAGTCGCTCTCTGCTGATGGTGTTTTTATTGTTGATAAAAGTTACGAGCGACCACATTTTATAGGTACAGGTGTGTGTGTTACTCACGATTCGTGTTAGAATTTCGGGTACCTATAAGGTAAAAGTACCGATGCTGGGACGATTTTTGGTGAAATTTTGTTTAAAAATTCATATAATATCACATCTAGGAGATAACTTGAACATTTAAATTGTTATTTATATATTTTGTGTTCCTACTTATTACACAATTTTTTTATAATTTTGTCTTGGCAAGAAATAATTACCATTAATAAAAACTTACTACGTAATGTTGTACCTAACGCGAAACACCATTGAGAATGCATGTCCCAATAGCGAGACGTACATGTTATTTCAATGGAATCTATGTGCCTCACCAACGGGACATCTGAAATTTGAGATTATGTTTTAAATTGTACGTATAATGAGACAGGTATTTTTAAAAACTTTTTTTTCATTGTAATGCAATTGAAAATAGATGATAAGTTTTATTGATATAATAAGACACAACTTTAAACATCTGAAATTAGTTTATTTCTTGACAAAATTCTTAAAAGTTTATTAGTTATTGACTGTCCCACTATTGGGACAGAGTCAAAAGTGCGTCCCAGCATCGGTACTTTTACCTTACAGAGGAGCCAAGAACTACTGCAGAGGAAAAGTATAAGTAACGAGCAAGCGCCCTCCTGATCATTTGATTGCCTGCCGCGTCCGGTGAAACATGGCACCCCTAATCTCAAATTAATATCTCTCTCGGCGACTCGATCGGCTTTTCCTATTCTTTTTGCCCATCATATACCACCGGGCGCGCGTCTACCTACACGTATAGGTACAGGTGAGAACCGACAGTTGTAGGTTGTAGGTATTGTACTTTCTTTGACTCGTGAATAACGGACGAAAAATATTGCAGCCGCTGCTATACCTCCCCCATTCGATGCGGTGGCTCTAAATTACCCCTTGAAATGAAAAGAAGACTGCTCTAGGAAGAGAAACAGTTGTATTGTTATTATATTACTACTATTGCATGCGCGAAAAATAATTAAAAATGATGCCAGCAGCCTGTGGCATTCCTTTTTTTTTTTTTTTTTTTTTTTTTTCTAGTAAAAACACGCGAATGAGAATAAAGTACAACGCAAAAACAAAACAAAAAAACATACTAAAAATATAGCTCCGAAACAATAGGCGGAGGCGGAAACTCTGCGAGCTCGTGCACCTAGTTAGGTATGTATATACCTAACCTACCTACGTATAGTAGTAATGTGCTTGCTTGTGCATTAAATTCAAATCTGCTTCTTCTTTAGAAGGTGTTTTTAGGTTACGACGCTGCTTGCTCGGCTGTTTAAGGAATATAAATTAATGCCAGCCGTAAATGTTTATGAAGACAAAAAAAAAACAGAGTGTGACGAATGTGTGCATGTATATGCTATAGGGAACACGTGAAAAAAATAACCAGAATATCGTAATGGAAGAAGAGACGGGATTGAAGTGATACACAAGTAGGTATCTACACCTATGGCTACTAATGAGGATGCAATAAGCTGCCAGCTATAGCTGGTAGAGCTGCAGTAGTGCTGCCATCTTATTCATCTGGTTGTATATATTTTTTTTTTCCGCACCCATCAAGTACATGGAAGCAAACAGAGCCCATTTTTTTACTGTTACCGCTACTGCTGATGCTTCTGTATCCCAAGTAAATACTTTTATTGCTGAGTAAAAACATGTTTGCATACAAATGCATATACATATTTGAGCGAGTGTGGATTGAGGTACTAATGTAAGGCCGCGGTCACATGGAGCACGCAATCCGTAATACGTAATACTAATCAAGGAAGTTGCACGCCGTCCACCTGTAAGTATTAAAGATGAGTAGATCACTCATCTCTGCCTGTATTGGTATTAAGTACACACTAGACCCTAATTATAGGTTTGTTCAATTATCCACCTTGGAGCGCTCTGAGGCCTCCGAGCGATCCACAAATGAACATGAGTTCTTTGTCGGAGAACTCGGAGGCCTCCGAGATATCCTTATACTATATAGGTATACTCACCGCTTATAACTGATGTTTGTAAACAATGAGCAGCTGTAGTGAGTATACCTATATAGTATAAGGATATCTCGGAGGCCTCCGAGTTCTCCGACAAAGAACTCGTGTTCATTTATGGATTGCTCGGAGGCCTCGGAGCACTCCAAGGTGGATAAATGAACAAACCTCATATATACCTCCGTGTCATTGCGTCATCAACTGTTCAAAAGTACAGTTTTAGGGAGGGGTTACTCACTCCTAATGTGGACTTATCCACTACGAAAAAAGTTCAGTGTATAAACAATAAGTTTTTAGGCGCAAGAAAATGGCGTGATAATGGCTTAAGCCCGACTCATCCTCTCCAGTGCTCTAGCTGCATGATACAAGTTTCGTCGCAGTAACAGCAATTGCGGCTGGCTCGCGATTAAGTTGGTAAGAATGAAGAAAGCAGAGGTGTGAATAAGTTAAATACGAGAGCATCGACGAGAAAAGGCAAGAAATAGCAAGAGCTAGGGTTTTTATACGAGGATTCGTGCTCTTACATGGCTGGCTGACTTACCAGGGAGTTGAAGTCGGTCTTCTGAATGCGTCTCAAGAGAGGCCTCGACAGGATCGCAGTGTGCCGGCGCCGCGAGAGATGCGCCCGGGCGTACTTGATCCTTTTCGACACCATCTTTCTGCGATCTCTCTGCTCCTACCGCCGTCCCGTCTCACGTCAATGTAAGGGATGATTATCTTTCGTTGTCGTGCTATGGGCGCTTATATACGTATATATATCCTATTTCTCGAAGATGGCCGTGTTTATTCCTCTGCAACTCTTTCACAGCACCAATTCACAACTCGTACCTGTACTTACTTAAGTATATGTAAGTACTTGCACTCTTTATTTTCGCGCGCGAGTAGCGTCTCCCGGAGACTTTCCACACCTCGTTTGCAGCAGCAGCGCTGCTAGCGGCTCCCGGCAGCTCATCCGGATTATACCGCCTGCAGATACCTATACCTACGCATCCGTTACGTATAACCTTCAGAGCGAGCAACCGTATCTTTTGTCCCTCTCTTTCTTCGTGATCCTTGAAATCACCTACTTCGTTCCAACAGAATAAGTACAATTAACCGTCAGTGTTCAGTCTAAACACGCTTGCACCACCAGAAAGTTGTACCTAACCAATAACACTTTCGTATACGTGTATTAATGGGTTACTGTACCACGATTAATCGCCAATTATTGGTCGTGTTTTAAGCTCAATTCCCATGATCCACATGAGCAAACAAGTGATAAGTGTTCATACTTTAAATAAACTTACTGACTTTCGCAACTCCCAAGCAATTTTTCGTAGTTGGTGTCCGGTCAGGCGCTCGGTGAACTGGTCCGCACTCCGCAGCCGTATGCCACGCGTGCGAATTTCGTTTTAAACAAGTCAGTTGTAGGTTAGAACTAAACTTGAAAGATTTTTTATCAATTTGTACATCAATTTGTCGTTTGTGATTACCTAATTTTGCTAACGTCGGTACAAAACTTGCGATTCGATCGAGTCGTGCGCGTTTAAACACTCCAGAATTTTCTCGTTACAGTATTTCAAAAAAGTGCAAAACAAAGCTAAGTATTACCTTTTGGCTGTGATATACTTACAGTGGACGACTTGGAGGCAAGCTCGTGAAGTAAGCCGTGGTCGCTGTAAAAGTTTCCACCATTACGTGTAAGTTACTTATTTCATATTTTAATCTCGATATCTATTTACCTACCGACCACTTATTAATTATTAATTTCCCCAGTAGTACTTTATTACGTTTGTGTCTAGGTGCATATTGTACTAGAAACTATAGATAAATATAAGCATAAACGTGTAAAACTACTCTTTTATTTATCAGTTGTGCACTATTAAGAAGTACATTGAAGGATATTTTTTTGACAATATAATATGACATATACAAATTTAATACTCGAAAGAGAACCTTTCTATACTCAAAATATTCAAGTACAAAGATAAAATCAGATAAACTGATGGCATTCCTTTGTACAAAAGTGATAAAGAGATATGGGCAGAACTGAACTCACTATTTCTCGCTCTCGCATGAATTGAAGGCCATGATTACACAGTGTCATGATTCGTTAAAGGATTTTTCCCTACGAGATACCTATTATTATTTTTACACTTGATTGCTATAAATTTATGTACGCACACTGTCTTAGATTCTATGCTGCTGCTATGCCTCAAGTCTCTCAAGTACCAATGGACAAAAACCCAAGTCTCTTTTTTTTCTCTTTTCAATTTTCTTCTCTGACGTCTCTACACCCAAGTAGTTTCTTCTCTAACAGAAGAGAGTTACTCTTACCTACCTACTTGTCCCCGTCTTGCTGACCTTTGCTCATGCCTCTGCTTTTTTACCTTCTTTACCCGATTCAGCAGCCAACTCCTCTTGGTGGATCTCTACTCTGCTAATCCTTTTCCTTTCTTATCCAAGTTCTAGGTAGTTGCTTTTTCATTCATTTCACTTAATTTTTAAAAATCTCACTATTTCGCTGTCGTTGGTTCTTAACCAGTTCTTTTCATTCCTCTCTGCTCAATTGAAGCTTTGTTCTCCATTTTCACTTATACCACTTTTAATCAAACGTTCATTCTTACTTTAAGCTAGTAACTTTTTCTAAGGCACAAGTTTATTGAAGTATTTGCTTCTAGTCAGCTTATGATGCACTTTTTAATTCTTAATTTGTATAGTTATATTGTACTGATAATAACTGTCATTAAGAGTGTTGAAATAACTCATTGCCAATAGGCTCGCTAATAGGTTCGTTTGGGGCTTAGCTTGGAGCAGCTTGGAGCTCCTCCGAACTTTGCCCCAAAACACGCGTTTTGCTCCGAGCTCATCGGAGTGACTCCGAGCAAATTCCTACAGTCGGTATATCTATTTTTACAGGCTTGGCAATATAAATATTTACGTCTTGGCCATATATATATAGATATACCGACTGTAGGAATTTGCATCGGAGTCGCTCCCATGAGCTCGGAGCAAAACGCGTGTTTTGGGGCAAAGTTCGGAGGAGCTCGAAGGAGCTGCTCCAAGCTAAGCCCCAAACGAACCTAATGACTCAGTGTTAGTAGGTTTCATTAAAACTTTTTGTTTTGTTGCAGGGTTCAATCCATCAGATATTACCGTGAAGGAAAAAGAATCCCATTCGTGCAAATGAAGAGAGAAGAGGAAAAATGAGATATTAAGTGTGCATGGAGAAATACCTATGTGTGCAATCAAAAAGAAGAAAACTCAAGTGCGGTATAAATACGTGAGTGTCTTATCAGTTTATGATCGTGGTTTTTTAAATTAAATTTTTGTTTTTATAATAGATACTCCTTACTTTGTTTCATCGCAGAGCAGCAGTAAGCAGTTTTTCTTATTTTTGGCATTCATTCTCATTTTGCACGTTCTTTCAAAAGCTTCTTGCCACGCGCCCTCCCACATTTGTCTCTCGTCCTCCCTATACATATATACAATCCGCGTAAGCTGGAATAGCGTTTCCGGCCGGTTCTTGCATATTTTCTTGTAGCACCAAGAAGCGAGCTACGACGACGCAATCTATCCGTGTCTGCCGAGGCGTTATCGAAATCTTCATATCTCTACCAGGACTCCCGAGAGGACTCTAGCTCTCCTTATTTATCGTAGACGGAGAGAGCGAAATAGCTTGTTGTCTGAAAGTTGTCAGCGCTTTATGCCTTGCTCTACCTATACTCTCATTATATACATACATCTCTTGCCAAGGAGGGGAGAAAGACGGCAACCGTTTTGTGTGCTTCGAGACTCTCGAGACGAATTGTTATTTCTACATTGACCGTGTCCCACTCGTTATACAACATGAGTACTGCGGCTTTGAACTCTTACAAGTTCACTTATCGCAATCAATTGTCATGGCAAGATAAGTAGTCAGCACACGGCACTCCACAAGCTGAGCTACTGCTCCTACTAGCCATTATACTTTTCAGAGCTCCCCCTCAAAGTCAGACTCTTGAGATTTAAATGTACATCTCCTGTCTTTTGTTCTGGAGCTCGACGTGGCAGATCGGGCTCACTTGCCCTGCTTAACTAAAGCCATGCACATGTGGTGCAAGGTGACACATCCAACACAAAAAATTTTTAAGTTGTGCCCGAGGTTCATTTATACTGAAGATGCATCAGGGGAAGTTTGAGACAGGAGAAAAATATATATATATATATATATATATATATATATATGTAGTGAGAGAGAGAGAGAGAGAGATTAAAGCTCAGGTGCGATACTGCACAGAGAAAAAAAAAGTTCACATAATGTTGGATAAAAAGTTAGTTGGTACAAGGTAGTATTAACACCTAGATGAGAGCCCTCGATACTTGGCCCCGTTTTTTTTTTTCTAATTAAAAACTTTTTGCCGTCATGTTTGCTGCCACTATGTGCTATACACTTACTTTGAAATTTCTCTTTCTTTGATGTTGACCCAAGTTCTGAGACAAAGTCTCCCTATTTCGTGTTCAAGGATAAACACAGAGATCAAATTTTTATTTGGCTTACACAGTAAATTGGCTCCCTTGCTTGCCAGGGCTTTGAAGGATCTCTCTCGGCGCCCAAAGAATTTGCTGTATTTGGGTAAGAATCGCGTTTGAAGTACCGACTGATTGTAAAATCTAATTAAAAACACGAGTATGGGAAGCGATGGTTATTTTCAAGAAAAATCGAAATCTGGTGGTGATTTTCCACGTCATGCGGTGACGTAATAATACGACATGCGGAAGAAAAAAGAAAAGCGCATCTTTTTTTTTTACATGAAAAATACGCGCACCCTGCTGATCGATTTTTTTTTTTTTTCTTCAAATTAAGTAACTCGATAAATTGCGGTTTCGCTCTGAAAATTGTCAATTCAAAGCTCACGTATGCATACATGTATAAATACGCCCGTGTGTTTGCCCGTCTTTGTCGGAGTCAATCATATGGGTGGCTGCGAATTCTCCGCAGCTCGCACAGATATACCCATACTATGACTTTTTATATTTATACTCGCGCTATCATTGCATACGGAGCACACACACACACACACACAAAATGTAAACTCACGCAAGCGTGCATATATATCGAGTTGCTTGAAAAGTTTCGTTAATTACTGCTTAACGGAAGTACGCGAAAGAACACACCGTACGTGGTGGGATGGTAAGTAAAGGGGGAGTCTCTCTCTCTCTCTCTCTCCCTGATAGTGTAACACGCATGCATGCATGCATGCAACTGTAAACTTAGTTTGAGTTTAATGCTTGCCTTTTGTTCTCTGCGCCCGAGAAGGACCGAATTAACCTGTTTCCCTCCCCGCTATATCCTTACTCAACGGATACCTATACTTGGTCGCACGTCGTCCCAACTTTGCTCGGATCTCGACGGCCGCTTTTGTCGTCGTCTGTTTGCCTGCGTTTATGCACGCACGTTTTAGCCAAACTCCGGTAACAAGTGGACGCCGCTTTGAAAATAAGTTAAGTAGGTATCGTCATCATTGTCAGCATGACCGCACGATCATCTCTGTTCGAACAAAAGAATCGAATAACCTAGTCAGGCAATTTTGTACTTTTTTTTTATCGTAACAATCTAATGCGAGCGGTGTCCGCGGAAAAAACAAAAAAAAAAGATCCAAGCAGAGAGAGAGGGTTGGGAAACGAACAAAAGGGGAGGGGGTGGTAGGGAATGCGAGTGAAGGGGCAGAATGGTGGGGGGAGGGAGGGAAATAAGAAGGCAGAGGTGAAGGAGACAGAAAAAGAGAGGGATCTTCCAATTGTCGCGGAGTGCCACGAAGAGCTTTAACGATTATTGTCCCCGGCCCAAGATTCTCTCGCCGCCGCCCCCCCCCCTCTGTACAGTATGTCCTCTTTTTGTCAACAGCAGATGCATGCTGCAGCACACAGTGGCCTCTTGCAGCCACACAAACGAGGAAGGTAACAGAAGAGAGAGAGACTCGACGACGACAATTGTCCCGGGACCCGTCGTCGCCGTAGGTATACCATATACTCCACGATCCACGGGACAGACGCCCCCGAAGAGCCAGCAATCTCTCCTTTCTTCTTCTTCGCCTCGTCCTACCCCAATGGAATGGCTCGTTTACGTCGCGAGCGCGTGGTGCCCGACTATAGGTACCTACGTAACAGCTCGTCTCTCTTTTATTTGACACGACCCATTCGAGATTCCACCCCACTCCTGACCTCTTTCTTTCCATCTCAACTACCGTTCTTTTCCTCTCCCGTATATATATATATATATATAGGTAGGTATACACTTAACTCCCAACTAGCTTCTTTTACTCCAGACTTCCTGCTCCCACTTCCTAAATATATATACGCCTTACTACACGCACGTACAGGGCTGCTTGTTGGTTTGAACTTTATATATATCGTGTATATATTTATAATAAGTAAACGACTCTCACACGTCGTCCGTCCTCAGGTACTTTTCTCTCTCTCTCTCTTTTTACAATAGTCAAACAACATTGCGGTCGGCGCTCCGATCCTCGCAGCACGCATTTTCGACCGCACCATTTCACACCCCTCACCTCCACCTTCTTCTGCCTTGATTACTCTTTTCTTGCTCCCGAGGCAGCCTCGCTCAATTGCGTTTTTTTTTTTTTTTTTTTTCCCCACCTCACATCAAGAAAAACCGATTTTATCATTTTTCATCATTGCCATGACAAACGATGGTCTTGATCAACTAACAGTATACCGTACCCTATTTTTTCATAAATGATTTATTTTGCACGTCTCTGGAATATATTATACGTGTTGTAAGTACATACGCATATTATTTACAACGATCCTCCTCTTGAAATTTGATTTCAGTGTTTCATTTGCCTTCTATACTACTTGCTGTACTTGCAATCGACCCTATAGGTACTCACTCAAGGGTGTTTTGGGTAATCTGACGCAACCCTTCGTTGAGTTGGGCGAAAAGTCAAATGATAATTCCGCCTCTTCTTTTTGTGAATAATCGAAAAGGAGCCCGACGGAAAGTCGTAGGTTGCAAAAGTTTTTCAATCACGAATCGAAAAAGTACGAAAGCTCTCCTCCTCCCAATCGAATATGAAAACAGGTGAATTTATTCGAGTTGCGCTAGTTGCGAGCGAGGGCGCGAACGTGAAATAAAAAAAGGTCAGGGAAGGGGGGGGGGGGGAGGGCGAAAACATTTCCACGCAATGCCATAAATTTTCATTTCTCGAGCGGTGTGATGGTGGGCCGGCGAAAGTGGAAAGCGTTTCGAGAAATCCGGCGATTAATTTCGTGCGATTTCAAATCCGATTCCGATGATAATGCTCGGTAATTCCGAGTCCGGGCCAGACTAAAGTTCTTCTTTAATTGACATCTACTAAGTACGGCGGTAAATTTACTCAAAAATTTCCCGATGGAATCGCCAAAAGCATCGCACGGGGGGAACCAAAAAAAACGAGACTTGGAAAAATAAAGAGGTGGTGTAGAAGGGTAAAGAAAAAAACCCCCCAGAGAAGGATAACAGGGAGTAGTAGGATCTGCTCGCGGCAACTTACTTGAGATTCGTAGCGTCCGCTAGTCTCTCGCGAGCAAAGTCGCGCTGTGCATCGGCCGTTGGGGAAAGTTTGGCGATGACCTACTCTTACGGTAACCCAGTACTTATATCCCCCTCTTCCCTCGGGCTGTGGACCGATGGGCGCGCTTCTGCGGGATTAAGCTGTAAGACACCGGCGAGAGAGCCTCGCCAACCTACCAATTCCTCTTTCTTTCTTTTTTTCTTCTGCTCATCAATGAGTCAAATATGTGTGTCTATGCAGTGTACCTTTTTGATTCCGTGTGAACTTTTTTACAGTCACGAAAAATAAAAAATAAAATTTAAAATAAAGAATAAATAAGTACAGGCTTTACGATGGCATAAAATCCATTTAAGGGAGTACGCTTTTATGATGTTGCGTGGGAAACAAAAAAAAATCATGGCCTCTGTATACACCTGCATAGTACGAAGAAGGCACGGTCGTAAAGCAAAAATAAACTTGAAAGAAAAAGAAAGGAAGGGTCGAATAAGAATAAAAATGCTTTTTTCTCGTTCGGACGAATCCAGCGTAAAGGTACCAAGCAGCGATCGAAAAGGTAAAGAGAAAAAAAATCGAGGATCTAATAAAAAACATTTCTCTGCCCCCTTCCCTATCTCGTTCGCCTTCTCGCTTTCACCTTTTCCTGCAGGCAGTATATTACGGCGCTCGTGTCTTATACCTTTTGGCCCCACCACCTTTGCCATGTAGCACCCATAGTCGGGTCCCTCGCACCCTCTCGCTCTTTTCGCCGCAGATATCCTTTTTTTTCCCCGGGACTTTCTCGCTCGGTAGGTACTTTGCGAAAAGTACGTGCACTGATTGAGATCGGCGATGGGAGCGGAAAAAGCGCCGTGTGCTATCCTTTGCAACCCCCATGAAATATATACTATATAACCTGTGTAATATGCATAAGGTCGAGGAGAGCACACAAAAAAAAGCACGTGAATCAAGTGCTTTTCAACGACTCTTTCGAGCATATTCAATTTTACTGATAATTGTTATTATCATCGTATGTTATGATTATTTATCAACTGCAAATTGTGTAAGAACCAGCATACCGTAGGCACGTAGTAAAGAGGGGGGAAGATCGAATTTAGCCTGGCAACAAAAAGTCTCGTGGCCGCAGTAATTGGCCCAAAACATCATGTAGTTATTGTCCGTAGGTACTGCAGGAGGGATCATTGTCAGGCAAAATAGGATTGACAAAAATTAAAAGAAATGTTACTTGTTACGAATTGCTACATAAAATTATGTAGTAATTCTTACGATGACCTTCTTAAGAGCCACTTTATCTGTCTATTTTTCCACGGGACGAGGTACCAATAGCCCGGATGGAAGGAAAATATTATTTGCCGGATGGTCCCCTGATCGGGAAGAATTTATTTTTCAGAGTTATTATTCCGTATGAGGCGGAGCGCGACCAAAAAAAAAGAGCGAGCGAGCCACAACAGAAGAGGGCATTTTTCAAAATACCTCAATGGGAAAAAAAAAAAAATAAATAAATAAATAATACGTCGCATAGCAACCAAATTTTTTTAACTCACGAAATCGTTTGAAAGGATTTTGTTCCCACGAAATGCCGGCCAGCATTGAAAACGAGATGAAAACAAAAGTGGATTAACAAACCAGTCGCTTGGAGAAGAAAAAGAAGTTTTACCAAGAACGACAGAAGAAGGAAAAAAAATAAAAATAATAATAAAATACCACAGTTCGGTTATTAAATTGACGGAGGGGAATGCGGTCGGTTAACCGGGGTGGTTGGAAATTTATTTACGAGGGGGGCTCGGCTGAAATGAAAAACCCCGGAAAGCGGAAATAAAAAGGGCCGCCGCCATCCTCGTAAGTAGTCCGCGTCATTAAGCGAATAACTGCGCAATTCGGGCTAAGGATTTAAGTACCGACGACGTAACGGATCAGCATCAGCAGCTGCTCGAGTGCGCGTCATTAACAATCTGAAAAAATCTCATTTACGTATCTGAAGGTCCTCCCGACTTGACGATGGAGGGGGTGCGATATACTGCTCGGATGATGATAAATAGATACGAGGCATTATTTTTGCGCTCGTCTTTCTTTGCAAAGGGTTTGCTCCATTACAGAACTGAGACGACCAGCTGTAATGAAATACCCTTTTTTTTTTTTTTTTTTTTTTTTTTTCTCTCTACCTCTACCAGTCGACGGCAGTGCTCAAAGGGGAGCAATTTCCTCCTCCTCCTCCTCTTTGCGCGGCACTTTTCTTTCGGTCCCTCGTTTGTATGTGCGCGTTTCGTTTTTCCCCTCGACGCCCACCCATCCTCCCTTTACCTCCGTTTTCTCTCGGTCTTTGGTACGTATACACTGATGAAACAACGGAGCGCGGGCAACGAAAGTGCAACGAGAAAAAAATGACAGTAAGTATACGTATACGTATATACGTACCTCGAGCCAAGTTCAGAGCTATTAAATCTGCACAAGCGATATTCAAATGGTGCCCCTCTCGCAGGTGTACATCGTTATAGTATACACGCAGTATCAGTCCTCGTCTTTCTATTCCGCCAAGGGGGGAGAGAAACGCGAAAGTAATGAGAGCACGGGGAGCAAAAAATTGGACGAAAGTCGCGGAGCGGAGATAAAGAAATGATGAAGGGGAAAATTAGGGCGTAGAAAGAGACAGAGAGTGGAAGATCGGACGCTAGGAGCCTACTAAATTTCCCGAGTAAAAAGAAAAAGAGACATTTAGCCGCGCTCTGGGAGCGGGATTTTTACCTGCAGCCCTTGTTATAATATATATATATATATACAATATAAGGTATAAAGTAACAACAACAACAACAACAATGGTAACAGGTAATAAGAAGAGCGTCCAGAAAGCAATTAACGAAGAAGTAGCGTCGACATTTTTCGCCTGGCGTATACCTAAATAAAAATGAAAGGCTTAAAAGAATACGACACTTGATTACGAAGGTAGATTTCACAAAAACTAATTTAGAACTGAAATTTAAAGTATAATTAAAATTACGGATTATGCGAGTAACGTCATTGCGTCATTGAACGTGTAGTACGTAGACGTTCAAAAATTACGTAGACGCGAAACTGCGCGATATTCCAAGTAAAAAGGAGGGGGGGGCGGGAGGGGGCAACCGAAAAAAGCGTTGCGCAGGGACTGATGTGCGCGGGAAGGTAAAGATTAATCGGTGAAGGGAGATATTGAGCGGGGTCGTGAAAAGCTTAATGCGAGGCCTCTCGAGTGGCTGGGTAGGTATATAAGTGTTACACCGGGCTGCACTCGAAAGTACCGCTATCTCACTTTTCTTTTTCTCGTTTATGTATATGCATCCGTGCTTTAATATATATAAATATATATGCGTCATTGCAAATTCTTTAAGTAATCGTCGCTAAATTGTCGCTCCTTATCCCTTATCTCCGCATGTAAAGTTGAGCAAAAAAAACCAATCTGATCCTCAACCAAGATAGCATTATTCAGAGCTTTAACGCTAGTTTATGAACATTTTATTTCTTTGGTCACTTGTTTCTTCCTCCGTCCGTTTTTTCATTTATTTTTCTTATTTTTGTGCTTGTACTGCACAGAGTCCGTTTTTTTTATACTTTTTCCGAGATTTTTTTTCTGCTTTCTTTCTCGTTGCTTTTCATCGCCCCTTCATCTGCCTTTTCATTCCAAGTAGGTAGCTCGCATTTTCTTTTTCTGCATATTTTCTACAAGCAGAGCAGCAACGGTGGCTGCGGCTTATTGCCGAGCGACGCGCGCGAAAAGTTTGCAAACACGAGCCGCTTTTGTTTTTCTGTGCTCGCGTGTGTGTATGCCGTGGACACGGTGGCAGTGTCCTGAAAATTCTTGCTGCGAATTTCGCTAGCCACGAAAGTACAATCCAAACGTGCTGGCTGTCTTTTAAACGAGTCGGATCACTCTGCTCTCTTGTTGTTGTTGTTGTTGTTGTTGTTGTTGTTGCTGTTGCTGTCGTAGGGTTTCGAACAAGCCCTAAAAAGCAAATAAAAACTTTACTGTTTCGGAAACGGTTTTAGTTGGAAGGTACGCACGTCCAGAGCTTCCATTGTGCAATCCAAGTATGTACATGTATACACGTGGTATGGTACTATTGAAGAAAGAAAAAACAAAAAAATTTAATTATCTTTCGACGATATATATATATGCGTATATATGCATATAGTGTAACTGAACACAATAAAAATAATGCGTCAATAAATTTTCATGTGATTCAAATAGGATTTTCTCCTCCTGATTCGCAAGCCCCTTGAAATAATGTCTGCGAGAGAACGAAAATAGGAAAATAGAAAGGATCGTCTGGATTATTCTCGTCTGACTGACATGGCTGTATAATATGCAGTTGGTTCCGTCGTACACAGTTTGCCGTGAGTGTGGGATTTTAATGATTTCCGGGTGAGTGCAGCGCCGGCAGTGGAGCACTTAGCCGTGGCTATTGCAGGGGTCCGACATTGGCGGTGTCCGATCGACAGTAGCAGCGACAGAGGCGTCCGTGCGTATATTTATACGGACGGGGGAGGAGGAGGGGGGCGCCAGCCGCAATTAAAATTTAATTAGGGAATACGGAGGGGGTAGTGTTGAAAGTTAAAGGGGCGGAGGAGTGGGTTGGATACCTATTATACATCTGGCTCGACTACTGGGCCAAGAGAAATTGCGGTCCGAGCGCACCTTCTCCTCCTCGGACCAGAGGGCAAAATTCAAGCAAAGAGTGCAGGCAGCTATTACATATAGAGAATGGACTGCTGTAGTAGTAGTAGTACGTCTTTAAAATTTAAACGCGATGGCGTCCTGCCAGACTGCATGCACTAGACTTGATCTCTGCCTCTCCATCTCTCGAGTCCTCCTTGCTGCATCCTTGTTCTGTTACTTGCTTGCTTGTCCGCCTCTCTCTCTCTCTCTGCCCCACCTCCTTATCGTGTGCTCACATTTTGCATATGTCCCGGTTCATCGCTCTTTCATGCCTGCTTTCTCCCATCTTCGTATCTCTCTCGCCATTTGTACAAAAACAAATATCGTATATTTGGCCCCGGCTTGGCCGCACACGCGTCTTATCAATTCATTTTATTTATTTTTTTTTTTCTACCATGCCTGTGACAAATAAGTCATATCAACACATACGTACACATTCACGCAATCCCTTGTTCCATATAATAGGAACCTACAACATGTTATTACGTCGTACTACCTTGGCGTCATATTTATTACAAATTCTCTTTGAACACCAGCACTCGTTGCACAGCAGACAAGTAGGAGCGTTACTTATTACCTACAGTCCTCTCTTTTTTATTGTCAAGAGCAAGCTCTTCTCCCCCCCCCCTCTTTTGTACAGACGCAAACATTATTCAAGTACCTGTCTCTCTCTCTGTCTTTTTTCCATACAGCTATAGTGCGAACGTTTTAATACACAATTGCCAGCTACAGCTTCTTGTTGCTACAATTTGTTCAACTTTATTTTGTTTAGTACTAAGTACAATAAGCTCAATTATTATTATTAATTTTTAAGTAACCGTTCCACTACTTGGCAGTAGCGTCAAGACTAATAATACTACATGCATACACTCTCGTATAAAACTATTGTACAAATTTGTGCACAAACTCTGTCAAACTACTTCGCCTGTAATTAAGACTATAAGTTATCCTGTAAATATTTTTCCAATTTTGATGTAAAGAATTTGAATCAATAAATTAAGTTTAAATACTTCTAACGAGGTCAAATACACTTTATTGTGGAAAAAAAACAAAAAAAAAAACTATAGGTACTAAACAGTTGGGAATTTAGAATCAAATTAAAAAATTGCATTACCAGAAGGCGCTAACCATAGCAGATGCATAAGTACACAATATATAATACACAATTGCACGATAATACGCCGATCCCGATCGATTGGCAGCAACAGCAGTTCAAATAATTCAAATTCTCATTATGCGCGGGTAAATATTTACGTATGACATCGAGAGGAGGAGGAAAGTGACGGAGCTCAAGGCGCAAATGCCAAACTGGATCAACCCCACGCTAGTATTTCAATAAAAATTAGAGCCAAGAGCATACCGGTGGTGGGCTCTCGGCAAAAGTGGCCGGAAATAAAATAAAAAAGGTTGAAAAACAGTCGAAAGAAGCGCCAGCGTCACTCGCAAGATTGAACAGATCTTCTCGAGAGAATGAAATCCGGGCACAAAACGCCCGGTCTCTCTCCCAGAGAGAGAGAGAGAGTGAAAAAATAACGCTCAAAGAAAGAAAAAGAAGTGAAAAGTACCGCGTATTTATTTGTCCGTTTACTTGAACAATCGTACGACGACGACGACGACGACTGTCTAGCTTTTACGAGTTGCCCTTCCCAAACTATCCGTACCTACGTTAAATAATTTATAAAATATGACACAATGCGTTAATAAGCACACGCGTGACTGTATCATCCACGGCGATAGCGCTGCCACGTGGTAACATGTAATCAAAAAAATTTTAGTCGTGCTGCTGCTGGCGCGACTAAAGCGCGAAGAACAAGAGATGACGTGCAGTAGGTATGATTAATTATCCCTTCCCAAAAAAAATGACCCGTAAACGATAGGATGCTGATGATTACACCGTACAGATAGATACCTGCATCCCAAGTCGGAAACGTCGATCAGAGTGGCGTAAAATGCAACGAGAGAGAGAGAGAGAGGCTACGTCAGTTGCCGATCTCGCGAGCACGAGCCGGAAAAGCGCCCGGGGGGCACTTCTGGCTTTATTTTCCGAAGAAATTCGATTCGATTTACGCGCATGAAACAGGCCCGAGCTCTCTTATCCCTCCCCTCATCCGGCTCCTCTTTCCACGTAATAAGAGCAAAAACGCGCCGCGGAATTGCCGCCCAGGCAAACGGCTCGGAATAATAGTCCGAGATTTTCTCTGCTGCTGCAGCTACAGTATATATGTATATGCGAAGAGCCAGCAGCAGATCGCTATGTGTGCATATATACCTAAAGATAGAGAGCAGCGCCAGATGCTGCCAGTGTGCCGTGCTGGTGACCAAGCTCCCAATTCGCCTAGATACGCGTAGATATAGGTCGAAGCTCACCGCAAAGTTTCTCATTTTCCGACGCCCCATGAAATTTCATGGGTCCAAAAGACAACGGCGGCAACGACAAGCCTCACGCGCAATTAACCTCTCACGTACACATATACAAAGTTCTGTTGCTGTTATTGTCGTTGTTGTTGTTGTTGTTGTTGTTGTTGTTGTTGTTGTTGATTTGCAAACCTAACAACTTTTCGATTATGCTCGCTTCCGAAGGTCGAGGGTCATAAGCTTGATACTGTGATGCTCGCTCCCCCCCCTTCCGTACTAGCGATCGAGTCATGCAAAAGCGAGGCGTGCATAATATATTGATGGTTGAGAGGAAGACAATTCTAGCGTGACGTCACCCCATTTAAAATAACACGGAGAGACGTCACGCTGGAATTGTCTTCCTCTCAAATTATTATTATTATATACATACACTTACCTACTTTATTCTGCCTATCTGGTTATGTTTTTTTATACATAAATGTCCTTGTATACTAGAAATTTTTTTTCCCTTGCGATCTGCTGCTATTCACATTCTTCCACACGTTAATGTATTAATCAATTCAATACGGATAATAATAATAATAATAATAACACTAACGATGATGACGATGATGATGATGATGATGATGATAGAAGAAAGGGGGGTCAAATGGGGAAAATGAAGCAACGCCTAGTAACGCTAATGTATCGGGAATTGCTCGGTACCATCAGGAGTCGATGAGGTAGATGGGCAGCGGGGGATGGGGCAAAAAAAGGCCATTCAAGTACAGAACATTTGCCAGTACTTATCGCTGGTCTTGCGTGTCTTCTCTTGTATATATTGAACAAGTACTCGTAGGTAGGTACCTTTTCCCTCTTAATTAAATATCACATCGCGAAGAAGAAAGACAGGGCTGGTTGGAAGCACGCACGCTTCGGCAATCATGACATTCTTTTACCTTGTTTTTTGCCCCTTTACGTGCCCCGTAAAAACATCCCCGACCGATCACCGCGTCGATGTTATTGCCTTATGTGTGCCTCCTAAACCGCCGTTTACATGTTATAGGTTTCGACGAACAATCGACTTGTTTCCCCCCTTCTCCAGGTCAAAATAATGGTAATAATAATAATAAGGATGAATATGATGATTATTATGATGATGAAATAAAGGACACATGAGATTCCCACAAAGGACTCATACATACAGTCCCGGAGAGTTTTGCATCATCGGTAAACTTAATTGAACGACTGCGCCCTCCCCCTTTGGACGTGTATGAGATCGAATGGTGTGTGTGTGTGTATATATATGTATGTGTACAAAGCTGCAGCAGAAAAGCAATCCTCGAGCGCAGTCTCAGGAGGCCCCCCACAGAGATTTCGATATATCTCGAAGATTCCGAGATTCGAGGAGGAGCGGAGCGCGGATGAAACGCTTGACCGGCAGCTGTTCTAGCTCCTCCTGTACGTCCCCCGGGACGAGGATGTAGCTAGCAAGGCTATCTCCCGATCCTCCAACCCTCCTCCTCCTCCTCCTTTGCTGCGCTGGATTTTCTTCGCTTATACTCGTAGGGTGTTATATACGAATTCACTCGAGCGAACTGGCTAATTCGACGAAGGATGAGCGTTCCGTAACTCTGCTCGTCTACCATAGCTTGACAGCGAAGGAGAGTAAAGGTGAGCTGCTCAGGAGAAGTTTCAAGCGACGATGACGTTTGTTCCGCACCGAGTGCCACTGCGATATTCCAAATTGCGCCTTGGGATAATTCAACTCCCTCTTATATACTCGCTACTGCATTATACTCTCGTATACATATAATAAATATATATATATATACACCTACACTGCAGTATATCATATTATTACTCGGTACAGCTAGCTCTCATCCCTTATCGTATTAAATTTATTGACCAAAAATCGATCTTATGAATTCATAGTATATCTACGAGGGGCTATTATTAACCAAGTTCGAGTGTGAAATGAAATAAAATAATATGCGCGCGTGTAAGCCCACGTATGATGTTGTAATATATGGGATGTAGGCGTCGACGCCCCAATACTACCACCACGTGGTATCAAGCAATTTTTTGGTCGATGATGAATAATATAAAAGGCGCGTAAATGGCCGTGTACTAAATACCGGGGCCAAGCTGGAATGCAGGTTAACGGGGCTGGGCCTCGACTTTATTGGAACGTATATGTATTGCATCATCGAGCTTGGGGCGGAAAAAAAAAAAAAAAAAAAAAAAAAAAAAAAAAAAAAGTATGTGGCATACATACATCACACCCCATTCGGTGAGAAAGAGGGGCCGAGAGAGTGGGTGCCACTTGTGGAAGCCTCATAACCAACTCGAGCGTGTCGCGAGGAGAATGAGAGGCGCGCGGATGGCAATTACTTGGGTATTCCGAGCGCATCAGGTCCGCCGTCGTCCGGTCGCCATAAAATCCAAGGGGGTGGACGAGACGAGAGGAGGAAAAGGGAGGAGAAAACTACCGCCGGCTACCCTTGAGCTCTCGGTCGAGTGTCTGTCTGTATGTGCTCGCGAGTCCGCGAGGAGCTGGCACAAGCAGGGAGAGAACTTATGGTAATAGCTACGGCATGAAAGTCAATAGCAAACGGTTATGGCTCTCGCTAGCTGGGTTAGCCGTGAGGCAGAGTCTCTCTGTGGGCTAGCGGAATAAACAGTGCACCGTTGGCGTGCTATGGGAAGTATATATTATATAGTAAGCAGCTTGGCCTGGCTGCTTTTTAAAAGTACCCAAGAGCTACGAGGAGCGCAGGCTTGGTTGGAAAACGAAAAGCTGCTGCTGCTCCCGCCTGCAAACGGATAGCGCGAGAATGGAAACAGCGTCCGTGAGATTTTTTTTCCCCTTGCTTTTTTCCGTTATCCCTCCTCCTCTACCATTTCTCTCGCTTATCCATTTTTCTTATTTTTCTTCGTTTTCCGACCCACCTCCTCCTCCTTCCGGGTTACTCTCTTTTTGCGCTCAGAGCACTCTGATGATCGCTTATCTTCAGCTCCTTACTATCTATATTCTTTCTTTGACTCCTCTTTTTCTTATGCCATGACTTTTCTTTTTCTTTTTTTTTTTTTTTTTTTTTTTTTTTTTTTTCCCACCATGAAATAACTTTTTATGTACACATCTTGTTAGCTGCCATTTCCATTTAATAATAATTCAGTTTTCCAGAAAAGCTGTTGTTTTAACAAGTGGAAGTTTAAAAAATAATTAGAGAACGAGCTTTTTGCACGATAATTTTTAATGAAATTCTGGTTTTACGATGAAAACAGTTTTTGACCCCATTTCGGTAATAACTACAGATTTTCAAAAGTAATGAAGTAAATTATAAAAACTAATACATCCAAAAAACTATATTGTTGACTGCTATAAAACAACTTCTTTAAACTTAAAGCCAGATAAATGGATGCAATTTATGTTAAATTTGTAATATTCATTTTTTTTTCTCAAAAAACAACTTTTTTTCCCTTCTTTTTATACATTCTTTAGGTTAAAAAAAAAGTCAGAAAACAACCTTGAACTTTTTCCTTACGAGTCAATATAGTTTTCGAGAAAAAAATTTGCCTACTTTGTAATTTCTGCTTAAAGGTTCGAAATATTGTTCAAGATTTGTTGAATCATCATTACCATCACCTCATACAATTTCATGCATTTTTATCGTTGTAAATAAACTAATGTCATTTTTGGCATACATATATTAGTAAAATTACAAATAAAAATTAGCAAACAAAAGACAGGTAATAGACATTATTTTTTCATATTTTTTATCTCTGAATTGCAATCAGTTTCATGGATAATACCTTTTCTCTACATCGTTAAGCAGCAAAAATAAAAGCAGGTACGAAATTCCATACCTGCTTTCTCGCAAGATTTAGGAAATTCCGAGGGAAAATTTATATTTGGCATACTCAAGTTGTCACTTGCACGCAAAGATAATTAACAACAGAATTTGTGGTTTCTTGTTTAATAAAAACTTGTATAGTGTGTGCGTGTGTGTGTGGTAAAGAGCAGGTGAATGTACATCATGCTGTCGTGTAGCATGCAACTACCAATTAATTAATTGTAACTGTGTAATGATAATTAGCATGGGATTTTAATGGGAAGAGGACTTGAGCATTCCTTTGTTAATCGAGCTATCATTTTTTGAAATTTGCTGAACAGCGTATTTTCCAACTTTTCCAAAGTTTTGACTAACAACTATTTAATTGCAGATGATTTTTCTTCCTATATTGATCAAAAATCTTATCCTTGGGTAGTGGTTTTTTACTCGAAATTAAGATTAATCTGACAACGATTACGATTACATTACGGTTTCTTTTTTGTCTCTCATTATACATATGTGCCGAAAAGCACGGGGACAATGGTGAATTTAATATTTTTAATTGAAGATATTTAGTTCACGAGCAACGATACGTTAAAAATCTTATATTATTTTCATTCAAAGATTTTTTTCATCTTTTATTTGAAACCTTCAAAATCGGAAGCATTTAACCTCTTCCATGTCGTGAATATAATAATAATAATAATAATAATAATAATAATAATAATAATAATAATAATAATAATAATAATAATAATAATAATGACGTGCTCTTCATTAATCTCGTCAAAGTATCCCGTTGCGTTGCTATAACAAGAAATGTGGTTTGACATAAAATGGGAGCCCCTATTTTGTTAAGAAACCGAGTATTTCTTGATGGACTTTTCCTCGCTCCCACGCTGCCTGTATCATTATTATTATTATTATTGTTGTTGTTGTTGTTGTTGTTGTTGTTGTTGTTGTTGTTGTTGTTGTTGTTATGATTCTCTACAAACGTACATACCCACGTCGATTCATCCATCAATCCTTCCATCCATCAATATTTTCTTTCGCTTCATCTCCCTTGCATATAATAATATAACGTATTCCCGTTCTCTCTTGTCCTCCTTTATCCTCCTTCTATGTATACCACACCCGCGCTCTAGACGAGAATCCTAGAGTTGCGTGATAATTTATCGCCCGAAGACGGCTCCGACAGCTCTTCACGAGCTTTTGCGGCTTAACCGAATTCCGATCCAAGTCGAGGCCTATGAGTTTTCGAGTCAGCGATGCAGTTACCGCGCGTTTGCACGCTCTCTCTCTCTCTCTCTCTCTCTCTCTTTTCGTATAATAAAGCTCCGTCGAACTGATCTCCCCTCTTTATATTTGTTTGCCGTTTTATTTCTTCATTACATTATTTGATGTCTAATGTTTAACTTTTCTTGCCTTTTTCTGTATTTCTCATTTACCGGAGATACCTAGTAATACGTAAGCGTTTCCCGTTCACAGTATTGAATTCATTGTAAGTGTAAATTTTTTTTTTTATTTGTGACATTTGTGTAATATTATTTTATTTTCATCCATGTTTCATCATCAATGCTTGATATAATGCTGCAATCTTTATCAGTCAACCATTAACATCACGTTATTATTCCTGCCAGAGCCAACCAATCAAATTCATTTTTTTATCTTGGCTTCACTCCACACTGGTCATTCATAAAATTATATGAATTTTTGTAGAATCATATTTGGGTTGTATAGTGACGGTATACGTATTACTTACTCGTGATTTGCGAATACTGCACCACACGTACGCGTATAGGTACCGCGGTAAACTCAAATGCTACAAATGTACAAAATGTGTTTGTCATGGTGGTAACTATGTCAATAGAATATTTGATGAATAGCGACATCAAAAACGACAAGGTGCACAAAATCTGCAGACACGTGCTTTCTTTACAAACCCAAGGGTATTAAAACAGTAATCTAAGACACATATATGCATTGCAGGAATTTCACTTGGACTTGGATGAGTAATCAAACCAATGATTGATTTATTTACAATTTTTCCAGCTCAAAGCTCAAATAACAGATTTAACAGGATTGCAAGCAAGATATATGTATGCTTTTTTTTCCTCTCTTTTTCCACTCAATATGCTTTGATTCGGTAAAGTTGGCCAAATAGTTGACGTTGGAAGCATGTATACCTATACTTATAACCAGCTCTACCAAATTAAAAGATATTTATCGAAAAAAGTTGATGCAAGAAGGTTGATATCACAGATTCAATACACATATGTAAGAATCCTCGCGATACGGCGCAGTAAATTGGTTCATAGCAACAGATACCTACGTGTATATATATATATATATATATATATATATATATATATATATATTATTTATAAATATATATGTATTTACATAAAGAGAGTAATCTATTATAGTGTCGTTTTCTCGCGAGGATTCTTACATTATACGAGGATCGTAAACGTCGAATCAGCAGGATTGAGTACTCAAGGTGGCGCTTAATAATCCTTGTAGGGGGGAAGAAAAAGGACGAGTGATTTAGGGATAAAAGTTTTACCGTCAGCTGATTAGCTGCGCCCAAATCGAGAAAGCAAATTTAAAGGCGCAAAATCGACTCTCGGGACCGATTTGTCTTTCCAATGCTCCACCCCTCCTCGTCGCTCTCTTTCACAGACATCGGTCTCGTCAAACTTTTCGAGCTATCCACTCGCTGTCGCCTCGAGAAAAATTTGTTTTCCCTTCTTTTGGCCTTCTAACTTGGTAAATTTTTCCTGTCTCGCTTTGAAGACATTAGTACTACGAAGGAAGCAAATACATTTTTTTCTTTCTTTCTTTCTTTTCTTTACATTTCAGTTCTTGTACCGTTATCGAGTGCAATAATAATGTGTACCAAGAAAATAAATTTGATAAAATTGAAGCATCACCTATTTTTGTTCACCATCGAGTAAACGTATAAAGGAAAAAAAAACTAGCCCCCTTGTAATCATGACCGTTCACCATCACGTGTAGCGTAAAAGTGGGGGGTGCAGAGAACAACGAATGATATATATTATTACTTAGGCATGCGCGTTTATTTTCGTAGGCTGGGAGTAGGCGTAAGAGATTTCAAAGGGCCGTGGTTTGAAAAGTCAAAAGTATTAAGAAACAAATAAAAGAAATTTGAGCGTGGACGCGATCGGTGGTGGGGCTGAAATGTACGATTAACGCGCGGGCTAACTCGGTTGGAAGGGCGGGTGCGCTGGCTTTGTGGCAAGTGGAGCGCGTATTTTTTTATCTTCCCCTCGGCCCGTTTGTTTCGTCCCGGAAAAGCCCTGCCGCATTAATTGCCACATCGCAAGGAAAAAGCAGCAAGCCGAGAGATGTGCACCAGGATGCACCGTCCAAAAAATTTCGCATTCGACCGAGCGATTCAGAAGCTCTCGTCCGTCCCCTTTGCATCAGCTTTTTATCATTATTCTACTCTCTCGCGCGATGCACATACATCTCTTTCCTTTTTGTTTTTTGCGCTCCGCGAGTCTCTCCTCCTCCCTTCCTTTCTCGGTCGCCCCGTATACCGATGGCGACAAAACACGAGTCGCCCGGCGTCGACCTCCTCCTACGCTCTCGTTTCCCGTTCCCGTATAGCACTATACTCTGCTGGCTCCGTCTAGTTTTGCAATAAAACGTCGGAGCACCGGATTACCAAAGTTCGCCGAGGAGCCTGCAGTTTATACTATATGTATATAGGTGTGTGTGTGCGCGCGCGTGTTGTCATCGTGTCTACACGTACCTATACCTATACATGCTTTACGTGTGTGTATATGTACATATATGTACTTAGGTACCTCCGGGAACAGGGACAAAAAAAAGAGGCGCATTCGCACGCACTCGAAACTTTCGCGCAATTACCGCGAGGGGGGTTGAAAAAAAAAAAAAAAAAAAAAAAAACCGAGAAAGAGACTCGAAAAGTGGGTACGCGTGACAAGCGAAAGAAAAATCGAGTCTCAGCGCTTGTGTGTGTGTGTTTGACACTTTGCGCCAAAGCTGTATGTGATGGGCAGGATATTACCAACGTGGTAAGTTTATACTACTACAGCAGGTCGTTATCGGCTCATTAGCGCCGGGTTTCAGGCGTGACTGCAGTGGCGCTCCCCTCGAGTCTCGACGACGCACTCTTAGCTCACGACTAGCTGCTCGTCCCTGCTGATACGAACGATTCGACGTACATAGACCAGCAATCGTGGTATCCAAGTAAACTGCCCCCAACACGCACGGGGCCAAGGACTTGAACTCCTACGTGACCGCGCAGGCCTATTCGATACTCGTGTCGTCTTTTTTTTTTTTTTTTTTTTTTTTTTTTTTTTAATCTTTATTCTTCGCCGGGAGCCAACTTTTTTTTCCCCCAAGGCATTCGTCATCCGCAAAATCCAATAAGTTGAAAATCCCGCAATTTCTCCCGTGCCTGTTTTCCCCCACAAATCAAAATCAGACGCGTACCACTGACGTATTGTATATACGGTATATAGACACCGTATCCCACGAATGCACATTCAAACGCCCAAATACACGCCCACACACATCATATATAATAAAAAGAGAGTACGTCTACTTTCTTGTTCTGTGATTTAACAGCAGCAGCCCTTGCCTCCTTCTCGTCGTCGTCGTCTATGATTTATTCATCGGTGTGTGTGTGTCGACAGGTACGGCACAACGGCACTACCTCGATTTCTCGGAAAGCCCTCCAAGGGATAGCTTGATTGCGCGCTCGACAAGAGCACGACTTTGACGCATAATGCAGTGCTTCGCATCGAGTAATTTACGGCGTATATGCGCTGCAATGTTCCGCAACTTGCTCTCGCTTTGTATTATTGGAAAAAAAAAATTTTTCTTTTTTCTCGAAATGAACGCTCATAGTGTTGCCCGAAATGATCCAGCGATTGCTTTTGTACAACAGTAAAGAGTCGAGGCGTATCTACTTACACAGAGCAATACCTCATTCCTGTAGATTATAATCCCGAGGAGAAGAGAACCAGCTGTACAAATAATGGCAGAGTCTCGTCAAAGATGGAAAACGCATGAGACAACACATACCATATATTTAGAGCTTAAAAATCACTGCAGTTTGAGATCGGGATGTCTATAATCAGGATATATCTCTGCACAAACCAGGTGGGCAGCAATCAATAAAAACGCTTTATAAATGTATTGTTCTTGCTGTAGCACAAGGAGGAAGAAAAAAAAAAAAAAAAAAAAAAAAAAGAACATATATGTATATATATATGCCGCAACGCCACGGACCACGACAGGTTATCGTTAACATGGCCGACACATGTATTGATCATCAGCAACTATATACCTGTATTCGCTCCGTGCATCAGGTTGGAGGGGATAAAAAAAACGACTGCAGCGCTGTAGGTGAGCAAAGTTGGCGAACCCGTACCCCCATGAATCGTACAGTAAGCGTTGTCTTATATGAGAAGAGATATTATTTCATTTAAAGTAATTAGTTGAGAAATCGAAGGCGGAAAAAAAATGTTATTTAGCTAAACCGGGTCTATAATACGGATAAATAATTTTGCTAGGCACTTCAAATCGCCCGAAATTTTAAATAATGGGTTATTAAATATCATCTGTCATATAGTACACAACACACATACTTACCTGTAATGTTGTATACGTGAGAGCAAGAACTCCAAGCAGTCGACATAGGCTGCCGCTAGCTGTATAATAATCTGAATCAGTGTTTACGTTTACAAAGTAACGAAATGCGTACGAGACAGTGTTGCGTTGTTAATTGCAACAAGAAAGAAAAGCAGGGGGTGGTGCTGTATAAATTCCCAAGTAGACCCCATGAAACAAAACAGAAGGAGCTGTGGATTAGGGCAGTTAAGAGATAAAAGTTCGTACCTAACCTACGGAATTTTTATTATTATTATTATTGATTATAAGTAAAATTATCATGAAAATTTTACAGTCCTGATGGCAGTTTGTGTATATGTTACCATAACCTACATTTGTCAAGCATAGGCAATAATGTACTTACAGATAATTCTACTTTGTATGGATTTAAGCTGACAGATGTTTGTCTCACAACGTAGCAATGGATCAGATGACCGACTCCTTTATTTACATATTTCTGTACGTAGGCAACGTGCCCACTCTCTACTAATTTTTTAGCTTTTTTCAGCGTTTCATTATGAAAAACTATGTTGCAACTTATACTTTTAAAGTCTGTTTGGATAATCATATCCATTTTTTAGGGTGCTGATGTTTACGCGATAGTAGTATGTACGTCTTATTCAATAAATAATACTTTCTCCTGTAAGCGACAGTGTTACGATTTAATCATACGGGGGTACGGTATTGCGCGATTCTGACACCGAGGGCGGCGCTGCGTGTCATGCTCGGAGCGAATAACGCAAGTAACCCAAAGATGGCAATATCGTTATTATATTTATTATATACAAGTAGGACTCTGATGGCAAGACCCCTTGCGTAACTATTGATATGCCGCCACATAATATGTAATATCTTGTTCACAGTAAATAAGCCACGAAATATCGGTCAAACCAACGAGCGGACATCGGAGTCATACGTAGTATCGAAATTTTTATGGCAAAAGTCAAAAGTCGAAATAAATTACCTATGCTGTGTTATTTAAATCCCTGAAAATTTTCAATAGGAGCAGATTTCAGAGACGCGAGAATCGGCCTCAAGATGACAAGGTGTATAGGTATGTATGATATAAACACTCTTGCTTCCTGGTTCAGATTTTTAGCAAAGTCGGACGATTTGCTACCAGAGACAGACAGAGAGAACCAGGGCGCTATCTGTGAAAAAATAAAAAGTCTGGTCCCGATGAGGAAAACAGCGTGGGTAGCCGATCTCATGAATACGACGTCCTCTTTTGGAAAATTGAATCTGCGCAGAATTGAATACTTTGGACAAGCTCGTCAGTCTTGTTTTTTTTTTTTTTTTTTTTTTTTCTTCTGGTATGTATGCGTATGTATATAGTTTGGAGAGGAGTTTCGGACATTCCCACGTGAAAATGAACGAGCGCCAAGAAAATGCATTGTCCCGAAGGCGAGCTAGTTCTTCCTCCTCGGCAGGCTCATATTTTTTCAAATTCACGCGCCCATGTACATGTACTGTTTTGTTATCCCTACTGTATCGGTATATATACTTATTGCATACGCGCAAGAGCTGGGCGCGCGTGAACGTGGCAGCAGCTGCTGTATACCGCACCGTTGCGATAAACATCTTTCGAAACTTTCAACGTATCGTCGTAGCCGCGGAAAAGTTTTCAAACTCAAGAAGGTGGGCTCCCATAGGTACATGCGCCTTTTTTTCGCCCCACCTACCCTTCATTTTGACGGACCGTCCTTCGGTACTAGAATATTATACAAACAATTTTTCCGAGAGCATCCTCTCAAAGTGACTGAGAACCTATCGCCTGGAACTTTTCAATCGATACGATACATCACGATTAGCTACCTTATTATTATTATTATTTCTATGCGTATCCCTTTGTTTATTGTATTTTATACACCAAATTCTTTTTTATTTTTTTTTTTTTTTTTTTTTTTTTTTTTTTTTTCATCACTACGTTTACACGTATTTGAGCTTACACTACTGCACAGCTTGCGGTTGTAACTATAGTCAGTTTAAATTAATACCGAGCCTTTATAGCCATCAAATAAATAAAGAACCTTTCCTCCCCCATGCACCGACACATGTAACTATATTTCACACACACCCCCCCCCCTTCCCGCATTTTTCCAGACTATTATTGTTGGTATTGGGGACAAGCGCTGTGGCCTCTGTACACAAGTATACAATATATACAATAATGATGATGATGATGATGATGATGATATAATGCACGTTTTCGATGTCTGACCTAACGCTGACTACCATCACTGGCACTGCTATACCGGTGCGGGCGAGTAGCAGACGGCTGAAGCTGCATTTTTTACGTTAAGCGGACGCAGCAGTATCAGAGAGACGACGGTGCGTACAAAAAATAATTACATTCGGTGTCCTCCGTGTCGGCGTCTACAGTTAAAGTTTGCGCATGATATACGAAGATGGGGCTAATTTTTCGGTGTACAGTGCTTACTCGCAACTTACCAATGTATATGAAATACTTGATAAATGTGGGCTACATCTCTGCCCCCAATAACTACTGCATACCGGGATGTTTAACCCAAAGAGTAAATCCTGCACAGTGCTCGATCCCGGGAAATTCTTGACTTTTCGCAAACAAGCGACAGCCACCGCGCTGCTGTATTCGGGTGCCCCTCGACTCGAAAGAAAAATCCAATTTTCGCCCAAGTTGCGGGAACGCGGAAAATTCGAGACGACAGCAAGAGCGCACGGCCACGTAACAATGCACCAACGATGTGACAACACACGTTTGTTATATTATTATCAGTTGCTGTCAGTGCCGAGATTACTATTGGGATGACAATATAAAGTTGGTTCGTCCTCCTATAAAGCCCCGGCACAGGTAGGTATTGCAAATATGTGTACCTATACCTCTGCCAACGACTACGACGAAGGGCAGGGGGCGCGTGTTTTGGGCTCGGGCCTTATAATAATTAATCACTGCTCTACCCGCGAGAGATATTGCACGGAAACAATAGTTGTGCGTGCTGTCGTTGCCGTCCGATCGGGAGAAACGACACTATCATGGGAGAGCAAACTCGTACATAATTATATAGTTACCCCCTAAAATCACGTTTCTTTGGTATACATGGGAGAACTTGCGATATGCAGGATTTGTTTTTTGTTTTGTTTTTTTCTTTTTTTTTTCTCATTGGTCGCTGAAGCCCCCCAAAAACTCATTGCTTTTTTTGAGGGAGAAAAATTGAGTCCCTGGAACGAATCAATGATTCACGGCCCGCACGCGATTAGAGGGGAAGAGAAAGACGTACGGCCCGAAAGTTTTTGCAGGCCGAGGATCGAGAGGATTGAGAAAGGCAGAGAAATTGGGACACGGAGCGGAGAAGACGTAATAATTATAATGGTACGACGAGTCTTTGCAAATCGGATCATTAGTCAGTGTCCGTGCAAACAATCGCTAGTCCCGAGCTCCGGCAAAAAGGGATCATCATCCCCTTCCCCAGGCATTCACACGAGTACGTCCATGTACGCGCAGCGTTATCCAATTATATTATATACACGAGCTCACGCAAGACACTCGTCGCATATGTGTGTGTACCTGTACTCGGATATGCGCTATGTGAGATATTTAGAGCGATCCAACATTATTTTTCGATTAAGTATTCCTCGGCGAGAGCGAAACGGCGTACATATAATTTTCACACTTGACGGCTTGCGGGTATATACGAGTAAGTAGTCAGCCATTTGACGTCTTGAATCATTATTATACTTACTATAATAAAGTCTGATGCTCCGCGCGGCAAGAAAAGAGTACGTTATTATGCATCTCGTCGAGTTGGCTGTCGTAAGCAAACTGTAGGCATAAGTGACACGTGTAAAGAGCAATGAGTCGAGGAGAAAAGAAAAAAAAAGATAGAGAGACACCAGTCTAGATAATTGAGCTAACTGGCGGAACATCCGGTTGAGCTTGTGGCCGGGACTGGGGGGTGTAGCTCGTTGATCCTCCAACGGAAGCGCGAAAGGAAAAGAAGACGATGAACAAGAAGTAACGGTATATGTATATAGTTGGTACCATCGAGGAGGAGCGCGGAGCTCGGCGTGGGCCGTGGAAGGGGCACACTTGTGATGGCAAAAGTTTTGGCGAGGCGTCCATACCGATCACATAAATCGCCGCCAAGCGATAGTATAGCTATACGGTAGACGGTGGTGTGCCGTCGGGGCTCGTCTCTGCAATGGAAATTAAACGAATAGAGTATATACACACGGTGACCGGAAATTCCCCACCAACCCACCCTTTCGCATTTTTATCAAGTATTACGATTATATACCCTTTGAGTCTGACTGTTTCATCATCTTGCTTGAGGAAAAAACAAATCAAGCATTAGCCATACGCCGCAAGGGTTCTTTTTTTTCATACATACATACATATAGGGTACCTACCTTATATTTATTGGTACAGTAGGTATACGTAATAAAGTAACTAATGGCACATGAGTAGACGACATTTGATGTAACGTGTGTAATTAATGAAAATGCTCTGCCCGATTCGAGTAATCTACGGTAAGGTAATTGCACGTCCGTTTGTGATGGTATTGTCAAACGTACAAAAGCGCGAGCAAAGTCAAACTGGACGAAACTGAGCGCGAGGGGGGGGGGATAAAGAAAAATCAAGGGTAAAAGAAGAAAAAAGTAGTAATGGTAGTGGTGGTAGTAGTAGTTGAAAAATTGCAACGGAGGGAGAAGCAGCGCGCACAATAACGAGTCGGCGTTGCTCCAACTTTTCATTAAATTATATATTTTCTCGTAGCTGCCGGTGCGCTGGCTTATTATTTAAAATTGAATAAAACAAAAGAAAAAAAGTTCCAACAGGTTGGCAGGGCAATTAAGACACGGGAGAGGTGGGAGTTTGGTCGTGGAGAGGAGGGAAAGGAAAATAATGGGACGGAGAGGGGCAAGTAGTTCGATGAGCCGTCGAGCGAGAGCGCGGGAAAAAAATCGGTATAAAAAGAGGAGGGGGAGGGGTAAAGCAGCAACAAAGTGAGCGTGCATGCCAAAGGAGGAGGATAGAGCGCCTCGACTTATTTTACAGAAAAATACGCGCGTGTGTGTGTTTGCCTTCGATAGGTATTTTTTTTTTTTTTCCTCCGACGTTCCGGTCTTTCGCTCCTCTTTTTGCTCGAAGAGAAAAGGCTCGGCACCGTTTCTCATGCATAAAATAATAAAACGCTTGCTGCGGGGGGAAAAATTCAAAAAGACGGGACCCAATGAGCACGGTTTTTCTCTTCTCTCTCTCTCTACCTCCGTGTAGTTTTTGATTCGTGATGCTGCGTGCGCGTCCCGATCGGGAGAGATCATTGTCACATGGACGCGTACACAATTAGAGTCGGACTTTCGATTCTTTGGCTGTAGGTACGTGTTACGAGAGCAGGTGTGTGGTGTCGGTTGAAGTTTATTGCTTTAATTAAAACGAGAGGAGGACCACTGCTGCTGCAGGTGGTGGGGGGGGGGGAACCCACCGCTTCGGTCTTAGTTTCGAGCATCAGAGAAGAGAGAGAGAGAGAGGGAGCCGTTGTAATTCGCAATCAGCTAACGCTGATCTATCGGCGCTTGAAACTCCGCATTCAATTCGCGCGAGAGCCAGTACGAGGCTGAGGAAAAGGAGGAGGTCGCAGAGATGCCATTTATCTTTATTTCCTCGCTAAGACTCCTCCTTTAAATTCTTTCTTCCTCCCTTCCTCCGAGGCTGGCGACGCCGCCTCACCGGGCTTTTTCAAACTTTTCTTTATCTTTTTTGCGCTCTTTATACTTATACTTACTTACTTACTTTGTGCGGCCAGACGCGTTGGCGTTCGTGGTGGCAGCTGCACGCTCGGCGCTCCCCCTTTCTCCCACCAACACCCACCCTCTACACACACACACGCACACATTTCTTTTCAGGTAAAATACTTTATGCAAACAGCGGTTTTGAAATTCCGCGGACGGGCCTCCGCCAGCGTAGACGAGGTTCTCTCATTTTTCTGCAAGAACCATCTCTCCCACTTTCTCTTTCGCACGTTAGAAAACATTCCCAAGGGAAAAATCTCGCGTCTCATTAGTTTGTTTATTTCGATGATCGCGCGTTGATTTGAGGGGAAAAAAAAAGTCTTCTCTACCATTACGGCGAAAATGTACGACAGCAAGAATATAGCAAAAGCAGTGAAGGAGCAGTACAGGTATACCTATAACTTACCCACATAACATGTATACCCATATCGTATGGTTGAACAAAGCTACAGCTTCATTTATAAGTACCTACCTGCGTTGCTGTACGTCATATTTTCATCACCATCTCATTCGCATATTTCTCTCTCGAACCGCACTTGAGCGCTGTGTTTTTATTAGGATAGAAGATAGAGGTTACATTTGGGTGGGGGAGGGGTGAGACGCACTCAATAATAACCCCCATGGCTTCTTACACAATACACCAAATGCTCGCCTCTCCATTATTCTATTATTCTTTTACCGTGTTCAGTTGGTCATGCTGATGTATCATTGTGCCCATTACTTTTTTTTTTTTTTTCAACTTTCTTCGCCGTTTCCCAAAAATTAAAACCCATATATACCTTGAAAATCCCAAAAATTTTGAAATTTACACGTCCCATTTGAGAAGCACGAAATGGGATTAGTATTAAAACATTGAACAAAGTTGAAAAGTTTTTCAATCCATCATGCTAATCAAACGTAAAATCATATATTAGGTTCGTCCAAGCCCTTTTTGGTTCGGTTAGGTTCTCTTAACAAAATATACCTATATATGCAGAACCAGTTCTGTTTGGTTCCCTACATATAGGTATATTTTGTTAAGAGAACCGAACCGAACCAAAAGGGGCTTGAACAAATCTACTGTGTCTGTTTTTGAATTTTCCAAGGTAAATGGGCTTGAGTTTTCGGGTATAGGCTAGAGTGGGTGTATGGATGAATTGTAGGGCACACGATCCAAATTATTGAAATAGGGGAATAACGAACACCATGTTACATATGCTCGCATTGGCTCTGCCCTTTTCGATGTTATTCTCACTATTTGCGACTACCACAATGTTACGGGAGAAAAGACGATGGGAGATCCGTCTTCGGCTCTAGTCAGCCTTTCATTGTTTTTCTTGAAATTTTCGCAACCCTCCCGTGAAGATATAAATCCTTCGCCGGCCTTAAGCCAATGGGGCTCACCCTCATTTCGCTGCAGGAGCAGTGAGGGGCGTCAGATTGTCCTCCTTCGTCATTGCGTTGGCAGATTTGCCGCAAAAGAAGGAAAAAGTAATAATATTAATAATAAAATAAAGTAAAATGTCTGAAAAGAAGACAAAAAAAAAAAAATAAATAAAACCACCACCACCCCCCTCTTGTATATTATTCCAATACAAGTGTAAGGGTTCACCAGTAGGGTCCAATTACAGTTTTTTCTAAATTTTTTCACACCTACCGTTTCATTGTGTATATATGTATATATGTACATAGCATCCGCTTTTGCTGTTTTCTCTTTTTTCGTCATTCTCTATCACTGGCCTTTTTCCCTCCTCCTTCTCCTTCTTTGGTATTGCGTACAGTCAACATGTACTTTTTACTTTGACTCGGCCCATTCTTTTATTTAGCAGCTGGCTCTTTCGTCTGCGAAGCGACACTTTTTCAATTAACGCCGATGCCGACGTCAACCCGGGAATGAAAAAAAAAAAAAAAAAAAAAAAAACCACATCAAGTGTTTTGGTTGGTTATCGTCAATATATTAAATATAATGTATGGGGGAAGTGGCAACAATTGTTCTCGCAAATGTATTCTTTTGTCCCCTCCGTGAAGGAATAAGCTACAGGTTATTTTTTATTTTTTTTTTTTTCTTTCGGAACTCTGCCCCGGAAGCTGGTTTTGATTTCCGGAGTGGTGGTCCGGGGACCAGCTCCGTGAGTGGAATAATTTCTCCCTTGCTACCGTCAGCGCTGCTGCAGTGATCGATTGGTCCTCCAACGTTCGGCACCTACATTGTGTATATACGTACATATAAATACTCACTAGGCACATTTGCTCACGCGCAAACAGAGCACACAAGAGCGAGACGCTGAGTAAGGATTATATCTATACTTATAGTTGTGTAGCGATCACATCATGCGAATATTTTTAACTTTTTGCTTGGAATAGGTATAGGTGTATACGAATAATAATAATATTAACAACATTCATTAGTATAATTTTTGTTGTGATTATTATTATTATTATTATTATTATTATTATTATTATTATTACAAGCCGTCCAGTCCTGCGCGTACTCACTTAGTTCAGCCGCGCATTATATATAATAATAATAATAATAATAGCCAAGTGTAGCAGCCTCGTGAAACTTGATTTCAAGTCTTTGCATCAAGAGTCGCAAAGCACGTATAAATATGCAGCAGCGCGAGTAGTCGCGGAAGGGGGTGAGGAAAACTTTGGGAATGCGAGAAATGAGCTTCCTGTACCGCTGCCTCTGCTCCTACAGGTACATCCTCGATGATTCGTTTTAAATGCGCATCCGCCTGCTTTAATTATATAACCCAGCCGTAATGTCGTATAGGTACACAAGTTTTAAACAGCCGAAAAACGAAAAAGAAAGAAAGAAAAAATGTTGGCTATAGTCACCTATCACACGGGAAAAAAGATTAATTTGTAAAAAGAATAAGATTGGAGCACGAGCAAAGAGTTATCGAGCCCCAGTGAGCGCATTTGCGAAAGAATAACGCGAGGCGACCTATATCTACGTATAAAAAATATACAGTCTTGTATATCCATTTACTCATCCACGCGGGAGAATTATTGCGAGGAAGCGGCGCTGATTGCAAATGCAATACGAAAATATTCAAATTCGTGCTCGGCAATCGAATACTAAAGGTATATTATAGAAGATACATAGGTACGACCCAACCCCTGACGGTGTGATTTCGCCCGAGCGTTAGATTATTATTATTATTATTATTATTATGTATATAACTATATTCGTGCGTACTGCGCGCTCGTTTGCCGCTCCGACACGCCGGAAAAATCGGATGAATTAAAGAGGAATTCATGAATAAAAATAAAATTGAACCGGCGGTGATGCACCCATCGTGTGTAAGCATAGGTATGTACCAATGTTGTGTTGAACCTGTACAGGGGGTCCGAAAAATGCATGCGCTCGAGCGAGCGATTACTAACAAGTTGAAGCGCTTCATGAAAAGTAGCGCATGAAGGTGTGTTTACATGTACACCTGCACAGGTCTACATCATTTATAGAGAGAGGGGAAAAGACAAAGTTTATCGAGATTCAAATTTCCTTTGTGCATGCGCCCTCTCCAACAACAATTTACTCTGTATAGTTTTACCTCTTCTTTCTCCTTTCAGTTGTAACGGTGTAGAGAGAGAGAAAGTCGAGAATCTCACTCTGACAGAGACGAATGCGCTATTTGCTGGCTCCGCGGAGCTGGCTCTCTCGGCAAAATCGCTGCAGTAACCTGACGTCAGATCCGGCACGAAAATGATTGATCGTACCGAGACGACGACGCGCGCGCTTCCCACCGCCCAAGCTCGTCTCTTCCACCCTTTTTTTTTTTGTTTGTTTATTTATTTATTTTTTTTTTTCTCTCCCCCCCTCGACCCCTGGTTCACCTGCTCGGCCGCCATTTTTTTTTATCCATTGTTTTGCCCCTCATGCAGAGAGCTTTTCTCTTTACCCTTTCCCTTCCCCACGTCTATTCCTTTTTTCTTTTTTGGTTTTCCCCTATTTTTGTCAGAGCAAAAAATAATCATCTATTTTCGATGTTAAACCATTTTTAAACCTAGTACGAGGATTATCTGAGTTGGTCACAGGATGGATGCATGGATGTACGTTATCTAATTTTTTAACCAACTCAAATAATTTTCATCCGAATATGCTCAAGTTTTTTAGGTTTATAGCTTTGAGCTTAAAATTTATTTCAGCATATTATGCACTGCAGCGCTCCAAGTGGGAAAAAAAGACAATTTTTTTCGCAATGACTTCTTTCACGTGCATTGTGCACGTTTGAGATCCCAATGATATATGTGTGTGTGTGTGTGTGTGTGTGTGTGTGTGTGTGTGTGTGTGTGTGTATACATATTACACGCATAACCAAGCACTTACGAAACGAGCGGCACAAAATGCAAAAATATGCTGAGGATTTGTCAACTGGAACTTTACAATTTGTCTATAACAATATAGCTATACTCTTTCTTTTTCTCCCTCAATGAATGTACCATTAATACGGAATCCAGTAAAAATGACTCGCATGTCTGCATGGGCTATGTTAGTTAACTAACGGAGCCTTATGCGAACACAACCATGGTATACCTACTTGTATACCTAAAAAAAGTATAGATTAATCGCGTATGATTTATTTTTATACTTCGTAACTTTTAATTTGAAAAAAAAAAAAAAAAAAAAAAAAAAAAAAACACATCAAGTAAAGACAATAATAATTGTATCCAACTGTTATCTGCGTTTTTTTTTTTTTTTTTTTTTTTTTCAAATGTTTCCCACGCCCGATCCCGCTGATTTCTTCTTTGTTCCCGGCAGCCTGGAGCCAAGAAATGAGAGATTGTTTTCCTTTCACGTGTGAAATGCGCGCAAATTATAACTCCCGGATTCGCAATTTTTAATCTCCGTGACGAAAAAAACAAAACAAAACAAAAAACAAAAAAAAATAGCAAAAGTAATTGCAAGCCCATGTTATATAGGTACACATTGATAAAAAGAATCCAAATGTACGCGCCTACCGCTTGTATATTTTTTTACAAATCACGGCTCGCTGTCGCCTAGATAGTATCACGAAAATGTGGGCCATTAACTCAAACTTATCGCACGTGTCACGTGATTAAGCTGAAGCTAAGACTTTACAGGAATGTATTTACAGTGTCAAAGGTATACATATGAACACATGCTTATCCCTCTCGTGGAGTATAGACACACGTAGAGCGTCAGCGGATCGTATGAACCTATTCGTACACGTGAGTTAAAAAGAGATGGGAAAATGGGATGGCACGGCGGTGCAAAAAAGTAGGTCGGGGAGAGACATTCCGAGCCTACTCCTTTTATATAAGTACTGCTGCCAGTGGTGGTGGTGGTGATGGCGAGAATCGAAAGTTCGTTAATACGCACAACAGTAACGGTAGCCGAGCCACGTACCTACCGTTGCCGTATCATCTTCTTCCGCGGCAATTTTGTTTCAATCCTCGGGCTCTATACAATGCGCGACCGACTTTCTGCCGCTGTAGTGCGTTTTTTCTCCTCATCCCCCGATGCCCCGCAGATCGTACAGATCGTACAGATAGAAGGCAGCCTCCCGACCTGCCCCTCCCCATTCATTTTTTGCATTCGTAAACTCTTTCTTATAATTTTCTCTTCATTCCCGCCCTCGCCCCCTTTCCCCATACCCATGCACCATCCCGTTGCCCCTATGCATATTACATCCACGTTTTTTTGCCCGTGTAATGTGTATTTGGACCTGGTATATTATACAGTGTTTAATAGTTTGTACATGCGTACACATACTTATATCGCGCCCTTTTTCAACATTTTCGGTGCACATCTCATATCTATTCGTCTCTCTCTCTCTCTCTGTACTCGTTAACTTTATATTTTGTAGTGGCAAATAAAAAATCTAATCCAATGACACATTTCGTGCCAATTTTATTATTATTTTCCTCGGTTCATTGCGGTATAATGAAAATGAAGGTTGTTATATATTATTATTACTATGGCTATATTTTCGTTTGTTACCCTTACCTTAGGTTATTCTTTAATTTTCATCGTTCACCCTGGCCGTTTAACCGTGCGTTTTGTGTCGGACAACAACAACAACAACAACAACAACATAATTTAATTACTCTTAAAATGTTTGTGTGTATATATACTCAAGTTCATGAGAGGCGAGACTTTGTGACAATTATCCGAAGCGAAACAATTGAAATGACTAGCCAATAGTTTCGCAAACGTAGCTTTTAATACATCTCGATCCACTCGCTTTTCCTCGGCAACGGCCTCCTCCAACAGGGAGCTGTCGCTCTTATAATTTTCACACCAACTTCCGGCGCGGTCTCTCCTCCCCTCTCACTCTTTACTTTTGTCCCTCTATATATACATATATAGGTACTTGGCACGCACTGTATAGGTACGTCGAAACCGGCATCGATGGCAGCCAAAGTGACTGCAAAAGGACGTACACTCTGTCGATAGTTCCAAACGTATCACTATCCATATACGTGAAGCGCCACGGGGTTATTGCGGAGGTTGAAATTTAATCACGCGGGACGGGACAAAGAAGACGAGTCACGTGTTGTTACACGTCTACTCTATAATATACGGGGGAAAGAATAAGTCGCTGTCAAAGTCAACACTATACTAAAGGGTACTAAGTATGCTGGGGGGGGGTGGATGATGATTATACACAACAGGGTGACTCAGGTACACACACGCGTTGCAGTTTTACTGTTTTTCTATTGGTACCGAGTATACATTATACGCATTATACGTGTGTGTATATGATAAACATGGGTATAATATACCCCGTACCTATACCTATACCGACGTAACGAGCCCTGCTACTTGGCTATCGCGTCGCTCGAATAAGTTATCTGTCCAAGACCATCGTATGAGGTACCTGTACGGCATGTTCAATCGTTGGGCCGTTGATCTGCGTTATTTTTCAATAATCGTCGTGTCTGCACACGCGTGACGCGCGCACAATATTTTTAGATGAACACAATTATCGATAGAGGATTATGGGAGGTAGGGTACATATTACCGATACAACGACGGGATTCGTTATTCAATGGCGCGCCGCGAGCATAACTTACATGGTAATGAGTATCGGCGCTCATGGTAGATGAGACGAGAGGCACGCAGAAGAACCGAGACGGACGGGGAAATAAATATATAAAATCCGGCGACTAATCATTTCCCCTCTCTCTATCTTCTGTTGCACATACATACATCTATCTACATGTATGTACAAAATAGTGCGTGTCCCTATCCTATATATATGTGCGAGCGCTCCGATGCCTGATGCTGATGCACATCCGAAGCAGCGCTTGTCCCGTAATCCGTACCTATACACACATATATTTATATGCACGCACTGTGCACGACAAAGCTTTCTTCGAGAAGCTTCGGGCAGGCGGTGCAAGGTAGCATAGCACTGCGTATACCATATAGGTATGGAGCACGTGATAAATCGTATATATATATATATATATGTGTGTATAGGGAAGCTTTGGGACGAACGAAAGCCGGAAAATTTTAAGAGCCGACGAAAAACAAGAAATCGCTGCAACAGCAACTCTTTGTACGCGTATGTTCAGATTTATTATATACAAACACCCTATGGTATATAGTAGGTTTTTTTTTTTTTTTTTTTTTCTTTCTTCTTTTCCACCTGCACCCTGTTTTAACCCCATGTCTCCCTTTTTCCAACCCCACCCCCACCCCTTGCTTCGTTTCTTTCTTCTTCTGCTGCTCCGTTTTTTCAAACTTTTTCTTTCTCCTCCTGCTCCACGGAGCCGGACTCGCCGTACCAGCAAATCATTTCTTTCTCAGCCTCTACAGCTCGCTCTACAGTTGCAGTGCCCCTCACCCTCTTCGCTACCTGTATATTATTCTTGTTGTTGTTGGTATTCTGCGTATTCAAAAGTATCCCTCCTCCTCCTTCTCCTTTTCGCACTGCTGCGTCTGCATCACAATTTTATTGTCGTCAACTGTTATCTTACGGTCCACTTTTTTTGCCAATTTTTATCTAAAATGTTTGGGGTTTTTTTTTTTTTTTAATTCTTAAAGCCAAGAAAAATGTAGGTATACGCGCACATTACCAAAGTACCTTTGCCAGCCAGCAGTCGCGTGCGAATCTTCACAAATCCGCCGCATCTCGACTTCAGCATTTCCTCCCGATGGAGCCGAGTTTTAGCAAATATTACGCAAATTAAGTTCCAAACGGTTTGTTTGATGAATCTTTAAAAAAGTCAAGCAAAGGACGGACAAAAGCTTGATGCACTCTCTCTCAACTTTTTAATTTTCTTATCTCGCTCTGGCGGGAAAAGCGAACGAAGGCGGCTGCCGGCAACAACCTACACGTTAAAACGGGCCCGAATCAGAGGGGTGCTAAACAAATTTAAAAGTAATCGCGCGCAGAGTCTCTTATCGAAAGAGGGAAGGCTCGATCGGCGCCCCGCGCCACTGCTTTCTTCATTCCATGCACCTATATATACTTGCACTCCACTGCCTCTCCTCTTTCCCCCTTCTTCCCTCTCGGAAGCTGCTTTCAAGAAAAAGTAAAAAGAAAAAAAGCCAGTCGTGAACACAAATTGGAATTGGTGGTGAAAAAAAAAAAAAAAAAAAAAAAAAATTAAGAGTTGGGTACTCTGGTGCGGTAAATAAGGGTTATGGGCGGCTACAAAACGAGCATCGTAGATATTGCGAGTGCAGGTTACTTACATAATTTTCTATACGTACAAGCATACAGTGGGCTCAACTCGCAACTCGGAAAGAGAGAGTCTACGGTTTTACCATACGCCAAAGGCTATCGGTCCAAGATGATTATTATATAGTAATGATGATGATGATTATAATAATAATAATCCAGCTTCGATTTTAATTAAGTTACAATTAAGCTGCCCATATGGCAGCTCGCTAATAATTAACAAGTATACTTACATTAATATTATTATGGGGGTAGACAACGTGGAGGCTCGTACATTATAAGGTATAAAGAATAAAAAATAAGCGCCAGTATGAATAAAAATTATTAATAATGTCATATACCTAACCGTATTAATTACAATGTAAAGTGGGGAAAGAGAGGGAAGACGAAAAAGCATTGAATAGTCCGCGGTGGGCCTAATTAAGGCTGTACGTGCATTACCTTTTCTCTTCCCCTTTCCCTCCCTCCCTCCTACTAATACAAAATTTGATAGTGCTATAGTTGCTGGGTGGATCCATGTAAATGTAAAATTTATAAGGTCGGTCTCGCCAAAGGTATACGATGATAATTTTCGCGTGTGTAAGGTTCACTGCTGCTGCTGCGGACCGCTGCCGTTAATTCGGTCGCGAACAACTGAATAAAATATGTCAACTACTTATTGCACGCAAAGTTACCTGCAGTGTATACATGTGCTGTTCAAATTATAGCGCAATATTCCCCGTTTCCTCTACATAATTATACGGACGAGTGTGTACTACACACACACACACACACACGCCAAACTTGAGCTTGCGCAAGCCGCTGTTTACCCGCTCTTAAATTATTCTGTAAGATGGTTTTTATTATTATTATTATTATTATTAACCGGGACGGATACCCTGGTTCTTCAAACAACCAGTCAAACTTTATAAATTGGTGTGCGGTTGACTAAGACTTATACTATTTAATTTAAAAAGTTGGTTGTGTTCGTGCATTTAAATGTACTTGCCTTTAAATAACGGTCTTCAACATATTTCTTGTAGTATATATTTTTATGGTTTTATCAAACAAGGGCGTGTGACAGTCGAATGAAAGAAAATAACGTTTGAGGAAAACAAGCATCTGAATTTATGAAAAACTATCTACGAGATTCAAGAAAAATGTTATCAAAAATTATCCGCAAGAACTGATGAAATCAAAAAAATTCATACCAATAGCTGCTCTAATGAGGTTTGTTCACATACATTGGTACCTACGAACGTGATGATGTATATATAAAATTGGTATTCAAATTACGATAGCTTCATATTGTTTGGTATATGCTTGAGAAAAAAAGTAGCAGTAAAAAGAAAGAAGCCGAAAAAAAAAAAAAAAAAAAAAAAAATCGATGAAATGAATGACGAAAAAAAAGAAGTTGGTTCATAAACGATAAGAGGATGGCTGGCTCGGATGCGGGAGGGGGTTGGAGGATCAAGCAGAGGGAGACGGTCTCTTAAGATGCCAGCTTAAGGACCTCGTCTCGTTCCCGTGACAGGCAGGGCAACCCCTTAAAAATAGTTCCCCTCCCCGGCTATCGATTATACGTATAGGTATACATAATGCACTCGTCACGCGTACAGTTGGTGTATACATATATATATATATATATATATATATTATACATAGGAATAAGTAAACGCTGGTAGCCAACAACGTGGTGGGTAGCTCGCTCGAGGGATATTAATATTTATTAGTTCCGCAACTCTTGGCCTTTCCTTGGCCACCAGCAGCGAAGTAGGTATACGTAACACAGGTATATAGCGCCGGGGTCTCTATCTTAGGCCCCGACTCCCCCATCCGCGCACCAGCGCGCGTAGCCCGTCTCGCCACTCGATGATTTATCGAGAAACTTTCGTCCAGCCCGTGCCGCCTCCCTCTCTCGTTCTTTCTGCGTGTGCTCCTCGTGTGTTATAGTATATACCTATAACTACCTATATCCAACAACCGCCACGTCCCGTACACGTCTCTCTCTCTCTCTCTCTCTCTTGCCCTATACTCGGTATCTGCCAACGCCTCGGAATAATAGCCCCGGCGATTTAAAGTTTCGAAAGCACGAGCGACATTTTTATAGATATCCGGACGAGAGCGGGACACCAGCCGCAAAAGCTTGAGGAAGCGGGGGCCCCACCGTTCGTTCGTTCTACTTATACATTTATACACACCCCCTTCTTTTTCTTCTTCTTCTTCTTCTATCCACCGCTCCCCGTTGTCCCTGACGAGTGACTAAGACGAACGATTTCTCCTTCCTCCCTATAGGGTACACCTATACGGCTTGCTCTGCAGTTGGTGGTTGTACACGGCCTCCTTCTTCTCGTCCTTTTCCTTTATTCCTACTTTCATTTCGACTCTTCTCGCTTGCTCAGTGCACTAAATTAACGTCTACAGGTACACCCATTGCGATCCTTGCGATTCCATTTACTTACCCAATTGCTCGTTACACGTTATACGTTGCATTTACAATTTCAGGTCCATCAGCCATCGTATACTCATCTCATTATACTCATATTCCGTAGTTCATGATTTTCGGGCCCAGTTGACGGCGATACTCTTGCAGTCGTCTTGGGTTTTGTAACGATGGACGCGCAGCTGAAAAATCATTTTCATTTCACTCCACGAGTGATTATTTGAAATTTTTTTTTTTTTTTTTTTTTCCTGCCCATTATACATTACCCATGCCTTTGCCTAAATCTATCTATTTTACACCCATCGCGAGTAATGTACAAATAAAAATGGCTCAACAGTGAAATTATTGAGTGCTCCCACCTCGCGTTTGAAAAAAAAACAGCGACGAACGCATCATATCAGTCGGCTTTATTCGAAGGTTAAATTATATTCAAGGGTGGAGCTCCATTTTTTTTCTATCGCACGAGGCGAAAAGACCGAGAACGTATAATATACACATTATAGATGTGCATACATATAGAGGGCGAGCCCTGCTGGGCACTGGAATTTGAAATTACTTGAAGCGTGGAATCCACTCGAGAAAAAATTTATTTCACAAAAAAAGGAGAAAAAAAAGTCTTCCTCTCACGGTTAGGTTAACTATCTGAAACAAAGTTGTGGTCATTTAAAAGTTCGAACTGTAAACTTAATGAAGTCATAAAACCAAGTGCTCTCTATTCTTTTCATCCTCGTGTCGATGTGCTCTCAACTCTATATATTATAATATAATAGGTACATGTATCGCGTGCACCATTCAACTTTGTTATATATTTATGATCATTAAAATGTGTATTTAATGTGCATTCGCGACGCAGACGGGTGTATATATATGGCGTCAATCCGTTTTGTGCTCGTCTTAAATTTCAAATGAAACTCATCATTTTGTTTGACATTGATTTGTTAACAGTTAAAAAACACCGGATACTGCAGAGCTGCATCACTCTTGGTAGGCCATATATCGAAGGCACTCTTGTCAAGGGAAAATAATTTGCTTTGCTATAATGTATGATTAACTGATTAGTTCGGGACTGTGTGAGTTTCGCAGGACAACCGCAAAGAGTGGTCTCTCGTTTTTGATTAAATTATAACCTCATTACTTTCGAGAAGTGGGTTATTTGGTTATATATATACGTGTGAATGACACGCAGCACCTTATACGAGTGAGTCTTTTTTCAAGCTTGCCAAAGGAAAGAAGAGAGATACTTACTCACGTACGGGAGCTCCTCTTGACATCAAATAAATTATTATACTTGTGCACTCGTGCGCGCATGCTCCTTCCTTCCCCGACACACACGCGCACATATACTTGCTTGCACGCCTTCCTCGTCTTTGCGATTTGCCCGTCGTTTTCTGCTCTCTCTCTCTCTCTCTCTCTCTGATAATCAAATAATTAACGGCGAATTCAACTTTTCTACCCACCTCGGCAACTCAAAGGTGGCGTTCCCATAAAACGTATGAAATAAATATCGAGGAAGAGTTGTCATTTGACCGCAATTATGAATTTATAGAAACGCAGAGGCACGCTTTTTTGCTTGTTAGAGATAACACCCAAGTAATAATGTGTAATGCGAGCTTAGTGGAAACGCAAAAGGGGCTCGTCTCTTGCAGCTCGCCAACGGGGAGAATTTAAAGCCAAGGAAAAATAAACAAGATGATGATAAAGTCCGGCAGTGTATTACAACAATGCATTTGACACCGCAATTCCGTGGTTTCGTCGAAACATACCAAGTACCCGCAAACAATAGCTGCCGAGGACTATAGACGTTTACCCCCAAGTATACATTACATTCAGCACAGCACTCGCTTTGCCAGTGTGGTATGATGAGGCTGCTGCGGGAGGGCGGGAAGGTATGTATTATATTTATACTTACGCTCAAAACCGAGAGAGACCTCTCCTTCTCCTCGCGGTTTTACAACACCCCCTGCTGCTCATCAGCTGCTATATGCTCCAACGGTGCCAAGGTGGGACGATTTTTCGCATACTATTCGCAATTTTCTCTCTTTCCGTCGCTCTTCGAGATATATACGTATATATAGGTAACTTATTCGCAATACGTATGATACATGCACTACTTGTGTGTATGGCCCCTATTTGCGCACATTCATTTTACAGATTATGTTAACTAGATACTCGAAATTAATAGTATAGGTATAAACGTACGCGTTAGTTAATTAACTGTCTGTCTTCATACTTGTAGGTACAAGTATATAATATTATGTTATAATTGTATTACGAAATCACCTACTTTATTTCTATGAGCACCATGATACCCCCCAAAGCAACTTGAGCAAATTACTCGTCATCTGCACCTCGCGATGCTATGAAATAAAAAATAACGCGAGATGTTTAACATGCGAGTTGTGTCACTTTTGAGCTTTATGGTACGTCAACAATTTCAGACTCCATGAGTTGCGAAAAATATTGGAATAGTCAACTTTTTTTTCAAATTGATTTCACAAATGATTCTCCAAGACTATAGAGACCCCAATGAATGTTTAATGCAAATTTATGTATGGGCTTAATTTGTTAATGTATATACAGGTACATTCATGCGCTACCACTGGCATTAATTCAATTCACCGGCAATTCATTCAGTTTTAGTTTCGTGAGAGAGAGAGAGAGAAAAGAATTTATATATATTATATATACACTTACACGTATGATCAGAGCAAGCGAGTGCTTCGGCGTCCCAAGTATGAAGTGCCTATGTCTAGTTGCAGTGTATATACTTACATCAATGATAAGGAAAAAGGGTTGGAGAGTGAAAACCACACAGCCGTAGTTGTTATTGAGTTCTTTTTTTTTTTTCTTTGTTATTTTCCGGCTGTATAATGTGACTTTGTATTATCTAAATAAAGCCCGACGAGCTGTACATACGACAGAGCAGCTGGCAGCAGCAACAGACAACAGAGCTTAGCAGAGTGTTCTCCGTGTTCTCATGTATAAGAGCATCACTAAATCACGTAGCCGTGTGTGGTGCAGCTGCTCCTGATGCCACGCAACAACTCGACGCCCCGCGAAATTTATACTTCGATGCCGTTATTTGGCTATACTCAAGCTTTCCCTTTCCCCTCTCTACGTGTGTCCGTGTGTGTATACAATACCACGTGTATCTGTAGCCTGATCATCCCCTCTCCTTTGTACGCTGCAAGCACTATCCATATAAAAAGATGTATATATATATATAAGGCAATAGCCCTCGTAAACACACGCACTTGCAGATTCGAAAGCATGGCTGCAGGTGCGGGATCCCTCGGTGCGCGTGGACGGTAAATTGCACGAAATTGCACGCGTGTAGTGTGTACTGTGTTGCCCCAACTGCAGACACCGTCGTCATTGTTAATTGACGATGTTGGTTCAATTGGCCACCGCGTGAAGGGCTGGGTGTGTAAACGATTTCTTGAATCATAATGATTGTGCGTGCGTGTCCTTGCTTTTGTGGCACCCAACATCACTTACGCTTCGGCTACGGCGTACGCATGCGATACATGCCCGATCGAACACGGAGGAGTGACAAAAGTTTCCGGATGTGAGCAATAAGAGCAGCACCACCCAACAATGCACACTTTTACCAATTTCCTGCTCTTTCGCTCTATATATTTATTCGACGCAGGAAAACTAACCCTACAGTTTATACTTACTTGTTACTTTACGCAATTTCAGCATTTTCCTCAAACAAAGTTTCCTGTCATTTTCAATGCACAACCAATAAATGGTAAATAAAATTTTGGCCTCCCACGTGTACCACTTTTCCTCCATACGTGTACGATAATATGCGGATCCGGGGATGTTGTAATAGAGGCTGCTGTGTTGCTCTTGGGTGGCGCCGCCGGGGGGGGGGGGGGGTTGGTGATGGAAGCAGTGCACACGTGTTGCGGATTTTCGGGCGATATAAGCACGTCACGGTGCAGCTTGACATGATAGATGCAAGCGTCTGCGTGTATACGTTATGTCCCACTCGAGGGAACAAAGTGTTTGACCTAATGCTTATACCTCCTCGTTACACCTACCATATTTATACATTTTATGACGTATACGTTTCACTTTATTTCGTTAATTGGGTTCGAATCTTTCGAATTTTTTTTCATGTTTTAAGACAAATTGTATTAAATTTTTCAATGCTAAACACGTGCGGGAAAGACGAACTGCTTTCTGCACGAGTGAACAGAGAATTACTGTCAACGACCACGAGTGCGAATCAATCACGCGAGTGAGGCTATGGTTCGCACGAGTTGCGTAAACACCGGATTGTGAAAGACGCGTGCGCTCAGACGCGATCAAGGGGTGAAGCTTGCGTCCGCTGGGAATCATGAAAAAAAAAAAAAAAAAAAAAAAAAAATTTGATCGGAACAAAACTCTCGTATGAGGTTTCTAAATTTGATTAAAAAAAAAAAAAAAAAAAAAAAAAAATCAACAATTGAAGAAAAAACTCATTTTTTTTAAAGCGACATTTTTATCGTTAGTTATGCGTTAAACTACCATTTTTTTAGTTTAAAGAAAAAAAAAAAAAAAAAAAAAACTGTTTAAAATCCAAATCAATTCGTAAAAGATGCTTGCTAAATTAATAGCTCTTACGACGTGTCAGTGAAGAATCCAAAAAACTGTCAAGATAACAATATGTATTTTTTTGTTGCAACTGATGTGCTATTAAATACGATTCTCAAATTGAAAAACAGTGCCGAAAGTACACGCGTGTCCACTACACGTTGTACCACTGTGATAAAATGTGACTCGATAAAAAATCATAACAAACACCGACTTTGCACACTGTTAAATAAAACATTGAGGCGAAAAGTAAGGAGAGGAAAAGAGAAATTTAGTGTAAATTAATGCCGAGGGCAAGATTAAACTTTCAACAAAGTCGAGAGAAAAAAAAAAGACCTTAATTGAAAATACGCGTTCGCTGCTTAATTAAAAGGTATTATTCATAACTTGTAATTCAGAAGCCGGTTCGATTTTATGGCAAAAGTTTTGTGAATCGAGGAGCCCTGATTATTTCGTCCATTGGTATGATACAGGCGCGGTAATTTAACGCGGATACTTTACTTTTCAATATTCCATTAATAATGACGATTGATACGATACGGAACGTGCATAGGGAAATTCACTTGCAGAGCCCTGCGCTCGAAAAGCGCGGGAAGAAAAACAGAAAGTGAGAGAGGGACACGAAAAAAAAAAAAAAAAAAAAAAAAAAAAAAACCTTCAATACACCGGGACTGCTGCCTGAATTTACTAAAAGATTTAAAATATTTGATTCCGTGAAATGGAAATCGCTACATAAGGCAATTTTTTTCGCGCGAGAAGGACGAGGACGCTTGTACGGCGCTAGAAGGGAGGCAGAGATACGTGTGCCGTACTGATTAATACGCTCGGGCGCTGGAATTTATTTTTTTCTTTTTCCTCACGATATTAATCTTTCGGCATGAATATTTGAGCAGCGGGCACACCGAGGGCTAATGAATATTTCATTTCTAAAGTTTTAATAGAGCCCACGCTCTAGCGGGGAATCGAAACATCCAATAATATACCTGTATGGCTTTTCTGAAGCTTTAAACGACTACTCGCCAAGTAGAACTGACCCAAGCCAACTCGGGACACTGCGTGAGGGTTGAGGGAATTAATTTGCAAAATCAAATGCAAGAATTTGTTTTTTCCTATACATTGTGCCCGACTCCTGCTACCGGCGTTTTTATCTTTGCCGTAAACTTTCTTTTTTTTTTTTTTTTTTTTTTTTTCCTTCAGCTCCTCCGTTTCCTTCGCTGATCTCGATTTGGACTCGCTGAAAACGCGGATTGGAAAAGTTTCGAGCTGCATTTGTTTTAATCGGGTTCCGGCTCGGAAATTAAGAAAAATCCTCGGATTATATGCAAATTGCCATCGATTTTAACCCTCGCGTCGAGTCATTTTACTCCACTTTTTTTTTCCATCGCATTTGAATATTTTTCATTTTGCGCCGAGTATGAAATTGAGCCCTAGTGACGCGAGTGAAGGAGTTAAGGGGATTCTGCAGTAAATTAGCCCTAAATTTTTGTTTTTCATATTACATCTTCAGGCGTTGTCAACTGTATATGAAAACAAACTTTATCAAAGTCTTGAAACTTATTGTTTTTCTTTCAATTTTTAAAGCTTGGGGTCTTTCTTGAAAAATTTCGCATAAAGTTGACAAAGACATTTTTACACTTATACCATAGTTTTAGAAATTTCTTTGTCAACTGTACGTAAAATCATGTAAAAAAGAATCCAAGCTTTAAAAATTTTTTTTTTTAAATGAAAAATGACTCATCGAGTTTGTTTTCACAGTTACCATTATCAAAAGTACGCTGTACTGTGAAAAATAAAAAAATTTGTTATTTATTGTTGTTAATCGTAAATTTACCAATACCGTATTAATTATTAAAAATGAGGTGCGGATTCAATAAAGGGTCCCCTTAATGTAGAGTAATTGAGGAGGTATTGTATGGAAGCCGTTTTGCCCCGCCGATCGAGTCCCGCTCGAGTTAATGATAAACAACGCCAACGAGCAATGGAGCCATCGAGCCGCAGACCGTCCAAGTTTGCCTCGGGGCTCTTAACGAGTAAGTAAGTGTACATATGTACGTACATAAACGATGGAATGTAGTCGAAATCTCCTAGTCGTCTATGTCGTCCAAGTCTAATGCAGTTCGATCGACTTTTCCCTCCACCCAAATAATAATACTGCTACCATCAATGCTAATACAGCCAAGTATCGATATCGTTATCGGTATACAGAGTTGGAGACGACCAAAGCAAACTGCTGCTGCTGCTCTACGAGTTTTGAACTGTGGCCGCTGTTGCGTTATAACGGCTGTAAACGGTTTGAGCGTGTGTGTGTGCGGTGTGTATATATATATATATATATCCGATCGACAGAGTCTGACTAAATCAAGAGTTAACTACTGCCAAATCGCACTCGTCATCACTTTCAGGGTATACACCGATACTTGTAGCATAGTGGTAAATATTATAGGTATAATATTATAATAATATGTACCTATGCGTACCAACCTGAAATGCCATATATAAAACATCAGAGCGTGTGATGCAGTGTAGCTCTCATCGGTATTAGGTAGGACGTACGCGTCATCCGCCTACTAAGTATTGATCGAGGAGATAGTTAGGTACGTCACCTTCAATTTTAATCAATTGATTGCGCCAAAGTTTCCAAGAACATATAGTACTCGCCAATGTTTACATTTACATTTAAATTTACGTGTAACATAATAATTATATACGTAGGTATAATCTACGTTAAACCGATCGCAGTTTGCGTATACGGGTACAGATGCAACGAGCAAATTAAAGCATCATCGATTTTTCCGTGACAATCCCATCATTTGTCTTAGTGAAAATATAAAAATTGCCTCGGAAGAACGACACCCTCGAAGGAGACAAAAATAGCTGTGAAATAAAAGTTGTGTCATAGTAATCAGCATGAAAATAATGAAAGGAGCGGAACGAAAAAAAAAAGAAAAAGAAAAATTTGAAGCTCGTTTTTTCTCATGTAGCTTTCCTTTATAGCTCGTTGTGGGACATTTGCAGAGATACAAGCGCAATGCCTCGTATATGCAGAGCCAAACGGAAGCCCGCTATGTATAATATAGACGACGACGACGACGACGACGACAATAACTAGACGCCAACTGTTTTAGACCTCTAGCGTAATCGGCTCAGGGGTAGCGGCCGCAGCAGCTCATTATGTTCGAGTGCAGCGCGCACAAGTGTATACGTACATGCCTCGGGTGGCTTCGATCTTGGGGTTCTTCGTCTCGTGCATCTATTTTCCCCCTTCGGGACTGGTGGAGGAGGGTAGGATCTCACCCGAGAATCGTCCTCATTTTATGCAAATCGCTGCAGGGAAACGCCTGTTGGATGTCCAGCGGTGGCAGTAGGAGGCTGCGTGCCGTACATGCCGATCCGATGAAAATTCATGCCCACCCCTTTACCTCCCTCGACGTATACATTATGTCCATACGTACACATACACGACGCATAAATCTCTCGACGCGACTGTTTTTGCCACCACTGCTATATAGGCTCGCACATACCTACACGTTCGACATCCTAGCTTTTTTTTTTTCTTGCTTTTTTTTCTTCTCCCCACCCCACCCCCTCCTCGCCCGTTACACGTATACATTACGTGTGCAATACTTCCTATATTATAGGTGGTTACCACCTTTCTGTTGCTTTTATTTTTCGCTTGTGCGACTCTTTTCTTCTTTTACCGGGGTTAACCGCGTATAATCGAGCAGTGGGGGGTTTGAGGGGGGGAGGGAGTATACAGAAGGTGCTGCGTGAATGCCATGCATGGGGGAGGAACGACGCCATCGCCAGGTCTCCGGGGCATCGTGCGCTCCCTATCTCTGTACCTCACTGCCGTCGTCGTCGTCGTCGTCGTCGTCGTCTTACCGCACGCCGCACGCCACCGCCTCACTTGCATTGCAGATGCAGTGCTATATAGTCTGCACGCCCCTCAAGATTTAGCTCGAGATTTAAACGGCCCTCGATTTCCCCTTTCCACTCCTTCCCCTCTAGAGCTTTCGTTTTACGATGATGTGCGCACGTAGTTACATTACATACCTATACTTGTTGTTTGCCCACGTTGTTCTCTTCTCCCTCTATTTACCCTTTCGTCGATTTATTGCCTCCTTATTTTTACATTACTTTTACATCAATTCATTTTCGAAATTTTTGAATATCTCAAACACTTACCATTTGATCTATTATGCAGGTAATCATTTGATTTTACCTCAGCTAGACAATATTTTTCATATCAATACACTTACCTTCGGGGTAGCACGTGTTTCTTGCAAACATCCATGTTTTTGCGCTTCAAATTAAAAAAATTAATAATATCAAAAATATCAAATGAAGTCATGTACAATATCGTGTGTCATCAACTTTTTTTTTTTTTTTTTTTTTTTTCAAATGCTTATCAAGTAGCTACAGTAATGTTTACATAAACATTTCTATGATTAAAATAAGTGTACGAAGGTTGTGATAATTAATTTAACGTTCAGGATGAAATCGAAAGAAAAAAAAATGTATACAAATATTGGTTGTTTAAAAAAATGGAACTAAAAAGCACTAAATATTATAGAGTTAAGGAAACGCAGCGATTGAATAATTCAAATAGGACAATATTAGTACAATAACGTCAAGTTTTATTCATTTTTTCTGTACAAGTTTACGATGTCTTACTATTTTAAGTACTAAACTCTTCTCAATCCATACACATACAGTACGACGATATTAATTAATCACCAAGCAAAACTAATATTTACATTAAGTGAACCACACGACAGAACTATACCTTGTTTTGATTAATTTTTTTTTTTTTTCTTTTTTAGTCGCTGATAGTTCGACACTTGAGTTTATTTTTTGGCTAATCGTACAAATAAATCCCCTCGGCATTTTGCACATTTTTCCCCCGTACATGGAGTTAGACGAGAGCTCGCGGCGCAGCTAACGAATAATAAATACAGTTTCCTCTTCTCCCTCCCTGGCTTAGAGGAAAAAAAAAAAAAAAGAGAAGAGAGAGAAAAAGAGAATATTTAATTAAGACGGCGTAAAACCAAATTGAATTATTGCACCGCAACGAGTGCGTGCACGCGTATGCAAAACGAAACAGCCAAAGAAGGTTTGCCTTTTTAATAAAAGGGGAAAATCACGTGTGCACCGCAAGCGATAAATTTTAACCTGTTTTTCGCCTGTGCTTTTCTTTCCTTCTCCTACTTTTTTTTAGAGTCAGCTCTTTTGCGCATATTATGTTTTTAATAGTCTTGATTATTTATTTATTAATTTTTTTCCAAAAATACAGCCAGTATCTTTCGTCTTTGGTCAGCATGAAACAAAAACAGTAAAAAAAAAAAAAAAAAAATTCTCCTTTTACTGAATTTGTTTGAATCGAATGATTAGTACACACTTTCCAACTCTTGATTTCTCATTTGCTTGCGAATGCATAGTTTATAATAATTAAGGTGACGATTAAAGTTCGCCAAATATTAAAAACTCGAAATCCGATTGCGAAAAAAGTACACAGGGAGATGGAAATAGCTTCCAAGAGGAGTGAGGAGAGATGAACAAAAAAATATTAATTTTAATTCCAAGCCAACTCGAATATTCCTACACTCGTTCGGCCTCGCGATTTGGTGACATTTGCTCAACCAAAGTCTGGCCACTCGCTCTGATAAACCGGGCGAAACTTTAAATTGCCCGGGTCATTGCACTGGTTATGGGCCACTGCTGTGCTCGGTTGGTGATCTTTCCAGGGCAGTCTTTTTTTTGCTTTTTCTGTCTTCCTTCCTTCTTTTTTTTTCTTCCATCTTGTTTCCTTACGCCCATCAGTTTCGAAACTCAACCAAAGAGCTGATAGGTAAAGAACCCGCGAAATGCAGACGTGAGGGGAAAAGAAGCAAACAAAAAACATATGAGCGAAATTGTTGAGTAACTTTTGGCGATTGACACCGCGACAGAATTATTTTACTCCTCGCCTCGCCTCTTTTTTCACTACGTCTGTACAATATTATATATCGTCGTGGGCTCGCATTGTTTTTTTTTTTATGTCGTGTTTTCGCATCGACGCAATAAATTACAAAAATCGATCAATAAAAAGCTTTTTCTGTACTATATACATACGCTAATATCTAACGATTACACCACTCGAGCAATAAAATTACAAACAAACGGTGAAAAATTTACACGAAATTACTCGCAAGTGTCCTTTTAGCTTCATTTTGTCACTGTTATTTTATACTCTCGGAAATTCCGAACGCGAATAAAAAATCGTCATCGTTCAACGATCAACAATCTACAAATACGTCACATTATAACACAATACGTACTTTCAACAACATGTTCTTGCGTACGTTAATATTATTATTATTATTATTATTATTATTATTATTATTATTATTATTATTATTATTATTATGAAATACACAATAACTCAAACAGTCACAAAGTTAATCTAAAATTGTATACAATAATACCCGATGATTACAGATAAATCACTACTCTCATCACACATAACTCTCTGAATCGGTATTTTAAGTGATCAGTTGGCACCTGGTATTATAATATTTATGAATATGCCAAATACAACAATTATGTATCGCTGGCTCGCTTTTCCTCCGCAATTCATAACAGTATACTAGCGCTCACGTATAAAGACATACACATTCCGTACGTTTCAATAATTTCTTCACCCTTTGTATTGTACAACATCGTATGTATAGCTTTTATCTTGAATTATATATATGAGTTTAAAAAAGGGGTGGAAGGAGATCTCAACCATTACACGCTGCACGAGTATAATTATTATCATCTTTGGGAATACACGTAGTAGGGGTATCTATCTATACAGGTGGGTATACATATATTATAGTTTTTATGCCTACATATTATCGAGTAGGTACACGGAACTCTGCTAAGAAACAATAAATCGACGAATATCTGATAAATACCCACGCGTTGCATCACCATCAAAGTTCGAAATTCATCATGAAATGGCGCGTAAACGAGTTAGAGCGAACGTTGCGATGTGCAGCCGGGTGTATAATATATATAAGTGCTGTCACGTACCGCTAGCCACGTGATCTATTCTAAGCTATTTAAAGTTGCAACGTGATTAGCAAAGTTAGACCTCTCAACTCAAAGCTGGAACCTAACCTTCCCTCCCTACCCTCCCCTTCCCCCTCTCTTCTCGTCTAGTCCCGCGAAGGTTGGTTGCGATTGGCACGGGTCATTGCGGATGAAAGTCGTACGCGGTTGCCGGTACTTTCAGCCCCATCTCGGATTTTTCTTTTTAATTCATTGCCGTTGCCTAACGTATCATTTTGAGTACTCGCGACTTATCGAAACGAAAAATTTTATCTCTTGCCAAGGCCAAAACCTTCAGCATTCGCTGCTGCCACTGCCACCTAACACGCAAACCCATATGTGTATAATAGGTAGGTACACGTACAATAATAATAATATTTATAATAATAATAATAATAATAATACAACTGATATGGCCATGAAAGGGCTGATTGGTGTAGCAGCTGATTGGTGATGGCGGGAAAATTGAATGCATGTTTTTGTACAGAAACGCGAGGGCCCTGAAGTCCTACTACGCATACCTGTGTGCTTTAATCAAAGCAACAGCAGCGGTAAGGACGGTTTAGTTAAATAAACGAGCAAAAGGTATTGGCTATTATAACGTGTAGGGTAGTAAGTGCGATATACACGTGTAACTCGGGCGGGGAGGGGTAGGAAACCACATCAGCTGCCACATGATGTAGCGTAAAGCTCTGCCGGGTCATCACTGAGTATAAGTCACTGCGGGACTGTGGAATATATGTATATGTATACACCATAAATATCTACTTACGTTGTATTGTACACGCTCTGCAGGAAACACGTTTGCATCGGGAAAGGTCGTCCGTATGTATCAGGTATACCTGCACCTTCGTCTGTACAATATCGCGCTGTAGCCCATTCTTCCCCTCGGGCTTCTGCATAAGCGTCGATCCTCCCCCGCGAGTTTGCGAGTACGCTAATTAAACGTAGGTATCCCCTTTGCTGCCTCCTCTGTCTTGTACAAACATACACGCGTTGCGTACACACGATTATATTGTATATGCAGGAGTCGTCGAAAAAGATCTGCTCTGCAGTGTCTCTTGCGTCGTCGTTGACCAAATCAATAAAAAAAACATGTTTATAAAATATAAAATTAAAAATTTTTTTTTTAATTTTCCATCACTCATTCGCTCGCACAGTCTGCAGAATCGCTCATCCCTCGCCATCTCACAAACTGATCTAACAACATATTACTATTATTATTATTATTATTATTATTATTATTATTATTATTATCATCATAATCACGTATACGTGTACTCTATACGTGTACCTTTATTATATATGTAGGTATAAATTTACCACAGTCACGCTTATCGTACCAATTCATTATCTTAGATCTGATAATTTTTCATAATTTTAAATCCGACCATACCAATATCTGTCTCTCTTTGTATTATATCATAAATGTAACAATCATAAGCAGCTCGATAAGCAGTGTATTATATGTAACAATGTATATACATACTAGTACGCGTACCTACACAATGACAGTGTATCATATACAAGTTTATATTTATATTTTATCTATACGTAGTATATATTATATGTACATACGGTGAGTCGAATTGATGCTTCTCCTCTAATCGTCGTCTTGATGAGTCTTGATGCGTAACCCTATTAAGTACCTATGGGCATAAATCCGTGTGTTTATAGCGGCGACAGTCATTGTGGCCCCTTCATCTGAGCAATAGCTGAAGAAGCGTCAGCAGAAGTATCGAGAGGCCGCTCGACCGTAAGAGTCCCAGGCTCGCGGTCGTGCCTGCGTCACCGTGTTGCATGGCTGCCGGTTGTTCCCCTACAACAATAAAAAAACACAACAATAATCATGCATCCACGACACGAAATACAAGTACTTATAATACGAACACCACGAGCGAACGTTATCTCGGCTGCTCCCTGGAATTCGCGGATGCTCCCTTCCCTATAGTAGGTATTTCAATGTAAACCAACGTTTATTGAAAGTGCAAAAAAGGTTAGTTTTTTTTCTAAATTTTCTAAATATGCAATAAGTGGTGTCGATTTCAATTTTAAGTATAACCTGCAAATTCATCCGACATATCCTATCTACCCAGCATATTGTTAATCTGGATACTATGAGGAAAAAACAAGGGTTGTTGGAGTGACAAAAATTGCCAATCACAGATTTAATTTAAATCATTTCACTCCCTTCAAATCTTGTAGTGCCAATCGTCGAAGAAGAAAAAACAAATAAAGTTGATGTAAAAAATAAATGAAATAACAAAAAAACACGTAAAATACAAACGCACATACTTGATAACTGCACACAATAAATTACAGTCTCATCTTTTTCTTCTACTCTCGACTTTTGTTGCATGATACATAATATACGTATGTACATGTTATATTATTATATGCGAAATAATTTGTCAATTCGAGCTACAAATGTATCTGTACTATAATATATGCACATCTGTAACCATATATATATATATATTATAAAATACGGAAAACGTTATCGGTCGCTAGCACCTTTTTGCCCACTCCATGAAATAACAGCGGCAGCAGCAGGGAGTAGGTATAATAGCACCGTCAAAGACTTGCCGTAGCCACGCCTTCAGCTCGTGCGGCGAAGGGAAGGGAAGGCGTCGAAGAATTAATTAAAGCGCCGGTGAGGTTGGCGAGGAAAAAAAAAAAAATAGCAACAAAAAAAAAAGAAGGAAAAGGGGGAACAAAAGACCGGCGAAGCACTAACAGAAAAGAAAAATTAATCTAATTAGGAGTCGCGCGATTGATTCAACTGATTTTTCGCGTGCAAACTCGGCTCCATAGCTATCACAGGCACCGCTCGATTGCGAGCTTGGAAGCGTATGAGTATAAGGGGAACAAAAAAGGCAAAGAAAAAAGCTCGTTGGGGGTATCGGCAAACGGTACCTATACATGATTAAAGAATTAAAGAAATTACAGGCAACGCTCCACACCTATACACACTAACGCTCCTTCCTTTTTTTTTTTTTTGGTGGGGGTGGGGGCTCGAAAATCCGATACGAGCTGGCAATTACACGAGAGGCGGCGAAATGCGCACTTGGGCAGCCAGCCAGAGCCGATTTCTCGCGCTCAGTACACTTGGAGATACAGGTATAGGCCATCAGGGGCAACGGAGCAAAGAGCTGGGACCAAAGTCAAATCTTTCAAGCCTTCCGTCTACCGTGCCATAGCGGAATATAATAATAATAACAATAATAATATATACACGTGTAGTGATGATGCGTGGGAGAATTTTACGCGTCGCCAAAGTGCTGCAGTGATACAGGTAGCTATACTTATTAAATGTGGTACTTTGTACGAAGTAGAGCAAAGAGATGAAATTAATATATATATATATATATATATATATATATATATATATATATATATATATATATATATATGTATGGAAAGATCCGAGCCCCCGTCTGATTGGGATGTTCAAGTTTATAATACATCTACAATGAACTTATTGAAATTACCAAATCGTCTGTGTGTAGAATTGTGCAGCGTGAAAAGAATGAATACGTATACCTAAATGCTACGGCGTTGCCGATTTTCAAACGAGACATTGTGCCTCTCTGGCCGGCCGTACCATAATTACCAATCGTATCCAATGTTCCGACAAAATATTTCGTACGAATTGAGAAAGGGAGGAGGGAAGAGATATGTACCCATACAGAGGTAGAGAAAAAAAAAAACTTACCGACGAGTAAGGTATATACATATAATTATCAAGCGAGTGGAGCGAGCTAAAACGCTGTACTTGCCGTACTCAACTAGGTAGGTATTATGCATACTCGTGTAGATAGAGAACAACTGAACTACCAACCGACAACCTAAAGAGCGTCATTCAGAGTGGATGTACAGTCACATTCACATGCTCTTGCCATCGGGATAGGCGTGGTGGTAATTTTACGATACATATTGGATGTTGATAATAATGCGACATCCCGATTTTATGTGTGTATAATATTAGGTAACGGTAAACATCGAATTATTTTCAACATCCAATATGTATCGTAAAATTACAAAAGTACATAATATACCCTGTGTGTACCTGCATATGGCCAATACAGAGGGCCAACAATTGTGCTTGAATTATACGAAATAATTAGGATAAGCCAACAATTTTTCTCGCCGGCAATCTTGGGTACATGAGAATCATGCACGCGCGACCTATATCGTTGAACAAACACGTATTTAAGTATATTATAGCTACCTCTGTGAGTCTCACATGTGCTTTTTCACCACGCAATGCTCCTCGAGGAGGGTCTAGGCAACCTTCTCGCAGCAAAAATTGCCTAATTTCCCCCTCTACCCCCCTCCCAGTAAATGGGAGGCCTCCCATCCCTTTCCTTGTCCTTTTTCCAAGTGCTAAGTGCCCATAGTAGTGCCCTTATTAAAGGAACCGGACGTAGAGCACTATAATATATAAAAAAAAAAAAAAAAAAAAAAAAGTATATTATAGGTACCTATACCTTATGAGTGGGATTGGCCAAGTACCATCAGCTGTACGTCAAGTATATATTATTATTATTATTATTATCATGTATCGTTGAGTAGGTAGTCGGGGGGATGACAGATTTGTTGTACTTAATTTTATTGAATTAAATTAGCCACTGCGTGGTCCCTGCACCTTATTGTTGTCGCACGCAAGGAACAAGAAACAAAATAGGTACACGAATAACACGTGGAGGTAAGAGGCGTGCAGGTTACACCTGGGACAGGTCGGTGCAATTAAATGATTCGGATCACTCGTTGGCATGTCCATATATACTTGTACGGTTATAAGCGGTTATAAGCTGTATAGGCATAGCCCGTTAACCTATTATTATTATTATTATTATTATTATTATTATTATTATTATTATTATATGCAAGCCATGGTATGAAAGTATACACGCGCGATCGACTTACCGTTGAGCACGTGGACGTAGGCGGTAGCACGGGCAGCCTTGCTCGATACGCAGCTGTAGTTGCCGCTGTCGCCGAGGGACGCTCGGGTTATCATGAGCTTGCTCACGGTGCCGCCTTTGGACTTTTCCGTCTCGAGTGATACGCCACCCCTGAAAAACATTGCAAGACGATAAGTAATTGTTGCTACATATCGACACCTCGGACGCAGAAAGCGCTTTGCCCCCCACCCCCTCACACCCCAAAACAAAGTTCCTATAGTGGCAATAATTATACTCAGCTGTGTTTGTTTTTAATGTTACTTATTGTATGGTAAGCATCGCAATACTAAACAAAGGACTTGAATATTCCGAATATGACTACAGCAGTTTTCGACAATTTCGCATCGTATACCTATTACGACAAATTTATTTATGATTTATCTCTGTGATCGATATGATGATCAAAAACCTGTGTCTTATCCATTTTTTTTTTTTCTTACAAAATAAAACAGACAGTATTTCTGTAATATGCACCGATTAAGGGGGAAAAAAAAATCCTTCGAACTAGCGCTTTTTTAAAGGCAATTGAACTAGTTTGGGGATGATGTATTTGAAGCTTTTGTCTACAATTGTTACCCGTATTTGGCAAGTAGGTACAATTAATCTTACGTCCCTTGAATATAAATATATCGATGGGCATGCGCCAATGTAACACTGGACATTTGTTTAATATATGTATAATAATAGCCGTCGCTCTTTGCTTTGGAAAAGTTCATAATTATATAGTCACAAGTTCACCTATTCTTTCAATATATATATATATATATATATATATATATATATATATATATATATATATATATATATATTGCATGATACATACAGCATGACGTAGATTATTATCCTTGAGGGGGTTCAGTTAATAGCGCGCGGCTTGTGTAACCTTTGATTTATTGCCGGCAGTAGGTACGATATAATATACACCCGATGCCTATAGGTTCTAGACACCCGTACCTACCTACGGAGAAAAGCCCCTTTGCTCTACGCCCCATTTGGTCTCTAATAATTCTTTGATTAATTACGGGCCTTTCACGTCCAACTCGTTAACTCTCTCTCTCTCTGCTACTTATTGCACTGCACTGCTGTCCGACCGACTTTACCGTAAAAATTTCGCCTAGTACAAGTACCTTTCGTCCTCCATGACTTTAGGTTTGTTCAAAACCCCCCTTTCGTTTGGTCCCGGTTCTTCACTGTATGGGTACTTATACTTTTTCCCACGAAATTAAACAGAACCTAGTTCTGCTCTATATACGTATATTTTGTGGAAGATAAGTATATAAACGGGACCGAACCAAAGGGTATATCCGATACCGGGATATCGCCAATAGCGTTCATCGTTGAACCGCACATCATTCTCGTCATTAGAGATTTTGCGGAGATTCTTATTGTGCGACAATGATTGAGACGAAGGAGAACAAAACTATCAAATTATTATAATTGCCCATGGTACTCGTATTTTTTTATTATTCAGTATTGTTTTCGCTACATCCATTAGAGGGAGCTTGGGCGTCGAGGCCGCGAAAAGCACTAACGGCGTATACATATAATTTACATTTTATTTGAATAATACGCGCATATCTATGCAAAGACGTTCAACGGTGTCATAAAAATTCGAGGAGGTGTCGTTTAAATTCAACGTTTTTACGCTCAAGACAGACATAATCGAGACGCGTAAGAGCTGAGAGGTGGGAATGGGGGGGGGGGTAAGTATAGGCAAGTACCTACTTGTTTTATTGATATTAAAATTGAAAAGTTATCCAATACCTATAGGCGCCCCTATGTATAACATACCTTACATGTTATTGAAAATCAAACCATCTTTATCAAAATCAAACCGACATTATTGAAAATCAAACCGACTTTATCGGTGACTGTATTATAAATAAGTAGTAGGTATAAATGACCTTTTTTTGAAAGTTGACGGAGGATTCGTAATTTTCCCAGAAGGGAGCAATAATAATTTTGTATAGGTATTTCATCCTCTTTTCTTCGGATCCCTGAGTCCGAAATAACACCCTTGAGGCGCAACAAATTGTACAAGTAACCATAGTATAATACGAGTAATATGAAGAACCGGTAATGGTAGTCGAGATAATTATTTGTGGCGCATGGATATATATATATATATATATATATATATATATATATATATATATATATATATATATGGTACGTACCTCGGGCCGTCAAAGTCGATGACCGTGCCGGCGTGGTACCAAGTCACGTTGCTCGGTGGCACGCCCTGCGAGTTGACCGTGCAGGTCAAGCTGATCGTGCTGCCCTTCATCACGTGCACCTCCTCTTGGCCCAAGATCTCCACTTTCACGTCTGCAAACAACTCGTGTCTACGTATACTCTCTACCTCTCTCTATTTGCTTTTCCTATCGTAACACTATATTCTGGTGCAGGATATACTTAACGCATTACAGATCAGGAATGGACGGGAGCACCGGTAAGCAGCCAAGAAAAATAAGTATCCTCGGGCGTTTGGAATACTTTTTTTTTTTTTTGTTTTTTTTTCCCCAGTTAGTTTTTTTGTATACGGGTTTTCTTTTTTTCCGTAGGTATATCGAGCTGCCGAGCAAAAAGTAATTCTATATAGCAGCCGAGAGGCTCGATCGATTCGTATACGGACACCCGAGATGCGGGGGGAAAAAAGTTGTCGATGCAGAGGTCCAAAAAGAAAATGAAAAAATAAATACAGAGCGGGAGGGAGAAATTCGGCGACACCAAAGAAATGAAAAATCCAACCTAGAACCCGAAGATTGTGCGCCAGGTGTATTTTCGGCTCGGTGTTGACTTGGCACTCGTAGATACCCTCGTCCCTTGGCTGCACCAAATCTATTCTTAGATTCCAATCGTCCGGGGCTTCGGCGTTGTAGATAACGGTGAACCTCGCGTCGCTCGTGTACGTGTGGGCCATAGACGTCAAGATATGCAAATCCCTCTTTCTTATCCAGGAGACCTGCAACAGAGATAGATAGATGGACGTAATACTTCTCCTCCGTATATCTCTCCCGTGAATTCCAAATTCATCGACTGGACGTCCATTGTGTATATAACGAGCTTATCTGGGCAGAGCGTGCATGTGTACATACGGAGGGAGAGGAGTGCGCTGCATCTTCTTTGCGGCCCATCCTTACGGCTAATTTAATGCGACCGGCGTCCCCTACCGAGCCCTGCGATAATTTTCTTATCTGCTAACGAGCATCTCGATCCGGGGCGCGCCCGTAAGATACCAAGCGCAAGAAATCTCCGTTGTCTACTCCTCCCCCATTTTCCAACCCTCCCGGACCTCTTTAGCGTAAACCCGTCGATCCCTTGCCCGGCCCTGAAATACCGCCAAGTGCTTTTTCTCATCCCCAAATAACAGGTATAGTCTCATGTAGGGAAGGCCTTTTTTTTTTTTTTTTTTTTTTTTTTCTTCTCCCCCTCTCTCATTGCTTTTCTTGATCCATCCATTTCGTACGAGACGCGAAAATGATTCAATTTTTTTTTGCGAGTTAAAATGATGTGACAACACGTTTGCCAACGTCGGTCTACCTCTTTCCCAGCTGTTGAGTAGATTTCAATTTGCTTCCAACATTTGCATTAATTGCGATGCGTAGCTCTTCTCTCTCCCTACTTTAATAATCAACTGTCTTTCCAATAAGGCTAATAAATGCAGAGTTTAACTCCATTTTGTCACTTTGACTTTTCATTTCAATATATAACAGACCGCCTTCTCTACACGCATATTTTACTCATATATTGTTTGTTTTATCTTGCCTCCTTCTCCCTCCACTGCTGTTTTCTCTCTATCGCTTTTTTTTTTTTTTTTTTTTTTTTTTTTTTTTGTTCTTTTCCTCCGAAGAATATATTTATATGTATATATAGGTATTGCGTTTGTTCGTTGGTCAGGAAAATGTTTCCTCCCAATTAATTGGTAAAATCCTTCACACGAATGCTGCTAGTTCTTGAGGGAGCAGCCGTATGATTATAATACCTGTTCTTCCTCCCTCCCTGGTTCGGTTCGATGGCTACGTTCCGAAATTTTACTCGATAGCGTTGTGATAAACAATAATCCATCATCCCTTTACGAACTCAATTCTCAAGGTGAATGATTTTTTTTTTTTACTTTCTCTTCGAATCGGTATTTCCTGACTATGACGTTACATCAAGTCAAGAAAAAATAATGAAGCTCGTGTTCTCTGAATAGAAAAAAAAAAAAAAAATAATAATAAATACACCTGAATTGATAAAGGGAAAAAGTAGATACCTACGTATAAGTACGATGAGAAGGGAAATTTTACCGCATGGTCCAGTCATCTCTGGCCCCTTATCCTATGAATGTATACTTACATGTGTGTGTGTACAGACACACGTTTCTCCTTGTTGTACACGTATAATTATTTTACGGCCGAACGCGTTCTCGGGCGCTTTCAAAGGCAGTTTGGGATTCTTATTAAATTGGAGGGCTAATTAATTTTCGACCAACTTTCATATTCCAACCTCAAAAGAAAATCACGCTCAGGAAATTGAGTTGCCCGCATAAGGTATGAAACTTTCAAGATCCGCAATGTCATGGTATTCCCCCGAATTTCTTTCTTTTCTTTTCTTTTTTCCCAATCATCGCTCCAAGTGCATGCCCCAAGAAGGATAATAAAAACAAGAAGAAGAATCATCATCAAGTATTTGGGGAATAAGAGAGAATATCATGCTGATAATAACAACAACAACAACAACAACAACAATAATAATAATAATAATAATAATAATAATAACGAATAAATAAATAAATAATAAGAGTGGTTGGTATACACGAGTGTACGAGTGTCGGGTGGATTTGAAGTGCATCGATGTATTTTATACGTTAGTATTTGTAGGGCAAGGTTACACTGGGTGATCATTTAATGGACAATAAAATTATTCGTAATTTCCAAGATGTTCAACATAGAGGTAAACGAACAATGGAGATACGAGAAATTTGTCATCCGGAGTATGCTACGTACGTACAACGGCAAGTAAGGCCGGCGTACGTGAGGTAGCAGTGCTCGTGGACGACATATTTTTCCTGTACACTCACCGTTCTGTTGCCGAGGTTCCTGACCCTGCAGTGCAAAACGGCCGGCTGGCCAACGAGGACGGTCACGTTCTCCCTGGCCTCGTCGGCGAAATGCGTCCTTCCTGACGTACTCACCACCGTGGTCCTCGCCTGCTGCTGGACCGAGCCGACGGCACCGCCGCTACTGTCCTCCCTCTTATTTGGAGGGCCGCTCGTTGCTGCGACCCCATCGATCAGCCTGGCTCCTGGGAAAAAATCACCGGGAAATTTCCGGCTTAAGCATATATTGTATGTATATACATGGCATACACTGCGAGATTGCAGCTGTCCCAATAACCGTGCTGCAGTGCAGTAGCGATGATACGCTCATAGGTATATATTTGAAACGCAAATTTTTTTTCACATTGCCCCGGCTCCGCCTATCCATCGACATTCACCTTTATTGTTCAATTATTTACACTTTTTTATGTAATATTATAGGCACGCGAGATGACGAGTCATTCGTTGGATACGTGTGTGTGTGTATGTGAATATTATGTAGGTACCCGTCGATACTTCTCTCTCTCTCTCTCTCTGCCAGCGACACCTGATTAACCCATACTTATTATACCACTACACGTTTACATGCTTTCATTACATATACTTTCGACATAGGTTCGACATCAAAATCTTATTTACGAGATTTCAATTTTCATCGAGCGCTCATTCTGCGTCACTGGTCGTTATAACTTTTACCCCCCCCCCCCTTCCCCATTCCTCTCCCCTCAATGGATGCAGCCAAAATTGTGGACCACTATAAAGTACAAATTAATTTTCGTAATTAACAGTGCGGCTCCGAATTACCCAGACATCTTTATAAAATGGGGATTAGTACGCGTTCGCTCGAGGAAAGTACTTCTTTTTAATTAGCTGTTTGAGTGCATGCACCGCAGACAATGAAAAAAAAAAAAGTTTTCGTCATTAATTAATCATATATTCCGTAACTGTTTGAATAATTGACATATGTCGCTGGATCCAAACGTACACCTATACTATACACGTAGGTTTGATTAAATGACAAATTTTTAATCAAGCCAGCTTTGTCCAATTTTTATGCTCGCGTATGCCGCCTTTACTATTATTACTCATATTATAATTACTATCTTGTTATTTACTTTTTTTTTTTGACTCTACAAAAAATACGTAATTATCATATAGGCAGATGAAATTGCGCATCTCCTAGCTCAAAATTGATTCCGTTATTTGGCCAAAAGTCCACAGAACGTAAATTTTAACCTGACGCAACTCCGTACGTATCCGTGCGATGCTCCTAGGTATGAAGTATTATGAGCGCATCAGCGGACACTGCGCGGATAACACAATAAAGGTGATTTCGGTGTAGTGATTCCCGCGAAAGGACAAATAACCAACAACCCCAATAACCCGTACGCTCGTTATCACTCGGTGCGCTCACTCGTACAATAATTTTTTTTTTTTTTTATTCTCGACCAGTGGAATATCGTTGGTCTCGTCAGAGTTTAACGAATGCTTTTGTTCTTATTGACAAGCATGTACGCGCGTGCCGTCCATAAAAGTAAGCCCTAGTCTGGTAATAATTGCCGCTTATTTCTATTAAAACAATCTTTCCTTTTCTCCTTTTTCTATTCACTCCTCGGTATATCATATACGTATCACATATGATACTCTCTCTCTCTCTCTCTCTCTCTGTTGATTTCTATTTGTATTTCGCGTACATCGATAATCTTTTACTCGTATATACGCTTGTACGTTTATATGCACGGTTATTCAGCCGAGCGGTAATGAATCGTGTACAAATTGCACGGATAAATCGCTCGATGGACTTTGAAATACTTTGCTTGTGAATATTCATGGCGGTGGTGGTGTGGTAGTGGCGCGAGCGGATGATAATATACAATCACACGGGTATTCAATGTGTGTTGTGTGATAAAGGCCGGTGTCTATTCGTTTTGAATAACGGCAATAACCCGTCGTCGTGGCTGGACGTGGTAATTAAATTCTCTTTTCGTTTTCGCAAATGAACGTGAGGAAAAAAAAAAATATATATATATATATATATACCCTCAAGTGAGTGCGTTTATGGCGGGGGCCATCATCGTGACTCTAGCGAGGCAAGGGCAAAATAATAAATCTGGCCTAGCGACGAAGGAACAAAAAACAAAGAGGAGATAAGAGTACTGGGACGCGAAAATCGGGCCTCTGCAGCTGCGTGGACGGATGTTATGTAATACCTATATGTATATAATATGATATAATATAATGTTATTCCAGCGCGATCCCAAAAGTCAGCAGTGCCAGTGCTGCCTCATTAAGCCGTCACCGGTTCACCGGTAACACTGTTGGTCGCTGTTGTTTTTCCTCCTCCTGGCAGGCATCACTTTCTCGCGAGCAATCCGCGTAGTATATATATATATATATATATAAACAGCATCCATCCCCGTGCAAAATCTCTCCCCCTCTGCGTGTGCGTGTTAAAAGCATTCATCACCCAGCAAAAGGGGGTATCGTGTCGGTAGGTGGGTTGTTGTTGGGTATACACACGCCCTTGGGTCCAATAATAAATTTACCGAGGATTGTCACTTGTCAATTAGTTACTGCAGCAGCTCTTATCCCTGCGATCTACCGTCACTGATATAGGTATATCATTTGAGCTCACACACACATATAAAAATAGGCATATATATATATACTCCTTTCCTCCTTTTACCCACCGTCGTGCTCGAGCTCTACTTTCACTCCCTCTTTGTTATTTTATGATATTATATGTAACATGTATATCATTTTAGTACTATGGTTAAATGCTCTTGACCACTTGAAACCCGTACATCCGTTAAATGGATAATAATTGTGTGTGCATTATAAATATCCCATATGGGGGTTTCCATGTCATTCGCATATATATATATATATAATTATAGCTTATAAACGTGAAGCAGTGATTGCGTAAACTCGGAGCAAACAGGGGGCGCGGCTATTCGTCCGGATTTTTTATTATTTTCATTTCATGAGCGATGTATGTGAATACGTAGGGGTTGGTTGGCCGCGGCTGCGACGATTGGCCTCATCCGACGGCGGCGGATCCAGGGCTTTTCGAAACGCGCGACCGGAATATTAATTCCTTGCCCGCGGAACAGAGGCAGGTATAGGTACCTGCTGCCGTAGCCGGCTCGGGCTTGGGATCGGGACTTGATTTCACGCCCCCGCTTCGTACGTGCCGTGAAATAAGCGTGGTATTAAAAGGACTTTTTTTTTCTTTTTCTTTTCTTCTCTCACGTGGCCAAACGACTAATTTACGACGAGCAGGCCTGGATTTTAGGCTTTTCGGATTCAATGTCCCTTTATCTTCCTTCCTCTTATTTCATCGACAGGATTATAAGGTGTCCGAGAAGCCGGCTTTACTTTGACCCTTTGCTGCTGCTGCTGCTTCTCTGCTATATTTTACAGTGAGCTACACTCACGCCCCAATGTAGACAATGCGGATGCGTTTTAAGAAAAAGTTGAGCAATACTTTGAGGCGTCCGTATTAGGCACACGTATGCGGTGTACGAAAAGAGAGAGGAGAAAAGTGATATTTATATACATTATATACATATAGCAAAAAAAATAAATAAACAAGAATCGCATAATGCAAGTAATCTGGGGGGGGGAGCACATTCATACCCCCATAAGTAAAGACAAAAGCTGGAAAAACGAAAATGGTATTGTCCCGCGTGAGGTTTGTCGTATAGGGATGAAGCGAATGTATATACAGTATAATACGAGGTATAATATGTCATAACACGTGATGTATATAACAAAGTCGGGGGGGGGGGGGGGAAAGGGAGAAACGCGATCCCACTCGTCAGTTGACAGAACCGTTGTGTCGGGGTACATCTTCACATTTTGTAGAAATATTTTACCTCCCCCCCCCCCTTAATTTGCTGTCGTTGTTGAATTAGAATTGATGACGAAATTATGGTATATACATACACACACGAATAAAACATCCCTCTTACAATGAACATTAAGTATATGACGTATACTTACCCAACTCGATTGGGATTTTTCAGCCGGAGCGAAGATCACGGGGGCGCGATAAATTTAGCCCCTACCCCCCCCCCCCCCCCACCAAAAAAAAAGAGTCTGTGTGCTCCTACTATACTGCGGGCTGGCTGATTAATTATTCGGGCTTGTTTCGGCTCGTTTCTTCTTACGGGTAGGTGTACCGAGGGGAACGTGTACGTTGTAATTTTATGCTTACTTCAAATTGGACGACATCTAATGAATCGTTTCGATTCGTCCGTATCAATTTACTTGAAACGTTGAATTATTAATTGGCTTCAACGAGTATATAATTTACAGTTTAGTATTACGATGTCAAGGGGTTTTTTACCTACATACCTAATTATTATACACGGACAATTGGTGCGAGTACCTCAGTTGGAGATACGTAAGTAAACGAGTGGCTGCCGAAGTACCTCGTTTGTATTGCTTATATAATCACGAAATCCGAGAAATATAATCATACCCACGTAATATAGGCCTTATATTTATGTACGTATATATTCGTGTCGTATGAGTACTTATTATATAACATGAAATTCGTGCATCTAGTGAGTGTTGTACGTTGTACAACAAATACCTCTCTTTATTCATCACACTTTATACATTGACCTGGATCGGGCATTAAAATGCAATATACATTATTATTACTAATATCGTAGTGTACATTTTACACACACACACACACACACACACACAAGTGTACACTCGGAAATTTTAATACGTGTACTTATATAGGCGCATTAAAATTGCTATCACTTTTATACGGGAAAGTTGACTCGAATGTATTGTCACGTAAGCGTAATCACTTGATGATTAATACATAGTATAGACCTTATACCTGAGATTTTCAAATTTTTTCCCGAATTCAGAACATGTTGTGTGCCAGTAATTGAGTTACTTTTCGTCAAAAATTTTGCAAAGTCGTAGTTAAAAAGAATTTGGAATTTTTATTTCCAAACATACTTTAAATTACCCTCGAGGAAGGTGAGCCGTTGTTGTATCTATCGATGGCGAAAAAAAAAAGAAAGAAAGAAAAGTAGTTACATTCATTTTCATGGGGGTGCTTCGGAAGTTAAAGCAAAAGAAAAAAATTTGGGGGAAAAATTATTCCCAGGAATTTAACATTTGCGTCGAGGTTGATGGGGATTTTTCCCGAGTACTTAATAGACCTTTCACTCGCTCGGAACGACTCGGTTCAATCATAAAGACATAGATGGAGAAGAAGACGCGGGAGCCCAAACCACCCCGTGGGAGTAAATTTAAGCAAATTGAGCAAAGCATCTGCGGTGCGCGGGCTTCTCTTTGTAATTAAACTCACGGAAATCTAATTTTCTACCCGAAAAAAGGTCAACCACCGCGCGCCCTTTATATAATCCTAAATCACCCGTGGTTTTTCAACCCAAAGATAACAACTTTTTTTTTCCCGCTGGCTTGCACCATGAGTTATGACATACCTGGGCGGTGGGCTCACGTCGGTAAACCAACCACTTAATATTCGCAATTGGATTTATTTTCTTACTCGTGCCCGGGAAACCCTGTGCCTCCTGGTTCACATTTTTTCATTTCCCGCTCTCGCTAATCCACCATCGAGCGGCCAGCTTATGGAAGCGCCGCGAATGAAAAATTGAATTTCATAAAATTTGAAAGCGTGACAAAAGAAAAAAAAAAAAATGTATCGATTCATCCGGTCGCGCTCTGATGGTGGACACGTGCACCGAGAGAAATAAAGCTGCCCGACATAATCCGCATATATGGTTGGTTTTTCTCTGGCTCTTAAATAGATAGATAGAGAAAGAATGGAGCGCGAGGAAAAACAATAGCGTGAAACAAGCAGGCGTGGAAAATCTCCTTTCAAATTTTTTTGATAAATCAATCGTCTGCACCTATACCCATCCTCCTACAATTGCTCATTCAAATTTATTTAACACGGTGCTTGCTTGTGGAGAGTTGGAGCTGAAAAATAATTACGCTTTTTCTCTCTCTCGCGATAAAAAAAAAAAAAAAAAAAAAAATATGTACAGATCTTGGGCGTTATTTCTTTGCGATTGATACCTTCGAGAATAGAGGTGGAACCGCTCAGTGATGGTTCAAAAAAGAGGAGAAAAAAAAAAAAAGAAAAGTGTCGTCGCCATTGCCACTACAGTCTCCTAGTAATATGCACCTATTTGACTTTCCATCAGGCAAGCGAGCGTGTCACGGGAAGCACGATCCATTACAAATCAAATTGACAAAGCTCCTTCTCGCGAGGATGAGAGAGCTGCAGGGTGGTAGTGGGAAAAAAACGCAAGCAAGAGTAATATAAGAGCAGAGAGAGAGAGAGAGAGAGAGCGAAAGGGGCCAAATAGAGAGAAACGCGCGGGGGATCTCTTTTCTTCCGATTCTCCGTAGGTGTGCTGTACCACTACTACCGTTACTATTACTCCTTGGATCTAAAAATATAGAGTACATATTATATAGCTGTTGTTGCCTGCATCCTACACCCACACACGTGTGTGTGTGTGTGTAAGCATACGTGTATATAAATATATGGACGTGGTACCGTTGTGTGCCGTGGAAAAAAGTGGAAGAGAGAGAGAGGATCACACGATCGCAGCTGCAAGCAGCGGTAAAGCTAAACGCCCGCTCGCCACTAAAACGCTCTTCTTCTACCCCTCCTCGCGTCTCGTCGACGTCCTTCCCGTATCTCTTTTATCCTCACTTACATCCCCCTCTTTGAGGCATTTTTTCACGATAGCCCCCCGGGCTGCTGAATTGTAGTAACCTAAATCTACAAAGACATCCGACAATGGCTCGTGTTTTCTCTCTCTCTCTCTCTTTGATACACATAGTCTTTTGTACCTACACATACGAGAAAGAGAAAGAGAGCGCGTCGAGGGAAAAAACTAAGTGTTCGGAAACGATGCGAGGGTAAAGAGGCCTCTTCCACCAACGATATCAAACTCAAAAAGAGAAAGAAAACGACGACGATGGGGCAATGGAGTCGAGAGAGAGACTGTCAGCTACTCGCGCAAAGTCGCAAATCCAATATTACCAATACTCACCGCGCGACTTGATTCCATGATTTCTGATTTCTGAACGCCGATTCTAAACTCTTCTCTCAACGGCCCCCCTGAACTTTTTATAAGTACTTTTTTCATCACCCCCCCTCCCTCCTCCTCCTCTTTCCTCCCTTTGACCATCTATGTATGGTGTGTATATCGGTGATAGCACTTGACGCTTTTACTTTGAAGTGGCTGATGAAAGCTTGATCCTTTCAACTTGAACGTCATTGCTATCACTGCTACGGTAGGTCTTTCACACAGTAGCTCCGATTTTCTCGCCGTGCCAACCTCAGACACGGAACATTTTTATCACGATAGAAGCGCACACTTTTATACATCATATATTACGAGCGCGCACCTCAACGACTCGTATAGACTTGAATTTTACCAATGCCCGAAACATTAAAAAAAAAACCTCTAAACTATATTTTTATTACAATAGCAATTATAATAATGAAGAAGCGTGGAAGAATTATTAATAAAGCCCACAGACGTTTATTACTCGGCAGATTACGTACAAACACCGGAGGTGAAGAGGTCGTTTGAATGTACACTACACAAATAACTTTTTTTTTTATTGATGATATTTTAGTTGTCGTTGCACCTGTGACTTTATATGGATTATTAGTATAAGTAACGCCTGATCCAGTACCTACAAGGGACTCTATTATATGTTATCCTCGACATCAGTACCTAGGTACCAGCCTTGGAAAAAAAAAAAAATCACCCAATCCAGGATTAAAGTGTTTTGGTCTTTTCCAGCAATTATTCATCTAAATTTATTTCGAGGTGGATGTAACTCTTTATACCATACGTAAGATCTACCATTTCATCGAAAAAAATGGTATATTTTATTTAATTGTTATCTTTGTGTATAGCCATTAAAAGAGGGATGTCTATAATACACGTTTCAGCTGATTCGTATATAAAAATAATGAAGTGGCAACACCTTGTTAAATTGGTTGAGTCAAGAGTGTAATCCCCAGTCAGGTTCTAGTTTTTTTTTTTTTTTTTGCTGACGATTCTCGCCGGAAAAATAATTCGTGATACCGAATGAACTTAAGAATATGGTTTGTGTAGGAATACTTGATGTGAAATAAATAATTAAGATAAAACAAAATGTGAATAGATACTGTTTGAAAAAATTAAAAAAAAAAAAATAAAAAATTGATATGGTGATACACCAATGCAAAACAAAAATATCAGCTGTGTAAGTTTTTACATTAATCCTACGCCTTGAAACAAAGTTATAGATGAAATTTTACAAAAATTTGAATTTTTTCGAGGATTTATTTTTTTGATTATTTTTTTGATATTTACTTTTTTGATTATTTATTCATTGAATATCATTGTTTATAACCGTTTTAAGTACCTGACATTATCTAGTTATTGGTATTTGGCATTGATAATGCAGAAAAAGCTACTTGTTCTTCATATTTGTAACGTTTGCAACAAACAGACACTCCATATAGTACGTCGGCTAAGTCTGTCGGCTAGTTTCAGCTTCATCTAGGTCTTATAGGTAACCAAGATTCGTGTACGAAAATGTAACAGCGAAAAAAATATAAAAATCAATGACCAATTAATTGTAGGCACTTTATTACATTTATTCACCCTTGTGGATTTTACGTTCAATTTCTTAACATTATTATTATTATTATTATTATTATTATTATTATTATTATTATTATTATTAATATTGTTATTTATTTTTTTATGATTCCCCTTTTACTAATGTTTCTATCATTACCTCAATATGCTCCAACCATTCGTTTAATCTCGATCGACCATGAAAATTGTTAATCTAACGACAAATGCGATTAATCATATCCATTGCATTATGAATTATTATAATCATTATTAAATAATAGCGTGAACCGCTTGATCGGAGAACAGAAAGTGGGTGTAAAAACCTGTGTACGCGAGTGAACGAGGATCCAAAAAAACGCAATTTGTTTAGCCACGCGCGCTCAAGTGCTTACCTGAGGGCTGTTGCGGCTGTACGTGCCCGGCATGCTGCTGCTCGAGGCTGTTTTGCGTCGCGAAGGAGGACGACGACGACGACTCGGCGCGTAACAGGTAGGCCAGCCCGAGGAAAAGCACGAGCGTGACACAGGCGTAATGTTGTCGCCACTGCTTGCCGACGCTGGCCATTTCTCTGGCCCCCTTTGCCCCCCGTACTCCCGTACTTGCAGAAAGTAGGTACACTACATGTAGTAAAGCCACCTATCGTATCCGCTCATCTCCTCATTTTGTCTCCTGCTATCGCACTAAGTATAAATCATCATCATCGCGTATACTACTATTACCATGCATGGGGCCACACCAGATTTTACTTTTTTTTTTTTTTTTTTTTCACCACAACCACTTTTACCTGCACTGTCGACACTTTTATCACCAAAATATCACCCCATCGGCAAACTTTACGCACAGGCCGACGTAATAACAATACTGTTTATTTTGCTGTTGTTCCATCCTTTGCAAAAATACAAGTACACCAGTCAGTTTTTCCACCGTTGGCGGGTAGAGCTTCGAGATTTTCTCCCAGTACCGGTCGGCCGCTCTTTGGCGCTCTATGATCTATGCACGCGCGCTTATATTTACTTACTATAATTATCCGAGCCGTTCGAGCACTGCAGTGACATGAGCCCAGAACCCCAATCATTACGTGTGCCCACTCACGTAGTTATCATCATCATTGGGTCCTATCGTTGCAATAAGTACCACTTGTATTTTTTTTTTTTTTTTTTTTTTCGACGTGCTCCCCTGACTGTCCTATCCGCCACACTGGCTGCCTCTCGGAATTCCCGCAAGCGCGCGCCCGCCTTTTCTCTCTCTCTCTCGGCTTCGTTCAGCGCCCCGCGGCGGTCGATCGCTCGCTCGGCAGTGCTCGCACTCCTCCGCCTCTTCACTCCTGCGTCCGACGCTGCCATGTCCCTCTACTTACCTATACCGCCAATTCTGTACACCATACCTACAAGGCTCACGATTTGCCCCTCCGAATTATGAAGCTGAAGCTATAGCCGACGGACTTTGCCGTTGTACTATACGGAGCACCCTTCAATAAATTTTCTTTTGCAAACCATACAAATATGAAGAATAAGTAGCTTTTTCTGCATTATCAATGCCAAATACCAATAACTAGATAATGTCAGGTACTTAAAACGGTTATAAACAATGATATTCAATGAATAAATAATCAAAAAAGGGGAAAAAAAAGTATTCTACTAAGAGATCTCTTACAACTTCCTTCCAGATCATAGGATTGCCCTGTTAATTAGCACAGTTTATCTCTGTGTACCTACCAAAAGTATCTAATAAGTTTAGACTCGGCAGAAAAGTTAATGATAATCTTATGAAATAAATAAATGGACGAAATCTTCGAAAAATTTCAAATTTTACGCTCCGTTGGGATGCTTTTAAATGGACCGATTATATTACACACGCATATATTTATGTACACATGATGGCCCAAGTGCGATCCTTGGCTTTCTCATTCCTCGGAGGTACATCCTATCTGTTGTAGCAAGCTGTAAGTATAAATCACCCGAACTCAAGGTTTGCCGGTATGATGATATTGTAACCCAACACCCTTTATAGACACACAGGCACAAGTCATGTAAGATAGTACTTGAACCTTGAAACTCAGCCAGTTAACGTGAGCGACGTAGGTACATAGCAGAGTAGAACAAACAACAAAAATCCGTGTGCATGAGACGGGATAATAGGGGATACCAAACCATATATATATATATATATATATCCCTTGGGATTCACGATGCCGAGAAAAAAAAAACCTTTCGCTTCTCTCGATTTTTCACTTACTTACTGGTGCTGCTGTGACGCTCGCGACCTTTATTTATTTTTCCCCTCCACCCCGTTATTTTTATCTCGCATTTTCCTGTTTAACGAGGCACATCTACACCTATACTATCTCTCTAAATTAAAACCTCCAACTTTAACACTCCCTACTTATCAGTTTATTGATGCAAAGGTTACTTGTGCACTATTATTACTAATAAATTTTGAAGCTAGGGAGACTTCTCTCCCCACATTGTAAGGGAAATTTTGGGCGCGTCGTGATTGCTTTACAGGGATTATCGTATATTATGTAACCACAGTGCTTTTGCTCGCATTTATTATCGGTCGTTTAGGCTCGGGAGGGGACAAACATTGCGGATCTGCAGTCTGTCCTCTTGACGCTACTTAACCCACGAAACGGCGAAATGCACGGCTCCGTTCGTTTTAACAAAGCTCTAAGTTCTGAATCCCTTGTAGTATATCTTAAGATATTTCGGGCTTGCATATGTACATTACTATTATCACAAGACTACTATCATACTTATTGTAAGGTGTTTTATTATATTAACTTGTCTTTGGTAATGTTACCTATATTTGGTAAATTAATTAACGCACGCACATATATATATATACATACACTCAAACAAATGTCTGTGATTTTCTTGTGCAACAATTTTCATGAGTGAATATTACATCTACGTGTCTATCTTCCTCTGGCTCTGACAGAGGGGTCGAGATAAGCGCCCATATAATCTTTCTGCTGATGTTCTCTCTCCATGTCTTTACACACACACATGTACCTAGATACTTTTACTGTAAGTTAAATGCGTCAAGATGTCTCCCTTACAGCTCAATAGAGATGGATTTAAGTATAACTTGTCCAAATCTATTTGGAGATTTGCAGTAGTTCGACAAAAGTAATAACAATAATAATAATAATAATAATAATAATAATAACAACAACAACAATAATAACAATGTACTAGAGTTTCTCGGACTCGTCTGTTTCGCAGCTGTTTCCTTGAGAAATGCAGAGTCATATTTGCCTACTGTACTTACATATTGTGGTGAATCTGCATCTGGTACCGAGAGAGAGAGAGAAAGCAGATGAGTAAAATAAAATCGAGTATAATTTTTTGAGTAAGAAATTTTTTTTTTTTCACAAGTTAAAATTAAAATAAAAAAAAAATAAAAATTTCTCCTTTTACGAATAATTTTATGTTTCACCCCTAAAAAAGGATTTATATTTTGAATAAGACCTTTGACCGATTTCAATGAGACTTGCTGATCTCAAAGTCATGCAAAGCCACAATATAGCACCGAATTCAATAATACTTTTGTGCACGTTCAAAGGCAAATAAAATATTATCGAAAAAGATGGAACGAAAACGATGGGTAATAATCGACAGCTGCCGGCGACACCAAGAACCGAAAGTCAAACGCCGTGTGTGTGTGTGTGTGTGTGTGTGTGTGTGTTGCAGTAAATTGCTTGCCTGTAAACAGTCTAGCGCTGCCGGAACATAAATACTTAGGCTCTGTCCCAATCAGGTATAATAAACGCATCTCCATAATATCATGCAGCTGCATCGCATAGCGAATAGCAAATAAAGATAGCTTTCTGCTTGCACTCGTTGCGCAATGTTTTTATGGATGTACCTATACCTACATAGGTAAAACTTGTCTCCCACACAATCACCATTCGTCGTAAAGGCACGACTCGTCTCATCGTTATTTCTTCTTCTTCTTCTTCTTCTATAAACTATACTTGCCATAGTATAGATTTTCGTTTTATTTGATTTATTTAACGATTTTATAAATTCATCGACACTTTCAGTCCTGCTCTCCCCTACTTCGAACTGCGAACGCTTGAAAAGTGTGTTTTACCCTGCACTACACCCTTTAAGTATATGCTTACGTAATAATACATAGAAAATGTAATTATAATATGCTTTTTAGCCTAAAACTATTAGTTTGCTGTTGTCAATAATGAAAAAAAAAAAAAAAAAAAATACATCAAGTCAAAATAATACTTACAATGTAATTAATTATATTAAGTATAGGTATATTTGAAGTGATTTCAGACGAAATTAACCAGTTGCATTGACCAATCATTCAAGATGCCTGGTCATGACTTTTCCTTTGATTGCATCACAGGCCATAGGTAAGTAGATTTTAGATGATTTAATTTGGCTTTTTTTTGCCTTTTTATTCTCATAAAGACTATATAATTATGTATCGATAACGATAAAATTCCCCATCATTATGATAATTGAAATCAAGGGAAGGTGCCGTTTTTTTTTTTTTTTTTTTTTTTTTTTTTGACTAAACTCTGAACTAGAAAACGTGAGAACCATAAGTACTTAGAGTAGTCAACGATTTTCTTGCTTAGCGCTCTTCCACATATTATTAATCATGTATTACAATAATGCAATGAAGACACAATACAACGTGGACGCAGGCCTGTGACTATTATAAAAAAATACTTGCTTGTTGTTGAATATATTATAAGTAACGGAGCAGAAAAATAATGAATCCATAATGACTCAAATTAGACTAGAAGCAAATTTATATTTATTTACAGATAGAAGCCACTTCCCGTGTGTAGGTAACAGATTTATAATAGCTAGTTTAGTAAAACGATTTGGCCCCATTAAAAATTCGACATCTACAAAGCTGTCAAAAAAGCGCTCTTTCAAGGATTGTTTTGAAAAATTTACTATTTCAAACGTCCTGATGCTTTACTAAGACAGTTAAATATCTATGCGCGTTTCGTTTGCCTTAATAAGAGTAGTTTTTAATTTTTAAGTACGCGACGATTTTCTGGAGCCATTGGTTTTTAGTACAAACTTTTATTTTAATTTTTTTTTTGTGAATTATACATTTATAGTACCTGGTCATGATAAATATTTTCCGAACACAGACAACTACTGTCTCGACTTGTGTTGCGTATCCGCTTTGGGAAGGGTGCAAGTAGCACCTCTTTCGGCATCTGATGAAACCAACATAATGTAGGTAAACTTGAAAGCATTAATGAAAATAGGGCAATTTTACAAATTTTTTATCTAACTAAGGTTCCGTATTGTTTTAGAAGGGCGCTACTTGTTAATGTTATATATACCTTTTATTTTTAGTTACATATGAATATATTATATTTATTATTTTATTATCAAATTTTGTGTGTGTGTGTGTGTGTGTGTGTGTGTTGTTCAGGTCAAGTTAGGATACTTAGGAATCTTATAGGACTTAGGATAGAGAGAATTGAGACTCTATTTGAGAGAGAGAAAAAGAAATATATACTTATATAGGCAAACACAAAAAAAATATGGCCGCGCCATGTGAAAAGAGGAAAGGACGTAGATTACATACGTGCATGTGTGTACATTTGCCTGTCGACGTGTTTCCCATCATTTTTATTATTTTTAACGATTAAGTATAGATATTGTGTACTCACGACATCAGTGTAGTGTGTACGGACTGCTTGACAGTGAAATAAGTGATGTGTATAGATTATGGTATAGGAAAAAAAAGTGTGCGTCAGCTACTATAGCTCTGTCTTTGTGTTTTTCTCACCGTTTTACACCCGAGGTTCGACTGTTTTTCGGGACTTGAGATAGTTGGGAATTCATCTCCACTTAAACATTCCATGCCCAAATACTCATGTGTTATTAGTAGTTCTGTTAACCTCTTAGTTTTTCTAGCCGTGACCTCGACCCCCCCGCATCTGTTGCTTATAGGTACACTCGTCAAACAAAACTTACAACGTAATTCCTTAGAAAACAAAGGTTATCCATTTTTCCCCATAACGCTAAAGTACCCTTACTTGCATACCCCATTGCGCAATATATATAAAAGATAGCAGACCCAGTTACAGATCCACATCGAATCTCTCATGTTAGCTCTCGATCTCATGCGAGGTTGTACGGTTAGGACGACGAGCATCTCAAGAAAAACGACGAGGACGCCAGCTTGGAAGAGTACGAGGAGAGTACAGGTAACGCGTAATTCAACCCGCTTAGGCCTGCTGCTTGCCTTTGCTGGTTTACTCATTCTCTCTCACGTAAACAAAACTTGTTCTCTCTCTCCATCCCATCATTACCTTACTGCTTCTTTGTTTGCCTTGAGCGTTTCCGACGCAAGTCATGGAATGAAAGACCCCGTGGACAACTCTGTATAATATATACCACGTGGTGTAAAATTACGAGTTCAAATATCATTGGATCCCAATTGTCGTTACGACGGTCACTTTTTCTCACTTTTTGGTGATGACACAATTTTTGTGCCTACTTTATTTTTTTTTGTTTCAATATGAATCCCGTTTGAGTACATGTTTTATTGTTAAATGCATACATTTACCGTGTACTTGCGTAATACTTTCTTTTTTTAACTTTGCTGTACATCATTATATAATTTATCAGGCACATGCATTCATTCATTCACCATTGCTCTTTTTTTCTGTGAATATTAAATTTTTATTATGATTATATTTCTTACACATCAGGCAATAACATTAACTCTTGTTCATACATATAGTATTTTTTGTTTCTACTTATTTATTCACTTTTTTTCGTCGGTATTTTTTGTTTTATTCTCTATTACATGTCATTTGTTTATTTATTTTTATTTTTTTTTATTTTTTTTTTAAACACTGAAAAATATATTTAGTAAATAATTATACCTATCGTGAGGAGGACAAGGGATGGCCAACGAGTTGTCAAGTAGCTGCCCACAAGCCAACGAGCTTGTGGATGATGAAAAAGAAGAGGGAGAAATATCTCTTGATGATGTCAGTTCTTCTGAAGAGGGGCAACCATACAACCCATCAAAAGGGTTGGCCAACTGTTGCCCTCATTGCAAATCAGTGAAGACATGTGCCACCTGGTGTGGTAACCTTATAACTTACCATATCAATATTAAAAAAGGTGAAATCTTGTTTAAATCTTATTAACTGAATTTTATTATCCTAACAAATTATATTGCCATGTATATATATATTTATATATTTTTTTTTTTCAACTTTGCTATTATTTTTCACTTTACGTAAGGGGCTGGACTGCAGGGAAAAGAAAATCGAGCCAACCATCAGCATTACTTAAAAGAGTCCGAGTCGTTCCCAGTTAGCATTGGAAATAAGTCCAGTCAGTGTATTAACAAGTATCAGAAGAAAACTGCCAGCAGTGTTGATGCATCTCAGAAAGTTGCCAATGATGGCTTAGTACCCATTTCGAGCGACAGCGATCTGGATCTGGATGAACTCAAACATGATGAAACAAAGAAAAAGTCGAGTAGCAAGAAGAAACACAAAAAACGTCGCAAAAAGTCGGATTCATCAGACGTCGATATTGCTCTCCTTGTCAAAGAGTCAATCCACAAACTCGAACCAAAGAAAGAGCCAACAAAAGAGAAACGCTCCAGACCTGTTGCAGGTCGGCATCATTCACCGGAAAGACGTAAGCCCTGTCTTTGGCATCACACTCGCCCAGCAACCTCGAGACCGAAAAGGTGCCCAAAGTCGCCGCCAACAGTTCAGACATCTCGTAAAAAGTGCTCGCCCTCAAGGCCACGCAAGTCGTCAAGAAAGTCTGTATCGTTGTCGCCGACAGATGCTACTGACGAGCTGCCACCAGAATCACCATCCTCACGAGGCAGCGTGACTAGACTTCTCAAAAAAGTCCGACGGCTTGAGCCATTTTCTTGCAAGGCTGGAGACAAAGGCTCCTCGCTCAAGGACAAGTTGAGCGGCATCATTAAAACGGAAACTACGGAGATAGCAAAAGCTGGGAATAAAGATGAAGATGAGCTGGTCAACAACACCAAAGTATCCAAAGACAACGACTCTTCCGCGGAGGTGGTAGAAATAGCCTACATCGTGAAAAGTAAACCAGTTGAGGAAACAGTAGATGAAAATTATCCAATTATAGAGATCAGTAAGAAAAACGAGGTTGACAAAGATGAAAAAGCAGAATTACCTAGGCCTCCAAAGAAAGAAAAAACAGATTTGGTAGTCAAAGCAGCGACTCCGCTACCTCCTATGCCGTCAGTCTCCACGTCATCTAGGCCATGTTCCCCTTTAAGGCCACCGGATGTCTCGCCTCCTCCGTCTCCATCGGCAAAACTCCCAAACTTTTGTATAGATGACAACGAAGAAGATTTAGAGCTACGAATGATTGCCTTGCGCTCGGCAGTACTGAAAAAACACCGGACGCGAATGCAAAAAAGTGGCATGCTGAAGAAAAGTGGATCGCAGAAAATAAAAAGCCCGTTTGACTCGAGTTTTCATCAAGACTTTGTCGGGCCAGCAGACGCCTGCTACACCGGAATCATGGTAGACTGTCAGGACGACATTTATTGCCCAGAAGATATGGATCTAGACTCTGATCTCGAACTGGACAAGGATTTGTTGTCGATGGGCCAAGTTGAACTCGATTGGGCTCCCTCGCCTACCGACGAAATCGCTGATCAATCGTTAATGCTTGAAAACGCCATGAACGCACCTGAAGGTGTGTCAACGCCGAAGCGAGAATATTTTGTAAATCAAAGTCTATATTCACCGACGAATCCCACGACGACTCCCTGCTCTTTTAAAGATTTTCAAAACTTTGAACGTATTACCGGCCCGCTGTTAAGCAAAGTAACGTGGGATGTGTCAGCAACGGGAGCCAATGATCTCAATGGCAGTATTTACGAACTCACGAATCCAACATTAAGACCCTACTCGCCTACAGACATGACTATTTACGATCCCGACTTACCAGGAGTGCATTCGACCGACGAGGGTATCATTGGCACCAGTAAAAGTTTAGCTCCGCCGTTACAACCCCCTCCGATGCCGCCGATAAGTATAATGGATGTCGAAGAGTCGATAATGTTGGAATGCCCAACGAATGTACTCACAGGTGAGTTTGTGAAGCCGATGGCACCTCCGCCTTTACCGCCGCCGTCGCTGCTGGACAACTTTGCGGTAGTGTCCCAGCAAACGTTGACCCCGATTCTGATGACTACGCCAGTCTTGAGCTTTGCCACGCCTGCCGTGCCCATTGTCCCGATAACTTCAGCGTTGGTGAATGATGTCAGCTCGCCAGCTAGTAGTTTGGCCGAGCTGTTGAGTGGCGCGACCCCGACGGTAAGCGATCCAAGTCTACCGCTACAAAAACATGATGCATCGGTCGAGTGTAGTTTTAGAAAACAGCCTGCTATAAGCCAACAGCCAATGCCAATCGAATCGGACAATTTTGGCGAGACTGACCTAGATGGCAGTCCACTGGTGTCGATGGAAAAAAATACTCCTCACTCATCTTCTACATGGCCGCTGTTTAGTGAAACGCACTGTCTATCACGCGACACGTTAAAAGTCACTCCTACTGCTGCGGACGGAGCTGCTCCAGCATTCGAGGACAGTTCAAAGAAGAAAAACAATCTTGTATTTGAATGCCCCTCTATTCTACCTACTGCGTCTAAACCCAAGATGAGCAATATTTTCAAATCTACGAGGATTCAGGGTGTACCCAAAAAGGACGTGGCAATTTCGCCTGCCGCTGCGTTTAATGGGCCCGCACATGATGACATGGTTGAGGAAAGGTCTGATTATCAACCACGATTGCAAAGCATTAGCGAACGACTGAAACAATTGAGTAAAAATAAAGAACAAAATCTTGGCGCGAAATTGCGCAAAGGAAAGAAGCGAAAAAAAAGTGTTGTACCTAGATTCCCCAAAGTAACTATTGAAAAAAAGAGAGCGGCTTCCCAATCTTTGATAAATGCGGAAATGAAACTTGGTCAAGCTCATCGCCGAAAAGAGATAATTTCCAAATCATCTGAAATTCATGAATGCCAGCAACAACAATCTGATAAGGAAATCGAAGTAGAAAATGAAACGAAAAAAGACATTGAAGATGACGAAGAAACACTTAGAGCACAATTATTAGCATCATTGACAAAAAGATTAAATAAAACTGTTACAACAAGAGTTGTTGCAAAGGTACAAGAAAAATGTTCTTTGACCACGCCTGCCAAGTCGATCATTGAAAAACTCCAAGACTCTAGGACCGAGTTGGCAAAGATGACGGCGTATTCAGTAGCCACGAAAAGACCAATGACGAACGGTATCACGAAAAATATCACAAGTATTATTCCAGTCTCAATAAAGCGATCACAGAATGCTCAACGAGAGTCATTGTATCGATTGGCTCAACAAAATTTGTCGGCAGCAACCAAGCCACAATCCAAGATAACCAATACCCAAGATTTGTCATCCGAGACATCATTAGAGCTGATGGATTCACATGTCGATCAAAGAGTCGTCATTAACGAGCCCAAAGAAAAAATAAAGAAGATCGAAATGAGCGTTGAACAATTTCTCAAAAACATTCGTCAGCAGCAAGAAGAGGCAGCTGCGAAAAATATATCATCGCCCAATCAAGTTTCATTGTCAGATTCTCTCAAGAAATATGTAACGAGCAATTCAAATGCAACGGACGACTCAAACGCGGTCGTGAATCAAACAATTGATCTTGTCTCTGATGCTACTACTGCTTCTACTGCTGATTTGTCTTCCACTACACCAGTGATTTTTACCAATTCTTCCCGCAACACAACAACAGCTAACAGCACCATTTTTACTCCTGCTACAGCTACTTTTGCAACGGTACGTTCAAGCATGGAGAAAGAAAAAATCACAACAAACGACTTTGAAAAGCTGAGTTTAACGGCTACTCCTCAGGTATTATATAGCGTACATTTTTTTTTTTTTTTTTTTTTTTTTTTTTTTTTTTTTTTTTTTTTTTTTTTATCAATACCAATACTAATCAAGAGTTTGATTCAAATTATTTACCATTTTTTAGGCTGTAAAACATTTGCCACCATCACTGCAAAGAGAATATCGTCGCTTGAAACAACAAATAATCGAACGCGAAAGGTTGAAACTCCAAAAAGCTAAAGAGGCAGCCACCACTACCAGTGTTGATTCTACATTTCTAGTCTCAGCCTCGGTAACAACAACGTCAGCACCACTTAAGAGTTGTAAAACTCCTACCAAAGTTGTTGAAGTTTCACAAGTTTTTACACCCTCAACTCCTACAGTGACAACGGTATCCACAACTGCAAAAACAAACAATACTTCCATCAGTTTTTTCTCATCTTCATCCAGCTTAACTCCAAATTCGTCACCGATTTTCACTTTAAACCCCCCGGTAACGAGTACTCCCTTGGACAAACAAGTTTCGTTAAGGCAAAATACAATGATATCGGAAACACCAGTAACGGCTGCGGCGGTCGATAATTCGCTGAAACAACAAGTCCAAGTTCCAATTTCAACTGTCAATAAGTTATCAATGGTAGAAATGTCCAGAAAAACATCTCCAAGACCATCAACCGCTACCATTCCCAAGTTAATGGTAGATGAAAACAATTTGATTAATTTAGTGGCATCAGCGAGCTCTCGTAAGTTAGTATCTCAGTCTCAAAACTGTTCTGGTATAAATAATTTGAGCAAAGAGCAAGCTGCCCTTTTGGATAAAATGAATAGTGTTCTTAATAGTCAAAAAAAACAGATATCCGCTGTGGCGCAAAAAGTCTCAACTCTTAGAATTTTGACGAAAGATCAGATTAATCTAAAAACTCTTCAAGTACCGTCGACAATCTCGAAATTAAAGACTTGTACTCCCACTGTTGATTCGAATAAATCTAGTCAAAATATTTCAACAACCGTAGAAGAGAAAAGTGAACACGAAGCACCTTTTGCCAAAAGTGCAAAAGAAGAAAGTGCCAACGTAGTAGATAAGGGTATGAAAAACCAAGACAGTGCACATCTCATAAAGGCAATAAATAATCAATCAACCTCGAAAAATCTGGCTCAAAATACCATTGATCAGTCTAGATCGATGAATGCGTCCCCAAGTACGGAAAAATCGACATTAGGCTGGACAAAGTTTAAAGACTTGGTTGATGACGAGGTAGACTCTCTGTTTGACCTTCCTCTCATGAAACAAAAGCAACTTTTAACAGAATCTGAAGAAAAATTAATTAGCAAAAGGTAATTTTCGTTTTTTCTATTTTGTTTTGCCAAATTGCTAAAAATAATCATGCAATAAAGTTTTAAACCCTAAATTTACTTATTTGTTACTTTCATAGGCACTCGGTTTTGGACGATATCACAGAAATGTCGGGCTCTCTTAGACAGTGGGAAATTGAAAGGGATTTACAAAATACCGTGACCCAAGAAATCCAAAAACTTCGAGAACAACTGAGAATGGCAGAGGGAAAATTACAGCAACAGAAAGAAAAAGTAAATGCTATTCAACCCAAAGTCTCAATGTACCACGAGAAAATTAATAATGGCAGAAAAGAATGCTTTAGACTTTCTAAAGTGTGCGATAGCCTTGGACAAACAATTTTTGGACCTACTTACAAGTACGTTATTTACTTTTTTTTTTTTTTTTTTTTTTTTTTTTCATTTCCCACATATTTTGTACAAGTTTTAATTTTTTTATTTATTTTTTTTCAATGTTTATGTATTTTTTCCGAATTTTAGAGTCCCTACGGCGGGTGCTGAGCTTTTAAATAATAGAATTAAAGAAGTTGCTACTCATACTCAGAAACTAAAAAGCAAAGCTAATCGCTCAAATCTGAATAGACATCCAATTCCAGCTAAAATGAAAAGTAGTCCAAAATGTCGAAAAAATTTCAGTATGAAACCTAATGTCCAAAAATCTCAGAGCTCTCACGATTCACATTTGAATAAAGCTGCCATAATAGATGATGTTGAAAATTTTGTAAATGATAATTTGGCACTGATTGACAAACCAAATGTGTCAAATATAAACAACCCCAATCAAATGAAAACTGAAAGTCGAACTGCCAAAGAAATTAATGGTGAGTCATTGAAAAAAAACAACATAATCATTTTCGATGGTAAAAATAACAATAACTCCTCCTCGACTTTAAATAACGCAAACAATTTGATAAATGAATCTGTTGAGGGTGTAAAAACGAAAAAAATTAATGGTAAAGTTTCAATGGTAACTAGGCGTGTTAATTCAATTTCAACGGATGATGATAATTCTTGTATTTTAATTCAAGATATCCCTAGAAAAATAGAATCTAAAAGTCGATCAACTTTTGATAATTTTACCAAGTCAATCACGTCTTGCAGTAATACAAACACTAAAGTACATAGTGGTTATGCACTGTCCAACAATTCAAATTCCGAGTACCCGGTAAATATTAAAATCAATCATCCAAATTTATCCAATCGAATTGAAGATAAAAAAATCTTTCAAAATGCCACAACTAACGGGGTTGACAATGAAAAGTTACCATTAAACGAAAGTAATAACGATAGTCATTTGAACGACGTTGTCGATGATAATATGGAACCAGTGTGTAGTAAAGAACGTCTGAGTGATGAAAATGCGTCAGTGACGATTCTCGATGAAAATTTAGAAAGTACGTCAATGACATATGCCAAAAATAATCAAATCGACCCAAGTTTATCGAAAACTGCTGGTCTGAATTTTATGACAGAAAATAATGGTGATTCACAAAAGTCAATTATTGAGTGCACGGCGGACTCTAGTGATTCAAATAATGAAAATGTCGTAAGCCGTGAAAAAAATGTAGTCAACAGTGTAAGAAACGTAATAGTAAACAGTGAAACAGACTCTTCTGCCAAAATCGAACATTCCACCTTTTTAGAGGAAATCTCATTAAAAATGGCAAATACCATTCAAGTTCCAAAAAACATTCATGTGTATGACCAAAAAAAACCACATAATTACAATAGAATTTTATCAAAACAAATTATGGGTTGTAATGATGAATTAAAAAACTATGCAGTCATGAAAAAGAATATCGTTCAGCCTTATGAATCAATTTTAAAGCATCTACACGAACCAAGGTAAAAAAATAAATATTTTGTATCAATACATGTAAATTTTTCAGCCTTAATGCACCTTGGTGTGTAATTGCTTGATGAGTAGTTTTGAATTATCCTTGCTTCCAAAATTTAGAAAAAAAAATATTGATGGGATCCTTTGCCCATACGAGCTCATTGGTACCTGTAACGACGAAGACTGCCAATTCATACATCTATCCGCTAGTCATTGTTCATAAATTATTTCCTGGCTAAGGTTCTTGGAATATTTTTCTGTCCAAGTAAGTTTGTCTCGTTTAAAAAAAAATTGTAATTAATTAGTAAGTCGCAGTTGTAATAAAAAGTTACTTTCAAAAAAAATAATAATCTAAAACGCTAATTGTATTAAAAGGACGTGAACACAAATAGTACATTTAATTATAGGTATCGCAACAAGTAAATCATGTTTTTCCATAACGTAAAGTGGATGCGTCACCTCATCTACAAAGATTGGTAAGTCAGCTTTGTACTTGACAGGATTTTTTTATGGTGATTTGTTACTCATTTTTTTACATTGTTCTCAAGATTTTATATCGTTAGAATTTAATGTCTTGTTCATCACTGTTGTTTTTTTTTTTTTTTTTTTTTTTTTTTTTTTCTTTCTTTCTTTGTTTTTTTGTTTAATTGGTTGATAAAAGTTTCATAATTTATTTCCTTTGATTTTCTAATAGTACCTTTAATCTATAAATATGTAAAAAGCCGTAGTAATAAGGATCCGTTTTATCAATAATGTATATATCATAAGACAAAAATGATTCATATCAACATAAAAAGTCAAGATTTGTGTAATCTTTCAAGAGGACAACTCACTGTTTGAAGAAAAAGCGCAAGTGATATTTGTAATTTAAGCGTTACGAAATTATTAATACAACACAATCACGCATACGAGTCGAACGGCAAAATGTATGTATTGTACAAATAAAGTTAATTTTTTAAAATACTGTCTATTTGATTTTATGAAATATTTTCGTCGGAAGGTACACCTCAAGTGATACTTCAAATCATCTCTTGGTTTATGCGTAAGGTCAAGCTTTTATTTCCCGTAAGGTGCTTCACCAAAAGGACCATTTTTATTCCATGGCATGCGATTTTCACTCCTGTACTCATCCCAGCGTTCAATCCAAGCATTTGGACATATTGACTTGTATACGTCTATCGAGAAGTTTTACGATTTGTTTTATTTATTTATTTTTTTTTTTTAATATCAATTTACCTTGGAACCAAGTGCATGCCTCGTGTCCTTCACCAAGCAAATGTTGGCAGTTGAAAAAGTCTTTGTACATAACGTAACATCTCAACGTTTGATCTTGCTGTTGAAATCTAAAATTTTTGCAACCATTTTGTCAATTTTTTCTTTGATAAGTTGGAAAAAAAGTAATTGTGGTCCAGAAACATTCCTCTATACATTGATTTTATCGACTGTAAAGATTAATCGTTGATCAAATTAACGTACCGTGGGTCAAGACCAGGTGTTTTGAAGATTATCGGCGCTTGTGGTATTTCAGCTTTGGATGCACAAGGATCATCTTCGTCTTGCAGTATGATTGCAGATTTCGCCTCTGTGTTAGAAACTGGCTTGAATTTAAGATTTTTTTGCTCCTGCTCATTCGTATTTTTTATTTTCGAATACATTTCTTTACCTTTTCACATTAAATAATTTATTTAGTTTCGTAGCGTAGCAGCGCAACTGTTTTTTTTTTTTTTTTTTCTTCACCAAACGCAACTGACAGACGATAGTTTTTGTTTTATTACATGGAACCCATGTAAATTCTACATTTTTATGAATGTTGTGATGAAAAATGAGTTACTCGTGAGAAAAAAATTCATAACTTACAAAAAATACTGTATTAGTACCGGAACCCTAAACTTGCCAGAGTGAGAGAGATGATATGTATATACGATACGAAGCGGGCCGGGCCGGGGGGGGAGGGTGTTGATAAACAAACTCCATAATTGCTGGCTTGCCACGTCAAGTATACAAGTATATTAAGCAAAAAAGGAAATGTAGTGTTTAAACTTGTTTTTTAACAAAGTTTTTTATTTATTTTTTACATTATAATGTCATTCGAGACATATTGGTTCTACTTGAGTGCTTCTCTTCTGGTCCTTGTTATTTTGGTGGGTAATTTAGAGGTTATACACTATTTTCTGTATGTTATAAAAAAATTTTGTTATGATCAACATTCATGAGTAGAGTGTGTATTGTAATAACAAAGTAATTTCACTCGTAAGTAAGCATCAAAATGTGTATGTCGTTCCAGTGTGCCACTGTCATTTACGTGATGTGTAAGTACACAGATGTGTATCCAAAAGTGGTACGCTGCGAAGAGGAAAAATTTTTTTTGGATCCTGCATCAGGGACGAAACGCACATTTCCATCGCTAGCAGATGATTGGAGTATAAATCTAAGTGTAATTGTTCCTGCTTACAATGAAGAAACAAGATGTAATAATATGTGATACATGTTGTCATTCCTCACTTGTAAAAAACATGTTCATTGTAGGAATAATTACAAATTTCTTACAGTGCCATCCATGTTGGATGAATGTTTAAATTACCTGGAGGAGCGTAAAAAGTCTGGACTTTTGTATGAAATAATAATAGTCAGCGATGGTAGTACAGACAAGACTGTTGACGTTGCACATTCTTATGCTAAAAAGTACAGTTGCATTAGAGTACTGGCATTAGTAAAAAACAGAGGCAAAGGAGGTGCCGTAAGACTGGTGGGTATTGTAACTGTTTTTTTTTAAATTTTTTTATTCCAATATCATGGTTAAATATTGATTTAATAATTGATCAGGGTATGCAGAGTGCCAGGGGTAGCGTTTTATTGTTTGCTGATGCGGATGGTGCTACGACGTTCAGTGATCTAACAAAATTGGATGAAAGTCTTAGGAACGTTCTGGGATGTAAGTACCTACCTACCCACTATTTCAACAGTAACATATTTTTTGTGAGTGTCTGCGAAAAAAGTTTTCTGATTTTTAACCGAGTTGAATTGACCTGACTCAAGTTGACTACGTCTCGTCGCCTGGTGAAACAGCATCTGCACACGCCATTATCTGTGGCTCGCGTGCTCACCTGGAGGAAGAAGAAAAGGCCAAGCGTTCGCTTTTCCGGTTATTACTGATGCACGGCTTTCATTTTCTCGTGTGGTTCTTTTGCGTGAAGGGTGTCCATGACACGCAGTGTGGCTTTAAATTGCTGACTCGCGAGTCGGCGCGACTTGTGTTTGCGGCTTTGCACGTCGAGCGCTGGGCCTTTGACGTCGAGATGCTGTACATTGCTGAAGTACTTGGATTGCCCGTGACGGAGGTCGCCGTCGAGTGGCAGGAGATCGAAGGCTCGAAAATCGTGCCCGTGTGGAGTTGGCTGCAAATGGGTCGTGATCTCATGCTCATCTCATTGAGGTATAAGCTAGGTGCCTGGAAGATTCTTAAGCCCAAGACAAGTTGAGACGAGCAAACCCCCGATAGTTTGAAAATTGACCTTCCTGGGTGTGTTTTACTTGCAATTTTCTTGCTATCTTCAAATCCATAACTCCTGGATTTTGTAAAAATAGTACTTTTACGAATCTTCATAATTTGTACAAGTTGTAAATAGTAAGTCGAGCAAGTTTACAATATTTTTGATGATTTTGCCACAACTATGGTCCAGTACGTTTTAAATTTATTATTCTAATGATATGAAAACACGAGCGCATTCGTATCAATAGATTTATACACACGTTATAATGTTAGAAAGGTGCGACTATTAAATGTATACAAAAACATTAAATTGAGTTAGTATTTCATCATTGTAAATCCTGCCAACTTAAAATTTCCCGTAATCTCTTGAAAATCTCGTACAAAGAATACTATTTGGAATTGACGAAACACTCTCACGAAAGACAAACTTATGTAAATATTAATGCCAGCTCCTTAGACACCACAACTTGATTTCCTTAAAAAAATTTAACACTGTTTTTTCGCATCATTTAATTATTGCGCCCCTATGCTGGACGTCTTGCGCGATGCGCGATAAATGAAATAATCAAACAAAAGCCGCGCAGGTAAGTATGTGTGTGGCGTAAACAAACATCTGGTGATGAATCATTCATGCTTTCACTCACGCTCTACAGTGAGCTGATGGTCTGATGGTTGAAGTTCACTCAGTTCATTGTAAACAAGCACACCACAGCTAATACACACATAGCTGATTTACCAAATTACAAAAAATATTTTTACTATTTAATTGGAGCAACGCAACACACGATAATAAAGTAAGTTTTTAACTTTTTGCTATTGCTATTGTATCATCATATATATAAAATACGCATAAAGTTGTCATTGTAATTAATTTCATAAATTTACGCAGCACGTGTGAGTATACATATTTCAAAGTTGAGTACACGAATATAAATTATGTGTACTTTTAATACGTTCTGTTTCCTATACTTTGATAGGGATGTTTTTTATTTTTCAACAAAAATACGAGCGAGCCAAGCTCACGAATGAGTAGATTCTGGTTATGTTCAATCTTTCGCCTGTCCTATTTCTTATTTTTTATTTTCCGCTTAACCACTATGGCGCACTTTGGATAAATACAATAAAAACCCAAAGAATTAATTAATTAATTGATATGCTGGTTGAAATGCATGCACACACGTTGACACTCCCGCTGGTATTTAAGTTATAAACATCAACAATTGATTTTCATTCAACTGTAAATTTTTTGCTCTCAGGAATTAAGTATCAAAGAAAGCCGTAATCATTTAATCTGTAAAAATGTCGTACATTCCGTCGCTGCCGAGTCGCGAATTTCTCTGGGATGTATTTCAAAGGTAAGTAGGTAGTTGGCAAATCATTTTTCACCTTGGCGAGTGTCGGGGTAAGTAAAAGGTTCATCAGTCGCGTTGATATCATAACTTTCATTATTTTGCAGAGTGGATACGGATCGTTCTGGAGAAATAACAGCTAATGAGTTGCAACGAGCACTTTCAAATGGCACATGGGAACCTTTCAATATGGAAACTGTACAGTTGATGATTGGTGAGATTTTAACTCATTCAATGTGCAAAATAGTTGTTTGACGGTTAAATTTTTTGTCAACACGTATTTAGGCATGTTTGACACTGAAAAAAGGGGTTCGATAAGTTTTGAAAAATTTGGTGCTCTTTGGAAATATGTAACAGAGTGGCAGCAATGCTTTAGGTCTTTTGATCGTGACAACAGCGGTAGCATCGACCAGAACGAACTTAAAAGTGCATTAATTAGTTTTGGGTATCGTCTGTCGGACCCAATGATAAACACTTTGATGCGCAAATTTGATAGAATGGGCAGGGGAAATATTTTTTTCGACGACTTTATTCGCTGCTGCGTTGTTTTACATGTAAGCATCTATTTGTGAATTTTGATCATTGATGAAACTAAAGTTTTTCCGCTTGGAACAATGTTTCTTTCATTTCATTTCATTTTTTTCAGACCCTGACGACAGCATATCGAATAGTCGACGGCGTCATCAAAAATATCAATTATGAACATTTTTTGGGAATGGTACTCAGTTTGAAAGTTTGAGAAAAATTGATTTCTACATGATTTGTTGTGTGATGTTTTCTACGTTGTGTATTATTTACTAAAAGTTATCTAATTGTTCGTTAAAGCCAATAATTAAGGTTTGCCAAAAATTTTGCCAAATTCTAGAAGCATTGATATTTGTGTACATATTTTTTTGTCTTGAAACGTACAGTTTCAACTTTGTTTCTCTGTATTACCATTATAGATTATTAATGAATGCTTTATTCAAACGTTCCAAGTCAGTGTTAAACACAAATACTGTACCAGTGCTGTTTATCAAGATACTTAACCAACTTGCAGAAAGGTTAATAATTTAATGAAAACGACAAGCTTATTTATCTTAAAAATTTTTTATTTCGATTAAACGTGGAAATTTGTTGATTATGCTTTGGAAAAATGATTATTTTATCCAATGATACAGTGTAAGATTTTTTATGTATATTTTTGTACTTATCTGTTAATAATCATATAATTGACATTTATATTCCAATAAAAAATAATTTTTGCCATTTAAAAATAGCAATTTTTATTTACTACGTCGACTAGTAACTCTTTACTTGGACAGTACTGCAGGCAATCTGAGGGTCAAAAGACCGATTCGTAACAAATATCTAAACATACGACGGAGCGCGCGCGGTGTAGGTACTTATAATATAAAAGTATCGTGGACGACGACGAGTATATGTTGGAAAGCACGCGGTAGGTTAATGCAGGTAACTCGCTTGTGAAACTCGAAACACATTTTTTATAAAGAAATTTGTTTATTTAATTGGTTGTTTACGAAAACAGTTAAAGTGATGGATAGTTTATTAGAGTTACTTTTTGATTTGATGAAATCACCACCAATCACCATATCTTTGACGTTACTTTTTGGTTATGGACTACACAAAGCTTTTAAAAGGAAAGAAAATGCAAGCCAACCAGAAAAGCGAGCCAAGGAAAAGGTGAAATTCACATTTCAACAGCTACTTAATATTTGGTCAAACGTTTTTCCATTAATCATTGATTTGATGTTAAAATTTGTGTTTGTAGAGTGATTCAGGATCAGAATCATCCTCTAGTTTGAGTGATGATGGTAGTAGCGCTGGCGATTACTGTAAATTAGTGTTAATTGTTAGGAATGACTTAAAAATGGGAAAAGGCAAAGTGGCTGCTCAGTGTGCACATGCAGCAGTTGCAGCTTACAAGCAAGCTACAAAACATCCAAGTATACTAAAGGCATGGCAAAACTGTGGTCAAACTAAAATTGCACTCAAGGTGAGGTCTTTCATTAACATATTGTATTGAACTTTCAACAGACACTGCATTTATCCAATATTAATAATTTCATAAAATTTTTAGTGCGACAACGAGACTGAAATGTTGAGTTTGTACGAAGCTGCAAAGGCAATAGGCCTTTTATCATACGTTGTTCGCGATGCTGGTCAAACTCAAGTGGCGCCTGGTAGTTTGACTGTATGCAGTGTTGGTCCAGGTCCATGTGAAACCATTGATGAGATAACTGGACACTTGAAGCTGTATTAAATATTTTCAATTATTTACTCTTTAAGGTCATTTGTCTTGATTAGCATTTTTCAAATCTCATTTTATAAATAATTTAATTAAATGAAACTGTGAAAATTCAACCCACTTGGTACATGAAAATAATATGGGAAATATATTTAATTAACGATATTTCCTGACTTGATGTGTAATAAGCCCATTTATTTTTTCTAAAACATGTTGGTGTAACGTACGTACAAGTTTTGAAAGTAAAATTTATACAATGCCTTTGTATGCAGCAACAACATTGATACAACTGTTTAACTTTCAGTGAAAATACATATGGCAAAATTTGCTCTCTATTTCTTTTTATTTTAATATTTCAACAATTTCTACGTATCGACCTCATTTTTTTTTTTTTTTTTTTTTTTTTTTTTTTTTTTAATTTTAACAAAGACTCGTTCATAACAATTATGTTAATCCGTTTGGTATTTTCACAATTTTCCGAAATGTTATTATTGAAAAGTAACAACAAATAAATTGTATTTATCGAATCGTAATAAATATAACGCGATATTGATAATTATCGTTAACAATTATACGTTTTTGTTAATATTTTTAGAATACTGAAAAAAATTGTAGACTTACAAATGACCATTACTATACGGAAATTTTGTACTTTGTCAACGAAAAGTAAAACAGTCTTTCTGAATTACGTGTATCGTGATGATAAAAGCCGCGTGTACATAAATGACAAAGAGTCTAGATTGCGACGGGCGGAGGAGGCGCCTTTCTGCGCGTCTTGTGGCTACTGGTGACGCTGCACTGGGACTCGGCGATAGACCGGCCGTCCGCCTCGTCTCTTCGGCACAGCTCCGCCTCGTTTTGCAGCCAATTGGTCGTCTGGCTGTGCCCGACGATTATGCTGTTCATGCTTATCACTTGATCCTGCTCCTCGGAGTTTGGATCCCCGACGACGTCTTCAAAGTGCTCGAGCAACTTGGTGAGCGAAGGCGCCAACCCTAGGCCAAGTTTTTTCTCGTGGTAAACCTCCGTCAAGCTCGTCAAGCTGCGCACGTTGCCGTAGTGATGGCCATTTTGCTGATGCTTCGGTTGGCGGTACGCGTCATACGGTTCGGAGTTGTTGCCGCAGTCCGTCCCGAGTTCGTCGCTGCCCTGTAGCAGCAGCGCCGACTCGACGGCCTCGACGGCCGAGGCCACAGCGGCTGCCGCCGCCGACAGGGACGACGTGTTGGCCGATGCAGTAGGAGAACCAGTCGGCTGTTGTTGCGTGCTCGTTGGCCTACGGGGTATCGCACCCAGCTCGCTTCTGACGCTCAAGCGCTCGAGCACCGTGTGTGGCAGGGCCGGGGGCACGGCCTGCCGGCGCAACACGGTACCGTGCCCGTCCTCCTCCCAATCCGTGGAGCCGCTGGAGCTCGAGCCCGTCCTCGGTCCGCACTTTTCCGGGTAAATGGCACCTCGGCCCACGCTCAGGCTCGACCCAGGCTTGTCCACTGCAATCATAAATCCATTCCAACGTGGCGCAATCTCTCTCTCTTTAAATGCGTGTACACTGCTGTTCTCGACTCGAGACCACCGACCTTGAGGTTTCTGCAGCAAATTGAGCCGTGAAAGCGATCTGCTTGGAGATGACCTCTTTCCGTCGGGCTCGCCGCGGTGTCTCACGTAACCGGCGTACGCCCCCCCAAGTCGTGGCCCGCTCTCGGACGTCACTCCCCCGTTGCCATCGCCACAACCGCTAGCTCCTCTCTCGGCCGCCTGATGTGGCACCGCTAGGCTCTCCATCGAACTGGCCGAGTCCAAGCTCAGACTTTTCGGGGCCTCTTGCGTATCTGGAAGGGTTATTGAGGATGATTGCGGCTCTATGATCTTTGTTCATCAAAAATGTTGGTGAAGTTAAAAAATTAAGTAACAAAAGGCTTGCTCACCAAACAGCGCGAGAAGGGCCTGGAGGGCAAACTGCACTGCCCGCCTCGACGCCTGCTTGCCGGTTCTCAGCTGTACCTCGAGCTGGCCCACTTCCATGAGATCAAAGCCAAGACTGGCAAAAAGCTCGTGCGAGCCGGGTATACGCCAAACGCACACGGGCAACCTGATCTCTTGGCCTTCGACGGCGCAACTGGCTCGTCGCATGGCCGCTATCACGTCCTCTGCCGCTTCGGGTGCCTGTACGCACGTACTTACCATTATTATAGGTATATTCATCGGTCATAGTTACACGGAGGAAATTTTAGTATAATATATATATATATATATATAAATAAAAGTCACGACCTCGAGGAGCCGAACGAGAGCCTGGAGGGAGACTTGGCCAAGGCCAAGGAGAGCCTGTAGGCTGGCGCTGCACCTGGTGAGTCGTTCCTCCGGGTCGCTCTGTGGAAAGAACACCGAAGACTGGATACCATTGCCGGCGGGCTCGAACCGAAAGCCCTTGATCGATTACAATGGGTACATTATTATTATCATCATCATCATCATATAAGTAAACGATAAAACCAAATGATGCAAATAAAAATATGTAAGCGTTGTCGTACCACACTCATGAGGAGTTCGCGCCAGCCCTGAGCCGAGCCCACCTTGTTCTCGATGCTCGCGAGCGTAGTGTACATGGCCGATTTTTGACCGCAATTGATGCGCTGCAGTGACTGATGAACAATGCGCAATGCATATACGTTCAATGTCCTTATTCCCATCTCGTTGATAATAAATAATCATAATAATTAAAATTATCTTTACCTTTTCGACGAGATGCAAAGTCACGCGCAGCGCGTCCCGGCTCTTTTCGGGCCCGTTGGCCAGCATCTCTGCCAATGCCTGTCCCATCAGGGCCACCTATTATTAATTATAGCAACATGTTGTATTTACAAATAAGACAAAGCAGGGGATTACGGTGTGTGTGTGTATATGATGATATAGATATACCTTGTTGGATAGTCGAGCGTCGGCGCCCAGTAGTAGCCAGCCAGCCCAGTTGGCCGGGTGAGCAAAGTGCCGGGTGTGCTGGACCGTCTGCATCGCTTCGGCTAGAGCCCGGCTAGCCTGTTGGCCCTGAAGGAGAGCACTGCAAGAATGAAAATTGTTTGGTCGTAAAATGTTCATATACGTGTAGTCTCAGTTGACGAGCTGACCACACGGGAAACGAGTAACTTGTCATACATACATAATATATATATATATATGTATATCATCACATTGCATGATAAAAGGAGTACTTAATAACAATAATACAAGAACCTGTAAAAGGCACGTAGAAGAATACTGCCTGCGGTCGTGGGCACTGGCCATAGGGCGACGAGGATGCACTGGGCACCGGCAGCGAGGAGACCACGCGCGAGCCGGTGTAGCCCGTCGACTTTGACCGGTTGCGCCTCGGCCCAGTGGCCGCTCGACACGACGACCAGCCGAGCCGCCAGTCTGCCGCACTCATCCTGCGATCGACCCGAATCGCAAAGGTCCAGCAGATGGTCGGGATTCCCGGTGGCCGGCTCCCCTTCGCATTGCTCCGACGCAAGTCCGAGGCAGCCATCCGGCTCCCAGAACACGGGCACCGTCAAATGCACGCACTCGGCGTCCGCCAAGCTACGCAACACGGCCGAGCGCGTCGCCTCCGCTCCTGCAGCGATAGGTATACGTGCATCACCAGTAATATTTGATTTTATTCAAACACACGTCCCACATGATTATTAAGTATTATTAAAAAACCACATTTGCAACAGATATTATACACCTATTATACTTGAGGAAATACACACTCGTTGGTGATTCATCTGGTTATCATCGAGGCTTGTACTTAATATTACTGTTGAACGGCATATTATTATTATTATTATTATTATTATTATGCATTATACCAATGAGAGGCCTAGTCTCGAGCAATTCGGCAACTATGTTGGCCTCCGCCTCGGCTGATGGGACGCTCTCGAGCCAATCGTGCTCCTCGCGCACTTTGACCGGTAAACTCGGGTCCCCGACCACCAGAGCAGCCACCGACGCGCTACCCTCCGGCATCGGGCACTTGAAGCGTCGCCTCAGCACGCTCAGCGACGGCACGACTAGCAACGAAAATCTCTCGCAGAGGTAGTCATCTCCTGTGCGATAATCATTATTAAAACTTTTTCGATCGCAAGGGTTATTCGTAGTATGCATGGGGGGGGGGGATAGAGAGAGAGAGAATAATATAATTGTATACCCGATTTGGACTGCAGTGCAGGCAGGGGGGCCAAAAACAGGGACGGCTCGACGACCAGGACGAGTTGTTGCCTCGGTGGTGGAAGCAGATCCTCAAAAGGGGCCAGAAGCAGCTCGTAGAGGCTCTGAAGAGCCGCCGGTGCCTGCCATACCGCGCCACCTACGACTTCCTGCTGCTGTTGGGCCCAACGCACGCTACCCGTGCGCGAACTAATGGAATTCAGGCTAAAAAGCGAGGACAAGCTGTACGAGCTCGCGTTGAGCCGGTTGCCACGAGCCGGCATTTTGGCGTCCTCGAGGTTAAGCATCTCGGATCCGGCATTATCTCCAAGTAAAAGGGCCTCCCGAGCCTTATGGGACATTTGGGCAAGGCTAGGACCTCCCGCGAGGCTGCTCCTTACGAATCGCAGGAGCCCACGACCGGGAGCCAGGCACCAGCCGTACAGCTCTTGTTCTTCGATGACCTCGCTGTAATAAATAACGATGCCTCGTTGCCTGTCCACGATCTCGGAGTAATGAGTAGCCGCGTCCTCCCGAGATGTGGGGCCCCCCGAGCGCCTCGCGTTCTCCGCCCAACCGAGAGCCTCCTCGTTTCGTCCCAAGCTCACCAGTATCTTTTGCAGTGTCCGAGACTGCGACAGATTTTTTTATTGATATTCATTTCTTACGACCTTAAATCAATTTCTCTTGTTTTTATAATTACCGTCTGTGAAAGAAGCTCCGCCCGGCTGGGCTGCTTGGGACAGCTAGTTATCCTCGGGGCAAGGCCCACGGGGAAGCCATCATCACCCGAGTCCAATAGAGCCGCGGCCTTTTCCAGCTGCTTAAAGGCGGCTTCCGCGTCACCGTTAGCCCAGTACACGAAGCCAATCCGATGGTACAGTCGTGCTACCTCCTCTCGATGACCCAAGCCCTCCCACAGAGCAAGGCTCGATTGCAGGAAACTCAGGGCTCGCTGGAGGTCTCCTGCGTTACATATACATACGGTTTATCCAAATTTCGTCCAATTATAAATATATTGTCGTAAAAAGGGTAAGAGAAGAGAATTTATTTATTTATTTATTTATTTATACCTCGCAAGTGATGGAGACGCCCGAGGCCGGCAAAGGCCGTGGCTCTAGCGGGGAGGTCCGCTGCCTTGGCCGCGAGACTTAGGGACTGTTGTTGCAGCCGAATCGCCTCCTCGAGCTGTCCGAGGGCCTCGCGGGTCGTGGCCAGATTGGCGCAGGCCCTCGCCTGGAGACCGGCGTTACCAAGATTCTCGGCGATCGCGAGCTCGAGCTCGTGGTGCTGAAGCGCGACGCTGGGCTCGTCCATGAGCAGGTGCACGGCCCCGAGGCTGCTCGCGGCCTCCCCCTCCAAGTTTTTGTCACCAAGGCCACGCGCGAGTGTCAACTGGTGGGTCAGGCAGCTCACCGCTTGCTCGTAATTTCGCAAACTCGCGTGTATTCGGCCTGAGACGTATAATATAATTTGTTGGTTTTTGTTTTTTCTTTAGTGAGTGTGTCGAGTTATTCTATAGCCTTGTACCGAGATCGCCGTAAGCGGCAGCTCTTGATTCGGGACAGTCGGCCTCGTGGGCGGCCAGCATGAGAATTTTCTCGAAGCAAACCAGAGCCTCGTGATGATTTCCAGAGGCCTCCCTAGCTCGGCCCAAGCCACGGTAAGCCTTCTCCTGCTCTTTGACGTTTCTTAATTGTAGCGCGGCCGCGAGCTGTTGTTCGTAGGCACTGATGGCCTCCGTCGTGTGACCCAAGGACACGTAGCAGTCGCCCAAATTCCCGAGGGCTCTGATTTTTTCGAGTAGCGTCGTGCCTGCACCCGTGGCTCTCGTGTCGCTCGACCACGATTGCTCGAGGTACACGAGCTCCTGCTCAAAGTAATTTATTGCCTCATCGTAATGGGCCATGTTCAGTTGAGCTATTCCCAGATTACCTGTGTGTACGTGTATAGGTGTGTAATTAATATACCTACGTATACAAAATATTATTATTATTATTATTATTATTATTATTATTTCGATGCGAAAACTCGGTATGATATTGTATATTATCAGCTAAACAATAACAAAGGAAAACATTTGGATGATCACGACGCGTGAGAGTTGTTTTACTCAATTTTCCATGCTTGTATATTCAAGTAAGTAAAAAACATAATTACAACGTACAACAATCATTCACGTTATCAAGTCCACCACCCCACAAACTGTTTAAACTTTTTTCAAATACTAAATCATTCGAAATCTTATCTTAAACGCTCCAATCGGCAATGGTGCGGTAGATTATAATAATAATAATAATAATAATAATAATAATAATATAATTATCCCATCCATTCCGAGGTACTTTGAAACTAATGTTCTCACCTAAGGCCTGTGCCTCGATATCCAAGTCTGCGAGCTCCCGAGCACGCTCGAGCTGTTCCTGGTAGCATTTTACAGCAAGGGTATATTGGCCAAGACCCATGTGCACGGCCCCAATATTTCCGTGGGCTCGACACTCACCCCTTGATAGTTTATGCAACAAGTAATCAAGTTTACACAGTTTACTCAGGAAAGTGATCCACGAGAAGGGGATCATGTACTGGATGATAATAATAACATATATGTGACATTATCGATTGTCGATGCCATTATACGTATTGTGTAACTTGAAACCATATACCATTTTGTATCGATGAAAAAAAAAAAAAAAAAAAATTAAAAATAATAATAATAGTAATAATAAATAAAATTTTGTCAATTATAGGCGTATTAGAAGGATACGTTCGATATGAGGGAGAAAAATCTTTTGAAAAACCTTTTTTTTTCTTCCCCAATATAAATCATTAAATTTATCAATACGACAAGTACCTCAAATCGCTCTCCTCCTGCTTGAGAGTGAGCTCCTGCGTGTGAAAACCAAGCGCTTTGTCGAAGCTGCGAATCGTCCGGTAGGCCAGTCCGAGGGCTCCGTACGCCGCCGCCTCGAGATTTCGGTCTCCCGCCTGACGCGCGAGACTCAGCTGACGTTGGTGCATCTTTATTGCTTCGTTCAGCTCGCCCAGCCGTGCCAGGCACTCTCCGATGTTACCCAATGCCCGAAATTTTCCGGCAATGTTTGTCGTCATGTGGGCTATGGCTGCGTAAAAAAAAAAAAAATACAATAATGTGTTGAAACGTCCCTGAGTCTATAGTATTTAACATATACGTTTTACGCCAAAATAAATTAAATTTCAAATGTCTCGTTACAGAAGAAAGTCATGCAATAACCCAACCGATTATATATTTGTTACAATATATTATAATATGTAGGAATTTTTAATGAAAAATGTAAAAATTTATAACGCAATGGATTCAAGTGCATTTTATACACAGCTATTAAAAATAATGATCATCATGACACGATGACACCGATATACCAAGTTATTTGTAAACAATGTAAAAAAAATTGACACTTGCCTAAATAATACTTTTGGCACTCTAGGGCCGTGTCAATGTTGCCGAGAGCGAGGTGAGCCAGTCCAAGATTGCAGTAAGCTTTGCCCATTCTGGCCTGTCCATCCTCGCCACGCAGATCTTTGGCCAGAGCAAGGTCCTGATCATAGTAGCGCACAGCTTCCCTGTGATTTTCCAAGCAGTAGTGCGCGTAGCCGAGAAAGTGACAGGCTTTGGCTTCGCCTTAAACACACGCACGAGTGATTATTTTAAATAATAATTTTTTAATCAGTGGTATAGTACATTGTTACACCTACTTAAAAAGTCCCTATGTAATACTTTGAAAACGAGACCAATGAAAATTAGTGACAAGACTACTGCATCCTGACAAAAACAGTATACGTATATATTATACCTTCGACGTCGTGCAGCTCTTGCGAGAGCATAAGGTAGTTTTCGTAGTAGGGTACGGCCTCGTCGAAGCGCGCCTTTGAAGCTAGGCAGTTTGCGAGATTGAGGAGAGCGCAAGCTTCGCTCTCGGCGTCGTGCAATTCGCGGGCTATGGCCAAGTGGGCTCGGTAATGGCGCAGCGCCGACTCGTGGTTCTGCATCGCCTGGTAGGCTACCGCCAGGTTTCCATGGGTGTTAGCCTCGGAGCTCCTATCGTTTACCTGTAAACGAGTTTCTACACCTATTCATTGTGCCAAGTGGTAGCGATGGTGTGATGATAATAATACAATATACAGTTTTTTTTTTTTTTTTTTTTTTTTTTTTTTTTTTTTTTTCTCCTCCCAACAATCAATGCAGTTCCGTTGAGAATATACAAAGCAACACCGACCTCTTTGCTAATGGCCAGTTCCATCTTGTGATACTGGATCGCTTGCTCGTAGTAGCCAAGCGCGTTGTAAGCGTTTCCGATATTACCACAGGCCCGGCCAACACTTGCCTTGTCCCCGAGAGCGCGAAAGATCCCTTCCGCCGACAATTGTAGCTTGAGAGCCGCGTCGTGGTCACCCATCAGATGGTACACGATCCCGAGGCAGCTGCATGCTCGTCCTTCGGCGGTCTTGTCCTTGGTCGTTAGCGCAATGTCCAACTGACGTTGGTGCCACAATTTGGCTTGTTGCAGATCGCCTATACACACGAGACGACGAGCGTGCATTTTTCATGTTATTATGTACGTACATGAGTACCATGCTGATGATAATGTAAGTTTAACGACACCCGTAGCGTTTTTGGTATTAAGTATAAAAAGTACACAACCTGCGCAACGTGTGGCGTGACCCAAACCGGCGTAACCTCGAGCCTCCATGGCCTTGTCGCCCACTTCTCGCGCTATTCTGAGCACGTTCTTGTGATAGGTCATTGCTTGGTTAAAGTTCCTCTTGTAATGATGGGACGAGCCCAAATTGGTAAATGCTCGTGCTTCCTCTATCTATAATGAGTTTAATATAAATCAAATCCCTTTTTTTTTTTTTTTTTTCATCCCGATAATACATATATATATATCAATCGGATAATTGAATACATTTCAAACCTTGTCTCCCAGTCGGCGAGATATTCGCAAGTGCTGCGTGTGGCAGTCGATCTGCGAATAAATAATTTTCAATTTCATTGACGATTTCTGTTAAACGCATAGGTACATCTACACTGTCATATTTTAATTTAATTTATTATTGTAACAATTTATAAAGCAAAGGGGATTTTCGACGTCCTTAATACGTGTATCGAGAATAAAGGGGGGGGGGGAACAAAAAAAAAAGAAAATTTTCGTACGGCGCTGTCGAATTCACCCATGGCGAGATAGACGGCGCCCACGTTGCCTATCTCACGGGCCTCCCGGAGCCGATCGCCGATCTGCTTGACGAGAGCGAGGGCCTGCTTGTGGGAGGCAAGGGCGTTGGGCAGGTCGCCAATGGCCGTGTACATGTGTCCGAGACTCGACAGGGCCGAGGCCGTTGCCTGCGTGTCTTTGATCCTTTGGACAATCCACAACATTTCATTACCATTGATTCTTTTGGGGTGGGGGAAAGAAAAAAAAGAAAACACACTTCATCGCTAGGACGAGCTGGTATCGGTGGGCCGTGAGTGCCTCCTCGTATCTGCCCTGGCTAAAGTAGGCCGAGCCGAGGTTTCCGTACGCCCTGCACTCGCCGCTCGTGTCGCCCAAAGAGCGGGCCACCTCTGCTCAAAAGACAATAATGTGCCAATCATCTTTCGTTTGTTGGATCGATAGTATTATTGTTATTATTATTATAATTATTATTATTATTGAATTAAGGGTGCACGTATCTTACCGAGGTCCTTTTGCATGAACCTTATGGCCTTTTCGAGAGAATTGAGAGCCCAGTAGGCGCTCGATAGTGCCGAGAAAACGCTGCCGCGCAACTTGAGGCTGCACGAGCCGATGGCAAGGGCTGCCTCGAGCACTCCGGCCGCAGCCCGATATTGGCCGACGGTGCTCGCTTGGCCAAGTAGCTCCTGCCCAACGACCGATATCACGACAAAGGGGGATTCGTCGAGTTTCATGGCGCGCAATTGCTGAAAAGTCGGCTCGAGGGTGACGCGCAACGGGGACTTGAGCGATGCCTCGACGAGGCCCGACAAAAGCTGCCGGTTATCCGGCTCTCGCGCCAACCCGACGCTGAACGCCACGAGGGCCTCCCCGTACCGGCCCAGGCATTGCAATGCCACCCCCTGGCGGTAGTATGCCTATACGGTCATGTCATGTATTAATCATCGTATACATCGTACATTATTATTATTATTATTATTATTATTATTATTTTATTATTAAAAAAACAAATCAAAGGTATAGATGCACGATGACTGCGTCGTGTTCGTACTTTGGGCCATTCGGGGCTCAGCTCGGTGGCTCGGACGGCGTCCTGGAGGGCCTGCGCGAACATACCCATCTTGAGGTAAGCGGCCGATCGGTTCGAGTAGAGAACGTGGCTGAGGGGATCGAGGGCCAGGGCCTCCGTGTAGAGGGTAGCCGCGAGCCCATAGTCCCCATTTTGGCAAGCTGCGTTGCTTCTGCGCACCGTCTCGAGGAAAAGGGTCCGCGAGCCCACTGCCAGAGCCGACGAACCTTCGGGCTCCACCTGTACATTAAACATTTATCATATATGTTATATAAAGCCCTCATGCAGTATCATCATCAAAATCGTCATCAACATCCAGTGCATTCGTTCTAAAAACGCGAGTTGAGTTGCAAGAAAAAAAAAAAAAAAAAAAAAAAAAAAACCATTCACCATATGGGGTTAAATTATCCACTCAAGTGCGAGTTATAAACTTAAATAGGGGTGCCGATCGTCCCAATAAGTGGGGTGAATAAGCGTCGTTTCAAATATGTTGGGAAACATTCGCCCGTCAAAGTGAAAGAAGTATAGGTAGGTACGGGTCCCGCGTGCAGGTGCAGAGAGGCCCGTTCCTCCTGATCGTTAGGCTGTATAGGTCCCCGATTGCAGGAAAAAAAGAAAGAGAAACAGGTACAATATTACCTGTGGCAGTGGTAGTGCAAACAATGATAAAAGAAATAACATGCAATGGGTAATAAACTTGTGCTCGATTTATACATGTATTATGAGCGACAGTGCAGATTTGAGCCAAAAGGAACGATCAAGTATTACATGTACACTATATAGTAGTGGGTACTTGACGAACCTCAGAGATATCCCTGTGAGACATTGCTTTATAGGACGGTGCGTTAGCATGCTTCAGCTTCGAGGGCATTCATTATCCGCGAGAGCACCGGAACAACCTAAGGTATCCGGTAAGGTCCGCTATCTGCACCCAAAACGTCCTTATAGTTTTTTTTTTTTTTTTTTTTCCTCTTCTTCTCCACAACACTCCCAACTCGTCGTCCTGAACTTTTCTCTCAATCACTGTGTGCAACAGGTACACGTATACCTCTTCCTAAGAGAGATTAAATTAAGGGTAGGAGGGAGAGAGAGACGCTGTATCCGTCCCTCCGCGGATCGGCCTCTTTCTCTCCTCCCTGGAGCTCTTCTTCACGGTCTCGTGACTACAACACTACCTAGTAGGTGATGAATGAAAAATGGAAATAGTAGTTTTGTTGAATGACGAAAAGAAAAAAGAAAAAAAAAAAAAAAAAAAAAAAAAAGAATCATGATGTCAGCAGCGCACTGAAAACCGCTTAAACACAACACTGACACTGCACGGCAAGTATCCTGCTCTCCTCAATATTTGATAGCAGATATTACAATTGCAAGAATCGGCGAGTCGCGAGATGAAAATGTGAACGCGAATAGCGACGCCGAGCAGCGTAAAAATCATACTTAAACTATACAACCTATTGGAATTACAATATTATACTTGATATTGTCCCGTGAGTATAAGTATTTGCACAAAAGGGTAAATTAAGTGAGTATTTGCTTGGTGATCCCACGGCCGCGAGCTGCATATCGGCAGCGGCTCTCTTATTGCCAGCCAGTGCCCTGCTTTCTTAGGGCCACTGTTGCGTGTGCTTTGGTTACCGCTGCGAGTAAAAGGGAAGGGGGGGGGGGCCAAGCATTCCTCGGGCACAACCACAGCCATCTTGGAATGTGACCCCGGGCCTCCCTTTGGGCCCGCGGCGCTACATTATCCTCATAAATATAGGTATATAATGTGATGCTCTCCGAGTCGAGCTCGAGCTATATACTATAGCTCTCGGCACCTGCTTTTTCTCCTGCACGAATTAAGTATTATTATATATTATAGAATGCGATGGGCCTCTCTGTGTATATAGCCGGACAGCGTTGCAGCGTGTCTCCCGCAGCCACTCTGCCAAAATAATGTACTTACAACTACTTATATTATATCTGACAGCCGCGGCTCATTGCATAGTATGGGTGTAACAGAACCGACTTAATTGTGTGTATGGTGACTTTTGGACTTGGACGCTCCATCGAAAGTATAAATAATGATCCATTTTTTTCTTTTTCCTTCATTCGTTTGACAAATCATTTCTTTTGGGCTCAAACATAATATAATATAGTACATCCATTAGTACGTTATAATAGAGTAAGTACCTTGTTGGTCAACAAATCTTTTTTTTTTTTTTTTTTTTTTTTCTACAATTAACTGTTGACGACTCTCCCATTAGATTTTTTCTCTTCTTCTCGCCTGCAGCACGACAGTACCCAACAAGTATCCCGTTGTTGGAAAAATTTTTAATCATCTCGAAATTCTTCATCATCTTGAACATTGCATGTTTGGATCATATTATTCTTTACTTTGAATTTATTCACAAACTAGAAAAAAAAAAAAATAATAATAATAATAATAATAAAAAATAGAAAAAAAATTGCATGCACGCAAACAAGTAGTCCTCCAACATTGTAATCACGGTCCAGGCTATCCAATATGTATACCTACGGTTTTATTGCGTTCTTTTACTACCTCGAAATAGGTTTCATACAAACGCGCAACGATGTATGTTCATGTATAAGGCGATGAAATGCAACCTTGCGAAAATGTATATACACCGAGGACAAGACATTACCTATAAACAGGTATTATTACACGCCTTGACGTGGACGAATTTATTATTAGTCCCCAATAAAAAGTAATAACGATAATCAACTTTTACATTTACATTATAGTGTGATTTCTTATAACGATGCCTCGGGAAAAAACTGAGCCTGTGAGAAAATAAGACTCTGGCAAAAATTACCGACTCTCTTGCAATTACTATGACAATTACCTGAAAGTGAAATGAAATAAACATTTTTCGGGAACTTTGTATTTGTGTTTTAATAATTCAAAAACAAAACAATGTACCAACAAAAATTTTACAATTTCCAAAGAGTAATGTATATTAGCGAAAAAAACACAATAAAGCGGAAAAAAGTTTTTCGACTTTTCCCCTTTCAGTCCATTTTTTTACTTCTTACGTTAAACCCTGTAACGTTAACACGCTGTTCTTAAAATTTCAGTTCCATTTCAGTATGAATACGAGGCAGAATAATGTTCATGGGTGTATACATTTGAAATAAAAAGTCACTTTTTTAAAATTTGTACTTTAATAACGTTTCGAAAAAACACTACATTTACGGTGTATTCTCTTCGCCTCCTTTATCTTATCAAAACTATTATTGCCCTGTTTTTCGTTATTTTATTACGTATCCATTAATAAATTAATTATTTAAACTATAAAACTGAAAATTTTTTTTTTTATTTTACAAGAAAAATGTACAATATATTCTCACAAGTTGATAAACAACAAACAAAACGGTAAATAAAAATCACTTGGCGGCTTTTTATGCATAACTTACGAAATCGTACCATCAGACGCGGAATGTGAAAAAAATGTCAATATCTTTCATCAAAATATAAATAAATATATTTTATTCTGACAGAATACAATATTATTGTATAAAATAACTAAAATAAAAATCGATTTGTAACATTATTGTTGGAATGCTTGTGACTTGTGTTAAACATTAATATTTAAAACAAATGTAACATGGTATAATATCGCTGTATGCATGCGAAAACTCTTTTAATCACCACGTATTGTAAATAGTGTACTAGTGTCGCATAAAAAAACTAGTTCTTTTGCTCTCATGAAACATTTTATACATCATCTAGAAATATTAACATTCTAAAAGATGCAACATACAGTAATATTGAAGCATTAAACTTTGAAAACTTGAGAGGATGATGATAACACTTTGGTTGTTTTTGCACTATTGTTCCTAACCAAATTTCGTGGATGCCATACATTGTAAAACTTTTTTAAGAATCATGATGTAAGAGGCCAGATTATAAGCAGTTGTTTTAAAATAGTTTCGAAATAAAAACGCTACAGCTAATAATGGCAACCAAGTGGCACATAAACATTTTTTTTTTTTTTTTTTTCCATAAAATTTAAAATGTACAAAATACGTGCCAATAAGAATCTTTTAACAAAACACTTTCATCACGCCATCAATGGCAATTACTGATTCTTAGTAAAGTACATTTGGTGAGGTAGCACATTACGCGAATGATATTTATTTACAGAGATCTTTTTTTCTTTTTTTTTTTCTTCTCTTCCTGAGTTTTTTAATTGCGGTCCCAAAAAAATATAGGCTTGGAAACAAATTTTTTGTTTTTCCTAGTTGAACTTTCAAGGCCAAAATTTGTTAAACATTTCCATAAAGGAATCGTAAATCATGAACGTTATGGCAACATCCAAGCAAACTCTACCTAATCTAGGCACCGTTCCTTTGTAAAAAGCTCTTGGACCTTCGTTTTTCCAAATTTGCACAGCGCAGTCCCAGCTATTTTTATACTTTGAAGCTTCTAGTCCCTGAAAATGAAAAAAAAAAAAAAAAAAAAAAAAACATATATATGAGCTAGTATCAACAATTAAGATAAAATTTTTTTTCCAATTCCATACCTGCATCCTCGTTTTCACAACGTCGATAGGCGTGTTTCCATATACTGAAGCGGCTCCGGCTATCGCCCCAAAGGCACCGACGACTAGTTTAGGAACATGTTTATTATTATCTCCACCTTTGTACCACTCCTTTGCCGATTCCATGACAAAAAACCGAATCGCCTGATTTGAACCCTGTTTCATAATTGTCGGCACTACACCCTGATAAACTCCTCTAAATCCTGCATAATAAAACACAGGCACATAGAAAAAATGTCAAGATTGTTAAACAGAATTTGTACAGAAACACAACAACTCGCAGTAGATACATGCATACAAGTAACTATTAACCATTTTCCTTGATGATGATTCCAACGCCGTGGACGAAGCCCCTGAAGCGAGGATTGGCCGAACGTTGATCGTTAATGAATTTGACTTTGACCGTCTCCATGGGAGTGACGGCGAGAACGGCCTCGCAGGCACCGGCGCAAAGTCCAGCCAGCAGCCGGTTCTGAACGTTGAGTTTCCCATCCGCGTCCACAAGTTGTTTTTTCACGGTTTCAAAGGAGCCGAATCTTACTGCCGATTTTGGAATGGAGCCGTAAAGAAGGACCGACAAGCCCCGGTACAGTCCGAAGAATCCGTGGTTCTTGACGGTCTTGTTGACGCAGTCTAGTATGCCCGTGTACTGTTTGTCGGCCCCCGTTTTGCCGTCCAGCTGTAGCTGAGTTTTCACGTACTCGGTTGGAAACGTGATGCAAATCTCGATGCCTCCCGTTATTCCACCTAAATTTTTTTGTTTTAGTTTTGTTCTTTCATCACTTATTTTCAATATTATTAATACTATTATTATTATTATTATTATTATTATATCAGAAAAGCTTTTGAAATATTTGACAAAACTTGTTATCTTTAATGTATAAATAAGCGAGTTCGTGTCTGATGGATTTCATTCAATTTGATTGTTTAATCATCATTGTGAAATCACTACGACATTAATGATAAGTAAGGCGCTTGCACAGCGACAAACGGCCTCGTTTCTAATCTCACGTTTGATTGTGGTGAATTTTTTTATTATTAGTAATGGCTAAAAAAAAAAAAAAAACATTTGGGAGAAACGAGAGTGAGAGAGAATGGCATTCTTTCTTATGTTTATTTGCAAATAATTTGCCATTAAAATATTCTTACTCTAGGAGAAATAGTTGTAACTTGTCAAACTCTGTCATAATACATATACTTGGCTTTTTATCTTTTAACCTTTATTGTTTCAAACCAAATTTACTTTACAGCACTTTTCGATTCGTGTCATGGTTTGTCATTAATTTAAAATATGAACCAAGTTTGCTATTTTTATTTTTATTTTTAATCGCTTTGAAAAATTTCGTGCACGCTCAAGTATGCGTGCAAATACTCATATATGTATATGTATATGAAACCAAGCAAGTAAATTGATTTGTGTAAAAAATATACATTTAACATATCTCGACTCGGCACAACTCGAAATCGGTAAATCGACGTGTGTTACTATCGGAAAAATACATTGCGCGTCTTCGTCAACTAAGCAGAGGCTCACGTGGGGGGTGTATACCTACTTACAAGTAAACATGGACAAATAAATTTTCGTCACAAAAAGTATGCAGTAACAGCAAACTTTAGCAACTCTTACCAGCAATGATGCCCTTGAGGCCAATGTTGCCGGAGGGCGCGGCTGCCGCGGCTCCACTATTCCTCATCCAGGGTCGTTCTGGAAATGCGTTCCTCGGCTTTAAGCTACCCTCCTTCCTTGCCACCGTGGCCTGCTCAAGTAGACTCGCTATATCCATAATTGGAGTTTGTTGGACTCCTCTGCCTGGAGGCTAAGTCAAATTGTAGGCTGGGGGGGGGGGGGCTTTGACCCGACCTTACGATTAGTATTCACTATGTTGTACTTGGTAAGTGTGTTGATACAATTGCCTGGTTCGATGATAATGATATCCCTTTAGAAATGCTGCAGGCCGTACACACTTCTTATTTAAACTATGTATCACTTGAATACTCCAGCCGCAGTAGACAACAGCGTTGAAGCTGACAGCATGGAGAAATTGGAGGAAAACTTGCCAGCCAGAATCAAACCAGACTATCAGATCAGAGGGGAGAGGGGATCGCGTGAGGTGGTCGAACACCGATGCACGTTGAACACGATACGAATATATTGCTCATCGCAGTCAACAAGCGCCGCCGGCGTGTTTTACCTATATATTTGGTCGTCGCGTCGAGTCATATGCGTTCACGTCGACTGCTAGATATCATATATATATATACATTTTTGTTGTTGCTTTGCCTCCCTCCCTCACTCTTTCTCACACAGCAACCTATGAACTCGCTCAAAAAAGAGTATAGCTGCCGTCACCGCTAACATTTACCTCTAATATTTTGTATACAATTATATACATTGTACTGGTATTACTGGGTGTGTACTCAGGGTGGATGAATGTTGCTGTTGTATCTAGGTACCGTGCATGCATGAGTACATGCACTCTAGAATTTTGTGTATCGGTATAAGTACATAAAATATACGGTCACGATTACCATCCTCCAGGGCTATGGGATAACAAAGTAGTGTTGTTTTCTCATTAACGTTAATAACCCCTTATTATTTGTAGAAAACTGTTTGTTCACTCGTAGTTGACAGTTAAATTTTTTATCGTATTTTAAGGATTTTCTTGATTTAATCAGTAATTTATCCACCGTTTTACCTCAATTTTTCAAAAATTAAATATGATTAATAATAAGTTAATATCAGTTTTAAAGCGCCAAAGATCGGAACTCGAGTGCTTTTAGGAAACAACAGCCAACTAAGTAGGTATGAGAGGCATGGACGTTTATAAAAGTATTCTTGTGAATTGATCAGTCCATTTGAATAATGAAAAATCGTCGCGGTCACTGGTCAAGGTCCGATTGTTTGCAAAAACACTTGTATGCAAACTTGCTTGCCTAGGATTTGTTGTAAATAATGAACTTGTGGTATTTTTTTAGAGAAATTATAATATTTTACTTGTAAATAATTAATACTAGGTATACAAATTTTCCAATTCAAGTTTTCAAGTGTTTGAATCACTGTGTAAGAGTGCTTTTTCAGACCACATTCAAGTTTTACCAGCCTGGTGTAGTATTTGCTAATCTACGCATACGTCTGTAATACATTAATAATGTTGTAATGATTGATGAAATAATTACGACGGGTCATTAGTAAACAACATAAAATAATAATAGTTGCCTTGTGTTTCTATCTTGGTCCCGTATTTTTTTCTCCATCTCGGCGTCTGTCAGGGTTTCCAGAAAAGGAGCCCATATGTCAGCCTCCGAAGGTGGTCTGAAAGGTACTTCTACTGTTGGTAGTGGTGCTTCTGAGAATGCATATGTGCGCTGGTGCCATGATAATTGACCTCTCACACTGGCAGTTACAAACAAACCCATTAAACAAAATTCTTGAAAAACTCAAGTTTTATATACCTGTAGGCAATAGCAGTGACAAATTCCCCGCCAAGTCCGAGTTCAGCACACAGCTTCATTGCAAATTTTTCAGGATTATTTTCCTTTTCCGACATATCCCATTCAACTTGGTCCACCAATGATGTATTGCCCACATGAATATTTAATTTTATAATCACTCTTTGATCACTTTGTTCGTCCAAAACTGCTTCTTGAGGAAATGCTTCTATTTGTTGTTTAATTGCCTGAGCTATGGCAGGCACAAAAGTCAATGGATTCAGATCCAAATCATCGCATAAGACTTCGGCAAACTGTTCTGGAGAAATAATACTTTCTGAAATAAATACAATTTATTTTGATGGATTCATTTTAAATAGTTGCTTTGGAAAAGGCAAAAATAAAAAATAAAAAATGGGAAAATCCTGTAATACCATTTTTATTCCACGTAAACGTATCTCGTAATTTTTGACCTTCTATTTCCATGTCCAAGCGAATTGGAACCAAGACTTCTTGTTGCGCAGCGTTTTCCAAATTCGATGATGGGTCAGTGTCATCGTAACTAGGTTAAAGAAATTTGAAACTGATTTTCAAGCATTGGTTGTGTATAAAAATTTGTAGATGTAAATTTTTTTTTTGTGTTTTAAAATAATCATTACCATAATGGAAAAGTTCTGACTTTTTTATTGTGCACCCTATTTCTATTGATTGGGGTCGCTTGAGGAACTGCATCCAAATGTGAACTGTTTGGTAAACTTGGAACCCATGCCATAGATTTCTTGGTTTTGCCTTCCCGAGGGGCTGGTGGTTCTGTAGAATGTACCGATACAGCTTTGTACTTGTCATCATTACCTTCAATTATATCTTCAACTTCACTGGCTCTGAGAAGGGAAACACTGGAGGCAAGAACATGTTGACTAAGACCCAGCTCGACGAGTTTTTTTCTTTCATCATTTGTGATTGATCTTCTGTACATGCCAGGATATCTCTTGTATAGTGAACCTCTAAAGAGGCGCAGGTAATTGCCTACTTCAGATCCAATGCAATAATACTCTCCACCTTCCTCAACTTGGAAACTAATTGGCTTATCTCCGTAAGTTCTCAAAGCCATGGTTGAGTATTTTCAATCCACTTGTGATCTACATAAGAAAAAAAACTTACACATTTATGCTATCAATATTTGTGTGTCTGTCTAACAGGTTTGGAAAAAAAAACCAAATAAAAAAAGAAAAAAACCGATATAATTAATAACAGCACAAGATTCTTTGTGTATACGTATAAAATAAAAAATTTTTTTGTCAATTGCCAGCGTCTCATCAATTCATGTCGTGTGGATGGTAGAATTTTGACATACTTACACTAACCACCCAACAAATTTTCGGTAGAAAATAAATTGATTGTGCTTGTGTTCCAACCGAATAAAGCTTGTTAAGCTTAAGTGACAAAATTTCACGGTTGATGGTTGATCAGTTGAAAAAGATTAAAGAGTTTGTACGAATCATATGAATTCTAACCCTACATTCTCTTGTGTCAAAACAAAACAACTTTTATACAGATATACACACACATATACGTATTTTGATAGTTTGTAATTGTTACCCTATGTCACCCTATGTTACCTACTGAAGATACTACTTTCCAGAAATGTATACAACTAATAACGCTGCAATTATAATATATGTTACACATTTATTTATTTGTTAGGTATTCATTATTTTTAAGAGCACTCTGGGCGCTCGATGACACTTTTTATTGTGTAGATAGTGTAGCTGCAGCTGCTAATGTATGTGACCTGTGATCGGTCTCTATACCTACTTATCTAAAAATTGGATTTGAATATGTTTTTATTTATTAATAACTTTTTTCCATCAGGTAAAGATTTATTTGCTAGCACTGTTTTTTTTTACGCTACTTAATGATATCACGTACAGGATCATTATAAAAGTATACACAACTAGCCGTGCAGTGCCGAGTGTCTATAAATCAGAGAAACAAGCTTAATCAATATAGGTATCTCGGTCTCCGAACATTCCTAATCCTTTTTAATGTTTTGTATGCGCACTTACTTATATTTTTTCTATATTTTTTATGCGCTTCGAGAACGTAAGTAAATTTTTTATCGATTCCTATGCGTCCCCTCGCACCCGATATGATAGACAGTGTCTAGTATATGTGTCAACTGTCGACTGGCCCCTGCGAAATCCGAATCCTCCGATGCCGTACTTATACTTAGGTATATTATATACCTAAAATCAGCGATAACCGACAGACAATAATAACCTATACTGCAGACAGAGAGAGAAAGCGAGCGAGCCCCCTGAGGAAGCTATTGTTGCAGTCGACAAGGCTACTATTGCGATGGTGCTTCGCAAGGACGCCATGAAGCCGAGCACGTTCCGTACGGCTACCTAGTGGTAGCATTCAGGGAATAATTGCCGAGGCGTTCTGTTGAATGGTGGTACAACAATAATCGTAAACATCGATTGTGTCGTCATTACGGGATTCTCTCGGGTAGCCATCGTATATGCTCTCTATTATACTGAAAAAGAGCATTGACAGAGATCTGGGAGAGATAAGTGCATAATACATAACATAGAAGAGAGCATGGGTGTAATGTGTGACAAATGTGCGTGCAAATATTGTGAGCAAAGTGGGGTATTCATTAAAATACAAGTAGGTACTCTGCTGACAAGCAGTCGTCAAGCTTTGGAGCACAAATGATGCATGTTGTACAACGTTAACCCACATACCTACATGTTATAGATTAATGAAATGTGTTACAAATTGCACGTGTATTTAGTCGAAGTGAATTGAAATTGAAGGATATCAGCCGTCAGTGTCAGGACATATTTATGTATATATAGTGCTCGGCCTCACGGATATATATCATCATTCTGCTAAAGGGAGGGGGCAGTCAGTCACGTGACGTTCAGTGTTTACACACTAAAATGGAGCTTTGTCTTCATCTTCGGCGAGCTCGAGCTGCTCCACGACCACTACTAGCAACAGTAGCAGCATCATCATCATCCCCACGTCTCGGTGAGGATGTTACCCGTCTACTCAGACCCCGCTAGGTTAGAGCTCGTCTTTTCTTTTACTCTACTTGGGCTCTACTATATAGGAGCAGCCTTCATAAGTAGTTTCAAGAGAACGGGAGCAGCTATACCTAGTGTGTTACGGTGAAAGTACGGCTTGTTTGACTGCTCGCGTGAGTGTTAGTTAGGAAACTTGTCAATACACTTGTGCACGGTGATAGCAAGAGCCAGTACAGTAGTGTTTGTAGCATAATGACTGAAACAAGAATCTGCAGGATAATAATTCTTAGCAAAAAACACTTTCTCTGCACTGCCATTGTTCAATTTATTTCTTTGCATTATTATACTGACTACATTTATGCTTTCTTTCGTTATCTCTTGAGCACTATTTTTGTTTTAACTGTTATTTAAACTCTCTTTTTTTTTTCATTTTATTTACTTAATATATATATACACACACACGCACCCCCCACATATATATATATATATTTTTTTTTTAAATGATGGGAAATCTTGGCTGTAGTGTATTGCTCCTGTCATCGTTTACGGTAAAACTTTACTCTCTTGTAGCCTGTGGTGTCCATTAATTATTATATTTTCCCTTTGGAAAAAATATTGGTAAAACAAAAAAAAATCCAATAACTTGTGATTACTTTACGAATGCCGATTCACATACTAACCGATGCAAGCTACTCTTGCTAATGTAATTTTTCTTTTATTTTTAGGTGAAAATGTAGATGATGTCAATTCTAGTGTAGAATGAGGAGAAGAAAAAACTAGAAAATAAATTCTAAATGGTGTGGCCATAAATAACCCAAAACATGGCCAGTAATCAGGTGGAGTACCAATGGTTGGTGTTATTTTTGGTACACCTATTTGGGTACAAAGTGGTACGAATCGAAATTGAAGTTTTGAGTAATAATACATGCAATTTTCAGGGCCTACACTGTAATGGACTCATCAAGGGTATCCACCTACTTGATATCGATTTTGCTTATTGTTTATGGTAGTTTTCGATCACTCAACATGGAGCAAGAGGCAAGGGAGAGAGAAAAAGAAAAAGAACGCGCTAACCTGTTGACGGGATTGACAACAGCAAACTCTGAAAATACTCAAGGAAAAGGAATATTAACTCTAGACACAATGCACGTTCTTTGTCTACCTCTTGGTGCTTCCATATCTCTGCTCGTCATGTTTTTCTTCTTTGACAGTATGCAGATGCTTTTTGCAATTTGTACAGCAAGTAAGTTCAAAAGCACTACCGTGATGAAGAAAAAAAAAAAAAAAAAAAACCATTTTATTACAAAATCAAATTCATCATTATAGTTATGGCAACGGTGGCCTTGGCATTTTTGCTGCTGCCAATGTGTCAATACATAATACGGCCGTGTTCGGATGGCAACAAAATATCATTTGGTATGTGCGGCAGATTCACTGGTGCCGAATTATTGTCTTTCTCACTGAGTGTAAGCGTAGTTTGCATCTGGGTATTGACGGGTCACTGGCTACTTATGGATGCAATGGGTATGGGCTTGTGCGTCGCTTTTATAGCATTTGTACGTTTACCGAGTCTCAAAGTGTCGACATTGTTGCTCACGGGTCTTCTCATTTATGACGTTTTCTGGGTATTTTTCTCTTCCTACATCTTTAGCACCAACGTCATGGTCAAGGTAATCAATTGGACAGCAGCCATAGTAATGTTGGAACAGTTTACATAATCTTTTTACTCTGGCATCGTAGGTAGCAACTCGTCCCGCGGACAATCCAGTTGGGCTGGTCGCACGAAGGTTTCACTTTGGAGGTGGTGTGGCGCGGGAGGCACCGAAATTATCTTTGCCCGGTAAGCTCGTGTTCCCGTCGATGCATCGCGCAGGCCATTTTTCGATGCTAGGCCTTGGTGACGTCGTGATGCCAGGGCTGCTTCTCTGTTTCGTACTGCGTTACGATGCCTACAAAAAAGCTCAACCTTTGGCGGGTGGCTGCGAGGCCGGAGTCCCGCCACCCCGGCACCTCAATCGAATAACCTATTTTCACTGCTCGCTTATTGGATATTTCCTGGGTCTGCTAACGGCCACCGTTAGTTCCGAAGTATTCAAGGCTGCACAACCCGCACTTCTCTACCTCGTGCCCTTTACGCTGCTACCCCTACTCACTATGGCTTACCTCAAGGTGTTGTTGTGGATGTGGATTTTATTCGTACAAGTAGATAAACTAGGAAGCTTTGAGTCTGAATCTTCAAGATTATCTACTTGTACATAGCTGTTGTAACATTTATTGTAATAAATAATTTCATTAAAATCCTTTTTAGGGGGATCTACGCCGCATGTGGAGTGAACCGTTTATAGTGCACCAACAGTCAAAGCATTTGGAAGTTTGACAGACTTAAGCAGTTTCACAAATGTCAGTTAGATAAACACTTTATGCGAGTAAAATTTAATTCAGAATCTCAAAAAAAAAAAAAAAAACCTTTTTTTTTTAACGGTCGTTTCACGAATGTCAATAAATTAGGAAAACACTAGAGAACGATGTAAATGGTAAATTTATTTGTTGAAATACTTTCATCATCATGCTAATAATTTTTTGTCACTGATGATTAAACGTTTTTTGACATGAAAATTTTTTTTTTTGTGCAAAGAAATGATGACGAGTTATTGTAAGTTACAACAAAAATTACACTTTATTATAAACCATTGTTTAGGGGGCTAATTTATAGAAAAATATTGGTTTCAATCATATTTGCAATGTACCATGTGAGGTTGTAACAAAAATTTGCATTTATGATTGCTACCACCTTTTTGGTAACTAGTTATTTATGATCTACAAATACTCTTTATACATGCAAACACACATACATATTTATATATTAATCGTAACAATCTGTAAATAGAATGTAATTTAATTTCGATAAAATTTTGTCCTTAAAAGAACAATTGGTCGCGATTAGTCAAAAGAAGCAAACACAAATAATTATTTCTACAGTATTCAAAAAACAGATACTATAAATTTCACATGATACACTCAGAGGGAGAGAGAGAGAGGAATGAAAAATACTGCCTTGGACAACTATCTTCAATTGCTATCATGGCGCGTATGATACTATATTCAGAGGCGAGTAAAAATCAGTTAATAATGAAGCTTTATTTGTAGTGAACTGTTAATAGCATTTCCAAGCCCCTGCTATTACTAAAATATTCTTAAAGTTTTATCAAACATTAAGACTGATAAACAAATTTTTAAGACCTCAAGTAAACTCACACTTTAAGTTTTTGCAAACAAAGAGTTATTGTATTTTTTTTTTTTTTTTTCATTTCATCAAACATTGCTTGACGTCGTAAAGTTTCACATAATTAAAAAACAAATACTTACAAGTGTACATATTCGTTATAAACTATATTTTCTTGAAAAAGAATACCCATTTGTACAAAATGTGTTAAACTGTCATCGTAGTCGTTTCGTGATAATTTTCTTAATTATTTTATACATGGATGTCTGTCTGTTTGTATAGAATCTAGATGAATTGAATTTTAAACGTTGAGTATTATTGTTAAACTTGGTGCAATGATGCACAAAAAAAAAAAAAAAAAAAAAAAAACGAAAATATATGTATATTTTTTTTTAATACAACTGCAATAACAAAAAATTATTTATAGTTAATGTGTGTATACATGCTTTCCTCTTGACTTTTTGAAACTACATTTTTCATGCTACAGCCACTGTAGCAACTATATATATTCATGATTAAACTCAAAAGACTTGTTGCGTTCTTGCGATAAAACTGCCACTCAAATTTTTGTTTATAATTTACTTCAATTGTTACATAAATTTCAAGTGCCCTGCAATTATCAAAGACAACCAAGTATGTATTTAAATAAGAACGAATAAGAAAAATAATGTGGCTCGAGCTATACAATGAAAAACATATACACGCAGCATTATTAAATCATGTGCTATCACGACCCATTTTGTTGCGTAGACTGTATTATTATTAACTCTGCTAATTTGTAAATACTGGCTGTTTGACGCATAAGTAAGATAAATGAGAAGAACATGCTTTTGTACAAAGAGCTTCAACTGCCCCATGAAGAAATAAATTTTATTAATCGTATATATATAAATACATGTCTCTCGTATGCATTCATATTTGCGGTATATTTCCAAATAGCTTATGGCGTATCATCTGTTTTTTACTGCATACTTTCGAAAGTGGATCTGTGGTCCTGTAAACCTTGAACGATTTTCATCAAACTTTTGTGTGTATAAATATATACGTCAAAACAAATGCTTGGTCAAACTCATCATCAATAAAAGTTTTTAACTAGTTTTAATTATGACGTTTAGTAATTCCAACAGATTCATTATTGACTTTTGAAGACAACGGCATTTCAAATCACGCAACCATTTATTTATACAAGTTATTATTGGGTTTAGCCCGGCTGCTTCGGTGGATCTCGCTTGAACCGCCGCCATATTGAAGATTTTCGCGCCCTCTATTGAATGCGCCCCAATTTAGTCCAGTCGGACCGACTTAGACCTTGCAACGGCCCTTTTGAAACTAAAAATTTCGAAAAACATAGTTTTCCGTGTGTTTGTTTTGAATAGTAGTACTGTCGATCCGATAAACCAGGGTGAAAGGGTATTTTTAGAAAGGACAAAACAAGACGATTCGAGGGGTGTATTTTTTTTGTTCGATCGGTAAAAAAGTCGGTTTTTATCATTAAAAAAATTTTGTTTTTTTGGGTTTTCTTCATTTGTTTTAATGGATTTTGATCTCAACCCCCCCCCCCAGCGCATGTAAACATACGAAAAAGTAAGAATGAATGGCTGCTCTACGTCCCTTCCCCCATCCTTCCTCCAACCTCCATTTGTATTCCCTTTCCCCCACCCGTCTCTCCGACCTCCTTAGAAAGTTTTTTGTATTAAACTTTTTTTTTTTTTTTCCGTTTTTGTAAAGTTTGTCATTTAACCCCGGATTAATCCGTTGCCCTATTTTATCCCCGTTAAGTCAGGTGCCAAGGCTTTCTCTTCAACTTTCTTGTGTGGCTGGGGCGACGACCTCCTCGATCACCTCCCATAGAAGCGTGAGGTAGTTATGTTATGGAATAGCGCCGAAGCCGCTGGCCAAAATTTTTAGACAGTGGTCCACCTATCAAAAGATTGGCCCAACATTCGGGACAAATTTTAGGCTGATCAGTTGGCGGGGGTAATTGAGGCAGGAGCGCCGGTATGACGCGATGGCCACGTAATAAGGACTGGTATCCACCGGTCAATGATGACCAGTAGGCCGCGAGCAAAACTAAAAAGCTTGGCAAAAATAACCACAGACAGATAATTATATAATCGAAAACCAAGCGAGGAAGAAGCTCTTTGGCTTTTTTTTTTTTTTTTTTTTTTTTTTTTTTTTCATTTTTTTTCCTTCCAATTTTCCCGAGATAACCATGTACGCGAAGGAGAAGAGAAAAAAGTACACCCCCCTTCCCTTCATAATTTATGATTTACAAGAAAAAGAGTCGGTGTGTATCGCGAAGGAAGTGGGTTCAAGGCGAGGCCCGTGGTTTCGCGAGTCGGCCAGTAGAACGGGTCGAGTTGACAGCATGGAAGTTAAGTAGAACGAGCCGTTGATGGTCGGACAAGGCGTGCCACTTTATGCAATGAGTAAGGTAACGTACGTGTTTTATAAAAGTATACGTGTACGTGCGTGGATGCATGCAATATTTCCGTGTTTAAAAAAAGATTTAAAAATATATAAATCTTTTATACCTTTCGTTCGATTCCAATTGTTTGGAGATTACGTTACTCCTTCAACGATTGAACCCAGAATCACCAATGATAATTTTTTTTTTCCAAATCGTACAATACAAGAAGAGTTACGTACTATTGTTTATACGAGAATTGAATTTTTTACACAATTTATTGGTTTTTTCGTGTATAGAATTGCTCGTAACCTTCGATGTGTTTTTTTATTTAAAAGAAAAGTAAAAAATGAAAAAAAAACACTCTCCACGACCGTAGCTTCAATAGTAAGTCTAGAAAAATTGGCCCTGAAAAATTGTACTTGGATGAGAAGCCACAGAAGATGGCAATGTCTTAAAAAATTGTGTGAATATTGAAAAATGCCAAAATTCATATGGTTACTTATAATTTTCACAAAAACAAAATATATTTGGGGTTATGAGCCTTCTTTCATCGTGCTCATTGGTACGCAATAACCGATCTAACCTTGGTAAGCATCAAGAAAGTTATTATAAAAAATTTTTCCCAAGGGTTTTCGAGTAACAAAACTGGACGATTTGTATAGCTACATATACGAAAATAATTATTCCGGAATCAACATGAGATGGGGAGAGAAAGAGTTGGGAGGGTGAGGACGAATTTTTAAATACCAAGTCGTCTCGAAATCATTTATACAACAAACACATGAATAAGGGACGAAGGTAAAATTGTCAAATGTTAACTTACGAACGAGTCAATGTACTATGGGAAAAAACGAGTGTAAAAAAAAACAAGTTATTTCTCGACTGTAACCAAAATTAAAAATATCGAATGATTCACGATTATAGGCAATAAAAGAAAATGTAGAAAGAGAAGAAACACAAAAATGATGTCATTTCATTTCTTAAAAAACTGTATTCTTTAATTATTAACTAAAATAATTATCCTCCGTTTATAGTTTAATAACCCTATGACCCAATAACCCTTAGAATGCCCCAATATATACTATTAAGCACGTCAAGTGAGATGCCACGGTTTCCTCTTCAGTTTTCTCGTGTGGCTGGGGCGACGACCTCCTCGATCACCTCCCATAGACGCGTGTGGAAGTTTGGTTATCCTTTTTATTTTGTCGACGCCTTGCTGGTCGGTGTAAAGCCGTAAGAATTTCTCTTCCATCGACGGTATCCTTATCACCGCCATAACCCGCGCCCAAGAGTCATTCCTGTCGGGGATCAGACCACCGCTCGTGGCAATCATTGCGTCCCTTGTTGCCCTTTGCTTGATGGACGCCGCGTTGTTGTTTGCGGCAAGGAACGCAATCATCGCCCTTACAGTGGCCTTTCCAGCGTCGTCAAACGGAATAACTAACTTCTTGAAGCATTCTTGTTTAGAGGCTTCCACTTCTTCGTCATCACCACCAGCCACCTCCTCTGCTACTTCCATTGCAGCATCCTCGGCGGCAATTGGCATCGGTGCTTGCCCCACGTTGCCATCTTCGTCGTCGTCGTCGTCAGAGAGGGCAAGGTCTCGATGTAAGTCGACGGTTGACGTTGGTGTTACAGACTCTTGCCTCGCTGCAACATCAGCCTCGGCGACATCGAGTGGAGCAACCACAATGCCAATTACTGCATCTTCATCGGCCCAGCCGTCGTTTTCAATCCCAAGTTCGGCACATAATTCACCGAGCACATTGGACTTGGGATTGTTGCCTTCGCCACTATCTCCTTCTACCTCGTCGAGCCTTGGCATAGACGGCAACTCTCACCGTAGTCGTGTCTTCATATTTTGTTTTTTTTCCGAGGTTGTCTCCTCTAGCCTTCCAGTAGCATCAACTCCGACGATTGCCTGGTCCACCACAATCGCCGGGCGGTCGCTGGATGACGACGCCTGTGCTCCCGCTGGCACAGCCGCCGGTCCTGGGGTGTCCGAATCTCCCTGAACGGTAACATTGTTTTTTATTATGGTGTGCTCCATCGTGTTTTTTTATTATGGGGAAGTGTTACCTTCCCCGCGACTACTTTTTGGTCCGCCCCGGTTGTTAAGCCGGTACCCCCTATATCTAGGGGGCTGTCCCCTATCCGCCACCCGGGGAGGCGTCCGATGGGGGAAGTAGTCGAAACCCCGCACGGAAATTTGTCGCTTATATCATGCAAAACTAATAGTCTTGACTTTTAAATCTTAACGCATCTTGAAGGAACCGAACTGGTTTTCCACACCACCATTGAGGTACCAGTCATTGGCGCGTTAGGTTTTTTTAACGTGGACCTTCGCCGGTAGCCCTATTTTACCACGTAACCCACCCATCCCACGCCTCCAACCTCCTTTGGTATCCCTGTTTGTGTGTGTGCGTGTTCGTATAAGTGGGATAAAGACGAGTGCGCGTCACTACACCATTGTCCATCAACTCAAGTCTCTCCCATTTGTGCCGTATATGGTGTCCCTCCTCCCTTCCCTTTGCCTCCAACCTCCTTTAAAAACCCCTAGTGTTTAATTCGCTCCGAGCCGATGCAGAGGTTGCGTCGCCCCTAGCCAAAATCAGGTAAAATTTCTTGCATGTAAACAAACGTTTTAAAAGATATATACATGCGTATAGCTACTCGCGATCTCAAGAAATTTTGCCTGATTTTGGTTGGAGGCGGCGCAACCTCTGTATCGGCTCGGAGCGAATAGTTTATCACAAGCGTCCCGCGCACTTAACGAGTGTCACATCGCGCATTTTATCACTGTTACCAACACCTACGTCACTGGTAAGTCTTATTTTTTCTTGTAGATCTTCTTGTAGGTGTTAGCATCAGCCGTCGATAGTCCAAGTCCTACGAGGTACGAAATCGGCTTATCATTGGATAACTTCTTGGCCCTGTTTCTCAAAGCAACAGCTGTCCTGTGTTGCAGTTGCGGAACTCCCTTCAACTTGGACCAATCTTGTAAGATTCTGTTCCTGTGCAAATGCAGAACCCTGTTGACAATCAGACGGTCCTCAGCCTCGCTAAAGAGCCGTTCCGCGTGCCGTGGCGCCACAATCGTTGTTGCAGTTTTGTTGATGGCCGCCGTTGTTGTTGTTGTTGTTGTCGTTGCCGCCGTCGATGTCGTTGCGGTGATAGTTGTCGTCGTTGTTGTTGTTGTTGATGTTGCTGCAGTTGTCGTCCTCGCAGATGCTGCTCCAAAAAAGCTAACCAACGTGGCCTGCTTCTTTCTTGGTGGCTCGGCAGGTGTCGGTCGTGGTTTTGTGCCAAGTTGTTGTCCTCTATCTACTTGTGCGGCCACGTGATGTTCATCTTTGCCGATTTGTAGAAGTAAGTCCAAAAAACTATCATCCACACCACTCCCCATGTCTTGTTGTTGTTGTTGTTGTTGTAGTTGTTGTTGTTGTTGTCGTTGTCGCAGCTATTGTTGTTGCTGCTGCCGTGCCCTTTGTTGTTGCTGCTCTTGCTCTCTCTGCTGGAATAACTTGCTGCGCTCCTCAAAGTTCAATCGTTCCAGATCAAGTTCTTGCTGTTTCTCGTCCAACACTCGCTTTTCTCTGGCAAGCGTATGTTCCGTAACCTCGGTTTCAATGGACTCTGGCTGCTGCGTTTGTCTTTGTCTCTGTTGTGCCGCAATCCTCTTCGTAATTGACGTGTACAGGTCCATTATTTCATCGAAAGCCGGGGTACACTTGGCTCTATCTTCGGCGCTCTCTCTTAACTCCTTGCACAGTTGAAGGCCATCTAGGAGGAACGTTTCGAACGGGACGATGGCTTGTCGAACTTCGGCAGCGTCAGCTTTAACAACAAACTGTTTTAAGTTGCGCAAGCATTGGCTGAATGGTGCCATAAGCAGGTTAATGTTAAACAGCGGAGGTGGATCGTTAGCTGACGTGACCACTCGGGCCCACTGCGTTATCGTGGCCTTCACTTTGAGGAAATACAAAGGAATCATGTAGCAATTTTGCTTCACGACTTGTAGCACATGATTCCAGAGGGCATCCTTATGGTGCGCATCTCCAACGACATATGCAACCATGTAGGTGACCATCAGGTTGACCGGCTTCTTCAACGCATCAACGACGTCGTAGTGTGTGGTGGTAGCAATGGGGCGTATCTTTTTGTTTTCCGCAAAGACATTGTCCGCGTAAACAAATGCCGTCGTATCCGATTTCTCGAGTGACCGATGCAACTTTCCCAGCATTCGTAAAAGGAACTTTGCCCGTTCATGTGGCATTTGCAACAATCCGTTCCTTGTCTCGTCGTCCGGCACTGCGTTGCGATACAGAAACGTCGCGGAAAATTGTGTCCTGCCGTCGACGTTGAAATTCTTGGAGCTTTCCATAAGGCAACAAAGGGAGAGATCCGTTGATGCGGTACCCAAAGTTATCACGTCGGTGACTTCGTCAGAGCGGTTCAAGAGAGTTTCCAAGTAAACGGACTTGTTTTTTTCTTGGAAGCCACAAATGAAGAAATTAAGACGCTTCTCCGCGTCGTAAAGGCGTGTCAACGTTTTTCGGTCCAGAATTGGTCCTGTAGACATGCCAAAGTCCCCTATGATCGTCTTGTACTTCTGAAACACAACAAAAATAACGTGACGATTAACCAAGTGAACTGTATACGAGGTAGCTGTAAATATCCGCATTTAAGCGTTTTATGACTCAAAACTACTCGGAAACGTTCCCAAATTGAATTCAATCAGTTTCTGTCAGATTATTTCCCAAATTACCCATTTCCGTGTTCCAATAACCCATTTTTGCTGACCCAATTACCCATTCCATGACCCAAAAGCCGTTACTCAATAACCTAGGACATTACCCAATACCCCAGAATGTTAAAAATGCCTAATTTTTCATTTTTTATCTCCCTGGAGCTTTTCATATACGTAACCTCAATATACCACTCGTAACGCACATTTAAATTCGACGATACGTCATTTTTTTGCATTTATTGCTACTTTTTGTGTTTAAGCGAAAGCTAATAACCGAATTACCCAAAGCAATAAATAAAATTAAGTTATATAAACGAAAATAATTACGCTTACAAGACTAAAAATCAAAAAATACGTCAAATTGTGTTTCAGGGTTATAGGGTTTTCGAGTCCATGTGGACTTTTTTTAACCGGGTAATAAGTGTATCCTAAGTAAATGGCAATAGTTTAAACAATATTATTTAGCATGAGTTGCATATTTTTACTAATTTAAACGATATAATACTTGTAACTTTAGAAAACAGTAATATAATAGAGATATAACAGATACAATTTTATTATTGTGTGCAGTTGCAGAAGCCCACTATCAGAAAAAAAAAAAATTTCAGAAATTTTGATGATTCTAAATTAAGGCTTATTCAGCTCTATCTCCATTATTTACGGAGATACAGCCGTTTTAGGTTTTGGCCATCTTTTTAACTAAAAAATCAAGGTTTTAAAAGTTTAAACGGGTTTGTGGACATTTGCTATGATGTTTCAGACTGACTAGACACATAACTGATACAATTTAATTATGTGTGCAGTTGCAGAAGCCCACTATAAAAAAAAAAAAAAAAATTTTAGAAATTTTAATGATTACAAATTAAGGCTTATTCAGCTCTATCTCCATTATTTACGGACATATGGCCGTTTTAGGTTTCGGCCATCTTTTTAACTGAAAGATCAAGGTTTTGAGGGTTTAAACGGGTTTGTGGACATTTGCTATGATGTTTTAGACTGACTAGACACATAACTATTACAATTTTATTATTTTGTGTGCAGTTGCAGAAGCCCACTATTAAAAAAAAAAAAAAAATTTTAGAAATTTTGATGATTCCAAATTAAGGCTTATTCAGCTCTATCTCCATTATTAACGGAGATACAGCCGTTTTAGGTTTTGGCCATCTTTTTAACTAAAAAATCAAGGTTTTAAGGGTTTAAACGGGTTCGTGGACATTTGCTATGATGTTTTAGACTAAATAGACACATAACTAATACTATTTTATTATTATGTGTGCAGTTGCAGAAGCCCACTACCAAAAATAGAAAAAAATTTTTGAAATTTCGATGATTCTAAATTAAGGCTTATTCAGCTCTATCTCCATTATTTACGGACATATGGCCGTTTTAGGTTTCGGCCATCTTTTTAACTGAAAGATCAAGGTTTTGAGGGTTTAAACAGGTTTGTGGTAAATAGACACATAACTGATACAATTTTATTGTTATGTGTGCAGTTGCAGAAGCCTACTATCAAAAATAGAAAGAACAATTTTTTAAATTTTGATGATTTCAAATTAAGGCTCATTTAGCTCTATCTCTATTATTTACGGAGATATGGCCGTTTTAGGTTTTGGCCATCTTTTTAACTAAAAAATCGAGGTTTTGAGGGTTTAAACGGGTTTGAGGACATTTGCTATGATGTTTTAGACTAAATAGACACATAACTGATACAATTTTATTGTTATGTGTGCAGTTGCAGAAGCCTACTATCCAAGATAGAAAAAAAACATTTTAAAAATTTTGATGATTTCAAATTAAGGCTCATTTAGCTCTATCTTCATTATTTACGGAGATATGGCCGTTTTAGGTTTTGGCCATCTTTTTAACTGAAAAATCAAGGTTTTGAGGATTTAAACGGGTTTGTGGACATTTTCTATGATGTTTTAGACTAAATGGACACATAACTGATACCATTCTATTGTTATGTGTGCAGTTGCAGAAGCCCACTATAAAAAAAAAAAAAAAAATTTTTTTCAAATTTCGATGATTTCAAATTAAGGCTTATTTTGCTCTATCACCATTATTTACGGAGATACGGCCGTTTGTAGTTTTAGCTAACTTTTGAAGATAAAATCCTGGATTGTTAGGGTTTTTACGGGTTCGGGTCAATTTGCTATGATGTTGTAGACTGCCTGGACGATGAATTACTACAATTTCATTATTTTTTGTGTAATTGCAATGGCCTAATTTCAAAAAAAAAAAAAATTTTTCTCAAATTTCGATGATTCCAAATTAAGGCTTATTGAGCTCTATCTCCATTATTTACGGAAATACGGCCGTTTGAAGTTTTAGCTAACTTTTGAAGATAAAATCCTGGATTGTTAGGGTTTTTACGGGTTCGGGTCAATTTGCTATGATGTTGTAGACTGCCTGGACGATGAATTACTACAATTTCATTATTTTTTGTGTAATTGCAAAGGCCTAATTTAAAAAAAAAAAAAAATTTTTTTTCAAATTTCGATGATTTTAAATTAAGGCTTATTTTGCTCTATCTCCATTATTTACGGAGATACGGCCGTTTGTAGTTTTAGCTAACTTTTGAAAATAAAATCCTGGATTGTTAGGGTTTTTACGGGTTCGGGTCAATTTGCTATGATGTTGTAGACTGCCTGGACGATGAATTACTACAATTTCATTATTTTTTGTGTAATTGCAATGGCCTAATTTCAAAAAAAAAAAAAAAATTTTTTTCAAATTTCGATGATTCCAAATTAAGGCTTATTTAGCTCTATCTCCATTATTTACGGAGATACGGTTATTTAAAGTTTTAGCTAACTTTTGGAGATAAAATCCCGGATTTTCAAGGTTTTTACGAGTTTAGGTCCATTTGATATGATGATTAAGACTTCCTGGACGCTTAATTACTACAATTTTATTATTTTTTGTGTAGTTGCAAAGGCCTTATTTAAAAAAAAAAAATTTTTTTATTTTAATTTCGATGATTCCAAATTTAGGCTTATTTTGCTCTATCTCTATTATTTACGGAGATACGGATATTTAAAGTTTTCGCTTACTTTTGGAGATAAAATCCCGGATTTTCAAGGTTTTTACGGGTTCAGGTCTATTTGCTATAATATTCTAGACTTCCTGGACAATAAAATTACTACAATTTTATCATGTTTTGTGTAGTTGCGAGGGCCTTATTTAAAAAAAATAAATTTTTTTTTCATTCTAATGAATTCGAACTAAGGCTTATTTTGCTCTATCTTCATTATTTACAGAAATACAGCCAATTAAAGTTTTAGCTGACTTTTGAAGATAATATCCTGGATAGTTAGTAATTACTACAATTTTATCATGTTTTGTGTAGTTGCAAAGGCCTAATTTTAATAAAAAAAAAAATTTTTTTTTTCTAATTCCGATGATTTCAAATTACGGCTTATTTGCTCTATCTCCATTATTTACGGAGATACGGATATTTGAAGTTTTAGCTTACTTTTGAAGATAAAATCCTGTATTTTAAGGGTTTTTAACGGGTTCGGGTCTGTTTGCTATGATGTTCTATACTGCCTAGACGCTTAAAGACAACAATTTTATTATTTTTTGTGTAGTTGCGAAATCCTAATTTAAAGAAAAAAAATTTTTTTTTTAATTTCAATGATTCCAAAATAAGGCTTATTTTGCTCTATCTCCATTATTTACGGAGATACGGCCGTTTAAAGTTTTAGCTAACTTTTGAAGATAAAATCCCTGATTTTCAAGGTTTTTACGGGTTCAGGTCCATTTGATATGATGATCTAGACTTCCTGGACGCTTAATTACTACAATTTTATTATTTTTTGTGTAATTGCAAAGGCCTTATTTCAAAAAAAAAAAAAAAATTGTTTTCAATTTCGATGATTCCGAATTAAGGCTTATTTTGCTCTATCTCCATTATTTACAGAGATACGGCCATTTGGAGTTTAGCTAACTTTTAAAGATAAAATTTTGGATTGTTAGGGTTTTTACGGGTTCAGGTTAATCTGCTATGATGTTTTAGACTGCCCGAAAGATAAATTACTGCGATTTTATTATTTTTTGTGTAATTGCAATGGCCTTATTTCAAAAAAACAAAAATTTTTTTTAATTTCGATGATTCCAAATTAAGGCTTATTTCGCTCTATCTCCATTATTTACGGAGATACAGCCGTTTGAAGTTTGAGTTAACTTTTGAAGATAAAATTCTGGATTGTTAGGGTTTTTACGGGTTCGGGTCAATTAGCTATGATGTTTGAGACTGCCTGAAAAATAAATCACTGTGATTTTATTATTTTTTGTGTAATCGCAATGGCCTTATTTCAAAAAAAAAAAAAAATTTTTTTTAATTTCGATGATCCCAAATTAAGGCTTATTTCGCTCTATCTCTATTATTTACGGAGATACGGCCATTTGAAGTTTTAGCTAACTTTTGGAGATGAAATCCCGGATTTTCAAGGTTTTTACGGGTTTAGGTCTATTTGATATGATGATCTAGACTTCCTGGACGCCTAATTAATACAATTTTATTATTTTTTGTGTAATTGCAATGGCCTAATTTCAAAAAAAAAAAAAAAATTTTTTTCAAATTTCGATGATTCCAAATTAAGGCTTATTTAGCTCTATCTCCATTATTTACGGAGATACGGCCGTTTGAAGTTTCAGCTAACTTTTAAATATAAAATCCTGGATTGTTAGGGTTTTTACGGGTTCGGGTCAATCTGCTATGATGTTTTAGACTGCCTGGACGATGAATAACTGCGATTTTATTATTTTTTGTGTAATTGCAAAGGCCTTATTTCAAAAAAAAAAAAAAAATTTCTTTTTAATTTCGATGATTCCGAATTAAGGCTTATTTCGCTCTATCTCCATTATTTACAGAGATACGGCCATTTGAAGTTTTAGCTAACTTTTGGAGATAAAATCCCGGATTTTCAAGGTTTTCACGGGTTCAGGTTCATTTGATATGATGATCTAGACTTCCTGTACGCTTAATTACTACAATTTTATTATTTTTTGTGTAATTGCAAAGGCCTTATTTCAAAAAAAAAAAAAAAATTTTTTTCAATTTCAATGATTCCGAATTAAGGCTTATTTTGCTCTATCTCTATTATTCACGGAGATACGGCCATTTGAAGTTTAGCTAACTTTTAAAGATAAGATTTTGGATTGTTAGGGTTTTTACGGGTTCAGGTTAATCTGCTATGATGTTTTAGACTGCCTGAAAGATAAATTACTGCGATTTTATTATTTTTTGTGTAATTGCAATGGCCTTATTTCAAAAAAAAAAATAAATTTTTTTTAATTTTGATGATCCCAAATTAAGGCTTATTTCGCTCTATTTCCATTATTCACGGAGATACGGCCATTTAAAGTTTAGCTAACTTTTAAAGATAAAATTTTGAATTGTTAAGGTTTTTACGGGTTCGGGTCAATCTGCTATGATGTTTTAGACTGCCTAAGAAATAAATCACTGTGATTTTATAATTTTTTGTGTAATTGCAATGCCCTTATTTCAAAAAAAAAAAAAAATTTCTTTTAATTTTGATGATCCCAAATTAAGGCTTATTTCGCTCTATCTCCATTATTTACGGAGATACGGCCATTTGAAGTTTAGCTAACTTTTAAAGATAAAATCCTGGATTGTTAGGGTTTTTACGGGTTCGGGTCAATCTGCTATGATGTTTTAGACTGCCTGGACGATAAATAACTGCGATTTTATAATTTTTTGTGTAATTGCAATGGCCTTATTTCAAAAAAAAAAAAATTTATTTTTAATTTCGATGATCCCAAATTAAGGCTTATTTCGCTCTATCTCCATTATTCATGGAGATACGGCCATTTGAAGTTTTAGCTAACTTTTGGAGATAAAATCCCGGATTTTCAAGGTTTTTACGGGTTCAGGTTCATTTGATATGATGATCTAGACTTCCTGGACGCTTAATTTCTACAATTTTATTATTTTTTGTGTAATTGCAAAGGCCTTATTTCAAAAAAAAAAAAAAAATTTTTTTTAATTTTGATGATTCCGAATTAAGGCTTATTTTGCTTTATCTTCATTATTTACGGAGATACGGCCATTTGAAGTTTAGCTAACTTTTAAAGATAAAATTTTGGATTGTTAGGGTTTTTACGGGTTCGGGTCAATCTGCTATGATGTTTTAGACTGCCTGAAAGATAAATCACTGTGATTTTATTATTTTTTGTGTCATTGCAATGGCCTAATTTCAAAAAAAAAAAAAAATTTTTTCCAAATTTCGATGATTCCAAATTAAGGCTTATTTTGCTCTATTTCCATTATTTACGGAGATACGGCCATTTGAAGTTTAGCTAACTTTTAAAGATAAAATCCTGGATTGTTAGGGTTTTTACGGGTTCGGGTCAATCTGCTATGATGTTTCAGACTGCCTGGACGATAAATAACTGCGATTTTATTATTTTTTGTGTAATTGCAATGGCCTTATTTCAAGAAAAAAAAAAAATTTTTCTTAATTTTGATGATCTCAAATTAAGGCTTATTTCGCTCTATCTCCATTATTTACGGAGATACGGCCATTTGAAGTTTTAGCTAACTTTTGGAGATAAAATCCCGGATTTTCAAGGTTTTTACGGGTTCGGGTCCATTTGATATAATGATTTAGACTTCCTGGACTATTAATTACTACAATTTTATTATTTTTTGTGTAATTGCAAAGGCCTTATTTAAAAAAAAAAAAAAATTTTTTTTAATTTCGATGATCCCAAATTAAGGCTTATTTCGCTCTATCTCCATTATTTACAGAGATACGGCCATTTGAAGTTTTAGCTAACTTTTGGAGATAAAATCCCGGATTTTTAAGGTTTTTACGGGTTCAGGTTCATTTGATATGATGATCTAGACTTCCTAGACGCTTTATTACTACAATTTTATTATTTTTTGTGTAATTGCAAAGGCCTTATTTCAAAAAAAAAAAAAAATTGTTTTCAATTTCGATAATTCCGAATTAAGGCTTATTTTGCTCTATCTCCATTATTTACGGAGATACGGCCATTTAAAGTTTAGCTAACTTTTAAAGATAAAATTTTGGATTGTTAGGGTTTTTACGGGTTCAGGTTAATCTGCTATGATGTTTTAGACTGCCTGAAAGATAAATTACTGCGATTTCATTATTTTTTGTGTAATTGCAATGGCCTTATTTCAAAAAAACAAAAATTTTTTTTAATTTCGATGATTCCAAATTAAGGCTTATTTCGCTCTATCTCCATTATTTACGGAGATACAGCCGTTTGAAGTTTGAGTTAACTTTTGAAGATAAAATTCTGGATTGTTAGGGTTTTTACGGGTTCGGGTCAATTAGCTATGATGTTTGAGACTGCCTGAAAAATAAATCACTGTGATTTTATTATTTTTTGTGTAATCGCAATGGCCTTATTTCAAAAAAAAAAAAAAATTTTTTTTAATTTCGATGATCCCAAATTAAGGCTTATTTCGCTCTATCTCTATTATTTACGGAGATACGGCCATTTAAAGTTTTAGCTAACTTTTGGAGATAAAATCCCGGATTTTCAAGGTTTTTACGGGTTTAGGTCTATTTGATATGATGATCTAGACTTCCTGGACGCCTAATTAATACAATTTTATTATTTTTTGTGTAATTGCAATGGCCTAATTTCAAAAAAAAAAAAAAAATTTTTTTCAAATTTCGATGATTCCAAATTAAGGCTTATTTAGCTCTATCTCCATTATTTACGGAGATACGGCCGTTTGAAGTTTCAGCTAACTTTTAAATATAAAATCCTGGATTGTTAGGGTTTTTACGGGTTCGGGTCAATCTGCTATGATGTTTTAGACTGCCTGGACGATGAATAACTGCGATTTTATTATTTTTTGTGTAATTGCAAAGGCCTTATTTCGAAAAAAAAAAAAATTTTTTTTTTTAATTCCAATGATTCCGAATTAAGGCTTATTTTGCTCTCTCTCCATTATTCACGGAGATACGGCCATTTAAAGTTTTAGCTAACTTTTGGAGATAAAATCCCGGATTTTCAAGGTTTTTACGGGTTCGGGTCTATTTGATATGATGATCTAGACTGCCTGGACGCTCAATTACTACAATTTTATTATTTTTTGTGTAGTTGCAAAGGCCTAATTTCAATAAATAAAGAAAATTTTTTTTTTTCAATTCCGATGATTCCAAATTAAGGCTTATTTTGCTCTATCTCCATTATTTACGAAGATACGGCCATTTAAAGTTTTAGCTAACTTTTGGAGATAAAATCCTGGATTTTCAAGCTTTTTACGGGTTCGGGTCTATTTGATATGATGATCTAGACTGCCTGGACGCTCAATTACTACGATTTTATTATTTTTTGTGTAGTTGCAAAGGCCTTATTTCAAAAAAAAAAAAAATTTTTTTTTTTAATTCCGATGATTCCGAATTAAGGCTTATTTTGCTCTCTCTCCATTATTCACGGAGATACGGCCATTTGAAGTTTTAGCTAACTTTTGGAGATGAAATCCTGGATTTTCAAGGTTTTTACGGGTTCGGGTCTATTTGATATGATGATCTAGACTGCCTGGACGCTCAATTACTACGATTTTATTATTTTTTGTGTAGTTGCAAAGGCCTTATTTCAAAAAAAAAAAAATTTTTTTTTTTAATTCCGATGATTCCGAATTAAGGCTTATTTTGCTCTCTCTCCATTATTTACGGAGATAAGGCCATTTGAAGTTTTAGCTAACTTTTGGAGATGAAATCCTGGATTTTCAAAGTTCTCACGGGTTTAGGCTTATTTGCTAGAATGTTTTAGACTGCCTGGACGCTTAATCACTACAATTTTATCATTTTTTGTAGTGTTGCAAAGGCCTAATTTCGAAGAAAAAAGAAAAAATTTTTTAAATTTTGATGGCTCCAAATTATAGCTCATTTCGCGCTATCTTCATTATTTACGGAGATACGGCCATTTTTATGGTTGGCCAACTTTTAAAACCAAGATCCTAGATTTTTAGAGTTTTCACGGGTTAGGGTCTATGTGCTATGATGTTCTAGACTGCCAAGACGCCTAATTACTATAATTTTATTGTTTTCTGTGTTGTTGCAAAGGCCTAATTTCGAAAAAAAAAAAAAAAATTTTTTTTAATTTTAATGATTCCAAATTAAGGCTTATATCGCGCTATCTTCATTATTTACGGAGATACGGCCATTTTAAGTTTTGGCCAACTTTTAAAACGGAAATCCCAAATTTTTAACGTTTTTATAGGTTTGTGTCCATTTGCTATAATGTTCTCGACTGCCTGGACGCTCAATAACTACAATTTTATCATTTTTTGTGGAGTAGTCAAGAGCCTAATTACAAATAAAACAAAAAAAAATTTTTAAATTTTAATGATTCCAAATTAGAGCTTATTTTGCGCTATCTCCATTATTTACGGAGATACGGCCATTTTAAGTTTTGGCCAACTTTTGAAATCAAAATCCTAGATTTTCAGAGTTTTCACGGGTTCAAGTCTATTTGCTATAATGTTTTAGACTGCCTGGACCCCTCATTTTTACAATTTTATAATTTTTTGTGTAGTTGCAAAGGCCTGTTTTAAAAAAAAAAATAAAAATTTTTTTTAATTTTATTGATTCTCAATTTAGGCTTATTTCGCGCTATATCCATTATTTACGGAGATACGGCCATTTTGAGTTTCGGCCAACTTTCAAAACCAAAATCCCAGATTTTCAGAGTTTTCATTGGTTTAAGTCTATTTGCTATGTTGTTCTAGACTGCTTGTACGCCCAATTACTACAATTTTATCATTTTTTGTGTGGTTGAAAGGGCCAAATTAAAAAAAAAAAAAAAAAAATTTTTTAAATTTTGATGATTTCAAATTAAGGCTTATTTTGCGCTATCTTTATTATTTACGGAGATACGGCCATTTTAAGTTTCGGCCATCTTTCAAAACCAAAATCCCAGATTTTAAACGTTCTTATGGGTTGAGGTCCATTCGTTATGTTGTTTTAGACTGCCTGAACCCTCAATTACTACGATTTCATTATTTTTTAGTAGTTGCAAAGGCCTGATTGGAAAAAAAAAAAAATTTTTTTTTTAAATTTTAATGATTCCAAATTAAGGCTTATTTTGCTCTATCTTTATTATTTACGGAGATACGGCCATTTTTAAGTTTTGGCCATCTTTTAAAACCAAAATCCCAGATTTTTAACGTTTTCACGGATTTGGGTTTATTTGCTATGATGCTCTAGACTGCCTGGACTTATAATTACCACAATTGAATCATTTTTCGTGCAGTTGCAAAGGCCTGATTGGAAAAAAAAAATTTTTTTTTTAAATTTTGATGATTTTAAATAAGGGCTTATTTTGCTCTATCTTCATTATTCACGGAGATACGGCCATTTTTAAGTTTTGGCCATCTTTTAAAACCAAAATCCCAGATTTTCAACGTTTTCACTGGTTTGGGTTCATTTGCTATGATGTTCTAGACTGCCTGGACTCCTACTTACTACAATTTTATCATTTTTCGTGTAGTTGCAGAGGCCTAATTAAAAAAAAAAAAACAATTTTTTTAAAATTTTGATGATTCCAAATTAAGGCTTATTTTAATTGGAGACGTAAATGATTAGTCTGTAACTTCGGCAGTTCAGATGTACAGATGTAGCAGTTCAAGCTTGAGAAAAAAAATTGTGTATCTTGGCAGAAAAATAATGAATGTACCTTATCAAACAAAGCCAAATGATGTGCTTGATAAAAAAATTGAAAAAAATATACTTTATAAAAAGCAACTGTGGATACTTTAATTGAATAAGTTAATTGTCGTTATGACGATATTTATTTGTCATAAATTTTTACTGCCTGGTGTCCATGAAATAATATGTCTTATCACTCATTGCGGTTGGCTTGTGATACTGTCGACTAATGCACTCGTACATAAAAAATAAAATGCACAACTACACGAAAGTGTAAGTATAGAAATATACACAAACAATTAAAACGGTTTTTGGAATTTATCGGAATTGTTTATGTACTGTAGGCCCTTAGTGTTATTGTTAAAAAAATGATGATGTCAAAATTAATTAAAAATTTAGATTTGAACATTAAATTCTTAACAATCTTTTTATGAAAAATTTGAGAAAACATAAACTGTAATATATAGCTGATGTATATGTAATGTACAGGTAATTGTGGAAATTTTAATCGGTATTAATAACTTTAATTATGAAAACAAGTAATAAGTCTAATTATAACTATTAATATTTGACTGTGACAGCTAAAAGTTTTATCAATTTTATTTTATTTGGGAAAATCAACGGGCAAAAATACCCTTCACATACTAGTAAAGTATTGTAGGTATGAAAATAATAAGTAATCTAATTATGCTATTGCACGCGTAGATAAAAATTATACAGAAGCAATATAAAGTTTTATGCGACTCCTAAACAAACTTAGTGAATTAACATTTTGGGCTTTTATGAGGAAGAGTATTCGATTGCCTTTTCAAGCGATAAACAATTAAGTAAAATATATATTTTTTTTTTAAACAAAATAATTAACGTGAAGATTTAAAAATTGTACAATGGAAAAAAAAGGTAAGTATAAAAACAATACAATGTGTTTGTTGTGGTATTATCATTGTATATATACATTAACACTAAAATTTACAAATTGTACACACGCTTAGGCATCACTAGAAGTCTATTATCGGTTCGACAATGCCGTAAGCTTTAACTAATTCCTGAAAATGAAATTATATAAATAGTAACAAAGTAACCAATAACGTTCTTAGCATTATTGATATATATTATTCATTGATACTTACTTTCCATTGTCGCATCGATAAACTTAACACGTTCTGTAGTTTGCTACCTGTTGCAGCATCAGCTTGATCCTCGTCGTTACATACGCTGACGAGCGGCAAACCATCATTATCTGTAAACACCGAACAAGATGTTAAAAATATGTAGTGAAAAACAATACATTGGTGCGATAAAGCCAGTAGAATAATTATTCTTACCTAATATAAATTTCACAATGTCATCGCGAACGAGAAAAGCTACACAAAGAACATTGTCTAGAGTTTTTCCAAAGTCCGTTGGATGGAGAACAAGTGAAAAAAAATCCACTGACCCCTTGGCACTGCGAATGAGGTCAGTAATTTTTGAGGTTTTTTCCTTGTCGTAATCTTTCATTGGCTCATTCTTCGACGTATCCGGGTGTCGTACAGGAGCATTGTCCTGCTTCTTCCGTACTACAACTGCCTTGGCAGCGTTAACGACAGGTTTTTCTGGAGTCGACTCTAACGTACCTAAAATGTTATGGAACATTTTGAGAAGAATGATATGTATATGGGTTATTATGTCGTAACTTGTTTAGATCCACTTACAAAATATTTAAAAAAGAATTTATTAAAAAAAATTCTTTTTATAGTATTTTTACTGTACACAACATCAGTAACAACAAATATCATATCTTTTAAAGGGATGCAACTATAAGATTAACTAGTCAAAAGTTGAAAGAAATTTTATAAGTCAGTGTTTTCATCGATTTTTGAAAAATTGTATCTCTTTCTAACATATGTAGCTAAGCTTGTTCAACAGTTTGAGTTTCATTATTGGGCTTAAATAAAAGCTGGTGTCAAGATCTATCGATGAAAAAAATTTTGTTCGATTTTGTGCCTTCATTCGAGCGTAAATATCGCTACTAATGTAATTTTGGCTCAAATTCAGTATTTTTCATACAACCGCTAACACTTTTCATTCAGGACATAAAATTCAAAGATTTGTGTTTTAATCATTACGACTATGTTTTTGCTTTCATATAAGCCCAGATAAAGCCACCGAAAAGAGTGCACGACTTGGCTACGAACGTTTGAAGTACCACCTCCGTTTTTGCATTCTGAATTCTGCAATGAATTGCTCTAAAATGATAACAAACGGCACTTTGAGATGAGGTAGGGTCGAAAATTCAACTCAAAATAAACGATTATTTCAATCAAGAAATTAATACATCGGTATTAGACAATACGTCAAGTAAAATTGACAACATTCAACACAATTTAACGTTTTTAGAGTTTTAGATTTCTTTGTGGTATAGAAGTGCGAGTACTGGACACAATCTGAGCAAGTTACGGCAGAATCACTCGTAAAGATATATTTATATGTATATATTAAAAATAAAAATAATAACCCAAAAAATGTTTGTATGTCGGTGTTATTGGGAAAAACTTCATCACCGTTTTTCCCAACAGTGACCAATCTGGTGTTGCCACTGGATGAACATGATCTTCATTTGAGAGGTTGCACACGTACTCCTTCTTTGAAACGAAAAAAATAAAAATTATAATTAGCTGACACTACTAATTGAATTAAAAGAGTAATTGTAAATTTGTAAAACATCCACTTACTAATTTTTCTGCGTAATCTTCTGGATCATACAGATTCATGTAGCTGCACACACTTTGACTGCACTTGCCCATTATCCCGGAAGCTGTGGCCATGATTTCTGACTCAAGAACCGTCTCCGTCATATCCTTGACTAAATTTAAATGTCATATGTGAACGGTAATTAATACGGTCGGGAGCACCATGAGCACGAGTGAATCGAGTGTCGTAACCCAGACGGCACGCGCGGGAATGGCAAAAAAATAGGTTTCTTCGGATCGTAACCCATTTAATCCATCACCCAAAACTCCAATAACCCAGTTCGTGACCCGTTCATGACCCGTATACCCTTGTATACCCTATAACCAAATAACCCATTCCGTCACCCACCCCAAAATCGATTATTTTTTATGTTTTGCTTAATAACCCAGATGCCCCAAATAACCTTTGCATAATTTATTCTATAACCTATTCTGAATTTTTATTTTATCGATCCTTTGTCTTTTTTTAAATTTTTCAAGGGCTTGTCTTTTGATGATCACCATTTCGATCGAAATATTCGACGACTAGGTTTTAAAGTGCATTCATGATTATTTTTCAATGATGAACGCATGTTTTTGGACATTACATATCAAATATAACTTGTTAACCTTTTTACCGAAAGTGGAACGTAAAAAAATGCATCCACGAGATCCACATGGACCGTATATTTATCGATTGTAAGACATCAACGTAATCCGTTAAATATATCGGATACAACAATATAGTGACCAAATCGAACAGTTGTGTATGCAATTTATTAATATGTTGCCCACCTATATAGTGACCAAATCGAACAGTCGTGTATGCAATTTAGTGTATAATGTAGTAAACAGACTAATTCTCACCACCTATATTAGGTATGTAATAGGTGATCCGTTACTAAACCGAGCGATAACCGAACAGTTACGTATGCGATCTATTATACATACTTTTTGTCCCATTATACGTGCAATACATAGTGACAATCGAACAGTAACGTATAATATCCACCATATATACCTCCCACAATATTATACTCGCTAAGGATATTGCGATAATCGAATTCAATCGTATGCGATCATCATGTATACTTTACAATACTTTTCACGTTAT